>NC_141876.1:112667500-115167500 GCF_056163025.1 Triticum urartu
GTTTTAGGCTTGTGCATGGCCAATGGTTTGACCATTGTTGACTGATGCATCTAGCTAGCTTGTAGATGATATATGAAGGCCGGAGCAAGGCGCAACGCGGAGGAAAGTAGGCGCGAGCGGCGCGTGGACGGCCATGGTCGCCCGAGACGAGGCCCCGCGCGCGGCGCGCGCGCGGACGGGCAGCCGGCGTCGCAACGGTGGTGGTGAAGAAGGCGAGGCCGACGGCGAGGTCATGCCGCCCCTCACGGCCATTCCGGGGGCATGTCAATGTCGAGCCCCCGACCGCTATCGGAGAGACGGCGCGACGCCGCGATGGTGAAGACGAAGAGGCCGACGGCGAGGATGCGCCACCCCTCATGGCCGCTCCAGGGGCGGGTCGATGTCGAGCCCCCGAGCGCTACCGGGGAGACGGCGCGACGCCGCGGCGGAGGCGATGAAGAAAAAGGGGTCCCGCCCGGACAGCAAAACCAGCAGCAGCGTGGTAGCAGAGTACCGCCCCACGGTGGGCGCCAACTGTCGTGGTATTTCTCACGGGGGGCTTGCGAGTCGACAGATGCCACAAGGGCTTAGTGTGTGGGTAAGACTGCTGCTGATAGGCCTGGGAGCGGGTATGCGAGTAGCACGCAGTGGTTTACCCAGCTTCGGAGCTCTCCAGAGAGATAATACTCCTACTGCTGCATGTCTGAGTGTATCTAATATGTCTAGTACAAAGCGCTCCTGGAGCTGTATCTGAGATCAGTACCGTAGGTATCTGACTTGGTGTATGCCTGCATGAGACATGCTCTAGTGGCCGGCTGTGCCCATGGCCTATGGGAGAATGGGTGTGTGTCAGCTCATGCGTGAGTGAGTGTGAGTGTCCATCCCCCCTGGATGGATGGATGAGTGCCCCTTTTATAGTGTGGGCTAGCTTACTATGTAAGCTATGTGGGTAGGCATGGGTAAAGCATGTCATGCTTGTCCCCTGGGTCACTTCATAAATAGTGCCAGGGGACAAGTGACACTGTACATGATGTCATCGCGGTACGGTTGTCTTGTCCGCGGTATGGCCGTCTCGTCAGTGTCTTGTCGATGTCGGGTCGGGCTGCAGTCGGCAGCCGGCTGGTTGGCGCAGTCGGCA
The DNA here is from genome assembly GCF_056163025.1 of Triticum urartu. Taxonomy (NCBI): domain Eukaryota; kingdom Viridiplantae; phylum Streptophyta; class Magnoliopsida; order Poales; family Poaceae; genus Triticum; species Triticum urartu. Next base: position 112,668,618 of record NC_141876.1, read on the forward strand.
GCCAGCTGGGGAGCCGACGGAAGCGGCCGGGCAGTCGGACTGAGGGGCTTTGCTAGCCCCGATGTCTTGAAATATCGTCTTGCCGTCCTCGGGGTACCCGTGGTCGATTACTTTGACACCACCAGAGGCTGCCGCCGCCTCCCATGGATCCACCACAGGAGGAGGAGAAGGACCAGATCCAGGCCACGGAGGCCTAGAGCCAAGGACGCGCCCCTGCTCCGAGCTCTGCGACCAATCCGGACCCGCAGCCCAGGCCGCACGATCCCGAGCCGCCTGCTCGCGGGCCGCCTGCCCCGCCTCCAGCTTGGAGCGAAGCTCAGCCTCGAGCTCCAGATCCAACGCCGACGAGGGCGACGCCTCGCGCGGCCGCTTACAGCCCGACACAGCCTCGCACGAGGAGCCCCGAGATTTGTCCATGAAGAGCACCGCGGCAAAGGAGAGGAGAAGGGGAGGAGGAGGGCTAGATCTGATGTACAAGTACATGAGCTGAGCACTTGATTAATCTTCTGCTCAGGGGTGCAAGTGCACAAAGCAGGCTTGGTCGATCTTGGTCCCTGGTCTAGATGTTATGCCCAACGATCAGTCAAATTGAAATAGGAACAATGCATGCCTGTATACATGGGGTCATCGGTGCTGCAGGCCTTCAACGTGTTGTGTGGCAAGGAGTTTAGTATAGATAATTTTTCAGCGGAGGAGTCTTGCTTGGTTGCAGCCGGAACGGCAAGGTCGTAAATCATGATGCGGTCCAATCCAATCTGTCAAGGTTCCCTTCTTCAACGTTAAATTCTTCCAAGCTTTCATGATGTAATTGTTCATTCTTTTTTTCCTAATTAGTGTGGTGTTATATTTATTTTGTTTTTACAGAATAGTATATACACTATAATATAATTTAGCAGATCCAAATAACGGCAAGGTCGTAAATCATGATGCGATCCATTCCAATCTGTCCAGGTTCCCTTCCTCAATGTAAAATTCTTCCAAGCTTTCATGATGTAATTGTTCATTCTGTTTTTCCTAATTAGTGTGGTGTTATATTTATTTCGTTTTTACAGAATAGTATATACACTATAATATAATTTAGCAGATCCAAATGAGGTTGGACTAGCTCAGAATTGTCACCATTGATGGGACAGCCGGCCGTCAAACACATGGGCGCTTCGGACATTGAAGTGACGCACAAGCGCCATGAAATAATAGTACCGGACGTTCGTTCCTTATAAGCCAATCACGGGGTTGGCCAGCGAGAGGTATGTAATCAACTGGTAATGGTAGTAATACATATATGACTAGGTAAAGATATTGGTCTATACATTGTTATTACTATAGCTATGCGTCCATTAATATATGCCGATGGCTCAACATATTAAACATGTATGCGTACATTTTGTTAGTTTCGTCAGATGCGCACCTATGGAGAAGTAGCTCGAAGCAGGCAGCTGGATGGATCTTCATGGAGGCTAGCTAGCCCGATGGATTTATAGCCAGGTGCAAACATGCTCGAAAGAGAACACAAGTGGAATTAATTGGTTGCCACGTGCATGTATAGTGCTTAGTATTTCTTTGTGTTAATTTGATCTCATCGTGTGATTACAAGCTACTCCCTCCGTTTCAAAATAGATGACTCAACTTTGTATTAAGTTAGTACAAAGTTGAGTCCACTATTTTGGAACGGAGGAAGTATATCCTAATTTCACGTATCTAACTCGGATTAAGACTTCTGCTCCAATACAGATTGGTATTCACATGGCGTTAAACTTTAACACATGCAGCAAGTACAAATTAGTCATGCTATTGATCTACCTTAACCTACGATTTATGTTACTATTAAAACAAGATAAATATCCTCCCAATATTATTATTAGGTTTTGGCCATAGTTATAGCCATGTTTATTCGGCTAATCAGGCCTTCAACTCTGACGTGTCTATATAAAGAGGATGATGTCCCAAAAATCCATCCAGAGTTCCAAACCATGATCCACTTGCACGAAGACGAATTAATGCATCAATCTGGTGCTTTTGAACCGGTACATGAAGAATAAGGTATCTAGAAGTTATCATGTATTTGATCAACCCCATTTTGATCAATTATTTTCTCATTCAAAAGCCAGGATAAAAAAGAAACTAGATCATCATTGTTTTTTTACTTCTTATTTTTCCAAATTAACTCCCGATTCCTCAGTGTACATAGATTGAACACCACACAAATTGATCAGTGAGGAACCTTTGGCTGAACACCGGAGTTGCCGTAGGCACCTTCATCAATGAATTTGAATTTGACCAAAACATCCACTATTGTATGATATCTGGGGTCAATATTATATACGCATGTGTCCGACCACTGTTAAATACATGGACCAGACATACGCAACAGTTTCATATTAAACCACGGATGTATCAAATTGCATAGGTGTGGTCATAGCTGTTCAAGCCATGCATTACTACTGATGGATATATTATTTTACAGGCCTTCTTTGCTCCTTTCTCTCCTAGATCCCCTACAAAAAGTGGTCAACATCCACATTAGACAGCGCACACAAGATATGATTGTCAACGCAGGATGCTAGGATGAAGTATGAGTTTCTTAACTTAACTATTCAAAGTAGACCCTTGGCAAGTCTTCTTTGTCTCTGTACTACGTGTAGAAACATAACTAGAAGAATTTATAGGATGAAACTTTCTTTCAAAATGCATGTCCACTATCAATACAAGGCCAAGGATCGACAAACATTCCTTTGGTTTTATTTTTGTATAATGAGTGTGATGTACCAATCTGAGCCGCTAACAAATGAAGGATGGAAATGACTGAGCCTCTAAAATATTCCCCTCCACAACAAATAAAATTATGTTTATACATATTGGTACTTTAAAATGTAGTACAAGTGCATATACTAGGCAATCTGCTTTACTACAGATTTCCATGACTCTTGGTGACATAAGCTCTCTATAAGTTATATATGCGTTCTCCTATTTGCACTTTCTAAAGTTATGATGTCGTTTAATTAGAAATTATTTAGCTCACTTGAGTAAGAAGCATTGTTCATTTACTCTCACTTAACTGGAAGGATATCAAGTGTCAAGAATGATCATAAATATATGTGCCCCCTTACTACTTTTTTCAAGAAGGGGATTATTTATCAATAGAAACTTATGATTAAGGAAAAATATTTTCTGCACATAGTAGTTCTCCAAAATAAAATACTACATCCATATCACTAAGAGATGATGCTCTTCTTATTCGTATCATAAAGGACTAACAACGACAACGTGACTATTCTGAGATAGTTAGTGTTCAAATCCATGTATGCATGAAGGAATGCTGGGATTTCTAATTATCAGTGTTCATAAAATTAAAATAGAAACAATATACATATCTGCAGGTAGCAGCCTATCTCAAAGCATATATCTTTAAACACCAAATTTAATTCATCGAACAGTCCAATGTACGGAAAACTTACTCATAGAAATACGCCCCTTATGAGTTACTATGTTCTATAATATGAATTCTAAAATAATAGCAAATACCTAGCCCATGCGTTTGCATGGGTTCGCGACTAGTACTCCTAATAGAAGATCAGACAGTTAACTACAGCCAATTGTAGCAATTGTATTTGTTTCTCATGTATTTACTACAACCAAATTCAATTTATTTCTCACATGGTATACAATAACATAATGGACCCACAACTATTGAACATCGCATTACAGAATTGAACCAAACAGTTAACTAAACACTACTACACAAATGAACCAAATGTTAACTGAGCACCACATTGCACAATGTATAACCAAACCAAGCATGCTTGACAACTTGGAAATATAGCAATTGTATTCGTTTCTCATGTATTTTGCAAAGATAAATTCGATTTATTTCTCACGTGGAAGACAATACAAAATTGCAGCCTGAAGAATTGAACATCACATTCGCAGAATTGAACCAAACAGTTAACTGAAGACGACAACTAATTAAAAATAGTTAATAAGTGAGCACCACACTGCACGACATATAGAACATATACACTAGAGCACTAGATTGCATGGTAAAATTAGATAGAACAATTCACTAGAATTTGTGAAGGAAAGGCAGGAGTAGCACATGCAACGAGTAAACCGAGCATGCTTAACCGACGTAGCTAGCAAATGGCAAGGTGCTCCTCCAAGATTGGGGGTTGGCACGAATGGCAGCCATCACGACCTCATCCGCATGTGCGGCCATGATTTGCTTCTCCGCTGCCAAATGCTCCTTGAGATCCTGGCTATACTGCATGCACCATGGCTTAGGGCGGCGCTTATTTGGTGGAGGGGTCGGTGATTTTAGTGGAAGGTGTCGCGCTCGCGCCGGTGGTCAGGGCATGTGGGATGTGGAGGGAGGAGGAGGATGGGGGTCGGGTGTGGATTACCTGCCTGGATAGACGAGGCCGAGCAGCGTGAAGGAGGGTCGATGACGAGGAGGCGGCACTGCAAGCAAGGAGTGAAGGTTTCAACTTGGAAAGGAAGGCGGAAAGAGGGGAAATGTGGCTTTTGGTAAGGGGGAGGGGGCGGGGAGGTAGATATTTCCACGGAAGCCGAAAATTTGGAATCGCTTCAGCCAAAAAACTGGCGCGTAAAGTGTCATCAGACACGATCCCTTATTCAGAACTGTGTACGATATGTGGACATCACAAACGATTCAGATAGCTTCACCCGTGTGTGATGAGTTTGAACATCAAAAGTTTTGGTCCGAATTTCCATGGTTACAGTGGTCATCCATGTCATTGCCTAATTTGGGTACACAAAGGAGACTACAGCACACCTACACTTCTTAATCGAGCAAGTTCAACAATTAAACAGAGCTAGCTGACCTAAACATTACTCTAACAAATTAAAGACCGGTGCTCTTAATTAAACAAAACAAAGAGTACTACTACGGCTGGTGCTCGTCGATCTTCGCTGCCGCCTCCATGTCCAACTCGCGCCCGACGGTCTCCTGGGGAAGGGGCTCCATGGCATCCATCGCACCATACTCGGCAAGCATCTCGCCATCTGTGTCCGCCATCTCTTTGGAAAAGGCTGCCACGAGCTGGGTGTGGGCGGATGCAATTTGGGCTTGGACGGGCTCCGTCGTTGCAAGGTATGCGGCGGAGGAACGGACAGCTGCTCGAACGCTCTCGGCGATTGAAAGCTCTTTCGCCGTGGGTTGCCGACCATTGTCGGAGAAGCTTCGTTCGATTTGTGCGATGACCGCCAAGAGCCGGGCGTGGGCGGCCTCCATCAGGGCTAAGGCCACCGCTGCAGAACGGACAGTTGTTGTGCCGCTCTCGCCAGTTGCTATCCCCGAGGCAGATGTTGCTGCTGCCACCTGAGAAGCAACAACGGTCGTTTGGGCTGCCTTTGCCACCCGGTCACAGATTGTGGCCGCGCTCATGCACCTTGTTAGCACACGGATGGCGGCTGCGGCCACGCTCTCGCCGGAGTGGGCTACCGAAGTTGCCCTCACGACATGGGTCCACGTGCCCATCTTTCACCGTTGATGATTGAATAGTGAAATGATATTTGGGGAGCGAGCTAATGTGCTTGAGACGCCGGCTGTGGACTGTAGCCAACGCACCTTCTCGCGTAAGCCATAGGCGTACTATACACCGACGGTGCTCCAGGATATTTTGTGCTGCATCTCACATGGTTGCTGATAATAAACTCTGTGTGATCTACTTGATTTTTCATCTTGATTTGAATTACATAATGGGGTCACATCGAAAATGGACGGTGTTTGAATTGCTAGACCTTTTATCTGGAGTGAACATACAACTATATGTGTGTCCTAAAAGAATTGGAATTTTTCAGGGTTTGTTTGAACATTTTATACATTAAATTGGTTTTCTAGCCATTTTAGGTGCATAATTCAAATTCGAACTACATGCACATGCTCCAGTGCATATAAATTGGTTGAAAATCAAATATGTGTCCTTGGGTGCATGCTTAGGTCCCATGCAAGAAATGGGAATGAATTTCAAACACCAGGGCACCGTTGATTGCCGGCAAAACATTGAGATGCCTTGTTTTTAAATTCTAGTAAATCCAAAACCCTTCTGAAATTCATGAAACTTGGCATGCTATCTGGAGCGGCATCGACATGTCGTGGTAAAACTTTTGTCCCATTTGGGGCAGGTTTGGGTATATGCTTCTCACAAACCAGAGCTTCTCACAACAAGCATGATGGTTTTCGGTAGGGAACGTCCCACCTTTGGGGGTGAAACGATATCCATTGCCTCTTATTGCTTTCAAATTTTTTTCTCGTGTCCACATAGAATAGCAGGAGTGTTGTGTGAATTTTTGTGATTTTTGGCGTTCGTTTATGTGCATTAACTGAGTTTTCAATGCATTTATGTGCATAATTCAAATTTGAACTACATGCACATGCTCCATTGCATATAAATTTGTTGAAAAAACAAATATGTGTCCTTGGGTGCATGCTTAGGTCCCATGCAAGAAATAGGAATGAATTTCAAACACCAGGGCACCGTTGATTGCCGGCAAAACATTGAGATGCCTTGTTTTTAAATTCTAGTAAATCCAAAACCCATCCAAAATTCATGAAACTTGGCATGCTATCATGGAGCGGCATCAACATGAGGTGGTAAAAGTTTTGTCCCATTTGGGGCAGGTTTGGGTATATGCTTCTCACAAACCGGAGCTTCTCACAACAAGCATGATGGTTTTTGGAAGGGGACGTCCCACCTTTGGGGATGAAACGATATCCATTGCCTCTTATTGCTTCCAAAAATTTCCTCGTTTCAACATAGAACAACAGGAGTGTTGTGTGATTTTTTGTGATTTTTCAGGGTTCGTTTGGACATTTTTATGCATTAACTGATTTTTCAATGCAATTATGTGCATAATTCAAATTTGAACTACATGCACATGCCCCAGTACATATAAATTGGTTGAAAAAAACAAATATGTGTCCTTGGGTGCATGCTTAGGTCCCATGCAATAAATGGGAATGAATTTCAAACACCAGGGCACCATTGATTGCCAGAAAAACATTGAGATGCCTCGTTTTTAAATTCTAGTGAATCCAAAACCCGTCTGAATTTCATGAAACTTGGCATGCTATCATGGAGCGGCATCAACATGCTGTGGTAAATTTTTTGTCCCATTTGGGGCAGGTTTCGGTATATGCTTCTCACAAGCTGGAGCTTCTCACAACAAGCATGATGGTTTTCGGTAGGGAACATCCCACCTTTGGGGACGAAACGATATCCATTGCCTCTTATTGCTTCCAAATTTTTTCTCGTGTCAACATAGAACAACAGGGGTGTTGTGTGATTCTTTGTGATTTTTCGGGGTTCGTTTGGACATTTTTATGCATTAACTGAGTTTTCAATGCATTTATGTGCATAATTCAAATTTGAACATGCACATGCTCCAGTGCATATAAATTGGTTGAAAAATCAAATTTGTGTCCTTGGGTGCATGCTTAGGTCCCATGCAAGAAATGGGAATGAATTTCAAACACCAGGGCACCGTTGATTGCCGGCAAAACATTGAGATGCCTCGTTTTTAAATTCTAGTAAATCCAAAACCTGTCTAAATTCATGAAACTTGGCATGCTATCATGGAGCGGCATCAACATGAGGTGGTTAAAAATTTGTCCCATTTGGGGCAGGTTTGGGTATATGCATCTCACAAACCGGAGCTTCTCACAACAAGCATGATGGTTTTCGGTAGGAACGTCCCTATCGGGGGAAACGACACCTATGGGATCACTAGGGTCCCTTTTTGCTACGGTTGGCGGGCATGGGGTTGTGCAAAGAGCGGGTCTAGAAGGCAGCACGGGGATCGTTTACACAGGTTCAGGCCGCGAGGTTGCGTAATACCCTTGTCCTGCTTTGGTGTATATTTGAGTGTTCTTGAATCCTTGAACTAGCTACGATGCGTGCATCGTCCAAAAATCCGAATCCTTCTCCAGTATGCCTTGGGCCTCCTTTTATAGTCAAAAGGGGCAGCCACAGTGGCACACAGGAGGTGGAAAGGTATACAGTAATCGAGTCTATCTTCTGGCACAGTAGGACGAACGCATTTAATGCATTTCCGACATGCCCTCCTTGCTTTATTGGGGACGGCAAGGAAGCTCGTCCCAGTTGTCGCTGCTTCGCCTGGCTTTGACGCGCGTCCGAACTGACGAGGCGTGTAGTGCCATGTTGGATGGCTGCTGAGTTGGTGTGGTGGTTGAATCTTCATGAAGATCTGCATGCCACCACGCATGTGCTTGTTGAGTCGGCCTAGAGGCCGCACGTCGCCACGCAGGCGCCTGCCCAGCTGGTGGGCTGGCAGCTGCATAGGAACGGTGGTGGAGTCTTGGCGGACGTGGGCCTGGCTACGGCCCCGCGGATGTTTTCGGCAAGAGTCTTGTCGGGACCCCGACAAGGGTCTTGCCGCGACATCTTAGTCGTCCCCAGTAAGGGTCTTGCCGGGGAGTCTTGTGGGTATCCTTGGCAAGGATCTTGCCGAGGATCATCGTCTTTTGGTCATCATCTAGTCTTGTGTGCTTCTGGTTTCCACAAAGATAAACATGCCACCATGGAGGTGCCTACCGAGCCTCGGTTCCAATGCTGGTTGATGGTGTTGGAACTCTTGGGCTCAAGTGGGGGCGGCTCTGCTGGTGTCGGGCAAGTTGCCCCGACAAGGTTCTTGCCGGGTTGCAGAGGCCGCCCCGCGAAGGGCCTTGCCGGGGGAGTCCACCTCGCCCCTCTGCTCTTCGTGTTTCTGGCTTGGCGTTGTTTTGGTTGTCTTGTGGCTTTGCTTCCTTCCTCTGCCCCACTAGGTGTGGCCGCGGGCTGGCTCCAACTGCCCGCGCACAAGTAAAGGGGTACAAAATAGGACCCCTGCTTTTGTGCACCGATAGGAGCCCCCGGGCCTGGGCCATACAAAAGTGTGACGCGTTGTTGGGATAGGCCCAAAACGGTGCGCGGGCATGCAGGGCTGAGTTTTACTGCTGTAACTCCCTCGCTCGTCGCACTTTCCCACGACCCACGTTGAATGCGCGATGTGGGGGTCATGCATGACATGGGGGTCATGCGTGGGGCGGTTGCTGCCCTCATGCGTCACATCACAGTGAATGGTAAAGAGTCAGCCCGCGCCTTCCCCATAAAATGGAGGAAAACGCAGGGGCGCGGCTCATTTACTAGGTGGACTCGGGTCGCGACCTTCAAGGTGCCCGCGCCCCACGGTCATGGGGTGGAATGCGGTCGTTTGAGTCGCCCTCTTGATTCCGGTTCGCTTGCCACATGTCCTTCATGCCCCGAGGAGGGTAGGTGGTGGACGCGGAGGGCACATGCCATAATGTGGAGGCGGGAAACTGGGTCGTCGCTGATTGGAGCAGCGGGTCAGTCCCGATTCCCCATGCCGCTTGGCAGCCGGATTGGTCGAGCGGGGCGGTCGAGCCTCGGCCGCGCCCCTTTATAAGGAGAAAGGGAGGGGATGGCGTCCTTCGATCCTTCAGCGCTCATCTCCTCCGCCTTGACCCCTTTCTTCCCTTCATCATGGCGAGAGGGCGTGTTGGTGCTGCGATGGCGGCGACGAGGGCCTCCACTCGACAACATGCCCTTCCTTCCCAAGAGCTCATGGTGGTGGAGCCAGCCATGAGAGGAAGGGGGCGAGGCCGAGGCCGCCGTGGCGCTCGGGGAGGAGGAGCAAGCGGCCCCTCCTCCAATGGAGGGCCATATCCGTGACCAGCCCTGCGAGTTCTACATCAGGCTGCGCAGGCCAGTGCGCGGCCGTCTTCGTCTTCCCACTCCATTTTCTCGGGATATGGAGCTTGACCCGCCTCAGGCCTTGAGGTTGCACATGAGGGGCTGCGGGAATGGCAGCATGCGGGTCGACGTCGACTTCCCAGCCCCTCATGTTATGTATCTCCGCCGTGGGTGGAAGACCTTCGCACGTGCTCATAGCCTGTCAGAGGGGCTCGTCCTCCAATTCAAATTGATGGAGGACGGCCTGCTCTCCATCAAGGTCTTCGGTCTCTTGGGAAGTCGCTTGAGGTGTTGTGCGGAGAGCTTCTCTGATGGCGAACCCTCCTCCTCGAGCGGGGGTGACGAGAAGGACAGCGACAGCGACGTCGAGGGCGTCAAGTGGGAGGACGTCGACTCCGACTCCGACTGACCGTGCCGCCCCCCTCCCTCGGCCCCATGCCTTTCCGAGGGTCTTCCTCGTCAAGCTCTCCATGGGCGCGCTCCCCGCCATTCTCTTTTCGCCTTCACCTACCGCACCTGGGAGGAAAGGGGCAAGAACGGAGATCACGGGGAACCTATATTTTTCTTTAAAATTGTAGGCACTTGCCAAATCTTAATTTCTATATAATGTAATCTCTCGAGCCCATGCTTGTATTCTGTAACCCTTGCACTTGCATCAGCATATTAATGAAAAAGTCTAGTCCTGCCGGTAACTCGTGCACGTGTACGTTCGTGCGGAGGCGAAATGCCCTCTTAGTGTAAATAAACGAGTCCTTCCGGCAAGCCACCTTGCCGGCGCCCCTTGCGCCTGCCGGAGAATCACATCTGCCGAGTTACAGACAAAGGGCCCATCCCCCCGTCCACCTCTTTTTGACAAGGTTCACCACGACCATTCTGACCGAAGGAGCGTTCGAGTCAGAAATGGGAGCCCCCAAGTCCTTAAAGACGAGTGGCAAGGTTTTCTAATGCACAAGTCATAGGTTACAAACACGAATGGGTAATAGGTAAACTTTATCTGTTTGGTTTGCCTGGGATCGCCGTGCCGGGCAGTCTTCTCGACTTCTTGCCGGAGCCGGGTCCTTGGCGGGATCGCGTGTCTTTGTCGTGACTGGAAAGAAGTGAGGACAAAAGCATGGAACCTCAGTGGTTAACTAACGTTTATTGGAATCAAATAGCAGTACAATACCCTGGACAAGCATGCATATATGTATATACACAAACATGGAAATCGACAGGAAACTATACATACTAAGGGATTCCTCTTCCCTGACTGCGCACAGGGTCTGCGCCTGGCTCCGTACATAGGGTTACATGCTTCAGCGGCAAGGCTAGTACGAAACGGGGGTTGCCGAGGCTCCCGACAACCGCGCCTTAGGGGTAAAACTTGCGAAGATATTCGATATTCCAGGAGTTGCTCACTGGAATGCCATCTTCAGTCTCCAGGCGGACTGCGCCAGGCCTGGTGACTCATATTACCTGATAAGGGCCTTCCCACTTCGGTGTCAACTTGTTTGGATTCTTGGGGGATTGGATCCGCCGAAGAACAAGGTCGCCTTTCTCAAGGCTTCGGGCGTGAACCTTGTGGCTATGATAGTGGCGCAAGGCTTGCTGGTAGCGAGCGGCTCGCACAGCAGCCCAAAGACGATCTTCCTTAAGGAGCGTCGCATCATCTTGGTGCAACTGCTCTTGCTCAAGCTCATCATAAGCGAGCACTCAAGGTGACCCATATATGAGTTCAGTGGGGAGAACTGCTTCTGCCCCGTATACTAGGGCAAAGGGTGTCTGGCCAGTGGCTCGATTTGGTGTCGTCCTGATTGACCAAAGAAACGTTGGCAACTCATCAATCCAACGCCTTCCGCGCTTGTGCAGTTTGTCAAAAGTCCTGGTCTTGAGGCCCCGCAGCACTTCCGCATTCGCCCTCTCAGCTTGGCCATTACTTCTGGGATGGGCAACAGAAGCAAAACAGACCTTGCTGTCGAGGTCTTGAATGTACTGCATGAAGGTGCGGCTCGTGAACTGCGTGTCATTGTCGGTGATGACTCTGTTCAGCACACCGAAATGGCAGACTAGTCCCTTGAAGAACTTGACGGCTGACTGTGTTGTTACTCTTCTCACTGGCTCTATTTCCGGCCACTTTGTGAACTTGTCGATCGCGACGTACAAGTACTAAAAGCCCCCGGTAGCACGGGGAAAGGGGCCCAGTATGTCGAGCCCCCAGACCGAAAAAGGCCAGGAAAGAGGGATTGTCTGAAGAGCTTGGGCGACTTGATGAAGCTTCTTTGAATGGAACTGGCACGCTTCACACTTGGTTACTAGTGCAGTTGCATCCTGGAGGGCGGTGGGATAGAAGAAACCTTGCCGGAGCACTTTGCCGGCAAGAGCCCTTGACCCTATGTGGGAGCCACACATGCCTCCATGTATCTCTGCCAACAACCTCAGTCCGTCCACTCGAGGAATGCACTTCAATTTCACACCGTTCGGTCTTATTCTATAGAGGGCATCATCCATAAACTGGTACATGCTGGACCGGCGGGCTACTTTCTCTGCTTCTTCCTGCTCCTCGAGAAGCTCTCCTGCTTGGAGGAAACGGACGGTGGGCTGCGCCCATGCCGGAGCCTGGGGCTCGATGGCAGGGACTAAAGGCTCATCTTCAGCCATAAGGGCAGCTACTTCTATGGCCAGGGCGTGAGGCCCTGCCGAAGGTTGCTGCCCTCCGGCAAGCTTGGGACTCCTGGCAACATCCTTGCCGGCGGCTCCTGGGAGCTCAGCAGGAAAGTACTTGCCAGGGCCCGCCTTCCTTCGTTTGTTCTGTCCTGCTGATGGTTCAATGGATGGGTGAGTTAGCTGAAGCACAAAGGTACCTGGTTCCACAGGCAACTTGAGGACAGCACGCTTTAACAGGTCGTTAGCAATGATGTTCTCCGCTCGGGGGACATGCTCTGCTTACAATCCGTCAAAGCGCTCTTCCAACTTCCTCACTTCATCCACATAGGCCTCTATCAACGGGCTCTTGTAGTCCTTGTTTACTTGCTTGACGACGAGTTGCGAATCACCTCTGACGATGAGCTTTCTGATTCCAAGGTCTGCCACGATCCTGAGACCGGCCAACAACCCCTCGTACTCCGTTGTGTTGTTCGTTGATTTTTCCCGGGGAAAGTGCATCTGGATTACGTACTTGAGGCGCTCTCCGGTGGGCGCGATGAGCAACACGCCAGCACTAGCACCTTGGAGTGAGAAAGCTCCATCAAAGTAGATAATCCACTCACTGCTCGTCTCCTTGCCGGGATGGGTGGTCTCTTGAATCTCCTCGTCGAGCTTCTCTGTAGTGGGGGGAGTCGAGGAGCAGCTGCATGCACACCAGCGTTTCTGCTGGCATAGGCGGCGGTGAGATATGCGTAGACGGTGATGCGCTCCGACTTCTAACTAGGTTAGAAGGGGCTCGGTCACGGTCTCGCAGTCGCGCGCCTCCTGCATCGGCATTTGAGCGTGCATGTCGGCCTGGTTCGTCCTGCGAGTGGCGCATAGGGCTCTTTCCACAGTGGTGCCCGGGGGCTCCGGCATCGCGGTGTTGCTCATCGTGCGCGGCCTGGGAAGGGCGCGGCGCAGGCGCCAGCTGGGGTGCCGTAGAGGCTGCTGCGCCGCCCGTGGGCAGCACGGCCCCGCCCCCAGACCCAGCGGCGCGTGGCTCGTCGTTGAAAGTGCAACTATCCCTAGGTGGTTTTGGTAATTCATAACAACATATAGCTCATTGAGCTAATGCTATTCCAAGATGACTATTTCAGGAAAGCTCAATGATTGGCATGGCATGGATGTGAAAGTGGAACCCTCAAAATGCTAAGGACAAAGGATTGGCTCAAGCTCAAAAGCTCAAGACTCTTCATTTTATATTTTAGTGATCCAAGATCACATTGAGTCTTTAGGAAAAGCCAATACTATCAAGGAGGGATGAGGTGTTGCTTAATGAGCCTTTTGCTTCATGTGCTTAGTGATATGCTCCAAAACCCTCAACTACTTTCCCATATCCACATATGACCTAAACCCTAAGCCAAACTCGGTCCTACCGATTCTTTCTATTCGGCACCATCGAGTTTCACTTGTCATAAGCCACTGCCAAACCCTAGCAATTCGGTTCTACCGATAGGGATCTCGGTCTCACTAAGATGGGATTGCAAACTCTCTGTTTCCCTTTCGTAACTTTTCGGTCTCACCGAAAGAGCGAATCGGTCCCACCGAGATTGCAATGTAAACTCTTTGTTTCCCTTTTGTAACTTTTCGGTCTCACCGAAAGAGCAAATCGGTCCCACCGAGTTTGCCTGACCAACTCTCTGGTTAGCTTATTACCAAACTCGGTCTCACCGAGTTTGTGTAATCGGTCTCACCGAGATTACTTTATGCCCAAACCCTAACCATATCGGTCCTACTGAGTTGCATGTCAGTCCCACCAAAAATCTCTAACGGTCACTAGGTTTACCTTTTCAGTCCGACCGAGTTTGTTGATTCGGTCCCACCGAGATTGGAAAACTGTGTGTAACGGTTGGATTTTGTGTGGAGGCTATATATACCCCTCCACATCCTCTTCATTCATGGAGAGAGCCATCAGAACACATACACAATTCCAACTCATATGTTCTGAGAGAGAACCACCTACTCATGTGTTGAGACCAAGATATTCCATTCCTACCATATGAATCTTGATCTCTAGCCTTCCCCAAGTTGCTTTCCACTCAAATCTTCTTTCCACAAAATCCAAATCCTATGAGAGAGAGTTGAGTGTTGGGGAGACTATCATTTGAAGCACAAGAGCAAGGAGTTCATCATCAACACACCATTTGTTACTTCTTGGAGAGCGGTGTCTCCATGATTGGCTAGGTGTCACTTGGGAGCCTCCGACAAGATTGTGGAGTTGAACCAAGGAGTTTGTAAGGGCAAGGAGATCGCCTACTTCGTGAAGATCTACCGCTAGTGAGGCAAGTACTTCGTGGGCGATGGCCATGGTGGGATAGACAAGGTTGCTTCTTCGTGGACCCTTCGTGGTTGGTTGCTTCTTCGTGGACCCTTCGTGGGTGGAGCCCTCCGTGGACTCGCGCAACCATTACCCTTCGTGGGTGGAGCCCTCCGTGGACTCGCGCAACCGTTACCCTTCGTGGGTTGAAGTCTCCATCAACGTGGATGTAGGATAGCACCACCTATCCGAACCACGGGAAAAATATCCGTGTCTCCAATTGCGTTTGAATTCTCCAAACCCTTCCCTTTACATTCTTGCAAGTTGCATGCTTTACTTTCCACTGCCAATATACTCTTTGCATGCTTGCTTGAATTGTGTGATGATCGCTTGGCTTGTCCTACAATAGCTAAAATCTACCAAGAACTAAAATTGGGAAAAGGTTAAGTTTTTATTTGGTCAAGTAGTCTAATCACCCCCCCCTCTAGACATACTTTCGATCCTCTAAGTGGTATCAGAGCTTTTGTCTCCATTTTCTTTGATCTCCATAGCTTTTGGTGGTCACACCCTTGGTTTCACAACCTAGGAGAGTATGGCGTCTAGCGAGGGAAATTATCACCGTAGAGGTCCTTACTTTGATGGTACTAATTTTGCTAGTTGGAAGCATAAAATGAAAATGCATATTCTTGGACATAACCCCGCCGTTTGGGCTATTGTGTGTGTTGGTTTGCAAGGTGACTTCTTTGATGGGAAAGAACCAAACCGTGAAGCTACCGCGGATGAGTTGAAGATGTTGCAATACAATGCTCAAGTTTGTGATATTCTCTTCAACGGATTGTGCCCCAAAGAATTCAACAAAATCAGCCGTCTTGAGAATGCAAAGGAAATTTGGGACACTTTGATTGATATGCACAAAGGTACCAACTCCGTCAAGGAATCCAAGTTGGATGTGCTTCAAAGTCAACTTGACAAGTTCAAAATGAAGGATGGTGAAGGTGTCGCTGAAATGTACTCTAGGCTTGCTCTCATCACAAATGAGATTGTCGGCTTAGGAAGTGAAGAGATGACCGATAGATTCATCATCAAGAAGATTCTAAGAGCCTTGGATGGAAAATATGATACCGTGTGCACATTGATCCAAATGATGCCCAATTACAAAGATCTCAAGCCAACGGAGGTGATTGGAAGAATTGTTGCTCATGAGATGTCACTTAAGGATAAAGAGGAACTTCACAACAAATCAAGTGGTGCCTACAAAGCCTCATGTGAAGCCCCTACATCATCAAGTGAGAAACAAAACTTCAATGAAGAATTGAGCTTAATGGTGAAGAACTTCAACAAGTTCTACAAGAGTAGAAGCAAAGATAGAAGCTTCAAGTCAAGGTCCTACAATGACAAAAGATCTTCTAGTCGAGAGCGAAACTGCTACAGTTGTGGAAGACCCGGACACTATTCCAATGAGTGTACGGCTCCCTACAAGAGAAGAGAAGATTCTCCAAAAAGAAGAAGCAACGAATCACCACCAAGAGAGAGAAGGAGTAGAGATGATCGTTATGAACGAAGATACTCACGGAGAAGCAAGGATTCGGAAAGGAAGGAAAAATCATCAAGGAGCTACACAAAACGAAGACATCAAGCTCATGTTGGTGAATGGGTATCCGGCTCCGACTCCGACAGCCACTCCGAGAGAAGTTATCACTCCGACTCCGAAGATACTCAAGATGAAGGTGTTGCCGGTCTAGCACTTGTGTCAACCAACTCCTATGACATATTTGACTCACCAAATGAAGGAATTGGAAGATGCTTCATGGCCAAAGGTCCTAAGGTAACACACCCCGAGTATGTTGATTTCAATAGTGATGAAGATGACTTGTTAGGTGATGATTTGCTTGTTGACAAATCTAGTGATGAATACTATGATGAAACGTCAATTAATCATGCTAATCAAGATAAAACGAATGAAAATGATAAGGAGAAGATTGAGGCTCTAACTAAAGAACTAAACACTCTTAAGTTAGCTCATGAAACTATCTTCGAAGATCATCGAGAACTTTTAAGAGCTCATGAGAAATTACGCTTTGAAAAGCTCAATCTTGAGCAAGAGCATGAGTTCTTAAAAGCAATCAATGATGATCTCCGCAAGAAAAGTTCTTCTTACATTGCCAAGCGTTTACTCTTATCCACTTACATGCCTCAAGTCAAGTCTAGTAACAAGAACAAGAAAGATTCTTCCTCTAGCAGTAACAATGATCATGCCAAATCCAATATTGTTGCTTCTAGTAGTTCTCTTGATTCCACTAATGATTCTCTTAGCCAAGTTACACTTGAGCAAGAAAATAGCTTATTGAAGGGAATTATAGAGAAAGGAGTGTACAAAAGCCTTGCCGGGAGTAAGCAATTCGAGGACATTGTGCGCAAGCAAGGAATGCACCGGAAGAATCAAGGTGTTGGTTTTGAACGAAAATTCAATGCCAATGGAGTTGAGTGGGAAGAAGATTAATACCCCAAGACAAAGTTTGTTCCTCAACAAGAGAAGTATGATACTTCTTTCAAGGGGACACAAGCTCAAGATGATCTTCCACCACAAGACTACAAGCAAAAAGGCAAGGACAAGCTTCAAGAGGAAATTGATGCATTTGAAGAAGCTCCTAAGACCTTAGTCAAGTGGATTCCCAAGACTACTTCAAGTTCCACTTCATCAAGTACGACTACAACTCCAAGGATTCCCATCAAGATGGTGTGGATCCAAAAGAAGAAGAACTAGAGAGTTCTTGAGGGTGACTCCGCCAACATACTTCACTCTTATCATTTTGGCAAGAACAAGTGCAATCAACTTCCTCATCTTGCACTAGTTCAAGGAGTCACAAACCCTCTTGTTGGTAAGACAAGGGACAAGGTAACCTAAAAGTTTTCATGGACATCATCTTGTGTGTGCATCAATCTATGTCTATGGATATCCTTGTTTGTTCCTTGTGGGACTAACCCATGTAGGTATTGAAAGTGCAATTCACTCAAATGGATAGCTACAAGTGATCTACATCAACATTGAGCATCCACATCTTCAACATCTACATGAAGTCATCATCGACAAAACCCAAGGTTAGTTCATCCCTCTAAGGGGGGATATCACATCTAGGGGGAGCTTTACTCTAAGACTTGAGCTAAAGCAACTCTAAAGATGTGAACACAACAATGCTTTATGTAAAAGTGGTAACCCCACTTGAGCTTAAACGATGAGTATGACCTATGATCAAGTGTTCTCACTTGACTCCTAAGTCAATATACTCATATATAGATGACCTTGTCATCGCAAATTGCTTGATAGATGCTAGAATTGGTTGTGCATGCCTTGTCACATATTTCATTTGCCATCTTATTGTGTGAGCATGCTGGTTGCATATTTTACTCATTCGAGGACATCCACTTGTTGTTTTGATTGTTTGGTTTTATTTCCTTTTGCCAAGTGGATGGACAAGAATGCCTAAGAACCTCCTCTAGCTATCTATGCTTTTCTCGTCTCAAACTCTATTCATGCTACATCACAAAATTTGATTAAGTCAGATTCGAACCACTCTGTGTGAGGAGCGCTCGGAGTCCCCGATTTGTCATAGACTTAAACTTCCAAAACCTCTTTATGATTCTCGGTCTGACCGATACCCTACTTTCGGTCCTACCGAGATCATTAAGTTGATCTAGGTTTTCGATCTTGGTGCAACCGATTTGAACCATTCGGTCACACTGAGTTGCAACAACTGTATACAGTTTTGCATCTCGGTGCCACCGAGTTGTTCCACTCGGTCACACCGACAGGGTCGGGCTATATACAGTCACGGGCAAAAATTTGGAAATTTCTCCGAACCCCTTCGCCCGCGCGATAGCCTGCTCTGCCAACTTGGTCTCCGGATCATCTCCCCGCCGACAGCCGCCTCCAGTCGCTGGTCTCCGTCGCCGTCAATGGAAATTCAACCCCGCCGTTGCCGCCGTAGCGAGTCTCCGCCAAACTAGGGTATGGACTTGATCTTTGTGCTATTCCCCAATCCGATTCTTAGCACATTGTGATCACCATGATTCTTGCCACGTTTGTTAAACTTCTATCCAGTCAATGAACTCGTAGATTAGGTTTAATTCGAAAATTTTAGGGTTAGATTTCCGCCGAAACCATCTCGGACCCACCGAGTTGAAAAACTCGGTCCCACCGATTTGGCTTATGCCATTGCACAAGTGAGACTCGGTCTGACCGAGAATTACTTATCGGTGTGACCGATTTTGGAACTCTGTGAAACCGTAGCAGTCTCGGTGCCACCGAACTGTGACTCGGTCTGACCGAGTTCACTAGTTTAGGTGCCAAAACTGCTTCGGTATCACCGAGTTTAGAAATCGGTAGATCCGAGATGCTTTCAGTGGGAAACTAAAACTAAGTTTTTGAATTATTCTTTTGCACAAATCTCTGCATTTTGTGATGCTTATCCACTCTATCTCATCTATAACCTATTCACAGGGTCAGCAGTCAGAGTTTGCATCATGTCAGACCAAAGTGATAGCCAGAACTTGTCAGAGCAGCAAGTGCAGATGAGTGAGGGCACTAGTCCCTCAAGTTCCTCAGATGATGGCAACAGGAGCACCCCTAGCAATCTGCCTAAAGCTGCCACAAGACAGAGAAAGAAGAGAACCTCAGACTCAGAAGATGAGGATTATGTGGCAGAAGAGGAAGCAACTTCCAAGAGAGTTGAGCCAGCACAGGGCATAAAACCAGGGATGAAGATCAAAAGGCCAGCAGGCAGCCAGCCTATGTCAAAGGCCAGAGCTTCAACTGAGAAGCCCACTCCCATTGAGCCAGTTGCTGCTGAAGGCAAGAAGAGGAAAGAAAGGGTGAAGAAAAATGTAGCCAGAGTGCTTGGCAAGGCTTCCATCATGGAAGATGAGGAGGAAGAAGAAGAGGTAGCTGCACCAGCACCTAAGGCACCCAAGCTGATGGGTGATGCCATAAGAACAGGGGCAGCTGCTTCCAAGGCCAAGCCAGCTCCAAAGCCAAAGCCAAAGAGGAACACAAGAAGCATCCCAGCTACTGAGAAGAACAAGGCCCCAGTGCCTGAAGCTGCAGAAGAAGAAGAAGAGAATGTTCTTAGAAAGCTCAAGCCCAAGATCCCAGACCACAACGATGCTCATCCTGTGGCTGAGGATATGAAACTCAGGAGAGATTCAGGGCTCCGGAAGTGGAGAGAAGCAAACCCGTATGCTTCAAGGAGAAGGACTGCAGTTGACTACAGGTTTCACACCAAGGAGCAGCAAGACTTTTATGCGACAGTGCTGCTAGACAAGAAGCCAATTGTCTGTGATATGAGATGGGTTGATTGGCAATACATCAAGGACAACAAAGAGTACTACCCTGGAGTGTAGGACAGCTTCAAGGCATGTGGAGTAGAGGACTTTGTTGGGCAGAAGCTCACAAAGTGGAACGAGGAACTCATCATGCAGTTCTACTCCACAGCCCATTTCTATCCAGATGGCAGGATTGTATGGATGTCAGAGGGTACGAGGTACCAGTCTACAGTTGCTGAATGGGCTCAGCTGATTAATGCCCCAGAAGAGCATGACGATGACTTGGACATTTATGCCAAGAAGAAGATGGACCATGTAGCGACCCGACCTCAAACAGTCTGATCTCTGTGCTCCGGTGTCATCCCTGGATCAGTAATGCTGACACCACACAGTACTCGGAGGATTTATAGCAGAGTAGCAATCACACACTTATTACATCGAGTGTCTCAAAAGAGAACTTATTACAATAAATATGGCTTAAGGCCATCTAATAACGATAACAGCGGAAGGCTTGGAAGATAAGTGAGTCCATCAACTCCAACGGCATCACTGAGTATAGAACCACGACCTAAAACTCCTCAATCGTCGTCTGAAAAGTCTGCAACATTAACGTTGCGGCCCGAAAACGGGTCAGCACATGGAATATGCTGGCAAGGTAACACATAGAGAGTAATGGAATGCAACAGCTATACTATATGCATATTTGGCTGGTGGAAAGCTCTATGGTTACAGTTTTTGCGTAAAGCCAATTTTTCCCTACTTCAAAGGAATAAAATTAATTACTATCATGGTGGTTGTTAAACATTGAGAATGGTTGACAGCATTCTCAATCCCAATTAAGTAACATCATTAAAAAACCCACAAAATTAATTTAGAGTAACATGTTGAGATTCACATGATAATCCAGGTACTAGATACTCAAGATGTCCATAACCGGGGACACGGCTAACGATGATTAGTTTATTACACTCTGCAGAGGTTTGCGCACTTTTCCCCACAAGACTCGATCGCCTCCATTTGGTTTCTCGCACTACAGGGTGTTTGAGAAGACGGATGACCGAGACACAGTCTTTCAGAAGCGCTAGCACCTTACGACGGATAGACCGGTACACCTACTTTCCCCTACATCTGCTAGTATACCCTGTAAGAGTTCGCACAACTTAGTCAACTATGCCAGAGCCCATAATGGCTTGTGGCTGCACACGGAAGTTTCTAGTATGAATAATCTCATGATCCCTTTGGGCCTGGGTGGCGGTCCAAATAAAAACAGGCAAGTCCTGGAAACCCCAGGTGCCTCAATCCACCCAGATGTGTGTTAGGTTGCCACCTTAGATAAACCCTTAATTATCAATCTCACATCTGTCATGGATATCACTCACCCAATCCACGTCTACTAGCATAGCATGGCATAATAAGCAAACGTAGAAGTAACTCCCAAAGGTTTGATAATAAACAGGTAATAGGTACTACCTCATCTACTTCCCATCCCACAATTTACTTAGATCCTAATCATGCAATGTGTGAAGATTGATCTATTGCAATAAAACTGGGTTGTAGAAAAGGTATGATCAAAGTGTTACTTGCCTTGCTGATGATCCGCGTAACCTAGAGATTCGAAGTAACAGGCGGCGCACTCCGGGTATTCTATCGCAGACAAACAACAAGCATACAATAAGTACTCATCTAATGCACAGGTAAAACTCAAATAGAAGATCTAACCAGAAAGTTCAACTTAAGAACCCTGGTTTGCAAAAAGAATCAAATCGAACGAAGCAAAAGAAATCAAACGGCGAAAGAAAACAACTTCGTTCTAGTAATCTGGATCTAGGGCAAATTTTACAGTAGCAAAAACATGTTTAAGTTGATTATTCGGAAAGAGGGTTTCGAGACGAAACTCCAGGCGCTTGAATCGCCTGATTCCGATAAACGAGCGAAAAGTTATACTAAGATGAAAATCGGATCAGAAATCGCGATCAGAAAATAACCGCGAAAAATCCGACGAAAAAGAAAAACGACGAACATAATTTTTTTTAAACAGCACGGAAAACGAGGCGGCGGCGAACCTCGGGCGGCGCGCAACTCCGGCAGCGGCGGCTGGGGCGGCGGCGGCGGCTGGGGCGGGGCTAGGGTTAGGCGGCGGCGGCTGGGCTCTCTCTCGGCTCGGGCCTCGGGCGGCTTATAAAGGCCCAGGCCAGGGAGTCCTGGCCGAGTACGGCCCGTAGTCGGTTCCGGGTTTTTTTTAAATAATTCCGCTCGGGAGAAAAATAAAAAGAAATACTAAACGGACTCCAAAAATCACGAAATAAATTTTGCCGGGTTTCTAAAATCAAGCCTGATAAAGTGAACATTTATCTGGGCCCAAACTACAACTTTGAAAAACGCGCATTTTTCCTAAATTCAATTAAAAATACCGAAAAACTCCGAAATAAAACTTATTTGATTTTTTTATTAAATCCTCAATATTTCTATATTTTGGGAAAGTCATTTTATTCCCTCTCTCATATTTTTGTAATAGAAATAATTGATGATAAAATAAATAAAATCAAATGATCCTGTTTACATAATTTGAGAAAACTCAAATATGTAAATAACAAAATCCCCAACTCTCTCCGTGGGTCCTTGAGTTGCTTAGGATTTTCTAGGATCGAAACCAAAGGCAAAATAAAATATGATATGCATGATGATCTAATGTATAACATTCCAAATTGAAAATTTGGGATGTTACAAACCTACCCCCCCTTAAGATGAATCTCGCCCTCGAGATTCGGGTTGGCTAGAAAATAGGTGAGGGTGGTCTTTGAGCAAATCTTCCTCTCGCTCCCAGGTGGCTTCATCCTCCGTGTGGTGGCTCCACTGAACTTTGCAAAACTTGATAACCTTGCTACGAGTAACTCGGCTGGCAAACTCAAGAATCTTGACTGGTTTTTCCTCATAGGTCAAATTGTTATCCAACTGAATTGCTTCTAATGGCACTGTGTCTCTCAAGGGTATGTCAGCCATCTCCGCGTGACACTATTCAACTGAGAAACGTGGAACACATCATGCACTCCTGCCAATACTTCTGGCAATTCCAACTTGTAGGCCACTTCTCCCATACGCTCCAAAACTCGATATGGTCCTACAAATCGTGGCGCTAACTTCCCCTTAACTCCAAAGTGCTTAATCCCTCAAAGTGGGGATACTCGAAGATAAACTCTGTCTCCAACTTCGTAAACTGTCTCCTTGCGTTTAGAATCTGCGTAGCTCTTCTGCCTGGACTGGGCTACCTTGAGCCTATCGCGAATCAACTTCACCTTCTGTTCAGACTCTTTAATCAGATCTGGTCCAAACAACTGACGGTCTCCAAATTCGTCCCATGACAACGGTGCCCTGCACCTCCTTCCGTACAAAGCTTCGAAAGGTGCCATCTTCAAACTGGTCTGATAGCTATTATTGTAAGAGAACTCTGCATATGGCAAATTATCGTCCCAACTAGATCCATAATCTAGCGCACAAGCTCTCAGCATATCCTCCAAAATCTGATTGACTCTCTTGGTCTGTCCATCTGTCTGCGGGTGAAAAGCTGTACTAAATTCTAGCCTAGTACCCAAAGTCTCATGCAATTGCTTCCAGAACTTTGAGGTAAACTGGGTTCCTCTATCTGATACGATGCTCCTCGGAACTCCATGCAAACATACGATCCTGGTCATGTATATCTTTGCCAACTTAGCACTGGTGTAAGTGGTCTTTACTGGGATGAAATGAGCTACCTTCATCAATCGATCAACTACAACCCAAATCGAGTCATAGCCTGAACGAGTCCTTGGTAATCCTGTGATAAAATCCATGCCTAACTTATCCCACTTCCATTCGGGTATCGGCAATGGTTGCAACAATCCTGCTGGCTTCTGATGCTCTGCTTTTACTCTCTGACATACGTCACAAACTGCTACATACTCCGCAATATCCTTTTTCATTCCAGTCCACCAGAAAATATCCTTCAAATCCAAATACATCTTGGTATTTCCTGGGTGAATCGAATATGGTGAATCATGTGCCTCTTGCAAAATCAACTTTCTGATTTCCGGGTTATTGGGTACATAAACACGGTCTTCAAACCATAGGGTGTCGTGCTCATCCTCACGAAATCCTTTAGCTTTTCCTTCTTTCATCTTCTCCTTTATGGAAGCAATCTCCTTGTCAAATTTCTGAGCTTCTCTGATTCTGTCCATCAATGTTGACTGAATCTCCAATGCTGCTACATAGCCTCTTGGAACTATTTCCAAACATAGTTCACGAAAATTTTCTGCTAACTCCTTGGGTATTTCTCCCGTCATTAACGTATTGACATGGCTCTTGCGGCTTAATGCATCAGCTACTACATTAGCTTTCCCGGGATGATAATGCAATCTCATATCATAATCCTTGATGAGCTCCAACCATCTCCTTTGTCTGAGGTTCAACTCCTTCTGCGTGAAAATGTACTTCAAACTCTTATGATCCGTGTACACCTCACAATGATTTCCAATGAGGAAATGTCTCCATGTCTTCATTGCATGCTCTACGGCTGCTAACTCCAAATCATGCGTAGCATAATTCAATTCGTGGGGCTTCAGTTGTCGTGAAGCATACGAAACAACTCTTCCTTCCTGCATAAGCACTGCTCCAAGTCCTCGACGTGAAGCGTCGCAATACACCTCATAATCCTTGGTTTGATCTGGCAAAATCAACACTGGTGAGGTAACCAAGTGTTTCTTCAACTCCTGGAAACTAGCCTCACACTCCTCAGTCCATTTGAACTTAGCATCCTTCTTCAGCAACTCCGTCATAGGTTTTGCAATCTTTGAGAAATTCTCAATAAATCTACGGTAGTATCCTGCGAGTCCAAGAAAACTCCGGATCTCTCCAACTGTTGTTGGTGCTTCCCACTTGGTCACGGTTTCAACTTTAGCGGGATCAACTGCTACACCTTCTCCAGATATAACGTGTCCGAGGAATCCTACTTCCTTCAACCAAAATTCACATTTGCTGAACTTGGCGTATAATTGGTGTTCTCTGAGCTTTCCAAGTACCAAACGCAAATGCTCCTTATGCTCCTCTTCATTCTTCGAATATACCAGGATATCATTAATGAACACTACGACGAACTTATCCAAAAACTCCATAAACACTTTGTTCATCATGTTCATAAAATAGGCAGGCGCGTTAGTCAGTCCAAATGACATAACGGTATACTCATACAGTCCATATCTTGTGGTAAAAGTTGTCTTAGGTATATCCTATTCTCGAATCTTCAACTGATGGTATCCTGATCGCAAATCGATCTTGGAAAACACTTTAGCTCCTTGCAATCGATCAAACAGATCATTGATCATTGGTAGCGGGTACTTGTTCTTGATTGTTACTTCGTTCAATCCTCGATAGTCAACAACCATCCTTAACGATCCATCCTTCTTCTCCACTAGAAGTACTGGTGATCCCCAAGGCGAAGAACTTGGGCGAATATATCCCTTATCCAGTAACTCCTTAATCTGCTTCTTAATTTCCACCAAATCTTTTGCTGGCATCCTATATGGTCTCTTCGATATTGGCCCAGTGCCTGGCAAAAGCTCAATCAAAAACTCAATGTCTCCATCCGGTGGCATGTCTGGCAACTCTTCGGGAAATTCATCAGGAAAATCCTTTACCACTGGTACTTCCTCCTGCACAACTCCTGATAAGGAATTTACTTGTGTCCTGTTTGGCGCATGTCGGGATACATACTTGATCCTTCTTCCTTCTGGCGTTGTGAGCAAAATTGTCTTACTGGCGCAATCGATGTTTCCTCCATACATCAACAGCCAATCCATACCAAGAATCACATCCAGACCTTGGGATTCCAAAATAATTAAATCCGTTAGGAAAACATGCCTTCCTATACTTAATGGCACTTGAAAACATCCTTGACTGGCCATGTACTCCGCTCCTGGTGAGCTTACTAGCATAGGTGTTTTAAGAATCCTAGTGGGCAGGCTATACTTTTCCACAAATCCCCTTGATATGTATGAATGCGATGCACCAGTATCAAAAAGAACGAGTGCAGTAAATGACTTAACCAAAAACTTACCTATTACTGCATCGGGCTGAGCTTCAACCTCCTCCACATTAACGTGGTTCACCTGTCCCCTGTTGAAAGGGTTCGGCTTCTTTCCAGAGCTTCCATTGCCGTTTTGTCCTTCAGGACAGTCATTTGCATAATGTCCTGGCTTCGAACACTTATAGCAAGTGACGTGGCTCAAGTCCTTCTTGGCTGGGGTTGATGGGGTGCTGCGGTTCTGGCCATTGCTTCCCCCATTCCCATTACCATTCTTGGTGCCATTGTGATTGTGCGAGCTACCTACTGCATGGGTATGCTGAAATTGTCCTCCCGGTCTAGGGGTAAAACGAGGCTTCTGCTGAGCTCCTGAATTATACTTTCCTTGTCCATACTTCCTCTTGCGGTTCTCAATTTGCTGCTGCTTCCCTTCAATCATAAGAGTACGATCTACCAACTCCTAGTAGTTGTTGAAGGTGGCTACCATCAACTGCATACTCAACTCATCATTCAGTCCTTCCAGGAATTTTTCCTGCTTAGCTGCATCTGTAGCAACGTCATCTGGGGCATAACGTGCTAGCTTACTAAACTCCTCCACATACTGGCCAACTGTCCGTCCTCCTTGGCGCAAGTTATGAAACTCACGCTTCTTCATGGCCATTGCTCCTGCTGAAACATGGGCAGTACGAAAAGCCTGCTGAAACTGGTCCCATGTGACAGTGTCGACTGGGAAGGTGGCTGTGAAATTCTCCCACCAAGATGCTGCGAGTCCTTCTAACTGATGTGCGGCAAACTTCACCTTCTCCGCATCAGCGCATCCTGCTGTGGTCAACTCCCTAGCTATCTTGCGGAGCCAATCATCTGCTACTATCGGCTCGGTGCTACTGGAAAACACCGGCGGATTCAGCCTAAGAAAACGGGCTAACAGGTGGTGGTGGTGGTGGTGGGTTGTTGTTGTTGTTCCCTTGATTCTGATTTTGAACTAGCAACTGCATCAAGGTGTTCTGCTGCTGGATCAACTGGGTGAGCTCCGGCGGAAAGGCAAATCCGGGGTCACATCTCGGAGGCATCTAAGGGTTTAGAAAAGATGAGATATAAGAATAGAGGGGGTCTAAAGAGAAAACACTACCCATATGCACATGAGGCAAAAGCACACAATTCACTTCATTCAATCAAACAAAGGCATACAATCGATCTAACTATCGCAAAAGTGCTCAGACTACTATATTTACATGGTGGACTACTACTACTGATGAGGTGGTCTACTAGAAATATTCTACGGTTGTAGACTCCATGATATCGGCTCCTGCTTCATCCACATAGTCATCATCGCTACTATCTTGCTCCGAGTCGGTGCCGTCAATGATGATGTAGTCGTCCGGACTAATCTCCTTGGGTTCTTCGTCTTCATCTACTGGTGTTGGGCCTCCCATAAATATTCCAATCTTCTTAATTAGATCGTCATTCTTCTCCACCAATACTTCAATTTCTTCTTCATAATCTTCGCGTGTAGCCTTGAGTTCTTCCTCTAGTTCCTTGATTCTAGTCTTAGCCTTCTTCAGATCTATCATGTCGGCACACATCTGATTCTCCTGTCGTCGAATGTGCTGGTTTAACTCCTGGATAAAAGCTGCAATTGATCTATCTTTCCTGGTGCTGATCCTCTCCCAGTGTTCATCTCGGCGTCCACAAATTTGGTAGATAGTATCCTTGAGATCCTTGCGGTAGATTTCTCCAATGCGTCCCATGGCGATGTAGGCTGCCATGCTCTTTCCTAGACTCCAAGTTGGTGCATCAAAAGAAAAATCTATGGGCTCAGTGACTGGCATGAGCGTCCTTCCTGGAACTTGAACTTGAATCATCCAGCGCTCTTCTTCAGGTAAAGTGGCGTTGTAGGTTCCCGTCAAGCTTGGTACTCCTATGTTCAGGTATCTAGTGACTTCCTTCAAGTAGCGTCCAAAGGGTGTATCTTCATCCGATTGGGTGAACTTGTTCCTTGCATCCGCCATCCTAAAGAGTAGAAAAGATGAGAAGTCAGAAGAGAAGAGAGTGAGTAGTGATCTAGGTCTTTAGCTTAGTGGTCGTGTCCTACAGTCAGCTGTGCTCTGATACCATCTCTGTGGTGACCAGACCTCAAACAGTCTAATCTCTGTGCTCCGGTGTCATCCCTGGATCAGTAATGCTGACACCACACAGTACTCGGAGGATTTATAGCAGAGTAGCAATCACACACTTATTACATCGAGTGTCTCAAAAGAGAACTTATTACAATAAATATGGCTTAAGGCCATCTAATAACGATAACAGCGGAAGGCTTGGAAGATAAGTGAGTCCATCAACTCCAACGGCATCACTGAGTATAGAACCACGACCTAAAACTCCTCAATCGTCGTCTGAAAAGTCTGCAACATTAACATTGCAGCCCAAAAATGGGTCAGCACATGGAATATGCTGGCAAGGTAACACATAGAGAGTAATGGAATGCAACAGCTATACTATATGCATATTTGGCTGGTGGAAAGCTCTATGGTTACAGTTTTTGCGTAAAGCCAATTTTTCCCTACTTCAAAGGAATAAAATTAATTACTATCATGGTGGTTGTTAAACATTGAGAATGGTTGACAGCATTCTCAATCCCAATTAAGTAACATCATTAAAAACCCCACAAAATTAATTTAGAGTAACATGTTGAGATTCACATGATAATCCAGGTACTAGATACTCAAGATGTCCATAACCGGGAACACGGCTAACCATGATTAGTTTGTTACACTCTGCAGAGGTTTGCGCACTTTTCCCCACAAGACTCGATCGCCTCCGTTTGGTTTCTCGCACTACAGGGTGTTTGAGAAGACGGATGACCAAGACACAGTCTTTCAGAAGCGCTAGCACCTTACGACGGATAGACCGGTACACCTACTTTCCCCTACATCTGCTAGTCTACCCTGTAAGAGTTCGCACAACTTAGTCAACTATGCCAGAGCCCATAATGGCTTGTGGCTGCACACGGAAGTTTCTAGTATGAATAATCTCATGATCCCTTTGGGCCTGGGTGGCGGTCCAAATAAAAACAGGCAAGTCCTGGAAACCCCAGGTGCCTCAATCCACCCAGATGTGTGTTAGGTTGCCACCTTAGATAAACCCTTAATTATCAATCTCACATCTGTCATGGATATCACTCACCCAATCCACATCTACTAGCATAGCATGGCATATTAAGCAAACGTAGAAGTAACTCCCAAAGGTTTGATAATAAACAGGTAATAGGTACTACCTCATCTACTTCCCATCCCACAATTTAATTAGATCCTAATCATGCAATGTGTGAAGATTGATCTAATGCAATAAAACTGGGTTGTAGAAAAGGTATGATCAAAGTGTTACTTGCCTTGCTGATGATCCGCGTAACCTAGAGATTCGAAGTAACAGGCGGCGCACTCCGGGTATTCTATCACAGACAAACAACAAGCATACAATAAGTACTCATCTAATGCACAGGTAAAACTCAAATAGAAGATCTAACCAGAAAGTTCAACTTAAGAACCCTGGTTTGCAAAAAGAATCAAATCGAACGAAGCAAAAGAAATCAAACGGCGAAAGAAAAAACTACTTCGTTCTAGTAATCTGGATCTAGGGAAAATTTTACAGTAGCAAAAACATGTTTAAGTTGATTATTCGGAAAGAGGGTTTCGAGACGAAACTCTAGGCGCTTGAATCGCCTGATTCCGATAAACGAGCGAAAAGTTATACTAAGACGAAAATCGGATCAGAAATCGCGATCAGAAAATAACCGCAAAAAATCCGACGAAAAAGAAAAACGATGAACAGATTTTTTTAAACAGCACGGAAAACGAGGCGGCGGCGAACCTCGGGCGGCGCGCAACTCCGACGGCGGCGGCGGCGGGCGGCAGCGGCTGGGGCGGGGCTAGGGTTAGGCGGCGGCGGCTGGGCTCTCTCTCGGCTCGGGCCTCGGGCGGCTTATAAAGGCCCCGGCCAGGGAGTCCTGGCCGAGTACGGCCCGTAGTCGGTTCCGGGTTTTTTTTTAAATAATTCTGCTCGGAAGAAAAATAAAAAGAAATACTAAACGGACTCCAAAAATCACGAAATAAATTTTGCCGGGTTTCTAAAATCAAGCCTGATAAAGTGAACATTTATCTGGGCCCAAACTACAACTTTGAAAAACGCGCATTTTTCCTAAATTCAATTAAAAATACCGAAAAACTCCGAAATAAAACTTATTTGATTTTTTTATTAAATCCTCAATATTTCTATATTTTGGGAAAGTTATTTTATTCCCTCTCTCATATTTTTGTAATAGAAATAATTGATGATAAAATAAATAAAATCAAATGATCTTGTTTACATAATTTGAGAAAACTCAAATATGTAAATAACGAAATCCCCAACTCTCTCTGTGGGTCCTTGAGTTGCTTAGGATTTTCTAGGATCGAAACCAAAGGCAAAATAAAATATGATATGCATGATGATCTAATGTATAACATTTCAAATTGAAAATTTGGGATGTTACAGACCAAACTCAATGTCAAACATGTACAAGGAAATTCCAAATGAAGCACTCGATACGTTCAAGTTTGGCTCAGTACACTATCTTCTGTCAGGGCTGCCAACCATCAACTGGATTCTTAGGCACACCCTATTGCCCATGTCTGGAGATCACAAGATGATCAGGGGCCACGCGATCAACTTGCTTCATATCTTTGATGTGCCACAGAAATTCAAAGTCATGAGCCTTATGATTGAAACAATCAAGAGGACAACAGCAGACCAGAAGAGGAGCTGTGGATATGCCCCACAGATTGAGGAGATCATCAACTCTAAGATGGGCACGGGCATATACTTATTGGACAAGGAACACCTGCCCATCCGTCCAGACTTTGAAGATAATCAAGTGGTCATGACTGAGAATGAGCCATCATCTGCCCAAGCACAAGCCAAGAAGGAGAAGGCGAGGAAGGAGAAAGCTGCCAAGATGCCTACTCAAGAGGAGGCATCTGAATATTTCCTGAAAACCAAACAAGAGCAGCTTGGTTACTTGATTGCATCCACCCTGCGGATTGAGCAAGGACTAGCCACCCTAACTCAGAACCAGGCAAGCTTAGACAGGATCATGGAACAAAAGTTCTACGCCTTGGATGTCAAAGTGACAGAGATTCAGACTGCAGTGGAGCAGCTCCAGGATGACATGCAGGAGAGGAGAGGCAAGACTACAACTGATGCCCTTGCCAGAGTGCCACGAGGTCCGAGGTCGTCTGCAGTGCCAGTTGCTGACCCCAGAGCCACCACGTCTGCACCAGCTACAGCCTCAGTTCCACTAGCTCCAGCGTCCACTTCAGCCTTGACTCCGACCACGTCTACAGAAGGCTTCGTCCTTGGAGTGCTCCGAACTCCACCACCACCTGAAGATCAAGCCTGAGTGTCGACTTAGCACTATGCATTTTCTAGGAACTTTTTGGTAACTTGTTGCCAAAGGGGGAGAAAATGTATAGATCATAGGCTTCGAGAGAGAGTGTTGCTTTTATTCTCTCTTGTTTTATTTGGTGGTTTTTCGAACTTTGTTTGCTTTTGTGTGAGATACTATGTCATTGCTCGTGAGACATTGATGATCATGTGTTTGATCATAAGCTACACTTAATGTTTGCTTAATATTATCATCTTATCTATCTTATGTGATCATTCACTATTCTTGGTGATGAGTGCATGTATTTCATTCTTATCATTTTAAGCGCTCCACCAAGATGTATGTGACATGGAAGAGTAACCCATGACTCTAACTCTTTGTGCATTTGCAGTCCAAAGCAAATTTTAAATATGCACAAAATTAGGGGGAGCTCTTACTTGTCACATACTTCTCAAAGCGATGATATATTTCATGCTTATTATCATTTGTCGAAGCTTTGATCTATATGTTGTCATCAATTACCAAAAAGGGGGAGATTGAAAGTTCAACTATCCCTAGGTGGTTTTGGTAATTCATAACAACATATAGCTCATCGAGCTAATGCTATTCCAAGATGACTATTTCAGGAAAGCTCAATGATTGGCATGGCATGGATGTGAAAGTGGAACCCTCAAAATGCTAAGGACAAAGGATTGTCTCAAGCCCAAAAGCTCAAGACTCTTCATTTTATATTTTAGTGATCCAAGATCACATTGAGTCTTTAGGAAAAGCCAATACTATCAAGGAGGGATGAGGTGTTGCTTAATGAGCCTTTTGCGTCATGTGCTTAGTGATATGCTCCAAAACCCTCAACTACTTTCCCATATCCAAATATGACCTAAACCCTAAGCCAAACTCGCTCCTACCGATTCTTTCTATCCGGCGCCACCGAGTTTCACTTGTCATAAGCCACTGCCAAACCCTAGCAATTTGGTTCTACCGATAGGGATCTCGGTCTCACCGAGATGGGATTGCAAACTCTCTGTTTCCCTTTCGTAACTTTTTGGTCTCACCGAAAGAGCGAATCGGTCCCACCGAGTTTGCCTGACCAACTCTCTAGTTAGCTTATTACCAAACTCAGTCTCACCGAGTTTGTGTAATCGGTCTCACCGAGATTACTTTATGCCCAAACCCTAACCATATCGGTCCTACCGAGTTGCATGTCAGTCCCACCGAAAATCTCTAACGGTCACTAGGTTTACCTTTTTGGTCCGACCGAGTTTGTTGATTCGGTCCCACCGAGATTGGAAAACTGTGTGTAATGGTTGGATTTTGTGTGGAGGCTATATATACCCCTCCACCTCCTCTTCATTCATGGAGAGAGCCATCAGAACACATACACAATTCCAACTCATATGTTCTGAGAGAGAACCACCTACTCATGTGTTGAGACCAAGATATTCCATTCCTACCATATGAATCTTGATCTCTAGCCTTCCCCAAGTTGCTTTCCACTCAAATCTTCTTTCCACAAAATCCAAATCCTATGAGAGAGAGTTGAGTGTTGGGGAGACTATCATTTGAAGCACAAGAGCAAGGAGTTCATCATCAACACACCATTTGTTACTTCTTGGAGAGTGGTGTCTCCATGATTGGCTAGGTGTCACTTGGGAGCCTCCGACAAGATTGTGGAGTTGAACCAAGGAGTTTGTAAGGGCAAGGAGATCTCCTACTTCGTGAAGATCTACCGCTAGTGAGGCAAGTCCTTCGTGGGCGATGGCCATAGTGGGATAGACAAGGTTGCTTCTTCGTGGACCCTTCGTGGGTGGTTGCTTCTTCGTGGACCCTTCGTGGGTGGAGCCCTCCATGGACTCGCGCAACCATTACCCTTCGTGGGTGGAGCCCTCCGTGGACTCGCGCAACCGTTACCCTTCGTGGGTTGAAGTCTCCATCAACGTGGATGTAGGATAGCACCACTTATCCGAACCACAAGAAAAACATCCGTGTCTCCAATTGCGTTTGAATTCTCCAAACCCTTCCCTTTACATTCTTGCAAGTTGCATGCTTTACTTTCCGCTGCCAATATACTCTTTGCATGCTTGCTTGAATTGTGTGATGATCGCTTGACTTGTCCTACAATAGCTAAAATCTGCCAAGAACTAAAATTGGGAAAAGGTTAAGTTTTTATTTGGTCAAGTAGTCTAATCACCCCCCCCCCTCTAGACATACTTTCGATCCTACAGTCGTCTTGGATTCGGACGACGCCTCTCGCCTGGCTCCGACCGCCAGAATGTCGTGGACGCTCGCGGGCCATGTCTTCGGCCCCATCGATGGGTACTCGGCCGTCTGCTCGCGCTGGAGCGGACGGGCCGGCCCTGGATGAACCAATCGCCATGATCCCCTTTCTCTTGGGGGGCCATGGTGATGATGAAGTCGGTGTGCTAACCTTCAAACCGGAATTTCACAACCACGCGACCCCTACCTGGCGCGCCAAAGATGTTGGGGGAAACGACACCTATGGGATCACTGGGGTCCCTTTTTGCTACGGTTGGCGGGTGCGGGGTTGTGCAAAGAACAGGTCTAGAAGGTAGCACAGGGATCGTTTACCCAGGTTTGGGCCGTGAGGTTGCGTAATACCCTAGTCCTGCTTTGGTGTATATTTGAGTGTTCTCGAGTCCTTCAACTAGCTACGATGCGTGCCTCGTCCAAAAAATCTGAATCCTTCTCCAGTACGCCTCGGGCCTCCTTTTATAGTCAAAAGGGGCAGCCACAGTGGCACACAGGAGGTGGAAAGGTATACAGTAATCGAGTCTATCTTATGGCACCGTAGGACAAACACATTTAATGTGCTACCGCCGTGCCCTTCTTGCTTTATCGGGGACGGCAAGGAAGCTCATCCCAGCTGTCGCCACTTCGCCTGGCTTTGACGCGCGTTCGAACTGACGAGGCGTTTATTGCCACGTTGGCTGGCTGCTGAGTTGGTGTGGTGGCTGAATCTTCACGAAGATCTTCATGCCACCACGCAGGTGCTTGTCGAGTCGGCCTAGAGGCCACACGTCGCCATGCAGACGCCTGCCCAGCTGGTGGGCTGGTAGTTGCATGGGAATGGCGATGGAGTCTTGGCAGACATGGGCCTGGCTGCGGCCTCGCAGATGTTTTTGGCAAGAGTCTTGTCGGGGCACCGGCAAGGGTCTTCCCGCAGCATCTTGGTCATCCTCGGCAAGGGTCTTGCCGGGGCTCTCGTGGGTATCCTTGGCAAGGATCTTGCCAAGGATCGTCGTCTTTTGGTCATCATCTAGTCTTGTGTGCTTCTGGTTTCCACAAAGATTTGCATGCCACCATGGAGGTGCCTCCTGAGCCTCGGTTCCAATGCTGGTTGATGGTGTTGGAACTCTTGGGCTCAAGGGGGGTGGCTCTGCTAGAGTCGGTCAAGTTGCCCCGGCAAGGTTCTTGCCGGGGCTGCGGAGGCCGCCCCGACAAGGGCCTTCCCGGGGGAGTCCACCTCGCCCCTCTGCTCTTCGTGTTTCTGGCTTGGCATTGTTCTGGTTGTCTTGTGGCTTTGCTTCCTTCCTCTGCCCCACTATGTGTGGCCGCAGGCGTGGCTCCAACTGCCCGCGCACAAGTAAAGGGGTACAAAATAGGACCCCTCCATTTGTGCATCGACAGTCCCACCTTTGGGGACGAAACGATATCCATTGCCTCTTATTGCTTTCAAATTTTTTCTCGTGTCAACATAGAACAACATGAGTGTTGTGTGATTTTTTTGTGATTTTTCAGGGTTCGTTTGGACATTTTTTATGCATTAACTGAGTTTTCAATGCATTTATGTGCATAATTCAAATTTGAACTACATGCACATGCTCGAGTGCATATAAATTGGTTGAAAAATTAAATATGTGTCCTTGGGGGCATGCTTAGGTCCCATGCAAGAAATGGGAATGAATTTCAAACACCAGGGCACCGTTGATTGCCAGCAAAACATTGGGATGCCTTGTTTTTAAATTATAGTAAATCCAAAACCCGTCTAAAATTCATGAAACTTGGCATG
This sequence comes from Triticum urartu, assembly GCF_056163025.1. Classification (NCBI taxonomy): domain Eukaryota; kingdom Viridiplantae; phylum Streptophyta; class Magnoliopsida; order Poales; family Poaceae; genus Triticum; species Triticum urartu. The sequence continues at coordinate 112,704,084 of NC_141876.1, forward strand.
CTATCATGGAGCAGCATCAGCATGCCTTGGTAAAAAATTTGTCCCATTTGGGGCAGGTTTGGGTATATGCTTCTCACAAACCGGAGCTTCTCACAATAAGCATGATGGTTTTCGGTAGGGAACGTCCCACCTTTGGGGATGAAATGATATCCATTGCGTCTTATTGCTTTCAAAATTTTTATCGTGTCAACATAGAACAACAGGAGTGTTGTGTGATTTTTTGTAATTTTTTGGGGTTTCTTTGGACATTTTTATGCATTAACTGAGTTTTCAACGCATTTATGTGCATAATTCAAATTTGAACTACATGCACATGCTCCAGTGCATATAAATTGGTTGAAAAAATCAAATCTATGTCCTTGGGTGCATGCTTAGGTCCCATGCAAGAAATGGGAATGAATTTCAAACACCAAGGCATCGTTGATTGCCAGCAAAACATTGAGATGCTTGGTTTTAAAATTCTAGTAAATCCAGAAATCGTCTGAAATTCATGAAACTTGGCGTGCTATCATGGAATGGCACCCGGCATGCTGTGGTATTTTTCGTGTCCATTTTGAGAGAAGGCACACTCGAATAATGACAGCCAACAAAGGCATTTTTGAAAAAATAGCTGCCACTTTAATATCTCAAACGTTTGTATAATTCAAACCATGTGCGTTATCTTAACCATTCATGTGACGCCACGTGTCTTGGTTTTAATGGTTGTAGGAGGTGCCGTGCGGATAGCTGCTTGACCTTGACTGAACGGGAGGCGTGCGAGCGCCGTCCAGTGCGCAGGCTAAACGAGAGGCGTGCAAGCTGTCCTCGAATGCGCAGGCTCACCGGGAAGCGTGCGAGCTGTACACTGCGCATGCTCACTAGGAAGCGAGCCCTTTGACTTCCATGGCCGCCCGCCTTGCTCGCTTTGTCTCCATTAATGGCGCCCAAGCCGTAGTTTAATTCACTTTTTAAATATAAAACCACCATCAAACATTTTAGTTAGAACACCCGTATGCAAACCGACAGCTTCCCCAGGAAGCCAAATGAAAATGTGCCGAGCAGGATTTCTGCTTCTCTTGATCGCAAAAGTTTTAGGTAGAACATCCATACGCAAAGTGAGAGCAGCGCAGGATTTGTGCATCCCTTCAACTCAAACGGTTGTTTTGGATGACCCGTGTGCAATCACATACAAACAATTTGGTAAGATTTATCAATCCTTGTAACACTATGATTTGTCAAAATATGAAGCTAAAAATCACTAGCAGTATCTAATTTTTGCAACTAAAATTTAGTAATTAAGCATCGATTTCATTCATAGATTAAGCAGTTGTTCTTAATTTATACAAACAGTTCAACTCAACAGCTGAACCGACAAAACTTTTCCCCAATTTTTGCCAACCACGTACTGAAATAGCTCGTTTAACTATATATACTAGCTAATTTTAAGTATGTTGTACAGTTCCACCACATCTATAGTCAGATGAACTGAACAAAATAGCCCCTAAATACTACTACTGCGGAGGCGCTTTGTACTACTTCCGGCTGCCTCTCCTCTGCCGAGCGCGCTCAGTAAGAGGCGGAGGAGGAGGAGCCTACCGACGAGCTGGGCAACCGCAATACGGTGCCTACCGTTGTTGCAGCTTCAGTGGCGCTCACCTCGAACGCCCTCTGCCGCTCCAGACGACCCCTCTCGAAGCGGTGGTTCTCCTCGTAGATCTCCTGATTCCTCTCCTCTGAGGCGGCGTGTGCTGCAGCCACGGCAGCGGTAAGGCTCTTTGCATGCTTGACGAGGCGCTCCTCCTCCTCCCGCGGGAGCTCGGTCTAGCACGCAAGGTTGCTGAAGCACGTGCGGGCATCCACCTCCACCTCCCGCCTTCAGGCGGCGGTGGCGGAGCGGGTGATGACCCCAGCGGTCGACGGTGGGCTGGCGGCCATGGTGGCCGATGACGGGGTGGCGGCCACGACCACCACCTCCTGCCTTCGGGCCGCGGTGGTGGAGCAGGTGATGGCCATAGTAGCCGGCTGTGGGGTGGAGGCCATGATGGCCACCTCCCGCCTTCGGGCCACGGTGGCGGAGCACGCGATCGTCCTGGCTTTCGATGGTGGTGTGGCGGCAACGGTGGCCGGCAACAGCTACCGACGGGCACCGATGGTGTAGCGTGTGGTTGGTGTTCCGCGCACACCCAACAGGGACGCCACGCGCACTACACTACGCCGGGGACTACGCAACCGCCGCGATGTAGCCTCCCAGCTGGAGCTGTCCTCTGATGACGGTGGAGTGGCTGAGTGACGACGACGGACCGGTGCCATTGGAAATTGTGGGAGAAGCAGACGAGATAAGCTACAGGGAGGGATGGGAAAATGCGATGCGGGACTCGCCGGCCGTGAGGGTTTATATAGCAGGCCGGTAAGCATTGGGATTTTGGGGGATTTCACCGAGTTGGGCCACTACTAGGAAAAGGCTAATTAGGGGCGCACCTATTTTTGCCATGCCACTATAGGTGCGCCACTATTACCATGCCACTAGTAACAAATAGTAATCTCGGGTCACGATGGCTTAATCTCGGGTCAATATGCTTAATCTCAAGTCAAATCGCACTCCGTAGTCAAACTTCTCGAAAGGTCACCCATCCTCACACTACTCCAGACCAAGCACGCTTAACTTCGCAGTTCTATCCAACCCCCGGCACCAGCTCACTTAACAGGCATTTGTTGATATATCTACCATATCAATCCTATTAAACCTTGTTGATGTCTAGGACTTTGTTCATGTTCATGAGTGTGATGAAATTTTGAAAAAATATTTCAAACTTCCTGGTCATATTACGTATCATACTTTGAAAAAAAATCTCAAAAAAAATTTGAAACCAATTTTTTCTGTTACTAGTGGCGCACCTAGCAAATGGTGTGCCACTACTAAGTTTGAAGTTTTTTTCATTTCCCCCCCTCTAGATCTTAAAAGCCATGTATCTTTCATTCTGTTAGGTTTTGGGGATTCTGGAAATCTTCAACAAGGTTCCTCTAGTTGAATTCGGATGTAACTTTTCGAGTAAATGATTTTTCATATAAAAAACTTTTTAATCCGAGTTCGTATGCAAAAGTTATGCCCATTTTACTAAATTCCAGAGAGATTTTGCAAATAAAGTCGAAATTCATATTTGTAAATTTTCCCAACAACTAGACCACATATCACATGGGAAACTTATTTTCTTTTATTTTTTTGACATTTCCATCATTTTCTTTTATTTTTTCTAAAACTGAAAAGGCGGTCCACATGGGGGGGTGCATAGAAAGTTAGTAATGGCGCACCACCTAACAATGCGCCATTAGTAACCTTGGTTACTAATGGCGCACCTGTTACGTGGTGCGCCATTACTAGTTTTTGCAAAAAAATAAAAAAAATGTTAGTAGTGGTGCACCGTGGTTGTGGTGCGCCATTACTAGTTTGAACTAGTAATGGCGCACTATACACTGGTGCGTCATTACTAGTTTTGAAAAAAAAAGTAAAAAAATTGTTAGTAGTGGCGCACAGAGTGTGTGGTGCGCCATTACTAGTTAAAACTAGTAATGGCGCACTATGCCCTGGTGCGCCATTACTAGTTTTGGAAAAAAATGTTAGTAGTGGCGCACCGTGGGTGTGGTGCGCCATTAGTGATATGGACATTAATGGCGTACCTACACATGGTGCGCCACTGCTATATAGCAGTGGCGCACCACATATGTGGTGCGCCATTAATGTACATATTAGCTATAGCCCTTTTCCTAGTAGTGTGCGTGAAGCTTGCGCGGGAACCTGCGAGGTTGCGCGGGAACGAGCTCACCGACGATTCATTGGCGCCGCCGTTTGGCAAAAGAACGCCCCCGCGCGCTGCTCAAGCTTGCGTTGTAAGCCGTCTGCGGTAGCAGGGTGACAAGACGTGCGAGAGGAGGACGAAAGGCCATGTACACATACGGTTAATAAAAACGTTGGCGATTTAATTACCTACTATACCACTGTCCTGGTTTATAAGTATGATTTAACTAATAAAATACGAATGCATGTCGCTAAAGATTATATAGTTGGATTTGTATTTGAACATAGTTTCCAATTACATAATTTTTAAAACATGCATTAACATTTTGTTGGTTAAATTTGAGGGCAAAGTATGGCACAGAATATAGAGGAGACTATAGACTAGACAGAGGTGGTAGCACACGGCCGCTCTCTACGCAACGACGCAACTGTCGGTCGGCTTGTAGGCGACCATTTCCTGCCTGTTGAACTGGTCTATGCTTATGGTTGCTTGCGGTTCAGGTGGCCATGGCGCGCTCTGCTCGCGTCCCGCCGTGCGTGCTATACTCTCACGTCCCTCCGGGTGCTCTGCCCTCGTCCCTCCACGCGCGCTGCTAGTGTTTGGGGCCGGCGCACGATCACGCACATTCGTGTGCAAGCGGTTGCGCCAGGCGCGGCGCGATGATGCAGTTACCCGCTGCAAAAACTGCCATGCGGACGCGCCAAGAATCCACACCGCCCGGTCCTCTTTTATTCCTGCGTCCATTTACCTTCATCTCTCGTCTCACACGACACAATAAGCACACCCACGAGGACACATACAAAGAGGACATCCAGCGGTTTCAGTGGCGCTCCCAGCGGCCGACGACGACAACGGCGGGCAGGTCACCACGCATCACGTAGTGGACACCCACGTGAGGGGGAAGGCCCTCTTGGTGGTGTACACGAAAGATCCGATCTCGGTGGAGAGCTCCATCCAAACTATGGAGCAGTTCCTTGCCGAGGACAAGTACCGAGTGGTCAGCTTCAACCTCGAGTACACCAGCGGTCGTGCCGGGCACAATCAGAAGGTTGTCGTCGCCCAGTTGTGTGTGCGACATGACGTCCTTGTCTAACACTACCACCTTGCCACAAGGCCTTGCAAGCGTTTCTCCAGGTTTATCAACAGCTCCAACTAAAGTTGTGCTAAGGTGGACACCCACTATAAGAAATATGTCAACTTATGACCACCACTATTGGTCACTGAAAGGTCACAAATTTCCATTTATGACCTTTTTGTGACCAAAAACATAAGGTCAAAAGATGGGCATCGTAAACTGACTATAGCGACCTTTCTTCTGGAATGGTCGCAAACGTTTATGACCAAAATATGTCTACTGTGGCATTTTGGTCACTAGCAACCTCCCCAGGCTACGTAGGCATCCAGCGTGGCAATCTGACGTGGCACAAGATTCCGCCCGGTCCAATTTGGTGTTTATATGGGCCGAGCCCATTAATTCAGCACATTTATATTTTTTCTGTGAATTTTTTGTCAGCTTCATGGACCAAGCCCAACATTGCAGCCTTTTTATTTTTGGCCCATGGCCTTTTTGTCTCAACAGTTTCATTTTTTTCTTTTTTTATAAATTGGGTTCACTAGTCAGGTGGGTCCCCATTGTCAGGTTCTAGTACTGGGTCCTAGCCATCAGGGCAATATTCTTCATTTTTTTATTTCATGCAAATAAATACTTGGTATTTAAATTGGCACACAGAAAACACACGAAATACTTCAAATATTATCAACAATCAAAGTGCTACATCATATAACACACATACAAATGTGATCAGCATCAAGTTTACAATCAGATAACAAGCTCCACAAGTGTACAATCACATGAGCCAGGTTCTGCTACATCATACACACATACAAATAGGAGCAGCATAAAGGGCTTCATTAATGCAAAACTTGACACTTGACAGCAATGTTAGAACTATGCTTCCTCCGACTTCTTTGTCCTGATGCTCATGAAGAAACATGAAAGCCCAGCATCTGCATGTTACAGAACAAAATGTTTAGGAACAAAATAGAAGTAAATCCAACAGCATATTTAACAATAAATAACAAAATAATGAAGTTAACGAGACATTTTAAAATCAACTTGACAGTTGATAGCAATGTTTGCATTGGACACATCCAAAACTAAAATTATACATAAATGCCTAAATTCCAATGCCCAATGCCTCAGTTTAGTAAACACTAAGCATGGTACATAGTAAAGATTGGACACAACCAAAACTGAAATCATTTACTCTGTCAAGCAACAATGATGCAACACACAAGAAAAGAGAGATGCACAACGGAGCAGCATCATATATCACACAATATGGACACTGCCAGCTCACCGAAGAACTTGTGGTCGCCGCCGTACACAGCCACCGTAACGCCGGTCACCTCGTTGATCTTGTCCTGGAAGTTCTCTAACTCCAGGTTGTTCCACTGCAGCTCGGTATTTTCTCAACCGTATGTGTACATGCATCATGTCATACATAAAATATTCTAGTCAATATTCTCAGCTAACTTTGATGTAATGAAAATAATTACTTAAGGACTTGGGGTAAAAATTGATATTAGACATCAAAATTAGCAGTGCTCATTTCAACCATGATCAGACTAACTTGAGGTAAATTAGCAGTAATGATATTAGTTACAAGCTAGGTGTGTAACTGCTGTCAACACCACCACCACCAGAGACACGCAAGATAAGCATCAACACCACCATGATTTTGATATCAGCCACTCCATATCACCAGAGCATCACAGGGGCACATATGTAAAGCAAGTACACGTGGGCAGCTACTGACAGACCCTAGAACCACATGAATTTATCACCAGAGAGCTCCAGTAGGAGTTGATGCTTGGTTACAGTATCTAGCAGCAACTAGTACAGCCCCACGTCCAACCCAAATCATGGCCAAGGCCATGCAGGAGCTACATCAGAGAAGAATGAATGGGGAGGAGCTCACTAGAGGGACATTGTAGCCGTAGCAGAGGCTCAGCCACACCACGGCTGTGGTGTGACCATCACCACATCCAGGAGAGGGTTTGGAAGCCGCCGAAGCACCACCGCGGTGACCAGGGCAAGCGTCGGGCACAGTGGCGCCACCCCAGGGACATCACCGCATGGACATCACCGGCCTCGCCCTGTTTCAAGAAATGTTCAGAACAACTTTGTCAGACTCGATCAATTCTGAAGAAACCAACTTCGTCGTCAGACACATACATACATACAGGAAGCAAAAGAAGAAGAAACAGAGCTCTACATAATGTTTATATCAAATGAGCAAGACACAGGAAGCAAGACACAGAAGAATTTTAGCTTTACATAATGTTTACAAGAACAGGACACTAATACAGGATTTAACTTGTCCTCAACACTGTTAACAAGGTACTGAAAGTAGCTATGTGCATCAGCCACACCAGGTCTTATCATGAATTGGTTGCTTTTACAAACTGTAATATATTTCTGGACAACAAACTAAATAGATGGCTGCCCTCAAACCGTACATCCAAACGAAGCAAACAAGTACTCTATGGAAACCTTAGAACATGCTTTGTTCAGCTAATTTACAGATCAGTTGTGTACTGTCTACGAAAATAAACATTTTGGTACCCCAAAGTTGCAGATCGTGTATGATTGCCTAGTTTAAGAGAAGAATTCCAATGGAGACAATGCACATGTAGAAGGTACGTAAAAGACATTTTTCAGGAAGTTTATGAATGAGAATATTAGCCTAGTAGTAGCAGCAGCTGTGGAACTACCGCGCTAAGATATTACTCCAGATGGTTGGATGAGGTTCTGGTTTGACAACATCTCTGAAATCAAAGGTGAACAAAACCGTAGGGAAGGAGCAATATCCAGCAGCAAACGCTCATTCATTATGTACTATGAAGCATCGACTGATCTAACCGAGTCAAAATACATGAAAATCGTCATCCATCTGCCAGCCGTGCTCCGGTTGGTGGGCGCACGCGCGTCACAGTCGATGGAGGAGGCGAGAGGGGGAGGAGAGGATGATGCACTTACCCACGCGGGCGGGGCAGCGGAGGAGAAGCAGGTGGTGAGCGAAGCGCACGCCGTCGACCTCCTCAACATCGCCGGAGCGGGTGGGGGAGCGGAATTGGTGCATCCGCACCTGCCTGCCTGCCTGACTACCTGCGCGTGGCTGAGACGTTAGCGAGGGGAGGGAGGAGGAAGCGGGGGGAGTGCACGAGCAAGGCAGGACTGACCAACGACGCAGCAGCCACCGCCGATGGTCGTTGGCGGCAGTAGTGACGCCGCGCCCGTGGGTCTTCCTCCACGGCTCCGCGACACGAAGCAAGCGGAAGGAGAAGCCCGCAGCTGGAACGCGTGCACGCGCTTGGAAGGAGTGGTGGTGGTGGCGGCGCGAGGGAGGGGAAGGGAGAGAGGAGGGCGTGGGGGAGGCCATGGATGGGGGGAGCTCCATCGGAGGGAGGTGGCGGCCGCGATCTGGAAGGGAGGAGGTGGCGGCTGCGATCCGATCTGGAAGGGATGAGCGCGGATCCGACCGCGGCCGTGGGAGATAAGGGGAGGGGTGGGGAATCTCCGCGGCGCTTCCCACCGACGAGATCAAGGGAAGGATCGGTGGAGCTGGGGGGAGGAAGGGGACGGGATCGAGAGGAGCTAGGGTTTGCGCTGGTGAGGAAGGGGACGGAATCGAGAGGAGCGAGGGAAAGAAAGGAGGCGGGGGGTGGATGGAAATTGACCCGGAGGACATAGCTAGGGTTTCAGGGTTGGTGTGGATGGGTCGAGGACAGCCGTTGGATCCCCGAGCATCCGACGGTGTTGGATGCATGATCCGCGTGATATGTCCACGGACCAATCAGAATGCAGTACGATTTTATGACCATCTAAATTGGTCGTAGTTGACTTAAAATAATGTGTTAAAATTATTTAAGCTACTTTATGATCTGAGAAATTCTAAAACAAATGGAAAACCTTCTCATTGTGTCACCAAAATTTGAACAAGTTTTCAGAAAAAATAACAACATGGAATAAGATAAATATCTTTAAAAAGGTGTCGTCGGAAATGAGTTTTTTACAAAAAAACATTTTCCCTTTTTCGAGTGCCCAAAATGAGTTTTTTTGTGAAGGACCTACAATATATTTATTGCAAAATTGGACCGAATCATTTTTATAAAATACTAGGCCATATTTAATGCACAATTGACAAAATGGTTGGGTGTAAAAAATTTTGATCCACCTCCGGTAAAAAAGACATATTTCCGCTGATCCGGCTGGAAGCGGGTCAAATTTGAACTGCAGCTGCCTCATAGTTTGCTATTTATTTTTTTCAAAAATCATTTCTAGGTACATAAGTATCTATTTAATCGGAGAAACACCAAAAAAATTCCAAGATTCAACCACTAGCTAGGAACGGTCATTCCCGCCGTTTTGACCGCATTTTGAAACGGGTATAAAAAATTCAAAAAAAATCAAAAAAAATTGGGAAACCTTCGCATTGTGTCATCATATGTGGCCAAGTTCCTAGGAAAAATAACAAACTTGTAATACGGCAATTATTTTAAAAAAAGTGTTCTCAGAAACGAGCTATCATGTGTGGAGATCAATGGCTTTCAAGCCAAATGATCAATCTTATGGCCACATTCATGGCATAGTTTGTTCAAATGATCTCATATTGTGCACAAGGGTGCATATTGGAATGGCAAACAATGTTGCCTAAGGAAGTTTTCATTTTCGTTGGACAAAAAACCATTTTCCATTTTTTGAGTGCCCGAAAGGAGGTTTTTTTGTGAAGGAACTACCAAATAATTGTTGCAAAATTGGACCGAATAATTTTTATAAAATACTAGGCCATATTTAATGCACAATTGACAAAATGGTTGGGTGTAAAAATTTTTGATCCACCTCTCGTGAAAAAGGCAAATTTCCGCCGATTCAGTTGGAAGCGGGTCAAATTTGAACTGCAGCTGCCTCGTAGTTTGCTATTTATTTTTTTCAAAAATCATTTCTAGGTACATAAGTATCTATTTAATCAGAGAAACACCAAAAAAATTCGAAGATTCAACCACTAGCTAGGAACGGTCATTCCCGCCGTTTTGACCGCATTTTGAAACGAGTATAAAAAATTCAAAAAAAATCAAAAAATTGGGAAACCTTCGCATTGTGTCATCATATGTGGCCAAGTTCCTAGGAAAATAACAAACTTGTAATACGGAAATTATTTTAAAAATGTGTTCTCAGAAACGAGCTATCATGTGTGGAGATCAATGGCTTTCAAGCCAAATGATCAATCTTATGGCCACATTCATGGCATAGTTTGTTCAAATGATCTCATATTGTGAACAAGGGTGCATATTGGAATGGCAAACAATGTTGCCTAAGGAAGTTTTCATTTTCGTTGGACGAAAAAACCATTTTCCATTTTTCGAGTGCCCGAAAGGAGGTTTTTTTGTGAAGGAACTACCAAATAATTGTTGCAAAATTGGACCGAATCATTTTTATAAAATACTAGGCCATATTTAATGCACAATTGAAAAAATGGTTGGGTGTAAAAAATTTTGATCCACCTCTCGTGAAAAAGGCAAATTTCCGCCGATTCAGCTGGAAGCGGGTCAAATTTGAACTGCAGCTGCCTCATAGTTTGCTATTTATTTTTTTCAAAAATCATTTCTAGGTACATAAGTATCTATTTAATCAGAGAAACACCAACAAATTCCAAGATTCAACCACTAGCTAGGAACGGTCATTCCCGCCGTTTTGACCGCATTTTGAAACGGGTATAAAAAATTCAAAAAAAATCAAAAAATTGGGAAACCTTCGCATTGTGTCATCATATGTGGCCAAGTTCCTAGGAAAAATAACAAACTTGTAATACGGCAATTATTTTTAAAAAGTGTTCTCAGAAACGAGCTATCATGTGTGGAGATCAATGGCTTTCCAGCCAAATGATCAATCTTATGGCTACATTCATGGCATAGTTTGTTAAAATGATCTCATATTGTGCACAAGGGTGCATATTGGAATGGAAAACAATGTTGCCTAAGGAAGTTTTCATTTTCGTTGGACGAAAAAACCATTTTCCATTTTTCGAGTGCCCGAAAGGAGGTTTTTTTGTGAAGGAACTACCAAATAATTGTTGCAAAATTGGACCAAATCATTTTTATAAAATACTAGGCCATATTTAATGCACAATTGACAAAATGGTTGGGTGTAAAAAATTTTGATCCACCTCTCGTGAAAAAGGCAAATTTCCGCCGATTCAGTTGGAAGCGGGTCAAATTTGAACTGCAGCTGCCTCATAGTTTGCTATTTATTTTTTTCAAAAATAATTTCTAGGTACATAAGTATCTATTTAATCAGAGAAACACCAAAAAAATTCCAAGATTCAACCACTAGCTAGGAACGGTCATTCCCGCCGTTTTGACCGCATTTTGAAACGGGTATAAAAAATTCAAAAAAAATAAAAAATTGGGAAACCTTCGCATTGTGTCATCATATGTGGCCAAGTTCCTAGGAAAAATAACAAACTTGTAATACGGCAATTATTTTAAAAAAGTGTTCTCAGAAACGAGCTATCATGTGTGGAGATCAATGGCTTTCAAGCCAAATGATCAATCTTATGGCCACATTCATGGCATAGTTTGTTCAAATGATCTCATATTGTGCACAAGGGTGCATATTGGAATGGCAAACAATGTTGCCTAAGGAAGTTTTCATTTTCGTTGGACAAAAAACCATTTTCCATTTTTTGAGTGCCCGAAAGGAGGTTTTTTTGTGAAGGAACTACCAAATAATTGTTGCAAAATTGGACCGAATAATTTTTATAAAATACTAGGCCATATTTAATGCACAATTGACAAAATGGTTGGGTGTAAAAATTTTTGATCCACCTCTCGTGAAAAAGGCAAATTTCCGCCGATTCAGTTGGAAGCGGGTCAAATTTGAACTGCAGCTGCCTCGTAGTTTGCTATTTATTTTTTTCAAAAATCATTTCTAGGTACATAAGTATCTATTTAATCAGAGAAACACCAAAAAAATTCGAAGATTCAACCACTAGCTAGGAACGGTCATTCCCGCCGTTTTGACCGCATTTTGAAACGAGTATAAAAAATTCAAAAAAAATCAAAAAATTGGGAAACCTTCGCATTGTGTCATCATATGTGGCCAAGTTCCTAGGAAAATAACAAACTTGTAATACGGAAATTATTTTAAAAATGTGTTCTCAGAAACGAGCTATCATGTGTGGAGATCAATGGCTTTCAAGCCAAATGATCAATCTTATGGCCACATTCATGGCATAGTTTGTTCAAATGATCTCATATTGTGAACAAGGGTGCATATTGGAATGGCAAACAATGTTGCCTAAGGAAGTTTTCATTTTCGTTGGACGAAAAAACCATTTTCCATTTTTCGAGTGCCCGAAAGGAGGTTTTTTTGTGAAGGAACTACCAAATAATTGTTGCAAAATTGGACCGAATCATTTTTATAAAATACTAGGCCATATTTAATGCACAATTGAAAAAATGGTTGGGTGTAAAAAATTTTGATCCACCTCTCGTGAAAAAGGCAAATTTCCGCCGATTCAGCTGGAAGCGGGTCAAATTTGAACTGCAGCTGCCTCATAGTTTGCTATTTATTTTTTTCAAAAATCATTTCTAGGTACATAAGTATCTATTTAATCAGAGAAACACCAACAAATTCCAAGATTCAACCACTAGCTAGGAACGGTCATTCCCGCCGTTTTGACCGCATTTTGAAACGGGTATAAAAAATTCAAAAAAAATCAAAAAATTGGGAAACCTTCGCATTGTGTCATCATATGTGGCCAAGTTCCTAGGAAAAATAACAAACTTGTAATACGGCAATTATTTTTAAAAAGTGTTCTCAGAAACGAGCTATCATGTGTGGAGATCAATGGCTTTCCAGCCAAATGATCAATCTTATGGCTACATTCATGGCATAGTTTGTTAAAATGATCTCATATTGTGCACAAGGGTGCATATTGGAATGGAAAACAATGTTGCCTAAGGAAGTTTTCATTTTCGTTGGACGAAAAAACCATTTTCCATTTTTCGAGTGCCCGAAAGGAGGTTTTTTTGTGAAGGAACTACCAAATAATTGTTGCAAAATTGGACCAAATCATTTTTATAAAATACTAGGCCATATTTAATGCACAATTGACAAAATGGTTGGGTGTAAAAAATTTTGATCCACCTCTCGTGAAAAAGGCAAATTTCCGCCGATTCAGTTGGAAGCGGGTCAAATTTGAACTGCAGCTGCCTCATAGTTTGCTATTTATTTTTTTCAAAAATAATTTCTAGGTACATAAGTATCTATTTAATCAGAGAAACACCAAAAAAATTCCAAGATTCAACCACTAGCTAGGAACGGTCATTCCCGCCGTTTTGACCGCATTTTGAAACGGGTATAAAAAATTCAAAAAAAATAAAAAATTGGGAAACCTTCGCATTGTGTCATCATATGTGGCCAAGTTCCTAGGAAAAATAACAAACTTGTAATACGGCAATTATTTTAAAAAAGTGTTCTCAGAAACGAGCTATCATGTGTGGAGATCAATGGCTTTCAAGCCAAATGATCAATCTTATGGCCACATTCATGGCATAGTTTGTTCAAATGATCTCATATTGTGCACAAGGGTGCATATTGGAATGGCAAACAATGTTGCCTAAGGAAGTTTTCATTTTCGTTGGACAAAAAACCATTTTCCATTTTTTGAGTGCCCGAAAGGAGGTTTTTTTGTGAAGGAACTACCAAATAATTGTTGCAAAATTGGACCGAATAATTTTTATAAAATACTAGGCCATATTTAATGCACAATTGACAAAATGGTTGGGTGTAAAAATTTTTGATCCACCTCTCGTGAAAAAGGCAAATTTCCGCCGATTCAGTTGGAAGCGGGTCAAATTTGAACTGCAGCTGCCTCGTAGTTTGCTATTTATTTTTTTCAAAAATCATTTCTAGGTACATAAGTATCTATTTAATCAGAGAAACACCAAAAAAATTCGAAGATTCAACCACTAGCTAGGAACGGTCATTCCCGCCGTTTTGACCGCATTTTGAAACGAGTATAAAAAATTCAAAAAAAATCAAAAAATTGGGAAACCTTCGCATTGTGTCATCATATGTGGCCAAGTTCCTAGGAAAATAACAAACTTGTAATACGGAAATTATTTTAAAAATGTGTTCTCAGAAATGAGCTATCATGTGTGGAGATCAATGGCTTTCAAGCCAAATGATCAATCTTATGGCCACATTCATGGCATAGTTTCTTCAAATGATCTCATATTGTGAACAAGGGTGCATATTGGAATGGCAAACAATGTTGCCTAAGGAAGTTTTCATTTTCGTTGGACGAAAAAACCATTTTCCATTTTTCGAGTGCCCGAAAGGAGGTTTTTTTGTGAAGGAACTACCAAATAATTGTTGCAAAATTGGACCGAATCATTTTTATAAAATACTAGGCCATATTTAATGCACAATTGAAAAAATGGTTGGGTGTAAAAAATTTTGATCCACCTCTCGTGAAAAAGGCAAATTTCCGCCGATTCAGCTGGAAGCGGGTCAAATTTGAACTGCAGCTGCCTCATAGTTTGCTATTTATTTTTTTCAAAAATCATTTCTAGGTACATAAGTATCTATTTAATCAGAGAAACACCAACAAATTCCAAGATTCAACCACTAGCTAGGAACGGTCATTCCCGCCGTTTTGACCGCATTTTGAAACGGGTATAAAAAATTCAAAAAAAATCAAAAAATTGGGAAACCTTCGCATTGTGTCATCATATGTGGCCAAGTTCCTAGGAAAAATAACAAACTTGTAATACGGCAATTATTTTTAAAAAGTGTTCTCAGAAACGAGCTATCATGTGTGGAGATCAATGGCTTTCAAGCCAAATGATCAATCTTATGGCCACATTCATGGCATAGTTTGTTAAAATGATCTCATATTGTGCACAAGGGTGCATATTGGAATGGAAAACAATGTTGCCTAAGGAAGTTTTCATTTTCGTTGGACGAAAAAACCATTTTCCATTTTTCGAGTGCCCGAAAGGAGGTTTTTTTGTGAAGGAACTACCAAATAATTGTTGCAAAATTGGACCAAATCATTTTTATAAAATACTAGGCCATATTTAATGCACAATTGACAAAATGGTTGGGTGTAAAAAATTTTGATCCACCTCTCGTGAAAAAGGCAAATTTCCGCCGATTCAGTTGGAAGCGGGTCAAATTTGAACTGCAGCTGCCTCATAGTTTGCTATTTATTTTTTTCAAAAATAATTTCTAGGTACATAAGT
Source organism: Triticum urartu (assembly GCF_056163025.1). Taxonomy (NCBI): domain Eukaryota; kingdom Viridiplantae; phylum Streptophyta; class Magnoliopsida; order Poales; family Poaceae; genus Triticum; species Triticum urartu. The sequence goes on from NC_141876.1 coordinate 112,719,173, forward strand.
ATCTATTTAATCAGAGAAACACCAAAAAAATTCCAAGATTCAACCACTAGCTAGGAACGGTCATTCCCGCCGTTTTGACCGCATTTTGAAACGGGTATAAAAAATTCAAAAAAAATAAAAAATTGCGAAACCTTCGCATTGTGTCATCATATGTGGCCAAGTTCCTAGGAAAAATAACAAACTTGTAATACGGCAATTATTTTAAAAAAGTGTTCTCAGAAACGAGCTATCATGTGTGGAGATCAATGGCTTAAGCCAAATGATCAATCTTATGGCCACATTCATGGCATAGTTTGTTCAAATGATCTCATATTGTGAACAAGGGTGCATATTGGAATGGCAAACAATGTTGCCTAAGGAAGTTTTCATTTTCGTTGGACGAAAAAACCATTTTCCATTTTTCGAGTGCCCGAAAGGAGGTTTTTTGTGAAGGAACTACCAAATAATTGTTGCAAAATTGGACCGAATCATTTTTATAAAATACTAGGCCATATTTAATGCACAATTGACAAAATGGTTGGGTGTAAAAAAATTTGATCCACCTCTCGTGAAAAAGACAAATTTCCGCCGATTCAGTTGGAAGCGGGTCAAATTTGAACTGCAGCTGCCTCATAGTTTGCTATTTATTTTTTCCAAAAATCATTTCTAGTTACATAAGGACCTATTTAATCATAAATACATGGTTTGGTGGCGATACGTCGAGGTTTGGGCGGTGGCCGAGGGCCTCAACTCTAGAGCGCGTAAACTCGCATGCCCGTCGCGTGGTCACCGCGTGACCGTAATGTTGCCATGTGTTCTGGGCGGCTTAGGCATGTCTAGTGGGTTGGGCACTCCCCAGGTTGGTGCTAGGAAGAAAATTACAACATAAGATTCTCACGAGAAGACCGATCGATGCTCAAACATGAATTAGCAGCCAAGTGTTTGATTAGCGGTACGGGAAATGCACATGGCCAATGGGTGTGAGTTTTGGCTGAGGATGATCATCTACTAAGGAGAATGTCTTCACAAATTTTTAGCTCAAAAGGAGGATCCTAGGTGGTACTTGCTTTGCAAAGTACCACGCTGGACAAAAATATGAATGTTGAAGCTGGGCTCAAAATAATGAATGGATTGAGCTGAAATTTTGTGGAGGATGGTTATTTGGTCATAGGAAAGCATTGTAGAAAATTGATACCATTTGGACATGCCAAAGTAGTACTTCCTTCACAATGCTCTTCTATGGACAAAAACTTGGGAAAACTAGTGAGAGAGATTGGATGAATGAAATGAGCTCAAAATTGGTGTAGGTAAGTTACTTAGGTATGGTCATGCGCTGGTCAATTTTCAGATCATTTGGGTAAGCCTAGCTAGTACTTACTTCACAAAGCTTCTCTCGAGGTAGAAACTTTGGAAATTTCCCGAGAAAGATTTACTAGGAAAATTGAGCTGAATATTATCATGTGGCAATGATTTGGGTATGGAAGAGTGCCCGAAAAGTTTGAGGGTAATAGGAGGGGTCTATATAACACTTGCTTTGCAACGTGCCAATTTGGCCATAAAATATAAATTGAACCTGGGCTCACATAGATGATTTGACTGAGCTGCAATTTGGAGGAGGGTGATAATTTGGGCATATGAAGAAACTGTATAAATTTCATGTCATTTAGAGATATAAAAAAGGTACTTCCTTCACAATGCTTCTAGGTGGACAAAAACTTTGGAAATTTGCCGAGGAAGATTTGCTAGGCAAATGGAGCTGAATTTTGTCATGCGGTAATGATTTGGATAGGAAAGAGTGCCCAAAAATTCGTAGGGCAATCAAGAATATATAAATAGCACTTCCTTCATAAAGTGTTGTTGTGAACATAATAGGAAAATGAATATTGTTGAATTAGTTTTGAACTAGGCAAGGAAGGATTTTTTACATATTTGATGAAGATATGACCCAAAGAATTTATGAGATTTTTTTGGGAATTTTGGGAATGATAGAAATATAGGTTGCTTCACAACCTAGGGCAAAAACTGCCACATGGACATGACACATAGGCAAAACTGATGAGATGGCGCCTAGTCATCACAACCCACCACAATCTACAAGGTTATGACCATCTATATTGGTCATTAACAACTAGAAATAAGGCAGCGGACTAGCACTGTTTGCTTTGTGACCATTTCGTGTAAGGAAATTACGACCTTTCTGACCAAAATGGTCGCAATGGTTTAGGGTTTGAAGCCCCCTGAACAGCTTTTGACCAATTGGTCTAAAATGGTCATAAATTTATGACCAATTCTTCAAGGGTCACTGACAGAAGGTCATAAGTTGACATATTTCTTGTAGTGACCACCAACGATCTAAAAGCGCTCAAGGTTTCGGACTTGAAATGCCCGAATCTTGACAACATCCAAAGCCACTACAAGGTCTGGGCAGCGACAAAAACAAACTGAACTCCCTGGTTGACCTCGCCTCAGCCATCATCGACCCCTACTACATGAAGATGAAGAATGAGAGCAATAAGGACAGGAACGCCTGGCACAGTGTGTGGCATAAGAGACTGGATGAACAACTTGTCAAGTATGCGGCCATGGACGCGTACACAAGCTATGAGATGTATAGGCGGATCATTGGCATGAGGAACTGTCTTCTTCCTGACCCAAACGAGGAATCGAGCCACATAGCAGTGGTAGGAGCGTCACAAGAAGTAGATGACTAGACGATCGTTTCTCCTACTTTAGAATGCACACAATTGTTTATTGAGGTGTGTGCGAATGATCTGTATAGTCACTTATGTAATTGGATGTTTATTTCAGTTATATATATACACACACATTATTCTACTGTAGATAAAGCAAATCACATGACTTATTAGCAGCAATCGTCTGTCTTATTATTGGTCTTCGCACACATTTCTGATTACGGGCCTGTTTGCCGCGTATCACACACACCTTGATCTGGCTGGCCGTTTCTTTTGTGTTGCCTAATCACAAGTAGTTCATCTGAGTGAACTGTATGCTCTATATCGCACACGCCTTCATCTGGTTGCATGTTTCTTTTGTTCCTCCTCATCGCAAACAGTTCATTGAGCTGAACCGTATGCCCTGCATCGCACACGCAACTAAAATCTAAACCGTGTTTGATAGCTCCGCCATCGCAAACGTTTTGCACCTTTTTTGACAGTTCTTTTACACCATAGTTTGCGATTATGGCTTACACAGTTTCATCAAAGGGTCTCTCATCGTAGTGTCGCGTTTGGACCATCCTGCAGTAGTGTAGATAGATCTTGCGTTATCGTAGGAATTTTTTTGAAATATTGCGTTCCCCAACAGTGGCATCCGAGCCAGGTTTATGCGTAGATGTTATATGCACGAGTAGAACACAAAGGAGTTGTGGGTGTGGGTATATACATATTGCTTGTCATCACTAGTTGATTCTTGATTCAGCGGTATTGTTGGATGATGCGGCTCAGATCGACATTATGCGTACGCTTACGCAAGACTGGTTCTACTGACGTGCTTCACACATAGGTGGCTAGTGGGTGTCTATTTCTCCAACTTTCGTTGAATCGGATTCAATGAACAGGGTTCTTTCTGAAGATCAAAAAGCAATCACTATACTATGTTGTGGTTTTGATGCGTAGGTAAGAACGGTTCTTGCTAGAAGCCCATAGCAGCCATGTAAAACTTGCAACAACAAAGTAGAGGACGTCTAACTTGTTCTTGCAGGGCATGTTGTGATGTGATATGGTCAAGACGTGATTATATAAATTGTTGTATGAGATGATCATGTTTTGTAGCACTGTTATCGGCAACTGGCAGGAGCCATATGGTTGTCGCTTTATTGTATGAAATGCAATCGCCATGTAATTGCTTTACTTTATCACTAAGTGGTAGCGATAGTCGTAGAAGCAATAGTTGGCGAGACGACAACGATGCTTTGATGAAGATCAAGGTGTCAAGCCGGTGACGATGGTGATCATGACGGTGCTTTGGAGATGGAGATCAAAAGGCACAAGATGATGATGGCCATATCATATCACTTATTTGATTGCATGTGGTGTTCATCCTTTATGCATCTTATTTTGCTTAGTACAGCGGCAGCATTATAAGATGATCTCTCACTAAATTTCAAGGTATAAGTGTTCTCCCTGAGTATGCACCGTTGCTACAGTTCGTCGTCCTGAGACACCACGTGATGGTCGGGTGTGATAAGCTCTATGTTCACATACAACGGGTGCAAGCTAGTTTTGCACACGTAGAATACTCGGGTTAAACTTGACGAGCCTAGCATACGCAAATATGGCCTCGGAACACTGAGACTGAAAGGTCGAGCGTGAATCATATAGTAGATATGATCAGCATAGTGATGTTCACCATTGAAAACTACTCCATATCACGTGATGATCGGACATGGTTTAGTTGATATGGATCACGTGGTCACTTAGATGATTAGAGGGATGTCCATCTAAGTGGTAGTTCTTAAGTCATATGATTAATTGAACTTTAATTTATCATGAACTTAGTACCTGATAGTATTTTGGATGTCTATGTTGTTGTAGATAAATGGCCCGTGTTGTTGTTCCGTTGAATTTTAATAAGTTCCAAGAGAATGCTAAGTTGAAAGATGATGGTAGCAATTACACGGACTGGGTCCATAACTTGAGGATTATCCTCATTGCTGCACAGAAGAATTACGTCCTGGAAGCACCGCTGGGTGACAAGCCTGCTGCAGATGTTGCTGACAATGTTAAGAACGTCTGGAAGAGCAAAGCTGGTGACTACTTGATAGTTCAGTGTGCCATGCTTTACGACTTAGAACCGAGACTTCAACGACGTTTTGAACGTCATGGAGCATATGAGATGTTCCAGGAGTTGAAGTTAATATTTCAAGCAAATGCCCGGATTGAGAGATATGACGTCTCCAATAAGTTCTACAGCTGCAAAATGGAGGAGAATAGTTCTGTCAGTGAACATATACTCAGAATGTCTGGGTACCACAACCACTTTACTCAGCTGAGAGTTAATCTTCCTGATGATAGTGTCATTTAAAGAGTTCTTCAATCACTGCCACCGAGCTACAAGAGCTCCGTGATGAACTATAATATGCAAGGGATGAATAATACAATCCCCAAGCTCTTCGCAATGCTAAAGGCTGCGAAGGTAGAAATCAAGAAGGAGCGTCAAGTGTTGATGGTCAACAAGACCACCAGTTTCAAGAAGAAGGGAAAAGGGAATAAGGGGAACTTCAAGAAGAATAGCAAGCAATTTGTTGCTCAAGTGAAGAAACCCAAGTCTAGACCTAAGTCTGAGACTGAGTGCTTCTACTACAAAGGGACTGGTCACTGGAAGCGGAACTGCCCCAAGTATTTGGCGGATAAGAAGGATGGCAAAGTGAAAGGTATATTTGATATACATGTTATTGATGTGTACCTTACTAATGCTTGCAGTAGTGCCTGGGTATTTGATACTGGTTATGTTGCTAATATTTGCAACTCAAAACGGGGGCTACGGATTAAGCGAAGATTGGCTAAGGACGAGGTGACGATGCGCGTCGGAAATGCTTCCAAAGTCGATGTGATCGCCGTCGGCACGCTACCTCTACATCTACCTTCGGGATTAGTTTTAGACCTGAATAATTGTTATTTGGTGCCAGCATTAAGCATGAATATTATATCTGGATCTTGTTTGATGCGAGACAGTTATTCATTTAAATCACAGAATAATGGTTGTTCTATTTATATGAGTAGTATCTTTTACGGTCATGCACCCTTGATGAGTGGTCTATTTTTACTAAATCTTGATAGTAGTGATACACATATTCATAGTATTGAAGCCAAAAGATATACGTTTAACAATGATAGTGCAACTTATTTGTGGCACCGCCGTTTAGGTCAAATTGGTATAAAGCGCATGAAGAAACTCCATGCTGATGGGCTTTTGGAATCACTTGAATATGAATCATTTGATGCTTGCGAACCATGCCTCATGGGCAAGATGACTAAGACTCCGTTCTCCGGAACAATGGAACGAGCAACAGACTTATTGGAAATAATACATACTGATGTATGCGGACCGATGAGTGTTGATGCTCGTGGCGGTATCGTTATTTTCTGACCTTCACAGATGATTTCAGCAGATATGGGTATATCTACTTGATGAAACATAAGTCTGAAACATTTGAAAAGTTCAAAGAATTTCAGAGTGAAGTGGAAAATCGTCGTAACAAGAAAATTGAGTTCCTACGATCTGATCGTGGAGGTGAATATTTGAGTTATGAGTTTCGTCTTCATTTGAAATAATGCGAAATAGTTTCGCAACTCACGCCACCTGGAACACCACAGCGTAATGGTGTGTCCGAATGTCGTAACCGCACTTTATTAGATATGGTACGATCTATGATGTCTCTTACAGATTTACCGCTATCATTTTCGGGTTATGCTTTAAAGACGGCTGCATTCACATTAAATAGGGCACCATCGAAATCCATTGAGACGACACCATACGAACTGTGGTTTGGCAAGAAACCCAAGTTGTCGTTTCTTAATGTTTGGGCTGGGATGCTTATGTGAAAAAGCTTCAACCTGATAAGCTCGAACCCAAATCAGAGAAATGTATCTTCATAGGATACCCAAAGGAGACTGTTGGGTACACCTTCTATCACAAATCCGAAGGAAAGATATTCGTTGCTAAGAATGGATCCTTTCTAGAGAAGGATTTTCTCTCGAAAGAAGTGAGTGGGAGGAAAGTAGAACTTGATGAGGTAATTGTACCTGCTCCCTTATTGGAAAGTAGTTCATCACAGAAATCAGTTCCAGTGATTCCTACACCAATTAGTGAGGAAGCTAATGATGATGATCATGAAACTTCTGATCAAGTTACTACCGAACCTCGTAGGTCAACCAGAGTAAGATCCGCACCAGAGTGGTACGTTAATCCAGTTCTGGAGGTCATGTTACTTGACCATAACGAACCTCAAACTATGAGGAAGCGATGATGATCCCAGATTCCGCAAAATGGCTTGAGGCCATGAAATCTGAGATGGTATCCATGTATGAGAACAAAGTGTGGACTTTGGTTGACTTGCCCAATGATCGGCAAGCCATAGAGAATAAATGGATCTTCAAGAAGAAGACTGACGCTGACGGTAATGTTACTGTCTGCAAAGCTCGACTTGTTGCGAAAGGTTTTCGACAAGTTCAAGGAGTTGACTATGATGAGACCTTCTCACCCATAGCGATGCTTAAGTCCGTCTGAATCATGTTAGCAATTGCCGCATTTTATGATTATGAAATTTGGCAAATGAATGTCAAAAGTGCATTCCTTAATGGATATATTAAAGAAGATTTGTATATGATGCAACCAGAAGGTTTTGTCGATCCAAAAGGTGCTAAAAAAGTGTGCAAGCTCCAGCGATCCATTTATGGACTGGTGCAAGCCTCTCGGAGTTGGAATATATGCTTTGATAGTGTGATCAAAGCATATGGTTTTATACAGTCTTTTGGAGAAGATTGTATTTACAAGAAAGTGAGTGGGAGCTCTGTAGCATTTCCGATATTATATGTGGATGACATATTGTTGATCGGAAATGATACTGAATTTCTGAATAGCATACAAGGATACTTGAATAAGAATTTTTCAATGAAAGACCTCGGTGAAGCTGCTTATATATTAGGCATCAAGATCTATAGAGATAGATCAAGACGCTTAATTGGACTTTCACAAAGCACATACCTTGAGAAAGTTTTGAAGAAGTTTAAAATGGATCAAGCAAAGAAAGGGTTCTTGCCTGTGTTACAAGGTGTGAAGTTGAGTCAGACTCAATGCCTGACTACTACAGAAGATATAGAGAAAATGAAGGTCATTCCCTATGCTTCAGCCATAGGTTCTATCATGTATGCAATGATGTGTACCAGACCTGATGTGTGCCTTGCTATTAGTTTAGCAGGGAGGTACCAAAGTAATCCAGCAGTGGATCACTGGACAGCGGTCAAGAACATCCTGAAATACCTGAAAAGGACTAAGGATATGTTTCTTGTTTCTGGAGGTGACAAAGATCTCGTCGTAAACGGTTACGTCGATGCAAGCTTTGACACTGGTCTGGATGACTCTAATTCACAAATCGGATACGTATTTTATTGAATGGTGGAGTTGTCAGTTGGTGCAGTTCCAAGCAGAGCGTCGTGGCGGGATCTACGTGTGAAGCGGAGTACATAGCTGCTTTAGAAGCAGCAAATGAAGGAGTCTAGATGAGGGAGTTCATATCCGATCTAGGTGTCATACCTAGTGCATCGGGTCCAATGAAAATCTTTTGTGACAATACTGGTGCAATTGCCTTGGCAAAGGAATCCATATTTCACAAGAGAACCAAGCACATCAAGAGACGCTTCAATTCCATCCGCGATCAAGTCAATGAGGGATACATAGAGATTTGCAAGATACATACGGATCTGAATATTGCAAACCCGATGACTAAGCCTCTCTCACGAGCAAAACATGATCAGCACCAAGACTCCATGGGTGTTAGAATGATTAGTATGTAATCTAGATTATTGACTCTAGTGCAAGTGGGAGACTGAAGGAAATATGCCCTAGAGGCAATAATAAAGTTGTTATTTATATTTCCTTATATCATGATAAATGTTTATTATTCATGCTAGAATTGTATTAACCGAAAACTTAGTACATGTGTGAATACATAGACAAAATGAGTGTCACTAGTATGCCTCTACTTGACTAGCTCGTTAATCAAAGATGGTTAGGTTTCCTAGCCATGCACAAAAGTTGTCATTTGATGAATGGGATCACATCATTAGAGAATGATGTGATTGACTTGACCCATCCGTTAGCTTAGGACTATGATCATTTAGTTCATTTTTATTGCTTTCTCCATAACTTATACATGTTCCTATGACTATGAGATTATGCAACTCCAGAATATCGGAGGAACACTTAGTGTGCTATCAAACGTCACAACGTAACTGGGTGACTATAAAGATGCTCTACATGTGTCTCCAATGGTGTTTGTTGAGTTGGTATAGATCGAGATTAGGATTTGTCACTCCGTGTATCGGAGAGGTATGTCTGGGCCCTCTCGGTAATGCACATCACTATAAGCCTTGCAAGCAATGTGACTAATGAGTTAGTTGTGGGATGATGCATTACAGAATGAGTAACTAGACTTGCCGGTAACGAGATTGAACTAGGTATTGAGATACCGACGATCGAATCTCAGGCAAGTAACATACCGGTGACAAAGGGAACAACGTATGTTGTTATGCGGTTTTTGACCGATAATAAAGTTCTTCATAGAATATGTAGGAACCAATATGAGCATCCAGGTTCCGCTATTGGTTATTGACCGAAAGTGAGTCCCGGTCATGTCTACATAGTTCTCGAACCCGTAGGGTCCACACGCTAAATGTTCGATGACGATCGATATTATGAGTTTATGTGTTTTGATGTACCGAAAGTAGTCCGGAGTCCCGGATGTGATCACAGACATGATGAGGAGTCTTGAAATGGTCAAGACATAAAGATTTATATATTGGAAGGCTATGTTTGAACACCGGAATGGTTTCAGATGAGTTTGGGCATTTTTCAGAGTACCGGGAGATTACCGGAACCCCCCGGGGAGTCAATGGGCCTTATTGGGCCTTAGTGGGAGAGAGGAGGAGGCGGCCAAGGTGGGACCCCCCACCCCAAGCCCAATCCAAATTGGGAGGGGGGGCGGCCTCCCTTTTCCTTTTCTCCTTCTCCCTGTTCCTTCTTCTCCTACTCCAACTAGGGAAAGGGGGGAAACCTACTCCAACTAGGAGAGGAATCCCCCTTGGGCGCGCCATAGAGAGGGCCGGCCCTCCCCTCCTCCACTCCTTTATATATGGGGGAGGAGGCACCCCATAGACACAGAAGTTGATTGTTTAGCCGTGTGCAGTGCCCCCCTCCACAGAATTCTGCCTCGGCCATATTGTTGTAGTGCTTAGGCGAAACCCTGCGTTGGTAACTTCATCATCACCGTCATCACGACGTCGTGCTGACGAAACTCTCCCTCGGCCTCAGCTGGATCAAGAGTACGAGGGACGTCACCGAGCTGAACGTGTGCAGATCACGGAGGTGCCGTGCGTTCGGTACTTGATCGGTTGGATCGCGAAGATGTTCGACTACATCAACCGCGTTTCATAACGCTTCCGCTTTCGGTCTACGAGGGTACGTAGACATACTCTCCCCCTCTCATTGCTATGCATCTCCTAGATAGATCTTGCGTGATCGTAGGAAATTTTTTGAAATAATGCATTCCCCAACAGGTATACCCAATAGTTTATTTAGGGTATCCTATGGAGAGGCACTTCTTCGCTTTGGGTTCGAGCTTATCAGGCTGAAGCCTTTTGACATAAGCACATCCCCAAACTTTAAGAAATGACAGCTTAGGTTTCTTGACAAACCATAGTTCATACGACGTCATCTCAACAGATTTAGACGATGCCCAAATGTGAATGCAGTTGTCTCTAATGCATAACCCCAAAACAATAGCGGCAAATCGGTAAGAGACATCATAGAATGCATCATATCTAATAAAGTATGGTTATGACATTCGGACACACCATTACGCTGTGGTGTTCTAGGTGGTGTGAGTTGTGAAACAATTCCACATTGTCTTAAATGAAGGCCAAACTCGTAACTCAAATATTAACCTCCGTGATCAGATCGTAGAAACTTTATTTTCTTGTTACAATGATTCTCCACTTCACTCTGAAATTCTTTGAACTTTTCAAATGTTTTAGACTTGTGTTTCATCAAGTAGATATACCCATACCTACTAAAATCATCTGTGAAGGTAAGAAAATAACGATACCCGCCGCGTGCTTCAATACTCATTGGACCACACACATCAGTATGTATTATTTCCAATAAGTCATTAGCTCGCTCCATTGTTCCGGAGAACGGAGTTTTCTTCATCTTACCCATGAGTCATGGTTCGCAAGTATCAAATGATTCATAATCAAGTGATTCCAAAGGTCCATCCACATGGAGTTTCTTCATGCGCTTTAAACCAATATGACCTAAACGACAATGCCACAAGTATGTTGCACTATCATTATCAATTTTGCTTCTTTAGGCATCAATATTATGAATATGTGTATTACTACAATCGAGATTCAAGAAGAATAGACCATTTACTAAGGGTGCATGACCATAAAAGATGTTACTCATATAAATAGAACAACCATTATTCTCTGACTTAAATGAATAACCATCTTGCAATAAATAAGATCCAGATATAATGTTCATGCTCAACAATGGCACCAAATAACAATTATTGAGGTCTAAAACTAATCCCTAAGGTAGATGTAGAGGTAGCATGCCGACGACGATCACATCAACCTTGGAACCATTCCCGGCGCGCATCGTCACCTCGTCCTTAGCCAATATTCGTTTATTTTGTAGCTCATGTTTCGAGTTACAAATATGAGCAACCGAACTAGTATCAAATACTCAGGCGCTACTACTAGCATTAGTAAGGAACACAGCAATAACATGTATATCAAATATACATTTGTTCACTTTGCCATCCTTCTTATCTGCCAAGTACTTGGGGCAATTCCACTTCCAGTGACCATTTCCCTTGCAGTAGAAGCACTCAGTTTCAGGCTTGGGTCCAGCTTTGGGATTTTTCACGGGAGTGGCAACTTGCTTGCCGGTCTTCTTAAAGTTCCCTTTATTTCCCTTGCCCTTTTTCTTGAAACTAGTGGTCTTGTTAATCATCAACACTTGATGCTCTTTCTTGATTTCTACATGCACCAATTTTGGCATCGCGAAGAGCTCAGGAATCGTTTTCTTCATCCCTTGCATATTATAGTTCATCATGAAGCCTTTGTAGTTTGGTGGCAGTAACTGAAGAACTCTATCAATAACACTCTCAACTTGAAGATCAATTCCCAGCTGAGTCAAGTGGTTGTTGTACCCAGACATTCTGAGTATGTTTTCACTAACAGAATTGTTCTCCTCCATCTTACAGCTAAAGAACTTGTTGGAGACTTCATATCTCTCAACCCGGGCATTAGCTTGAAATATCAACTTTAGCTCTTGGAACATATCATATGCTCTGTGGCGTTCAGAACGCTTTTGAAGTCCCGGTTCCAAGCCGTAAAGCATGGCACACTAAACTATCAAGTAGTCATCATATCAAGCATGCCAGGCATTCATAACGTATAAGATGCATAAAGGATAAACATCACATGCAATCAAAATATGTGACATGATATGGCCATCATCATCTTGTGCTTTTGATCTCCATCTCCAAAGCAACGGCATGATCTCCATCGTCACCTACGCGACACCTTGATCTCCATCATTGCGTCGGGGTCATCTCGCCAACTATTGCTTCTACAACTATTGCTAATGCATAGCGAGAAAGTAAAGCAATTACATGGTGCTTAGTGATTAACACGCAGGTCATACAATAATTAAAGACAACCCTAAGGCTCCTGTTGGTTGTCGTACTCATCGACATGCAAGTCGTGAACTTATTAACAAACATGATCATCTCATACATCAACATATATCATATCACGTCTTGACCATATCACATCACAACATGCCCTGCAAAAGCATGTTAGACGCCCTCTACTTTGTTGTTGCAAGTTTTACGTGGCTACTACGGGCAACTAGCAAGAACCGTTCTTACCTACACAAAACCACAACGATGATTATCAAGTTGCTATTTAACCTTCTGCAAGGACCACCGTAGTCAAACTAGATTCAACTAAATTGGGAGAAACAGACACCCGCCAGCCACCTTTATGCAAAACAAGTTGCATGTCAGTCGGTGGAACCGGTCTCATGTATGTTGACATATAAGGTTAGCCCGAGCCGCTTCATCCCACAATACCGCTGAATCAAAATAAGACATAGGTAGTAAGCAATATGAACATCACCGCCCACAACTCCTTTGTGTTCTACTCGTGCATATCATCTACGCATAAACCTGGCTCGTGATGCCACTTGGGGAACGTTGCATGGAAAACAAAAAAATTCTGCGCACACACAAGATCTACCCATGGAGACACGTAGCTACGAGAGGGGGAGATCATCTACATACCCTTGTAGATCTCTTAGTAGAAGCATTTATCAATGCGGTTGAGGTAGTCATACACCTTCACGATCCATTCTGATCAAGCACCGAACGTACTACAGCTCCACATTCAGCACACATTCAGCTCGATGACGTCCTCGCCTTCTTGATCTAGCAAGAGGGGTGAAGTAGTAGATGAGTTCCGGTAGCACGACGGCGTGGTGACGATGGTGGTGAAACTATTTCCGCAGGGCTTCGCCAAGCACAATGGATTTAGAGCAAAGGATGAACTAGAGGGAGAGGGGCGCCAACACACAGCTTGGTGAATCATGGTGTCCTCTAGGGGGTAGCCTTGTCCCTCTATTTATATGTTGAGCCCTAGGGTCGTTACTTGGAGAGAAGGCCTCCCCAAACTTGGTTTGGAACGCAGGGAAGAGTCATTTTCAGATTCCAGCACCAGGCACCACGGTCCTCGGCGTCTGGCCCAGACGCCATGGTCCTTGGCATCTGGCCCAGGGCCAGACGCTAGGGTCCCTGGCTGTCGAATGTCGGGTTCCGCAGACCCTTGAGAGGTTCGAACTCTGGGGTCGTGCGAAGAACTCGTCCTCCCCAGTCTGCTCACTCGCTAATCTCACAACCTAGCTCGACGAACCGAATGGACAAGAGACACAATAGTTTACCCAGGTTCGGGCCACCTTACGGTGTAAAACCCTACTCCTACTTTGTGGTGGATTGGCCTCGAGGGGCTGAGGATGAACTAGTACAGTGGAGAACGACCTCAGGAAGAGAGGTGTTCTTGTGCTCGATGAGCTAGTGGGTGTTAGGGTGATCTGAATGACCCCCCCCCCCCTCTATGGTGGCGGCTACGTCCTATTTATAGTGGCATTGGTCCTCTTGCCAAATGAACGCAGGAAGGGATCACACAACGGCCAAATTTGAAGGGAGACAACTAGTACATGCAGGGCCGGGCCGACAAAATCTGGGGCCCTGTGCCAAACTCTGAAATATACCCTATCTTTTGAAAAGATAGACCTATATCCGTATAATAATTTTCTAGATTGATTTCTAAAAGAGATAGCCTAAATTTTTTAACACTGGACTCTAAATAAAAGATGAAAATAACAAAATTACCAACGAACTAAGACAATTCTAGGAGGACTACGGAACTCACCGTCATGGGGCTCGTGGGTCCTTGAGGATAGCCAATGGAGACGCCCAACTCAAATTGCTCCTGGACAAGGGATTGATAGGCTCCAATCAACAGATTGTGCGGAGCCGCTGACGAACACAAAATTACATGCGCTCTAGATGGATAGAGGAGTTGTCCATAATTCACCGTTCAGGAATCAGGACTCCACTTCCAGGCCGTTGCTAGCCTGCTTGATTGTGTCATCTTAGGCCTCACGTTCTGGCCAAGGGATCAATCTGGATCGCGACCGCCGTCACGCCTAGGCAAAGAAGAAGAACTAACGTCTAACAAACACGAAGGACGTGTTGCAGGGATCGGGCTCTGGAGGACTCGTCCTACTGCTGGTCAAGCCATTGTCCACACAGGCCGCAAGGGCCTGCTCCATGCGACGCATCGCGACGCGCGCATGGATGATGGACTGCAGGTACTCAAAAATTTGGGGCCCCTAGAATTTGCAGCCCTGTGCGGTCGCACTGGCTGCACACCCATGGGGCCCGGGCCTGAGTACATGATATCCTGACAAAAGTAGTCTTCTCCTGCAAAAGCCTCTGGTGGTGACGCCGCGGTGTGCTCAGCGATGACCCTCGTCCTACCGTCCTGGCGGTCTTCACTACAAAAAAAATGCACTTCCGTGATGATACGTGTTTGTCACTGTAGGTCGCTTTTTTTTCATGCATGTACATCCATGACAAATTTATGACAGAATCAAGATAGTCATACCTGTGCTGTCGTAGAAGTGTTCCATGACATTACCAAAATTATCATCACGGAAGTGTCCACTTCCATGACGATAAATCGCGCGTCACATAAGTGCTTTCGTCAAGGGTGACCGACACGTGGCATCCACTGTAACAGAACGCCGTTAAGCTATCAGGTCGGGTTTTGGATCCGATAACCCGTTAACAGCCCCGACCAATGGGGATTTTCCACGTGTAAAATCATCATTGGCTAGAGGAAACACGGGTCGGCTCATCGTCGGGACATATGTCATCCACTCACTAGACAGAAGGCGCCTATGATACGTCGACACGTGGCATGGCCCAACAAGTTTAAATGGGCCGGCCCAACTAGAGGCCCACAAGATTTTGCGGACCATAATGGGCCGGCCCAGCTAAAGGCCCACGAAATTTTGCGGACCATAATGGGCTGGCCCAGCTAAAGGCCCACAAGATTTTGTGGGCCATAATGGGCCGGCCCAGGTAAAGGCCCACAAGATTTTTTTGTGCCATAATGGACCGGCCCAGGTAAAGGCCCACAAGATTCTTGCGGGTCATAATGGGCCGGCCCAGCTAAAGGCCCACGAGATTTTGCCGACATTAATGGGCCGGCCCAGCTGTAGGCCCACAAGATTTTGAGGACCCTAGTAGGCCGGTCCATTAACTGGCTGCCATGTTTTGGGCCAAATGTCGGCCCATATTTGATCCGGTCCATTAATGGCCTGCCACGCTCCGGGCCTAATAGTGGCCCATATGAGATCCGGCCCGTTAAAAGCCTACCATTTTCTGGGCCAAATTACGGCCCAGATCAGGTCCGGCCCTTTAAGAGGCTTTGGGCTCAATTATGGCCCATATCAGATTCGGCCCGTCAACTGGACACTATGCTTTTGGGCCCACTTGCTAAAGGCCCACTTAGTAATTCGGCCTGATATTAGTTTTGGCCTGTTAAGGGCCCGTTTAACATTTCGGCCCTATATTAATTTTGGCCTGTTAAAAGCCCGTCATATAGTTGGGCCTAACTACTGCCCGGTTTGCATCCGGCCTGCTCGCAGTCGATATCTGATTGGGCCAAACAAGGACCCAGACAATTTTGGCCTGTTAAAAGCCCGTGATTTGATTCGCACAATCATGGGCCGGGGTTCATTTTGGGCTGCTGCCGGCCCGTGAGCTGATCGGCACGTTTCAGGCCCAACCTACATCGTGATTGCATGACGACCCGATTATGTACCGTAATTTTACGGTTTGGCCGGTTTACTGCGAAGACAGGATATATATAGAGTAAAATAACTGCAGCATCCTAAATAAGAAAAAACCTATACTATACAATAAAGAAATTACGGCATATTACATCCACTGGGCATCAAAGTTCGCCACTATGATAATAAAGCACAAGCAGACAGCAGATTACATACACCGGGCATCAAAGATCGCCACCAGTGCAAATAAACACACCGACAAAACAATATACAAAACCGACATCACTTCAATAGAGTTCAAGAAAGGTTAGCCCTGCTAGGGAGCTGCAGCGCAAGCAGCTGAGCAAGATGATGAGACTGCGCTTGTTCAACACTTATATCTTCCTCACTCTGAAAGATAAACAAGCAGACAGATGAAAGGTTTTGCACATAAAAGTATCAGTGCTGACAATTCATCACATTTCTTACTGACGAATAAAGTGACACAGTTTAAATTTGCATTAACACAATATGGTATTGTTCAGGTCAAGACATGGAAGGAAATGACATTGTGAAGGAGTTGGCAGCTTCACGACACCACTGGATTACAGATCAAGAACTCATAAGTATCAATGGTTAGTGTGCTGTCAATTTATACCATTTTAGATTGGCAAATAAAGAGACGGTTTAAATAATAGTAGAATGATATGACATTTTTCATAGTTAAGACATTGCAAAATATGACATTGTGCTGTAGTGGGTAGGTTAACCACACCACTGGATTACAGATGAAGAACAGAAGCATACATGCAGTGCAAAAGATAATCACTTGCTCAGTATAGTTTAATTTAAATGGTATGAAGAAGGAACTTGGTTGTACAACTGAAAACTTAAATTGAGAAAGGACGAACTTTTGTTTATGAACTACATATAATAAACTTTAAACAAGCAATTTGATGCAAACACCAAAAATAAACAGTTGTTGCAGTCATGCCTAACCAAATATATACAACAAAGTTTGAAGGCTTGAGATGGACAAACTTACATTATTGGTGAAGACAGGCTCTATAAAGGCCTTGTCCATGCTGATGGGGGGGCAATTCAAGAAGTTTACCACAGAATCTTCTTCAAAAGCATTGCCTTTATTCTACATTTTGTTAAGAGTAAATATAGATGTGATAATATATGAAAAAACGGAGAATATTTAAGATAAGATGAAGAGTGATGCTACATAACCAAGTAGCTATAAATGTAAGTGCAGTGATACAGGCAAAAGGTACAGCCAAGAGCAATGCATAGCTAAACTTCTTCAGTACCAACCTTATGGTAAGAGTAAATATAGATCTGATGTGTACAAAATGGAGGGCAAAGGAAAATAAGCTGCAGAGTGATGGTACATGAACAACTACCTGTCATTATAAGTACACTGATAAAGGACAACATGTACTTACAAGAACAATGCAGAGCTAAAAAACATTGGCATTGGATATATTCTACACTAATGTAACCATTCATACAGATCAGATAATTTGGAGCAAACAATTGATAAGCAAGCTATCATGCATACTGCTGTCACATAATGAACCAGGTATGTATGCAAGTACAATGATACAGGACAACAGGTACTAACAAGAGCAAAGCAGTGGGCAGCATATTTGAGATATCCTGTCGTTCTTGTCAAACCGGAATTCTTCTTTAAGCAGATTTCCTGCAAAAAAGATCCGTAAGGCACATGCGGAAAAGTAGAAGTTCAAATTATCATGTGATTTCATAGACAGTACCTCATCCTGGGAATGAGACCAGTGCATAACAAGGTTTTTCCATTCAATGTCTGCTAAATTTAGCACAGGAGACTTCACTAGAAATTCATTTATAGACTTGCCATCAAAGTGTGATTTCCTCAGGTAACACCGATACTGCTGCAATGCTTCCTTGAAAAGCATGAGCAAGCTTTGTTCGTCATGACTATCCAGATTGACCCTCACCTAGTTACAACAATGTAATGTAAATCATTGATGTGTTCAATCAGCAGAAAACAAGAAAATAATAGCCATGAATAATAGCACTTACACGTAAGTTGGACAGGAAGATGTGAAAATGGTGTTTGTCTTCACAATAATCTTCCCATGATGGGAATATATGCACGTAGTCCCTAACAACATTGAAAGCATTGTCTTTTAAATTGGGAATAAATGGAATGGGGTTCCAATCTGCGGGAATTGGCCGTCTCTGCAGTTGGGATGGGTCTTCGCCGGTGGACTTGCTGTACTTTTTGCTGGAGTGGGATTTTTCTGTGGTACAGCTGGTGCTATGGCAAATGAAATCGGTATACCTTTTGCTGGAGTGCAGGTCCTGTGTGGTGGGGCTAGTGGTGTGGCCAGTGAAGTATGGGTACAGTCTGCTGGAGTCGGTCCTACGTTTTGTGTCACTGGTTGTACAACCAATATAAGTGGGGTGCTATCTGATTTCTTCGGCACCACCATATTTTTCAAGGACTTTGCTGGTGCTCCTTCAGGTTCGGCAATCACCCTCTTCCTTTCTGATGTCTGATGCACAAGAACAGCATTTGAGTGGAAAAACATGGTATGATGACAGGTGGAATATGTTATTGATAATGGATGGGCATGGCATCTCGACATATATGATGAGTAAACTAAGCAGACGGCGGTGCAACAAAGTAGAAGAAATGCAAGACAACATATGCAAGATACCCGCAATCAATAAAACATTGCCAAATTAGAATAGGCACCTTGATGGGTGAACAGGACAGGCCATCTGCCTTTGACTCCTCGAGGTTAGAATAGTCATTAGGATGATATTCTGAACAAGAATCAATAGGTGCGGAGCGTATGAGTTTCATTGCATCCAGAATGGCACTCAATGCCTTGGTGCCAATTTTGTAAGTCATTGTAGTGTTTAGCTTCAAGAGTGGACTGCTGCTAGTGTGACACAAAGCAGCTACACAGATCATAGTGTAGATATAACGGGAAAACCTTAAGCATTAGAGTAAAATCAGCAAAGTGGAACTTGCTAGAATATCTGTGCTAGTATTGCCGGTACGGCTAGAAAGGCTTCGGATACCATCTCTCTTCAAGTGAAGGTGCGGTACTATTAATATCAATGTAACTCTCAAAGGCGACACAGCTCCCCGCATTTCCTTGCTATTCTTATAGGATTCAAGTGGGCAGGCCACTACAAATCCTATTCCTATGTTTACAAGATCCTACGAATCAAAGAGGCTCAAAGTGTCCATCACAACCGACCGTATAGACCTCTACACTGCAAATGTCCCTGCTCATCTTCAGTACAAGGAACATACTGTACTACTATCATACTCCCTCCGTTCCAAAATATAAGTCTTGGTAGAGATTTCCATTATGGATCACATACAGATGTATCCAGGTACATTTTAGAGTGTAGATTCACTCATTTTTCTCCATATGTAGTCCATGGTGGAATCTATACAAAGACTTGTATTTAGGAACGGAGAGAGTACATATTAAAGAAGAACGGAAGAGGAACATGGTAAAGAAGAGCAAGCAGATTTTGGATAATAAAATGTTGGTTGCGCAGTGCCCACACATGATGAACCAGAGCGCATTAAGAATGCAACTCCTAGCTGTCTCTCGACCATTCCAGGCGGTTGGATGAAGATCCTACGTCTCCTAACCCTTCTTCTTCCTCGTCTCTGATTCCTCCCATACAGAACACCGCGCGGGCCACCGGCCGGACCACTGGCCCCCACCGCCTGTGTTCCTCCGCCACCCCCACCCCCACCCCAACCCCCACCCGCGTCGAGTTTTCTTCGTTTGGAGAGGCCCCACAACCACCCGAGCCCCTTCGATCGCACCGGCGAACTCCGACGAGCTCTGAAAAATCGACTGACCCAATTTTGAAATTTAGTCTACTGTGATTTAACTAGTGTGGAATATAAAAGGGGAAAACCATAAGCATTGCGAGTATGGTGCTGAGCGTGCCATGGCGGATCTGAAGGTGCAAACCGGACAAAGGCAACTTCGCAACCAAGACAAGAAATCAGAGTAAAGCAGTGGCGATCTATTTTCTTGCTGCGATAAATAAGTTGAGCAGATACGAAAGAGTACCGCCTCTGGTGCGGCGCCGCGTAGGCATCTGCTGAGAATTTGACGGTGTTGTGGTAGCGATGGCTGTCGGCGGCGTGGAAGCAGATCTAGGAGGGTAGACGGTGGCGGCGGGGCGGGGCGCGGTGGACGAGACGGTCGTAGGAGCGGCGCCGACAAGGTGGACGACGGCAAGGATGAAGCGAGAGGACGGGATGCAAGGATCCCGGTCCGAAGCCGTGGATGAGAGAGGTCGATCTCTTGTAATGGACGGCGGCGTCGGGGTATCAGCTCCGGCATGGTGGAGGAGGACGGCGGTGGATGGGGTGGCGGACGGAGGAGGGTGGGTGGAGAGGGTGTTTTGGCACCTACGGAGTACGAATGGGGAAAAGGGAGGTAGAGAGGAAGGGGGGAACCATGTATTCAGGGCGCGCTTGTCTCAAATGCGAGAAAATTTACAAACTTAGCCCCCGTTTCAAATTTCTACTACATCACAGCAACACTAGACGGTCGGGGATAGGACGGTAATCTCACATACACCGAATATTTGCCGACGAGAGTTTGTTTTTGGCGCCCACCGTGTATGAATATGAATCAGGGAGGGAGTCGATTTCGGCCGAGGACACACTGTGTTTTGGCACCCACCGTGTATGAATCCGGGTGAGAGGCGGTTACGTCACGTTTGGGTGAAATTATAAACCTACCCCTATCGAAACCTATAGAAATCCAGCATATAGGCTTTGCATGGGAGGGATAGGCAGCAGTGATTTCCATCTCACAGATTTTGGTTCTGGGCGGTTACTGCGACTTTCCCCGCTTCATTCAAATTTTGCAGAGTGCACGTTTACTGTGCCCACTCAATTCGAATCCCATTTGTATTCTATTTTTTTCGGGTGGGATCCATTTTCAATTGGAATTACATTCTATATACATCATTTTTTATATATACTTCCAAAAGCACAACACCATTTATACATAAATATGGTTTACAAATGGCATGATCTCAGATTCATAAGGTTGTATCCATCAATTTGGATTTTCAAATATTTGAAACCACTTTATGTTGAAATCCAATGTATGCATTCCTCTCTAACTGTCTCCAATTAATGTGTGTTTCATGCAGGTTTTTTTACTTCTCAAACATGTATAATGTGTTTCACACACGCAACATATAGTGTAATCCCGTTTAGACATTAATTGCATATAAACCATGCATTGTTTGTAATTGAAGAATCTATGGGTCACCAGTATTGATAAACTATATAACATTACACGTGTGCCCAAATTCAAATGAATATGCATGTTTGATACACCAATTTGCGTTATGATATTATCGATGGCGTGATCTCTAGTTTAAATATTTGAATCCCCTTTAATCCAGATATTTGTCTCATATAGCTATCACTCATGCTTATATAGGACTATCTCTGTGGACCTATACGCCTTCATCGTCTCTCAGGTATCTCTCGTGCTACCTGTATGTCGACGATGATCGTTTATCTTCGTAACACATTGACGGTACTCTCTCCCTCGACCTTCATCACTCTATATCTCTCTAAGTATATCTCACTCCCTGCTATGTGTCTCTAACTATGATTCTCCATGTGGAATCTCTTTCTCTCACACAAACACAAAACTTTGTCTCCCGGGGTCTCATTTGTCTCTACTATTCCCATGTGTGCCACTCGCACACCCATCATACATAGATGTCTTTCGCTCCTTAGATATGAGAACCTACGACTCTTCCTCATCAATATCTCTTTCTCACACACAAACACAAACTCTGTCTCCCAGGGTCTCATATTTCTCCATTGTTCTCTTGTATGTCGCTCACACACACCCTCTCTCCCTAGAGATATCTTGTGTTCCCTCATATGTCTCTCTAGCTATCAATCTCGTTGTGAAATATCTTTCTCTCTCGCAGACACAAAACTCCGTCTCTCTGGATCTCATTTCTCTCTGATATCTGTTTGTATGTGACTCACACGCACCCTCTCTCTATCTCTCTCACACCCACATACATAACCCAGCCTTCTGATCCACTCGACTCCTATCTCTAACGCACACTAGCTAGCATCTTTATCTTTCTATTTATCTGTTTCTCCATCAACCTTCTTTCTCGCCCTCACTCTTGATTCCTATCACGCACACTACATATGTTTCTCTCTACATGCAGTCAAGTGCCCTCTCACACACATATATAACTTCACCCTTTGAACCACCCGACGGTCGTATCCAACACCCAAACTAGCAGATGTCCTTCTAGCTAGCATCTCCATCTCTGTATCTATCTGTAGTTTCTCCGTAAACATTTCTTTCTCGCACGGAGTCTTGCTTCCTATCACCCACACTATATATGTCTCTCCATACATATGCATTTATAGGTTGGTCTCTTTTGCACAATCGTTGCGCCTCACTCCCTCTGCTCGCCATAGATGCATGCTCCAGCCCACGCCACTATCTCTTAAAGACAAAAACACATGCTCAATTGTTGGGACTTCTTCCATGCATTCTCACATGCATGCATATTGTCATACCGATCCGTCTCTCCCATGTCGTTGATCTTATGACTTATGTCTTCTTTGTTTTATCTCGATCATGCGCGCGCAGACACACACACATCCCACGTATACATGTATACCTCTCACACATGCACGTTCAAGGTCTCTATGTCTCCATACGTAGTTAATTACCCTCAATCCTAACGCCACATTGAATCGTTCTCCTCTTTTGTGCACATAACTTCCGCCTAGATGGGTAAAACACACACTCACACTTAACAATCTCCTTCTAGCTACCCCCGCCCCCCCGCCTCTCACTCTTCCCCTATATCCCCGAAACCAATAAGACCATCCCTTAGTTTAATTCCCGCCTACATGCACCATTGATATATAGTAGTCTTCCTCGGTGTCTCTCGAACAAACACGTTCTCTCGAAGTCGACTCCTCTCATGCATATAGGTCCTAATGCGTTTTTCGAGGCTAACTTTGACCAAACATTAGAGCAATAATATATGACATGCAACTTACACAAAGCATACCTTCAATTTTTTATGTCAAAGGAGCTTCCAATAATATAATTTGCATAGTATACATCTCATGTGCTATTAATCTTGTTAATAGTCAAAGGCTGTCTTGAAAAACACATTAGGCCCTGTATAGATGGAAGGAGGGAGTAGGTCCCATGCAAAAAATGAGAATAAAATTCAAACATCTGGGCATCGTGGCTCGATCGATAACATTGAGAAACTTGGTTTTAAAATCATGAAACTTGGCATGGTGTCATGTCATGGTAGTACCATGCCGTGGTAAAAAAATTGGCCGAATAGGAACAAATTTTGGTATAAGCTTCTTGCAAATCGGAGCTTCTCTCAAGAAGGCTCGTGGTTCTGGGAGGGAACCTGTCACCTTTGTGTGCATAATTCAAATTTGAAATACAAGTACATGTTCGAGTGCACCAAAGTTGGTTGAAAAATCACATGTGTGTCGTCGGGTAAATTTCTAGGTTCCATGCAAGAAATGGGAATGAAATTCAAAATTCTGGGCATCGTGGCTGGGTTGGAAACATTGAGAAACTTAGTTTTTTAATTCCTGTAAATCCAAAACACGCATGAAAATAATGAAACTTGGCTTGGTGCCATGACATGGCACCAACATGCTGTGGTAAATTTGCAGTCCGATTTGCGAAGGCGCACACATTAACAATCAACAAAGTCATTTTGGAAGAAGTGTTGTCACGTTACAATCGGAAACACAAGTATTATTGAAACCATGGGCGTTCTACTTACTAGTACCATTTACGTGCCGCCACGCGTCCCCTTTTTTATTAGCTAGGAGGCGACGTGCAGGGTAGCTATTTGAGTACGAGAGGCATGCGATCAGACCCCTGCGCGTGCTTATCGGGAGGAGAGCCCTTTGACCTCCATCTGCCGTCCACCTCTCTCCCAAGGTCTCCATTAATGGTGCCCGAGCCTCTGTTTAATGGCGTGGCTATGTCTCACTCGACTGAGATTTAAGAGAGAAAAAAGAAAACCTGAAAGCACGGATCTTGATGTAAGATCCGACGGACCTATATAGCATCTACTGTGACTTATAGCAAGACTGATGAATATATAAGGACGATTAAAAAAATTGATCAAAGAAGGGCTTACCCCTTCCGATTTTCATTACTAAAAACCACCACAATTCACAAGAAGTTCAGCACAACTCCAGCCTAACACGAAGGACTAAAAGCTACCAGATTGAAATCGCAACATCCCAAGAGGCCAACAAAGGCCAAACATCCGTGCTAGAACCCAACATTTCACAACCAATGACACAATCCACATCCTAAACCGATTATTACATCAAAATAAACCAGGAAACTAGTCTCCGCGGCGAGCGGCAATGAGCTCTTTCGTGTCCTCAAGACGCTGCTTGAGAACATCCACGGATTCCTCCACCAGCCTTTGGCGCTTGTTGCGGAGCATGTCATTCTCGTCCATAAGTTTCTTCAACAAGGCACTAGTCTCCTCCTGCAGGTCTGCACTTCGAACGATCTTCTCCCTCAGCAGGTCGCGCTCGGCCCGGAGCCTCTCATTGCCCTCCCTTAGTTGCCGGATGACGCCGGTAGCCTGTTCAAACAAGGCTACCATGTCGTCCTGCAACCTCGCCAAGCGGGAGATCTGATCCGTCTGGCTATGGACGATCGCATGCATGCGCCTGTAACAGTCGTCGCGTGCCCGCGAGAAATTTTCCCAGGCCACCGCGGCGCGGCGGGACATCTTTACTGCATTCGTGGCGCGGCGGGACATCTCTGCTGCTTCCGCGGCGCGGCCGGACCAGTCTGCTGCATCGACGATGCGGCGGGACCTCTGTGCTGCTTCAGCGGCATGGCGGGACCTCTGTGCTGCTACTTCCATGCGGCGGGACATGTCGGCTGCTCTCGTAGCGAGGCGGTACATCTCTCGTGCTTCCGCTTCCATGCTCGCCTCTCCCTGGTGGCAATCTCTCGACCCAGAACTCACGCTGGCCATGGCAGACGCAAGGGAAGGATGTTGAATGACTTGTTTGTTTTTGTGGATGAGGAGTTGAGGAGGAATGTGCAGTCATCTTGGCATACTAGTATTTATAACCGAGTACTAATATGCTCCTAAGTGGGAAACCGTTTAGGTTGTGATCGGTGTGAACAGGTTTGCAATTCAATATAGCGTGGAGTAATTTGGAATGTGACGAGACGCAAGCTCAAAATTTATTGACGGTTCTAGTTTCGAAGTGCGGCACTATTCCCGGATGAAGTACTTCTTTTTCTACTCCCTCCTTTCCGGTTTTATAGGGCTTATCTCAAAATTTTAGTTTTTCCATTTTATAAGGCTCAATTTGGTTGTCCCCAACACATGTTCAGATTCCAAGGTGCATTAAATCATTGCATGCAAGTATTAAGAGAAAATTGACCAATGCATGTACTTTATGCATGCATGCATTGCAATTAATGCATTAAACCTATCTCTCAGGACTTCTCGCACGCACCATCGTGCCACCAACAAAAACTTGTACCCTGAGTTTAGTAGTACGTTATACAAGAAGAGAAGAGGTGCACGCACGCACTCGTCCTCTCACACACGCATCTATTTTTTCTCGAAAAGGAGGATGATGACCCCCGGCCTCTGCATCTGGGAGTCACACACGCAAATTATTGAAATATATCGAGTGCAGTGCTTTGATGTGTCCTGTCAACTCGTACATCAACGAGAAGTTTGATTATCCTCTCCCTCGCGGACTTAACTACACATGCCTTTGGCTGTATGACAGGTTGGCCACACATCTGTAGGGCCCACCTGTCATACACGCAAAGGTAGGAGCGTCCCTCCCTCGCCCATGAGCGTGGTGGCTGGCAAGACTAGGAGAAGCTTTCACTACACGCTCTCCCTCCCGCACGCGGTGGACATGCAGCAGTTCAATCGGTGTCAGATGGCCAGAAGCGTACTGTAGTACTCCTCTAGTGCAGTAGTATTCCATCATTGTTCGACTTCCCGAAGAGGCGAAGAGCCAAGCGCAGCCCGAACGCTCGTGTGGCAGTTTCATGTGTATAGTAGTCTAGGATAGCGTGTACCGTGCATGTAAGCTTAAAATCGTTGGGGTCGGCTCCATTCTATGTGGCCGTCTCGAAGTTTTTAAAAAAAATTAAAATAGTCTTCTGGCCCTACCCGAAAACTGCCGCGCGTACTGCCCGGGAAAAACCCCGCCCTCAACTTTTAACTACGTGAAAACAGTTCGAGCTTGTTCGTTCTATATAAATATAGTACTTACTGCATGTTTATTCACCCGTGGGGTTGTTCAATGAATGGAGGGGCGGGGAGCACAAGTGAACAATACTGTAGTACTACTAGTAGTAAGTAGGAGTCGTACAGTAGTCACCTTAAATAGAGATTTTCTTTTCTTTAATGCCACGTACACAAATTGAAACGCTTGTTGTGGAGAGAAAAAAGATAATCACTCCACTATATATGGACGCAGGGGCATGAGCACTTGCTTTACTAGGGTTGCTCTCTTCATTCTCTCATCCTCTCCAGATATAAACAAGACAGCGGTAGCGACATTTCTCTCTGCTCACCGCTGGTCACAGATCCGGTCGGATCCCTTCGGCCGGTGTGTGTAGAGGACTAAAAGGTGCATCGTTCACGCGGTTATCACCGCCGAGGGAGGAAACCCACAGCTGCCAGAGGGGCCCGATCCTCTGCCCGTGCCGTTCTCTCCGACACATGGCCGGCTCGGGAGGTCCTCCGACCCTTCTTCCTCCCTGCCGTATTGTCCGCAGATCCGACCTGCCGCCGCCGACATCCCGACGACCCTCAGGTATAAGTTCTTCGAAAGCGGCCTTGCTCTACTGCCCCAGCTCCCCACGTGTCTGCATGTGCATCTTTTTCTACTCCCATCAGCTCTTCCAAAGCCACCTAAATTTTTAGTATTATTAGAGGTAAAGCTACTTCATGCATTCGAATCTAGGGCTTTGTTCAAACAACGAAGAAAGGGGGAAAGTTGTAGCATGAATCTAGGACTTGATTCAAAGAGGAAATAATATGGTGAAAGTAGTAGAGACCGGATACCCAACCGGTCTCTTGGTTGAAAAGGGAAATAATGGGAAAACGCAGTACAAACTGGATAAGGAACAGATCTATTATTGGTTGAAAAAAGGATAGAAAGTGGCAGCTGGTGGACAAGTCAACAGAGTATGTCCAGGATTAGATTTGCTGCCATCACATAGTAAAAGGTCTCCAGGTTTAGATTTGCTGCCCTCACATAGTAAAAGGTCTCAGGATTAGATTTGCTGCCCTCACATAGTAAAAGGTCTCTAGGATTAGATTTGCTGCCCTCACATAGTAAAAGGTCTCCAGGATTAGATTTGCTTCCCTCACATAGTACAATAGCACTCCTGCTGTTTTCCCAAGTATGATAAGTAAGTTGCTCCTTTACGCTGCTGAGTGTCCTGGTTTCCTATCCCCGCGGTCCCATGCCCTTAAACCAACTCTTTAGCTGCTGTTGATTTACTGTGTCTGGTAAACAAGCAATGCCACCATTAAAGTAATCCCATATTTGAGTAATCTCATTGTTGATCGTAATGCTTCTGGTAACATGAAGCATCGCTAACGTTTTAAAATTTCTATTGTCCTTGCGTGATTGCCATGAACATAATTAAGATGCTTCTTTTCATTTTGTATATGTTTCGTATATTCTTACTGACCAGCAACTGTTTACTTTCTATCTTTTTGTGCAGATAGGGATATCCATTTCACCTTGTTGCTATTGTGACCTTTTGGTGAACTGCAGAAAACACTTTTTTGGAATGAGTGTCTTGTGCAGTTCAACTAAAATGTCACGTGGGCAACATCTCTCCATTTTGGTGGAACTGCACAAAATGGTGATTCGAGTTTCCAAAATCTCCGTCAAGTTCTGCTGGTAATCTCATGCAACATTTTATTAGCCTTTGCAAGATGGAGCCGTCACTATCACCGCAATGGCACTTTATTTTAGTGGAACTGCACAAAAGGATAAGAAAATTATAGTTGCACCTTACATGAGCCGGACAGCCAACCTTAATGTTCCTCAATTTTAGTGCAACTACTAAAGAAGAACATGCCAGCTCACAAGAGCAAGTACTTCTTGCTAGCTGAATGATGCAATCTTTGCTTCATTTCAGGTGAACTGCAGAAAAAGGCGCATGAATTGAATCATGGAACTCCAGACAGACCTCATCCAAGTAGAGCTGGAGGTTGAGTTCAAGGAGGCCGCTATTAAAGCAAAATCATGATCTCCTGTCTCCTTGTTTGTGCTGTGCAAACATGTTGTGCAAACAGGAATACTCAACTGCAGATGTTGTGACGGTCAAGAGCATTCGCCAAGTTCTTCAATTGTATGACATGGCTAGCCAAGATGGATTTAATCCCGATATTCACTTTATCAAAAGGCTCTAATGGGTT
The DNA here is from genome assembly GCF_056163025.1 of Triticum urartu. Lineage (NCBI taxonomy): Eukaryota > Viridiplantae > Streptophyta > Magnoliopsida > Poales > Poaceae > Triticum > Triticum urartu. The sequence continues at coordinate 112,747,829 of NC_141876.1, forward strand.
GGTTCTGAATCTTGCAAGCTGGGAATCAGTGAGATGTGTAGGCATCTTTGTTGTACTTATTATTTGGATCTTATTTGTTGGTTCTGAATCTTGCAAGCTGGGAATCAATGAGATGTGTAGGCATATTTGTTGTACTTATTATTTGGATCTTATTTGTTGGTTTGAATCTTGCAAGCTGGGAAACACGGCATGATGATGCAGAGGACAACAACCATAACAAACACTTAAAACTCGGTAGTATTATCTTTTGTGAAAGTGCGACAAATATGATGATCGTGTGCGTCCTGAGAATAATAATTCTACTTGTTGTGCATGTTGATCCTGTGGCACTGATAGAACAAGCGAATACATTGCTTGTTTTAAGTAAAAATTTCTATTAAAGCTAATTAAATTTAAGTAAAGTGACCACTAACTCCTGTTATTACAGTACCAATACAGACCCGCTCGTGAACTGACGTGTGGCCGAGGGTGCATCTTCTGTCGGGCGTGTAGCGGACGAGGGAGGGGTAGTAACTGTTGTCGCTTGTACACACTCAGCTTACTGTTGAATCTAGTTCCCCAAGAGCTGAAAAACGAACTGCTGTCGCCGCCTACACACTCGTTCACTCGAAGAGACTCCAATGGCGATCCGAGGGGTGAGCCTGCTGGATATGGACTTCAGCAAGGAGTTCCCCTTTGAGTTCGCCGTTCAGTCCTATGGCTGCACCAAGTTGAATGTGATGTACACCAACGATACGGACTCGGTGAAGCTCTGCCTCGCCTCAGTCCTATGGTTGCACCAGGTTCTGGAGCATTCGCCCGTTTCATCGGCAGCGCCGACTGCACCTTCGCTACGGTGGAGAGAATGAAGAACACGACGATTCGGCCATCTGGTGCAACAAGCTTGTCGACATCCAGAAGCAATACAAGATCATCAGCAACGGGCAGGAGAAGGACTCCGTGGTTGACCTCGCTGAGACCATCATCGACCCCTGATACACCAACGTGAAAGAAGACGACCTGAACACGTGGGAGGTACCTCTGAATCTAGCCTACATAACCTACGCGGCCAAGGGCGCATACGCATGCTACGACATGTACATGCAGATCTTGGACATGCGGGCGTGTCTGCTTCCCGTAACCGATGAGTACACGGACAGCCACAGCATCATGATCAAGCATGCCAGGAAGGTCTAGATGTTGTACTTTATCTGTTTATAAGCTCCTTTATCATGTGAGTGTTTCATGCATTAGCCTATGTGTCGTAATTATCTGTTTTGTCCGAAATATTTCTTTTAAGAACCCATTAACCTGATTGCTTTTTTTAGTGGCAATTTGCTTATGTATGTAAACTAGTTCACTTGTCCGTAAAAAAAACTAGTTCACTCGGCTGTCGTGCTTTGAATCTCCTTCCTCCCAACATATTCCCCTCCTCAGGTGGACCCAGCAGGTCTCTGAATTTTCTCCCACTTTCTTTTTCAATGTAAACTGAGTTTTCTCCCAGTACTTTCCCCTAGAACCAACTCAACTATCCCACGTCTAGCCTAAAAAATAATAATACCCCACATACTATTAACTCATCAAATTAAAATGATATTTTATTTCGTAAGTTGAAAGTTCTTACAAAATAATAATAATAATTGTTTATATATAACTTGGCAAGTTAACTCCTAGTGATTGCGTACATAAGCTTGCAAAGATTTTACTGACGTACAATCATGTGTTTATGTTTTTATAACATTTCTCCGTCTAGCCCAACATGATATTTTCACCCAGCCCAGCAAGTCCGCGGCTTTCGAGAAAAATGCAAATGGGATTTAAATGGGCTGCATAGATGCTACATCATTGTTTCACCCAGCCCACCAAGTGGACTAAAAAAACAAATGGACTGACAGCTGGGTCCACGGCCACAGCCCAGTTTTTTTGTGATTTGCCAAGTCGCTTTGTCAGGCCTGTTGGGCTGCAAATCTTTCAAGACGAGGAGAGCTTTCATTCGGCTGGCCGAGAAAATGGCCCATCAGTAAGGAGAAATGGGTTGTAGATTTTTAAAACACATGAAACCGGCAATTAGTTTCAAATATCTTTTTTTTCATTTCGAGATTTTAAATTACATTAATTTTTATGCGTGGAGAATTTGTTGGATTTTATATTGATATACATTTATTTTTAAAATCAGTTTGAATGTGAGTCGAAATTTCGGGATTAAAAACAGTTCGGACCGCACCAAAATATGCAAAATTTCGTATAATTTTTTAACCGTGGCCACAATATGGGCTGTAATGCTAACAAAAAGAATATGGGCTCCAAAAAAACCTTAAGAATTAGCAAATGGCCTGTATGCTGTTTTCCACAGATTTCAGGCTTCCCTAAAAAAAGGTTGACGCACAAGCAGTGGCTGTTGGATGGCCATCCAACGGCCGTCGTGCTTCTTCAATCTCTGCTCTTCCTGCTCCAGCCGCTCAAACAGGCGCCGGCGGGACTGCCTGCTCCCTCCTCCCCGCGGCCGGCTCTGCTGCCGCGCAGGCCTCACCTCCCCACCGTACTCCCATCGCTGGCCTAGCCATCCCTCTACTCACCCACACCTGTTGTTATTCTCTGGCGACGGCAGACGAACCAGTAAACCCTCGTACAGTCGTACTCCCCTCCGCATGGGAAACAACTGCCGAGTCTTCCCTGCCTCCGTGTCGTTCCCTTCCTAGGCCTCGCTGTCGTCCACCACCCTAGTGCTCTCGGCGCGGCCTGGTCAACGTGGTCAATGACCGACAGGCATCTGAAGTGGACTGTACGTGGAGAGGCCGACAGCTGGGTCCACGGCCGCATGCAAGGAAATGCCTCCTTATTACGCGCAAAATAATGATTCCTCCACCTGACATCAGGGACCCACCGAAAGGGCCTCTGTATTTCGCGAAAAAAACATTACCGCCGCTGACAGCTCGGACCCACCAGCTATATCTTCGCACGCAAGGAAGTGCCTCCTTATTACGCTCAAAAAAATGAATACCCCCTGCTAGCTGGGACCCACCTTGGTGGGAGGCTAACTTGTGGGCCTACTAAGTTGACGGGGACGGAGGGCTTTGTCAACTTAGTCAATATGCACGATTCTAGCTCCAGTGACCGTACGATGTCCATCCAACGGCCGTAGTGCTTCTTCAACCTCTGGTCCTCTTACTCCAGCCGCCCAAACCAGCGCCGGTCATGCCTCGTGCTCCTGCCTCCCGTGGCCGGCTGTGATGCGGCGGAGGCCTCACCGCCCCCTACTACTCCCACGCTGGCCAGGCCATCCCTCTACTCACCCACACCCCCTGTTATTCTGCGGCGACGGCAGCCTCACACCGCAGCGAACCAGTGAACCCTCGTACTCCTCTACGCGTGGGCATCCACTGCCGCGTCTTCCCCGGCTCCGCGTCGTCCCCTTCCTAGGCCTCGCCGTCGTCCACCGCCCTGGTGCTCTCGGCGCGGCGTGGTCAATGTGGTCAAGGAACGGCTTCCATCGAACGTGGACTGTACTTGGAGAGGCTGACGGCTGGGTCCACGGCCGCAGGAAGGAAGTGCCTCCTTATTACGTGCAAAATAATTATTCCTCCACCTGATAGTGGGACCCATCGGACGGGCCACCGTATTTAGTGAAAAAAACGTTTCCCCCTGACTACTGGGACCCACCAGCTACATCTTCGCAGGCAAGGAAGTGCTTGACAGTCGGGACCCACCTGGTCGAAGCGTACGTAGCATTGTCATTCTGGTCGCGAACGTGTACGTACATACTGGTTGATGTAGAGGCGCGCACGTGTCGTAGTAGAGGCGCACACGTGTCGTAGTAGAGGCGCGCACATAGCAATTACACGTACGTACAGCGGCCAGGGTGCAAGAAAGAAAATACGGCCACGTATGTGTACATATGGGCGGGGTCTCGAACGCCTACTTGCGCCTACGTACGGCCAGGGCTCGTGTACATGGCTGGGTCAGAACGGAGAAACAGCATCGTCGTCGTGTTCATGGGGAGGCACCGGAATGCGTCGTGTTCATGGGGAGGCAACAGAATGCGTCGTGTTCATCGCGAGGGCTTGGACGGAACAGGAGATGGAAACGAGGCCTGGCGTACCGCAGAACAGAGGAAACGGCCTTGTGTTCGACCGACCACGTTCGAAACGGGATCCTATTCATCGGGAGGGGTCTGGCGTACCGCAAAACGGAGGAAACGGGCCTCCTATGGTCGAAACGAGGGTCCTATTGATCGGGAGGGGTGTGGCGTACCGCAAAACAGAGGAAACGGACTTGTGTTTGAAAGCACAAGTGCTCCCTAGGTGGTTTTGATAATTGATGACAACATATCTCTTGTTGGACTAACATTTCTATCTAGCATGTTTCAGATAAGTTCAACAATGGAGTGGCATGGACTAAAGGTTGTGGGAACTCCTTCAAGATGCTAAGGACAAAGGATTGGCTAAAGCTTAAAGCTCAAGACTCTTCATTTTACATTTTAGTGATCCAAGATCACATTGAGTCCATAGGAAAAGCCAATACTATCAAGGAGGGATGAGGTGTTGCTTAATGAGCCTCTTGCTTCATGTGCTTAATGATATGCTCCAAAATCCTCAGCTACTTTCCCACTTCCACATATGACCTAAACCCTAAGCCAAACTCGGTCCTACCGATTCTTCCTATCCGGCGCCACCGAATTTCACTTGTCATAAGCCACTGCCAAACCCTAATCAATTCGGTTCTACTGATAGGGATCTCGGTCTCACCGAGATGGGATTGCAAACTCTCTGTTACCTATTGCAATATTCTCGGTCCCACCGAGATATGCAATCGGTCACACCGAGATTGCAATGTAAATTCAGTGTTTCCTTTTTGTAACTTTTCGGTCTCACCGAAAGGCAAATCGGTCCCACCGAGTTTGCCTGACCAACTCTCTGGTTAGCTAATTACCAAATTCGGTCTCACCGAGTGTGTGTAATCGGTCTCACCGAGATTACGTTATGCCCAAACCCTAACCATATCGGTCCTACCGAGTTGCATGTCAGTCCCACCGAAAATCTCTAACGGTCACTAGGTTTACATTTTTGGTCCGACCGAGTTTGTTGATTCGGTCCCACCGAGATTGGAAAACTGTGTGTAACGGTTGGATTTTGTGTGGAGGCTATATATACCCCTCCACCTCCTCTTCATTCATGGAGAGAGCTATCAGAACGCACACACCATTCCAACTCATATGTTCTGAGAGAGAACCACCTACTCATGTGTTGAGACCAAGATATTCCATTCCTACCATATGAATCTTGATCTCTAGCCTTCCCAAGTTGCTTTCCACTCAAACCTTCTTTCCATCAAATCCAAATCCTATGAGAGAGAGTTGAGTGTTGGGGAGACTATCATTTGAAGCACAAGAGCAAGGAGTTCATTACCTACACACCATTTGTTACTTCTTGGAGAGTGGTGTCTCCTAGATTGGCTAGGTGTTACTTGGGAGCCTCCGACAAGATTGTGGAGTTGAACCAAGGAGTTTGTAAGGGCAAGGAGATCGCCTACTTCGTGAAGATCTATCGCTAGTGAGGCAAGTCCTGTGTGGGCAATGGCCATGGTGGGATAGACAAGGTTGCTTCTTCGTGGACCCTTTGTGGGTGGTTGCTTCTTCGTGGACCCTTCGTGGGTGGAGCCCTGTGTGGACTCGCGCAACCGTTACCCTTGGGTGGAGCCCTGTGTGGACTCGCGCAACCGTTACCCTTCGTGGGTTGAAGTCTCCATCAACGTGGATGTAGGATAGCACCACCTATCCGAACCACGGGAAAAACATCTGTGTCTCCAATTGCGTTTGAATTCTCCAAACCCTTCCCTTTACATTCTTGCAAGTTGCATGCTTTACATTCCGCTGCTCATATACTCTTTGCATGCTTGCTTGATATGTATTGTGTGTGTTGAAATTGTGCCTAAACTCCACTTAAACCGAAAAAGCTTAAAAATTGCAACTTTAGCATTAAGTGTCTAATCACCCCCCTCTAGACACATCTACTTCTAGATCCTACAAGTGGTATCAGAGCTTTGGTCTCCATTGCCTTGGTTTAATCACCATTGGAGGAAGATGGATGTGTCTACATTAGGGAGTCTTAGACATAGAGTGCCTATTCTTGAGGGAAAGTATTTTCATGAGTGGAAAAATGAGATGCTTGTAATCTTCAATCAATATCATTTGAACAAGTATATTGCTAGCCCTTGTGCACCCCATATTGATCCCTTGCATCCTACCCTAGATGAAGATATTGACATGATTCGCAATCTTAGAACTATTGAGCTCATCATTAGAGGATTGCCCAAAAATTTGATTGCTAGTTTGCCTACTCACAATTGTGCCTATACCATATGGAAATTTCTTGAGGAACGATTTCCCGATTATTCCTTGGAAACTTTGGATGAAATTCTCCATAAATCTATTACCTTGAGTAAGATGAACTCTAGTGATCCTAGTTTTGGTAAATGTCTTTTTGAACTTGCCAATCTTAAGCATGCTAAAGGAGATGTTGGAATCATTAATGATATCATACTCAAAGCTATAAGAATTCATAAAAGTGACCACTTTGATGATCATTTATCTGATGAATTACCCTCTCTAGGAAATGATGAATCACAAGATCATGATGAACATGAATATTATGATGATGATGATGATGATGATGATGATAGTGAATTCGATCTTGATGATGCAATGAGACATTTTGGTCTTATGGCAAATCTTCGGGGATATGAATCAGGAGGAAAGGAATGGGTTCTTGATAGTGGATGTACTGATCATATGACCGGAGATGAAGAGATGTTTCGTGAGCTTGCTGAAAATGACGGCCCTCGAAAATATGTCACCTTTGGTGATAATTCAAAGGGTAAAGTGGTTGGCCTTGGTAAGGTGGCCATCTCACATGATAGTTCCATTCAAAATGTCATGCTCGTTGAATCTCTTGGCTACAACTTACTTTCAGTATCTAGACTTGCTGATTTCGGTTTGAATGTCCTATTTACTGAGGTAGATTGCCAAGTATTTCATCGAGACAATCATAAAATGGTCTTTACGGGTATGCGTAGAGGTGATCTTTACATTGTCGATTTCTCTAAAAAGGCACAACCTAAAACTTGCTTTGTTGCTAAATCCTCAAAAGGTTGGTTGTGGCATAGACGACTAGGTCACGTTGGCATGAGAAACCTTGACAAGCTTATTAAAGGAAATCATATCCTTGGAGTCAACGATGTCATATTTGATAAGGTTGGAGGAAGACATCCCGTGAAGAACATCATGACCACAAGGAGGCCACTCGAGCTACTTCACATGGATCTTTTTGGTCCCAACGCCTACAAGAGTCTCGATGGAAATTCTTTTGGTCTAGTTATAGTTGATGACTTTTCAAGGTTTACGTGGGTATTCTTTCTTAATGACAAGTAGCAGGTCCAGAAGATCTTCAGAAACTTCGCTAGGAAAGCCCAAAATTAGTTTGATGTGAAGATCAAGAAGGTTCGGAGTGACAATGGAACAGAGTTCAAGAACGCAAATGTGGACACCTTTCTTGACGAAGAAGGGATTTCACACGAGTTCTCGGCTACGTACACACCTCAACAAAATGGAGTTGTTGAGAGGAAGAACCGGACGCTCATCGAAATGGCAAGAACGATGCTTGATGAATACAAGACGCCAAAGCACTTTTGGGCAGAAGCGGTTGAGACAGCTTGTCACGCAACAACTCGCTTATATCTTCACAAGCTACTCGGCAAGACGGCATACGAGCTCCTCACCGGTAACAAGCCTCAAGTTGGATACTCTCGAGTATTCGGCTCAAAGTGCTACATTCTTGATAAGCATCGTCGTTCAAAGTATGCTCCTAAATCTCATGAAGGTTTTCTACTTGGTTATGGATCAAACTCTCACACTTACCGTGTCTACAACAATTTCACCCGAAAGGTTGAAGAGACGGCAGATGTGAAGTTTGATGAATCTAATGGCTCGCAAGTAAAGCAATTGCCAATTGATGTAGGAGACAAAGACCCTTCAAAAGCAATTCAAGACTTGTCCATTGGCAAAATTCATCCAACGGAGGTGAAGGAGAGTACTTCATCCATCCAAGTGGAAGCTTCTACTTCACGACAAGGTGAACCAAGAATCGACAAGGAAGCATCCACAAGTGGGACACATCAAGATGAAGAAAACGAGGAAATACGTCAAGACGAACATCAACAACCTCCTTCTCCACCACGACAAGAGAACGACGACGTCAACAATGAAGAAGGCCAAGAAGAAGTACAAGATGAAGAAGATGCTCAACGAAGACCCAAGCAAAAGCTCTCACGAGTTCGAGCAAGAATTGCCAAAGATCATCCCGTCGAGCAAATCCTCAATGATATACAAACCGGGAGAATCACTCGCTCAAAAACTCGTTTAGCTAACTTTTGTGAAAACTATTCATTCATCTCTAGCATTGAACCCATGAAGGTTGAAGAAGCATTGGAAGATCCAGATTGGATAAACGCTATGCATGAAGAGCTACATAATTTTGAGAGAAACCAAGTTTGGACATTGGTCGAGAAGCCCGACAACAACCACAACATCATTGGTACCAAATGGGTGTTTCGTAACAAGCAAGATGAAGATGGACAAGTGGTTCGCAACAAAGCACGTCTCGTCGCCCAAGGTTACACACAAGTCGAAGGTATGGACTATGGTGAGACATATGCTCCCGTTGCTAGACTTGAGTCCATTCGCATCTTACTTGCCTATGCTAATCACCATAATATCACCTTGTACCAAATGGACATTAAGAGTGCTTTTCTAAATGGTGAAATAGAGGAGGAAGTTTATGTCAAACAACCTCCCGGCTTTATCAATCCTAAGAAACCAAATCATGTTTACAAACCTCACAAAGCTCTTTATGGTCTTAAACAAGCTCCTAGAGCATGGTATAAATGCTTGACCAAGTTCCTTCCTACAAGTGGTTTTGAAATTGGTAAAATTGATTCTACTCTTTTTACAAAAAGGGTTAATGGAGAACTATTTGTATGCCAAATTTATGTTGATGATATCATATTTGGTTCAACTAACCCTCTCTTTAGTGAAAAGTTTGGAAAGCTAATGTCAGAGAAGTTTGAGATGTCTATGATGAGTGAACTCAAATTCTTTCTCAGGTTGCAAATCAAGCAAACTAAGGAAGGTACATTTGTCTCCCAAACAAAGTACACCAAGGACTTATTCAAGAAGTTCAATATGCAAGAATGCAAAGGTATGTCTACACCCATGCCTACTAGTGGACATAATGATTTAACCAAAGATGGTGAACCGGTTGATCAAAAGGTTTATCGCTCTATGATTGGTTCATTGTTATACCTATGTGCTTCACGTCCCGATATTATGTTAAGTGTGTGCATGTGTGCACGATATCAAGCTGCTCCTAAAGATTGTCATCTTAAGGCTGTGAAAAGGATAGTGAGATATTTAATCCATACACCAAACTTTGGCATTTGGTATCCTAAGAGGTCTTCTTTTGATCTTGTTGGCTATTCTGACTCGGATTATGCCGGAGACAAGGTTGATAGAAAGTCCACTTCGGGTACTTGTCAATTTCTTGGTAGATCTCTTGTGTCTTGGTCTTCCAAGAAACAAAACTCGGTATCCTTATCCACCACCGAAGCGGAATACATTGCCGCTGGCTCATGTTGTGCTCAATTACTTTGGATGACCCAAACTCTTAAAGATTATGGGATTTATGTGAAACATGTTCCACTGCTTTGTGACAATGAAAGTGCTATCAAAATTGGTCATAATCCTGTACAACATTCTCAAACTAAGCATATTGAAGTTCGTCATCATTTCATTCAAGATCATGTTGCTAAGGGTGACATCAATCTTAAGCATGTTCGCACCGACAAGCAATTAGCGGATATATTCACTAAACCACTTGATGAGAAAGTGTTTTGCAGGTTGAGAGGAGAATTGAACATCATTGATGCTTCGAACTTGGAGTAGAAACTCCATTGGGTACATGCAAGACAAGAGCTTATGACTAATCCATGATATATCTCTTATGATAACTATCTTATGTCTTGGATATATTTGCACCTTGCATGTTGCCTAACCCATGTAGGTGCTTGGTTGAATCTAATTCCATGAGATTGCGAATCACTCACATCTTGAGCAATCTCTACAAGACCAAGACTCTACACAATAGTGGTTGAAGACAAGGAAGCACAAAACCATTCAAACATATCCTTTGACAAATTCTATGTTAAGCTTCATGATTGTCATTTTTGGATACACAAGTGCTCTTCCTTGCAAGAACTAACCCATGTAGGTAGATGAACTCAAACTCCAAGTGGTGCTCCCAACTCTTGATGAGCTACATCAACCTTGAGCACCCACACAAGTTCAACTACATGAGCAAGAACCACACCACCACCCAAGGTATGTTATTCCATCTTAGAGAAGCTTTACTCCAAGACATGAGTTAAAGCAACTTAACAAGGTGAGAATACATCAAGATGCTTAAACGAAAAATGGTAACCCCATTTTGAGCTTAAAACGATGAGTATGACCTACGATCAAGTGTCCTCACTTGACTCCTAAGTCAATATACTCTAACATAGGTGACTATGTCACCGCCCAATTCTAGATGAAGTTCTCCTGTGTTCTTTTCTGAGTTATTGCATTTGTCCCTTGCATATTTGTTTCCTTTTTTTCATACAAAAAAAACTTCATCTAGAAACTTTCACTCTTTTCTTTTTTGATTTTTGTTCTATTTCTGCATCAAATTCCTTGCAAATCTTTCAGCTAATTCATTGCAAATCTTTGTGAGATCTTACTTGACTAGTGTGCTGAGGTGACAAGTGCTTTTCTCTGTGATGAACTCGGTTTCACCGAATTGCCATTTTCGGTCCAACCGAATCCCTTCGGTACTACCGAAACATGCCACTCGGTGCCACCGATTTCGCAACAGGAAAAACAGTTTGCCACATATTCTATATTTCTTCTGGTCCAGCTCCACTCAATGAATCTTGTCCTCTACAAGCATCACAGTTTTATTCCCTGCTTTGTACTGAATCTCAAGGATCAAACCTATTCGACGGATTCTAGGAAAAACCTTCTTGGAAATTGATGTCAAAGGGGGAGAGAGAGATCACATCAAAGCTTATCATCAGGGAGAGAGAGATCACATCAAAAGCTTATCACCTACAAAGGAGAGAAAGTACTAAGGGGGAGAGAATACTCAAGGATCCCATATATTAAGGGGGAGAAAGAAATCTCAAAGGGGGAGAGAATACTCAAGGATCCCAGATGCTTGATGTTCAAGAGGAGAGATGCCACATGTCTTTTTGGGGGAAAGACATGTTCATATGAACTCATTTGAATTAAGTTCTATTCATATCTTTCAGCTCTGATTTTCTGTTTCCTATCTTCTCCCAATATCCCATGTAAGATTCAGGGGGAGCAAGACACCTAAGGGAAAGAAATCAGTCAAATTCATTGCATATCTTTATTCCTGGGGACATGTTGAATTCAATATGGTACCTTGTACTCACTCTCTACATGTCATCCTAGTCTTGGTATTCTTGTGGCTTCTTTCGTCTGCTCTGGCTAGTGGACGTACCTGTGTTATCTAACCTTGTTTGTGCAGGTTCATTCCATCCTAAGCCAACTCAAGACCACAAGGTAAGTATATGCATCAAAATCATGAGTATGAGGAGCTCTTGCTTATGTACATTGTGGCGACCCGACCCGAATGGATCAAGTCTACTGTGCTCGGGTGTCATCCCTGGATCAGTAATGCTGACACCACACAGTACATCGAAGGATTTATAGCAGAGTGGCAATCACACACTTATTACATTGTTGTCTCAAAGAGAACTTATTACAATAAAAATGGCTTAAGGCCATCTAATGTCGATAACAGCGGAAGACTCAGAAGATAAATGGGTCCATCAACTCCAACGGCATGACTGAGTATAGGGCCACGACCTAAAAACACCTTACTCGTCGTCTGAAAAGTCTGCAACATAAGAAGTTGCAGCCCGAAAACGGGTCAGCACATGGAATATGCTGGCAATGTAACACATAGAGAGTAATGAAATGAAACAGCTATACTATATGCATATATGGCTGGTGGAAAGCTCTATGGTTACAGTTTTGCGTAAAGCCAGTTTTTCCCTACTGCAAAGGAATAAATTTATTTAACTATCATGGTAGTTGTTGAACATCGAGAATGGTTGACAGCATTCCGATCCCAATTAAGTGAACAATTAAAACCCAACAACATTAATTAGAAGTAACATGATGAGATTCACATGATATTCAAGTACTAGATACTCAAGTTGTCCATAACCGGGGACACGGATAATCATGATTAGTTTATACACTCTGCAGAGGTTTGCGCACTTTTCCCCACAAGACTCGATCGCCTTCGTTTGGTTTCTCGCACTACACGGTGTTTGAGAAGACGGATGACCGAGACACAGTCTTTCAGAAGCGCTAGCACCTTACATGTGGGGTAGACCGTACCACCTACAACCCCTACATCTGCTAGTCCACCCCGTAAGAGTTCGCACAACTTAGTCAACTATGCCAGAGCCCATAGTAGCATGTGGCTGCACATGGAAGTTTCTAGCATGAATTATCTTATGATCCCTTTGAGCCTGGGTGGCGGTCCAAAATAAAACAGGCAAGTCCTGATAGACATCAGGTGCCTCAATCCACCCAGATGTGTGTTTAAGTGGCCACCTTAGATAAACCATTAAAAATTATCAACTCACATCTGTCATGGATATCACTCACCCAATCCACGTCTACTAGCATAGCATGGCATAATAAGCAAACGTAGAAGTAACTCCCAAAGGTTTCATAATAATACAGGTGATAGGTACTACCTCATCTACTTCCCATCCCACAATTTAATTAGATCCTAATCATGCAATGTGAGAGGATTGATCTAATGCAATAAAACATGGGTTGTAGAAAAGGTATGATCAAAGTGTTACTTGCCTTGCTGATGATCCGCGAGACCTAGGGTTTCGAAGTAACAAGCGGCGCAATCCGGGTGATCTATCACAGACAAACAACAAGCATACAATAAGTACTCAACTAATGCACAGGTAAAACTCGAACAAGAGAACGAACCAGAAAGTTCAACTTAAGAACTCCGGTTGCAAAGAAAGAACGAACCGAACAAAGAAACGGAAAACAAACGGCGGAAGAAAACAACTCGGTTCTAGCAAGTTGAATCTAGGTAAAATTTTACCGGGGCAAAAACATGTTTAAGTTGATTAGACGGAACGGCGGTTTCGAACCGAAACTCCAGGCGCTTGAATCACCTGATTCCGATAAACGAGCGAGAAGATAAACTAGAACGAAGATCGGATCTGAGATCGCGATCGCGGAATAAATACGACGAGAAGAAAAAGAAGAACGGTTAAACGAACGGACGTTCGTTAACCTTGAAGAATCCGGTGATCACATTCGTTAGGACGAACGGTCCGGTGAACGGTCCAAAAGCAACTAAATCGGAAAAGAAAACGAATCCGATCTAGGGTTTCGGAGAAGAAAACCGAAACGAAAAACCGATCTAGAAAACGAATCAGAAGAGAAGAAAAGAATCGGAACGATTAGAAGAAAACGATCCGAGGAAAAGAGACGCGGGGCAACCTCCGGCGAGGTCTCCAGCGAGGGGCTCCGGCGGCGTGGCGTAGGGCGGCGGCGGCGCGGGTGTGGGGTGGCGCGGCGGCGGTGTAGGGCGCGGGGTGGGGTGGAGTGGAGGGGCTTGGGGCTTGGGGTTTGATTTGATGGGTTTAGAGGGGGGTGTGGGGGTATTTATATTGGGGAGGGGAGAGGAGACTTGGGGTAGGGGACAAGAAATAGAGTAGGAATAGGAAAACGAAACAAAGGAAAGGGGAGGGGCTAACCCTAGCCGGACTCGGCTAGAGCAAGAGGCGGCGGCGGCTGGCGCCTGCCTTGCCTGGCGCACGGCGCGCAGGGAGGCTGGGGAGGTGGCCGGCTGGCTGGGCCTTTGGCCCGGCTGGCCTGCGGGTTTTTTTTTAAACGGTTTCGCGCGCAGAAAAACACAGAAAAGAAAATCTAAACGGGCTCCAAAATTTCTAAAGTAAATTTTCCCCGACTCCTAAAAATGAGCCGAACAAAATGAACTTTTCTACGGACCTAAAATGCAATTTTTTGAAAACACGCATTTTTCCCTATCCAAATAAAATGCAACCAAAACTCCGGCAAAACCAAAATTTGATCTATTTATTAAATCTTCATTTTCCTCAATTTTGGGAAAGTCATATTATTTCCTCTCTTATATTTTTGGATATCGGAAAAATAATTGAAGATGAAATAAATAAATCAAATGATCCTCTTTTCAAATTCGAGAAGACTCAAATATGAAAATAACGAAATCTCCAACTCTCTCCGAAGGTCCTTGAGTTGCGTGAAATTTCTAGGATCAACCAAAATGCATGAAAATATGCTATGCATGATGATCTAGTGTATAACATTCCAAATTGAAATTTTGGGATATTACAAACCTACCCCCCTTAAGGTGAATCTCGCCCTCGAGATTCGGGTTGGCTAGAAAATAGGTGGGGGTGGTCTTTGAGCAAATCTTCTTCTCTCTCCCAGGTGGCTTCATCCTCTGAATGGTGGTTCCACTGAACTTTGCAAAACTTGATAACCTTGCTGCGAGTAACTCTGCTGGCAAACTCGAGAATCTTGACTGGCTTCTCCTCGTATGTTAAGTCGTCCTTCAACTGAATCGCTTCCAGCGGCACTGTATCTCTTAGCGGTATCTCTGCCATCTCGGCATGACATCTCTTCAGCTGAGAAACATGGAATACATCATGAACTCCTGACAGTCCCTCTAGTAATTCCAACTTATAAGCGACTTCTCCCATACGTTGCAAGATCTTATACGGTCCAACGAAACGCGGTGCTAACTTTCCCTTAACTCCAAAGCGCTTAACTCCTCGAAGTGGGGATACTCGGAGATAAACTCTATCTCCAGCTTCGTAAACTGTCTCCTTGCGTTTAGAATCTGCGTAGCTCTTCTGCCTGGACTGGGCTACCTTGAGCCTATCGCGAATCAACTTAACTTTCCGTTCAGACTCCTTAATCAAATCTGGTCCAAAGAATTGACGGTCTCCAACTTCGTCCCATGACAACGGTGTCCTACACCTCCTTCTGTATAACGCTTCAAAAGGTGCCATCTTCAAACTGGTTTGGTAACTGTTGTTATAAGAAAACTCCGCATATGGCAAGTTATCGTCCCAACTAGATCCATAATCTAGTGCACAAGCTCTCAGCATATCTTCCAAAATCTGATTGACTCTCTCGGTCTGTCCATCTGTCTGCGGATGAAAAGCTGTGCTGAACTCTAGTCTGGTTCCTAAAGTTTCATGCAACTGATTCCAAAACTTTGAGGTAAATTGGGTTCCTCTATCTGATACGATACTCCTCGGAACTCCATGCAAACAAATGATCCTAGTCATGTATATCTTCGCCAACTTAGCACTGGTGTAAGTGGTCTTAACTGGAATGAAATGTGCTACCTTCGTCAAACGATCAACTACTACCCATATCGAATCGTAGCCTGCCTTTGTCCTGGGTAGTCCTGTGATAAAATCCATGCCTATCCTATCCCACTTCCATTCGGGTATCGGCAATGGTTGTAACAATCCTGCTGGCTTCTGATGCTCTGCCTTTACTCTCTGACATACGTCACAAACTGCTACATATGCTGCAATATCCTTCTTCATTCCGGTCCACCAGAATGTTTCCTTCAAATCCAAATACATCTTGGTATTCCCTGGGTGAATCGAATACGGTGAATCATGTGCCTCTTGCAAAATTCAACTTCCTGATCTCCAGGTCATTGGGCACATAAACACGGTCCTCAAACCATAAGGTATCGTGCTCATCCTCACGAAATCCCTTTGCTTTTCCTTTGCTCAATTTCTCTTTTATAGCAGCAATCTCCTTGTCAGATTTCTGAGCTTCTCTGATTTTATCCATCAATGTTGACTGAATCTCCAATGCTGCTACATAGCCTCTCGGAACTATTTCCAAACATAGCTCACGAAGGTTTTCTGCTAACTCCTTGGGTATTTTCCCCGTCATTAGAGTATTGACATGGCTCTTACGGCTCAATGCGTCAGCTACTACATTAGCTTTTCCGGGATGGTAATGCAATCTCATGTCATAATCCTTGATGAGCTCCAACCATCTCCTTTGTCGAAGGTTCAACTCCTTCTGAGTGAAAATGTACTTCAAACTCTTATGATCCGTGTACACCTCACAATGATTTCCAATGAGGAAATGTCTCCACGTTTTCAATGCATGCACTACGGCTGCTAACTCCAAATCATGTGTGGCATAATTCAACTCATGAGGCTTCAGTTGTCGTGAAGCATACAAAACAACTCTCCCTTCCTGCATAAGCACTGCTCCAAGTCCTCGACGTGAAGCGTCGCAATACACCTCATAATCCTTGGTCTGATCTGGCAAAATCAATACTGGTGAGGTAACCAAGCGTTTCTTCAACTCCTGGAAACTAGCCTCACACTCCTCAGTCCAATTGAACTTAGTATCCTTCTTTAGCAATTCAGTCATAGGCTTTGCAATCTTTGAGAAATTCTCAATGAATCTCCGGTAGTATCCTGCGAGTCCAAGAAAACTCCGGATCTCTCCAACTGTCGTTGGTGATTCCCATTCGGTTACGGTCTCAACCTTAGTGGGGTCAACTGCTATACCTTCTCCGGATATAACGTGTCCGAGGAATCCAACTTCCTTTAACCAAAACTCGCATTTGCTGAATTTGGCGTATAACTGATGTTCCCTTAGTTTCTCCAAAACCAAACACAAATGTTCCTTATGCTCCTCTTCATTCTTTGAATAAACCAGGATGTCATCAATGAACACTATGACGAACTTATCCAAAAACTCCATAAACACTTTGTTCATCAGGTTCATAAAATAGGCAGGTGCGTTAGTCAATCCAAATGACATAACGGTATACTCATACAGTCCATATCTCGTGGTGAATGCTGTCTTAGGTATGTCCTGCTCCCAAATCTTCAACTGATGGTACCCTAATCGCAAATCGATCTTGGAAAACACTTTAGCTCCTTGCAAACGATCAAACAGATCATTAATCATTGGCAGTGGGTACTTATTCTTGATGGTTACTTCATTCAATCCTCGATAATCAACAACCATCCTTAATGATCCATCCTTCTTTTCCACTAGAAGTACGGGTGATCCCCAAGGCGAAGAACTTGGGCGAATGTAACCTTTATCCAATAACTCCTTAATCTGATTCTTAATTTCCACCAAATCCTTTGCTGGCATCCGGTACGGTCGCTTCGATATTGGGCCTGTACCTGGCAATAACTCATTCAAAAACTCAATGTCTCTATCCGGTGGCATGCCTGGTAATTCCTCAGGAAATACATCAGGAAAATCCTTCACCACTGGTACTTCTTCTTGGACAACTCCTGTTAGGCAGTTTACTTGTGTCCTGTTTGGCACATGCCGGGATACATACTTGATCCTTCTTCCTTCTGGTGTGGTAAGCAAAATTGACTTACTAGCACACTCAATATTCCCTTCATACTTTGATAACCAATCCATGCCTAATATCACATCCAATCCTTTAGATTCCAATACTATTAGGTCTGAGGGAAAAACATAGTTTCCAATCCTTAATGGTAACCGATCACACCATTGTCTAGCCATAAACTCCGCTCCTGGTGAGCTTACTAACATGGGTGACCTAAGGGCTTGGGTTGGTAGGTTATACTTATCCACAAATCCCCTTGATATGTATGAATGCGATGCACCAGTGTCAAAAAGAACGAGTGCAGTAAATGACTTAACCAGAAACTTACCGATTACTGCATCAGGCTGATCTTCAACCTCCTCCACATTAACGTGGTTCACTTGTCCCCTATTGAAAGGGTTCAGCTTCTTCCCAGAGCTTCCACTGCCATTTCCATTCTGGCCTTCAGGACATTCATTGGCATAATGTCCGGTCTTGGAACACTTGAAACAAGTGACTTGACTCAGGTCTCTCTTGGTTGGGGTCGATGGGATGGTCCGATTCTGGCCGTTGCTTCCTCCATTCCCATTACCATTCTTGTGGCCATTATGGTTGTGCGAGCTACCTCCTCCATGGGTGTGCTGAAACTGAAATCCCGGTTTAGGGGTAAAATGGGGCTTCTGCTGGGCTCCGGAGTTATGCTTCCCCTGTCCATACTTCCTCTTGCGGTTCTCAATCTGCTGTTGCTTCCCTTCAATCATGATGGCGCGATCTACCAACTCCTGGTAGTTGTTGAAACTCGCTACCATTAACTGCATGCTTAGTTCATCATTCAATCCTTCCAGAAACCTCTCCTGCTTAGCTGCATCCGTAGCAACGTCATCTGGGGCATAACGTGCTAACTTGCTGAAATCGTCAACGTACTGGCCAACTGTCCTTCCTCCTTGGCGTAAGTTGCGAAACTCCCGCTTCTTTATGGCCATAGCTCCTGCTGAAACATGGGCAGTGCGGAAAGCTTGCTGAAACTGATCCCATGTGACAGTGTCAACTGGGTAAGTGGCTGTGAAATTTTCCCACCATGCTGCCGCGGGTCCGTCAAGCTGGTGAGCGGCAAACTTCACTTTCTCACCATCCGTGCATCCTGCAGTGGTCAACTCCCTTCCTATCTTGCGGAGCCAATCGTCTGCTACTATCGGCTCGGTGCTACTGGAAAACACCGGCGGATTCAGCCTAAGGAAACGAGCTAAGTGGTCAACAGGTGGTGGTGGTGGTGGTGGGTTGTTGTTGTTGTTCTGCTGGTTCTGGACTAACATCTGCATCAATTGATTCTGCTGCTGGATCAACTGAGTGAGCTCCGGTGGAAATCCATTGTCATGTCTCGGAGGCATCTGAGGGTTTAGAAAAGACGAGAATTAAGAATAGAGGGGGTCTAAAGGGAAAACACTACCCAAATGCACATGAGCAAATGCACACAAAATCACTTCATTTAATCAAACAAGGGCTTACAAACGGTCTAAAAATATCGCAAAAGTGCTCGACTAATATGTTTACATGGGGGAAATACTACTACTATCTGGTGGTCATCTAGAAATTTGAACCGGTGGAAGACTCCATGATATCTGCTCCAGCTTCGTCTTCAAAGTCGGGTTCACTTGGATCCGAATCGGTGTCGTTGATGATGATGTAGTTGTCCGGACATGCGACGTACTCGTCTTCCTCCGTGGATGCTAACTTCCTCTTGAGTTCTTCAATCTCCTGCTTAAGATCGCCATTGTGCCTTGCTAGAGCTACGATCTCGTCCATGTAGTCCTTGCGTGTAGACTTCAGTTCTCCTTCTAGCTCGATGATCCTTGCCTTCGCATTCTTCAACTCTATCATATCATTGCACATCTGATTCTCGTGGCATCGAATGTGCTGGTTTAACTCCTGGATGAACGATGCAATGGATCTATCCTTCTTGGTGCTGACTAACTCCCATTGTTCATCTCGGCGTCCGCAAATCTGGTAGATAGTGTCCTTGAGGTCTTCTTGGTAAACTTCTCCAATGCGTCCTATGGTGATATGAGCTGCCATGCTCTTTCCCAGACTCCAGGTTGGTGCATTGAAAACACTATCTATAGGCTTCGTGATTGGCGCGAATGTCCTTCCCGGAACGTGAGCTTGAATCTTCCAGCGCTCCTCTTCAGGCAGAGTGGCGTTGAAGGTTCCCGTGAAGCTTGGTAATCCAATGTTCAGGTACTTGGTGACTTCCTTCAAGTGCAATCCAAATGGTGTACCTTCATCCGGTTGAGCGTATTTAATCTTCGCGTTCGTCATCCTAAAAGAGTAGAAAAGATGAGGAGTTAGAAAATGAGAAGAGAATGGTAATCTATGGCTTTAACTTAGTGGTCGTGTCCTACAGTCAGCGTGTGCTCTGATACCATCTCTGTGGCGACCCGACCCGAATGGATCAAGTCTACTATGCTCGGGTGTCATCCCTGGATCAGTAATGCTGACACCACACAGTACATCGAAGGATTTATAGAAGAGTGGCAATCACACACTTATTACATCGTTGTCTCAAAGAGAACTTATTACAATAAAAATGGCTTAAGGCCATCTAATGTCGATAACAGCGGAAGACTCAGAAGATAAATGGGTCCATCAACTCCAACGGCATGACTGAGTATAGGGCCACGACCTAAAAACACCTTACTCGTCGTCTGAAAAGTCTGCAACATAAGAAGTTGCAGCCCGAAAACGGGTCAGCACATGGAATATGCTGGCAATGTAACACATAGAGAGTAATGAAATGAAACAGCTATACTATATGCATATATGGCTGGTGGAAAGCTCTATGGTTACAGTTTTGCGTAAAGCCAGTTTTTCCCTACTGCAAAGGAATAAATTTATTTAACTATCATGGTAGTTGTTGAACATCGAGAATGGTTGACAGCATTCCGATCCCAATTAAGTGAACAATTAAAACCCAACAACATTAATTAGAAGTAACATGATGAGATTCACATGATATTCAAGTACTAGATACTCAAGTTGTCCATAACCGGGGACACGGATAATCATGATTAGTTTATACACTCTGCAGAGGTTTGCGCACTTTTCCCCACAAGACTCGATCGCCTTCGTTTGGTTTCTCGCACTACACGGTGTTTGAGAAGACGGATGACCGAGACACAGTCTTTCAGAAGCGCTAGCACCTTACATGTGGGGTAGACCGTACCACCTACAACCCCTACATCTGCTAGTCCACCCCGTAAGAGTTCGCACAACTTAGTCAACTATGCCAGAGCCCATAGTAGCATGTGGCTGCACATGGAAGTTTCTAGCATGAATTATCTTATGATCCCTTTGAGCCTGGGTGGCGGTCCAAAATAAAACAGGCAAGTCCTGATAGACATCAGGTGCCTCAATCCACCCAGATGTGTGTTTAAGTGGCCACCTTAGATAAACCATTAAAAATTATCAACTCACATCTGTCATGGATATCACTCACCCAATCCACGTCTACTAGCATAGCATGGCATAATAAGCAAACGTAGAAGTAACTCCCAAAGGTTTCATAATAATACAGGTGATAGGTACTACCTCATCTACTTCCCATCCCACAATTTAATTAGATCCTAATCATGCAATGTGAGAGGATTGATCTAATGCAATAAAACATGGGTTGAAAATCTATACTGTAGAACATGGGCCAGCTTCGAGATCCCTATCGGTAGAAGGGCTTACAAACGGTCTAAAAATATCGCAAAAGTGCTCGACTAATATGTTTACATGGGGGAAATACTACTACTATCTGGTGGTCATCTAGAAATTTGAACCGGTGGAAGACTCCATGATATCTGCTCCAGCTTCGTCTTCAAAGTCGGGTTCACTTGGATCCGAATCGGTGTCGTCGATGATGATGTAGTTGTCCGGACATGCGACGTACTCGTCTTCCTCCGTGGATGCTAACTTCCTCTTGAGTTCTTCAATCTCCTGCTTAAGATCGCCATTGTGCCTTGCTAGAGCTACGATCTCGTCCATGTAGTCCTTGCGTGTAGACTTCAGTTCTCCTTCTAGCTCGAGTATCCCCACTTCGAGGAGTTAAGCGCTTTGGAGTTAAGGGAAAGTTAGCACCGCGTTTCGTTGGACCGTATAAGATCTTGCAACGTATGGGAGAAGTCGCTTATAAGTTGGAATTACTAGAGGGACTGTCAGGAGTTCATGATGTATTCCATGTTTCTCAGCTGAAGAGATGTCATGCCGAGATGACAGAGATACCGCTAAGAGATACAGTGCCGCTGGAAGCGATTCAGTTGAAGGACGACTTAACATACGAGGAGAAGCCAGTCAAGATTCTCGAGTTTGCCAGCAGAGTTACTCGCAGCAAGGTTATCAAGTTTTGCAAAGTTCAGTGGAACCACCATTCAGAGGATGAAGCCACCTGGGAGAGAGAAGAAGATTTGCTCAAAGACCACCCCCACCTATTTTCTAGCCAACCCGAATCTCGAGGGCCAAACATGGATTGATCCCGAAGCTGGCCCTATACTGTTTGCAAGAAGGACTCATGAGCATGAAGGTATTTTCCTTGAAAATCTTTTGCTCTGATGCATGTGGCCAAGATGCATGTAACACGTTGCCTACTCTGTCATGGTTATGCTCTCACATGTCTCTATATTTCATATTTACAGGAGTGCATACATGTAGGGGGAGCCTATGCTTGTTACATGTCCTTCCAAAGCTTTACTTGTTGTTCTTTATATCTTTATCTAAAGCTTTGATGTATGTTGCCATCAATTACCAAAAAGGGGGAGATTGAAAGCACAAGTGCTCCCTAGGTGGTTTTGATAATTGATGACAACATATCTCTTGTTGGACTAACATTTCTATCTAGCATGTTTCAGATAAGTTCAACAATGGAGTGGCATGGACTAAAGGTTGTGGGAACTCCTTCAAGATGCTAAGGACAAAGGATTGGCTAAAGCTTAAAGCTCAAGACTCTTCATTTTACATTTTAGTGATCCAAGATCACATTGAGTCCATAGGAAAAGCCAATACTATCAAGGAGGGATGAGGTGTTGCTTAATGAGCCTCTTGCTTCATGTGCTTAATGATATGCTCCAAAATCCTCAGCTACTTTCCCACTTCCACATATGACCTAAACCCTAAGCCAAACTCGGTCCTACCGATTCTTCCTATCCGGTGCCACCGAGTTTCACTTGTCATAAGCCACTGCCAAACCCTAATCAATTCGGTTCTACCGATAGGGATCTCGGTCTCACCGAGATGGGATTGCAAACTCTCTGTTACCTATTGCAATATTCTCGGTCCCACCGAGATATGCAATCGGTCACACCGAGATTACAATGTAAATTCAGCGTTTCCTTTTTGTAACTTTTCGGTCTCACCGAAAGAGCAAATCGGTCCCACCGAGTTTGCCTGACCAACTCTCTGGTTAGCTAATTACCAAATTCGGTCTCACCGAGTGTGTGTAATGGGTCTCACCGAGATTACGTTATGCCCAAACCCTAACCATATCGGTCCTACCGAGTTGCATGTCAGTCCCACCGAAAATCTCTAACGGTCACTAGGTTTACATTTTCGGTCCGACCGAGTTTGTTGATTCGGTCCCACCGAGATTGGAAAACTGTGTGTAACGGTTGGATTTTGTGTGGAGGCTATATATACCCCTCCACCTCCTCTTCATTCGTGGAGAGAGCTATCAGAACGCACACACCATTCCAACTCATATGTTCTGAGAGAGAACCACCTACTCATGTGTTGAGACCAAGATATTCCATTCCTACCATATGAATCTTGATCTCTAGCCTTCCCAAGTTGCTTTCCACTCAAACCTTCTTTCCATCAAATCCAAATCCTATGAGAGAGAGTTGAGTGTTGGGGAGACTATCATTTGAAGCACAAGAGTAAGGAATTCATTACCTACACACCATTTGTTACTTCTTGGAGAGTGGTGTCTCCTAGATTGGCTAGGTGTTACTTGGGAGCCTCCGACAAGATTGTGGAGTTGAACCAAGGAGTTTGTAAGGGCAAGGAGATCGCCTACTTCGTGAAGATCTACCGCTAGTGAGGCAAGTCCTGTGTGGGCGATGGCCATGGTGGGATAGACAAGGTTGCTTCTTCGTGGACCCTTTGTGGGTGGTTGCTTCTTCGTGGACCCTTCGTGGGTGGAGCCCTGTGTGGACTCGCGCAACCGTTACCCTTGGGTGGAGCCCTGTGTGGACTCGCGCAACTGTTACCCTTCGTGGGTTGAAGTCTCCATCAACGTGGATGTAGGATAGCACCACCTATCAGAACCACGGGAAAAACATCCGTGTCTCCAATTGCGTTTGAATTCTCCAAACCCTTCCCTTTACATTCTTGCAAGTTGCATGCTTTACATTCCGCTGCTCATATACTCTTTGCATGCTTGCTTGATATGTATTGTGTGTGTTGAAATTGTGCCTAAACTCCACTTAAACCGAAAAAGCTTAAAAATTGCAACTTTAGCATTAAGTGTCTAATCACCCCCCTCTAGACACATCTACTTCTAGATCCTATAGTGTTGGTGCGCTACAGTCGAAACGGGGGTCCTATTCATCGGGAGGGGTGTGGCGTACCGCAAAACGAGACTCCACGGGATACTGTTCATCTCCACCATCGACCTCCTCCAGCCTCCACGGGCTCTTGTTCATCCAGCCTCCACGGGCTCCTGTTCATCCAGCCTCCACCGCGCGCTACTCGACTGGCTACTGTTCAACCACCCCTCCACCGTCTACTGTTCATCCAGCCCTCCACACCATGGGGTCCTGTTCAACCACCCCTCCACGGGCACCCCTCCACCGTCTACTGTTCATCCAGCCCTCCACACCACGGGGTCCTGTTCAACCACCCCTCCACCGTCTACTGTTCATCCAGCCCTCCACACCACGGGGCCCTGTTCATCCACCCCCCCCCCACGGGCACCCCTCCACCGTCTACTGTTCATCCAGCCCTCCACCACACCGCGGGGTCCTGTTCATCCAGAGGCAACGCCACCGCTCACTGTTCATCCAACCCCCCCCTTAACGCTCACTGTTCATCCCATCGATCGGCTTCAGTTAGCAGCAGTAGCGAAGGAATCGCTCGATCGGGTTTAGTTAACAGCCATCGATCGATCGCTCGGGTTCAGTAACGCGTAGCCTGCAGTGCAATCACCCGGGTTCAGTTAGAGCCCAACGCCTCGCTTGGGTTCAGTTAGAGCCAACGCCTCGCACACACGTGCGTACGCGTACGAGAGAAACGCGCATCGCTCGGCCCCCGACCTCCCACCGTAACCGGGAACTCCCCGAAATTTTCCTCCCCCTCGCTTCTACCATGGTTTTTTCCGTCATGGACGGCCCAAAGAATGTCATGCAGCTGCGTCTCCGGCCCGCCCAGGATGAAAAGCCCATTTTCTGTCATGATTTTTTGTCATAGAAGTAGGAGCCCACCACATCTATGATGATACCGGGTTTTGTCACAATTATCGTAAGAAGTGTCATATGTATGACAGAAAAAAAATTTGTTCGGCCCAAAATGTCATGGATGTGTCTTTTTTTGTAGTGCTTGGTCTTGTTGCACCAGAATGGAAACCTTTGCATGATTCCTCGGGACTCCGCGCCTGCGCTTGCCTCCTTAGCACCAAAGAGGAAACTGGTACGCTGCGCCCGCTGGCGCCTTCCTGGCCTTGGTCGTCACGGCTCACATCATCCAAACCTCGCGAGGTGAACCTTGCATAGAAATCTCCGCTCCTCGGGAGACAGCCTGAGGGAGCCACCCCTCATGGAGGTCTTGGTGTTGTCCGTCTCACGAGGGTGTTGAGTTGTTGATGCTGAAGCTGGGCCTGAAGGAAATATGCCCTAGAGGCGATAATAAAGTTGTTATTTATATTTCCTTAAATCATGATAAATGTTTATTATTCATGCTAGAATTGTATTAACCAGAAACTTAGTACATGTGTGAATACATAGACAAAACAGAATGTCCCTAGTATACCTCTACTTGACAAGCTCGTTAATCAAAGATGGTTATGTTTCCTGACCATAGACATGTGTTGTCATTTGATGAATGGGATCAAATCATTAGAGAATGATGTGATGGACAAGACCCATCTGTTAGCTTAGCATTATGATCGTTTAGTTTTATTGCTATTGCTTTCTTCATGACTTATACATGTTCCTCTAACTATGAGATTATGCAACTCCCGAATACCGGAGGAACACCTTGTGTGCTATCAAATGTCACAACGTAACTGAGTGATTATAAATATGATCTACAGGTGTCTCCGAAGGTGTTTGTTGGGTTGGCATAGATCGAGATTAGGATTTGTCACTCCGTGTATCGGAGAGGTATCTTTGGGCCCTCTCGGTAATGCACATCACTATGAGCCTTGCAAGCAATGTGACTAATGAGTTAGTTGCAGGATGTTGCATTACGGAACGAGTAAAGAGACTTGCCGGTAACAATATTGAACAAGGTATGATGATACCGACGATCGAATCTCGGGCAAGTAACATACCAATGACAAAGGGAACAACATATGTTGTTATGCGGTTTGACCGATAAAGATCTTCGTAGAATATGTGGGAGCCAATATGAGCATCCAGGTTCCACTATTGGTTATTGACTAGAGAGGTGTCTCAGTCATGTCTACATAGTTCTCGAACCCGTAGGGTCCGCACGCTTAACGTTCGATGACGATTTTATATTGTATGAGTTATGTGATTTGATGACCGAATGTTGTTCGGAGTCCCGGATGAGATCACGGACATGACGAGGAGTCTCGAAATGGTCGAGAGGTAAATATTCATATATAGGACGATAGTATTTGGACACCAGAAGTGTTTTGGGGGTACCGGGTACGTATCGGGTCACCAGAAAGGGGTTCCGGGCACCCCCGGGCAAGATATGGGCCTTATTGGGCCTATGGCGGGACAGACCAGCCCCTAGTGGGTTGGTGCGCCCCATACATGGCCAAACAGGGGGGAGAAAGGAAAGGGAGAGGAGATAAAGGAAGGGGCAATTCAGTCTCCCCTTTCCTTCTCTCTCCCCTCCTCGTTCCTTCTCCCACCGGAAAACATGGAAAGGGGGAGGCCGAATAGGATTAGGCCCCAAGTAGGATTCCTCCTACTTCGAGCATGCCTCCTGCTGCTCCCTCCCCCTCCCACCTATATAGATATATGTGGGGGGTGAAAGCACAAGTGCTCCCTGGGTGATTTTGGTAATTAATGCCAACATATCTCTTGTTGGACTAATGCTTCTATCTAGTATGTTTCAGATAAGTTCAACAATGGAGTGGCATGGACTAGAGGATGTGGAACCCCTTCAAGATGCTGAGGACAAAGGATTGGCTCAAGCTCAAAGATCAGGACTCTACATTTTATTTTAGTTATCCAAGATCACATTGAGTCCATAGGAAAGCCAATACTATTAAGAGGGGATGAGGTGCTGCTTAATGGCTTGCTTGCTCAAAGTGCTTAGTGACATGCTCCAAAACCCTCAACTACTTTCTCACATCCACATATGTCCCTGATACGTCTCCAACGTATCTATAATTTTTGATTGCTCCATGCTATATTATCTACTGTTTTGGACTATATTGGGCTTTATTTTCCACTTTTATATTATTTTTGGGACTAACCTATTAACTGGAGGCCCAGCCCAGAATTGTTGTTTTTGCCTATTTCAGTGTTTTGAAGAAACGGAATATCAAACGGAGCCCAAACGGAATGAAACCTTCGGGAACGTGATTTTCTCACCGAACGTGATCCAGGAGACTTGGACCCTACGCCAAGGCATCAGAGAGGCGGTCACGAGGGTGGGGGCGCCCCCCCCCCTAGGGCGCGCCCCCTGCCTCGTGGGCCCCTCGGTGCTCCACCGACGTACTCCTTCCTCCAATATATACCTACGTACCCCCAAACAATCAGAACAGGAGCCAAAAACCTAATTACACCGCCGCAACTTTTTGTATCCACGAGATCCCATCTTGGGGCCTGTTCCGGAGCTCCACCGGAGAGGGCCGTCATCACGGAGGGCTTCTACATCATCATAGCCCCTCCGATGAAGTGTGAGTAGTTTACCTCAGACCTTCGGGTCCATAGTTAGTAGCTAGATGGCTTCTTCTCTCTTTTTGGATCTCAATACAAAGTTCTCCCCCTCTCTTGTGGAGATCTATTTGATGTAATCTTCTTTTTGCGGTGTGTTTGTTGAGACCGATGAATTGTGGGTTTACGATCAAGTCTATCTATGAATAATATTTGAATCTTCTCTGAATTCTTTTATGTATGATTGGTTATCTTTGCAAGTCTCTTCGAATTATCCGTTTGGTTTGGCCAACTAGATTGGTAGTTCTTGCCATGGGAGAAGTGCTTAGCTTTGGGTTCGATCTTGTGGTGTCCTTTCCCAGTGACAGAAGGGGCAGGAAGGCATGTATTGTATCGTTGTCATCGAGGATAACAAGATGGGTTTTATTTCATATTGCATGAATTTATCTCTCTACATCATGTCATCTTTCTTAAGGCGTTACTCTGTTTTTAACTTAATACTCTAGATGCATGCTGGATAGCGGTCGATGAGTGGAGTAATAGTAGTAGCTGCAGAATCGTTTCAGTCTACTTGTCACGGACGTGATGCCTATATACATGATCATGCCTAGATATTCTCATAACTATGCTCAATTCTGCCAATTGCTCAACAGTAATTTGTTCACCCACCGTAGAATACTTATGCTCTTGAGAGAAGCCACTAGTGAAACGTATGGCCCCCGGGTCTATTCTCATCATATTAATCTCCATCACTTTAATCTTGCTTTGCTTTTACTTTTTACTTTGCATCTCTATACCAAAAATACCAAAAATAGTATATCTATCAGATCTCACTCTCATAAGTGACCGTGAAGGGATTGACAACCCCTATCGCGTTGGTTGCGAGTAGCTATCGTTTTGTGCAGGTACGAGGGACTTGAGCGTGGCCTCCTACTGGATTGATACCTTGGTTCTCAAAAACTGAGGGAAATACTTACGCTACTCTGCTGCATCATCCCTTCCTCTTCGGGGAAATCCAATGCAAGCTCAAGACGTAGCAAGAAGGATTTCTGGCGCCGTTGCTGGGGAGTCTACGCAAAAAGTCAACATACCAAGTACCCATCACAATCCCTATCTCTCGCATTACATTATTTGCCATTTGCCTCTCGTTTTCCTCTCCCCCACTTCACCCTTGCCGTTTTATTCGCCCTCTCTCTCTCTCTCTATCCTCCCTCTCTATTTGCCTCTTTTGCATGCTTGCCTTTTTTTTGCTTGTGTGTTAGATTGCTTGTTTGTTGCGATGGCTCAAGATACTACCAAATTGTGTGACTTCACCAATACCAATAATAATGATTTCCTTAGCACTCCGATTGCTCCTCTTGCCAATACTGAATCTTGTGAAATCAATACTGCTTTGTTGAATCTTGTTATGAAAGATCAATTCGCTGGCCTTCCTAGTGAAGATGCCGCTACTCATCTGAATAGCTTCGTTGATTTATGTGATATGCAAACGAAAAAAGATGTCGACAGTGATGTCGTTAAATTGAAGCTATTTCCTTTTTCGCTTAGAGATCGTGCTAAAGCTTGGTTTTCGTCTTTGCCTAAGAATAGTATTGATTCTTGGAACAAGTGCAAAGATGCTTTATCTCTAAGTATTTCCCTCCCGCTAAGTTCATCTCTCTTAGGAACGATATTATGAATTTTAAGCAACTTGATCATTAACATGTTGCACAAGCTTGGGAGAGAATGAAATTAATGATACGTAATTGCCCTACTCATGGTTTGAATTTGTGGATGATTATACAAAAAAATTTATGCTGGATTGAATTTTGCTTCTAGAAATCTTTTAGATTCGGCCGCGGGAGGCACTTTTATGGAAATCACTTTAGGATATGCTACTAAACTCCTAGATGCATTGTTAATTATTCTCGATGGCATACTGAAAGATCTTCTAATAAAAAAGTGCATGCGATAGAAGAAATCAATGTTTTGAGTGGAAAGATGGATGAACTTATGAAATTATTTGCTACTAAGAGTGTTTCTTCTGATCCTAATGATATGCCTTTGTCTACTTTGATTGAGAATAACAATGAATCTATGGATGTGAATTTTGTTGGTAGGAATAATTTTGGTAACAACGCTTATAGAGGGAATTTTAATCCTAGGCCATATCCTAGTAATCCTTCTAATAATTATGGGAATTCCTACAACAACTCTTATGGAAATTATAACAAGATGCCCTCTGAATTTGAGAATAGTGTTAAAGAGTTTATGAATTCACAAAAGAATTTTAATGCTTTGCTTGAAGAGAAATTGCTTAAAGTTGATGATTTGGCTAAGAACGTTGATAGAATTTCTCTTGAGATTGATTCTTTAAAGCTTAGATCTATTCCTCCTAAGCATGATATCAATGAGTCTCTCAGAGCCATGAGAATTTCCATTGATGAGTGCAAGGAAAGAACCGCTAGGATGCGTGCTTCCAAAGATGCCTTTATTAAAGCGTGTTCTTCCAATTCCTATGAAAATCAAGATGAAGATCTAAAAGTTATTGATGTGTCTCCTATTAAATCTTTGTTTTGCAATATGAATCTTGATGAAACTGAATATGATCTTCCTTTACCTTGAAGGCGTTCTTAAAATTCGGAGTATTTAGATCTTTATGATGAAATTGATGAAAGTGGGATTGAAAGAAATAAAAATCTAGATGTTGCTAAACCCACTATATTGGATTTCAAGGAATTTAATTATGAAAGTTGCTCTTTAATTGATTGTATTTTCTTGTTGCAATCTGTGCTAAATTCTCCACATGCTTATAGTCAACATAAAGCCTTCACCGGACATATTGTTGATGCCTTGATGCAATCTTATGAAGAAGAACTTGAGTTGAAAGTTTATATCCCTAGAAAACTCTATGATGAGTGGGAACCAACTATTAAAATTAAAATTAAAGATCATGAGTTTTATGCTTTGTGTGATTTGGGTGCTAGTGTCTCTACTATTCCCAAAACTTTGTGTGATTTGCTAGATTTCCGCAATTTTGATGATTGCTCTATAAACTTGCATCTTGCAGATTCTACTATTAAGAAACCTATGGGAAGGATTAATGATGTTCTTATTCTTGCAAATATAAATTATGTGCCCGTAGATTTCATTATTCTTGATATAGATTGCAATCCTTCTTGCCCTATTATTCTTGGTAGACCTTTCCTTAGAACGGTTGGTGCGATTATTGATATGAAGGAAGGGAATATTAGATTTCAATTTCCATTAAAAAATGGCATGGAACACTTTCCAAGAAAAAAATAAAATTTCCATATGAAACTATCATGAGAGCCACTTATGGATTGCCTACCAAAGATGGCAATACCTAGATCTATCCTCGCTTTTATTCCTAGCTAGGGGCGTTAAACGATAGCGCTTGTTGGGAGGCAACCCAATTTTATTTTTATTCCTTGCTTTTTGCTCCTGATTAGTAATAAATAAATTATTTAGCCTCTGTTTTGGTTGTGTTTTTGTGTTTAATTAGTGTTTGTGCCAAGTAGAACCGTTGGGAAGACTTGGGGAAAGTCTTGTTGGACTTGCTGTAAAAAACAGAAACTTTAGCGCTCACGAGAACTGCTGTCATTTTTATTTGAAGAGTGATATTTAGTTAATTATTTTTTAAGATGATTAATAGATAAATTCCTCACGTCCAGCAATTTATTTTAGAATTTTTGGGGTCCCAGATCTTGCGCTAGCTACAGATTACTACAGACTGTTCTGTTTTTGACAGATTCTTTTTTTCGTGTGTTGTTTGCTTATTTTGATGAATCTATGATTAGTAAAATAGTTTATAATCCATAGAGAAGTTGGAATACAGTAGGTTTAACACCAATATAAATAAAGAATGAGTTCATTACAGTACCTTGAAGTGGTCTTTTGTTTTCTTTCTCTAACGGAGCTCACGGGTTTTCTATTTTGAGTTTTGTGTTGTGAAGTTTTCAAGTTTTGGGTGAATTCTTGTGATG
Source organism: Triticum urartu (assembly GCF_056163025.1). NCBI lineage: Eukaryota > Viridiplantae > Streptophyta > Magnoliopsida > Poales > Poaceae > Triticum > Triticum urartu. The sequence continues at coordinate 112,779,386 of NC_141876.1, forward strand.
GATTATGGAACAAGGAGTGGCAAGATCCTAAGCTTAGGGATGCCCATGGCACCCCCAAGATAATCCAAGGACACAAAAAAGTCAAAGCTTGGGGATGCCCCGGAAGGCATCCCCTCTTTCGTCCACTTCCATCGGTAATTTACTTGGAGCTATATTTTTATTCACCAACATGATATGTATTTTGCTTGGAGCGTCTTGTATTATTTTTGTCTTTGTGTTTTAGTATGCCACAATCATCCTTTCTGTACACACCTTTTGAGAGAGCCATACATGAATTAAAATTTGATAGAATACTCTATGTGCTTCACTTATATCTTTTGAGCGTTATAATTTTGCTCTATGTGCTTCACTTAGATTTTTTTAATATGGTGGTGGATTTGTTTTAAAGAAACTATTGATATATCATGATTCACTTAAATTATTTTGAGAATCTTAATAGCATGGTAATTTGCTTAATAATAACATGCTTGGTATTCAAGATTTGTGAAACTTTCTTTTGAGTGTGTTGAATACTAAGAAAGTTGGATGCTTGATAATTGTTTTGAGATATGGAGGTAATAATATCAAAGTCATGTTAGTTGAGTAGTTGCGAATTTGAGAAGTGCTTGTGTTGAAGTTTGCAAGTCACGTAGCATGCACGTATGGTAAACGTTATGTAACAAATTTGAAACATGAGGTGTTATTTGATTGTCCTCCTTATGAGTGGCGGTCGGGGACAAGCGATGGTCTTTTCCTACCAATCTATCCCCCTAGGAGCATGCGCGTAATACTTTGGTTTTTGATGGCTTGTAGATTTTTGCAATAAGTATATGAGTTCTTTATGACTAATGTTGAGTCCATGGATTATACGCACTCTCACCCTTCCATCATAGCTAGCCTCTACGGTACCGTGCATTGCCCTTTCTCACATCGAGAGTTGGTGAAAACTTCGCCGGTGCATCCAAACCCCGTGATATGATACGCTCTTTCACACATAAACATCCTTATATCTTCCTCAAAACAGCCACCATACCTACCTATTATGGCATTTCCATAGCCATTCAAAGATATATTGCCATGCAACTTTCCACCATCCAGTTTATCATGACACATTCATCATTGTCATATTGCTTAGCATGATCATGTAGTTGACATAGTATTTGTGGCAAAGCCACCGTTCATAATTTTTTCATACTTGTCACTCTTGATTCATTGCATATCCCGGTACACCGCCGGAGGCATCCATATAGAGTCATACTTTGTTCTAGTATCAAGTTGTAATCATTGAGTTGTAAATAAATAAAAGTGTGATGATCATCATTCAATAGAGCATTGTCCCAAAAAAAGGGGGAAAGGCCAAAGAAAAAAAGAAGGCCCAAAAAAAGAAGAAAATAAATAAAAATGGGCAATGCTACTATTCCTTTTTTCACACTTGTGCTTCAAAGTAGCACCATGTTCTTCATATAGAGAGTCTCTTGAGTTATCACTTTCATATACTAGTGGGAATTTTCATTATAGAACTTGGCTTGTATATTCCAACAATCGGCCTCCTCAAGTGCCCTAGGTCTTCGTGAGCAAGCAAGTTGGATGCACACCCACTTAGTTTCTTTTGTTGAGCTTTCATACATTTATAGCTCTAGTGCATCCGTTGCATGGCAATCCCTACTCCTTGAATTAACATCAATTGATGGGCATCTCCATAGCCCGTTGATTAGCCTCGTTGATGTGAGACTTTATCCTTTTTGTCTTCTCCACATAACCCCCATCATTCTATTCCACCCATAGTGCTATATCCATGGCTCACGCTCATGTATTGCGTGAAAGTTTATGAGTTTGAAATTATTAAGGTATGAAACAATTGCTTGGCTTGTCATCGGGGTTGTGCATGATGAGAGCATTCTTGTGTGATGAAAATGGAGCATGACTAAACTATATGATTTTGTAGGGATAAACTTTCTTTGGCCATGTTACTTTGAGAAAACATAATTGCTTTGTTGGTTTGCTTGAAGTATTATTATTCTTTATGTCAATATGAACTTTTGTCTTGAATCTTCCTAATCTGAATATTCATTCCACAATTAAGAAGATTTGCATTGAAATTATGCCAAGTAGCACTCCGCATCAAAAATTCTCTTTTTATCATTTACCTACTCGAGGACGAGCAGGAATTAAGCTTGGGGATGCCTGATACGTCTCCAACGTATCTATAATTTTTTATTGCTCCATGCTGTATTATCTACTATTTTGGACTATATTGGGCTTTATTTTCCACTTTTATATTATTTTTGGGACTAACCTATTAACCGGAGGCCCAGCCCAGAATTGTTGTTTTTTGCCTATTTTAGTGTTTCGAAGAAACGGAATATCAAACGGAGTCCAAACGGAATGAAACCTTCGGGAACATGATTTTCTCACCAAACGTGATCCAGGATACTTGGACCCTACGCCAAGGCATCGGAGAGGCGGTCACGAGGGTGGGGGTGCCCCCCCTAGGGCGCGCCCCCTGCCTCGTGGGCCCCTCGGTTCTCCACCGACGTACTCCTTCCTCCTACATATACCTACGTACCCCCAAACGATTAGAACAGGAGAAAAAAACCTAATTCCACCACCGCAACTTTCTGTATCCATGATATCCCATCTTGGGGCCTGTTCCGGAGCTCCGCCGGAGAGGGCCGTCATCACGGAGGGCTTCTACATCATCATAGCCCATCCGATGAAGTGTGAGTAGTTTACCTCAGACCTTCGGGTCCATAGTTAGTAGCTAGATGGCTTCTTCTCTCTTTTTGGATCTCAATACAAAGTTCTCCCCCTCTCTTGTGGAGATCTATTCGATGTAATCTTCTTTTGCGGTGTGTTTGTTGAGACCGATGAATTGTGGGTTTATGATCAAGTCTATCTATGAATAATATTTGAATCTTCTCTGAATTCTTTTATGTATGATTGGTTATCTTTGCAAGTCTCTTCGAATTATCCGTTTGGTTTGGACAACTAGATTGGTAGTTCTTGCCATGGGAGAAGTGCTTAGCTTTGGGTTCGATCTTGCGGTGTCCTTTCCCAGTGACAGAAGGGGCAGCAAGGCACGTATTGTATCGTTGCCATCGAGGATAACAAGATGGGGTTTATTTCATATTGCATGAATTTATCTCTCTACATCATGTCATCTTGCTTAAGGCGTTACTCTGTTTTTAACTTAATACTCTAGATGCATGCTGGATAGCGGTTGATGAGTGGAGTAATAGTAGTAGATGCAGAACCTTTTCGGTCTACTTGTCACGGACATGATGCCTATATACATGATCATGCCTAGATATTCTCATAACTATGCTCAATTATGTTAATTGCTCAACAGTAATTTGTTCACCCACCGTAGAATACTTATGCTCTTGAGAGAAGCCACTAGTGAAACCTATGGCCCCCGGGTCTATTCTCATCATATTAATCTCCATCACTTTAATCTTGCTTTGCTTTTTTACTTTGCTTTTACTTTTTACTTTCCATCTCTATACCAAAAATACCAAAAATAGTATATCTATCAGATCTCACTCTCGTAAGTGACCGTGAAGGGATTGACAACCCCTAATCGTGTTGGTTGCGAGTAGCTATCGTTTTGTGCAGGTACGAGGGACTTGAGCGTGGCCTCCTACTGGATTGATACCTTGGTTCTCAAAAACTGAGGGAAATACTTACGCTACTCTGCTGCATCATCCCTTCCTCTTCGGGGAAATCCAACGCAAGCTCAAGACATAGCAGTCCCAAACCAAAAGTCAAACTCGGCCCCACCGAAATTTTCTATCAGGCGCCACCGAGCTCAGTTGACATAGCCACTACCAGAAACCCTAATCAATTCGGTCTCACCGATGGGATCTCGATCTCACCGAGATGGGCTTGCAAACTCTCTGCTGCCTATTGCAATAATTTTGGTCCCACCGAGACATGCATATCGGTCCCACCGAGTTTGCATGACCAACTCTCTATTTCGCTTATTACCCAAATCGGTCCTACCGAGTTTGTGTAATCGGTCAAACCGAGATGAGGCTTTACCCTAACCCTAGCACATCGGTCCCACTGAGTCGATCATATCGGTCCCACCGAAAATCCTAACGTTCACATTTTGAACTAAATCGGTCTGGCCGAGTTGTATGATTCGGTCCCACCGAGTTTGGTGATTTGTGTGTAACGGAGATTTTGTGTGGAGGCTATATATACCCCTCCACCCACTCTTCATTCATGGAGAGAGCCATCAGAACATGCCTAGACTTCCAACACACATTTTCTGAGAGAGAACCACCTACACTTGTGTTGAGGTCAAGATATTCCATTCCAACCACATAAATCTTGATCTCTAGCCTTCCCCAAGTTGCTTTCCACTCAAATCATCTTTCCACCAAATCCTATCATATGAGAGAGAGTTGAGTGTTGGGGAGACTATCATTTGAAGCACAAGAGCAAGGAGTTCATCATCAACACACCATTTGTTACCTCTTGGAGAGTGGTCTATCCTAGATTGGTTAGGTGTCACTTGGGAGCCTCTGTCAAGATTGTGGAGTTGAACCAAGGAGTTTGTACGGGCAAGGAGATTGCCTACTTCGTGAAGATCTGCCCTAGTGAGGCAAGTCCTTCGTGGGCAACAGCCATGGTGGGATAGACAAGGTTGCTTCTTCGTGGACCCTTAGTGGGTGGAGCCCTCCGTGGACTCGTGCAACCATTACCCTTCGTGGGTTGAAGTCTCCATCAACGTGGATGTACGATAGCACCACCTATCGGAACCACGCCAAAAATCTCCGTGTCTCCAATTGTGTTTGCACACTCCAATCCCATCCCTTTACATTCTTGCAACTTGCATGATTTACTTTCCGCTGCTCATATACTCTTGTCATGCTTGCTTGATATGTATTGTGAATGCTCAAACTTGTGCCAAAACTCCACTTCAACTTAAAGAAATTAAAAACTGCAACTTTTCTTGCTAAGAGTATATTCACCCCCCCCCCCTCTAGACACCTCTTCTCGATCCTACAGTGACAATTCGAGATTTCTAGACAGTGATATTACCAGCAGCACATGGAGAGAGCCATCAGAACATGCCTACACTTCCAACATATATTTTCTGAGAGAGAACCACCTACACTTGTGTTGAGGTTAAGATATTCCACTCCAACCACATAAATCTTGATCTCTAGCCTTCCCCAAGTTGCTTTCCACTCAAATCATCTTTCCACCAAATCCAAATCCTGTGAGAGAGAGTTGAGTGTTGGGGGGACTATCATTTGAAGCACAAGAGCAAGGAGTTCATCATCAACACACCATTTGTTACCTCTTGGAGAGTGGTGTCTCCTAGATTGGTTATGTGTCACTTGGGAGCCTCCGTAAAGATTGTGGAGTTGAACCAAGGAGTTTGTAAGGCCAAGGAGATCGCCTACTTCGTGAAGATCTACCCGAGTGAGGCAAGTCCTTCGTGGGCGACAGCCATGGTGGGATAGACAAGGTTGCTTCTTCGTGGACCCTTCGTGGGTGGAGCCCTCCGTGGACTCGCGCAACTGTTACCCTTCGTGGGTTGAAGTCTCCATCAATGTGGATGTACAATAGCACCACCTATCGGAACCACGCCAAAAATCTCCGTGTCTCCAATTGTGTTTGCACACTCCAATCCCATCCCTTTACATTCTTGCAACTTGCATGCTTTACTTTCCGCTGCTCATATACTCTTGTCATGCTTGCTTGATATGTATTGCGAATGTTTAAACTTGTGCTAAAACTCTACTTAAACCTAAAGGAGTTAAAAACTGCAACTTTTCTTAGTTAAAGTCTATTCACCCCCTCTAGACACCTCTTCTCGATCCTTCCAGGGGCATCGCTAGAACAGACAACAGACATCTCTTAGCCGTGTGCGGTGCCCCCCTCCACAGTTTACCACCTCGGTCATATCGTCGTAGTGCTTAGGCGAAGCCCTGCGCCGGTAACTTCATCATCACCGTTGCCACGCCGTCGTGCTGATGGAACTCTCCCTCGTCCTCAACTGGATCAAGAGCTCGAGGGATGTCATTGTGTTGAACGTGTGCTGAACACGGAGGTGTCGTACATTCGGTACTTGGATCGGTTGGATCGTGAAGACGTTCGACTACATCAACCGCGTTACTAAATGCTTCCGCTTTCAGTCTATGAGGGTACGTGGACACACTCTCCCCGTCTCGTTGCTACGCATCTCCTAGATAGATCTTGCGTGATTGTAGGATTTTTTTTGGAATTACTACGTTCCCCAACAAGGTTGTACCAGGTCGTCGATGGAGCCACGCTGTGGGCCGCAGGCAGGCAAGTCTGGGTACCCCCGTTCCTAGAATGCCGACACTGGCGTCTGGTCCCTGGCCTGCACAAAACTTCCTTTTGCACTGACCTAAAGCCCCGCGGGCCTTACCCCTTGGCCCAACCAAAGTGTCCTCGCACCAGAACATTTTTGGAAACATCCGGAACCCTTCCAGTGACCAAACACTATCATCCTATATATCAATCCTTACCTCCGGACCATTCTGGAGCTCCTCATTATATCTGTGATCTCATCCGGGACTCCGACCAACATTCGGTCACCAACATACATAACTCATATAATACTATATCATCAATGAACGTTAAGCGTGCGGACCCTGCGATTTGAGAATGATGTAGACATGACCGAGATGCTTCTCCGGTCAATAACCAATAGCGGGACCTAGATGCCCATATTGGTTCCTACATATTCTATGAAGATCTTTATCGGTTGAACCTTTTTGACAACATACGTAGTTCCCTTTGTCTGTCGGTATGTTACTTGCCTAAGATTCGATCGTCGGTATCTCCATACCTAGTTCAATCTCTTTACCGGCAAGTCTCTTTACTTGTTCCGTAGTACATCATCTTGTAACTAACTCCTTAGTCACTTTGCTTGCAAGATTCTTGTGATGTTGTATTACTGAGAGGGCCCAGAGATACATTTCCGTCGTACGTAATGACAAATCCCAATCTTGATCCATGCCAACTCAACAGACACCTTCGGAGATACTTGTAGAGCACCTTTATGATCACCCAGTTACAAAGTGACGTTTGATACACACAAGGCATTCCTCCGGAGTCTGGGAGTTGCATGATCTCATGGTCGAAGGAACATGTATTTGACATTAAGAAAGCTGTAGCAATAAACTAAACGATCATATGCTATGCTAATGGATGGGTCTTGTCCATCACATCATTCTCCTAATGACGTGATCTCGTTATCAAATGAAAACTCATGTCTATGGTCAGGAAAGCTTAACCATCTTTGATCAATGAGCTAGTAAAGTATAGGCTTATAGGGACTTGGTATTTGTTTATGTATTCACACATGTATTTAAGTTTCTGGTCAATACAATTATAGCATGAATAATAAACCTTTATCATGATTAAGGAAATATAATAATAACCACTTTATTATTGCCTCTAGGGCATATTTCCAACACATTGCACATCCTGGTACACTGCGAGAGGCATTCATATAAAGTCATATTATTCTAGTATCGAGGTGTAATATTGAGTTGTATGTACAGTAAAGTGTGATGATCATCGTTATTAGAGCATTGTCCCGGTGAGGAAAGGATGATGGGACCATGATTCCCACACAAGTCGGGATGAGGTACCGGACAAAAAAAGTAAAAAGGGAGGCCAAAAAGAACCCAACAAAAAATGAGAGAAAAAGAGAGAAGGGGCATGTTACTATCCTTTTCCACACTTGTGCTTCATAGTAGCACCATGTTTTTCATATAGTGAGTCTCCACTACTAGGGAAAACCCTAGCAGTAGCGCTGGTTTTGTGCTCACTAGTAGCGCGGGTAGGCGCACTACTAATAAGGCGCTACAGCTATTGCTTAGTAGTAACGCGTGCCCGCACGCGCTACTGCTAGGACAAATAGCTGCAGGCGTTTGTTCACTCCCACGCTACTGCTAATGTAACTACTGGTAGCGTGTTTTCTCTCCGTCGCTACTAGTATTCTTTTTTTATTTTTTTATTTTTAGTGTATTTATGCACCATCGTACAAATATTGGTACAATACTAGTTATGAGGTTTACATCATTATGTCCATAACAGTGTGTCAAATGAAGGTGGATTAGGTTCAAGTGGAGGCAATATGTGGTGCATGTCAAAAGTATACTACTAATCCAAACTTGATCTAGTTTGGACTAGTAGTACTTTCGATGTGCACCACATGTTGCCTCCACTTGAATCTAATCCGCCAGCACAAGCTATTTAATCATCATCATAGTCATTACCACCAACAGTATTTATTTAATCACCACTAACACTAGCTAATAATCATCATCATAGTCATTACCACCAACACTAGCTATTTTATCATCATAGTAATAGTGTAGCACATCATCATCCTCAAACTCATTTCTTGCTAGCTAATCACTCCTGCTGCTCTCTCTTAGGTAAAATAACATAAAACATGTGTAGCTCTCCTCCTTGATCAAGTTGGAGCATGCAGATGAACCTGTCTCCTAATCGTGGGTAGCGCATCTGTTTGCTGCCCCCTAGTACTTCTCTGCGCTTCTCCATCACACATTTGGTCCAGTCTTGCACTATTAAGCATCCGTCGCTAATCTTGAATGCACTAAAGTAATTTGTAGGATATCTTGGCCGTAAGCTAATAATACTCATGGTACCTTTAGTCTCGATCCCATAAGGCACAACATTCATCGGGAGTCCCTGTTGAAGAACATCGTATGGTAACATACTTAGCAATGGAGTTTAGCTTCAAAAATAATGTATGGAAAAGATGCACTGAGGACAAATAGTAAAAATCTTACCATCCTTCCTAAATAGATGTGACCGTAGTTCATTACGAACACTATTGGTCGCACGTTTTCAATACTAACATTTCTAAGTGCAGGAAGAAAATTTGTCTTGACAGTATCAAGATCCTCAAGCCATGAAACATAATGACTTAGCTCCTCGTAGTTTAGTTCAACCTCGGAACAGTAGTAGGTCCTGTCTACCAAGCGCTATACATGTTTGCTTGCACCGAAATAAGCTGACAATACAAATCAGTTGTCAACTATTTTTGAATAAACAATATCAAAGACATAAATATGGTTGAGAAACTTACATAATGGTATAACTGGAGGCGTCTGCACATCGACCCAGATGTCGGTATTACCTTCAATATCATCTTCCGGACGAATATCAAAGGTGATAACCATATCAGGCTCAAATGCATAAGTCTTGCATAGTGCTCACCATGTTTTGCATCCAAAATAGGTGTAGTCATCTGAATTGTATAATTTTGCGTGGAAAATATAACCATGCTCGGTCTTCAAGTAAACTTTATTTTCCTCCATAGTACGACTGAAACCTATCTTATCCAATACAAAAACTCTTGCATGGCAGGGGATACACTAGTAGAATAGTAAAAAAAAGACTTGTCATGCTTAATGTCATGCTTAAATTATAAGTTGAAGCAAATGAAGCAAATGTCATGCTTAATTACGAAAAAAGACTTGTCGTTGTGACTTACTGTATCCACTTCGAAGTTCTCGTCCAGCTTGATGCTAAAGCGCCTATCATCATCTAGGAAGATTCCGTCGCACAGGCCGCGCTCGTCTTCGCAGTATTTGCAAATACCGAAATCCTTTTCGTCGTCAGACATTTCCTATATTCATAGTTAAAACATTAATTGAAAATCGATCGAAGACAACTACCAGGATACTCAACACACAAATCCGGGGCACTCGATATTTCCTACATATTCTCGCACAAGTCATGCCAAAATTCACGGAAAAATCCAGCATGACCTTTGCTAAAATAGGACATATCGAGCGCCTGAAATTTGCCGGAACAGAAATGAATCAACACTCCGGCAAAACATAGGCCACTCGGAGGTGTAACCTGCAAACATGACCGGCCACTTGGGCAAGCACATATCCTATTTGAGCAACACAAGATATACATTTCAAAATATCTTATAGGACTCAAATTAGCATGCATTCAATAAGCAAAAGTAAATCATCTCATGCGCCAAATTTTACTCGTCAAAAGTGAAATAAGTGGTCAAATTTTACTCGTTTTATGATTCATCTTAGAAATTTGATTCATTTCCACCCTTACATGAACCCTAACTCATTTGAGCCGCATCCGCATCTGATTCGTTTCCACCCTTACATGAACCCTAACTAATTTGATGCAACTAAATATAAAGAAACCCTAGGCAGAGGTAGGGGAGAGGGAGGAGCAAGCGTGCTCACCTCGGGTGCCTGCGACGAGGGAGGGGAAGGCGGCGTCGAGGTCGGGGTCGGGGCTCGGGCGCGCGGTGGATGGCGGCGTCGAGGTCAGGGGCAGCGTCCGGGGCGGCGTTGAGGTCGGGGGCGGGGGTGGCGTTGAATCTGGGGTCGGGGCGGCATAGAGGGTGTTCGGAGAGCGCGCGGCGGTCGACGGGCGACAGCGGCGGCGAGAGTGGAGAGCTGGATTTGGGGGAAGTGGCCGTGGGGAAGGACGAACCCCGTGGTTAAGTAAGAAGTAGCAGTAGCGCGTTCCAGAAAGCGCGCTACTGCTACATTAGCTACAGCTCATTCTGGGATACACGCTACTGCTACTCCTTTCTCTTTTTCCCCCTTTTTCATTTAGTTTTCTTCACATTTTATTTTTTCCTTTCTCCTTATTCTATTTCTTTCATTTTCAATTACCTTTCTATTTGCTTTCCATTTAATTTTATATCCTTTAGCAGTAGCGAGTTTAGATTAAAACGCGCTGCTACAAAGAAAGTAGCGGTAGCGTGATTCGATATAGGTCGCTACTACTATGTGTAGCCTATCGGCTAAGCCATGGGAATTTTAGTAGTAACGTGTTTAGAACAAGACACGCTACTGCTAAAACTTTATCTGCAGCGCTGTTTGCACAGGCGCGCTACTGCTACTTAGCACCAGCGTGCTTCTTTGACCCGCGCTACTGCTAAAGTTTTGTGTATAAGGTTTTCCCTAGTAGTGCTCCTATATATGTTGTCACTTCCATATACTAGTGGGAATTTTTCATTATAGAACTTCGCTTGTATATTCTGGTAATGGGCTTCCTCAAATACACGAAGTCTTCATGAGCAAGCAAGTTGGATGCACACCCACTTAGTTTTCATGTTGAGCTTTCATACACTTATAGCTCTCTTTTTTGAGGGAATATACACTTGTAGCTCTTAGTGCATCCGTTGCATGACAGTCCCTAATCCTCGCATTGACATCAATTGATGGACATCTCCATAGCCCGTTGATTAGCCGCGTCAATGTGAGACTATCTTCCTTTTTTGACTTCCCCTTATTGATCTCTAGCACCGCATTCTATTCCACCCATAGTGTTATATCCATGGCTCATGCTCAAGTATTGCGTGGGAGTTGAAAAGGCTGAAGCGCGTTAAAAAGTATGAGCCAATTGCTCGGCTTGTCATCGAGGTTGTACATGATTAATACTTTGTGTTAGGAAGACCAGGCATGACAAGATTATATGATTTTGTAGGGATATTGTTCTTTAGCATTTTTATTTTGAAAGGCATAATTGTTTGTTGGTATGCCTGAGTATTGATATCTTTATATCGAATTATAGACTGTTGCTTTGAATCATTCGGATCTTAATATTCATACCCTAAAAGAAAGATTACATGATTGACATGTTAGGTAGCATTCCACATCGAAAATTCTGTTTTTATCATTTACCTACTCAAGGACGAGCAGGAATTAAGCTTGGGGATGCTTGATACGTCTCCAACGTATATATGATCTTTTATTGTTCCATGTTATTATAGTATCAATCTTGGATGTTTTATATGCATTTATATGCTATTTTATATCATCTTTTGGGACTAACCTATTAACCCAGTGCTTAGTGCCAGTTGTTGTTTATTGCATGTTTTTGGTTTTCCAGAAAATTAGTACCAAACAGAGTCCAAATGCTACGAAACTTTTTGACGTTTTTTTTCTGGACAAGAGAGACCCTAGAAGCTTCGGGAGGAGACTAGACGGCAAGCGAGGAGACGGCAAGGCAACAGGGCGCACCCTGATGCCTTGTGGGCCCCTCGTGGCTCCATATGACCTAATTCCAACTCTATAAATTTTCTAATATTGGTAAACCAACAGAGAGCCACCCGAAACACTTTTTTCTACCGCCGCAAGCTTCTATTCTCCCGTGATCCCATCTGGAGGCCTTTTCCGGTACTCTGTTGGAGGGGAAATTGATCACAGAGGGCTTCTACATCATCCGTGCTACCTTCCGATGATGCGTGAATAGTTCACCATAGACCTATGGGTCCATAGCTAGTAGTTAGATGGCTTCTTCTCTCTCTCTCTCTCTCTCTCTCTCTTTGATCTTCAATACAATTTTCTCCTCAATGTTCTTGGAGTTCTATATGATGTATCCTCTTTTGCGATGTGCTTTGTTGGGATCCAATGAATTGTGGGTTTATGATCTAAATATTTATGAGAAGTAATCGAGTCTTTTCTGAACTTTATTATGCATGATTGTTAGAGCTTTGTACTTCTCTCTGTTCTATCCATTTGGTTTGGCCAACTATATTGATTTATTTTTAGTGGGAGAGGTGCTTTGTAATGGGTTCAATCTTCGTTGCTCTATATCCTAGTGACAGTAGGGGATAAGACACGTATTTTTATTATTGCCATTAAGGGTAAAATGACGAAATTTATTCATATTGATTGGGTTTATTTTGTCTACATTATATCATCTTGCTTAATGCGCTATTCTATTTTTCATGAACTTAATACAATAGATGCATGTTGGATAGCGCAGTCGATTGGTGGAGTAATGGTAGTAGATGCAGGCAGGAGTTGGTCTACTTGTGTCGGACGTGATCCCTATATACATGATCATTGCCTTGAATATTGTCATAACTATGCACTTTTCTATCCATTGCCCAACAGTATAAAAAGCAAATACTTTGTGAATATCGTCATAACTATGCACTTTTCTATCTATTGTGTGTGTAGGTGTTGCTCACCCACCGTATGCTATGTGCTCGAGAAACAAGCCTCTAGTGAAAACTATGACCCCGGGGTAATCATATATAAAATCCAAAAATACCTTGCTATAATTTTTATTTCTTCTATCACTATCAGAATTAATCCTTGCAAGTAATGAGATCAAGGGGATTGACAACCTTCTTGCCTGCGTTGGGTGCAAGTATTTTGCTTTTATGTGTGTAGGTACTGTTTCACGAGGTTTTGTGTGATTCTCCTACTGGATTGATACCTTGGTTCTCACCGGGGGAAATACTTACCTCTACTGTGCTGCATCTCAACGCAGCTCACAAGTAACATCGCACGCGCATGGCTACGGGAGGTGCTCACCCATGACCGCGGAGTTACACACTCTCGTCGGCATAGTCGCACATGCATCGTCATGGAGTTGCACACTTTCATCGGCATAGTCACACATGTGTGGCCGTGGAGTTGCACACTCTCGTCTGCAAAGTCACATAGTCGCACACGCAAGACCGTAGAGTTGCACACTCTCACCGGTATAGTCACACATGCATGGGCACAGAGGTACACACTCTCGTCCGCATAGTCGCACACATACTGCTACGGTAGGTGCTCATGCATGGAAGTGGATCATTTGCACACTCTCTATGGCATAGTCGCATATGCGTGGCCACGGAGTTGCACAATATCTTGCGCATAGTCGCACATGAATTTCTGTGGGAGGTGCTCACGCCCGGTCGCCGAGTTGCACACTCTCGTTCGCATAGTTGCATCTGCAATGTTGCGAGAGTTGCACATGCATAATGGGGTAGTTACTCACGCGCACACCTTGTCCAGCATAGTTGCTCACGCACGGACTACGAGTTGGCACACTCTTGTAGGATAGTCCCTCATGCGCGGCAATGGGGGTTGCACACGCGCGGTGACTACCAGGCAGTTGGCCAGGGTAGTTAGCCAGGGCAGCAGACAAAATTGCACATTTCACTGTTAGGGAGTAGTATGGGGTGGTGCTATGAGTGAAAACGACATGTTCATGATTGGAGGGAAAAGTTGCACATCGACAGCTTAGCTGTTGCACCAAACGGAGACTAAATTGCACATAAAAAAGTTTGTCAACACATACCCATGCATGATCTAGTTTCGAAGAGCACGTCGCGAGGGTTCCAACAGTGAAAACGGGTCTTAATTCTGACAAACGGTTTAAAAATCATGACTTTTTCAAAAATTGGAAACTCGACTTAAATGCGTTCACACATGTTCACATGGATGCTTTTGTAATACTTTTCGATTTACGTGGTACTTTTTTCTAATATATGGATTAGATTTTTTATCTATACCTAATAATAAAGGGACTATTGCTTTTGGCGGTACGTTGTTGAAATTGCCCCCAGAGTTACAAAATATTACCCATCGATGCCACCTATAAGTGATAAAAAAACGTTTCACACAGGGGAATCCCCACCTGGGCCTGCCCATGCAGTATGAACCTTCTATATTGCGCTCTGCGCGCTACAAGAAGACACGGTGCACCTATTTGGGCCGACTCATGTTTGGGAGGCCTATTTTTTAATTTTTTGTTTTTATTGTTTGTTTTCCTTTTCGTCTTTCTTTATCTACTTTAAATAATTTGGGACTTAAAAATGTTCCATTTTTTATAAAAATGATAATTTTGAAATAAAATGTTAAATAATTCATTAATGTTTGTGGATTCAGAAAATGTTTGCAATTTTTAAATATAAGTTTGTGTATTAAGAAATGTTAATGAAATTGAACAAAGTTTTGCCAATTCAAAAAATGTTCATGAACTAAAAAATACCCTAAAAATTCAAAAACTTTTCACGACTTACAAAATATTTTATTGATTCATAAAATGTTCGCTTATTCAAAAATATTCTTTAAATAAAAAAATGTTCGTGAATTTAAAAAATTCTTTCACCAATTTAAAAAATGTTCATTGATTCTACGAATGTTCACATATTGAAGAAAAATGTTTTAAAAATGTTCACTTTTTTGGAAAAATAGTATAAAATTCATGAATTCAAAAAATGTTCATGATTGCAGAAAATGTTTGAAAATCTGTAAAAATATTCACGGATTTGAAAAAATTCATGATTTTAGATATGTTCATGAGTTTTCAAAAAAAATCACGATTTTGAAAAATTGTTCATTGTAGCGACCAGGCCTCAAACAGTCTGATCTCTGTGCTCAGGTGTCATCCCTGGATCAGTAATGCTGACACCACACAGTACTTGAAGGATTTATAACAGAGTAGCAATCACACACTTATTACATCGAGTGTCTCAATAGAGAACTTATTACAATAAATATGGCTTAAGGCCATCTAATAACGATAACAGCGGAAGGCTTGGAAGATAAGTGAGTCCATCAACTCCAACGGCATCACTGAGTATAGAACCACGACCTAAAAACTCCTTAATCGTCGTCTGAAAAGTCTGCAACATTAACGTTGCAGCCCGAAAATGGGTCAGTACATGGAATATGCTCGCAAGGTAACACATAGAGAGTAATGGAATGAAACAGCTATTCTATATGCATATTTGACTGGTGGAAAGCTCTATGGTTACAGTTTTGCGTAAAGCCAATTTTTCCCTACTGTAAAGGAATAAATTTTATTTAACTATCATGGTAGTTGTTAAACATTGAGAATGGTTGACAGCATTCTCAATCCCAATTAAACATCATCATTAAACAAAACCCATAAAAATTTAATTTTAGAGTAACATGTTGAGATTCACATGATAATCCAAGTACTAGATACTCAAGATGTCCATAACCGGGGACACGGCTAATCATGATTAGTTTATACACTCTGTAGAGGTTTGCGCACATTTCCCCACAAGACTCGATCACCTCCGTTTGGTTTCTCGCACTACACGGTGTTTGAGAAACGGATGACCGAGACATAGTCTTTCAGAAGCGCTAGCACCTTACGATGGATAGACCGTTACACCTACTTTCCCCTACATCTGCTAGTCTACCCTGTAAGAGTTCGCACGACTTAATCAATTATGCTAGAGCCCATAATAGCTTGTGGCTGCACACGGAAGTTTCTAGTATGAAAAATCTCATGATCCCTTTGGGCCTGGGTGGCGGTCCATAAAGAAAAACAGGCAATCCTGGAATACCCAGGTAGCTCAATCCACCCAAATGTGTGTTTAAGTTGCCACCTTAGATAAACCATTAATTAACAAACTCACATCTGTCATGGATATCACTCACCTAATCCACGTCTACTAGCATAGCATGGCATAATAGGCAAACGTAGAAGTAAGTCCCAAAGGTTTGATAATACAACAGGTAATAGGTACTAACTCAACTACTTCCCATCCTACAATTTAATTAGATCCTAATCATGCAATGTTTGAGGATTGATCTAATGCAATAAAACTGGGTAGTAGGAGGTATGATCAAAGTGATACTTGCCTTGCTGATGTTCCGCGAAACCTAGAGATTCGAAGTAACACGCGGCGCACTCTGGGTATTCTGTCGCAGACAATCAAACAAGCATGCAATAAGTATGCATCTAATGCACAGTTAAAACTCAAATAATAGATCTAACCAGAAAGTTCAACTTAAGAACTCCGGTTGGCAAGAAGAATCAAATCAAACGAAGCAACGAAAGTCAAACGGCAAAAGAAACAGGCTTCATTTACTATTCTGGATCTAGGGCAATTTTTACAGTGGCAAAAACTTATTTAAGTTGGTTAAACGGATAGAGGGTTTCGAGTCGAAACTCCAGGCGCTTGAATCGCCTGATTCCGATAAACGAGCAAAAAGTTATACTAAAACGAAAATCGGATTAGAAATCGTGATCAGAAAAATCGCGGATTTATCCAAGGAAAGAAAAAAAACGACAAACGTTTGCTAGAATGAACGAACGAACACTCGCTATTTAAATAAATCGGAAAAACCGATCTATTTAAAAAAACGAAACTAAAAAAACGAACAAACTCGTCGGAAAAACCGAACGGTTTTTCAAAAAGAAAAAAAAGAAAAACCGCCGTAAAAAAAAACTACCCAGCAATTCCGGCGAGGTTCTGGCGGCGGCGGGGGGGCTCCGGCGACGGTGGTCGGCGGCGGGGCGGCGCGGCGCTGGCGGGCGGCGGCGGCGGCGGTGGGATCCGGCGGCGAGGCGGCGGGGCGGGGCGGCGTGGGCGGCGGCGGCGCGGCGCGGGTGGCGCTAGGGTTCGGGGCGGCGGGGCGGCTCGCTGGGCTGCGGGGTCGGGCGCCCCGGCTTTAAAGGCCGGCCCCGGAGGAGTCCGAGCCTAACACGGCCCGTAGGTCGGTTTCGTTTTTTTTAATTATTTCGCGCAGAAAAATAGATAAAAGAAATACTAAACGGACTCCAAAAATCCCGAAATAAAATTTCCCGGGCTTCTAAAATCAAGCCGCACAAGGTGAACATTTATTTGGGGCCTAAATGCAATTTTGAAAAAGCATATTTTTCCTAAATTCAAATAAAATAACGAGAAACTTCGAAATAAAATCTTATTTGATTTTACTATTAAATCCTCAATATTTCTTTATTTTGGGAAAGTCATTTTATTCCCTCTCTCA
This sequence comes from Triticum urartu, assembly GCF_056163025.1. Taxonomy (NCBI): domain Eukaryota; kingdom Viridiplantae; phylum Streptophyta; class Magnoliopsida; order Poales; family Poaceae; genus Triticum; species Triticum urartu. Next base: position 112,796,917 of record NC_141876.1, read on the forward strand.
TATTTTTTGTAATAGAAATAATTGATGATAAAATAATTAAAATCAAATGATCCTATTCTTAAAATTTGAGAAAACTCAAATATGAAAATAACGAAATCCCCAACTCTCTCCGTGGGTCCTTGAGTTGCGTAGAATTTCTAGGATCAAAACCAAAAGCAAATAAAACATGATATGAAATGATGATCTAATGTATAACATTCCAAATTGAAAATTTGGGATGTTACATTCATGATTTCATGAAAGTAAGAGTGATAGTGTATCTCGGTGACGCAGCAAAATATGATCATGGCCGTTGAAAATTATGATTTTTTCTCCTATTACAACCCACGGGCCGTTTTGCCAGCACTGGTGCGCATCGGTCCTAAACAAATAGTTTTTTACCCCTTTCCGTGACGGTATTTGGAACCGTCGCCAAGTGAGTGTGTGCGATAGGGTGTCCTTCCCACATGACCCAGAAATCGTCGGGGATAGGCCCTCCTAGGAACCAGGCTGGGGTCGTATGCGATCGGGCGAGGCATGGAAACCCAATCATTTCCGTAGGTATGTACATCTCACACGGTGAATCCCAGAAATCATTTCGGTAGGTATATACATCCCACACGGTGAATCCCAGAAATCATTTCCGTAGGTATGTACATCTCACACGATGAATCCAAGGAATACGTTTCCGTTCTTTTGTACATCCCACACAGTCAATCCAGGGAAAACGTTTCGTTCGGATGTACATCCCACATGGTTTTATGTATACGCTCGTGTGTGAAAAGTGTAATTATCACACACGCTCTGCTTTGGTTAATTGTTTGCTCATTAACTACATCACACACGATTTGATGTAGAAAACTGTCTGGCATTGGGCTATCCATCGCAAGCGCTTTTACTGCTAAAACAGTTTGCAAAGGTCCATGACCGTCTGTTCTATTTTTATTTTTGCCTATAATGTATTATTCTAATTGGAAATTTTGAAATATGAAACGTGCAATTCAAATTCTCAGCACAATTTCCAGTATAATATGTTCAGTAATTACAGGATTAGGCAGCAATTAACTATGATGAACCACAGTATTTAAAGGCGGTAAAGGTGAAGAGACAAGTGTAAATCATTTTGACTGCCGACGGTGTTGAAGAAGCGGAATGCCCATAATGTGCCTTCCTGCATGTTATAGGCACGAACCACTTTTGTCCAACCCCTTGTGATGATCACCCGCCCATCCTTCATCGTATTCAGGAAGACTTCTAGAGCATTATCATGGTAGCATGAGTTATATACTTTAACCTTAGTTGCCTCCACTCTGGTCATGTAGTTTGCAAGGTAATCATCAGTAAATAGCTTCAGAAACCACTGAAAAGAGAAAAATATTAGATACTGAGGTCTAATAGAGTAACTTGTTGTGGGCAGGGGGGAAAGGCAATACATTACTTACCATCCTAAAGTTCACTGTTGTCTTCGACAAAGTGTAAATAAAGAGCTTAATTTTAATCACCCGTTTCTTTCGCCTAACAATTGCCCCATACGCAAAAGAGAACGAAGCGTGGATCGGTACCCCTCATATATGTACCTACAAGCAACCAGTAAATGTTAGAAGCTAAACTAAGATTGCACAAATGATGTAAAATACAACTACCTATGTTCCTAAGTACAAGTATTTTTTTGAGATTTCAATATGAAATTCATACGGATGTATATACAATTACAGATATAGTTTAGATTAGAATCTAGATTCACTCATTTTGCTCCTCATGTAGTCTATATTGGAATCTCTAAAAATACTTATATTTAGGAATAGATGGTGTATAAGACATGGGATGCAGCTAACCTCGATGGCAAACAACAGCATCGCCCATTGTAGCCCTGTGTAAGTACATGGAAAGCCAATGTTAACTACAACAGGGTTAACATCCACCAAAAATAGCAAATGGTAATAAAACAGCAGCATCTGTAGTGATATCTTCATTTCGAAAGAGTAGCACGATAACAAAGGGACGGATTAAAAAATGGATACAACTGTTAATTGCAACAGGCTTAACAACATCCTAATTCATGTTTTGTAAGTTTGTAGCCATTGAAATACAACTCTTTAAAATGGATACAACTGTTAATTGCAACAGGCTTAATGGCCATTGAAACCGGTACTGATAAAAATGCAATTGGCAGAGTTAAACATCACAGGGCAGGTGCTGCCGGAGCAGATAATGGCCCAGTTGTCTATAAAAAGGCAGGGAAAATAGCTCAAACATGTTAGGCATGTTTACTACAACATGCTTAATACATCGACAGTACAAAACATAGCCATTAGTTGCAACTGGTATTGGTAAGATTGAACTGGTGGGTACATACTTGATAAGTCCTGAGAGGTAGTTGCTGGGGCACTTCATCTTGGCCAGAGCCCTCCTGAAGTCAGCAGCGGCAGAGGCGAGCTGTTCCTCCGGGTCGAAGTGTGGATCAGTGCCACTGACATGTGTACCTACAGGCAACCAGTAAATGGTAGAAGTTAAAGTGCAATTGCACAAATGATGTGAAATACTGTAAGACATGGGATGCAGCTAACCTTGACGGCAAACAACAACATCGGCCGTTATGACCCTGCGTAAGTACATGGACAAGCATGTTAAGTACAACAGGGTCAGCATCTACCAAAAAAGCAAATGGGGCAGCATCTCTAATATATCTTCATTGCGGAGAGTAGCATGGTAGCAAATGGACAGATTAAAAAAATGGATACAATTGTTAATTGCAATAGGCTTAACAACATCCTAAGTCATGTTTTGTAAGTTTGTAGCCATTCAAATGCAACTGTTTAAAAATGGATTCAACTGTTAATTGCGACAGGCTTAATAGACATTGAAACCGGTACTGGTAAAAATGCAATTGGCATAGTTAAACATCACAAGACAGGTGCTGCCAGAGTAGAGAATGGCCCAGATGTCTATAAAAAGGTAGGGAAAGTAGCAAAAACATGTTAGGCATGTTTACTAGAACATGCTTAATACATCGACCGTACAGAACATAGTCATTAATTGCAACTAGTATTGGTAAGATTGAACTGGTGAGTACATACTTGGTAAGTCCTGAGAGGTAGTTGCTGGGGCACTTCATCTTGGCCAGAGCTCGCCCAAAGTCAGCGACGATGGAGACGAGATGTTCCTCCGGGTCGAAGTGTGGATCGGTGCCACTGACATGTGTACCTACAGGCAACCAGTAAATGGGTAGAAGTTAAACTGCAATTGCACAAATTATGTGAAATACTGTAAGACATGGGATGCAGCTCACCTCGACGGCAAACAAAAGCATCGGCCGTTATGACCCTGCATAAGTACATGGACATGCATGTTAAGTGCAACAGGGTTAGCATCCACTAAAAATAGCAAATGGGCAGCATCTCTAGTGATATCCGGAGTCATGTATTGTAAGTTTGTTGCTGGTATTGGTGAAATCGAGCTGGACACGATAATATTTAAACATCACACAGTGTGTAGTACTGGAATAAATAAGGCACGAACATGCTTAATACATCAATCGTACAAATCATAGCTGTTGCAAGTGGTATTGGTGAGATTTAGCTGGTCAGATCTTACCTGTTAAGTCCTGGGGGGTAGTCGCTGGGGGACTTCATCTGGGCCAGAGCTTGCACCATGTCGGCGGCAGCGGCGGAGGCGAGGTGTTCCTCCGGGTCAACACGCACATCGGCCATCGCGCCATGGACCGCCATCAGCTCCTGGCGGGGGGGATTTGGAGGCATGAGGATGTTTCACAGGCGCCATTTAAGCAATCAGGAAGGGGACGTGATAGAGATCGGTGGGTTACCTGACTGGATCCGAGTAGAACGTAGATGTGGTTGAAGCTGTGGTTGTGGCGGTGGCGATTTAAGATGCCGGTAGGGGGAGGAGGGAGGGAGGGGGATACTGAGGGGAAGGGGATGTGGTTGGAGGAATAAATTCTGAAATCATGCGCCTAATGAAAATTTCGGTGCGAAATTTGAAACTTGGGCGGGGGAAACATACAACGCACACGAAGCGCGTAAAATACTCGTGTGCGAGAAAAAAGAAAGTTGGCAGATCCTGTCTCCAAAAAAATGTACACGTGTACTTGATTTTTTCGGTCAATGGTACGCCTGGTTTATTAGGAAATATCGCACAGGTAACTGACGTATGGGTCATTAACGCAAAAAACGCAGACGGGTACTGTTGGGGAACGTAGTAATTTCAAAAAAAATTCTACGCACATGCAGGATCATGGTGATGCATAGCAACGAGAGGGGAGAGTGTTGTCTACGTACCCTCGTAGACCGTTCGCGGAAGCGTTATATCAACGCGGTTGATGTAGTCGTACGTCTTCACGATCCGACCAATCCAAGTACCGAAAACACGTCACCTCTGAGTTCTGCACACGTTTAGCTCGGTGAAGTCCTCGCCTTCTCGATCCAGCAAGAGAAGCGAAGTAGTAGATGAGTTCCGGCAGCACAACGGCGTGGTGACGGTGTTGGTGAAGAACAATTTCCGTAGGGCTTCCCCTAAGCACTACGAAAACTATGATGGAGGATAAACTAGAGGAGACAGGGTTGACGGCACACGGCTTGGTGTTTCTTGATGTGTCTTGGGTGCTAGCCCTTCCCTCTATTTATATGTTGAGCCTTGGGGTCGAAACTTGGAGTAAAAGCCTCCACAAAGTCGATTTCACCCGAAAGGCAAGAGTCCTTCTCGGACTCCAGGGCCAGATGCCAGGGTTCCCGGCGTCTAGACCCAGACGCCAGGGACCCTGGCGTCTGGCCCCTGGACTCCGCAAAACTTCCTTTTGCACTTTCCGAAAACCTCGTGGGCTTTCCCCTTTGGCCCAGATAAAGTGTTCTCGTGCCCAAACATTTCGGGAAACATCCGGAACCCCTTCCGGTGAATTCCGGAACCCTTCCGGAGATCAAACACTACTATCCACATATCAATCTTTACTTCCATACCATTCCGGAGTTCCTCGTCATATCCGTGATCTCATCCGAAACTCCGAACAACATTCGGTCACCAACATACATAACTCATTGTACTATATCGTCAACGAACGTTAAGCGTGCGGACCCTACGGGTTCGAGAACTATGTAGACATGACCGAGACACCTCTCTGGTCTATAACCAATAGCGGGACCTGTATGCCCATATTGGCTCCTACATATTCTACGAAGATCTTTATCGGTCAGACTGCATAACAACATACGTTGTTCCCTTTGTCATCGGTATGTTACTTTCCCGAGATTCGATCGTCGGTATCTCAATACCTAGTTCAATCTCGTTACCGGCAAGTCTCTTTACTCGTTCCGTAATATATCATCCCACAACTAACTCATTAGTTGCAATGCTTGCAAGGCTTATAGTGATGTGCCTTACCGAGTGGGCCCAGAGATACCTCTCCGACAATCGGAGTGACAAATCCTAATCTCAAAATACGCCAACCCAACAAGTACCTTCGGAGACACCTGTAGAGCACCTTTATAATCACCCATTTACGTTGTGATGTTTGGTGGCACACAAAGTGTTCCTCTCGTAAACGGGAGTTGCATAATCTCATAGTCATAGGAACATGTATAAGTCGTGAAGAAAGCAATAGCAACAAACTAAACGATCAAGTGCTAAGCTAACAAAATGGGTCAAGTCAATCACATCATTCTCCTAATGATGTGATCCCGTTAATCAAATGATAACTCATGTCTATGGTTAGGAAACTTAACCATCTTTGATCAACGAGCTAGTCAAGTAGAGGCATACTAGTGACACTCTGTTTGTCTATGTATTCACACATGTATTATGTTTCCGGTTAATACAATTCTAGCATGAATAATAAACATTTATCATGATATAAGGAAATAAATAATAACTTTATTATTGCCTCTAGGGCATATTTCCTTCAGTCTCCCACTTGCACTAGAGTCAATAATCTAGATCACATCGCCATGTGATTTAACACTAATAGTTCACATTACCATGTGATTAACACCCATAGTTCACATCGCCATGTGACCAACACTCAAAGGGTTTACTAGAGTCGGTAATCTAGTTCACATCGCCATGTGATTAACACCCAAAGAGTACTAAGGTGTGATCATGTTTTGCTTGTGAGAGAAGTTTAGTCAACGGGTCTGCCACATTCAGATCCGTATGTATTTTGCAAATTTCTATGTCAACAATGCTCTACACGGAGCTACTCTAGCTAATTGCTCCCACTTTGAATATGTATCTAGATCGAGACTTAGAGTCATCCAGATCGGTGTCAAAGCTTGAATCGACGTAACTCTTTACGGCGAACCTTTTGTCACCTCCATAATCGAGAAACATATCCTTATTCCACTAAGGATAATTTTGACCAATGTCCAGTGATCTACTCCTAGATCACTATTGTACTCCCTTGCCAAAAACAGTGTAGGGTATATAATAGATCTGGTACACAGCATGGCATACTTTATAGAACCTATGGCTGAGGCATAGGGAATGACTTTCATTCTCTTTCTATCTTCTGCCGTGGTCGGGCTTTGAGTCTTACTCAATTTCACACCTTGTAACACAGGAAAGAACTCTTTCTTTGACTATTCCATTTTGAACTACTTCAAAATCTTGTCAAGGTATGTACTCATTGAAAAACTTATCAAGCATCTTGATCTATCTCTATAGATCTTGATGCTTAATATGTAAGCAGCTTCACCGAGGTCTTTTATTTAAAAACTCTTTTCAAACACTCCTTTATGCTTTGCAGAATAATTCTACATTATTTCCGATCAACAATATGTCATTCACATATACTTATCAGAAGTGTTGTAGTGCTCCCACTCACTTTCTTGTAAATACAGGCTTCACCGCAAGTCTGTATAAAACTATATGCTTTGATCAACTTATCAAAGCGTATATTCCAACTCCGAGATGCTTGCACCAGTCCATAGATGGATCGCTGGAGCTTGCATATTTTGTTAGCACCTTTAGGATTGACAAAACCTTCTGGTTGCATCATATACAACTCTTTCTTTAATAAATACATTAAGGAATGCAGTGTTGTTTATCCATTTGCCAGATTTCATAAAATGCGGCAATTGCTAACATGATTCGGACAGACTTAAGCATAGATACGAGTGATAAACTCTCATCGTAGTCAACACCTTGAACTTGTCAAAAACCTTTTTGCAACAATTCTAGCTTTGTAGATAGTAACACTACTATTAGCATCTGTCTTCCTCTTGAAGATCCATTTAATCTCAATGGCTCGCCAATCATTGGGCAAGTCAATCAAAGTTCATACTTTGTTCTCATACCTGGATCTCATCTCAGATTTCATGGCCTCAAGCTATTTCGTGGAATCTGGGCTCATCATCGCTTCCTCATAGTTCATAGGTTCGTCATGGTCAAGTAACATGACCTCCAGAACAGGATTACCGTACCACTCTGGTGTGGATCTCACTCTGGTTTACCTACAAGGTTCGGTAGTAACTTGATCTGAAGTTACATGATCATCATCATTAGCTTCCTCACTAATTGGTCTAGTAGTCACAGGAACAGATTTCTGTGATGAACTACTTTCCAATAAGGGAGCAGGTACAGTTACCTCATCAAGTTCTACTTTCCTCCCACTCACTTCTTTCGAGAGAAACTCCTTCTCTAGAAAGGATCCATTCTCAGCAATGAATGTCTTGCCTTCGAATCTATGATAGAAGGTGTACCTAACTGTCTCCTTGGGGTATCCTATGAAGACACATTTCTCCGATTTGGGTTTGAACTTATCAGGATGAAACTTTTTCTTATAAGCATCGTAACCCCAAACTTTAAGAAACGACAACTTTGGTTTCTTGCCAAACCATAGTTCATATGGTGTCGTCTCAACGGATTTAGATGGTGCCCTTTTTAACGTGAATGCAGCTGTCTCTAATGCATAACCCCCAAAATATAGTGGTTAATCAGTAAGAAACATCATAGATTGCACTATATCCAATAATAGTACGGTTATGACGTTCAGACACACCATTATGCTGTGGTGTTCCAGGTGGCGTGAGTAGTGAAACTATTTCACATTGTTTTAACTAAAGGCCAAACTCGTAACTCAAATATTTTACTTCTGCAATCATATCGTAGAAACTTTTATTTTTGTTACGATGATTCTCCACTTCACTCTGAAATTCTTTGAACTTTCAAATGTTTCAGACTTGTGTTTCATCAAGTAGATATACCCATATCTGCTCAAATCATCTGTGAAGGTTAGAAAATAACGATATGCGAGCCTCAACACTCATCGGACTGCATACATCAGTATGTATTATTTCCAATAAGTCAGTTGCTCGCTCCATTGTTCCGGAGAACGGAGTCTTAGTCATCTTGCCCATAAGGCATGGTTCACAAGCATCAATTGATTCATAATCAAGTGATTCCAAAAGCCCATCAGCATGGAGTTTCTTCATGCGCTTTACACCAATATGACCTAAACGGCAGTGCCACAAATAAGTTGCACTATCATTATTAACTTTGCATCTTTTGGCTTTAATATTATGAATATGTGTATCACTATGATCGAGATCCAATGAACCATTTTCATTGGGTGTATGACCATAGAAGGTTTTATTCATGTAAATAGAACAACAATTATTCTCTAACTTAAATGAATAACTGTTTTGCAATAAACATGATCAAATCATATTCACGCTCAACGCAAACACCAAATAACATTTATTTTGGTTTAACACCAATCATGAAAGTATAGGGAGTGTGCGATGATGATCATATCAATCTTGGAACCACTTCCAACACACATCGTCACTTCACCCTTAACTAGTCTATGTTCATTCTGCAACTCCCGTTTCGAGTTACTACTCTTAGCAACTGAACTAGTATCAAATACTGAGGAGTTGCTATAAACACTAGTAAAGTACACATCAATAACATGTATATCAAATATACCTATGTTCACTTTGCCATCCTTCTTATCTGCCAATTACTTGGGTAGTTCCGCTTACAGTGACCAGTTCCTTTGTAGTAGAAGCACTCAGTTTCAGGCTTAGGTCCAGACTTGGGTTTTTCCACTTGAGCAACAACTTGCTTGCCGTTCTTCTTGAAGTTCCCCTTTCTTCCCTTTGTCCCTTTACTTGAAAATAGTGGTTTTGTTTACCATCAACACTTGATGTTTTTCTTGGTTTCTACCTTCGTTGATTTCAGCATCATGAAGAGCTTGGGAATCGTTTCCGTTATCCCTTGCATATTATAGTTCATCACGAAGTTCTACTAACTTGATGATGGTGACTAGAGAATTCTGTCAATCACTATTTTATCTAGAAAATTAACTCCCACTTGATTCAAGCGATTGTAGTACCCAGACAATCTGAGCACATGCTCACTGCTTGAGCTATTCTCCTCCATCTTTTAGCTATAGAACTTGTTGGAGACTCCATATCTCTCAACTTGGGTATTTGCTTGAAATATTAACTTCAACTCCTGGAACATCTCATATGGTCCATGACGTTCAAAACGTCTTTGAAGTCCCGATTCTAAGCCGTTTAATCATGGTGCACTAAACTATCAAGTAGTCATCATATTGAGCTAGCCAAACGTTCATAACATCTGCATCTGTTCCTGCAATAGGTTTGTTACCTAGCGGTGCATCAAGGACATAATTCTTCTGTGGAGCAATGAGGATAAACCTCAGATCAAGGATCCAATCCGCATCATTGCTACTAACATCTTTCAACTTAGTTTTCTCTAGGAACATATCAAAAATACAACAGAGGAGCTAAACGCGAGCTATTGATCTACAACATAGATATGCTAATACTACCAGGACTAAGTTCATGATAAATTAAAGTTCAATTAATCATATTACTTAAGAACTCCCACTTAGATAGACATCCCTCTAATCATCCAAGTGATCACGTGATCCATATCAACTAAACCATAACCGATCATCACGTGAAATGGAGTAGCTTTCAATGGTGAACATCACTATGTTGATCATATCTACTATATGATTCATGCTCGACCTTTCGGTCTCAGTGTTCCGAGGCCATATCTTCATATGCTAGGCTCGTCAAGTTTAACCTGAGTATTCTGCGTGTGCAAAACTGGCTTGCACCCGTTGTAGATGGACGTAGAGCTTATCACACCCGATAATCACGTGGTGTCTGGGCATGACGAACTTTGGCAACGGTGCATACTCAGGGAGAACACTTTTATCTTGAAATTTAGTGAGAGATCATCTTATAATGCTACCGTCAATCAAAGCAAGATAAGATGCATAAAAGATAAACATCACATGCAATCAATATAAGTGATATGATATGGCCATCATCATCTTGTGCTTGTGATCTCCATCTCTGAAGCACCGTCATGATCACCATCGTCACCGGCGCGACACCTTGATCTCCATCGTAGCATCGTTGTCGTCTCGCCAATCTTATGCTTCTATGACTATCGCTACCGCTTAGTGATAAAGTAAAGCGTTACAAGGCGATTGCATTGCATACAATAAAGCGACAACCATATGGCTCCTGCCAGTTGCCGATAATTTGGTTACAAAACATGATAATCTCATACAATAAAATTTAGCATCATGTCTTGACCATATCACATCACAACATGCCCTGCAAAAACAAGTTAGACGTCCTCTACTTTGTTGTTGCAAGTTTTACGTGGCTGCTACTGGGCTTAGCAAGAACCGTTCTTACCTACGCATCAAAACCACAACGATAGTTCGTCAAGTTGGTGCTGTTTTAACCTTTGCAAGGACCGGGCGTAGCCACACTTGGTTCAACTAAAGTTGGAGAAACTGACACCCGCCAGCCACCTGTGTGCAAAGCACATCAGTAGAACCAGTCTCGCGTAAGCGTACGCGTAATGTCGGTCCGGGCCTCTTCATTCAACAATACCGCCGAACCAAAGTATGACATGCTGGTAAGCAGTATGACTTATATCACCCACAACTCACTTGTGTTCTACTCGTGCATATGACATCTACGCATAAAACCTGGCTCGGATGCCACTGTTGGGGAGCGTAGGAATTTCAAAAAAATTCCTACGCACACGCAGGATTATGGTGATGCATGGCAACGAGAGGGGAGAGTGTTTTCTACGTACCCTCATAGACCATTCGCGGAAGCGTTATATCAATGCGGTTGATGTAGTCGTACGTCTTCACGATCCGACCGATCCAAGTACCGAAAGCATGACACCTCCGAGTTCTGCACACATTCGGCTCGGTGATGTCCTCGCCTTCTCGATCCAGCAAGAGAGGCGAAGTAGTAGATGAGTTCCGGCAGCACAACGGCGTGGTGACGGTGTTGGTGAAGAACAATTTCCGCAGGGCTTCGCCTAAGCACTACGAAAACTATGATGAAGGATAAACTAGAGGGGACAGGGTTGTCGGCACACGACTTGGTATTTCTTGATGTGTCTTAGGTGCTAGCCCTGCCCCTCTATTTATATGTTGAGCCTTGGGGTCAAAACTTGGAGTAAAAGCCTCCACAAAGTCAGTTTCACCCGAAAAGTAAGAGTCCTTCTCGGACTCCAGGGCCAGATGCCAGGGTTCTACCCAGACGCCAGGGACCCTGGCGTCTGGCTCCTGGACTCTGCAAAACTTCCTTTTGCGCTTTCCAAAAACCTCGTGGGCTTTCCCCTTTGGCCCAGATAAAGTGTTCTCATGCCCAAACATTTCGGGAAACATCCGGAACCCCTTCCGGTGAATTACGGAACCCTTCCGGAGATCAAACACTACTATCCACATATCAATCTTTACTTCCGGATCATTCCGGAGTTCCTCGTCATATCCGTGATCTCATCCAAAACTCCGAACAACATTCGGTCACCAACATACATAACTCATAGTACTATATCGTCAACGAACGTTAAGCGTGCGGACCCTACGGGTTTGAGAACTATGTAGACATGACCGAGACACCTCTCTGGTCAATAACCAATAGCGGGACCTGTATGCCCATATTGGCTCCTACATATTCTACGAAGATCTTTATCGGTCAGACCGCATAACAACATACGTTGTTCCCTTTGTCATCGGTATGTTACTTTCCCGAGATTCGATCATCGGTATCTCAATACCGAGTTCAATCTCGTTACCGGCAAGTCTCTTTACTCGTTTCGTAATACATCATCTCGCAACTAACTCATTAGTTGCAATGCTTGCAAGGCTTATAGTGATGTGCATTACCGAGTGGGCCCAGAGATACCTCTCCGACAATCGGAGTGACAAATCCTAATCTCGAAATACGCCAACCCAACAAGTACCTTCGGAGACACCTGTAGAGCACCTTTATAATCACCCAGTTACGTTGTGACGTTTTGTGGCACACAAAGTGTTCCTCTGGTAAACGAGAGCTGCATAATCTCATAGTCATAGGAACATGTATAAGTCGTGAAGAAAGCAATAGCAACAAACTAAATGATCAAGTGCTAAGCTAACGAACAGGTCAGAGGAGCAAGTTCACCTGAGTGAGGGCACTAGTCCCTCTAGCAGCTCAGATGATGGTAGCAGGAGCACCCCAAGCAACTTACCCAAAGCTGCCACCAGGGCCAGAAAGAAGAAGACCTCTGAATCTGAGGATGAAGACTATGTGGCAGTTGAGGATGAGGCCACTTCCAAGAAGAAAGTGGTTAAGAAGGAATATAGCACTGCTACTGCCACTAAGCTTGGCATGAAAACCAAAATGCCTGCAAAGAGAATTCCAATGTCTAAGGCCAGAGCATCTACTCAAGTCCCTTTGGAATCTGAACCCAAATAGGCTGCTGCAGAAGGGAAGAAGAGGAAGGAGAGGGTCAAAAAGACCACTGCTAGAGTGCTTGGAAGATCCTCAATCATGAGAGATTCTGAAGAAGAAGAAGAAGAAGAAGAAGAAGAAGAGGAAGAAGAGGCTGCACCAGCACCCAAATCTCAGAAGCTTATGGGTGATGCCATCAGGGCAGGGGCTGTTCCATCTAAGCCTAAGACTGCTCCAAAGGCTGTTGTTTCATCTCCAAAGCCAAAACCGAAGAGGAGCACTAGGAACATCCCTGCTGAGGAAAAGAACAAGGCCCTAGTGCCTGAAGCTGAAATGGAAGAAGAAGATGATGAGTCACATGTCTTGAGGAAGCTGAAGCCAAAAATCCCAGATCACAATGATGCTCATCCAGTTGCTGAGAACATGAAGATCAGGAAGGACTCAGGTCTGAGGCTATGGAGAGAGTCTGATCCATATGCCACCAGGAGGAGGACTGCTATGGATTACAGGTTCCATACAAAGGAACATCAGGACTTCTATGAGACAGTGTTGCTTGACAAGAAGCCCATAGTGTGTGACATGAGATGGGTCGACTGGGACTACATCAAGGAGAATGAGGATCACTATCCAAGTGTACATGACAGTTTCAAGGCTTGTGGAGTCGATGAGTTTGTGGCTCAGAAGCTCACAAAATGGAATGATGAGCTCGTCATGCAGTTCTACTCCACAACTCATTTCTACCCAGATGGAAGGATTGTCTGGATGTCTGAAGGTACGAGATACCAGTCCACGGTTGCTGAATGGGCGAAGTTGATCAATGCCCCAAAAGAGAGTGAAGATTACTTGGATGTCTATGCCAACAGGAAGAAGGATCATAACACCATGGCACACATGTACAAGGAAATCCCAGATGCTGCTCTTGAGACACATAAGTTTGGATCTGTACATTACCTTCTGTCAGGCTTGCCAACCATCAACTGGATCCTCAGGCACACTCTCTTGCCAAAGTCAGGTGATCACAAGATGATCAGAGGCCATGCAATTAACTTGCTTCACATCTTTGATGTCCCACAGAAGTTCAAAGTCATGAGCCTAATAGTTGAAACTATCAAGAGGACAGCTGCAGATCAGAAGAGGAGTTGTGGATATGCCCCACAGATCCAGGAGCTGATCAACTCCAAGATGGGCACTGGTACATATCTGCTGGACAAGGAACACATGCCTATCTATCCAGACTTTGAGGACAACACTGTGGTTATGAATGAGGATGAAGCATCTTCTGTGCACGCACAAGCCAAGAAGGAGAAGGCAAAAGCTGAAAAGGCTGCAAGGATGCCAACTACTGAAGAAGCATCTCAGTATCTCCTGAAGAGCAAGCAAGATCAGCTTGGCTACCTGATTGCATCCACTCTGAGGATTGAGAAGGGACTGGCCACCCTGACTCAAAACTAGGAGAGCTGGGAAAGAATCGTGGAGCAAAAGTTCTATGACTTGGATGTGAAGGTAACTGAGATTCAGTCTGTTGTGGAGCAACTTCAAGATGATATGCAGGAGAGGAAGGGCAAGACAACCATTGATGCATTTGCCAGAGTGCCTAGAGCTCAGAGGTCTGCTGCAGTGCCTGTTCGAGACACCAGAGCCACGTCATCTGCACCAGCTACAGCTTCAGTGCCACCAGCTCCAGCACCTACTCCATCAGCTCCATCTAGTTCGACTAAAGCCTTCGTTCTTGGAGTTATTCGGACACCACCACCTGAAGACCAAGCTTGAGAGACGATTTAGTGCTATGCATTTTCTAGGAACTTTTTGGTAACTTGTTGCCAAAGGGGGAGAAAATGTATAGATCATAGGCTTCGAGAGAGAGTGTTGCTTTTTTATTCTCTCTTGCTTTGGTGGTTGAACTTTATTTGCTTTGCTTGTTTGAGATACTTTCTGTCTGCGTGGTACTTGGATGATCATGTGTTTGATCATATGCTACATTAATGCTTGTTGGATGACATTATCCTTTTATCCCTATATAATGCTTGGTGATGAGTGCATGCATTTAATTATTATCATTTTGAGCGCTCCACCAAGATGTATGTGACATGGAAGAGTAACCCATGAGCCTAACTCTTTTTGCATTTGCAGTCCAAAGCAAACCATAAACTATGCACAAATTTAGGGGGAGCTCTTGCTTTTCACATACTTCTCAAAGCGACAATGTCTTTCACTCTTATTATCATTTGTCGAAGCTTTGATCTATATGTTGTCATCAATTACCAAAAGGGGGGAGATTGAAAGTGCGACTATCCCTAGGTGGTTTTGGTAATTCCTAACAACATATAGCTCATTGAGCTAATGCTATTCCAAGATTAATATTCAGGAAAAGCTCAATGAATGGCATGGCATGGATGAGGAATGTGGACCCCTCAAAATATTAAGGACAAAAAGATTGGCTCAAGCTCAAAGCTCAAGACTCTACATTTTATATTTTAGTGATCCAAGATCACATCGAGTCTATAGGAAAAGCCAATACTATCAAGGAGGGATGAGGTGTTGTTTAATGAGGTTCTTGCTTCATAGTGCTTAGTGATATGCTCCAAAACCCTCAACTACCTTCCCACATCCACATATGACCTAAACCAAAAGTCAAACTCAGCCCTACCGATTCTTTCTATCCGACACCACCGAGTTTCAAATGTCATAGCTACTTCCACAAACCCTAGGCAAATCGGTCTCACCGGTAGGGATTTCGGTCACACCAAGATGGGGTTGTAATCTCTTTGTTTCCCTTCGTAACGTTTCGGTCCTACCGAGATGAGCGATCGGTCCCCCCGAGTTTACCTGACCAACTCTCTGGTTAGCTTATTACCAAAATCGGTCCCACCGAGTTTGTGTAATCGGTCACACCGAGATTACGTTATGCCCTAACCCTAACCATATCGGTCCTACCGAGTTGCATCTCAGTCCCACCGAAAATCCTAATGGTCACTAGGTTTGCTGAATCGGTCTGACCGAGTCTTTCACTTCGGTCTCACCGGGATTGGTAAATTGTGTGTAACGGTTAGTTTTTGTGTGGAGGCTATATATACCCCTCCACCCACTCTTCATTCGTGGAGAGGGCCATCAGAACATACCTACACTTCCAATACACATTTTCTGAGAGAGAACCACCTACTCATGTGTTGAGGCCAAGATATTCCACTCCTACCATATGAATCTTGATCTCTAGCCTTCCCCAAGTTTCTTTCCACTCAAACCTTCTTTCCACCAAATCCATATCCTGTGAGAGAGAGTTGAGTGTTGGGGAGACTATCATTTGAAGCACAAGAGCAAGGAGTTCATCATCAACACACCACTTGTTACTTCTTGGAGAGTGGTGTCTCCTAGATTGGCTAGGTGTCACTTGGGAGCCTCCGACAAAGATTGTGGAGTTGAACCAAGGAGTTTGTAAGGGCAAGGAGATCGCCTACCTCGTGAAGATCTACCACTAGTTAGGCAAGTCCTTCGTGGACGATGGCCATGATGGGATAGACAAGGTTGCTTCTTCGTGGACCCTTCGTGGGTGGAGCCCTCCGTGGACTCGCGCAACCATTTGAAGCACAAGAGCAAGGAGTTCATCATCAACACACCACTTGTTACTTCTTGGAGAGTGGTGTCTCCTAGATTGGCTAGGTGTCACTTGGGAGCCTCCGACAAAGATTGTGGAGTTGAACCAAGGAGTTTGTAAGGGCAAGGAGATCGCCTACCTCGTGAAGATCTACCACTAGTTAGGCAAGTCCTTCGTGGACGATGGCCATGATGGGATAGACAAGGTTGCTTCTTCGTGGACCCTTCGTGGGTGGAGCCCTCCGTGGACTCGCGCAACCATTACCCTCCGTGGGTTGAAGTCTCCATCAACGTGGATGTACGATAGCACCACCTATCGGAACCACGACAAAAACATTCGTGTCTCCAATTGCGTTTGAATTCTCCAAACCCTTCCCTTTACATTCTTGCAAGTTGCATGCTTTACTTTCCGCTGCTCATAGACTCTTTGCATGCTTGCTTGAATTGTGTTAAGATTGCTTGACTTGTGCTAAGATAGCTAAAATCTGCCAAAGACTAAAATTGGGAAAATGATAGATTTTTATTTGGTCAAGTAGTCTAATCACCCCCCCCTCTAGACATACTTTCGATCCTACACATTCTCCTAATGATGTGATCCCGTTAATCAAATGACAACTCATGTCTATGGTTAGGAAACTTAACCATCTTTGATCAACGAGCTAGTCAAGTAGAGGCATACTAGTGACACTCTGTTTGTCTATGTATTCACACATGTATTATGTTTCCGGTTAATACAATTCTAGCATGAATAATAAACATTTATCATGATATAAGGAAATAAATAATAACTTTATTATTGCCTCTAGGGCATATTTCCTTCAGGTACAGCACAGAAACCGTGTGTTTTGTGATCTTCTAATGATTAATGCAAAAAAAACACGGGCACACGTACTAATCAATGCTCAAAGCCCTCAAAGGATGCTCTTACCCATTATCGCACACGGTTCCGGCCAATCATCTCCGCCTATTGTGTGTTGCGTTATGATTGGCCGGAACCCCAGCCACGCGGATCACGTGTGTGCACCGTTGGATGTGTCGTGTTCGAACGGCAATCCACGTCCCTCACATCACACCCATGCACCTGTAGCTGGATTGGATTTATATGCGCTAAATGCCTAGAAAATGCACATAATCCCCTAAATATGGTAAATGAGCCCGAAAAAATGTCAAATTTGGACACGGTGATTTGTAGGGTGTAGGTTCGTCGTAGAAAAAAACTCCAGGGCAAAGAACGAAGAAAATTTGGATTCCCCTTCAATCTTGAGGATTTCCCTTTCGAAAGCATGAAACTTCCTCGATGATGGTTCAATTTTTTAAGGGTGTGCATGACAACATAAGCCAAACCTTCTCAAATTTTTACCAAGGCATGGTGAGGTCATACCATGGCACCATGCTAGGCGTCATGTTTTTTAAGCATTTATTTTATTTTTTCTATAGTTGAAAACCCAACAAACAGACATTTGTGGTTGACTATTGTCACACATTTCATCGAAATATCCGTCCATTCCTTGTAAAAGGCATGAGAATTTACTAAATGGCACGAGCATGATTTTCTAAGCCGTTCTTGTGGACCCTTTCATGCATCGATTGTTTGAACTTGAATTGTGCGCATTAATGCCTGGGAAATGCACATAATCCCCTAAATATGGCAAATGAACCCGGAAAAGTGCCAAATTTGAACACAGTGATTTGCAGGTTGTATGCTCATCATAGAAAAAAAAACTCGTGGACAAAGGACAAAGGAAATTTGGACCCCCCCCTTCAATCTTGGTGATTTCCCCCTCGAAACCATGAAACTTCCTCGGTGATGGTTCGATTTATGAAAGGCGCGCATCGCGACATAAGGAAAACATTCTCCAATTTTTACCAGGGCATGGTGAGGCCATACCATGGCACCATGCCAGGCGTCATGTTTTCCAACCATGTGTTTTATTTTTTGTATAGTTATTAACCGAGTAAACGACGCGTTTATGGTTGACTATTGCCACACATTTCCTTGAAATATCTGCCCATTCCTTGTAAAAGGCATGAGAACGTGCTAAATAACACGAGCATGGTTTTCCAGACCATTCTTGTGAACCTTTTCATGCATCGATTATTCGAATTTGAATTATGTCCATTAATGCCTAGAAAATGCACATAATCCCCTAAATATGGTAAATGAGCCCGGGAAAATGTCAAATTTGAACACGTTGCATTTGAGGCGGTATGTTGATCGTTGGAAAAAAAACTAAATGACAAACTAGGACGGAAATTAGAATTCCCCTTCAATCTTGGGGATTTTCCCTCTCGAAAGCATGTAACTTCATCGGTAATGGTTTGATTTATGAAGGGCATGCATGACGACATAAGCCAAACCTTCTCAAAGTTTTACTAGGGCATGGTGAGGTCATACCATGGCACCATGCCAGGTGTCATGTTTTTAAGCATTTATTTCATTTTTTTTCTATAGTTGAAAAACCCAACAAACAGACATTTGTGGTTGACTATTGCCACACATTTCATCGAAATATCTGTCGATTCCTTGTAAAAGGCATGAGAATTTACTAATGGCATGAGCATGGTTTTCTAGGCCGTTCTTGTGGACCCTTTCATGCATCGATTGTTTGAACTTGAATTATGCGCATTAATGCCTAGGAAATGCACATAATCCCCTAAATATGGCAAATGAACCCGAAAAGGTGCCAAATTTGAACACGGTGATTTGCAGGTTGTATGCTCATCATAGAAAAAAAACTCGTGGACAAAGGACAAAGGAAATTTCGATCCCCTTTAATCTTGGTGATTTCCCCCTCGAAACCATGAACTTCCTCGGATGATGGTTCGTTTTATGAAAGGCGCGCATCACGACATAAGGAAAACATTCTCCAATTTTTACCAGGCCATGGTGAGGCCATACCATGGCACCACACCAGGCGTCATGTTTTCCAACCATGTGTTTCATTTTTTGTATAGCACGAGCATGATTTTCTAGACCATTCTTGTGCACCTTTTCATGCACCGATTGTTCGAATTTGAATTATGTGCATAATTAATGCCTACAAAATGCACACGATCCCCTAAATATGGTAAATGAGTTCGGAAACATGTCAAATTTGAACACGTTTCATTTCAGGCGGTATGTTGATCGTTGGAAAAAACTGAATGACAAACTAGGACGGAAATTTGGATTTCCCTTCAATCTTGGTGATTTCCCTCTCGAAAGCATTGAACTTCCTCGGTGATGGTTCGATTTATGAAGGGCGTGCATGACGACATAAATCAAACCTTCTCAGCTTTTAACCAGGGCACGGTGAGGCCATACCATGGCACCATGCCAGCCGTCATGTTTTTCAAGCACATATTTCATTGTTCTATAGGTTATAACCCAGTTAATGACGTGTTTGTGGTTGACTATTGCTACGCATTCAATTGAAATCTCTGCCCATTCCTTGTAAAAGGCTTGAGAAATTACTAAATACCACGAGTATGGTTTTTCCAGACCGTTCTTGTGCACCCTTTCATGCACCAATTGTTTGAATTTGAATTACGTGCATTAATGCCTACAAAATGCACATAATCCCCTAAATATTGTAAATGAACTCGGAAAAGTGCCAAATTTGAACACGGTGATTAGCAGGGTTTATGTTCATTGTAGAAAAAAACTCATGGATGAAGGACAAAGGAAATTTGGATTCCCATTCAATCTTGGTGATTTACTATCGCACACGATTCATCTCCATCGCCTCTATGAACCGTTTGTGTTCACTCAAACATGAAAAAGGAAAAGAAAACCCTCGCCCACTTCGTCCCCACTCACTCGCCGTGGACTCCTCCGCAACTCTGCACCCTAAGCTCGATGGCTGTTGGCGGCGGGCGTAGGTCGCGCTCCAAACGGCACCGGGTTTCGCCTCCACCGCTTTCCGCCGCCTATCTGCACCGACATTCTAGACTCTGGTCGACTGGGGTTTTCTGTGGAATTGGGCCGGGGATTTTTCTCATTGAGAAGGTAAACAACTTAATTAGCGAAATATTCACTCATCTCTTATCGCAGTCCGTCCGTCGTTGTTAATCAACCGGCGGAAATCGCCATGAAATCATTTTTGTTCTAGCTGATTCATGGGTGTTCATTCATGTGTGCACAGTGCGAGCACAAGTCGGGCAACTATGGCCGTGGCCAGTCGGAAACGAAGTTCTATCTCACCATTCCGGATGACTTCAAGGAGCGCTCGGTATGTTCAATCTCAACCTACCACGGCCGGCATGGCCTAAATTTGTGAACATATACCGTCTGTTGCTACATTATCTATATATTTGCATCAAATCTTTGTTACATTATATATTTTTAATTATATATTTGTGTACTTTGCTTGCATCTATATATGGATATGTTCTATCAATTACTCCATATTTGCATCTTGCTCGGTTATTTCAATATATCTAATTTACGATCTTAATTTTCATTTCAAGCAGTACATCCCTTGCTTTGCAAGAATAGGAGTAGAAGGAAATCTTGGGCTTTGCTTTGCTGATGACTCCTAGGATGTCATATTGACAACACAACATGGATTTACAATGACGGTTAGCGTAAAACTTGATAAAGATAGTCACTCCTATTTTAGTGCGGACCTTTGGAGAAAAATGTCTAAGTGTTATGAACTGAAAGCTGGCAATAAAATTCTAGTGCGTGCACCACAGCCTGGTCTAATTAACATGGATGTTTACTTTCCCAACGTCATCAGCCGATCAAAGTCTGATCGAGGTTAGTGTCCTTTCAACTTTCTCCATGCTGTCATATTACTATTTAAGCAACCAATTGATCACTATTTAAGCAATCGATTGTGATATCATATTCTGACTCCGTTCCTAGGTAGTAACAAATTATGTTTACCAATTTATGCGCACTATATATTCTTCTGCCATGTTCTGAATAAATAATACATTTCCATCTTTTAAGCAGGATATGTTGGATGCATGGTGAATGATCTGTATGTTACTAAGCGCACCAAATTTCATTGGAAGGACTTAAAGCATGTCATAAACTTTGTTGATAATCTGACAGAGATAGCACAACGTATGAACGCTGGATTTTGGATGGGATTAATTGGACCTATGGTGCACACACCGAACAAGACCAATTGTGTGCACAAAGCGCTGGTAAAAAATCTTATTTTAATGTTGATGCTCATAAACTATATATATCTTCAACGATATGTTACAATTGTTTTTTTATTCTACATGTCAACAGAAATTGCCCCCTATAGCCGTTTCTGAATCGATTTCCCAGCGTAGTCGAATTACACTTGTGCCTGCTAATAACGTCAAAGTGATTGCAAGGTACTGCATTTCCCGCAAAAATGGAACCATTCAAATTAACAAGTTCTCGCTTCTCGTGGCAATGCATCCATATTGGAAAATTGGAGACACTATTCTACTCCTGCTCTACCAAGGCACATGAGGTCTCTTTATTTTCATTGACGAGATGCCGAGTCGCCGTGATCAAGGTGCTTCCAGTGGATAGTTGTGCCTGTTGGCCCTCGGCCTCTTAAAATGTGCTAGCTGTTACTATATATGTTAAGTATGTAGATATGGACCATATGGTTGTTGGCCCTTAGTCTCTTAAAATGTGATAGTTGTTTATGTTAAGTACGTAGATATGGACCATATGGTTGTCAAAACCGTGTTACGCAGATCCTCCTTTTGTCGAATAGTGTAACCACTATATATATGTTACTCAAATGTTGTTACCCAAGTTCATAAATTTTCATGAAAAGTATTAGTATCGTACATAATTAATTGAGTTTAAGCGTGTGCTCGATGTCCAGAAGGCATTTGCATATTAACTGTCCATATTGCAAATTCACACACATGTTCACATAAGAAAACGTATGTGTAACATATTAATCATCGCATACGAGTACTCACAGACGCATCGTGTGCGATGCTCCTAGCCACCGCAAGAAACTAGTCTGCATTTTTCAAAGTTTTTTGTACACACAGAATCACACACGAAGTAATTGTATTGACCGTCTGTGTTGTAATTTCTTATTGCAAACAGTTCATTCGAGTCGGCCGTTTGCCACGTATCACACACATCTTGTTTACATGACTCTTTTGTGTTCTTTTAGCTCATCGCAAACAGTTCATCCATGTGAACTATATGCTGCATATCACACACATTTTGTTAAGTTGAACGGTTTATGTTGTGTTTCCTAATCAAAAATAGTTCGTCCAAGTTAACCTTATGTCGTATATCGCACACATATTGATATGGTTGCCCGTTTCTGTTGTTCTACCTCGTCGCAAACAGTTCAAATGAATTAACCATGTGTCCTGCATCGCACGCACATTGTTATGGCTGCCCGTTTCTGTTGTTCTGCCTCATCGCAGACAGTTTGAATGGATTAACCGTATGTCCTGCATCGCACACACAACTAAAATCTTAACCGTGTTTGATGCAGCCATCATTGCAAACGTTTTGTATTTTTTACGGTTTTTTACACCACCGTTTGCGATTATTGCATCACACACAGTTTCGGCAAATGGTCTCTGATCGTAGTGTCGCGTTAGCAGTCTCCTGCAGTAGTGTAGTGCCAATTAAATGGGATAATTAATTATCCTTTACAGATTAGGGGACCAAAATTTTCCATTTTAGACTGGCCACTCGGGTTACAGTTCTGTTTTGGAATTTATTCATTCCAAAAGGCGTCATGTGCGCCAAAAGAAATGAAAGTCCACAACCCAATCTCCAGTCTAAAAGAACGATCACTCCCTCCCATCACCCACCCCGATTTCTCGACGAATCCTGGGCCGACCCATTCTATATTACTCCCAAAACATCAGAAAATGTTGGCACGAGGGTTCGAACCCGCAACCTCTCGGTTGCAATGCTACGCTGGAACCACTAGGCCACCACCACGAAGTGTAATTATTGTTCATTTTATTCTTTTATTATTCAGTTCGGTTTATTCCTTTTCTTTTTTTCTCATTCTTTTTGTTTTCATTAATGCACGGGTTTCTAAAATTCATGAACCTTTTCTCTAAAGTTATGAAGTTTTTCTTTAAATTCGTGAACTTCTTTCAAATTTGATGATTTTTTTTCAAATTTGATGAATTTGTAAAAAAATCGTTGAACTTTTCCCAATTTGATGAACATTTTTTCAAATTTGGTGAATTTTTTTTTCAAATTTGGTGAACTTTTTTTCAAGTTTGATGAACTTTTTAAAAATCTAATGATTTTTTTTCAAATTCGATGAACTTTTTTTTAAAATGGATGAACTTTTTCTCAAATTGAAGATTTTTTCCAAATTTGATTAACTTTTCAAATTTGCAAATTTTATTGAAAATCCATGAGCTTATTTCAATTTCAATGAACTTTTTTTTCAAATTGATGACCTTTTTTAAAAAATGGATGGGTTCTTTTAAAAAAATTGATGAACTTTTTTTAAAGATGGATGAACTTTTTCTGATTTGATGAACCTTTTTTTAAATCGTTCAACTTTTTATCAAATTCAATGAACTTTTTTAAAAATTGGTGAACTTTTAAAAAAATCAATGAACTATTTTTTCAAATTGGTAAGCTTTTCTTTTTCGAAACTTGATGAACTCTTTTTCATAAAAAAAAACTACCGTGTAGCTGCTCTGGTGGTTAGCGAAACACTTTGCCACATGTAGTGGCTTGGCGGAGTCCTCCTCTTCGGCGCCTTAAGCGCCCGTTCCCTGAGCGGGCGCTCGCGCAACAATCTAGGGTGGGTCGGCCCAGCAAAGCGCCCGTTCCCTTTCTTCCTTCGATCGCTAGCTCCTTCGTGCATATTTCGTTCATCTTTTCTTTTTGTTGTTCGTCCCTTTCATTCACAAAAACTGAAAACCACATGGATCTGAAAATTACGAATTTGAAAAACAGTTCATGAATTTGAAAAGGTTCATCAATTTTGAAGCAAAAAATGAAAAAAGTTCATTGAATTTGAAAAAGTTCATCCGATTTGAAACAAAGTTCGCCAATTTTAAAAAAAAAGTTCATCAAAATTAAGAAAAGTTCACTGAATTTGAAAAAAGTTCATGATTTTGAAAAAAATCTCATCAAATTTGAAAAAAAAGTTCATCAATTTTGCAAAAAATTCGTCGCCTTTGGAAAAGTTCACGCATTTGTGGGAAAAGAAAAAACAAGATAGAAAAAAAGGAAAGAAAAACTGAAAAACACTTGGCTTTCTCTCATTGTATAAAGAAAAAAAATATAGTAAGCACATCATGTCTTCTGATCCAACTGGTTAGTGTGTTCGCTTCCAGAACGAGCGAGCATGGGTCGATTCGCGGCGGACGCACTGTTCCTTTTTGCAGATGATCTCTGAATACAATATGTCTTACCATATTTTTAGGAATGGCTAGTTATTAAAAATAAAGCTAAGATATGACCCATTGTAACATTTATTTTATCATCTCTAAATTACATGCAAGACTTAAGATAAGACTATCTTATCAACCACTAGTATGATGCCCGTGCGTTGCTATGGAATAATACAAACACATGGATGGTACAATTATTCTAGAGTGTTTGCAATGGAATAACAAAAACACATGTATCTACCAGTTGTTCTGATTCAGAATTGTATGTCAAGCATAAAGCCATGTGATTTTCATTCATATACCAGCAACAAATGCCAATTAACTCTCCAGCTTCTTTCCTTACACAAGCATCGTCTACCTCCCTGCCCCTCCTTCCCTCTACCTTCATTTTCTTTGTCCGTCCTAGTTTTAGCATTGTCGTTACTTTAAAAGTTTATCATCTCATCGTACCACCGCTTTAAACCTTTTATTAATGTTAGCGGCTCTATGGAATGATCTTCACATATCATGAGAGATGATGACATAATTTTTTCTTCTTATTTACGCATAGTGCAATGCCAATGTTTCTTTGAACACAATATAAAAATAACGCTTTTGTGGCTGCAAGAAACGTACAAAAACATATAATGTCTATTACTGAGAATATCAAATTAAAGAAATAATCCAACATTCTCCTTGAGTACTTGAATTTTTTGCATAAGTGCACAACTCAATAGCATATGATTCGGTAGCTTAACATTCAAAGCGACTGCTAATGCAAAAATTCATTTTTGAGAGGAAATTCTAGAATTGTTGGCAAATCAGCATAACCAATACACCATCAGTTACAAGAATGTTGTCTCCTAGCCTTGTGCAGCATATCATGGAAAATAAGGAAATTAACATAATGGAGAAATGCATGCTAGGTGATTTATCTCAACAGACTACCTTCATTTTCTTTGTCCGTTCTAGTTTTAGCATTGTCGTTGCTTTAAAAGTTTACCATCTCATCGTACCACCGCTTTAAACCTTTTATTAATGTTAGCAACTTTATGAAATGATCTTCACATATCGTGAGAGATGATGACATGATTTTTTCTTCTTATTTAACGCATAGTGCAATGCCAATGTTTCTTTGAACACGATATAAAGATAGCCCTTTTGTGGCTGCAAGAAACGTACAAAAACACATAGTGTCTATTATTGAGAATATCAAATTGAAGAAATAATTCAACATTCTCCTTGAGTACTTGATTTTTTTTGCATAAATGCACAACTCAATAGCATATGATTCGGTAGCTTAACATTCAAAGCGACTGCTAATTCAAAAATTCATTTTTTGAGAGGAAATTCTAGAATTGTTGGCAAACTAGCATAACCAATACACTGTCAGTTACAAGAATGTTGTCTCCTAGCCTTGTGCAACATATCATGGAAAATAAGGAAATCAACATAATGGAGAAATGCATGCTAGGTGATTTATCTCAACAGAAAAAAAAATGAAGAGCTTTAGCACCTATACTTGCATGAAGCCACAAACTGGTATTTTAGTAGACAGTATAACTACCAACTCCATCTCTTAGCAACATATCCTTCTCCATGGTAGGGGACTTCGGGTATATCTTACATATGAGATGTGGTAATGTAGCACAACATAGCTTATCAAATAGAAACATGCTTTATGTAGTAGGACATATATGATTATTCTATCTACTTCAACTTCCCCTAGGATTCAGATCAGAACACTGACAACAGCTAACATGGCATAAACCTGCACAAACTCAAGAAAATGGAAAAAAATATATAAGAGATTAAGGAAAACCAAGTCAAAAAACATGTCAACATTTCCTCCTCAACCAGGTCAAATCTGGAAGTGTATTTCTCGTTCATGTTGAATAAGAAAGCTAGATACATGTGCGTTGCTACGACATAAGAAAATATATTTACCAAATAATCATTTTGTTTCGTGAATACAAACGTTACAAGCTTTTGATGTTTTCGCAATATAAAGTGGTTGTAATGGCTTCTTTCTCGTGTTTCTCTCGTAGCTACAATAGTTAATCCTCATATAAAGACTAACAAACCAAAAAAATTACAAAACAGAAAGCATCAGTGTTAATTCTTCCATGGAGCGGCGGCTGGGACTACTTTTGAGCAGTTCCGGCCATTGCTTGGACTAAAGAGAACTACAATGCAAGCCCGGTACTGACTACATTAGCAACCAAACTAAGCAGTGAGTCCAGACAATGGTTGGATAAGGCAAGTCACACTGACCAACCAATTACCTCTTAGATCAACTATTGGGTAACTGAACCTGACGAAGAAGTAGAACACGACCCACTAGCCTGACCGCCGGAGTAGAAGCATGTGTGATCATCCGACTCCCCCGTGTCATACCTGCAGTGCCCTCCGGAGGCCTAGCACTCGCCGCACCATCTGGCGTCAGCCTTCCGTCGCACCTAGAACCCCGCCCTGACGGTGTCCCCGACGGCGCCGTTCCCGGCGGCCAGCATACGGAACAACAAAAACCGAGCAGCACCCGCACACCACTCCTAGGCCTAGTACGTCCTCCGGCACCGACATACCATTGGACAGCCTAGAGTACGAGCACCCCGGTGACGCAGACAAATGCATCATACACCAACAACAACGTCGATCTGGCGCTGCTGCAATTCACATAGGCTGTAAAGAACCGGTGGTGCGTAGGAGCTCTCCTTCTGCACCGCCGCCAAGCTCGCCAATGGATGAACGTGATCTAGAGTGGTGCAGATAAGAGGGAGGAGTGGAAAGTTTATCGATGGGACTGGCTCCTACCGCCGATAGCAAGGGCCGCGACCGCGGGGCCGATGAGGAGGGGGGAACCGGAGAAGTTTTTTCTCGGGATTGGAGAGGGAGGCGGCATCTGGAGCAACGGGGTGGGGTGCGGGAGATGAGGAGGGAGACGGGATCGGGAGCGAAGGGGTAGGGTGCGGGAGATGAGGAGGACGGGTGGTTGCGGGACGTGCGTTCGTGGGTAGTGGGTCTCTTTTCTTCTTTTTGTTTTGCTTTTTTTCGAGCGGGGATAGGAGAAGCGGGGGTGAGGGACACATCGTACGTGGGGGGGGGGGGGGTCGAACCATTACGATGTTCGATTCCCCTTCAATAATAGAGATTGTACATGACCTAAGGCGCCGAACAGGAGCTCCTCGATTTCTCAATGTCAAAAAAACAGCCTAAAAAAATCTCAATGTCTAAAAAAAACGATTTCTCAAAAAAAAAAAATCCCTCACCCACCCACCCACACCCCACCCCCGTCGTTTTTCCCGTGGTCCACGGACCATTTCCCAAATTTTCCCCACTCGCGAACCCTAACTTCGACCAGCCTCTCCCTCCAGATCCCCTCCCCTCCTCTCGCCAGGAGCAGAACCCACCCGCTCGGACCGCGCCGCGTAATCGCCATGTGGGTACTCCTCCATCTCTAAGCCCTCATCTCCTTCCAGTTCGTTGCTCGGTAGCGTCTGAATATCGTTTGCCTGCTTCCCGCGATCCGTGCGTTGCGTGTCATTTATGCGTGTAGCTGCATTGGTTGTTTCCTTTCGATCGAAGCTATATCGATGGAGCTACGGATTTACGCCAGAAATCCAGCGGGTTGGGGTATGGTCTGGTTGGTCTCTGCTGGGTCACGGCTTGGAAATGATCTGGAATGGGGAGGAACAAACTCGCTCTGTGGTCTTGGGGGTAGATTGTGAGCTGCCTTGGTGCCTTTCCGTGCGTGTGGGCAGTTTGATGCTTGCTTCCGCTTTGGAGAATCGTGAGCTCGATGCTATCTTCTGTAATGTGTGGTGATACACTGCATCTACTGATGGAAATGTGTATGCATCTGCTAGTGCCTAGTGGGCTCTAAACCAGTGTGTTGCAATAATTTTGACTACTGCTTTATTGAGGAGGTTAAAATGCATTTGAATGAGATCCCATCAAACGTAGAATTGGGGTGTCTTAGAGCATCTCTAGTCCATCCCCAAAAGCTAAATATTGGGCGAATTTTTTTGGTTCGGGGAATTATCAGTTTATCACTCATATGGCACTTCCCCCATTTCCTTTAATCCCCCCAAAAATAGCTTTTCATCCCCCAAAAGTTCCCTCTAGCCCATATTTGCTCTGGGAGAGGCACTTCTCAGTAAGAATGAGGAATACTGCTCGACCCGCTAGTCTCCCGCCCGACACGCCGCCGCAACCCGCGCCACCGGCCGTTTGCCGCCCCGATGACCAGGGAAATGGATCCCCTGGTCTGTGCTGCACCTCCAGCCACCCTCTCCGGCGCTGGAATCCCGCCGGCAGCGGTGAATTTTGTCTCCACGGCGGCGTCGGCGGCGCCATTGCCGCGGAGGACTACTTTCTTCGCCATGGACAGTTCTGCCTCTGCAGCCTGCAGCAGCGCCTTGTCCTGCGCCTCTTAGTTCTTCTGTCTCGCGGTCGCTCTCGGCCTTGGCCTTGGCCTCTGCCGCGGACTTCACCTCCAACTTCAACTTGCGTAGCTCCTTCTTTGACGCGGTCCAGCTCTTGCGACACCTCAGCCTACTGGGTGTATGAGGCCTCCTTGACGGCGTCCTTTCGTGTCCAGGGTGCCCACATTGCTTGCAGCCTTGACCTCTAGGACGTCGCTTTGGCCTTGGTCTGGTTGATTTGGCGTTCCAGCTCCTTTGCCATGGCCCGTGCTCTCGATAGCTCCGACTCGGCGCCGTCTCGCTCATTACCACATATGCCTTGCATTCGTTCAGCTTGTCCATGTTGGATTTCGCTAGTTGTTTAATTTCAGTGGACAGGTTCTGCATACAATAAGGTACTCCCTCCGTCCCAAAATTCTTGTCTTATATTTATCTAAATGTGGATATATCTAGTTACGTTTTAGTGTTAGATACATCCGTATCTAGACAAATCTAAGACAAGAATTTTGGGACGGAGGGAGTATATATGAATTACAATTAAACAGTACTAGTAGCCTCTTGATCACAAGAAACAGGGAAGATATGTTAAGTCGTCCATGAATTTTGGAATTAAAAGAGCACTTCTTGAGCTAGAACATGCTTCTTGGGCAGCTTGCTCGCCTTGAGACCGCCTTGTGGTACTCCTCAAATTTGGGACAGTGTCTGCTGCATGTTGTAACAATGGAAATTACCGCAACATGACTCTTGCACGTTGTAGGTGTTCGATGAATCGCGCAAGCCTAATGTGTGCAAATTTGAGCTTTTGGCGGATTAAGCTTGGGGGGTGGACTAGATGAACACAAATTTAACCCCCCAAAATATGGGAATTAAAGGATGGGGAATAAGATGAGGAATCAACTTATGGGGGATGGGCTAGAGATGCTCTTAGATCCTTTTCTTTTAATCACGCTGCTGCGCTCTCGTGTGTTTCATCTTAGAGACCACTTAATCTTGATTAATGCATCTGATGGAAGATATGGTGTTCCAGGGATAGGTAGGAGGATATGATACTTGAACCCCAAATGCATTAATGCCCCATCTGCAGCTCTTTATGCATGTTATGTTATTATGAAGT
This sequence comes from Triticum urartu, assembly GCF_056163025.1. Lineage (NCBI taxonomy): Eukaryota > Viridiplantae > Streptophyta > Magnoliopsida > Poales > Poaceae > Triticum > Triticum urartu. The sequence goes on from NC_141876.1 coordinate 112,827,060, forward strand.
CAGAGTTTTGTCCTTCTGTTTTACATGGCTAGCTTGTGCTTGGTTTAAAAAGATCAAAGCAGTATGTCAGTAGCTGCATTGTTTATCTCCTTTCTATTGGAACTAGATTGAGGTAGCATCAGATTTCGCACCAAGAATCTAGCGGGGTAGTGTATAGGATGAATAGTGTCTCGTGGGCTGTGGGTCACAGATTCAAATCAAGAAAGGACAAGAACAAGCTCGCTTGGTTGTCTTGTGGGTTCAGTGTGCCCTATAGCTGTTGATTAGTACTACACAGCTAAGATAACCGTGTAGATAGATGGACAGTTTCTGGCATGGTAGGCAGCTTGATGTTTATTTTACTTGGAGAATCAAGAGTTCGAGGTTATCTTCTACTGTGTAGGGATATAGTCGTGTTGTACAATCCGCTCCAACTTCATTAACAATTGGAAATGTGTATGCTGCTAGCATGTCGACTGTTAGTAGGCTCTAAACTAGTGCATTGCAATTCACGCCGCATGTCTGCATGGATAATTTGAGATGAGAATCCCTTTCTTACTATATTTTCTAGGGTTAAGGTGCATTTGACTTGAACCCCATCTTATCTGGAATTGGGAAATTCTAGTCATATTCTTGTTAGCATAGCATGGTCTCCCTGGGTGTTCATCTTTGGTGATGTCTTCGTGTTGTTATCCTCTGATGTAAAAGATGACGTTCCAGGGATAGGTGGGAGAAAATAACCAGCCTAGAATAGAACAATGTCTCCTGCGAGCTACCTGTCTACGCAGTGCATTTTATCCCGTCCGTAGCTCTTTATGTTGATTATGTAGTTATTAGATGGTTGACTTATGGTTTTCATACCAGAAAGGCAATGTGTTGCACCATTCATAAAAGGTTATGGAACAGTCAATTTCATTCTCTCAGCTTTTATTGTTTCTATTGTTGTTTTATCTCAGGGCGAATGAGGAACCCGTTGATCCCAAGAAGTATCTTGAGGAGCGGTGCAAGCCACAGTGTGTAAAGCCACTGTATGAGTATGAGGTGTGCTCTTTCTTTCTTTTGTTGTAACACCCTCTTAATTTTGACTGGGGAATTTAATGCGACAATACTGCTATTTCCATTATGGGAGTTACGAGAAATGACACTCTTTGGTCAGCATAATTATGAAACTATTTGGCCATGTGAATGTGAAAGTTTTTCCGCTGTGATATTCATGGTATTTTTGTATTGAAGCTTTATTTTAATTTTCCAGTTCAAATATCACCCTTCACATCCTAAGAAAAGTTGCATAGCTCAATTTTGTTACTTTCTGTAGTGACAATCTGTTCAATTATTTCAGTGAAAGTTAAATAATAGCTTCTAGATTGGTTGCACTGTGAAGGATTCATATAATCCTCTACTCTCTATGATGCTGTTTCCAAAACACAGTATATTCGGCAACTGATTAGAACTACTATCATTTGTTCTGTTGGAACAACACAAATGTCTGCTTAAATTGTAAGGTTGAAAACCATTTAGATCTTCATTGATTTAGTAATATTCTTCTTCATATTCAATTTGATTTTTCATCGCCATGCTGTTTGATTTATGTCAACATGATACTCCTATGTGATTACTTCTCCAACCTGTGTGGTGGCTGTATGATGCACAGAAATGTATCAAGAGAGTTGAGGCCGATGATACTGGGCACAAGCACTGCACTGGGCAATATTTTGACTATTGGTCATGCATCGATAAATGTGTAAGTACTTCCTCTCAAGTCAGAGATGGATACTGTTAAAAAAAACAGCTATAAGAAAGCACTGCCAAGATTGAAAATAACATGCCTCGTATATGCATCTGCAGGTAGCACCAAAGCTCTTTGAAAAGCTGAAATGATATTGGGGCGCTACTTTCAGTGAGTGAGCCTGGTCATTGGCCAGAACCTTGTTCAAGTTGAAATATTTGTCGAGTCTGCAAATTGTCCTGTGACTGTTTCGATTTCATGAACTTGTAATAAGAGCAACTATCTTGACACTTTTTGCAACCATTGATTTATGTTTGGCTAAGCACTGATGACAACTATAACAATTTGATGTCTGTTGATTACAGTTCTGGTACTGATCATTTTTCTCATCAAGATCATATCCAACGCAAATTGACAAGATTTCAACAACCCATAGCTAAGAACTGTGCACGCACCATGTAATGACCCATGAATTGGAGGTGGTTTCTGGTTATAAAAAACATTTGAGGAATATGTTCTGTAAATGTTTGAATCAAATATTTGCTTGTAAAATTACATGAAAAGAAACAACACTATGTGATCATGCTTACAGATGTTTAATTTGGCTTTCGGCCTAGGGTGGAAACATAGTCTTTTTCCATATACATGTGTAAAAGTTCTACTTTATTTCTTAATTTGTTATCTATACTCCCTCTGTGCCAAAATATAATGTATTAAAAAAAATTACAAGTCAATGTTTACTATGTTTGGCCATGTGTAGGAAAAAATATCAACATATGCAATACCAAATAAATAAAATATGAAGAAATATTTCATAATGGATCTAATGGTACTAATCTGGTATTTGTATGTACAGATTATTTTTCTATAAACATTATCGATGTAGAAACATTTCACTTTTGAAAATGGTTTGCCTTGTACTTCCTCCGTCTCATAATATAAGTGGTGTTAGAAATGCTTTTATATTATAAGACGGAGGGAGTATTTTGGAACATAGGGAATATGTGCTCATGGGCCCTCCAAGAATTGCAACATTGTTGTATCATTGTGTTGGTAGACTCAAATCATACAAGGTAGAAGTCCACGATATAAAATGTGAGTTTTCTCTTTCTAAATTTAAGCTTTGCCGAGAACCAACAATTTTGCTTGCATGACGAGAAAGGTTGTGCCTCTAGCTCACCATGGATCAACTATAGGCATATACCATATTAATGTGATTATTCTTTATGTGGAAGACACATTCTCGTCAATAACGATCCGCATGTGCTTTGTGATGATTTCATCAATCTTGAAACTTTGTGGCTCCATTTTTAGTAGAATTTGTATGTGTGTGCGCGAGAGTGAGCGTCTACATTGTATTGGTGTTTCTTAAAAGAAACTCTTAATTGTTGATGGTTTGACATTATCGTCAAGTACAAATGGACAACCACATTGATCGACAAGACCTCGGATTGATCGTGTGCATTCATATAAATAAGTCCTTGTCTATTTGTTGGAGAGACTTTAACTTGTTGGAGAGGCATTGCCGTGGTTATGAAGTCACTTGGACTCAACATTCTTCTCCTTGAGGCAATTTCACGAGCTTGCCCCAGATATTCTTGGTGGATCTTGAAGTGATCCATGGTCCTTCACATACTTGCTCAGAGGCAAATCCACACGAGCTCCCACACAAGGTATTGTTGTCTAGGAGACGCCAAATCTGCTAGAGTAATGGATCAAGACCTCTACACTTGAAGATTATTTTGCTCTCTCTCTCTCTCTCTCTCCCTCCCTCTCTCTCTCTCTCTCCCTCTCCCTCTCTCTCTCTCCCTCCCTCTCTCCCTCTCTCTCTCCCTCCCTCCCTCCCTCCCTCCCTCCCTCTCTTTCTCTAAGATTTTCCTCTCTTAAGATGAGACTCAAGAACAAGATGAAGCTTCCACATAAGTGTGGGGGCATCATGAAAGAGCCATTAGGCTTCATGATTGCCTTCTTGGAAGCACCGGAAATGGGTCAGAACAACCAAAATTCAAATAAGTCGGTCGGTGCTAAGGCTGAAAGATTGTGGATGTCGCCTAGAGGGGAGGGGGTGAATAGGCGCTTTAAAATAATTACGGTTTAGGCTTGAACAAATGCGGAATAAAACTAGCATTTAATTTGTCAAGCACAAAACCTAAAACAACTAGGGTCACCTATGTGCACCAATAACCTATACTAAGCAAGATAAACAACTAGGTGATAGCAAGATATATAACATGAAACACTATGACTATCACAAAGTAAAGTGCATAAGTAAAGGGCTCGGGTAAGAGATAACCGAGGCACACAGAGACGATGATGTATCCCAAAGTTCACACCCTTGCTGATGCTAATCTCCGTTTGGAGCGGTGTGGAGGCACAATGCTCCCCAAAATCAAAATGCCACTAGGGCCACCGTAATCTCCTCATGCCTCGCAAAATGCAAGATGTCATGATTCCACTAAGGGACCCTTGAGGGCGGTCATCGAACTCGTACAGATGACAACCCTTAGGGGCGGTCACCAAACCCGTACACTTTGGCAACCCTTGGGGGCGGTCACTGAAACCCGTACAAATTGCTCGGGGCGATCTCCACAACCTAATTGGAGACCCCGACGCTTGCCTGAAGCTTTACACCACAATGATTGAGCTCCGAAGCACCACCAACTGTCTAGGGCGCCCAAGCACCCAGGAGGAACAAGCTCTGGGGTACCAAGCACCCAAGAGTAATAAACTTCTCAACTTTTCACTTCCACGTATCACCGTGGAGAACTAAAACCGATATAACTAATGTTGGAAATATGCCCTAGAGGCAATAATAAATTAGTTATTATTATATTTCCTTGTTCATGATAATCGTTTATTATCCATGCTAGAATTGTATCGATAGGAAACTCAGATACATGTGTGGATACATAGACAACACCATGTCCCTAGTAAGCCTCTAGTTGACTAGCTCGTTGATCAATAGATGGTTACGGTTTCCTGACCATGGACATTGGATGTGTTGATAACGAGATCACATCATTAGGAGAATGATGTGATGGACAAGACCCAATCCTAAGCCTAGCACAAGATCGTGTAGTTCGTATGCTAAAGCTTTTCTAATGTCAAGTATCATTTCCTTAGACCATGAGATTGTGCAACTCCCGGATACCGTAGGAATGCTTTGGGTGTACCAAACATCACAACGTAACTGGGTGGCTATAAAGGTGCACTACGGGTATCTCCGAAAGTGTCTGTTGGGTTGGCACAAATCGAGACTGGGATTTGTCACTCCGTGTAACGGAGAGGTATCTCTGGGCCCACTCGATAGGACATCATCATAATGTGCACAATGTGACCAAGGAGTTGATCACGGGATGATGTGTTACGGAACAAGTAAAGAGACTTGCCGGTAACGAGATTGAACAAGGTATCGGGATACCGACGATCGAATCTCAGGCAAGTATCATACCAGTAGACAAAGGGAATTGTATACGGGATTGATTGAATCCTTGACATCGTGGTTCATCCGATGAGATCATCATGGAACATGTGGGAGCCAACATGGGTATCCAGATCCCGCTGTTGGTTATTGACCAGAGAGATGTCTCGGTCATGTCTGCATGATTCCCGAACCCGTAGGGTCTACACACTTAAGGTTCAATGACGCTAGGTTATAGGGAAAGTATGTATGCGGTTACTGAATGTTGTTCAGAGTCCCGGATGAGATCCCGGACGTCACGAGGAGTTCCGGAATGGTCCGGAGGTAAAGATTGATATATAGGAAGTGTGGATTTGGCCACCGGAAGTGTTCCGGGCATCACCGGTAATGTACCGGGACCACCGGAAGGGTTCCGGGGGTCCACCGGGAGGTGCCACCAGCCCCGGAGGCTTGCGTGGGCCAAGAGTGGGAAGGGACCAGCCCCTAGGTGGGCTGGGGCGCCTCCCACCAAGGCCCAAGGCGCCCTCAAGAGGAGAGGGGGCAAACCCTAGGGGCAGATGGGCCCTAAGGCCCACCCTAGGTGCGCCCCCCTCTCTCTTCCCCTTGGCCGCCACCTAGATGGGATCTGGGGGCTGCCGCCACCCCTAGGGAGGGAACCCTAGGTGGGGGCGCAACCCCTCCCCCTATATATAGTGGAGGTTTTGGGGCTGGCCAACACACAAGTCTCTCTCTCCCAAGGCGCAGCCCTACCTCTCTCCCTCCTCGTCTCTCGCAGTGCTTGGCGAAGCCCTGCTGGAGTACCGCGCTCCTCCACCACCACCACGCCGTCGTGCTGCTGCTGGACGGAGTCTTCCCCAACCTATCCCTCTCTCCTTGCTGGATCAAGGCATGGGAGACGTCACCGGGCTGCACGTGTGTTGAACGCGGAGGCGCCGTTGTTCGGCGCTTAGATCGGAATCGACCGTGATCTGAATCGCCACGAGTACGACTACCTCATCCACGTTCTTGCAACGCTTCCGCTTAGCAATCTACAAGGGTATGTAGATGCACTCCCCTTCCCCTCGTTGCTAGATTACTCCATAGATTGATCTTGGTGATGCGTAGAAAATTTTAAATTTCTGCTACGATCCTCAACAGTGGTATCAGAGCTAGGTCTATGCGTAGTTTCTATGCACGAGTAGAACACAAGTTGTTGTGAGCGTCGATTTTGTCAATTTACTTGCCGTTACTAGTCTTATCTTGATTCGGCGGCATCGTGGGATGAAGCGACCCGGACTGACCTTACACATACTCTTACGTGAGACAGGTTCCATCGACTGACATGCACTAGTTGCATAAGGTGGCTAGCGGGTGTCTGTCTCTCCCACTTTAGTCGAATCGGATTCGATGAAAAGGGTCCTTATGAAGGGTAAATAGAAATTGGCATATCACGTTGTGGTTTTGGCGTAGGTAAGAAACGTTCTTGCTAAGAAACCTATAGCAGCCACGTAAAATTTGCAACAACAATTAGAGGACGTCTAACTTGTTTTTGCAGGGTATGCCGTGTGATGTGATATGGCCAAAAGGATGTGATGAATGATATATGTGATGTATGAGATTGATCATGTTCTTGTAATAGGAATCATGACTTGCATGTCGATGAGTATGACAACCGGCAAGAGCCATAGGAGTTGTCTTAATTTATTTATGACCTACGTGTCAACATAAACGTCATGTAATTACTTTACTTTATTGCTAACCATTAGCCGTAGTAGTAGAAGTAATAGTTGGCGAGACAACTTCACGAAGACACGATGATGGAGATCATGGTGTCATGCCGGTGACGACGATGATCATGGCGCCCCGAAGATGGAGATCAAAAGGAGCAAAATGATATTGGCCATATCATGTCACTATTTGATTGCATGTGATGTTTATCATGTTTTACATCTTATTTGCTTAGAACGACGGTAGCATAAATAAGATGATCCGTCGCAATAATTTCAAGAAAGTGTTCCCCCTAACTGTGCACCGTTGCGAAGGTTCGTTGTTTCGAAGCACCACGTGATGATCGGGTGTGATAGATTCTAACGTTCAAATACAACGGGTGTAAGCCAGATTTACACACGCAATACACTTAGGTTGACTTGACGAGCCTAGCATGTACAGACATGGCCTGGGAACACGGAAGACCGAAAGGTCGAACATGAGTCGTATAGAAGATACGATCAACATGAGGATGTTCACCGATGATGACTAGTCCGTCTCACGTGATGATCGGACACGACCTAGTTGACTCGGATCATGTATCACTTAGATGACTAGAGGGATGTCTATCTGAGTGGGAGTTCATTATATAATTTGATTAGATGAACTTATTTATCATGAACAATAGTCTAAGTTGTCTTTGCAAAAAGGGTTGTAGATCAATAGCTTGCGTTGCAACTCCCTGTTTCAATACATTCCTAGAGAAAGATTAAGTTGAAAGATACTGTAAGCAATGATGCGGACTAGGTCCGTTGCCTGAGGAGTGTCCTCACTGCTACACAGAAGGCTTATTTCTTTGATGCACCGCTCGGTGTGCCAACCCCTCCAACATCGTCTGTGGATGTTATGAACATTTGACAGATACGTCCTGATGACTACTTGATAGTTAAGTGCACCATACTTTACGACTTAGAATCGGGATTCCAATGACGTTTTGAATGCCATAGAACATATGAGATGTTCCAAGAGCTGAAATTGGGATTTCAGGCTCATGCCCGTGTTGAGAGGTATGAGACCTCTGACAAGTTCTTTGCCTACAAGATGGAGGAGAATAGCTCAACTAGTGAGCATGCGCTCAGAATGTCTGGGTGCTACAATCACTTGAATCAAGTGGGAGTTAAACTTCCAGATAAGATAGTGATTGATAGAGTTCTCTAGTCACTATCACTGAGCTACTAGATCTTTGTGATGAACTATGTCATGCAAGGGATGGAGATGATCCCGGAGTTGTTCGCAGTGCTTAAGACCGCAAAAGGTAGAAACCAAGAAGGAGCATCAAGTGTTGATGGTTTAACAAGACCACTAGTTTCAAGAAGGGCAAGGGCTAGAAGGGAAACTTCATGAATGGCAAACCAGTTGCCGCTCCAGTAAAGGAACCCAAGGTTGAACCCAAACCCGAGACTAAGTGCTTCTATTGTAAGGGGAATGGTCACTGGTAGCGGTATTACCCCAAATGCATGGTAGATAAGAAGGCTGGCAACTTCAACAAAGTATATACGTGTTATTAATGTGTACCTTACTAGTACTCCTGGTAGCACCTGGGTATTGGATACCGGTTCAGTTGCTATTATTGGTGACTTGAAGCAAAAGCTACGGACTAAACGGAGACTGGCTAAGGGCGAGGTGACGATGTGTGTTGGAAGTGTTTCCAAAGTTGATGAGATCACCATCGCACGCTCCATCTGCCTTCGGGATTAGTATTGAACCTAGATAAATGTTATCATGTGTCTACGTTGAGCATGAATATGATTAGATCATGTTCATTGCAATACGGTTATTCATTTAAGTTAGAGAATAATGGTTATTCTGTTTACATGAATAATACCTTTCATGGTCATGCACCCTATGTGAAGGGTTAATTGAATCTCGGTCGTGGTAATACACATGTTCACGCCAAAAGATGTAGAGTTAATAATGATAGTACCACTTTCTTGTGGCACTGCCGCTTAGGTCATATTGGCGTAAGATGCATGAAGAAACTCCATGTCAATGGATGTTTGGAGTCACTTGATTTTGAATCGCTTGACACATGCGAGCCACGCCTCATGGGCAGGATGACTAAGACCCCGTTTTCAGGTACAATGAAACGAGCAAGTGACTTGTTGGAAATCGTACATGCTGATGTGTGTGATCCAATAAGAATTGAGGCGTGCAGTGGACATCGCTATTTTCTCATCTTCACTGACGATTTGAGTAGATATGGGTATATTTACTTAATGAAGCACAAGTCTGAAACGTTTGAAAAGTTCAAGCAATTTCAGAGTGAAGTTAAGAACCATCATAACAAGAAGATCAAATTCCTACGATCTGATCGATGGAGAATTTCTGAGTTATGAGTTTGGCAATCACTTAAAACATTGTGAAATTGTTTCATAGTTGACACCACCTGGAACACCACAGCGTAATGGCGTGTCTGGACGTCGTAATTGAACCTTATGAGATATGGTGCGATCTATGATGTCTCTTACCGATCTACTGCTATCATTGTGAGGTTATGCGTTAGAGACAGCTGCATTCACTTTAGATAGGGCACCATCTAAGTCCGTTGAGACGACGTCGTATGGACATTGGTTTGGCAAGAAACCAAAGTTGTCGTTTCTTAATATTTGGTGCTGCGATGCTTAAGGCTTCAGCCGGAAAAGCTCGAACCCAAAGCGGACAAATACATCTTCATAGGATACCCAAAGGTAATAGTTGGGTATACCTTCTATCTCAGATCCGAGGGCAAAGTGTTTGTCGCTAAGAACGGGTCCTTTCTCGAGAAGGAGTTTCTCTCGAAAGAATTGAGTGGGAGGAAGATAGAACTTGATGAGGTTGTTGAACCTCTACTTCAACCGGAAAGTGGTGCAACACAGAAAGATGTTTCTGTGGCGCCTACGTCGGTTGAAGAGGAAGTTAATGATAGTGATCATGAAGCTTCAGATCAAGTTGCTATCAAACCTCATAGGTCGACAAGGATATGTACTACTCTTGAGTAGTACGGTGATCCTGTCTTAGATATCATGTTGGATAACAATGAACCTACGAGCTATGAAGAAGCGATGGTGGGCCCATATTTCGACAAATGGTTAGAAGCCATGATAGGATCCATGTATCAGAACAAAGCATGGACTTTGGTGGACTTGCCCATTGATCGGCAAGCCATTGAGATAAATGGATCTTTAAGAAGAAGACGGACGTGGACGGTAATGTTACCATCTATGAAACTCGACTTGTGGCAAAAGAGTCTTTTCACAAGTTCAAGGAGTTGACTACGATGAGATTTTCTCACTCGTAGCGATGTTTAAGTCCGTCGGAATCATGTTAGCATTAGCTGTATTTTTCGATTATGCAATCTGACAGATGGATGTCAAAACAAGTTTTCTTACCAGTTTTCGTAACAAAAAGTTGTATGTGATACAATAAAAGGTTTTGTCGATCCTAAGGATGCTAAAAGGTATGCTGGCTCCAGCGATCCTTCTATGGACTAGAGCAAGCATCTCGGAGTCGGAATATATGCTTTGATGGAGTGATCAAAGCTTTTAGGTTTATACAATGTTTGCTAGAAACTTGTATTTACAAGAAAGTGAGTGGGAGCACTACAACATTTCTGATAAGTATATGTGGATGACATATTGTTGATCTCAAATAATGTAGAATTTCTGAAAAGCATAAATGGTTGTTTGAAGAGTGATTTTCAAAGGAAGACCTGGATAAAGCTGCTTACATATTGGGCATCAGGATCTATAGAGATAGATCAAGACGCCTGATGATACTTTCAAAGAACGCACACCTTGACATGATTTTGAAGGAGTTCAAAATAGATCAGTCAAAGAAGGGATTCTTACCTGAGTTGTAAGGTGTGAAGTTGAGTAAGACTCAAAGCTTGACCACGACAGAAGAAAGAGGAAGGACGAAGGTCGTCCCCTATGCTTTTGTCATAGGCTATATACGACATGCCATGCTGAGTACCGCACCTGATTTGTGCCTTGCCACATGTCTGGCAAGAGGGTACAAAGGTGATCAAGGAGTGGATAACTGGACAGTGGTCAAAATTATCCTTAGAGGAATAAGGAAATATTTCTCGGTTATGGAGGTGATAAAGAGTTCGACATTAAGAGTTACATCGATGCAAGCTTTAACACCTATCCGGATGACTATGAGTAGAAAAACCAGATATGTATAATGGAGCAACCATTTGGAATAGCCCCAAGTGGAATGTGGTAGCGGCATCTACGATATGACATAAAGTTTTGCGAAGTACATGCAGATCTGATTGTTGCAGACCCGTTGACTATAACATCTCTCACAAGCATAACATGGTCAAACCCAGAACTCATTGAGTGTTAATCACATGGTAATGTGAACTAGATTATTGACTCTAGTAAACTCTTTGGGTGTTAGTCACATGGCGATGTGACCTTGAGTGTTAATCACATAGCGATGTGAACTGGATTATTGACTCTAGTGCAAGTGGGAGACTGTTGGAAATATGCCCTAGAGGCAATAATAAATTAGTTATCATTATATTTCCTTGTTCATGATAATCATTTATTATCCATGCTAGAATTGTATTGATAGGAAACTCAGATACATGTGTGGATACATAGACAACACCATGTCCCTAGTAAGCCTCTAGTTGACTAGCTCATTGATCAATAGATGGTTACGGTTTCCTGACCATGGACATTGGATGTCATTGATAACGGGATCACATCATTAGGAGAATGATGTGATGGACAAGACCCAATCCTAAGCCTAGCACAAGATCGTGTAGTTCGTATGCTAAAGCTTTTATAATGTCAAGTATCATTTCCTTAGACCATGAGATTGTGCAACTCCCGGATACCGTAGGAATGCTTTGGGTGTACCAAACGTCACAACGTAACTGGGTGGCTATAAAGGTGCACTACGGGTATCTCCGAAAGTGTCTGTTGGGCTGGTACAAATCGAGACTGGGATTTGTCACTCTGTGTAACGGAGAGGTATCTCTGGGCCCACTCAGTAGGACATCATCATAATGTGCACAATGTGACCAAGGAGTTGATCACGAGATGATGTGTTACGGAACGAGTAAAGAGACTTGCCGGTAACAAGATTGAACAAGGTATCGGGATATCGACGATCGAATCTCAGGCAAGTATCATACCAGTAGACAAAGGGAATTGTATACGAGATTGATTGAATCCTTGACATCGTGGTTCATCCAATGAGATCATCGTGGAACATGTGGGAGCCAACATGGGTATCCAGATCCCGCTGTTGGTTATTGACCAAAGAGATGTCTCGGTCATGTCTGCATGATTCCCGAACCCGTAGGGTCTACACACTTAAGGTTCGATGACGCTAGGGTTATAGGGAAAGTATGTATGCAGTTACTAAATGTTTTTCAGAGTCCCGGATGAGATCCCGGACGTCACGAGGAGTTCCAGAATGGTCCGGAGGTAAAGATTGATATATAGGAAGTGTGGATTTGGCCACCGGAAGTGTTCCGGGCATCACTGGTAATGTATCGAGACCACCGGAAGGGTTCCGGGGTCCACCGGGAGGTGCCACCAGCCCCGGAGGCTTGCGTGGGCCAAGAGTGGGAAGGGACCAGCCCCTAGGTGGGCTGGGGCGCCTCCCACCAAGGCCCAAGGCGCCCGCAAGAGGAGAGGGGGCAAACCCTAGGGGCAGATGGGCCCTAAGGCCCACCCTAGGTGCGCCCCCTCTCTCTTCCCCTTGGCCGCCACCCAGATGGGATCTGGGGGCTGCCGCCACCACTAGGGAGGGAACCCTAGGTGGGGGCGCAGCCCCTCCCCTCCCCCTATATATAGTGGAGGTTTTGGGGCTGCCCAACACACGAGTCTCTCTCTCCCAAGGCGCAGCCCTACCTCTCTCCCTCCTCGTCTCTCGTAGTGCTTGGTGAAGCCCTGCTGGAGTACCGCGCTCCTCCACCACCACCACGCCGTCGTGCTGCCGCTGGACGGAGTCTTCCCCAACCTCTCCCTCTCTCCTTGCTGGATCAAGGCATGGGAGACATCACTGGGCTTCACGTGTGTTGAACGCGGAGGCGCCGTTGTTCGGCGCTTAGATCAGAATCGACCGCGATCTGAATCGCCATGAGTATGACTACCTCATCCGCGTTCTTGCAACGCTTCCGCTTAGCAATCTACAAGGGTATGTAGATGCACTCCCCTTCCCCTCGTTGCTAGATTACTCCATAGATTGATCTTGGTGATGCGTAGAAAATTTTAAATTTCTGCTACGATCCCCAACAACTAATGCAATGGCAAGGGCACATGGAGTGCCCAAGTCCCTCACTCTCATATCCCACCAAAGCAATGAAAGCTATGGAGGAATATGAGAGGAAGAACAATACGGAGAACACCAAGAACTCCAAGATCTAGATCCAAGGAGTTCCCCTCACATAGAGGAGAAAGTGATTGGTGGAAATGTGGATCTAGGTCTCCTCTCTCTTTTCCCTCAAGAACTAGCAAGAATCATTGGAGGGACTGAGAGATAGCAAGCTTAAAGAAGGTCAACAATGGGGGAAGAGCACGAGCTCAAAGGATTACAACCAATGGGGAAGAGGATCCCCCTTTTTAGGCCTCCCAAATCCAACTGTTATGCCCTTGGGCGGAAGTACCTGGAGTATAGTGCTCAGAAGAAGCATCCCGAGGAGGCAGTGCCGCCGGAGCGGTATTACCGCTCGCCCCAGCAGTACTACCGCCGAGGTAGTAGTATACAGGGGAGAAGCAGTACCATCACCCGTGACAGCCACCCTACAACCGCGGAGAGGAAAACGAGTCCAGAGGCGAGAAAATAGGCGGAAGTAGCAGCGGTAGTCGAACATGGAAGTACTGCGACAAGAAGTACTACCGTTGGGCTGGTGCGGTACTACCGTCTAAAAGGGTAGTACCGTGCCCAACTGTAGCCCTACTGCGTCGAAACGAAAGCGAGTCCAGAAGCCCAAAAACAAGCACAAGAGAGTGTTGTAGCTCATAGCGGAAGTACCGTACGAGTGGTAGTACCATGGAGTGATAACCCACAAGTATAGGGGGTCAATTGTAGCCTTTCTCGATAAGTAAGAGTGTCGAACCCAATGAGGAGCTAAAGGTAGAACAAATATTCCCTCAAGTTCTATCGACCACCGATACAACTCTACACGCACTTGACGTTCGCTTTACCTAGAACGAGTATGAAACTAGAAGTAATTTGTAGGTGTGAAGGGATAGGTCTGCAAGATAATAAAGAACACATAAATAAAATCTAGGGGCTGTTTAGATAAATAAACAATTAATTTAGTTTTAGTAGAGAGCTTTTTGTCACAAGAAAGTTATTTGTCCCTAGGCAATCGATAACTAGACCGGTAATCATTATTGTAATTTTATATGAGGGAGAGGCATGAGCTAACATACTTTCTCTACTTGGATCATATGCACTTATGATCGGAACTCTAGCAAGCATCTTCAACTAGTAAAGATCATTAAGGTAAAACCCAACCATAGCATTAAAGTATCAAGTCTCTTTATTGCCATACGCAACAACCCACTTACTCGGGTCTGTGTTTCTTTCACTCACGCCGCCCACCATAAGCAAATTATGAACATATTGCAACACCCTACACCGGGAACCCCTCACACTTGCGCAACACGGAGAGCACCATAGGACAACACCAATAATAAACACATACAAATAAAACCAATCACGATCACCAATTAACCTATAGGATAAAACGGATCTACTCAAACATCATAGGATAGCCATACATCATTGGGAAATAATATATAGCATTGAGCACCATGTTTAAGTAGAGATTACAATGGGAGAAGAGGTGTTACACCGCTGCATAGGGGGGAGAGAGTTGGTGATGACGGTGGCGAAGTTGTTGGTGTAGATCGCCGTCACGATGATGGCCCCGGCGGTGTTCTGGCGCCACTGGGAGAGGGGGGAGAGCCCCCTCCTTCTTCTTCTTCCTTGACCCCCTCCCCTAGATGGGACGAGGGTTTATTCTCTGGTCCATGGCCTCCATGGTGGCGGAGGGATCCATAATTCCGATTGGGCTAAAATTTTAACATGATTTTTATCCGGATATAAGCTTCCTTGCGGCCGAAGGACACGTCCAACCGACCTACGAGGTGGCCACAAGCTTGCCAGGCGCGCCCTAGTAGGGGGGCGCGCCCCTTGAGCTTGTGGCCACCCCCGGGCATCATCTCACGTTGATTATGCTTCCCAAAAATCACATATATTCCAAAAAAACGCCTTAAATTTTTATTGCGTTTGGACTTCATTTGGTATGGATATTCAACGAAACAAAAAACATGCTGTTGGGGAACGTTGCAGAAAACAAAAATTTTCCTACTCGTTTCACCAAGATCATCTAGGAGTTCATCTAGCAACGAGTCATTGGATGCATCTACATACCTTTGTAGATCGCGCACGGAAGCGTTCAAAGAACGGTGATGATGTAGTCGAACACGACGTGATCCAAATCACCGATGACCAAGCGCCGAACGGACGGCACCTCCGCGTTCAACACACATACGGGACGGGAGACGTCTCCTCCTTCTTGATCCAGCAAGGGAGAAGGAGAGCTTGATGAAGATCCAGCAGCACGACGGCGTGGTGGTGGATGCAGGGCGTCACAGTAGCAGGGCTTCGCCTATACTACGAGAGAGAGACGTAACGGGGAGAGAGGGAGGCGCCATGGGCTGTCGTATGAAATCCCTCCTCTCCCCCACTATATATAGGAGGGCCAAGGGGGGGTGGTGCGCAGCCTAGGAGATCTGATCTCCTAGGTGCGGCGGCCAGGGGGAGGATTCCCTCCCCCCCAAGGCACCTAGAGGTGCCTTCCACCACTTGGACTCCTCCCCCATGGAAACCCTAGGCGCATGGGCCTACTGGGGCTGGTGCCCTTGGCCCATGAAGGCCAAGGCGCACCCCCTACAGCCCATGTGTCCCCCCGGGACAGGTGGCCCCACCCGGTGGGCCCCCGGGACCCCTCCGGTGGTCCCGGTACAATACCGATAACCTCGAAACTTGTCCCGATGGCCGAAACAGCATTTCCTATATATAATTCTTTACCTCCGGACCATTCCGGAACTCCTTGTGACGTCCGGGATCTCATCCGGGACTCCGAACAACATTCGGGTTTCTGCATATACATATCTTCACAACCCTAGCGTCACCGAACCTTAAGTGTGTAGACCCTACGGGTTCGGGAGACAAGCAGACATGACCGAGACGACTCTCCGGTCAATAACCAACAGCGGGATCTAGATACCCATGTTGGCTCCCACATGCTCCACGATGATCTCATCGGATGAACCACGATGTCGAGGATTCAATCAACCCCGTATGCAATTCCCTTTGTCAATCGATATGTTACTTGCCCGAGATTCGATCGTCGGTATCCCAATACCTCGTTCAATCTCGTTACCGGCAAGTCACTTTACTCGTACCGTAATGCATGATCCCGTGACCAGACACTTGGTCACTTTGAGCTCATTATGATGATGCATTACCGAGTGGGCCCAGTGATACCTCTCCGTTATACGGAGTGACAAATCCCAGTCTTGATCCATGTCAACCCAACAGACACTTTCGGAGATACCCGTAGTATACCTTTATAGTCACCCAGTTACGTTGTGACGTTTGGTATACCCAAAGCACTCCTACGGTATCCGGGAGTTACACGATCTCATGGTCTAAGGAAAAGATACTTTGACATTGGAAAACTCTAGCAAACGAACTATACGATCTTGTGCTATGTTTAGGATTGGGTCTTGTCCATCACATCATTCTCCTAATGATGTGATCTCGTTATCAATGACATCCAATGTCCATAGTCAGGAAACCATGACTATCTGTTGATCAATGAGCTAGTCAACTAGAGGCTTACTAGGGACATGTTGGTGTCTATTATTCACACATGTATTACGATTTCCGGATAACACAATTATAGCATGAATAAAGACAATTATCATGAACAAGGAAATATAATAATAATGCTTTTATTATTGCCTCTAGGGCATATTTCCAACAGTCTCCCACTTGCACTAGAGTCAATAATCTAGTTACATTGTGATGAATCGAACACCCATGGAAATCTGGTGTTGATCATGTTTTGCTCTAGGGAGAGGTTTAGTCAATGGATCTGCTATATTCAGGTCCGTATGCACTTTACAAATCTCTATGTCTCCATTTTGAACATTTTCACGAATGGAGTTGAAGCGACGCTTGATGTGCCTTGTCTTCTTGTGAAACCTGGGCTCCTTGGCAAGTGCAATAGCTCCAGTGTTGTCACAAAAAAGTTTGATTGGCCCCGACGCATTGGGTATGACTCCTAGGTCGGTGATGAACTCCTTCACCCATATTGCTTCATGTGCTGCCTCCGAGGCTGCCATGTACTCCGCTTCACATGTAGATCCCGCCACGACGCTCTGCTTGCAGCTGCACCAGCTCACTGCTCCACCATTCAACATATACACGTATCCGGTTTGTGACTTAGAGTCATCCAGATCTGTGTTGAAGCTAGCGTCGACGTAACCCTTTACGACGAGCTCTTCGTCACCTCCATAAACGAGAAACATTTCCTTAGTCCTTTTCAGGTACTTCAGGATATTCTTGACCGCTGTCCAGTGTTCCTTGTCGGGATTACTTTGGTATCTGCCTACCAAACTTACGGCAAGGTTTACATCAGGTCTGGTACACAGCATGGCATACATAATAGAACCTATGGCTGAGGCATAGGGGATGACACTCATCTCTTCTATTTCTTCTGCCGTGGTCGGACATTGAGCTGAGCTCAATTTCACACCTTGTAACACAGGTAAGAACCCCTTCTTAGAATGATCCATATTGAACTTCTTCAATATCTTATCAAGGTATGTGCTTTGTGAAAGACCTATGAGGCGTCTTGATCTATCTCTATAGATCTTGATGCCTAATATATAAGCAGCTTCTCCAAGGTCCTTCATTGAAAAACTCTTATTCAAGTAGGCCTTGATGCTGTCCAAGAGTTCTATATCATTTCCCATCAAAAGTATGTCATCTACATATAGTATGAGAAATGCTACAGAGCTCCCACTCACTTTCTTGTAAACGCAGGCTTCTCCATAAGTCTGCGTAAACCCAAACGCTTTGATCATCTCATCAAAGCGAATGTTCCAACTCCGAGATGCTTGCACCAGCCCATAAATCGAGCGTTGGAGCTTGCACACCTTGTCAGCATTCTTACGATCGACAAAACCTTCCGGCTGCATCATATACAATTCTTCCTTGAGGAAACCATTAAGGAATGCCGTTTTGACGTCCATTTGCCATATTTCATAATCGTAGAAAGCGGCAATTGCTAACATGATTCGGACGGACTTCAGCTTCACTACCGGTGAGAAAGTCTCATCGTAGTCAACCCCTTGAACTTGTCGATAACCCTTAGCGACAAGTCGAGCTTTATAGATGGTCACATTACCATCCGCGTCTGTCTTCTTCTTAAAGATCCATTTATTCTCTATGGCTCGCCGTTCAATGGGCAAGTCAGTCAAAGTCCATACTTCGTTTTCATACATGGATCCTATCTCGGATTTCATGGCTTCTAGCCATTTGTCGGAATCCGGGCCCGCCATCGCTTCTTCATAGTTCGAAGGTTCACCGTTGTCTAACAACATGATTTCCAAGACAGGGTTGCCGTACCACTCTGGTGCGGAACGTGTCCTTGTGGACCTTCAAATCTCAGTAGGAGCTTGATCAGAAGTATCTTGATCATCATCATTAACTTCCTCTCTAGTCGGTGCAGGCACCTCAGGAACATTTTCTTGAGTTGCGCCATTTGCCGGTTCAAGAGGTAATACTTCATCAAGCCCTACTTTCCTCCCACTTACTTCTTTCGAGAGAAACTCTTTCTCTAGAAAGGACCCATTCTTGGCAACAAAGATCTTGCCTTCGGATCTGAGGTAGAAGGTGTACCCAATAGTTTCTTTTGGGTATCCTATGAAGACGCATTTTTCCGACTTGGGTTCGAGCTTCTCAGGTTGAAGTTTCTTCACATAAGCATCGCATCCCCAAACTTTTAGAAACGACAGCTTAGGTTTCTTCCCAAACCATAATTCATACGGTGTCGTCTCAACGGATTTCGAAGGAGCCCTATTTAAAGTGAATGCGGCAGTCTCTAAAGCATAGCCCCAAAAAGATAGCGGTAAATCAGTAAGAGACATCATAGACCGCACCATATCCAATAGAGTGCGATTACGATGTTCGGACACACCGTTACGTTGAGGTGTTCCAGGCGGCGTGAGTTGTGAAACTATTCCACATTTTCTTAAGTGTGTACCAAATTCGTGACTCAAGTATTCTCCTCCACGATCTGATCGTAGAAACTTGATTTTCCTGTCACGTTGATTCTCAACCTCACTCTGAAATTCCTTGAACTTTTCAAAGGTTTCAGACTTGTGTTTCATTAAGTAGACATACCCATCTCTACTTAAGTCATCAGTGAGGGTGAGAACATAACGATAGCCACCGCGAGCCTCAACACTCATTGGACCGCACACATCAGTATGTATGATTTCCAATAAGTCGGTTGCTCGCTCCATTGTTCCTGAGAATGGAGTCTTGGTCATTTTACCCATAAGGCATGGTTCGCACGTGTCAAATGATTCATAATCAAGAGACTCTAAAAGTCCATCTGCATGGAGCTTCTTCATGCGTTTGACACCTATGTGACCAAGGCGGCAGTGCCACAAATATGTGGAACTATCATTATCAACCTTACATCTTTTGGTACTCACATTATGAACATGTGTAGCATTACGTTCGAGACTCATTAAGAATAAACCATTCACCATAGGAGCATGACCATAAAACATATCTCTCATATAAATGGAACAACCATTATTCTCAGATTTAAATGAGTAGCCATCTCGAATTAAACGAGATCCCGATATAATGTTCATGCTCAAAGCTGGCACTAAATAACAATTATTGAGGTTTAAAACTAATCCCGTAGGTAAATGTAGAGGCAGCGTGCCGACGGCGATCACATCGACCTTGGAACCATTCCCGACGCGCATCGTCACCTCGTCCTTCGCCAGTCTCCGTTTATTCCGCAGCTCCTGCTGTGAGTTACAAATATGAGCAACGGCACCGGTATCAAATACCCAGGAGTCACTACGAGTACTGGTAAGGTACACATCAATTACATGTATATCAAATATACCTTTGGTGTTGCCGGCCTTCTTGTCCGCTAAGTACTTGGGGCAGTTCCGTTTCCAGTGACCCTTCCCTTTGCAATAAAAGCACTCTGTCTCAGGCTTGGGTCCATTCTTTGGCTTCTTCCCGGCAGCTTGCTTGCCGGGCGCGGAAACCTCCTTGCCGTCCTTCTTGAAGTTCTTTTTACCCTTGCCTTTCTTGAACTTAGTGGTTTTATTGACCATCAACACTTGATGTTCCTTCTTGACTTCTACCTCCGCTGATTTCAGCATAGAGAACAACTCAGGAATGGTCTTTTGCATCCCCTGCATGTTGAAGTTCATCACAAAGCTCTTGTAGCTTGGTGGAAGCGACTGGAGGATTCTGTCAATGACCGCATCATCCAGGAGATTAACTCCCAGCTGAGACAAGCGGTTATCTAACCCAGACATAGTGAGTATGTGCTCACTGACGGAACTATTTTCCTCCATCTTACAGCTGAAGAACTTATCGGAGACTTCGTATCTCTCGATCCGGGCATGAGCTTGAAAAACCATTTTCAGCTCTTCGAACATCTCATATGCTCCATGTCTCTCAAAACGCTTTTGGAGCCCCGGCTCTAAGCTGTAAAGCATGCCGCACTGAACAAGGGAGTAGTCGTCAACACGTGTCTGCCAAGCGTTCATAACGTCTTGGTTCTGTGGGACGGGTGGATCACCTAGCGGTGCTTGTAGGACATAATCTTTCTTGGCAGCTATGAGGATGATCCTCAGGTTCCGGACCCAGTCCGTATAGTTGCTGCCATCGTCTTTCAGCTTGGTTTTCTCTAGGAACGCGTTGAAGTTGAGGACTACGTGGGCCATTTGATCTACAAGACATAGTGTAAAATATTATAGACTAAGTTCATGATAATTAAGTTCATCTAATCAAATTATTAATGAACTCCCACTTAGATTAGACATCCCTCTAGTCATCTAAGTATTACATGATCCGAGTTAACTAGACCGTGTCCGATCATCACGTGAGACGGACTAGTCAACGTCGGTGAACATCTTCATGTTGATCGTATCTTCTATACGACTCATGCTCGACCTTTCGGTCTTTTGTGTTCCGAGGCCATGTCTGTACATGCTAGGCTCGTCAAGTTAACCCTAAGTGTTTTGCATGTGTTCCGAGGCCATGTCTATACATGCTAGGCTTGTCAACACCCGTTGTATGTGAACGTAAGGATCCATCACACCCGATCATCACGGTGTGCTTAGAAACGACGAACTTTAGGAACGGTGCACAGTTAGGGGAGAACACTTCTTGAAATTGTTATGAGGGATCATCTTATTTACTACCGTCGTTCTAAGTAAACAAGATGCAAAAACATGATAAACATCACATGCAATCAAATAATAATCGTGACATGATATGGCCAATATCACATAGCTCCTTTGATCTCCATCTTGGGGCTCCATGATCATCTTGTCACAGGCTTGACACCATGATCTCCATCATCATGATCTCCATCATTGTGTCTCCATGAAGTTGTTCGCCAACTATTACTTCTACTACTATGGCTAACGCGTTTAGCAATAAAGTAAAGTAATTTACATGGCGTTTCTTGATGACACGTAGTTCATATAAAAGAATAAAGACAACTCCTATGGCTCCTGCCGGTTGTCATACTCATCGACATGCAAGTCGTGCTTCCTATTACAATAGCATGAACATCTCATACATCACATATAGATCATTCATCATTCATCACAACTTTGGCCATATCATATCACAAACCACTTGCTGCAAAAACAAGTTAGACGTCCTCTAATTGTTGTTGCAAGTTTTACGTGGCTGAATTAGGGTTCTAGCAAGAACATCTTCTTACCTATGTTAAAGCCACAACGTGATTTGTCAACTTCTATTTACCCTTCATAAGGACCCTATTCATCGAATCCACTCCAACTAAAGTGGGAGAGACAGACACCCGCCAGCCACCTTATGCAACTGGTGCATGTTAGTCGGTGGAACCGGTCTCACGTAAGCGTACGTGTAAGGTTGGTCCGGGCCGCTTCATCCCACAATACCGCTGAAGCAAGAAAAGACTAGTAACGGCAAGAAAGTTGACAAATCTACGCCCACTGCAAATTGTGTTCTACTCGCGCAAGAAGAACTACGCATAGACCTAGCTCATGATGCCACTGTTGGGGAACGTTGCAGAAAACAAAAATTTTCCTACTCGTTTCACCAAGATCATCTAGGAGTTCATCTAGCAACGAGTCATTGGATGCATCTACATACCTTTGTAGATCGCGCACGGAAGCGTTCAAAGAACGGTGATGATGTAGTCGAACACGACGTGATCCAAATCACCGATGACCAAGCGCCGAACGGACGGCACCTCCGCGTTCAACACACGTACGGGACGGGAGACGTCTCCTCCTTCTTGATCCAGCAAGGGAGAAGGAGAGGTTGATGAAGATCCAGTAGCACGACGGCATGGTGGTGGATGCAGGGCGTCACAGTAGCAGGGCTTCGCCTATACTATGAGAGAGAGACGTAACGGGGAGAGAGGGAGGCGCCAGGGGCTGTCGTATGAAATCCCTCCTCTCCCCCACTATATATAGGAGGGCCAAGGGGGGGTGGTGTGTAGCCTAGGAGATCTGATCTCCTAGGTGCGGCGGCCAGGGGGAGGATTCCCTCCCCCCCAAGGCACCTAGAGGTGCCTTCCACCACTTGGACTCCTCCCCCATGGAAACCCTAGGCGCATGGGCCTAGTGGGGCTGGTTCCCTTGGCCCATGAAGGCCAAGGCGCACCCCCTACAGCCCATGTGTCCCCCCGGGACAGGTGGCCCCACCCGGTGGGCCCCCGGGACCCCTCCGGTGGTCCCGGTACAATACCGATAACCTCGAAACTTGTCCCGATGGCCGAAACAGCATTTCCTATATATAATTCTTTACCTCCGGACCATTCCGGAACTCCTCGCGACGTCCGGGATCTCATCCGGGACTCCGAACAACATTCGGGTTTCTGCATATACATATCTTCACAACCCTAGCGTCACCGAACCTTAAGTGTGTAGACCCTACGGGTTCGGGAGACAAGCAGACATGACCGAGACGACTCTCCGGTCAATAACCAACAGCGGGATCTGGATACCCATGTTGGCTCCCACATGCTCCACGATGATCTCATTGGATGAACCACGATGTCGAGGATTCAATCAACCCCGTATGCAATTCCCTTTGTCAATCGATATGTTACTTGCCCGAGATTCGATCGTCGGTATCCCAATACCTCGTTCAATCTCGTTACCGGCAAGTCACTTTACTCGTACCGTAATGCATGATCCCGTGACCAGACACTTGGTCACTTTGAGCTCATTATGATGATGCATTACCGAGTGGGCCCAGTGATACCTCTCCGTTATACGGAGTGACAAATCCCAGTCTTGATCCATGTCAACCCAACAGACACTTTCGGAGATACCCGTAGTATACCTTTATAGTCACCCAGTTACGTTGTGACGTTTGGTATACCCAAAGCACTCCTACGGTATCCGGGAGTTACACGATCTCATGGTCTAAGGAAAAGATACTTTGACATTGGAAAACTCTAGCAAACGAACTATACGATCTTGTGCTATGTTTAGGATTGGGTCTTGTCCATCACATCATTCTCCTAATGATGTGATCTCGTTATCAATGACATCCAATGTCCATAGTCAGGAAACCATGACTATCTGTTGATCAACGAGCTAGTCAACTAGAGGCTTACTAGGGACATGTTGGTGTCTATTATTCACACATGTATTATGATTTCCGGATAACACAATTATAGCATGAATAAAGACAATTATCATGAACAAGGAAATATAATAATAATGCTTTTATTATTGCCTCTAGGGCATATTTCCAACACATGCAACAAACAAGAACTGGCGCTGGGCACCGGATCAATATGTTAGTCCCAAAAATAATATAAAATGTTGCCAAAAGCATATAAAAGTTGTATAATATTGGCATGGAACAATAAAAAATTATAGATACGGCGGAGACGTATCATGGAGCGGAGCAGTACTACCGCTTGGAAGCTGAAAACTGCCCAAGAGAAACAGATGGATGTAGGAAAACCAGAATTGCCATAACTTCTACAAATGAGGTCCGAATTGAGCAAACGCCAAAGGTATAGATATGTAAAACCTCTATGAATGAAGAACCGACAAAAATCCCAACATCGGAAACATCATAGAAGATGCATGTGGACTACGTTTTCGATAAACTTGAGCTTGTCATGAAGATGACCATAAGCTCCAACTCACAAGGAGAAACACCAAACAAGAACCAAGAAAGATGATGCAAGGATGCAATGGTTTGAGCCCTCTACAAACGATACGATCAAGCTACTAACTTGAGAGCCCCCTTTGGTAGTACGACAATCGATCCTATAACCCGGTCTTCCAACTACCACCATGAGACCAGTAAAATAGAAAACCTATCTAGGGGAAACCCTTGCCTTGCACATAGTCCACTTGAGCTAGATGATGACGATCTCGACTCTCTCAAGTTGGACCACATTTCTTGATGGCTTGACGAAGACTAGATGATTGCTCCCCCATACTCCACTATGGGTGAGCCACTCTTTGGCACATTGATGACGCACAAGTATAGGGGAACAATTGTAGCTCTTTTTGATAAGTAAGAGTGTCAAACCCAACGAGGAGCAGAAGGAAATGACAAGTGGTTTTCAGCAAGGTAATGTCTGCAAGTGTTGAAATTGTAAGTAACAGAGTAGTTTGATAGCAAGATATTTTGTAACGAGAAAGTAATGGTAATAGTAACAAAAGTGCAGCAAGGTAGCCCAATCCTTTTGAGGCAAAGGACAGGCCAAAACAATCTCTTATAATAAGCAAAGCGTTCCTGAGGGTACACGGGAATTTCATCTAGTCACTTTCATCATGTTGATTCGATTCGTGTTCGCTACTTTGATAATTTGATATGTGGGTGGACTAGTGCTTTGGTGTTGTTCTTACTTGAACAAACCTCCTACTTATGATTAATCCCCTCGCAAGCATCCGCAACTACGAGAAAAGTATTAAGGATAAATCCTGACCATAGCATTAAACTTTTGGATTCAATTGGTCCCTTACGGAATAGCGCATAAACTAGGGTTTAAGCTTCTGTCGCTCTCACAACCCATCATCTAATAACTACTCCACAATGCATTCCCTTAGGCCCAAATATGGTGAAGTGTCATGTAGTCGACGTTCACATGACACCACTAAGGGAATCACAACATACATACTATCAAAATATCAAACACATATCAAGTTCACATGATTACTTGCAACATGATTTCTCTCCTGACCTCAAGAACAAAAGTAACCACTCACAAATGATAATCATGCTCAAGATCAGAGGGGTATTAAATAGCATATTGGATCTGAACATATAATCTTCCACCAAATAAACCATATAGTAATCAACTACAAGATGTAATCAACAATACTAGTCACCCACAAGCACCAATCTATATTTCCGGTAACAAGACTGAACACAAGAGATGAACTAGGGTTTGATATGAGATGGTGTTGTTGAAGATGTTGATGGATATTGCCCTCCCCAAGATGGGAGAGTTGTTGGTGATGATGATGACGATGATTTCCCCATCTGGGAGGGAAGTTCCCCCGGCAGAATTGCTCCACCGGAGGGCAAAAGTGCTCTTGACCAAGTTCTGCCTCGAGATGGCGGTGCTCCATCCCGAAAGTCCTCCCCTTATTTTTTCTAGGTCAAAATGACTTATATACCAGAAAGATGGGCACTGGAGGTGGGCCGAGGGGAGCACAACCCACTAGGGAGCGCCTGGGCTCCCTGGCGCACCCAGGTGGGTTGTGCCCACCTGGTGGGTCCCCTCTGGTACTTATTAGCTCCAATATTCCTCATATATTCCATAAAAATCTCCGTAAAGTTTCATCTTGTTTGAAGTTGTGCAGAATAGGTGGCCTGACGTAACTTTTCCAGGTCCAGTTTTCCAGCTGACGGAATTCTCCCTCTTTGTGTGTACCTTGCATATTATGAGAGAAAAGGTATTAGAATTACTCCAAAAAGCATTATTATGCATAAGAACATCATAAATAACAGTAGGAAAACATGATGCAAAATGGACGTATCACACATCTTCACAAGTCCATTGTCACCACAATGAACAACAAGCTTCAAGCATGATCTCTTCATGATGCTCCACTTGAACTTGCACACCGCAATTTTGATGACAATCACCACTTGATGTCATCCTCCATGGGTTGAATGAGTTATTCCTCTTGACGCAAGCCCGTGGAAATATACCTAACCCCAAATAGAACTCTCACGTAGACCATGGGTTAGTACATAAAGCGTAATGAATAATGCTTACCATACCATGGGATCACTTGATCCATCTTGATACATTTTGTACGCTTTGTGTGTTGATCAACTTGATTCACTCATTGACTTAGTCTTGATCAACCTTGTATCATGTCTTCTGTATGACCAATCTTTGGATAATTCCTTAAATAACACCTTGGTCAACACATAAACTCCTTGAAACCAACAAATGGACTTCAAGAAATGCCTATGAAAAAAAATCCTTCAAATATAACTCAAGGCAACCATTAGTCCATAGAGATTGTTACCAGTTACGAAAACCAAACATAGGGGAACCGCATGTTCTTTCAAAGGCTTCAGATGCACGATGGACAAAGGATTGGCCCACGGTCAATAGTTCATGCTAGGGGGAAGGTCACACTGGAATTCATGACTTACTCCGTAAGGTCATTTCCAAAACCATATACCGTTGATAATGAATCAACCTGGCTCAATGCTTCTAGGATTTGAAACACTGATCAACAAAATACTATTCTGACCCGTACACACCGAATACAAAATGGTGACTCGGGCATTTAAAACACGTGAAGTCCAGAATACCACCCTAGTACCACAAAACAAGATCGTCTTGGCGACACAAAACAAAGCTCATCTCAAAGGCACTAGTTGCAGAACACGACATCACTAGTTTCCAACGTGCCACACCTAGGTAAAACCCTACATGGTAGTGTGATACGTCTCCAACATATCTATAATTTTTGATTGTTCCATACTGTTATATTATCATTCTTGGATGTTTTATAATCATTTTATACCATTTTTTGGTACTAACCTATCGACATAGTGCCAAGTACCAGTTGCTATTTTTTGCATGTTTTTTACATTGTAGGAAATCAATGCCAAACGGAGTCCAAACGCAGCGAAACTTTTTGTGGATTTTTTATGGACCAGAAGACGTCCAGTGGGCCAAAGAAGCACTTGGGGGTACTCCGAGGGGAGCACAACCCACCAGAGCGCGCCCTGGTGGGTTGTGCCCACCTCGGATGCCCCCCGAACCGCCTCTTTACTCTATAAATACTCCAATATTCCAGAAACCCCAAGGGAGTCGACGAAAATCAATTCCAGCCATCGCAAGTTCCAGAACCACCAGATCCAATCTAGACACCATCTCGGAGGGGTTCATCATGTCCATTGGTGCCTCTCCGATGATGCATGAGTTATTCTTTGTAGACCTACGGGTCCGTAGTGTGAGGCCCAGATAATTAAGCTACAGTGAACCCCTGCTAATGATGCCACGCAGTGGCGGAGACAGGCCTGGGGCAGCTAGGGCTGTAGCCCCAGGCCTAGAAACAACTTCCTTTGTAATTTCTTCATGCAAAGCATAGAAAATCATAGAAGTTTATCACTCAACATAGCACAGCCCCAGGCGTAGTCTGCATCTAGCTCCGCCACTGATGCCACATCACTGATAACCCACAAGTATAGGGGATCGCAATATCTTTCGAGGGTAGAGTATTCAACCCAAATTTATTGATTCGACACAAGGGGAGCCAAAGAATATTCTCAAGTATTAGCAGCTGAGTCGTCAATTCAACCACACCTGGAAACTTAGTATCTGCAGCAAAGTGTTTAGTAGCAAAGTAATATGATAGTGGTGGTAGCGGCAACAAAAGTAAAGACAGCAAAAAGTAATATTTTTGGTATTTTGTAGTGATTGTAACAGTAGCAACGGAAAAGTAAATAAGCGTAAACCAGTATATGGAAAACTCGTAGGCACCGGATCAGTGATGGATAATTATGCCGGATGCGGTTCATCATATAATAGTCATAACATAGGGTGACACAGAACTAGCTCCAATTCGTCAATGTAATGTAGGCATGTATTCCGTATATAGTCATACGTGCTTATGGAAAAGAACTTGCATGACATCTTTTGTCCTACCCTCCCGTGGCAGCGGGGTCCTATTGGAAACTAAGGGATATTAAGGCCTCCTTTTAATAGAGAACCGAAACAAAGCATTAGCACATAGTGAATACATGAACTCCTCAAACTACGGTCATCACCGGTAAGTATCCCGATTATTGTCACTTCGGGGTTAACGGATCATAACACATAATAGGTGACTATAGACTTGCAAGATAGGATCTAGAACTCTCATATATTCATGAAAACATAATAGGTTCAGATCTGAAATCATGACACTCGGGCCCTAGTGACAAGCATTAAGCATTGCAAAGTCATAGCAACATCGATCTCAGAACATAGTGGAGGGATCAAACCCTAACAAAACTAACTCGATTATATGATAAATCTCATCCAACCCATCACCGTCCAGCAAGCCTACGATGGAATTACTCACGCACGGCGGTGAGCATCATGAAATTGGTGATGGAGGATGGTTGATGATGACGACGGCGATGAATCCCCCTCTCCGGAGCCCCGAACGGACTCCAGATCAGCCCTCCCGAGAAGTTTTAGGGCTTGGCAGCGGCTCCGTATCGTAAAACGCGATGATTTCTTCTCTTTGATTTTTTCTCATCGAAACTCAATATATGGAGGTGGAGTTGGCGTCGGAGGGTCTCCAGGAGGGCCACGAGGTAGGGGGGCGCGCCCTAGGGGGGGGGTGCCCCCCACCCTCGTGAGAAGGGTGTGGCCCCCCTGGTCTTCATATTTGGCGAGGATTGTTTTTATTTTTTCTAAGACCTCCCGTGGAGTTTCAGTTCATTCCGAGAATATTTGTTTTCTGCACATAAAACAACATCATGGTAATTCTGCTGAAAACATCGTCAGTCCGGGTTAGTTCCATTCAAATCATACAAGTTAGAGTCCAAAACAAGGGCAAAAATGTTTGGAAAAGTAGATACGACGGAGACGTATCAGTCACCACGGTTACTGTTGATAAGCTCGCATTGATTCAACCCCCGATCAAATTCAAATTTTAAAATCAAGTCAAAGTATAAATGGTTTCAAACTTTAAAACTAAATAGTTCAAGTTGTTGCAAATAATCATTTGTTAATATTGGTGGTGAACCAGCATTTTTAAAAGGTGTTTGAATGACCTAAAATAAATTAAAACAGAAGAAAAAAATTAGTTAAATGCCTTTTCAATTAATAGAATATTAAACTATTTCATTTTAGTTGACCAAACTTATGTGGCAGTGGTATAATTACAACACAACTTTAGGTGTTGATCCTGTTTTTATTTATGAAACTATTTGCTTTTGAAAAATAAAATAAAACAAAGCTTAAGAAGTAAATAAGAGAGAGAGAGAGAGAGGCCCACTGAACCCTGGGCCTAGCCAACCTGGGCCGGCCCAGCTCCCCCGCACCGGATGCCCACCCCGCTCCTTCCTGTTCCTCGGTCCCTGACCGCTACAGGGCGCGGGTTCCGCCCGACCATCTCGCCGACGGTGGGCGAGGGGATAAGGCCACCCCGACGCCTCGACCTCCACCCCTCACTCCCACTTGCCCCCTCTCGTTCGCCTCTGCGCTTCCCCTCCCCCAGACCCACTTTGCTTCTCTCCTCGCTCCCTCGTCCTGATTTGGACTCACCCGACACAACCCCGCCGCGCCACCGCCGCCTGCGTGGCCACCGGCCGTCCCTCGTCGCCGTACCGCGTCCAGGAGCTGCGCCTCGACACCCTATTCATCAACGCGGAGCGCCACGAGCCAAGACACCGTCAAGCTGTCTCCTTCATCGTTCTTCCCGACTACATCCACCGTGCCTCGTCGTCGATTTGCACCGCTGCGACCACCTTGCGCCCTCCCTGAGCTCACTGCCACTCCCTACGGCTCCAATGTGAGCCTCCCCTTCTCCCCCTCGCCCCCTCGCCGTAGCGCCGCTCGTCTACTCGTTCCCGCGACTCCACTTGCACGCCCGCGCCTCCCCTGGCCCCGCTCGCGCCCGCCCCGTCTCTTGCCGCGCTCTGCTCGCCCAACTGCAGCCCAACGCGCGTGCTCGCACTCCCTTCTGCCCACTCGCCGTGCCCACAAACTCTCGTGCGCCCGTCGCTACTGCTCTTTCCCCTCGCGGCGCTGCTTGTTCTGATTCTGCTGCAGCGCTGCTGCTGCTCGTCACCGCCTGTTGCCGCCCGTGCCGCGCGCCTCCCCTCGCGTTTGCCTGCAGCCGCCGACCGCCCCGGCCTCGCTCCCATCACCAGCCCCCGGTCGCCTCCTCCTACCGCCCGCGTAGCCCCCCCCTCGCGCCTTGCGTCCAGGCCTCGCCTTGCTTGCCGCTCGCCCCGCGCTGCCCTCCTGCCTCGCCGCCAGCGCCGCCTCTACTGCCTACCCGCCGCCGCCCTGCACGCCCTTGGCCGCGCCCACGCGCGCGCGGCTGCTGCTACCCCTCGCGCCCGCTGGCCGCGCCCAGCCCCTCCTTCCCTCGCTGCTGCCTCCGGCACCGCGCCGGCGCCCAGGCGCGCCCACGCGCCCGTGTCCGTTCAGGCGGGCGCCCACGCCCGCAGCCCCG
Organism: Triticum urartu; assembly: GCF_056163025.1. NCBI lineage: Eukaryota > Viridiplantae > Streptophyta > Magnoliopsida > Poales > Poaceae > Triticum > Triticum urartu. Next base: position 112,857,898 of record NC_141876.1, read on the forward strand.
TTAGCCTGTCGCCCGCTAGGCCCCCCCGACCAACTAACCAGGGGGCCCCACTTCCCTGTTATTTATAAAAATAGGTTTAAAAAATAATAATTAATATTATTTAATAAGTTAATTAACTTAATCAATCCTGTTAATTAACCTAATTAACTTATTAACTAATTAAACTGTTAATTAGTGTTAGTCAATGGCAACCGGGACCCACGTGCTAGTTTGACCAGTCAAACAGACTGTTGACTGATGACATCATGCTGATGTCATGCTGACACAATAATGACTTTTATCTATTTAAATTAATTCTGTTAATTCCGATAATGAATTAAAACTTTGGAAATTAATAGAAACTAAACCATAGCTCAGATCGAAAAACTTTCTACATGAAAGTTGATCAGAAAAACGAGACGAATCCGGATACGCAGCCCGTTCGTCCGCCACGCATCCCTAGCATAGCAAACACGCAACTTTTCCCCTCCTATTCATCTGTCCGAAAATGCAGAACACCGGGGATACTTTCTCGGATGTTTCCCCCCTTCGCCGGTATCACCTACCACTATGTTAGGTCACCCCTAGCACCGCATATTGCCGCGTCTTGCTTTGTGTTACATTTGATTGCTCTGTTATTTATTGTGTTCCCCCCTCCGTTACTTCTTTCCAGTAGACTCTGAGACCGGTGCCGATGTCCGTGTGTTCGTCTACACCGAAGGCGACCCCTCTCTCTTGCCAGAGCAACCAGGCAAGCCCCCCCTTGATCACCAGATATCGCCTATTCTTCTCTCTACTACTTGCATTAGAGTAGTGTAGCATGTTACTGCTTTCCATTAATCCTATCATGATGCATAGCCTGTCCTTGCTACTACTGTTGTTACCTTTGCCTACAATCCTAAATGCTTAGTATAGGATGCTAGTGTTCCATCAGTGGCCCTACACTCTTGTCCGTCTGCCATGCTATAATACTGGGCCGTGATCACTTCGGGAGGTGATCACGGGCATATGATATATACTTATACTGTTACATTACTTATGATACTGTTCGGAGATGGGGGCTGAAGGGGCAGGTGGCTCCATCCAGGTAGTGGTGGGCCTGAGTTCCCGACGGCCCCCGACTGTTACTTTGAGGTGGAGCGATAGGGCAGGTTGAGACCACCTAGGAGAGAGGTGGGCCTGGCCCTGGTCGGCGTTCGCGGATACTTAACACGCTTAACGAGATCTTGGTATTTGATCTGAGTCTGGCCACTTGCCTATATGCACTAACCATCTACGCGGGGACAGTTATGGGCACTCGACGTCGTGGTATCAGCCGAAGCCTTCATGATGTCAGCGACTGAGTAGCGCGCGGCGGGTTGGACCGCGTAACGCAACTTCCTTTGTAATGGAGGTTGCTAGGTCTGATCACCGGCCGCGTACGCAACGTGCGGGTGTGCAATGGGCGATGGGCCCAGACCCCTGCATCATAGGATTTAGATCGGCGTGCTGACCTCTCTATTGTGCCTAGGTAGGGCTGCGACGTGTTGATCTTCCGAGGCCGGGCATGACCCAGAAAAGTGTGTCAGAACAAAGGGGATCGAGCGTGTTGGGAAATGTGGTGCACCCTTGTAGGGAAGTTGATCTATTCGAATAGCCGTGTCCCTCGGTAAAAGGACGACCCGGAGTTGTACCTTGACCTTATGACAACTAGAACCGGATACTTAATAAAACTCACCCTTCCAAGTGCCAGATACAACCGGTGGTTGCTCTCTCACAGGGCGACGAGGAGAGGATCATCGGTTAGGATTACGCTACACGATGCTACTTGGTGAACTTACCATCTACTCTCTTCTCCTGCTGCAAGATGGAGGTTACCAGAAGCGTAGTCTTCGATAGGACTAGCTATCCCCCTCTTATTCCGGCATTCTGCAGTTCAGTCCACATATGATACCCTCATTCCATTTGATACCAATGCATACATATGTAGTGTAGCTCCTTGCTTGCGAGTACTTTGGATGAGTACTCACGGTTGCTTTGCTCCCTCTTTTCTCCCTTTCTATACCCGATTGCTGCGACCAGACGTTGGAGCCCAGGAGCCTGACGCCACCGTCGATGACGACTACTACTACTCGGGAGGTGCCTACTTGAAAGTGCAACTATCCCTAGGTGGTTTTGGTAATTCATAACAACATATAGCTCATTGAGCTAATGCTATTCCAAGATGATTATTTCAGGAAAGCTCAATGATTGGCATGGCATGGATGTGAAAGTGGAACCCTCAAAATGCTAAGGACAAAGGATTGGCTCAAGCTCAAAAGCTCAAGACTCTTCATTTTATATTTTAGTGATCCAAGATCACATTGAGTCTTTAGGAAAAGCCAATACTATTAAGGAGGGATGAGGTGTTGCTTAATGAGTCTCTTGCTTCATGTGCTTAGTGATATGCTCCAAAACCCTCAACTACTTTCCCATATCCACATATGACCTAAACCCTAAGCCAAACTCGGTCCTACCGATTCTTCCTATCCGGCGCCACCGAGTTTCACTTGTCATTAGCCACTGCCAAACCCTAGCATTTCGGTTCTACCGATAAGGATCTCGGTCTCACCGAGATGGGGTTGCAAACTCTCTGTTTCCCTTTCGTAACTTTTCGGTCCCACCGAAAGAGCGAATCGGTCCCACCGAGATTGCAATGTAAACTCAGTGTTTCCCCTTTGTAACTTTTCGGTCTCACCGAGTTCCACTCGGTCTCACCGAAAGAGCAAATCGGTCCCACCGAGTTTGCCTGACCAACTCTCTGGTTAGCTAATTACCAAATTCGGTCTCACCGAGTTTGTGTAATCGGTCTCACCGAGATTACGTTATGCCCAAACCCTAACCATATCGGTCCTACCGAGTTGCATGTCAGTCCCACCGAAAATCACTAACGGTCACTAGGTTTACATTTTCGGTCCGACCGAGCTTATTGATTCGGTCCCACCGAGATTGGAAAACTGTGTAACGATTGGATTTTGTGTGGAGGCTATATATACCCCTCCACCTCCTTCTCATTCAATGAGAGAGCCATCAGAACACACACACCATTCCAACTTATATGTTCTGAGAGAGAACCACCTACTCATGTGTTGAGACCAAGACATTCCATTCCTATCATATGAATCTTGATCTCTAGCCTTCCCAAGTTGCTTTCCACTCAAACCCTCTTTCCACCAAATCCAAATCCTATGAGAGAGAGTTGAGTGTTGGGGAGACTATCATTTGAAGCACAAGAGCAAGGAGTTCATTACCTACACACCATTTGTTACTTCTTGGAGAGTGGTGTCTCCTAGATTGGCTAGGTGTCACTTGGGAGCCTCCGACAAGATTGTGGAGTTGAACCAAGGAGTTTGTAAGGGCAAGGAGATCGCCTACTTCGTGAAGATCTACCGCTAGTGAGGCAAGTCCTGTGTGGGCGTTGGCCATGGTGGGATAGACAAGGTTGCTTCTTCGTGGACCCTTTGTGGGTGGTTGCTTCTTCGTGGACCCTTCGTGGGTGGAGCCCTGTGTGGACTCGCGCAACCGTTGCCCTTGGGTGGAGCCCTGTGTGGACTCGCGCAACCGTTACCCTTCGTGGGTTGAAGTCTCCATCCACGTGGATGTAGGATAGCACCACCTATCCGAACCACGGGAAAAACATCTAGCGTTTGAATTCTCCAAACCCTTCCCTTTACATTCTTGCAAGTTGCATGCTTTACTTTCCGCTGCCAATATACTCTTTGCATGCTTGCTTGAATTATGTGATGATTGCTTGACTTGTCCCAAAATAGCTAAAATCTGCCAAGAACTAAAATTGGGAAAAGGTTAAGTTTTTATTTGGTCAAGTAGTCTAATCACCCCCCCTCTAGACATACTTTCGATCCTACAAGTGGTATCAGAGCTTTGGTCTCCATTTGCTTGATCTCCATAGCTTTTGGTGGTCATAGCCTTGGTTTCACAACCTAGGAGAGTATGGCGTCTAGCGAGGGAAATTATCACCGTAGAGGTCCTTACTTTGATGGTACTAATTTTGCTAGTTGGAAGCATAAAATGAAAATGCATATTCTTGGACATAACCCCGCCGTTTGGGCTATTGTGTGTGTTGGTTTGCAAGGTGATTTCTTTGATGGGAGAGAACCAAACCGTGAAGCTACCGCGGATGAGTTGAAGATGTTGCAATACAATGCTCAAGCTTGTGATATTCTCTTCAACGGATTGTGCCCCGAAGAATTCAACAAAATCAGCCGCCTTGAGAATGCAAAGGAAATTTGGGACACTTTCATTGATATGCACGAAGGTACCGACTCCGTCAAGGAATCCAAGTTGGATGTGCTTCAAAGCCAACTTGACAAGTTCAAGATGAAGGATGGTGAAGGTGTCGCTGAAATGTACTCTAGGCTTGCTCTCATCACAAATGAGATTGCCAGCTTAGGAAGTGAAGAGATGACCGATAGATTCATCATCAAGAAGATCCTAAGAGCCTTGGATGGGAAATATGATACCGTGTGCACATTGATCCAAATGATGCCCAATTACAAAGATCTCAAGCCAACGGAGGTGATTGGAAGAATTATTGCTCATGAGATGTCACTTAAGGATAAAGAGGAACTTCACAACAAATCAAGTGGTGCCTATAAAGCCTCATGTGAAGCCCCTACATCATCAAGTGAGAAACAAGACTTCAATGAAGAATTGAGCTTAATGGTGAAGAACTTCAACAAGTTCTACAAGAGTACAAGCAAAGATAGAAGCTCCAAGTCAAGGTCCTACAATGACAAAAGATCTTCTAGTCGAGAGCGAAACTGTTACAATTGTGGAAGACTCGGACACTATTCCAATGAGTGTACGGCTCCCTACAAGAGAAGAGAAGATTCTCCAAAAAGAAGAAGCAAAGGATCACCACCAAGAGAGAGAAGGAGTAGAGATGATCGTTATGAACGAAGATACTCACGGAGAAGCAAGGATTCGGAAAGGAAGGAAAAATCATCAAGGAGCTACACAAGACAAAGACATCAAGCTCATGTTGGTGAATGGGTATCCGGCTCTGACTCCGACAGCCACTCTGAGAGAAGTTATCACTCCGACTCCGAAGATACTCAAGATGAAGGTGTTGCCGGTCTAGCACTTGTGTCAACCAACTCCTACGACATATTTGACTCACCAAATGAGGGAATTGGAAGATGCTTCATGGCCAAAGGTCCTAAGGTAACACACCCCGAGTATGTTGATTTCAATAGTGATGAAGATGACTTGTTAGGTGATGATTTGCTTGGTGACAACTCTAGTGATGAATACTATGATGAAAGACCAATTAATCATGCTAATCAAGATAAAACGAATGACAATGATAAGGAGAAGATTGAGGCTCTAACTAAAGAACTAAAAACTCTTAAGTTAGCTCATGACACTATCTTCGAAGATCATCGAGAACTTTTAAGAGCTCATGAGAAATTACGCTTTGAAAATCTCAATCTTGAGCAAGAGCATGAGTTCTTAAAGGCAATCAATGATGATCTCCGCAAGAAAAGTTCTTCTTACATTGCCAAGCGTTTACTCTTATCCACTTACATGCCTCAAGTCAAGTCTAGTAACAAGAAAGATTCTTCCTCTAGCAGTAACAATGATCATGTTAAATCCAATATTGTTGCTTCTAGTAGCTCTCTTGATTCCACTAATGATTCTCTTAGCCAAGTTACACTTGAGCAAGAAAATAGTTTATTGAAGGGAATTATAGAGAAAGGAGTGTACAAAAGCCTTGCCGGGAGTAAGCAATTCGAGGAAATTGTGCGCAAGCAAGGAATGCACCAGAAAATCAAGGTGTTGGTTTTGAACGAAAGTTCAATGCCAATGGAGTTGAGTGGGAAGAAGATCAATACCCCAAGATAAAGTTTGTTCCTCAACAAGAGAAGTATGATACTTCTTTCAAGGGGACACAAGCTCAAGATGATCTTCCACCACAAGACTACAAGCAAAAAGGCAAGGACAAGCTTCAAGAGGAAATTGATGCATTTGAAGAAGCTCCTAAGACCTTAGTCAAGTGGATTCCCAAGACTACTTCAAGTTACACTTCATCAAGTACGACTACAACTCCAAGGATTCCCATCAAGATGGTGTGGATCCAAAAGAAGAAGAACTAGAGAGTTCTTGAGGGTGACTCGGCCAACATACTTCGCTCTTATCATTTTGGCAAGAACAAGTGCAATCAACTTCCACATCCTGCACTAGTTCAAGGAGTCACAAACCCTCTTGTTGGTAAGACAAGGGACAAGGTAACCTAAAAGTTTTCATGGACATCATCTTGTGTGTGCATCACTCTATGTCTATGGATATCCTTGTTTGTTCCTTGAGGGACTAACCCATGTAGGTATTGAAAGTGCAATTCACTCAAATGGATAGCTCCAAGTGATCTACATCAACATTGAGCATCCACATCTTCAACATCTACATGAAGTCATCATCGACAAAACCCGAGGTTAGTTCATCCCTCTAAGGGGGGATATCACATCTAGGGGGAGCTTTACTCTAAGACTTGAGCTAAAGCAACTCTAAAGATGTGAACACAACAAAGCTTTATGTAAAAGTGGTAACCCCACTTGAGCTTAAACGATGAGTATGACCTATGATCAAGTGTTCTTACTTGACTCCTAAGTCAATATACTCATATATAGATGACCTTGTCATCGCAAATTGCTTGATAGATGCTAGAATTGGTTGTGCATGCCTTGTCACATATTTCATTTGCCATCTTATTGTGTGAGCATGCTGGTTGCACATTTTACTCATTCGAGGACATCCACTTGTTGTTTTGATTGTTTGGTTTTATTTCCTTTTGCCAAGTGGATGGACAAGAATGCCTAAGAACCTCCTCTACCTATCTATGCTTTTCTCGTCTCAAACTCTATTCATGCTACATCACAAAATTTGATCAAGTCAGATTCGAACCACTCTATGTGAGGAGCGCTCGGAGTCCCCGATTCGTCATAGACTTAAACTTCCAAAACCTCTTTATGATTCTCGGTCTGACTGATACCCTACTTTCGGTCCTACCGAGATCATTAAGTTGATCTAGGTTTTCGATCTCGGTGCAACCGATTTGAACCATTCGGTCACACCGAGTTTCAGTAACTGCACGCAGTTATGAATCTCGGTGCCACCGAGTCGTTCCACTCGGTCACACCGACAGGGTCGGGCTATATATAGTCACGGGCAAAATTTGGAAATTTCTCCGAACCCCTTCGCCCGCGCGATAGCCTGCTCTGCCCTCGTGGTCTCCGGATCGTCTTCTCGCCGCCAGCAGCCTCCAGTCGCTGGTCTCCGTCGCCGTCAACGGGAATTCTGCCCCGCCGTTGCCGCCGTAGCAAGTCCCCGCCGAACTAGGGTATGGACTTGATCTTTGTGCTATTCCTCAATCTGATTCCTAGCACATTGTGATCATATTGTTTCTAGCCACATTTGATAAACTTCTATCCAGTCAAAACGCTCATAGATTAGGTTTGATTCGAAAATTCTAGGTTTAGGTTTCCGCCGAAACTATCTCGGACCCACCGAGTTGAAAAACTCGGTCCCACCGATTTGGCTTATGCCATGGCACAAGTGAGACTCGGTCTGACCGAGAATTACTTATCGGTGTGACCGATTTTTGAACTCAGTGAAACCTTAGCAGTCTCGGTGCCACCGAACTGTGACTCGGTCCTACCGAGTTCACTAGTTTAGGTTCCAAAACTGCTTCGGTATCACCGAGTTTGAAAATCGGTAGATCCGAGATGATTTCAGTGGGAAACTAAAACTAAGTTTTTGGATCATTCTTTTTGCAAAAATCTCTGCATTTTGTGATGCTCATCCACTCTATCTCATCTATAATCTATTCACAGGGTCAGCAGTCAGTTTGCAGCATGTCTGATCACAGTGATAGCCAAAACATGTCAGAGCAGCAAGTAGTGATGAGTGAGGGCACTAGTCCCTCCAGTTCATCTGATGAAGGCAGTAGGAGCACTCCTAGTAACTTGCCAAAGGCTGCCACGAGACAAAGGAAGAAGAGGACTTCAGATTCCGAAGATGAGGACTATGTGGCAGAGGAAGAGGCCACTTCCAAGAGAATTGAACCAGCTCAAGGCACTAAGCCAGGCCTGAAAATCAAAAGGCCAGCAGGCAGGCAGCCCATGTCAAAGGCAAGAGCCTCAACTGAGAAGCCCACTCCCCAAGAGCCAGTTGCAGCTGAGGGCAAGAAAAGAAAGGAAAGGGTGAAGAAGACTGTTGCTAGAGTGCTTGGCAAGGCTTCCATCATGGAAGAGGAAGAAGAAGAAGAGGCAGTTGCACCAGCGCCCAAGGCACCCAAGCTTATGGGAGATGCCATAAAATCAGGGGGAGCTGCTTCCAAGGCCAAGTCAGCTCCAAAGCCAAAGCCCAAGAGGAATACACGGAGCATCCCTGCAGCTGAGAAGAACAAGGCCCCAGTGCCTGAGACTATTGCTGAAGAAGAAGAAGAAGAAAATGTCCTGAGAAAGCTAAAGCCCAAGATCCCAGACCACAACGATGCTCATCCTGTGGCTGAGGACATGAAGCTCAGGAGAGATTCAGGGCTAAGGAAATGGAGAGAAGCAGACCCATATGCTTCAAGGAGAAGGACTGCTGTGGACTACAGGTTTCACACCAAGGAGCAGCAGGATTTCTATGAGACTGTGCTGTTAGATAAGAAGCCAATTGTCTGTGACATGCGTTGGGTTGATTGGACATACATCAAGGACAATGAGGAGCACTAACCTGGAGTGCAAGACAGCTTCATAGCTTGTGGAGTAGCTGACTTTGTTGGACAGAAGCTCACAAAGTGGAACGAGGAGCTTATCATGCAGTTCTACTCCACGGCTCACTTCTATCCAGATGGGAGGATCACATGGATGTCTGAGGGTACAAGGTACCAATCCACAGTGGCTGAGTGGGCACAGATCATTAATGCCCCAGAGGAGCAAGATGAAGACTTGGATATCTATGCCAAGAAGAAGGTGGATCACAACTCCATGTCCAATATGTACAAGGAAATTCCCAATGAAGCTCTTGACACCTTCAAGTTTGGCTCTGTGCATTACCTTCTGTCAGGACTGCCTATGATCAATTGGATACTAAGGCACACCTTACTGCCCAAGTCTGGAGATCACAAGATGATCAGAGGCCATGCTATCAACTTGCTACATGTGTTTGATGTGCCTCAGAAGTTCAAGGTGATGAGCCTCATAGTGGAAACAATCAAGAGGACTGCAGCAGATCAGAAGAGGAGCTGCGGATATGCCCCTCAGATTCAGGAGCTCATCAACTCCAAGATGGGCACGGGCATATATCTATTGGATAAGGAACATTTGCCCATCCATCCAGATTTTGAGGATAACCAAGTGGTCATGACTGAGAACGAGCCATCATCTGCCCAAGCATTTGCAAAGAAGGAGAAGGCGAGGAAGGAGAAAGCTGCCAAGATGCCTACTCAAGAGGAGGCATCTGAATACTTCTTGAAGACCAAACAAGAGCAGCTTGGTTACTTGATTGCATCCACGCTGAGGATTGAGCAAAGTCTGGCCACCCTCACTCAGAATCAGCAGAGCCTAGAGAGAATCATGGAACAGAAGTTCTATGACTTGGATGTCAAGGTAACGGAAGTTCAGTCTGCAGTGGAGCAGCTCCAGGAGGACATGCAGGAGAGGAGAGGCAGGACTACTACTCAAGCCTTTGCCAGAGTGCCAAGAGGTCCGAGGTCATCTGCCGTGCCAGTTGCTGACACAAGAGCCACCACCTCAGCACCAGCCACAGCCTTAGTTCCACCAGCTCCAGCATCTACTTCAGCTCCAACTCCAGCGTCTACTTCAGCATCTACCGAAGCCTTCGTCCTTGGAGTGATCCGGACTCCACCACCACCTGAAGATCAAGCCTGAGCATCGATCTAGTGCTATGCATTTTCTAGGAACTTTTTGGTAACTTGTTGCCAAAGGGGGAGAAGATGTATAGATCATAGGCTTCGAGAGAGAGAGTGTTGCTTTGCTTTTCTCTCTTGCTTTATTTGGTGGTTTTTCAAACTTGTTTGCTTTTGAGTGCTTGAGATACTATGCTTGTGAGACATTGATGATCATGTGTTTGATCATAAGCTACACTTAATGCTTGATGAATGCTATTATCTTATCTATCTTATGTGATCATTCATTATTCTTGGTAATGAGTGCATGTATTTCATTCTTATCATTTTGAGCGCTCCACCAAGATGTATGTGACATGGAAGAGTAACCCATGACTCTAACTTCTTGTGCATTTGCAGTCCAAAGCAAATTTTAAATATGCACAAATTTAGGGGGAGCTCTTACTTATCACATACTTCTCAAAGCGACGATATATTTCATGCTTATTATCATTTGTCGAAGCTTTGATCTATATGTTGTCATCAATTACCAAAAAGGGGGAGATTGAAAGTGCAACTATCCCTAGGTGGTTTTGGTAATTCATAACAACATATAGCTCATTGAGCTAATGCTATTCCAAGATGATTATTTCAGGAAAGCTCAATGATTGGCATGGCATGGATGTGAAAGTGGAACCCTCAAAATGCTAAGGACAAAGGATTGGCTCAAGCTCAAAAGCTCAAGACTCTTCATTTTATATTTTAGTGATCCAAGATCACATTGAGTCTTTAGGAAAAGCCAATACTATTAAGGAGGGATGAGGTGTTGCTTAATGAGCCTCTTGCTTCATGTGCTTAGTGATATGCTCCAAAACCCTCAACTACTTTCCCATATCCACATATGACCTAAACCCTAAGCCAAACTCGGTCCTACCGATTCTTCCTATCCGGCGCCACCGAGTTTCACTTGTCATTAGCCACTGCCAAACCCTAGCATTTCGGTTCTACCGATAAGGATCTCGGTCTCACCGAGATGGGGTTGCAAACTCTCTGTTTCCCTTTCGTAACTTTTCGGTCCCACCGAAAGAGCGAATTGGTCCCACCGAGATTGCAATGTAAACTCAGTGTTTCCCCTTTGTAACTTTTCGGTCTCACCGAGTTCCACTCGGTCTCACCGAAAGAGCAAATCGGTCCCACCGAGTTTGCCTGACCAACTCTCTGGTTAGCTAATTACCAAATTCGGTCTCACCGAGTTTGTGTAATCGGTCTCACCGAGATTACGTTATGCCCAAACCCTAACCATATCGGTCCTACCGAGTTGCATGTCAGTCCCACCGAAAATCACTAACGGTCACTAGGTTTACATTTTTGGTCCGACCGAGCTTATTGATTCGGTCCCACCGAGATTGGAAAACTGTGTAACGATTGGATTTTGTGTGGAGGCTATATATACCCCTCCACCTCCTTCTCATTCAATGAGAGAGCCATCAGAACACACACACCATTCCAACTTATATGTTCTGAGAGAGAACCACCTACTCATGTGTTGAGACCAAGACATTCCATTCCTATCATATGAATCTTGATCTCTAGCCTTCCCAAGTTGCTTTCCACTCAAACCCTCTTTCCACCAAATCCAAATCCTATGAGAGAGAGTTGAGTGTTGGGGAGACTATCATTTGAAGCACAAGAGCAAGGAGTTCATTACCTACACACCATTTGTTACTTCTTGGAGAGTGGTGTCTCCTAGATTGGCTAGGTGTCACTTGGGAGCCTTCGACAAGATTGTGGAGTTGAACCAAGGAGTTTGTAAGGGCAAGGAGATCGCCTACTTCGTGAAGATCTACCGCTAGTGAGGCAAGTCCTGTGTGGGCGTTGGCCATGGTGGGATAGACAAGGTTGCTTCTTCGTGGACCCTTTGTGGGTGGTTGCTTCTTCGTGGACCCTTCGTGGGTGGAGCCCTGTGTGGACTCGCGCAACCGTTGCCCTTGGGTGGAGCCCTGTGTGGACTCGCGCAACCGTTACCCTTCGTGGGTTGAAGTCTCCATCCACGTGGATGTAGGATAGCACCACCTATCCGAACCACGGGAAAAACATCCGTGTCTCCAATAGCGTTTGAATTCTCCAAACCCTTCCCTTTACATTCTTGCAAGTTGCATGCTTTACTTTCCGCTGCCAATATACTCTTTGCATGCTTGCTTGAATTATGTGATGATTGCTTGACTTGTCCCAAAATAGCTAAAATCTGCCAAGAACTAAAATTGGGAAAAGGTTAAGTTTTTATTTGGTCAAGTAGTCTAATCACCCCCCTCTAGACATACTTTTGATCCTACACTACTACTACATGCAGCCCGCTGACGACGACCATGAGTAGTTTAGGAGGATCCCAGGCAGGAGGCCTACGCCTCTTTCGATCTGTATCCCAGTTTGTGCTAGCCTTCTTAAGATAAACTTGTTTAACTTATGTCTGTACTCAGATATTGTTGCTTTCGCTGACTCGTCTATGATCGAGCTCTTGTATTCGAGCCCTCGAGGCCCCTGTCTTGTAATATGATGCTTGTATGACTTATTTTTATTTGTAGAGTTGTGTTGTGATATCTTCCCGTGAGTCCCTGATCTTGATCGTACACGTTTGCGTGTATGATTAGTGTACGGTCAAATCGGGGGCGTCACAAGTTGGTATCAGAGTCGACTGCCTGTTGGAATCCCCCTTCCAATCTCCTTGGCCGAAGTCGAGTCTAGACATTATAAAACTTTTTACAAACATGGTTGTGTGCCTTACGGGCCCACGTCGCCATCTGGGTGGTATTAGGATCTTTTACTCCTCAATCCTTACTCTGTGAATCTGATCTCTCTTCTATTTGGGTTGAAGGTTTTACTAACTCTGACTCTAGGTTCTCGCAAATTCTTTCTTCCGAAGAGCCACTCATGCCGACGATGGCTTGAATCACGAGAAGATTTTGAAGATACTCTCTAATATTCTCTCGAGACTTTGTGCCCACCACTTTTGCTATTCCCGACCACCGATAAATCCTTATGGATGACTGCTTACACTTATCATTCATACCTTCGTTCCCAGTTGTCCCTGTTATTACTTGATACCCTGAAAAATTCTCCGATATCCCGAGAATCCTTTGTGCCAACCGCTTGGCAGCTCTTTTCTGCATTAATACCCCTACGGATAATTCCTCGCACTTACCGAGTATCTGCTCATTCCCAGTTGTTCATGTGTTTCGCAAAAGACTTCGAAATACCATTCGATCTTTCGAAAATCCTGAGCAGCCAATTGCTCTTGAAATTCTTGCTTGCTTGCATTATGGTTAATCCCATAAGTATAGTAATCTTATTGACAGCCCTTTTCATTAACATTTTGAGTCCGTTGATTCAATATGTTGCGAATGCTTGCAATCCTCATCCGAATCCTTATATTCATCCTTCCAGCTCAGACGTCATTTTAAACATGAGCTAGATCTCGACCAATCAAGCCATCGATTGTACCCCTAAGACTATTCAACTTATCAATCCCTAATTAGAACATTGCTTCTGATCCCTTGTCTTGGAATTCGTAATTCCTTTGCCTTTGATCTTTGAATTAGTCAGTTGTTTCTATAATCCGATGCCTTTGCATTCCTTCTTCCTCTGAATGAGTACCGATACTCACATCAACCCCGTAATGGACAACCAGACTCATTGCCGGGTTATTATCCGACAGTTTCCTCCAAATCCAAAATTCTTGTGAGCCTTTCCATGGGTATATAATGCCTTTGGTAAATTGTATCCTCTGCTTTGTTAACCATGCTCTACTTTCGAGCTTGTATTATTTACCCATGAACTTTGTGGTATATGTTTCTAAGATGCCCCAATGAATTGAACCAACGCCTTCCCTAATCTGTGTGAACCCGAAAGATTTCACGGGTCATACTTATCTGGTATTGCACCAGGTAAAACTTTCAACAACTAATGTCATTTTCGAAATACAAGAGGTGAATGTAAGGTTATGCATTGAGGAAGTGGGAGTCGACCTTGAACCTTTGTGTTCATGCCCATGGACATGATGTAGATCCTATCATGGAAGCTTCTTGTAATAATAACTATTTCCTTGATATAATGTCCTTTGGTATCGGTGAATTGATCCTTTTGCAATGGTGGTTCCGACCATGTTCTCCTTTAAATACCATTTCTCGTGCAAGTTTAAGCACTTGTCTTCTGCAGAGCAATGCCCTAGTCCAACCTCTACTTTGATCTGTCATCGAGTATTACCCCCTGGTATCTCGAGATTATCATGGAACTGCATACTTCTTATGAGTTCTTCATCAAGTGCTACATTCTCACTGATTCCAATTTTTCACGGGCTTTGAGTTATTAAACACTCAAAGACACCGATAACTGACTGAAGTCCGCACCGTGATTAAATAAATCTTGGTAACCTTCATGACTTACGAGTTTGAACTCGATCACGTCATTCCTAGCCTGCTTGGCTATATCCTTGGCATGCCGATTTTAACTGTGCTACCTGGTCCTTCTTCCCAAAGCAAAAATTTTGAGGTGAGCTAATCTTACGTCGATCTTCCTCGTCATAACAATTGTCCTTGAATGACAAGCTCGATTTCAAGTTTGTGCCGTACCTATGGTTTCAATAACTTCTCGCTTCATCATTCCGTTGACTTGATGTCATCGCCGATCGGTTACATCTTTTTGAAACCTCTCGACAAATGGGTCGTGATCATCATCAACATTTTGACCCCTTCCAGGATATCAATTGAATTCATGATGAGAAGTACCCTCCTTGCCCTCGATGATTTGTGTTATCATCGACCACTTTATTGCCTTGCGTTCAACACAAACTTGTTCGTGTTTCTAGCAACCCTATTGCTTTCAAGTTAATGGTCGATAATTCATTCTTAGGCTATTGGTTGTTGAATCACCTTTCTAACATTGATCATGCTACCTAAGACCATATTTTGGGTGCACTTTTCAACCAACGCTTAATTGTGTATGTTTTCCTTGAGCATACATCCTTATATCATTTGATCCGACAAATGTTATCTCCTTGTTCACATAAGTGTGGAAATCCATCTTTTGAAAATCGCAATGAATTGTCGTTGAGTTCATCAGCCACCTCTTCATCCTCTCCTTGGTTTTAATGATGAACTCTTGTTTTGGAACTCACTTCCATAGTACATTTCCTGAGAATCTTACAATGTCATCTCGACAATTTGTGTTGCACCTTTCTCGCCAGGCGTCCTAATATGAGATATCCAAACACCAATCAGATCTGAATCTTGGTCAGATATGATGATTGGAACATATTTCCAAGAGTTATAACATCGGTCTTTATGTGACCTGGTAAGTTGATGTCGTGCCTAGCACACCTGGCTGTAGGCCCTATTGTTATGGATTCCTTTTCAGCAAGGTTATCCATTCTTCCATGAGGAAATTGTAAAACTTATTCTACAAGTTATTCCTGATGGATCCTTTGTGTTTCCAAAGCCCGACCTTGCTTGAAGACCATGTCAATGCTATTACGAAGCATGTCTGTGGTACTCCGATTTTCAATAAGAGCATTGAAAGCGCAATGCTAAGTTTTTGGTATCCATTATCCAAACACCGCTGTATAGGTAATGCCATGAAAATTCCTCTCCCATTACCTAAAGGGTTTTCTACTTTATATCATGTCATGGATATCATGCCCTACTTGTCCTTGGGAAGGTTATACCCCTGAAATATGTGTTTAAACACATTTTTCCTTTCCATTGTTCTGTTTAACCTGATGATCACATTTTCCTTTCCATTGGTTTGTTTGACCTTCCTGGTGTTCTATATGATCTAAGCAGTAAGATTCTCATGCTTAGCTAAACTCCTTGGTGTACAATTCTATCAGCAAGACGCTATTACTATTGTTGATGACATTCCGTTAACCACCGATGGACGAGAACTTTACCTATTGGTCCACCTTGTTCAACGAGCAGGAAGATGGTTCTCTTCGTCCCTCGCCCTTGGTACCGACGTTGTTGCCGACATAACTGGCAGGCTACCCTCTGACATGCCTTGCTATCATGACCATGCAAGATGTCACCACTCCTACTTTATCCCACATGGTGGGCCCATAACCCACAGTTCCACAAGATCAAAACCTGACTCTCCTGTAAACCACCTGTTCCCAAGGTTGTTCCTCGCGCTTGACTTCATAAGTAATTCACGGACCACCTGTCTAGTGATCTAATCTAGTATGAGGCGTAATACCTATCCTCGTTGCCCTGAAACCCTTTCACCTTTTGATTAGGCATCGAACGATTGCCTATCCGTTTGAAACTTCTCATGGTACCTTCTTACTTTGCTCTCGATATCTTCTTAAGTTTCAAATCGAGAAATACTTATGCTTCTTCCCTGAGTTAACCGTCTGATGCTCGATCTTGTTAGGATCCGTCCTTATAGAGTTTTTCCCCTCTTATCCTTTCGTAAGTACGGTGAAGTTCCCGAAGGAAGGATGACAATTTCATCATGATGCATTGGTACATAGGAATGACGACATACATACTATGGATCGACCTCTTCGAGAAGAGCAACCTAGACGGGAAGATCCATTAGAATTTCGTAACCAGAACTTTCCCCCTTACTCTCCTCTTAAATCTCGGGACGAGATTTCTTGTAGTGGAGGAGATTTGTGACGCCCAGATAATTAAGCTACAGTGAACCCCTGCTAATGATGCCACGTCACCACGATTACTGTTGATAAGCTCGCGTTGATTCAACCCCCGATCAAATTCAAATTTTAAAATCAAGTCAAAGTATAAATGGTTTCAAACTTTAAAACTAAATAGTTCAAGTTGTTGCAAATAATCATTTGTTAATATTGGTGGTGAACCAGCATTTTTAAAAGGTGTTTGAATGACCTAAAATAAATTAAAATAGAAGAAAACAATTAGTTAAATGCCTTTTCAATTAATAGAATATTAAACTATTTCATTTTAGTTGACCAAACTTATGTGGCAGTGGTATAATTACAACACAACTTTAGGTGTTGATCCTGTTTATATTTATGAAACTATTTGCTTTTGAAAAATAAAATAAAACAAAACTTAAGAAGTAAATAAGAGAGAGAGAGGCCCACTAAACCCTGGGCCTAGCCAACCTGGGCCGGCCCAGCTCCCCCGCACCGGATGCCCACCCCGCTCCTTCCTGTTCCTCGGTCCCTGACCGCTACAGGGCGTGGGTTCCGCCCGACCATCTTGCCGACGGTGGGCGAGGGGATAAGGCCACCCCGACGCCTCGACCTCCACCCCTCACTCCCACTTGCCCCCTCTCGTTCGCCTCTGCGCTTCCCCTCCCCCAGACCCACTTCGCTTCTCTCCTCGCTCCCTCGTCCCGATTTGGACTCACCCGACGCAACCCAGCCGCGCCACCGCCGCCTGTGTGGCCACCGGCCGTCCCTCGTCGCCGTACTGCGTCCAGGAGCTGCGCCTCGACACCCTATTCATCAATGCGGAGCGCCACGAGCCAAGACACCGTCAAGCCGTCTCCTTCATCGTTCTTCCCGACTACATCCACCGCGCCTCGTCGTCGATTTGCACCGCTGCGACCACCTCACACCCTCCCCGAGCTCACTGCCACTCCCTACGGCTCCGATGTGAGCCTCCCCTTCTCCCCCCTTGTTCCCCCTCGCCATAGCGCCGCTCGTCTGCTCGTTCCTGCGAATCCACTTGCACGCCTGCGCCTTCCCTGACCCCGCTCGTGCCCGCCCCGTCTCTTGCCGCGCTCTGATCGCCCAACTGCGGCCCAGCGCGCGTGCCCGCACTACCTTCTGCCCGCTCGCCGTGCCCACAACCTCTCGTGCGCTCGTCGCTGCTGCTCTTTCCCCTCACGGCGCTGCTTGTTCTGCTTCTGCTGCAGCGCTGCTGTTGCTCCTCACCGCCTGTTGCCGCCCGTGCCGCGCGCCTCCCCTCGCGTTTGCCTGCAGCCACCGACCGCCCCGGCCTCGTTCCCGTCACCAGCCCCCGGTCGCCTTCTCCTGCCGCCCACATAGCCCCCCCTCGCGCCTTGCGTCATGGCCTCGCCTTGCTTGCCGTTCGCCCCGCGCTGCCCTCCTGCCTCGCCGCCAGCACCGCCTCTGCTGCCTACCCGCCGCCGCCCTGCACGCCCTTGGCCGCACCCACGCGCGTGGCTGCTGCTGCCCCTCGCGCCCGCGGGCCGCGCCCAGCCCCTCCTTCCCTCGCTGCTGCCTCCGGCGCCGCGCCGGCGCCCAGGCGCGCCCATGCGTCCGTGTCCGTTCAGGCGGGCGCCCACGCCCGCAGCCCCGTTAGCCCGTCGCCCGCTAGGCCCCCCCGACCAATTGACCAGGGGGCCCCACTTCCCTGTTATTTATAAAAATAGGTTAAAAAATAATAATTAATATTATTTAATAAGTTAATTAACTTAATCAATCCTATTAATTAACCTAATTAACTTATTAACTAATTAAACTATTAATTAGTGTTAGTCAATGGCAACCGGGACCCACGTGCTAGTTTGACCAGTCAAACAGACTGTTGACTGATGACATCATGCTGATGTCATGCTGACACAATAATGAATTGTATCTATTTAAATTAATTGTGTTAATTTTGATAATGAATTAAAACTTTGTAAATTAATAGAAACTAAACCGTAGCTCGGATCAAAAAACTTTCTACATGAAAGTTGATCAGAAAAACGAGACGAATTCGGATACGCAGCCCGTTCGTCCGCCACGCATACCTAGCATAGCAAACACGCAACTTTTCCCCTCCTGTTCATCTGTCCGAAAATGTGGAACACCGGGGATACTTTCCCGGATGTTTCCCCCCTTCGCCGGTATCACCTACCACTATGTTAGGTCACCCCTAGCACCGCATATTGCCGCGTCTTGCTTTGTGTTACATTTGATTGCTCTGTTATTTATTGTGTTCCCCCCTCCGTTACTTCTTTCCGGTAGACTCTGAGACCGGTGCCGATGTCCATGTGTTCGTCTACACCGAAGGCGACCCCTCTCTCTTGCCAGAGCAACCAGGCAAGCCCTCCCCTTGATCACCAGATATCGCCTATTCTTCTCTCTACTACTTGCATTAGAGTAGTGTAGCATGTTACTACTTTCCATTAATCCTATCATGATGCATAGCCTGTCCTTGCTACTACTGTTGTTACCTTTACCTGCAATCCTAAATGCTTAGTATAGGATGCTAGTGTTCCATCAGTGGCCCTACACTCTTGTCCGTGTGCCATGCTATAATACTGGGCCGTGATCACTTCGGGAGGTGATCACGGGCATATGATATATACTTATATTGTTACATTACTTATGATACTGTTCGGAGATGGGGGTTGAAGGGGCAGGTGGCTCCATCCAGGTAGTGGTGGGCCTGAGTTCCCGACGGCCCCCGACTGTTACTTTGAGGCGGAGCGATAGGGCAGGTTGAGACCACCTAGGAGAGAGGTGGGCCTGGCCCTGGTCGGTGTTCCCGGATACTTAACACGCTTAACGAGATCTTGGTATTTGATCTGAGTCTGGCCACCGGCCTATATGCACTAACCATCTACGCGGGGACAGTTATGGGCACTCGATGTCGTGGTATCAGCCGAAGCCTTCATGACGTCAGCGACTGAGCGGCGCGTGCCGGGTTGGACCGCGTAACGCAACTTCCTTTGTAATGGAGGTTGCTAGGTCTACTCACCGGCCGCGTACGCAACGTGCAGGTGTGCAATGGGCGATGGGCCCAGACCCCTACCGAGGGAGTCCTGGATTAGGGGGTGTCCGGATGGCCGGACTATACCTTCGTACAGACTCCTAGACTATGAAGATACAAGATTGAAGACTTCGTCCCGTGTCCGGAAGGGACTTCCCTTGGCGTGGAAGGAAAGCTTGGCGATACAGATATGTAGATCTCCTACCATTGTAACCGACTCTGTGTAACCCTAGCCCTCTCCGGTGTCTATATAAACTGGAGAGTTTTAGTCCGTAGGACGAACAACAATCATACCATAGGCTAGCTTCTAGGGTTTAGCCTCTCTGATCTCGTGGTAGATCTACTCTTGTACTACCCATATCATCAATATTAATCAAGCAGGACGTAGGGTTTTACCTCCATCAAGAGGGCCCGAACCTGGGTAAAACATCGTGTCCCCTGCCTCCTGTTACCATCCGGCCTAGACACACAGTCCGGGACCCCCTACCCGATATCCGCCGGTTTTGACACCGACATTGGTGCTTTCATTGAGAGTTCCTTTGTGTCGTCACTTTTAGGCCCGATGGCTTCTCCGATCATCAACAGCGATGCGATCCAGGGTGAGACTTTTCTCCCCGGACAGATCTTCGTATTCGGCGGCTTTGAACTACGGGCCAATTCGCTTGGTCATCTGGAGCAGATCGAAAGCTACGCCCCTGGCCATCAGGTCAGATTTGGAAGTTTGAACTACACGGCCGACATCCACGGAGACTTGATCTTCGATGGATTCGAGCCACATCTGCGCGCCGCACTGTCACGATGGGCATGATTTAGCTCTGCCGCCGAACAGTGCCCTGGAGACCGCACCTGTGTCCGCTCCGACCCCTAGCTCGGAGCCGATCACACCAACCGAGGATGGGTGGTTAGACACCACCTCGGGGGCTGCAATCTCTACAGCGATCGAGCCGAGCACCAACCCTATTCTCTGCAAAGCCCGTGACTCCAAGGAGCTGGACTCCTCTCCAGACTCCGAGCCCTCCGCACCCCGACCGATCGAACCCGATTGGGCGCCGATCATGGAGTTCACCGCCGCGGACATCTTTCAACACTCGCCCTTCGGTGATATTCTGAATTCACTTAAGTCTCTCTCTTTGTCAGGAGAGCCCTGGCCGGACTATGGTCGGCAAGGTTGGGATGCGGATGATGAAGAAATTCAAAGCCCACCCACCACCCATTTCGTAGCCATTGTCGATGATTTAACCGACATGCTCGACTTCGACTCCGAAGACAACGACGGTATGGACGCCGATGCAGGAGACGATCAAGAACCAGCGCCTATAGGGCACTGGAAAGCCACCTCTTCGTATGATATATACATGGTGGACACCCCAAAAGAAGGCAATGGCGATGGAACAGCGGAGGATGACCCCTCCAAGAAATAGCCTAAGCGCCGGTGTCAGCGGTGCCGCTCTAAATCCCGCCAAAACAAAAACGGTGATTCCAGCACGGGGGATAATAACACCCCGGACAGTGCTGAAGACAACCACCTCCAGCAAGATTCAGCACAGGAGGATAGAGAAGCCAGCCCTCATGAGAGAGCGGCAGACAGAGAGGTCGAGGACGATAATTATATGCCTCCCTCCGAAGACGAGGCAAGCCTCGACGACGACGAATTTGTCGTGCCGGAGGATCCCGTCGAACAAGAGCGTTTCAAACGCAGGCTTATGGCCACGGCGAGCAGCCTCAAGAAAAAACAGCAACAACTTAGAGCTGATCAAGATTTGCTAGCCGACAGATGGACTGAAGTCCTTGCGGCCGAAGAGTATGAACTCGAACGCCCCTCCAAGAGCTACCCAAAGCACAGGTTGCTACCCCAATTAGAGGAGGAAGCACCTAAACCTACATCACCAACGCATGATGCGGCCGACCGGCCACCCCGTGGCCGCGACAGAGAGGCCTCTCGGCCCTCCACTCAAGCCGCACCCCGGCGCCGCTCAAAAACTACCAAGGCATGGGAAAATGCGCCAGACCTGCGAGATATATTGGAGGGCAAGGCAAGGCAAACAAGATCGATCTACGGATCACGTGGGCGCCCCACGGCATGAGATGGTACTCGTCACGCCGGATACAGTAAATCCGGCCAGGCTGAACACAGTAGACAAAGCTCATTTGAGCTGCGTCGTGATGTAGCCCAATACAGAGGCGCCGCACACCCACTATGCTTCACAGATGAAGTAATGGATCATCAAATCCCCGAGGGTTTCAAACCCGTGAACATCGAATCATACGATGGCACAACAGATCCTGCGGTATGGATCAAGGACTATCTCCTTCATATCCACATGGCCCGCGGTGATGACCTACACGCCATCAAATACCTCCCACTCAAGCTTAAAGGACCAGCCCGACATTGGCTTAACAGCTTGCCAGCAGAATCAATTGGTTGTTGGGAGGACCTGGAAGCCGCATTCCTCGACAATTTCCAGGGCACTTATGTGCGACCACCAGACGCCGATGACCTAAGCCACATAATTTAGCAGCCAGAGGAATCGGCCAGACAATTCTGGACACGGTTCCTAACCAAGAAAAATCAAATCGTCGACTGTCCGGACGCAAAGGCCCTAGCAGCCTTCAAGCATAACATCCGTGACGAGTGGCTTGCACGGCACCTAGGACAGGAAAAGCTGAAATCTATGGAAGCCCTCACGACACTTATGACCCACTTTTGCACGGGAGAAGACAGCTGGCTAGCTCGCAGCAATAACATGACCAAGAGCCCTGGTAATTCGGATACCAAGGACAGCAGTGGCAGGTCGCGTCGCAACAAGCAAAAGCGCCGCATTAATGACGACATTGCTGAGGATAAGACAGTTAATGCCGGATTCAAAGGCTCTAAACCCGGTCAGTGGAAAAAGCCATTCAAAAGAAATACTCTGGGCCCGTCCAGTTTGGACCGAATACTCGACCGCTCATGCCAGTTACATGGCACCCCCGAAAAACCAGCCAATCACACCAACAGGGATTGTTGGATGTTCAAGCAGGCAGGAAAGTTAAATGCCGAAAGCAGAGACAAGGGGCTGCATAGCGATGACGAGGAGGAGCCCCGACCGCCGAACAACAGTGGACAGAAAGGTTTTCCCCCACAAGTGTGGACGGTGAACATGATATACTCAACCCACGTCCCGAAGAGGGAGCGGAAGCGTGTGCTAAGGGACGTATACGCGATGGAGCCAGTCGCCCCAAAGTTCAACCCATGGTCTTCCTGCCCGATCACTTTTGATCGAAGGGACCACCCCACTAGCATCCGTCATGGCAGATTCGCCGCATTGGTTCTAGACCCAATTATTGACGGATTTCACCTCACTAGAGTCCTTATGGACGGCGGCAGCAGCCTGAACCTGCTTTATCAGGATATAGTGCGGAAAATGGGCATCGATCCCTCAAGGATTAAACCCACCAGAACGACCTTTAAAGGCGTCATACCAGGTGTAGAAGCCAACTGTACAGGCTCAGTTACACTCGAAGTGGTCTTCGGATCTCCGGATAATTTCTGAAGCGAGGAGTTAATCTTCGACATAGTCCCATTCTGCAGTGGCTATCACGCACTGCTCGGGCGAACCGCATTTGCCAAGTTCAATGCGGTGCCACACTACGCATACCTCAAGCTCAAGATGCCAGGCCCTCGAGGCATCATCACGGTCAATGGAAATACCGAACGCTCTCTCCGAACGGAGGAGCACACGGCGACTATCGCAGCGGAAGTACAAAGCAGCCTCTCAAGGCAATTCTCCAGTCTGGCCATTAAATGTCCGGACACCATCAAGCGCGCCCGGAGTAACCTACACCAAGACCGCCCGGCATGTTCAGAGCAAGCGTAACAATGCGGCCCCAACCCCAGCCCTCACGAACTTGCGAAACCAGTGCTGCGCGTACATAACTACGCTCTGGAAATACCATGGGCATAGGGGGAGGGGCACCATCACGGCATGCCCGAAACGTGGCTTAAACCGCACTAGGGGCTGCCGATTTCTTAATTTTCTCTTATTTTCAGGACTCCATTCTTCGGAAGGCTTGTCCGGCAGTACAATTGCCGCACAAACGATACAACCAGGGAAGCAGAAAGCTACGCCGCACTACGAAACTCTAAGGTGGTCTCTATAACGAGCAGTATACCTGTTTCGCATAACATTCCACAGCTCGCCCCTGGAAAGGACATATTTGATAGTCCCATCTTTTGCTTATCGCACTATTTGTATCGTTCTGCTTTGATCGCAGCATTTTTAAATAAACAATGCATAGCTTCCGTCTATTATTGCATTACCTCTTTTTTACGAATATATGTTCATTAATGACATGTTGCACCCGTACACTTTGGTATGGCCAATACGCCAGGGGCTTAAGTACCCCACAACATGGTGTGAGAAGTCCGAACACTTTCACAAGTGCGGCACCCCAAACTTATAGCATTATATGCATCAACTTCGAATCATGTCTTAGGTCAATAGTTGGGTTTGCCCAGCTCCTATGTTTTGGTACCTTACGTTCTGTTATATCGGCTAAGGTAGCGCTAGGAGAACTACTGCAATTGTGCCCCAGTTGAGCTGGGCTAAGCACCTCAGTAGAGAAAGCTAAAACTGACCGTCATGATAAGGCAAGAGCTGGTCGCTGTTCGAGAGGTTTTTGAGTCCCTAAAGACTTATGCCGCTTAGAGCGAGGAGTCGGCTTTGTCCGGCCTAGGCGTGGATAGCGCCCCGAACTCGGTCTTCCGAGCACTAGGGGCTTCGCCGAAATTTAAAATTATAGAATTCTATGGCTAAGTGAGAGTGTTCAAGCATTATAGTCCGATTGCCTTGTTCGTTGTGTTGAGCGCCTCCCTCGAAGGACCCAAGAATGGGAAAAAGAGCGCTCATGTTTATCCCGAACACCCCAGCACTCGTGCCATGGGGGCAGAAGCCGAGGACTCGCCATCTCTCAAATTTGATAAACGGCCGCACAGAAGGTAATATTTTAAATTCAAAAAGCATTGCTTAGCGCACATGAACAAGTTTTCAGCGCACAGGACAAAACGAGCGAGTTCACTGAAAAATTACATTCATGGAACATTCATCCGCCACAAGGCGGGCACCCTTCAGAACGCCCTCATAATACATCTCGGGCTTGCAATGCTCCTTGCCCGGTGGTGGCCCGTCCTTCACAAGCTTCTCAGCATCCAGCTTGCCCCAGTGCACCTTCGCACGGGCAAGCGCCCTATGGGCACCCTCGATGCATACGGAGCGCTTGATGACTTCGAGTCTTGGACAGGCCTCCACCAGCCGCCTCACCAGCCCGAAGTAGCTCCCAGGCATGGCCTCTCTAGGCCACAGCCGGACTATGAGGCCCTTCATGGCCTGTTCGGCCACCTTATGGAGCTCGACCAGCTGTTTCAGCTGATCACTTAAGGGCACCGGGTGTTCGGCCTCAGCATACTGATACCAGAACACCTTCTCCGTCGAGCTCCCCTCCTCGGCTCGGTAGAAGGCGGCGGCATCCGACACGCTATGGGGCAAGTCTGCAAATGCTCCTGGAGAGCTCCGGATTCGGGTAAGTGACAAGTAATTCACTTTTACGTGCTGGCTTTGCATAAAGAATGCCTTACCCGCCGCTATCTTTTTATTGCCTCAACCTCCTGGAGGGCCTTCTGGGCTTCGGCCTTGGCAGACTTGGCATCTTCAATGGCCACCGCGAGCTCAGACTCTCGCGTCTTCGAGTCAAACTCCAAACTCTCATGTTTTTTCATGAGAGCCCGGAGCTCTTGCCGCACCTCGCCAACCTGCGTCTCATGCTTCTCCCGCTCGGTGCGCTCCGTGGCCGCCCTCTTTTCGGCCTCGGACAGCGCTTGCTTAAGGGTCGCCACCTCAGTTGTGGCCCCTACAATAGCCGCGTTAATCCTGTCACTTTTTGCAATTGCACCTTTCACATATTTCAATAAGGTATTTCTTACCTTCCTTCTCCTCGAGCTGCTTCTTGGCTAGGCCGAGCTCTTGCTCGGACCGCTCGAGGTTCTGCTTCAGCGTATCCACCTCCGCAGTCAGTACGGCGGAGGCCAGCAGCGAAGCCTGCATACGCATATTGACTTGATCATGTTAGACTCCTGCGAATGTTATTAGATCCTCTATTCGGCTTTTATTTCCGAACACCGAACAGAGCATCAGGGGCTACTGTCTATGCGGTAATATTTTTACATATTCTTTACTTACCTCAAAGCCTGTTAGAAGGCTGGCACAGGCTTTAGTCAGTCCGCTCTTGGCGGACTGAACCTTCTGGATCACCGCACTCATAATAGTGCGGTGCTCCTCGTCGATGGAGGCGCCGTTAAGCGTCTCCAGCAAACTGTCCGGTGCCTCCGGTTGGACGGAGGTCACCGGCTCGGTAGGCTTGCTCCTCTTGGAAGGAGACTACCTACCGGAGTCCGGAACCGTTGAAGGTTCCGGCGCGGTATCCGGCTCAAGGACGGACTTGGAGCCCTTGGGGGTTCTATCCCCTTTATGCCTGGAGTCCGGGAGGTTGCCTTGCGGCACCTCCAGGACCACCTCCTCCTGGCTTGGAACCTGTTGGGACGCCACCTCGGCACCGTCCGTAGGGTGGGGGGAGGAAGCCGTCGGAAGCAAATTCACATCCGACGAATCCAGGGAGCCGCTCGACGACTCGTCGAGCCCGGCCTTGGGCGGACTGCACAATCATGTTCGACGTAAGGAAAAACTGTGCAATGGGGGAATACTATGAATCACTCTGGTATCCGGATACTTACGATCTCGCCAGGGGCTTGGCCCTGTGCGGCCACTCCTCTCCGCCGTCGTCGGCGTTGGTGGAGTAGGCCGGAGGAGGGGTCTTCCCCCTCTTGGACCCTTCGGCCTCCCCAGTTGGGGCGACCTTCCTTTTCTTCCCGCCCCCCGCTGGAGGGGGAGAGGTCT
The DNA here is from genome assembly GCF_056163025.1 of Triticum urartu. Classification (NCBI taxonomy): domain Eukaryota; kingdom Viridiplantae; phylum Streptophyta; class Magnoliopsida; order Poales; family Poaceae; genus Triticum; species Triticum urartu. The sequence goes on from NC_141876.1 coordinate 112,884,375, forward strand.
CTTCTTCCTCCTCCTCGTCTTCATGGGAGGAGTGCACCTTGGAGTCGTCGGATGATGAATCTGACACCTCCTGGCGCCGGGCACTCTTTCAAGTCCCCGTGGCCTTCTTCTCCGGCACCACGTAGGGTGCCGGAACCAGCAGCTTCGCCAAGCGAGCGTCCGCTGGGCCTTCGGGCAAAGGAGCCGGACAGTTGATTTGTCCGGACATCTCCTGCCAATCCTGTCAAAGGTAAGGGAGCTTAGATCCCGCATGGAGTCAAACTATAAAAAACTAATACCCTATAAAAGGTAAAAACAGCTTACCGCACGAGCGTGACGCTGCGTGCTGAATCCGCGATCCTCGGTAGCGGATGCGGGGGCCTCGGCGCCCTTGAAAAGCACCTTCCAGGCATCTTCGTACATCGTGTCGAAGAGCCTGCTCAGAGTTCAGTGCCGCGCCGGGTCAAACTCCCACAGGTTGAAAGCCTGTTGTTGACACGGGAGGATCCGGCAGATGAGCATAACCTGGACTACGTTGACAAGTTTGAGCTTCCTGTCCACCAGGGTTTGGACGCATGTTTGGAGTCCGGTCAGCTCTCCTTTTTTACCCCACGACAGGCCCGTCTCTTTCCAGGAGCCGAGCCGCGTAGGAGGTCCGGACCGGAACTCGGGGGCTGCGACCCATTCAGGGTCGCGCGGCTCGGTGATGTAAAACCACCCCGACTGCCACCCCTTTAGGGACTCCACGAAGGAGCCCTCGAACCATAGGATGTTGGGCATCTTGCCCACCATGGCGCCTCCGCACTCCGCTTGGGTGCCGTGCACCACCTTCGGCTTGACATTGAAAATCTTGAGCCATAGGCCGAAATGGGGGCGGATGCGGAAGAAAGCCTCGCACACGACGATAAACGCCGAGATGTTGAGGACAAAGTTCGGGGCCAGATCATGGAAATCCAGGCCATTGTAGAACATGAGCCCCGGACAAATGGGTGGAGAGGGAAGCCCAGTCCACGGAGGAAATGGGGGAGGAACACCACCCTCTCATGGGGCCTAGGGGTGGGGATGAGTTGCCCCTCTTTGGGAAGCCGGTGCGCAATGTCATTAGACAAGTATCCGGCCTTCCTCAGTCTTTTGATGTGTCCCTCCGTGACGGAGGAGACCATCCACTTGCCTCCCGCTCCGGACATGGCTGGAGAAGGTTGAGGTGGGGTGTGCAGACTTGGGCACTGGAGCTCGAGTGCACGGAAATGGATAGGTAAAGGAGGAAGAAGGCGTGGATGAAAAGGTGGATCCTTATCCCCTTATATGGGTGGACGCGACTATGCGCCCCCACCAGCCTGGTAAAACTCGCTTATCTCCAAGCGCCATAGTCAATGGCGCGGTTGGGTTACCCACACCCGTATTGATGAGAATCCCGGAATAAGGGGACACGATCTCTGCTTTAACAAGACGTGCCAAGGAAACCACCTCGCTAAACACGCTGAGGTGGGACAGTAAAACGATTCGAATAAAGACTTGGCCATGGTGTGATGTCACGCTAAGGAATACGTCAGTAGATTAGATTTGTGTAAATATTATTCTCTCCATCGCAATATGTGGAAACTTATTTTGCAGAGCCGGACACTACCTTTGTGTTCAAAATCTTCTATGAAGTACTTGGAGGAGGAACCCGCCTTGCAATGCCGAAGACAATCTGCGCGCCGGACTCGTCGTCATTGAAGCCTAGTTCAGGGGCTACTGAGGGAGTCTTGGATTAGGGGGTGTCCAGATGGCCGGACTATACCTTCGTCCGGACTCCTGGACTATGAAGATAGAAGATTGAAGACTTCGTCCCGTGTCCGGAAGGGACTTTCCTTGGCGTGGAAGGAAAGCTTGGCGATACGGATATGTAGATCTCCTACCATTGTAACCGACTCTGTGTAACCCTAGCCCTCTCCGGTGTCTATATAAACCGGAGAGTTTTAGTCCATAGGACGAACAACAATCATACCATAGGCTAGCTTCTAGGGTTTAGCCTCTCTGATCTCGTGGTAGATCTACTCTTGTACTACCCATATCATCAATATTAATCAAGCAGGACGTAGGGTTTTACCTCCATCAAGAGGGCCCGAACCTGGGTAAAACATCATGTCCCCTGCCTCCTGTTACCATCCGGCCTAGACGCACAGTCCGGGACCCCCTACCCGAGATCCGCCGGTTTTGACACCGACACCTGCACCATAGGATTTAGACCCGCGTGTTGACCTCTCTGTTGTGCCTAGGTAGGGCTGCGACGTGTGGATCTTCCGAGGCCGAGCATGACCCAGAAAAGTGTGTCCGGACAAAGGGGATCGAGCGTGTTGGGAAATGTGGTGCACCCCTGCAGGGAAATTGATCTATTCGAATAGCCGTGTCCCTCGGTAAAAGGACGACCCGGAGTTGTACCTTGACCTTATGACAACTAGAACCGGATACTTAATAAAACTCACCCTTCCAAGTTCCAGATACAACCGGTGGTCGCTCTCTCACAGGGCGACGAGGAGAGGATCATTGGTTAGGATAATGCTACACGATGCTACTTGGTGAACTTACCATCTACTCTCTTCTCCTGCTGCAAGATGGAGGTTACCAGAAGCGTAGTCTTTGATAGGACTAGCTATCCCCCTCTTATTCCGGAATTCTGCAGTTCAGTCCACATATGATACCCTCATTCCATTTGATACCAATGCATACATATGTAGTGTAGCTCCTTGCTTGCGAGTACTTTGGATGAGTACTCACGGTTGCTTTGCTCCCTCTTTTCCCCCTTTCTATACCCGATTGTTGCGACCAGACGTTGGAGCCCAGGAGCCAGACGCCACCGTCGACGACGACTACTACTACTCGGGAGGTACCTACTACTACGTGCAGCCCGCTGACGATGACCAGGAGTAGTTTAGGAAGATCCCAGGCAGGAGGCCTGCGCCTCTTTCGATCTATATCCCAGTTTGTGCTAGCCTTCTTAAGGCAAACTTGTTTAACTTATGTCTGTACTCAGATATTGTTGCTTCCGCTGACTCGTCTATGATCGAGCTCTTGTATTCGAGCCCTCGAGGCCCCTGGATTGTAATATGATGCTTGTATGACTTATTTTTATTTGTAGAGTTGTGTTCTGATATCTGAAGGAAATATGCCCTAGAGGCAATAATAAAGTTATTATTTATTTCCTTATTTCATGATAAATGTTTATTATTCATGCTAGATTTGTATTAACCGGAAACATAATACATGTGTGAATACATAGACAAACAGAGTGTCACTGGTATGCCTCTACTTGACTAGCTCGTTAATCAAAGATGGTTATGTTTCCTAACCATAGACAAAGAGTTGTTATTTGATTAACGGGATCACATCGTTAGGAGAATGATGTGATTGACTTGACCCATTCCGTTAGCTTAGCACTCGGTCGTTTAGTATGTTGCTATTGCTTTCTTCATGACTTATACATGTTCCTATCACTATGAGATTATGCAACTCCCGTTTACCGAAGGAACACTTTGTGTGCTACCAAACGTCACAACGTAACTGGGTGATTATAAAGGAGCTCTACAGGTGTCTCCAAAGGTACATGTTGGGTTGGCGTATTTCGAGATTAGGATTTGTCACTCCGATTGTCGGAGAGGTATCTCTGGGCCCTCTCGGTAATGCACATCACCTAAGCCTTGCAAGCAATGCAACTAAATGAGTTAGTTGCGAGATTATGTATTACGAAACGAGTAAAGATACTTGCCGGTAACGAGATTGAACTAGGTATTGATATACCGACGATCGAATCTCGGGCAAGTAACATACCGATGACAAAGGGAACAACGTATGTTGTTATGCTGTCTGACCGATAAATATCTTCATAGAATATGTGGGAGCCAATATGAGCATCCAGGTTCCGCTATTGGTTATTGACCAGAGACATGTCTCGGTCATGTCTACATTGTTCTCGAACCCGTAGGGTCCGCACGCTTAAGGTTTCGATGACAGTTATATTATGAGTTTTGATGTACCGAAGTTGGTTCGGAGTCCTGGATATGATCGCGGACATAACGAGGAGTCTCGAAATGGTCGAGACATAAAGATTGATATATTGGACGGCTATATTCGGACACCGGAAGTGTTCCGGGGAAGTTTCGCATAAAACCGGAGTATCGGGGGGTTACTGGAACCCCCCGGGGGTTAATGGGCCTCATGGGCCTAAAGTGGAGAAGAGGAGGGGCTGCCAGGGCAGGCCGCGCGCCCCCTCTCCCCCTAGTCCGAATTGGACAAGGAGGGAGGGGCGGCGCCCCCCTTTCCTTCCTCTCCTCTCTCCCTTCCTTCCCCCTCTCCTACTTGGACAAGGAAAGGGAGGGGAGTCCTACTCCCGGTAGGAGTAGGACTCCTCCTGCGCGCCTCCTACTAGGGCCGGCCGCACCCCCCTTGGCTCCTTTATATACGGAGGCAGGGGGCACCCCTAGACACACAAGTTGATCCACGTGATCGTTTTCTTAGCCGTGTGCGGTGCCCCCTTCCACCATAATCCTCGATAATATTGTTGTGGTGCTTAGGCGAAGCCCTGCGACAGTTGAACATCAAGATCATCACCACGCCGTCGTGCTAACGGAACTCTTCCCCGACACTTTGCTGGATCGGAGTCCGGGGATCGTCATCGAGCTGAACGTGTGCTAAAACTCGAAGGTGTCGTAGTTTCGGTGCTTGGATCGGTCGGATCGTGAAGACGTACGACTACATCAACCACGTTGATATAACGCTTCCGCTGTCGGTCTACAAGGGTACGTAGATCACACTCTCCCCTCGTTGCTATGCATCACCATGATCTTGCGTGTGCGTAGGAATTTTTTTGAAATTACTACGTTCCCGAACAGTGGCATCCGAGCCTAGGTTTTATGTGTTGATGTTATATGCATGAGTAGAACACAAGTGAGTTGTGGGCGATATAAGTCATACTTCTTACCAGCATGTCATACTTTGGTTCGGCGGTACTGTTGGACGAAGCGGCCTAGACCGACATTACGCATACGCTCACGCGAGACCAGTTCTCCCGACGTGCTTTGCACAAAGGTGGCTAGCGGGTGTCAGTTTCTCCAACTTTAGTTGAACCGAGTGTGGCTACGCCCTGTCCTTGCGAAGGTTAAAACAGCACCAACTTGACAAACTATCATTGTGGTTTTGATGCGTAGGTAAGATTGGTTCTTGCTTAAGCCCGTAGCAGCCACGTAAAACTTGCAACAACAAAGTAGAGGACGTCTAACTTGTTTTTGCAGGGCATGTTGTGATGTGATATGGTCAAGACATGATACTAAATTTTATTGTATGAGATGATCATGTTTTGTAACCGAGTTATCGGCAACTGGCAGGAGCCATATGGTTGTCGCTTTATTGTATGCAATGCAATCGCCTTGTAATGCTTTACTTTATCACTAAGCGGTAGCGATAGTCGTAGAAGCATAAGATTGGCGAGACGACAATGATGCTACGATGGAGATCAAGGTGTCGCGCCAGTGACGATGGTGATCATGACGGTGCTTCGGAGATGGAGATCACAAGCACAAGATGATGATGGCCATATCATATCACTTATATTGATTGCATGTGATGTTTATCTTTTATGCATCTTATCTTGCTTTGATTGACGGTAGCATTATCAGATGATCTCTCACTAAATTTCAAGATAAAAGTATTCTCCCTGAGTATGCACCGTTGCCAAAGTTTGTCGTGCCCAGACACCACGTGATGATCGGGTGTGATAAGCTCTACGTCCATCTACAACGGGTGCAAGCCAGTTTTGCACACGCAGAGTACTCAGGTTAAACTTGACGAGCCTAGCATATGCAGATATGGCCTCGGAACACTGAGACCGAAAGGTCGAGCGTGAATTAGTAGATATGATCAACATAGCAATGTTCACCATTGAAAACTACTCCATTTCACGTGATGATCGGTTATGGTTTAGTTGATTTGGATCACGTAATCACTTAGAAGATTAGAGGGATGTCTTTCTAAGTGGGAGTTCTTAAGTAATATGTTTAATTGAACTTAAATTTATCATGAACTTAGTACCTGATAGTATCTTGCTTGTTTATGTTTGATTGTAGATAGATGGCCCGTGCTGTTGTTCCATTGAATTTTAATGCGTTCCTTGAGAAAGCAAAGTTGAAAGATGATGGTAGCAATTACACGGACTGGGTCCGTAACTTGAGGATTATCCTCATTGCTACACAGAAGAATTACGTCCTGGAAGCACCGCTGGGTGCCAGGCCTGCTGCTGGAGCAACACCTGATGTTATGAACGTCTGGCAGAGCAAAGCTGATGACTACTCGATAGTTCAGTGTGCCATGCTTTACGGCTTAGAATTGGGACTTCAACGACGTTTTGAACGTCATGGAGCATATGAGATGTTCCAGGAGTTGAAGTTAATATTTCAAGCAAATGCCCGGATTGAGAGATATGAAGTCTCCAAGAAGTTCTATAGCTGCAAGATGGAGGAGAACAGTTCTGTCAGTGAGCATATACTCAAAATGTCTGGGTATAGTAATCACTTGATTCAATTGGGAGTTAATCTTCCAGATGATTGCGTCATTGACAGAATTCTCCAATCACTGCCACCTAGCTACAAGAGCTTCGTGATGAACTATAATATGCAAGGGATGAATAAGACTATTCCCGAGCTCTTCGCAATGCTAAAAGCTGCGGAGGTAGAAATCAAAAAGGAGCATCAAGTGTTGATGGTCAACAAGACCACTGGTTTCAAGAAAAAGGGCAAAGGGAAGAAGAAGGGGAACTTCAAAAAGAAAAGCAAGCAAGTTGCTGCTCAAGAGAAGAAACCCAAATCTGGACCTAAGCCTGAAACTGAGTGCTTCTACTGCAAGCAGACTGGTCACTGGAAGCGGAACTGCCCGAAGTATTTGGCGGATAAGAAGGATGGCAAAGTGAAGAAAGGTATATGTGATATACATGTTATTGATGTGTACCTTACTAGAGCTCGCAGTAGCACCTGGGTATTTTATACTGGTTCTGTTGCTAATATTTGCAACTCGAAACAGGGACTACGGATTAAGCGAACACTGGCGAAGGACGAGGTGACGATGCGCGTGGGAAATGGTTCCAAAGTCGATGTGATCGCGATCGGCACGCTACCTCTACATCTACCATCGGGATTAGTATTAGACCTAAATAATTGTTATTTGGTGCCAGCGTGGAGCATGAACATTATATCTGGATCTTGTTTGATGCGAAACGGTTATTCATTTAAATCAGAGAATAATGGTTGTTCTATTTATATGAGTAATATCTTTTATGGTCATGCACCCTTGAAGAATGGTCTATTTTTAATGAATCTCGATATTAGTGATACACATATTCATAATGTTGAAGCCAAAAGATGCAGAGTTGATAATGATAGTGCAACTTATTTGTGGCACTGCCGTTTAGGTCATATCGGTGTAAAACGCATGAAGAAACTCCATACCGATGGACTTTTGGAACCACTTGATTATGAATCACTTGGTACTTGCGAACCGTGCCTCATGGGCAAGATGACTAAAACACCGTTCTCCGGTACTATGGAGAGAGCAACAGATTTGTTGGAAATCATACATACAGATGTATGTGGTCCAATGAATGTTGAAGCTCGTGGCAGATATTGTTATTTTCTCACCTTCACAGATGATTTAAGCAGATATGGGTATATCTACTTAATGAAACATAACTCTGAGACATTTGAAAAGTTCAAAGAATTTCAGAGTGAAGTTGAAAATCATTGTAACAAGAAAATAAAGTTTCTACGATCTGATCGTGGAGGAGAATATTTGAATTACGAGTTTGGTCTACATTTGAAACAATGCGGAATAGTTTCGCAACTCACGCCACCTGAAACACCACAGTGTAATGGTGTGTCCGAACGTCGTAATCGTACTTTACTTGATATGGTGCGATCTATGATGTCTCTTACAGATTTACCCTATCGTTTTGGGGTTATGCTCTAGAGACAGCCGCATTCACGTTAAATAGGGCACCATCAAAATCCGTTGAGACGACGCCTTATGAACTGTGGTTTGGCAAGAAACCAAAGTTGTCGTTTCTAAAAGTTTGGGGCGGCGATGCTTATGTGAAGAAACTTCAACCTGATAAGCTCGAACCCAAATCGGAGAAATGTGTCTTCATAGGATACCCAAAAGAGACTGTTGGGTACACCTTCTATCACAGATCCGAAGGCAAGACATTTGTCGCTAAGAATGGATCCTTTCTGGAGAAGGAGTTTCTCTCGAAAGAAGTGAGTGGGAAGAAAGTAGAACTTGATGAGGTAACTATACCTGCTCCCTTATTGGAAAGTAGTACATCGCAGAAACAGGTTTCTGTGACACCTACACCAATTAGTGAGGAAGCTAATGATAATGATCATGAAACTTCAGAACAAGTTACTACTGAACCTCGTAGATCAACCAGAGTAGGATCCGCACCAGATTGGTACAGTAATCCTGTCCTGGAAGTCATGCTACTAGATCATGATGAACCTACGAACTATGAAGAAGCGATGGTGAGCCCAGATTCCGCAAAATGGCTCGAAGCCATGAAATCTGAGATGGGATCCATGTATGAAAACAAAGTATGGACTTTGGTTGACTTGCCCAATGATCGGCAAGCAATTGAGAATAAATGGATCTTCAAGAAGAAGACTGACGCTGACGGTAATGTTACTGTCTACAAAGCTCGACTTGTCGCAAAAGGTTTTCGACAAGTTCAAGGGATTGACTACGATGAGACCTTCTCACCCGTAGCGATGCTTAAATCTGTCCGAATCATGTTAGCAATTGCCGCATTTTATGATTATGCAATTTGGCAGATGGATGTCAAAACTGCATTCCTGAATGGATTTCTGGAAGAAGAGTTGTATATGATGCAGCCGGAAGGTTTTGTCGATCCAAAGGGAGCTAACAAAGTGTGAAAGCTCCAGCGATCCATTTATGGACTGGTGCAAGCCTCTCGGAGTTGGAATAAACACTTTGATAGTGTGATCAAAGCATTTGGTTTTGTACAGACTTTTGGAGGAGCCTGTATTTACAAGAAAGTGAGTGGGAGCTCTGTAGCATTTCCGATATTATATGTAGATGACATATTACTAATCGGAAATGATATAGAATTTCTGGATAGCATAAAGGGATACTTGAATAAGAGTTTTTCAATGAAAGACCTTGGTGAAGCTGCTTACATATTAGGCATTAAGATCTATAGAGATAGATCAAGACGCTTAATTGGACTTTCGCAAAGCACATACCTTGACAAAATTTTGAAAAAGTTCAAAATGGATCAAGCAAAGAAAGGATTCTTGCCTGTGTTACAAGGTGTGAAATTGAGTAAGACTCAATGCCCGACCAATGCAGAAGATAGAGAGAAAATGAAAGATGTTCCCTATGCTTCAGCCATAGGCTCTATCATGTATGCAATGTTGTGTACCAGACCTGATGTGTGTCTTGCTATAAGTCTAGCAGGGAGGTACCAAAGTAATCCAGGAGTGGATCACTGGACATCGGTCAAGAACATCCTGAAATACCTGAAAAGGACTAAGGATATGCTTCTCATATATGGAGGTGAAAAAGAGCTCATCGTAAATGCTTACATTGATGCAAGCTTTGACACTGATCCGGACGATTCTAAATCGCAAACCGGATACGTATTTACATTAAATGGTGGAGTTGTCAGTTGGTGCAGTTCTAAACAAAGCGTTGTGGTGGTATCTACATGTGAAGTGGAGTACATAGCTGCTTTAGAAGCAGCAAACGAAGGAGTCTGGATGAAGGAGTTCATATCTGATCTAGGTGTCATACTAGTGCATCGGGTCCAATGAAAATCTTTTGTGACAATACTGGTGCAGTTGCCTTGGCAAAGGAATCCAGATTTCACAAGAGAACCAAGAACATCAAGAGTCGCTTCAATTCCATCCGGGATCTAGTCCAGGTGGGAGACATAGAGATTTGCAAGATACATACGGATCTGAATGTTGTAGACCCATTGACTAAGCCTCTTCCACGAGCAAAACATGATCAGCACCAAAGCTCCATGGGTGTTAGAATCATTACTGTGTAATCTAGATTATTGACTCTAGTGCAAGTGGGAGACTGAAGGAAATATGCCCTAGAGGCAATAATAAAGTTATTATTTATTTCCTTATTTCATGATAAATGTTTATTATTCATGCTAGAATTGTATTAACCGGAAACATAATACATGTGTGAATACATAGACAAACAGAGTGTCACTACTATGCCTCTACTTGACTAGCTCGTTAATCAAAGATGGTTATGTTTCCTAACCATAGACAAAGAGTTGTTATTTGATTAACGAGATCACATCATTAGGAGAATGATGTGATTGACTTGACCCATTCTGTTAGCTTAGCACTCGATCCTTTAGTATGTTGCTATTGCTTTCTTCATGGCTTATACATGTTCCTATAACTATGAGATTATGCAACTCCCGTTTACCGGAGGAACACTTCGTGTGCTACCAAACGTCACAACGTAACTGGGTGATTATAAAGGAGCTCTACAGGTGTCTCCAAAGGTACATGTTGGGTTGGCGTATTTCGAGATTAGGATTTGTCACTCCGATTATCGGAGAGGTATCTCTGGGCCCTCTAGGTAATGCACATCACCTAAGCCTTGCAAGCAATGCAACTAAATGAGTTAGTTGCGAGATGATGTATTACGGAACGAGTAAAGAGACTTGCCGTTAACGAGATTGAACTAGGTATTGATATACCGACGATCGAATCTCGGGCAAGTAACATACCAATGACAAAGGGAACAACGTATGTTGTTATGCGGTCTGACCGATAAAGATCTTCGTAGAATATGTGGGAGCCAATATGAGCATCCAGGTTCCTCTATTGGTTATTGACCGAAGACATGTCTCGGTCATGTCTACATTGTTCTCAAACCCGTAGGGTCCGCACGCTTAAGGTTTCGATGACAGTTATATTATCAGTTTATGAGTTTTGATGTACCGAAGTTGGTTCGGAGTCCCGGATATGATCGCGGACATAATGAGGAGTCTCGAAATGGTCGAGACATAAAGATTGATATATTGGATGGCTATATTCGGACACCGGAAGTGTTCCGGGGAAGTTTCGGATAAAACCGGAGTACCGGGGGGTTACCGGAACCCCCCGGGGGGTTAATGGGCCTCATGGGCCTAAAGTGGAGAAGAGGAGGGGCTGCCAGGGCAGGCCGCGCGCCCCCTCTCCTCCTAGTCCGAATTGGACAAGGAGGGAGGGGCGGCGCCCCCCCTTTCCTTCCTCTCCTCTCTCCCTTCCTTCCCCCTCTCCTACTTGGACAAGGAAAGGGAGGGGAGTCCTACTCCCGGTAGGAGTAGGACTCCTCCTGCGCGCCTCCTACTAGGGCCGGCCGCACCCCCCTTGGCTCCTTTATATACGGAGGCAGGGGGCACGCCTAGACACACAAGTTGATCCACGTGATCATTTTCTTAGCCGTGTGCGGTGCCCCCTTCCACCATAATCCTCGATAATATTGTAGTGGTGCTTAGGCGAAGCCCTGCGACAGTTGAACATCAAGATCGTCACCACGCCGTCGTGCTGACAGAACTCTTCCCCGACACTTTGCTGGATCGGAGTCCGGGGATCGTCATCGAGCTGAACGTGTGCTGAAACTCGGAGGTGCCGTAGTTTCGGTGCTTGGATCGGTCGGATCGTGAAGACGTATGACTACATCAACCATGTTGATATAACGCTTCCGCTGTCGGTCTACAAGGGTACGTAGATCACACTCTCCCCTCGTTGCTATGCATCACCATGATCTTGCGTGTGTGTAGGAATTTTTTTGAAATTACTATGTTCCCCAACAATATCTTCCCGTGAGTTCTTGATCGTACACGTTTGCGTGTATGATTAGTGTACGGTCAAATCGGGGGCGTCACACGTAGTTAGTAGCTAGATGGCTTCCTCTCTCTCATTTGATTCTCAATACAATGGTCTCTTGGAGATCCATATGATGTAACTCTTTTTGCGGTGTGTTTGTTGGGATCCGGTGAACTTTGAGTTTATGATCAGATCTATCTTTTTTATCCATGAAAGTTATTTGAGTCTTCTTTGATCTCTTATATGCATGATTGCTTATAGCCTCACATTTCTTCTCTGATATTTGGGTTTTGTTTGGCCAACTTGATCTATTCATCTTGCAATGGGAGATGTGCTTTGTGATGGGTTCGATCTTACGGTGCTTGATCCCAGTGATAGAAGGGGAACCGACACGTATGTATCATTCCTATTAAGGATAACAAGATGGGGTCTATTTCTACATAAATAGATCTTGTCTACATCATGTCATCGTTCTTATTGCATTACTCTGTTTTTCCATGAACTTAATACACTAGATGCATGCTGGATAGCGGTCGATGTGTGGAGTAATAGTAGTAGATGCAGGCAGGAGTTGGTCTACTAATCTTGGACGTGATGCCTATATAATGATCATTGCCTGGATATCGTCATGATTATTTGAAGTTCTATCAATTTCCCAACAGTAATTCGTTTACCCACCGTTTGCCATTTTTCTCGAGAGAAGCTACTAGTGAAAACTACGACCCCCGGGTCTTCTTTCTCATATATTTTCCTTGCGATCTACTTTTCCTTTGCATTTTTATTCAGATCTATTAAACCAAAAAATACAAAATACCTTGCTGCGTTTTATCTTTATTTATTTTATTTGGCGTTCGATCTATCAACCTACTACAATTTATCTCACGCCCGCTTGCCTATCTTGAGGCGCTGTACCCCGAAAGGGATTGACAACCCCTTTATCACGTTGGGTTGCGACGTGTTGTTGTTTGTGTGCAGGTGTTGTTTACGTTGTGTTGCTTGGTTCTCCTACTGGTTCGATATTGTCAGGACCCCAATTCCAAGTCACATCGATCTAGCCGGTAACACCTCATATCACTTTGCGGCCTCACGCATGGTATTCCCACGGGTGTCGCCTTACCATGGCCTGGGACCGTTTGCGCCTTTTGGCTCACGTATATGATAGTGTCTCTAGCATCCATATGACAGAGAACCCGGGCCGACATGGCTAGTCGTGAACCCAAAGCGGCACTAACCCATGGGGACAGGCATACATGAATCAACTTCGAGCATGTCGGTCAGCAGCGTGCGAATCCGGGCTGTAGCACTGGGCTAACAGGACTCCGGTAACCCGGGCTGTAGCAGGCTAGGTAGGACTCCGGATGTCACCGTGTGACATTTCCCCGAAGGGACAGACACAGGAACAAAGTGAAACACATGCCGGCCAGTCAAGTGTCCTGAGCAGTAGTGCTGGGCTAGCAGGACTCCGGTGAACCGGGCTATAGCGAACTACTATGGCTCAAGGAAGCACTAGACTACATTTCCCCATAAGAGAGGCTGCCAAGGATAAACAACTAGATTGTCGGATCCCACACATACCAAGCATTTCAATCATACACACAATATGCTCGATATGTGTAAATACAACGTGGCATCACAACAAGAATCTACAACTCAAGCATTTATTCATTAGGCTCCGAGGAGCGAGATATTACAAACATGGGTCTCATGACCCAACATTCAGAGCATACAAGTCAAAGCACATGCGGAAGCTTAACATGTCTGAGTACAGACATCTACAAATGAAAAGGCTGAGAAGCCTGACTATCTACCAGATCCTGTCGAGGGCACAAGATCGTAGCTGAGGTATCAAGCTAACCGTCGAAGTCCACGCGGAACTACTAGCGAGACTGAAGTCTCTCTGCAAAACATAAATTAAGCAAACGTGAGTACAAATGTACCCAGCAAGACTTACATCAGAACTAACTACATATGCATCGGTATCAACAAAGGGGTAGTGGAGTTTAACTGCAGTAAGCCAGCTTTGACTCAGTGGCTAACCTGAACTACGACTACAAGCAACTCTTTTGAGTTGGCGCACATGAGTCCACATATTCACCATATCAATACACCACTATGGATCCGCTCCCGCCTCCCTACGAGAAGGCCATCCATAGCACTCACGCTTATCTTAAGAGTTTTAGAGTATCCACTTCAAGTTATCTATGAACTGTACAGGCAACCAAGCAGTCCTTTACCGCGGACACGGCTATTCGAATAGATGATGTTAACCCTGCAGGGGTGTACTTCTTCACACACGCTCTCACCACATGTACCTGGCAACCTTCAAGCGGAAGCTCAACGAGGGTGTCGGCCACGGCCTACCTAAACACTCAAGTCTTTAGTCCAGGTTTATCGCCTATCCAGGTTCCATCCGCAGGGAGTCCGGCCGAGGTTTCCACATATGGCCCCGAACGATGTGTACAAGGTTCCGAGACACCAAACGGGCGCTCGGCATGCCCGGCCACGGTGTATCTACCGCATCATAGCCCACCCCTGGGGTCAGCGCTACGCACGGCCGCCAACACATATCCTACAAACACCAGAAACTAGTTGCAACTCCTGGACAAAGGACTAGGGTGGTTAAGATGCCGAGAGGGTCCATTGGTTTCGGGCCCAATGCATGGTAGTAGCTGGTTCTTAAATCACATATACAGATCTCGGTGCTTAAGGACGGTTCCAATGAAACAACCCACCATGTACTCCTACATGGCCTCTCATCGATACCTTTACCAAATCGTGTTCAACACACTTAGCTCACACACAGTAGGACATGTTCACAACTTTCCAATTCATCCCCGATGAATCAGACCTGACACAACTCTAAGCAATAGCAGGCATGACAAACAAGCATGAATGAGTAGGCACATCTGGGCTCAAACAACTCCTACTCATGCTAGTGGGTTTCATCTATTTACTGTGGCAATGACAGGTCATGCAGAGGATAAGGGGTTCAACTACCGCAACAAGTAACAGATGAATCATTGTTGTCCTAATGCAGTAAAAGAGAGCAGGAGCAAGAGAGTGGGATTATATCGGAATGAACAAGGGGGTTTTGCTTGCCTGGCACTTCCGAAGATAGTATAGTTCTTCATCGGTGTCTTCGATCACGTCGTCGGAAACATCATCGACTGAGAGGGGACGGTTACCGGCAAACAGAGAAGGACACAATCAATGCAATGCAACAATATGATGCATGAATGTGACATGGAAATATGCTGTTGATTGGCCTAATGCAACTAGCAACAAGTTAAATGAAGTTGGTTTGAACCAAGGGTTCAAATTCAAACTCCATATGTGCTTATTTAAATGTCAATTATGCAAATTGCCATGTACAACAACCCTAGGTTGTTCAAACATGCATGCAAATGTCATAAACAGGTTCCTTGAATTTTTCTGATAATTTTTCATATATAAATTATTTCATTTGGAGTTACGGTTGATTTTCTATGATTTTTAGAAGTTTAGGCAATTTTCTGGATTTTCTAATTATCTAGAATTAAACTAATTCCAGAAAATGAATTACTGCGTCAGCACTGCATCAACATGACATAAGCGAGTCAACAGGGCGGTCCAGGTCAAACTGACCAGTGGGGCCCGCGTGTCAGTATCTAACTAAAGTAACCTAGTTTAATTAGCACTAACCTAGGTGAAACTAATTAAGTATAGACCTAAACTAGTTTAATTAGTCGGGCGGGGCCCGCATGTCATAGACCCAGGGGAGGTTAAATCCCAAGGTCAACCGGGGCTAAACCACCGGCGGTCAAAGCGGTCAACCCGCCGGCGTTTAGCCGCCGGCGAGGCCGAACGCGGCGGAGGCATCGGGAATCGCCCACAGGCGACCATTTGCATGGCGGAGAGGCTCTACGTGACGAGGAGACTCGTCCGCTTCCAGTGGTGGTGGTGTTTGGGCTCGGGGTGGTCGGAAAAGACGCCGGCGACGATGTTGGCGGCTGCCGGAGCTCGGACGAGTTCGGGGTCGTCGCTAGGAGGCACGACAGGAGATGCGGAGCGGTGCTGCGGCCTCCTGGGACATGGTGAGTGCGGTGACGCACTCGGTTTCGAGCTTACACATCTGTGGCCACGACGGCGACATGGCCGGCGGAGCTGATCTCTCGGCCGTGATGGCCAACGGGGTTAGGGGGCAGCTCGAGCGACGTGGCTAGGGGGAGAAGAAAGAGGAGCTCATGGCGAGTGCAGCGGTGGCCTCAGAGAGCTCGGGGGGCAGGGGCAGCGAGTCGAGCGCGGGGTCGCCGGCAATCTCGGAGCCCGAAGGTTGAAGAAGAGGTCGAGGAAGCCGCTGTGGGGCGCATCCGGTCGCGTGGATCGGCGGAGATGGCGTAGAGGTCGACGGCGGATCTTTCTGCCATGGTGGGAAGGCTAGGCGAGCTCGGTGGGCACGGTGGCAGCAAGAGGCGACGATGGCAATGCTCGGTTGCGCGCGAGAGAGAGGGTTAGAGGAGGGGGCGAGAGTAGAGAGTAACGGGGAGAGGCAGAGAGGGGTCCAGGGCGGCGACGAGGAAAGGATCGGGGCTCCCAGGTGGAAGCAGGAGGTGGCCGAAGCCGCACGCACGCGCGCCACACCTCTCCTCTGCCTACTGGCTGAAGGAAGAAGATGGGCGTGCCCATGTGGGCTGGGCCCATAGTGTTGGGCCTGGTGGGCTGAGCCAGGTGAGCACTCTCTCTCTCTCTTTCCGTGTTTCCTATTTGTTTCCTCTTTTCTAATTTTTGCAGTTTGTTTTTGATTCAGTTTTAACACCAAATCAATTTTAAACTTCATGAAAAAAATGTGTGAACTAAATGGACTTATCCAAAGCCATGCAACAATTTTTCAGAATTATTGAACATATATTTATTATATAATAAATATAGATCCAATTCAAATATTTATTGGATTAATTCAAATGGCCAAAATAAATGTTTCTGAGCTCCTAAAAATATTGGTTTGAATTTTACCTCTTGCCAATATTTTTATAGAATACCAGGGACATTTTCTTGGACTCATTCGAGAAGATTTTAAAGTTGGTTATTTTTGAACTGATTTCTGAGGGTTTCAACAAACCTCAATTCAACTTTCAGAAATTTTAGACATGATGCATGAGTGCAGATGCAACTATTTCACTCAGGTATTCTAGTGCTGTGACAGATACCTTGGTTTCATAACTAAGGGAAATACCTACCGTTGCTGTGCTACATCATCCCTCCCTCTCCAGGGAATTACCGACGTAGTTGCATCTACCATCAAGGAGAACTTCTGGCGCCGTTGCCGGGGAGGATCTTCAACATAACCAGGTTCCTAATCACAAATCTCATCTCCTCGCAATTTACATTATTCACCATTTGCCTCTCGTTTTCCTCTCCCCCACTTCACAAACATTTGCCGTTTTATTCACCTCTCTTTTTTCGTTCGCTGTTCTCTTGCTTTCTAGTCTCAATGACCAGCGTCCCTAGTCCTCCTTTGTCACCGGAGTTTGAAGTCTTGTACTTCAAGCAAAGACAAGCAGAAAATTTGAAAGATGCCTGGTATAGGCTCATGGAATCATATCGTATTTCCAACTTAAAGGGGGACGCCAAGGTTTTGCTTCGCAATTTTTACATAGGGTTGGCTTTGCATCATAGACAACTTCTTGATTTTGCCGCTAAAGGGAATTTTATTGAACTGGATGCCAATGTTGCCTATGAGATCTTAGAGGGAATTTTGGGAATTCCACCTCAAAAGAAGGGGTTTCATTTTACCCTCAAGGGAGCCCAAATGCTGGAAAAACTTGGTGATTTTCATAAACATATGGTTGAAATACAGAAATATAATGAACCCCTCAAACACCTCAATGGTAGTATCAATCGCATGCATACTCTGATTACTCTTTGCAACAAGCGATTGGATATTTTGGATCTTAAGATGGTTTCTTTTCTGGAGAATTTGGGGAAGCGTAAATAGCCCCCCGGGTTTGAGAAAACCCTTACAAAAGTTGCCAAAACTTCGGAAGACAAAACTTAGATCCTTGCTTTATGCCTAGCTAAGGGCGTAAAACTATAGCGCTTGTTGGGAGGCAACCCAATGAATAAAATTTATTTTTGCTTTTTGCTTTCTGTTCTTGTGTGTTAGCACAATTATGCTACTGTTATGATTGTGTTTTTATGTTTTAATTAGTGTTTGTGCCAAGTAAACCCTTCAGGATCTTCTTGGGCAATAGTTGTTTGATATTGCTGAAAAAACAGAAACTTTTACGCTCACGAAATTAATTTTCATTTTTTACCAAAGAGCGATAAAATAGCTATTCCAATTGCAGTAGATCAATATACAAATTTCTCAGGTCGTCCTAATTCTTCAGACTTTTTTGATTTACAGAAGTATTCAAAATAATTAGATTGCTACACACTGTTCTGTTTTGACAGATTCTGTTTTCTTTGTGTTGTGTGCTTATTTTGATGGCTCTATGGTTTTATTTGATGAGTTTTTGCCATAGAAAATTTGGAATACAGTAGATATAATACAAAAACAAAATATGAATTGGTTTTATACAACACTTATAGTAGTGATTTATTATTCTTATACTAACGGATCTCACGAAGGCTTTGTTGAGTTTTGTGTGATTGAAGTTTTCAAGTTTTGGGTTATCTTACGATGGATGAAGGAAGGAATAAGAGCCTAAGCTTGGGGATGCCCCGGCATCCCAAGCCATTGTCCAAGAATGAGCAACCGACTAAGCTTGGGGATGCCCCCGAGTGGCATCCCCACTTTCTTCCAATAACTATCGGTATTTTACTCGAGGCTATATTTTTATTCGTCACGTGATATGTGTTTTGCTTGGAGCATCTTGTATGATATGTGTCTTTGCTTGTTTTATTTTGTGTTTTAAGTCATCAATCCTTGCTGGACACACCTATTTGAGAGAGCCAAAATTATGTCATGACTTGTTAGAATTGCTCTCTATGCTTCACTTAAATCTTTTATGAGCCAGGACTTGCTCTAGTGCTTCACTTATATCTTTTTGAGCACGGTGTGCTTTGTTATTTTTGAAGACATGCTCTCTTGATTCACTTAGATTTATTTGAGAGTTAGTAAAATTTTGAATAAATTCTCTCTTGCTTCACTTAAATTATTTTGAGAGAAATAAAATTTGTTATGCTCATGATCTTCACTTATATTTGTTTGAGCTTATGAAAAGCAACACATGAAAATTAGTCCCAAAGTGATAGATATCCAAGAAGGATAAAGAAAAAAATGCCATGAAGATTGATGTCTACTACACAACCTTCTTCTTGTAGACGTTGTTGGGCCTCCAAGTGCAGAGGTTTGTAGGACAGTAGTAAATTTCCCTCAAGTGGATGACCTAAGGTTTATCAATCCATAGGAGGCGTAGGATGAAGATGGTCTCTCTCAAGCAACCCTGCAACCAAATAACAAAGAGTCTCTTGTGTCCCCAACACACCCAATACAATGGTAAATTGTATAGGTGCACTAGTTCGGTGAAGAGATGGTGAGACAAGTGGTATATGGATGGTAGATATAGGTTTTTGTAATCTGAAAAATATAAAAACAGCAAGGTAACTAATGATAAAAGTGAGCGTAAACGGTATTGCAATGCGTTGAAACAAGGCCTAGGGTTCATACTTTCACCAGTGCAAGTTCCATCAACAATAATAACATAATTAGATCACATAACTATCCCTCAACATGCAAAAAAGAGTCACTCCAAAGTCACTAATAGCGGAGAACAAACGAAGAGATTATGGTAGGGTACGAAACCACCTCAAAGTTATTCGTTTGGATCGATCTATTCAAGAGTTCGTACTAGAATAACACCTTAAGACACAAATCAACCAAAACCCTAATGTCAACTAGATACTCCAATGTCACCTCAAGTATTCGTGGGTATGATTATACGATATGCATCACACAATCTCAGATTCATCTATTCAACCAACACATAGAACCTCAAAGAGTGCCCCAAAGTTTCTACCGGAGAGTCAAGACGAAAACGTGTGCCAACCCCTATGCATAGATTCCCAAGGTCACGTTGATCACCAAAACATACATCAAGTGGATCAATAGAATACCCCATTGCCACCACAGGTATCCCACGCAAGACATACATCAAGTGTTCTCAAATCCTTAAAGACTCAATCCGATAAGATAACTTCAAAGTGAAAACTCAATCCATTACAAGAGAGTAGAGGGGGAGAAACGTCATAAGATCCAACTATAATAACAAAGCTCGCGATACATCAAGATCGTACCACCTCAAGAACACAAGAGAGAGAGAGAGATCAAACACATAGCTACTGGTACATACCCTCAACCCCGAGGGAGAACTACTCCCTCCTCGTCATGGAGAGCACCGGGATGATGAAGATGGCCACCGGAGAGGGATTCCCCCTCCGGCAGGGTGTCAGAACGGGTCTAGATTGGCTTTCGGTGGCTATGGAGGCTTCTGGCGGCGGAACTCCCGATCTATTCTCGTCTTCGATAGTTTTAGGGTATATGGATATATATAGGTGGAAGAAATACATCAGGGGGCCACGAGGGGCCCACGAGGGTGGAGGGCGCGCCCAGGGGGGTGGGCGCGCCCTCCTACCTCGTGCTCTCCTCGTTGATCCCCTGGCGTGCACTCCAAGTCTCCTGTATTGCTTTCTTTCCAAAAATAACTTTTCTGAAGGTTTCATTCCGTTTGGACTCCGTTTGATATTCCTTTTCTACGAAACACTGAAACAAGGGAAAAACAGAAACTGGCACTGGGCTCTCGGTTAATAGGTTAGTCCCAAAAATCATATAAAATAGCATATAAATGCATATAAAACATCCAAGGTTGATAATATAATAGCATGGAACAATCAAAAATTATAGATACGTTGGAGACGTATCAGCATCCCCAAGCTTAATTCCTGCTCGTCCTTGAGTAGGTAAATGATAAAAACAGAATTTTTGATGTGGAATGCTACCTAACATATTTCTCTAAGTAATTCTTCTTTATTGTGGCAAGAATATTCAGATCCATAAGATTCAAGACAAAAGTTTAATATTAACATAAAAACAATAATACTTCAAGCATTCTAACTAAGCAATCATGTCTTCTCAAAATAACATGGCCAAAGAAAGTTCATCCCTACAAAATCATATAGTTAGGTCATGCTCCATTTTCGTCACACAAGAATGCTGTCATCATGCACAACCCCGATGACAAGCCAAGCAATTGTTTCATACTTTAGTAATCTCAAACTTTTTTCAACTTTCATGCAATACATGAGCCTGAGCCATGGATATAGCACTATGGGTGGAATAGAATATTATGAGGGGGTTATGTGGAGAAGACAAAAAGGAGAAAGTCTCACATCGACGCGGCTAATCAATGGGCAAGGGAGATGCCCATCAATTGATCTCAATGCAAGGAGTAGGGATTGCCATGTAACGGATGCACTAGAGCTATAAATGTATGAAAGCTCAAAAAAAAACTAAGTGGGTGTGCATCCAACTTGCTTGCTCACGAAGACCTAGGGCATTTGACGAAGCCCATTGTTGGAATATACAAGCCAAGTTCTATAATGAAAAATTCCCACTAGTATATGAAAGTGACAAAACAAGAGACTCTCTATCATGAAGATCATGGTGCTACTTTGAAGCACAAGTGTGGAAAAAAGGATAGTAGCATTGTCCCTTTTGTATTTTTTTTATTTGGCCTTTTTTGGCCTTTCTCTTTTTTGGGACAATGCTCTATTAATGAGGATCATCACACTTCTATTTATTTACAACTCAAAGATTACAACTCGATACTAGAACAAGATATGACTCTATATGAATGCCTCCGGCGGTGTACCGGGATTGCGATGAATCAAGAGCGACATGTATGAAAAATTATGAACGGTGGCTTTTCCACAAATACGATGTCAACTACATGATCATGCAAAGCAATATGACAATGATGATGCATGTCATAATAAACGGAACAGTGGAAAGTTGCATGGCTATATATCTCGGAATGGCTATGGAAATGCCATAATAGGTAGGTATGGTGGCTGTTTTGAGGAAGATATAAGGAGGTTTATGTGTGACAGAGCGTATCATATCACGGGGTTTGGATGCACCAGCGAAGTTTGCACCAACTCTCAATGTGAGAAAGGGCAATGCACGGTACCGAAGAGGCTAGCAAGGATGGAAGGGTGAGAGTGCGTATAATCCATGGACTCAACATTAGTAATAAAGAACTCACATACTTATTGCAAAAATCTACAAGTCATCAAAACCTCGGCACTACGCGCATGATCCTAGGGGGATAGATTGGTAGGAAAAGACCATCGCTCGTCCCTGACCGCCACTCATAAGGAAGACAATCAAATAACACCTCATGTTTCAAATTTGTTGCATAATGTTTACCATACGTGCATGCTACGGGACTTGCAAACATCAATACAAGTATTACTCAAATTCACAACTACCAAACTAGCACAACTTTGATATCACTATCTTCATATATCAAAACAATCATCAAGTATCAAACTTCTCTTAGTATTCAATGCACTAATTTGAAAGTTTTTATTATATCCCTCTTGGATTCCCATCATATTAGGACTAGTTTCATAACCAAAGCAAACTACCATGCTGTTCTGAAGACTCCCAAAATAATATAAGTGAAGCATGAGATATCAATTATTTCTTCAAAATAAAACCACCACCGTGCTCTAAAAAGATATAAGTGAAGCACTAGAGCAAATGACAAACTACTCCGAAAGATATAATTCAAGATCAATGAGTAGTCGAATAATTATGCAACTATGTGAAGACTCTCTAACATTTAATAATTTCAGATCTTGGTATTTTATTAAAACAGCAAGCAAAACAAAAGAAAATAAAATGACGCTCCAAGCAAAACACATATCATGTGGCGAATAAAAATATAGCTCCAAGTAAAGTTACCGATGAACGAAGACGAAAGAGGGGATGCCTTCCGGGGCATCCCCAAGCTTAGGCTTTTGGTTGTCCTTGAATTTTACCTTGGGTTGCTTTGGGCATACCCAATCTTAGGCTCTTGAGACTCCTTATTCCATAGTCCATCGAGTCTTTACCCAAAACTTGAAAACATCACAACACAAAACTTAACAGAAAACTCGTAAGCTCCGTTAGCGAAAGAAAACAAAACACCACTTCAAGGTACTGTAATGAACTCATTCTTTATTTATATTGGTGTTAAAACTACTGTATTCCAACTTATCTATGGTTTATAAACTATTTTACTAGCCATAGATTCATTAAAATAAGCAAACAACACACGAAAAACAGAATCTGTCAAAAACAGAACAGTCTGTAGTAATCTGTAACTAACGCAAACTTCTGGAACCTCAAAAATTATAAACTAAATTGCTGGACGTGAGGAATTTATCTATTAATCATCTGAAAAAATAATTAACTAAATAGCACTCTCCAATAAAAAAATTCAGCAAATCTCGTGAGCGCTAAAGTTTCTGTTTTTTACAGCATGATCAACAAGACTTCCCCCAAGTCTTCCCAACGGTTCTACTTGGCACAAACACTAATTAAAACATAAAAGCTCAATAGTAACAGAGGCTAGATAAATTATTTATTGCTAAACAGGAGCAAAAAGCAAGGAACAAAAATAAAATTGGGTTGCCTCCCAATAAGCGCTAACGTTTAACGCCCCTAGCTAGGCATGATGATTTCAATGATGCTAACATATAAGATAAGAATTGAAACATAAAGAGAGCATCATGAAGAATATGACTAGCACATTTAAGTCTAACCCACTTCCTATGCATAGGGATTTTGTGAGGAAACAACTTATGGGAACAATAATCAACTAGCATAGGAGGGCAAAATAAGCATAACTTCAAAACTTTAAGCACATAGAGAGGAAAATTGATATTATTGCAATTCCTACAAGCATATATTCCTCCCTCATAATAATTTTTAGTAGCATCATGAATTAATTCAACAATATAACCAGCACCTAAAGCATTCTTTTCATGATCTACAAGCATAGAAATTTTATTACTCTCCACATAAGCAAAATTCTTCTCATTCGGGATAGTGGGAGTATCATAAGAGACTTGGATACTATAAATTGTTTCCACATTAAAAGAGTAATGTTCAGAAAAGGGGTAACCATAATCATGACAAGTTTTATAAATATAATCCTCACTCCTTTTTATAGCATATGTATTATCACAATAATTATCATAAGTAGGAGGCATGTTATTATCAATATAAATTTGCATATCAAAACTTGGGATACTAAAAATATCATCTTCATTAAGCGTAGCATCCCCAAGCTTGGGACAAACATTAATTGCAGCAAAAATATTCTCAAAAACATCATCTTCATCAAACATATCATCCCCAAGCTTGGGCCTTTTCATATTATAAGCATAATCACTCTCATCATTAATAGTATGGATAGCATCAATAGTATAGCAATTATAATATTCTTCCAAGAAAGTGCCAAAAAGATTTTCAAGATCATAAGAAGTATCATTATCTTCCACAATTATATTTTCATGAGGCACAATAGTAATAGGAGCAGCATTATTTGAGAGAGATATCTTTTTACCTCTCTTCCTTTTTCTTTTCTTCTTCTTCTTCACCACATCATGTGTGGGTTCAATCCTCTTTTTGGAGCTCCTTATTAATGAGATTGGTTGAATAGGAGGCTCCTCCTCGTTACCTGATTCATCATAAGAAATAATAGAAGGGTATTGGGAAGCCTCTTCCCTCTCATTAGTATTCTCTTCATCTTCTATTTGTTTTCTTTTCTTTATGTAGTTGGCAATATAAGGATTTTCAATACAATTCACCGCACAATACATATAATTTTTCTCTAGATCAAAATCAAGAAATCTATCAAGATTAAACTTTGGAATACGCTCAGTTATACGTTTCATTTCCTCATACCCCAAAAGAAGACTAAGCTCTTTATGATGCTCAAGGGTAATCAAATTATCACAATTTTTTGATACGATTCGGTCATGAAACAATTTGCATTGGAGATTTAAATGACCATGTTCATTGCAAAGCTCACAAGGGGCGCGAAAAATATTGAATTTTTCATCACAATCATTAAGACTTTCTTGCAACAATTCAGTTTCTAAGTAGTGCATAAAACCACATCTAAACAGAGGCTAGATGAATTATTTATTACTAAACAGGAGCAAATAGCAAGGAACAAAAGTAAAGTTGGGTTGCCTCCCAACAAGCGCTATCGTTTAATGCCTCTAGCTAGGCATGATGATTTCAACGATGCTCACATAAAAGATAAGAATTGTAACATAAAGAGGGCATCATGAAGAATATGAATAGTACATTTAATCCTAACCCACTTCCTATGCATAGGGATTTTGTGAGCCAACAACTTGTGGGAACAAGAATCAACTTGCATAGGAAGGTACAACAAGCATAACTTCAAAGCTTTAAGCACATAGAGAGGAAACTTGATATTATTGCAATTCCTACAAGCATATGTTCCTCCCTCATAATAATTTTCAGTAGCATCATGAATGAATTCAACAATATAACCAGCACCTAAAGCATTCTTTTCATGATCTACAAGCATAGAAATTTTATTACTCTCCACATAAGCAAATTTCTTCTCATGAATAATAGTGGGAGCAAACTCAACAAAATAATTATCATGTGAGGCATAATCCAATTGAAAACTAAAATCATGATGACAAGTTTCATGGTTATCATTATTCTTTATAGCATACAAGTCATCACAATAATCATCATAGATAGCAACTTTGTTCTCATAATCAATTGGAACCTCTTCCGAAATAGTGGAGTCATCACAAAATAAAGTCATGACCACTCCAATTCCACTTTCGTCAATATAATCATCATAAATAGGAGGCATGATTTCGTCATAATAAATTTGCTCATCAAAACTTGGGGGACAAAAAATATCATCTTCATCAAACATAGCTTCCCCAAGCTTTTGGCTTTCCATATCATTAGCGTCATGGATATTCAAGGAATTCGTACTAAAAACATTGCAATCATGCTCATCATTCAAATATATAGTGCCAAACATTCTAATGCATTCTTCTTCTAGTACTTGAGCACAATTTTCCTTTCCATCATTCTCATGAAAGATATTAAAAAGATGAAGCATATGAGGCAAACTCAATTCCATATTTTTCTGTAGTTTTCTTTTATAAACTAAACTAGTGCTAAAACAAGAAACAAAAATATTCGATTGCAAGATCTAAAGATATACCTTCAAGCGCTAACCTCCCTGGCAACAGCGCCAGAAAAGAGCTTGATGTCTACTACACAACCTTCTTCTTGTAGACGTTGTTGGGCCTCCAAGTGCAGAGGTTTGTAGGACAGTAGCAAATTTCCCTCAAGTGGATGACCTAAGGTTTATCAATCCGTAGGAGGCGTAGGATGAAGATGGTCTCTCTCAAGCAACCCTGCAACCAAATAACAAAGAGTCTCTTGTGTCCCCAACACATCCAATACAATGGTAAATTGTATAGGTGCACTAGTTCGGCGAAGAGATGGTGATACAAGTGGTATATGGATGGTAGATATAGGTTTTTGTAATCTGAAAATATAAAAACAGCAAGGTAACTAATGATAAAAGTGAGCGTAAACAGTATTGCAATGCGTTGAAACAAGGCATAGGGTTCATACTTTCACTAGTGCAAGTTCCATCAACAATAATAACATAATTGGATCACATAACTATCCCTCAACATGCAACAAAGAGTCACTCCAAAGTCACTAATAGCGGAGAACAAACGAAGAGATTATGATAGGGTACGAAACCACCTCAAAGTTATTCGTTCGGATCGATCTATTCAAGAGTTCGTACTAGAATAACACCTTAAGACACAAATCAACCAAAACCCTAATGTCAACTAGATACTCCAATGTCACCTCAAGTATTCGTGGGTATGATTATACGATATGCATCACACAATCTCAGATTCATCTATTCAACCAACACATAGAACCTCAAAGAGTGCCCCAAAGTTTCTACCGAAGAGTCAAGACGAAAATGTGTGCCAACCCCTACGCATAGATTCCCAAGGTCACGTTGATCACCAAAACATACATCAAGTGGATCAATAGAATACCCCATTGTCACCACATGTATCCCACGCAAGACATACATCAAGTGTTCTCAAATCCTTAAAGACGCAATCCAATTAGATAACTTCAAAGGGAAAACTCAATCCATTACAAGAGAGTAGAGGGGGAGAAACATCATAAGATCCAACTATAATAGCAAAGCTCACGATACATCAAGATCGTACCACCTCAAGAACACGAGAGAGAGAGAGAGAGAGAGATCAAACACATAGCTACTGGTACATACCCTCAGCCCCGAGGGAAAACTACTCCCTCATCATCATGGAGAGCACCGGGATGATGAAGATGGCCATCGGAGAGGGATTCCCCCTCTGGCAAGGTGTCAGAACGGGTCTAGATTGGCTTTCGGTGGCTACGGAGGCTTCTGGCGGCGGAACTCCCGATCTATTCTCGTCTTCGATAGTTTTAGGGTATATGGATATATATAGGCGGAAGAAATACATCAGGGGGCCACGAGGGGCCCACGAGGGTGGAGGGCGCGCCCCCTACCTCGTGCTCTCCTCGTTGATCCCCTGACGTGCACTCCAAGTCTCATGTATTGCTTTCTTTCCAAAAATAACTTTTCCGAAGGTTTCATTCCATTTGGACTCCGTTTGATATTCCTTTTCTGCGAAACACTGAAACAAGGGAAAAACAGAAACTGGCACTGGGCTCTGGGTTAATAGGTTAGTCCCAAAAATCGCATAAAATAGCAGATAAATGCATATAAAACATCCAAGGTTGATAATATAATAGCATGGAACAATAAAAAACTATAGATACGTTGGAGACGTATCAAAGATCATTGGAAAAAATAAACTTGATTCTTAGTAATAGTTTTGAGATATGATAATGTGATATGTGAGTCATCTTGATGAGTAATTATGCTTTAGTAGGAATATTGGTGTTAAGATTTGTGATTCCCTATGCATGCACGGAAGTCAATAATCATGCAATGAAAATTATATCCTACTTGTGATGCATTATTCGTTGTTAATTATGCTTAATGCTTGTTTATGCAATTATTCGTTTCTTGGTTGGTCGCTTCCCAATCTTTTGCTAGCCTTCATTTTGCACTAAGTATGATCTCTACTTGTGCATCCAAAATCCTTTAAACCAGTTTTGCCACATGAGTCCACTATATCTACCTATATGCGGCATTCTTTTGCTGTTCTAAGCAAATTTGCATATGCCATCTCCAATTTTCAAAATAAACTTCTCTTTTGTGTGTTTGTTTCGCTCGTGGAACGGTAACGGGTGGCTAATATTTTCCATGCTAGATGTATTATTCTCAAGATGAGTGTTTATTCACTTGTCATTGCACGAGAGTAAGGCAAAGGTATTAGGGATGCCCAGTCCCGAAATGCAAAAAGAAATGAATTTACTTTATGTTGTCAAATAATAAATTCCGTGGAAAGTGTTGGTATGGAGGGCACCCATGGGTACGGTTAGCCATGGAAAGTGAAAGTTATGGTGGAAAAAGGAATAAAGTTTATTTTCTGTTTGGGAACCGCCTATGATATATCTATGCATGGAAAGTATTGGGAACTCTAAGTGATTTTCGTTGGTGGGATGGATACACCTCACAAAATGTTTTTATCTCAAATTTTTCGCTTTGAGCTCTGGCACCTCTACAAATCCCTACTTCCCTCTGCGAAGGGACTTTCTTTTACTTTATGCAATTTTTATTTTGAATTTCGAGTCTACATCTTCTCTCATAAAAAGCACCAACTAGGAGGTAATATGATCGTGCTCAAGTATTGGGTGTAGTTAATATTCGAGTGTGTTTCATGAATGGATCAATGTTTGAGCATGATGGGCTAGGGATAACTTGTTTTAGCATTGATATTTTGAAAGACATGGTTGCTTGTTGATATGCTTGAGTATCTAAATTATTATGTCAAAACTAGGCTATTGCTTTGAATCACGTAAAAGTCCAAATATCCATGCTATAAAGAAAAGAATATGATATGACTTGATGAACAGCACTCCACATCAAAAATTCTGTTTTTATCACTTACCTACTCGAGGACGAGCAGGAGTTAAGCTTGGGGATGCTGATGCGTCTCTAACGTATCTATAATTTTTGATTGTTCCATGCTGTTTTATTATCAATCTTGGATGTTTCATAATCATTTTATAGTAATTTTATATCATTTTTGGTACTAACCTATTGACATAGTGCCAAGTGCCAGTTGCTGTTTTTCCATGTTTTTTACATCGCAAAAAATCAATATCAAACGGAGTCCAAATGCCACGAAACTTTACGGAGATTTTTTATGGGCCAGAAGGAAGGCAATGGGCCCTAGTTGCACCTTGGGGGTGCCCCGAGGGGGACACAACCCACCGGGGCACGCCAGGAGGCCCAGGCGCGCCCTAGTGGGTTGTGCCCACCTCGGGTGCCCCCCGGACCGCCTCTTTGCTCTATAAATACCCCAAAAATACCATAACCCTAGGGGAGTCGAAAAATTATCCATCTAGCAGCCGCAGAGTCCAGAACCACCAGATCCAATCTAGACACCATCACGGAGGGGTTCACCACTTCCATTGGTGCCTCTCCGATGATGCGTGAGTAGTTCTTTGTAGACCTTCGGGTCTGTAGTTACTAGCTAGATGGCTTCATCTCTCTCTCTCTCTCTCTTGATTCTCAATACAATGGTCTCTTGGAGATCCATATGACGTAACTCTGTTGCGGTGTGTTTTTTGGGATCGATGAACTTCGAGTTTATGATCAGATCTATCTTTTTATATCCATGTAAGTATTTGAGTTTCTTTGATCTCTTTTATGCATGATCTCTTGTAGCCTTGTATTTCTTCTCCGATATTTGGGTTTTGTTTGGCCAACTTGATCTATTTATCTTGCAATGGGAAGAGGTGCCCGATAGTGGGTTCGATCTAACGGTGCTTGATCCCAGTGACAGAAAGGGAATAGACACGTATGTATCATTGCTACTAAGGATAAAAAGATGAGATCTATATCTACCGCCATATAGATAAACAGATCTTGTCTACATCATGTCATCATTCTTATTGCATTATTCCGTTTTTCCATGAACTTAATACACTAGATGCATGCTGGATAGCGGTCGATGTGTGGGGTAATAGTAGTAGATGCAGGCAGGAGTCGGTCTACTAATCTTGGACGTGATGCCTATATACATGATCATTGCCTGGATATCGTCATGATTATTTGAAGTTCTATCAATTACCCAATAGTAATTCGTTTACCCACTGTTTGCCATTTTTCTCGAGAGAAGCCACTAGTGAAACCTACGACCCTCGGGTCTTCTTTCTCATATATTTGCCTTGCGATCTACTTTTCCTTTGCATTTTTATTCAGATCTATTAAACCAAAAAATAAAAAAAATACAAAAATACCTTGCTGCGTTTTATCTTTATTTATTTTATTTGGCGTTCGATCTATCAATCTACTAAAATTTATCTCATGTCCACTTGCCTATCTTGAGGCGCCGTACCCCGGAAGGGATTGATAACCCCTTTAACATGTCGGGTTGCGAGGTGTTGTTGTTTGTGTGCAGGTGCTGTTTACGTTGTGTTGATTGGTTCTCCTACTGGTTCGATACTTTGGTTTCATAAATGAGGGAAATACCTACCATTGTTGTGCTACATCATCACTCCCTCTCCAGGGAATTATCGACGTAGTTGCAGCTACCATCAGTCTACATAGTTCTCGAACCCGTAGGGTCTGCACGCTTAACATTCGATGACGATTTGTATTACGAGTTATGTGATTTGATGAACCGAATTTTGTTCGGAGTCCTGGATGAGATCACAGACATGACGAGGAGTCTTGAAATGGTCGATACATAAAGATTGATATATTGGAAGGTTGTGTTTGGACACCGGAATGGTTTCAGAAAGGTTCGGGCATTTTCCGGAGTACCGGGGGTTACCGGACCCCCCGGAGTGAATGGGCCTTCATGGGCCCTAGTGGAGAGAGGAGGCGTCGGCCAGGTGGTGCCCCCCCAAGCCCAATCCAAATTGGACTAGGGTTGGGGAGCTGACCCCCCCTTTCCTTGTCTTCTCCTCCTCCTTCCCTCCTTCTCCTAGTGGGAATAGGAAAGGGGGGGGGGCGAATCCTACTTGGAGTAGGAGTCCAAGTAGGACTCCCCACATGGCGGGCCCCCCTTGGGCCGGCCACCTCTCCTCCCCCCTTTATATACGTGGGAGGGAGGCACACCAAGTCTTCTCTTAGCTATGTGTGGTGCCCCCTCCACAGTTACACACCTCGGTCATATCGTCGTAGTGCTTAGGCAAAGCCCTGCGCCGGTAACTTCATCATCACTGTCGCCACGCCGTCGTGCTGATGGAACTCTCCCTCATCCTCAACTGGATCAAGAGGTCGAGAGACGTCATCAAGCTGAACGTGTGCTGAACGCGGAGGTGCCGTACGTTTGGTGCTTGGATCGGTTGGATCGTGAAAACATTCGATTACATCAACCGTGTTACTAAACACTTCCGCTTTCGGTCTACGAGGGTACGTGGACACACTCTCCCCGCTCGTTGCTATGCTTCTCCTAGATAGATCTTGCGTGACCATAGGAATTTTTTTGAAATACTACGTTCCCCAATAGTAGCTCCCCTGACCTAATTCTTTCGCCTATATATACTCTTATACCCCCAAAAACATCCAGGGGAGCCACAAAACCACTTTTCCACCGCCGAAACCTTCTTTACCCATGAGATCCCATCTTGGGGCCTTTTTCGGCATCCTACCGGAGGGGGAATTGATCACGGAGGGCTTCTACATCAACACCATTGCCTCTCCGATGAAGCGTGAGTAGTTTACTTCAGACCTACGGGTCCATAGCTAGTAGCTAGATGGCTTCTTCTCTCTCTATGATTCTTAATACAAAGTTCTCCTTGATGTTCTTGGAGATCTATTCGATGTAATACCCTTTTGCGGTGTGTTTGCCGAGATCCAATGAATTGTGGATTTACGACCAGCTTATCTATGAATATTATTTGAATCTCCTCTGAATTCTTATATGCATGATTTGATATCTTTGCAAGTATCTTCGAACTATCGATTTGGTTTGGCCAACTAGATTGGTTTTTCTTGCAGTGGGAGAAGTGCTTAGCTTTGGGTTCAATCTTGCGGTGTCCTTTCCTAGTGACAATAGGGGCAGCAAGGCACGTATTGTATTGTCGCCATCGAGGATAACAAGATGGGGTTTTCATCATATTGCTTGAGTTAATCGCGCTACATCATGTCCTCTTGCTTAATGTGTTACTCTGTTCTTATGAACTCAATACTCTAGATGCAGGCATGACTCGGTCGTTGTGTGGAGTAATAGTACTAGATGCAGAATCGTTTCGATCTACTTGACACGGACGTGATGCCTATTGATACGTCCATTTTGCATCATGCTTTTATATCGATATTTATTGCATTATGGGCTGTTATTACACATTATGTCACAATACTTATGCCTATTCTCTCCTATTTTACAAGGTTTACATAAAGAGGGAGAATGCCGGCAGCTGGAATTCTGGGTTGAAAAGGAGCAAATATTAGAGACCTATTCTACACAGCTCCGAAAGTCCTGAAACTTCACGGAAGTTATTTCCAGAATATATAAAAAATACTGAGTGCAAGAAGTACCAGAGGGGGGCCAACCACCAGCCACGAGGGTGGGGGCGCGCCCTACCCCCCTAGGCGCGCCCCCTGCCTCGTGGGCCCCCTGGTGGCCCTCCGATGACCATCTTCTGCTATATGGAGTCTTCCATCGAGGAAAAAAATCATAAGCAAGCTTTCGGGACGAGACTCCGCCGCCACGAGGTGGAACCTTGGCGGAACCAATCTAGGGCTCCGGCAGAGCTGTTCTGCCGAGGAAACTTCCCTCCGGGAGGGGGAAATAATCACCAACGTCATCACCAACGATCCTCTCGTCAGGAGGGGTTCAATCTCCATCAACATCTTCACCAGTGCTACCTCTTGAGCACTGCGTTGGTTTTCCCTTGAAGAGGAAAGGGTGATGCAACAAAGTAACGTAAGTATTTCCCTCAGTTTTTGAGAGCCAAGGTATCAATCCAGTAGGAGGCCACGCACGAGTCCCTCGCACCTACACAAACAAATAAAATCCTTTCAACCAACGCAATAAAGGGGTTGTCAATCCCTTCACTGTCACTTACGAAAGTGAGATCTGATAGATATGATAAGATAGTATTTTTGGTATTTTTATGATAAAGATGCAAAGTAAAGAAAGAAAAATAAATGGAAAAAGAAATAGCTTGTTGATGGAAGATTAATATGACGGAAAATAGACCCGGGGGCCATAGGTTTCACTAGTGGCTTCTCTCGAGAGCATAAGTATTACGGTGGGTAAACAAATTACTGTTGAGCAATTGACAGAATTGAGCATAGTTATGAGAATATCTAGGTATGATCATGTATATAGGCATCACGTCCGAGACAAGAAGACCGACTCTTGCCTGCATCTACTACTATTACTCCACACATCGACCGCTATCCAGCATGCATCTAGAGTATTAAGTTCAAAAGAACAGAGTAACGCTTTAAGCAAGATGACATGATGTAGAGGGATAAACTCATGCAATATGATATATGCTACCTCTTGAGCACTGCGTTGGTTTTCCCTTGAAGAGGAAAGGGTGATGCAACAAAGTAGCGTAAGTATTTCCCTTAGTTTTTGAGAACCAAGGTATCAATCCAGTAGGAGGCTACGCGCTAGTCCCTCGCACCTGCACAAAACAAATAAATCCTCGCAACCAACGCGATAAGGGGTTGTCAATCCCTACATGGTCACTTACGAGAGTGAGATCTGATAGATAAGATTTCTGGTATTTTTATAATAAAGATGCAAAGTAAAATAAAAGGCAATGAAAATAACTAAGTGTTGGAAGATTAATATGATGAAGATAGACCCGGGGGCCATAGGTGTCACTAGTGGCTTCTCTCAAGAGCATAAGTATTTTACGGTGGGTGAACGAATTACTGTTGAGCAATTGACAGAATTGAGCATAGTTATGAGAATATCTAGGTATGATCATGTATATAGGCATCACATCCAAGACAACTAGACCGACTCCTGCCTGCATCTACTACTATTACTCCACACATCGACCGCTATCCAGCAAGCATCTAGAGTATTAAGTTCATAAGAATAGAGTAACGCCTTAAGGAAGATGACATGATGTAAAGGGATAAATTCATGCAATATGATAAAAAAACCATCTTGTTATCCTCGATGGCAACAATACAATACGTGCCTTGCTGCCCCTACTGTCACTGGGAAAGGACACCGCAAGATTGAACCCAAAGCTAAGCACTTCTCCCATTGCAAGAAAGATCAATCTAGTAGGCCAAACCAAACTGATAATTCGAAGAGACTTGCAAAGATAACCAATCATACATAAAATAATTCAGAGAAGATTCAAATATTGTTCATAGATAAACTTGATCATAAACCCATAATTCATCAGTCTCAACAAACACACCGCAAAAGAAGATTACATCGAATAGATCTCCACAAGAGAGGGGGAGAACTTTGTATTGAGATCCGAAAAGATAGAATAAGCCATCTAGCTAATAACTATGGACCCGAAGGTCTGAGCTAAACTACTCACACTTCATCGGAAGGGCTATGGTGTTGATGTAGAAGCCCTCCGTGATCGATGCCCCCTCCGGCGGAGCTCCGGATCAGGCCCCAAGATGGGATCTCATGGATACAGAAAGTTACGGTGGTGGAATTAGGGTTTTGGCTCTGTATCTGATCATTTGGGGGTACAGAGGTATATATATAGGAGGAAGAAGTACGTCGGTGGAGCAACAGGGGGCCCACGAGGGTGGAGGGCGTGCCTGGGGGGGGGGGGGTAGGCGCCCCCTTACCTCGTGGCCTCCCTGTTGGTTGCTTGACGTAGGGTCCAAGTCTCCTGGATCTTGTTCGTTTCAAAAATCACGTCCCCAAAGGTTTCATTCTGTTTGGACTCTGTTTGATATTCCTTTTCTTCGAAACCCTAAAATAGGCAAAAAACAGCAATTCTGGGCTGGGCCTCCGGTTAATAGGTTAGTCCCAAAAATATTATAAAAGTGTATAATAAAGCCCAATAATGTCCAAAACAGTAGATAATATAGCATGGAGCAATCAAAAATTATAGATACGTTGGAGACGTATCAAGCATCCCCAAGCTTAATTCCTGCTCGTCCTCCAGTAGGTAAATGATAAAAACAGAATTTTTGATGTGGAATGCTACTAGGCATAATTTCAATGTATTTCTTCTTAATTGTGGCATGAATATTCAGATCCAAAAGATTCAAGATAAATGTCTAATATTGACGTAGAAATAATAATACTTCAAGCATACTAACTAAGCAATTATGTCTTCTCAAAATAACATGGCCAAAGAAAGTTCATCCCTACAAAATCATATAGTTTAGTCATGCTCCATTTTCGTCACACAAGAATGCTCTCATCATGCACAACCCCGATGACAAGCCAAGCAATTGTTTCATACTTTAGTAATCTCAAACTTTATAAACCTTCACGCAAAACATGAGCGTGAGCCATGGATATATCACTATGGGTGGAATAGAGTATAATGATGGGGGTTATGTGGAGGAGACAAAAAAGGAGAAAGTCTCACATCAACGAGGCTAATCAGTGAGCTATGGAGATGCTCATCGATTGATGTTAATGCAAGGAGTAGGGATTGCCATGCAACGGATGCACTAGAGCTATAAATGTATGAAAGCTCAACAAAAGAAACTAGTGGGCGTGCATCCAACTTTCTTGCTCGCGAAGACCTAGGGCACTGGAGGAGGCCCATTGTTGGAATATACAAGCCAATTTCTATAATGAAAAATTCCCACTAGTATATGAAAATGACAAAACAAGAGACTCTCTATCATGAAGACAATGGTGCTACTTTGAAGCACAAGTGTGGAAAATAGGATAGTAGCATTGTCCCCTTTTTTATTTGGCCTTTCTCTTTTTTTGGCCTTTCTCTTTTTTATTGGGACAATGCTCTATTAAATGATGATCATCACACTTCTATTTATTTACAACTCAATGATTACAACTCGATACTAGAACAAGGTATGACTCTATATGAATGCCTCCGGTGGTGTTCCGGGATATGCAATGAATAAAGTGTGACATGTATGAAAGAATTATGAATGGTGGCTTTGCCAAAAATATGATGTCAACTACATTATCATGCAAAGCAATATGACAATGATGAACGTGTCATGATAAACAGGATGGTGGAAAGTTGCATGGAAATATATCTCAGAATGGCTATGGAAATGCCATAATAGGTAGGTATGGTGGCTGTTTTGAGGAAGATATAAGGAGGTATATGTGTGAAAGAGCGTATCATATCATGGGGTTTGGATGCACCGGCGAAGTTTGCACCAACTCTCAATGTGAGAAAGGGCAATGCACAGTACCAAAGAGGCTAGCAATGATGGAAGGGTGAGAGTGCGTATAATACATGGACTCAACATTAGTCATAAAGAACTCACATACTTATTGCAAAAATCTACAAGTCATCAAAACCCAAGCACTACGCGCATGCTCCTAGGGGGATAGATTGGTAGGAAAAGACCATCGCTCATCCCCGACCGCCACTCATAAGGAAGACAATCAAAGAACACCTCATGTTTCAAATTTGTTACATAACATTTACCAAACATGCATGCTACGGGACTTGCAAACTTCAACACAAGTATTTCTCAATTTCACAACTACTCAACTCACACAACTTTAATATCACTACCTCCATATCTCAAAACAATCATCAAGCATCAAACTTCTCTTAGTATTCAAAACACTTATAAGAAAGTTTTTACTAATCTTGAATACCTAGCATATTAGGATTATTTAAGAAAATTACCATGCTATTTAAGACTCTCAAAATAATCTAAGTGAAG
Organism: Triticum urartu; assembly: GCF_056163025.1. Lineage (NCBI taxonomy): Eukaryota > Viridiplantae > Streptophyta > Magnoliopsida > Poales > Poaceae > Triticum > Triticum urartu. The sequence goes on from NC_141876.1 coordinate 112,921,267, forward strand.
CATGAGATATCAATAGTTTCTATAAATCAAATCCACCACCGTGCTCTAAAAGATATAAGTGAAGTACTAGAGCAAAACTATATAACTCAAAAGATATAAGTGAAGCACATAGAATATTCTAATAATTTCCGAATCATGGGTGTCTATCTCAAAAGGTGTGTACAGCAAATATGATTGTGGTAAACTAAAAATCAAATACTCAAATCATACAAGACGCTCCAAGCAAAACACATATCATGTGGTAAATAAAAATATAGCTCCAAGTAAAGTTACCGGTAGAAGTAGACGAAAGAGGGGATGCCTTCCGGGGCATCCCCAATGTTTGGCTTTTTGGTGTCCTTAGATTATCTTGGGGTGCCATGGGCATCCCCAAGCTTAGGCTCTTGCCACTCCTTGTTCCATAATCCATCAAATCTTTACCCAAAACTTGAAAACTTCACAACACAAAACTTAAAGTAGAAAATCTCGTGAGCTCCGTTAGCGAAAGAAAACAAAAGACCACTTCAGGGTACTGTAATGAACTCATTATTTATTTATATTGGTGTTAAACCTACTGTATTCCAACTTCTCTATGGTTTATAAACTATTTTACTAGTCATAGATTCATCAAAATAAGCAAACAACACACGAAAAACAGAATCTGTCAAAAACAGAACAGTCTGTAGTAATCTGTAGCTAGCGCGAGATCTGGAACCCCAAAAAATTCTAAAATAAATTGATGGATGTGAGGAATTTATCTATTAATTGTATGCAAAAATAATTAACTAAATATCACATTCCAAATAAAAATGGCAGCAGTTCTGGTGAGCGCTAAAGTTTCTGTTTTTTTACAGCAAGATTAACAAGACTTTCCCCAAGTCTTCCCAACGGTTCTACTTGGCACAAACACTAAATAAACACAAAAAACACATCCAAAAAATAGGCTAGATAAATTATTTATTACTAAACAGGAGCAAAAAGTAAGGAATAAAAATAAAATTGGGTTTCCTCCCAACAAGCGCTATCGTTTAACGCCCCTAGCTAGGCATAAAAAGCAAGGATAGATCTAGGTATTGCCATCTTTGGTAGGCAATCCATAAGTGGCTCTCATAATAGATTCATAAGGTAATTTAATTTTCTTTCTAGGGAAGTGTTCCATGCCTTTTGAGGGAGTCCTGGATTAGGGGGTCTCCAGACAGCCGGACTATATCCTTTGGCCGGACTGTTGGACTATGAAGATACAAGATTGAAGACTTCGTCCCGTGTCCGGATGGGACTCTACTTGGCGTGGAAGGAAAGCTAGGAAATACGGATATGTATATCTCCTCCTTTGTAACCGACCTTGTGTAACCCTAGCCCCCTTCGGTGTCTATATAAACCGGAGGGTTTTAGTCCGTAGGACAACATACAATCATACCATAGGCTAGCTTCTAGGGTTTAGCCTCTTCGATCTCGTGGTAGATCAACTCTTGTACTACTCATATTATCAAGAATAATCAAGCAGGACGTAGGGTTTTACCTCCATCAAGAGGGCCCAAACCTGGGTAAAACATCGTGTCCCCTGCCTCCTGTTACCATCCGCCTTAGACGCACAGTTCGGGACCCCCTACCCGAGATCCGCCGGTTTTGACACCGACATTGGTGCTTTCATTGAGAGTTCCTCTGTGCCGTCACCATAAGGAAGGATGCCTCATCTCGTTGTTAAGAACAACATCACCGCCGGGGGAGCCCTGGCTGTCGGCCAAACTCTCCGGCTAGGCAGTTTCATCATGACCGCCCGTTCGGCTGCTGCCCCGACGATGACTTCTCGGGTCATCGAAAACAACCTCCACGTCGGCTCGGAATTCGCTAAGCAGATGGATCCAATGGAGCTCTCTTCCCTAAACGAGCTCTTGGATCACATCGCCGCCTTGGGAGTCGCTATGGACTATGATCGGATTGGGCTTAAACCCGATCAAAGAGAGATTAACTCTCCACCGGTCACCCACCATGTTGCGATGGTGGAGGAACAATGCGGGGATTCCTCTTCTATCTTGAGGACTCACTATGTCCGGATTCCTGAGCTCTCCGAGCCGGATACCCGTTTACGGGAGGACACCACCCAGGCCCTGAACCTAGAGTCAGGCAGTGGGCCAGACTTATCGGGCAACATACCGGAACCCGAAATTCCAATATTGGAAACACCTCGGCCCCTGGGTCTCAGATTGGGTAGGGGTTCGGACTCAATTCCACCCACCCACCTAGACATAAACGATCTTTCCCACATCAGGCAAGATCCCCATGAAACAGTACATCATTATTGGGCCAGAATCCTCCTTGTGATGAACAAGGTTAAGGACTGTCACGAGGAAGAAGCAGTCTCATTTTTCTGCAATAATTGCACGGACAAGGGAATCCTTAACGCCTTAAGTCGCCGTGACATATCACGCTTCGCTGAATTGGCGTTCATAGTACGAAAGTACTGTGCGATGGAAAGCGCCTGGAAAACCGAAACCAAATTTTGGAATAATCCGGCTAAGAATATACACCCAGTCCGAAGTAAAAGGGTGCACTATCATAAGACACCCGAGTTTGTTACAAAGAAACAAAAACCCTCTACAGGGCATGGTACCGTATTGGAGGGATGGCTTAACGGACCCTGCAAAATTCATAGCACAGCGGATACCATACCAACGCACAGCCTTAGAGCATGTTGGATACTCCGGCAGGTGGCCAAAAGTGGTGAGGATCTTCTTATCCCAAATGCCACAGAGCACCATCCCGTGGATAACAATACGGTATTAACAGTTTTTGAAACCTTCGCATCAAATAATAGGCGCAAGCGAACACTCCGCGGCCTCATCGAAATCTGCCAGGTAGCAGCAATGAATCTATGGAGTGACACGGCTATTACCTTCAATGCCGGTGACAAACCTAAATTCTGAACTGCCTAAGCACCAGCTGCACTGGTCCTCAGTCCAATTGTGGACGGCTTTTGACTCACCAAAGTACTCATGGACGGCGGCAGTGGATTAAACCTCATCTATGAGGAAACTCTTCAAAAAATGGAAATAGACTGGAACCGCATTGAACAAAGCAGCACAACCTTTAGAGGAATCATCCCCAGTAGGGAAGCACGCTGTGCTGGGAAAATCACACTAGATTTGGTATTTGGCATGCCGGAGAACTATAGGTCCGAAGAAGTTACATTTCAAGTGGCCCCGTTCAGTAGTGGATACCACACCCTTTTAGGACGGGAGGCGTTCACGATCCTCCAAGCCATACCCCATTATGGGTACATGAAGCTCAAAATGCCCGGGCCCCACAGAATCATCACTCTCGCTAGTGATCCGGACACAGCACTCCGCGTCGAAAACAAAACAACCGCATTGGCCCTCGAGGCATTATCCGAAGCCCTCTCAGTCGAGGAATTAACTGCGCTACACTCCACGGTGGACAGGGACGACGTAATACTTGACAAGAGATCTAAGTCCACCTCATTTAAACCAGTGGATGAAATAGTCAAATTCCAAGTCCACCCAACGGACCCTACAAAACAGCCTCCATCGGGGCACAGTTAAACCCCGCCGTGGACGCCGCACTACGAGAGTTCTTATGCGAGAATTGGGACATATTCGCCTGGCACCCCTCAGACATGCCAGGAACCCCACGCAGGCTGGCCGAGCACAGTCTCAATATCCTAAAGGTATTCGAGCTGGTCAAGCAGGCTATGGGAGAGGAACTAGCCAAGTTATTGGAGGCCGGATTCATTAGAGAAATAAAACACCCGGACTGGCTAGCAAACCTGGTGATGGTACCAAAGAAGGACAAATCCTGGCGCCTATGTGTCGATTTCAAGGACCTCAACAAGGCTTGCCCAAATGATCCCCCCCCCCCGCATCGATCAAATTATCGATGCTACCGCAAGACACGAGTCATTGTGTTTCCTCGACGCATACTCCGGCTACCACCAAATCAAGATGGCGGAGTCCGACCAAGCCGCAACGGCATTTATCACACCATACAGCCCTTTCTGTTTCAACACAATGCCTTTTGGGCTCAAAAACGCCAGCGCAACATATCAGCGCATGATCCAGACATGTATGGAGAAACAGATCGGCAAAACAGTAGAGGCATACGTAGATGATGTGGTCGTTAAAACCAAACACGTCGACTCTCTAATAGACGATTTAAGGCTCACATTCGACAACCTCCGAACATACGACATCAAGCTCAATCCAGAAAAATGTGTTTTCGGCATACCAACTGGAAAGCTCCTGGGATTCATTGTCTCTATTAGAGGAATTGAAGCTAATCCGGCCAAAATCCGAGCTCTGTCACAGTTGGCTACCCCAACGGACCTCAAACAAATCCAGAAATTAACTGGATGTGTGGCGGCTCTAAGCCGCTTTATCTCCCGCTTAGGAGAAAAGGCATTACCCCTTTATCGCCTCACTGGATGTGTGGCGGCTCTAACTGGATGTGCACCGAACACTTTGAGTGGACGGACGCTGCCACAACCGGATTAGAAGAAATAAAAGCCATACTGGCAACCAACTCAATCCAGGCCGCGCCAAACATCGGCGAACCAATGCTGTTGTACATTGCGGCAACTCATCAAGTTGTAAGAGCAGTGCTCGTCATCGAATGAGAAGCTGACAGACATAAATTCCCTCTTCAAAAGCCGGTATACTATGTATCCACTGTCCTCACTCGATGCAAATCACGGTACCCACATTATCAAAAGATAGCCTATGCAGTATTCATGGCATCCCGAAAGCTGCGACACTACTTTCAAGAGTGTTCAATTACAATAGCCTCGGAAGTGCCACTTAATGATATTATAAACAACCACGACGCCACGGGCCGGATTGCCAAATGGGCCATTGAGCTCCTCCCGTTTGACATAACATACAAACCTCGGCGAGCCATTAAATCGCAAGTATTGGCCGACTTTGTCGCCAAATGGACAGAAGCCGAACTCCCTAAAGAGTACGGCGCATACTCCAATTGGATCATGCACTTCGACGGCTCCAAAATGCTGGCTAGTCTGGGGGCTGGCGTCGTCCTGACGTCCCCAACCGGAGATACCATTCAGTACGTACTGCAGATACTGTATATAGACTCCAACAACGCAGCCGAATACGAAGCCCTGTTGCATGGTCTTCGAATGGCAGTCTCCATGGGCATTCAACGCCTGGAGGTGTGTGGGGATTCGAACCTTGCAATATCCCAAATAAATGGAGAATTTGACGCCAAGGATCCGAAGATGGTGGCCTATCGAAACGCCGTCCTAAAGATGTCATCTCGGTTCGAGGGGCTCGAATTTCACCATGTGGCTCTGGAAAACAATCAGGCGGCGGATATCCTCGCCCACATCGGTGCAAAACGCGACACGGTCCCCCCCAACATCTTTTTGGAGAGGTTGTTTAAACCATCGGTGGTATGGGAAGGGGACACCGGTAACAACAGTCCAGACCCGGCCAAAACGCCCGATACCGAACACTCTGACATAATCGGAGGCTCTGCCACCGAAATAGCACCTTCAGCCCACGTAATAATGGCCGTCATCGCCCCGTGGACAGAACCATTCCTGGCCTACCTAACTAGGCAGGAACTCCCCGAGGACCAAAATGAGGCACGCTGCATAGTGCGGCGATCTAAAGCCTACATGGTCCATGAGGGAGAGCTGTATAAGAAAAGCACTACCGGAGTCCTTCAAAGGTGCATCTCCGAAGAGGAAGGGCGGAAGCTTTTGGCAGAAATTCACGCCGGACTTGGTGGCCACCACGCCGCAGCCCGGGCCCTTGTAAGCAAGGCCTTCCGCACAGGTTTTTATTGGCCGACGGCCCGGACAGACACGCAGGACTTGGTCCGATGCTGCGCCGGTTGCCAGCTGTTTGCAAACCAAAGCCATATGCTACCCACCGCCCTCCAAACAATCCCCATTACCTGGACTTTTGCGGTCTGGGGGCTTGACATGGTTGGACCCCTTAAAGGGGGAACCCATAAGAAAAAATACTTATTGGTCATGGTAGATAAATTCACCAAATGGATAGAAGCCAAACCTGTTAAAATAGCTGAATCCGGACCGGTGATAGAATTCATATCCGGGGTTGTACACCATTATGGCATCCCCCACAGCATCATCACGGACAACGGCACGAACTTCATGGCCGACGAGGTAAAACTCTGGTGCAGCAACATGGGCATCAAGCTCGACTATGCTTCTGTCTATCACCCACAAACCAACGGCCAAGTTGAGCGAGCAAATGGTCTTCTCATGAGCGGCATTAAACCCAGATTAGTGCGGTCCTTAAAGGAGTCTAACATGCACCGGGTAGAGGAGATCGGCTCTGTACTCTGGGGGCTGCGGACCACGCCGAATCGCACTACCGGATATACACCCGTCTTTATGGTGTACGGCGCAGAGGCAGTTTTGCCCTGCGACATAATTCATGACTCACCTCGAGTGCGCATGTACGAAGAAAGAGAAGCCGAGCTCGATCGACAGGATAGTCTGGACACCCTGGAGGAGGAGCGCGACGTGGCAAAAGCCCGTTCCGCATTTTATCAGCAACAGACTCGCAGATACCAAAGTAGAGAAGTACATGCCAAAACTTATAACATTGGCGAGTTAGTTCTACGCCCGCCGGAGAAGAAAAAGTCCAAGCTCGAGCCCAAATGGGAAGGTCCCTTCATTATTGACCAAGTTCTGACCGGTGGAGCGTACCGTCTGCGGGATGCATCGAATAATAGACTTGAGCCGAACCCATGGAACGCCGCCAGACTCCGAAGATTCTACGCCTAGTGCCGGACTCTGTTCGTCTCCTTCCTCTGTCCATTTTTTGCATATACATTATCTGTCTTTTTTCTCTTTCTTTCTTTTTCTCTTTCTCTAGGCCTTCAAGGGCCACCTTGTGCCTCGCTTGCACATTATAGAAGTGCTAGCCGCGCTCATTATACATGGGGGCTTCTTACACAGAAGCTTAATTATCTATCCGGGCTTCACGCCCCGCACATGTGTTATTCTTCCGCATGTACCTTTTCTTCGCCACTATATGCATCGATATGACTTAAGTTTTGGCCAAGCTGGGTTGCCTGGCTCTTGTATTTATGCCCTACGTTCCCGTTAATTCGGGTAGGGCATAAGGGGAGCACCTCTGCGATTGTTACTGCCGGCTCAGCCGGATGTGTACCTCAGACTGGGTGAAGCCGAAAGCTAGCGTTCTTAAGGGAATATTCGGTCGGCGAACAAAAGATGATTTTTATTTATTTATTTTCCATATATGCCCCAGATGTTTCTTCCTGCGTTTCCTCTCGCAGTCCGGACATGCACTTTAGGGCATGTGTACCCAGGGAAAGGAACCCTTAACGGAACTATTCTCCCTGGAAGATGTTTCTTACTACCCATGTAATATAACATAACTAGTTGGGCACTTGTCTGTTCAAGCACTAATGACCCCTACGCCTGGTCTCCACGCATACCCCAGTTCTTATATAACTGATCGGGTATTCGGATACACTCCGGACTATCGGGTCCCGAGGTTGAAGCGAAAAGGTCCGCCATGACAAATGATCTACAATCCGGCTAGAAGGCATTATACATGTCACTTTAATTACATAGTCATGTAGACTGACTAAATTCCTCTTCTATACCATCCAACATGCGGTCTAGCCTACAATCCCGTTGGGAATATTTTGCGGCTAATTCTACTTGCCCGTAGACTAAGATAACGGGGATCTCTTTCCCGTCAGGCCCCACAGGTCCGACCTCGGCCATGTGATTTGGGTCAGCCTTGGTATACCGCGTCTTCACCATGGCCCAGGCTTCCCTGGCACCTTGACGGCAGGCAGATATCTTCCATAATCGGAAGCGCCGCCGCGCTCCCTTGAGCTTCTCCACAGGCTCTCCAACGCCTTCTGGCAGGGAGACGGATGGCCACAAGGCCTGGGCAATGCCTTGCATCACCTGCCGAACTTGTTTGTGTAGTTGTGAGAGCTCGAATAGAAGATCACCCGCAGACCCGGGCATCTCCTCCGCGGGACGACCCGTCAGCATACCTGCAGACATAACTTTGTTAACCGGCTTCTCCGCCGTCCCCTTTATTAAGGGTTCGTTCAAGCACTTACTAAATATGCCGCGTCGAAGCCACTTATTCTCCTTCTCGGAGTCCGCGAGCTGGGCTCGATCATCTTTCAGTTCCACGCTCAGCTTGGTATTGGCATTTTGGAGATTGTTTTTCTCCCGCCTGACCTTAGTCAGCACGCGTTCGCCAGCCTTTAGCTGTCGTATGGCGTGCTGCTCCTCCGGATTCTCTCCGAATTCATCTGCAAACATCTATTGTTAGACCTGCAGCCATGCCGCATGCTATACGGTACCTGTTATTCTTTGAAAGAAACGTTACCAGCTGGGGACTTTTTCGGTTCCTTCAATGCGGCAACAGCGGCCCGAAGTTGGGTCTTGCATTCCTCCAGCTCCTATGACAGTCGACTATTCTTCTCTGTAAGAACCTGCACAATACGATGATCCTTAAATCAGTTCTGCTAACTGTTTCAAGTCTCAGGGGCTACTGATACATATAATCATCAGATTTACTTACCCGTACATCCTTTACATACTGGTCCGTGGCTCTGGCTAGACCATCTTGAGCAGCACGGAGGTACGCCTCTCCAGAATTGAAGGCATCAAATGCCTCTGGTGAAAAGCAAGCGTCACGGAGTACGGCCCGGCGGCGCCTATGATTCATGGCGCGCTCCACTTCTGAATTTGTAGCGGATAGCCTATCCGCATCCTCTGTAGGGAGAGTATCCGGCGTCCGCCCCATGTCGGCCTCCGCCTCTATGTCCGGTCCTGGAGCCCGACTGGTGGAAGCGTGATCGGCAGCCTCACTGGACATATTCCGGCGAGCGTTTTTCTGTTAAAGAAATATGGACGTCATTACATTTCAAGAAAGACGACAACCACGGAGCAGGGTTTCTGTCATACTTTTGCGTTGGCATCTCCGTCCTGACCACCTTCCTTTTTGGCCTGCCCGGCCTCGGTGCCTCTTGTTGGCGAGTTGCTGCGGGTTTGGCATGGCGTCCCGAATGCCTTCCCTGTAAAAACACCATATGTATATGGTAGGTGAAGTGTCTAAAAGGGGATCCTAGTTTTTGGATTTGGGATTTTTGGTTTTTCTGACGTGCGACGCGGGAAGCAGTCCGGGATAGTCGGCCATAATGGCCACCATGGCGTTATCACAGATTAATTGACAGAACTCCCGGTTTATCAGCTCCACGAATATGTCCGGATCTTCTTCGAGTCCGGGACCGAGGGCCCGGTCAGGGTCCTCTGGTTGAGGAGATGGGCTGCTGACCTCCCTTATGGCTTTTCGCAGTTCCTACCGCAAAATGGCAAGGTGAGTACCTATGTCAGAGAATGCGGGAAGAATGGGAGTAAGGAGATATAACTAACCCAGCTTGGAGGGTTGTACATGGAGAATCCATCCCGTGGCTTGAGGCGGATGAACTCCTCTTCCTCTCCCTTGAACAATTCGCCCGCAACGGGTGGCGTCATCTTCCCCGTTAAAACATCACAAGGGGTGCCCTCGATATTGAAGCGGTTGCACTCCCCGCATTATGCATATTGACATAACCTCAATTACTGTCAATCCTGATTGAGCCAGTGCTTTAATCCGGTTCATCAGGTAGAGGACTTCTCCGTTGTCTTCCTCATGGGGGCTCCGCGGGCGCCAACTTTGGCGTTCTTCAGAGGAGCATTGCTGAACTCGGGAAGACCCCACTGAACAGGGTCCGGAAGGGGGACGTCCTCCATATAAAACCATTCTGAAGGCCAGTCTTCGGACGTCTTCTTCGGAGTACCGGACAGGTATCCGGTTTTGGCGATGCGCCATATCTCGGCTCCGCCCACTTGATAAAGTGACCCCTTCTGTGTGCGAGGGACGAGGCAAAATAACCTTTTCCACAGCTCGAAATGAGCCTCGCAGCCCAGGAATAACTCGCAGAGGGCAACATAGCCCGCGATGTGTAAAATGGAAGCAGGGGTGAAATTAAGCAGTTGGAGACCGTAAAACTCCAGGAGCCCGCGGAGGAATGGATGAATCGGAAATCCGAGTCCCCTCAATAAGTAAGGGACAAGGCATATCTGCTCCCCCGTAGAAGCGCTGGGGAAGCTCTCCGCTTTCTCCCCGCCATTGTAGGTGGCGAGCCCGGCTCGGACGGGTACCATATACGCCGGAGGGAGAAATCCCTTACTCTGCAGTTCGAATAATCGACTGTGTGCGACTAAACACCTCTCCCAATCACCGGTCTTAGGTCTACGGGGGCGGGAGGAGGAGCTGCGGAGGTCAGCCATGCTGGAGTGGATCTTTCCGAAGCACGCTCCGATGGATTCTCGCTGGGGGAGGATGGTATGGATTGGATCTAAGGATCCCCATCCCTTTAATAGACAATTTATTTATCTGGCTAGGAGGGCGAATGTAAAAATGCCCTGGTGCCTCACATTCATTCGGCGCATGGAAGATAGCCCTTATTGGACGCAGAAGCCAAGAGGTTCAACATTTATGGGACCGGACACTGCTTAGCAAACGTTCGAAATTTGGAGAAGAACCCGCCTTGCAATGCCGAAGACAACATTGCGCGCCAGACTCATCGTCATTGAAGCCTGGTTCGGGGGCTACTGAGGGAGTCCTAGATTAGGGGGTCTTCGGATAGCCGGACTATATCCTTTGGCCGGACTGTTGGACTATGAAGATACAAGATTGAAGACTTCGTCCCGTGTCCGGATGGGACTCTACTTGGTGTGGAAGGCAAGCTAGGCAATACGGATATGTATATCTCCTCCTTTGTAACCGACCTTGTGTAACCCTAGCCCCCTCCGGTGTCTATATAAACCGGAGGGTTTTAGTCCGTAGGATAACATACAATCATACCATAGGCTAGCTTCTAGGGTTTAGCCTCTCCGATCTCGTGGTAGATCAACTCTTGTACTACTCATATTATCAAGAATAATCAAGCAGGGCGTAGGGTTTTACCTCCATCAAGAGGGCCCGAACCTGGGTAAAACATCGTGTCCCCTGCCTCCTGTTACCATCCACCTTAGACGCACAGTTCGGGACCCCCTACCTGAGATCCTCCGGTTTTGACACTGACACCTTTCCTTAACGGAAATTGGAATCTAATATTTCCTTCCTTCATATCAATAATTGCACCAATCGTTCTAAGGAAAGGTCTACCAAGAATAATAGGACATGAAGGATTGCAATCTATGTCAAGAACGATAAAATCTACGGGCACATAGTTCCTATTTGCAACAATAAGAACATCATTAATTCTTCCCATAGGTTTGTTAATAGTGGAATCCGCAAGGTGCAAGTTTAAAGAGCAATCATCAAAATCACGGAAACCTAACAAATCACACAAAGTCTTTGGAATCGTGGAAACACTAGCACCCAAATCACACAAAGCATAGTATTCATGATCTTTAATTTTAATTTTAATAGTAGGTTCCCACTCATCATAAAGTTTTCTAGGGATAGAAACTTCCGACTCAAGTTTTTCTTCATAAGATTGCATCAAAGCATCAATGATATGTTTGGTAAAAGCTTTATTTTGACTATAAGCATGAGGAGAATTTAGCATGGATTGCAACAAGGAAATACAATCTATCAAAGAGCAATTTCCATAATTAAATTCCTTGAAATCCAAAATAGTAGGTTCATTAATATTTAAAGTTTTGACTTCTTCAATCCCACTTTTATCAAATTTAGCATCAAGATCTAAAAACTCCGAATTTTTGGAACGCCTTCTAGGTAAAGGTGGATCATATTCAGTCCCATCATTATCAAGATTCATATTGCAAAACAAAGATTTAATAGGGGATGATGTCTACTACACAACCTTCTTCTTGTAGACGTTGTTGGGCCTCCAAGTGCAGAGGTTTGTAGGACAGTAGCAAATTGCCTCAAGTGGATGACCTAAGGTTTATCAATCCGTAGGAGGTGTAGGATGAAGATGGTCTCTCTCAAGCAACCCTGCAACCAAATAACAAAGAGTCTCTTGTGTCCCCAACACACCCAATACAATGATAAATTGTATAGGTGCACTAGTTCGGCGAAGAGATGGTGATACAAGTGCAATATGGATGATACATAAAGGAGGCTCCTCTTTTTGGAGCTCCTTATTAATGAGATTGGTTGAATAGGAGGCTCCTCCTCGTTACCTGAGTCATCATAAGAAATAATAGGAGGGTATTGGGAAGCCTCTTTCCTTTCATTAGTACTCTCTTCATCTTCTATTTGTTTTCTTTTCTTTATGTAGTTGGCAATATAAGGATTTTCAATACAATTCACTGCACAATACATATAATTTTTCTCTAGATAAAAATCAAGAAATCTATCAAGATTAAACTTTGGAATACCCTCACTTATACGTTTCATTTCCTCATACCCCAAAAGAAGACTAAGCTCTTTATGATGCTCAAGGGTAATCAAATTATCACAATTTTTGGATACGATTCGGTCATGAAACAATTTGCATTGGAGATTTAAATGACCATGTTCATTGCAAAGTTCACAAGGGCCGCGAAAAATATTGATTTTTTTCAGCACAACCATCTAGACTTTCTTGCAACAATTCAGTTTCTAAGTACTTATGCCTCTTGCAATATCTATCTTCCCTATTTGGTGTGTACTTACAAAACCAATGCACTCCATAAAAATTGACATGTTTATAGGAGACATTTTCATCATAACTAGTGCAATCATCATTAGTATCATGGATATTCAAAGAATTCGTACTAACAACATTGCAATCATGCTCATCATTCAAATATTTAGTGCCAAACATTTTATAGATTTCTTCTTCTAGCACTTGAGCACAATTATCCTTTCCATCATACTCACGCAAGATATTAAAAAGGTGAAGCATATGAGACAAACTCAATTCAATTTTTAATAGTTTTCTTTTATAAACTAAACTAGTGATAAAACAAGAAACTAAAAGACTCGGTTGCAAGATCTAAAGATATATCTTCAAGCACTCACCTCCCAGGCAACGGCGAAGGTAACTAATGATAGATAAATGTTTTTGTAATCTGAAAATATAAAAACAGCAAGGTAACTAATTATAAAAGTGAGTGTAAATGGTATTGCAATGTGTTGAAACAAGGCCTAGGGTTCATACTTTCGCTAGTGTAAGTTCCCTCAACAATGATAACATAATTGGATCACATAACTATCCCTCAACATGCAACAAAGAGTCACTCCAAAGTCACTAATAGCGGAGAACGGACGAAGATATTATGGTAGGGTACGAAACCACCTCAAAGTAATTCTTTCCAATCAATCTGTTGGGCTATTCCTATAAGTGTCACAAACAGCCCTAGAGTTCGTACTAGAATAACACCTTAAGACACAAATCAACCAAAACCCTAATGTCACCTAGATACTCCAATGTCACCTCAAGTATCTATGGGTATGATTATACGATATGCATCACACAATCTCAGATTCATCTATTCAACCAACACATAGAACCTCAAAGCGTGCCCCAAAGTTTCTACCGGAGAATCACGAAGAAAACGTGTGCCAACCCCTATGCATAGGTTCATGGGCGGAACCCGCAAGTTGATCACCAAAACATACATCGAGTGAATCACGTGGTATCCCATTGTCACCAAAGATACACACGGCAAGACATACATCAAGTGTTCTCAAACATTTAAAGACTCAATCCGATAAGATTACTTCAAGGGGAACACTCAATCCATTACAAGAGAGTACAGGGGGAGGAGAAACATAAGATCCAACTATAATAGCAAAGCTCGTGATACATCAAGATCGTGCCAAATCAAGAACACGAGAGAGAGAGAGAGAGATCAAACACATAGCTACTGGTACATACCCTCAGCCCCGAGGGAGAACTACTCCCTCCTCGTCATGGAGAGCACCGGGATGATAAAGATGGCCATCGAAGAGGGATTTCCCCTCCGGCAGGGTGCTGGAACGGGTCTAGATTGGTTTTCGGTGGCTACGAAAGCTTCTGGCAGCGGAACTCCCGATCTATTGTGCTCCCCGATGTTTTTAGGGTATATGGAGATATATAGGCGGAAGAAGTACGTCAAGGGGGCCATGACGGGCCCACGAGGGTGGAGGGCGCGCCCAGGGGGGTGGGCGCGCCCCCTACCTCGTGGCCTCCTCGAAGCTTCCCTTACATGCACTTCAAGTCTTCTGGGCTTCTTTCCTTCCAAAAATGGGTCCGTGAAGTTTCAGGTCAATTGGACTACGTTTGATTTTCCTTTTCTTCAAAACCCTAAAACAAGGTAAAAACAGAAACTGGCATTGGGCTCTGGGTTAATAGGTTAGTCCCAAAAATGATATAAAAGTGTATAATAAAGGCCATAAACATCCAAAACAGTCGATAATATAGCATGGAGCAATCAAAATTATAGATACATTGGAGACGTATCAGCATGCACAAGCTTAATTCCTGCTCGTCCTCGAGTAGGTAAATGATAAAAACAGAATTTTTGATGCGGAGTGCTACTTGGCATAATTTTAATGTAATTCTTCTTAATTGTGGAATGAATATTCAGATCCGAAAGATTCAAGATAAAAGTTCATATTGACATAAAAATAATAATACTTCAAGCATACTAACTAAGCAATCATGTCTTCTCAAAATAACATGGCCAAAGAAAGTTCATCCCTACAAAATCATATAGTTTAGTCATGCTCCATTTTCGTCACACAAGAATGCTCTCATCATGCACAACCCCGATGACAAGTCAAGCAATTGTTTCATACTTTAGTAATCTCAAACCTATAAACTTTCACGCAATATATGAGCGCGAGCCATGGACATAACACTATGGGTGGAATAGAATATGATGATGGGGGTTATGTGGAGAAGACAAAAAGGAAGAAAGTCTCACATCAACGAGGCTAATCAATGGGCTATGGAGATGCCCGTCGATTGATGTTAATGCAAGGAGTAGGGATTGCCATGCAACGGATGCACTAGAGCTATAAATGTATGAAAGCTCAACAAAAGAAACTAAGTGGGTGTGCATCCAACTTTATTGCTCACGAAGACCTAGGGCACTTGAGGAGGCCCATTGTTGGAATGTACAAGCCAAGTTCTATAATGAAAAATTCCCACTAGTATATGAAAGTGACAAAACAAGAGACTCTCTATCATGAAGATCATGGTGCTACTTTGAAGCACAAGTGTGGCAAAGGATAGTAGCATTGTCCCTTCTCTCTTTTTCTCTATTTTTTTATTTTCATTTTTTGGGCCTTCTCTTTTTTTATGGCCTTTCTCTTTCCCTTTTTTTTGGGCCTTCTCTTTTTTATGGCCTTTCTCTTTTTTTATTCCTCACTTGGGACAATGCTCTAGAAAATGATGATCATCACACTTCTATTTATTTACAACTCAATGATTACAACTCGAAACTAGAACAAAGTATGACTCTATATGAATGCCTCCGGCGGTGTGCTGGGATTGCGATGAATCAAGTGTGACATGTATTAAAAATTATGAATGGTGGCTTTCCCACAAATACGATGTCAACTACATGATCATGCAAAGCAATATGACAATGATGAATGTGTCATGATAAACGGAACGGTGGAAAGTTGCATGGCAATATATCTCGGAATGGCTATGGAAATGCCATAATAGGTAGGTATGTGGCTGTTTTGAGGAAGATATAAGGAGGTTTATGTGTGATAGAGCGTATCATATCACGGGGTTTGGATGCACCGGCGAAGTTTGCGCCAACTCTCAATGTGAGAAAGGGCAATGCACAGTACCGAAGAGGCTAGCAAGGATGGAAGGGTGAGAGTGCGTATAATCCATGGACTCAACATTAGTAATAAACAACTCACATACTTATTGCAAAAATCTACAAGTCATCAAAACCTCGGCACTACGCGCATGCTCCTAGGGGATAGATTGGTAGGAAAAGACCATCGCTTGTCCCCGGCCGCCACTCATAAGGAAGACAATCAAATAACACCTCATGTTTCAAATTTGTTGCATAATGTTTACCATACGTGCATGCTATGGGACTTGCAAACATCAACACAAGTATTTCTCAATTTCACAAGAACTTAGCTAGCACGACTTTGATATTATTACCTCCATGTCTCAAAACAATCATCAATCATCAAACTTCTCTTAGTATTCAAAACACTTATAGGAAATTTTTAGTATTCTCGAATACCTAGCACATTAGGATTTTAAGCAAATTACCATGCTATTTAAGACTCTCAAAATAATCTAAGTGAATCATGAGAGATCAATAGTTTCTATAAAACAAATCCAGCACCGTGCTCTAAAAGATATAAGTGAAGCACTAGAGCAACAACAAACTACTCCGAAAGATATAAGTGAAGATCAATGAGTAGTCGAATAATTATGCAACTATGTGAAGACTCTCTAACATTTAATAATTTTAGATCTTGGTATTCTATTCAAACAGAAATCAAAGCAAAATAAAATGACATTCTAAGAATGGCAAACATCATCTGAAGAAGCAAAAACTTAGGATCAACCGAAACTAACCGATAATTGTTGAAGAAGAAAGGTGGGATGCCAACCGGGGCATCCCCAAGCTTAGATGCTTGAGACTTCTTGAAATATTATCTTGGGGTGCCTTGGGAATCCCCAAGCTTGAGCTTTTGCGTTTCCTTAATTCCTCTCATATCAAGGTCTCCCTAAATCTCAAAAGCTTCATCCACACAAAACTCAACAAAGACTCGTGAGATAAGTTAGTATAAACCATTGCCAAAACCTTATCATACTCTACTGTAGCAAATCCCTAAGATTATTATTCAACATTGCATACTAAATTCCTCTGCATATTTAATAGCCCTATCCTCAAATAGAATCATTAAAGAAGCAAACATATGCAAACAATGCAAATATAACAGCAATCTGCCTAAACAGGACAGTCTGTAAAGAATGTAGCAACATCCATACTTCTCTAGCTCCAAAAATTATGAAATAAAATTAACACTGTATTAAATTTATCATATATTAATATGCAAAAGGTTTCAACATTTTATCACATTCTGACTTTTCTAGGGAATTATTGCAACATTGGTAAACTTTCTGTGTTCAAACAGCAACATGTGGACTTCTAAAATAGGCATAGTAAAGACTACCAATGCCACTTTTATTGAAATAAAAGATGCAAAACATTGTTATAAATAACAGCAAGAAAATACTAACAAAATAAATTGATGCTCCAAGCAAAACACATATCATGTGGTAAATAAAAATATAGCTCCAAGTAAAGTTACCGATGAACAAAGACGAAAGAGGGGATGCCTTCCGGGACATCCCCAAGCTTAGGCTCTTGGCTATCCTTCAATATTACCTTGGGGTGCCTCGGGCATCCCCAAGCTTAGGCTCTTACCACTCCTTATTCCATAGTCCATCGAATCCTTACCCAAAACTTGAAAACTTCACAACAAAAAACTTAACAGAAAACGCGTAAGCTCCGTTAGTATAAGAAAATAAATCACCACTTCAAGGTACTGTAATGAACTCATTCTTTATTTATATTGGTGTTAAAACTACTGTATTCCAACTTCTCTATGGTGTATAAACGCTTTTACTAGCCATAGATTCATCAAAATAAGTAAACAACACATGAAAAACAGAATCTGTCAAAAACAGAACAGTCTGTAGTAATTTGGATCAAACGTATACTTCTGGAACTAATAAAATTCTCAAATAAATTTCTGGACCTGAGGAATTTATCTATTAATCATATGAAAAAAGAATTAACTAAATAGAGCTCTCCAAATAAAAATGGCAGCAATTCTCGTGAGCACTAAAGTTTCTGTTTTTTACAGCATGATCAACAAGACTTTCCCCAAGTCTTCCCAAAGGTTCTACTTGGCACAAACACTAATTAAAAGCGTAAAACCACATCTAAACAGAGGCTAGATGAATTATTCATTACTAAACAGGAGCAAAAAGCAAGAAACAAAAGTAAAGTTGGGTTGCCTCCCAACAAGCGCTATCGTTTAATGCCTCTAGCTAGGCATGATGATTTCAACGATGCTCACATAAAAGATAAGAATTGTAACATAAAGAGGGCATCATGAAGAATATGAATAGTACATTTAATCCTAACCCACTTCCTATGCATAGGGATTTTGTGAGCAAACAACTTGTGGGAACAAGAATCAACTTGCATAGGAAGGTACAACAAGCATAACTTCAAAGCTTTAAGCACATAGAGAGGAAACTTGATATTATTGCAATTCCTACAAGCATATGTTCCTCCCTCATAATAATTTTCAGTAGCATCATGAATTAATTCAACAATATAACCAGAACCTAAAGCATTCTTTTCATGATCTACAAGCATAGAAATTTTATTACTCTCCACATAAGCAAAATTCTTCTCATTCAGGATAGTGGGAGTATCATAAGAGACTTGGATACTATAAATTGTTTCCACATTAAAAGAGTAATGTTCAGAAAAGGGGTAACCATAATCATGACAAGTTTTATAAATATAATCCTCACTCATTTTTATAGCATATGTATCATCACAATAATTATCATAAGTAGGAGGCATGTTATTATCAATATAAATTTGCATATCAAAACTTGGGATACTAAAAATATCATCTTCATTAAGCGTAGCATCCCCAAGCTTGGGACAAACATTAATTGCAGAAAAAATATTCTCAAAAACATCATCTTCATCAAACATAGCATCCCCAAGCTTGGGCCTTTTCATATTATAAGCATAATCACTCTCATCATTAATAGTATGGATAGCACCAATAGTATAGCAATTATCATATTCTTCCAAGCAAGTGCCAAAAAGATTTTCAAGATCATAAGAAGTATCATTATCTTCCACAATTATATTTTCATGAGGCACAATAGTAATAGGAGCAGCATTATTTGAGAGAGATATCTTTTTACCTCTCTTCCATTTTCTTTTCTTCTTCTTCTCCTTCTTCTTCTTCTTCTTCTTCACCACATCATGTGTGGGTTCAATCCTCTTTTTGGAGCTCCTTATTAATGAGATTGGTTGAATAGGAGGCTCCTCCTCGTTACCTGATTCATCATAAGAAATAATAGGAGGGTATCGGGAAGCCTCTTCCCTCTCATTAGTATTCTCTTCATCTTCTATTTGTTTTATTTTCTTTATGTAGTTGGCAATATAAGGATTTTCAATACAATTCACCACACAATACATATAATTTTTCTCTAGATCAAAATCAAGAAATCTATCGAGATTAAACTTTGGAATACCCTCAGTTATACGTGTCATTTCCTCATACCCCAAAAGAAGACTAAGCTCTTTATGATGCTCAAGGGTAATCAAATTATCACAACTTTTGGATATGATTCGGTCATGAAACAATTTGCATTGCAGATTTAAATGACCATGTTCATTGCAAAGTTCACAAGGGGCGCGGAAAATATTGAATTTTCAGCACACTCATCAAGACTTTCTTGCAACAATTCAGTTTCTATGTACTTATGCCTCTTGCAATATCTATCTTCCCTATTTGGTGTGTACTTACAAACCCAATGCACTCCACAAAAATTGACATGTTTATAGGAGACATTTTCATCATAACTAGTGCAATCATCATTAGTATCATGTATAGTCAAATAATTCATACTAACAACATTGCAATCATGCTCATCATTCAAATATTTAGTGCCAAACATTTTATAGATTTCTTCTTCTAGCACTTGAGCACAATTATCCTTTCCATCATAATCACGAAAGGTATTAAAAAGGTGAAGCGTATGAGACAAACTCAATTCCATTTTTTAATAGTTTTCTTTTATAAACTAAACTAGTGATAAAACAAGAAACTAAAAGACTCGATTGCAAGATCTAAAGATATACCTTCAAGCACTCACCTCCCCGGCAACGGCGCCAGAAAAGAGCTTGATGTCTACTACACAACCTTCTTCTTGTAGACGTTGTTGGGCCTCCAAGTGCAGAGGTTTGTAGGACAGTAGCAAATTTTCCTCAAGTGGATGACCTAAGGTTTATCAATCCGTAGGAGGCGTAGGATGAAGATGGTCTCTCTCAAGTAACCCTGCAACCAAATAACAAAGAGTCTCTTGTGTCCCCAACACACACAATACAATGGTAAATTGTATAGGTGCACTAGTTCGGTGAAGAGATGGTGATACAAGTGCAATATGGATGATAGATAAAGGTTTTTGTAATATGAAAATATAAAAACAGCAAGGTAACTAATGATAAAAGTGAGCGTAAATGGTATTGCAATGTGTTGAAACAAGGTCTAGGGTTCATACTTTCGCTAGTGTAAGTTCCCTCAACAATGATAACATAATTGGATCACATAACTATCCCTCAACATGCAACAAAGAGTCACTCCAAAGTCACTAATAGCGGAGAACGGACGAAGATATTATGGTAGGGTACGAAACCACCTCAAAGTTATTCTTTCCAATCAATCCGTTGGGCTATTCCTATAAGTATCACAAACAGCCCTAGAGTTCGTACTAGAATAACACCTTAATACACAAATCAACCAAAACCCTAATGTCACCTAGATACTCCAATGTCACCTCAAGTATCCGTGGGTATGATTATACGATATGCATCACACAATCTTAGATTCATCTATTCAACCAACACATAGAACCTCAAAGAGTTCCCCAAAGTTTCTACCGGAGAATCATGAAGAAAACGTGTGCCAACCCCTATGCATAGGTTCATGGGCGGAACCCACAAGTTGATCACCAAAACATACATCAAGTGAATCACGTGGTATCCCATTGTCACCACAGATACGCACGGCAAGACATACATCAAGTGTTCTCAAATCTTTAAAGACTCAATCTGATAAGATTACTTCAAGGGGAAAACTCAATCCATTACAAGAGAGTAGAGGGGGAGGAGAAACATAAGATCCAACTATAATAGCAAAGCTCGCGATACATCAAGATCGTGCCAAATCAAGAACACGAGAGAGAGAGATCAAACACATAGCTACTGGTATATACCCTCAGCCCCAAGGGAGAACTACTCCCTCCTCGTCATGGAGAGCACCGGGATGATAAAGATGGCCACCGGAGAGGGATTTACCCCTCCGGTAGGGTGCCGAAACGGGTCTAGATTGGTTTTCGGTGGCTACGGAGGCTTCTGGCAGCGGAACTCCCGATCTATTGTGCTCCCCGATGTTTTTAGGGTATATGGAGATATATAGGCGGAAGAAGTACGTCAAGGTGGCCACAACGGGCCCACGAGGGTGGAGGGCGCGCCCAGGGGGGTGGGCGCGCCCCCTACCTCGTGGCCTCCTCGAAGCTTCCCTTACATGCACTTCAAGTCTTCTGGGCTTCTTTCCTTCCAAAAATAGGTTCCGTGAAGTTTCAGGTCAATTGGACTCCGTTTGATTTTCCTTTTCTTCGAAACCCTAAAACAAGGTAAAAACAGAAACTGGCACTAGGCTCTGGGTTAATAGGTTAGTCCCAAAAATGATATAAAAGTGTATAATAAAGCCCATAAACATCCAAAACAGTAGATAGTATAGCATGAAGCAATCAAAATTTATAGATACGTTGGAGACGTATCAGGGGACACATTAATAACTTTTAGATCTTCATCTTTCTTATCATGAAAACTAGAAGAACACGCTCTTATAAAGGAATCTTTCTTAGCACGCATCCAAGCGGTTCTTTCTTTGCACTCATCAATGGAAATTATCATGGCTTTGAGAGACTCATTGATATCATGCTTAGGTGGAATAGATCTATGTTTCAAAGAATCAACATCAAGAGAAATTCTATCAACGTTCCTAGCCAACTCGTCAATCTTAAGCAATTTTTCTTCAATCAAAGCATTCGAATTATTTTGCGAAGTAATAAATTCTTTAATATTAGATTCAAAATCAGAGGGCATATTATTAAAATTTCCATAATAATTGTTGTAGGAATTGCCATAATTATTAGAGGAATTACTAGGATAAGGCCTAGGATTAAAGTTTCCTCTATACCCGTTGTTACCAAAATTATTCCTACCAACAAAATTCACATCCATAGATTCATTATTATTCTCAATCAAAGTAGACAAAGGCATATCATTAGGATCAGAAGAAACACTCTTATTAGCAAATAATTTCATA
This sequence comes from Triticum urartu, assembly GCF_056163025.1. NCBI lineage: Eukaryota > Viridiplantae > Streptophyta > Magnoliopsida > Poales > Poaceae > Triticum > Triticum urartu. The sequence continues at coordinate 112,943,376 of NC_141876.1, forward strand.
AGTTCATCCATCTTTCCACTCAAAACATTAATTTATTCTATCGCTTGCACTTTTTTATTAGCAGATCTTTCAGTGTGCCATTGAGAATAATTAACCATCATATTGTCTAGGAGTTTAGTAGCTTCTCCTAAAGTGATTTCCATAAAGTGCCTCCCGCGGCCGAATCTAAAAGATTTCTAGAAGCAAAATTCACTCCGGCATAAATTTTTTGTATAATCATCCACAAATTCAAACCATGAGTAGGGCAATACGTATCATTAATTTCATCCTCTCCCAAGCTTGTGCAACATGTTCATGATCAAGTTGCTTAAAATTCACAATATCATTTCTAAGAGAGATGATCTTAGCGGGAGGAAAATACTTAGAGATAAAAGCATCTTTGCACTTATTCCAAGAATCAATACTATTTTTAGGCAAAGACAAAAACCAAGATTTAGCACGATCTCTAAGCGAAAAAGGAAATAGCTTCAATTTAACAATATCATTGTCAACATATTTCTTCTTTTGCATATCACACAAATCAACAAAGCTATTTAGATGGGTAGCAGCATATTCACTAGGAAGGCCGGAAAACGGATCTTTCATGACAAGATTCAGCAAGGCAGCATTAATTTCACAAGATTCAGCATCGGTAAGAGGAGCAATCAGAGTGCTAATAAAATCATTGTTGTTGGTATTGGTAAAGTCACACGATTTACTGTTACTTGAGCCATCGTGACAAGCAAGCAATCCAACACACAAGCAAACAAGAAACGGGCAAAAAGAGGCAAATAGAGAAAGAGAGGGAGGATATATAGAGAGAGGGCGAATAAAACGGCAAGGGTAAAGTGGGGGAGAGGAAAACGAGAGGCAAATGGCAAATAATGTAATGTGGGAGATAAGGGTTTGTGATGGGTACTTGGTATGTTTGACTTTTGCGTAGACCTCCCCGGAAACGGCGCCAGAAATCCTTCTTGCTACCTCTTGAGAACTGCGTTGGTTTTCCCTTGAAGAGGAAAAGGTGATGCAGCAAAGTAGCATAAGTATTTCCCTCGGTTTTTGAGAACCAAGGTAACAATCCAGTAGGAGGCTACGCGCTAGTCCCTCGCACCTGCACAAAACAAATAAATCCTTGCAACCAACGCGATAAGGGGTTGTCAATCCCTACACGGTCACTTACGAGAGTGACCGTTCATATAGATATGATAAGATACTATTTTTGGTATTTTTATAATAAAGATAAAAAGTAAAATAAAAGGCAATGAAAATAACTAAGTGTTGGAAGATTAATATGATGAAGATAGACCCGGGGGCCATAGGTTTCACTAGTGGCTTCTCTCAAGAGCATAAGTATTTTACGGTGGGTGAACGAATTACTATTGAGCAATTGACAGAATTGAGCATAGTTATGAGAATATCTAGGTATGATCATGTATATAGGCATCACGTCCAAGACAAGTAGACCGACTCCTGCCTGCATCTACTACTATTACTCCACACATCGACCGCTATCCAGCATGCATCTAGAGTATTAAGTTCATAAGAACAGAGTAACACCTTAAGCAAGATGACATGATGTAGAGGGATAAATTCATGCAATAAGATAAAAAACCATCTTGTTATCCTTGATGGCAACAATACAATACGTGCCTTGCTACCCCTACTGTCACTGGGAAAGGACACCGCAAGATTGAACCCAAAGCTAAGCACTTCTCCCATTGCAAGAAAGATCAATCTAGTAAGCCAAACCAAAGTGATAATTCGAAGAGACTTGCAAAGATAACCAATCATACATAAAAGAATTCAGAGAAGATTCAAATATTGTTCATAGATAAACTTGATCATAAACCCACAATTCATTGGTCTCAACAAACACACCACAAAAGAAGATTACATCGAATAGATCTCCACAAGAGAGGGGGAGAACTTTGTATTGAGATCCAAAAAGAGAGAAGAAGCCATCTAGCTAATAACTATGGACCCGAAGGTCTGAGGTAAACTACTCACACATCATCGGAAGGGCTATGGTGTTGATGTAGAAGCCCTCCGTGATCGATGCCCCTCCGGCGGAGCTCCGGATCAGGCCCCAAGATGGGATCTCATGGATACAGAAAGTTACGGCGGTGGAATTAGGGTTTTGGCTCCGTATCTGATCGTTTGGGGGTACGTAGGTGTATATAGGAGGAAGAAGTACGTCGGTGGAGCAACAGGGGGCCCATGAGGGTGTAGGGCGTGCCTGGGGTGGGGGGGTAGGCGCGCCCCTACCTCAAGGCCTCCCTGTTGGTTGCTTGACGTAGGGTCCAAGTCTCCTGGATCTTGTTCGTTCCAAAAATCACGTTCCCGAAGGTTTCATTCCGTTTGGACTCCGTTTGATATTCCTTTTCTTCGAAACCCTAAAATAGGCAAAAAAAACAGCAATTCTGGGCTGGGCCTCCGGTTAATAGGTTAGTCCCAAAAATAAAATAAAAGTGTATAATAAAGACCAATAAAGTCCAAAACAGTAGATAATATAGCATGGAGCAATCAAAAATTATATATACATTGGAGATGTATCAATATAAACCCCATCTTGTTATCCTCGATGACAACAATACAATATGTGCCTTGCTGCCCCTACTGTCACTGGGAAAGGACACCGCAAGATTGAACCCAAAGCTAAGCACTTCTCCCATTACAAGAAAGATCAATCTAGTAGGCCAAACCAAACTAATAATTCGAAGAGACTTGCAAAGATAACCAATCATACATAAAAGAATTCATAGAAGATTCAAATATTGTGCATAGATAAACTTGATCATAAACCCACAATTCATCGGTCTCAACAAACACATCGCAAAAGAAGATTACATCGAATAGATCTCCACAAGAGAGGGGGAGAACTTTGTATTGAGATCCAAAAAGAAGTAAACTACTCACACTTCATCGGAGAGGCTATGGTGTTGATGTAGAAGCCCTCCGTGATCGATGTCCCCTCTGGCGGAGCTCCAGAAAAGGCCCCAAGATGGGATCTCACAGATACAGAAAGTTACAGCGGTGGAATTAGGGTTTTGGCTCTATATCTGGTAGTTTGGGGGTACGTAGGTATATATAGGAGGAAGAAGTACGTCGGTGGAACAACGTGGGCCCCACGAGGGTGGAGGGCGAGCCTGGGGGTAGGCGCGCCCGCTACCTCGTGCCCTCCTGGTTGCTTTCTTGACGTAGGGTCCAAGTCCTCTGGATCATGTTCGTTCCGAAAATCACGTTCCCGAAGGTTTCATTCCGTTTGGACTCCGTTTGATATTCTTTTTCTACGAAACTCTGAAATAGGCAAAAAACAGCAATTCTGGGCTGGGCCTCCAGTTAATAGGTTAGTCCCAAAAATAATATAAAAGTGTATAATAAAGCCCAATAATGTCCAAAACAGGATATAATATAGCATGGAACAATAAAAAATTATAGATACGTTGGAGACGTATCAAGCATCCTCAAGCTTAATTCCTGCTCGTCCTCGAGTAGGTAAATGATAAAAACAGAATTTTTGATGTGGAATGCTACTTGGCATAATTTCAATGTAATTCCATTAATTGTGGTATGAATATTCAGATCCGAAAGATTCAAGACAAAAGTTCAATATTGACATAGAAATAATAATACTTCAAGCATACTAACTAAGCAATTATGTCTCTTCAAAATAACATGGCCAAAGAAAGTTATCCCTACAAAATCATATAGTCTGGCTATGCTCCATCTTCACCACACAAAGTATTTAAATCATGCAAAACCCCGATGACAAGCCAAGCAATTTTTTCATACTTTTGGTTTTCTCAAACTTTTTCAATCTTCACGCAATACATGAGCGTGAGCCATGGACATAGCACTATATGTGGAATAGAATGGTGGTTTTGGAGAAGACAAAAAGGGAGAAGATAGTCTCACATCAACTAGGCGTATCAATGGGCTATGGAGATGCCCATTAATAGATATCAATGTGAGTGAGTAGGGATTGCCATGCAACGGATGCACTAGAGCTATAAGTATGTGAAAGCTCAACTAAAAAGAAATAAGTGGGTGTGCATCCAACTTGCTTGCTCACGAAGACCTAGGGCATTTTGAGGAAGCCCATCATTGGAATATACAAGCCAAGTTCTATAATGAAAAATTCCCACTAGTATATGATAGTGATAACATAGGAGACTCTCTATCATGAAGATCATGGTGCTACTTTGAAGCACAAGTGTGGTAAAAGGATAGTAGCATTGTCCCTTCTCTCTTTTTCTCTCATTTTTTTATTTGGGCCTTTTCTCTTTTATGGCCTTTTTTAGTTCGGAGTCTCATCCCGACTTGTGGGGGAATCATAGTCTCCATCATCCTTTCCTTACTTGGGACAATGCTCTTAAAATGATGATCATCACACTTTTATTTACATACAACTCAACAATTACAACTCAATACTTAGAACAAAATATGACTCTATGTGAATGCCTCCGGCGGTGTACCGGGATGTGCAATGATGCATGAGTGACATATATGAAAGAATTATGAACGGTGGCTTTGCCACAAATACAATGTCAACTACATGATCATGCAAAGCAATATGACAATGATGGAGCATGTCATAGTGAACGGAACGGTGGAAAGTTGCATGGCAATGTATCTCGGAATGGCTATGGAAATGCCATGATAGGTAGGTATGGTGGCTGTTTTGAGGAAGGTATATGGTGGGTGTATGATACCGGCGAAAGGTGCGCGGTATTAGAGAAGCTAGCAATGGTGGAAGGAAGAAAGTGCATATAATCCATGGACTCAACATTAGTCATAAAGAACTCATATACTTATTGCAAAAATCTACAAGTTATCGACGCAAAGTATTACGCGCATGCTCCTAGGGGGATAGATTGGTAGGAAAAGACCATCGCTCGTCCCCTACCGCCACTCATAAGGAAGACAATCAATAAATAAATCATGCTACGACTTCATCACATAAAGGTTCACCATACGTGGATGCTACGGGAATCACAAACTTCAACACAAGTATTTCTCAAATTCAAAACTACTCAACTAGCACGACTCTAATATCACCATCTCCATATCTCAAAACAATTATCAAGTATCCAACTTCTCATAGTATTCAACACACTCATACGAAAACTTTTTTATTAATCTTGAATGCCTAACATAATTAAAGAAAATTACCACGCTGTTTTGTAGGACTCTCAAAATAATCTAAGTGAAGGATGAGAGAACAATAGTTTCTATAAAACAAATCCACCACCATGCCCTAAAAGATATAAGTGAAGCACTAGAGCAAAAACTATATAAGTCAAAAGATATAAGTGATGCACATAGAGTATTCTAAAAATTTCCAAATCATGTGTGTCTCTCTCAAAAGGTGTGTACAGAAAGTATGATTGTGGAAAACTAAAAAATAAAGACTCAAATAATACAAGAAGCTCCAAGCAAAACACATATCATGTGGTAAATAAAAATATAGCTCCAAGTAAAGTTACCGATGGAAGTAGACGAAAGAGGGGATGCCTTCCGGGGCATCCCCAAGCTTGGGATTTTAGGTGTCCTAAGATTATCTTGGGGTGCCATGGGAATCCCCAAGCATAGGCTCTTGCCACTCCTTGTTCCATAATCCATCAAATATTTTACCCAAAACTTGAAAACTTCACAACACAAAACTTAAAGTAGAAAATCTCGTGAGCTCCGTTAGCGCAAGAAAAAAAAACACCACTTCAAGGTAATGTAATGAACTCATTATTTATTTATATTGGTGTTAAACCTACTGTATTACAACTTCTATATGGTTTATAAACTATTTTACTAGCCATAGATTCATCAAAATAAGCAAACAACACACGAATAATAGAATCTGTCAAAAACAGAACAGTCTGTAGTAATCTGTAGCTAACGCAAGTTCTGGATCCCCAAAAATTCTAAAATAAATTTCTGGACGTGAGTAATTTATATATTAATCATCTGAAAAAATAATTAACTAAATATCACTTTCCAAATAAAAATGGCAGCAATTCTCATGAGCGCTAAAGTTTCTATTTTTTACAGCAAGATCAAAAAGACTTTTCCCAAGTCTTCCCAACGGTTCTACTTGGCACAAACACTAATTAAACACAAAAAACACAACCAAAACTGTGGCTATATAAATTATTTATTACTAAATAGGAGAAAAAATCAAGGAATAAAAATAAAATTGGGTTGCCTCCCAACAAGCGCTATCGTTTAACGCCCCTAGCTAGGTATAAAAGCAAGGATAGATCTAGGTATTGCCATCTTTGGTAGGCAATCCATAAGTGGCTCTCATAATAGATTCATATGGTAATTTAATTTTCTTCTAGGTAAGTTCCCCATGCCTTTCCTTAACTGAAATTGGAATCTAATATTCCCTTCCTTCATATCAATAATTGCACCAATCGTTCTAAGGAAACGTCTACCAAGAATAATAGGACATGAAGGATTGCAATCTATGTCAAGAACAATAAAATATACAGGCACATAGTTCCTATTTGCAACAATATGAACATCATTAATTCTTCCCATAGGTTTCTTGATAGTTGAATCCGCAAGGTGCAAGTTTAAAGAGCAATCATCAAAATCACGGAAAACTAGCAAATCACACAAATTCTTTGGAATCGTGGAAACACTAGCACCCAAATCACACAAAGCATATCATTCATGATCTTTAATTTTAATTTTAATAGTAGGTTCCCACTCATCATAAAGTTTTCTAGGGATAGAAACTTCCAACTCAAGTTTTTCTTCATAAGATTGCATCAAAGCATCAACGATATGTTTGGTAAAGGCTTTATTTTGACTATAAGCATGAGTAGAATTTAGCACGGATTGTAGCAAGGAAATACAATCTATTAAAGAGAAATTATCATAATTAAATTACTTGAGATCCAAAATAGTGGGTTCATTGATATTTAAAGTTTTGACTTCTTCAATCCCACTTTTATCAATTTTAGCATCAAGATCTAAAGACTCCGAACTTTTGGAACGTCTTCTAGGTAAAGGCGGATCATATTCAGTCCCATCATTATCAAGATTCATATTGAAAAACAAAGATTTAATAGGGGACACATCAATAACTTTTAGATCTTCATCTTTATTATCACCAAAATTTTCCGGCTTAGAGGCCATCTTATTAACTAAGGTGGCCTGCTTATCCGAGACTTCAGCTATTAACTTCTCAAGGTGAGCAATCTGAGATTTCAAACCATCAAATTCTTTAGTCATAACATCGAGCTCTTTATTCATAAAACACATAAAGCTTTTTTTTCCTTAAGCTCGTTTCTAAAGAAATTATCATGCTCAAATTGTAAGACCATAAAACTCCTGACGTTGCTTTCGATCTGTTCTAAACTTTTAAGGTGATGATCACCAAATCTAGGTAGAGCCATCGTGACAGGCAAGCAATCCAACACACAAGCAAACAAGAGAAGGGCAAAAAGAGGCAAATAGAGAAAGAGAAGGAGGACGGAGAGAGAGGGCAAATAAAACGGCAAGGGTGAAGTGGGGGAGAGGAAAACGAGAGGCAAATGGCAAATAATATAATGCGGGAGATAAGGGTTTGTGATGGGTACTTGGTATGTTGACTTTTGCGTAGACTCCCCGGCAACAACGCCAGAAATCCTTATTGCTACCTCTTGAGCACTGCGTTGGTTTTTCCTTGAAGAGGAAAGGGTGATGCAGCAAAGTAGCGTAAGTATTTCCCTCAGTTTTTGAGAACCAAGGTATCAATCCAGTAGGAGGCCACGCACGAGTCCCTCGCACCTACACAAACAAATAAAATCCTCGCAACCAACGCAATAAATGGGTTGTCAATCCCTTCACGGTCACTTACGAAAGTGAGATCTGATAGATATGATAGGATAATATTTTTGGTATTTTTATGATAAAGATGCAAAGTAAAGAAAGCAAAATAAATGGAAAAGGAAATAGCTTGTTGATGGAAGATTAATATGATGGAAAATAGACCCAGTGGCCATAGGTTTCACTAGTGGCTTCTCTCGAGAGCATAAGTATTATGGTGGGTAAACAAATTACTGTTGAGCAATTGACAGAATTGAGCATAGTTATGAGAATATCTAGGTATGATCATGTATATAGGCATCACGTCCGAGACAAGTAGACCGACTCCTTCCTGCATCTACTACTATTACTCCACACATCGACCGCTATCTAGCATGCATCTAGAGTATTAAGTTCAGAAGAACAGAGTAACACTTTAAGCAAGATGCCATGATGTAGAGGGATAAACTCATGCAATATGATATAAACCCTATATTGTTATCCTCGATGGCAACAATACAATACGTGCCTTGCTGCCCCTACTGTCACCGGGAAAGGACACCGCAAGATTGAACCCAAAGCTAAGCACTTCTCCCATTGCAAGAAAGATCAATCTAGTAGGCCAAACCAAACTGATAACTCGAAGAGACTTGCAAAGATAACCAATCATACATAAAAGAATTCAGAGAAGATGCAAATATTGTTCATAGATAAACTTGATCATAAACCCACAATTCAGCGGTCTCAACAAACACACTGCAAAAGAAGATAACATCGAATAGATCTCCACAAGAGAGGGGGAGAACTTTGTATTGAGATCCAAAAAGAGAGAAGAAGCCATCTAGCTAATAACTATGGACCCGAAGGTCTGAGGTAAACTACTCACACTTCATCGAAGAGGCTATGTTGTTGATGTGGAAGCCCTCCGTGATCGATGCCCCCTCCGGCGGAGCTCCAGAAAAGGCCCCAAGATGGGATCTCATGGATACAGAAAGTTACGGTGGTGGAATTAGGGTTTTGGTTATGTATCTGGTAGTTTGGGGGTACGTAGGTATATATAGGAGGAAGAAGTACGTCGGTGGAGCAACGTGGGCCCCACGGGGGTGGAGGGCGCGCCTGGGGGGGGGGGGGTAGGCGCGCCCCCTACCTCGTGCTCTCCTGGTTGCTTTCTTGACGTAGGGTCCAAGTCCTCTGGATCATGTTCGTTCCGAAAATCACGTTCCCGAAGGTTTCATTCCGTTTGGACTCCGTTTGATATTCTTTTTCTACGAAACTCTGAAATAGGCAAAAAACAACAATTCTGGGCTGGGCCTCCAGTTAATAGGTTAGTCCCAAAAATAATATAAAAGTGTATAATAAAGCCTAATAATGTCCGAAACAGGATATAATATAGCGTGGAACAATAAAAAATTATAGATACGTTGGAGACGTATCAACCAACACCATCTCATCTCAAACCCTACTTCATCTCTTGTATCCAAACCTCAGATTGGTACCTGTGGGTTGCTAGTAGTGTTGATTACTCCTTGCAGTTGATGCTAGTTGGTTTACTTGGTGGAAGATCATATGTTCAGATCCATTATGCATATTAATACCCCTATGATTATGAACATGAATATGCTTTGTGAGTAGTTACGTTTGTTCCTGAGGACATGGGAGAAGTCTTGCTATTAGTAGTCATGTGAATTTGGTATTCGTTCGATATTTTGATGAGATGTATGTTGTCATCCCTCTAGTGGTTTCATGTGAACGTCGACTACATGACACTTCACCATTGTTTGGGCCTAGAGGGAGGCATTGGTAAGTAATGAGTATATGGTGGGTTGCTAGAGTGATATAAGCTCAAACCCTAGTTTATGCGTTGCTTCGTAAGGGGCTGATTTGGATCCATATGCTTCATGCTATGGTTAGGTTTACCTTAATACTTCTGTTGTAGTTGCGGATGCTTGCAATGGGGGTTAATCATAAGTGGGATGCTTGTCCAAGTAAGGACATAACCCAAGCACCGGTCCACCCACATATCAAATTATCAAAGTACCGAACGCGAATCATATGATCGTGATGAAAACTAGCTTGATGATAATTCCCATGTGTCCTCAGGAGCGTTTTACTTCATATAAGAGTTTGTCCAGGCTTGTCCTTTGCTACAAAAATGATTGGGCCATCTTGCTGCACCTTATTTACTTTTATTACTCGCTACTCGTTACAAATTACCTTATCACAAAACTATCTGTTACCGATAATTTCAGTGCTTGCAGATAATACCTTACTGAAAACTGCTTATCATTTCGTTCTGCTCCTTGTTGGGTTCGACACTCTTACTTATCGAAAAGGCTACGATAGATCCCCTATACTTGTGGTTCATCACCTACATTCATGATCATTGCCTTAGATATTGTCATAACTTTGCGCTTTTCTATCAATTGCTCGGTAGTAATTTGTTCACCCACCGTAATAATTTCTATCTTGAGAGAAGCCACTAGTGAAACCTATGCCCCCCGGGTCTATTTTCCATCATATAAGTTTCCGATCTACAATTCTAGTTTACTATTTACTTTCCGTTCCATAAACCAAAAATACCAAAAATATTACTTTACCGTTTATCCATCTCTATCAGATCTCACTTTGCGAATGACCGTGAAGGGATTGACAACCCCTTTATCGCGTTGGTTGCAAGTAGGTGTTTGTTTGTGTAGGTATTTGGTGGCTTGTTGCGTAGTCTCCTACTGGATTGATACCTTGGTTCTCAAAACTAAGGGAAATACTTACGCTCCTTTCCTGCATCACCCTTTCCTCTTCAAGGGAAAAACCAACGCAAGCTCAAGAGGTAGCAATATGCTTGAGTATTTAAGTCTCATATCAAAACTAGAGTATTGCTTTGAATCATATAAAAGTCCAAATGCCCATGCAATAAAGAAAATAATATGAGATGACATGTTAAGCATCATTCCACATCAAAAATTCTGTTTTTATCATTTACCTACTCGAGGATGAGCAGGAATTAAGCTTGGGGATGCTGATGCGTCTCCAACGTATCTATAATTTTTGATTGTTCCATGCTGTTATATTATCATTCTTGGATGTTTTATAATCATTTTATAGTCATTTTATATTATTTTTGGTACTAACTGTAAGTGCATCTAGTGCCACCCCTAGTTGGTTTTGGAGTATTGACGACAAACCTAGTTGAGGGACTAATGTGTTTGTGAGAATTGCAGGATAACACAGGTAGAAGTCCCTCATTGATTCGGTTTTACTACCAGAGATGACCCCTAAAAATGTATGAAGACATTGAAGCCAAAGGTGGTATATGAAGATATTCACATTGAAGACTATGACAAAAGAAGACACGTTATGAAGCCTATGGAGCTCGAAGACTTAGATCTTTCGTAGTTCTTTCTCTTTTGTGTTGAGTCATAGGAACCACCGTATTGTTAAGTGGGGTCCAGGAGAACCAGTCAGAATGACTGAAGTGATGCCTAAACCAAAAACCTATGTCTTCAAGTGAAGACAATGAGAGCGAATCTTGTCCAGAGCCGGACAAGTCAGCTTTGCTTGTAGCCCAAGTAAAGTTGTCATAAGAGTTTGAAATCTGACCGTTGAGACACGTGTCAGTTCCTTAGTGACCCAGGGTCATTTCGGACAAATCAGGTCGGGTTGCCAAGTGGCTATAAATAGCCCACCCCCTACAACCATAAACGGTTGGCTGCTCAGATTTCAGTGCACGGGTTTTGTCGTTTGAGAGCAACCCACCTCGAAGCCTTTGAGAGAAAATTCCTAGCGAGGAGAAAAGCCCTAACCACCCAGAGCTAGAGAACATTGGGCATCACTTAAGTCTTCTTGTCTATGTGATCTGAAGACTTATTATACTTGAGGACTGTGAATCCTCCAGACGGTTAGGCGTCGCGTTCAGAGCATCCAAGAGACATTATGGATTGCCAGTGAGCGAAGTCTGTGAAGGTTTGGGAGTCTACCTTGAAGACTTACCAGAGTGATTGGGCGAGGACTATGTGACCTTAGCTCAAGGAGAATACGGTGAGGACTTGGTGTCCTGAGCTGCGTGTTCAGGACTGGGTGTCCGGGACTGTGTGTCCTAAGGTTTAAATACCTAGCCGCTCCAACCAGACATACAGTTGTCACAGCAACTGGAACTGGTCCAACACATCATTGTCTTCAACGAGTTACCGGTTTCATCTTCACTTCCTTTTTCTTACTGTTACTCATTGTGAAGCCATTGCATGCTTGCTCTATCTTTTGTCTTCACAACGTGAATGTATGATCTGTTTGGTTTCATAACTTCTTCCTACCTGATCCTTATTACACTGCAGTTGTTTGTCTTTGTGCTTTCACTCTATTGAATACTTGACCATGGCTTGCCTAGTGTAATCTAACTTCCGCTGCATAGTAATAGGCAAAATCTTCGTTGTTTGTCTTCATAACTCCCACGTTTTGAAGACTTTCATAAAAATCGCCTATTCACCCCCCCTCTAGTCGATATAACGCACTTTCAATTGGTATCAGAGCAAGGTGCTCCCTTGTTCTGTGTGATTCGGTTTAACCACCTGGAGTTTTAGCTATGTCGACTGCAGGGATAATCAAAGTCTCCACTGCGTGCCCCGTCTTCGATGGAACTGAATATCCCTACTGGAAGAATAAGATGCGCATGCATCTTGAAGCCATTGACGTCGACCTATGGTATGTCGTCGAGAACGGCGTTCCCAAGGCTGGAGAAGGTGTCACTGCTGCTGATGTCAAGAAGTTCACTCAGCTGGACTCTACTGCCAAAAATATCATCTGTGGTCATCTGACAAAAGGACAGTATGGCCATGTGAGTGCCTTGAAGACATCCAAGCTAGTCTGGGACTGGCTCTCCAAGGTCAATGAAGGCATCTCAACCCAGAGAGATCAGAGAATCAGTGTTCTTCGCAACCTCTTCAACCGCTTCAAGCGAAATGACAATGAGAATGTCCAGCACACATTTGACCGGCTCACTGGCATCACAAATGAGCTCCAAGCCCTCGGCGCCACTGAGATCACCAAACATGGAATCGTCAAGACGCTGCTGAGATCACTTGATAGTTCATTTGACATTCTAGCCCTGATGATTCAAGAACGTCCTGATTTCAAGACACTCGATCCGTCTGACATACTTGAGAGGCTCAACACACATGAGTTTCAGCTTTCTGAGAAAAGAGATATCTACGGTCCAAACTATGGGCGAACTCGTGCCTTGAAGGCAAAAGCTGTTTCCTCATCTGAAGAAGAATCTGACAGCAGTTCTGATGATCCTGAAGACATTGGAAGGGAACTTGCAATGCTAGTAAAGAAGTTCCAAAAATTCACCAAGAAGAATGGCTTCAGAAAATCTTCACGATCAAGCTCAAGGAATGATGAAGCTTCTACTCATGACTACAAGAAGAAAACATGTCACAAGTGCAAGAAAACTGGACACTTCATCTCTGAGTGTCCACAGTGGGACAATGAGAACAGAAGGAAGAAGAAGAGCAAGGAATATGATTCTGACGACAAGAAGAAGAAATACTCAAAGTCTTCTTCCAAGTCTTCCTCAAAGTCTTCATCACACAAGAAGAGCTCATCTGGCAAGGCACGTGCGTTTGTTGGCAAATAAATGGATTCAGAGGAGGAGTCCGCTTCTGAGGAGGCAGAGGTGGAATCTGAGGAGGAGTCTGATTCTGGCATTGCAAGTCTGGCTACAGCATATGTCGCCAAGTCTATCTTCAACACTGAAGACAATAACTTCATCACCGACACTGATGCAAATGACAAGAACGACTCCACTCCTACCTACTGCTTCATGGCACGCGGTGCCAAGGTAAACACACGCACTACTCGCTATCAAACATCTAGTGACGATGACTCTGACTGTGATTCAAAACCCAGCTACAAAACACTTGCTAAAATTGCAACTGAACAACAGAAAGCTATGGAACATATTCAAAAACTGTTAGACAGAAGCGATGATCTGTTGGGTGCTGAAATGACTCGATCTGAATCCTTAATTGAAGACATAAAAAATCTTCACATTAAGTATCAGGAACTTGAAGATCATCTTGATACTCTCTCAACAACTCATGAAAAGATTTCCTATGATTATCTTCAAAGGAAGCAAGAACTTGAGAAATTGAGAGCGGCTCATGAAGATCTTCAAAAGGAAAACGAATCACTTTGCGCCGAACAGATCAGTTCCGCTCAGGAAGGATTTGAACTAACATGTCTTAAATGCATTGAGCATGATAATGCTACTTCTGTTGCTGAATGTTCCACTGCTACTGCTGTTGCAATATCTTCAACTGTTGATGTGGTAACTAACACCTCTGCTGAGGATACCACTGCTATTGCTGATGAGAATGCTAGGTTGAAGACATTGCTTGAAACAGGGATGTACAAAAGTCTTAAAGGACATCAGACATTATGTGATGTCCTCAAGAAGCAGATTCTGAACCAAAACCCTAGAAAAGAGGGTGTTGGGTTCGTAAGGAAAATAAATGCAGATGGCTCTTACTGGAAACCTGAGCAGTACCCCAAAACCACATGGGTTGCTGCAAAGGAACCTTCAGCAGATCCATCCAATTTATCTAGCTTCACATGTGCTAACCCCATTATTATTGATGAATCCTTTGATGCAAACTATAAACTGTTTAAGAATCAGAATGGTGAAGTGTTTGCCAGGTACATTGGTACTAACTGCAGGAATGGACCGCCTATGAAGAAAATCTGGGTTCCGAAAAAGTGTCTGGAAAATCTTCCTGTGAATGTCTTCATGACACCTCACTTGAAGAAGACAAACCTCAAACCAAAGGCTTCATACGGTCCAAAGGCTTCATACAAACAGAGGACTCACCTGAGTCACACTAACGCAAATGTTTTGCAGGGAAACCATACTCAGGCATATGAATATGAGAGCGGTTCATCGAACCATCATGTTCATATGGCCAAAAGTTATTCTGCTTATTCCTATGAGTATTATTGTCCACCTGCAAGACTGTTTGCTAAGGCTTCAAAGCCAAAATTCTCAGATGCTGCACTTAGACTTATTGCTTCTAAACCACCCTTGAAGATGTGGGTGGTTAAGAAAGCTTAACTCTCTTTTGCAGGGAAAGGTCTCTAGCAGAAAAACAAAATCTTCTGACGCTATTGCTGGGGACCTTAAAAATCTTGTAGGGCACAAGATAAGATGCCCGAATGGCATCATTATGTACTTCGTTCCTGAATCGCATGCTACTCTCCCTATTAGTCCTAATCTGGATCTAAGTTTTCATAACCCACTGGTTCGTCAAATGTTTTTGCTTCACAATTCTCTTCGTGAAGCCTATCCCCCTAACTGCACTGTAGGGTACAACACCAGCGTCTTCAAAGTCTTCAGAATGGATTATTGACAGTGGGTGTACAAATCACATGACTGGCAAAAGAAGCCTTCTTATGGACTCAACCTTACGTCCATCCGACAAGAGCCACATCACATTTGCTGACACTGGTAAAAGTAAGGTATTGGGTCTAGGTAGAGTTGCAATCTCAAAGGATCAACACATGGATAAAGTCATGCTTGTTGAATCCCTTGGCTTCAACTTAATGTCTGTCTCAATGCTTTGCGATTTGAACATGATCGTAATGTTTGGAAAATATCGTTGCCTAGTACTAATGGAATCTGACAAGTCTCTAGTGTTTGAAGGGTATCGAAAAGATGATCTGTACGTGGTAGATTTCTCAGCAGGGCCACAACTTGCAGTATGTCTTCTTGCAAAAGCTTCAGAATGCTGGCTTTGGCATCGGAGGCTTGGGCATGCTGGCATGAGGAACCTCCACACCCTTGCGAAGAAGAAGCATGTCATAGGCATCGAGGGCGTCAAGTTCAAGAAAGATCACTTATGCGGTGCTTGTGAAGCAGGGAAGATGACAAGGGCAAAACATCCTTCGAAGACAATCATGACTACTACTCAACCCTTCGAACTGCTCCACATGGATCTTTTCGGCCCCACTCACTACTCAACTTTTACTACTACTGCTTGCCTCTATGGCTTCGTCATTGTTGATGATTACTCTAGATATACTTGGGTGCACATAATCCTTTACAAGACTGAAGTGCAGGATGTCTTCAGACGCTTCGCCAATCGTGCTATGAACAATTTTGGCGCCAAGATAAAACACATCAGAAGTGACAATGGCACTGAATTCAAGAACACTGGCCTTGATACATATCTTGATACCTTGGGCATCACACATGAATTCTCAGCTCTGTACACGCCACAGCAGAATGGCGTCGTCGAACGCAAGAACAGAACACTCATTGAGATGGCCAGAACAATGCTAGATGAATACAAGACTCCAAGAAAATTCTGGACTGAAGCCATTGACACTGCATGCCATACAATCAATCGTGTTTATCTTCACAAGCTTCTGAACAAGACATCTTATGAACTCCTAACTGGCAAGAAGCCAAATGTCAGTTACTTCAGAGTATTTGGCGCAAGGTGCTGGATCAAGGACCCACATCACACCTCAAAGTTTGCACCAAAAGCACATGAGGGCTTTATGCTTGGATATGGAAAGGATTCGCACTCCTACAGAGTTTTCAATCTCTTTCATTACAAAGTGGTTGAAACAGTGGATGTGCGGTTCGATGAGACAAATGGTTCACAAAGAGAGCAACTGCCAAATGTGCTAGATGAGATTCCAGCTAGTGAATCAATCAAGCTAATGGGAACTGGAGAGATTATACCTTCTGAAGCTCATCCTGAAAAGAACTTATCATCTCAGCACCTGACCAACATGAAGACAATGCTCAGCCTGAAGACATTCCTCCCAACAACAACACAGATCAGCAAGAGCAAAGTCTTCGCCCTGTACATCCTCGTGTTGCCAATGAAGTGCAGATTGACAGAATAATTGACACCATCAATGCACCTGGTCCACTCACTCGTTCAAGGGCAACTCAGCTAGCAAATTTCTGTGGGCACTTCGCATTCGTCTCAATATCAGAACCCAAGAAAGTTGAAGAAGCCTTCATGGAACCTGAATGGATTCAAGCTATGCAAGAAGAGCTTCAACAGTTTGACCTGAATAATGTATGGGAACTGGTTAAGCATCCTGATCCACGGAAGCACAACATAATAGGCACCAAATGGATATAGTGCAACAAACAAGATGAGCATGGTCAAGTTGTCAGAAACAAAGCTCGTCTCGTTGCTCAAGGATATACTCAAGTGGAAGGCATTGACTTCGATGAAACATTTGCTCCCGTGGCTAGGCTTGAAGCCATACGCATTCTGCTGGCCTATGCAAATCATCATAACATCCTTCTATATCAAATGGATGTGAAAAGTGCCTTTCTTAATGGCAAGATTGAAGAAGAAGTGTATGTTGCACAACCGCTTGGCTTTGAAAATCAAAAACATCCTGACATGGTATACAAGCTCAACAAGGCATTGTATGGCCTCAAACAAGCCCCTAGGGCCTGGTATGACACACTCAAATACATCCTGAAGAGCAAAGGCTTCATACCTGGTTCCCTGGATCCCACTCTTTTCACGAAGACATATGATGGTGAACTGTTTGTGTGCCAAATATATGTGGATGACATTATCTCCGGCTGCACCAATCAGAAGTACAGTGAAGAGTTTGGATATATGATGCAAGAGCAATATCAGATGTCCATGATGGGGGAGCTGAAGTTCTTCCTTGGTCTTCAAATACGACAACAACGCAACAGCATCTTCATATCTCAAGAGAAGTATCTCAAAGATTGCCTGAAGAAGTTCGGTATGCAAGACTGCAAAGGCTTCACGACGCTAATGCCAGCCAAGCATCATCTGGGTCCTGACGACAATGGTAAAGAGTTCGATCAAAAGGTATACTGCTCCATGATTGGTTCTTTACTTTATCTATGTGCATCTAGGCCAGATATTATGCTTAGTGTTTGCATGTGTGCTCGATTCCAAGCGGCACCAAAGGAGTCGCATCACTTAGCTATGAAGCGAATTCTTCGATATTTGGCTCACACCCCAACTCTAGGATTATGGTATCCAAAGGGCTCAGAGTTTAATCTGGTCGGATTCTCGGATGCTGATTATGCTGGTGACAAAGTTGATCGCAAGTCTACATCAGGCACATGTCACTTTCTAGGACAATCACTTGTATGTTGGTCTTCAAAGAAGCAGAACTGTGTATCTCTCTCCACTGCTGAATCTGAATACATTGCTGCTGGATCTTGCTGCGCTCAGCTTCTGTGGATGAAGCAAACACTCAAGGACTATGGCATTCATCTGAAGCAAGTGCCACTCTACTGCGACAACGAAAGCGCCATCAAGATTGCCAACAACCCGGTTCAGCACTCGAAGACAAAGCACATTGAAATTCGTCATCACTTTCTCAGAGATCATGTTGTGAAGGAAGATATTGATATCATACACGTCAACACTGAAGAGCAATTGGTAGATATCTTCACCAAGCCCTTGGATGAGAAGAGATTTTGCAAGTTACGGTGTGAGCTAAATATCCTGGAATCCTCAAATGTCCTGTGATCAGGCACACATCCTAACCCTTATGCATATTGATGACTTAGATGTGCAACACACGAAGTAAAGTATATCTTCAATCAATGAAGACATACATTCTAAGTGTGAATACATTAATGTGGAATTTGACTTCGGAGCGCCACGATAATTATGTGCCGTGTCTGGGTCTAATACTTCCTATACGGTGGGTAACGCCACCACCAAACGTTCTATTTTGAAGTGTTTCATTCATGGCGTTACCTTGCAATATCTTCACATTTGGTTTGGCTTTTAACTTAACATGTCTTCATGATTATCTTCACTACGTTGATTATATAGATATATACATACTAGTGTTCTGTCCTCTACAGCATTCACTTATAGCTATGTCTTCTTGGTTGAATCTTTTGAACTAAGTGAATGTGATCGGACCCTAATCTCTCTATGCTTTCTATCTCAAATTCTATCTCTCCAAGTCATATGCATTCTATTGAAACTGTCGAATGTCTTCACTGCGTCCTTGTCAGCAGAAGATATAGAGACAACCATAAAGTCCATTTTCAATGCTCATTCCTCCACATAAAATCCGGAGAAGCAGGAACGACCGCCCGACAATCCAGGCGTGCGTGGGACGTGGAACAAACCCCAAACTTCCGCAAACTGGCCACGCGTTTCTCAGATGCGAATCGCCAGGGGCACTTGTGTAATAGCACAGTGCCGCCCCTGTGCCTATAAATTCACACTTATCGCGGTCATTATCTCCTTCTTCCACCCTCGCACGAACCCTAGCACCACCGCTAACTCTCGACGACGCCGGTGACGAAGCGCTTCGCTGCCGCAACCTCTCCGACGCCGTCCTCACGCCGACCGCGGACATCGTTCTCTCCGTCGTCGCCGTAGGTGTCTTCCATCGCCAAGTTAGGGCACGGAGGACTGAACTGCTCAGCATCATCTCCCACTTCCGTCTAGCAGTTCCAAGTGTGGTAAATAAAACTTCTTTTTACAGCCCCTTTTGATCTCATGGTTCTGTCACTTTCTACCATAAGAAGTTTATCTTCACACAAGTTAGATCTCTCAATCTGCATCTCATAACATGCCTAGTATATTCACTTGTGCTTCATGAAGTAGTTAGATTCCTCACTTGTACTGATCTGTGGGTTCGTACAAATCTGGAACCAACTTCTTATCTATGAGTGAATGTCTTCGCACGATGAGGTCAATGTCTTCTAAACTGATTAATCTTCAAAACCTTCTGAGAATGCATATGACCTCTTCCCCTTCCCTCGCACCTTAATGCTGTCATAGGTACATGTCCGTGGGAGAATCCTTCGGTTCTCATAGTCTGCATTCATTTGCACAATTCCTACAGCATCACATAAATTCTCCTGAAGCCAGTTCCTGTTGGTCCAGCAAAAGAAAGCCTTTGAAGCCTTTGAAAGTTTTGAAGCCTTTCAAGTTAAAGTATATGGCTTCAGAAGCAGCAGCAAGGAAGGGGGCAGATAGAGTCATGAAGGAACTTCCAAAGATCTGCCTGAAGACCTGGCAGAAATGTATAAAACAGATCCTGAAGAGAATTATGGGCAGCGCAAGACTCGAATCCAATGGATTCGACGCTATTGGGCTGAACAATGGTTCAAATACCGCTTTGTCACCCAGGAGTATGCTGAGAAAAGCGCCATCAAAAGACCATGGGGAGACATCTTATACAAGAACCTTGTTCCCAGGACCAGAGATGAAGCCATTGCTCAAGGCTTCTACCCATGCATGGTCCGAGGACCACAGCCTGATGATGCACATCCGTCGTCACTACTCTGGTGTCGTGACGACAATCTGTTCAAGCGCAACTTCCAGTTTGCCTAACAATCAGCAAAGCAGAACAAGAAGAAATTTGGGTTAGACTTCAACCCTGGTCCCTCCGCACCAAGGGCAGATGGCACACGTGACGCAGAACCCAATATCATCGGTCCGTTTGCCAACCTTGAAGGCCTCATCACCCACATCTTAGTCCAAGGGACTGCCGTGAATGAACCTCCAGCTGACTCTGAGTCTAATGAAGCTCCTGCTATACCGAAGCCAAAGCAATCAAAGAAGCCAAAAGCTTCAAAGCCGGCCCCTTCCTCAAAAATCTCAAGGGCGAAGCCATTGGCAACTGCACCTCCTGAAGACAGTGTGCAGTCTGAAGACGTATCCCGCGTCTCCAAGCCCCAGAAGGCCAAAGTGCCTCAGCCACACACCGGTAAAGAGCTCACAGCTGCTGCCATCCTACGCAGCGAAGCCATAGATCTGTCAAGTGATGAAGATCTTGGAGATGACGCTCTAGAGCAGCTCATCAAAAGCAAAGAAGAAGCTGAAATCTTCAACAATTTGCCTCTCTTTGATGTCGCCATCATCCAAAATTTCATCGACGAATGGTTTGCCTCACCAGACATCAGCTTTGAAGATCTGCAGCTGCCCGTTGGCCTCAGCGTCGCATTCCAAGGCGCTATTGCTTCAGAACTTGCTATTGCCCAGCGCATAGTTGAACTGAAGCAGAAAATTGATCATGAAAAGGCTCAGTTCAAGAAGCATATGGCCAAGCTCAGCGTGCAAGAAGTGAAGAGCTTCAAGACCATGTTGCATGAACTTAAGGAAAACTTTCTGAAGAAGCATGCAGAAGCTCAAGGTTCACGTGAGCGGATGAAGTCTCTGGCAGACAGATGTGTGCAGGCCTACAATGAGGTTGAGAAGCGCAAGGCACTTGGGCGTCCTGGCATCGACCCCAAGATGGCCGCAACAAAAAATAAGAAGATTGTTCCAGCTGAACCAGAGGCACCAAGGCAAGAAGCAGTTCCAATTGTCTTCCCAATTGCAACGACTGGCTCGAAGCCAAAGAGCCGGTCAACAGCTTCAGAGCTCAAGAAGACAAGAACTGCTGAGGCTGAAGCCAGGAAGAGGAAGAGCTCTGAAGCCTCTCCTACTGCCCCCAGCAAGAAGAAGAGAAAGATCAATAAATCTCGGGCTGCTCCCACAGAGCCCTTGATAGTTGAACCTATTGCTATGGTACACCCGAACGCAGAACGTCAACTGACGGTTCATGAGCCTGCTTCCACAGAGGCTCCTGAAGCTGAAGACATACCAGCAGCCGACCCCATTGCTGCTGAAGACATTGGTCATCAGGACAATGTACAAGATGATGCAGCCCTTCCTCAGTATGAACAAAGCGAGCTCATTAGCATTGGTCGTCCTCTGACGCCAATTGCACAAGATGCGTCATGGGAGGATCGCCCTCAAGAGGAAGAAGACTTTGAGGCCCAGCCCACTCCAACCCCACAAGCGTTGTCTGCGTTCCGCAGGCTTCGCAAAGGACCAAGGCCTCAAGTCTATGCTGAAGACATTCCGGCTGCATCAGCCGAAGAAAATGAAGAAGTACCATAAGATCCCACTCCCCCGCTACACCAAGAAGCAGTTCTCCAGGAGAACGTGCTTGTGACTGACCCTCCAGCTAGTCAAGCGGAGGCTGAAAATGTTGAGGCTGCCACAACACACACTGAAGCCAATGTGGAGCCCTCCCCACCAAAAGCTTCAGCAGACAGCGAAGCTACTGATCCAAACACTTCTGTTCCTGAGTCTGCTGCTGGTCCTCAATTTGATTACCATGTTGAGCACAGGCCTCATGTCCAGAAGCCAGTCCCAAGGCTGGCAAGATTCCCAGGTCCTGCATCAGCACCTGGCTCCTTTGACATCAATAGCTTCAGGGCAGACAATACGTTCTTCAACAGCTCCAAGAACCCCTATTCAAGGGAAAGGATTTCATCAGATAGGTTCTGGAGCTATCCTCAGCGCAGCTACTATTCATGCATCCTATACAACCAAGGTCGCATCTTCCCTCACAAGCGCCTTGATGTTGAAGCCATTGCTGGTCTGCCCTGCTTAGAGGAAGTGCTGGATTGCTTCAAGCAAGTGGGTCTGCTGCCATTTATAACTGATGAAGAGCACTGGAATGAAGAGCTTCTGTTGCAATTCTATGCCACCCTACACATCAAGGGACACAACAGAGATCCGAAGACTTGGGCCCTGGAGTGGATGACCGGCAATGTCCATCACGAAGCCAATGCATTCGATATCATTGAGCTCACCGGCCTGCCCACTCCTGGCGAACTCTTCGAGGAAGGTTGTCCACTACACACTGAAGCTCTTGAGAGCATATTCTAGAGGCCTGAACCAAATATGAGTCAGATGCTCTCCATGATGAAGCCACTGCCTCTCGATGCTCCTTATCCAACAGAGTTCTTCGTTGAAGACTTTGAGTACCTGCCCAGAACAATCTATCACATTCTCCGGCGGACTCTCTGGCCTATTAAAGGGCACTCTCCAAATGCCAAGATTGAGGGTGCAATGAAGACTCTGATATTCTGTATCCTTCATGGCAAATGCTTCAATGCACAGGATTTCTTCATATGCCAACTCGCTGCATCAGGCTCAGATCTGTTTGGTTTAAAGTTCTATGCTCCTTGGGTAATGAGACTGATCAAGCTTCACTCTGCGATCTCATATCAGCCCTCAGCCCGCAACCATCGGATCTTCTTGCCAGATGTGGATACCTCTGTTGAAGCTATATCCTGAGCCTGCCAAGCAACCGTTGAGTCTTCAGAATGCAGAACACCAGAGCTTCACTCAGAACGATGAAGGTGTTGAAGCCGTCTCCAGGTTGTATCCTTTGGCTGGCTCTACACGTGCGCCACACCCTGCTTCAACTGAAGCCACTGATAGTGCAACTGCTTCAAGACCCAAGAAGCGCGCTCGTGTTCTCAATGACCGAGAGCTTCTTGTGGCCCTTCATCAAAAACAAGATAGGCATCACGACTGGCTAAAGCGTTAGATGAAAAGCCTCTTGGTGGATGTTAATCGTCTTCGAAATCTTGCCACCAAGAATGCTTTCGTCACTCATGAAACCTGTCGTCGTACATGGAAAGGGCTCTCAATGATGTGTACTGAAGCTGAACTTGAAGAGTATGGCTTCACTGAGCGATTCAAGTTTGACACCACACCTCCTAGAAGGGCTGTGATGCGCAACACACCATCACTTGAAGACTCTGAGTTTTCTTCATCTGCTGCCACAGTCACTGCCAGAATCATTGATGAAGAAGACGATGCTACATCACCACCACCTGCTTCAGCACCTCCCAGCTCTTCTGCACCGCCAAACACCTCCAACGACCCTGCTGCTCCTGAGAATGAGTAGACACTCTATGTCTTCAAACCTTTTTGGTCCTTGCTGACAAAAGGGGGAGAAGCATATGGGTTGATAGTCTTCAAGCGGGTCCATATGGGCGGGTGCTTTATGTTTTGCTATATTTTGCTTCGTGCTTACAACTCTCGTTTTTGCTTCATTTGGTTCTTATGAGTTGTAACACTTAAACCAGATGGTCGTCTGCTACTTGTTTGCCACCCTATTTTTGCGAAGATAAATTCCGCATGTGCGATGATAAATTCCGCACTTAGCTCATTCTGCAGACGTCCATTTTCCATTATGCATGTCATTATCTTCATATACTTTCACATGCATAGTGGAATGTCACCATAAGCTGAAGTGGATCTCCAAGTACAACCTGCCATGTGCATTTGCATTCCAAAAGCAAATTAACTTATATGCACATCTTCAGGGGGAGCCCTTGCAACTTATGAAGACAGTTCCTTATCCTTTACAATTTCACAGACTATATTCCCCGTTGAAAACTTCAACTAGTTTGTCATCAATCACCAAAAAGGGGGAGATTGTAAGTGCATCTAGTGCCACCCCTAGTTGGTTTTGGAGTATTGACGACAAACCTAGTTGAGGGACTAATGTGTTTGTGAGAATTGCAGGATAACACAGGTAGAAGTCCCTCATTGATTCGGTTTTACTACCAAAGATGACCCCTAAAAATGTATGAAGACATTGAAGCCAAAGGTGGTATATGAAGATATTCACATTGAAGACTATGACAAAAGAAGACACGTTATGAAGCCTATGGAGCTCGAAGACTTAGATCTTTCGTAGTTCTTTCTCTTTTGTGTTGAGTCATAGGAACCACCGTACTGTTAAGTGGGGTCCAGGAGAACCACTCAGAATGACTGAAGTGATGCCTAAACCAAAAACCTATGTCTTCAAGTGAAGACAATGAGAGCGAATCTTGTCCAGAGCCGGACAAGTCAGCTTTGCTTGTAGCCCAAGTAAAGTTGCCATGAGAGTTTGAAATCTGACCGTTGAGACACGTGTCAGTTCCTTAGTGACCCAGGGTCATTTCGGACAAATCAGGTCGGGTTGCCAAGTGGCTATAAATAGCCCACCCCCTACAACCATAAACGGTTGGCTGCTCAGATTTCAGTGCACGACTTTTGTCGTTTGAGAGCAACCCACCTCGAAGCCTTTGAGAGAAAATTCCTAGCGAGGAGAAAAGCCCTAACCACCCAGATCCAGAGAACATTGGGCATCACTTAAGTCTTCTTGTCTGTGTGATCTGAAGACTTATTACACTTGAGGACTGTGAATCCTCCAGACGGTTAGGCGTCGCGTTCAGAGCATCCAAGAGACATTGTGGATTGCCAGTGAGCGAAGTCTGTGAAGGTTTGGGAGTCTACCTTGAAGACTTACCAGAGTGATTGGGCGAGGACTATGTGACCTTAGCTCAAGGAGAATACGGTGAGGACTTGGTGTCCTGAGCTGCGTGTTCAGGACTGGGTGTCCGGGACTGTGTGTCCTAAGGTTTAAATACCTAGTCGCTCCAACCAGACGTACAGTTGTCACAGCAACTAGAACTGGTCCAACACATCATTGTCTTCAACGAGTTACTGGTTTCATCTTCACTTCCTTTTTCTTACTGTTACTCATTGTGAAGCCATTGCATGCTTGCTCTATCTTTTGTCTTCACAACGTGAATGTATAATCTGTTTGGCTTCATAACTTCTTCCTACCTGATCCTTATTACACTGCAGCTGTTTGTCTTTGTGCTTTCACTCTATTGAATACTTGACCATGGCTTGCCTAGTGTAATCTAACTTCCGCTGCATAGTAATAGGCAAAATCTTCGCGGTTTGTCTTCATAACTCCCATGTTTTGAAGACTTTCATAAAAATCGCCTATTCACCCCCCTCTAGTCGATATAACGCACTTTCACTAACCTATTGACATAGTGCCAAGTGCCAGTTGCTGTTTTTTGCATGTTTTTTACATCGCAGGAAATCAATACCGAACGGAGTCCAAACGCAACAAAACTTTTATGGATTTTTTATGGACCAGAAGACATCCAGTGGGCCAAAGAAGCACCTGGGGTGCTCCGAGGGGAGCACAACCCACCAGGGCGCGCCTGGAGGCCCAGGCGCCCCCTGGTGGGTTGTGCCCACCTCGGGTGCCCCCCGAACCGCCTCTTTACTCTATAAATACCCCAATATTCCAGAAACCCTAGGGGAGTCGACGAAAATCAATTCCAGCTGCCGCAAGTTCCAGAAACACCAGATCCAATCTAGACACCATCTCGAAGGGGTTCATCATGTCCATTGGTGCCTCTTCGATGATGCGTGAGTAGTTCTTTGTAGACCTACGGGTCCATAGTTAGTAGCTAGATGGCTTCCTCTCTCTCATTTGATTCTCAATACAATGGTCTCTTGGAGATCCATATGATGGAACTCTTTTTGCGGTGTGTTTGTTGGGATCCGATGAACTTTGAGTTTATGATCAGATCTATCTTTTTATCCATAAAAGTCATTTGAGTCTTCTTTGATCGCTTATATGCATGATTTCTTATAGCCTCGTATTTCTTCTATGATATTTGGGTTTTGTTTGTCCAACTTAGTCTATTTATCTTGCAATGGGAAGCGGTGATTTGTGATGGGTTCGATCTTACGGTGCTTGATCCTAGTGACAGAAGGGGAACCGACACATATGTATCGTTGTTATTAAGGATAACAAGATGGGGTATATTTCTACATAAATAGATCTTGTCTACATCATGTCATTGTTCTTATTGCATTACTCTATTTTTCCATGAACTTAATGAAGGGGAACATAGTAATTCAAAAAAATTCCTACGATCACGCAAGATCTACCTAGGAGAAGCATATGAACGAGACGGGAGAGTGTGTCCACGTACCCTCGTAGACCAAAAGCGGAAGCGTTTAGTAACGTGGTTGATGTAGTTGAACGTCTTCACGATCCAATCGATCCAAGTACCAAACGTACGACACCTCCGTGCTCACCACACGTTCAGCATGATGACGTCCTTCGAGCTCTTGATCCAGTAGAGGGACGAGGGAGAGTTTCGTCAGCACGACGGCATGACAACGGTGATGATGAAATTACCGGCGTAGGGCTTCGCATAAGCACTATGATGATATGACCGAGGTGTTAAACTTTGGAGGGGGCACCGCACACGGCTAAGAGACTGTTTGTTGTCCTTTGGGGTGCCCCTGGCCACGTATATAAAGGAGGGGGAGAGAGGCCGGCGGCCAGGAGGGGCGCGCCATGGGGGGGGGTCCTACTTGGACTCCTAGTCCAAGTAGGATTCGCCCCCCTTTTCCTTTCTTCCACCGGAGGGAATAGGAAGGAGAGGGAGAGGGAAAGGGAAGGGGGCGCCACCCCTCCTCCTTGTCCTATTCGGACTCCCAAGGAGGGGGCGGACAACCACTGATGTTGCTTGAAGCTACGTCGGTATTTCCCCAAAGAGGAAGGGATGATGCAGCACATCGGCGGTAGGTATTTCCCTGAGATATGAAACCAAGGTTATCGAACCAGTAGGAGAACCAAGAATCACAACATAAACAGCCTTGCACACAAATAACAAATCCTTGCAACCCGACGTGTTAAAGGGGTTGTCAATACCTTTCGGGTAACTGTGCCATAAATTGGTGCGTGACGGGAGAAAGTTGTAATAGATTGAATAAATTGATCGAAAATAAAATAAAGTGCAGCAAAGTATTTTTGGGTTTTTGGATTAATAGATCTGAAAATAAAAGAAAATAAAAGTAGATCGCAAAGGCAAATAATATGAAAAGAGACCCGGGGGCCGTAGATTTCACTAGTGGCTTCTCTCAAGAAAAATAGCAAACGGTGGGTGAAAAAATTACTATTGGGCAATTGATAGAACTTCAAATACTCATGACGGTATCCAGGCAATTATCATTATATAGGCATCACATCCAAGATTAGTAGACCGACTCCTGCCTGCATCTACTACTATTACTCCACACATCGACCGCTATCCAGCATGCATCTAGTGTATTAAGTTCATGCAGAAACGGAGTAATGCAATAAGAATGATGACATGATATAGACAAGATCTATCTATGTAGAGATAGACCCCATCGTTTTGTCCTTAGTAGCAATGATACATACGTGTCGGTTCCCCTTCTGTCACTGGGATCAAGCACCGTAAGAACGAACCCACTACAAAGCACCTCTTCCCATTGCAAGATAAATAGATCAAGTTGGCCAAACAAAACCCAAATATCAGAGAATAAATATGAGGATATAATCAATCATGCATAAAAGAGATCAAAGAAACTCAAATACTTTCATGGATATAAAAAGATAGATCTGATCATATACTCAAAGTTCATCGATCCCAACAAACACACCGCAAAAGAGTTACATCATATGGATCTCCAAGAGACCATTGTTTTGAGAATCAAGAGAGAGAGGAAGCCATCTAGCTACTAACTACGGACCCAAAGGTCTACAAAGAACTACTCATGCATCATCGGAGAGGCACCAATGGAGGTGGTGAACCCCATCCGAGATGGTGTCTAGATTGGATCTGGTGGTTCTGGACTCTACGGCGGCTGGATGAATATTTCGTCGACTCCCGTAGGGTTTTGGGAATATTTGGGTATTTATAGAGCAAAGAGGCAGTCCGAGGGCACCCGAGGTGGGCACAACCCACCAGGGCGCGCCTGGGCCTCCTGGCGCGCCCTGGTGGGTTGTGCCCCCCTCGGGGCACCCCCCAGGAGCAGCCAGGGCCCGTTGTGTTCCTTTTGGCCCATAAAAATTCTCCATAAAGTTTCCTGGCATTTGGACTCCGTTTGATATTGATTTTTTGCGATGTAAAAAACATGGAAAAACAGCAACTTGCACTTGGCACTATGTCAATAGGTTACTACCAAAAAATGATATAAAATGACTATAAAACATCCAAGATTGATAATATAACAGCATGAAACAATCAAAAATTATAGATACGTTGGAGACGTATTAGCCACCTCCCGTGGGCTTCCCTCTCTCTCCCTTAGGCCCATGTTGGCCCAACACTTCACCGGGGGGGGGGGGGGGTCCGGTAACCCCTCGGTACTCTGGAAAAATACCCGGATCACTCTGAACCATTCCGATGTCCGAATATAACCTTCCAATATATGAATCTTTACCTCTCGAGCATTTCAAGACTCCTCGTCATGTCCGTGATCTCATCCGGGACTCCGAAAAACTTCGGTCACCAAATCACATAACTCATAATACAAATCATCATCGAACGTTAAGCGTGAGGACACTATGGGTTTGAGAACTATGTAGACATGACCGAGACACGTCTCCGGTCAATAACCAATAGCGGAACCTGGATGCTCATATTGGCTCCTACATATTATACGAAGATCTTTATCGGTCAAGCTGCATAACAACATACGTCATTCCCTTTGTCATCGGTATGTTACTTGCCCGAGATTCGATCATCAGTATCCTCATACCTAGTTCAATCTCGTTACTGGCAAGTCTCTTTACTCGTTACGTAATGCATCATCTCATAACTAACTCATTAGTCACATTGCTTGCAAGGCTTATAGTGATGTGCATTACTGAGAGGGCCCAGAGATACCTCTCCGATACACGGAGTGAAAAATCCTAATCTTGATCTATGCCAACTCAACAAACACCTTCGGAGACACCTGTAGATCATCTTTATATTCACCCAGTTACGTTGTGACGTTTTATAGCACACAAAGTATTCCTCCGGTATTCGGGAGTTGCATAATCTCATAGTCAGAGGAATATGTATAAGTCATGAAGAAAACAATAGTAGTAAAACTAAACGATCATTATGCTAAGCTAACGGATGGGTCTTGTCCATCACATCATTATGTGATCCCGTTCATCAAATGACAACACATGTCTATGGTTAGGAAACTTAACCATCTTTGATTAACGATCTAGTCAAGCAGAGGCATACTAGGGACACTCTATTTGTCTATGTATTCACACATGTACTAAGTTTCCAGTTAATACCATTCTAGCATGAATAATAAACATTTATCATGATATAAGGAAATATAAATAGCAACTTTATTATTGCCTCTAGGGCATATATCCTTCAGTCTCCCACTTGCACTAGAGTCAATAATCTAGATTACATGGTAATGATTCTAACACCCATGGGATCATGGTGCTGATCATGTTTTGCTTGTGGAAGAGGCTTAGTCAATGGGCCTGCAACATTCAGATCCATATGTATTTTGCAAATCTCTATGCCTCCCTCCTTTACTTGATCACGGATGGAATTGAAGCGTCTTTTGATGTGTTTAGTTCTCTTGTGAAATCTGGATTCCTTCGCCAAGGCTATTGCTCCAGTATTGTCACAAAAGATTTTTATTGGACCCGATGCACTAGGTATTACACCTAGATAGGATATGAAATCCTTCATCCAAACTCCTTCATTTGATGCTTCCAAAGTAGATATGTACTCCGCTTCACACGTAGATCCCACCACGACGCTTTGCTTGGAACTGCACCAACTTACAGCTCCACCATTCAATATAAATACGTATCCGATTTGTGACTTAGAGTCATCCGGATCAGTGTCAAAGCTTGCATTGACGTAACCATTTATGACAAGCTCTTTGTCACCTCCATAAACGAGAAACATATCCTTAGTCCGTTTCAGGTATTTCAGGATGTTCTTGACCGCTGTCCAGTGATTCACTCCTAGATTACTTTGGTACCACCTTGCTAAACTTATAGCAAGGCACACATCAGGTCTGGTACACAACACTGCATACATGATAGAACCTATGGCTGAAGCATAGGGAATGACTTTCATTTTCTCTCTATCTTCTGCAGTGGTTGGGCATTGAGTCTGACTCAATTTCACACCTTGTAACACATGCAAGAACCCTTTCTTTGACTGATCCATTTTGAACTTCTTCAAAACTTTATCAAGGTATGTGCTTTGTGAAAGTTCAATTAAGCGTATTGATCTATCTCTATAGATCTTGATGCCCAATATATAAGCAGCTTCACCGAGGTCTTTCATTGAAAAATTCTTATTCAATTATCCTTTTATGCTATCTAGAAATTTTGTATCATTTCCAATCAACAATATGTCATCCACATATAATATTAGAAATGCTACAGAGCTCCCACTCACTTAATTGTAAACATAGGCTTCTCCAAAAGTCTATATAAAACCATATGCTTTGATCACACTATCAAAGCGTATATTCCAACTACGAGAGGCTTGCACCAGTCCATAAATGGATCACTGGAGCTTGCACACTTTGTTAGCTCCTTTAGGATGAACAGAACCTTCTGGTTGCATCATATACAACTCTTCTTTAAGATATCCATTAAGGAATGCAGTTTTGACATCCATTTGCCAAATTTCATAATCATAAAATGGGGCAATTGCTAACATGATTCGGACAAACTTAAGCATCGCTACGGGTGAGAAGGTCTCATTGTAGTCAAATCCTTGAACTTGTCGAAAACCTTTCGCAACAAGTCGAGCTTTGTAGACAGTAACATTACCGTCAGCGTCAGTCTTCTTCTTGAAGATCCATTTATTCTCTATGGCTTGCCGATCATCGGGCGAGTCAACAAAAGTCCACACTTTGTTCTCATATATGGATTCCATCTCAGATTTCATGGCCTCAAGCCATTTGCGGAATATGGGCTCATCATCGCTTCCTCATAGTTCGTAGGTTCGTCATGGTCAAGTAACATGACCTCCAGAACAGGGTTACCATACCACTCTGGTGCAGATCATACTCTGTTTGACCTACGAGGTTCGGTAGTAACTTGATCTGAAGTTTCATGATCATCATCATTAGCTTCCTCACTAATTGGTGTAGGAATCACTGGAACTGATTTCTGTGATGAACTACTTTCCAATTCGGGAGAAGGTACAATTACCTCATCAAGTTCTACTTTCCTCCCACTCACTTCTTTCGAGAGAAACTCCTTCTCTAGAAAGGAACCATTCTTAGCAACGAATATCTTGCCTTCAGATCTGTGATAGAAGGTGTACCCAACAGTCTCCTTTGGGTATCCTATGAAGACACATTTCTCCGATTTGGGTTCGAGATTATCAGGTTGAAGCTTTTTCACATAAGCATCGCAGCCCCAAACTTTAAGAAACGACAGCTTAGGTTCCTTGCCAAACCACAGTTCATATGGTGTCGTCTCAACGGATTTAGATGGTGCCCTATTTAACGTGAATGCAGCCGTCACTAAAACATAACCCTAAAACGATAGCAGTAAATCAGTAAGAGACATCATAGATCGCACCATATCTAATAAAGTACGGTTACGACGTACGGACACACCATTACGCTGTGGTGTTCCAGGTGGCATGAGTTGCGAAACTATTCCACATTGTTTCAAATTAAGACCAAACTCATAACTCAAATATTCACCTCCACGATCAGATCGTAGAAACTTTATTTTCTTGTTACGATGATTTTTCACTTCACTCTGAAATTCTTTGAACTTTTGAAATGTTTCAGACTTATGTTTTATTACCTAGATATACCCATATCTGCTCAAATCATCTGTGAAGGTTAGAAAATAACGATACCCACCACGAGCCTCAACACTCATCGGACCGCATACATCAGTATGTATTATTTCCAATAAGTCAGTTGCCCACTCCATTGTTCCGGAGAATGGAGTCTTAGTCATCTTGCCCATGAGGCATGATTGGCAAGCATCAAGTGATTCATAATCAAGTGATTCCAAAATCCCATCAGCATGGAGTTTCTTCATGTGCTTTACACCAATATGACCTAAACGGCAGTGCCACAAATAAGTTGCACTACCATTGTTAACTTTGCATCTTTTGGCTTCAATATTATGAATATGTGTATCACTATAATTGAGATTCAACAAAAATAGACCACTCATCAAGGGTGTATGACCATAAAAGATATTACTCATATAAATAGAACAACCATTATTCTCGAATTTAAATGAATAACCATATCGCATTAAACAAGATGCAGATATAATGTTCATGCTCAATGCTGGCACCAAATAACAATTATTTAGGTCTAAAACTAATCCCGACGGTAGATGTAGAGGTAGCGTGCCGACGGCGATCACATCGACTTTGGAACCATTTCCCACGCACATTGTCACCTCGTCCTTAGCCAATCTTTGTTTAATTCGTAGCCCCTGTTTCGAGTTGCAAATGTGAGCAACAGAACCAGTATCAAATACCCAGGCGCTACTACGAGCATTAGTAAGGTACACATCAATAACATGTATATCAAATATACCTTTCACTTTGCCATCCTTCTTATCAGCCAAATACTTGGGGCAATTTCACTTCCAGTGACCAGTCCCTTTGCAGTAGAAGCACTCAGCATCGGGCTTAGGTCCAGACTTGGATTTCTTCCCTTGAGAAGCAACTGGCTTGCTGTTCTTCTTGAAGTTCCCCTTCTTCCCTTTGCCCTTTTTTCTTGAAACTAGTGGTCTTGTTCACCATCAACACTTGATGCTCCTTCTTGATTTCTACCTCCGCAGCCTTTAGCATCACGAAGAGCTCGGGAATGTTCTTTTCCATCCCTTGCATATTATAGTTCATCACGAAGCCTTTATAGCTTGGTGGTAGTGATTGAAGAACTCTGTCAATGACACTATCATCAGGAAGATTAACTCCCAGCTGAGTCAAGTGGTTATGGTACCCAGACATTCTGAGTATGTGTTCACTGACAGAACTATTCTCGTCCATTTTGCAGTTGCAGAACTTGTTGGAGACTTCATATCTCTCAACTCAGGCATTTGCTTGGAATATTAACTTCAATTCCTGGAACATCTCATATGCTCCATGACGTTCAAAACGTCTTTGAAGTCCCGATTCTAAGCCATAAAGCATGGCACACTAAACTATCGAGTAGTCATCGGCTTTACCCTGCCAGACATTCATAACGTCCGGAGTTGCTCCTACAGTGGGTCTTGCACCTAGCGGTGCTTCTAGGATGTAATTCTTTTGTGCATCAATGAGAATAATCCTCAAGTTATGGACCCAGCCCGTGTAGTTGCAACCATCATCTTTCAACTTAGCTTTCTCTAGGAACACATTAAAATTCAAGGGAACAGTAGCACGACCATTGATCTACAATAACATAGATATGCAAAAACTATCAGGTACTAAGTTCATGATAAATTAAAGTTCAACTAATCATATTACTTAAGAACTCCCACTTAGATAGACATCGCTCTAGTCATCTAAATGATCACGTGATCCATATCAACTAAACCATGTCCGATCATCACGTGAGATGGAGTAGTTTTCAATGGTGAACATCACTATGTTGATCATATCTCCTATATGATGCACGTTCGACCTTTCGGTCTCAGTGTTCCGAGGCCATATCTGCATACGCTAGGCTCGTAAAGTTTAAGCCGAGTATTCTGCATGTGCAAAACTAGCTTGCACCTGTTGTATGTGAACGTAGAGCTTATCACACCCAATCATCATGTGGTGTCTCGGCACGATGAACTGTAGCAATGGTGCATACTCAGGGAGAACACTTATACCTTGAAATTTAGTGAGGGATCATCTTATAATGCTACCGCCATACTAAGAAAAATAAGATGCATAAAGGATAAACATCACACGCAATCAAAATATGTGACATGATATGGCCATCATCATCTTGTGCCTTTGATCTCCATCTCCAAAGCACCGTCATGAGCTCCATAATTACCGGATTGACACCTTGATCTCCATCGTAGCATCGTTATCGTCTCGCCAACTATTGCTTCCATGACTATCGCTACCACTTAGTGATAAAGTAAAGTAATTGCATGGCATTGCATGTCATACTATAAAGCGACAACCATAAGGCTCCTCCCAGTTGCCGTTAACTTTTACAAAACATGATCATCTCATACAACAATTTATATCTCATCACGTCCTGACCATATCACATCACAACATGCCCTGTAAAAACGTTAGACGTCCTCTACTTTGTTGTTGCAAGTTTTACGTGGCTGCTACAGGCTTCTAGCAAGAACCGTTCTTACCTACGCATCAAAACGCAATGATTTTTCATCAAGTGTGTTGTTTTAACCTTCAACAAGGACCGACCGTAGTTAAACTCGATTCAACTAAATTTGGAGAAACAGACACCCGCCAGCCACCTGTGTGCGAAGCACATCGGTAGAACCAGTCTCATGAACACGGTCATGTAATGTCGGTCCGGGCCGCTTCATCCAACAATACCGCCGAATCAAAGTAAGATGTTGGTGGTAAGCAGTATGACTATTATCACCCACAACTCTTTGTGTTCTACTCGTGCATATAACATCTATGCATAGACCAGGCTCGGATGCCACCGAAGGGGAACGTAGTAATTAGCAAAAATTCCTACGATCACGCAAGATCTATCTAGGAGAAGCATAGCAACGAGATGGGAGAGTGTGTCCATGTACCCTCGTAGACCGAAAGCAGAAGCGTTTAGTAACGCGGTTGATGTAGTCGAACGTCTTCACGATCCAAGTACTGAACGTACGACACCTTCATGTTCAGCACACGTTCAGCACGATGACGTCCCTCGAGCTCTTGATCCAGTAGAGGGACGAGGGAGAGTTCCGTCAGCACGATGGCGTGGCAATGGTGATGATGAAGTTACTGATACGTCTCCAACGTATCTACTTTTTCTCACGCTTTTCCTCTTGTTTTGGACTCTAATTTGCATGATTTGA
The DNA here is from genome assembly GCF_056163025.1 of Triticum urartu. NCBI lineage: Eukaryota > Viridiplantae > Streptophyta > Magnoliopsida > Poales > Poaceae > Triticum > Triticum urartu. Next base: position 112,978,584 of record NC_141876.1, read on the forward strand.
ATGAAACTAACCCCGGAACTACCATGGTGTTATTTTTGTGCAGAAATATAAGTTCTTGGAATGGAACGAAACTTTTTGAGGATTTTTTATACCAATAATAAGAATTTCTGGAGCCAAGACCTACCGGGGAGGGCCCCCTGGGTGAGCACAACCCACCAGGGCGCGCCCCCCCTGGCACGCCCAGGTGGGTTGTACCCACTTGGTGGCCCCACTGATGACCCTCCTGATACTATAAAATCACATTATTCCAGAAAAAATCAGGGAGAAAGAATTATCACGATCCACGAGACGGAGCCACCGCCAAGCCCTGTTCTTCCTCAGGAGGGCAGATCTGGAGTCCGTTTGGGGCTCCGGAGAGGGGGGTCTTCGATCTTCATCATCACCAACCTATCTCCATCACCAATTCCATGATGCTCCCCGCTGGGAGTGAGTAATTCCTTCATAGGCTCGCTGGTCGGTGAGGAGTTGGATGAGATTCATCATGTAATCGAGTTAGTTTTGTTCGGGCTTGATCCCTAGTATCGACCATGTTCTTAGATTGATGTTGCTATGACTTTGCAATGCTTAATGCTTGTCACTTTGGGCCCAGGTGCCATGATTTCAGATCTAAACCGTTTATGAATTCATCATTATATCCATGTTTTAGATCCGATCTTGCAAGTTATAGTCACCTACTACGGTTATGATCCGGCAACCCCGGAGTGACAACAACCGGGCCCACTCTCGGTGATGACCATAGTTTGAGGAGTTCATGTATTCACTATGTGTTAATGCTTTGTTTCGGTTCTCTATTAAAAGGAGGCCTTAATATCCCTTAGTTTCCAAATGGACCCCGCTGGCACGGGAGGGTGGGACAAAAGAGGTCATGCAAGTTCTTTTAATAAAGCACATATGACTATTTACGGAATACATCCTACATTATATCGATGAACTAGAGCTAGTGCCGTATCGCCCTAGGTTATAAATGTCTCATGATGAATATCATCCAACAAGTCACCGATCCAATGCCTACGAATTTGTCCTTATTGATCTTGCTGCGTTACTATTGCTATCATCACTATTACACTTGCTACAAATTACTGCTATCTCTGTTACTGTTACCTTTGCTACTGTCACTACTATCAAAACTATCAAACTACTTTGCTACTGATCATATTGCTGCAGGTAATTAATCTCCAGGTGTGGTTGAATTGACAACTCAGCTGCTAATACCTTCAAATATTCAGTGGCTCCCCTTGTGTCGAATCTATAAATTTTGGTTGAATACTCTACCCTCGAAAACTGTTGCAATCCCCTATACTTGTGGGTTATCAAGACCTTTTTCTGGCGTCGTTGCCGGGGAGCATAGCTATATTTTTTAAGTCACTTGGGATTATTATCATATTATCACTATGAAGAATCTGAAGGATCCAAAGACTAAGGTATTTCCCTCAAGGACAAGGGGAGGTAAGGAACTGCCATCCAGTTCTGCTTTAGATTCACCTTCTGTTATGAGTAAACTTGCAACACCACCACATGCTATTAATTCTGATATGTCGCAAGTTATTGATGATGCTACTTCTACCATGAATGATGCTTATGATGATGCAAGTACCTTGCTTGATAATGATGACGTGCCACTTGGTGAATTTCTTGATAAACAAATTGCTAGAGTTATACAACATGATGTTGAATCTGATGATGAGCTTGAAACTGAATCTCCTAAAACACCTGCTAGAACCAGCCTTCCTAGATATGAATTGCCTAAGATACTAGAAGGTTATGTTATGAGTGAATAAGCAACTAGAGATATTCTCGCTTGCAATGATAGAGATGATCTAGAGAAATTACTATGCAAGTATAAATAAAAATCTTTGAATGCTAGAATGAAATGTGATCCTAAGTTTGCTACTTCACCTATCTGTATTGCTGATAAGGATTATGAATTCTCTGTCGGCCCAGAGTTAATTACTCTGGTTGAATCTGATCCTTTCCATGGTTATGAAACTGAAACTGTTGTGGCACATCTTACTAAGTAGAATGACATATCCACCCTTTTTACACATGATGAGAAAACTTGTTATTACTTTAGCCTCAAATTATTTCCTTTCTCATTAAAGGGTGATGCTAAAGCTTGGTACAATACTCTTGCTCCTGGTTGTGTGCGTAGTCCCCAGGATATGGTTTATTACTTCTCTAAAAAATATTTTCCTGCTCATATGAAACAAGCTACCTTACAGGAAATATTTAACTTTGTGCAAACTAAAGAAGAGAGTCTCCCACAAGCTTGGGGGAGGCTTTGCCAGTTACTTAATGCTTTGCCTGACCATCCTCTTAAGAAAAATGAAATACTTGATATCTTCTATAATGGACTAACCGATGCTTCTAGGGACTTCCTAGATAGTTGTGCTGGTTGTGTTTTCAGGGAACGAACTATTGGACAAGCTGAAGAATTATTGAATAACATATTGAAAAATTATGATGATTGCACTATTCCTGAACCACCGCCTAAACCCACTCTGAAGAAGAGGGGAATATTATATCTCAGTCCCGAAGATATGCAAGAGACAAAGAAATCTATGAAGGAAAAAGGTATTAAAGCTGAGGATTTTAAATTTTTACCTCCTATTGAAGAAATACATGGGCTTAATACACCACCAATGCATAAGGTGGTAGAGGTAAATTCTCTTATGAAGTTTAATGAAAATGATAATCCTCAGAATATGCATCCTAGTCAATGCCTCTATGAGTTTGAAAACTACATTAGAAAACAAGATCACTTCAATGCAAATGTTATGAAACAATTGAAATATAATTCTAATATGATTGCTCGCTTGAGTGACTTGTTATTTAGAATATCAAATGATGTTAGAGGTGTTGGAAAACATGCTTCTATGATTCATACTCAATTAGAACAAGTTGCTAAATCTCAAAGAGAATTGCTTGATGAAATGAATCATAATATGCATGACTTTGCTGTTAGAGTTGCAACTAGAGGAGGTAAAATGACTCAGGAACCACTTTATCCTGAGGGACACCCTAAAAGAATTGAACAAGATTCACAAAGAGCCAACATTAGTGCACCTAGTCCTTCCAGGAATAAAAAGAAAAATAAAAATGATAGGACTTTGCACACTCCTAGTGAACCTGAAATAGAAAAGCCTCCTGATAATGAAAATGAAACTTCTATCTCTGATGCTGAAACCCAATCTGGTAAAGAACACTCACCTAATGAGAATGAAAAATATAATGATGAGGTTCATGAAAACTCTCAACCAACAAATGATAAAGAACTAGATAATGATGTTGAGATAGAAGATATGACAAAAGAGACTTCATTGCTAGAAAACACGGTAAAGAGAGAGAACCGTGGGTTCAAAAACCTATGCCTTTTCCACCCAAGTCAACTAAAAAGAATGATGATGATGAATTTGAATGCTTTGCTGAAATGTTGAGGCTAGTCTTTTTGCGTACTCGCTTGACTGATATCTTGAAAATGCCTCCTTATGCAAAGTATATGAAAGACACCATCACAAATAAGAGAAAAATACCGGAAGCTGAAATCTCCACTATGCTTGCTAATTATACTTTTAAAGATGGAGTACCTAAAAAACTTGGAGATCCGGGAATACTAACTATACCTTGCTCTATCAAAAAGAATTATGTGAAAACTCCTTTGTGTGATTTAGGAGCTAGTGTTAGTGTTATGCCTTTCTCTTTATATAAAAGACTTGACTTGAATAAACTCACAGCTACTGAAATATCTTTGCAAATGGCCGACAAATCAAATGCCATACATATCAGTATCTGTGAGGATGTGCCCGTTGTTGTTGCTAATGTTACTATTTTGACTGACTTTGTTATACTTGAGATGCTCGAGGACGACAACATGTCGATTATCCTTGGTAGACCCTTCTTGAATACTACAGGGGCTGTTATTGATTGCAATAAAAGCAAGGTCACTTTTCATATCAATGGTAATGAGCATACGGTGCATTTTCCGAAGAAATAATTCCAAGTGAATGGTATTAATGTTATTGAAAAATCTTCGACAATCACTATTGGAAGTTTTGAAATACGTCTATCTACTGTCAAAAAGAAATATGAAATGCTTATTGTTGGGGAAATGCATATCCCCATTGAGGTAACCTAGTGACTTACGAAAGTTCTTCGGTTTCATGCTAATCGTAAGTGGTTGTTAATAAGACTTGATCAACCTTATTAATGAATCATTTTTGAACGGTATGAAGTTGATGAATTTAGTAAGCACTATTTTCTGTCCCTACCTTTTGTTTTCTGTTTTTATTAGTTAAATAAAATAAAATGCCATGTTTTATCTGTTTTCTGAATTTCCCGTGCGATAAAGAAATGACCCAAAAATAAAAGTTCTCAGAATGCTCTGAAAATTTTATATGATTTTTTACTGAATATTTAAGAAATTTTGGTGCAAAAATAACCAGAGGGGGTGCATCAGGTGGGCACAACCCACCTGGGCGCGCCAGCACCCCCTGGCGCGCCCTGGGGGGTTGTGGTCCCCACGTGGGCCCCCTCACTTATCTCTTCGTCCCACATTGTCACCTACCTCCAGAAAAAATCGGTCTCCCTCTCTCTCCTGAGTTCTTGCTCATTTTGCTGCCAATTATGATCTCTTTGCTCGAAACTCCATTTCCGAAACTGTTTCGGGAGATTGTTGCTTGGTATGTGACTCCACCATTTGTCCAATTAGTTTTTGTTTTAGTGGATTATACTTTGAATAAATAGCTACTCTTGGTGCTGCTGTAGATGTGCTTGCATGTTGAATTCTTAGTGTTCTAAGTTGTTTGAATGCTTGTTATGGCCTCTATGTATCCCTATGAGTAGTTTCTGTCAATCTTACAAAGTTTTGTTGATAGATTTTTGTCACTCCAAAAATTTTATTTTTAGAAAATTGTACGCGGACATGAATATCTTCAGGAAATACTGCTCAAGGGAGAACTCCAAGGGTGTTATTGGGTAGTCTTCTAACAATGATCTCCACCCTCGGAGGTTGGCAGAGGTACGGCCATGCGAATGGCCGCACATCCCGTACCTGTAAGAAGCTGGAATTCATGATGAGTTAATGCAATCCATTGCCAATGCCGGTCTCACCGACTTCATCGCAGATGAGTGTGACCAGCACCAAATCCTCACAAATATGTTTGTTCAAAGCTTTACTTTCTTGCCTAGAAATAATTCTCCTGGAGTGAGCTTTGATCTATATGCTGAAAATCATCAGATACCACTTACTGAGTTTTGTGACATATGCTTGATCCCTTCTGACGGGAACTTGGCCGAGCCTAGGCCGACTGGGTTTGAGGATTTCTGTCGCACTTTGACAGTGGGTGATGAGAGGAGAGTGTCAGCCATCACTGCCGGTGGTTTACATTTTCCTGTTGTTCGTTACTTTGCATATTTCATTACCAAATGCCTGCTTTATAGGGAGAAGGTGGGTGCACTTAGTTCACCAGACCTTGCTTTTTTACGTCGTGCCATTAAGGGCGACAACACGTATAGCTTGGAGGCTATCATGGCTCGTCGCCTGCACCTTAATAATTCTCAGGGCAAAATACATGGTGGGATTTATGCTACTCGTTTGGCGACTCACCTCGAGGTTGAGATACGCCCTCATGATTTCCCTCTTACCAAAGTTTACCTAGACCGTGCAGCCATGGATCACCATCACTTTCTTGCACATGATCGTCCTGACATTGCCATTCCATATAACTTGGTCTATATCATTGACAATGGTGATGTTATTGTTGGGGAACACAGTATTTCAAAAAAAATTCCTATGATCATGCAAGATCTATCTAGGAGATGCATAGCAACGAGCGGGGAGAGTGTGTCCATGTACCCTCGTAGACCGAAAGTGGAAGCGTTATGAAACGCGGTTAATGTAGTCGAACGTCTTCGCGATCCAACCGATCAAGTACCGAACGCACGACACCTCCGCGATCTGCACACGTTCATCTCGGTGACGCCCCTCGTCCTTGCTACGTCTTGAGCTTGCATTGGATTTCCCCGAAGAGGAAGGGATGATGCAGCAGAGTAGCGTAAGTATTTCCCTCAGTTTTTGAGAACCAAGGTATCAATCCAGTAGGAGGCCACGCTCAAGTCCCTCATACCTTCACAAAATGATAGCTACTCGCAACCAACGCGATTAGGGGTTGTCAATCCCTTCACGTTCACTTACGAGAGTGAGATCTGATAGATATAATATTTTTGGTATTTTTGGTATAGAGATGCAAAGTAAAAAGTAAAAGAAAATTAAAAAATCAAAGCAAGATTAAAGTGATGGAGATTAATATGATGAGAATAGACCCCGGGGCCATATGTTTCACTAGTGGTTTCTCTCAAGAGCATAAGTATTCTATGGTGGGTGAACAAATTACTGTTGAGCAATTGACAGAATTGAGCATAGTTATGAGAATATCTAGGCATGATCATGTATATAGGCATCACATCCGTGACAAGTAGACCGAAACGATTCTGCATCTACTACTATTACTCCACTCATCGACCGCTATCCAACATGCATCTAGAGTATTAAGTTAAAAATAGAGTAACGCCTTAAGCAAGATTACATGATGTAGAGAGATAAATTCATGCAATATGAAATAAACCCCATCTTATTATCCTCGATGGCAACGATACAATACATGCCTTGCTGCCCCTTCTGTCACTGGGAAAGGACACCGCAAGATCGAACCCAAAGCTAAGAACTTATCCCATGGCAAGAACTGCCAATCTAGTTGGCCAAACCAAACGGATAATTCGAAGAGACTTGCAAAGATAACCAATCATACATAAAAGAATTCAGAGATATTTCAAATATTATTCATAGATAGACTTGATCATAAACCCACAATTCATCGGTCTCAACAAACACACCGCAAAAAGAAGATTACATTGAATAGATCTCCACAAGAGAGGGGGGGAACTTTGTATTGAGATCCAAAAAGAGAGAAGAAGCCATCTAGCTACTAACTATGGACCCGAAGGTCTGAGGTAAACTACTCACACTTCATCGTAGGGGCTATGATGATGTAGAAGCCCTCCGTGATGACGGCCCTCTCCGGCGGAGCTCTGGAACAAGCCCCAAGATGGGATCTCGTGGATACAGAAAGTTGTGGCGGTGGAATTCGGTTTTTGGCTCCTGTTCTGATCGTTTGGGGGTATGTAGGTATATATAGGAGGAAGGAGTACGTCGGTGGAGCACCGAGGGGCCCATGAGGCAGGGGGCGCGCCCTAGGGGGGCGCGCCCCCCACCCTCGTAACCGCCTCTCTGTTGCCTTGGCGTAGGGTCCAAGTCTCCTGGATCACGTTCGGTGAGAAAATCACGTTCCCAAAGGTTTCATTCCGTTTGGACTCCGCTTGATATTCCGTTTCTTCGAAACACTGAAATAGGCAAAAAACAGCAATTCTGGGCTGGGCCTCCGGCTAATAGGTTAGTCCCAAAAATAATATAAAAGTGGAAAATAAAGCCCAATATAGTCCAAAACAGTAGATAATATTTCATGGAGCAATCAAAAATTATAGATACGTTGGAGACGTATCAGGCATCCCCAAGCTTAATTCCTGCTCGTCCTCGAGTAGGTAAATGATAAAAAGAGAATTTTTGATGCGGAGTGCTACTTGGCATAATTTCAATGCAAATCTTCTTAATTGTGGTATGAATATTCAGATTAGGAAGATTCAAGAAGAAAGTTCATATTGACATAAAGAATAATAGTACTTCAAGCAAACCAACAATGCAATTATGTTTTCTTGAAGTAACATGGCCAAAGAAAGTTTATCCCTACAAAATCATATAGTTTAGTCATGCTCCATTTTCGCCACACAAGAATGCTCTCATCATGCACAACCCCGATGACAAGCCAAGCTATTGTTTCATACCTTAATAATTTCAAACTCATAAACTTTCACGCAATACATGAGCGTGAGCCATGGATATAGCACTATGGGTGGAATAGAATGATGGGGGTTATGTGGAGAAGACAAAAAGGAGAAAGTCTCACATCAACGAGGCTAATCAATGGGCTATGGAGATGCCCATCAATTGATGTTAATGCAAGGAGTAGGGATTGCCATGCAACGGATGCACTAGAGCTATAAATGTATGAAAACTCAACAAAAGAAACTAAGTGGGTGTGCATCCAACTTGCTTGCTCACGAAGACCTAGGGCACTTGAGGAGGTCCATTGTTGGAATATACAAGCCAAGTTCTATAATGAAAATTCCCACTAGTATATGAAAGTGATAACTCAAGAGACTCTCTATATGAAGAACATGGTGCTACTTTGAAGCACAAGTGTGAAAAAAAGGAATAGTAGCATTGGCCCTTTTTATTTATTTTCTTCTTTTTTGGGGGGCCTTCTTTTTTTCTTTGGCCTTTCTCTTTTTTTGGGACAATGCTCTATTGAATGATGATCATCACACTTCTATTTATTTACAACTCAATGATTACAACTCGATACTAGAATAAAGTATGACTCTATATGGATGCCTCCGGCTGTGTACCGGGATATGCAATGAATCAAGAGTGACAAGTATGAAAAAAATATGAAAGGTGGCTTTGCCACAAATACTATGTCAACTACATGATCATGCTAAGCAATATGACAATGATGAATGTGTCATGATAAACTGGATGGTGGAAAGTTGCATGGCAATATATCTCGGAATGGCTATGGAAATGCCATAATAGGTAGGTATGGTGGCTGTTTTGAGGAAGATATAAGGAGGTTTATGTGTGAAAGATCATATCATATCACGGGGTTTGGATGCACCGGCGAAGTTTGCACCAACTCTCGATGTGAGAAAGGGCAATGCACGGTACCGTAGAGGCTAGCAATGATGGAAGGGTGAGAGTGCGTATAATCCATGGACTCAACATTAGTCATAAAGAACTCATATACTTATTGCAAAAATATACAAGCCATCAAAAACCAAAGTATTACGCGCATGCTCCTAGGGGGATAGATTGGTAGGAAAAGACCATCGCTCGTCCCCGACCGCCACTCATAAGGAGGACAATCAAATAACACCTCATGTTTTAAATTTGTTACATAACGTTTACCATATGTGCATGCTATGGGACTTGCAAACTTCAACACAAGCACTTCTCAAATTCACAATTACTCAACTAGCATGACTTTGATATTATTACCTCCATATCTCAAAACAATTATCAAGCATCCAACTTTTCTTAGTATTCAACACACTCAAAAGAAAGTTTCACAAATCTTGAATACCAAGCATGTTATTATTAAGCAAATTACCATGCTATTAAGATTCTCAAAATAATTTAAGTGAATCATGAGAGATCAATAGTTTCTTTAAAACAAATCCACCACCGTGCTCAAAAAATTTAAGTGAAGCACATAGAGCAAAATTATAACGCTCAAAAGATATAAGTGAAGCACATAGAGCAAAACTACTTAGCTCAAAAGATATAACTGAAGCACATAGAGTATTCTATCAAATTTTAATCCATGTATGGCTCTCTCAAAAGGTGTGTACAGCAAGGATGATTGTGGCATACTAAAACACAAATACAAAAATAATACAAGACGCTCGAAGCAAAACACATATCATGTTGGTGAATAAAAATATAGCTCCAAGTAAATTACCGATGGAAGTGGACGAAAGAGGGGATGCCTTCCGGGGCATCCCCAAGCTTTGAATTTTTGGTATCCTTGGATTATCTTGGGGGTGCCACGGGCATCCCCAATCTTAGGCTCTTTCCACTCCTTGTTCCATAATCCATCACAAGAATTCACCCAAAACTTGAAAACTTCACAACACAAAACTCAAAATAGAAAACTCGTGAGCTCTGTTAGAGAAAGAAAACAAAAGACCACTTCAACGTACTGTAATGAACTCATTATTTATTTATATTGGTTTTAAACCTACTGTATTCCAACTTCTCTATGGATTATAAACTACTTTACTAACCATAGATTCATCAAAATAAGCAAACAACACACGAAAAACAGAATCTGTCAAAAACAGAACAGTCTGTAGTAATCTGTAGCTATCGCAAGATCTGGAACCCCAAAAATTATAAAATAAATTTCTGGACGTGAGGAATTTATCTATTAATCATCTTCAAAAATAATTAACTAAATATCACTCTCCAAATAAAAATGACAGCAGTTCTCGTGAGCGCTACAGTTTCTGTTTTTTACAGCAAGTTCAACAAGACATTCCCCAAGTCTTCCCAACGGTTCTACTTGGCACAAACACTAATTAAACACAGAAAACACAACCAAAAAAGAGGCTAAATAATCTATTTATTACTAAGCATCAGCAAAAAGTAAGGAATAAAAATAAAATTGGGTTACCTCCCAACAAGCGCTATCGTTTAACGCCCCTAGCTAGGCATAAAAGCGAGGATAGATCTAGGTATTGCCATCTTTGGTAGGCAATCCATAAGTGGCTCTCATGATAGTTTAATATGGCAATTTTATTTTATTTCTTGGAAAGTGTTCCATGACCTTTTTTAATGGAAATTTAAATCTAATATTCCATTCCTTCATATCAATAATCGCACCAACCGTTCTAAGGAAAGGTCTACCAAGAATAATAGGGCAAGAAGGATTGCAATCTATATCAAGAACAATGAAATCTACGGGCACATAATTCCTATTTGCAACAATAAGAACATCATTAATCCTTCCCATAGGTTTCTTAATAGTATAATCCGCAAGATGCAAATTTAGAGAGCAATCATCAAAATTGCGGAAATCTAGCAAATCACACAAAGTTTTGGGAATAGTAGAGACACTAGCACCCAAATCACACAAAGCATAAAACTCATGATCTTTAATTTTAATTTTAATAGTTGGTTCCCACTCATCATAGAGTTTTCTAGGGATAGAAACTTTCAACTCAAGTTTTTCTTCATAAGATTGCATCAAGGCATCAACAATATGTTCGGTGAAGGCTTTATGTTGACTATAAGCATGTGGAGAATTTAGCACGGATTGCAACAAGGAAATACAATCAATTAAAGAGCAAATTTCATAATTAAATTCCTTGAAATCCAATATAGTGGGTTTAGCAACATCTAGATTTTTATTTCTTTCAATCCCACTTTCATCAATTTCATCATAAAGATCTAAATACTCCGAATTTTTAGAACGCCTTCTAGGTAAAGGAAGATCATATTCAATTTCATCAAGATTCATATTGCAAAACAAAGATTTAATAGGAGACACATCAATAACTTTTAGATCTTCATCTTGATTTTCATAGGAATTCAGTTTAGTGGCCATCTTATTGACTAAGGTGGCTTACATATCCAAAATTTCAGCAGTCATCTTTTCTAGACGAGCAATTTGGGATCTTATACCATCAAATTCTTTAGACATATCATCAAGCTCTTTATTCATATAACTCATAATTTTTTTTGTTCCTTAAGCTCGTTTCTAAAGAAATTATTATGCTCAAATTGCAAAACCATAAACTTCCTAACGTTGGTTTCGATCTCCTCTAACCTTTTAAGGTGAAGATCACCAAATCTCGGTTGAGCCATCGCGACAAACAAGCAAACTAGCACACGAGCAAAAAAAAGGCAAGCGGGCAAAAGAGGCAAATAGAGAGGGAGGATAGAGAGAGAGGGCGAATAAAACAGCAAGGGTGAAGTGGGGGAGAGGAAAACGAGAGGCAAATGGCAAATAATGTAATACGAGAGATAGGGATTGTGATGGGTACTTGGTATGTTGACTTTTTGTGTAGACTCCCCGGCAACGGCGCCAGAAATCCTTCTTGCTACGTCTTGAGCTTGCGTTGGATTTCCCCGAAGAGGAAGGGATGATGCAGCAGAGTAGCGTAAGTATTTCCCTCAGTTTTTGAGAACCAAGGTATCAATCAAGTAGGAGGCCACGCTCAAGTCCCTCGTACCTGCACAAAACAATAGCTACTCGCAACCAACGCGATTAGGGGTTGTCAATCCCTTCACGGTCACTTACGAGAGTGAGATCTGATAGATACAATATTTTTGGTATTTTTGGTATAGAGATGCAAAGTAAAAAGTAAAAGAAAAGTAAAAAAGCAAAGCAAGATTAAAGTGATGGAGATTAATATGATGAGAATAGACCCGGGGGCCATAGGTTTCACTAGTGGCTACTCTCAAGAGCATAAGTATTCTACGGTGGGTGAACAAATTACTGTTGAGCAATTGACAGAACTGAGCATAGTTATGAGAATATCTAGGTATGATCATGTATATAGGCATCACGTCCATGACAAGTAGACCGAAACGATTCTGCATCTACTACTATTACTCCACTCATCGACCGCTATCCAGCATGCATCTAGAGTATTAAGTTAAAAACAGAGTAACGCCTTAAGCAAGATGACATGATGTAGAGAGATAAATTCATGCAATATGAAATAAACCCCATCTTGTTATCCTCGATGGCAACGATACAATACGTGCCTTGCTGCCCCTTCTGTCACTAGGAAAGGACACCGCAAGATCGAACCCAAAGCTCAGCACTTCTCCCATGGCAAGAACTACCAATCTAGTTGGCCAAACCAAACGGATAATTCGAAGAGACTTGCAAAGATAACCAATCATACATAAAAGAATTCAGAGAAGATTTAAATATTATTCATAGATAGACTTGATCATAAACCCACAATTCATCGGTCTCAACAAACACACCGCAAAAAGAAGATTACATCGAATAGATCTCCATAAGAGAGGGGGAGAACTTTGTATTGAGATCCAAAAAGAGAGAACAAGCCATCTAGCTACTAACTATGGACCCGAAGGTCTGAGGTAAACTACTCACACTTCATCGGAGGGGCTATGATGGTGTAGAAGCCCTCCGTGATGACGGCCCTCTCCGGCGGAGCTCCGGAACAGGCCCCAAGATGGGATCTCGTGGATACAGAAAGTTGCGGCGGTGGAATTAGGTTTTTGGCTCCTGTTCTGATCGTTTGGGGGTACGTAGGTATATGTAGGAGGAAGGAGTACGTCGGTGGAGCACCGAGGGGCCCACGAGGCAGGGGGCGCGCCCTAGGGGGGGCGCCCCCCACCCTCGTGGCCGCCTCTCTGTTGCCTTAGCGTAGGGTCCAATTCTCCTGGATCACGTTCGGTGAGAAAATCACGTTCCCGAAGGTTTCATTCCGTTTGGACTCCGCTTGATATTCCGTTTCTTCGAAACACTGAAATAGGCAAAAAAATAGCAATTCTGGGCTGGGCCTCCGGTTAATAGGTTAGTCCCAAAAATAATATAAAAGTGGAAAATAAAGCCCAATATAGTCCAAAACAGTAGATAATATAACATGGAGCAATCAAAAAATATAGATACGTTGGGGACGTATCAGTCCTCTTGATCCAGTTGACGCCGAGGGAGAGTTTCGTCAACACGACGGCGTGATGACGGTGATGATGAAGTTACCAACGCAGGGCTTCGCCTAAGCACTACAACGATATGACCGAGGTGGAATTCTGTGGAGGGGGGCACCGCACACGGCTAAACAATCAACTTGTGTGTTCTAGGGTGCCCCCCTCCCGACGTATATAAAGGAGGGAGGGGGAGGCTGGCAGGCCCTCATAGGCGCGCCAAGGGGGAGGAATCCTCCTCCTAGTAGGAGTAGGACTCCCCCCTTTCCTAGTCCTACTAGGAGAAGAAGGAAGGAGGGGGCGCCACCCCTCCCCTAGTCCAATTCGGACTAGGCCCATGGGGGCGCATGGCCAGTCCTTGGCAGCCCCTCTTTCTTTCCCTTAGGCCCAATAAGGCCCATTACTTCTCCGGTGGTTCCGATAACCCTTTTCCGGCACTCTAATATATATCCGGTGACCCCCGGAACTCATCCGGTGTCCGAATATAGTCATCCAATATATCAATATTTATGTATCGACCACTTAGAGACTCCTCGTTATGTCCGTGATCACATCCGGGACTCCGAACTGCCTTCGGTACAGCAAAACACATAAACTCATAATACCAATTGTCATCAAACGTTAAGCGTGCGGACTCTACTGGTTCGAGAACTATGTAGACATGACCGAGACTCATCTCCGGTCAATAACCAATAGCGGAACCTGGATGCTCATATTGGTTCCTACTTATTCTACGAAGATCTTTATCGGTCAAACCGCAAAACAACATACGTTGTTCCCTTTGTCATCGGTATGTTACTTGCCCGAGATTCGATCGCCGGTATCTCAATACCCAGTTCAATATCGTTACTGGCAAGTCTCTTTACTCGTTCCATAATGCATCATCCCACAACTAACTCATTAGTCACATTGCTTGCAAGGCTTATAGTGATGTGCATTACCAAGAGGGCCCAGAGATACCTCTCCGATACACGGAGTGACAAATCCTAATCTCGATCTATGCCAACTCAAAAAACACCATCGGAGACACCTGTAGAGCATCTTTATAATCGCCCACTTACATTGTGACGTTTGATAGCACACTAAGTGTTCCTCCGGTATTCGGGAGTTGCATAATCTCATAGTAATAGGAACATGCACTAGTACAGTGAGCTCCTAAACAAAAGGTTTAAAACCCAAGTGAGTGTGAGCGATAGGGGGGTCCTTCCCACACGACCCAAAAACCGTCGGGGATATGCCCTCCTGGCACACACGTTCGGCAAAATGAGGTCGTGTGCGACCGGTGAGCGCTCAAATACAGAAATACATATAGTAGATCTAAAAAATACAATTATACGACGAAATTGTTTTTGGTCGCAAGTACATCCCACACAGTCAGTCCCCGCTAAACGTTTCCGTTCGTATGTACATCCCACACAGTCGCTAGAAGGAAAACGTTTCCGTTCACAGGTACATCACACACAATTTTTCCCGTTAAATCGCTTGCGTTATTGAATATATCACACACGGTCCATGGAAGAAACTGTGTGGCAAAGGCTGTCCATCACACACAGTTTTCATGTGGTAAATGTTTGCACAAGGTGGCCTAACGCAAACAGTTTTCAAGAGAAAGTCGTGTGTGATTGTTCATTGATCCAACACGGTTTATTCCTAGAAACTGTGTGTGTTGCCTGATGTCATCGCCCACGGTATTTTTTAACAACCGTTTGCAATAGCAAAACCTAATTAGCAGGCTAATTATCCGAGTATTCATAATCCATTTATTAATCTAATTGACAGTTGATATTAAGCACACAATATATTTCATTTTCATAATTGAAATACATCAGAGTACAACATCATATAGCTTCAGCACTCAGCTACCCCATTACACAACTACGCCAGGACCAAGTTTCACATGCAACATCTATAACCTTTCGAAATTAGCATCGTAGACGGTACATAGACAGATGTATCTCATTTGGAAAACTGCTGAAGCAGAAGGCGAATATTGAGCCTTCATTGATGTTGAAGGTCTTTGTAACTTTAGGCCAGTGCCTGTGGATGATTGACCGTCCATCCTTTGTCCTCTTCAGGATCACTTCAATATCGAACCGTGGGTGTTGTATGAATACCTTCCTCGCCTCCTGACCATACAGGTGGCTTGAGAGGTAATCATTAGTGAACTGCTTTGGAAAGGCCTGAAAACAAGGATGTGCATAAATATCTTTGCTATATTGGAAATGGGGCAAAGGAATAAAAAAAGCAAGATATAATAGTTAGTACCATCCTGTAGTGAACTGATGTCTTCTTCATTGTGCAGATAAAGATCTTGTTGTTTTTTGTCGCTAATTTCTTTATCCTAACAATCTTTATGATTTTCTTGATTTGACTGATATTCATGGACAACTCATTTCCCCATATGCAAAAAGGGTCGAACAGTGGGTCAAAACCTCTGACAGCAGGACCTACATGTGCAAGACCAAATTGTTAAAAACCTAAATATTAGAATGGTTCCTGCAATTGCACAATAATGTGCTATTAGACAACGGACCATGCATGTGCTAACCTCCATTGTAAACCTCGGTGCTTCCCATTGTTTCCCTGCAACACATATAAGGTAGTTAGTCATCAGGTTAAGTAAGGGTTCGCATGCTATCAGTAAAATATGTTGATGAAAAATAATCACATTGCAGATTCATCAGATTAATTCAAGCCACAAGGAAAACCCATTTATCCAAACCAAGCATGATTAAGAACTAGGAAATATAGCACTTGTATATGTTTCTCATGTATTAAGTGCAGCCAAATTCGATTTATTCCTCACATGCACAACAATACAAAATTCTACCCATGACAATTGGACATCACATTGCAGAATTGAACCAAGCAGTTAACTAAACACCACAACTAATGAACCAAACATTAACTGAGCACCACATTGCACAATATAACATTGAACCAAGCAGTTAACTAAACACCACAACAAATAAACCAAACATTAACTGAGCACCACATTGCACAATATAACATACTCCTAATAGAAGATCACATAGTTAACCAAACAGCTAACTACATCCAATTGTAGCAATTGTATTTGTTTCTCATGTATTTACTACATCCAAATTCAATTTATTCATCACATGGTATACAATAACAGAATGCACCCACAATTTTGTAAAGATAAATTTGATTTATTTCTCACATGGAAGACAATACAAAATTGGAGCCTGAAGAATTGAACATCACATTTGCAGAATTGAACCAAACAGTTAACTGAAGATGACAAGTAATTAACAAAACAGTTAATAAGTGAGCACCACACTGCACGACATATAGAACATATACACTAGAGCAACAGATTGCATGGTAAAATTAGGTAGCACAATTCACTAGAATTTGTGAAGGAAAGGCAGGAGCAGCACACGCAACGGGTAAACCGAGCATGCATAACCGGCGTAGCTAGCAAATGGCAAGGTGCTCCTTCAAGATCTGGGGGTCGGCACGAATGGCAGCCATCGCGACCTCATGCGCGTGTGCGGCCGCGATTTGCTTCTTCGCTGCCAAATGCTCCTTGAGGTCCTGGCTATACTGCATGCACCATGGCTTAGGCCGGCGCTTATTTGGTGGAGGGGTCGGTGATTTGGGTGGAAGGTGTCGCGCTCGCGCCGGCGGTAGGGGCATGTGGGATGTGGAAGGAGGAGGAGGATGGGGGTCGGGTGTGGATTACCTGCCTGGATAGGCAAGGTCGAGGAGCGTGAAGGAGGGTCGCCGGCGAGGAGGCGACGGCGCTGCAAGAAAGGAGTGAAGGTTTCAACTTGGAAAGGAAGGCGGAAAGAGGGGAAATGTGGCTTTTGGTAAGGGGAGGGGGCGGGGAGGTAGATATTTCCGTGGAAGCGGAAAATTTGGAATCGCTTCAGCAAAAAAACTAGCGCGCAAAGTGTCACCGGATACGGTCCCTTATTCAGAACTGGTGCGCTATGGACTGTAGCCAACGCACCTTCTCTTGTAAGCCATGGGCGTACTATACACCGACGGTGCTCCAAGATATTTTTTGTTGCATCTCACACGGTTGGTGATAATAAACCGTGTGTGATCTACTTGATTTATCGTCTTGAACATTTGAATTACGTAGTGGGGTCACAGCTACAAAGGATGGTGTTTGAATTGTTAGAACTTATATCTGCATTCAACATGCAACTATAGGTGTGTCGTCAAAAAAATTGGAATGATTCAGGGTTCGTTTGTACATTTTTATATATTAACTGGGTTTTCTAGGCATTTTATGCGCGTAATTCAAATTTGAACTACATGCACATGCTCCAGTGCATATAAACTTATTGAAAAATCAAATATGAGTCCTTGGTTGCATGCTTAGGTCCCATGCAAGAAATGGGAATGAATTTCAAACACCCTGCCACCGTCACTCGGCCGCAAACATTAACATGCCTAGTTTTTAAATTCTAGTAAATCCAAAACTTGTCTGAAATTCATGAAACTTGCATGCTATCATGTAGCGGCATCAACATGTCGTGGTGCAAATTTTGTCCCATTTGGGGCAGGTTTGGGTATATGCTTCTCACAAACCGGAGCTTCTCACAACAAGCATGATGGTTTTCGGTAGGGAACGTCCCACCTTTGGGGACGATACGATATCCATTGCCTCATATTGCTTTCAATTTTTTTTCTCGTGTCAACATAGAACAACAGGAGTGTTGTGCGAATTTTTGTGATTTTTCGGGGTTCGTTGGGACATTTTTATACATTAACTGGGTTTTCAATGCATTTTATGTGCATAATTAAAATTTTAACTACATGCACATGCTCCAGTGCATATAAATTGGTTGAAAAATTAAATTTGTGTCCTTGGGTGCATGCTTAGGTCCCATGCAAGAAATGGGAATGAATTTCAAACACCGGGGCACCGTTGATTGCCGGCAAAACATTGAGATGCCTGGTTTTTAAATTCTAGTAAATCTAGAAATCGTCTGAAATTCATGAAACTTGGCATGCTATCATGGAGCGGCATCAACATGTCGTGGTACAAATTTTGTCCCATTTGGGGCAGGTTTGGGTATATGCTTCTCACAAACCGGAGCTTCTCACAACAAGCATGATGGTTTTCGGTAGGGAACGTCCCATCTTTGGGGATGAAACGACATCCATTGCCTCTTATTGCTTTCAATTTTTTTCTCATGTCAACATAGAACAATAGGAGTGTTGTGCGAATTTTTGTGATTTTTCGGGGTTCGTTTGGACATTTTTATACATTAGCTGAGTTTTCAATGCATTTTATGTGCATAATTCAAATTTGAACTACATGCACATGCTCCAGTGCATATAAATTGGTTGAAGAATCAAATCTGTGTCCTTGGGTGCATGCTTAGGTCCCATGCAAGAAATGGGAATGAATTTCAAACACCGGGGCACCGTTGATTGCTGGCAAAACATTGAGATGCCTGGTTTTAAATTCTAGTAAATCCAAAACTCGTCTGAAATTCATGAAACTTGGCATGCTATCATGGAGCGGCATCAACATGCCGTGGTACAAATTTTGACCCATTTGGGGCAGGTTTGGGTATATGCTTCTCACAACAAGCATGATGGTTTTCGGTAGGGAATGTCCCACCTTTGGGGACGAAACGATATCCATTGCCTCTTATTGCTTTAAATTTTTTTCTCGTGTCAACATATAACAACAGGAGTGTTGTGTGAATTTTTGTGATTTTACGGGTTCGTTTGGACATTTTTATGCATTAACTGAGTTTTCAATGCATTTTATGTGCATAATTCAAATTTGAACTACATGCACATGCTCCAGTGCATATAAATTGGTTGAAAAATCAAATATGTGTCCTTGGGTGCATGATTAGGTCCCATGCAAGAAATGGGCATGAATTTTAAACACCGGGGCACCATTGATTGTCGGCAAAACATTGAGATGTCTGGTTTTTAAATTCTTGTAAATTCCAAATTCTGTTAACCATTCATGTGATGCCACGTGTCTTGGTTTTAATGGTTGTCGGAGGTGCCGTGCGGACAGCTGCTTGACCTTGACTGAACGGGAGGCGTGCGAGCGCCGTTTGGTGCGCAGGCTGACCGAGAGGCGTGCAAGCTGTCCTCGAGTGTGTAGGCACACTGGGAAGCATGCGAGCTGTACGCTGTGCAGGCTCACTGGGAAGCGAGCCCATTGATTTCCATGGCCGCCTGCCTTGCTCGCGTCCTCTCCATTAATGGCGCCCAAGCTGTAGTTTAATACGCTTTTTAAATATAAAACACTCATCGCCAACATTTTAGTTAGAACACCCGTATACAAATCGACAGCTTCCCCAGGAAGCCCAGAGAAAATGTGTCGAGCAGAATTTTTCTGCAGCTCTTGATCGCAAACGATTTAGATAGAACACCCGTATGCAAAGTGAGAGCAGCGCGGGATTTGTGCATCCCTTCAACGCAAATGGTTGTTCTGGATGACCCGTGTGCAACCACGTACAAACAATTTGGTAAGATTTGCATCGGTCATATTGGTTATGTTGCCATTTGTCAAACTAGAAAGATTTACATTTGTTGATCTAGTAACTTTGCCATTTGTCAATCCTTGTAACACTGCGATTTATCAAAATATGCGGCTAGAAATCATTAGCACTATGTACTTTTTGCAACTAAAATTCAGTAATTAATCATAGATTTCATTCATACATTAAGTAGTCATTCTTAATTTATACAAATAGTTCAACTCGATAGCTGAACCGACCAAACTTCTCCCCAATTGTTGCCAACCACATACTAAAATAGCTAGTTCAACTATATATACTAGCTAATTTTAAGTACGTTGTAAAGTTCGACCACACATCTATAGTCAGATGAACTAAACAAAATAGCCCCTAAATACTACTACTACTACCATGGAGGGGCTTTGTGCTACTTTCGGCAGCCTCTCCTCTGCCGAGCACACTCAGTAAGAGGCGGAGAAGGAGGAGGAGCCTACCGACAAACTGGACAAATGCAATACGGTGTCTGCCACTGCTGCACGTTTAGCGACGCTCGCCAGCTCGAACGCCCACTGCCGCTCCAAACGATCCCTCTCGAGGTGGCCAGACTGCTCGTAGATCTCCTGATTCCTCGCCTCTACGTCGGCGTGTGCCGCGGCAACGGCTGCGGTAAGGCCCTTTGCGTGCTCGACGAGGCACTCCTCCTCTTCCTGCTACCTCTTGAGCACTGCGTTGGTTTTCCCTTGAAGAGGAAAGGGTGATGCAGCAAAGTAGCGTAAGTATTTCCCTCAGTTTTTGAGAACCAAGGTATCAATCCAGTAGGAGGCCACGCACGAGTCCCTCGCACCTACACAAACAAATAAAATACTCGCAACCAACGCAATAAAGGGGTTGTCAATCCCTTCACGGTCACTTACGAAAGTGAGATCTGATAGATATGATAAGATAATATTTTGGTATTTTTATGATAAAGATGCAAAGTAAATAAAGCAAAATAAACGGAAAAAGAAATAGCTTGTTGAGGGAAGATTAATATGATGGAAAATAGACCCGGGGGCCATAGGTTTCACTAGTGGCTTCTCTCGAGAGCATAAGTATTACGGTGGGTAAAAAAATTACTGTTGAGCAATTGACAGAACTGAGCATAGTTATGAGAATATCTAGGTATGATCATGTATATAGGCATAACGTCCGAGACAAGTAGACCGACTCCTGCCTGCATCTACTACTATTACTCCACACATCGACCGCTATCCAGCATGCATCTAGAGTATTAAGTTCAAAAGAACAGAGTAACGCTTTAAGCAAGATGACATGATGTAGAGGGATAAACTCATGCAATATGAAATAAACCCCATCTTGTTATCCTCGATGGCAACAATACAATATGTGCCTTGCTGCCCCTACTGTCACTGGGAAAGGACACCGCAAGATTGAACCCAAAGCTAAGCACTTCTCCCATTGCAAGAAAGATCAATCTAGTAGGCCAAACCAAACTGATAATTCGAAGAGACTTGCAAAGATAACCAATCATACATAAAAGAATTCAGAGAAGACTCAAATATTGTTCATAGATAAACTTGATCATAAACCCACAATTCATCGGTCTCAACAAACACACCGCAAAAGAAGATTACATCGAATAATCTCCACAAGAGAGGGGGAGAACTTTGTATTGAGATCCAAAAAGAGAGAAGAAGCCATCTAGCTAATAACTATGGACCCGAAGGTCTGAAGTAAACTACTCACACTTCATCGGAGAGGCTATGGTGTTGCTGTAGAAGCCCTCCGTGATCGATGCCCCCTCCAGCGGAGCTCCGGAAAAGGCCCCAAGATGGGATCTCACGGATACAGAAAGTTACGGTGGTGGAATTAGGGTTTTGGCTCCGTATCTGGAAGTTTGGGGGTACGTAGGTATATATAGGAGGAAGAAGTACGTCGGTGGAGCAACGTTGGCCACACGAGGGTGGAGGGCGCGCCTGGGGGGGGGGGTAGGCGCGCCCCCCTACCTCGTGCCCTCCTGGTTGCTTTTTTGACGTAGGGTCCAAGTCCTCTGGATCATGTTCGTTCCGAAAATCACGTTCCCGAAGGTTTCATTCCGTTTGGACTCCGTTTGATATTATTTTTCTGCGAAACTCTGAAATAGGCAAAAAACAGCAATTCTGGGCTGGGCCTCCGGTTAATAGGTTAGTCTCAAAAATAATATAAAAGTGTATAATAAAGCCCATTAATGTCCAAAACAGGATATAATATAGCATGGAACAATAAAAAATTATAGATACATTGGAGACGTATCAAGCATCCCCAAGCTTAATTCCTGCTCGTCCTCGAGTAGGTAAATGATAAAAATAGAATTTTTGATGTGGAATACTACTTGGCATAATTTTAATGTAATTCTCTTAATTGTCTTATGAATATTCAGATCCAAAAGATTCAAGACAAAAGTTCAATATTGACATAGAAATAACAATACTTCAAGCATACTAACTAAGCAATTATATCTCTTCAAAATAACATGGCCAAAGAAAGTTATCCCTACAAAATCATATAGTCTGGCTATGCTCCATCTTCACCACACAAAGTATTTAAATCATGCACAACCCCGATGACAAGCCAAGCAAGTGTTTCATACTTTTGGTGTTCTCAAACTTTTTCAATCTTCACGCAATACATGAGCGTGAGCCATGGACATAGCACTATATGTGGAATAGAATGGTGGTTGTGGAGAAGAAAAAAGGGGAGAAGATAGTCTCACATCAACTAGGCGTATCAACGGGCTATGGAGATGCCCATTAATAGATATCAATGCGAGTGAGTAGGGATTGCCATGCAACGGATGCATTAGAGCTATAAGTATTTGTAAGCTCAACCAAAAAGAACTAATTGGGTGTGCATCCAACTCGCTTGCTCACGAAGACCTAGGGCATTTTGGGGAAGCCCATCATTGGAATATACAAGCCAAGTTCTATAATGAAAAATTCCCGCTAGTATATGAAAGTGATAACATAAGAGACTCTCTATCATGAAGATCATGGTGCTACTTTGAAGCACAAGTGTGGTAAAAGGATAGTAGCATTGTCCCTTCTCTCTTTTTCTCTCATTTTTTTATTTGGGACTTTTCTATATTTTTATGGCCTCTTTTTTTAGTCTAGAGTCTCATCCCGGCTTGTGGGGGAATCATGGTCTCATCATCCTTTCCTCACTTGGGACAATGCTATAAAAATGATGATCATCACACTTTTATTTACTTACAACTCAACAATTACAACTCAATACTTAGAACAAAATATGACTCTATGTGAATGCCTCCGGCGGTGTACAGGGATGTGCAATGATGCATGAGTGACATGTATGAAAGAATTATGAACGGCGGCTTTGCCAAAAATACAATGTCAACTACATGATCATGCAAAGCAATATGACAATGATGGAGCGTGTCATAGTGAATGGAATAGTGGAAAGTTGCATGGCAATGTATCTCGGAATGGCTATGGAAATGCCATGATAGGTAGGTATGGTGGCTGTTTTGAGGAAGGTATATGGTGGGTGTATGGTACCGGCGAAAGGTGTGTGGTATTAGAGAGGCTAGCAATGGTGGAAGGAAGAAAGTGTGTATAATCCATGGACTCAACATTAGTCATAAAGAACTCATATACTTATTGCAAAAATCTACAAGTTATCGAAGCAAAGTATTACGCGCATGCTCCTAGGGGGATAGATTGGTAGGAAAAGACCATCGCTCATCCCCGACCGCCACTCATAAGGAAGACAATCAATAAATAAATCATGCTCCGACTTCATCACATAATGGTTCACCATATGTGCATGCTACGGGAATCACAAACTTCAACACAAGTATTTCTCAAATTCACAACTACTCAACTAGCACGACTCTAATATCACCATCTCCATATCTCAAAACAATTATCAAGTATCCAGCTTCTCATAGTATTCAACACACTCATACGAAAACTTTTTTATTAATCTTGAATGCCTAACATAATTAAAGCAAATTACCATGCTGTTTTGTAGCATGAGAGAACAATAGTTTCTATAAAGCAAATCCACCACCGTGTGCTACCTCTTGAGCACTTGCGTTGGTTTTCCCTTGAAGAGGAAAGGGTGATGCAGCAAAGTAGCGTAAGTATTTCCCTCAGTTTTTGAGAACCAAGGTATCAATCCAGTAGAAGGCCACACACAAGTCCCTCGCACCTACACAAACAAATAAATCCTCGCAACCAATGCGATAAGGGGTTGTCAATCCCTACACGGTCACTTACGAGAGTGAGATCTAATAGATATGATAAGATAATATTTTTGGTATTTTTATGATAAATATGCAATGTAAAATAAATGCCAAAGGAAAAAACTAAGTATTGGAAGATTAATATGATGGAAGATAGACCCGGGGGGCATAGGTTTCACTAGTGGCTTCTCTCGGGAGCATAAGTATTTACGGTGGGTGAACAAATTACTGTTGAGCAATTGACAGAATTGAGCATAGTTATGAGAATATCTAGGTATGATCATGTATATAGGCATCACGTCTGAGACAAGTAGACCGACTCCTGCCTGCATCTACTACTATTACTCCACACATCGACCGCTATCCAGCATGCATCTAGAGTATTAAGTTCAAGAGAACAGAGTAACGCCTTAAGCAAGATGACATGATGTAGAGGGATGAACTCATGCAATATGATATAAACCCCATCTTGTTATCCTCAATGGCAACAATACAATATGTGCCTTGCTGCCCCTACTGTCACTGGGAAAGGACACCGCAAGCTTGAACCCAAAGCTAAGCACTTCTCCCATTGCAAGAAAGATCAATCTAGTAGGCCAAACCAAACTGATAATTCGAAGAGACTTGCAAAGATAACCAATCATACATAAAAGAATTCAGAGAAGATTCAAATATTGTTCATAGATAAACTTGATCATAAACCCACAATTCATCGGTCTCAACAAACACACTGCAAAAGAAGATTATATCGAATAAATATCCACAAGAGAGGGGGAGAACTATGTATTGAGATCCAAAAAGAGAGAAGAAGCCATCTAGCTAATAACTATGGACCCGTAGGTCTGAAGTAAACTACTCACACTTCATCAGAAGGGCTATGGTGTTGATTTAGAAGCCCTTCGTGATCGATGCCCCCTCCGGCGGAGCTCCGGAAAAGGCCCCAAGATGGGATCTCGTGGATACAGAAAGTTACGACGGTGGAATTAGGGTTTTGTCTCCGTATCTGGTAGTTTGGGGGTACGTAGGTATATATAGGAGGAAGGAGTACGTCGGTGGAGCAATAGGGGGGCCACGAGGGTGGAGGGCGCGCCTTGCGGGGGGGGGGGGGGGTAGGCGCGCCCCCCTACCTCGTGCCTTCCTCGTTGATTGCTTGACGCAGGGTCCAAGTCCTCTAGATCATGTTCGTTCCGAAAATCACGTTCCTGAAGGTTTCATTCCGTTTGGACTCTGTTTGATATTCTTTTTCTGCGAAACCCTAAAATAGGCAAAAAACAGCAATTCTGGGCTGGGCCTCCAGTTAATAGGTTAGTTCCAAAAATAATATAAAAGTGTTTAATAAAGCCCAATAATGTCCAAAACAGAATATAATATAGCATGGAACAATAAAAAATTATAGATACGTTGGAGACCTATGAAGCATCCCCAAGCTTAACTCCTACTCGTCCTCGAGTAGGTAAATGATAAAAACAGAATTTTTGATGTGGAATGCTACTTGGCATAATTTCAATGTAATTCTTCTTAATTGTGGTATGAATATTCATATCCGAAAGATTCAAGACAAAAGTTCAATATTGACATAGAAATAATAATACTTCAAGCATACTAACTTAGCAATTATGTCTCTTCAAAATAACATGGCGAAAGAAAGTTATCCCTACAAAATCATATAGTCTGGCTATGCTCTATCTTCACCACAGTATTTAAATCATGCACAACCCCGATGACAAGCCAAGCTATTGTTTCATACTTTTGGTGTTCTCAAACTTTTTCAATCTTCACGCAATACATGAGCGTGAGCCATGGACATAGCACCTTAGGTGGAATAGAATGGTGGTTGTGGAGGAGACAAAAAAGAGGGAAGATAGTCTCACATCAACTAGGTGTATCAGCGGGCTATGGAGATGCCCATCAATAGATATCAATGTGAGTGAGTAGGGATTGCCATGCAACGGATGCACTAGAGCTATAAGTATATGAAAGCTCAACAAAAGGAACTAAGTGCACTACAAAAAAAGACACGTCCATGACATTTTGGGCCAAACAATTTTTTTTCTGTCATACATATGACACTTCTATGACGATAATTGTGACAAAACCCGGTATCATCATAGATGTGGTGGGCTCCTACTTCTATGACAAAAAATCATGACAGAAAATGGGCTTTTCATCCTGGGCGGGCCGGAGACGCAGCTGCATGACATTCTTTGGGCCGTCCATGACGGAAAAAACCGTGGTAGAAGCGAGGGGGAGGAAAATTTCAGGGAGTTCCCGGTTACGGTGGGAGGTCGGGGGCCGAGCGATGCGCGTTTCTCTCGTACACGTACGCACGTGTGTGCGAGGCGTTGGCTCTAACTGAACCCGAGCGAGGCGTTGGGCTCTAACTGAACCCGAGCGATTGCACTGCAGGCTACGCGTTACTGAACTCGAGCGATTGATCGATGGCTGTTAACTGAACCCGATCGAGCGATTCCTTTTCTACTGCTGCTAACTGAAGCCGATTGATGCTGCCTCTGGATGAACAGTGAGCGTTGCCGGGGGGGTTGGATGAACATTTCCCGGTGGGGGTGGATGAACAGGACCCCGTGGTGTTGCCTCTGGATGAACAAGACCCAGATCGATCGAGCCGGTTGGGGTTGGATGAACAGGACCACCCCATGGAGGGCTGTGTCGGATTTCGGGTTCCGGCAGACCCTTAAGGTTCGAACACTGGGGTGCACGCGGAGATTACGCCTTCTACCTCTCCGTCTCGCTAGGATCTAGACTACTGAAAGAACTGCACAAGAGACACAAGGTTTATACTAGTTCGGTCCACCGTTGTGGTGTAATACCCTACTCTAGTTTGTGGTGGGTGGATTGCCTCTTGGGGCTGATGATGATGAACAATACAAGGAAGAACAGCCTCGCGAGGCTCTGTTCTTAGCTGGGGCGGTGAACTGCTGGGAGGAGTTCAGCCACCTTTCTCTCTCTCTCTCTCCCTCTTTCTTTTTTAGCCAATCGACCTTCTCTTTCTCTAGATCTCCATGCTTCTGGCTCTAGCTCTAGCTCTAGCTGCCGCTCTTGCTGCTGCTCTCCCAGGGGTGGCTAGTCCTATTTATAGAGGCCCTGGTCCTCTTCCCAAATATTGAGCGGGAAGGGAGCCAACAATGGCAGGCTAATTTGAAAGGGGCAGCTAGTACAAGCTATCCTGACAAAAGCAGTCTTCGCCTACGCAAAGCTCTGGTGATGACGTCGTCTTGGGATCCACGGTGACCTCCATCTCGTAGTCCTCCTGGTCTTGGTCTTGTTGCACCGAAATGGCAACCTTTGCCTGATGCCTCGGTACTCCGCGGCTGCGCTTGCCCCCTTTGCACCAAAGAGGAAAGGAGGACGTTGCGCGGGCTGGCACCCGCCTGGCGCCCCGAGTCGTCATGGCTTGCGTCATGGGCACCTCGCGAGGTACCCCTCCTTGATCTCTACGCCTCCTCGCGAGCCAACCTGACGAGGTTGTGCCTGAGGAAGGTCCGTGTCGTCCGCCCCGCGAGGCTTGGCCCCTCGCGAGGGTCTTGAGTCTTGTGTTGATGAAGATGGGCCGTGCTGGGCCCCCTTTGAGCCACGCTGCAGGCCGCAGGCAGGCAAGTCTGGGGACCCCCATTCCCAGAACGCCGACAGTAGCCCCCGGGCCCAAGGCGCGCTCAGACTTGGTCGTGCCGAGAGGCGAAAGGGCAAGGGCGAAGCGCCGCGGGCCCTAACAGCCTGCGGCCTTGGGTGCCACGTGGCGGTTGATGGGACGTGGGCGTCTCCGCTTCCCCATGACGCATTGGCGCTCACGCGAGTTGGGCAGGTCCCTGCATGCAAATCGTGTCATGATTACCTGTGATCGTGGAGGCCGGCGGTTGGCTTTCGCCGGCTATAAGTACGGAACTGCGCGTGCCCTTCCAGTCCATCCCTCCTTGCTTCTCCTTCTTCCCGATCCTTGCTCCGTCTTGCCGCGATGGCTCCGATCCGCCGGCTCTCTGCAGCGGAGAAGGGAAAGGCCCCTCGAGAGGGACCGGACCCGCTCCCGCCGAAGAAATGGCTCGCCCTCTGCGGCCGGGACAAGGAGGACCGTCAGGTGGCGCCGAGGCCTTGGTGCGAACGGCCTTCGCCGGGGTTCCCGCTTCCCTTGCATGCCCACGTCGAGGGCCCCGAAGGGGTCGATGCCGATCCCCGCGGTCTGTGCCGGCATCGGCGCCGACGCTGGCATAGACCGCGGGGACGAAGGTGTGGGTCGTTCCTCCTGGGGTTCACGCCGAGGGCTCCTCCCAAGAGTTCGTGCTCCATGTCGCCATTCCTCTCCAGTCTTGGATCCGCCTGCCTCCCTTCTTTGCCTCCATCATCCCGCGGGAGGTGCCCTTGGAGCTCTGGCTGCAGCACGCCGGCTACAGTACCCTCGCGACCGAGGCAGAGGTCGTGGTCGTTGCCCTGGGTGAGGTCTACATGACTCGTGGCTGGAGAGAGATCGCCCGGGTTTGTAGGGTGAGGGGCGTCTTCACGGTCCACTTGGAGTACGATGGCGCTTTGGTGATGTTCTTCAAGGTCTTCGACGTGGATGGGCGCTGGCTGGAGTGTTGCCCTGGGAGAGGTGGCCAAGACCTCGCCATGGTGAGGGCTAGGACCGTCGACCGCTCCCTTGGTGGCTCTGCAGGCAACGGAGGCGCCGGGGGATCCAGCGACTCCAGCGAGATCTTCGCGACTCCGGAGACGAGCGATGACAGCTACGAGCCCACGAGCCGGCGCCGCTCCTGGAGCAGGGCCGGCTCGTCTGGCCGTCGCCAACTCTGATCTGGATGGGGTTGGCGCTGGCGCTTGACGGCCCACTGTTGATGATGGCATCTTTTGCAAGAGCGCGTTTAGTTAGCATTCCTTAGGATCCGTTCCCTGCGAGGGATCAAAATGCACCCCATGGGGGCTTGTAAGGCGCCTGTAATCCTGTTTGTTAATACATAACCCTTGTTGCAGAGCTGTGCGAGTCGCTGATTCCGTCTTAGCTCAGTTCTCCCTTTCGAACCTCGCGAGGGCTTGGTGCTCTGCGTCGACAGGTCCCAGTCCCAAGGCGGCGTCAGCCGTCGTTGGTATGCCAGGTCACGATGCCGTGGTCAAGGCCAGGAGGTGAGCGACCCGGAGTCCGGTAAGAGCCCCTGAGTGCGATGCTCAGGAGGTCCCCTTTGGCGCCCAAGCAGCCGTCGCTCGGTGAGAAAGGAGAGCGGCGCCGCTGACACGGAATTGCATGAGGTGCGGGGGTAGTGCTACGATAGCCGGTGCTTTCGGGCGATGACTTATCTCGAGAGTCAGGGATCATTCCTGGTGTGTCGTCAGGTCCGCGCGTCGGCAGGAGCGGAATCGCTCGGCGAGGTCCTCGCGTGCCCCTTCTCCCCCGCCTTTGCTCCCCTTTCTGCTCTACGTCCTCGGGTCCTGGCCCTCGAGCTAGTCTCAGCCGTTGCTGGTATGCCAGGTCGCGATGCCGTGGTCAAGGCCAGAGGGTGAGGGCTGGAGAGCCAGTAGGAGCCCTGAGTCGCGATGCTCAGGCACCCCCCCCCTTTAACGTGCAAGCGGTTCGCGCAGACGAGAGTGGAAGGAACGCCGCGAGGGCCTTGCCTGGTGCAACTTCCTTAGGGGATCCTGTTAACTCATCACAGAAGGAAGAAGAGGTTGCCATGACAACTATCAGTCTGCTGTTAGTTGCTTCCGAGGGGAGGTGAGGCACTGGAGGCTTGACGAGGTGGTGCCATGCGGGGCTGCCGCGGCCAGAGCTCAGCCACACAGGTTTGTCGGCGTTGCAGGGACGGGCCCATGCGCAAGCGTCGTGCCGTTGTGGGAGCAATTCTGTCGGTTGGCGTCAGTTGAGCAGGCAACTAGATCAAACACGTTAGCGGCGAAGGAGGGGATTCATTCAAACAGATGCTGGGAAAGTAGACATCGCTGGGTCGGGCCCGAGCGACTTGGGGCCGATGCAGCCCGAGGGGCGCCCCCAACAAAGCAAGCTAACGACATGAAATAAAAGGGATACATGCCGCAGGGACGGACCCACGCGGCCTGGGAATAATGCAGCCCTGGGGAGGGCGCTCCCAGTTGGAAATGAAACTTGTAAGATGTCACCTGAAGGAGTCGAGGGCGAAAGAGGTGTTGGTGCAGCGAACTCGGCGGGCTGCGGAAGCCGATCCTCACGAGCCCCCAGGCCCAGGGGCCTCGAGAGGCTCCGGAGGCGCTGGTAGCCCATCGCGAATCATCTCCATCTCCGCCAAGGCTGCGGAACGCCTGTCTTCTTGAGCCTCCATGACGCCCCTCATGAGGTGCTGGCACGTTGCAGCCGCGCTCGGCAAGCCGTGAGGCATGCGAACGCAGCTATGGGGCGGACCCCCGCAGCGCCCCACTCGCGAGGGCCAGAGGCGCCCCGTCGTAGCGACTTGGTTGAGCCCTGGTACGTCGATGCAGACGCACAGCCTACCATCCTTGCCCGGGTGGGGAGCCGCAGCCGGTAGACGGCAGCAACCCCTCATGATTCTTGATCCCTGTAGTTCTTGAATGTCCTCGTCGACGAACTCCTATGGGTCTGGCCTTCCTTGCCCTGCTCCTTCTTGAGGGAAACGTGCTTCGTAACACGCCTCCATGTGGTGCCCAAGCGCCTCCCTCGTGACCTTGGCCAGGTCGGTGACCCTCCAAGGGAGAGCCCCCGAGCCCTGCCTGAGGAGGGCGCCGGGCACGCTTTCCTATGCGATGGAAGGAGGTTCCCCCTGGGCAGATGCGGGCCCTGAGGGGCCCGCCTCCCGAGGGGCTGGTCCGGACGATGTCTTCTTCTTCTTGGGAGTGGTCTCGGGAAGCCTCCTGCTTCCGCGATCCGGGTCTTCCAGCGACGCGGCCTGAAAGGCTCGCTCCAGGGAACACACTGCATCCTTCTCTTCACAGGGCACCGTGATGACTCCGCCACTTCCTGGCATCTTGAGGACGTTGTAGCCATGGTGAGTCACAGCCATGAACTTGGCCAGCGCTCGGTACCCGAGGATGGCGTTGTATGGCAGGCGGATGTGTGCGACGTCGAAGTCGATGAGCTCGGTGCGGTAGTTGTCGCGTGCCCCGAAGGTGACAAGGAGGCGGACCTGCCCAATCGGGACCGTGGAGCCATCGGTGATTCCGGAGAAGGGCTTGGTTGGCTGAAGCTGGCTGTAGGGCACTTGGAGGTTGTTGAATGTTTCCACGGACAGGACGTTGAGCCCTGCCCCACCGTCGATGAGGGTCTTGGTGACCAGTACATTGTTGATGACTGGGGAGCAAAGCATCGGGAGGACCCCTGCTGTGGCCGCGCACTTGAGTTGATCCGCTGAGCTGAATGTGATGGAGCAGGCCGACCACCTGAGAGGGCGCGTTGCTTCAAGCCTGGGGAGGACTGCATTCACTTCGCGGGCAAACTGCTTGAAGATGCGTTGTGAGGCTGGGGCTTGAGCTCCGCCCAGGATGCAGGCGATGGCGCGTGGCTCCTGGAAGCCCCCAGCCCCTTCGTCTTGGTGGCGGTCCTCGTTTCTCCTCGGCTGAGGCGGCAGTGGGGGGAGGCCTGCGTGGCCTTGTGGGCGATCCTCACGAGGCTGGTCCCTCCAGTCCACCTCGCGAGGTAGGTCTCACCAGCGATCCTCGCGAGGTTGATCATGCCACCCTTGGCGTGGGCCGCGATCTTCCCAGCGTCCTGCGTTTCTTCCTCCTCCTCGGCCGTAGCCCCGATCGGCGCGTTCGGGACGACGGCCAATCCTTCCTTCTCGCACGGCGCGGAGTTCTTGGCATTCGTTGGTGTTGTGGGTGTGGAGGTCGTGGTACACACAGTATCGGCCGCCCCTGGAGGACTCAGGCAGATCTTTGCCCCGCTTGGTGTCTGGTTCTGCCGCGAGCATGGCAGCCCCCTTGCGCTTCACGTCCTTGGCCTTGGGCTTCTTCTCTTCTGGGTCTGCGGCAGGCAGCTCGAGGAGGGAGAGGCGTCCCTCCTCAGCCCTGGCGCACTTGGTCGCCAAGCTGAACAGCTCCATGGAGGTGCATAGGTCTTCATGCATCGCCAGCTCCTCCTTCATCTTGATGTCGCGCACACCATCGGAGAAGGCCGAGATGATGGCCTCCTCGGACACCTTGGGGATCTTGAGGCGCGCGCTGTTGAAGCGCTGGATGTACTTTTGCAGGGTCTCTCTGGGTTGTTGCTTGATGCGGCGCATGTCGCTCACGGCGGGTGGCCGGTCGCGAGTACCTTGGAAGTTGGCGATGAAGCGGGTGCGCATCTGATCCCAGGAGGAGATTGTGCCTGGAGCCAGATTCAGGAGCCAGGTGCGGGCTCCTTCCTTGAGTGCCATGGGGAACCAGTTCGCCATGATCTTCTCGTCCCCGTTGGCAGCTTCAATGCCTAGCTCATAGAGCTGGAGGAACTCGGCAGGGTCAGTCGTGCCGTCGTAACGAGGAGGCAGGTCTGGCTTGAACTTGCCGGGCCATGCGATGCTACGTAGCTCGGTGGTGTAGGCACGGCAACCAGCGGTGGCCACGAAAGGCTTCGGCTGGTGGAGAGCTCGGTCTTGAGGGTCCCCACGCGCTGCAGCTAGGAGCAGCACGGGGTCTTGGTGTGCCGGAGCCGGAGCAGGGTCGCGGCATGCTGGAGCAGGGAGCGCCCGGGCAGCTCCTTGTGGGTGTGGGACTTCTTGGCAGCTCCTTTCTTGCTGCGCTGGCACCTGACGGAGCGGGTTCCGCCCAGGGGCCACGCGCCTTGGAGCCATGGCGTCTTCTTGGAGAGGAGGCGGCTGGTACGCCCCCGGAGCTTCGTTGCCCGCGCGGGGCGGGGTGCGGCGCAGTGGAACGGACAGCGCGGGAGAGCCCCTAGCGGCGCGGACAAGCTCGGCGACGCGGTCGAGCCACTCTTCATAGACGTCATCGACGGGACAGTAGTGCAGGAGCTCGTTTGCCGCGAGGAGTGCAGCTCGAGCCTCCAAGGGGGCGCGGAGCGCGCGGGACGAAGAACCAGCTGGTGCGAATGATGGAGTAGTGGTGCGGCCGTCTTGGTGCACGGAGGGATGCTGAGACGACGCTTGCTGCTCGCCCCCCGCCGGGCCGGTGGCGGCGTTGACGGCGGGCGACGGGGAACGACGAGGACGCCCGCCGACGGGCGCCATCTAGGCGACGCGGGAAGCGATGGCGGCCCGGCGCTCGGCGCGGGCCTGACGAGCGTCGGACATGGATGCGACGGTCGGAGGAGAACGGGGCGGTGGAAGACGAATTCCAGCGCACCCCCTACCTGGCGCGCCAAATGTCGGATTTCGGGTTCCGGCAGACCCTTAAGGTTCGAACACTGGGGTGCGCGCGGAGATTACGCCTTCTACCTCTCCGTCTCATAAGGATCTAGACTACTGAAAGAACTGCACAAGAGACACAAGGTTTATACTAGTTCGGGCCACCGTTGTGGTGTAATACCCTACTCTAGTTTGTGGTGGGTGGATTGCCTCTTGGGGCTGATGATGATGAACAATACAAGGAAGAACAGCCTCGCGAGGCTCTGTTCTTGGCTGGGGCGGTGAACTACTGGGAGGAGTTCAGCCACCTTTCTCTCTCTCTCTCCCTCTTTCTTTTTTAGCCAATCGACCTTCTCTTTCTCTAGATCTCCATGCTTCTGGCTCTAGCTCTAGCTCTAGCTTTCGCTCTTGCTGCCGCTCTCCCAGGGGTGGCTAGTCCTATTTATAGAGGCCCTGGTCCTCTTCCCAAATATTGAGCGGGAAGGGAGCCAACAATGGCGGGCTAATTTGAAGGGGGACAGCTAGTACAAGCTATCCTGACAAAAGCAGTCTTCGCCTGCGCAAAGCTCTGGTGATGATGCCATCTTGGGCTCCACGGTGACCTCCGTCTCGTAGTCCTCCTGGTCTTGGTCTTGTTGCACCGAAATGGCAACCTTTGCCTGATGCCTCGGTACTTCGCGGCTGCGCTTGCCCCCTTTGGACCAAAGAGGAAAGGAGGACGCTGCGTGGGCTGGCACCCGCCTGGTGCCCCGAGTCGTCATGGCTTGCGTCACGGGCACCTCGCGAGGTACCCCGCCTTGATCTCTCCGCCTCCTCGCGAGCCAACCTGATGAGGCCGTGCCTGAGGAAGGTCCGTGTCGTCCGCCCCGCGAGGCCTGGCCCCTCGCGAGGGTCTTGAGTCTTGTGTTGATGAAGATGGGCCATGCTGGGCCCCCTTTGAGCCACGCCGCAGGCCGCAGGCAGGCAAGTCTGGAGACCCCCGTTCCCAGAACGCCGACAGGCTGGATGAACAGTAGACGGTGGAGGGAAGGATGAACAGTAGCCCGTGGAGGGGTGGTTGAACAGGAGCCCGTGGAGAGGGCTGGTTGAACAGTAGCGATGGAGTAGCGCACGGTAGAGGCTGGATGAACAGGAGCCCGTGGATGAACAGTCACAGGTGGAGGCTGGAGGAGGTCGATGGTGGATGAACAGTAGCTTGTGGAGGCTGGAGGGGGTCGACGGTGGAGATGAACAGTATCCCGTGGAGTCCCGTTTTGCGGTACGCCACACCCCTCCCGATGAACAGGACCCCCGTTTTGACCGTAGCGCTCCAACACAAGTCCGTTTCCTCTGTTTTGCGGTACGCCACACCCCTCCCGATGAACAAGACCCCCGTTTCGACCGTAGGAGGTCCGTTTCCTCCGTTTTGCAGTACGCCAGACCCCTCCCGATGAACAGGATCCCATTTCGAACGTGGCCGGTCGAACACAAGGCCGTTTCCTCCGTTCTGCGGTACGCCAGGCCTCGTTTCCATCGCCTATTCCGTCCAAGCCCTCCCGATGAACACGACGCATTCCGTTGCCTCCCCATGAACACGACGATGACGATGTTTCTCCGTTCCGACCCAGCCATGTACACGAGCAATGGCCGTACCTATGTGCGAGTAGGCATTCGAGACCCCGCTCGTATGTACACATACGTGGCCGTATTTTCTTTCTTGCACCCTGGCCGTTGTACGTACGTGTAAATGCTACATGCGCGCCTCTACTACGACACGTGCGCGCCTCTACATCAACCAGTATGTACGTACACGTTCGCGACCAGAATGACAACGCTACGTACGCTTCGACCAGGTGGGTCCCGACTGTCAGGCACTTCCTTGCCTGCGAAGATGTAGCTGGTCGGTCCCAGCAGTCAGGGGGCAAATCGTTTTTTTTTGCCCGGACGCACTTCCTTGCGTGCGAAGATGTAGCTGGTGGGTCCCAGCAGTCAGGGGGAAACGTTTTTTTCGCGAAATACGGTGGCCTGTCCGGTGGGTCCCGCTGTCAGGTGGAGGAATAATTATTTTGCACATAATAAGGAGGCACTTCCTTGCTGCAGCCGTGGACCCAGCTGTCAGCCTCTCTACGTACAGTCCACGTCCGATGGAAGCCATTCCTTGACCACGTTGACCACACCGCGCCGAGAGCACCAGGGCGGTGGACGACGGCGAGGCCTAGGAAGGGGACGACGCGGACCCGGGGAAGACGCGGCAGTGGATGCCCACGCATAGAGGAGTACGAGGGTTCACTGGTTCGCTGCGGTGTGAGGCTACCGTCGCCGCAGAATAACAGGGGGTGTGGGTGAGTAGAGGGATGGCCTGGCCAGCGGTGGGAGTAGTAGGGGGCGGTGAGGCCTCCGCCGCATCGCAGCCGGCCACGGGAGGCAGGAGCACGAGGCATGACCGACGCTGGTTTGGGCGGCTGGAGCAAGAAGACCAGAGGTTGAAGAAGCACTACGGCCGTTGAATGGACATCGTATGGTCACTGCAGCTAGAATCGTGCATATTGACTAAGTTGACAAAGCCCTCCGTCCCCGTCAACTTAGTAGGCCCACGAGTCAACCGACCACCAAGGTGGGTCCCAGCTAGCAGGGGGTATTCATTTTTTGAGCGTAATAAGGAGGCACTTCCTTGCGTGCGAAGATATAGCTGGTGGGTCCGAGCTGTCAGTGGCGGTAACATTTTTTCACGAAATACAGAGGCCCTTTTGGTGGGTCCCTGATGTCAGGTGGAGGAATCATTATTTTGCGCGTAAAATGGAGGCATTTCCTTGTGTGCGGCCATGGACCCAGTTGTCGGCCTCTCCACGTACAGTCCACTTCATATGCATGTCGGTCGTTGACCATGTTGACCAGGCCGCGCCGAGAGCACCAGGGCGGTGGACGACGGCGAGGCCTAGGAAGGAACGACACGGAGGCAGGGAAGACTCGGTAGTTGTTTCCCACGCGGAGGGGAGTACGACTGTACGAGGGTTTACTGGTTCGTCTGCCGTCGCCGGAGAATAACAGCAGGTGTGGGTGAGTAGAGCGATGGCTAGGCCAGCGATGGGAGTACGGTGGGGCGGTGAGGCCTGCGCGGCAGCAGAGCCGGCCGCGGGGAGGAGGGAGCAGTCAGTCCCGCCGGCGCCTATTTGAGCGGCTAGAGCAGGAAGAGCAGAGATTGAAGAAACACGACGGCCGTTGGATGGCCATCCAACAGTCACTGCTTGTGCGTAAACCTTTTTTAGGAAAGCCTCAAATCTGTAGAAAACAGCATAAAACCCATCTGCCATTATTTCTAATAATTTACAGCACATTTGCTAATTATTAAGGTTTTTTCGGAGCCCATATTCTTTTTGTTAGCATTACAGCCCATATTGTGGCCATGGTTAAAAAATTATACGAAATTTTGCATATTTCGGTGCGGTCCAAACTATTTTTAATCCCGAAATTTCGACTCACATTCAAACTGATTTTAAAAATAAATGTATATCAATATAAAATCCAATAAATTCTCCACGCATAAAAATTAATGTAATTTCAAATCTCAAAATGAAGAAAAGATATTTGAAACTAATTGTCGGTTTGATGTGTTTTAAAAATGTACAGCCCATTTCTCATTACTGATGGGCCATTTTCTCGGCCAACTGTCACATCCCTGTGTTAGTCATGCATTAGGATTGGTTGAACATGTGCATCATGTTTAAATTTATTTTAAATTTGAAAAGGGGATGACAGAACCCCCAGCACCCCCCTGGAACAACTAGGGTTTACTAAAAACTTTTTCAATGAACCTGAAATGCCCTTTTAAAAAGCCCACCCTTTTTGTTTTGGGTTAAAACCGTTGACAAAAATGGTGCACACTTTTCTAGGACATCTTAAGGTCATTGGATTAATTCTTATAGTATTTGCATTTGGGCAATTAAATGCTATAAAATATTTTAAATGCTCAAATAATCATAAACTAAAATGTTTGTTGTTGGATATATTCTAAGCAGTAGTCATGATTAATTTTATGATTTTTGGAAATGCCCTGGCATTTTTAATAAAGCCCTAAAGTTATATAAATAATAGAATAAACAAAAAAACAGAAAAGAGAGAGAGAAAGGAACTTACCTGGCGCAGCCCACCTAGCCCACCAGCTGGCCCACCTAGCTGGCCCGGCCCAGCAGCAGCTCCACGCAGCTGCTTCGCCTAGCCAAAGAGGCGAGCAGGTGCTCGACGGCGAGCACAGGAGCTCGCCACGCCACCTCCCTGCTTCCCTGCTTCGCCTGGCCACCGCCTCGACGCCGCGAATGCCTCCACGTCGCGCACCGAAGCCCCTGGACACGCCCATTCCCCCTGCCTCTCTCCCTCGCTCCCTCGACGCCATGGCCGACGCAGCCGCGCCAGCGCTGTCGTGAAACCCGCAGCCACCGCCATCCACTCGTTGCCTCGCCGTGCCAAAAGGTTCCGCCATCGTCCACTGCTTCGCCTCGACCCATCCCCGAGCGCTCGCTCGCCCCGGAGACGCTGCACCGAGCTCGTCTTCAACCTCGGTCGCTAGAGATCCCCCTCGCCGCCCTGCTCGCTCCAGCTCTTCCCCGACCTCACCGTCAGCTCCGTCGCAACCGCCGTGAGCCCAGCTACCTCCCCACCCTCTCCGTTCCCTCTCTCGAGCCCCGTAGTGACTGCACGTAGCTCACCCGCACGTGCCGCCACGGAGCTCGTCGCCGACGAGGCTCCGGCCACCCAATGGCCGCGCCACCCTGTCCACTAGCCCTACCGCACCCCCAGGAGCTCGACGCACTAACCCACGCGCCTCTCCGTGCCCCCTGGCGACAAGTCCGAGCTCACCCGAGCTCCGTCCACCGCCAAACTCGTCGCCAGCGTCACTCCGGTGACCATTTGGTCAGGCGCGGGTGCCTAACGCACTCACCGCACCTTGCAGGGCCTCGCTAGTGCGTCAGTTTCCCCGCTAGCTCGCTGCAGCAGCAAAACCACCTAAGGCCGAGCTCCGGCCGCCGCCCGACTCAGCGCTGTCGTCGTTTCCAGCCACCCTAGCACCAACCAACGCCATCGTTGGATGCGCCACATCGCCAGCTATCCGTAGCACCCACCTGCGCATCGAACCGTGGCCGGAGCAGCGTTTCCGACGCTCTCCGCTGTCTCGGCCTCGCCGGCGGCTAAACGCCGACGAGTTTGACCCTGTTTGACCCCGTGTGGGCCCAGGTTGACCTCCCCTGAGTCTCTAACACGTGGGACCGCCTAGCTAATTAACTTAGATTAGCACTAATCAAAAATTAGTTAGTTAATTAACTATTGACACATGGGTCCCACTGGTCAGGTTTGACCTGGACCGGCCCGTTGACCCCTGACGTCACTCTGACGCAATGCTGACGTAGTAAATCCTTTTCTGGATTTATTCTTTAATAGGAAATTCCAGAAAATAGCCAAAACTTCTAAAAATCATAGAAAATCAACCATAGCTCCAAATCAAACAATTTATATATGAAAAATGATCAGAAAAATTCAATATATCCATTTGTAATGGTTTCATGCATGACAAAAGAAGATAACCTTGCTGTTTAAGAAAAATAAAATAATGCACTAATAAGGCTATGTTAAATGAACTAACATTTGAATCTTTGATTCAAATGAGTTCATTCCTTTCTGTTTTAGCTTGCATTAGGCCAAGACACATTCATTTTGCCATATCATAGCATGCATCACATTGTTGCATATTGGCATGTGTTGATTATGTTCGGTGTGTCTTTCGTGGTAGGTTCTACCTCCGAGGATAACCCCGAGTATCCATCTGAAGGGCAGTACCCTACTACCACTACATCAGGCAAGCAACCCATGTTCTCGCTTCTGCTCTTGTTTACTGCATTAAGACAACGCGATTCAACTGCTGTGTGCTACGGTAGTTGAACCCTTATCCTCTGCATGACCTGTCATTGCCACAGTAACTAGATTAAACCCACTAGCATGTGTAGGAGTTGGTTGAGCCATGTATGTGTTTCCTACCTTGCTATGCCTGCTATGCTTAGAGTTGTGTCAGGTCTGGTTCATCTTGGTGATGGGCTAGAGTGAAATGATTATGTCGGTAATGTGAGGGATGTGTTGAACATGATTTGGTAAAGGTATCGATGAGAGGCCATGTAGGAGTACATGGTGGG
The DNA here is from genome assembly GCF_056163025.1 of Triticum urartu. NCBI lineage: Eukaryota > Viridiplantae > Streptophyta > Magnoliopsida > Poales > Poaceae > Triticum > Triticum urartu. Next base: position 113,018,078 of record NC_141876.1, read on the forward strand.
TTGTTTCATTGAGGCCGTCCCTAAGAACTGAGATCTATATGTGTGATTTTAAGAATCAGCTACTTCCATGCATTGGGATCCTTAATTGACCCTCTCGGCTTCTTAATCACCCTAGTACTCCGTCCAGGAGTTGCAATTAGTTTCTGGTGTTTGTAGGTTATGTGTTGGCGGCCGTGCGTAGAGCTGACCCTAGGGGTGGGCTATGTTGCGGTATATACACCGTGGCCGGGTATGCCGGGCGCCCGTTTGGCATCTCGGGACCCTGTTCTCATCGTTCGGGGCCGTATGTGGAAACCTCGGCTGGACTCCCTGCGGATGGAACCTGGATAGGCGATAAACCTGGACTAGAGACTTGAGTGTTTAGGTAGGCCGTGGCCGACACCCTCGTTGGTCTTCCGCTTGAAGGTTGCCGAGTACATGTCGTGTAAACGGCGATAAGTGGTGAAAGCGTGTATGAAGAAGTACACCCCTGCAGGGTTAACATCATCTATTCGAATAGCCGCGTCCGCGGTAAAGGACTACTTGGTTGCCTATACAGTTCATAGACAAGTTAATGGATACTACTAAAAGACTCAAGATAAGTGTGAGTACTGAAAGTGCGTTATATCGACTAGAGGGGGGTGAATAGGCGATTTTTATGAAAGTCTTCAAAACGTGGAAGTTATGAAGACAAACGATAGAAATAAACCTATTACCCTGCAGCGGAAGGTAGACTACACTAGGCAAGCCATAGTCAAGTATTCAATAGAGTGAAAGCACAATGACTAATAGCAGCAATGTAGTAAGGATCAGGTAGGAAGATATTGTGAAGCCACACAGAACATGCAGTCACTCAGTGAAGACAAAAGATAGTGCGAACATACAATGACTTCACAAGGAGTAACAGTAAGTAAAGGGAAGGGAAGATGAAACCAGTGACTCGCTGAAGACAATGATTTGTTGGACCAGTTCCAGTTGCTATGACAACTGTACGTGTGGTTAGGGCGGCTAGGTATTTAAACCTTAGGACACACAGTCCCGGACACCCAGTCCTGAACACGCAGCTCAGGACACCCAGTCCTCACCGTATTCCCCTTGAGCTAAGGTCACACAGACCTCTCCCAATCACTCTGGTAAGTCTTCAAGGTAGACTCCCAAACCTTAACAGACTTCGTTCACCGGCAATCCACAATGTCTCTTGGATGCTCAGAACGCGACGCCTAACCGGCTGGAGGATGCACAGTCCTCAAGTGTAATAAGTCTTCAGATCACATAGACAAGAAGACTTAAGTGATGCCTAATTCTCTTTGGCTCTGGGTGGTTAGGGCTTTATCCTCGCAAGGAATTCTCTCTCAAAGGCTTCGAGGTGGGTTGCTCTCAAACGACAAAAGCCGTACTCTGAATCTGAGCAGCCAACCGTTTATGGTTGTAGGGGGTGGGCCATTTATAGCCACTTGGCAACCTGACCTGATTTGTCCGAAATGACCCTGGGTCACTAAGGAACTGACACGTGTTCCAACAGTAAGATTTCAAACTCACACGGCAACTTTACTTGGGCTTCAAGCAAAGCTGACTTGCCCGACTCTGGACAAGATTCGCTCTCAAAGTCTTCACTCGAAGACATAGGTTTTGTTTAAGCATCACTTCAGTCATTCTGACTTGTTCTCTTGGACACAACACAGAAGAAAGAGAACTACGAAAGATCTAAGTCTTCGAGCTCCATAGGCTTCATGTGGTGTCTTCTCTTGTCATAGTCTTTAATGTGAGTATCTTCATATACCACCTTTGACTTCAATGTCTTCATACATTTTTAGGGGTCATCTCTAGTAGGAAAACCGAATCAATGAGGGACTTCTACCTGTGTTATCCTGCAATTCTTACAAACACATTAGTCCCTCAACTAGGTTTGCGTCAATACTCCAAAACCAACTAGGGGTGGCACTAGATGCACTTACGATCTCCCCTTTTTGGTGATTGATGACAAACTAGTTGAAGTTTTCAACGGGGAATATAATCTATGAAATTGTAAAGGTTAAGGAATTGTCTTCATAAGTTGCAAGGGCTCCCCCTGAAGATGTGCATATAAGTAATTTGCTTTTGGAATGCAAATGCACATGGCAGGTTGTACTTGTGGAGATCCACTTCAACTTATGATGACAATCCATTATGCATGTGAAAGTATATGAAAATAATTACATGCATAATGGAAAAATGGACGTCTGCAGAATGATCTAAGTGCGGAATTTATCGTCGCACATGCGGAATTTATCATCGCAACACAAGGTGGCAAATAAGTAGCAGACGACCATTGAGTTTAAGTGTTACAACTCAAAGAACCAAATGTAGCAAAACGAGAGTTGTAAGCATGAAGCAAAATATAAAGCACCCGCCCATATGGACCCGCTTGAAGACTATCAACCTCATATGCTTCTCCCCCTTTTGTCAGTAAGGACCAAAAAGGTTTGAAGACATAGAGCATCTACTCGTTCCCATGAGGAGTAGGTGAAGCAGCAGGGTCGTTGGTTGTGTTTGGCGGTGCTGAAGAGCTTGGAGCAGAGTCAAAGCGTGCTGATGGAGGTGGTGGTGAAGTAGCATCGTCTTCATCCTCGATTACTCTGGCATTCACAGTTGCAGCAGAGGAAGAGAACTCAGAGTCTTCAAGGGATGGAGTTTGTCGCAGCACTGCCCTTCGAGGAGGTGTGGAGTCAAACTTGAATTGCTCAGTGAAGCCATCCTCTAGAAGATCATCTTCAGAACACATCAGTGTTAGCCCTTTCCATGTGCGGCGAGAGGTTTCATGGGCAACAAAGGCATTCTTGGTGGCAAGGTTGCGAATGTGATTAACATCCACCAAGAGGCTTTGCATCTGACGCTTCAGCCAGTCATGATGCCTATCCTGTTTCTGATGAAGAGCCACAAGAAGCTCTCGGTCGTTGAGAACACGAGTGCGCTTCTTGGGTCGTGGAGCAGTTGTACTGTCAGTGGCTTCAGTGAGAGCAGGATGCGGTGCACGTGTAGTGCCAGCCAAAGGATACACACGAGTTACGGCTTCAACGCCTTCAACGTTCTGAGTGAAACTTTGATGCTCTGCATTCTGAAGACTGAGAGGTTCCTTGGCAGGCTCAGGATAGATGGCTTCAATAGACATATCCACATCAGGCAAAAAGATCCGATGGTTGCGGGCCGAGGGCTGATATGAGATAGCGGAGTGAAGTTTGATCAGCCGCATCACCCAAGGGGCGTAGAACTTCAAACCAAACAGATCAGAACCAGATGCAGCAAGTTGGCGAATGAAGAAATCCTGTGTATTGAAGCATTTTCCATGAAGAATGTAGAAGACCAAAGTCTTCATTGCACCTTCCAGCTTGGCATGGGGAGAATGTCCTTTGATTGGCCAGAGAGTTTGCCTTATGATGTGATAAATGGTTCTTGGCAGATACTCAAGGTCTTCAACGAAGAACTCTGTGGGATAAGCAGCATCTTGGGGCAATGGCTTCATCATACTGAGCATCTGACTCATATTAGGTTCAGTCTTCTGAAAGATGCTCTCAATAGCTTCACTGTGAAGCTGACAGCCATGCTCGTAGAGATCGCCAGGAGTGGGCAAACCAGTGAGCTCAATGATGTCAAAGGCTTTGGCTTCATGATGAACGTTTCCTGTCATCCACTCCAGGACCCAAGTCTTCGGATCTCTGCTATACCCGCGGATGTGAAGTGTGGCATAGAATTGGAGCAGCAACTCTTCATTCCAATGCTCTTGGTCAGTGACGAACGATAGCAGTCCAACCTCTTTGAAGCAATCCAGAGCTTCTTCCAGACAGGGCAGACCAGCTATTGCTTCAATGTCAAGGCGCTTGTGTGGGAAGATGCAACCTTGGTTGTAAAGAACGCATGAGTAATAGCTTCGCTGCCGATAACTCCAGAACCGATCAGATGATATTCTTTCCCTGGAGTAGGGGTTCCTGGAGCTGTTGAAGAATGTGTTGTCTGCTCTGAAGCCATTGATATTGAAGGAGCCAGGTGCTGATGCAGGACCTGGGAACCTTGGCAATCTTGGGATTGGCTTCTGTACCTGAGGCCTGTGCTCAACATGATAGTCGAATTGGGGACCGGCAGCAGACGCAGGAACAGAAGGAGCGGTATCAGTGGCTTCGCTGACTTCTGGTGCTTTTGTTGGTGAGGGCTCCACATTTGCTTCAGCCATGACATCGTCAGTGGCTTCAGTGGTGTTGGTGGTGGCAGCCGCAAGATTTTCAACCTCCACTTGACGAGCTGGAGGGTCGCTTACGATCACGTTCTCCTCGAGAACTGCTTCTTGGTGGGACAGGGGAGTAGCAGCTTGTGGTACTTCTTCTTCATCGGCTGATGCAGCCGGAATGTCTTCAGCAGTTTTAGCTTCAGACGCAGAGACTTGAGGGCTTGGACCTTTGCGAAGCCTGCGCAACGCGGGCGACGCATGTGGAGTTTGTGTTGGCTGGGCCTCAGAGTCTTCTTCCCCTTGTGGGCGATCCGCCCACGAAGCATCCTGTTGGTGCTCTAGATGAGGAAGGGCTGCATCATCTTCAACATGGTCATGGTGACCAATGTCCTCAGCAGCGAGGGGATCAGCTGCTGGAAAGTCTTCGGCTTCATGAGCCTCTGTGAAAGTAGGCTCATGGACAGTCAGTTGACATTCTTGTGGACCGGCGTCGGGGTGAACCATGGAAATGGGTTCAACAATCAAGGGCTCTGTGGGAGCAGCCCGTTCCTTCTTGGTCATTCTTTTCTTCTTGGCGCGGGCAGTAGCAGAGGCTCCAGGATGTTTTCTCTTCCTTGCTTCAGCCTCAACAGTCCTGGTCTTCTTCAGTTCTGAAGCGGTTGACCTGGCCTTTGGCTTCGGGCCAGTCATGCTAGTTGGGAAGACAAGGGGATTTGCCTCCTGCCTTGGTGCTTCAGGTTCAGCCATAGCGGGCTTCTTCTGCTTCTTGGCAGCCATCCTGGGGTCGATGCCAGGACGCCCAAGGGCCTTGCGCTTCTCAGCCTCATTGTAGGCTTGCACACACCTATCAGCCAGGACCTTCATGCGCTCACGAGAACCCTGAGCTTCTGCACGTTTCTTTAGAAAGGCTTCCTTGAGCTCGTGCAGCATAATCTTGAAATTCTTCACGTCTTGCACGCTGAGCTTGGCCATATGCTTCTTGAACTAAGATTTCTCAAAGTCAATCTTCTGCTTCAGTTCGACAATGCGCTGGGCGATAGCTAACTCTGAAGCAATGGCGCCATGGAAGGCGACACTGAGGCCAATGGGTAGTTGGAGATCGTCGAAGCTGATGTTTGGCGTGTCAAACCATTCATCAATGAAGTTGTGAATGACTGTTACATCAAAGAGAGGCAGATCATTGAAGATTTCTGCTTCTTCTTTGCTCTTGATGAGTTACTCAAGAGCGTCATCTGCAAGATCTTCATCACTTGACAGATCAATGGCATCATTGCGCAGAATGGCAGCAGCTGTTAGCTCTTGGCCGGTGTGTGGCAGAGGCATCTTGACCTTCTGGGGCTTGGAGATGCGTGATAAATCTTCGGACTGCACACTGTCTTCAGGAGGTGCAGTTGCCAGTGGCTTCACCCGTGAGATTTTTGGTGAAGGGGCAGGCTTTGAAGCTTTAGGCTTCTTCAACTTCTTTGGCTTCGGCGCTGCAGGCGCTTCATCTGATTCAGCGTCAGCTGCAGGCTCATTCACTGCAGACCCTTGAACCAAGATATGGGTGATGAGGCCTTCAAGGTTGTAGAAAGGACCGACGACATTGGGTTCTGCATCTCGTGTGCCATCAGCCCTTGGAGCTGAGGGACCAGGGTTGAAGTCTAGTCCCAATGTCTTCTTGTTTTGCTTCGCTGAGTTCTGGGCAAACTGGAAGTTGTGCTTGAACAGAATGTCGTCACGACACCACAGTAGTGACGATGGGTGTGCATCAGCAGGCTGTGGCCCACGGACCATGCAGGGATTGAAGCCTTGTTCAATGGCTTCATCTCTGGACCTGGGTTGAAGATTCTTGTATAGGATGTCTCCCCACGGTCTCTTGATGGCATTTTTCTCAGCATATTCCTGGGTTACAAATCGGTATTTGAACCATGTTCTACCCAATATCTTCGAATCCATTGGATTCGGGTCTTACGCCGATTGTAATCCTCTTCAGGATCTGTCTTGTACAGTTCTGAGAGGTCATTTGGTAGATCTCTAGATGTTTCTCCACGACGCTTTCTGCCACCCTTCCTTGCTGATTTCTCTGAAGCCATGAACTTTAAACTGAAAGGCTTCAACACGTTCAAAGGCTTCAAAGATTTTCGCTTGCTGGACAAACAGGAACTTGCTTCGGGAGAATTTATATGATGCTGTAAGAATTCTGCAAATGAATGCAGACTATGAGAACCAAGGGATTCTCCCACGGACATGTACCTGTGACAGCATTAAGGTGCGAGGGAAGGGGAAGAGGTCATATGCATTCTCGGAATATTTTGAATATAAATCAGTTTAGAAGACATTGACCTCATCGTGCGAAGACATTCACTCATAGACAAGGAGTTGGTTCCAGATTTGTACGGATCCAGAGATCAGTACAAGTGAGGAATCTAACTACTTTGTGAAGCATAAGTGAATATACTAGGCGTGTTATGAGATGTAGTATGAGAGAGATCTAACTTGTGTGAATAGAAACTGCTTGTGGTAGAAAGTGAAAAAGCCATAGGATCAATGGTGCCGTAAAAAGGAAGTTTTATTTACCACACTAAGAACTGCTAGACAGAGTGAAAGATGAGGTCGAGCAGTTCGATCTTCCGTGCCCTAACTTGGCGACGGAGGACACCTACGGCGACGGCGGAGAGGACGATGTCCGCGGTCGGCGTGAAGACGGCGTCGGAGAGGTTGCGACAGCGAAGCGCTTCGTCGCCGGTATCGTCGAGGGCTAGCGGTGGCACTAGGGTTCGTGCGAGAGTGGAAGAAGAGATAATGACCTCCGTGAAGTGTATATTTATAGGTACAGGGGCGGCACTGCGTTATTACACAGGTGCCCCTGGCGATTCGCATCTGAGGAACACGTGGCCATCATGCAGAATTTTGGGGTTTGTTCCACGTCCCACGCACGCCTGGATTGTCAGGTGGTCGTTCCTACTTCTCCGGGTTTCATGTGGAGGAATGAGCATTGAAAGTGGACTTAAGGTTTCTATTTGTATCTTCTGCTAACAAGGACGTAGAGAAGACATTCGACAGTTTCAATAGAATGCATATGATTTGGAGAGATAGAGTTTGAGATAGATAGCATAGAGAGGTTAGGGTCCGATCACATTCACTTAGTTCAAAAGATTCAACAAGAAGACATAGCTATAAGTGAATGCTGTAGAGGACAGAACACTAGTATATATATATATATAATAAACATAGTGAAGATAATCATGAAGACATGTTGAGATTGAAGCCAAACCAAATGTGAAGACATAGCAAGGTAACGCCATGAGAGAAACACTTCCAAATAGAACATTTGGTGGTGGCGTTACCCACCGTATAGGAAGTATTAGACCCAGACACGGCGCACAATTATCGTGGCGCTCCAAAGTCAAATTCCACATTAATGTATTCACACTTAGAATGTATGTCTTCATTGATTGAAGATATACTTTACTTCGTGTGTTGCACATCTAAGTCATCAATATGCATAAGGGTTAGGATGTGTGCCTGATCACAGGACATTTGAGGATTCCAGGATATTTAGCTCACACCGTAACTTGCAAAATCTCTTCTCATCCAAGGGCTTGGTGAAGATATCTACCAATTGCTCTTCAGTGTTGACGTGTATGATATCAATATCTTCCTGCACAACATGATCTCTGAGAAAGTGATGACGAATTTCAATGTGCTTTGTCTTCGAGTGCTGAACCGGGTTGTTGGCAATCTTGATGGCGCTTTCGTTGTTGCAGTAGAGTGGCACTTGCTTCAGATGAATGCCATAGTCCTTGAGTGTTTGCTTCATCCACAGAAGCTGAGCGCAGCAAGATCCAGCAGCAATGTATTCAGATTCAGCAGTGGAGAGAGATACACAGTTCTGCTTCTTTGAAGACCAACATACAAGTGATTGTCCTAGAAAGTGACATGTGCCTGATGTAGACTTGCGGTCAACTTTGTCACCAGCATAATCAGCATCCGAGAATCCGACCAGATTAAACTCTGAGCCCTTTGGATACCATAATCCTAGAGTTGGGGTGTGAGCCAAATATCGAAGAATTCGCTTCATAGCTAAGTGATGCGACTCCTTTGGTGCCGCTTGGAATCGAGCACACATGCAAACACTAAGCATAATATCTGGCCTAGATGCACATAGATAAAGTAAAGAACCAATCATGGAGCAGTATACCTTTTGATCGAACTCTTTACCATTGTCGTCAGGACCCAGATGATGCTTGGCTGGCATTAGCGTCGTGAAGCCTTTGCAGTCTTGCATACCGAACTTCTTCAGGCAATCTTTGAGATACTTCTCTTGAGATATGAAGATGCCGTTGTGTTGCTGTCGTATTTGTAGACCGAGAAAGAACTTCAGCTCTCCCATCATAGACATTTGATATTGCTCTTGCATCATATATCCAAACTCTTCACTGTACTTCTGATTGGTGCAGTCGAAGATAATGTCATCCACATATATTTGGCACACACACAGTTCACCATCATATGTCTTCGTGAAGAGAGTGGGGTCGAGAGAACCAGGTATGAAGCCTTTGCTCTTCAGGATGTATTTGAGTGTGTCATACCAGGCCCGAGGGGCTTGTTTGAGGCCATACAGTGCCTTGTTGAGCTTGTATACCATGTCAGGAAGTTTTGGATCTTCAAAGCCAGGAGGTTGTGCAACATACACTTCTTCTTCAATCTTGCCATTAAGGAAGGCGCTCTTCACATCCATTTGATAAAGAAGTATGTTGTGATGATTTGCATAGGCCAGCAGTATGCGTATGGTTCAAGTCTAGCCATAGGAGCAAATGTTTCATCGAAGTCAATGCCTTCCACTTGAGTATATCCTTGAGCAACGAGACGAGCTTTGTTTCTGACAACTTGACCATGCTCATCTTGCTTGTTGCAGTATATCAATTTGGTGCCTATTATGTTGTGCTTCCGAGGATCGGGACGCTTGACCAGTTCCCATACATTATTCAGCTCAAACTGTTAAAGCTCGTCTTGCATAGCTTGAATCCATTCAGGTTCCATGAAGGCTTCTTCAACTTTCTTGGGTTCTGTTATTGAGACGAATGCAAAGTGCCCACAGAAATTTGCTAGCTGAGTTGCCCTTGAACAAGTGAGTGGACCGGGTGCATTGATGCTATCAATTATTCTTTCAATCTGCACTTCATTGGCAACGCGAGGATGTACAGGGCGAAGATTTTGCTCTTGCTGATCATTGTCGTTGTTAGAAGGAATGTCTTCAGGCTGAGCATTGTCTTCATGTTGATCAGGTGTTGAGATGATAAGTTCTTCTTTAGGATGAGCTTCAGGAGGTATAATTTCTCCAGTTCCCATTAGCTTGATTGATTCACTGGATGGAACTTCATCTAGCACATTTGGCAGTTGCTCTCTTTGTGAACCGTTGGTCTCATCGAACCGCACATCCACTGTTTCAACCACTTTGTAATGAAAGAGATTGAAGACTCTGTAGGAGTGCGAATCCTTTCCATATCCAAGCATAAAACCCTCATGTGCTTTCGGTGCAAACTTTGAGGTGTGATGTGGGTCCTTGATCCAGCACCTGGCGCCAAATACTCTGAAGTAACTGACATTGGGCTTCTTGCCAATAAGGAGCTCATAAGATGTCTTGTTCAGAAGCTTGTGAAGATAAACACGATTGATTGTATGACATGCAGTATCAATGGCTACAGGCCAGAATTTTCTTGGAGTCTTGTATTCATCTAGCATTGTTCTGGCCATCTCAATGAGTGTTCTGTTCTTGCGTTCGACGACCCCATTCTGTTGTGGCGTGTACGGGGCTGAGAATTCATGTGTGATGCCCAAGGTATCATGATATGTATCAAGGCCAGTGTTCTTGAATTCAGTGCCATTGTCACTTCTGATATGCTTTATCTTGGCGCCATAGTTGTTCATTGCTTGATTGGCGAAGCGTCTGAAGACATCCTGCACTTCAGTCTTGTAAAGGATTATGTGCACCCAAGTATATCTAGAATAATCATCAACAATGACAAAGCCATAGAGACAAGTAGTAGTAGTAAGAGTTGAGTAATAAGTGGGACCGAAAAGATCCATGTGAAGCAGTTCGAAGGGTCGAGTAGTGGTCATGATTGTCTTTGAGGGATGTTTGGCCCTCGTCATCTTTCCTGCCTCACAGGCACCGCATAAGTGATCTTTCTTGAACTTGACGCCCTCGATGCCTATGACATGCTTCTTCTTTGCCAGGGTGTGGAGGTTCCTCATGCCAGCATGCCCAAGCCTCCGATGCCAGAGCCAGCATTCTGAAGCTTTTGCTAGAAGACATACGGCAAGCTATGGTCCTGCTGAGAAATCTACCACGTACAAATCATCTTTTCGATACCCTTCAAATACTAGAGACTTGTCAGATTCCATTAGAACAAGGCAACGATATTTTCCAAATATTACGATCATGTTTAAATCGCAAAGCATTGAGACAGACATTAAGTTGAAGCCAAGGGATTCAACAAGCATGACTTTATCCATGTGTTGATCCCTTGAGATTGCAACTCTACCTAGACCCAATACCTTACTTTTACCAGTGTCAGCAAATGTGATGTGGATCTTGTCGGATGGACGTAAGGTTGAGTCCATAAGAAGGCTTCTTTTGCCAGTCATGTGATTTGTACACCCACTATCAATAATCCATTCTGAAGACGCTGGTGTCGTACCCTACAGTGCAGTTAGGGGGATAGGCTTCACGAAGAGCATTGTGAAGCAAAAACATTTGACGAACCAGTGGGTTATGAAAGCTTAGATCCAGATTAGGACTAATAGGGAGAGTAGCAAGCGATTCAGGAACGAAGTACATAGTAAGACCATTCGGGCATTTGATCTTGCGCCCTACAAGATGTTTAAGGTCCCCAGCAATAGCGTCAGACGATTTTGGTTTTCTGCTGGAGACCTTTCCCTGCAAAAGAGAGTTAAGCTTTCTTAGCCACCCACATCTTCAAGGGTGGCTTAGAAGCAATAAGTCTAAGTGCAGCATCTGAGAACTTTGGCTTTGGAGCCCTAGCAAACAGTCTTGCAGGCGGACAATAGTACTCATAAGAATAAGGAGAATAGTTCTTGGTCTTATGAACATGGCGGTTTGATGAACCACTCTCATATTCATATGCCTGAGTATGGTTTCCCTGCAAAACATTTGCGTTAGTGCGACTCAGGTGAGTCCTCTGTCTGTATGAAGCCTTTGGACCGTATGAAGCCTTTGGTCTGAGGTTTGTCTTCTTCACGTGAGGTGTCATGATGACATTCACAGGAAGATTCTCCAGACACCTTTTCGGAACCCAGATCTTCTTCATAGGCGGTCCATTCCTGCAGTTAGTACCAATGTACCTGGCAAACACTTCACCATTCTGATTCTTAAACAGTTTATAGTTTGCATCAAAGGATTCATCAATGACAATGGGGTTAGCACAAGTGAACCCAGATAGAGTGGATGGATCTGCTGAAAATTCCTTTGCAGCAACCCATGTGGTTTTGGGGTACTGTTCAGGTTTCCAATAAGAGCCATCAGCATTCATTTTCCTTACGAACCCAACACCCTCTTTCCTCGGTTTTTGGTTCAAAATCTGCTTTTTGAGGACATCACATAGTGTCTGATGCCCTTTAAGACTTTTGTACATACCTGTTTCAAGCAATGTCTTCAACCTAGCATTCTCATCAGCAATAGCAGTGGAATCCTCAGCAGAGGGGTTAGTTCCCACATCAACAGTTGAAGATATTGCAACAGTAGCAGCAGTAGAACATTCAGCAACAGTAGTAGCATTATCACGCTCAATGCATTTAAGACATGGTGGTTCAAATCCTTCCAGAGCGGAGCTGATCTGTTCGGCGCGAAGTGACTTGTTTTCCTTTTGAAGATCTTCATGAGCCGCTCTCAATTTCTCAAGATCTTGATTCCTTTTAAGATAATCATAGGAAAGCTTTTCATGAGTTGTTGAGAGAGTTTCATGACGACTTTGAAGTTCCTCATACTTAACGTGAAGATTTTTTATGTCTTGAATTAAGGATTCAGATCGAGTCATTTCAGCACCTAACAGATCATCGCTTCTGTCTAACAGTTTTTGAATATGTTCCATAGCTTTTTGTTGTTCAGTTGCAATTTTAGCAAGTGTTTTGTAGCTGGGTTTTGAACCACAATCAGAGTCATCGTCACTAGATGTTTGATAGTGAGTAGTGTGTGTGTTTACCTTGGCACCGCGTGCCATGAAGCAGTAGTTAGAAGCGGAGTAGTCCTTGTCATTTTCATCGGTGTCGGTGATGAAGTCATTGTCTTCAGTGTTGAGGATGGACTTGGCAACGTATGCTGTAGCCAGACTTGCGACGCCTGAATCGAACTCCTCCTCAGACTCCACCTCCGCCTCCTCAGAAGCGGACTCCTCCTCTGAATCCATTTCCTTGCCAACAAATGCACGTGCCTTGCCAGATGAGCTCTTCTTGTGTGATGAAGACTTTGAGGAAGACTTGGAAGAAGACTTTGAGTATTTCTTCTTCTTCTTGTCGTCAGAGTCATATTCCTTGCTCTTCTTCTTCTTTTTGTTCTCATTGTCCCACTGTGGACACTCGGAGATGAAGTGGCCAGGTTTCTTGCACTTGTGACATATTTTCTTCTTGTAGTCGTGAGCAGAAGCTTAATCATTCCTTAAGCTTGATCGAGAAGACTTTCTGAAACCTTTCTTCTTGGTGAATTTTTGGAACTTATTCACAAGCATAGCAAGTTCCCTTCCAATGTCTTCAGGATCATCCGAACTGCTGTCAGATTCTTCTTCAGATGAGGAGACAGCTTTTGCCTTCAAGGCACGAGTTCGCCCATAGTTTGGACCGTAGATATCTCTTTTCTCAGAAAGATGAAACTCATGTGTGTTGAGCCTCTCAAGTATGTCAGACGGATCGAGTGTCTTGAAATCATGACGTTCTTGAATCATCAGGGCTAGGGTGTCAAACGAACTATCAAGTGATCTCAGTAGTGTCTTGACGACTTCATGTTTGGTGATCTCAGTAGCGCCGAGGGCTTCAAGCTCATTTGTGATGTCAGTGAGTCGGTCAAATGTGAGCTGGACATTCTCATTGTCATTTCGCTTGAAGCGGTTCAAGAGGTTGCGAAGGACACTGATTCTCTGATCTCTTTGGGTTGAGACGCCTTCATTGACCTTGGAGAGCCAGTCCCAGACCAGCTTAGATGTTTCCAAAGCACTCACACGGCCATACTGTCCTTTGGTCAGATGACCACAGATGATATTCTTGGCAGTAGAGTCCAGTTGAACGAACTTCTTGACATCAGCAGCAGTGACACCTTCTCCAGCCTTGGGAACGCCGTTCTTGACGACATACCATAGGTCGACGTCAATGGCTTCAAGATGCATGCGCATCTTATTCTTCCAGTAGGGATATTCAGTTCCATCGAAGACGGGGCACGCAGCAGAGACTTTAATTATCCCTACAGTCGACATAGCTAAAACTCCAGGTGGTTAAACCGAATCACACAGAACAAGGGAGCACCTTGCTCTGATACCAATTGAAAGTGCATTATATCGACTAGAGGGGGGGTGAATAGGCGATTTTTATGAAAGTCTTCAAAACTTGGAAGTTATGAAGACAAACGATAGAAATAAACCTATTACCCTGCAGCGGAAGGTAGACTACACTAGGCAAGCCATAGTCAAGTATTCAATAGAGTGAAAGCACAATGACTAATAGCAGCAATGTAGTATGGATCAGGTAGGAAGATATTGTGAAGCCACACAGAACATGCAGTCACTCAATGAAGACAAAAGATAGTGCGAACATACAATGACTTCACAAGGAGTAACAGTAAGTAAAGGGAAGGGAAGATGAAACCAGTGACTCGCTGAAGACAATGATTTGTTGGACCAGTTCCAGTTGCTGTGACAATTGTACGTCTGGTTAGGGCGGCTAGGTATTTAAACCTTAGGATACACAGTCCCGGACACCCAGTCCTGAACACGTAGCTCAGGACACCCAGTCCTCACCGTATTCCCCTTGAGCTAAGGTCACACAGACCTCGCCCAATCACTTTGGTAAGTCTTCAAGGTAGACTCCCAAACCTTCACAGACTTCGTTCACCGGCAATCCATAATGTCTCTTGGATGCTCAGAATGCGACGCCTAACCGGCTGGAGGATGCACAGTCCTCAAGTGTAATAAGTCTTCAGATCACACAGACAAGAAGACATAAGTGATGCCTAATTCTCTTTGGCTCTGGGTGGTTAGGGCTTTATCCTCGCAAGGAATTCTCTCTCAAAGGCTTCGAGGTGGGTTGCTCTCAAACGACAAAAGCCGTACTCTGAATCTGAGCAGCCAACCGTTTATGGTTGTAGGGGGTGGGCCATTTATAGCCACTTGGCAACCCGACCTGATTTGTCCGAAATGACCCTGGGTCACTAAGGAACTGACACGTGTTCCAACGGTAAGATTTCAAACTCACACGGCAACTTTACTTGGGCTTCAAGCAAAGCTGACTTACCCGACTCTGGACAAGATTCGCTCTCAAAGTCTTCACTCGAAGACATAGGTTTTGTTTAAGCATCACTTCAGTCATTCTGACTTGTTCTCTTGGACCCCACTTAACAGTACGGTGGTTCCTATGACTCAACACAGAAGAAAGAGAACTACGAAAGATCTAAGTCTTCGAGCTCCATAGGCTTCATGTGGTGTCTTCTCTTGTCATAGTCTTCAATGTGAGTATCTTCATATACCACCTTTGACTTGAATGTCTTCATACATTTTTAGGGGTCATCTCTAGTAGGAAAACCGAATCAATGAGGGACTTCTACCTGTGTTATCCTGCAATTCTCACAAACACATTAGTCCCTCAACTAGGTTTGTCGTCGATACTCCAAAACCAACTAGGGATGGCACTACATGCACCTACAAGTACCGAGGATGGCCCTCTCGTAGGATGACGAGGGAGGATCCCCGGTGGAGTATTGTGTTGGTGAGTAGTGGACTCATGTGCGAAAACTATTTTTTACTAGTGGAGTCTCGTAGGATAGCTTAGCCAAGAGTCAAAGCTGGCTTGCTGCAATAACTCCACCACCTTCTTGAGAATGAGCATGTATAGTAGGTTCTGATGTAAGACTTGCTGAGTACCTTTGTACTCATGTTTGCTTAATTACTGTTTTCAGACGACAACACCGCCCCCTCCCATGGGTTCTACGTAGACCTTGATGTCGACGAGTGACTAGCCACCCAGGTGGTGATCCTGGCCATGGAGGGGCCTATGTAGATAGACAGGCTTCGAGAAGCCTTCTTTCTTTCTAGCGTCTGTACTCAGACTAGTTGCTTCCGCATGTGCTTGTATGATTGTATGACTTGAGTGTCGGGTTGTGTGACCCCTACCTATATTAATATGTTATGTATGGCTCTCTGGAGCTTTTACATAAAGTACTTGAGTTGTAGAGTTTTGTTGTGATGCCATGTTGTATTTACACATATTGAGCATATTGTGTGTATGATTGAAATGCTTGGTATGTGTGGGATCCGACAATCTAGTTGTTTATCCTTGGCAGCCTTTCTTATGGGGAAATGTAGTCTAGTGTTCCTCGAGCCAAGTAGTCCGCTACAGCCTGGTTCACCGGAGTCCTACTAGCCCAGCACTACTGCTCAGGACACTTGACTGGCCGGCATGTGTTTCACTTCGTTCCTATGTCTATACCTTTGGGGAAATGTCACGCAGTGACATCCGGAGTCCTTCCTAGCCTGCTACAGCCCGGGTTCCCCAGAGTCCTGTTAGCCCAGTGCTACAACCCGGTTTCACTCGCTGATGACCGACATGCTCGATGTGATTCATGTATGCCTGTCTCCATAGGTCTGTGCCGCTTTGGGTTCACGACTAGCCATGTCGGCCCGGGTTCTCTGTCATATGGATGCTAGCGACACTATCATGTACGTGAGCCAAAAGGCGCAAACGGTCTCGGGCCATGGTAAGGCGACACCCGTGGGATACCGTGTGTGAGGCCGCAATGTGATATGAAGTGTTACCGGCTAGATCGATGTGACTTGGAATCGGGGTCCTGACAGCATTGGCATCAGAGCCGGACTGCATGTAGGTTCGTTGAGCTAAACTGGTTGATGTCGAGTCTAGAAATGCTTTAGTTATATGTAGGGGAATTGATTGTGGGAGGGAACATAAGGCTCTTTTACTCCTTTACCTTATGCCCTATGTTCTGAGTCATTCTCTTCTCATTCAACGTGGGTTAAGGACTAGGATCTCTTCTTCTATCAGGTTCACGTGTTACTAATCCGTAGTAGCTTATAGGATTGTTGTTACAAGCCTAAGTACAATTTCTACTACTTTTAGTATGTTGCCAGTTGAATCAGAACCTTGATATGATGTTGTTGAGTGGTATTGCAAACTGTTGTGGATGTCTCAAATCTTTTTCTGAGCATTTACAACTGTTATGCTGTCCAATTTTCCCTAGAAATTCTAATGTCTTTGCATTGTGGTTGTGCTTTCAGATGGCCACTCATGCTCAAAACCAAGTGGTTCGCCTGACCCGGTGCCTCGATGTGCCCGGTCATACTGCTATGTTAGTCCGGGTAATGATCGAGATGGGTTACCGTTGGTATCCCGAATACACTATCGAAGAGAAATTCCGAGACTTTAATCAAAGTCAATATTTCTGCACCGTCAGGATATTTCCTTCTTATCCTGGATCTACCGAGCCCCTCCACTGTTCCTATGGACTCGGGGTTACTGTTGAGATGGCTGTGCAGGATGCTGCCTATTCCATGATGACCATCATGCGAGTCCGGACTGGCCTGCTTTGGAACACCGACTTCCGTTATTTGCCAGCTTCACTCCGGGGAGCACAAGGGTATCTCCAGGCTATCTATGATGATCCTACACGTGAGGACTCACTAACTCGCACCACTGCCGAGATGCTCGAGGATAAGGACCGAGAGAATCGGGCCTTGAGACTGGAGCTTTTCAACAACCATGCTGATCATTGGGCCACTTTGACTCGGTTTGCACCTGCGGTGCAAGCTGGATGTATGGATACAAGGGATCTGTATCCTGTGAGATCCACTCTGCCAGACATGGTGGATTGGCGTGATGTGGAAGGCATCACCCCACCCTGTGGTCCCCACAGGCCACCGTTTGTTGGTCCAAGACCTCACCCTAGCCCCTTTGGTCCACAGGCTCCTCAGGACCGTCTGTTCCCGGATGATCACGTTGAACTTCCAGGCTATGGAGGTGACTTCTATGAGGACTACTACAGAGCTGTCTGAGTTAGTAGTAGTATCACTAGTATTGTAATAGTTGTATCTCCACTGTCCTGCGTGACTTGTGGAATATGACTTAGTGTGTAATCAATTCCGGAGGTGTAGACAAATAATGTATAGGATCTTGGAATGCCTCCGATGAGATGTAACGTCTTTCATCATAGTTGTACTGTAGCCTGGGCTTGTACTAAACTATGTACGGTGTGTATGACCAATGGTATATATATGGCAGTTTCTATATTACCATGTCGTGCAATGAACATCTTAGCATTCCATGCTATCCATTACATTCTACACTTCCTTGCTAAGTTGTGCCATCCTTATCTAAACCGTTGTGTTGTTTTCTCCTAGGATGGTCAACACCCGCAGCAACCCTGCTGCCCCGGAGCAAGGGGAAGCCAGTGCAGCTAGGGGTGAAAATCTGCCTCACCCGCCTTCTCTGGCCGAAGTGATACTAGAGGCGGAAAGAAACAAGTGTGAGACTAACCGCTTGCTGGAGCGGATTGAGCAGAACACTACACGCCATCAGCGAAATGACTTGGTGTCAATCAATGACTTCATCAAGTTGTACCCACCAAATTTTAACCATTCTGTCGAGCCCCTCGACGCGGATGACTGGCTTCGCAGCATCACCCACAAGCTACGTTCTGCCAACATAGCCGAAGCTGATAAGGTTACTTATGCTGCCTATCACCTCGAAGGCCCTGCTAGCCTTTGGTCGGAAAATTTTGAAGCTATGCACCCGGTCGGCCAAATCACTACTTGGGCTGAATTCAGTGAGGCTTTCCGTGAGCATCACATTCTGGAAGGTCTCATAGATCGCAAGAGGGAAGATTTCTGCAATTTCACCCAAGGAAGACTGACTGTGGATGCATATAGTCATGAATTTGGGAATCTGGCACGATATGCTCCTGAAGAGGTATCCACCGACGCTAAGAAGCAGGCAAGGTTCCGCAAGGGACTTAGCCCTGAGCTTCGCCGCGATCTTCGTCTGCACGAGTGCACCTCCTTTCAGAAGTTGGTCAATAAAGCCATCAGTGCTGAGACAGGCCAGTCTGACTATGACGCTTCACGCAAGCACTCCCGTGATTTTCGCTCTTTATCCGGCTCTGGATCTCAGAAGCGTCGGGTGTGGATTCCAAGCACGGCACTGCCACCCAGGTTCATTCCGAGGCCATCCTTTGAGGCGCCTTGTCCCAACCAGTAGTTTGCACCGTCCAAGCCCTATGGTGGCCCCGCTGCTAATGCTGCTCCACGCCCCAATGTTGTGACATGTTTCAAGTGTGGAGAGCCGGGTCATTATAGCTGAGAGTGTCCTCAGAACAACAACCCCAATCAGTCTGGAAAGTCCGTTGGTCGTGGTAACCCAGCGGGAAAGACAATCTACGCCAAGCCGGTCACCACTGCACGTGGCCATGTCAACTATGTTTCAGCCGAGGAGGCTCATGAGGATCCTAACGTCGTCCTTGGTACGCTCCTTGTTAATTGTCATCCGGCATCTGTTCTTTTCGATACTGGAGCATCTCATTCATTCATATCCGAGAACTACGCTGGATTGCATAACACGACATTCTGTGACATGCCTGCTACCATGGAAATCCAAACCCCTGGCTCTAGATGGCAAACTTCTAGAGTAAGCCATGGGAATGAAATTCTTGTTGATAGACTTGTCTTCCTTGCATCCTTAATAGCTCTCAAGTCCTCGGACATAAACATCATCTTGGGTATGGACTGGATGTCAGCTCATTATGCTAAGATTGATTGTGCCACTAGAACCGTTCAACTTACTCACCCATCGGGCAAGACAGCCAATGTCTTAACTCGAGTGGCCAAGCGCCAGCTTTACTCCCTAAATGCCAACCCCTTTCCAGACCTTGAGGATGTTCCGGTAGTCCGAGACTTTCCGGATGTCTTTCTAGAAGAACTGCCAGGTGTTCCACCTACCAGGGATGTCGAGTTTGTGATAGACCTTGTTCCAGGAACCGTTCCAATTTCTAGAAGACCCTATAAGATGGCACCCTTAGAACTAGCCAAGCTTAAGAACCAACTTGATGAGTCCTTGAAAAAGAGTTTCATCCGTCCTAGTTCCTCTCTTTGGGCTTGCCCCGTCCTCTTTGTCAAGAAGAAGGATGGAACGGATCGGATGGTTGTAGATTACCGACCTGTCAACTTGGTCACCATCAAGAACAAGTATCCGCTTCCCAGGATCAACGATCTGTATGATCAGCTCACTGGATCCTCAGTCTTTTCCAAGATGGATTTGAGGTTGGGCTACCATCAAATCAAAATCAGAAACAGGGACATTCCCAAAACGGCCTTTGTTACTCGTTATGGCCAATATGAGTACACCGTTATGTCCTTCGGTTTAACCAATTCCCCAGGCACCTTCTCTCGGTTAATGAACTCGGTCTTCATGGAGTATTTGGATAAATTCGTCGTAGTATACCTCGATGACATACTCATCTACTCCAAGAATGAAGAGGAACATGCCGAACATCTAAGGCTGGTATTGACGAAACTTCGAGAGCATCGCCTTTATGCCAAATTCTCCAAGTGTGAATTTTGGTTGCTAGAAGTGATCTATCTAGGCCATGTAATCTCTGGTAAGGGTATTGCTGTCAATCCCGAGCGAGTTCAAGCCGTCCTTGATTGGACTCCACCTAAGACGGTCAAGCAAGTTCGGTGCTTCCTTGGCTTAGCGAGCTATTGCCGCCGCTTCGTCGAGAATTTCTCCAAGGTTGCTAAACCTCTAACTGAACTCCTCAAGAAAGATAAAAAGTTCGAGTGGACTTCACAGTTCGAGTTCAGCTTTCAGGAACTAAAAAGACGCCTGACATCTGCTCCCGTACTGGTACCACCAGATTTCTCCAAGGACTTTATTATCTATTGCGATGCCTCGCGACAAGGACTAGGTTGCATACTCATGCAAGATAGTCAGGTAATTGCCTATGCCTCACGGCAATTACACCCACATGAGGAAAATTATCCCACACATGATCTAGAGCTTGCAGCTATAGTCCATGCACTTAAAACTTGGCGACATTACCTCCTCGGTAATCGTTGCGAGATCTTCACCGATCACCAAAGTTTGAAATATATCTTCACCCAACCGGATTTGAATCTCAGGCAACGACGTTGGGTCGAGTTGATCTCGGATTACGACTTAGGAATAACTTACACCCCGGGCAAAGCCAATGTCATGGCCGATGTGCTAAGTCGTAAATCTTATTGTAACAACCTGATGTTACAACAAAGTCAATCACTTCTCCATGAGGAATTTCGTAAGCTTAATCTTCACATTGTTCCTCGAGGATTCCTATCCACCCTGGTGGCGAAGCCTAACCTTATGGATCAGATCATAACCGCCCAGCGGTATGATAAGGGCATATCCTGGATTAAGGAAAACATCACCAGCGGAGTTGCTAAATGTTTTTCCATGGATGAGCGAGGTGTTGTATTCTTCAAGAACCGCTTGGTGGTTCCCAAGAAACAACATTTACGCCAGTTGATTCTTAAGGAAGCTCATGAATCCCCTCTCACCATTCACCCCGGTAGTACTAAAATGTATCAAGACCTACGCCAGAGGTTTTGGTGGACTAGGATGAAGAGAGAAATTGCTCAATACATTGCTAGTTGCGATGTCTGTCGTCGTGTTAAAGCAGAACACCAACGGCCTGCTGGCACCCTTCAACCTTTGGCTATTCCTGAGTGGAAATGGGATAAAATCAGTATGGATTTCATTACTGGGTTTCCCAGGACCAAGAGAGGGAATAATGCCATCTTCGTCGTGATCGACCGTCTGTCCAAAGTAGCCCATTTCCTACCTGTTCGTGAGAGTATCACCGCTAGCCAGCTAGCTGACTTATACATCTCCCGAATAGTGTCTCTTCATGGTGTTCCATTGGAAATTAACTCAGACCGTGGGAGTCTCTTCACCTCTCGATTTTGGGAAAGTTTCCAAAATGCTATGGGAACTCGTCTCTCTTTTAGCACCGCCATCCATCCTCAATCAAGTGGTCAAGTAGAGCGAGTCAATCAAATTCTGGAAGATATGCTCCGAGCTTCTGTCATCTCATTCCGAATGGGTTGGGAGAAATGCCTTCCATTCGCGGAGTTTGCTTATAACAATAGTTATCAAGCTAGTTTGGGCAAAGCTCCTTTCGAAGTTCTCTATGGACGAAAATGTCGAACGCCTCTTAACTGGTCAGAAACCGGGGAAAGACAACTCTTTGGCCCGGATATGATCCAGGAAGCAGAAGAGCAGGTTCTTGTTATTCGTGAGAAATTGAAAACAGCCCAATCTCGTCAAAAGAGCCAATATGATCGTAAACATAAGCTCATGACTTATGAAGTCGGCGAGAAGGCTTACCTTCAGGTTACTCCGTTAAAGGTGTCGGATTTCGGGTTCTGGCAGACCCTTGAGGTTCGAACACTGGGGTGCGCGCGGAGATTTCGCCTCCTACCTACCTGCACTCCTCCGCCTTACTAGGATCTAAAACTAAGGAAAGAACAACACAAGAGACACAGGGTTTATACTGGTTCGGGCCACCGTTGTGGTGTAATACCCTACTCCAGTGTGTGGTGGATTGGATTGCCTCTTGGGCTGATGATGATGAACAATGCAAGGAAGAACAGCCTCGCGAGGGTCTGCTCTTGGCTGGGGCGATGAACTGCTGGGAGGAGCTCAGTCACCCCCCCTCTCTATCTCTCTCTCTACCTGATCTTCTCTATCTTTCCAACTCTCTGGCCAGCTCTCTTTTCCTCCAGCCTCCTCGCCTCTCGCCCCCCGCCTTTCGCCTCCTTTGGCTCTGTGGGTGGCTGGTTCTATTTATAGAGGCCCTGGTCCTCTTCCCAAATATCAAGCGGGAAGGGAGCCAACAATGGCAGGCTAATTTGAAGGGGGACAGCTAGTATCAACTATCCTAACAAAAGTAGTCTTCGCCTGCGCAAAGCTCTGCTCTTGCTGCGCTGGCGCCTGATGGAGCGGGTTCCGCCCAGGGGCCACGCGCCTTGGAGCCATGGCGCCTTCCTGAGGAGGAGGCGGCCGGGGCGCCACCGGAGCTTCATTGCCCGTGCGGGGCGGGGTGCGGTGCAGCGGAACGGACGGCGCAGAAGAGCCCCCTGCGGCGCGGACGAGCTCGGTGACGCGGTCGAGCCATTCTTCGTAGACATCGTCGACGGGACGATAGCGCAGGAGCTCGTTCGCCGCGATGAGTGCAGCCCGAGCCTCCATGGGTGCGCGGAGCGCGCGGGACGAAGAACCAGCTGGGGTGAGCGAGGGAGTCGCGGTGCGGCCGTCTTGCCGCACAGACGGATGCTGGGACGATGCTTGCTGCTCGTCCCCCGTCGGGCCGGTGGCGGCATTGACGGCAGGTGACGGGGAACGGCGAGGATGCCCGCCGACAGGGGCCGTCTGGGCGACGCGGGCAGCGAGCACGGCCCGGCGCTCGGCGCGGGCCCGACGAGCGTCAGACATGGGCGTGATGGTCGGAGGAGAACGGGGCGGTGGAAGACGAATCCCGGTGCACCCCTACCTGGCGCGCCAAATGTCAGATTTCGGGTTCCGGCAGACCCTTGAGGTTCGAACACTGGGGTGCGCGCGGAGATTTCGCCTCCTACCTACCTCCACTCCTCCGCCTTACTAGGATCTAAAACTAAGGAAAGAACAACACAAGAGACACAGGGTTTATACTGGTTCGGGCCACCGTTGTGGTGTAATACCCTACTCCAGTGTGTGGTGGATTGGATTGCCTCTTGGGCTGATGATGATGAACAATGCAAGGAAGAACAGCCTCGCGAGGGTCTTCTCTTGGCTGGGGCAATGAACTGCTGGGAGGAGCTCAGTCACCCCTCTCTCTCTCTACCTGATCTTCTCTATCTTTCCAACTCTCTGGCCAGCTCTCTTTTCCTCTAGCCTCCTCGCCTCTCGCCCCCCGCCTTTCGCCTCCTTTGGCTCTGTGGGTGGCTCGTTCTATTTATAGAGGCCCCGGTCCTCTTCCCAAATATCGAGCGGGAAGGGAGCCAACAATGGCGGGCTAATTTGAAGGGGGACAGCTAGTATCAACTATCCTGACAAAAGTAGTCTTCGCATACGCAAAGCTCTGGTGATGACGCCGTCTTGGGCTCCACGGTGACCTCCGTCTCGTAGTCCTCCTGGTCTTGGTCTCGTTGCACCGAAATGGCAACCTTTGCCTGATGCCTCGGTACTCCACGGCTGCGCTTGCCCCCTTTGCACCAAAGAGGAAGGGAGGATGCTGCGCGGGCTGGCACTCGCCTGGCGCCCCCGGTCGTCATGGCATGCGTCACGGGCACCTCGTGAGGTACCCCGCCTTGATCTCTCCGCCTCCTCGTGAGCCAGCCAGACGAGGCCGCGCCTGAGGAAGCTCCGCGTCGTCCGCCCCGCGAGGCTTGGCCCCTCGCGAGGGTCTTGGGTTTGTGTTGGTGAAGATGGGCCGCGCTGGGCCCCCCTTTGAGCCACGCCGCAGGCCGCAGGCAAGCAAGTCTGGGGACCCCCGTTCCGAGAACACCGACAAAAGGGAACCCATCGTTTCGGTATCAAAGGCAAATTGGCTCCTCGTTACATTGGACCCTTTCGCATTCTTGCCAAACGGGGATAAGTTGCCTACCAATTGGAACTACCTTGGCATCTTTCCAGAGTTCACGATGTCTTCCACGTTTCTCAACTCAGGCATTGTTTCCCGGATCCTATCCGTGGAGTGGACCACGAAACGCTTGATCTACAAGATAACCTCTCATATTGGGAATATCCCGTTCGTATCCTTGATTAAGCCGAGTGTACCACTTGACGCCATAATATCAAGTTTCTCAAGGTTCAATGGTCACACCATTCTGAGAAAGAAGCCACTTGGGAAAGGGAGGATCATCTTTGACTCGAGTACCCCACCTTCTTCCCGGAGGATCCTAAATCTTGGGATGAGATTCTTTTGAGTGGGGGTGAGTTGTCACATCCCTGTGTTAGTCATGCATTAGGATTGGTTGAACATGTGCATCATGTTTAAATTTATTTTAAATTTGAAATGGGGATGACAGAACCCCCAGAACCCCCCTGGAACAACTAGGGTTTACTAAAAACTTTTTCAATGAACCTGAAATGCCCTTCTAAAAAGCCCACTGTCGGTGTCAAAACCGGCGGATCTCGGGTAGGGGGTCCCGAACTGTGCGTCTAGGCTGGATGGTAACAGGAGGCAAGGGACACAAAGTTTTACCCAGGTTCGGGCCCTCTCGATGGAGGTAAAACCCTACGTCCTGCTTGATTAATATTGATGATATGGGTAGTACAAGAGTAGATCTACCACGAGATCGGAGAGGCTAAACCCTAGAAGCTAGCCTATGGTATGATTGTTGTTGTGTATGTTGTCCTACGGACTAAAACCCTCCGGTTTATATAGACACCGGAGAGGATTAGGGTTACACAAAGTCGGTTACAATGGTAGGAGATCTACATATCCATATCGCCAAGCTTGCCTTCCACGCCAAGGAAAGTCCCTTCCGGACACGAGACGAAGTCTTCAATCTTGTATCTTCATAGTCCAGGAGTCCGGCTGAAGGTATAGTCCGGCCATCCGGACACCCCCTAATCCAGGACTCCCTCAGTAGCCCCTGAACCAGGCTTCAATGACGACGAGTCCGGCACGCAGATTGTCTTCGGCATTGCAAGGCGGGTTCCTCCTCCAAGTACTTCATAGAAGATTTTGAACACAAAGATAGTGTCCGGCTCTGCAAAATAAGTTTCCACATATTGCCATAGAGAGAATAACATTTACACAAATCTAATCTGCTGACGTATTCCGTAGTGTGACACACCACGTCCAAGGCTTTATCCGAGTCGTTTTATTATCCCACCTCAGCGCATCATGCGAGGCGGTTTCCTTGGCACGTCTTGTTAAAGCAGAGATCGTGTCCCCTTATTTCGGGATTCTCATCAATACGGGCATGGGTAACCCAACCGCGCCATTGATTACGGCACTTGGAGATAAGCGAGTTTTACCAGGATGGTGGGGACATGTAGTTGCGTCCACCCATATAAGGGGATAAGGATCCACCTTTTCACCTACGCCTTCTTCCTCCCTTGCTTATCCATTCTCGCGCACTCGAGCTCCAGCGCCCCAGTCCGCACTCCCCACCTCAACCTTCTCCAGCCGTGTCCGGAGCGGGAGGCAAGTGGATGGTCTCCTCCATCATGGAGGGACTCATCAAAAAACTGAGGAAGGCCAGATACTTGTCTAACGACAACGTGTACCGGCTTCCCAAAAAGGGGCAGCTCATCCCCATCCCTAGGCCCCATGAGAGGGTGGTGTTCCTCCCCCATTTCCTCCGCGGACTGGGCTTCCCTCTTCACCCATTTGTCCGGGGGCTCATGTTCTACTATGGCCTGGATTTCCACGATCTGGCCCCGAACTTTATCCTCAACATCTCGGCGTTTATCGTCGTGTGCGAGGCTTTCCTCCGCATCCGCCCCCATTTCGGCCTATGGCTCAAGACTTTCAATGTCAAGCCGAAGGTGGTGCGTGGCAACCAGGCGGAGTGCGGAGGCGCCATGGTGGGCAAGATGCCCAACGTCTTATGGCTCGAGGGCTCCTTTGTGGAGACCTTGAAGGGGTGGCAATCGGGGTGGTTTTACATCACCGAGCCGCGCGACCCCGAATGGGTCGCAGCCCCCGAGTTTCGATCCGGACCCCCTACGCGGCTCACCTCCTGGAAGGAGATGGGCCTGTCGTGGGGTAAAAAAGGAGAGCTGACCAGACTCCAAGCATGCGTCCAAACCCTGGTGGACAAGAATCTCAGACTTGTCAACGTAGTCCAGGTTATGCTCATCCGCCTGATCCTGTCATGTCAACAACGGGCTTTCAACCTGCGGCACCGAACTCTGAGCAGGCTCTTCGACACGACGTACGAAGATGCCTGGAAGGTGCTTTTCAAGGGCGCCGAGGCCCCCGCATCCGCTACCGAGGATCGCGGATTCAGTACGCAGCGTCACGCTCATGTGGTAAGCTGTTTTTCCTTTTACAGAGTATCAGTTTTTCATAGTTTGACTCCAGGCGGGATCTAAGCTCCCTTACCTTTGACAGGATTGGCAGGAGACGCCCGGACAGATCAACTGTCCGGCTCCTTTGCCCGAAGGCCTAGCGGACGCTCGTTTGGCGAAGCTGCTGTTTCCGGCACCACATGTGGTGCCGGAGAAGAGGGCCAAGAAGAAGGCCACAGGGACTTGAAAGAGTGTTCGGCGCCTGGAGGTGTCGGATCCCTCATCCGACGACTCCAAGACGCACTCCTCCCATGAAGACGAGGAGGAGGAAGAAGAGACCCCTCCCCTCCAGCGGGGGAAGGGAAGAAAAGGGAGGCCGCCCCAACTGGGGAGGCCGAAGGGTCCAAGAAGGGGAAAACCCTTCCTCCGGACTACTCCACCGACGCCGATGACGGCGGAGAGGAGTGGCCGCCCAGGGCCGAGCCCCTGGCCAAATCATAAGTATCCGGATACCAGAGTAATTCATAGTATTCGTTTATTGCATAGCTTTCCCTTATGTCGAATATGTTTATGCAGCCCACCCAAAGACCGGCTCGACGCGTCGTCGAGCGGCTCACTGGACTCGTCGGATGTGAACTCGCTTCCGACGGCTTCCTCCCCCCGCCCTACGGACGACACCGAAGTGTTGTCCCAACAGGTTCAAACCGGGAGGAGGTGGTCCTGGAGGTGCCGGACAATCTGTTGGAGGCGCTCCAAGGCGCCTCCATCGACGAGGAGCACTGCACCATTATGAGTGCGGGGGTCCAGAAGGTTCAGTCCACCAAGAGCGGACTGACTGAAGCTTGTACTAGCCTTTTAACAGGCTTTGAGGTAAGTAAAGAATGTGTAAATAATATTACCGCATAGATAGTAGCCCCTGATGCTCTGTTTGGCGTTCAGGAAGAAAAGCCGAATAGAGGATCAAATAAAATTCGCAGGAGTCTAACAAAAAGGAGTCAATATGCGTATGCAGGCTTCTCTGCTTGCGTCCGCCGCACTGACTGCGGAAGTGGACACGCTAAAGCAGAACCTCGAGCGGTCCGAGCAAGAGCTCAGGCGTGCCAAGAAGCAGCTCGAGGACAATGAAGGTAAGAAATACCTTGTTTAAATATATATAAAAAGGTGCAATTGCAAAAAATGACAGGATTATCGTGGCTATTGTAGGGGCCACGTCTGAGGTGGCGACCCTTAAGCAAGCACTGGTCGAGGCCGAGAAGAGGGCGGCCACGGAGCGCACCGAGCGGGAGAAGTATGAGGCCCAGGTTGGCAAGGTGCAGCAAGAGCTCCAGGTTCTCATGAAAAAACATGAGAGTTTGGAGCTTGACTCAAAGACGCGAGCGTCCGAGCTCGCGGCGGCTATTGAAAATGCCAAGTCTGCCAAGGCCGAATCCCAGAAGACCCTCAAGGAGTTGGATGAGGTGAAGAAGATAGCGGTGGGTAAGGCATTTTTTATGCAAAGCAAACACATAAACGTGAGTTACTTGTTACTTACCCGAATCCGGAGCTCTCCAGGAGCGTTCGCGGATCTTCCCCGGAGTGTGTCTGATGCCGTCGCATTCTATCAAGCCGAGGAGGGCAGCTCGACAGAGAAGGTGTTCTGGTCTCAGTATGCTGAGGCCGGACACCCCGTGCCCCTGAGCGACCAGCTGAAGCAACTGGTCGAGCTCCACAAGGCGGCCGAACAGGCCATGAAGGGCATCATAGTTCGGCTGTGGCCTGGAGAGGCTCTGCCTGGGAGCTATTTTGGGCTGGTGCGGCGGCTGGTGGAGGCCTGTCCAAGGCTCGAAGTCATCAAGCGCTCCGTCTGCATTGAAGGTGCCCGTAGGGACCTTGCCCGTGCGAAGGTGCACTGGGGCAAGCTGGATGCCGACAAGCTTGTGAAGGACGGCCCACCGCCGGGGAAAGAGCATCGCAAGCTCGAGAATTATTATAAGGATGTTCTGAAGGGTGCCTGCCTTGTGGCGGATGAATGTTCTAGGGATGTAATTTTTGAGTGAAACTTGCTCGTTTTGTCCTATGCGTTGAAAACTTGTTCATATGCGCTAAGCAATGCTGTTGGAATTAAAAACATTACCTTTTGTGCGGCTGTTTATCAATTCTGAGAGATGGCGAGTCGTCGGCTTCTGCCCCCGTGCCGCTAGTGCTGGGGTGTTCGGGGATAAACCTGAGCGCTCTTTTTCCCATGTTTGGGTCCTTCGAGGGAGGCGCTCAGCCCAACGAACGAGGCAATCGGACTATAATGCGTGAACACTCTCACTTAGCCATAGAATTCTATAATTTTAAATTTCGGCGAAGCCCCTGGTATTCGGAAGACCGAGTTCGGGGCGCTATCCACGCCTTGGCTGGACGGAGCCGACTCCGCGCCCTAAGCAGCATAAGTCTTTAAGGACTCGAAAAAACCTCTCGAACAGCGACCAGCTCTCGCTTCATCATGACAGTCAATTTTAGCTTTCTCCACTGAGGTGCTCGACCCAGCTCAATTGGGGCACAATCGCAGTGGTTCTCCTAGTGCTACCTTAGCCGATATAGCGGAACGTAAGGCACCAAAACATAGGAGCCGGGCAAACCCAACTATTGACCCAAGACATGATTTGGAGCCGATGCATATAATGCTATAAGTTCGGGGTGCCGCACTTGTTAAAGTGTTCGGACTTCTCACACCATGTTGAGGGGTACTGAAGCCCCTGGCGTATTTGGGCCGTACCAAAGTGTACGGGTGCAACATGTCGTTAAGGAACATATAAAAAAAGAGTAATGCAAAAATAGACAAAAGCTATGCATTGTTTATTAAAGAGGGTTGCGATCAAAGCAGAACGATACAAATAATGCGATAAGCAAAAGGTTGGACTATTTAACATGTCCGTTCCAGGGGCAAGCTGCGGAATAGTATGCGAAACAGGTATACTTCTCGTGATAGAGACCACCTGGGAGTTCCGTAATGCGGCGTGGCTTGTATGCTTCCCTGGTTCTTGCATCGTTTGCGCAGCAATGGAACTGCCGAACAGGCCTTCTGAAGAATGGAGTCCTGAAAGTAAGAGAAAATAAAAAATCGGCAGCCCCTGGTGTAGTTTAAGCCGTGTTTCGAGCGTGCCGTGATGGTGCCCCTCCCCCTGTACCCATGGTATTTCTAGAGCGTAGTTATGTATGCGAAGCACTGGCGTCGCCTTTTTGCGAGGGCTGGGGTTGGGGCCGCAATGCTACGCCTGCTCGGATCGTGCCAGGCGGTCTTGTTGTAGGTTACTCCGGGCGCGCTTGACGGTGTCCGGTCGTTTAATGGCCGGACTGGAGAACTGCCTGGAGAGGCTGCTTTGTACTTCTGCTGCAATGGCCACCGTGTGCTCCTCCATTCGGAGGGAGCGTTCGGTGTTTCCATTGACCGTAATTACTCCTCGAGGGCCTGGCATTTTGAGCTTAAGGTATGCGTAGTGCGGTACCACATTGAACTTGGCGAATGCGGTTCGCCCGAGCAGTGCGTGATAGCCACTGCGGAATGGGACTATGTCGAAGATTAACTCCTCGCTTCGGAAATTATCCAGAGATCCGAAGACCACTTCAAGTGTGACTGAGCCTGTACAGTTGGCCTCTACACCTAGTATTACGCCTTTAAAGGTCGTTTTGGTGGGCTTAATCCTCGAGGGATCTATGCCCATTTTCCGCACTGTATCCTGGTAAAGCAGGTTCAGGCTGCTGCTGCCGTCCATAAGGACTCTAGTGAGATGAAATCCGTCAATAATTGGGTCTAGAACCAATGCGGAGAATCCGCCATGACGGATGCTAGTGGGATGGTCCCTTCGATCAAAGGTGATCGGGCAGGAGGACCATGGGTTGAACTTTGGGGCGACTGGCTCTACCGCGTATACGTCCCTTAACGCGCGCTTCTGCTCCCTTTTGGGGATGTGGGTTGCGTATATCATGTTCACCGTCCGCACTTGTGGGGGAAAACCCTTCTGTCCACTGTTGTTCGGCGGCCGGGGCTCCTCATCGTCGTCGCTATGCAGCCCCTTGTCTTCATTTTCGGCATTTAACTTGCCTGCCTGCTTGAACACCCAACAATCCCTGTTGGTGTGATTGGCCGGCTTTTCAGGGGTGCCATGTATCTGGCACAAGCGGTCAAGTAATCGGTCCAAACTGGACGGGCCCCTAGGATTCCTTTTGAATGGCTTTTTCTGCTGACCGGATTTAGAGCCTATGAATCCGGCATTAACTGCCGCATCCTCAGCATTGTTGCTGTTAATGCGGCGCTTCTGCTTGTTGCGATGCGACCTGCCACTACTGTCCCTGGTATCCGAATTACCAGGGTTCTTGGTCATATTGTTGCTACGAGCAAGCCAGCTGTCTTCTCCCGCGCAAAAGCGGGTCATGAGTGTCGTGAGTGCTGCCATAGACTTCGGCTTTTCCTGTCCAAGGTGCCGGGCAAGCCACTCGTCACGGATATTGTGCTTGAAGGCTCCTAGGGCCTCGGCGTCCGGACAGTTGACTATTTGATTTTTCTTTGTTAGGAACCGTGTCCAGAATTGCCTGGCCGATTCATCTGGCTGCTGAATTACGTGACTTAGGTCATCGGCGTCTGGGGGTCGCACATAAGTGCCCTGGAAATTGTCGAGGAATGCGGCTTCCCGATCCTCCCAACAATTGATTGATCCTGTTGGCAAGCCGTTAAGCCAATGCCGAGTTGGTCCTTTAAGCTTGAGTGGGAGGTATTTGATGGCGTGGAAATCATCGCCGCGGGCCATGTGGATATGAAGGAGATAATCCTCGATCCATACCGCAGGATCTGTTGTGCCATCATATGATTCGATGTTTACGGGTTTGAAACCCTCGGGGATTTGATGATCCATTACTTCGTCTGTGAAGCATAGTGGGTGTGCGGCGCCTCTGTACTGGGCTATGTCACGACGTAGCTCCAATGAGCTTTGTCTACTGTGTTCGGCCCTGCCGAATTTGTGGCCGGCGTGACGGTTACCGTCTCGAGTCGTGGGGCGCCCACGCGATCCGTAGATCGATCTTGTTTGCCTTGCCTTGTCCTCCAACATATCTCGCAAGTCTGGTGCATTTTCCTGTGCCTTGGTACGGGGTGCGGCTTGAGTGGAGGGCCGAGAGGCCTCTCTGTCGTGGCCACGAGGTGGCCGATCGGCCGTATCGAGTGCAGGTGATGTACATTTAAGTGCTTCCTCCTCTAATCGGGGTAGCAACCTGCGCTTTGGGTAGCTCTTGGAGGGGCGTTCGAGTTTATGCTCTTCGGCCACAAGGACTTCAGTCCATTTGTCGACTAGAAAATCTTGATCAGCTCTAACCTGTTGTTGTTTTTTCTTGAGGCTTCTTGCCGTGGCCATAAGCCTGCGTTGAAAACGCTCTTGCTCGACGGGATCCTCTGGCACGACGAATTCGTCGTCGTCGAGGCTTGTCTCGTCTTCGGAGGGAGGCATATAATTATCGTCCTCGACCTCTCTGTCTGCCGCTCTCTCATGAGGGCTGGTTTCTCCATCCTCCTGTGCTCTTGCTGGAGGGGTTTTCTTCGGCACTTTCTGGAGTATTATTATCTCCCATGCTGGAATCACCGTATTTGTTTTGGCGGGATTTTGAGCAGCGCCGCTGACGCCGGCGCTTAGGCTGTTTCTTGGAGGGGTCATCCTCCGCTGTTCCATCGCCATCTCCTTCTTTTGGGGTGTCCACCATATATATTTCATATGACGAGGTGGCTTTCCAGGGCCCAATAGGCGCTGGTTCGTCATCGTCTCCATCATCGGCGTCCATACCGTCGATGTCTTCGGAGTCGAAGTCGAGCATGTCGGTTAAATCGTCGACAGTGGCTACAACGTGGGTGGTGGGTGGGCTTTGAATTTCTTCATCGTCCGTATCCCAACCTTGCTGACCGTAGTCCGGCCAGGGCTCTCCTGATAAAGAGAGAGACTTCAGTGTCTTCAGAATATCGCCGAAAGGCGAGTGCTGAAAGATGTCCGCGGTAGTAAACTCCATGATCGGCGCCCAATCGGATTCGATCGGCAGGGGCGCGGAGGGTTTGGAGTCTGGAGAGGAGTCCGGCTCCTTGGAGTCACGAGTCTCGCAGAGTGCAGGGCTGGTGTTCGGCTCGATCGCCATTGGGATCGCAGCCCCCGAGGCGGCATCAAACCACCCATCCTCGATTGGCGCAGTTGCCTCCGAATTAAGGGTCGAAGCTGATGCGGGTGCGGCCTCCAGGGCATTGTTCGGTGGCAGAGCTAGATCATGCTCGTCGGGACAGTGCGGCGCGCTCGGCAGTGGCTCGAATCCGTCGAATATCAAGTCCCCGCGGATGTCAGCCGTGTAGTTTAAACTTCCAAATCTGACCTGACGGCCAGGGGCATAGCTTTCGATCTGCTCCAGATGGCCAAGTGAATTGGCCCGCAGTGCGAAGCCGCCGAAGACGAAGATTTGTCCGGGGAGGAAGGTCTCACCCTGGACTGCATCGCTATTGATGATCGTAGGAGCCATCGAGCCTGACGGCGACGACACAGAGGAACTCTCAATGAAAGCACCAATGTCGATGTCAAAACCGGCGGATCTCGGGTAGGGGGTCCCGAATTGTGCGTCTAGGCCGGATTGTAACAGGAGGCAAGGGGCACGAAGTTTTACCCAGGTTCAGGCCCTCTCGATGGAGGTAAAACCCTACATCCTGCTTGATTAATATTGATGATATGGGTAGTACAAGAGTAGATCTACCACGAGATCGGAGAGGCTAAACCCTAGAAGCTAGCCTATGGTATGATTGTTGTTGTGTATGTTGTCCTACGGACTAAAACCCTCTGGTTTATATAGACACCGGAGAGGATTAGGGTTACACAAAGTCGGTTACAATGGTAGGAGATCTACATATCCGTATCGCCAAGCTTGCCTTCCACGCCAAGGAAAGTTCCTTCCGGACACGGGACGAAGTCTTCAATCTTGTATCTTCATAGTCTAGGAGTCCGGCTGAAGGTATAGTCCGGCCATCCAGACACCCCCTAATCTAGGACTCCCTCACCCACCCTTTTTGTTTTGGGTTAAAACCTTTGACAAAAATGGTGCACACTTTTCTAGGACATCTTAAGGTCATTGGATTAATTCTTATAGTATTTGCATTTGGGCATTTAAATGCTATAAAATATTTTAAATGCTCAAATAATCATAAACTAAAATGTTTGTTGTTGGATATATTCTAAGAAGTAGCCATGATTAATTTTATGATTTTTGGAAATGCCCTGGCATTTTTAATAAAGCCCTGAACTTACAGAAATAATAGAATAAACAAAAAAACAGAAAAGAGAGAGAGAAAGGAACTTACCTGGCGCAGCCCACCTAGCCCACCATCCGGCCCAGCAGCCGCTCCACCCAGCTGCTTCGCCTAGCCAGCGAGGCAAGCAGGTGCTCGACGGCGAGCATAGGAGCTCGCCACGCCACCTTCCTACTTCCCTGCTTCGCCTGGCCACCGCCTCGACACCGCGAACGCCTCCACGTCGCGCACCGAAGCCCCTGGACACGCCCATTCCCCCTACCTCTCTCCCTCGCTCCCTCGATGCCATGGCCGACGCAGCCGCGCCCGCGCCGTCGTGAAACCCGCAGCCACCGCCATCCACTCGTTGCCTCGCCGTGCCAAAAGGTTCCGCCGTCGTCCACTGCTTTGCCTCGACCCATCCCCGAGCCCTCTCTCGCCTCGGAGATGCTGCACCGAGCTCGTGTTCAACCTTGGTCGCCGGAGATCCCCCTCGCCACCCCGCTCGCTCCAGCTCTTCCCCGACCTCACCGTCAGCTCCGTCGCAACCGACGTGAGCCCAGCTACCTCCCCACCCTCTCCGTTCCCTCTCTCGAGCCCCATAGTGACTGCACGTAGCTTACCCGCACGCGCCGCCATGGAGCTCGTCGCCGACGAGGCTCCGGCCACCCAATGGCCATGCCACCCTGTCCACTAGCCCTACCGCACCCCCCGGGAGCTCAACGCACTAACCCACGCGCCTCTCCGTGCCCCTGGCGATGAGTCCGAGCTCACCCGAGCTCTGGCCGCCGCCAAACTCGTCGCCGGCGTCACTCCGGTGACCATTTGGTCAGGCGCGCGTGCCTAACGCACTCACCGCACCTCGTAGCGCCCCGCTAGTGCGTCAGTTTTCCCGCTAGCTCGCTGTAGCAGCAAAACCACCTACGGCCGCCGCCCGGCTCGACGCCGTCGTCGTTTCCGGCCACCCCAGCACCAACCAACGCCACCGTTGGATGCGCCACATCGCCAGCTATCCGTAGCACCCACCTGCGCATCGAACCGTGGCCGGAGCAGCGTTTCCAACGCTCTCCGCCGTCTCGGCCTCGCCGACGGCTAAACGCCGGCGAGTTTGACCCTGTTTGACCCCGTGTCGGCCCAGGTTGACCTCCCCTGAGTCTCTGACACGTGGGACCGCCCAGCTAATTAACTTAGATTAGCACTAATCAAAAATTAGTTAGTTAATTAACTACAGACACGCGGGTCCCACTGGTCAGGTTTGACCTGGACCGGCCCGTTGACCCCTGACGTCACTCTGACGCAATGCTGACGCAGTAAATCCTTTTCTGGATTTATTCTTTAATAGGAAATTCCAGAAAATAGCCAAAACTTCTAAAAATCATAGAAAATCAACCATAGCTCCAAATCAAACAATTTATATATGAAAAATGATCAGAAAAATTCAATCTATCCATCTGTAATGGTTTCATGCATGACAATACAAGATAACCTTGCTGTTTAAGCAAAATAAGATAATGCACTAATAAGGTTATGTTAAATGAACTAACATTTGAATCTTTGATTCAAATGAGTTCATTCCTTTCTATTTTAGCTTGCATTAGGCCCAGACACATTCATTTTGCCATGTCATAGCATGCATCATATTGTTGCATATTGTCATGTGTTGATTATGTTGGGTGTGTCTTTCGTGGTAGGTTCTGCCTCCGAGGGTAACCCCGAGTATCCGTCTGAAGGGCAGTACCCTACTACCACTACATCAGGCAAGCAACCCATTGATCATTCCGATACAAACCCATGTTCTCGCTTCTGCTCTTGTTTACTGCATTAAGACAACGCGATTCAACTGCTGTGTGCTACGGTAGTTGAACCCTTATCTTCTGCATGACCTGTCATTGCCACAGTAACTAGATGAAACCCACTAGCATGTGTAGGAGTTGGTTGAGCCATGTATGTGTTTCCTACCTTGCTATGCCTGCTATGCTTAGAGTTGTGTCAGGTCTGGTTCATCTGGGTGATGGGCTAGAGTGAAATGATTATGTCGATAATGTGAGGGATGTGTTGAACATGATTTGGTAAAGGTATCGATGAGAGGCCATGTAGGAGTACATGGTGGGTTGTTTCATTGAGGCCGTCCCTAAGAACTGAGATCTGTATGTGTGATTTTAAGAATCAGCTACTACCATGCATTGGGATCCTTAATTGACCCTCTCGGCTTCTTAATCACCCTAGTACTCCGTCCAGGAGTTGCAATTAGTTTCTGGTGTCTGTAGGTTATGTGTTGGCGGCCGTACGTAGCGCTGACCCTAGGGTTGGGCTGTGTTGCGGTAGATACACCGTGGCCGGGTACGCCGGGCGCCCGTTTGGCGTCTCGGGACCCAATCACATCGTTCGGGTCCGTATGTGGAAACCTCGGCCGGACTCCCTGCGGATGGAACCTGGATAGGCGATAAACCTGGACTAGAGACTTGAGTGTTTAGGTAGGCCATGGCCGACACCCTCGTTGGGCTTCCGCTTGAAGGTTGCCGAGTACATGTCGTGTAAACGGCGGTAAGTGGTGAAAGCGTGTATGAAGAAGTACACCCCTGCAAGGTTAACATCATCTATTCGAATAGCCGCGTCCGCGGTAAAGGACTACTTGGTTGCCTATACAGTTCATAGACAAGTTAATGGATACTACTAAAAGACTCAAGATAAGTGTGAGTACCGAGGATGGCCCTCTCGTAGGATGACGAGGGAGGATCCCCGGTGGAGTATTGTGTTGGTGAGTAGTGGACTCGTGTGCGAAAACTATTTTTTACTAGTGGAGTCTCGTAGGATAGCTTAGCCAAGAGTCAAAGCTGGCTTGCTGCAATAACTCCACCACCTTCTTGAGAATGAGCGTGTATAGTAGGTTCTGATGTAAGACTTGCTGAGTACCTTTGTACTCATGTTTTCTTAATTATTGTTTTCAGATGACAACACCGCCCCCTCCGATGGGTTCTACGTAGACCTTGATGTCGACGACTGACTAGCCACCCAGGTGGAGATCCTGGCCATGGAGGGACCCTATGTAGATAGACAGGCTTCGAGAAGCCTTATTTCTTTCTAGCGTCTGTACTCAGACTAGTTGCTTCCGCATGTGCTTGTATGATTGTATGACTTGAGTGTCGGGTCGTGTGACCCCTACCTGTATGAATATGTTATGTATGGCTCTCTGGAGCTTTTACATAAAGTACTTGAGTTGTAGAGTTTTGTTGTGATGCCATGTTGTATTTACACATATCGAGCATATTGTGTGTATGATTGAAATGCTTAGTATGTGTGGGATCCGACAATCTAGTTTTTATCCTTGGCATCCTTTCTTATGGGGAAATGTAGTCTAGTGTTCCTCGAGCCATAGTAGTCCGCTACAGCCCGGTTCACCAGAGTCCTGCTAGCCCAGCCCTACTGCTCAGGACACTTGACTGGCCGGCATGTGTTTCACTTCGTTCCTATGTCTGTCCCTTTGGGGAAATGTCACGCGCTGACATCCGGAGTCCTTCCTAGCCTGCTACAGCCCAGGTTCCCTGGAGTCCTGTTAGCCCAGTGCTACAGACCGGTTTCACGCACTGATGACCGACATGCTCGATGTGATTCATGTATGCCTGTCTCCATAGGTTTGTCCCGCTTTGGGTTCACGACTAGCCATGTCGGCCCGGGTTCTCTGTCATATGGATGCTAGCGACACTATCATATACGTGAGCCAAAAGGCGCAAACGGTCTCGGGCCATGGTAAGGCGACACCCATGGGATACCGTGCGTGAGGCCGCAATGTGATATGAGGTGTTACCGGCTAGATCGATGTGACTTGGAATCGGGGTACTGACACCAGCCGAATGAAAGCTCTCCTCGTCTTGAAAGATTTGCAGCCCAACAGGCCTGACAAAGCGAGTTACTTGGCAAATCACAAAAAACTGGGTTGTGGCCGTGGACCCAGCTGTCAGCCTCTCCACGTGCAGTACTCTTCCGATGGAATTCGTTGACCACGTTGACCACGCCGCGCCAAGAGCACCAAGGAGGTGGACGACAGCAAGGCCTAGGAAGGGGACGACGCGGAGCCGGGGAAGACGCGGCAGTGGATGCCCACGCGGAGAGGAGTACGAGGGTTCACTGGTTCGGCTGCGGTGTGAGGCTGCAGTCGCCGCAGGGCCTGGCTAGCGGTGGGAGTAGTAGGGGGCGATGAGGCCTCATTGGCAGCACAACCGGCCACTGGAGGCAGGAGCAGGCGGTCTCCCCAGCGCTGGTTTGGACGGCTGATGCAAGAAGAGCAGCGATTGAAGAAGCAGCAGGACCGTTCGATTCAAATCCAATGGTTACTGCTGCTAGAATCGTTTGTTGACTAAGTTGACAAGCCCTGCGTACGCGTCAACTTAGTAGGCCCATAGGTCAGCCTCCCAACCAGTGCGCCCCAGATGTCAGTGGGAGGAATCATTTTTTTCGCGTAATAAGGAGGCAGTTGATTGCGTGCGGCCAAGACAGCGGAGGAAGTAGGATGGGTTGGGGAAGCCTGCGCGGCATCACAGCGGGCCACAAGAGGAGGGAGCAGGCAGTCCCGCCAGTGCTAGTTTAGGCGGCTGGAGCAGGAAGATCAGAGATTGAAGAAGCACGTCGGTCGTTGGATGGACATCCAACACTAACTGCTGCTAGAATCGTGTGTTCACTGACAAAGCCTTGCGTAAACAAGTCAGCCTCGAAATCTGTGGCGTGTACAGCCCATTTGCTATTATTTTTATAATTTTTACTCATTTTCTAATTCATATGGAATTTATTGTAGCCCGTTTTCCATTTTTAGAATTGCTGGCCATTTTCTGGTTAGTACCAGGGTCAAAAAATTAACTAAATATGTGGGAAATTTTGAAAATTCGCAAATTTTTGCTGGGGAACGAAATATTCTTAATCCAAAAATTAATAGCCATACTAAAACAAATTTAAAAATAAATTAGTACTATGTCATGTTAAATCCAATGAAATACGTATAAGATATCAGTGAAGAACAAAAACAAAAAAAGAAACTTATATCCCATTTGCTATAAATTTTTTGGAATTTTCAACCCCTTTTGATATTACTTTTAACAGACATTGACCATACTCTTAAGCCAGGCCGGAATGCATCCCTCCTCGTCTTGAAAGATTTGCAGCCCAGTAATTTGGAGAAAACAAATAGGCCTAGCTTGGGTATTCTTCAAAAAGAAATACTGGGCTACCTATTTTCCCAAAGAACTGGTGCATGAGCATTTAGATTTATTTATTTATTTATTTACTTATTTATGTTTAGGGGACCATGAGCATGTACCTAGGCCGGATTCATGTGAGAGCCTCCCTTCCAGTTAATTATGGGCTTCTCTATTGGGCCTTCATCAGTGGGCTGCATGTTATCAACAAGTGGAAAATGTGTTCCGAATTTCAAAAAAAATGTGTTCCGTACGATAAATAGTATGCGCTACGTACAGTACGGGGCACTAAAGGATCGAACCGTGCAACGACTTCCAAAACTTTGTGTTTGTCGTTCTAACAACACATTTATTCAACCAACGAACGAAATATACTACTGATTGTACATTGAAAACAGCAGCAGCAGCAACCAGGGCTGGGGGTGTAACAGAAGCAGTAAGCAGGCCAGAAGAGTGAAGACGCAGCTCTCTCTTCCAAACCAAACATCAGCCATCATTACAAAAGGGCTACCAAAAAAGAACAAGTGCATGCATCAAACTAAATAAAGATCCTACTACACCAAGTGTACGCATCTAACTAACTGGCTCAGTTAGACGTTACTAATTTTTTTTCGAAATGGAGGCAAAAGAATTGCCTCGTCGATTAATTAAGAAGAAGAGAATTGCCTGGTTAGTCTATGGAAAACCGGGCTAAAACCGAAGACGTTACTATTTATTAAGCTGCAGTGGAGTCACAGATGGAGAGGAGTGGGAAACTTCACTAGTTCGGGTGCGCGGCAGCACAGCCGCGGTGGTTATAAGGGAAAACATAAATTGGACACGGCATTATTTTTATAAGAGACCTGCATTTTATACCCCACAGTAGGCATACTAACAAGTTCACACACAAATACAACAGAAAAGGTAAACATTCATATCAAACTCAGGTTCACAGGACATGTTCATATCCATAGCCAACATTCACAATCAACAACTCAAAAGATTCATATATACACAAGCTCAGCATATCTATGCATCCAAATGATTGATAGATCACACGACAATATTCATACATAATTTACAAAAAGATTCAGATATACGCATGTTCAGTATGTGTATGCATCCAAATGATTGAGATCACAGCCAATATGATCCATGGATGAACTATAATTACCTAGGGTACACACTGGTAAATGGTGTTCAATCGGAGGTACTCCTTCTAAAATTAGTTCTTGTATGAGTAAACTTTCGAGTACATAAGAGGCAGCACAGACAATCTGAACTTTGCTTGTAGGTTTATCCTCAAATAGTGGCCTCGTGCCCAGGGAGGTTTGAGCAACTTGGCCACTACTTTCATCCAACCAGTTTACTGGGTCATCTTGGTCCCGTATCTCGCCAAAATTCTACATTGAAGACGAGAAAGGAGGCGGTTGAGAAAATGAACCACCCAAATTTTTTGTGTAGTTCAACTGAAATGGAGCATCCTTGGCGTGCAGACTGATTAAGTGCCAGATGAATATACGCGTCAACCAACTTGTCTGGAATCTTTAGACTCCATGCCATATGGTTCGCTACCATATGTGCCGATAACCAAAAGGCACAAGTTGGGACCAAAGACTGGACTGCGTTTTTCTGGGCTATGCACCAAGCAATATTTTTGGCGTTCACTCTCCTAACACTTGGAGTTTGATAATTGGTTGACGCCGATTGATACTCGAATGAATATAGGCACTTCTTGTCAACATCGATGCTTGTCTGAGTGAACTTTGGAGTACATAGCAGCAGCATAAGTACCTGTCCATCTAATCATTTTGTGCAGTTCTACTGAAATCACCCGATGTAATGATTTGCCTGCGAGTTCAGGCTCCAAATTACTCCTTTATGAAATCGGCAAACAGTAGCACAATACCAAATTACCAATACATATGACAGGCACAATAATCAAGATAAAGACCAGTACCAACCTGTGTGAGGTAGCATATCAATTACTATTTCCTTTGACTGGAAGCCGAGATAAGCCAAGCGACTGACAGCAAAGGAAGAAAGCATGCGGAGTTTAGCAACTGACAGGAAAGGACAGAAGCTGTCTAGGCAATGAAGCACCCAAAGTTTTTGTGCAGTTCCACCAAAATCGAGCATCCCTGTTGGCACATATATTGAGATAGTGAGATTACTGTAATAGTGGGACTAGTTTATGAAACATACACTAACAAATAGAAGCACCCTCATTATCTTAATGGGTAAAGTTAGCAACATAGTAGTCTTGCTTAAAGAGAGGTATTAGTTTATTTAATTAGTGCCAATTAGCTCAACTCAACACTCAAAGCATTGCCATTTATCATAGGTTGCAAAACTTTAATGTGCAAAGATAAAGGAGTTTCTCATGATAGTAGCACGATACAAATAGAGATGATAGCAAACTAATATGGATGAAGGCCTTAGGCCCGTACCAACCTGAGAAAAAAGCTTATTCATGTAGTCCCATAAGAGATGATAAAGCACTCACTGGAATCACACAATAGTATATATTTTTGTGCACTTCAAATGTATGGTTGAAATCACTCTTGTTTACCAGTGCTGAGATTATATTGAAAGATTCTCAAGAACTTCCAGCAGAGTTGAAGCACTGGCTGGGATACATTTCATTGTATTGTCTTGTGTAGTTCCATTTAATGTATGATTGGCACAACATGATCCCTGTTTGCACAAGTAGGAACAAGGTGAAACCTTCATTAGCTTAGTGAGAAAGGATAGGAAGACATTAGCATATTACTCAACCAGTAGCATCAAATTCATGATGGACAATACGCAAAACATTGCCTCATTGAACCAATGGCAATAAATTGACATGCAAAACAATAGCACTATTATGTCATGACACTAATAATATTCCCTCCCTGCTCCACCACATGATTCACCTCCATAGACAAACATACACACGTACATGATTCAGCATAGGGTCCTACTAAAGATTTGTTTAACTCCAACAGGAAAATTAGGCAGTAATAAATTAGTGGTACTTAAGTACTCCTAATTAATTAAGTGAGACACCAAAAGTGGAAGGGCTCCCTCGAGGATCATCTCACATGTAAGGTAGTCGTTGCCGGAGCCCTTGAATGGCCTCGATTGAGACATCTGGCTTCAGCAAGATTGACTTGGCACTGTTTCTTCTTCTTCTTCCTCTTCATGCTCTGTTTCTCTTTCTCCTCACCAGTTGGTGAAACCAAGTACATGATTGGCCTTCTAATTCAGAATTGGTTTTGTCAGTGAGGGAGTACAAGTGTACTAGTAAAAACAGCATTATTTTCTCATGGCAGTCGGAAAATAGAGATGAACACATGCATTAAATATCATTCTTACCTAAAGGAAGGTTATGGCGCCAATATGGATGATGAGGATTGGAACACAGATCTCCCTTTGTGCAGTTCCACCAAAATGAACCAACTGTTCCATTCTGACATTCCAGTTAAACAGCACAAAAGTCACTTCTTTTAAGAAGAGTTTTATGCAGTGCACCAAAAGGTCACAACAGCAACCAGGTGAATTGGATATCCCTGTTTGCACAAAAAGGCACAGAGGAAACAGTCAGAGTCTCAAACAATTACAGGCAAAAACATTTGGCTAAACTTGTCATGGCTTATAACAGTGGGTGCACCAGCAGTCCAGCACCATGTACGTAAACAGGGGCATAAAGTGGTGATTCATAGTTTGTTGCCCCGAGAAACAAACATCCAAGAAACATATCTAGGTTGGTCCCATTTTTGTTCACTCTAGCCACCTACTCCTATGTGTGGATAGCAAATCTAGTCCTGGTCATACCACTGTGTACAGCGTTACCCCTATATTTCCCTTTTCGACCAAGAGACCGGTTGGATGACCAGTCTGTACTACTTTCACCCCCTTTCCTTCCTGTTTGTACCAAGTCCGATGTACACACAGGCGGAGCTATGTGTATGGCTGAGGGGGCTGTGGCCCCCCCAAACCTGGTAGCTTTTGTGAAGATTTTTTTTAAGATGGCATAGATTGAGAAAAATAGGGACTTTTACCCCTTCATAAAGCCATATTTTGCCATTGCCCCTCCCAATGATCCTGTGCTAGCTCCGCCACTGGATGTACATACTAAATTCCCCCACCCCCACTTTATTTCTTGTTTCAACCAAGTACTCCCTCCGTCCGGAATTACTTGTCATCAAAATGGATGTGTTAGAACTAAAATACATCTAGATACATCCATTTCAATGACAAGTATTTTCGGACGGGGGGAGTACAAGATTCGACTCCATGAAGTAGCTTTACCTCTAATAATAGAAGAAAAAAATATGTGACGTTGGACCATATGATCGAGAGGGGCTGAGAGGTAGAAAATGATGCACATGCAGCAACGTAGTGAGCTGGGGAAGTAGAGCTAAGGCGGTTTCGAACGAAGATATACCTGAAGGTCGTCGGGATGTGGATAGGTGGGCGGCGGGAGGCCGGATCCGCCCACAGGCAACGACGAAGGGATCGGAGGACCTCCTGCACCGGCGCTCGGCCAGAGATAATGGTGCGGCCGGCAGTGGGTCTCCTCCCTCGCTGTCGACGACGGCCTAAACGCTGCCCCTCCTCCCCTTCACCGGCGGAGGGGGATACGTCCGGATCTATAACCAGTGGTGAGGATAGAAAGCCAGTGTTTTTTGAAGGGAGAAAGACAGTGTTACTACCCCTATCTTGTTTAAATCTGGAGAGGATGAGAGTGTGTGAATAGAGCAACCCTAGCAAGCAAGCGCGGAGGCTCCGGCCTATATATACATAGTGAGCAACCCTAGGAAGCAAGCAACCCCTATCTTCGTCAACTCGTACAAGACCGAGAAATTTCATTATGACAACGCCCTCTCCCTCGTGGACTGAGCTCCGGTGCCTTAACTGCACCTGCCTTTGGCTGCATGACAGGAGGGCCAACCACCTTTTGGGCCCACCTGTCATGGACGCAAAGGCAGGAGCAGTAAGTTGAGGCTTTCGCTATCCCTCCCGCACGAGGTGGACGGACATGCAGCAGTGCATTCGATACTGTAGAAGTAGGAGTAATCATTATTGTTCGTCTTCTTGAAGAGGCGAAGAGCCAAGCACAACCCGAACGTGGCAGTTACGAACGCTCGCGTGGTGCGGTTCCTTGGAGTACTAGCCAGGCTCTTGCATGAGACAAAATTGCTATTGTTTAACAATTAAACTCCATTATCCATTGGTTGATACTCATTCTGCATAGGTCCACGCGCTTAGCACCATTTCCTCCTGGGGTCACCAATGTTTATTTGCTAATTAATAGCATTGCATGCAATGAACTAGCCATTGCAAGTCATTAAAAGCATGCACACCTCTCATCTCTTATTGGTTGATATGTCAGGAAACAAGAAACAAGGTAGAAGTTAATGCACCGCGCCTAAGTGTTTTGGGACTATTTGGTTTTCGTAAGGATGGTCATAGTGGGGAGTAACTTAGACTAGTGTCATGCATATGACACTAGCCTAAATTACTACCTTCATAATGCAAAGTAACATAATAGTAGAATTTTAGATGGCTTCATTTATTAGCTTGTAGACTCATCTTATCTTGAAAAGCGCTATGTTACAGCAACATATTATGTTACCACCTCTCATTAATTACTTGCCACATAAGCAAAAAATTCTTGGAGTGCGCTATGTTACTAGCTAAGTTACTCCCACTATGGCTAGCCTAAGATGACTTAAACACCTAGACGGAGGGAGTAGTATAGCCCTATAAACCGGAAAGGAGTATTTGCCTTTCTAGAGATTTCAACAAGTGACTAGACTACACCGTGTGCAGTACTCCCTCCCTTCTGGTTTATAGGGCTCAAATCTCAAATCTCATGAACCAAGGCATTTTGCGATTGGAGGAATGTATCTCGTACTTTACAAAACTACCCTAATTAAACTCATGCATTAATTACGTAGTTCTCTCGTTTTCCTCTCCGCCTTGGTCGCGGTGCACAATATTGAGCACTCCTATATGACTAGCCGCTCTATCTACATGCGGGACATTTCAAAGCATCCGGGCCCGCGTGCCATCC
Organism: Triticum urartu; assembly: GCF_056163025.1. Classification (NCBI taxonomy): domain Eukaryota; kingdom Viridiplantae; phylum Streptophyta; class Magnoliopsida; order Poales; family Poaceae; genus Triticum; species Triticum urartu. The sequence goes on from NC_141876.1 coordinate 113,062,999, forward strand.
ACCAAATCACAGTGAGGTGCTACAGTCGAGACTCACCTGTAACCCCGGTGTGGCCATCATGACCCATCATATCACAAAACCCACACCTTTACCAGCAGTGGTAAGGTGGCCTCCAAGATGGACTGGACGAAGCAACCATCATTTCACTGGAACGCTAGTTCAAGCCCTTTCTTCCCTTTCTTGAAGAAAGGGAAGCTCCAGGCTACTCACTTCTGCCATTTTTCTTCTGTACCGACGAAGGAAAGGTGGGCGAATCAGTTATGCTGCTATATTTTCATTCCAAGAATCTTCTTTTTGCGAAGCACCGACCGATTCTCACATCCTATTCTTTTCCCGTTTTCATTGCGATTATGGTTTCCTTTCGATTGCTTTCTGTTTGTCAGTTCATTGATGGATCCTGGAGCACTAGGCAAAGAGTTGCCGGTGGACAACCCACTGGAGATAGCGATCTCCAGGAAGCGAGCACCGACCAACGAGTTGACCATGTTGGCGGGCCAACCCATGGAGACGAAGAACTCCAAGAAACAAGCATTGGCCAAAGAGTTGAGGACGTTGGCGGATGAACTCCTCAAAGGAAGTTGGAAGAACGGCAAGGGCCCCACCGTGCCTACCCCAGGAACTCTGATTGCCACCTATGTGAGGCTCAAGACCGAGTTTGAGGAGATAGTCGCCGTTGAGAAGCAGTATTCCCCTGGCAAGGTGATGGCCCCCATCGAGGACGAGGAGATGGCCCCCGGAGGGATGAGATCCCCCGGTGAGCTGCACAAGGTAAAAAATAATGGCTTATTACCATAGTTGTGGTTTTTGATTATTTGCGATGTGCTTGCTAATATGTTAGGGTTGTGCAGGTGCCAGTGGACGTCCTTGATGATTCCGATGTCGTGGCCCGTCCTGTTGGCATCGCCCCGGAGATCGACTCTGATGAAACTGTCCATCCTGTGGACATCGCCCCAGAGATCAATTCCGATGTTGTGGTCAGTCCTGCGGACATCGCCCCAGAAATTGATTCCCATGCCGCTGTCCGTGCTGTGGTCATTGCCCGAGAGATCGATGACAAGAAATAGTTGGTCGGGCTAATCCTTCAGGGTAGTTTGCATTGCCCTGTGTTTAATTACCAGAACGATGCGTTATCAAACCATCTTAGGGCTAGTGCACTGTCTTGTGTGGGCGGATCTTGCTACTTTTGTTTGATAGTGAATCATGCGATGAATCATGCGAACCCTCTCCGAGTTATGGAAACAGATGTATCCTCACCAGCTTTTGATGTAATATATGGCATGATCAGATGTAAGTTTGAACTGTTTATCATATCAGCAGGGCTTGTTTGATGATTCTTGGTGTTAGTAGGCTAGCTACTGTGCGAGCTATAGTACTTGCAAAACACTCGCCGAAGAGAAACATTGGGGCTGATGAGCTCGTGGTACGCTTATACTTATCCCTCATCGATCGACCAATAGCCCTAGCTCCTAAAATTGTAGGCTTAGCGATCGATAACCTAGGCGGGCTAGTTTGGCCTAGTGGGTTTCAGTGATATGACGTGCAACACAAAATCATAGCAGTGCAGGGACGTACTCCCTCCGTTCCAAAATAGATGACCTAGGCGGGCTAGTTTGCCCTAGTGGGTTTCAGTGATATGACGTGGTACAGTCCCGTCCAGTCTTCGCGTGTGGTAGCAGTATTGCGGGTACAGTAAGTTTTCTTGAAGAAGCGGAATTCAACGAAGTCATGATGGTTCCTTCGTCCGAAAAACTTACAGTGGGAAAGGTTGGGCCTGCGATACGACCGGGGTAGACCAGGATAATTTTGTGCATGGCAGGTGGACCAGGATGGTCGACGTCCCACATGTCAGCGAATGAAAGTATTCTTTCCGATATAGAGGACGAGCAACGAGTATTCATTGTTTATTTTTGATGAAAGCTATTGTCTCCACTGTTACGACGGAGGAGTGTGAAACACGGCAGCCCAGTGAACTTGGCATGTGCACCACTCCCTCCTTCCTCATGTAATGCCCAGGTTACAACTTTTTCTCACTTTCTCTCTATCTATTTCCTCTCAAATGTTTTTTACCTTTCTTTTTTAAGACACAATTGTTTTTTATGCCTTTTTTAGAATTATTTTTTTATACCTAGGAGCATGTGTAGAGACGGGCTCTTGCAGAGCCCACTCCTTGACTTTGTCAATGCCTCTCTCTCCTCCACATAAGGAGTACTACATGCTATGCATGCATGCGTCGGGCAGCTGGCGTCTTGAGGGGCCAGGGCGGTGAGAGCGGGCTCCAGAAGCGGTCTAGACTCTAGCATAATTTTGGTTTTTACAATATTTGTTTCTCCATTGACAGGTAGGCCCGCGTAGATAGATAAAGAACACGAGCTGATGAGGCGCATGCGGACTGTTTGACAGGTCAGCCAGACAAATACGGAGCTATACGCTGAGCTAGTGACCGTATAATCACCATATCTCGTATACAATGGTCAAAGTGAGCTATCAAGACAAGTTCGATGACCGCCAATGCATTTTACTCGGTAATAAATGACCGGGATTGAAGGGGAATCCAAATTTGCTTCGTCTTCTGTCCTTGAGCTCTTGACAAACCAATGCACTATACAGTTGTCCGGCCACTCCACCCCAGAGCTCTCACCAAGCGTCGTTCATGCCACCGCGCCGCACACTAACCGGTAAGGCAGCAATGGCATCCCGCCGTGCCGAGTTCCTCGCCGCCCACGACCGCACACAAAATGGTAGGGAAGCGATGGCATCCCGCCGTGCCGAGTTCATCGCCGCTCGCGACCTCACAACTATGTGGGAGGAATTTGAAGATGCCAAGGCCGAATGGGCGGTAGAGCAAGAGGCGGCCAAAGCCGCACAGAGGGAGCAGAAAAGTCAGAAAGCACTCAAGAAAAGAGAGGCCCGCCGCCGCAAGAAAGAAAAGGACGCACGCGCTGCTGCGGAGCGGCAGAGATCCAAGGATGGTGGGGTGTCGCCGACAAAGCTGGGAAGGAGAACAATGGCGTCTGGCCAGCATGTGAGAAGTAGCAGTACTAGTAGTTAGTGTGTGTGTGTGTGTGTCTGAGTACGAGCATGTACCAGTACTACTAGTTACTATTGTAGTTTTTAGAGCAAATTACCAGTACATTGGCCTAGACTAAATGGAAAAATTCCTATCCTAAGCATCAAATGGCATCTCTTTCTCTATAGGAATTGAGATGCATGTCATCTCACTTCCTATGATTTTCATATTCCTATCCTATGAACGAAAGGAGGCCTCTATTAGAGTAACTACTGTAGCTAGCAGTACTACTGGTACAGTAGTTTTCTTCAAGAAGCAGAATTCAACGAAGTCATGATGGTTCCTTCGTCCAAGCAACTTCAAAGTGGGAAGTGGGCCTGTGATTTGATGGCTCATTAGTCATTGTTACTGCGGCGCGACAACCTGCCAGGGTACTGGTCCACGGGCACCTATGGGACCGGCGGGCCGAGTCCCTTTCGGTTCGGCGGGGGCGGAGATCGTGCAAAGAGCGGATTGAGGCGATACACGCGAGCGATTTACCCAGGTTCGGGCCGCACGGATGCGTAAAACCCTACTCCTGCTTTGTGGTTTGTATTGATTTCTTGCTCGGGAGCGCGGAGTGCTACAGTACACACCAGCAGCTAGCAAGACCGAGAGTGAGTGTTCGAACCCCCCTCTACGTTGCACACGGGCCTCCTTTTATATGCTCAAGGGGTCACCGACAGGTGGCAACAGAGGCAAAGGGTAAAAATGGAAAGGAGCTGCGGTAGGTGCGGCTACCTGCTACAGTGTATCATACCTAACCCTGACGGCAGGGGACAAGGGCCTTAAATGCTCGTCTGTGTCGCCTAAACAGTGCAAAAAGAGACCGTCAGGGTCGCCACCGCTTGCCACGATGGCGATCTTGTCAGCGCCGCTTGCCACCGCACGCCGCTGGCTGCACAGCCTCCTGCCACATACGCCTGGAAGGGCCCCAGAGCGACACGTTGGTGGATATGCTAGAGCGCGGGCCTAGAGAGGTGGCTTGCCGCGGCAAGCGCCTTGCCGCTGTCGTTGTCTTGTTGAGTCCGGGAGCTTGTCGCTCACCGGGCCTTGCCGGGACGCGTGATGCACCGCGGCAAGTTCCTTGAAATGCCTTGGGTGGCCTTCCCGGCAAGCTCCTCTTGCCGGGGTCTTGGAATGCTTTTGTTAGCCTTCCCGGCAAGCTCCTCTTGCCGGGGTCTTGTCTTCTTGGTTTAGACACTTTGTTCTTGAATGGCTCCAAAGGAACCACGGAGGACCTTGGCGGTCACCCAGCAAGCCTTGCCGCGGGATGCTGCGACTGCCCGTGCACAAGTTCAGGATACTAGAGTACCCCTACTCTAGTACACCGACAGGAGCCCCTGGGCCTGGACCATACACGGTGCCGAGCGCTGTTGGGCCAGGCCCAAAACAGGGCACGGGCACGCGCGGCCTAGGTTACGCCGTATCCACCGCGCCCTCCCCGAACGGAACGCGTCGAATGCGGCGTCGTGGGAGAGATCGTGGGGGTTTCTTTATTCGGAAATGCAGAACGTCCCCCCCCCTTTATAAGCAGGGGAAACAGGGGCAGTTCGCCCATTCGCCCGTTGCTGTTCCAATCTCAGAAATCTCCGCCGCTCCCTCGCCTTCCCAAAGCTAAGAGAGAGAGAGCAGCGCTCCGCCCCCCATCGCCACCAGCGCCACCAACGCCGTCGACCTCCTCCACCATCTCCGCAATGGCTCCGAAAGCCGATAAGGGGAAGGCCGTGAAGTCGACCGAGGCGCAGCGGCTCGCGGCGCTACGGAAGGAGCGGGCCATCTTCCCCCCCAAGCTTGGCGCGAAGGAGCTGAGGGAGGACTACTTCCTTTTCTGGTCGGCGGAGACGCGAGCGCACCCGCGCACGAAGGTACTCCCCGCTGCCGCTTGGAAGAAGGCTCCGAATGGATACCCCTTTTTTGCTCTGTTCTTCTACTGCGGGCTCTGCCCGCCTTTCTCTGAATTCTTCTGCGACATCATGAATACCTACGGATTCCACCTCCTTGACTTCACCCCCAACGCCGTTCTGACCATGGCAGTTTTCGCACATCTCTGCGAAAACTTTGTCGGAGTCCTTCCCAACGTAGCTCTCTTCCGCCACTTCTTCATCCCCCGAGTAGAGAGAGGAGAGCCTCTGTCTGGCGGAATCGCCTGGATCTCAAGGGCCGGCAAGAAAGAGACCTATCTGGAGGGAGAGTTCCGCGGCAAGTGGGAGGAGTGGAGAGCAGATTGGTGCTGGATTGACGAGGAGAGCCCGCAGCCATTCACTACCCGGCGCCGAACCGCAGTAGCACGCGGCAGCGATTGGAGTGACGTGGCCCCGGAAGATGACAGGCTGAAGATTGCCGTCACCAGGATCCTACGCCTCAGGCTTGCCGGGCTTACTGTTGGCGCTGTTGGCGCAGACTTCCTTCGCCGCCGCATCGCCCCCCTACAGGAACGGGGGAGGCCGACTTGGGAGTTCAAGAATGCGGCAGATATCATGAGGCTGCGGCCGGGCCTCAACTACAACTTCACAGTCCTGGAGCTCAACACGATGCTGCAGGAGCTCTTCAAATATGACCCCCAACATCCCGAAGTTTTCAGGTTGCCGGGGGGTGTCGTCTCGCTATGCAACAATTCCTCACTCGACCGCATCCGTGCAATGATGCCGGAGTGCGACTCGCATGGAATTGTGCCAACTTGGCAGGAGCCTGCAGACGACGTCGTGCAGCAGTTCTTCGACGACTTGGTGGAAGTGCCGATCCGCGCCGACGAGAAGGATGGCCTCACCCGCGACACCACCGATGCAGAGATGGCGCTCATTGCCACCAGGCTGGAAGAGGCAGCGGCAGCCGTAGCCGCGGGCGAGTTTGGATTCACTGTGGAGGAGGCTGATGCAGCGGAAGCGGCAAGCCGTGCCGAGCGAGGGGAGCCCGCCGGCAAGAAGGAGCTTGCCGGGCGTGACGCCGAGCCGAGCGAGCCCGCCAAGGACACGAGCGGCTCGTTGGAAATCAACTCCTCTTCCTCCTTGTCTTCGAGCAGCTTGCCGCAAGCAGAGCCTCCATCCCCACCAAGAAGGCGTCTCCGCAAGGTCGGTGACATAGCGGAGCAGCGAGCGGGTCAACAGTCGCCACGCTGCGTGACACGCTCCACCGCAGCAAACACTGTTGCCGCGGGAGCGCCTCATGCTGCGACAGCCACTGGAGCGGAGTCTAGCCGAACCACCGCTTCAGTTCCTGCCGCTGCTCACGCCGCGCCGGCAGCCGGAGCGGGGGCGTCTCAGACCACCGCCACTGCTCCCGCCAAGCGTCCAAGGGAAGCTACCCCTCCGCCTCCTCGCGCCGGGCGCGCGCCGGACTTCGACTTCTCCGCGTTCAGCTCGGACGAGGAAGAAGAAGAAGAGTAAGCTTCTCTTGCTGTACTTGTAGTTCTCCAATTCTTGCTGTTTTTCTTGTATCTCATTTGCTTTTCTCTGAACTTGTTCCTCTTTAGGACTCTGGCCCAGAGAGCAGCAAAGAGGGCTAAGGTCCCGGTGATCGTCATCGAGGACGAGCCCACTGCGACAGCAAGTGGCGCACCTGAGACAACCTTGCCGGACCCGGCGACTTTCCTCCAGAGCAGCCCCCAGCGTAAGTGTATGATTTACTTTCCGCTGCGAGGCGCGCATGGGTACTTGTCTTTGCTAATGTCTGCTTGCTGATTTGTGTAGGAGCCGAGAAGCCCCACCAGGAGCCAAGGGAGAATCCCCCGACAAGGGAGAATTCTCCGGCAAGGGAGGGCTTCCCGGTAAGGGAGAAGTCTCCGGCAAGGGAGGGTTCTCCGGCAAGGGACAGCACCAGCGGCCCTCCGACGGCGGAGAACCTGACTACAGAAACTGGCACAGGTACTCCTCTTTCTTCAAAACTTCCCTCGGGTTCTTCTTCTTTTGATCTTTCTGAGTTTTTGCTGGATTTTGCTTGACTCTTCTCCCCTCGCCGGCTGTCAGACCCATCTACTGCGGAGCAGATGGAGACCGAGGTCGCCGCCGAGGACGTAGTCGGCGCTGATGATCCCGCCGGTGCCGAGGCCACCAAGGCTGCCGCCGCAGCAACTGGTGAGGGGTCTGGCGATCGTACTGACAGCCCAGAGGCCGCAGGAGCGCCAGGCGCTACGCCGACCGCCGACCCGTCCGCCGAAGCCGCAGCGCCAAGCACCGAGGAGCCCCAGCCGGGCGTCTACTTGAAGGCCGGCGACGACGTCTTCATCAATCTTCCCTGGGCATCAAGCTCCAGAGCGCCGGTCGAGGGGGAGATCTTCGACGGAGAAGTGCTTGCCTCCGCTGGGTTGACGGTGGTTGATGCGCCAAGCAGCAGCAACAACGAATCTGAATAGGAGCAGCTGCTGCGGAAGTTGCTGTCGCTCTACCGCGCGCGGCAAGCTAAGCTGGAGTCCCGCGAGGCGCTCGTCGCGAAGGCGGGAGCAGACATTGAAAAGCGCGCGGAAGAGCTCGGGGGCTTCCACCGGGAAGCCCTCCGATCCCTGGCGGAGGAGCGGGAGCAGCTCGCTGAAGCGCAGAAGGCCTTCCTCCTCGAGAAGGCCGAAGTCGAAGAGCGGCAGCGACTTGCCGCTGTGAAGCTAGCCGCGGAGGAGGGCGAGCTGGCGCAGCGGAAGGTCAATCTTGACGCCCACGAGGAGGAGCTTGCCGCGCGCGAGGAAAAACTCGGCGGAGCCCTCAAGCAGGCGGAGGACGCTGCCGCTGCCGCCGAGGCCGCCAAGGAGGAGTTGAAAACGAAGGTGGCGCAGCTAGAAGCCGATCTCGCCGAAAAGGGCAGAGAGCTCAGCGCCACCAAGGTCTCCAACGTGGATCTTGAGTTGAAGCTAACCACTTTGACCAAGACTCTAGACAGCGCCAAGAAGCAGAAGGCGGCCTTGAAGGAGGAAATCAAGGCCGACAAGGCGCTGTTGGAGAGTGCTGCCGCCGCCCAGAACACCTTCAGGGAGACCGTGACGCACTGGACAGAGAGTCTTGTGAACGCCGCCACGGACATCGACAAGGAGCTGGCGCAACTGGGGATGGAGGATCTCGGGTATCCCTCGGATGACAACCTCCAACCCAGCGCCAAGCTCGTCCTGTTCTTCAAGGGCGTGGCGACGGCCCTCCAGCGACTCCGGGAGAGGATTCCCAAGCAACTGGCTGACGAATCGCGCAAGATCTGCGCAGGAGCCCTCCAGAAAGTATTGATGAAGGTGGCCTTCCGCAATCCGGGCCTCCGCCTCACCAACATCCTCAGGACCTTGCCGCCAGAGGCTGATCTGGAGGAGCTCAAGGCCCTTGTCGCACCCATTGTGGACAAGGTGAGCGGGATCAAGAGGGTTGAAGGCGATCGCGTAGATTAGGCCGCCCATTTCTTCTTTCCTTGTCGCTGTTTATCATGTCATGAAAACAATCTGTTAGAGCTGCGACAAGCTACCTTTGTAATATAACTTTGTTCTGGGTATTAATTGCCATGTTATTCCCTTTACTTGATTCCTCCCTTTGTATGTTTCTTTTACCCTACACTTTTAGGGAACTTGCCGGTGCAGGCACCTTGGCTGCGAGCGCTGAGTGCGGAACGTTAGCAGCCTGCTGGCGGTGCCGCTACCGGCAAGAAACCTTGTCGCAACTAGTTGCAGCTCACTTAAGTTGTCGAGCGGACTCGAAACAAAGTAAGGGCGCTAGCAGCTCACTTAATTTGTTGAGCGGACTCGAAACAAAGTAAGGGCCCTAGCAGCTCACTTAAGTTGTTGAGCGGACTCGAAACAAAGTAAGGGCGCAACTAGCTACGAGTTGGTTCCACCGCGCATAGGTTTTCCATACAAAGTGCGGTCGTTCAAGGGAGATAACTTAAAATTTAAAAAATCTAATTGCTCAAACTTTGGCAACTTAGCTTTTCTGTCGTTTGCTTCCCGGCAAGGCGAAACTTTCTTGAACGACGCATGGTCCACACCATTATCTTCTCTTTTCCCCCCGGCAAACTTGTGGGCGAGGGAACCTTCTTTTCCTTGAGAAAAAAGAAAGAAGAGAAAATAAAGATATGGAGCCTTATGGCTCGTTATTGCTTACCGGGGAGTTGGTGCTGCACAAAGTGTCAGATCATATATGCCAGAAAATAGAAAGCATGAAATCGACAAAATGTGCGGAGCACATGAGCTTTACTTATGCACGGGGTCTGCGCCCGGCTTTATACAAAGGATTACATGCAACAGCGGCAAGACTTGTACAAAAGGTGGTTGCCGGAACAGGTTCCGGTAACCGCGCCTTACGGGTAAAACTTACGAAGATGCTCAATGTTCTAGGAGTTGCTCACCGGAATGCCATCCTCGGTCTCAAGGCGGACAGCGCCAGGCCTAGTGACTCGTTTCACCCGGTAAGGGCCTTCCCACTTCGGCGTCAACTTGTTGGAATTCTTGGCGGACTGAACACGCCGAAGAACAAGGTCGCCTTCCTCGAGACTTCTGGCGTTAACTTTGCGGCTGTGGTAGCGGCGCAAAGCTTGCTGGTAGCGAGCAGCTCGCACAGCAGCCTGAAGACGGTCTTCCTCAAGGAGCAGTGCGTCATCTTGTCGCAGCTGCTCTTGCTCGAGCTCATCATAAGCGAGCACTCGAGGTGACCCGTATACGAGTTCCGTGGGGATAACTGCCTCTGCTCCATAGACTAGAGCGAAAGGTGTCTGGCCAGTGGCTCGATTTGGCGTCCTCCTGATCGACCAAAGAACCACCGGCAGCTCCTCGATCCAGTTTCTTCCGCACTTGTGCAGCCTGTCGAAAGTTCTGGTCTTGAGCCCGCGCAGCACTTCAGCATTTGCCCTCTCCGCTTGACCATTGCTTCTCAGGTGAGCAACAGAAGCGAAGCAGACCTTGGCGCCAAGATCTTGGACGTACTGCATGAAGGTGCGGCTCGTGAATTGTGTGCCGTTGTCGGTGATTATCCTGTTAGGGATCCCGAAGCGGCAAACAGTCGACCTGAAGAACTTGACTGCTGACTGTGCTGTCACCTTCCTCACTGGTTCCACTTCCGGCCACTTTGTGAACTTGTCGATTGCAATGTACAAGTACTCAAAGCCCCCGACTGCTCGGGGAAAGGGGCCGAGGATGTTGAGCCCCCAGACCGAAAATGGCCAGGATAAAGGGATCGTCTGGAGAGCTTGAGCTGGTTGGTGTATTTGCTTGGAATGGAACTGGCACGCTTCACACTTGGTTACTTGTGCAGTTGCATCCTGGAGGGCTGTTGGCCAGAAGAAACCTTGCCGGAAAGCTTTGCCGACAAGTGCTCTTGCGCCAATGTGGTGACCACATATGCCTCCATGTATCTCTGCCAATAGCTTTTGTCCGTCTTCCCGGTGAATACACTTCAATTTCACACCGTTGAGTCTTCTTCTGTACAGTGTCTTGTCGACAAACTGGTACATACTTGACTGCCGGGCTACTCTTTCCGCTTCTTCTTGCTCCTCGGGAAGTTCTCCTGTCTGAAGGAAACGGACAATCTGCTGCGCCCATGCTGGAGCTTGTGGCTCGACAACAAGGACTAAAGGCAAATCTGCCGCTGCGGGAACATCCGCTTCTACGGCGAGAACCTGCGGCTCTGCCGGAGCTTGACGTTCCCAGGCAAGCTTGCCGGAGCAAAACTTGCCGGGAGCTTCTGCTTCAACGGAACAAACCTTGGGGTTTGCCGGAGCGGACTGCTCCTCAGCGCTCTTGGCGTTGATCTTGGGGACTGCTGCGGGAACATCCGCTTCTACGGCGAGAACCTGCGGCTCTGCCGGAGCGTGACGTTCCCCGGCAAGCTTGCCGGAGCAAAACTTGTCGGGAGCGTCTGCTTCAACGGAAGGTTTGCCGGAGCAGACTACTCCTCAGCGCTCTTGGCGTTGATTTTGGGGACCTTCCTGGCGGCGGCTTCGGGAAGCTCTGCCGGAAAATAGTCACCAGAAACCAACTTCCTCTTTTTGCTCTGTCCAGTTGATGGTGCTACGGACGGCTGAGTCAGCTTGAGCACAAAGATCCCTGGTTTCACAGGTAACTTAAGTGCGGCGCACTTAGACAGGCCATCTGCAATGGTGTTCTGAGCTCTTGGAACATGCTCCATTTGTAGGCCGTCAAAGTGCTCTTATAGCTTTCTCACTTCGTCAACGTAAGCTTCCATCAACGGACTCTGATAGTTCTTGTTTACTTGGCGGACGACAAGCTGTGAGTCACCCCTGACAATGAGCTTCTTGATCCCAAGGTCTGCCGCGATCCTGAGACCGGCAAGCAAGCCTTCATACTCTGCAGTATTGTTTGTTGCTTGCTCCTTGGGAAAGTGCATCTGGACTACGTACTTGAGGTGCTCTCCGGTGGGTGCGACAAGCAGCACACCAGTGCCGGCACCTTGCAGCGAAAAGGCACCATCAAAGTACATCAGCCATTCCTTGCTTACTTCCTTGTCGGGAATGCTCATTTCTGGAATTTCTTCATCTGGTGTTGGCGTCCATTCTGCTATAAATTCTGCCAATGCTCTGCTCTGGATAGTTGAAGTACTTTCAAACCTGAGGCTAAAGCTTGACAGTTCCAGTGCCCACTCAACAATCCTGCCTGTCGCTTCTGGATTCTGCAGTATCCTCTTCAGCGGAAAGCGAGTGACAACTGTGATCTCATGTGCTTGGAAGTAATGGCGCAGCTTTCTCGAGGCCATGAGAAGGCCAAAAAGCAATTTCTACATGCCAGAGTACCTTGACCTAGCCCCCTGCAGAAGGGAACTGACAAAGTAAACTGGGCGCTGCACCATTTTCTTCTGTATCTCCTCCTGCATCTGCGCAGATCCATCTTTGTCGGGACCAGAGCTTGTCGGGGAAGCCCCCTGCTTGTCGCTGAATGTGCTTGCCGTGGTTGCTGGCTCATCATCTGCCTCCCTCTCTGCTACTAACGCAGCACTAACCACTTGATTGGTTGCCGCTACATACAGCAGCAACTTCTCTTGTGGCTTAGGTGCGACAAGTATTGGAGGGGAGGACAGGTATCCCTTCAAGTCTTGTAGCGCAGCCTCCGCTTTCGGAGTCCATCTCATTGGACCTGCCTTTTTCAATAATTTGAAAAACGGCAGGGCGCGCTCAGCAGACCTAGAGATAAACCTGCTGAGAGCAGCCACGCAACCGGCAAGTCTTTGTACATCCTTGACGCGCTTGGGTGCTTCAATCTGCTCAATGGCCTTGATCTTGTCGGGATTGGCTTCAATTCCCCGCTGAGACACGAAGAACCCAAGAAGCTTGCCGGAGGGAACTCCAAACACACACTTCTCTGGGTTGAGTTTGAGGCTGATCTTGCGCAGATTTGCAAAGGTCTCGTCTAAATCTTGAATCAGGGTTGCCCTGTCCTTGCTCTTGACCACTATATCATCCATGTAGGCTTCCACATTTCTGTGTATGTGCGGTTCAAGGGCGACATGGACTACTCTTGCAAATGTTGAACCAGCATTTTTTAATCCGAAAGGCATCCGTATAAAACAATACGTGCCACATGGAGTAATAAATGCGGTCTTCTCCTCATCCTCTTCTGCCATGAAGATCTGATGATATCCTGAGTATGCGTCAAGAAATGAAAGCAAATCACATCCGGCTGTGGATTCAACAATCTGGTCAATGCGCGGCAAAGGAAATGGGTCTTTGGGACAAGCTTTGTTAACATCGGTAAAATCGATACAAAGTCTCCATTTCCCGTTTGCCTTGCGCACAACTACAGGATTGGCCAACCACGTAGGATGGAGCACTCCTCTGACAAGGCCTGCTGCTTCCAGCTTCTTGATCTCTTCTGCTATGAATTCTTGGCGCTCCACTGCCTGCTTCCTAACCTTCTGCTTGATGGGCCGCGCATGAGGACAAACGGCAAGGTGGTGCTCAATTACTTTCCTGGGAACACCGGGGATGTCAGACGGTTGCCACGCAAACACGTCGACATTCGCCCGCAGGAAGGCAATGAGCACGCTTTCCTATTTAGGGTCGAGAGTGGCACTGATGGTGAAGGTACCACCAGTGCCGTCCTCCTTGGCGGACACCTTCTTCGTCTCTGGTGGAGCTGCCATCGTCTTCTTACACTTGCCGGTGGAGCTCGATGGTGCGTCCTCGACGGCAGCGCAGCACTCCAAAGAGGTGCGCTTGCCGGAGTGGGCATCAGAACTCTTGCCGGACTTGGTCTTCTTCCCCCCAGGAGCTTCAGCGGCAAGTGACTCGCGTTCTGCTGCGGTTGCTGCTTCCCGGTAGATCTTGTTGGCGCAGATAAGAGCATCCTTCTTGTCGCCGGGGACAGAGATGACGCTTATCGGGCCTGGCATCTTCAGCATGTTATATGCGTAGTGAGAGGCTGCCATGAACTTGGCGAGTGCTGGACGGCCAAGTATCCCATTGTAAGGTAATGGAATATCGGCAACGTCAAAAGTGACCCTCTCAGTCCTGAAGTTCAGCTCGCTGCCAAATGTTACTGGCAACGTGACCTTCCCCTTCGGCTTGCTCCTTCCCGGATTGATTCCTTGGAATGTGCCGGTCTCTTCGAGCTCGCTGTCAGGGATCTGGAGTTTCTGGAGTACAGCGAAGGAGATCAGGTTCAAGCCGGCCCCGCCGTCAACTAACATCTTAGTGACTTTGAGGTTGCGGATAGTTGGTGAAACCAACATCGGCAAGCACCCGACTGCAGTTGTGCGATCAGGGTGATCCTCAATGTCGAAGATGATAGGCGTGCTGGACCATTTTAGAAGCTTGCGTGACTCGACAGGCGGCTCTGCTGCATTGACTTCCCGCACCCATTGCTTGAGTTGGTGGTGTGAAGCATGCAGAGAAGCACCGCCGTCAACGCACAAGACCTCTGTGGCTTTCTGGAACTCCTGCTCACTGGTCTCAACATCATCCATGTCTTCGTCGTCGTCGTCGTCTTCATCATTGTCGCGGCCGCGGGGAGGTCTATCTCCTTGCCGCTGCTTGGCCTTGCCGTGGCGTCCTCCCCAGCCGACGCGCTTCTTGCCAGATTCTCCAGCACCTCCTTGGGCCCTCTCCTTGTCGCGTCACTCGTACTCAGCTTTTTGCTGCTGGACAAGCTGCTCGACCTTTTTGCAGCTCTGGAGGTCATGGCCCTTGGTGCGGTGAATCTTGCAGTACTGCTTGTCGGTGCCGTCCTGCTTGTCGGCGACCGCCATAGCCTGGCAGTTGGTGCACACGGCAACCTCCTTGCCGGAGCTACCAACTTTGGCCTTCTTGGCGCCACCTTCGTTGCCGGACTGCTCAACGACTAGCACCTCTTTGTCTTTCTTCTTCCTGTTCCGCCGCCGGTTTCTCTTTGTCGGGGCAGCATCCTCACTGTCAGATCCTTCTGCTCTGGTCTTCTCTCCGGGGAGTTTCCTCCCTTCCTCAGCACGTGCACACTTGTCGGAGAGGGCATACAACTCACTGACGTCTCTGATCCTGCACATCACCATCTCCTCCCGCATCCCGCGGTTACGCACGTTCTGATGAAACGCGCTGATGACCGCGGCGGGGTGGACGTCTGGGATGTTATACTGTACACAGCTGAACCTCTGAATGTACTTGCGCAGGGGCTCTCCTTCCTTCTGGGCGAGCAGATGAAGGTCGCTTTCTTGGCCATGAGGTTTGTGGCCGCCTGTAAAGGCGCCGACAAACTGATGGCATAGGTCTGCCCATGAGGATATGGAGTTGTCCGGCAAGTGCATGAGCCAGGACCTGACGTTGGGCTTGAGCACCAGCGGGAAGTAGTTGGCAAGGATCTTGTCGTCCCGCCCCTCGGCAGCCTGCACCGCGATGGTGTAGATGCTGAGGAACTCTGACGGATGCGTCTTGCCGTCGTACTTCTCTGGTACATCTGGTTTGAAATTCTTCGTGCTGGGCCACTGGACTTGCCGCAGCTCATGAGTGAACGCAGGGCAACCTACCGCGTACGGCAAGTCGCCCGGTTCCCCTGGCACATGCATGTCGACTGAGGGCCTAGCGCGCTGGTCTGATTGACGTCGCGCTTCTCTTCGGCGCTCGATGCGAGTACGAGCGTCTTCTTGTTGTCGTTCTTGAAGAACTTGGCGCTGATCACGACGAGCTCGCGGATCTGACGACGCGGTGGAGTCGCTATCGAGGTGGATCCGGCGAGTCGGCGATCTTGGCCTTCGGGGCGGAGAGTGCATAGTAGTTGCACCCCCTCCAGTCTTGTTGTCTCCGGCTCGTGCCTGGCTGGCTTGCCGCGGCTGCGACGTGCTCGGCTGCCGTGGAGTGTCGCCGTTGGCGAAGCCGATGAGACTCTGGATGGTGGCCCTCCAATCGTCGATCTTGTCCGTCGTTGGAGGGTAGTCTAGGAGCAGTTGAGCTCGCGCCAAAGCTTCTGCTGCAGTGGCGGGTGGTGGTGGCGAACAGTGCGAGGAGCGGGATATGCTCGGACTTCTAACCACGTTAGGAGGAGCAATATCCTGTCCAGGCGACCGTGCCTCGCTCGCGCCAGCATGTTGGCGTGCATGCTGGTCTTGAGCGCTCCGAGATCCACCAGCTCGATCTTGGTCTAGCAAACGCATGGTACCGTGAGCACCATGGCGCTGCCGGTCCCGCGCCTCATGAGATGGGCATGGTGCATGTACGGACGCCGAGGTCTTGGAGTGCGCCCAGTCGTTGTGGGAGCCGGCTACGCCGCTGATGGGCAGCGCAGCCTCGTCCTTGGACCTGGCAGCACCGTGAGCTCCCTCGTCGATGCCTGTTCTTCCGCTAGCGCCCGCCCCACCATCCGTTTGCTCCGGTGGTGGTGGGTAAGGCGCGGACGGAGCAGCCGCCTCCGAAGCCTTCTTCTTCGGCGGCATGTTGACGAAGATGATGAAGGTCTAGCTCGCGAGAACGCCGGATCTGGTTCACACAACTTCGACGCCCCCTACCTGGCGTGCCAAAGATGCCGGGGTACTAGTCCACGGGAACCTATGGGACCGGCGGGCCGAGTCCCTTTCGGTTCGGCGGGGGCGGAGATCGTGCAAAGAGCGGATCGAGGAGATACACGCGAGCGATTTACCCAGGTTCGGGCCGCACGGATGCGTAAAACCCTACTCCTGCTTTGTGGTTTGTATTGATTTCTTGCTTGGGAGCGTGGAGTGCTACAGTACACACCAGCAGCTAGCAAGACCAAGCGTGAGTGTTCGAACCCCCCTCTACGTTGCACACGGACCTCCTTTTATATGCTCAAGGGGTCACCGACAGGTGGCAACGGAGGCAAAGGGTAAAAATGAAAGGAGCTGCGGTAGGTGCAGCTACCTGCTACAGTGTATCATACCTAACCCTGACGGCAGGGGACAAGAGCCTTAAATGCCCGTCTGTGTCGCCTAAACAGTGCAAAAAGAGACCGTCAGGGTCGCCACCGCTTGCCACGATGGCGATCTTGTCAGCGCCGCTTGCCACCGCATGCCGCTGGCTGCACAGCCTCCTGCCACGTACGCCTGGAAGGGCCCCAGAGCGACACGTTGGTGGATGTGCTGGAGCGCGGGCCTAGAGAGGTGGCTTGCCGCGGCAAGTGCCCTGCCGCTGTCGTTGTCTTGTTGAGTCCGGGAGCTTGTCGCTCACCGGGCCTTGCCGGGACGCGTGATGCGCCACGGCAAGTTCCTTGAAATGCCTTGGGTGGCCTTCCCGGCAAGCTCCTCTTGCCGGGGTCTTGGAATGCTTTTGTTAGCCTTCCCGGCAAGCTCCTCTTGCCGGGGTCTTGTCTTCTTGGTTTAGACACTTTGTTCTTGAATGGCTCCAAAGGAACCACGGAGGACCTTGGCGGTCACCCGGCAAGCCTTGCCGCGGGATGCTGCGACTGCCCGTGCACAAGTTCGGGATACTAGAGTACCCCTACTCTAGTACACCGACACAACCTGGGTGACTCCCTTGGAGTTCTGCGTGCATGGCAAGTGGACCAGGATGGTCGACGTCCCACATGTTAGCGAACGGAAGTATTCTTTCCGATATCAAGGAGCAAGGAAACCGCCTGGTATAGTATCACTACTGATTGGTTTGCAAAAAATAGTATCACTGCCGATTTATAATTATTTTTTATTTCTGATGAATGCTAGCGTTTCAACTCTTATGATGAAGGGTGCCAAACACGGCACGTGCTGGATGTCCCACACGTCAGCGAAAGGAGTGGGACATGAACAGCGTGGTAGAGCCCAGCGTAAAAAAACAACGTGGTAGAGCGTCTCCACTTCTTCCACTTCTGGGTCGGAGACCACACGTAGTAGTACTTAGTGGTATGAACGATACAAAGTGCGACCTGGAGACAAAGACACGTCTAGTTGGAAGGTCTCGGGGCATACACGTAAACAAATATAAAGTTAATATGTGCCTCCAACTAATATAGTAGTAGTAGAGTACTTAGGCACGTACTCCATAACATCACCGTGCATTGCACGTACAACATTTAGTGGTAGTACGTAGTAAGAGACAAATGCCGCCCAAGAGTTCCCTTCTCGACCTACTTTTGGGTGTTTGGTAGAGTGTATGGAGGGTGCATGAGTCCACACTAGTTTAGCACAAATACACTAGAAGCATGCATGAAGAGGGGTGTTGAGTTGAGCATGCATGAAGAGGGAACAACTATGCTGAGACGAGAACGCAACCAAACACACTCTATATGCCACGCATGTTCATACCATTTGTGCCTTTCTACTTCACTTACTACGCTACATTACTCAGGTTCGTACGTCCACTCCTGGGTACATGTTCGTCTCGTAGTTCCAGTCCCATGTGTTCTTCATATAGATGGAACTATCCTTGCATAACACGTGCACCTTGATGCTAGATGCCTCGCGTGTTGGCAAAAGGATGAACAAAGCTCACGTAAAAAAATAGAGTGGAAGAACATAGATTCTGGACGACAGAGAAGGAGCAAGGAACCTCGCGGTGGAGCATCTGCACTCATAATATTTAATATTATTCAGAGATATAAAATTAACCAATCATCTCCACAGTGGACTGGAAGAGTACGAAACACGGCAGCCCAGTGTAGTATCATACTAGTACATGGCTAACCCACGCTATCACCACATTTCTTGGCTTCTGTGCGATACCTATCTCTAGTAATCCAGCAGCCTGTATCGCTTCTCCCTCCTCGTCTCTATCAAAGTGCGGCGGGCTGGCGTTTCTGCTGTTTATTGAGGTCGGTTAACTATCACATGTTAGCGACATGCCAAGAGCATTCTAAAAAAATCCATTCACGTTTCGTTTTCAAAAAGAAAAAAATCCTTTCACATACGAATTCGCCTGTATGCTTTGAGCAACTTGCATGTCCTATACTGCTCCTGTTTGATACTCTAACTTAGCTAGAGGTTAGACTAACTCATGACTAACCCTGAACTAACTGTAGCCAAAGAGGTGTTTGGGTGACAGGGTTAGATTAACAATAAATGCACTTCATGGAGAGAGAAAAGTGATTTTTCAGTGGTCCCAATGAGAACTATCTCAAGTTAGCACCTCTTGGGTGGGATAGTTTTTTTTGTGGGTTTAGTGCAACTTGCTCTAATTTAAACCCTCATGCTTGGATAGTTTAGGGCTATTTGAGCCCCAACTAGCTCAAACTAACTCTAACCCATGGATCCAAACAGGGCATATGGCCAGTCTCGACGCGGAGTAGTCGCGTGCACCGGGAAGCGGCGCTCTCTCAGCCGTCGTGCCACTTCAAAGCCGGTGCTAGTGAGAGGTCGCCTCCGCTCTGGCTGGGCATTAATGCGGCATTGACGCTCCAGGGGGATGCTGACCGTTTCACACGGGAAGCGCGCGCTGGCAAGGGAGTATAGGTTTTGAACCGTTTCAGGTGTAGTACTGGTAGTTTGCAAAACTACTCAATTATTGCACTCAGTTTCCTAAGAAATTGTGGTAAAAAAACGTTACTCCACAGCCCGCTTCCCTTCTCCTTCCTCTTCCACCGCCCGGGCATGTCCGTGGGAAGCGACCGTTCAACCCTTATATAGGAGTGCTAGCACAAAAAGATGCATGCATGACCACTAAAATTTCCATATTAAAGCGCCGCTCCGGCGGGAGTATGGCGTATGTTGTTACCTTCGGCCGGCCCATGGCTACCGGGCGACGGCGACCAGAGAAGAGGCGGCGGGAGGGGAATGAATGCAGCTATTGTTTGGGTTCGCCTTCTGGCTTAAATAAATGCGCAGCATCACGTGTACCCGCGGGTGCACAAATTGTAACATACGTGTCTGCTTAAGTGGGCGTCATGTAACTGGTGTGTGTGAGAGAGAGATTCCGAGAGATAGAGTGTGTGTGTGCGACTCTACTCTTCGGGCATGTACTCAACCTTTTGCATCGGGATATAAGTATAATGGTATTTACTTTAGCTAGTGATTTACGTGGCCATGTTAACGTGGTTGTGTCAAAAAAGTGTCACTTCCTGCTCATGATTTGCATTATATAATTACAAGCAAGATTCTCGTGCATTGCACGGAACATCAATATGCATTTTTTGCAGAACACCTGTTGTGATTGACCCATGCAGGAGTAATCTCATGTGTAAAAACTAGTGATATCTCAAGAATTTTATCGGAACACTGGTATCTCGAGAATGTCATCGAAAAAATGAAATATGAGAGATAAGGCGAGGAGGAGTGGAGCATGGTGGTGACTGGTGGTCGGAATGGGTGGAGGCATGGGGATGGACGGCGCCGGCAGGCGGCAGCGGCCACCATGCATGCTAGATTGTTCCAGAGACTTATTCCTTTTTTAATTGCTGAGCAATGAGGTTGCGAGAGATAATGATGTGGAGAGAGGTGCTGGTATCTTTTGTAAAATTATCATAGTTTGCTTTCTATCCTCAGATATAGATCATACGGTCTGTATTACAAGATGGCAGGCACACCATCACCACCAACTCGTTTTTTATAAGGGTACAGATGATAAGTTTGCTGACTACTAAAGTAAAGTGGAATTTGTCCATGTTATGCAAGTAAATAAAGGTGATTGTTTATCATACAGGTAAGGTTGGATGAAGGGTGGTAGGAACAAATGCTCCGCCTAGAGCATGTGTGTGTGAGATGGAGTCTTAGTGTGTGTGTGAGAGAGAGAGAGGAGAGAGAGATGGAGTCTTAGTTTGTGTGTGTGTGAGAGAGAGGGCGAGAGATGGAGTCTTAGTGTGTGTGGGGGGGCGTGCGTGCTTGCGTGTGTGTGTTTGTGTCTGTGTGTGTGTGAGAGAGAGAGATGGAGTCTTAGTGTGTGTGTGTGTGTTGGGGGGGTGCGTGCATGTGTGTGTGTGTCGCGGGGTCCTCTGTGGCGGATATAATTTAAGTGTGCATGGCTTTCATCATAGAGAGGTGATGTGTATGGCAGAGGCCACCAACGATGGGGTGCGAGAGAGAAAATGCCCGTAGAGAGGGGAGAGAAGGTGTGTGCACGTGAGAGGAGTCGACTTCGAGAGAACGTGTTTGTTCGAGAGACACCAAGGAAGACTACTATATATCAATGGTGCATGTAGGCGGGAATTAAACTAAGGGATGGTCTTATTGGTTTCGGGGATATAGGGGAAGAGTGAGAGGCGGAGGGGTAGCTAGAAGGAGATTGTTAAGTGTGAGTGTGTGTTTTACCCATCCAGGCGGAAGTTATGTGCACAAAAGAGGAGAACGATTCGATGTGGCGTTAGGATTGAGGGTAATTAAGTACGTATGGAGACATAGAGACCTTGAACATGCATGTGTCAGAGGTATACATGTATACGTGGGATGTGTGTGTGCGCGCGCGCGCATGATCGAGATAAAAGAAAGAAGACATAAGTCATAAGATCAACGACGTGGGAGAGACGGATCGGTATGACAATATGCATGCATGTGAGAATGCATGGAAGAAGTCACGACAATTGAGCATGTGTTTTTGTCTTTAAGAGATAGTGGCGTGGGCAGGAGCATGCATCTATGGCGAGCAGAGGGAGTGAGGCGCAACGATTGTGCAAAAGAGACCAACCTATAAATGCATATGTATGGAGAGACATATATAGTATGGGTGATAGGAAGCAAGACTCCGTGCGAGAAAGAAATGTCGACGGAGAAACTACAGATAGATACAGAGATGGAGATGCTAGCTAGAGGGACATCCGCTAGTTTGGGTGTTGGAGATGACCGTCGGGTGGTTCAAAGGGTGAAGTTATATATGTGTGTGAGAGGGCACTTGACTGCATGTAGAGAGAAACATATGTAGTGTGCGTGATAAGAATCAAGAGTGAGGGCGAGAAAGAAGGTTCATGGAGAAACAGATAAATAGAAAGATAAAGATGCTAGCTAGTGTGCGTTAGAGATAGGAGTCGAGTGGATCAGAAGGTTGGGTTATGTGTGTGGGTGTGAGAGAGATAGAGAGAGGGTGTGTGTGAGTCACATAGAAGCAGATATCAGAGAGAAATGAGATCCAGAGAGACGGAGTTTTGTGTCCGTGCGAGAGAAAGATATTTCACAACGAGAGTGATAGCTAGAGAGATATACGAGGGAACGCAAGATATCTCTAGGGAGAGAGGGTGTGTGTGAGCGACATACAAGAGAACAATGGAGAAATATGAGACCCTGGGAGACAGAGTTTGTGTTTGTGTGTGAGAAAGAGATATTGATGAGGAAGAGTCGTAGGTTCTCATATCTAAGGAGCGAAAGACATCTCTGCATGAGGGGTGTGCGAGTGGCACACATGGGAATAGTAGAGAGAAATGAGACCTCGGGAGACAAAGTTTTGTGTTTGTGTGAGAGAAAGAGATTCCACATGGAGAATCATAGTTAGAGACACATAGCAGGGAGCGAGATATACTTAGAGAGAGATAGAGTGATGAAGGTCGAGGGAGAGAGTACCATCAGTGTGTTACGAAGATAAAAGATCATTGTCGACATATAGGTAGCACGAGAGATACCTGAGAGACGATGAACGCGTATAGGTCTAGAGAGATAGTCTTATACAAGCATGAGTGATAGCTATATGAGAAGAATATCTAGATTAAAGGGGATTCAAATATTTAAACTGGAGATCACGACATCGATAATATCATAACGCAAATTGGTGTATCAAACATGCATATTCATTTGAATTTGGGCACATGTGTAATGTTATATAGTTTATCAATATTGGTGATCCATAGATTCTTCAATTACAAACAATGCATGGTTTATATGCAATTAATGTCTAAACGGGATTACACTATATGTTGCGTGTGTGAAACACATTATACATGTTTGAGAAGTAAAAAAACCCGCATGAAACACACAATAATTGGAGACAGTTAGCGAGGAATGCATACATTGGATTTCAACATAAAGTGGTTTCAAATATTTGAAAATCTATATTGATGGATACAACCTTATGAATCTGAGACCATGCCATTTGTAAACCATATTTATGTATAAATGGTGTTGTGATTTTGAAAGTATATATAAAAAATGATGTATATAGAATGTAATTCCAATTGAAAATGGATCCCGCCCAGAAAAAAAATAGAATACAAACGGGATTCGAATTGAGTTGGCATGGTAAACGTGCACTCTGCAAAATTTGAATGAAGCGGGGAAAGTCGCAGTAACCGCCCGGAACCAAAATCTACGAGATGGAAATCACTGCTGCCTATCCCTGCCACGCAAAGCCTATATGCTGGATTTCTATAGGTTTCGATAGGGGTAGGTTTGTAATTTCACCCAAACGTGCCATAAGCGCCTCTCACCCGGATTCATACACGGTGGGAGCCAAAACGCAGTGTGTCCTAGGCCGAAATCGACTCCCTCCCTGATTCATATTCATACACGGTGGGCGCTAAAAACAAACTCTCATCGGCAAATATTCGGTGTATCCGAGATTACCGTCCTATCCCCGACCGACTAGTGTTGCTGTGATGTAGTAGAATTTTGAAACGGGGGCTAAGTTTGTAAATTTCCTCGCATTTGAGACAAGCGCGCCCTGAATACATGGTTCCCCCCTTCCTCTCTACCTCCCTTTTCCCCATTCGTACTCCGTGGGCGCCAAAACACCCTCTCCACCCCACCCTCCTCCGTCCGCCATCGTCCACCACCCCATCCACCGCCGTCCTCCTCCACCATGCCGAAGCTGATACCCCGACGCCAAGAGATCGACCTCTCTCATCCACGGCTTCGGACCGGGATCCTTGCATCCCGTCCTCTCGCTTCATCCCCGCCGTCGTCCACCTTGTCGGCGCCGCTCCTATGACCGTCTCGTCCACCGCGCCCCGCCGCCACCATCTACCCTCCTAGATCTGCTTCCACGCCACCGACAGCCATCACTACCGCAGCACCGTCAAAATCTCAGCAGATGCCTACATGGCGCCGCACAAGAGGCGGTACTCTTTCGTATCTGCTCAACTTATTTATCGCAGCAAGAAAATAGATCGCCACTGCTTTACTCTGATTTCTTGTCTTGGTTGCGAAGTTGCCTTTGTCTAGTTTGCACCTTCAGATCAGCCATGGCATGCTCAACACCATACTCGCAATGCTTATGGTTTTCCCCTTTTATATTCCACACTAGTTAAATCACAGTAGACTAAATTTCAAAATTGGGTCAGTCGATTTTTCAGAGCTCGCCGGAGTTCGCCAGTGCGATCGAAGGGGCTCGGGTGGTTGTGGGGCCTCGCTGAACGAAGAAAACTCGACGCGGGTGGGGGTTGGGGTGGGGGTGGGGGTGCTCGTGGCGGAGGAACACAGACGCTGGGGGCCAGTGGTCCGGCCGGCGGCCCGTGCGGTGTTCTGTATGGGAAGAATCAGAGACGAGAAAGAAGAAGGGTTAGGAGATGTAGGATCTTCATCCAACCGCCTGAAATGGTCGGGAGACAGCTAGGAGTTGCATTCTTAATGCGCTCTGGTTCATCATGTGTGGGCACTGTGCAACCAACATTTTATTATCCAAAATCTGCTTGCTCTTCTTTACCATGTTCCTCTTTCGTTCTTCTTTAATATGTACTCTCTCTGTTCCTAAATACAAGTCTTTGTATAGATTCCACCATGGACTACATATGGAGCAAAATGAGTGAATCTACACTCTAAAATGTACCTGGATACATCTGTATGTGATCCATAGTGGAAATCTCTACCAAGACTTATATTTTGGAACAGATGGAGTATGATAGTAGTACAGTATGTTCCTTGTACTGAAGATGAGCATGGACATTTGCAGTGTAGAGGTCTATACGGTCGGTTGTGATGGACACTTTGAGCCTCTTTGATTCGTAGGATCTTGTAAACATAGGAATAAGATTTGTAGTGGCCTGCCCACTTGAATCCTATAAGAATAGCAAGGAAATGCGGGGAGCTGTGTCGCCTTTGAGAGTTACATTGAATTAACAGTACCGCACCTTCACTTGAAGAGAGCTGGTATCCGAAGCCTTTCTAGTCGTACCGGCAATACTAGCACATATATTCCAGCAAGTTCCACTTTGCTGATTTTACTCTGATGCTTAAGGTTTTCCCGTTATATCTACACTATGATCTGTGTAGCTGCTTTGTGTCGCACTAGCAGCAGTCCACTCTTTAAGCTAAACACTGCAATGACTTATAAAATTGGCACCAAGGCATTGAGTGCCATTCTGGATGCAATGAAACTCATACGCTCCCCACCTGTTGATTCTTGTTCAGAATATCATCCTAATGACTATTCTAACCTCGAGGAGTCAAAGGCAGATGGCATGTCCTGTTCACCCATCAAGGTGCCTGTTCTAATTTGGCAATGTTTTATTGATTGCAGGTATCTTGCATATGTTGTCTTGCATTTCTTCTACTTTGTTGCACCGCCATCTGCTTAGTTTACTCATCATATATGTCGAGATGCCATGCCCATCCATTATCAATACATATTCCATCTGTCATCATACCATGCTTTTCCACTCAAATGGTGTTCTTGTGCATCAAACATCAAAAAGGAAGAGGTTGATTGCCGAATCTGAAGGAGCACCAGCAAAGTCCTTGAAAAACGTGGTGGTGCCGGAGAAATCACACAACACCCCACTTATATTGGCTGCCAGTGACACAAAACGTAGGACCGACTCCAGCAGACTGTACCCATACTTCACTGGCCACACCACTAGCCCCACCCCACAGGACCTGCACTCTAGCAAAAGGTATACCGATTTCATTTGCCATAGCACCAGCTGTACCACAGAAAAATCCCACTCCGGCAAAAAGTACAGCAAGTCCATCGGCCGAAGACATATCCCAACTGCAGAGACGGCCAATTCCTGCAGATTGGAACCCCATTCCACTTATTCCCAGATTAAAAGACAATGCTTTCAATGTTGTTAGGGACTACGTGCATATATTCCCATCATGGGAAGATTTTTGTGAAGACAAACACCATTTTCACGTCTTCCTATCCAACTTACGTCTAAGTGCTATTATTCATGGCTATTATTTTCCTGTTTTCTGCCGATTGAACACATCAATGATTTACATTACATTGTTGTAACTAGGCGAGGGTCAATCTGGATAGTCATGACGAGCAAAGCTTGCTTGTGCTTTTCAAGGAAGCATTGCAGCAGTATCGGTGTTACCTGAGGAAATCACACTTTGATGGCAAGTCTATAAACGAATTTCCGGTGAAGTCTCCTGTGCTAAATTTAGAAGACACTGAATGGAAAAACCTTGTTATGCACTGGTCTCGTTCCCAGGATGAGGTACTGTCTATGAAATCACATGACAATTTGAACTTCTACTTTTCCGCATGTGCCTTACGGATCTTTTTTGCAGGAAATCTGCTCGAAGAAGAATTCCGGTTTGACAAGAACGACAGGATATCACAAATATGCTGCCCGCTGCTTTGCTCTTGTTAGTACCTGTTGTCCTGTATCACTGTACTTGCATACATACCTGGTTCATTATGTGACAGCAGTATGCATGATAGCTTGCTTATCAATTGTTCGCTCTAAATTATCTGATATGTATGACTGGTTACATTAGTGTAGAATATATCCAATGCCAATGTTTTTTTAGCTCTGCATTGTTCTTGTAAGTACATGATGTACTTTATCAGTGTACTTATAATGACAGGTAGTTGTTCATGTACCATCACTCTGCAGCTTATTTTCCTTTGCCCTCCATTTTCTACACATCAGATCTATATTTACTCTTACCATAAGGTTGGTACTGAAGAAGTTTAGCTGTGCATTGCTCTTGGCTGTACCTTTTGCATGTATCGCTGCACTTACATTTATAGCTACTAGGTTATGTAGCATCACTCTTCTTCTTATCTTAAATATTCTCCATTTTTCGTATATTATCACATCTATATTTACTCTTAACAAAATGTAGAATAAAGGCAATGCTTTTGAAGAAGATTTTGTGGTAAACTTCTTGAATTGCCCCCCCCCATCAGCATGGACAAGGCCTTTATAGAGCCTGTCTTCACCAATAATGTAAGTTTGTCCATCTCAAGCCTTCAAACTTTGTTGTATATATTTGGTTAGGCATGACTGCAACAGCTGTTTATTTTTGGTGTTTGCATCAAATTTCTTGTTTAAAGTTTATTATATGTAGTTCATAAACAAAAGGTCATCCTTTCTCAATTTAAGTTTTCAGTTGTACAACCAAGTTCCTTCTTCATACCATGTAAATTAAACTATACAGAGCAAGTGATCTTCTTTTGCACTGCATGTATGCTTCTATTCTTCATCTGTAATCCAGTGGTGTGGTGAACCTACCCACTACAGCACAATGTCATATTCTGCAATGTCTTAACTATGAAAAATGTCATATCATTCTACTATTATTTAAACCTTCTCTTTATTTGCCAATCTGAAATGGTATAAATTGACAGCACACTAACCATTGATACTTATGAGTTCTTGATCTGTAATCCAGTGGTGTCGTGAAGCTGCCAACTCCTTCACAATGTCATTTCCTGCCATGTCTTGACCTGAACAATACCATATTGTGTTAATGCAAATTTAAACTGTGTCACTTTATTCGTCGGTAAGAAATGTGATGAATTTTCAGTACTGATACTTTTATGTGCAAAACCTGTCATCTGTCTGCTTGTTTATCTTTCAGAGTGAGGAAGATATAAGTGTTGAACAAGCGCGGTCTCATCATCTTGCTCAGCTGATTGCGCTGCAGCTCCCCAGTAGGGCTAACCTTTATTGAACTCTATTGAAGTGCTGTCGGTTTTGTATATTATTTTGTCGGCGTGTTTATTTGCACTGGTGGCGATCTTTGATGCCCAGTGTATGTAATCTGCTGTTTGCTTGTGCTTTATTATCATAGTGGCGAACTTTGATGCCCGGTGGATGTAATATGCCATAATTTCTTTATTGTATAGTATAGGTTTTTTCTTATTCACGATGTTGCAGTTATTTTACTGTATATATATCCTGTCTTTGCAGTAAACCGGCCAAACCATAAAATTACGGTACATAATCGGGCTGTCATGCAATCACGATGTAGGTTGGGCCTGAAATGTGCCGATCAGCTCACGGGCCGGCAGCAACCCGAAATGAACCCCGGCCCATGATTGTGCGAATCAAATCACGGGCTTTTAACAGGCCGAAAAATTGTCTCGGTCCTTGTTTGGCCCAATCAGATATCGGCTACGAGCAGGCCGGATGCAAACCGGGCCGTAGTTAGGCCCAACTATATGACGGGCTTTTAACAGGCTGAAATTAATATAGGGCCGAAATTTTAAACGGGCCCTTAACATGCCCAAACTAATATCAGGCCGAATTACTAAGTGGGCCTTTAGCAAGTGGGCCCAAAAGCATAGTGTCCAGTTGACGGGCCGAATCTGATATGGGCCATAATTAGGCCCAAAACCTCTTAAAGGGCCGGACCTGATCTGGGCCGTAATTTGGCCCAGAACGTGGTAGGATTTTAATGGGCCGGATCTCATATGGGCCACTATTAGGCCTAGAGCTTGGTAGGCCATTAATAGACCGTATCCAATATGGGCCGGCATTTGGCCCAAAACATGGCAGCCAGTTAACGGGCCAGCCTACTAAGGTCCTCAAAATCTTGTGGGCCTACAGCTGGGCCGGCCCATTAATGTCGGTGAAATCTCGTGGGCCTTTAGCTGGGCCAGCCCATTATGATCTGCATGAATTTTGTGGGCCTTTACCTGGGCCGGCCTATTACGGCACACAAAAATCTTGTGGGCCTTTACCTGGGCCGGCCCATTATGGCCCGCAAAATCTTATGGGCCTTTAGCTGGGCCAGCCCATTATGGTCCGCAAAATCTCGTGGGCCTTTAGCTGGGCTGGCCCATTATGGTCCGCAAAATCTTGTGGGCCTTTAGTTGGGCCGGCCCATTTAAACTTGTTGGGTCATGCCACGTGTCGACGTATCATAGGCGCCTTCTGTCCAGTGAGTGGATGACATCTGTCCCGACGATGAGCCGACACGTGTTTCCTCTAGCCAATGATGATTTTACATGTGGAAAATCCCCATTGGTCGGGGCTGTTAACGGGTTATCGGATCCAAAACCCGACCCGATAGCTTAACGGCGTTCCGTTACGGTGGATGCCATGTGTCGGTCACCCTTGACGAAAGCACTTCTGTGACGTGCGATTTATCATCATGGAAGTGGACACTTCCATGATGATAATTTTGGTAATGTCATGGAACACTTCTACGACAGCACAGGTATGACTATCTTGATTCTGTCATAAATTTGTCATGGATGTACATGCATGACAAAAAAAGCGACCTACTATGACAAACACGTATCATCACGGAAGTGTATTTTTTTTGTAGTGGTGGGTGTGCATCCAACTCGCTTTCTCACAAAGACCTAGGGCATTTTGAGGAAGCCCATCATTGGAATATACAAGCCAAGTTCTATAATGAAAAATTCCCACTAGTATATGAAAGTGATAACATAGGAGACTCTCTATTATGAAGATCATGGTGGTACTTTGAAGCATAAGTGTGGTAAAAGGGTAGTAGCATTGTCCCTTCTCTCTTTTTCTCTTATATTTTTTTATTTGGACCTTTTCCTTTTTTATGGCCTCTTTTTTTTGTCAGGAGTCTCATCCCGACTTGTGGGGGAATCATAGTCTCCATCATCCTTTCCTCACTTGGGACAATGCTCTAAAAATGATGATCATCACACTTTTATTTACTTACAACTCAACAACTACAACTCAATACTTAGAACAAAATATGACTCTATGTGAATGCCTCCGGCGGTGTACCGGGATATGCAATGATACATGAGTGACATGTATGGAAGAATTATGAATGGTGGCTTTGCCACAAATACAATGTCAACTACATGATCATGCAAAGCAATATGACAATGATGGAGCGTGTCATAGTAAACGGAACGGTGGAAAGTTGCATGGCAATATATCTCGGAATGGATATGGAAATGCCATAATAGGTAGGTATGGTGGCTGTTTTGAGGAAGGTATATGGTGGGTGTATGATACCGGCGAAAGGTGCGCGGTATTAGAGAGGCTAGCAATGGTGGAAGGAAGAAAAGTGTGTATGATCCATGGACTCAACCTTAGTCATAAAGAACTCATATACTTATTGCAAAAATCTACAAGTTATCAAAGCAAAGTATTACGCTCATGCACCTAGGGGGATAGGTTGGTAGGAAAAGACCATCGCTCGTCCCCGACCGCCACTCATAAGGAAGACAATCAATAAATAAATCATGCTCCGACTTCATCACATAATGGTTCACCATATGTGCATGCTACGGGAATCACAAACTTTAACACAAGTATTTCAAAAATTCACAAACTACTCGACTAGCATAACTCTAATATTACCATCTCCATATCTCAAAACAATTATCAAGTATCAAACTTCTCATAGTATTCAACACACTCATAAGAAAAAATTTATTAATCTTGGATGCCTAACATAATTAAAGCAAATTACCATGCTGTTTTGTAGGACTCTCAAAATAATCTAAGTGAAGCATAAGAGAATAATAGTTTCTATAAAACAAATCCACCGACGTGCTCTAAAAGATATAAGTGAAGCACTAGAGCAAAAACTATATAACTCAAAAGATATAAGTGAAGCACATAGAGTGTTCTAACAATTTCCGAATCATCCGTGTCTCTCTAAAATGGTGTGTACAGCAAGGATGATTGTGGAAAACTAACAAATAAAGACTCAAATAATACAAGACGCTCCAAGAAAAACACATATCATGTGGTAAATAAAAATATAGCTCCAAGTAAAGTTACCGATGGAAGTAGACGAAAGAGGGGGTGCCTTCCGGGGCATCCCCAAGCTTTGGGTTTTAGGTGTCCTTAGATTATATTGGGGTTCCATGGTCATCCCCAAGTTTAGGCTCTTTCCACTCCTTGTTCCATAATCCATCAAATCTTTTACCCAAAACTTGAAAACTTCACAACACAAAACTTAAAGTAGAAAATCTCGTGAGCTCCGTTAGCGAAAGAAAACAAAACACCACTTCAAGGTACTGTAATGAACTCATTATTTATTTAATTGGGTGTTAAACCTACTGTATTCCAACTTCTCTATGGTTTATAAACTATTTTACTAGCCATAGATTCATCAAAATAAGCAAACAACACACGAAAAACAGAATCTGTCAAAAACAGAAAGTCTGTAGTAATCTGTAGCTAACGCAAGATCTGGAACTCCAAAAATTTTAAAATAAATTCCTGGAAGTGAGGAATTTATATATTAATAATATTCAAAAAGAATTAACTAAATATCACTTTCCACATAAAAATGGCAGCAATTCTCGTGAGCGCTAAAGTTTCTGTTTTTTACAGCAAGATTAAAAAGACTTTCCCCAAGTCTTCCCAACGGTTCTACTTGGCACAAACACTAATTAAACATAAAAAACACAACCAAAACAGAGGCTAGATAAATTATTTATTACTAAACATGAGCAAAAAGCAAGGAATAAAAATAAAATTGGGTTGCCTCCCAACAAGCGCTATCGTTTAACGCCCCTAGCTAGGCATAAAAGCAAGGATAGATCTAGGTATTGCCATCTTTGGTAGGCAATCCATAAGTGGCCCTCATAATAGATTCATAAGGTAATTTAATTTTCTTTCTAGGGAAGTGTTCCATGCCTCTTCTTAATGGAAATTGGAATCTAATATTCCCTTCCTTCATATCAATAATTGCACCAATCGTTCTAAGGGAAGGTCTACCAAGAATAATAGGACATGAAGGATTGCAATCTATGTCAAGAACAATAAAATCTACGGGCACATAATTCCTATTTGCAACAATAATAACATCATTAATTCTTCCCATAGGTTTCTTGATAGTTGAATCCGCAAGGTGCAAGTTTAAAGAGCAGTCATCAAAATCACGGAAACCTAGCAAATCACACAAAGTCTTTGGAATCGTAGAAACACTAGCACCCAAATCACAGAAAGCATAGCATTCATGATCTTTAATTTTAATTTTAATAGTAGGTTCCCACTCATCATAAATTTTTCTAGGGATAGAAACTTCCAACTCAAGTTTTTCTTCATAAGATTGCATCAAAGCATCAACGATATGTTTGGTAAAGGCTTTATTTTGACTATAAGCATGAGGAGAATTTAGCATGAATTGCAACAAGGAAATACAATCTATTAAAGAGCAATTATCATAATTAAATTCCTTGAGATCCAAAATAGTGGCTTCATTGATATTTAATGTTTTGACTTCTTCAATCCCACTTTTAACAATTTTAGCATCAAGATCTAAAGACTCCGAATTTTTGGAACATCTTCTAGGTAAAGGTGGATCATATTCAGTCCCATCATTATCAAGATTCATATTGCAAAACAAATATTTAATAGGGGACACATTAATAACTTTTAGATCTTCATCTTTATTATCATGGAAACTAGAAGAACACGCTTTTATAAAGCAATATTTCTTAGCACGCATCCTAGCGGTTATTTCTTCGCACTCATCAATGGAAATTCTCATGGATTTGAGAGACTCATTGTCAGTGTCAAAACCGGCGGATCTCGGGTAGGGGGTCCCGAACTGTGCGTCTAGGCTGGATGGTAACAGGAGGCAGGGGACACGATGTTTTACCCAGGTTCGGGCCCTCTTGAATGAGGTAAAACCCTACGTCCTGCTTGATTAACATTGATGATATGGGTTGTACAAGAGTAGATCTACCACGAGATCAGAGAGGCTAAACCCTAGAAGCTAGCCTATGGTATGCTTGTCTGTTGTGATTGTTGTCCTACAGACTAAAACCCTTCGGTTTATATAGACACCGGAGAGGGTTAGGGTTACACAAGGTCGGTTACAAAGGAGGAGATATCCATATTCGTATTGCCTAGCTTGCCTTCCACGCCAAGTAGAGTCCCATCCGGACACGAGGCGAAATCTTCAATCTTGTATCTTCATAGTCTAACAGTCCGGCTGTCCGGAGACCCCCTAATCCAGGACTCCCTCAGTAGCCCCTGAACCAGGCTTCAATAACGATGAGTCCGGCGTGCAGTATTGTCTTCGGCATTGCAAGGCGGGTTCCTTCTCTGAATACATCATAGAAGAATTTGAATACGAGGATAGTGTCCGACACTGCAAAATAAGTTCCACATTCCACTGTAGAGAGAATAATATTTTCGCAGGTCTAATTTGCTGGCTTGTTTTGGCAGCATGATGTTATGTCATGGCCTGGTGATTATTCGAACCGTTTCCTTTAACCAGCCACGCACATAATGCGAGGCAGTTTTTCGACACGTCTTGTCAAAGCAGAGATCGTGTCCCCTTATTACGGGATTCTCATCAATACGGGCGTGGGTAACCCAACCGCGCCATCAATTACGGCGCTTGGGGGATAAGCGAGTTTTACCAGGCAAGTGGGGACGCTTAGCTTCGTCCGCCCATATAAAGGGATAAGGAGTCACCTTTCTATCCATGCCTTCTTCCTCCTTTGCTCATCTGTTTTCGCACACTTGAGCTCTAGCGCCCAAGTCCACACTTCCACCTCAACCTTCTCCAACCATGTCCGGAGCGGGAGGCAGGTGGATGGTATCCTCCGTCACGGAGGGAGACATCAAGAAGCTGTGGAGAGCCGGATACCTGCCCGACGACATCGCGCACCGGCTCCCAGATGAGGGGTAGCTCATCCCCACCCCCAGTCCCCACGAGAGGGTAGTATTCCTCACCCATTTCCTCCACGGACTGGGATTCCCTCTCCATCCATTCGTCTGGGGGCTCATGTTCTATTACGGCCTGGATTTCCATGATCTGGCCCCGAACTTCATCCTCAACATCTCGGCGTTTATCGTCATGTGCGAGGCCTTCCTCCGCATTAAGCCCCACTTCAGCTTATGGCTGAAGACCTTCAATGTCAAGCCGAAGGTGGTGGGCGGCCGCCAGGCGGAGTGCGGAGGCGCCATGGTGGGCAAGATGCCCAACATAACATGGCTCGAGGGCTCCTTTGTGGAAACCATAAAGGGGTGGCAATCAGAGTGGTTCTACATCACCGAGCCGCGCGACCCTGTATGGGCAACGGCCCCCGAGTTCCGATCTGGCATCCCCACGCGGCTCACCTCCTGGAAAGAGAAAGGCCTGCCCTGGGGTAGTTCGGAAGAGCTGACCGGACTTCAGACATGTGTTCAAAACATGGTGAACAAGAAGCTCAAGCTTGTCAACATAGTCCAAGTTATGCTCATCCGCCGGATCCTCCCGTGCCAACAACGGGAGTTCAACTTGTGGGAGTTCGACCCGGCGCAGCACCGAACTCTGAACAGGCTCTTCGACACGACTCATGAAGATGCCTGGAGGGTGCTGTTCAAGAGTGCCGAGGTCCCCCCTCCTATTACTAAGGATCGCGGATTCAGCGCGAAGCGCCAAGCCAGTGCGGTAAGCTGCTTTACCTTTCACAGGATACTTGTTTTTTTATAGATTGACTCTATGCGGGATCTAAACTCCCGTACCTTTGACAAGACTGGCAGAAGATGGCCGGACAGATCGATTGTCTGGCTCCTTTGCTCGAAGGCCCCGCAGACGCTCTTCTGGCGAAGATGTTGACTCCGGCCCCTTATACGGTGCCAGAGAAGACCAAGAAGGCCAAGGGAACCCGAAAGAGTTCCCGACGCCAGGCGTCGTCGGACTCACCGTCCGATGACTCTACGGTGCACTCTTCCCCCGAAGACGAGGAAGAAGAAGAAGATGCTCCCCCACCGACTGGGGGAGACAGGAAAAGGAAGGCCGCCCCAACTGGGGGGCCGAAGGGTCCAAGAAGGGAAGGACTCTCCTTCCGGACAGTTCCACCGCCGCCGACAAGGGCGAAGATGAGTGGTTGCCCCAGGTCAAGCCCCCGGGGAGATCGTAAGTATTCAGATACCAGAGTAACCCATAGGATTCCTTTGTCGCACTGCTTTCCCTAACGCGGAACACAATTATGCAGGCCGCCCCGAGTCAGTATCGATGTATCGTCGGACGGCTCCTTGGGCTTGTCGGACATGGATAGCAATCCAGTCCTGACCGCCACCTCCCCTCATCCTGCCGACGACGCCGAGGTGTTGTCTCAAGAGGCACCGGATCGAGGGGAGACAGTCCCGGAGGCACCTCAAGGCGACCTTCCGGACTCTGGGAGCCGAGGGGACGGGGCCCCTGAGAGCTCCGAGTTTGGCCCTCGGCCGAACACCGCGCCGGAACCTCCAGCGGTTCCAGGCTCGGGCAGGCGACCTCCTTCTAAAAGGGGCAAGACGCCTGTGCCGGTGACCTCTGTCCATCCAGAGGCGCCGGACAATCTGCTGGAAGCGCTTCGTAGCGCTTCCATCGACGAGGAGCACCGCACTATCATGAGTGTGGTGATCCAGAAGGTTCAGTCCGCCAAAAGTGGATTGACTGAAGCCTGTGCCAGCCTTCTAACAAGCTTCGAGGTAAGTGTTTTAAAATGTAGTAGAAATATTACCACATAGACAGTAGCCCCTGATGCTTTGTTCGGTGTTCACAAAGAAAAGCCGAACAGAGGATCAAATAATATCACAGGAGTCTAAAATAATTGTGTCAATATGCATATGCAGGCTTCGCTGCTGGCATCCGCCGCACTGACTGCGGAGGTCGCCGTACTGAAGCAGGACCTCGAGGGGTCCAGGAAAGAGCTCGGCCTTTCCAAGAGGCAGCTCGAGGAGAACAAGGGTAAGTAATACCCTGTCAATAGATAAGTATATATAAAAGAGGACGCGATTGCAAAATGACAGGATCATCGTATGTTTGCCAGGGGCCACGACCGAGGTGGCGACCCTGAAGCAAGCGCTAACCAAGGCCGAAGATAAAGCGGCCAAGGAGCGCACCGAGCGAGAGAAGCACGAGGCTCGGGTGGGCGAGGTGCAGCAAGAGCTCCAGGCTCTCGTGGCGAAGCACGAGGCGTTGGAGCTTGACTCAAAGACGCGGGAGTCTGAGCTTGCCGCGGCCCTCGAGAGTGTAAAAAGTGCCAAGGTCGAAGCCCAAAAGGCCCTCCAAGAGATCGACGCGATGAACAAGATAGCAGCGGGTAAGGCTTTCTATATGCAAAGCAAGCATGTAAAAGTAAATTACCGATTACTTACCCGGATCCGGAGCTCTTCAGGAGCATTCGCAGATTTGCCCCGCGGTGTGTCCGATGCCGCACAATTTTACCAGGCAGAGGATGGAAGCTCAACGGAGAAGCTATTCTGGTCTCAGTATGCTGAGGTCGAGCACCCGGTGCCAATGAGCGACCAGCTGAAGCAGATGGTCGAGC
Organism: Triticum urartu; assembly: GCF_056163025.1. NCBI lineage: Eukaryota > Viridiplantae > Streptophyta > Magnoliopsida > Poales > Poaceae > Triticum > Triticum urartu. The sequence goes on from NC_141876.1 coordinate 113,098,655, forward strand.
TACATAAGGCGGCCGATCAGGCCATGAAGAGCTTTATAGTCTGGCTGTGGCCTGGCGACGCCCTTCCGAACAGCTTCTTCGGCCTGGTGAGGCGGCTTGTGGATGCCTGCCCACGGCTGGAGGTCGTCAAGTGATCTGTCTGCATTGAAGGTGCACGCCGGGCTTTCGCCCGTGTGAAATTGCAGTGGGTCAAGCTAGACGTCGTGAAGCTGATCAAGGAGGGGCCGCCGGAGGGCAAGGAGCACCGCCACCCCGAGATGTACTACGAGGGTGTTCTGTCGGGTTCCCGTCTTATCGCGGATGAGTGTTCAAGAGATGTAGTATTTGCATGAGACTTGCTCGTTTTATCCTGTATTTATGAAAACTTGTTTCATATGCCCTATGCAACGCTTGTTTGAATTTAAAATATTACCTTCTGTTTGGCTGTTTATCCAATCTGAGAGATGGCTAGTCCTCGGCTTCTGCCCCCATGCCACGAGTGCTGGGGTGTTCGGGATAAACCTGAGCACTCTTGTTCCCATATTTGGGTCCTTCTAGGGAGGTGCTCAGCACAACAAACAAGGCAACTAGACTAATAATGCTTTATCACTCTCACTTAGCCATAGAATTCTATAATTTTAAATTTCGGTGAAGCCCCTGGTATTCGGAAGGCCGAATTCGGGGCGTGATACACGTCTGTAAGCCGGATAGGGTCGGCCCCTCGCCCTAAGCGGCATAAGTCTTTAGGGACTCGAAAAACCTCGCCGAATAGCGACCAGTCTCTCGCCTTATCATGACAGTCAGTTTTAGCTTTCTCTACTGAGGTGCTAAGCCCGGCAGAACCGGGGCACAATCGCAGTAGTTCTCCTAGCGCTACCTTAGCCGATAGAGCAGAACGTAAGGTACCAAAACATAGGAGCCGGGCAAACCCAACATTTGACCAAAGACATGATTCGGAGCTGATGCATATAATGCTATAAGTTCGGGGTGCCGCACTTGTGAAAGTGTTCGGACTTTTCACACCATATTGTGGGGTACGTAAGCCCCTGGTGTATTGGCCGTACCAAAGTGTACGGTTGCAAGGCGTCGTTAATGAACACACATATGTATATAACAAGGATGCAATAATAGTCGTAATGTCATGCATTGTTTATTAAAAAATTGCGTTAAAGCAGAGTGATACAGATAGTGCGATAAGCAAAGAGTAGGACTATGTCCCTTCCAAGGGCGAGCTGAGGAATGATATTAAATCAAATATTTCGCTCGTTACTGTAATCAACCTGGGAGTTCCGTTGTATGATGTAGCTGTCTGCCTCCTTGGTTGTTGCATCATGTGTTCGGCAATAGTGCTGCCGGACAGTGTTTCCAGAGATTAAAGTCCTGAAAGAAAAAGAAAAATAACCAAACGGGAAGCCCCTAGTGCGGTTTAAGCCGCATCTTGGGGCGTGCCGCAGTTGTGCCCCCCTCCCCGCCTGTGCCCATGGTATTTTTAATGCGTAATTATGTACGCGCGGCATGAGTTTCGTCGTTTGGCTGGGACTAGGGTGGGGGCCGCATTGCTACGCGAGCTCAGATTGCGCCAGGCGATCTATTTGCCGGTTGCTCCGAGCACGCTTGAAGGTGTCCGGGTTTTGAAATGCCGAACTGGTGGATTGCCTTGAAAGGCTGTTTTGCACTTCTGCTGCAAGGGCCGCGGTGTGCTCCTCTGTTCGGAGATATCGCTCTGTGTTTCCATTGACTGTAATAACTCCGCGAGGTCCTGGCATCTTGAGCTTGAGGTATGCATAATGCGGTACCGCATTGAATCTAGCAAATGCGGTTCGCCCAAGCAACGCGTGATAACCACTACGGAACGGGACTATATCGAAGATTAACTCTTTGCTTCGGAAGTTATCCGGGGATCCGAAGACCACTTCCAGTGTAATTGAGCCTGTGCAATGGGCCTCTACACCTGGAATGACGCCCTTAAAGGTTGTTTTTGTGGGTTTGATCCTTGAGGGGTCTATACCCATTTTGCACACTGTGTCCTGATAAAGCAGGTTCAGGCTGTTGCCGCCATCCATAAGGACTCGAGTGAGGTGAAATCCGTCAATGATCGAGTATACAGTCCAAGCTGGACGGACCCAGCGTACTTTGTTTGAATGGCTTTTTCCGCTGACCGGGTTTAGAGCCTTTGAATCCGGCATTGACTGCCGTATCCTCAGTATTTTCGCTGTTAATGCGGTGCTTATGTTTGTTGCGACATGACCTGCTATTGCCATCCTTGGTATCTGAGGTACCATGGTTCTTTGATATGTTATTACTGCGAGCCAGCCAGCTGTCTTCTCCCGCACAAAAGCGGGTCATGAGCGTCGTGAGAGTTGCCATAGATTTCGGCTTTCCCTGACCAAGGTGCCGGGCTAGCCACTCGTCTTGGATGTTGTGCTTGAAAGCCGTTGAGGCCTCCGCATCCGGACATCGACGATTTGATTTTTCTTTGTAAGAAACCGAGTCCAGAATTACCTGGCCGACTCTTCTGGCTGCTGAATTATGTGGCTCAAGTCATCGGCGTCTGGTGGTCGCACATAGGTGCCCTAAAAGTTGTCGAGGAATGCAGCTTCCAGATCTTCCCAACGGCTAATGGAGTCCGCTGGCAAGCTGTTAAGCCAATGTCGTGCTGGTCCTTTGAACTTTAGTGGGAGGTATTTGATGGCGTGTAAGTCATCACCGCGGGCCATGTGGATGTGGAGGAGGAAGTCCTCAATCCATACTGCGGGATCTGTTGTGCCGTCATATGATTCAATATTTACAGGTTTGAAACCTTCTGGGAATTGATGTTCAATTACTTCGTCTGTGAAGCATAAGGGGTGTGCGGCGCCTCTGTATTGGGCTATATCACGACGCAGCTCGAATGGGTCTTGCCCGCTGTGTTCGGGCCGGCCAGATTTGCTTTTACTGTATCCGGCGTGACGTTTATCGTCTCACGAAGTGGTGCGCCGTCATGATCCATAGATCGATCTTGCATGCTTTGCTTTGTCCTCCAATATGTCTCGCAGGACTGGCGTATCTCCCCATGCCTTTTTATTTGAATGGCGTCGGGGTGGAGGCTGAGCTTTTGGCTGGAATGCCTCTCTATCGCGCCCATGAGGTGGCCGCTCAGACGTATCATACGCTTCTTCCTCCAGTCGGGGTAGTAACCTGCACTTTGGGTAGTTCTTGGAGGGGCGCTCGAGTTTATATTCCTCGGCCGCAAGGACTTCAGTCCATCTGTCAGCTAGCAGATCTTGATCAGCTTGAAGCTGCCGCTGCTTTTTCTTCAGGCTATTTGCCGTGGCCATAAGCCGGTGCTTGAAGCGCTCTTGTTCAACGGGATCCTATGGTACGGCGAATTCACCGTCTCCGAGGCTTGCCTCGTCTTCGGAGGGGAGCATGTAATTGTCATCCTCCTCCTCTCCGTCTGCCGCTCTCTCAGAAGAGCTGGCTCCTTCATCCTCCTGCTCTAAATCTTGCCGGAGGGGATTGTTGTTGTCTTCGGCACTATCCGGAGTGTTATTATCTCTTGTGTCGGTATCACCACTTTTGCTTTGGCGGGACTTAGAGCGGCGCCGCTGACGTCGGCGCTTGGGTTGCTTCTTGGAGGGGTCATCCTCCGCTATCCCGTCGCCATTGCCTTCATTGGGCGTATCCACCATGTATATGTCATATGACGAGGTGGCTTTCCAGTGCCCTATAGGCGCTGGTTCATGTTCATCTTCTACATCGTCGTCCATACTGTCGATGTCTTCGGAGTCGAAGTCGAGCATGTTGGTTAAATCATCGATAGTGGCTACGAAGTGGGTGGTGGGTGGGCGTCGAATTTCTTCATCGTCTGCATCCCAATCCTGTTGGCCATTGTCCGGCCAGGGCTCCCCTGACAAAGAGAGAGACTTTAGTGAATTTAGGATGTCGCCGAAGGGCGAGTGCTGAAAGATATCCGCGGCGGTGAATTCCATGATCGGTGCCCAATCGGATTCGATTGGCAGGGGCGCGGGCGGTTCGGAATCAGAAAAAGAGTCCGGCACCTTGGAGTCACGGGCTGCGCAGAGGGTTATGCTGGTGTTCGGCTCGACCGCTGTTGAGACTGCAGCCCCTGAGGCGGTGTCTAACCACCCGTCCTCGATTGGCACAGTTGGCTCCAAGCTAAGGGTTGGAGCTGATGCGGGCGCGGCTTCTGGGGTACCATTCGGCGGCAGAGCTAGGTCATACCCATCATGACAGTGCGGCGTGCCCGGCTATGGCTCGAATCCGTCGAAGATCAAGTCTCCGCGGATGTCGGCCGTGTAGTTCAAACTTCCAAATCTGACCTGACGGCCAGGGGCGTAGCTTTCAATCTACTCCAGATGGCCAAGCGAATTAGCCCGCAGTGCAAAGCCGCCAAATACGAAGATCTGTCCGGGGAGAAAAGTCTCACCCTGGACCGCATCGCTATCGATGATAGTAGGAGCCATCAGGCCTAACGGCGACGACACAGAGGAACTCTCAATGAAAGCACCAATGTCGGTGTCAAAACCGGTGGATCTCGGGTAGGGGTTCCCGAACTGTGCGTCTAGGCTGGATGGTAACAGGAGGCAGGGGACATGATGTTTTACCCAGGTTCGGGCCCTCTTGATGGAGGTAAAACCCTACGTCCTGCTTGATTAATATTGACGATATGGGTAGTGCAAGAGTAGATCTACCACGAGATCAGAGAGGCTAAACCCTAGAAGCTAGCCTATGGTATGCTTGTCTGTTGTGATTGTTGTCCTACGGACTAAAACCCTTCAGTTTATATAGACATCGGAGAGGGTTAGGGTTACACAAGGTCGGTTACAAAGGAGGAAATATCCATATTCGTATTGCCTAGCTTGCCTTCCACGCCAAGTAGAGTCCCATCCGGACACGAGACGAAATCTTCAATCTTGTATCTTCATAGTCTAACAGTCCGGCCAATGGAGATAGTCCGGCTGTCCGGAGACCCCCTAATCCAGGACTCCCTCACTCATTGATATCATGCTTAGGTGGAATAGATCTAAGTTTCAAAGAATCAATATCAAGAGAAATTCTATCAACGTTCCTAGCCAACTCATCAATCTTAAGCAATTTTTCTTCAATCAAAGCATTGAAATTCTTTTGCAAAGTAATAAATTCTTTAATATTAGATTCAAAATCAGAGGGCATCTTATTAAAATTTCCATAAGAATTGTTGTAGGAATTACCATAATTATTATAGGAATTACTAGGATACGGCCTAGGATTAAAGTTTCCTCTATACGCGTTGTTACCAAAATTATTCCTACCAACGAAATTCACATCCATAGATTCATTATTATTCTCAATTAAAGTAGACAAAGGCATATCATTAGGATCGGAAAAAACACTTTTATTATCAAATAATTTCATAAGTTCATCCATCTTTCCACTCAAAACATTAATTTCTTCTATCGGATGCACTTTCTTATTAGTAGATCTTTCAGTGTGCCATTGAGAATAATTAACCATAATATTATCTAGGAGTTTAGTAGCTTCTCCTAAAGTGATTTCCATAAAAGTGCCTCCCGCGGCCGAATCTAAAAGATTTCTAGAAGCAAAATTCAATCCGGCATAAAATTTTGTATAATCATCCATAAATTTAAACCATGTGTAGGGCAATTACGTATCATTAATTTCATCCTCTCCCAAGCTTGTGCAACATGTTCATGATCAAGTTGCTTAAAATTCATGATATCGTTTCTAAGAGAGATGATCTTAGCGGGAGGAAAATACTTAGAGATAAAAGCATCTTTGCACTTATTCCATGAATCAATACTATTTTTAGGCAAAGAATATAGCATGGAACAATCAAAAATTATAGGTACGTTGGAGACGTATCACTTCCCGCAGGAACTCGATGTATCACGCAAGGTCGCTGACGCACGTGCGGGCCTCCACCTCCGCCCCCCCTCCTTCGGGCGGCGGTGGCGAAGCGGGTGATGATCCCAGCGGTTGACGGTGGGCTGGCGGCCACGGCGGCCGATGATGGGGTGGCGGCCACAACCACCACCTCCCGCCTTCGGGCCGCGGTGGTGGAGAGGGTGATGGCCACGGTGGCCGGCAGTGGGGTGGCGGCCATGACGGCCACCTCCCGCCTTCAGGCCGCGGCGGCGGAGCGGGAGATGGCCCTGGCTTTGGACGATGGTGTGGCGGCAAGGGCGGCCGGTAACAGCTGCCGACGGGCAGCGGCGGTGGAGCGTGTGGTGAGTGTCCCGCGCACACCCAATAGGGACGCCACGCTCACTACACTATGCCGGGGACTGCGCTGCCGCCGCGGTGTAGCCTCCCAGCTGGAGCTGTCCTCTGATGACGGTGGAGTGGCTGAGCAACGACGACGGACCGGTGCCATTGGCGATTGTGGAAGAAGCAGACGAGATAAGCTACAAGGAGGGAGGGGAAAATGCAACGAGGGCTCGCCGGCGTGAGGGTTTTTATAGCAGGCTAGTAAGCATTGGGATTTTGGGGGATTTCACCGAGTCATGTGGGAAGCTTGCGCGGGAACCTGCGAGGTTGCGTGGGAACGGGCTCATCGACGATTCATTGGCGCCACCGTTTGGCCAAAAGAACGCCCCCGCGTGCTGCGCAAGCTTGCGCTGTAAGCCAACTGCGGCAGCGGGGTGACAAGACGTGCGTGAGGAGGACGAGAGGACACGTACACATATAGTTAATAAAAAAACTTTTGCGATTTAATTACCTACTATACCCCTGTCCTGGTTTATAAGTAGGATTTATTAACTAATAAAATACAAATGCATGTCGCCATAGATTATATCGTTGGAGCCGTATTTGAACATAGTTTCCTGCTATACAATTTTTGTAACATGCATTAACACTTTTTTGGTTAAATTTAAGGTTATACACCAGCAAGCGTTTGCCCGCAACACACGCAGCTTATTCCATCACAAACAGCTCTGATGGATCAACTGTCTACCACGTATCGCACACGCCACTCTAATCTGATTTGTGCTTGATGTCTCTGACATCGCTCGCACAGTTCGTCTTATTTGCCACGTATCACTGTGTCGTCCTCTGCTCGCGTCCCTCGGCAAGCTCTGCTCACCGTTAGGCGCCGCAGCATGCTGTGCTCGCCATTAGGCGCCGCGGCGTGCTCTGCTCGCTGTTAGGCGCCGCGGCATGCTCTGCTCGCGTCTGTCGGCACGCTTGGCTTGTGGATAGCTTTTCTTTGAGGCGACCGCGGAGCGCTCTGCTCGCGTCCCTCTGCGCGCGCTTTGCCAGCGGTTGGGCGTGTGCACGATCACGTCGGGGGCCCCATATGCATGCGGTTGCGCCACGCGCATTGCCATGCGATGCAGTTACGTGCAGCACGATGGAGTTACGTGTTGCAAATTAGAACTGCCATCAGGGCCTGCCGATATTCCTGGTTGTCCGGCTTCCCCTTTAATTCCCGTGGCCATTATAACCTTAGTCTCTTCAACCTTTCGATCACGCCCCACAACACAACAAGCACACCCATGATGACACATAGAGAGGGGATGTCCGGCGGCGCTCCAATGGAGTTCGGCGAGCATAGAGTGGAGACCCACATGAGGGAGACGGATCTCTCGGTAGTGTACACCATCGACCCGGCCGTGGTGGACGACTACATCAACAGCGTTGAGCAGTTGCTTGCTGGAGACAAGTACAAGGTGGTCGGCATCGACCTCCAGTACATCATCGGTCATCCCGGCATAGATCAGAAGGTTGTCATCGCCCAGTTATGCGTGCACCATCATGTCCTCATCTACCACTACTGCATGGCCACAGAGCCTTGCGACCGTTTCAACAGGTTTGTCAACAGCACCGACTACAAGTTCGCCATGGTGGATACCAAAGACGATGTAAAAGCGCTCAGTGTTACGAGCTTGGCCTGTAAGAACCTTGTCAAAATCCGTGACCACTACAGGGTCTGGGGCAGCACGAAGCAGGACTCCCTGGTCGAACTCGCCTCGGCCATCATCGACCCCTACTACGAAAAGATGAAGCAGGATGCCCAGAGAACAAGTCCCGTATCCTGGCACAAGGCCTGGATGCGGCAATTGGATGAACCGCACCTCAGGTTCATGGCCAAGAGCATGTACACATGCTACGAGATGCACAGGCAGATCGTTGACATGAGAAAGTGCCTCGTTACCCAAATCGATGAGCCCGGATCGAGCCATAAGAAGAGCAAGCGTCACAAGAAGTAGATGATGATCAAATGATCGTTTATGATAGTTAATCATGCATGTAATATATAGTTTACTTTATTGGTGTGTGTGGAAATGTCATGTGTGTAGTAGCCACCTATGTAATTATGCATGTAATAGTTTACTTTGGTGTGTGCAGATGCCATGGTTGTAGTAGCCACCTATGTAAGTGGATGCTTAATTTGGTTATGCAAGCATGTCCTTATAAGTGTGTGTGTGTATATATATATGTGAAGGAAATATGTCCTAGAGGCAATAATAAGGTTATTATTTATTTCCTTATATCATGATAAATGTTTATTATTCATGCTAGAATTTATTAATCGGCAACATGATACATGTGTGAATACATAGACAAACAGAGTGTCACTAGTATGCCTCTACTTGACTAGCTCATTAATCAAAGATGGTTATGTTTCGTAGCCATAGACATGAGTTGTCATTTGATTAACAGGATCACATCATTAGGATAATGATGTGATTGACTTTACCCATTCCGTTAGCTTAGCACTTGATCGTTTAGTATGTTGCTATTGCTTTCTTCATGACTTATACATGTTCCTATGACTATGAGATTATGCAACTCCCATTTACTGGAGGAACACTTTGTGTGCTACCAAACGTCACAACGTAACTGGGTGATTATAAAGGTGCTCTACAGGTGTCTCCAAAGGTACTTGTTGGGTTGGCGTAATTTGAGATTAGGATTTGTCACTCCGATTGTCGGAGAGGTATCTCTGGGCCCACTCGGTAATGCACATCACTATAAGTCTTGCAAGCATTGTAACTAATGAGTTAGTTGCGGGATGATGTATTACGGAACGAGTAAAGAGACTTGCCGATAACGAGATTGAACTAGGTATTGAGATACCGACGATCGAATCTCGGGCAAGTAACATACCGATGACAAAGGGAACAATGTATGATGTTATGCGGTTTGACCGATAAAGATCTTCGTAGAATCTGTAGGAGCCAATATGAGCATCCAGGTTCCTCTATTGGTTATTGACCGGAGACATCTCTCGGTCATGTCTACATAGTTCTCGAACCCGTAGGGTCCGCACGCTTAAAGTTTTGGTGACGATTGTATTATGAGTTTTTGTGTTTTGATGTACCGAAGGTAGTTCAGAGTCCCGGATGTGATCACGGACATGACCAGGAGTCTCGAAATGGTCGACACATAAAGATCGATATATTGGACGACTATGTTCAGACACCAGAATGGTTTCGGGGAGTTTCAGACATATACCGGAGTACCAGGGGTTACCGGAACCCCCCAGGGAGTTTAATGGGCCAAGATGGGCCTTAGTGGAGAAGAGGAGGGGCGGCTAGGGCAGGCCGCGCGCCCCCTCCCCCTCTAGTCAGAATTGGACGAGGAGGGTGCCCCCTTTCCTTCCTATCTCTCCTTCCCTTCCTTTCCCCCTCCTACTCCAACTAGGAAAAGAAGGGAGTCCTACTCCCGGTGGGAGTAGGACTCCTCCTTGGCGCGCCCTCCCCTAGCCGGCCGCCTCCTCCTCCTTGGTCCTTTATATACGGGGGCAGGGGCACCTCTAGACAATAGTTGATCTCTTGATCTCTTAGCCATGCGCGGTGCCCCCCTCCACCATATTCCATCTCGATCATATCGTAGTGGTGCTTAGACGAAGCCCTGCGTCGGTAGCAACATCATCACCGTCATCACACCGTCGTGCTGACGGAACTCTCCCGTGAAGCTCTGCTTGATCGGAGTTCGTGGGACGTCATCGACTGAACGTGTGCTGAACTCGGAGGTGCCGTATGTTCGGTACTTGGATCGGTCGGGTCGTGAAGACGTACGACTACATCAACCGCGTTGTGCTAACGCTTCCGCTTTCGGTCTACGAGGGTACGTAGATAACACTCTCCCCTCTCATTGCTATGCATCACCATGATCCTGTGTGTGCGTAGGATTTTTTTTGAAATTACTACGTTCCGCAACAGTGGCATCCGAGCCTGGTTTTATGCGTAGATGTTATATGCACGAGTAGAACACAAGTGAGTTGTGGGCGATATAAGTCATACTGCTTACCAGCATGTCACACTTTGGTTCGGCGGTATTGTTGGATGAAGCAGCCCGGACCGACATTATGCGTACGCTTACACGAGACTGGTTCTACCGACGTGCTTTGCACACAGGTGGCTAGCGGGTGTCAGTTTCTCCAACTTTAGTTGAACCGAGTGTGGCTACGCCCGGTCCTTGAGAAGGTTAAAACAGCACTAACTTGACGAACTATCGTTGTGGTTTTGATGCGTATGTAAGAACGATTCTTGCTCAGCCCGTAGCAGCCACGTAAAAACTTGCAACAACAAAGTAGAGGACGTCTAACTTGTTTTTGCAGGGCATGTTGTGATGTGATATGGTCAAGGCATGATGCTAAATTTTATTGTATGAGATGATCATGTTTTGTAACCAAGTTATCGGCAACTGGCAGGAGCCATATGGTTGTCGCTTTATTGTATGCAATGCAATCGCCCTGTAATTGCTTTACTTTATCACTAAGCGGTAGCGATAGTCGTAGAAGCAATAGTTGGCAAGACGACAACGATGCTACGATAGAGATCAAGGTGTCGCACCGGTGACGATGGTGATCATGACAGTGCTTCGGAGATGGAGATCACAAGCACAAGATGATGATGGCCATATCATATCACTTATATTGATTGCATGTGATGTTTATCTTTTATGCATCTTATTTTGCTTAGATCGACGGTAGCATTATAAGATGATCTCTCACTAAATTTCAAGGTATAAGTGTTCTCCCTAAGTATGCACCGTTGCAAAAGTTCTTCGTGCTGAGACACCACGTGATGATCGGGTGTGATAAGCTCTACGTTCAAATACAATGGGTGCAAAACAGTTGCACACGCGGAATACTCAGGTTAAACTTGACGAGCCTAGCATATGCAGATATGGCCTCGGAACACTGAGACCGAAAGGTCGAGCGTGAATCATATAGTAGATATGATCAACATAGTGATGTTCACCATTGAAACTACTCCATCTCACGTGATGATCGGACATGGTTTAGTTGATATGGATCACGTGATCACTTAGAGGATTAGAGGGATGTCTATCTAAGTGGGAGTTCTTTAAATAATATGATTAACTAAACTTTAATTTATCATGAATTTAGTACCTGATAGTATTTTGCATGTCTATGTTGTTGTAGATAGATGGCCCATGTTATTGTTCCGTTGAATTTTAATGCGTTCCTTGAGAAAGAAAAGTTGAAAGATGATGGTAGCAATTACACGGACTGGGTGCGTAACTTGAGGATTAACCTCATTGCTGCACAGAAGAATTGCGTCCTGGAAGCACCGCTAGGTGCCAAACCTGCTGCAGGAGGAACACCAGATGTTATGAACATCTGGCAGAGCAAAGATGATGACTACTCGATAGTTCAGTGTGTCATGCTCTACGACATAGAACTGGGACTTCAACGATGTTTTGAAAGTCATGGAACATATGAGATGTTCTAGGAGTTGAAGTTAATATTTCAAGCAAATGCCCGGATTGAGAGATATGAAGTCTCCAATAAGTTATATAGCTGCAAAATGGAGGAGAATAGTTCTGTCAGTGAACATATACTCAGAATGTCTGGGTATAACAATCACTTGATTCAACTGGGAGTTAATCTTCCCGATGATAGTGTCATTGACAGAGTTCTTCAATCACTGCCACCAAGCTACAAGAGCTTCATGATGAACTATAATATGCAAGGGATGGATAAGACAATTCCCGAGCTCTTCGCAATGCTAAAGGCTGCGAAGGTAGAAATCAAGAAGGAGCATCAAGTGTTGATGGTCAACAAGACCACTAGTTTCAAGAAAAAGGGCAAAGGGAAGAAGAAGGGGAACTTCAAGAAGAACAGCAAACAAGTTGCTGCTCAAGAGAAGAAACCCAAGTCTGGACCTAAGCCTGAGACTGAGTGCTTCTACTGCAAGCAGACTAGTCACTGGAAGCGGAACTGCCCCAAGTATTTGGCGGATAAGAAGGATGGCAAGGTGAACAAAGGTATATGTGATATACATGTTATTGATGTGTACCTTACTAATACTCGCAGTAGCACCTGGGTATTTGATACTGGTTCTGTTGCTAATATTTGCAACTCGAAACAGGGGCTACGGATTAAGCGAAGATTGGCTAAGGATGAGGTGACGATGCGCGTGGGAAATGGTTCCAAAGTCGATGTGATCGCAGTCGGCACGCTACCTCTATATCTACCTTCCAGATTAGTTTTAGACCTAAATAATTGTTATTTGGTGCCAGCATTGAGCATGAACATTATATCTGGATCTTGTTTGATGCGAGACGGTTATTCATTTAAATCTGAGAATAATGGTTGTTCTATTTATATGAGTAATATCTTTTATGGTCATGCACCCTTGAAGAGTGGTCTATTTATATTAAATCTCGATAGTAGTGATACACATATTCATAATATTGAAGCCAAAAGATGCAGAGTTGATAATGATAGTGCAACTTATTTGTGGCACTGCCGTTTAGGTCATATTGGTATAAAGCGCATGAAGAAACTCCATACTGATGGACTTTTGGAATCACTTGATTATGAATCACTTGGTACTTGCGAACCATGCCTCATGGGAAAGATGACTAAAACACCGTTCTCCGGAACAATGGAGCGAGCAACAGATTTGTTGGAGATCATACATACTGATGTATGTGGTCCGATGAATATTGAGGCTCATGGCGTGTATCGTTATTTTCTCACCTTCACGGATGATTTGAGCAGATATGGGTATATCTACTTAATGAAACATAAGTCTGAAACATTTAAAACGTTCAAAGAATTTCAGAGTGAAGTGGAAAATCATCGTAACAAGAAAATAAAGTTTCTATGATCTGATCGTGGAGGAGAATATTTGAGTTACGAGTTTGGTCTACATTTGAAACAATGTGAAATAGTTTCGCAACTCACGCCACCCGGAACACCACAGCGTAATGTGTTGGGGAACGTTGCAGAAAACAAAAAATTTCCTACGGTTTCACCAAGATCCATATAGGAGTTCATCTAGCAACGAGTGATCGGATTGCATCTACATACCTTTGTAGATCATGCGCGGAAGCGTTCAAAGAACGGGGATAAGGAAGGCGTACTCGACGTGATCCAAATCACCGGAGATCCTAGCGCCGAACGGACGGCACCTCCGTGTTCAACACACGTACGTTCAGCATGACGTCTCCTCCTTCTTGATCCAGCAAGGGGAAGGAGAGGTTGAGGAAGATGGCTCCAGCAGCAGCACGACGGCGTGGTGGTGGTGGAGCTGCAGTACTCCGTCAGGGCTTCGCCAAGCTCTACGGAGGAGGAGGAGGTGTTGGAGAGGGAGAGGGAGAGGGAGGCGCCAGGGCTTAGGTGTGGCTGCCCTCCCTTCCCCCCACTATATATAGGGCCAAGGGAGAGGGGGGCGCAGCCTTGGCCCTTCCTCCAAGGAAGGGTGCGGCCAGGGAGGAGTCCATCCTCCCCAAGGCACCTAGGAGGTGCCTTCCCCCTTTAGGACTCTTCCTTTCCCTCATCTCTTGGCGCATGGGCCTCTTGGGGCTGGTGCCCTTGGCCCATATAGGCCAAGGTGCACACCCCTATAGCCCATGTGGCCCCCCGGGGCAGGTGGACCCCCTTGGTGGACCCCCGGACCCCTTTCGGCACTCCCGGTACAATACCGATAATGCGCGAAACCTTTCCGGTGACCAAAACAAGACTTCCCATATATAATTCTTTACCTCCGGACCATTCCGGAACTCCTCGTGAGTTCCGGGATCTCATCCGGGACTCTGAACAACATTCGGGTTACTGCATATACATATCCCTACAACCCTAGCGTCACTGAACCTTAAGTGTGTAGACCCTACGGGTTCGGGAGACATGTAGACATGACCGAGATCGCTCTCCGGTCAATAACCAACAGCGGGATCTGGATACCCATGTTGGCTCCCACATGCTCCTCGTTGATCTCATCGGATGAACCACGATGTCGAGGATTCAAGCAACCCCGTATACAATTCCCTTCGTCAATCGGTATGTTACTTGCCCGAGATTCGGTCGTCGGTATCCCAATACCTCGTTCAATCTCGTTACCGGCAAGTCACTTTACTCGTACTGTAATGCATGATCCCGTGACCAGACACTTGGTCACTTTGAGCTCATTATGATGATGCATTACCGAGTGGGCCCAGTGATACCTCTCCGTCACACGGAGTGACAAATCCCAGTCTTGATCCGTGTCAACCCAACAGACACTTTCGGAGATACCCGTAGTATACCTTTATAGTCACCCAGTTACGTTGTGACGTTTGGTACACCCAAAGCACTCCAACGGTATCCAGGAGTTACACGATCTCATGGTCTAAGGAAAAGATACTTGACATTGGAAAACTCTAGCAAACGAACTATACGATCTTGTGCTATGTTTAGGATTGGGTCTTGTCCATCACATCATTCTCCTAATGATGTGATCTCGTTATCAATGACATCCAATGTCCATAGTCAGGAAACCATGACTATCTGTTGATCAACGAGCTAGTCACCTAGAGGCTTACTAGGGACATGTTGGTGTCTATTATTCACACATGTATTACGATTTCCGGATAACACAATTATAGCATGAATAAAGACAATTATCATGAATAAGGAAATATAATAATAATGCTTTTATTATTGCCTCTAGGGCATATTTCCAACATAATGCTGTGTTCGAACGTCGTAATCGTACTTTACTAGGTATGGTGCGATCTATGATGTCTCTTACTAATTTACCGCTATCATTTTGGGTTTATGCTTTAGAGACAGCTGCATTCATGTTAAATAGGGCACCATTGAAATCCGTTGAGATGACGCCTTATGAACTGTGGTTTGGCAAGAAACCAAAGTTGTCGTTTCTTAAAGTTTGGGACTGTGATGCTTATGTGAAAATGCTTCAACCTGATAAGCTCGAACCCAAATCGGAGAAATGTGTCTTCATAGGATACCCAAAGGAAACTGTTGGGTACACCTTCTATCACAGATCTGAAGGCAAGACTTTTGTTGCTAAATTTGGATCCTTTCTACAGAAGGAGTTTCTCTCGAAAGAAGTGAGTGGGAGGAAAGTAGAACTTGATGAGGTAATTGTACCTGATCCCTTATTGGAAAGTAGTTCATCACAGAAACCGGTTCTTGTGACACCTACACCGATTAGTGAGGAAGCTAATGATGATGATCATGAAACTTCAGATCAAGTTACTACCGAACCTCGTAGGTCAACCAGAGTGAGATCCGCACCAGAGTGGTACGGTAATCCTGTTCTGGAGGTCATGTTACTAGACCATGACGAACCTACGAACTATGAGGAAGCGATGATGAGCCCAGATTCTGCAAAATGGCTTGAGGCCATGAAATCTGAGATGGGATCCATGTATGAGAAAAAAGTGTGGACTTTGGTTGACTTGCCCGATGATCGACAAGCCATCGAGAATAAATGGATCTTCAAGAAGAAGACAGACGCTGATGGTAATATTACTATCTACAAAGCTCGACTTGTTGCAAAAGGTTTTTGACAAGTTCAAGGAGTTGACTGCGATGAGACCTTCTCACCCGTAGCGATGCTTAAGTCCGTCCGAATCATGTTAGCAATTGCCGCATTTTATGATTATGAAATTTGGCAAATGGATGTAAAGACTGCATTCCTGAATGGATTTCTGGAAGAAGAGTTGTATATGATGCAACCTGAAGGTTTTATCGATCCAAAGGGTGCTAACAAAGTGTGCAAGCTCCAGCAATCCATTTATGGACTGGTGCAAGCCTCTCGGAGTTGGAATAAACGCTTTGATAGTGTGATCAAAGCATATGGTTTTATACAGACTTTTGGAGAAGCCTGTATTTACAAGAAAGTGAGTGGGAGCTCTGTAGCATTTCTAATCTTGTATGTGGATGATATATTGTTGATTGGAAATGATATAGAATTTCTGGATAGCATAAAAGGATACTTGAATAAGATTTTTTCAATGAAGGACCTCGGTGAGGCTGCTTACATATTGGGCATCAAGATCTATAGAGATAGATCAAGACGCTTAATTGGACTTTCACAAAGCACATACCTTGACAAAGTTTTGAAGAAGTTCAAAATGGATCAAGCAAAGAAAGGGTTCTTGCATGTGTTACAAGGTGTGAAATTGAGTAAGACTCAATGCCCGACCACTGCAGAAGATAGAGAGAAAATGAAAGATGTTCCCTATGCTTCTGCCATAGGCTCTATCATGTATGCAATGATGTGTACCAGACCTGATGTGTGCCTTGCTATTAGTTTAGCGGGGAGGTACCAAAGTAATCCAGGAGTGGATCACTGAACAGCGGTCAAGAACATCCTGAAATACCTGAAAAGGACTAAGGATATGTTTCTCATTTATGGAGGTGACAAAGAGCTCATCGTAAATGGTTACGTTGATGCAAGCTTTGACACTGATCCGGACGATTCTAAATCACAAACCGGATACATGTTTATATTAAACGGTGGAGCTCTTAGTTGGAGCAGTTCTAAACAAAGCATCATGGCGGGATCTACGTGTGAAGCGGAGTACATTGCTGCTTCAGAAGCAGCAAATGAAGGAGTCTGGATGAAGGAGTTCGTATCCGATCTAGGTGTCATACCTAGTGCATCGGGTCCAATGAAAATCTTTTGTGACAATACTAGTGCAATTGCCTTGGCAAAGGAATCCAGATTTCACAAGAGAACCAAGCACGTCAAGAGACGCTTCAACTCCATCCGGGATCAAGTCCAGGTGGGAGACATAAAGATTTGCAAGATACATACAGATCTGAATGTTGCAGACCCATTGACTAAGCCCCTCTCATGAGCAAAACATGATCAACACCAAGACTCCATGGGTGTTAGAATCATTAATGTGTAATCTAGATTATTGACTCTAGTGCAAGTGGGAGACTGAAGGAAATATGCCCTAGAGGCAATAATAAAGTTATTATTTATTTCCTTATATCATGATAAATGTTTATTATTCATGCTAGAGTTGTATTAATCGGAAACATGATACATGTGCGAATACATAGACAAACAGAGTGTCACTAGTATGCCTCTACTTGACTAGCTCGTTAATCAAAGATGGTTATGTTTCCTAGCCATAGACATGAGTTGTCATTTGATTAACATGATCACATCATTAGGAGAATGATGTGATTGACTTGACCCATTCCGTTAGCTTAGCATTCTATCGTTTAGTATGTTGCTATTGCTTTCTTCATGACTTATACATGTTCCTATGACTATGAGATTATGCAACTCCCGTTTACCGGAGGAACACTTTGTCTGCTACCAAACGTCACAACGTAACTGGGTGATTATAAAGGTGCTCTACAGGTGTCTCTAAAGGTACTTGTTGGGTTGGCGTATTTCGAGATTAGGATTTGTCACTCTAATTGTCGGAGAGGTATCTCTGGGCCCACTCGGTAATGCACATCACTATAAGCGTTGCAAGCATTGTAACTAATGAGTTAGTTGCGGGATGATGTATTAAAGAACGAGTAAAGAAACTTGCCGGTAACGAGATTGAACTAGGTATTGAGATACCGACGATCGAATCTCGGGCAAGTAACATACCGATGACAAAGGGAACAATGTATGATGTTATGCGGTTTGACCGATAAAGATCTTCGTAGAATATGTAGGAGCCAATATGAGCATCCAGGTTCCACTATCGTTTATTGACCGGAGACATGTCTCGGTCATGTCTACATAGTTCTCGAACCCATAGGGTCCGCACGCTTAAAGTTTCGGTGACGATTGTATTATGAATTTTTGTGTTTTGATGTACCGAAGGTAGTTCAGAGTCCCGGATGTGATCACGGACATGACCATGAGTCTCGAAATGGTCGACACATAAAGATCGATATATTGGACGACTATGTTCAGACACCAGAATGGTTTCGGGGAGTTTCAGACATATACCGGAGTACCCGGGGTTACCGGAACCCCCCGGGGAGTTTAATGGGCCAAGATGGGCCTTAGTGGAGAAGAGGAGGGGCGGATAGGGCAGGCCGCGCGCCCCCTCCCCCTCTAGTCCGAATTGGACAAGAAGGGGGGCGGCGCCCCCCCTTTCCTTCCTCTCTCTCCTTCCCTTCCTTTCCCCTCCTACTCCAACTAGGAAAAGAAGGGAGTCCTACTCCCGGTGGGAGTAGGACTCCTCCCTGGCGCACCCTCCCCTGGCCGGCGCCTCCTCGTCCCCGGTCCTTTATATACGGGGGCTGGGGGCACCTCTAGACAACAGTTGATCTCTTGATCTCTTAGCCGTGTGCGGTGCCCCCCTCCACCATATTCCACCTAGATCATATCATAGCGGTGCTTAGGCGAAGCCCTGCGTTGGTAGCGACATCATCACCATCATCACACTGTTGTGCTGACGGAACTCTCCCGTGAATCTCTGCTGGATCGGAGTTCGCAGGACGTCATCGAGCTGAACGTGTGCTGAAGTCGGAGGTGCCGTACGTTCGGTACTTGGATCAGTCGGATCGTGAAGATGTACGACTACATCAACTGCGTTGTGCTAACGCTTCCGCTTTCGGTCTACGAGGGTACGTAGATACCACTCTCCCCTCTCGTTGCTATGCATCACCATGATCCTGTGTGTGCGTAGGATTTTTTTTGAAATTACTATGTTCCCCAACAATATGTTGTTGTTCTGTATGCAATCCCATCACACAACACAGACGTCTTATTAGCAGTAGCCGTCTGTGTTCTTATCGGTCTTCAGACACATTTCTGATTACAGACCTATTTGCCGCGTATCACACACATCTTATTGAGTTGAACCGTTTCTGTTCTCATGTCTCAAAGCAAACAGTTCATCCGAGTGAACCGCATGCCGTATATCGCACACACCTTTGATCTAGCTGATCGTTTCTTTTGTATTGCCTAATCACAAACGGTTCATCCGAGTGAACCGTATGTTGTGTATCGCACATGCCTCCATCTGGCTGCCCGTTTCTTTTGTTCCTCCTCATCGCAAATAGTTCATTGAACTGAACCATATGCCCTTCATCACAAACACAACTAAAACCTGAACCGTGTTTGATGCATCCGTCATCGCAAACGTTTTACACATTTCTGACGGTTTTCATACAGCACCATTTGTGATTATGGCATCGCACACAGTTTCTGGAAGGGTCTCTAATCGTAGTGTCGCGTTAGCAACATCCTGCAGTAGTGATGTATAAGTCATGAAGAAAGCAATAGCAATAAACTAAATGATCATAGTGCTAAGCTAATGGATGGGTCTAGTCCATCACATCATTCTCTAATGATGTGATCTCGTTCATCAAATGACAACACATGTCCATGGCTAGGAAACTTAACCATCTTTTATTAACGAGCTAGTCAAGTAGAGGCATACTAGGGACACTGTGTTTTGTCTATGTATCCACACATGTATCAAGTTTCTGGTTAATACAATTATAGCATGGATAATACATTTATCATGATGTAAGGAAATATAAAATAACAACTTTATTATTGCCTCTAGGGCATATTTCCTTCAGTTATCCCCTTACCTGCACCTGCTTTGTTTGATTCTGTTGCCAGGGCGGATACCGGATTATGCCTGCAGACATCCTCGCCTACTGGAACGCTCACACTCCTGCAGAAGCTGCACAGGCACCTCCACAGTGGGATCAGTGGATGCCCGCTCCTCAGCAATGGGATGAGTGGATGACTGTTCCTCAGGACCCATACTACCCTCCAGGCTACTGATTCACTACCAAGTTAGGCCAAAAGCCTAAGCTTGGGGGAGTACGTATTCTCACCGATGTTATATTCATGTTCACATATCATTCCATTTGTCGGTGTTCACACTTTTTCACTATATCATCCATGCTTAGATTTATTTTTCTTGTGTGTTTGAAAAACTTTAGAAAAAACAAAAAATTAGTTATAGTAATTTACTTTCTATGCATGCTTAGTAGTAGTACTAAAAAGAAAATCCAAAAAAATTCCTTGTTCTTCTTTTGCTTGTTGGGAGCTTTCCCGTGTAAATAGTTTTTCTAGTTTTTGCTTATTATTTGTGTTGGCGATATTACTACCGGTATGACCCGCCCAGGAGGGGCCGGGTCAGCCCTAATGGCGGGTTAAATAAGAAGCCCGATAAACATTCAAGATGATAGTTTACTAAATGTATAGAAGGCCCAAAGGCTTGGGGCCGGCTTAAGGCCTGATACTGTAAACCGCCGTATGTAAGGAAAGACTTGTAAAGAAAGGTATGTAAAGGAAGTCACCGAGCCGGACACGATTATGAGTCGGCCGGTTCTCTGTAGGCCACCAGGCGTCAACCCGTGTATATAAGGGGACGACCCGGCGGCGGTTTAGGGGAAAAAGAACCAAGCCGGTGAGTTGAGCCTCTTGGAGATCGAAACCTCAGCAATACCAATCCCAACTAGACGTAGGCTTTTACCTTCATCGTAAGGGGCCGAACTAGTATAAAAACTCTCCCGTGTGTCCTTTGTCCCGATTAACCCCTTTAAGCTTCCTAGTGCGATGGACCTACGACTAAGTCCTTGCTCTAGGACATCTGCCGTGTCAATTCCACGACAGTTGGCGCCCACCGTGGGGCCAGCGCATGGTGGATTTGAGTTCTTGAAGGGCAACTTCGAAGGGCTCAAGGGATACGCTGTGGGCCGGATGACCAAGGGTCGTCGCGGCAAACTCTACATCGACGATGAAGGTTGGGGCCCCGAGGCCGGCTCGATCGAGTACGGGTACCGGGTCCCCTTCGGCGGAATTCACGTCTTCATCGGCCGGATCGGCGAGTCAGGCCCTGAGACGGACGTCCACACCAACCTCATCGAAACGGCTCAGCGCGCCGGGTCTGCCCGTGTTCAATCTATCATGAAACATGCCTTCGTACGCTACATCCATGACGGTGAATACTCCGAAGGATCGATGGAAGGCGGGGAGACAGCCATCTGCTCTGATACTGCATCATCAACAGGTGAGACAGACTCGTTGTACCAGCTGCAAGACGGCATGCTCGGGGGCTGTTCTGATGGCAGCAGTATTCCGGACCCCCTTGAGTCGCCGAATTGGGCCGGAGTCTTCATGGCGGGGACGCAGCCGGGGCAGAACTCCACCACAGCGACAGCAGCAGCTACCGGGTTGGCACTAGCCGGGTCAGGAGACCCCGTGTGCCCCCCGGCTTAGGTTCTAATGGACCTCATGGATAAGCTGACGACTATGTTAACCATGGTGGTAGAACCGGCGAATAAAGCCCAGCACAACGCAGAAGTGGCACGCGTGCGGGAGGAGATGGTGCAAGCTAAGGAAAATCTAACCGCGGAGTAAACCCGGATGGCAGCAGAACGAGCAGCTCTGGATGCTCGTGCTCAGCAGTTTCAAGCAGAAACTTTCCGGCTCTCGGTGGATCTTAAGGCATCAAACGAGGTCATGAGGAGGAGGCATCAGAAAACTCAGTCGCGTCTGCCTCTAACGCTGGATCCGAGGAACCTGTTCCATACACCCGGGGCCGGGGGGAGCAACCCGCCGGAGGCAAACCGGGTCACGACACCCGGTGCACCAGTTCAGCCACGCGCCATGGAGCCACCTCGCAGGAATACAGCTCCTCCTCGTTATGTATCAACACCTCCGGGTCACTTCTCCAACCCTATGGAAAATCTCATCGCAGCGTCGGCTCGTTTGGCAGCTCTCCCAATGGAAGGCGACTCGCCAGCAGCAATTGAAACCAGGAGGGTAAGAGAACTACTTCAGACAGCTTTGGCCCAGCAGGACGCATACTCCTACAGTCGAGACATGATTCATTCAACTCCTCGCCCAAGCCGGAGCCAAAGTTACAGTAGGCACATGGAGTCCGCAGAGATGTCAAGTAATGCTCAACGCCACAACCGGCCATATAGGCATGAGCCTGTGCGGGCTGGAGCCCTTAACTTGGCAGATCAGGAGAGGATTCGTCAAGAGGCGGAACGGGCGGCTCGGATAGCAGCAAAGTAGGCGGCTCACCAAACCTTTATGGCTTATCTAGCAACCTCGGTTGAGGCCGGAGTGGCCACAAGAACCGGAGGCGTGCCTTGCCTGGTCCCAGCCATACGCAATGAACGGTTGCCCAAGGATTTCAAGGGGCCTCATAAGGTGCCTAATTACATGGCTGACCTACAGCCAGGGGCTTGGATTGAGAGTTATGAGATGGCTATGGAGCTGTTGGAGGTTAGTGATGTTGCAATGGCCAAGTATTTTACCATGATGTTGGATGGAACGGCTCGGACCTGGTTGAAGGGGTTGCCACCCAATTCTATCGGCTCATGGGCAGAATTGAAAGCATGGTTCATCCAGAACTTTAAGGACACGTGTAAGCAGCCAATATCGATTGTGGACCTGACTGAAAGTGCAACTATCCCTAGGTGGTTTTGGTAATTCATAACAACATATAGCTCATTGAGCTAATGCTATTCCAAGATGATTATTTCAGGAAAGCTCAATGATTGGCATGGCATGGATATGAAAGTGGAACCCTCAAAATGCTAAGGACAAAGGATTGGCTCAAGCTCAAAAGCTCAAGACTCTTCGTTTCATATTTTAGTGATCCAAGATCACATTGAGTCCATAGGAAAAGCCAATACTATTAAGGAGGGATGAGGTGTTGCTTAATGAGCCTCTTGCTTCATGTGCTTAGTGATATGCTCCAAAACCCTCAACTACTTTCCCATATCCACATATGACCAAAACTCTAAGCCAAACTCGGTCCTACCGATTCTTCCTATCCGGCGCCACCGAGTTTCACTTGTCATTAGCCACTGCCAAACCCTAGCAATTCGGTTCTACCGATAAGGATCTCGGTCCCACCGAGATGGGGTTGCAAACTCTCTGTTTCCCTTTCGTAACTTTTCGGTCCCACCGAAAGAGCGAATCGGTCCCACCGAGATTGCAATGTAAACTCAGTGTTTCCCCTTTGTAAATTTTCGGTCTCACCGAGTTCCACTCGGTCTCACCGAAAGAGCAAATCGGTCCCACCGAGTTTGCCTGACCAACTCTCTGGTTAGCTAATTACCAAATTCGGTCTCACCGAGTTTTTGTAATCGGTCTCACCGAGATTACGTTATGCCCAAACCCTAACCGAATCGGTCCTACCGAGTTGCATGTCAGTCCCACCGAAATCACTAACGGTCACTAGGTTTACATTTTCGGTCCAACCGAGTTTATTGATTCGGTCCCACCGAGATTGGAAAACTGTGTAACGGTTGGATTTTGTGTGGAGGCTATATATACCCCTCCACCTCTTTCTCATTCAGTGAGAGAGCCATCAGAACACACACATCATTCCAACTCATTTGTTCTGAGAGAGAACCACCTACTCATGTGTTGAGACCAAGACATTCCATTCCTACCATATGAATCTTGATCTCTAGCCTTCCCAAGTTGCTTTCCACTCAAATCTTCTTTCCACCAAATCCAAATCCTATGAGAGAGAGTTGAGTGTTGGGGAGACTATCATTTGAAGCACAAGAGCAAGGAGTTCATTACCTACACACCATTTGTTACTTCTTGGAGAGTGGTGTCTCCTAGATTGGCTAGGTGTCACTTGGGAGCCTCCGACAAAATTGTGGAGTTGAACCAAGGAGTTTGTAAGGGCAAGGAGATCGCCTACTTTGTGAAGATCTACCACTAGTGAGGCAAGTCCTTCGTGGGCGATGGCCATGGTGGGATAGACAAGGTTGCTTCTTCGTGGACCCTTTGTGGGTGGTTGCTTCTTCGTGGACCCTTCGTGGGTGGAGCCCTTCGTGGACTCGCGCAACCAATGCCCTTGGGTGGAGCCCTGTGTGGACTCGCGCAACCGTTACCCTTCGTGGGTTGAAGTCTCCATCAACGTGGATGTAGGATAGCACCACTTATCCGAACCACGGGAAAAACATTCGTGTCTCCAATAGCGTTTGAATTCTCCAAACCCTTCCCTTTATATTCTTGCAAGTTGCATGCTTTACTTTCCGCTGCCAATATACTCTTTGCATGCTTGCTTGAATTGTGTGATGATTGCTTGACTTGTCCTAAAATAGCTAAAATCTGCCAAGAACTAAAATTGGGAAAAGGTTAAGTTTTTATTTGGTCAAGTAGTCTAATCACCCCCCCTCTAGACATACTTTCGATCCTACAAGTGGTATCAGAGCTTTGGTCTCCATTTGCTTGATCTCCATAGCTTTTGGTGGTCATAGCCTTGGTTTCACAACCTAGGAGAGTATGGCATCTAGCAAGGGAAATTATCACCGTAGAGGTCCTTACTTTGATGGTACTAATTTTGCTAGTTGGAAGCATAAAATGAAAATGCATATTCTTGGACATAACCCCGTTGTTTGGGCTATTGTGTGTGTTGGTTTGCAAGGTGACTTCTTTGATGGGAGAGAACCAAACCGTGAAGCTACCGCGGATGAGTTGAAGATGTTGCAATACAATGCTCAAGCTTGTGATATTCTCTTCAACGGATTGTGCCCCGAAGAATTCAACAAAATCAGCCGCCTTGAGAATGCAAAGGAAATTTGGGACACTTTGATTGATATGCACGAAGGTACCGACACCGTCAAGGAATCCAAGTTGGATGTGCTTCGAAGCCAACTTGACAAGTTCAAGATGAAGGATGGTGAAGGTGTCGCTGAAATGTACTCTAGGCTTGCTCTCATCACAAATGAGATTGCCGGCTTAGGGAGTGAAGAGATGACCGATAAATTCATCATCAAGAAGATCCTAAGAGCCTTGGATGGAAAATATGATACCGTGTGCACATTGATCCAAATGATGCCCAATTACAAAGATCTCAAGCCAACGGAAGTGATTAGAAGAATTGTTGCTTATGAGATGTCACTTAAGGATAAAGAGGAACTTCACAACAAGTCAAGTGGTGCCTATAAAGCCTCATGTGAAGCCCCTACATCATCAAGTGAGAAACAAGACTTCAATGAAGAATTGAGCTTAATGGTGAAGAACTTCAACAAGTTCTACAAGAGTAGAAGCAAAGATAGAAGCTCCAAATCAAGGTCCTACAATGACAAAAGATCTTCTAGTCGAGAGCGAAACTATTACAATTTTGGAAGACCCGGACACTATTCCAATGAGTGTACGGCTCCCTACAAGAGAAGAGAAGATTCTCCAAAAAGAAGAAGCAAAGGATCACCACCAAGAGAGAGAAGGAGTAGAGATGATCGTTATGAACGAAGATACTCACGGAGAAGCAAGGATTCGGAAAGGAAGGAAAAATCATCAAGGAGCTACACAAGACAAAGACATCAAGCTCATGTTGGTGAATGGGTATCCGGCTCCGACTCCGACAGCCACTCCGAGAGAAGTTATCACTCCGACTCCGAAGATACTCAAGATGAAGGTGTTGCCGGTCTAGCACTTGTGTCAACCAACTCCTACGACATATTTGACTCACCAAATGAAGGAATTGGAAGATGCTTCATGGCCAAAGGTCCTAAGGTAACACACCCCGAGTATGTTGATTTCAATAGTGATGAAGATGACTTGTTAGGTGATGATTTGCTTGGTGACAACTCTAGTGATGAATACTATGATCATGCTAATCAAGATAAAACGAGTGATAATGATAAGGAGAAGATTGAGGCTCTAACTAAAGAACTAAAAACTCTTAAGTTGGCTCATGACACTATCTTCGAAGATCATCGAGAACTTTTAAGAGCTCATGAGAAATTACGCTTTGAAAAGCTCAATCTTGAGCAAGAGCATGAGTTCTTAAAGGCAGTCAATGATGATCTCCGCAAGAAAAGTTCTTCTTACATTGCCAAGCGTTTACTCTTATCCACTTACATGCCTCAAGTCACGTCTAACAAGAAAGATTCTTCCTCTAGTTGTAACAATGATCATGCTAAATTCAATATTGTTGCTTCTAGTAGTTCTCTTGATTCCACTAATGATTCTCTTAGCCAAGTTACACTTGAGCAAGAAAATAGTTTATTGAAGGGAATTATAGAGAAAGGAGTATACAAAAGCCTTGCCGGGAGTAAGCAATTCGAGGAAATTGTGCGCAAGCAAGGAATGCACCGGAAGAATCAAGGTGTTGGTTTTGAACGAAAGTTCAATGCCAATGGAGTTGAGTGGGAAGAAGATCAATACCCCAAGACAAAGTTTGTCCCTCAATAAGAGAAGTATACTTCTTTCAAGGGGACACAAGCTCAAGATGATCTTCCACCACAAGACTACGAGCAAAAAGGCAAGGACAAGCTTCAAGAGGAAATTGATGCATTTGAAGAAGCTCCTAAGACCTTAGTCAAGTGGATTCCCAAGACTACTTCAAGTTCCACTTCATCAAGTACGACTACAACTCCAAGGATTCCCATCAAGATGATGTGGATCCAAAAGAAGAAGAACTAGAGAGTTCTTGAGGGTGACTCCGCCAACATACTTCACTCTTATCATTTTGGCAAGAACAAGTGCAATCAACTTCCACATCTTGCACTAGTTCAAGGAGTCACAAACCCTCTTGTTGGTAAGACAAGGGACAAGGTAACCTAAAAGTTTTCATGGACATCATCTTTTGTGTGCATCACTCTATGTCTATGGATATCCTTGTTTGTTCCTTGTGGGACTAACCCATGTAGGTATTGAAAGTGCAATTCACTCAAATGGATAGCTCCAAGAGATCTACATCAACATTGAGCATCCACATCTTCAATGTCTACATGAAGTCATCATCGACAAAACCCAAGGTTAGTTCATCCCTCTTAGGGGGGATATCACATCTAGGGGGAGCTTTACTCTAAGACTTGAGCTAAAGCAACTCTAAAGATGTGAACAAAACAATGCTTTATGTAAAAGTGGTAACCCCACTTGAGCTTAAACGATGAGTATGACCTACGATCAAGTGTTCTCACTTGACTCCTAAGTCAATATACTCATATATAGATGACCTAGTCATCGCAAATTGCTTGATA
The DNA here is from genome assembly GCF_056163025.1 of Triticum urartu. Classification (NCBI taxonomy): domain Eukaryota; kingdom Viridiplantae; phylum Streptophyta; class Magnoliopsida; order Poales; family Poaceae; genus Triticum; species Triticum urartu. The sequence goes on from NC_141876.1 coordinate 113,125,803, forward strand.
GATGCTAGAATTGGTTGTGCATGCTTTGCCACATATTTCATTTGCTATCTTATTGTGTGAGCATGCTGATTGCATACTTTACTCATTCGAGGACATCCACTTGTTGCTTTGATTGTTTGGCTTTACCTTCTTTTGCCAAGTGGATGGACAAGAATGCCTAAGAACCTCCTCTAGCTATCTATTCTTTTCTCGTCTCAAACTCTATTCATGTTGCATCACAAAATTTGATCAAGTCAGATTCGAACCACTATGTGTGAGGAGCGCTCGGAGTCCCCGATTCGTCATAGACTTAAACTTCCAAAACCTCTTTATGATTCTCGGTCTGACCGATACTCCACTTTCGGTCCTACCGAGATCATTAAGTTGATCTAGGTTTTCGATCTCGGTGCAACCGATTTGAACCTTTCGGTCTCACCGAGTTTCAGTAACTGCATGCAGTTATGAATCTCGGTGCCACCGAGTTGTTCAACTCGGTCACACCGACAGGGTCGGGCTATATATAGTCACGGGCAAAATTTGGAAATTTCTCCGAACCCTTTCGCCCGCGCGATAGCCTGCTCTGCCCCCGAGGTCTCCGGATCGTCTTCTCGCTGCCAGCAGCCTCCAGTCGCTGGTCTCCGTCGCCGTCAACGGGATTTCTGCCCCGCCGTTGCCGCCGTAGCAAGTCCCCGCCGAACTAGGGTATGGACTTGATCTTTGTGCTATTCCTCAATCTGATTCCTAGCACATTGTGATCATATTGTTTCTAGCCACGTTTGATAAACTTCTATCCAGTCAAAACACTCATAGATTAGGTTTGATTCGAAAATTCTAGGTTTAGGTTTCCGCCGAAACCATCTTGGACCCACCGAGTTGAAAAACTCGGTCCCACCGATTTGGCTTATGCCATTGCACAAGTAAAACTCGGTCTGACCGAGAATTACTTATCGGTGTGACCGATTTTTGAACTCAGTGAAACCCTAGCAGTCTCGGTGCCACCGAACTGTGACTCGGTCTGACCGAGTTCACTAGTTTAGGTTCCAAAACTGCTTCGGTATCACCGAGTTTGAAAATCGGTATATCCGAGATGATTTCAGTGGGAAACTAAAACTAAGTTTTTGGATCATTCTTTTGCAAAAATCTCTGCATTTTGTGATGCTCATCCACTCTATCTCCTCTATAATCTATTCACAGGGTCAGCAGTCAGTTTGCAACATGTCTGATCAAAGTGACAGCCAGAACCTCTCAGAGCAGCAAGTGGTGATGAGTGAGGGCACTAGCCCCTCAAGTTCTTCAGATGATGGCAGCAGGAGCACCCCCAGCAATCTGCCTAAGGCTGCCACACGTCAAAGGAAGAAGAGAACGTCTGATTCTGAAGATGGGGACTATGTGGCAGAGGAAGAGGCCACTTCCAAGAGAGTTGAGCCAGCTCAAGGCTCAAAGCCAGGCCTGAAAATCAAAAGGCCAGCAGGCAGGCAGCCCATGTCAAAGGCTAGAGCCTCAACTGAGAAGCCTGCTCCCATTGAGCCCGTTGCAGCTGAGGGCAAGAAGAGGAAAGAGAGAGTGAAGAAGACTGTGGCTAGGGTGCTTGGGAAGGCCTCCATCATGGTAGAAGAGGAGGAGGAAGAAGAGGCAGCTGCACCAGCGCCCAAAGCAGCCAAACTTATGGGAGATGCCATAAGGTCAGGGGGAGCTGCATCCAAGCCCAAGGAAGCACCTAAGGCTGCATCTAAGCCTAAAAGTGCACCAAAGAGAAACACAAGGAGTATACCTGCTGCAGAAAAGAACAAGGCCCCAGTGCCTGAAGCTACTGAAGAAGAGGAAGAGAGTGTCCTTAGAAAGCTCAAGCCCAAGATCCCAGACCACAATGATGCTCATCCTGTGGCTGAGGATATGAAGCTCAGGAGAGATTCAGGGCTGAGGAAGTGGAGAGAAGCAGATCCGTATGCTTCTAGGAGAAGGACTGCCGTGGATTATAGATTTCACACCAAGGAGCAGCAAGATTTCTACGAGACTGTTTTGCTTGACAAGAAGCCAATCGTTTGTGACATGAGATGGGTCGACTGGACCTACATGAAGGAACATGAAGAGTACTACCCCGGAGTGTATGACAGCTTTAGTGCGTGTGGAGTTGCAGACTTTGTTGGGCAGAAGCTCACAAAGTGGAATGAGGAGCTAATCATGCAATTCTACTCCACAGCACATTTCTACCCGGATGGAAGGATCACATGGATGTCAGAGGGTACAAGGTACCAATCCACTGTTGAGGAATGGGCGAAGTTGATCAATGCCCCAGAGGAACAAGCAGATGACTTGGACATTTACGCCAAGAAGAAGATGGATCATAACTCAATGTCCAACATGTACAAGGAGATCCCGAATGAAGCACTTGACACTTTTAAATTTGGCTCGGTGCATTATCTTCTGTCAGGTCTGCCCACTATCAATTGGATACTAAGGCACACTCTGTTGCCCAAGTCTGGAGATCACAAGATGATCAGAGGTCACGCGATCAATTTGCTTCATGTTTTTGACGTGCCTCAAAAATTCAAAGTTATGAGCCTTATAGTGGAAACAATCAAAAGGACTGCGGCAGATCAGAAGAGGAGCTGTGGATATGCCCCTCAGATTCAGGAGCTCATCAACTCCAAGATGGGCACGGGCGTATATTTGTTGGATAAGGAACACCTGCCCATCCGTCCAGATTTCGAGGACAATGAAGTTGTTATGACTGAGAACAAGCCATCATCTGCCCAAGCATTTGCAAAGAAGGAGAAGGCAAAGAAGGAAAAAGCTGCCAGGATGCCTACTCAAGCGGAGGCATCTGAGTACTTCTTGAAGACCAAACAAGAGCAGCTCAGTTAGTTGATTGCGTCCACCCTGCGGATTGAGCAGAGTTTAGCCACCCTGACTCAGAACCAGGCGAGTTTAGAGAGGATCATGGAACAGAGGTTCTATGACTTGGACATCAAGGTAACAGAAGTTTAGTCTGTAGTGGAGCAGCTCCAGGAGGACATGAATGAGAGGAGAGGCAGGACCACGACTCATGCGTTTGCGAGGGTGCCACGAGGCCCGAGGTCGTCTGCCGTGCCAGTTGCTGACACCAGAGCCACCACCTCAGCACCAGCTACAGCCTCAGCTCCAGCATCTACTTCAGCTCCAACTCCAGCGACTACTTCAACATCTACAGAAGCCTTCGTCCTTGGAGTGATCCGGACTCCACCACCACCTGAAGATCAAGCCTGAGCGTCGATCTAGTGCTATGCATTTTCTAGGAACTTTTCGGTAACTTGTTGCCAAAGGGGGAGAAGATGTATAGATCATAGGCTTCGAGAGAGAGAGAGTGTTGCTTTTCTCTCTTGCTTTATTTGGTGGTTTTTCGAACTTTGTTTGCTTGTGTGTGAGATACTGCGTCCTTATGCTTGTGAGACATCGATGATCATGTGTTTGATCATAAGCTACACTTAATGTTTGCTTAATGCTTGCTTAAATATTATCATTCTATCTATCATTTGTGATCATTCACTATTCTTGGTGATGAGTGCATGTATTTCATTCTTATCATTTTGAGCGCTCCACCAAGATGTATGTGACATGGAAGAGTAACCCATGACTCTAACTCTTTGTGCATTTGCAGTCCAAAGCAAATTTTAAATATGCACAAATTTAGGGGGAGCTCTTACTTATCACATACTTCTCAAAGCGACGATATATTTCATGCTTATTATCATTTGTCGAAGCTTTGATCTATATGTTGTCATCAATTACCAAAAAGGGGGAGATTGAAAGTGCAACTATCCCTAGGTGGTTTTGGTAATTCATAACAACATATAGATCATTGAGCTAATGCTATTCCAAGATGATTATTTCAGGAAAGCTCAATGATTGGCATGGCATGGATATGAAAGTGGAACCCTCAAAATGCTAAGGACAAAGGATTGGCTCAAGCTCAAAAGCTCAAGACTCTTCATTTCATATTTTAGTGATCCAAGATCACATTGAGTCCATAGGAAAAGCCAATACTGTTAAGGAGGGATGAGGTGTTGCTTAATGAGCCTCTTGCTTCATGTGCTTAGTGATATGCTCCAAAACCCTCAACTACTTTCCCATATCCACATATGACCAAAACTCTAAGCCAAACTCGGTCCTACCGATTCTTCCTATCCGGCGCCACCGAGTTTCACTTGTCATTAGCCACTGCCAAACCCTAGCAATTCGGTTCTACCGATAAGGATCTCGGTCCCACCGAGATGGGGTTGCAAACTCTCTGTTTCCCTTTCGTAACTTTTCGGTCCCACCGAAAGAGCGAATCGGTCCCACCGAGATTGCAATGTAAACTCAGTGTTTCCCCTTTGTAAATTTTCGGTCTCACCGAGTTCCACTCGGTCTCACCGAAAGAGCAAATCGGTCCCACCGAGTTTGCCTGACCAACTCTCTGGTTAGCTAATTACCAAATTCGGTCTCACCGAGTTTTTGTAATCGGTCTCACCGAGATTACGTTATGCCCAAACCCTAACCGAATCGGTCCTACCGAGTTGCATGTCAGTCCCACCGAAATCACTAACGGTCACTAGGTTTACATTTTCGGTCCAACCGAGTTTATTGATTCGGTCCCACCGAGATTGGAAAACTGTGTAACGGTTGGATTTTGTGTGGAGGCTATATATACCCCTCCACCTCTTTCTCATTCAGTGAGAGAGCCATCAGAACACACACATCATTCCAACTCATTTGTTCTGAGAGAGAACCACCTACTCATGTGTTGAGACCAAGACATTCCATTCCTACCATATGAATCTTGATCTCTAGCCTTCCCAAGTTGCTTTCCACTCAAATCTTCTTTCCACCAAATCCAAATCCTATGAGAGAGAGTTGAGTGTTGGGGAGACTATCATTTGAAGCACAAGAGCAAGGAGTTCATTACCTACACACCATTTGTTACTTCTTGGAGAGTGGTGTCTCCTAGATTGGCTAGGTGTCACTTGGGAGCCTCCGACAAAATTGTGGAGTTGAACCAAGGAGTTTGTAAGGGCAAGGAGATCGCCTACTTCGTGAAGATCTACCGCTAGTGAGGCAAGTCCTTCGTGGGCGATGGCCATGGTGGGATAGACAAGGTTGCTTCTTCGTGGACCCTTTGTGGGTGGTTGCTTCTTCGTGGACCCTTCGTGGGTGGAGCCCTTCGTGGACTCGCGCAACCAATGCCCTTGGGTGGAGCCCTGTGTGGACTCGCGCAACCGTTACCCTTCGTGGGTTGAAGTCTCCATCAACGTGGATGTAGGATAGCACCACCTATCCGAACCACGGGAAAAACATCCGTGTCTCCAATAGCGTTTGAATTCTCCAAACCCTTCCCTTTATATTCTTGCAAGTTGCATGCTTTACTTTCCGCTGCCAATATACTCTTTGCATGCTTGCTTGAATTGTGTGATGATTGCTTGACTTGTCCTAAAACAGCTAAAATCTGCCAAGAACTAAAATTGGGAAAAGGTTAAGTTTTTATTTGGTCAAGTAGTCTAATCACCCCCCCCCCCTCTAGACATACTTTCGATCCTACACTGACCAATTGCAAGCAAGAGGATGGTGAATCTACAACCCATTGGGTGCGCCGGGTCAAGGAGATAATACATTCATCTGATAAGATGGATGCCGGCTCAGCAGTTTTTATGTTGGAGAAAAATTGCCGTTTTGAACCTCTGAAGCAGAAGTTGGGGCGGCTTAAACGTGACTGTAATGACATGGGAACGTTGATGGCAGCTCTTGTCAAGTATGCCGATTCTGATACCACCAAGGACCCAGTGTCTGACAAAGAAAAGGCAACGAAGGGAAAGAAGAATGGCAATGGCAAGGGTCACCAGCATAACCCGGCGAATCAGGGAGGTAATAAACGTAAGGCTGATGAGTTTGTTGCCAATACTAATGCGTAGGGTGGTAATCAGCGGCGCAAGGGTAGACAACCCCCTCGATCAGGCAGTTCAGGCCCCACCCTTGAACAGTTGTTGAATGAACCTTGTCCAAAACACGGCACCCGGGAGAAACCAGCCACTCACTTGTGGAAGGATTGCACGATCATGAAGGCATTTAAAAATTCAAACGCATTCGATGGGGGTCACGGCCCAGGTGGCGGCTCAGGTGGAGGCGGCTTTCAGGGCCCGGGCGCCGGTTCAAGCGGAGGAGGTTTTCACGGTCAGGGTTATCCCGGTCACCAAGGAGGACATAATCAGCAACACGGCCAAGGGAACCAGCAGCAGCAGCAATCCGACTATTAGAGAAACCCAAAGCAGTTGAGTAGCGGACAGTATCATGTCTTTACTACCAGTTTATGTAAGAGGGACCAGAAACTCCACAAGAGGGCCGTCAATGCCATTGAACCGGCAATTCCACGTTATCTACGTTGGTCAGAGCAGCCTATTGTGTGGAGCAGAGAGGATCACCCGCCCCGGGTTGATAATCCGGGTCACTTGGCTTTGGTAGTGGCACCTCAGGTTGGTGGGTACAAGTTTACTAAGGTGTTCATGGATGGAGGCAGCAGCATCAACATCCTCTACTATGAGACGTTCCGCCGGATGGGATTGACGGATAAAAATCTTAAACAATCCAACATTGTTTTTCACGGTGTGGTACCTGGTAAATCGGCATACCCAGTTGGTAAGATTGAGCTGGAAGTAGCCTTTGGAGATGAGTATGACTCCAGAGCAGAAAAATTAACCTTTGAAGTGGTTAAGATCAAAAGCCCATATCATGGTCTGTTTGGGCGGCCGGCTTATGCCAAGTTCATGGCTCGGCCGTGTTACGTATATTTGCAGCTCAAGATGTCGGGTCATAAGGGCACCATTGCAGTACATGGGAGCCGGAAGATAGCCTTGGAATGTGAAGAAGGTGATGCTGCCTATGCTGAATCTGTTTGTGCAACAGAGGAGTTAAAATTCTACAAGGATCATGTTGACCCAGCGGACATGACATCATTAAAGAAACCGACAACAGAGCAGGAGCTGGAGTTGAAATTCAAATCAGCTGATGACACTAAGATGGTTGACTTTGTACCTGGCGACTCATCCAAACAGTTCATCATCAGCGCAAACTTGGATCCAAAATAGGAAAGCGCGCTCATCGAGTTCATCCGTGAGAACTGGGACATCTTTGCATGGAAACCTTCAGACATGCCGGGTGTCCCGAGGGAACTCGCTGAGCACACTCTTAATATCAATCCAAAGTTCAAACCTGTCAAACAGTTTCTCCGACGGTTCAATGAAGAAAGGCGCAAGGCCATTGGAGAAGAGGTGGCCCGGCTCTTGGCAGCTGGGATCATTGTGGAGGTCTTTCACCCAGAATGGTTAGCTAACCCAGTGCTTGTACTCAAAAAGAATGGCACCTGGCGTATGTGTGTGGATTACACAGATTTGAACAAGGCTTGTCCGGCTGATCCTTTTGCTCTCCCCCGTACTGATCAGATCATTGATGCTACGGCGGGTTGCGCACGGTTGAGTTTCTTAGATGCTTATTCCGGTTATCATCAGATTAAGATGGCAATCAAGGATCAAGAGAAGACAGCTTTTATAACTCCTTTTGGAGCTTTCTGCTATGTGTCTATGCCTTTTGGGCTTAAGAGTGCCCAGGCGACTTACCAGCGGTGTATGCAGAATTGTCTTCACGATCAAATTGGGCGCAATGTTCATGCTTATGTGGATGATATAGTGGTGAAATCCAGGGAAGAGGAAACCTTGGTCACAGACCTGAAAGAGACTTTTGATAATCTTCGGGTTTACAAAATGATGCTTAACCCGGCCAAGTGTGTTTTTGGAGTGCCAGCCGGCAAGCTCTTGGGTTTTTTGGTGTCTAACCGAGGTATTGAAGCTAACTCGGAAAAAATCAAGGCAATTACATCTCTAGCCAAACCAACCTGCATCAATGATGTTCAGCGACTGGCGGGTCGTGTGGCTGCTTTGAGCCGGTTCATAAGCCGGTTAGGGGAAAAGGCTATGCCTCTGTATCAGTTGATGAAGAAAACGGATGTTTTTGTTTGGAGCGATGCTGCGAACGCTGCTTTTGAGGATCTGAAGGCACAACTGGCTGAGCCACCGGTCCTGGCTGCTCCAATTGAGAAAGAGTCGCTATTGTTATATGTAGCTGCCAACTCACGGGTTGTTAGTGTGGCTATTGTGGTAGAGTGCCAGGAGGCTGGCAAAGAGTATCCGGTTCAGCGGCCGGTTTATTATGTCAGTGAAGTGCTAATTGAGTCTAAGCAACGATATCCACATTGGCAGAAGCTTGTTTATGGGGTGTTCGTGGCAAGCCAGAAGCTTAAGCATTACTTTCAGGGACATCCAATCACTATGGTTAGCTCTGCTCCTTTGGGAGACATTATTCAAAACAGAGAAGCCACGGGGCGAGTCACCAAGTGGGCAATTGAGCTTGGGTCTCATGGGTTAAAGTATGTTCCACGTACTGCAATTAAGTCTCAAGCCCTGGTTGACTTCATCAATGACTAGACAGAGATGCAGATGCCAGAAGAGAAGCCGGACAACACATATTGGACTATTCATTTTGATGGATCCAGGCAATTGGAAGGCTCGGGGGCTGGAGTTGTGTTAACTTCCCCACGAGGTGATAAATTTTGTTATGTGTTACGGTTGATGTTTCCATGCACTAACAACGCAGCAGAGTATGAAACCTTGCTCCAGGGTCTTCGAGTGTCAAAGGAGATGAGCTTGAGCCGGGTCAGATGTCTTGGTGACTCAGATCTAGTGGCTCAACGGGTGTCTGGCAAGTGGGATTCCAAAGACCCTCTCATGGCGGCTTATCGCCGAGAGGTCGATGCTGTTGCAGGATATTTTAAAGGTTATCAGGTGGAACACATTGACCGTCGAAAGAACGAAGCAGCTGATGCTTTAAGCTGGCTGGGGTCTCAGCGTAAGCCGGTGCCACCCAACACCTTTTTGGATGTTTTCCATAACCCCTTTGTCAAGTTGCCCACAGAAGAAGATTTAGCTGTTCCTGACTCGGAGGTGCGGTTGGTAGCGACTCTTCATGTCATCCCAGATTGGACGGTGCCGTTCTTGGCTTACATGACCCGGGGAGAGTTGCCAGCAGATGAGACCCTGGCTCGGCAGATAACTCGGCGATCTAAGTCCATGACGATTTTGGATGGAGAGTTATTTCATCGCAGTGTTTCCGGAGCGTTTTAACGGTGTGTTTCCCCCGAAGAAGGTCAAGAAATCCTTCGTGAGATCCATGAAGGCGATTGCGGTCATCACGCCGGGTCAAAATCTTTAGTGGCCAAAGCGTTTCGTCATGGTTTTTACTGGTTGACGGCTCACGCTGATGCAGAAGATCTGGTCAGTAGATGTGATGGATGTCAAAAATTTGCACGACGAGCGCATGTGCCGACTCAAGAGCTCCGGATGATTCCAATCACTTGGCCGTTTGCGGTCTGGGGGGCTTGACATGGTGGGACCTTTCAAAAGGTCTAAGGATAAAAATACACATCTCTTGGTGGCAGTTGATAAGTTCACCAAATGGGTTGAGGCAGAGCCTGTGAGTAAGTGTGATGCAGCCATGGCGGTTTAGTTTATGAAAAAAGTAATCTTCCGTTTCGGTTTTCCACACAGTATTATCAGGACAATGGCACTAATCTGTCCCAAGGGGCCATGGAAGAGTTTTGTCAGCGAGAGCACATCCGGCTTAATGTTTCTTCTGTAGCTCATCCTCAATCCAATGGTCAAGCTAAGAGAGCCAATCAGGAAATTCTGAAAGGGATAAAACCCCGGCTTATGGTTCCTTTACAGCGAACGCCGGGTTGTTGGGTAGAGGAGTTACCCTCAGTGTTATGGAGCATCAACACTACGCCCAACAGGTCTACGGGTTACACACCCTTCTTCATGGTTTATGGAGCAGAAGCAGTGTTGCCTAGTGACATCCGTCATGACTCGCCCCGTGTGGCAGCTTATGTTGAAGCTAACAACGAAAAAGCCAGACAGGATGCGCTTGACTTGTTGGATGAAGAAAGAGACTTAGCAGCGGCGCGGTCAGCAATTTATCAACAGGACCTGCGTCATTATCACAGCCGTCGGGTTAAGTCCAGGACTTTTCAGGAAGGCGACTTGGTGCTCCGGCTCATCCAGGATCTTTCCGATGCACACAAGTTATCCCCACCTTGGGAAGGACCCTTTGTGGTCAGTAAAAATTTAAACAATGGGTCATACTACCTCATTGACGTTCGAGAGCATGCATACTCACGTAAGTCGGAAGAGGAGACCCGCTGGCCATGGAACATTGCTCAACTTCGGCCATATTACACCTGAGCCACCGGCTCTCAACATGTACATACGTTCACGTTGTATATACTATGATAAGCAATAAATTAAGACCATCGGTCTCTTTTCTTTTCACAGACTATACATCTTTATTATTTTTACTTACAAATGACTATTAAGGAGCTGATCATATTTGAATCAAGTTTAACCTTTTTGGTCCAGCTTATGATTGTATCCGAATCTAGCTGCAAATCTCAAGGTCACTTGGGGGCTTCCTGTTCAAACATAGGTCGTATTCGAACCAAAGAGAACATAGCTGTCGTAACCCTCTTGATCGGCTCAAGGCCAAACTCACTCGGGGGCTTCTTGATCGTATCCGAATCATAGCTTAACCCCTTTTGAGTCCAACTTGGATCGTATTTGAATCAAGGTCGTTAAAAACCTCTCAAGGTCATTTGGGGGCTTCCTGTTCAAACATAGGTCGTATTCGAACCAAAGAGGACATAGTTGTCAGTACCCTCTTGATCGGCGCAACGCCAAAGCCACTGGGGGCTATATGGTCGTATTCGAACCTTAGCTTAACCCATTTGGTCCGGTTTACTGATCGTATTCGAATCAGAAACCCCCAGCCTTTTGAATACAGATTTAAAATTATGTTTATTATCTGTTGCTTTCCTTTTAGCTTTTGTTGTTTCAATATTACAAATAAGATAGCCTGGTTTTCTTCACCGACTCAATTATGGGACAACACAGCTGCCCAAGTTATTCAAGCTGGTGGCTCAAGGATCCAAAGTTCACCACCCGGATTATTAAAACCGACGATCTAAGGATCAACAAGGACAAGGTATGGTTTTTACTTATACGCGTTTACCCGCTGCGTTAACTCAAGAGTTAGTATTAACCCTTATTTTCACTATCAAAACCCGGCTGGTACTTGTCAACATTGGTGTCATCTCCAAGACTAGTCGCCTGAGGCCGGACTTCGCGTACGCACGCTATGAAATCATCCTGATCAAACGGAGACTCGTCCTCCTTCACAGTAGGGTAACCTCTTGCTACGTCCGCCGGGTCTAGGTCTGGCACCCAAGCCTTGGAGCGGCTTAGGGCAGTCAAAGCTCCGGCTCGCGCGCAGGAGCATTTTACTTCTTGGAAACTAGCAAGAAGGATGGACAGCTTCTTCAGGACATCGCTAAGCCGGTTGGGTCCTTGATTTGCAGGAGAGATAGCGGCCAGAGCCCGTTGTGCACCAATATACAATTGTTCAACCAAGGTGTATACTGCCTTCAGTTTAATCAACGGGTCTTGGCTCAGATTTTTACTTCGCGGACCTGCATATATTTTTAACAGAGTAAGTTGGCGGATCATATTCTGGTTTGGCAAAAATTATACGAAAGGTCAAATTAGGCAGCTTACCAAAGATAGCAGCGACCATCTGAGACACCCGGCCTTTCAACTGTTCAGCTCTATTGAAATTTCTTTCAGAGCTGTTTCGGCTGTCTCAGCTCGTCGGGTCAGGAGTGTTTTCTCATTTTCCCAAGCCTTCTCCTTGGTAGCAAAGCTGGTCTTCAAATTTTCCGTTGCAGAAAGACTCATTTGCAGTTTAGAAGTGGAAGATTTGATTTCGGACTCTTGACTTGCTAGCCGGGTCTTTGCATCCGACAATTGAGAGTTCAATTCCGACAAGGCATTCTGTGAAACGTCCGGATAAGTCAAGACTTGGTTTCAAATTCAAATATCCAAATTCAAGATTCAAGTCTCAAAGTACTTTACGAGTAAACCACTTGACACTTGGGGGCTAATGTATGCCAAATCAAATTTTTACGACTCTACAAACATATTTAAAGTCCCAAGTCCCTTACAAAGTAACAGCACTTGGCACTTGGGGGCTAATGTACGCAGTTCAGCAAATTTATCAAGGTTAAACCGGAGGATTAAGTATTTTGAAGAAGATTTTAAATTCTAAAGTCCCGATTCATTGATGGTCAAAATAAACCGGTCCTTGGGGACTATAGGTGAAGTTTTTGTTTCTATCAATATGAGGCAAAGATTCAGAGGTAAAAGTCTTGGACTGTACTTTAAGCCTACATGTTATTCTGTTTCTCTCATAATCTGAAGACTTGGGGGCTAAAGGAATATTAGTAAACCGGAAACAATGTACCTCATACTTCAACTGAAGCTGCTTGACCATCTCGATCTCAGACTCACGACTGGAGTGTACATGACTGAGATAGCCGGATAAGATATCACTGGCATTGAGACGGTCATAATTGGCAACATCAAAGTGAACCTTCTGCCTCTCCAATGCTTCTTGCTTTGCTGTGCATCGAGCCAACACCGTTGGGTTCCCCGGCTCAACAAAGCGACTCCCAGTAATTTGAACATCTCGAACACGTGGAGACAGCGGATCAGTTGAGCTTGACGGTCCAGCTGTAGAAGGATTCATAGTGGCTTTGTCAAGGGACGGCTCCGGAGGATTTACTTCATTGACAATAGGCGGGTCTTCTGGGGTGGCAGTTAATGGAGAAGGCGGCCTAGCCAGGTCAGATGCTAATACTGGCAGTTCTTCCACCGGTTTTGCTGCCTTCGCCTTCTTGGATTTAGCCTGGCCGCTAAGGAAAAAATATAGCAGGATAGTCAGCGTCAAGATACAATTGATCAACCCGAAAGAAAAGAGGATTTCTGATTAGCCAGGAGCAGTCTTGAAAGCCGGAAATTGTGTTTGTGATGAGTCGCCTGAGGAACGAGACACCTCCTGAAAAGGTAAAAGAAAGGAGTTAAAAGAAGTACAAGGAGCGGGATTCATTAAAACAAGTTAAGGACAGTAATATGTAAACCTCGGTCGGGCATTTTCGAGGGGTATGTTGAAGGGCGACAGTCGGTTCATCTTCAATCTCAACTTCACGGCGGCTTTCATGTTGCTGCTTTTTCAAATGAAAGTTGGGATCCAAGTGAGCTAAGGGGTTAGAAAATCTTACTTTACGGATCACTCATCGAACTTTGTGTCTTGGTAAGGGCTCTGAGTCGGAGGAAATGATAGTTACCTCTACTTCCCCGGCCTGACTGGCCCCAGTGTCATCCTGGTAAGGATCAGTGTCAATAAGATTGTTAAAAAGTTGGCCAAGGGAATCAAGGGCTACCTCCGAGTCAGACGTGTCATCAAGTTTCATTAAATCTTCAGCAGTAGTTTTCTTCTTCGTCTTCGTCCTCCGGGTCGATTTCTTGGCGTTCATGGCGGCAAGTTTCGCCTTCTTGGCAGCTTCGTGATCATATTTCACTTTCCAAAATTCAGAATTGGCCTACAAAGACAAGAGGAGGGATCAGTGATAAACAATACGGCTGGACAAAATACAAAGGAAAAAAGATCAGAATATCCTTACTTCTGGTACCGGGTTAAATTTACAGAAGGGATTTAACCCAACAACACTGCAATCTTCATACTTCGCATTCACCAAAACATTTAACATTGCGACAACGTCCTCCTCGGTTAGTTGAACCGGGGTATGACAGAGAGAGTCGTCCAGGTCTCCACCATATTCATACATCAACTTTGAATGATGGCTTAATGGAATAATCCGCCATGAGATCCAGCAGCGGGTTAGATCGACTTCGGTTAAACCGTTCCCTAACAAACCGTTGATTCTTCTAATAGATGGAAGCAGCTTCTTGCGTTCAGCGACGGTAAGTTTATCTGGTGTCAAGACGATCGGGGCGGTAACCCGACAGTGGCTTCTCGTTGGCGGGTGAGATGTCCTGACAGTAAAACCAAGTTTGGTTCCAGTCCTTTGGGTGACTTGGTAAAACTATGAGAGGGAAAACCGCACCCTGCCGACGCTGAATTGAGATGCCTCCAAGTTCTAAGCTAAGGCCATTGGTGCACTCGTTCTGCCGGTTCAGATAGAAGTACTCTCTAAATAGTTCCATAGTCGGCTCTTGCTGAAGATATACCTCACAGAACACTTGGAAGTTACAAATATTGGATATGGAATTGGGCCCAATATCCTGAGGATGGAGTTTGAAAAAGTGAAGAACTTCTCTGAAAAACTTTGAGCTGGGCGGTGAGAAGCCCTAGTTCATGTGATCAGTAAATACAATCACTTCGCCGTCTTTTGGATTGGGTCGTTCTTCTTCCGGGTCAGGAGCACGATAAGACATGATGTTTCTTGAGGACAGAAATCCAATGAGGAAGAACTCTTTCAGACGCTCCTCGGTTATGGTTTGAGGGGACCCAATTGCAGATGGTGGGTGTCTTTGATGGCATGATGTGCAAGGGACTGGAAAAGGAAAAACAACATGCCGTTTCAATTTACGGCAAAAGGTTGAAGTTGTAAAACAAGTAACGGTGGCTTAAGCTAAGGGCTAATGACATATAAGGAAAAGAAAGCCAGAGTGGTAAGCCGCCATGACTACAGATTTTCTCAGAGAGCAGATTCAGCTAAGTGTTGGCATAAACAAGTTTCACCAAGTTATCATTACTATTTTGGATCAAATGGCTGTCCCAAAAAGAAAATATTCTAGACCTAAAAAACCAGTACAGATGAGTTGATCAGCTAACAAAGCATCTATACAGGAGAAAGAGATCTACTGCTATCAAAAATGAATACCAAATAGCTACTGCAGCAGTTCTACACTATCGGACGATCAGGAAAGGGCATCGGAGGTGAAATCTACCAAGAGTCTGTGATGAACACCGACGAACTCGAGAAGCTAAAATGCAGATCTAAGGCAGAGAAGGAAAGGGACTTACAGATACAGGGCTACTGCGGAGGTTTGTCGCGTTTTCTCTGGTCAAATCAGGTTGATGCGGCGGCCTGAGGTGAAGAAGACGAGGGGATCTGCGGCGGCGGCGGCAGAGCTCGAGCGGCAGCAAAACAGCGAGAGGAGGAAGACGACTGAAGGGGGAGAATGAAAAAGACCTAGGTCGTGCCTATTTATAAGGGAGTACGCGAACAGGTAGGCGCGAAAATCAAGGAGACCCGAATAATGATTATCCAACTAAACGGGTGCCTCGATTCTCGGAAGGTATTAAAAATTAAAAGATCTGTTGGAAGATGACATCATGAAAGTTTTTTGTGTTTTCAGAAGATGACATCACGGCGGGTTATAGAAGTTTTCAGACAGAGGATGAATTCCATCTAAGTATTGAAGATTAACAAAGAACAAAGTTCAAAGTCAACCTGGGGCCTAATGTTGGGAATATTACTACCAGTATGACCCGCCCAGGAGGGGCCGGGTCAGTCCTAATGGCGGGTTACATAAGAAGCCCGATAAACATTCAAGATGATAGTTTACTAAATGTATAGAAGGCCCAAAGGCCTGGGGCCGGCTTAAGGCCTGATACTGTAAACCGCCGTATGTAAGGAAAGACTTGTAAAGAAAGGTATGTAAAGGAAGTCACCGAGCCGGACACGATTATGAGCCGGCCAGGACTCTATAGGACACCAGGCGTCAACCCGTGTATATAAGGGGACGACCCAGCGGCGGTTTAGGGGAAAAAGAACCAAGTCGGCGAGTTGAGCCTCTTGGAGATCGAAACCTCAGCAATACCAATCCCAACTAGACGTAGGCTTTTACCTTCATCGTAAGGGGCCGAACTAGTATAAAAACTCTCCCGTGTGTCCTTTGTCCCGATTAACCCCTTTAAGCTTCCTAGTGCGATGGCCCTACGACTAAGTCCTTGCTCTAGGACATCTGCCGTGTCAATTCCACGACAATTTGCTTGTTGAAGAAAAAAACCAAAAACTCCAAAAAAAATTCAGTGTGTTTCTTTGAAATTCTTCTTTTATTCGAGTTGTACCGAGGAGAAGACCACGATGAAAATGTTGAGTGGCTCTCATATGAATAACTGTTGAACTAATAAGAGCCCATTTTACCCTATCTTCTCCTGTTGAATAAAATGTTTGCAGATTCCAGCTTAGTCCATGGCACTCTTGCACTATTATTATTTTCATATCATTCGGTCGTGCAAGTGAAAGGCAATAATGACAGCATCCGATGAACTGGCCGTGGCAAAGAGAAACTGGTATGAAATCGACTTGTCTTGTGTGTGTAAATATGTTTAACCTAGTGCCCATGCTTCAGCCCATTATGATTAAACATGTTTGCAATGACAATTAGAGATTATAGTTTCTCATGCCATGCATAAGTAGCTGGGAGTTAATAATGATTTATCATGGATATCAACATAGCGTTAAAATGATTGTGATGTAGTATGATGATATGGTATCCTCCTCTGAATGTTCGAGTGGCTTGACTTGGTACACGTTCATGCATGTAGTTGAATCAAAACCAACATAGCCTCTATAATGTTCATGTTCATGGTGTTCATATCCTACTCATGCTAGTGTCCAATGTTACTTATGCATAATGCCTGGTCATGATCTTTGTTGCTCTCTAGCTGGCCGCTTCCCAATCTTAAAATTGCTAGCATTCGCCTATACTAAGTGGGGATTCTGCTTGTACATCAAAAACCTTGAACCCAAAGTTATTCCAGATGAGTCCACCATTTACCTACCTATATACGGTATTACCCTGCCGTCCTAAGTAAATTTGCATGTGCCACCTCTAAAAACTTCTAAAAAAATTATCCGTTTTGTGTGCCTGGATCGTTCATGGAACGGCAGGAGGTGGTCGATATCTTTCGTGCTAAGCATGTTATCCTCAGGTCGAGTGTTTATTCACTTGTCATCGCACGAGGAAATGGGCGGTAATAGGGATGCCCGGTCCCAAACTGCAAAATACAAAAAGATTTCATCTCTTACATAATCAAACAAAAACTCCCAATGGAGTCAACACCTTTACTTTCCGCTTGGGAACCGCCACTAGCATGCTTAGCATGGAAGATGTTGATAACTGATGGTCGTGAAGTTAATAAGGAGGGTGCATGTCTCAAAATATCATTTACCTCTGTTTTAAAAATTGAGCTCTGGCACCTCTGCAAATCACTGATTCCCTCTGCGAAGGGACTTTCTATTTACTTTTATGTTGTGTCATCACCTTCTATAAACAAGCGCCAGAAACTGAGTAGAGCACAACGGTCATGATTTATGCATTGTGTATAGCTAATGTTGGGTGCATCATGACTAGATCTTTTCTACCATGAATTACAATGTTTAGTCGCTGCTTGAACTTCGGAGGTGCTCTGCATTTATGTTTTGCGGTCTCAGAAAGGGCTAGCAAGATACTAGTATTGTCATATTATATCATGATTGTTTTGACAACGTGTTGTTGTTTGAGATATCTTATTATTGCTCGCTAGCTGATTATGTCATTGATATGAATCATTATAATCTTTAAGAGTTATTGTTGACATGGTTAGTTATAATGTTGGCTGAAAACCTGGGTGTTGTTTAAGCTTATTTATGCAAACAAGAGCAAAAGAGTTCGTAAAAGTTTTTCTTTCTCACTTTCAGTTTATCAACTGAATTTCTTGAGGACAAGCAAAGGTTTAAGCTTGGGGGGTTGATATGTCTCCAACGTATCTACTTTTTCTCATGCTTTTCCTCTTGTCTTGGACTCTAATTTGCATGATTTGAATGAAACTAACCCCGGACTGACGTTGTTTTCAGCAGAACTACCATGGTGTTGTTTTTGTGCAGAAATAAAAGTTCTCGGAATGGAACAAAACTTTTTGAGGATTTTTTATACCAATAATAAGAATTTCTGGAGCCAAGACCTACCGGAGAGGGGCCCCTGGGTGGGCACAACCCACCAGGGTGCGCCCCCCTCTCCTGGCGCGCCCAGGTGGGTTGTACCCAGCTGGTGGCCCCGCTGATGACCCCCCTGATACTATAAAATCACATTATTCCAGAAAAAAATCAGGGAGAAAGAATTATCACGATCCATGAGACGGA
Source organism: Triticum urartu (assembly GCF_056163025.1). Lineage (NCBI taxonomy): Eukaryota > Viridiplantae > Streptophyta > Magnoliopsida > Poales > Poaceae > Triticum > Triticum urartu. The sequence continues at coordinate 113,143,882 of NC_141876.1, forward strand.
GCTGCCGCCAAGCCCTGTTCTTCCTCGAGAGGGCAGATCTGGAGTCCGTTTGGGGCTCTGGAGAGGGGGATCTTCGATCTTCGTCATCACCAACCTATCTCCATCACCAATTCCATGATGCTCCCCACCGGGAGTGAGTACTTCCTTCGTAGGCTCGCTGGTCGGTGAGGAGTTGGATGAGATTCATCATGTAATAGAGTTAGTTTTGTTAGGGCTTGATCCCTAGTATCCATTATGTAATTATTGATGTTGCTATGACTTTGCCATGCTTAATTCTTGTCACTTTGGGCCCGGGTGCCATGATTTCAGATCTGAACCGTTTATGAATTCATCATTATATCCATGTTTTAGATCCGATCTTGCAAGTTATAGTCACCTGAAGTCTACTACACAACCTTCTTCTTGTAGACGTTGTTGGGCCTCCAAGTGCAGAGGTTTGTAGTACAGTAGCAAATTTCCCTCAAGTGGATGACCTAAGGTTTATCAATCCGTAGGAGGCGTAGGATGAAGATGGTCTCTCTCAAGCAACCCTGCAACCAAATAACAAAGAGTCTCTTGTGTCCCCAACACACCCAATACAATGGTAAATTGTATAGGTGCACTAGTTCGGTGAAGAGATGGTGATACAAGTGGTATATGGATGGTAGATAATAGTTTTTGTAATATGAAAATATAAAAACAGCAAGGTAACGAATGGTAAAAGTGAGCGTAAACGGTATTGCAATGCTAGGAAATAAGGCCTAGGGTTCATACTTTCGCTAGTAAAAGTTCCCTCAACAATAATAACATAATTGGATCATATAACTATCCCTCAACATGCAACAAAGAGTCACTCCAAAGTCACTAATAGCGGAGAACGAACGAAGAGATTATGGTAGGGTACGAAACCACCTCAAAGTTATTCTTTCCAATCAATCCGTTGGGCTATTCCTATAAGTGTCACAAACAGCCCTAGAGTTCGTACTAGAATAACACCTTAAGACACAAATCAACCAAAACCCTAATGTCACCCAGATACTCCAATGTCACATCAAGTATCTGTGGGTATGATTATACAATATGCATCACACAATCTCAGATTCATCTATTCAACCAACACAAAGGACCTCAAAGAGTGCCCCAAAATTCTACCAGAGAATCACAACGAAAACGTGTGCCAACCCCTATGCATAGGTTCATGGGCGGAACCCGCAAGTTGATCACCAAAACATACATCTAGTGAATCACGTGGTATCCCATTGTCACCACAGATACGCACGGCAAGACATACATCAAGTGTTCTCAAATCTTTAAAGACTCAATCCGATAAGATAACTTCAAAGGGGAAACTCAATCCATTACAAGAGAGTAGAGGGGGGAAGAAACATCATAGGATCCAAATATAATAGCAAAGCTCGCGATACATCAAGATCGTATCACCTCAAGAACACGAGAGAGAGAGAGAGAGAGATCAAACACATAGATATTGGTACATACCCTCAGCCCCGAGGGAGAACTACTCCCTCCTCATCGTGGAGAGCACCGGGATGATGAAGATGGCCACCGGAGAGGGATTGCCCCCTCCGGCAGGGTGCCGGAACGGGTCTAGATTGATTTTCGGTGGCTATGGAGGCTTCTGGCGGCGGAACTCCCGATCTATTGTGCTCCTCGATGTTTTTAGGGTATATGGAGATATATAGGCGGAAGAAGTACGTTAGGGGGGCCACGAGGGGCCCACGAGGGTGGAGGGCGCGCCCAGGGGGGTGGGCGCGCCCCCTACCTTGTGGCCTCCTCGAAGCTTCCCTTACGTGCACTTCAAGTCTTCTAGGCTTCTTTCCTTTCAAAAATGAGTTCCGTGAAGTTTCAGGTCAATTGGACTCCGTTTGATTTTCCTTTTCTTTGAAACCCTAAAACAAGGTAAAAACAGAAACTGGCACTGAGCTCTGGGTTAATAGGTTAGTCCCAAAAATCATATAAATGCATATAAAACATCCAAGGTTGATAATATAATAGCATGGAACAATCAAAAATTATAGATACGTTGGAGATGTATCATCACCTACTACGGTTATGATCCGGCAACCCCGGAGTGACAACAACCGGGGCCACTCCTGGTGATGACTGTAGTTTGAGGAGTTCATGTATTCACTATGTGTTAATGCTTTGTTTCGGTTCTCTATTAAAAGGAGGGCTTAATATCCCTTAGTTTCCAATATGGACCCCGCTGCCACGGGACGGTAGGACAAAAGATGTCATGCAAGTTCTTTTAATAAAGCACATATGATTATTTACGGAATACATGCCTACATTATATCGATGAACTGGAGCTAGTGTCGTATCGCCCTAGGTTATAACTGTCTCATGATGAATATCATCCAACAAGTCACTGATCAAATGCCTACGAATTTATCCTTATTGATCTTGTTGTGTTACTATTGCTATCATCACTCTTACACTTGCTACAAATTACTGCTATCACTGTTACTGTTACCGTTGCTACTATCACTACCATCAACACTATCAAACTACTTTGCTACTGATCATATTGCTGCAGATAATTAATCTCCAGGTGTGGTTGAATTGACAACTCAGCTGCTAATACCTTCAAATATTCTTTGGCTCCCCTTGTGTCGAATCTATAAATTTGGGTTGAATACTCTATCCTCGAAAACTGTTGCGATCCCCTATACTTGTGGGTTATCAGTTACCAGCGCAGGGCTTCACCTAAGCACTACGACGATATGACCAAGGTGTTAAACTGTGGAGGGGGGCACCGCACATGGCTAAGAGATTGTCTGTTGTCCTTTGGGGTGCCCTCTGGCCACGTATATAAAGGAGGGGGGAGAGAGGCCGGCGGCCAGGAGGGGCGCGCCATGGGGAGAGTCCTGCTTGGACTCCTAGTACAAGTAGGATTCTCCCTCCCCCTTTTCCTTTCTTCCACCGGAGGGAATAGGAAGGAGAGGGAGAGGGAAAGGGAGGGGGGCGCCGCCCCCTCCTCCTTGTCCTATTCGGACTACCAAGGAGGGGGGCGCGACCACCTCCTGTGGGCTTCACTCTCTCTCCCTTAGGCCCATGTTGGCCCAACACTTCACCGGCGGGGGGGGGGGGGGGGGGGGGGGGTTCTGGTAACCCCTCGGTACTCCGGAAAAATACCCGAATCACTCGGAACCATTCTGATATCCGAATATAACCTTACAATATATGAATATTTACCTCGCGACCATTTCGAGACTCCTCGTCATGTCCGGGATCTTATCCGGGACTCCGAACAAACTTCGGTCATCAAATCACATAACTCATCATACAAATCATCATCGAACGTTAAGCATGCGGACCCTACGGGTTCGAGAACTATGTAGACATGACCGAGACACGTCTCCGTTCAATAACAAACAGCGGAACCTGGATGCTCATATTGGCTCCTACATATTCTACGAAGATCTTTATCGGTCAAACTGCATGACAACATACATCATTCCCTTTGTCATTGGTATGTTACTTGCCTGAGATTTGATCGTCGGTATCCTCATACCTAGTTCAATCTCGTTACTGGCAAGTCTCTTTACTCATCCCGTAATGCATCATCCCATAACTAACTCATTAGTCACACTGCTTGCAAGGCTTATAGTGATGTGCATTACCGAGAGGGCCTAGAGATACCTCTCCGATACACGGAGTGACAAATCCTAATCTTGATCTATGCCAACTCAACAAACACCTTCGGAGACACCTGTAGAGCATCTTTATAATCACCCAATTACGTTGTAACGTTTGATAGCACACAAAGTGTTCCTTCGGTATTCGGGAGTTGCAGAATCTCATAGTCAGAGGAATATGTATAAGTCATGAAGAAAGCAATAGCAATAAAACTAAATGATCATTATGCTAAGCTAATGGATGGGCCTTGTCCATCACATCATTATGTGATCCCGTTCATCAAATGACAAAAAATGTCTATGGTTAGGAAACTTAGCCATCTTTGATTAACGAGCTAGTCAAGTAGAGGCATACTAGGGACACTTTTTTTGTCTATGTATTCACACATGTACGAAGTTTCCGGTTAATACAATTCTAGCATGAATAATAAACATTTATCATGATATAATGAAATATAAATAACAACTTTATTATTGCCTCTAGGGCATATTTCTTTCACTTAATACACTAGATGCATGCTGTATAGCGGTCGATGTATGGAGTAATAATAGTAGATGCAGGCAGGAATCTTGGACGTGATGCATATATAATAATCATTGCCTGGATATCGTCATGATTATTTGAAGTTCTATCAATTGCCCAATAGTAATTTGTTTACCCACCGTTTGCCATTTTTCTCGAGAGAAGCCACTAGTGAAACCTATGTCCCCCGGGTCTCTTCTTTATTATATTTGCCTTTGCGATCTATTTTCCTTTGCTTTTATTTTCAGATCTATTAAACCAAAAATACAAAACCTTGCTGCACTTTATTTTATTTGGCGTTCGATCTATCAATTTATTACAACTCCCTCATGTCCCTTTGCCAATTTCTGGCGCCGTTACCCGAAAGAGATTGACAACCCCTTTAACACGTTGGGTTGCAAGTATTTGTTATATGTGTGCAGGTGCTTTTTGCATGGTGTTGCTCGGTTCTCCTATTGGTTCCATAACCTTGGTCTCATCACTGAGGGAAATACCCATCGTTGTTGTGCTGCATCGTCCCTTCCTCTTTGGGGAAATACCGTCGTAGTTCTAGCAGACATTACAGGGTTCCATAACTCCCGACACAAAGCATTCTTGGTGGCACTGGCTCCAAGTATGGTTGTATCAATATTGATGATCAATAAGATTGTCACAACTTACTTCAGCTAATCCCCCTTGCAGCAGAGGCCAATCTTGGTACTTCCGGCATAAAAAACAGTATATATGAAAACAATACACACCTTTTCTCTCATAGATTTTAGAGGTTATGTTGTGGAAAACTTATCATCCTAGCTGAGCAACACCAAGCTTCATCATCGGCCAATATTGATACCTTGCCCCACTTTATAATACGACTTGTCCTATACTAAGTGTGATTCTTTGAATAGCTAAACCAAATAGAAAATTATCTCCAGTCTTGTAGCTTCAAGCCTCCTTCAACAACTTTTTATGTTTGAGATCTTCTGGCTAAACCATCACTTTTGGGACTAGAACATGTTTACGCTTGGTAACACATTAGCCTCTTCGCCATTTGTCCTTAATCACCAAATACTCACGAAAGGGGACGCTAATGCACTTTCAATCTCCCATTTTTGATGATTGGCGATAACATGATTAAAACTTCAGTTGAGTAAGTTACATGTGCCTTGCATGTGAGAGTAAGTACGACCGAATATCGATATACCATGTTATAATATGCAAACATATAAATTTGGAGCCACATATGGTTGAATTGTAAGATGTAGGTTTAAGTCTCAATGCTTATACCATTAAAAATCAAGTTACGGCTACTGAATATTCGATGATTGTGTGATATATACTACACATTACACAAAACACGTGCGAAATATATAAGAATAGCTCAATGCTCCATTTACAAAGAACTGGACTTTAGTAAGATGATGCCAAATCTTCGAGCCCCCAAAACACATAAAGTAAAATATACATGTAAATTCTTTTGTATAATCTTTTTGAAGAACTTGTTTTTGTGCACTTTGTGCAATGTAAATGTTAAAATAAAAACGACTAGCAATTCTCTTAATATAAAAAGGTTGGAGAATTAAAGTACAGGGAATCTAGAACAAAGGAGAAGGGTGTTTGTTTTGAGTTTTGTGCATATTATGATTGTGTCTAAGCTCAAGTATAGAATCTTCTGGATGGTACACGTGGCAAGATCTGGTGTAGTGAGGAGCAAGTCAAATTTGTCACCTCTCAACCATTGGATATTGGCTTCATTCAACAACAAATATTGAAGGTTTTTTCGGACACTATATAGTGGTATAGAAGAGTTTTCTAAATATACATGTCATCTTTAATACGATAAGAGTGAATGATTGTTTGATCGTGCAGAAGAAATATGTAGGATTCTTTCCGATGAGGTTAGAGTCAATGAAAAATCTCTATGAACCTTAGAAAAATAAATCAGAAGAAAAAAAATTCTATGATTTGCAATCTATATGGATCAAACAACTCATGTAAGAAAGAAAAATACCATGAATCTGAAATCCTAAGGAAAAACTCATACGTTTTAAAGAGGTTCTTGTGACACCCCCTAAACCCATATAAAGATTTATGTTTAACTTTGCGTCGTAGAGTTGTATTGTGATATTAACGTGAGTCACCAATTGTGGTCGTGCATGATGCATGTATGATTAGTGCAAGATTATAAACGGGGGCGTCACAGTCCTGAAAAGGTCATAAAATAGTGTCTGGATAAAATCCCATGAGCTGTTTGATCATGCATTTTTTGACTCACACGTCTTAAAAAATCTGTGAACTAAAGAGGACATGACCATGAGTGATTACAGAATACAACCGCGGCCGAGCGGATCCACTTTTTGTTCCTCTTCCAAGGCGAAGAGGATACGATCGAGTCCCTGTCATCTTCAGTTGGACATGCCCGTGGATTCCTCTCCCGTCTGCCTACAGTGTTGGCGACGGTGGGTGGGGGATCCCGGTGCTCAGTGTTCGACCGATCGGTAGTCTAGGGCTAGCTAGTTTGTTCTGGATGGTGGCGACTGGATGACGGAAGCGCCGCCGTGGAGAATAAGGTGTCCCTCACCCCGAGCCCATCTCAAGGCTTCTTCTTCGGGATGCTGTGCGGAGTGTATGGAAATCGTCTTGTACATGAGTTTGCTGTCAGCTACTGCTTCATGTGGCAAGCGATGGTTTCTTCCTAGTGGTTGTTGTTTTGGCATTGGGTTGAAGAATGCAGGTAGACAGAGTCGCCGGTCTTCGCCGACCAGAGACAATGGGATTGGAGGCCGTGGAACATGTTGTTGAACCTCGGCCGACGTGGCACCGTGATATGTGCTTTGTCATCCACAATGACGCTTTCTTTGACTCACAAAGCATTGATGCGATGTTGCTTCAATGGTTTTTTGGAGCGTGGTATCCATCTCCCCCTGTCATGATGATGTCAACGATGTGGCTGGTGGATGATGGACGAGGAGAGTTAGCAATCGACTCCCCCAAAGGCCTACTTTTAAATTTCTTTTATGTGGGATGTATTTTGCTTATGTGTTAAGATAATTGTCCTCTTTGAGAAATTCACTTTGGCACATGGGAGCATATGCTCCTGCCATTAAAAAATATATTTCAAAATGTCAAAAAATTCCAAACACAAATTTCACGCGTACATCTCAACATTGTATTACGCACGCCAAGTTTCATGAAAAACTGACATTTTATACGCCTTGCGTAAGAAAGACAAAATAATGTCTCATGAAGCCTTTTTAACACTATATTTTGTCTTTTTTTACATATGACATAAAAGTTATCGGTTTTCCGCAAAACGAGTTTCTATGCACGTAGGATATCGAAATGTAGTCGGAAATCATTTTGTCAGAATCTTGTGACATTTCAAAATATGTTTAAAACATATTTTAAAAATCAGGAGCACTCCAATGTGCCAACAGAACTGGCCCCTAGTTAGAGTGCTAGGACTGACCCCTAATTTTTGCACATTGGAATGCTAGGAGTGCTAGGAGCACTCCAATATTTTAGAACTGGCCCCTAGTTAGAGTGCTAGGAGCACTCCAATGTGTCAAAACGTCTTCCTCCAACGAATTTTGTGTCATTTTCTTGCTAGGAGATGCATTCTAAAATATGTGAGGACTGGATAGATGTAACACATGCTTTTCTTTTACCTCTTGGTACTCCATGATGTTACTTTTTCCCAAATTAAATAAATTGCCATGATGTTTTTCCCATAAAAAGAACTCATGAAAATTATATGCAACTGATGTATGGGAACGAAGCAAACATTATTCTTTTTTCTGAAAACGGATTATACGTGTCATGTTTTGTGTCAACCGAGAATAAAAAATACGACCAGTCAAATATGCTGGAAAAAGTCTATGAAACCAACGATCACTCGATTAGATAATGCTGGATAGATGTAACACATGCTTTTCTTTTACCTCTTGATACTCCATGATGTTACTTTATCCCAAATTAAATAAATTGCCATGATGTTTTTCCTATAAAAAGAATTCATGAAAATTATATGCAACTGATGTATGGGAACGAAGCAAACATCATTCTTTTTTCTGAAAACGGATTATACATGTCATGTCTCGTGTCAACCAAGAATAAGAAATACGACCAGTCAAATATGCTAGGAAAAGTCTATGAATCCTGTTTGGTAAATACTTGGACATGAGAATGCAAGTTTGCATCAGGATGTTTATGGAGGGATTAGTCATGGAAAGTTGATTTTTACTTCCATTCCCTTGATTGGTATATGGTGGGAATTAGCACGGGATAAAACTCTGCTCACGAATTAACAGGATACCCCTGTGAAGAAATAGGTGGGAATTGGTTTCCTCAACTCCCATTCCCCTTCCCACTTAAATTCCCATTCCCTCTAATCAAACAGTGGACTTTTAATCTCCTCACCCCTCAACTCTCATTCCCCATCTCTAATTTCCCCGAACCAAACGCACTGTGAGAACACTTGCACAAAACAAAGGAAAAAAATACAGTTTTTACGGGCAGCAAAAGAAAGAAAGACAATAATAAAGTAACAAAGCGAGGAGAAAAAGTCGTTTAGAGAAAGGAAAGGAGAAATAAGATAAAATTGTTCCATGGAGCCAACGGCTTCCGGAGATCTCTTTTTTATCCCCTCCCCCTCCATGGAGTCATGAGTCCACCTCCAGTTCCGCCGCGACTCATCGTGGTCGGCAACCACTACTAGGCCCCGGCCGCCCCGATCCTCCACGAGACAGCAGGTGCTCGCTTCCAATGCGGCTCCCCTTCCAGTTTCTTGGGCTCGAATCGGGATTCCACGAGCGCGCTCGCTTAGCTTTCTAGGGATTTTGCTAGGGTTCTTCCGTTCAACTCGAAACTTTTTTTTTTCTTGCGCGATTCTTAGTTTCGTTGCGTTGCTCCCCACGGAATTGGTGTTTTTCTCTGCTTGTTGCGTGGGGGAATCGGGGTGAAAAGCTGCGTTTTTTGTGCAGTTTCAAGGCGCGGCGACTTTTTGTTCTTCTTCTTCTTCTTCAGTTCTTGATGGGTTTAGTTTAGGGTTCTTGCTCTGTCTGCGAGCCTTCCGATTTCATCGGATTTGATCTGGTAGCTTCGCTCTCTTGCTCCAAGGAATCAAACTCGTAGATCAAATCGCAGTTCTAGACCACCTAGAATTTGTGAATTTTGTTTGCCATCTAGCTGCCGGAGAGGCTCCAGAATCACAAAATTCTCAGTTTTTGGCACTTTCCACCGGCTTCTTGGCCTCCAGTAGCTCCAAATTTGACCAACTTCTTGCTTTTGGCATCATCCCCAACCACATAACTATGGCCACCACTGCCTCAGAGCCGCCCATGGTGGAGCAAGTGATCACCGAGTTCTTTGCCAAGAGCCTCCACATCATCCTGGAGTCCCGCTCGCCCTACGAATCATCACGCAGCTTCACGCGGCCTTCACCGCCATCTTCGCCGCTCTCTGGCAGCCAGCCACGGGACAGGTGGTTCAACCTTGCCCTCCGGGACTGCCCAGCTGCACTTGAGAACTTTGACCTGTGGAGACAGAGCAATCTTGAGCCATTGGTTATTGATATTGTGATGCTCCGGCGTGACAATCCCAACACTACCTGTGCTGAGGGTGGCAAGATCATAGAGAGGTGGGTGATACAGTATGAAACCAGCAAGCCTGGCAGTGGCAATGGTAATGGCAGCAAGAACCATAGCAGGAAGTCTAGGAACAGCCCGGCTGAGGATCATAGCTTGTACAGGAGTACATACAAGGGCTCAACAGTGTTACTTCGGTCATTGCATCTGGTTGTCAGGCTCTTGCCAGCCTACAATCTCTTCAGGGAGTTGAATTCATCTGGGAGAATCCGTCCACTTAACCTGTCACACAAGATATCATCATTCGTCGAGCCGTTTACTAGGGCAGAGGATGCAGAGATGAAGCACTATGCATTTGCTCCAATTGAAACTCTGTTTGGCCGCCTGAGCTTGTCAGTTTCTTATGTGCCAGTGCTGGAGGTGGTGGCAGCACCAGAGCCAACCACACACATGTCAACAGAGCTTATAATGGATTATGTCGGGAGCCCCACAACAGACTTCCTCAGGACGTTCAATTCCCTGCCTTCAGATGGCATTGCACCTGATTGTGCTGCAATGACTAGGCGTCACAGTTGGAGTATTGACCCTGGAGCTAGACCATCGGTATCACCATCTCCTCTTTTGCATGATAGTCCTCTAACACGTTTGCATCCACATAGCACAATATCCTCTGGGAAGAAAAAAAGTACAGGATTTGAAGACTGCTATCAGTCACCACTGTTGTCACCATCGCCATCCCGTTCCCCTTCTGCTAGCTACCCAAAAAATTCTTTGTTCCGATATGAGAGTGCTCCTGTGGTCATTCCCACTGGGAGGGATGGTGGAGGTAGTGGACTGCCTCCTTCTCCATCTTTCAAGGGTAAACACCAGCTCCCATCTCAAAACTACAACCTAACCCCATCGCCTGATGGAGATTCAAATGTAAGGAAGGATTTGGTCAGGTTTGGTGAATTTGAGAATAATACGGCCATGCAAAAGGTAATCACATAGTTTATTTTATTATCTTCTCAAGCAATGTGTGTAGCTTGCTGTAGCAACAGTAGTTTTATTACGAGGTTCTGCTTTTGGATCCACCTCACATTTTTACTGTTGAATTTTCTGGTTTTGTCTTTGATCAGGTGCTATCTTTTGATAAATATGATTTGGGATATTTTCATGGACTGAAGTTGACTCGGACTGCGAGCAAACTTTTTATCACGGATGAACTGGATGAGCGGGAGTTGGCATTTGCATGGGAAGATAGAGATATCATTATTGATCAACTTAACAGGTAGTTTTCGTCTCCTCCTTTCAGAATATGATTATGACATTGTGCCATAGGACCCAAGTGTTAAAGCTGTTCCTTGTTGTTTGTGTCTGATTCCCTTTGCATGCACATGCTCATGAAAACTTGTATGGTTCTCCTTGCATATAGATTTTGGTATCACATAGTGGCTCAAGTGCAATAGCATATATCTTTATCCTAAATCTGGCAATTACAGGGCTGTCCTTTATTTTAGTTTAGTTAAGACAATTCTGTAGTTGTGGAATCTCACTAAGACGGCTATGTCAGTCAGATGCCCAGTGATCTGAAAACTAAGTTAATCCCATATTCTGCTGTGGACCATCTTATATTTCAGGTGGCCCTTGAAGCAGCAACTCTAGGATAAATGCACAGTTATTCATTTTCAAACTGCATGGTGTAATGTTTCATGCTTCTGACATCATGTACACAAATTGTACTGTTGTATCTTACGGATGTTAAATCTCTAGTAAATATGGACCGATGGCAGCTAACCACTACCATGTGTTAGCTTCATGAAGGATAATGGATGTTTAAGACACAAACATATTCAGAGGCAAAATAATAATAATCAGAAATCAAGATACTATAGTTAGTTCAGGTTACCGGATGCTTTTGTTATTTGTTCCACAATAAGAGGGCAATAATATACTTCTCCAATGCTCATTTAGGTCTATCAACTTGTTTGTTGCACTCACTATATTCAACTGAAGTTGCAAATTATCCAGTTATTGTATTAGTATTTTCTAAATGAGAAGGCATCATGTTTGCTTAGAAGTGCCAGTATAGATGTTCAGTGTCTACATATAATATGCTTGTATTTCTGTTATAGAAGTCAGAACTCAGGGCAGCTTTTTTCCTTACACTAATTGCAATATATCAGCGGATAACTCATTTTTCATGGTTCTTTCGATGGTTTGAACACATTTTGTTCTTTCTATTATCGAGATAAGCTAGCTGATCACTTGCAATGTTTGTAGTTCAGAAATGTCTGCATTTTAATTATCTGGGCTGTCCGTTGTTCAAATGAAACCATCCTCGGTCTTCCACCTAGAGGATAAATATAAAGTACAGTCTTGTGCGTGAGGATGAATATACACCTGCTCATCTTTGTTCAGTGAAACCACTTTTGAGAGACTTAATTTTAATATTTTTCAAGTTTTCTCCTCCTACTTCTCAAGGTTCTCATTATTTCCTAAGTTCCTTATTTCCTACATTAGCTTGTTTCTGTCTCCTTGTTTCTCCGTGCTCAGTATGTAGTATGTACTGTGCCACACACAACTTTTCGGCCTGGCTTCTACTTTTTTCTAGGCGTAGTACGTGTATAAGTGTGTTGCATTCACAGAAACATAAAGATTGTCATACGGGGTAGCTTCCAGTGTACATGAAAAGCTCTGGACCAGTATCAAAGGTAACCTATATCTTTAGTAGGAGATTTTTTTGGCTAACAGTCAGATGTGGGTTAGGCTGTGTGGGGGGTAGACTTGCATCAGTTAACCTGAGAAGGCAATATGGAAGGTGCTAGACACTGTAAGCAATTGTTACTAATTCGGTATTATTGCAAACAAGCTCTGATACCTCATCTTGTTCTTAGCTTGGAGCTAAACATTGAAAGGCTGGGTACTTAGCTTATCCCCTACCCTTGGACCAATATGGGCCACCCCCCGGTTTGAGTCGAGTCTGGCTTGATTTTGATAAAGTCTCGTGTGGTGTATATAGGAGTGGGCAGTGTGGAATGAGGATATATGCTTTTTTTGGAGTAAAAAATGGTTGCATTCTGACTCTTCAAGGATTTCACAATCAAGTAGGTAGACATTCGAAGTGAAAATATCATGCATACTCTAAGTTTAACTCTATGAAAATGAAAAGTTTATTTTAGGCAATGAGCATGAGATTTTTACAACAACAGCAAGAAAGCCTTTAGTCCCAAACAAGTTGGGGTAGGCTAGAGTTGAAACCCGTAAGATCTCACAACCAACTCATGGTTCTGGCACGCAAGCTTCCACGCACCCCTGTCCATGGTTAGTTCTTTGGTGATACTTCAGATCTCTCTTTACGGACTCCTCTCATGTCAAGTTCGGTCTACCCCGACCTCTCTTGACATTATCAGCACGCTTTAGCCATCAGCTTTGCACTGGAGCTTCTGGAGGCCTGCGCTGAATATGCCCAAACCATCTCAGACGATGTTGGACAAGCTTCTCTTCAATCGGTTCTACCCCAACTTTATCTCGTATATCATCATTCCGGACCCGGTCCTTGTGTGGCCACACATCCAACTCAACATGCGCATCTCCGCCACACCTAACTGTTGAACATGTCGCCTTTTAGTCGGCCAACACTGAGCGCCATACAACATTGCGGGTCGAATCGCCATCCTATAGAACTTGCCTTTTAACTTTTGTGGCATTCTCTTGTCACAGAGAACACCAGAAGCTTGGCGCCACTTCATCCATCCTACTTTGATTCGATGGTTCACATCTTCATCGATATCCCCATCCTTCCGTAGCATTGACCCCAAATATTGAAAGGTGTCCTTCTGAGCATGAAATTATTATATGGATAAAAGTACTTGACCGTTCACTGTCCATATCCTATTTGCAGACCATTAGTTATACTCAAATCGATATAAGCATATAGCGCCAAATGTTCATATGGCACATAGGAGCTAAATGTCATTCAGTATTTTTTTAATCCCCTTGTAATTCTTGTTCTTAGGATGTGGTCATGCATGCTGGAGTGTGATTGGTAGGGTCTAGGGTGCATCCCGACGAGTTTGGTCCAGTAGTGTGGCATCTTATTGGGAACCTCGCAATGGTCGGGTGGCCTGCATCAGCTGGCCAGGTTGTCAGATGCAGGTGCATCTCCAGAGCCAGGCTAGAGCAGAAGCTCATATCCTGTCAAAAATAGAGCAGTCAGAAGCTCATATCAAGCTTCCCCCGCATGCAGGCAATTTTTTCAGTGGCTAGCACGTACTAATCTTTATCAAATGATTAGTACACAATGCGACTAATTAAGGGTAATTAATGTGTATCAAGTGGGTGCTGTGACATGTTGCTATCGAGCATATACTTTTAATAACCATGTCTTCTAGCCAATTAAGTTGGTAGTTTTATAATTAGCATGTATATTGATTATTTGTACTACTACCTCTGATCCAAAATAAGTGTCGCAGTTTTGAACTGAGGTTAAATGGATTAGGGTATATTAAAAGTTGTATAATGTAGAATAATGAACAGTGGGGTGGAGCGTAACATTTTAACGGTTTTCAAAGTGTTTCTAACCACATTATAGTTTTAAGTTGTAATCACTCATGCTGTCCTGCAACTAACCAAACAACCGCCCTTACCTACCCCATAGCCTGTCTTGCTAAACCAGCCTATCCCAGCCCCCAATGGGCCAGCCGGTGGTGATTCAGGAAGCCAATCACCCCTTGATGATTGAATATGGTTTGCCAAACAGGTTGGGGAATTACTTATCCAGCATATGAAGTTACTCTTTGCAGGATAAACCACTCTTTGTTCTTTGTTTGCTGTTATAATTAGTTATTATTTGTACCATTTGTACACCATTTTGTTAAGCAAGAAGGTTCTAGGAAGTAAAGCTTATTCCACGTTGACTGACTAAATGTTCTGTTAACTTGATAATGTTGGGTTAAGTTGATCACTATGCATTTATCCTCCTATCCAGCAATGCAGACATTAGCAGTTAACATTATGTTATTATTAGTGTAAGTTAAGAAGACACAGTGGAAGGGAGCAATGTATTTACTTGTCTTTTCATTCCTCGGATATCCACCTATCTTGATTCACGCAAGCTAAACTCGAAATTTTCCAGGGTTGGTATCTCGGATAGGGAGGGCCAAGAGACAAACCAGGACGCTGGAGGCTCGATGACAAGGACTCCAGCTGCAGGCATCGGCGCTCTTGTGCGCATGCTCAAGACGGCCCCGGGCCTCAGGGCAAGCCGCCCATCAATCGAAGCTCCTCCCCCAGTTCCTCAAGAATCTTCAGTTCAGAGGGTCATGACCGAGGAACACGGCGACATGGCATCAAGCTCTGCCTTGCTCCAATCAAAGACGGCAGCGGACGCACTGGAGGAGCTAAAGAAATACAAGGCTATCAAAGAATCGATACTGGACCGTGCGAAAGCGTTGCCCCGGGATGATGGCAAGATGGGGGAGAAACCCGCCGATGGAGATCCTTAGCAAACATACAGTATGACGACGAAAAGACTTGTGTACATATATGTATTATAAGGTAGCTGACGATTCCCACCCCCCATACCTTAGTTGCTAGTAGCTACTAGGGTGCGGCCAAAATCTATATGTATAAGTTATATGACAATACCCATCCATCCAGCTGCCCTGAGATGAAGGCCAGCTATGGGTTTTGTGTAAAGTTGAAAACCGAAATGCCTAGCTGCTTCGATCAGATTGTTTTTGGTGAATGTTTATTCTGCCCATATGGAGTTGGATGTTCCTTGCTGATGCTGGTAATCTGACCTGCTGGTCTTTAGTGCTGCACGGTAAAGGATCTGGAGTCGGATGTAGATCGAGTTTGCCTGTCAAAAGACAGGAGCTTCTTTTATCGTTTGGGTTTGGCAGTGCTAGGAATCAGAATTTGGAGTTCGGCAGCGCTCACACCGTGCATCGCTGGCCCTGGCCGGCGTTCGGCGATGAGCCCGACTGTAGCGAGTCCATGTTTACTTCACCCGGTCCCACATGGCAGATCACCCCAAGCAAAGCTGTTTTGTTAAGGAAAGGGCAGGTGTCCACGAAAGTCTGCTCCCGAGCTCATGAACAGTAAAATCCGAAAAGGTTTCGAAAATTTCTGAACTTTTTGTGTGGAAAACTTTGACAAATGGTTTGAGTGCTTGGCAAATTTAATCATGAAATGACATTGGTGGAAGTCATGGCAAAAAAAAAACCAGCAGTCCAAAATGCTTTAGAAATAGCATTTTTGGAGCATCGATTTTTTTTGTCACAACTTTCATGAATGCCATTTCATTATAATTTTTTTGTAAGCACCCAAGGAATTTGTCAAAGTTTGCTACAAAAAATCAGATTTTTTTAATTTTTTTACGATGTAGCCTTTGAGTGCGTCCTATATGCCTCTAATCCAGGAATTATGTTTGCTGAATATTTTCGTGAAATGGGCTATAATGTAGCATGTCCTGATGGGCCAAGTATTGCGTGAAATTTCAGAACGTTCGGTATGATGCTTCCTTCTCTAACCTGCAACTTTTTGCTATTGCCATTTTTGTAACCTATGTTCACTGTTGTATATACGCTTTGGTGCAGAATGAATTTCCCTTAAGCAAAAAGGAACCAAAGAGAAGAAGAAAGAAAATACAGTTTTACCCTTGAAGCAGTGGTAGAGCTACGTTGGGGCCATCCCGTGCTGTGGCCCACCCAACATTTAAAAATTTATACACAGTACATATATCCATGAGGCCTTAGAACACATGCTCACTGGTTATTTTCATCTCTTTCGCCCGCCCAGGATTGAGCTTCAAGCTCCGCCACTCCCCTGAAGGTCCTGCAAACAACAACACTATGAAACCGCCACTACGGAGGGAGGAATCCTCCGCACCTAAGGCCGAGGAAGCATTGTCACACCAAGTGTTTTGTGAGTCTGTAGGGCATGCATAATGATTAAAAAGACAGTCTTATCTTAAGCATGTTACTTGATCTATTATACACCTTTAGCATCTATCGTATGTGACAATCCTAAAATAGCATCATTATACACGCTGCAAACGGTGAGATTGAGAACACCATGGCTCATCTCTTGAGAGCAAACTTCATGCCCCCCGGACCTCATGACAATGTTATGTGCATTAATCAATTTCAAAGTACCATTTTTAGTCACAGATAGTCGTAAAACTTTGTGTTATGGCCATGTGTCCCCCCCCCCCTCCTCTAATCCAGGAATTATGTTTGCTGAATATTTTCATGAAATGGGCTATAATGTTACCATCTCTCGATGGGCTAAAGAATTGCATGAAATTTCAAAAAGTTTATCATGATACATCCTTTTCTGGCTTGCAATTTTTGCTATTGCCATTTTTGTAAGTTATGCTCACCACTGTATATATGCTTTGGTGCAAAACGAATTTTCCTAAATGATTTTAAAGTTCCTAACTTTCTCCTTTGTCTTTGTCGAAGATTATGATTAGTACTTCTTATTCTTTCCCTTCACTAGCTGGCATTTTTTTGTTGGTTTCAAGAATACCATTGAAGATGGTAGAACAAATTTGTTATTACTCATTAACAATAAGGTTGATATGTTCTATTTTTTTGCAATTGTACAGTTATATTCGAGGCTTGAAGTATTGGAGGCGGTCGGCCAGTTGGCAAGGATGCTTTGTTTTGTCCAAGTATTGGAGGTTTTGTATGCTAAACCGCCTGAGACGTGTGCTCTAAACCCTTCTGATAATAATTTTGGATGCAGCCATGTATTGCAAACCACCCGAGCTATGTGAGTATTGCATGTGGTTTTGAAACTATCTGTCCTGCCATGAGTATTGGCGACTATAGCTTACATGTGAATTGAAAAATCATCTGAGGTCTATGTCTGATAACCGTTAGGAGTAGTGTGTGTGTGTGTGTAAAAGAAGAATGATCTTTTCTGTAGTAGTGAGGGTGACAAACCGGCATATCAATTTGGAGGCTTGTAATTTGAGAATTCAAATTTATTCATAAAGTGATGATGTGTTGAATGTCCCACAAAAGTACATCTTAATTATCCTTATTTTCCTTTGGATCCCGCTGGCATGGAAGAACTGGACAATAGATGTTGGTCAAGTTCTTAGAAACAACAATTTTCTAACCATATGCAGTCTACATGCCTACAAAAGTATGAGAACATGAGATAGAAATTATATGCTTTGTTACACGCACTATGTTATGATTGATATTATACATGTTGGGGATCGTAGCAGAAAACAATTTTTTTTCTACGTTTCACCAAGATCAATCTATGGAGTCAACTAGCAACGAGAGGAGAGTGCATCTACATACCCTTGTAGATCGCGAGCGGAAGCGTTCAAGAGAACGGGGATGATGAAGTCGTACTCGCCGTGATCCAAATCACCGATGACCAAGTGCCGAACGGACGGCACCTCCGCGTTCAACACACGTACGGAGCGGATGACGTCTCCTCCTTCTTAATCCAGCAAGGGAGAAGGAGAGGTTGATGAAGATCCAGCAGCACGACGGCGTGGTGGTGGATGCAGCAGTGAACGCAGCAGGGCTTCGCCGAGCTTCTGCGAGAGGGAGAGGTGTAGCAGGGGAGAGGGAGGCGCCAAGACTTGAGGTGCGGCTGTCCTCCCCCCTTTATATAGGCCCCCTAGGAGGGTGCGTCAGCCCTAGGAGATGGGATCTCCTAGGGGGGGCGGCGGCCAAGGGGGTGGAGTACCCCCCAAGGCAAGTGGAGGCGCCCCCTCCCCTAGGGTTCCCAACCCTAGGCGCATGGGGGGCCCAAGGGGGGGAGCGCACCAGCCCACTATGGGCTGGTTCCCCTCCCCACTTCAGCCCATGGGGCCCTCCGGGATGGGTGGCCCCACCCGGTGGACCCCCCGGGACCCATCCGGTGGTCCCGGTACAATACCGGTGACCCGAAACTTTCCCGATGGCCGAAGCTACACTTCCTATATATAATTTTTCATCTCCGGACAATTCCGGAACTCCTCGTGACGTCCAGGATCTCATCCGGGACTCCGAACAACTTTCGGATTACTGCATACTCATATCTATACAACCCTAGCGTCACCGAACCTTAAGTGTGTAGACCCTACGGGTTCGGGAGATAAGCAGACATGACCGAGACGACTATCTGGTCAATAACCAATAGAGGGATCTGGATACCCATGTTGGCTCCCACATGCTCCTCGATGATCTCATCGGATAAACCACGATGTCGAGGACCTAATCAATCCCGTACTCAATTCCCTTTGTCAATCGATACGTTACTTGCCCGAGACTCGATCGTTGGTATCCCAATACCTTGTTCAGTCTCGTTACCGGCAAGTCACTTTACTCGTACCGTAATGCATGATCCCATGATCAACCACTTGATCACATTGAGCTCATTATGATGATGCATTACCGAGTGGGCCCAGAGATACCTCTCCGTCATACGGAGTGACAAATCCCAGTCTCGATTCGTGCCAACCCAACAGACACTTTCGGAGATACCTGTAATGTACCTTTATAGTCACCCAATTACGTTGTGACGTTTGGCACACCCAAGGCACTCTTACGGTATCCGGGAGTTGCACAATCTCATGGTCTAAGGAAATGATACTTGACATCCAAAAAAGCTACATCAAACGAACTACACGATCTTTGTGCTATGCTTAGGTTTGGGTCTTGTCCATCACATCATTCTCCTAATGATGTGATCCCGTTATCAATGACATCCCCATGTCCATAGCCAGGAAACCATGACTATCTGTTGATCAACGAGCTAGTCAACTAGAGGCTCACTAGGGACACATTGTGGTCTATGTATTCACACATGTATTACGATTTCCGGATAATACAATTATAGCATGAATAATAGACAATTATCATGAATAAGGAAATATAATAATCATTTTATTATTGACTCTAGGGCATATTTCCAACAGTCTCCCACTTGCACTAGAGTCAATCATCCAGTTACATTGTGATGAATCGAACACCCATGGAATTCTGGTGTTGATCATGTTTTGCTCTAGGGAGAGGTTTAGTCAACGAATCTGCTACATTCAGGTCCGTATGTACTTTACAAATCTCTATGTCTCCATTTTGAACACTTTCACGAATGGAGTTGAAGCGACGCTTGATATGCCTGGTCTTCCTGTGAAACCTGGGCTCCTTGGCAAAGGCAATAGCTCCAGTGTTGTCACAGAAGAGAGTCATCGGGCCCGACGCATTGGGTATGACTCCTAGGTCGGTAATGAACTCCTTCACCCAAACCGCTTCGTGTGCTGCCTCCGAGGCTGCCATGTACTCCGCTTCACATGTAGATCCCACCGCAACGCTTTGCTTGCAACTGCACCAGCTTACTGCCCCACCATTCAAAATATACATGTATCCGGTTTGTGACTTAGAGTCATCCAGATCTGTGTCGAAGCTAACATCGACGTAACCCTTTACGATGAGCTCTTCGTCACCTCCATAAACGAGAAACATTTCCTTAGTCCTTTTCAGGTACTTCAGGATATTTTTGACCGCTGTCCAGTATTCCATGCCGGGATTACTTTGGTACCTTCCTACCAAACTCACGGCAAGGTTTACATCAGGTCTGGTACACAGCATAGCATACATGATAGACCCTATGACCGAGGCATAGGGGACGACACTCATCTTTTCTCTATCTTCTGCCGTGGTCGGGCATTGAGCCAAGCTCAATCTCGTACCTTGCAATACAGGCAAGAACCCCTTCTTTGACTGATCCATTTTGAACTTCTTCAAAATCTTGTCAAGGTACGTACTCTGTGAAAGACCAATGAGGCGTCTCGATCTATCTCTATAGATCTTGATGCCTAATATATAAGCAGCTTCTCCAAGGTCCTTCATTGAAAAACACTTGTTCAAATAGGCCTTTATGCTTTCCAAGAATTCTATATCATTTCCCATCAACAGTATGTCATCCACATACAATATGAGAAATGCTACAGAGCTCCCACTCACTTTCTTGTAAATGCAGCCTTCTCCATAAGTCTGCATAAACCCAAACGCTTTGATCATCTCATCAAAGCGAATGTTCCAACTCCACCAGCCCATAAATCGAGCGTTGGAGCTTGCACACCTTGTCAGCATTCTTAGGATCGACAAAACCTTCCGGCTGCATCATATACAATTCTTCCTTAAGGAAACCATTAAGGAGTGCCGTTTTAACGTCCATTTGCCATATCTCATAATCATAGAATGCGGCAATTGCTAACATGATTCGGACGGACTTCAGCTTCGCTACGGGTGAGAAAGTCTCATCGTAGTCAACCCCTTGAACTTGTCGATAACCCTTAGCGACAAGCCGAGCTTTATAGATGGTCACATTACCATCCGCGTCTGTCTTCTTCTTAAAGATCCATTTATTTTCTATGGCTCGCCGATCAATGGGCAAGTCGGTCAAAGTCCATACTTCGTTTTCATACATGGATCCTATCTCGGATTTCATGGCTTCCAGCCATTTGTCGGAATCCGGGCCTGCCATTGCTTCTTCATAGTTCGAAGGTTCACCGTTGTCTAACAACATGATTTCCAAGACAGGGTTGTCGTACCACTCTGGTGCGGAACGTGTCCTTGTGGACCTACGAAGTTCAGTAGCAACTTGATCTGAAGTTTCATGATCATCATCAACAACTTCCTCTCTAGTCGGTGCGGGCACCTCAGGAACATTTTCTTGAGTTGCGCCACTTACCGGTCCAAGAGGTAATACTTCATCAAGTTCTACCTTCCTCCCACTTATTTCTTTCGAGAGAAACTCCTTCTCTAGAAAGGACCCATTCTTGGCAACAAAGATCTTGCTTTCGGATCTGAGGTAGAAGGTATACCCAACAGTTTCTTTAGGGTATTCTATGAAGACGTATTTTTCCGACTTGGGTTCGAGCTTTTCAGGTTGAAGTTTCTTGACATAAGCATCGCATCCCCAAAATTTTAGAAATGACAGCTTAGGTTTCTTCCCAAACCATAATTCATACAGTGTCGTCTCAACGGATTTCGACGGAGCCCTATTTAAAGTGAATGCGGCAGTCTCTGAAGCATAGCCCCAAAATGATAGCGGTAAATCGGTAAGAGACATCATAGATCGCACCATATCTAATAGAGTGCGATTACGACGTTCGAACACACCATTACGCTGAGGTGTTCCAGGCAGCGTGAGTTGTGAAACTATTCCACATTTTCTTAAGTGTGTGCCAAATTCATGACTCAAGTATTCTCCCCCACGATCTGATCGCAAGAACTTGATTTTCCTGTCACGTTGATTCTCAACCTCACTCTGAAATTCCTTGAACTTTTCAAAGGTCTCAGACTTGTATTTCATTAAGTAGACATACCCATATCTACTCAAGTCATCAGTGAGAGTGAGAACATAACGATAGCCACCGCGAGCCTCAACACTCATTGGACCGCACACATCAGTATATATGATTTCTAATAAGTTGGTTGCTCGCTCCATTGTTCCTGAGAATGGAGTCTTGGTCATTTTACCCATGAGGCATGGTTCGCACGTGTCAAATGATTCGTAATCAAGAGACTCTAAAAGTCCATCTGCATGGAGCTTCTTCATGCGTTTGACACCTATGTGACCAAGGCGGCAGTGCCACAAGTATGTGGGACTATCATTATCAACATTACATCTTTTGATATTCACACTGTGAATATGTGTAGCATTACGCTCGAGATTCATTAAGAATAAACCATTCACCATCGGAGCATGACCATAAAACATATCTCTCATATAAATAGAAAAACCATTATTCTCTGATTTAAATGAGTAGCCATCTCATATTAAACGAGATCCTGATACAATGTTCATGCTCAAAGCTGGCAATAAATAACAATTATTGAGGTTTAAAACTAATCCCGTAGGTAAATGTAGAGGTAGCGTGCCGACGGCGATCACATCGACCTTGGAACCATTCCCGACGCGCATCGTCACCTCGTCCTTCGCCAGTCTCTGCTTATTCCGCAGCTCCTGCTTTGAGTTACAAATGTGAGCAACCGCACCGGTATCAAATACCCAGGAGCTACTACGAGTACTGGTAAGGTACACATCAATTACATGTATATCACATATACCTTTTGTGATGCCGGCCTTCTTGTCCGCTAAGTATTTGGGGAAGTTCCGCTTCCAGTGACCACTTCCCTTGCAATAAAAGCACTCAGTCTCGGGCTTGGGTCCATTCTTTGGCTTCTTCCCGGCAGCTTGCTTACCGGGCGCGGCAACTCCCTTGCCGTCCTTCTTGAAGTTCTTCTTACCCTTTCCTTTCTTGAACTTAGTGGTTTTATTCACCATCAACACTTGATGTTCCTTTTTGACTTCTACCTCTGCTGATTTCAGCATTGCAAATACTTCAGGAATGGTCTTTTCCATTCCCTGCATATTGAAGTTCATCACAAAGCTCTTGTAGCTTGGTGGAAGCGACTCAAGGATTCTGTCAATGACCGCGTCATCCGGAAGATTAACTCCCAGCTGAGTCAAGCGGTTATGCAACCCAGACATTTTGAGTATGTGCTCACTGATAGAACTATTTTCCTCCACCTTACAGCTGAAGAACTTGTCGGAGACTTCATATCTCTCGACCCGGGCATGAGCTTGGAAAACCATTTTCAGCTCTTCGAACATCTCATATGCTCCGTGTTGCTCAAAACGCTTTTGGAGCCCCGATTCTAAGCTGTAAAGCATGCCACACTGAATGAGGGAGTAATCATCAGCACGTGTCTGCCAAGCGTTCATAACGTCTTGGTTCTGTGGGACGGGTGCGTCACCTAGCGGTGCTTCTAGGACATAATCTTTCTTGGCAGCTATGACGATGATCCTCAGGTTCCGGACCCAGTCCGTATAGTTGCTGCCATCGTCTTTCAGCTTGGTTTTCTCTAGGAACGCGTTGAAGTTGAGGACAACGTTGGCCATTTGATCTACAAGACATATTGTAAAGATTTTAGACTAAGTTCATGATAATTAAATTCATCTAATCAAATTATTCAATGAACTCCCACTTAGATAGACATCCCTCCAGTCATCTAAGTATAACATGATCCGAGCTGACTAGGCCGTGTCCGATTATCACGTGAGACGGACTAGTCAACATCGGTGAACATCATCATGTTGATCGTATCTTCTATACGACTCATGCTCGACCTTTCGGTCTTCTGTGTTCCGAGGCCATGTCTGTACATGCTAGACTCGTCAAGTCAACCTAAGTGTATTGCGTGTGTAAATCTGTCTTACACCCGTTGTATGTGAACGTTGGAATCTATCACACCCGATCATCACGTGGTGCTTCGAAACAACGAACTGTCGCAACGGCGCACAGTTAGGGGGAACACTTTCTTGAAATTATTATGAGGGATCATCTTATTTACTACCGTCGTTCTAAGTAAACAAGATGCAAAAACATGATAAACATCACATGCAATCAAATAATAATGACATGATATGGCCAATATCATATAGCTCCTTTGATCTCCATCTTGGGGCTCCATGATCATCTTGTCACCGACATGACACCATGATCTCCATCATCATGATCTCCATCATCGTGTCTCCATGAAGTTGCTCGCCAACTATTACTTCTAATACTATGGCTAACACGTTTAGCAATAAAGTAAAGTAATTTACATGGCGTTTCTCAATGACACGCAGGTCATACAAAAAAATAAAGGCAACTCCTATGGCTCCTGCCGGTTGTCATACTCATCGACATGCAAGTCGTGATTCCTATTACAAGAACATGATCAATCTCATACATCACATATATCATTCATCATTCATCACAACCTTTGGCCATATCACATCACAAAACACTTGCTGCAAAAACAAGTTAGACGTCCTCTAATTATTGTTGCAAGTTTTTACGTGGCTGCTATAGGTTTCTAGCAAGAACGTTTCTTACCTACGCCAAAACCACAACGTGAATTGCCAATTTCTATTTACCCTTCATAAGGACCCTGTTCATCGAATCCGATCCGACTAAAGTGGGAGAGACAGACACCCGCCAGCCACCTTATGCAACTAGTGCATGTCAGTCGGTGGAACCGGTCTCACATAAGCGTACGTGTAAGGTTGGTCCGGGCCGCTTCATCCGACGATGCCGCCGAATCAAGATAAGACTAGTAACGGCAAGCAAATTGACAATATCGACGCCCACAACTACTTTGTGTTCTACTCGTGCATACTAACTATGCATAGACCTGGCTCATGATGCCACTGTTGGGGATCGTAGCAGAAAACAAAAAAAATTCCTACGTTTCACCAAGATCAATCTATGGATTCAACTAGCAATGAGAGGAGAGTGCATCTACATACCCTTGTAGATCGCGAGCGGAAGCGTTCAAGAGAACGGGGATGATGGAGTCGTACTCGCCGTGATCCAAATCACCGATGACCAAGTGCCGGACGGACGACACCTCCGCGTTCAACACACGTACGGAGCGGATGACGTCTCCTCCTTCTTGATCTAGCAAGGGGGGAAGGAGAGGGTTGATGAAGATCCAGCAGCACGACGGCGTGGTGGTGGATGCAGCAGTGAACGCAGCAGGGCTTCGCCGAGCTTCTGCGAGAGGGAGAGGTGTAGCAGGGGAGAGGGAGGCGCCAAGACTTGAGGTGCGGCTGACCTCCCTCCCCCCTTTATATAGGCCCCCTAGGGGGGTGCGCCGGCCCTAGGAGATGGGATCTCCTAGGGGGGCGGCGGCCAAGGGGGTGGAGTACCCCCCAAGGCAAGTGGAGGCGCCCCCTCCCCTAGGGTTCCCAACCCTAGGCGCATGGGGGCCCAAGGGGGGGGGGCGCACCAGCCCACTATGGGTTGGTTCCCCTCCCCACTTCAGCCCATGGGGCCCTCCGGGATGGGTGGCCCCACCCGGTGGACCCCCGGGACCCATCCGGTGGTCCCCGTACAATACCGGTGACCCCGAAACTTTCCCGATGGCCGAAACTACACTTCCTACATATAATTCTTCACCTCCGGACAATTCCGGAACTCCTCGTGACGTCCAAGATCTCATCGGGGACTCCGAACAACTTTCGGATTACTGCATACTCATATCTATACAACCCTAGCGTCACCGAACCTTAAGTGTGTAGACCCTACGGGTTCGGGAGACAAGCAGACATGACCGAGATGACTATCTGGTCAATAACCAATAGAGGGATCTGGATACCCATGTTGGCTCCCACATGCTCCTCGATGATCTCATCGGATGAACCACGATGTCGAGGACCTAATCAATCCCGTACTCAATTCCCTTTGTCAATCGGTACGTTACTTGCCCGAGACTCGATCGTCGGTATCCCAATACCTTGTTCAGTCTCGTTACCGGCAAGTCACTTTACTCGTACCGTAATGCATGATCCCGTGATCAACCACTTGATCACATTGAGCTCATTATGATGATGCATTACCGAGTGGGCCCAGAGATACCTCTCCGTCATACGGAGTGACAAATCCCAGTCTCGATTCGTGCCAACCCAACAGACACTTTCGGAGATACCTGTAATGTACCTTTATAGTCACCCAATTACGTTGTGACGTTTGGCACACCCAAGGCACTCTTACGGTATCCGGGAGTTGCACAATCTCATGGTCTAAGGAAATGATACTTGACATCCAAAAAAGCTACATCAAACGAACTACACGATCTTTGTGCTATGCTTAGGTTTGGGTCTTGTCCATCACATCATTCTCCTAATGATGTGATCCCGTTATCAATGACATCCCCATGTCCATAGCCAGGAAACCATGACTATCTGTTGATCAACGAGCTAGTCAACTAGAGGCTCACTAGGGACACATTGTGGTCTATGTATTCACACATGTATTACGATTTCCGAATAATACAATTATAGCATGAATAATAGACAATTATCATGAACAAGGAAATATAATTATCATTTTATTATTGCCTCTAGGGCATATTTCCAACAATACATGCAACGTTCCAATATCCATTTCCATGCCACGCTTCTAAATACTGCTTGCTCTCTTCAATACTTGTTACTTGGCAACTGTTGGGTAATTCTTGCTATCATTTACATTTTCGCAACCTGAAACACTCAAATGACTCCTTTGTCATTGCTACTAATAATCTTTCTCAAGCAAGTATTGGTTACATGTATGTTTTTGAAAATTTTGAAATATGATTGTGTGTTTATGAAAATTATGAAATGGTTTAAATTTATGTTTCTGAAAATTATTAAGTTACTGAAATATGTGTTTCTATTTTCTGAAATTATTAAAATGTTACTCAAATTATTGAAATTTTTTGTTTCTAAAATATATGAAATGATAGTTTGTCTCTTATGATTTTCTGAATTAGTCACTAAAATAATTACTTTTTTTAATCATCATTGAATTATATTTTAGTTTTTAATTAAAATAATAATAACAATTACTCCCTCCATAAAGAAATGTAATTATAATAGTAATAATAACAATTACATTTTTATATTTCTTTACGGAGGGAGTATTGTTTTTGATATAACAATACCGAAAATCAAGTAATAACAGATACATAAGTTATACCATGTAGAATACCTTGTATTGCTACTCACGTGGCAGCTTTACATGGCAAGAGCGTTAGAGTGCTTTTGCCAACAAGCATGCTACTAGTGAACAAATCTTAATTGTATATACTGTACACCACAAGCTAGGATTTGCTAAGCACGCAGGCAATTCACCTACTGTTTTTCCCCTCGTCAAAAAAGAAGAAGAGAAACACACCCATAACAAGTTTGTTCAAGCCTCACCCGCCAAAAAAGAAGAAGTTCAAGCCATATATCAATCTGAACGAGTCCGGAACAGTTTCATGAGACCGTAGGTGACCGCCATCGCCACCAATCCTCCCAGCGCGGCCCTCAGCCCAGCCCGCCCCCCTGGAGCGCGGCCCTGCACCGCCCCGAGGGCGCCGAACGCCGCCAACGCCAGAGTCGCCGTCGCGACGACCACGGCGACCCGCACCCCGTAGCTTGTCACGAACCACGCCGCGAGCAGCGGGATGGCCGCGCCGGCCGCGAAGGACAGCGCCGAGGCCGCCGACGCGTGGCACGGGTTCGGCAGCCCGGCCCGGTCCGCCGGGTACCCGCGCGCCTCCTCGAGCCGCTGGAGCCCGGCCAGCTCCACGTCCAGCTGCGCGTGGACCGACACGTACTCGCCGATGGCCATGCTGCAGGCGCCGGCGACGAGGCCCGCCACGCCCGACAGGAGCGCCGCCCGTGGGTCGGCGGGTCGCGCCGCGCCGATGCCGAGCATGAGCGCTGAGGTGGAGACGAGGCCATCGCTTGCGCCGAGGACGGCGGCGCGCAGCCACTGCCCCTGCTGTGACGGCAGCGACATGGCGTCGTGGGTGGCCGTGGCTACGCAGACGGTGCAGAGTTTCATGGCCTCCGGCGCGGGGGTTGGGCCGAGCTCTGCTACAGCGAGCTTGGTGTCATTGTCGGTGGCCATTTTATGTGGGAGCAGAGGCGTGCGACTGCCACACGCACAAGAGCATACGAGAGTGTGGCGAACACAAGACCCCGTATATATACCGACGAGGCAGTAGAGCAGCGAGGCGATTATATGTGAAGGTAACATCTGTAGTGATGCACAATGTGACGTCTCCTTAGGAATAACAAGGATTTACATACATACAGTCATTTTCACTATCTAGGTATGGTCGTATGCACAATTTATGTGCTTTTGACATCATTTAATTTTTCGTACGTATTTGTTCTGGTGTTCTTAGGAAATGAGGGAATTAGATGTTTCTTACTGTATTGCATATACTTTCAGATTTTTTTTTTCTGTTCGAAAAGGCCTAAGGCCATAAATTAAGTATCAGAAGTACTTACAAACACACCCTTACAGAAAAAAATTACATCAAAATTCTTAGTGGTGCTAAAGTCTTCTTCCTCCGGCATCCACCGGCAATGCCTCGTGAACAAAGCTCGATGCAGCCTCTGGGCCTCCGCCTCAACGAAGCAAACTTGTTTAAACCCATGAGCTTGTAGAAGTGGTGGCCATGAAGCCATCTATGTAGGTCAGAAGACGTCCGTCCGGGATCTACGTCGCAAATCGCCGTCTGCAGAAGAAGAGGCCGAAAGAGCATGTAAATACTCCAAAGAACACGAAAGCCGATCAAATTGAGATGGATCAATCGGTCACCAAAGCTGACCGGTTGTCGTGCCAGAAAAGGGCCTTCTTCCTGGGTGTGGAGTTTCTAATCTCGAGCTAATGCTCCTGGATGAACGGTGAATTCGAAAAAATAGACTTTTTTCATAAAATTATGAAATTTTGTGTGGCAAACTTTAAGAAATGTTTGAATTGCATGTAAGTTTTCGTCATGAAATCACATTGATGGAAGACGTGATAAAAAACAAAATCCATGCTCTCAAAATGTTACTTTCAAACGCATTTTGGACCTTTTTCTTTTGCAACGACTTCCATCAATGTGATTTTGTGATAAAAATTTGTAGGCACTTCAAACATTTCTTAAAGTTTGCCAAAAAAATCAAGATTTTTTTATATATTTTTTATTTTACTGTTCATCCAGGGCATTTGAGCTCGAGATTAGAAGGGTACTTTCACTTCCTATCCCTCAAAGTAATATTTGTGAATGCACAAATCCATGTTGTTTTTGTTGCAGAGGGGCTTCAATCGCCCGCCCAAAGAAAATGGTAGCAGCATTATTGTTTTAGAGCATTTTCAACAGGCGCCGAACGCAGCGCGCGCAAAAAATAGCTTTAGCGCACGCCCATCGCTTGGTTTGGCGTGGCGTGCAGCCGTGCTAAAATGCAGCGCGCGCGCCGCTCCAGCAGCACGCAAAAAATGCAGCGCGCGCGTTCATTCTATAAACTAGAAATGTAGACATTGAAAGCATAAAAACTAGATAGATTGCATAGATTTTAAGCGATACAAAGGTATTTTACATCGGAAACATAGATTGCATAATAATAAAAACGACAAACGATAAAAAACGAGATAGATTGCATAAAAAAAACTACTTTAAGTCGCTATCATCATCACCATTATCATCTTCGGCGGTGTCGTCCGAGGTATCTAGCCAGATGTCCAGACACCGATCATCGTCCGGCGTGAAGAACGACTGCCCACCTGCTGCAACGAGATCGGACTGCGCATTCGCCAACGCCTTCCGCCGACGCCTGTCCAACCGCTCCTCGCGGCGCCTTCGCGTGTCCTTCTCGCGGCGCCTTGCCCAGTATACCTGCTCGTAGGCGACGTCCTCCGGGTAGCGCCGGTGCCACTCCGCCATGACCTGCTCGTCCTCCTGGGCGACGAGGAGGCGGCGCTGCCGCTCGACGTGCTCCGCACGGTCTTGCGCCGTGTTCAGACGAGGCGGCGGGGCGACGTCGAGCGCCTGCTGGAGCGTGTACACATCTTGGAAGTTCATCTGGCCGCGCGGCCGGCCTAGGCGCCACGCCGCCGCGTCGTACGCGCGGGCGGCCTCGTGCGCCGTCCCGTAGGTGCCGAGGCCGAGCCGGAGATCGCCGGAGCGTATCTCCGAGTAGTAGCCGCCGTTGGGGCGCAGGCGGACGCCGCGGTAGCCGGACGCTCCTTGACTGCGCGGCGGCCTGGCGGCGCGTCGGTGGCGGGGCGCTGGAGCGGTGGAGGCGCGTCGGTGGCGGGGCGCTGGAGCGGCGCGTGGCAGAGAGGGAGAGGAAGAGAAGAAGAGGAGGCGTGGAGAAGGCGCGTGGTGCGCGCCGCACTTTATAGGCGCGCCGGAAGCGGTGCGCAAAAAATGGCGCGCGAGCTGGCGCCTTTTCGCGCGCGCGCAAACGGTTCCCGCACGCGCGAGTTTCCCGCCGTCGCTGGAGCGCGGCAAAACGCCCCGCGCGCATTAAAAGCCGGGTTTATCGCGCGTGCATCGTTTGACGCGGTCATTGGAGATGCTTTTACTGAAGCTTGATGATGTCCAAACTAAGATACCCTTGCCTAATTATAAAAAACAAGCTAATTATGGATTTTGGTACTATCTATGTACACATAGACATATCGTTTGGATATCATATTGAAAAGAACAAGCGGTCAAAGATTCACAACCGAAGACCAATACCAACTCAGATGTCCAAGACGACGTCTGCCTTGGTTGATCACTATCGGTCTCCCGTTTCCGCGGGAATGAACGTCGACCCGGTGGAAACTCCTATCCAAGAGTTTTGTAAGAACTTGGAATCTTGGATTGTCTTGCCTTGTTTCTTACACGCGTGGCTGGCAGCCTGGCAGTAGCACTGGAGTAGGACAAGCAATGCTTTGAGTCATCGGTAAAATCGGAGGCGCCCTGCTGCTTCAACAGGAGAGGTTACCTCCTACATATAAACAACTCAACGTCTTGGGTTGTCTTTCTCTTCCGGCAATGCAGACACCGATGTTGTAGTAGAAAATTGCTTGGAACGCTGAACTACCAGATTCCATAGAAAAAATGTAGTCCCTCTGTAACGAAATATAAGAGTATTTGTATATTTCTTTACAGAGGGAGAAATGTGACCTAAACGCTTTTATTTTTCTTTACAGAGGAAGTAACGGAGAATTGCACATCAACTTCAAGAAAACTTAGGGTTCCTTTGTCTCTCGCCGACACCGTCGCCGGTCCGTCTCGTCTCCGGTGGCTTTAGGACCATGGCAGCGCGGTGGATCTCGGTCCTTACTGGCGTGAGGGCTCCGTTTTTAATTGTTTCTTTAACTTTTGTTAGGGTTTGTGTCCTGCTCAGGAAGACGAGACGGTGGCGGCTCCCTGAAGATGGAATAAGGTTCTCCCCGCCTAGCCCCCGTTCCGGTGGTGTGTCTAGCATCGTCGGTGGGCGTGTGGAGATGTGTCTTCGGCGGATCTATCGTTTGTGGATTTGCTCGGATCTGGTCGTAGTTCGTCTACGTTTGTATTTTTTCAGATTGGATCCCTCCGATTTACGCTACTCTTTATCAGCGGCGGTTGTTATTCTGTTGCGCTAGTTCTATGGGACATTAGCACTGTTGAAATATATTGCCCACCTCCCTTCATCAGTTTAGACTTTTGGATGAGTTGTCTGGTGCATGAATTCAATATGGTATCAGAGCCAAGAGGTCTTGAGTTCTCCACCTTACTCCATTAGTTCGGACTTTTGGATGAGTTGACTGATGCATGAATTCAATAAGCACGACGACTTCCCGACTGTCAACTACAAGTTTTGCCCAGCTCCGACGAGGGAGGGGCGATGACGGCGGCGCCCTTCGGCTCGCTTTAGTGCTTGTAGTCGTCGCTATGTGATCTATGGACATGGGTGTAATTTTTATTATTTTTGATGTTCGTTGTATTGCCATGATTGAAAATGAATAGATTGAAAGTTTTCTAAAAAAAAACTTCAGTATGTAACATCTACGTGTATCTCACAAAAAAAAACATGAATGCCATATTTATTTTGAATGAAGATACATAGTATAAATGGAACTCTATTTTTCTTGTGGGTAAAGTCTTTATTTTTTGGCAGAGGTAATATCTCTTTTTGGAAAGAGAGAACACTAAATCCGTGAAATGTTTTCTATTTTATTTTAACTTTCTACTACTCTCCTTCATTTGACACTACAACAGGGTTCCGGACAGTTCAGACTCCCTACTGCTCGTCTTCATTTGAGACTGTTGGAGGCCATTTTTGTCCGGACAAGTAGATAAAGAAAATACTTTCTTTAAAGTTGAATCAGTGACAAGTAATATGGACCCGAGGGAGTACCTTATTGGGTTCAATCTACTTGAGGGCACATATCTGCCACGTGGGATCCGAGTGGCAAATATAATTCGGCAGCCAATAATTTTATCACAGTGAAAAATGTGCATGTTTCTCATACAGTTATATGAACAGCTCTGTTATTATGGATATCTTCCGCCAGACAGCTGCTAGGTTGTAGCTTGCTCCTTGCTAGACGAGGGGCTAACTTAGCTGCTCACTTGAGATTACAACTACACCTATCTGCTTAGCCCGCAAAAAAAACACCTATCTACTCTACTGCTTATAAACGCACGAATTTGATGAATTCAAATGATCTGTGCCATCCAACCATCTACTCCCTCCGTTTCAAATTACTCATCGCAGAAATTAATATATCTAAAACTAAAATACATCTAGATACATCCATACTGTTGACATCACTTTTTGGCACGGTCAAGAATTTATTTAAGAAGACCTCAAATGAAGAAGTGATCTACATGAAAGAATTACGTATTATTAATATGAACATCTTTGAAGTTTGGGTCATCGCCGTCCGATTTCATCTCGAAGGCCGAAACTATGCTCAAAGTACTAAGATCTTATATTCAGAGTACAGTTTGACCGATTAAGCCTCCAAGACGACCTCAAATGGAAAAATGATCTACACGGGTTGTCTTTGTCTCGTCGAAACGATCAATTTTTATATAAAAATCGTCCAAATCCAAATTCATATGCAAAAGTTAGAGCAATTGGAGTGCAGCTCTGTCACGAGGCGAGATGTGGCGCGCCCCACCAGACACATGTCTGATGGGTAGCG
This sequence comes from Triticum urartu, assembly GCF_056163025.1. Lineage (NCBI taxonomy): Eukaryota > Viridiplantae > Streptophyta > Magnoliopsida > Poales > Poaceae > Triticum > Triticum urartu. The sequence continues at coordinate 113,177,089 of NC_141876.1, forward strand.
CGAGGGAATAGCCTGTTTTGCGCGACCGATTTGACCCTCAAGATGACCTCTGATAAAAAAACCTTCAACATGGAAGTTGTTCGTCTCGTCGAAACGGTCAAGATTGCTTTTAGGCTCGTTTTCATCTGAGATCGTTTACTACCACAAAAAAGACCCGCAAGGTGCAGCCAGTTTAAACCGAACAGTTTTGGAAAGTTCGGATAAAACCAATCCGAATTTGACTAGGGTTTTGGACGTGAATCCAAGCCTTTTCCTTGCACGGGAAGTCCAGCCGCCTCTTATATATCTAAGGGGTGATGGCCGATTGAACAACACACAATCGATCAATTCATCTACCACTTTTTATCTTTTATATTTTCTCCTTAACCCTAGTTCTTCTTCTTCCTCGTTCTTCGCCTGTTCTTCTTGTTGCAGGGTGGTGAACCTCGAGGCCCTAGGGGCGATCAGGTCGACCTAGGGCAGCCCATAGCCGCCGCGCGCCCTGACGGGGTCCCTCCCGGGCGCGTGGGGTTTCGGGTCATCAAAAGCGCCCGCCGGATTGCCTGCGTACCGCGCTTCCGGACGGGTCTCCTTCGACGTGAGCTGCGGTGCATCACCCTCGGCGTCGAGGGTACACGGTGACGTGTTCGTGTGCGAACACACTTTTTGGCGACTCCGTTGGGGACGAAGATTTGAACGGTCTCCGGCCCGTTCTTACTACGAAGAGATCGTCATCTAGGGTTTGACATCTACGAAGGTAATATGAATACCCAATTCACTTATGTAGATGCAAATAATGCATATGTTGTTGGTAGATCATCTAATGAGCATAATGTATCGGCTAGCCCTAGTTTTATCAATCATGTATCTAATTATGTGCAACGGTTCAGAATAATCTTCATGCTTCAACTTCATAGAATTTTAGCAACATGCAACATATGTATCCCAACTCCCATGCATCGGCAACCCCACAAATTTATATGCTGATGAATAACATGAGGAGTTCGGTTAATCAAGTTGAGACACCCTATGTAGGAACTTCCAATGGTATGCAACAAAGTGTTTCAAGTTTTATTCATCGGCAAATAACTTGCAGTATGTTAATCCAAACATGCCGGTGGATAGGGGAATTGGCCATGTTACTACTAATTATTTGGCCAATTAGCCTCAACCATCATATGATACACCTCATGTTAGTAATTTTTCAGCACCGCATGCAACTGTAGATGTTCATAATTCGGCCCCGCATCTTCATGGTCATAGCCGAGTAAGTGAAAAATTTACAGGAACACATGTGCCGTCATCAAATACTATAGCATATAATGCATACTCTACGCAATTTGAGAATTTCGGCAACACTCGCGAATCATTACCGAAAGAATCTGAAAGTATTGCGGAGCAATCTCTTCCAGAAGCGGCTGTGGCTGCATTAGAAAAGAGATTGGCACAAAACAAGAGGATTAGTGCTCTTTGCCTTGAACAATATGAAAAGGGGTTGTTTCCTGATTATGCTGCAATAAAGGCTAGAGTTTTGCAAGAAGATGAAACTTCATCAATCGATAGAATTGGCGAGAGAGCATATCGTTATACAGAAGTGTATACACCTCCACCTAGTACCGCAGCATATTATACACCCCCTACAAAGTTGCAAAATTTTGGCAACACTAATAGTTCATTGCCGAAAGATCCTAAAAGCATTGAGGGGCAAACTACACTAGAGCGGGCTGAAATTGAGAGGGGAGTTAAAGCTTTGCGCGATAGGGTGCAAGTACTTCACCAAGAGAGAATTGATAGGGAATTAGCTCAAAGAAAATAAGCCTTGCCAATTGATATAACCGGTGAAAAGAATGATGATTCGGAAACTAAAAGTGCTTCGGTTGAAAAAGCCGAATCAAGTTATATATATTCCGAATCCATCAATTCGAAAGAGGAAAACATTATTGAGAAAGGGCATAGAAAGTATAGCAAGACAACCATACTTAATTTTTCTGAAGTTAATGGAACCTACTTCCTTCCCTATGAATTCCGTGCCGTAGAAATTGACAAGCCTCAAGGACAAGAGCAAGTAGCCAAACAAAGTTCGGCTGATAAGGATCTTCAAGGTAATGATGCACGGAATAAAGAAAAAGAAGATGAAAAGGTGTTGGAGAGTCATCCAAAGATGAAGCTAGATATTGTTCAAGTCACACCACCATCATGCTCTCCCAGCGTATTTGAAGAGGTATGCATAGCGAGTAATTTACCTATTTTTAGATTTGGTCGCGACTTCATTATTGATCCATCTATAAGAAATATTCTCATAAGTAATTTTGAAAGACCAATGAAGAAGGGTAATTTACTTGTTAGCAATAAAGTTGTTATGGAACATATCGGTCAACCCATTGCACCATTTATAAAGACCGATAATGACTTATTGTTGCAGCCAAAGCTTTCCCCGTTGCTTTGTCTAAAGTTCATATCTAGTTGGGTAGCTTTGCTTATTTCGTACTTGGCTTCCACTTGGTCTCAACTGAGACATGTATGTTCTAAATATCTTTGTGTCAGAAATTTAAAGCCAAGGTTAAATTCTATTGAGAAAACTGATGCAAATATAATATCTTATCCAAAGACATCGGATATAGAGTGGAAAACACAATGCATAGCCGAATGGGGAGATTCCAAATCTGAACCATTCGTTTCCTTATCTCCAAAGCCGTTCACACAGCAAGATCGGCTAGAAAACAAGAAGTATACCTTCAATTCAAGCATGTGGGCTTAATTATTTGATTTGTTGCTGAAAAATAATTACATTACAATTCTTGCTCACCATGTTAAGCCATCAATCCAAGGACGAATGTATTGTAAGTTGCATGATTCATTCAAGCATAATTTTGAGGATTGCAACATGTTTCGTCAAATAGTTAAATCGGCCATTGGAAAAGGACGATTGTAGTTTGTTGAAATACCAAGAGATGACCGGTCTATTCTGATTTGTCCCGATGGCAAAAAGTTTTTGCATCGGCTGCTTCAAGCTGATCCATTTAAAGAGAAGGTAAAAACTGCAGGTGATGGGATCAAGTTTTCAAGTAAAGAAGTTGTTGAAGAGCATAATGAACATAATCTTGAGGGCGAGAATTCCATCGAAGCTACAATGGAGACGCCAAGGACTGGGGGCAGCAAGCAAATCCAATGATCAATGAAAGCAAACCAAAAGAAAACAAAGGCTGAAATAAGCGCAAGTGTAAAAGATCAAAAATCACCTTCGCTGAACTATTGGAGAAATATCAAAACAAGAGTGAAGAGAAGAATGCATATCGGCCCAATCATGCAAAGAAACCAAGATCACCCCCAAGGCACAAATATGAGGATCGGTATTGGCAAAGTTCGAATTTTAATGCAACATATTCATATCCTTATTTTGGGCCGCCAATGCCAATGCTGTGGGTGCCTCCCTATGCTCATGTAGATCCATATCCATCATGGGACAGGTATGATACAAGGGCACATTCTCCATCTTATTTTAGACCATCTCACCAATATTATGCAGTTCCGAGAAGATCAACATTTGAACAATCACATGTTAGAGACCGCTTCAATCATAAGGAATCGGTCCAGAGCTCAAGGAAGAAGAAAGAGGTGGTCAAGCAAGTTTACCATGTTAAAAGAGATGGTCGTAAGAGTGCAACTTCAGATTTGATTGTTGGGGAACATAGTAATTTCAAAAAAATTCCTACGCACACGCAAGATCATGATGATGCATAGCAACGAGAGGGGAGAGTGTTGTCCATGTACCCTCGTAGACCGAAAGCGGAAGCGTTAGCACAACGCGGTTGATGTAGTCGTACGTCTTCACGGCCCGACCGATCAAGCACCGAAACTACGTCACCTCCGAGTTCTAGCACACGTTCAGCTCGTTGACGATCCCCGGACTCCGATCCAGCAGAATGTCAGGGAAGAGTTCCGTCAGCACGACGGTGTGGTGACGATCTTGATGTTCTACTGTCGCAGGGCTTCGCCTAAGCACCACTACAATATTATCAAGGACTATGGTGGAGGGGGGTACCGCACACGGCTAAGAGATCAATGATCAACTGTTGTGTCTCTGGGGTGCCCCCTGCCCCCGTATATAAAGGAGCAAGGGAGGGAGGCGGCCGGCCTAGGAGGAGGGCGCGCCAAGGGGGGAGTCCTACTCCCACCGGGAGTAGGACTCCTCCTTCCTTTGTTGGAGTAGGAGAGAAGGAAAGAGGAGGAGAGGAACAAGGAAAAGTGGGCTGCACCCCTTATCCAATTCGGACCAGAGGGGGGGCGCCTCCTTCCTTTTGGCCTCTCTCCTCTATTCCCGTATGGCCCAATAAGGCCCATATACTCCCCGGCGAATTCCCGTAACTCTCCGGTACTCCGAAAAATACCCAAATCACTCGGAACCTTTCCGATGTCCGAATATAGTCGTCCAATATATCGATCTTTAGGTCTCGACCATTTCGAGACTCCTCGTCATGCCCCCGATCTCATCCGGGATTCCGAACTCCTTCGGTACATCAAAACTCATAATATAACTGTCATCGAAACCTTAAGCGTGCGGACCCTACGGGTTCGAGAACTATGTAGACATGACCGAGACACGTCTCCGGTCAATAAACAATAGTGGAACCTGGATGCTCATATTGGCTCCCACATATTCTACGAAGATCTTTATCGGTCAGACCGCATAACAACATACGTTGTTCCCTTTGTCATCGGTATGTTACTTGCCCGAGATTCGGTCGTCGGTATCTCAATACCTAGTTCAATCTCGTTACCGGAAAGTCTCTTTTACTCGTTCCGTAATACATCATCCCGCAACTAACTTATTAGTTACAATGCTTGCAAGGCTTAAGTGATGTGCATTACCGAGAGGGCCCAGAGATACCTCTCCGACAATCGGAGTGGCAAATCCTAATCTCGAAATACGCCAACCCAACAAGTACCTTCGGAGACACCTGTAGAGCACCTTTATAATCACCCAGTTACGTTGTGATGTTTGGTAGCACACAAAGTGTTCCTCCGGTAAACGGGAGTTGCATAATCTCATAGTCATAGGAACATGTATAAGTTATGAAGAAAGCAATAGCAACAAACTAAACGATCAAGTGCTAAGCTAATGGAATGGGTCAAGTCAATCACATCATTCTCCTAATGATGTGATCACGTTAATCAAATGACAACTCATGTCTATGGCTAGGAAACATAACCATCTTCGATCAACGAGCTAGTCAAGTAGAGGCATACTAGTGACACTCTATTTGTCTATGTATTCACACATGTATTATGTTTCCGGTTAATACAATTCTAGCATGAATAATAAAGATTTATCATGAAATAAGGAAATAAATAATAACTTTATTATTGCCTCTAGGGCATATTTCCTTCAGTCTCCCACTTGCACTAGAGTCAATAATCTAGTTCACATCGCCATGTGATTTAACATCAATAGTTCACATCACCATGTGATTAACACCCATAGTTCACATCGTCATGTGACCAAAACCCAAAGGGTTTACTAGATTCAATAATCTAGCTAGTTCACATCGCTATGTGATTAACGCCCAAAGAGTACTAGGGTGTGATCATATTTTGCTTGTGAGAGAAGTTTAGTCAACGGGTCTGCCACATTCAGATACGTAAGTATTTTGCAAATTTCTATGTCAACAATGCTCTGCACTAAGCTACTCTAGCTAATTGCTCCCACTTTCAATATGTATCCAGATTGAGACTTTGAGTCATCTAGATCAGTGTCAAAACTTGCATCGACGTAACCCTTTATGATGAACCTTTTGTCACCTCCATAATCGAGAAACATATCCTTATTCCACTAAGGATAATTTTGACCAATGTCCAGTGATCTACTCCTAGATCACTATTGTACTCCCTTGCCAAACTCAGGGCAGGGTATACAATAGGTCTGGTACACAACATGGCATACTTTATAGAACCTATGGCTGAGGCATAGGGAATGACTTTCATTCTCTCTCGATCTTCTGTCGTGGTCGGGTTTTGAGTCTTACTCAACTTCACACCTTGTAACACAGGCAAGAACTCCTTCTTTGACAGTTCCATTTTGAACTACTTCAAAATCTTATCAAGGTATGTACTCATTGAAAAACTTATCAAGCGTCTTGATCTATCTCTATAGATCTTGATGCTCAATATGTAAGCAGCTTCACCGAGGTCTTTCTTTGAAAAACTCCTTTCAAACATTCCTTTATGCTTTGCAGAATAATTCTACATTATCTCCGATCAACAATATGTCATTCACATATATTTATCAGAAATGCTGTAGTGCTCCCACTCACTTTCTTGTAAATACAGGCTTCACCGCAAGTCTGTATAAAACTATATGCTTTGATCAACTTATCAAAGCGTATATTCCAACTCCGAGATGCTTGCACCAGTCCATAGATGGATCGCTGGAGCTTGTATGTTTTGTTAGCACCTTTAGGATTGACAAAACCTTATGGTTGCATCATATACAACTCTTCTTTAATAAATCCATTAAGGAATGCAGTTTTGTTTATCCATTTCCCAGATTTCATAAAATGCGGCAATTGTTAACATGATTCGGACAGACTTGAGCATAGATACGAGTGAGAAACTCTCATCGTAGTCAACACCTTAAACTTGTCGAAAACCTTTTGCGATAATTCTAGCTTTGTAGATAGTAACACTACTATCACCGTCCGTCTTCCTCTTGAAGATCCATTTATTTTTTATGGCTTGCTGATCATCGAGCAAGTCAACCAAAGTCCACACTTTGTTCTCATACATGGATCCCATCTTAGATTTTATGGCCTCAAGTCATTTTGCAGAATCTGGGCTCATCATCGCTTCCTCATAGTTCATAGGCTCGTCATGGTCAAGTAACATGACCTCCAGAACAGGATTACCGTACCACTCTGGTGCGGATCTCACTCTGGTTTACCTACAAGGTTCGGTAGTAACTCGATCTAAAGTTTACATGATCATCATCATTAGCTTCCTCACTAATTAGTGTAGTAGTCACAGGAACAGATTTCTGTGATGAACTACTTTCCAATAAGGAAGCAGGTACAGTTACCTCATCAAGTTCTACTTTCCTCCCACTCACTTCTTTCGAGAGGAATTCCTTCTCTAGAAAGGATCCATTCTCAGCAATGAATATCTTGCCTTCGGATCTGTGATAGAAGGTGTACCCAACATTTTCTATTGGGTATCCTATGAAGATGCACTACTCCGATTTGGGTTTGAGCTTATCAGGTTGAAACTTTTTCACATAAGCATTGCAACCTCAAACTTTAAGAAACGACAGCTTAGGTTTCTTGCCAAACCATAGTTCATACGGTGTCGTCTCAATGGATTTAAATGGTGCCCTATTTAATGTGAATGTAGCTGTCTCTAATGCACAACCCCAAAACGATAGTTGTAAATCGGTAAGAGACATCATAGATCGCACCATATCTAATAAAGTATGGTTACGATGTTCGGACACACCATTATACTGTAATGGTGTTCCAGGTGGCATGAGTAGTGAAACTTTTTCACATTGTTTTAACTGAAGGCCAAACTCGTAACACAAATATTTTACTTCTGCGATCATATCGTAGATACTTTTATTTTTGTTACGATGATTCTCCACTTCACTATGAAATTCTTTGAACTTTTCAAATGTTTCAAATTTGTGTTTCATCAAGTAGATATACTCATATCTGCTCAAATCATCTGTGAAGATCAGAAAATAATGATACCTGCCGCGAGCCTCAATATTCGTCGGACCACATACATAAGTATGTATGATTTCCAACAAATCTGTTGCTCGGTCCATTGTTCCGGAGAACGGAGTCTTAGTCATCTTGCCCATGAGACATGGTTCGCAAGCATCAACTAATTCATAATCAAGTGATTCCAAAAGCCCATCAGCATGGATTTTCTTCATGCGCTTTACACCAATATAACCTAACCGGCAGTGCCACAAATAAGTTGCACTATCATTATTAACTTTGCATCTTTTGGCTTCAATATTATAAAAATGTGTATCACCACGATCGAGATCCAACAAACCATTTTCATTGGGTGTATGACCATAGAAGGTTTTATTCATGTAAACAGAACAACAATTATTCTCTAACTTACATGAATAACCGTATTGCAATAAACATGTCAAATCATATTCATGCTCAGCGCAAACACCAAATAACACTTATTTAGGTTCAACACTAATCCCGAAAGTATAGGGAGTGTGCGATGATGATCATATCAATCTTGGAACTACTTCCAACACACATCGTCACTTCACCCTTAACTAGTCTCTGTTCATTCTGCAACTCCCGTTTCGAGTTACTACTCTTAGCAACTGAACCAGTATCAAATACCAAGGGGTTGCTATGAACACTAGTAATATACACATCAATAATCTGTATATCAAATATACCTTTGTTCACTTTGCCATCCTTCTTATCCGCCAATTACTTGGGGTAGTTCCGCTTTCAGTGACCAGTCCCTTTGCAGTAGAAGCACTCAGTTTCAGGCTTAGGTCCAGACTTGGATTTTTTCACTTGAGCAGCAACTTGCTTGATGTTCTTCTTGAAGTTCCCCTTTCTTCCCTTTGTCCCTTTACTTGAAACTAGTGATTTTGTTTACCATCAACACTTGATGATTTTCTTGATTTCTACCTTCGTCGATTTCAGCATCACAAAGAGCTTGGGAATCGTTTCCGTTATCCCTTGCATATTATAGTTCATCACGAAGTTCTACTAACTTGGTGATGGTGACTAGAGAATTCTGTCAATCACTATTTTATCTGGAAGATTAACTCCCACTTTATTCAAGCGATTGTAGTACCAAGAAAATTTGAGCACATGCTCACTGCTTGAGCTATTCTCCTCCATCTTTTAGCTATAGAACTTTGGAGACTTCATATCTCTCAACTCGGGTATTTACTTGAAATATTAACTTCAACTCCTGGAACATCTCATATGGTCCATGACGTTCAAAACGTCTTTGAAATCCCGATTCTAAGCTGTTAAGCATGGTGCACTAAACTATCAAGTAGTCATCATATTGAGCTAGCCAAACGTTCATAACGTCTGCATCTGCTCCTGCAATAGGTCAGTCACCTAGCGGTGAATTAAAGACATAATTCTTCTATGCAGCAATGAGGATAAACCTCAGATCACGGACCCAGTCCGCATCATTGCTACTATCATCTTTCAACTTAGTTTTCTCTAGGAACACATATAAAACATAGGGAAGCAATAACGCGAGCTATTGATCTACAACATAGATATGCAAATACTATCAGGACTAAGTTCATGATAAATTAAAGTTCAATTAATCATATTACTTAAGAACTCCCACTTAGAAAGACATCCCTCTAATCTTCTAAGTGATCACGTGATCCAAATCAACTAAACCATAACCGATCATCACGTGAAATGGAGTAGTTTTCAATGGTGAACATCACTGTGTTGATCATATCTACTATATGATTCACGCTCGACCTTTCGGTCTCAGTGTCCCGAGGCCATATCTGCATATGCTAGGCTCATCAAGTTTAACCTGAGTATTCTGCGTGTGCAAAACTGGCTTGCACCCGTTGTAGATGGACGTAAAGCTTATCACACCCGATCATCACGTGGTGTCTGGGCACGACGAACTTTGGCAACGGTGCATACTCAGGGAGAACACTTTTATCTTGAAATTTAATGAGAGATCATCTTATAATGCTACCGTCAATCAAAGCAAGATAAGATGCATAAAAGATAAACATCACATGCAATCAATATAAGTGATATGATATGACCATCATTATCTTGTGCTTGTGATCTCCATCTCCGAAGCACCGTCATGATCACCATCGTCACCGGCGCGACACCTTGATCTCCATCATAGCATCGTTGTCGTCTCGCCAATCTTATGCTTCCACGACTATCGCTACCGCTTAGTGATAAAGTAAAGCATTACAGCGCAATTGCATTGCATACAATAAAGCGACAACCATATGGCTCCTGTCAGTTGCCGATAACTCAGTTACAAAACATGATCATCTCATACAATAAAATTTAGCATCATGTCTTGACCATATCACATCACAACATGCCCTGCAAAAACAAGTTAGACGTCCTCTACTTTGTTGTTGCAAGTTTTACGTGGCTGCTACGGGCTTAGCAAGAACCGTTCTTACCTACGCATCAAAACCACAACGATAGTTTGTCAAGTTGGTGCTGTTTTAACCTTCGCAAGGACCGGGCGTAGCCACACTCGGTTCAACTAAAGTTGGAGAAACTGACACCCGTCAGCCACCTGTGTGCAAAGCACGTCGGTAGAACCAATCTCGCGTAAGCGTACCCGTAATGTCGGTCCAGGCCGCTTCATCCAACAATACCGCCGAACCAAAGTATGACATGCTGCTAAGCAGTATGACTTATATCGCCCACAACTCACTTGTGTTCTACTCGTGCACAACATCAACGCATAAAACCTAGGCTCGGATGCCACTGTTGGGGAACGTAGTAATTTCAAAAAAATTCCTACGCGCACGCAAGATCATGGTGATGCATAGCAACGAGAGGGGAGAGTGTTGTCCACATACCCTCGTAGACCGAAAGCGGAAGCGTTAGCACAACGCGGTTGATGTAGTCATACGTCTTCACGGCCCGACCGATCAAGCACCGAAACTACGGCACCTCCGAGTTCTAGCACACGTTCAGCTCGATGACGATCCCCGGACTCCGATCCAGCAGAATGTCGGGGAAGAGTTCCGTCAGCACGACGGTGTGGTGACGATCTTGATGTTCTACTGTCGCAGGGCTTCGCCTATGCATCACTACAATATTATCGAGGACTATGGTGGAGGGGGGCACCGCACACGGCTAAGAGATCAATGATCAACTGTTGTGTCTCTGGGGTGCCCCCCTGCCCCCGTATATAAAGGAGCAAGGGAGGGAGGCGGCCGGCCTAGGAGGAGGGCACGCCAAGGGGGGAGTCCTACTCCCACCGGGAGTAGGACTCCTCCTTCCCTTGTTGGAGTAGGAGAGAAGGAAAGAGGGGGAGAGGAACAAGGAAAAGTGGGCTGCACCCCTTTTCCAATTCGGACCAGAGGGGGCGCGCGCGCCTCCTTCCTTTTGGCCTCTCTCCTCTATTCCCTTATGGCCCAATAAGGCCCATATACTCCCCGACGAATTCCCGTAACTCTCCGGTACTCCGAAAAATACCCGAATCACTCGGAACCTTTCCGATGTCCGAATATAGTCGTCCAATATATCGATCTTTACGTCTTGACAATTTCGAGACTCCTCGTCATGCCCCCGATCTCATCCGGGACTCCGAACTCCTTCGGTACATCAAAGCTCATAAACTCATAATATAACTGTCATCGAAACCTTAAGCGTGCGGACCCTACGGGTTCGAGAACTATGTAGACATGAGCGAGACACGTCTCCGGTCAATAACCAATAGTGGAACCTGGATGCTCATATTGGCTCCCACATATTCTACGAAGATCTTTATCGGTCAGACCGCATAACAACATACGTTGTTCCCTTTGTCATCGGTATGTTACTTGCCCGAGATTCGGTCGTCGGTATCTCAATACCTAGTTCAATCTCGTTACCGGAAAGTCTTTTTTACTCGTTCCGTAATACATCATCCCGCAACTAACTTATTAGTTGCAATGCTTGCAAGGCTTAAGTGATGTGCATTACCGAGAGGGCCCAAAGATACCTCTCCGACAATCGGAGTGACAAATCCTAATCTCGAAATACGCCAACCCAACAAGTACCTTCGGAGACACCTGTAGAGCACCTTTATAATCACCCAGTTACGTTGTGACGTTTGGTAGCACACAAAGTGTTCCTCCGGTAAACGGGAGTTGCATAATCTCATAGTCATAGGAACATGTATAAGTTATGAAGAAAGCAATAGTAACAAACTAAACAATCAAGTGCTAAGCTAATGGAATGGGTCAAGTCAATCACATCATTATCCTAATGATGTGATCCCGTTAATCAAATGACAACTCATGTCTATGGCTAGGAAACATAACCATCTTGATCAACGAGCTAGTCAAGTAGAGGCATACTAGTGACACTCTATTTGTCTATGTATTCACACATGTATTATGTTTCCGGCTAATACAATTCTAGCATGAATAATAAAGATTTATCATGAAATAAGGAAATAAATAATAACTTTATTATTGCCTCTAGGGCATATTTCCTTCATTGATCTCAAATGAAAAAGAGCTAATTAATGTGTTGACATTGGCTACTAAAGACAATGAGACAAAGCAACCAATTATTGAGAGTCGTAGTGCCAAATCTGAAGAAAAGAAGTTGAGAGTGCACAAGGTCAAAAAGGAATTGCCATTGGTCAAAATAGAATCACAGCCGAGATGCCAACTCGGCTTATCCTATTGGCAAAAGAGGGAATTACAAAAACTTAGTGCACAAGAACTTGAAGAAAGGAACATGGCATAGGTTCCCAAAGGAAGTGCTCAAAATAAGAATTATGTGAAAGCATCCATTACACGACGTGCGACAAAGATGAAGAAGGAAAAGAGTGAACTATGAAGGACCAAGCTGAAGGTTTCAACATCTTCGGTCCACACATTATCCATATTCTTCAACTATGCCGTTGATGCCAATGCCATGGAATTCATCATCAAGTATGATTGGTTACCCTCAATGGGTTTATTATAATCCATAGATGCAATATAATTTCTTACATCATGAAAGGGTATTGCCAAGTCACTATACATTTGATTAGCTACAAGTTTGTTGCTGATGCAAAGGATCGAAATACTTGATTTGTCATTTCATTTGTTTATTTCGGCTATATGTGCTTTGAATAAAGTTTACATGGTAATGGCCGATATTTATCTATCGTCCTAAGATTGTCTCAATGCATGGTCGGTGTAGTATTCTAACATCGTCCTTAGTTCGATTGGAGAGCGAGACAAGGTACGTGCTCATAGAAATTTATATGTATGCCTATATTATGATTGAATGGAGTTGAGACATCATGACCGATGTCATTGAATATATGCTGCATAGACCAATTCATAGCTGCGGAATTGGCTAGTGGGCTTATACTTTGTTTAGATATGATTTGGCTTATGCATCTTTGAGATCTATAAGAGGCCAAATCATAGCTGATTTTATTACTGAACATCAGATTAATGTCATGCATAATATTAATATTAGCCTTGTCTCTCTAGTACTATGGAGATTATGTTTTGATGGTTCAATTCATAGCAATGTCCAAAGTGTTGGTGTTGTTTATATATCTCTTTATGGTACTATTTTTGAAGTCTCATGCCGCTTAGAATATTTCTATGCATGATTAATCAAGGCCGAATATGCATTGTTATTCGGATTGACTCTTTTACTTGCTATAGGTGCTATACATATTGAGGCTTTTGGTAATTCGTTATGAGTAGTGCAACAAATATCTAAGGGTTATCAATGTTTTGATGAATCACTTATAGTTTATCTTGGGGTATGTCTAGATGCAAAATTTACCTTGGGTTGCATTAAAATTGTTCATATATTTAGACATGTCAATTGAAGAGAGTTGGCATAGCAAGCATCCTGCTACCATGTCCGTCATGGTGTATTGCATATCTATCAATAGCCGATGCTTATTCTTGCCAACATAGGTAAGGCCGAATTGGAGCTCACTACCTCGGCCACTAATGAAACTTTTATGCAGACAAAGTAAGGATTCGAGAAAGTTCATTGTTGATTATCTGCAAGATCCTAGCAGAAGAGTGGACAATTGGTTGGTGGATGGTCTTGACATGCATACCTATGGAACTTTATAGTCGGATTAATGAAGTTAGGAAAGTCACCCAAGCTTGCATCGAAATATTCACACAAGCAATGGCCGATATAAACTTATCGTCCTAAGCATATGCAAAATGGACGATATAGTGTTGACATCGTCCTTAGAGCAAGCTACATGCAAGTTATTTTTCGGCACACAAGTTTTGCTGAAAACAGGGAGGGCATGTGTTGACACCAGATTTTGGCACGGTCAAGAACTTATTTAAGATGGCCTCAAATGAAGAAGTGATCTATATGAAAGAGTTCCATATTATTGATATGAACATCTTTAAAGTTTGGGTCATCGCCGTCCGATTTCATCTCGAAGGCTGAAACTATGTTCAAAGTACTAAGATCTTATATTCAGAGTACAGTTTGGCCGATTAAGCCCCCAAGACGACCTCAAATGGAAAAATGATCTACACATGTTGTCTTCGTCTCGTCGAAACGATCAATTTTGATATAAAAATCATCCAAATCCGAGTTCGTATGCAAAAATTAGAGCAGTCAGAGTGCAGCCCTGTCACGAGATGAGATGTGGCGCGGCCCACCAGACACATGTCTGATGGGTAGCGCAAGGGAATAACTTGTTTTGTGCGACCGATTTGACCCTCAAGATGACCTCTGATCAAAAAACTTCAACATGAAAGTTGTTTGTCTCGTCGAAACGGTCAAGATTGCTTTTGGGCTCATTTTCATCCGGGATCGTTTACCACCACAAAAAAGACCCGCAAGGTGCAGCCAGTTTAAATCGGACAGTTTTGAAAAGTTCGGATAAAACCAATCCGAATTTGACTAGGGTTTTGGACGTGAATCCAAGCCTTTTCCTTGCACGGGAAGTCCAGCCGCCTCTTATATATCTAAGGAGTGACGGCCGATTGAACAACACACAATCGATCAATTCATCTACCACTTTTTATCTTTTATCTTTTCTCCTTAACCCTAGTTCTTCTTTCTCGTTCTTCATCCGTTCTTGTTGCAGGGCGGCGAACCTCGAGGCCCTAGGGGCGATCAGGTCGACCTAGGGCAGCCCATAGCCGCCGCGCGCCCTGACGGGGTCCCTCCCGGGCGCGTGGGGTTTCGGGTCATCAAAAGCGCCCGCCGGATTGCCTGCGTACGGCGCTTTCAGACGGGTCTCCTTCGACGTGAGCTGCGGTGCATCACCCCGGTGTCGAAGGTACACGGTGACATGTTCATGTGCGAACACATACCTGCGACAAATAATTCGGAACAAAGAGGGTATAACCAACATCTCATTCTGCTTCAATGATGTACCAATCACATCATTAATAATTTGAAAACATGTTAACTGCATTAATCATAATGAGGAAAGACATTAAATACATTAAACACAACTAATCTTGGAATCAACATTAATTATGATTAGTTTTGCAAATAATATTACTGTCAAACCGAACGTGAGTGCACGTACACGATTACTAGTTCTTCCTAACAGCACAGTTCTTACTTGCTTGGAAATGAATAGAAGAGGGACCCCCTATTATTCAGGCTTCTGTAATTATTATTATTTGCATCGGGCAAAATTTTGGACCGCTAGATATGGCCACAAACAGATGCGCACTGCGGCCAGCAACGCTCCTGTATGCCCCGCCGCACTCCTCCCTACCACCATGGCGTCATGCTGCCTCTGTCCCGATCATCCCTCTAAACCACCCCTTTCTCCGACGAACGCCGGCACCGACCCCCTACCCAGAGTCAACCTTCGAACTTCCTTTCGCGGTTCTCACTCATCCACGGCTAGCACTCGCCGCCGAGACCACAGACGGCAACGACCTTCCCATCTCGTGCTGAGGGCAGAGCAGAAAAGTGACCGAAGCGTCAAAAATTTTCAGGCACATGACGTTTAGCAAATGCGATACAAGAGCTTTGAGTACTTTTGCAAAGAAAAAAAATCAATGGTAACAAGCACGTGAAAGAATCACATCAGGCACATGATGTGATATGAAACTCTCACTGTGAGTAGCAGCTACTTAAAGCTGTAAGTCATAAGAAAAATACATCCATATATGACATGTCCATCAATCCAAATGTTAACGAAACCAGAAACCTAGACATAAAGGTCACTCCGGTTTGCTCTATGTGAGATAATCCAGACTAGCTGTAACGGAAATTGAGAATGGGACCGTAAAAATCAGGTCCCAAGAAGCAATGACAAAATCGGGCGAGACGCTACTTTTCTAGTGCCGTCAACCACTATCCACACTTGGCCGATTAGTTAATGGGAAGAACTGTCATGGAGTATGAGCAGAGGGGCCACTCTTCATTGCCTGGACTGTTCCTTCTTGGCCTGTCTCCACAGTATCTTCATGTTTGCTCCTGTAACAAGAGTGGAAAACATAAGAATCTGAAGACGTCTAATTCAGTAATGATATCTATGAAGGACAGACAGTTTTGGAATGGCTTCCCAATATATCTGCATCAGGGTTAATAAGATTAGTAAGACAACTGAATGGAACCCATGAAAATCTCCATATATCTGCATCTAGGATATCCTCAAGAACAATGTTCTAGCACATGTATGCTTGCATGGAGCAAATAATTACACAATCTTCATCATAGAACACAAACACCATTTCCCAGACACTGGTCAATACTTCCTCCGTTCCAAAATATTTGCAGAGGAAGTAATTATCAACTTCTGCTTCAGCCAGAAGTCTAATTTTTCTCTGTTTTTAGGAACATATGTGATTCTTCTTTGCATGACTTAAAAATGTTTGATATTGTCCTATTAAAAGCTGCATGCTGCTAAACAACCATGACTGTACCTTAGGTGCATTTTGCTGCAGCCCACCGGAACCCTTTTCTGTTGGTTGTGACAACCAACGAGGCTTGATCTCATCCACCAGCTCGGAGCATCATGGAATGATGTACACAGGTTCTACAAAAAAGAGGTTAGTGGAGCATGCCATGGTCCATAAATGAGCTTACCTGCACAAACAATGACCTACCAATGCAAGTCTGAAAAAAAGTATTTGTGCATTCTGTTTTGTCGAGCCATTGACTACAGCCTGTGCATACTACAGGCATCAAATATCGTCCTGACGATTTCTACAACCTACTCCCCCAAGTTTCAAGAACCTATTGCATTCATATGTTATGACAGCAAGACATTTCATCAATGCCCCTTTTCCCTATTATACTATTGTACAATTGTAAGAGCAAAACTATATGTGTAGCTCTAGTGTGATTTTCCATCTTAAGAGTCTAATGCCCTGCATAAAGATCCATATCAACTTATTAATGAACGGGGAAAGGAAGGCATATAATTCATACAATACACAAAGAAATCGAGCTTTCGAAGATTGTTGGTTGCCTAGATTACATAGATCCAAACTGTTTTGAAGCAATAGCTTGGCTTTGTTTTTCCTCCAAGCATCATGAGAAACAAAAATCCGCAATTTTTAGCATCATATTGTCATCTAGAAATATGTTTGCAGGTCTAAGGTCTAAGCGAACAATATATCTCTTGTGAAGATAATGTAAACCCTCGCAAATTCCTTGATTATTTGATAGCGCTCTCTACATGCAGACCCATGCATCTTGAATCTACAAAGAAGAGAAGAACGTTAATTTTTTAAGAAAGTTAAGTCAATCAATCTTTCAAGTTGATAGATAATAGACAGCATACTTGTTACATAGGCATGTAGATTCGCCTAGGTAGACATGCAACGCAGAGCAATCATCTGCCTTTTTTTGTATTTTGGTCTTTCCTTGTGAGTCAACACAATATCCAATAGATCATACTATATTTTTGCTCTTATTTTTTATCATGCATTGCAATTGTCCCATGCCACACAATTTCTGCAATTATCACAAATCTTGTCAACACCGGCTGAAGTTTTAAGATAAACTATAGTTATAACCATGAGAGTTTTAAGTTATCATACCTCAATGAAGAGAATCTCAATGGACAAAGCGCTATGAAATAATCAAGGGAATTTGTGAGGGTTTGCATTATCTCCACAAGATTCATATTCTCCAATTAGACCTCAAACCTGCAAATATATTGCTTGATGACAACATGGTGCCAAAAATTGCAGATTTTGGTCTCTCAAGATGCTTTGAAGAAAAGCAAAGCCAGGCCTGCTATTACTTCAAAACTGTCAGGATCTATGAAAGCGTTTTGAGCTTTCATCAACTAACACGCACTGCAGCTCATTTCTCGTGGATCTGAAAGTTAAACAAGATGAGAAGTATTAGTTATGAAGTTACTATCCCAACTAATCATCATAAATGGCAAAATTACAGACTCTTATGCTCACATAAAAAACATTGGTACATAGATTTCTCTATAAAGAACGAAAAAAATCTTAGATACACTTTATTAGGATGAAGATGTGAAACACTCTTACACCCACATGTAAAACTTTGGTAGATAAGTTTCTAGAAAAGTAAAACTTCATAGATACAGTTCATTAGGATAAATATGTGAGACGATAAGTCTCGGTAAATTCCGACAATATTGTCCACACAGACACAAGCGAAGGGAGTATATGGCTACTGATAAATCCACCTTGCCCACCGCTACTCGACCTACTGACGCGCTTGACAACATGGATAAAAAAATACTATGAACATAGATCTACGACGATGAAAAGTAATCAGTACGAGCAGCTTGTAAGTTCAGAAGCTACTACGATGATATATATGACGGGAAGAGCATATGCAAGAGCGACACAAAACAAATCATCGGAAGAAACTTCTGCCAAGAGGGGGCAAGACGGGGGTTACCTAGGGGAGGCCTGCTGCCTACGAGCTTCAGATCTGGTGAGAGCTCGTGAGGTCGAGAGGGTACTCTTATAAAGGAAAACGAGCCTCAGATCTGGATCCGGCGTCAGAATAAAGATGAGATTTACACCCCTGACGATGCCTTTAATTATGCGGGAATCCAGCTGGTTGGTCTGCTTTTAACGTACCTGCTGACAAAGTCCACTCTCTACGCACGGACCGAAAGATGCCCACCCTCCCTTCGTTGGAAATGGTCACGGCATCGCACGCTGGGTAAAATGTAAACTTCTTTTTTTTTTACCGGAAATACAGGTATAGGCACTTGATCAAGAGCATCTCCCGATTTGTTGAAAAAATTGGAGTGTTTTTTATTAGATGCACAAATATACGAAGGATATCCCCTGCACTAAGAGCATCTCCATTCATTCGGCCCCCAGCACAGCAGCAGGCGCTATTTCAGGCCATCACCCGGCGCTTTTTAGGTCCTGGGTGTGATCTAGGCCCCAGTCACGCTTCTAGGGGCCGCCCCAAGACATTTAAATTCAAACTTCGCATTTCCCGCTACCAAAAAAGGCCACAAGTCCGGCGATCAGCGCCACAAGTCCGGCGCTCAGCATGCCACAGTTCGGCGATCAAATGGCATAAAAGTTCGGCGTTCAAAAGGAAGGATGCGTAGGCAATTCATCAAACGGAGGCACCGTCCAGCGCCGCGTCCAGTGGCGTCAGACTCGCGGGAATCGACGTGCACGGGCTGGTCAGCGCCGGCGGCATTGGGGTCGAAGTGGGAGCTGGCGCCGCCGTCGACGTCATCTGGTTCAGGATGAGGCCACGCTTCGCCAGGTACCACGCCTTGACCTACTCGTCCATCGCCGACATGTCCGCCCCCCCCCCACATCAGGAAAGTCAGGTCGGTGTTCCTCTTCTTTGCGGCAACATTGATCCGGAGCAGGTCGAGCTTGACGGCATTGTTCGTCATCAACGCCGACCATCGCGCCTCGGTTTTCTCTTCCCTCTTGGCGGCCCGAATCTGCACGTCAGCGATGCAATGCTCGATGGACTCGTGCACACGCGCGGTAGCCGACTCGACGTGTTTCGCCGACTTGGCCTTTTTGTTGTCGTCCGGGCGCCCGTCGGCCGCGCCTGGCGTCGGCGTGTCCGGCTTGTACGTCTCCTTGGCCTTGGCGAGGGTGCGTCGGACTTTCGTCCACTTCTCGCACTTCTCGATCTGGGAGAACACGTGGGAGGTACTTGAAATCTTGGTCGATGTTGCTGTCCTGCCGAAACATGGCAAACATCCGGACCATCTGCGCCGAGGAACAAGTGTCGGCGACGCACGCGCACGGCGAAAATGAGCGAGAGATCGGTGGCATACCTGACACTCGATGTTGGCGCCGCTCTCCAGGCGAGCCGCAATCTCCTCGACGACCCCATGCCATTTGTTGCACGCCATTTGGATGAGCCCCCAATGGTTCGCCATGGCCTTCGAGCCGCTGCATGTGGACGCCGGCGAAGTACGGGTCGACCAGTTTGCGCTCATCGAACTCCGACTTGACGCGCTCCCAGTACGTGCCGGCGCTCTGGTTCATGCCAGTGATCGGGTCGAGGCAGGCAATCTTCCATGCTTCGGCGAGGCACTCGTCTTCTTTGGACGTCCACTTGACGCGGCTCGCCGGTCCTGGCCGCGCGTTTCTTCTTTTTTCCTCTCCTCGCTGTAGCGGGCATCGGCTCCTCCTCCTCCTCTAGCTCCTCCTCGTCATAGTCGAGCTCGTCATCCATGTCGCCATTGAGGTCCATCGTATCTTCTTGGGCATTGAAGCCGGGGGAGGCGCCTGCGGCAGCCGAGCCGGTCGTGATGATGTCATCCATGTCAGCCTCTGTTGCGTCGGGGTTGCCGAGATGCGACGACGAGCCTTGTGAGAAGAGCCCACCACGGCGCAAAGGCGGCGTCGGGGAGGATGTGTAAGCCGGCGGGGAGTAGGTTTACGGGGGGTACTGGACGCGGCGAATGCGGGCGATGGCGTGCGCTGGGCGGGATGGCCATGTGAAAAGGTGATGTTGGGGTTGAACCCGTCATGCGCGTCACCGTCGGCGTAGCCAGGCGAGGGCGCACAGCCCCAGGGAGATGTCGAGAAGCCAACTGGCGACTCGACGCTCTGCTGGCTCCAGGGAGTGTGCGGGCCGTGGCCGGGCGGATTCATCATCCCCGCGTGAGAAGCCTCTGCATGTTCCGCCGCGCGATTTGCCTGCTCCGCCACGGCAGCCACCGCCACTGCCGCCGCCTTGTCTTGGGCCTTCTTGGCGTTGAGCCTGTTCCGCCGGTCGGTGGTGACAGCCTCCTGGTGCTGAACCTCCACCTTCCAGTCGGCGTTTGACATGCCCGGGGGTTTGGACGGCGACGCCCTCTCCTTCCTCTGCTTCGGCCGGGCAGCGCTGACATCGGTAGCAGCGCGATGAAGGAAATATGCCCTAGATGCAATAATAAAGTTGTTATTTATATTTCTTTATATCATGATAAATTTTTATTATTCATGCTGGAATTGTATTAACCGGAAACTTAGTACATGTGTGAATACATAGACAAACAGAGTGTCCCTAGTATGCCTCTACTAGACTAGCTCGTTAATCAAAGATGGCTAAGTTTCCTAGCCATAGACATGTGTTGTCATTTGATGAATGGGATCACATGATTAGAGAATGATGTGATGGACTAGACCCATCCGTTAGCTTAGCACTATGATCGTTTAGTTTATTGTTATTGCTCTCTCCATAACTTATACATGTTCCTATGACTATGAGATTATGCAACTCTTGAATACCGGAGGAACACTTAGTGTGCTATCAAACATCACAACGTAACTGGGTAATCATAAAGATGCTCTACAGGTGTCTCCGATGGTGTTTGTTGAGTTGGCATAGATCGAAATTAGAATTTGTCACTCCGATTGTCGGAGAGGTATCACTGGGCCCTCTTGGTAATGCACATCACTATGAGCCTTGCAAGCAATGTGACTAATGAGTTAGTTACATGATGATGCATTATGGAACGAGTAAAGAGACTTGCCGGTAACGAGATTGAACTAGGTATGATGATACCGACGATCGAATCTCGGGCAAGTAACATACCGATGACAAAGGGAACAACGTATGTTGTTATGCGGTTTGACCGATAAAGATCTTCGTAGAATATGTAGGAGCCAATATGAGCATCCAGGTTCCGCTATTGGTAATTGACCGGAGATGAGTGTCGGAGTAATGGGCCACGGGTAGGCTAACCCGAGCCCCAGAACCTTTCAAGACATCGGGGCAGGCTGCGCTCCTCAAGATCCCAGGACACAGAGCCGCCTTTAGAGAAGTCGGCGGCAAGGCAACCGACTAGCCACTCGCGGCCGAGTCCCAGGAACGACTTCAGGATAAGCCGACTCCTGACTGCCGACTTCCCAAGAAGCCGACCTTGGGGAGTCGGACCGCGACTCCAACAGACCCCATATCCTCATCGGGAGGGACAGGACCGGGAGTGGCTACAGTAAAGCCCGCTCCCGCCCCTTACCAGGGGCAGGCATGGCCACAGCACGCCGTACCCGGGGAGATCTCCGTGCGGCGTGGCACTGTTGCCGTGCTGGCCCTGACATCAGCACCGAAGGACCGAATCCTGCGCCCACGACGGCTTGTCTGTATGACCCTGGGGCGGCGGGTCCCACCAGCCAGTGGGACCCCAGGAGATGGCAAGTGCGCCACCAGTCGGCCCCCGGGAGTCGGCCAGACCCTCCCCCGGGGCCCACGCGCCATTAATCAGATGTGACGGAGAGTGACAATAGTGATCGCCCGCCAGGCGGCGGGGCTGTTGCCACGACTCCATGACCAAGCCCGCGTCATCAGAAGCACGACTACAGTAATCAGCAGCCGGTAAGACCCGTCCGCGGCGGACGCGGCCTGTCGGCTCCGTACCTAGCCAGTCGGCGGGCCCCAGCAGTCGGCGGAGAAGACGGAGGCCGGAGGCACTGACGGCTGGGCCCGCGTCCAGCCGGATTATCATTGTATCCCTGGGGGGTAGGCCTATATAAACCCCCCAGTGCACCCATGCAAAAGGTTGGAATCCGTTAGCTCTAGACCAGATCATATAGGAGGGAGAGAGCTAGCCTTGCCCTCTCCTACCTCCAGGAAACAGCTCAAGGAGCAATCGTGTAAACACTTTGCCATAGTGATCATGCGGAGACCCCGTAGAGCAGGAGTAGGGGTATTATCTCCCCGGAGAGCCCTAAAGCTGGGTAAGATTCGCCGGCGTGCATGTCTACGCCTCATCCCGTTTCCAGGCACCGGCGACGTTCTACTCGCCCCCACCATGATAAGCCATCCTTTGGCATATGTCGCACCCAACCCCCGACAATGAGTCTCGGTCATGTCTACATAGTTCTCGAACCCGTAGGGTCCGCACGCTTAACGTCAAGCCAAGATCTTTCCAAGAAGGCGACCTTGTGCTCCGGCTGATCCAGCGAACAGCCGGCCAGCACAAGCTGTCGGCACCTTGGGAAGGCCCTTTCATCATCAGCAAAGTGCTGGGCAACGACTCCTACCTGATTGACGCTCAGAAGCCCCGAGCACGCAAGAGGGACGACTCCAGCAAAGAGACAAAGCGGCCATGGAATGCAAATCTCCTCCGAAGATTTTACAGTTGATGCAGTATGTACCACTCTACCTTTTGTATTAAAGTACCAAGACTTCGGGCCCCCCGAGACGAGCTCGGGGACTGCCCTCTTTTGTCTATATGATAAAAGTTATGCCTACGGGTATGTTACTCTTTGATTGCCGCTGGGCACCGGGCTCGACAGGTCGGCCCGGGGACTTGCCGCCTTGCACTATGAAATGCTTCCTGCAGCCGGACAAGTAGTGTGTGACGCCTAAGCCGACTCCTGTCAGAAGCCGCAGCTTGCAGAGCGACTGTACGGTGGGCAAGAGTAAGGTAGAATGGGCGTTCACATAAAAATGGCTAAGGACTCAAAGCATAGAACATAGCTTAAAGCCGGCTTCCAGCCTTCCTTTTTTCTTTTCGCAAACCGACTATTAAGCAGTCGGCTCACCGCCTTCTATTCAACTTGCTAAAAAACTCTAAAACGGCTAAGTACTTGCCTTCCCAAAGTAGCCAAGCATTTGATCCAACGGCAGTCCGCAGAGCGGCTGTCCGACTGGCAAGACAGGCAACTAAGGGAAAGCGGCAAAGGAAAAAAGCCAAAAGAGCAATGAGCAAGAAAAGATAGAATTCGGATAAATATTTACATAGCATAGGCCCTTGGTCGAATCTTCGGGCAGAAATTCAAAATACACCCCGCGGGTGGAATTGTGCAAATTAACAAGTTCTTCAAAGACTACTAAAGCAGATAAAATAAAGATAAGGCGGCAGCCTAAGATGCCGCAGACGGATTCGGAGGTTCGGAGGAGACGACGGCGTCAGGCGTTGGGGCGGCCGGCTGGGCAGTCTCGGCTCGATCGCTCCCGGCGGTAGTCGGCTCGGTCGCACGCGGCTCGTTGCTGGAGGCACGGTCGAGCTGAGGCTGGCCGTCTGCTCCATCTTCTGGTTCTTCCGTCTCGCCTCTGTCCTCCGCCTCGCCTTCCTCCTCGGCGCTGGAACCGATCACCTCCGCCGAGTCCTCGCCGTAGTCTGGGTTCATCCCAAACCACTCTGGCGGTACCTCCTCGCCGTCTTCGGACCACTCGGGGACGAAGATGCTGGTGTCGGTGTACTCGGCAATCACCGCAGCATGCTTGACGAGGGCGTCTTCCGCAGTTGCTAGCTCCGGCTGGGCCTCTGACCGGAGTGTGGCCAGCCGGTCTAGGTCCAGCCCCGGATACCACGCCTTGACGAACTCCAAGGCCCGGCGCGCTCCAGCTCAGGCCGAGGAACCTTTCCAGGCTTCAAGACGACCAGCCACGACCTCCAGCCAGTCGGCAGTCCGACTGGGGGTGCGCGGAGCCTGTATGTTCGGCCACAGGGCAGCAATCGCCTGGGCGCCAACACGTTGAAGCCGGCGCAGCATCCGGTGAGTCGGCCGAAGGCGAGCCTCGATGCTCGGGATATGCTCATCAAGGGTTCGGGGGGCGTCGGCGGCGATCTCTGCACCTTCCGCCCTCCGACGTTCACGGTCAGCCTCGATGGTTTGGATGGCGGCCTGCGAGTGCCCAGGGAAGAAGTCTGCCAAGACGGAAGAAACGAAGAAACAAGTCAAAAACCGGGAGTCGGCATGATTTATAATCGGCAGCTCGAAGAAAGAAAGTAAAGAAACTCACCATCAACAATGTCTTCAATCTCATGGAAGCCGGAGGCCAGCATTGCCTCTTTGTCAGTCCAGGAGGAGCGCTCGCTCGCGAACTCGGCCAGGAGGGCGGTTTCCGCCTCTTCCGCCTCCTTCTGCGTCTTCGCAAGCAGCTCCCTCTGCTCTGCCAATTGAGTGGCCAGCAGATCGCGCTCCATGGCGAGCTTGCTGCACTCCTCCCCCTTGGCGCGCAACGCGAAGTTGGTTTCGCTCAGCTGCTGTTGAAGAACAATGTTGGCTTCTGAAGAGAAGGAAGAAAGAAGGCATTAAGTCATCAGTAAAGAAGGTCGCCGGGGAGATCCGGCCCGACTGCTCAGCAGTAGGCCCAAATCTCGGGGACTACAGCCCGCGGGTGCGCCAGTGCGCCCCCGCAAAGAAGAAAACGGACTCACTCTGGCTCTCCGACAAGTCGGTGGTCCGCTTGCCCAGCTCTTCAATGTTGCAGTTGAAGGCAGTAACACGGAGGTTGTGGTAGTCCTGCGATAAATATTTCAGACAAAAGTGAGTACCCGGAAGTCACCAATTGGAGTTCCGGGCCGCCTACTTAGCAGCCGGCCCGAAACTCGGGGACTACACCCAGTGGGTGCGCTGGCGCGCCCCCACAGAGAGGAACAAGAAAAAAATAGGACCAAAGAGAAAGCATACCCGGACGGCTGCTCGCGACGCCAGGTATGCCTTGGTGCAATTCTGGATCACGTCGCCCTCAGCTCGCAGCTTCGTCTGGACGTCCAGAAGCGCCTGGTTCAGCGGCCCTGTACCGCCTCCTCGCACCCACCCAATGAGCGCGGCGCTTGTCGCTTCGGCGTCCGGGATCGCTGAGCTGGCGGTGCCGGTCTCCAGGGGGCGTGGCGCCGAAGTCGCCTTCTCAAGACGGCGGCGCGTTGGCGAGCCGACTTGAAGGAGTAGCCTCGCCACGGCCTCATCTTCAGTCGGCGGCACCGGCAGGTCCGCCGGCTGTTCGCCTTGCGCGCCCCCAGACGGCGGCGGAGGTGGCGGCGGAACGATCACGTCCGGTGTGGAGGAGTCGCCGCCTTCCCTCTCCAGGATGGGGTTCTCACCGTCGGCTTCCCCAGTCTGCCCCGTGAACTCCGGAGGCGGCGGCGCAGAGTTCAGCGGGGTGACGAACACCGCCGATTGGCGGTGCGCGGCCTCCTCGGCCTGCCGCTGCGTCACGGCGACGGCTTCGGCGTCGAGCAGTTTCTTCTTGGCGGAGGCCTCCGCCTTATCGGCCTCCACCTTCTCCAGGCGGGCGGCCTCTTCCTCGTTGCGCTTCTCCTGCGCATTCCGCTCCATCGCCTCCCGGAGGTCGGCAGCGGGGTCAATCCGCCGAGTGGAGGCGGACGTCTCCGCTGACCCCATGACGGAGGCGGCGACGACCCTCTCAAGAGTGAGGGGAGCCCTGAAGCAAGGGAAGCAAGTAAAAGACTCAGACAAAGCCACAAAGATAGAATAAAGCGTCGAGACGGAATACTCACGCGAAGACCAGTGGCGGCTTCTTCACTTCCTTACGGAAGCGGATGGCCTTTGCAGCCGCCTCGTCCCGCCGGGTCGCCGCAGCCGAACTCTTGGGCTTCTTCGATCGACTGCCGAACAAGGTCGGCACGGCCCTACGCTTCTTCCCGCCACCTGGAGCACCCGGCGCGGCAAAAGAGCCCGCGCCGGGGTGGCTGGCTCCTGGCCGATGGCGGGGGGCGACCTCCTCCTCCTCATCGGGCCAGTCCTCTAGGCTGGCCCCGAGCCGCGGGCCGCCTCCTCCCTCCGCGTCGTCTTCCAAAGCCACCGCTCCCAGATCGGGGTCGTCTATGTCGCTCTCTGGCCAGTCGGCAAGGAACTCGCGGGCCGGCCCTGTGGTGCCGGCTGGTGGATGGAGGAGGGGATTCTGACCAAAGCCGACTGGTCAGGCCGCACAAAACAAACTCGGCAAGAAAGAAGACAATCCAAAGAAAGAAAGAAAAGGCAACTCACTGTGGGTGGGGGGTTGGCGCGGGAGTACGGCTCCTTGCCAAACCGCCAGTCCTCCAGGAGCTTGCTATCCGAGAGGTAGTTCACCATGTAGGCCACCTTCTCGTGAGGCATGTCCTTGGTGCACATCCGACTCGGGTCACGGTGCCCGCTCATTTGGCATATCATGTGGGGGCGACCTTGGAGCAGGAGAACTCGGCGCGCCACGAAGGCGGCCAGCAGGTCTGGACCAGTCAAGCCCTCCGACTGCGCCAGCACTCGGAGTCGTGCGACGGCACCGGCTCCCGTAGGCGTCAGCGACTTGGCCCGGTACGACCAGTTGGGCAGTCTCCCAGCCGGCGGGCCGGATTCGAAAGCCGGCAGGTTGACCCAATCGCCCCTCGCAAAGACGCTCTTGACGTAGAAGTACGATCGCTGCCACATCTTCATCGACTTTATCAACTTGATGGTGGGGAAGGGGTTGTCGGCTCCCGATCTCCGCCCGGCGATGAACGCGCCGCATTGAGCCGGCATGCCTGCAGCCTGGGTGCCGAGCTTGGAGTAGAAGAACTCCCCCTAGAGCTCGAGGGTGGGGAGGACTCTTTGGAAGCCTTCGCACAAGGCCACGAAGGCGGATAGCAGCACCACCGTGTTGGGCGTGAGGTAGTGCGGCTGGAGGCCGTAGAACTCCAGAAAAGAGTGGAAGAAGCTGCTCGCCGGCTGCCGCAATCCGCGCAGGCAGTGCGAGCGGAAGATGACCCGCTCGCCCTCCTCCGGCGCTGGGGAAATCTCCTCCCTCGGTGCAAGACGCACCCGCACGTAATCTTCG
Organism: Triticum urartu; assembly: GCF_056163025.1. Taxonomy (NCBI): domain Eukaryota; kingdom Viridiplantae; phylum Streptophyta; class Magnoliopsida; order Poales; family Poaceae; genus Triticum; species Triticum urartu. The sequence goes on from NC_141876.1 coordinate 113,204,706, forward strand.
ACGGGGAGCCGACGAGTCTTGCGAAGGAACTCGATGTGGTCGTCGTGAACTTCTGAGCTGTCCCAGGTGCCGGAACGCACCGAGGGAGGCGCGGCGGCAGAAGAAGAACTCATTGTGAGCTGATCGCCGCGGCATTCGTCAAAGCTTGGGTGCATGGCGGGGCGAGGGAGAAGAAGAAGGAGAAGAGCAAGGAGTAGTGGGAAGGAGGGGCGCGCGTGCTCTGCCGCGCCCCCCTCCTCCCCCTACTTATAGCCTCATGGGCTGCGAAGCCGAGGGGGCGGTCGTGGGATTTACTGCGCCCACGACCCCACGACCCCCACGTTTCCGCGACAAAGTTACTGCATGCAGTAACTTCACAAGAATCCCAACCGGCCGCACAGGCCACAGCGGATCCGCTCAAGCGCCGAGGCGCGGTAATGGCGGGCCCCTCCTACGGGCCTGTCCCGTCATGCACGTAGGCTGGCAGATTGGCCTGGCCGCGCGTTGCCACGTGACGGGCCCGGAACGGGCGGCGGCCTGGAAGCTTAGCCAGCATGCTACTTGGATCTCGCCATGACGTTCGAAATACTGTGCAAGTCAGAGTTGGGCGGGCACCATGTGTCGAGCACCCGGAAAGAGAAACTGCTGAGGCTTCTCGGCCGATCGTCCGCGGCGCCTCATCAGCTTCGGGGACTACTGTCGGAGTAATGGGCCATGGGTAGGCTAACCCGAGCCCTAGAACCTTTCAAGACATCGGGGCAGGCTGCACCCCTGAAGATCCCAGGACACGGAGCTGCCTTTAGAGAAGTCGGCGGCAAGGCAACCGACTAGCCACTCGCGGCCGAGTCCCGGGAACGACTTCAGGATAAGCCGACTCCTGACTACCGACTTCCCAAGAAGCCAACCTTGGGGAGTCGGACCGCGACTCCAACAAACCCCATATCCTCATCGGGAGGGACAGGACCGGGAGTGGCTATAGTAAAGCCCGCTCCCGCCCCTTACCAGGGGCAGGCATGGCCACAGCACGCCGTACCCGGGGAGATCTCCGTGCGGCGTGGCACTGTTGCCGTGCCGGCCCTGACATCAGCACCGAAGGACCGAATCCTGCGCCCACGACGACTTGTCTGTAAGACCCTGGGGCGGCGGGTCCCACCTGCCAGTGGGACCCTAGGAGATGGCAAGTGCGCCACCAGTCGGCCCCCGAGAGTCGGCCAGACCCTCCCTCGGGGCCCACGCGCCATTAACCAGATGTGACGGAGAGTGGCAATAGTGATCCCCCACCAGGCGGCGGGGCTATTGCCACGACTCCATGACCAAGCCCACGTCATCAGAAGCACGGCTACAGTAATCAGCAGCCGGCAAGACCCGCCCGCGGCGGACGCGGCCTGTCAGCTCCGTACCTAGCCAGTCGGCGGGCCCCAGTAGTCAGCGGAGAAGACGGAGGCCGAAGGCACTGACGGCTGGGCCCGCGTCCAGCCGGATTACCATTGTACCCGTGGGGGTAGGCCTATATAAACCCCCCAGGGCACCCATGCAAAAGGTTGGAATCCATTAGCTCTAGACCAGATCATATAGGAGGGAGAGAGCTAGCCTTGCCCTCTCCTACCTCCAGGAAACAGCTCAAGGAGCAATCGTGTAAACACTTTGCCATAGTGATCATGCGGAGACCCCGTAGAGCAGCAGTAGGGGTATTATCTCCCCGGAGAGCCCTGAAGCTGGGTAAGATTCGCCGGCGTGCATGTCTACGCCTCATCCCGTTTCCAAGCACCGGCGACGTTCTACTCGCCCCCACCATGATAAGTCATCCTTTGGCATATGTCGCACCCAACCCCCGACAATGAGTCTCGGTCATGTCTACATAGTTCTCGAACCCGTAGGGTCCGCACGCTTAACGTTCGATGATGATATGTATTGTGAGTTATGTGATTTGATGTACCGATGGTTGTTCGGAGTCTCGGATGTGATCATGGACATGACGAGGAGTCTCAAAATGGTCAAGACATAAAGATTGGTATATTGGAAGGTTATGTTTGGACACCGGAAAGGTTTCAGATAAGTTCTAGCATTTTCCGGAGTACCGGGAGGTTACCGGAACCCCCCAGGGGGTTAATGGGCCTTCATGGGCTTTAGTGGAAGAGAGGAAGAAGCGGCCAAGAGGAGGGGCGCACCCCCAAGCCCAATCTGAATTGGGGAGGGGGGCCGGCCCCCCTTTCCTTCTTCCCCTCTTCCCTTTCCTTCCCGTCCTAGTTGGACTAGGAAAGGGGGGAACCTACTCAAAGTAGGAGTAGGATTCCCTCCTTGGGGCGTGCCCTATGAGGCTGGCCGCCCCCCTCCTCCACTCCTTTATATACGGGGGAGGGGGCACCCCATAGACACACAAGTTGATTTCTTAGCCGTGTGCGGTGCCCCCCTCCATAGATTTCCACCTCGGTCATATTGTCATAGAGCTTAGGCGAAGCCCTGCGTCGGTAACTTCATCATCACCGTCAACACGCCGTCGTGCTGACGAAACTCTCCCTCGACCTCAGCTGGATCTAGAGTTCGAGGGACGTCACCGAGCTGAAAATGTGCAGATCATGGAGGTGTCGTGCGTTCGGTACTTGATCGGTTGGATCCAAAGACGTTCGACTACATCAACCGCGTTACTCAACGCTTCCGCTTTCGGTCTACGAGGGTACGTAGACACACTCTCCCCTCTCGTTGCTATGCTTCTCCTAGATAGATCTTGCATGATCGTAGGAGTTTTTTTGAAATGCTACGTTCCCCAACAGTGGTATCATAGGCAGGTCTAGGAGTAGATGTTATACACAAAGGAGTTGTGGGCGTGGGTATATACATATTGCTTGTCGTCACTAGTTGTTTCTTGATTCGGTGGTATTGTTGGATGAAGCGGCCCGGACCGACATTACATGACCGCGTTCATGAGACTGGTTCTACCGACGTGCTTTGCACACAGGTGGCTGGCGGGTGTCTGTTTCTCCAACTTTAGTTGAATCAGATTCAATGAACATCGTTTTGTCGGTGTCAAAACCGGCGGATCTCAGGTAGGGGGTCCCAAACTGTGCGTCTAAGGCGGATGGTAACAGGAGGCAGGGGACACGATGTTTACCCAGGTTCGGGCCCTCTTGATGGAGGTAATACCCTACGTCCTGCTTGATTGTTCTTGATGATGTGAGTATTACAAGAGTTGATCTACCACGAGATCGTAGAGGCTAAACCCTAGAAGCTAGCCTATGGTATGATTGTATATTGTCCTACGGACTAAACCCTCCGGTTTATATAGACACTGGAGGGGCTAGGGTTACACAAGGTCGGTTACAAGGGAGGAGATATACAAATCCGTATTGCCTAGCTTGCCTTCCATGCCAAGGAGAGTCCCATCCGGACACGGGACGAAGTCTTCAATCTTGTATCTTCATAGTCCAACAGTCCGGCCAAAGGATATAGTCTGGCTGTCCGGAGACCCTCTAATCCAGGACTCCCTCAGTAGCCCCTGAACCAGGCTTCAATGACGATGAGTCCGGCGCGCAGTATTGTCTTCGGCATTGCAAGGCGGGTTCTTCTCCAAATACTTCATGGAAGATTTTTGAACACAAGGATAGTGTCCGGTTCTGCAAAACAAGTTCCACACCCCACCGTAGAGAGAATAATATTTCTATAAATCTAATCTGTTGACACGCTTTGGTAGCGCAACTTCACGTCACGGCCCAGTCCTTATCTAAACCGTTTTTCTCAACCAGCGTTGCGCATATTGCGAGGTGGTTTTTCTGCCACGTCTTGTCAAAGCAGAGATCGTGTCTTCCTTATTACGGGATTCTCATCAATACGGACATGGGTAACCCAACCGTGCCTGTTGGTATGACCCCTAGATCTTAGGCAAGCCCAAAACGACCACGAGGAGGACGCTTGATATTCACCCTCTTTATAAAGAGGACGAGGCCTTTTCTTTTTTCCCTCTCGTGCTCAATCGAATCCTTCGCCCGCCTCGAGTTCTAACACCCAGAGCTCAGGTCAGGCGCTTTGGACCTTCAACTATGTCCGGATCCAACCTTCAAGGTTGGTGGATGCCCTCCTCTGTCACAGAGGAGGACATCAAGAAGCTGAGAGAGGCCAGATATTTGACCGCCGAAATTTCGCATAGGCTGCCTGCCTGAGGGCATGTCATCCCTACTCCCGAACCCACCGAGAGTGTCGCGTTCATCTCCCACTTCCTCCGAGGACTAGGCCTCGCTCTGGATCCCTTTGTTAGGGGTCTTATGTTCTATTACGGGCTGGATTTCCATGATCTGCCCCCGGATTCCCTTCTTCACATCTTGTCATTTATTGTCGTATGTGAGTCCTTCCTCCGCATTACCCCTCACTTCGGCATGTGGATCAAGACCTTCGATGTGAAGCCGAAGATGATCGAGGGGAGACACACAGAGTGCGGAGGTGCCTTAATAAGCAAAATCGTTGATGCTCCATGGCCAGAGGGTTCTTTCCCAGAGGTGTCCAGATTGTGGCAGCGGGAGTGGTTTTACATCACAGCTCCCCGAAGTGCCAAGTGGGTAGCTGCCCCCACCTTTCGCTCGGGCCCCCATCACAACTGATGTCATGGATCAGCAGGGGGCTGAGCTGGGGTCCAGCAAAGGACGTGCCAGTATTGCAGAGCCATATTCGAGATCTCTTTGAGAGAGATTTCAGTCTGGTTATGGTAATGCAAGTTATGCTAGTTCGTCGAGTCCAGCCTTGCAAACGTCGGCCCCTCCGCATGTGGGAATTCAACCCAGAAGGACCGCGAGCTATTCAGCACTTCCTCGGCATGACGCTCGAAGAGATGTACAAATCATTCTTCGGACCCCAAATAGAGTGTTCGGACACCTCCAAGGATATGGGTTTGAGCTGCAACCGCCCTGCTACCCAAGTAAGTAATCCCACGGCTGAACCCGCCGTCCTTTTATTTATCATGGCATCATTCTAAAGAGTCGCTCTTTGACCAGGACTGGATAAAAAAGTTGAAGATGATCAGGTGTTCGGCCCCCCTTCCTAAGGGTTTGGACAATTTGGTACTGGACAAGATGCTCAAGCCGGCGCCTTATCTAGTGCCCTCAAAGGAAGATGAAGGGGGGATTAAAGAGGGCGAAAGCGGGCCTCACTCGCTACTCATTCCAACCGGGGGAATGAGCGCCTCCGCGAGGGAGGATAACCAGGGGGAAGAATTTGACATTCTCTCTCCCCGGGGAAGGAAGAGGATTACCTCTGAAGATCTGGAAACCAAGGTTTCCAAACGGGAGAAGAAATCTTTGCTAGAGGGTCCTGCCTCGGAGGGTATTCTTGCTGCACAATGTCCGCGTGGGGATCATCCCTCTACCAAGCTGTAAGTAATCGAAAAGTACTTAATATTGAAAATATCCTACCTTACTTCCGAAGATAATAACCGATGCTTATAAATTGTAGTCCGGATCGTAGCCCTTCTCGACAGAGTTCGTCTTCAGGGGATCTTCTTCCGGAGATGATGGAGAGCGAAATGCCTCCCCCTGACACCCCGCCTCATGAGGTGGGCGACCCTGAAGTGTCGTCGCGGAGGGTATCTCCGGATCCACCAAGGCCAGAGGATAACCCTTTGGCTACCCGGAATCCCCAGTATCTGGCTCCTAAGGAGAGCGACAGTGTGCGGTCGGACGCACCAAAGGATCTTCTGGGGCAAGCGGCCGTCTCGGAAGCACATCATACGCTGATGGGTATGGTAATTGAAAGGATTTCATCCGCTGAAAGCGGATTGCACGAAGCCTTTATGAGTCTGCTGAAAGGCTTTGAGGTACGTGAAATAGTGTATGTTTTTGATAGTGCCGCACACGTTAGGTGTGCCCTATGCAGATAGTAGCCCCTGAGACTCTGGTTGTCATTGCGAACGGCAGCAACCCGAGGATCATATTCCCAAGTAACAACCCGACTACCTTTATGTGCAAGTGGCTGAGGCTCCGGTGGCTAGCCGAACTGATGGGTTTACTGAGCTAAAGCGGCAACTTGATGCAGCCGATGCCGATATCATGCTTATCAACCAGCGGCTTGACGAGGCACAGGGTAAGTGATTTCTCTGGTAATCGTCACATAATAAGAGGAGCATGATGCCAGTATCTTTAATATGTTGTGACTGCAGATGGAGCTGCCACCGTGGAGACCCTTCGGGCGGAGCTTGCCTGAGCCAAGGAACAAGCAAGGAGTTGCAATGCGGCCGCTCTAAAGGCGGCCGAAGAGTTGAGGGCCGAACAGGCCGCGCATTGCGAGAGCAAAGAAAGAATGGCCAAAATGGATGTAGACTTAAAAGATGCCACTGATCGTTACCAGCTTCTTGAAGAAGAAAGTCGAGAGAGGGTGACGGACCTGGAGAAGGCCCTGGTAGCTGCCAAGGAAGCTCGCTCCAAAATTAGAGCGACGAAGGAGGAGCTGCATCAAGCTGCAGATATTGTGTCTGGGAAGCCCTTCTTGTTGCGGACTAAATTCGGAGATCCGAAGTATGCTCCGCTTGACCGACTGTGGAGTTCTGCGGACGCCTACGTGGATTTGGCTGCAAGTGCTGCAGATGCGGCCGAGTACTTCAAGGATCAGAAAGATCACGAAGTGGAAAAGCTGTTCTGGTCACAGTTTCATGCTCCAGTCCGTCCGCTGCTGTTGAATGAGCGAATGGCCGAGTGGGCCGAGCTCCATAGGTTGTTCGGACTTTCCATGAGGTCCGTTGTGGATCATCTGTGGCCGGGAGGGCCAAGGCCGAATAGCTATTTTAGTTTAGTGCAACAATTCCTTGGTGCTATGCCGCGTATCGATGCTATGAAGAGATCGACGTGCATAGAGGGTGCGCGGATGGCCTTTGCCCGTGTCAAGACATATTGGGCGGAGATGGAGGCCAGCACTGTTGCGCAACAGGGTTCGGCCGTAGGCCGAGTGGCTGCCGAGCACTACGTTGAAGAGGTTCTTGAAGGCGCTCGTTCGATAGAGGCTCAGTGCTCGAAGAATATTATGTTCTAGTGACATGTACTTCCATTGTAAAAACAATGTTTTATTGAGTTATCAAGGCTGTATTTATACTTTTGCCTGAAAGTACTATGATGCCTCCTGTGCGGCCGTTTATGTATATATGTATATAACCTGAAAGTTTACAGTCATCGGCTTCCGCCCCACGCATATAATGCAGGGGTGTTCACAGAAAACGCGTATCCACACTTGATCCAATGTCTTGGTCCATTAAGGAGGTGGTAGCGCAGCGAACGAGGCAATCGGACTATATTGCTTTAACACTTTCACTTAGCCATAGGAGTTTGACGGTGGGGCTACTATATAGCCCATGGTACTTCTGCGCTCGTCCGAATATGGGGCGCGTACGTACATGACCGGGAAACGGCCCTTCGTTAATGCGGAGGAATCCAGAAGATTCCGCTGGGTCATCGAGTGGTTGACCAGTCTCTCGCTATATCATGACAGTCAGTTTTCGGCTTTCTCTACTGAGGTGCTCATCCGGATGAACTAGGGCACAATCGCAGTATTTCTCCTAGTGCTACCTTAGCCGATATAACGGAACGTAAGGTACCAAAACGTGGGAGCCAGGCAAACCCAACATTTGACCAAAGACATGATTCGGAGCTGATGCATATAGGGCCAAACTCGTGATGCCGAACACTCCCTAAGGTGTTCGGTCTTTATAACATATACCGGGCCAAACATTGCCCTTAATAATAAACCCCATGTGTCCAGTTACGTTCAATATCCTGACGTGGCCACATGCCAATAACGTCAGCATCCTTCTCGGTTATGTGGAGTATCCGGAGGATGTGAGCAACAAGAGACAGTAAAAAAGGTTTACGCATGGTCTTAATCTAAAAAGAAACCTTTGGGCGGGTCCCTACTGCACGTCTGCGCCTGTGTCTCTATTGTGTCGTGTCCTGGACGGGTGCAGCACGGTTGTCATCTGTAAAAGGAAAGAACTTAGGTGAAAGTTGTCGTGCCGAAAAATAATAATCGGTTATTACCAATGAACTATCAAAATTCAAGAGAAGTCAAGTTGAGTCGGGCTGGCCTTGAGTACGCGTGGGAAGCCCCTGGTATCGTTTATGGGGGTTTGATCATCAAACCAATCTCATGTATATGTGGTGGAGCGCCAGACTCGTCTAACCGTGTCCGTGGTCTTGACGACCTGTCATTTTTCCCTGGTTGGTGAGGTCGGCTAGTTCGCGGCTGTTGAAGCCGCCACATCCTCTTCTGCACGTAAAAAATGTTCGGTGTTTCCTTTAACTGCGATGATGCCACGTGGACCGGGCATCTTAAGCTTGAGAAAAGCATAATGCGGTATTGCATTAAAACGAGCGAAAGTCGTTCTTCCGAGTAGTGCTTGATAACCACTTCGGAATGGAGCGACGTGGAAAGTTAACCTTTCGCTTCAGAAGTTATCGGGAGAATCAAATACAACCTCTAGCAGTAGAGAGCTCGAACAGCGGGCCTCTTGGCCTGGTATTACTCCCTTGAAGGTAGTATTACTGTGGCTTATTTGTGTCGAGTCTATCCCCATTTTGCGGACTGTGTCCTGATATATCAGATTTAGATCACTGCCGCCGTCCATGAGGACTCGTGTGAAATGGTACCCATTTATTATTGGGTCTAACACCAAGGCCGCCAGCCCTTCGTGCCGGATACTTGTCGCGTGATCCCTACGATCAAAAGTGATCGGGCAGGCCAACCAGGGGTTGAACCTGGGGATGACGGGCTCTATGGTGCGTGTGTCTCAGAGTGCATGCTTGTTTCTCCTCTTCCTCACATGGATCACATTTACTGTTTTAACCTCTAGTGGGAACCTTTTCTGTCCTCTGGTGCTTTGCTGGCGAGGTTCATCCTCGTCTTCGCTTGGTGTCTCTTCCCCTTTGTGTTCGGCGTTTAGCTTACCGGCCTGCTTGAAGACCCAACATTCTCTATGGGTGTGATTTGCAGGTTTGTCGGGGGTGCCGTGAATCTGACAGAGCTTGTCAAGAATCTTGTTTAGGCGAGATGGTCCTTCTCTGCTGCCTTTGAAGGGTTTTTCCGCTGACCTGGTCGAGAGCCCCTGAACCCGGCGTTTACCGCCGTATTATCTGGGTTGCCTTCTTTATTTCGACGCTTGTTTTTGTTGCATCGTGGTTTTCCATTGCCATCCCTGACTTCATATGTGCTTGGGTCGCTGGTGCTGCTACGGGCCAACTAGCTGTCTTCGCCCGCGCAAAAGCGGGTCATGAGGCTTGTTAGGGCTGCCATTGTTCTTGGTTTTTCTTGGCCGAGGTGTCTGGCGAGCCATTTGTCTCGGACACTGTGTTTAAAAGCTGCTAAGGCTTCGGCGTCCGAACAGTCGACGATTTGGTTCTTCTTGGTGAGGAACCTGTTCCAAAGCTTTCGGACGGACTCTCCGGACTATTGGATTATATGACTTAAATCGTCTGCATCCGGTGGTCGGACATAAGTCCCTTGAAAATTTGCCCGAAAAGCGTCCTCGAGCTCCTCCCAACTTCCAATTGAGTTTTCGGGGAGGCTTTTCAGCTAGTGCCGAGCTGGCCCTTTAAGCTTGAGGGGCAAATATTTAATGTCATGGAGATCGTCTCCACGAGCCATATGAATATGGAGGATAAAGTCCTCGATCCAGACTCCAGGCTCTGTGGTACCGTCGTACGCCTCTATGTTCACTGGTTTGAATCCTTCTGGGAATTCGTGATCCAGCACCTCATCGGTGAAACATAGGGGGTGTGCGGCACCCCTGTATTGGGATATGACATGGTGCTCAGACAGTTGTAGTATTCGGTTTTGATTTTGTGCCGGAGCGTGCTTCCTAGATCCATAGATGGATCTGGTCGTGTCGGATTTTGGCGCAAGTTCTCATGTAAATCGTGTGTTGACTTATGTGTGACTTTGTTAGCCGCTCTATCACGGTCACAAGGTGGTGGACCCGGCTGGTTGGCCGTATCATTTTTCGGCTGTGCGGGCTCTAAGGCCTCATCGTCGAATTCAGGTAATAGCTTGCGCTTTGGATAGCTATTTGTGTGGTAACTTCTGCCATACTTTGTTTTGTTGTCGAGCACTTTGTTTTGATCGTGCTCTGCCACCGGGGCGGTGCAGTCGTCGTTTCTCCTAGAGTCGACTGGACTGTTATTTCCTCTTGCGCTGTTATCGCTGTTTTTGCTATGGAGGGACTAAGAGCGGCGCCGCTGACGTTGGCGCTTGGGTTGTTTGGAGGGGGCATCCTCCGCTGTCTCTTCGCCATTGCCCTTTTTGGGTGTATCCACCATGTATATGTCATGTGATGAAGTGCTTGTCCGGCGCCCTGTGGGTGCTGGTTCCTGTTCGTCTCCTGCATCTTCGTTCATGCCGTCGATGTCTTCAGAGTTGAATTTAAGCATGTCGGTTAAGTCGTCGACAGTGGCTACCAAGTGGGTGGTGGGTGGGCAGCGAATTTCTTCGTCGTCCGCATCCCATTCTAGCCGAACATAGTTCGGCCAAGGTTCTCCTGGTAGGGAGAGAGACCTTAATGAATTTAGCACATCGCCAAAAGGCGAGTGCTGAAAGATATCCGCGGAGGTGAACTCCATGATCGGCGCCCAATCGGGTTCGACGGGCACGGATGTAGGCGGCTCGGAGTCCGTGGCTGGAGATGAATCCAGTGGTTCGACGACACGACTCTCGTAAGGGGTAAAGTCAGCATCCGGCTCTATCGCCGCTGAGAGTGCGGCCTCCGTGGCGGGGTCTATCCCTCCGCTCTCGGATGGCGCGATTTGCTCCGGATTAATGGCCGGAGTAGTTGCAGATGCGATCTCCTGAACATTGTCTGACGACAGAGTTACATCATGCTCGTCGCAACTGTGCGGCACACCTGACATGGGCTCGAATCCGTCGAAGATCAAGTCTCCACGGATGTCGACCATGTAGTTCAAGTTTCTGATCTGACCAGATGGCCAGGGGCGTAGCTCTCGATCTGCTCCAGATGGCCAAGCGAATTGGCCCGCAGTGCGAAGCCGCCGAATACAAAGATCTGCCCGGGGAGGAAAACCTCACCCTGGACCGCATCGCTATTGATGATTGAAGGAGCCATCAAGCCTTACGGTGACGACACAGTGAAACTCTCAATAAAAGCACCAATGTCGGTGTCAAAACCGGCGGATCTCGGGTAGGGGGTCCCGAACTGTGCGTCTAAGGCGGATGGTAACAGGAGGCAGGGGACACGGTGTTTACCCAGGTTCGGGCCCTCTTGATGGAGGTAATACCCTATGTCCTGCTTGATTGTTCTTGATGATGTGAGTATTACAAGAGTTGATCTACCACGAGATCATAGAGGCTAAACCCTAGAAGCTAGCCTATGGTATGATTGTATGTTGTCCTATGGACTAAACCCTCCGGTTTATATAGACACCGGAGGGGACTAGGGTTACACAAGGTCGGTTACAAGGGAGGAGATATACAAATCCGTATTGCCTAGCTTGCCTTCCACGCCAAGGAGAGTCCCATCCGGACACGGGACGAAGTCTTCAATCTTGTATCTTCACAGTCCAACAGTCCGGCCAAAGGATATAGTCCGACTATCCTGAGACCCCCTAATCCAGGACTCCCTCAGGGTTCTTTCTGAAAATCAAAAAGCAATCACTATACCACGTTGTGGTTTTTATGCCGTAGGAAAGAATAGTTCTTGCTAAGCCCGTAACAACCACGTAAAACTTGCAACAACAACGTAGAGAATGTCTAACTTGTTTTTGTAGGGCATGTTGTGAGGTGATATGGTCAAGACATGATGATATATAATCTGTTGTATGAGATGATCATGTTTTGTAACAGTTTTCGGCAACTGGCAGGAGCCATATGGTTGTCGCTTTATTGTATGAAATGCAATCGCCATGTAATTGCTTTACTTTATCACTAAGCAGTAGCGATAGTCGTAGAAGCAATAGTTGGCGAGATGAAAACGATGCTTCGATGGAGATCAAGGTGTCAAGCCGGTGACGATGGTGATCATGACGGTGCTTTGGAGAGGGAGATCAAAGGCACAAGGTGATGATGGCCATATCATATCACTTATTTGATTGCATGTGATGTTTATCCTTTATGCATCTTATTTTGCTTAGTTCGACAGTGGCATTATAAGATAATCTCTCACTAAATTTCAAGGTACAAGTGTTCTCCCTGAGTATGCACCATTGCTACAGTTCGTTGTGCCGAGACACCACGTGATGATCGGGTATGATAAGCTTTTCGTTCACATACAATGGGTGCAAGCCAGTTTTGCACATGCAGAATACTCGGGTTAAACTTGACGAGCCTAGCATATGCAGATATGGCCTCGGAACACTGAGACCGAAAGGTCGAGCGTGAATCATATAGTAGATAAGATCAACATAGTGATGTTCACCATTGAAAACTACTCCATCTCACGGGATGATCGGGCATGGTTTAGTTGATATGGATCACGTGATCACTTAGATGATTAGAGGGATGTCTATCTAAGTGGGAGTTCTTAAGTAATATGATTAATTGAACTTTAATTTATCATGAACTTAGTACCTGATAGTATTCTGCATGTCTATGTTGTTGTAGATAAATGGCCCGTGCTGTTGTTCCGTTGATTTTTAATGTGTTCCCAGAGAAAGCTAAGTTGAAAGATGATGGTAGCAACTACACAGACTGGGTCCACAACTTGAGGATTATCCTCATTGCTGCGTAGAAGAATTACGTCCTGAAAGCACCGCTAGGTGCCAAACCTGCTGCAGGAGCAACTCTAGATGTTATGAACACCTGGCAGAGCAAAGCTGATGACTACTCGATAGTTCAGTGTGCCATGCTTTACGGCTTAGAACCGGGACTTCAACGACGTTTTGAACGTCATGGAGCATATGAGATGTTCCAGGAGTTGAAGTTAATATTTCAAGCAAATGCCCAGATCAAGGCATCTTCATATCTATTAAAGAAATCAATCAGCTCCTAATTAGGTCCCCCAAGGCGAGCGAAGTGACATTTTTATTTCTCTTCCTCCGGTCAGAAAAAAAGATTTATAGGACCGAGAGTTGCCTCTTACTATCACTACCTCGTACCAATCAAGGAGCTCTAAAGCATGCTGAGCTGGCCGGGCGGGATCACCAACCCCAGACGGGAATATTGATTGCCATTTAGCCGAACCTGAGACCGCAACTGCTCCCTCTACTCCGCCTACTTCTTGTGCCGACTTCGCCCCAAAGATCTTGCGTGACCGGTCCGCCAGAAAACCTCAAAAGAAAAAGAGAGGTATGCACTGTGAAGGAAGCCCTCTGACGCACTCTTCCTTCCCCCTACCTACCCATAAGGTAAGTAGGGGCCTCGGCATCTCTATTTCCTGACTGGTTCGGTGTGGTTTTGTTTATTCAACACCAATTGCCTTAGCTTTCTTTTTCTGAAGGAGACAGAGAAGAGAATGGTCTCCTGTAAACCCCCATGATGTGGTAACGGGAGGATATTAGGGGAAGCAATGAGTGGAGATTCCCCTGCGGAGAGCCGGATGAGGGGAGACCCTCCGCTTTCTGGTGGCACCCCCCCCCCCAAACAAGCACCACTCGACGGGGGGGGGGGGGGAGCTACAGGCCCAAAACCTTCGACCCTTCTTTCTATATGGGGGTGCTCGGGGCAACCACTAGGTCTCCGATGGCCAGCGGGGGATTCGGTATAGCAGCTCATGTTCGTTTGCGCTTCGCGTTCCCGCTGGACTGGACACATGTTAGCTGTAGGTAGTATGGTTACGAAAGTGACTTTGGTTCGCCAGTTCAGGCTCAACTCCTCGCTTTACGTTAGCGGACTTTTCATCAAGTGAACATAGCCCTTTCGTAGTCTATGCCCCTTTATTCTTAAGTGGGGGAATCCCCTGAAAGCCGGTGATCGAGTGAGTTTTTTCCAGGAAGCTAGTTCTTTAGGGCTTAAATGCGCCGCTTGTCGGTACTGAAATTGCATAGCAAAAAATGCAATATGTTCATACTTGATGAAACGCACATCATCCAATTCATGATTTAAGAACAAGAGAACGAGATATTGACTTTTTTTACATCTGTAACTACATTCTCACATTTCTTTTTTGATCTCATTCGTTCGCACTTTCTATTTGCGTAAGAAAAGTATGCTCCTTTCCCTCCTCCAACTGCCAGAGTTCACTAGCGCGAAAGAAAAATAGATGGATTGAGCGACGGGACATTAACCTGGATTTAGCCCTCCTCCGGAATGAATAGCCGACTTGTTTCAGGCAAGAATGAATGGGACTGATCAACTCGAGTTACCGAGCGGCCTCCACTCTTCGACTCGAGATGGGCGTTATGGCAAAGAACCATAAGAAAAAGACAGAAGGAATTTGTCCAATAGTAACAAATGGTGCCTCCACAGGTCCCCGGTCGGGGAGGCAAAGGGGATCGCTATCGTCACCCTTTCTCCCGGTGTATGTGAAAGAGAAAAGGTGATGCACTTTCTGGATTTTCGGTCTGCGGTTGGTTGGGCCAAAGAAGAATTGGATTCTAAGTATTGCCATTTCGTGTTCAGAAGTCTGAAGCACATCATTTGCGGGAAGCAGCGAGGAAGAAAAGCGTACCGTATTGACGGTAGTGCAGAATGATCTCCGTCATGCCTCGGAAAAGGCAAAGTCAATTCAATAGGAATCAGAATCCTAAAAGGCAAGACCCAAACCACCGGTCGATCAACAGTTCTTCTTTCACTTCCATCTCTTGATACCTGTTTTCTTGCTTTTCTTACCACTAATGTAGTGAACTGCATCTCTAAGCACCAGGAGTCGTGATGCAGGTGTGTCCGCACCCCCTAGAGTGGACAAGAAAGAAAGGATTTTTTTTCTCGGAGCAACCCCCCCAGGTTCCATACCCAGGAGTTCACCGTAGGTGGTACCAGCATTCCCTGTCAATAGGGCATTCCAATCTCTGGGTAGCTGCCCGCCCTACTTCATTCCTATCTCCTTCGGCGTCAGCCCCATGTACCCCCTTAAACTAACCCTGCAGTTATGTATATATCAATCTATGCGGGCGTGTGCCTACGCGCATAGGCGCAGGAATAGATAAGCTCTTCATGCATGAAGAGCTTCTCTATCATGCGCGCGAACAAAAAGGATACAATTAGTTCAGAATCAAAAAAATGTACAATTTCAAAGGAAAGAAGGAATGGCAAGTTTCCCTCCAATGAACATCAATCAATCTAGAAATAGGTAAAGGAAGGCGTATCACAGGGACCTGCTGAGGGAGTCCTGGATTAGGGGGTCTCCGGACAGCTGGACTATATCCTTTGGCCGGACTGTTGGACTATGAAGATACAAGATTGAAGACTTCGTCCCGTGTCCGGACGGGACTCTACTTGGCGTGGAAGGCAAGCTAGGAAATACGGATATGTATATCTCCTCCTTTGTAACCGACCTTGTGTAACGCTAGCCCCCTCCGCTATCTATATAAACCAGAGGGTTTTAGTCCGTAGGACGACATACAATCATACCATAGGCTAGCTTCTAGGGTTTAGCCTCTCTGATCTCGTGGTAGATCAACTCTTGTACTACTCATATTATCAAGAACAATCAAGCAGGACGTAGGGTATTACTCCATCAAGAGGGCCCGAACCTGGGTAAACATCGTGTCCCCTGCCTCCTGTTACCATCCGCCTTACACCCATAGTTCGGGACCCCCTACCTGAGATCCGCCGGTTTTGACACTGACATTGGTGCTTTCACTGAGAGTTCCACTGTGTTGTCACCATAAGGCTTGATGGCTCATTCGATCATCGCTAGCGATGCGGTCCAGGGTGAGGTTTTCCTCCCCGGACAGATCTTCGTATTCGGCGGCTTTGCACTGCGGGCCAATTCGCTTGGCCATCTGGAGCAGATCGAAAGCTACGCCCCTGGCCATCAGGTCAGATTTGAAAACTTGAACTACACGGCTGACATCCGCGGAGACTTGATCTTCTACGGATTCGAGCCCATGTCGGACGTGCCGCATAGTCGCGACGAGCATGACGTAACTCTGCCGTCGGACAATGTTCGGGAGATCGCATCCGCAACTACTCCGACCTTTAATCCGGAGCAAGTCGCGCCATCCGAGAGCGGAGAGATGGACCTCGCCATGGAGGCCGCACTCTCAGTGGCGATAGAGCCGGATACTGACTTCACCCCTTACAAGAGCCGTGTCGCCGAACCACTGGATTCACCTCCGGCTATGAACTCCGAGCCGCTCACATCCGTGCCCGTCGAGTCCGACTGGGCACCGATCATGGAGTTCACCTCCGCGGATATCTTTCAACACTCACCTTTCAGGGATGTGCTAAATTCATTAAGGTCTCTCTCCCTATCAGGAGAATCTTGGCCGAACTATGTCCGGCTAGAATGGGATGCGGACGACGAAGAAATTTGCTGCCCACCCACCACCCACTTGGTAGCCCCTATCGATGACTTAACCGACATGATCGACTTCGACTCCGAAGACATCGACTGTATGGACGACAATGTAGGAGACGAACAGGAACCACCGCCCATAGGGCGGCGGACCACCACTTCATCACATGATGTATACATGGTGGATACACCCAGAGAGGGCAATGACGAAGAGACAGCGGAGGATGCACCTTCCAAGCAACCCAAGCGCCAACGTCAGCGGTGCCGCTCTAAGTCCCGCCATAGCAAAAACAGTGATAACAGCGCAAGAGGAAATAATAGCCCACTCGACTCTGGAAGAAACGCCAACTGCACCACCCCGGTGGCAGAGCACGATCAAGATGCAAACTACAAACATAGTACGGACCCGACGTCCGAACATGATGACGCCAAGGATAAACCTCATCAAACCCCGTCGGGGGAGGAAAATAATCCGGACGAAGATGCACACATCATCCCGGAAACGCACCCGGAGCAAGAGAACCTTCGTAGAAGGCTTATTGCCACAGCGAGGAGCCTGAAGAAACAGAAGCAAAGGCTTAAGTCCGCACAAGATACACTCAACAGCAGGTGGAAGAAAGTAACAAAGTATGGTGGAAGTTACCACACAAATAGCTATCCAAAGCGTAAGCTACTACTAGAATTCGACGATGAGGCCTTAGAGCTCACACAGGCGAAGAATGATACGGCCAACCGGCCGGATACACCACCTTGTGAACGCGATAGAGCGGCTAACAAAGTCACGCATAAGTCAACACACGATCTACTTAAGAACTTGCGTCAAAAATCCGGCACGACCAGATCCATCTACGGATCTAGGAAGCACGCTACGGTACAAAACCAACACCGAATACTGCAACCGTCCGAACACCATGGCACATCCCAATACAGGGGTGCCGCACACCCCTTATGTTTCACTGATGAGGTGCTGGATCACGAATTCCCAGAGGGATTCAAACCGGTGAATATAGAGGCGTACGATGGGACCACAGACCCTGGAGTCTGGATAGAGGACTTTATCCTCCATATTCATATGGCTCGTGGAGACGATCTCCATGCCATCAAATACTTACCCCTCAAGCTCAAAGGGCCAGCTCGGCACTGGCTGAAAAGCCTCCCTGAAAACTCAATTGGAAGTTGGGAGGAGCTCGAGGACGCTTTTCGGACTAATTTTCAAGGGACTTATGTCCGACCTCCGGATGCAAACGATTTAAGTCATATAATCCAACAGTCCGGGGAGTCCGCCCGAAAGCTTTGGAACAATTTCCTCACCAAGAAGAACCAAATCGTCGACTGTCCGGACGCCGAAGCCTTAGCAGCTTTCAAACACAGCGTCCGAGACGAATGGCTCGCCAGACACGTCGGCCAAGAAAAACCGAGAACAATGGCAGCCCTAACAAGCCTCTTGACCCGCTTTTGTGCGGGCGAGGACAGCTGGTTGGCCCGTAGCAGCACCAGCGACCCAAGCACATCCGAAGTCAGGGATGGCAATGGTAAACCACGACGCAACAAAAACAAGCGTCGAAATAAAGAAGGTAGCCCAGATAACACGACGGTAAACGTCGGATTCAGGGGCTCCCGACCAGGTCAGCGGAAAAAGCCTTTGAAAGGCAGCAGGGAAGGGCAATCTGGCCTAAACAAAATTCTTGACAAACTCTGTCAGATTCATGGCACCCCAGACAAACCTGCAAATCATACCCACAGAGAATGTTGGGTCTTCAAGCATGCCGGTAAGCTAAACGCCGAACACAAAGGGGAAGAGACACCAAGCGAAGACGAGGATGAACCTCGCCAGCAAAGCGCCGGAGGACAGAAAAAGTTCCCACCAGAGGTTAAAACAGTAAACGTGATCCATGTGACAAAGAGGAGAAGCAAGCATGCGCTCCGATGCACACGCGCCATAGAGCCCGTCACACATAGGTTCAACCCCTGGTTGGCCTGCCCGGTCACTTTTGATCGTAGGGATCATGATACAAATATCCGGCGCACAGGACTGACAGCCTTGGTGTTAGACCCAATCATAAATGGGTACCATTTCACACGATTCCTCATGGACGGCGGCAGTGATCTAAACCTGATATATCAGGACACAGTCCAAAAAATGGGGATAGACCCGACACAAATAAGCCACAATAATACTACCTTCAAGGGAGTAATACCAGGCCAAGAGGCCCGCTGTACGGGCTCTCTACTACTAGAGGTGGTATTCGGTTCTCCCGATAACTTCTGAAGTGAAAGGTTAACTTTTCACATTGCTCCATTCCGAAGTGATTATCAAGCACTACTCGGAAGGGCGGCTTTCGCTCGTTTTAACGCAATACCGCATTATGCTTTTCTCAAGCTCAAAATGCCCAGTCCACGTGGCATCATCTCAGTCAGCGGAAATACCGAACGTTTTTTACGTACGGAAGAGGATGCGGCGGCTCTAACAACCGCAAACTAGACGGCCTCACCAACCAGAAAAAATGGTAGGCCGTCAAGACCACGGACACGGTTAGACGAGTCCGACGTTCCATCACATATACATGAGATGGGTTGGATGACCAAACCCTCATAAACGATACCAGGGGCTTCCCGCGTGTAATCAGGGCCAGCCCGGCTCAACTTGGTTCCTCTTGAATTTTGATAGTTCATTTATAGCAACCAATTCTTTTTTTGGCACAGCAACTTTCACCTAAGTTCTTTCCTTTTACAGATGACAATCGTGCTACACCCGTCCAGGACACGGCACAACGGATACACAGGTGTAGACGTGCAGCAGGGACCCGCCCAAAGGTTTCTTTTTAGATTAAGACCCCGCGTAAACCTTTTTTACTGTCTCTTGTTGCTAACATCCTCCGGATACTCCACACAACCGAGAAGGATGTTGGCGTTATTGGCATGTGGCCACGCCAGGATTTTGCATGTACCTGGACACATGGGGTTTCTTATCAAGGGCATTGTTCAGCCCGGTATATGTTATAAAGACCGGACACCTTAGGGAGTGTTCGGCGTTGTGAGTTTGGCCCTATATGCATCAGCTCCGAATCATGTCTTTGGTCAAATGTTGGGTTTGCCTGGCTCCTACGTTTTGGTACCTTACCTTCCGCTATATCGGCTAAGGTAGCACTGGGAGAACTACTGCGATTGTGCCCTAGTTCATCCGGACGAGCACCTCAGTAGAGAAAGCCGAAAACAGACTGTCATGATATAGTGAGAGACTGGTCAACCACTCGATGACTCTTCGGAATCTTCGAGATTCCTCCACATTAAGGAAGGGCCGTTTCCTGGTCATGTACGCACTCGCCCCGTATTCGGATGAGCGCAGAAGTACCAGGGGCTATATAGTAGCCCCACTGTCAAACTCCTATGGCTAAGTGAAAGTGTTAAAGCAATATAGTCTGATTGCCTCGTTCGCTGCGCTATCACCTCCTTAACGGACCAAGACGTTGGATAAAGTGTGGATATGCATTTTTTGCGAACACCCCCGCATTATATGCGTGGGGGCGGAAGCCGACGACTGCAAACTTTCAGGTTATATACATATATACATAAACGGCCGCACAGGAGGCATCATAGTACTTTTGGGCAAAAGTATAAATACAACCTTGATAATTCAATAAAACATTGTTTTTACAATGGGAATACATGCCACTAGAACATAATATTCTTCGAGCACTGAGCCTCTATCGAACAAGCGCCTTCAAGGACTTCTTCAAAGTAGTGCTCGACAGCCACTCGGCCTACGACCGAACCCTGTGTCGCAACAGTGGTGGCCTCCATCTCCGCCCAGTATGTCTTGACACGGGCAAAGGCCATCCGCGCACCCTCTATGCACGTCGATCTCTTTACAGCATCAATGTGTGGCACAGCACCAAGGAACTGTTGCACTAAAGTAAAGTAGCTATTTGGCCTTGGCCCTCCCGGCCACAGGTGATCTACAACGGACCTCATGGAAAGTCCGAACAACCTATGGAGCTTAGCCCACTCGGCAATTTGCTCATTCAACAGCAGCGGACGGACTGGAGCATGAAACTGTGACCAGAACAGTTTTTCCACTTCGTGATCTTTCTGATCCTTGAAGTACTCTGCCGCATCAGCAACACTTGCAGCCAAATACACGTAGGCGTCCGCAGAACTCCATAGCCGGCCCAGAGGTGCATACTTCGGATCTCCGAACTTAGTCCGCAGCAAGAAGGGCTTCCCAGACAAGATATCTACAGCTTGATTCGGCTCCTCCTTCGGCGCTCTAATTTTGGAGCGGGCTTCCTTGGCAGCCACCAGGGCCTTCTCCAGGTCTGTCGCCTTCGCCCGGTTTTCTTCTTCAAGAAGCTGGTAGCGGTCAGTGGCATCTTTTAACTCTATAGCCATCTTGGCTATTTTTTCCTTGCTCTCGCAATGCGCGGCCTGTTCGGCCCTCAACTATTCGGCCGCCTTTAGAGCGGCCGCATTGCTACTCCTTGCTTGCTCCTTGGCTCGGGCAAGCTCCGCCCGAAGGGTCTCCATGGTGGCAACTCCATCTGCAGTCACAACATATTAAAGATACTGGCATGACGCTCCTCTTACTATGTGTTGATCACCGAAAAAATCACTTACCCTGTGCCTCGTCAAGCCGCTTGTTGACAAGCACGATGTCGGCATCTGCCGCATCCAGTTGCCGCTTTAGCTCGGCAAACCCATCAGTCCGGTTAGCCACCGGAGCTTCAGCCACCTGCACATCACGGCAGTCTGGTTATTACCTGGGACTATGATCCTCTGTTTGCTGCTGTTTTCGACGACAACCAGAGTCTCAGGGGCTACTATCTGCATAGGGCACACCTAA
The DNA here is from genome assembly GCF_056163025.1 of Triticum urartu. Taxonomy (NCBI): domain Eukaryota; kingdom Viridiplantae; phylum Streptophyta; class Magnoliopsida; order Poales; family Poaceae; genus Triticum; species Triticum urartu. Next base: position 113,225,891 of record NC_141876.1, read on the forward strand.
CATGTGCGGTACTATAAAAACATACACTATTTCACGTACCTCGAAGCCTTTCAGCACACTCATAAAGGATTCATGCAAACCGCTTTCAACGGATGAAATCCTTTCAATTACTGTACCCATCAGTGTACAATGCGCTTCTGAGACGGCCGCTTGCCCCAGAAGATCCTTCAGTGCGTCCGACCGCATATTGTACGGACCCTTGCTGCCGCTCTCCTTATGAGCCGGATACTGGGGATCCCGGGTAGACAAAGGGTTATCCTCTGGCCTTGGCGGATCCGGAGATACCCTTCGCGACGACACTTCAAGGTCGCCCGCTTCATGAGGCAGGGTGCCAGGGGAGGCGTTTCGCTCTCCATCATCTCCAAAAGATGATCCCCCGAAGACGAACCCTGTCGAGATGGACTGCGATCCGGACTGCAATTTATAAGCACTGGTTATTGTCTTCAGAAGTAAGGTAGGATATTTCCACTATTAAGTACGTTTTGACTACTTACAGCTCGGTAGAGGGCTGATCCCCACGCGGACATTGTGCGGCAAGAATACCCTCCGAGGCAGGACCCTCTGATGAAGATTTCTTCTCCCGTTTGGAAACCTTAGCTTCCGGATCTTCGTAGGTAGTCCTCTTCCTTCCTCGGGGAGCAAGAATGTCGGATTCTTCCCTTTGGTTGTCCTCCCTCGCGGAGGCGCTCATCCCCCGGTTGGAATGAATAGCGAGTGAGGCCCGCTTTCGCCCTCTCTACTCCCCCAGCATCTTCCTTTGAGGGCATTGGATAAGGCGCCAGCTCGAGCATCTTGTCTAGTACCGGATTGTCCAAACCCTCGGGAAGGGGGGACGAACACCTGATCATCATCGCCTTTGTTAACCAGTCCTGGTAAAAGAGCGGCTCTTTAGAATGATGCCATGATAAATAAAAGGACAGCAGGTTTGGCATGGGATTACTTACTTGGGCAGCGCGACGGTTACAGCTCAGACCCACGTCCTCGGTGGTGTCCGGACACTCTATTTGGGGTCCGAAGAACGATTTGTACATCTCCTCGTGCGTCATGCCGAGGAAATGCTGAATAGCTCACGGTCCTTCCGGGTTGAATTCCCACATGCGGAGGGGCCGGCGTTTGCAAGGCTGGACTCAACGAACTAGCATAACTTGCATTACCATAACCAGACTGAAATCTCTCTCTAAGAGATCTCGGATACGGCTTTGCAGTATTGGCACGTCCTTGGACGGACCCCAGCTCAGCCCCTTGCAGATCCATGACATCAGTTGTGGTGGCGGGCCCGAGCGAAAGGTGGGGGCAGCCACCCACTTAGCACTTCGGGGAGCTGTGATGTAGAATCACTCCCGCTGCCACAATTCGGACACCTCTGGGAAGGAACCCTCAGGCCATGGAGCGTCAGCAATTTTGCTTATTAAAGCGCCTCCGCACGCTGTGTGCTGCCCCTCGATCATCTTCGGCTTCACATCGAAGGTCTTGAGCCACAGGCTGAAGTGAGGGGTAATGCGGAGGAAGGCCTCACATACGACAATAAATGACGAGATGTGAAGAAGGGAATCCGGGGCCAGATCATGAAAATATAGCCCATAATAGAACATAAGACCCCTAACAAAGGGATCCAGAGCGAGTCCTAGTCCTCGGAGGAAGTGGAAGACGAACACGATGCTCTCGTTGGGTTCGGGAGTAGGGACGGCCTGCCCTCGGGCAGGCAGCTGATGCGAAATTTTGGCGGTCAAATATCTGGCCTCCCTCAACTTCTTGATGTCCTCCTCTGTGACGGAGGAAGGCATCCACCAACCTTAGAGGTTGGATCTGGACATAGTTGAAGGTCCGAAGCACCTGACCTGAGCTTTGGGTGTTAGAACTCGAGGCGGGGGAAGGATTTGATTGAGCACGGGAGGGAAAAAAGAAAAAGCCTTGTCCCCTTTATAAAGAGGGTGAATATCAAGCGTCCTCCTCGTGGCCGTTTGGGACTTGCCTAAGATCTAGGAGTCCTACCAATAGGCACGGTTGGGTTACCCATGTTTGTATTGATGAGAATCCCGTGATAAGGGGGACACGATCTCTGCTTTGACAAGACGTGTCAAGAAAACTGCCTCGCGTTATGCGCGGAGCTGGCTGAGAAAAACGGTTTGAATAATGACCGAGCCATGGCGTGATGTCATGCTATCAAAACGTGTCAGCAGATTAGATTTGTGGAAATATTATTCTCTCTACAGTGGTATGTGGAACTTATTTTGCAGGGCCGTACACTATCCTTGTATTCAAAACTCTTCCATGATGTATGCGGAGGAGGATCCCGCCTTGCAATGCCGAACACAACACTGCGCACCGGACTCATCGTCATTGAATCCTGGTTCAGGGGCTACTGAGGGAGTCCTGGATTAGGGGGTCTTCGGACAGCCGGACTATATCCTTTGGCCGGACTGTTGGACTATGAAGATACAAGATTGAAGACTTTGTCCCGTGTCCGGATGGGACTCTACTTGGCGTGGAAGGCAAGCTAGGCAATACGGATATGTATATCTCCTCCTTTGTAACCGACCTTGTGTAACCCTAGCCCCCTCCGGTGTCTATATAAACCAAAGGGTTTTATTCCGTAGGACGACATACAATCATACCATAGGCTAGCTTCTAGGGTTTAGCCTCTCTGATCTCATGGTAGATCAACTCTTGTACTACTCATATTATCAAGAACAATCAAGCAGGACGTAGGGTATTACCTCCATCAAGAGGGCCCGAACCTGGGTAAACATCATGTCCCGTGCCTCCTATTACCATCCGCCTTAGACGCATAGTTCGGTACCCCCTACCCGAGATCCCCCGGTTTTGACACCGACACCTGCCTAACCCTTCGCTCCGAGGGACCGTAGAATGGAAAGCGCCTTCTAAACAACTCGGCAGAAGGGAAGGGGCCTATGTATTTGCATGACCCATGCGGATTTGACCCTACCTACACGCTCATAACGGTGATATTGTAGGTTCAAGCCCTACTAAGCCCATTTGACTTGCTTAATCAATGACTCCGGTAGTCACCTGAACCACTCTCTCGGATAGCCCACAACCTCTCTTCTGGATGCGAAAGAAGATTCGATCAACATACAAGGTTTGGCTTCTTGTGAGAAGGAGGGTTCTGAATTGTGTTCTCAGTGCAAAGGGAGTCTTTGAGAAGGTTCATAATAGAAAAAGATCAACTAAAATAAACCAGAGATTGTCGTAGATATTGGCAGGACTGGGTATTATTCTGGGCGATGAAATGGAGAAATAGTAGCCACCCGAAGTAGAGGGAATCCAACCTTGCCCAGTCGATGCTCAAGTGGCCCAAAGAAGCAATCTGAAAAGGGAAGAGCTTGTTCTGAAGGAACCACACTCAAAGGTAATGTTTACTTTACCAAAGGGGAATCTAGGTATCGTTGACCTAGGAAATCAAGTATCAAAGGACCCGGGTAATAGGTTTATGACTGAACTGAAACTAGAGCAGGGAATAGCAGGGCTGCACTATGCTGTGTCTTACCATAGACAAGAGGCATATACACCTTCTTCACCAACTTTCAGTTAAGGTGACGGCTAACGGCTTCCTTGACACTAGCTTCCAGAGATTATGATGGAATCTCCTCTTTGAAGTCCTCTAATAGTGAGGAATATAGGTCATATACTTGATCCTCACCATCAACCCGTCAACCAACTTGGTTGGTATTATATGCAGAGATTACCTCATCACCTAGATGCCTCGGCTAGTGCTTATCAGCTAATAAGCTACTTCGAAAAGACCATATACTGGAGAAGATGGTGGAGGAGAGATACGAAGTCTTCAATAAGTTCTACAACTGCAAAATGGAGGAGAATAGTTCTATCAGTGAACACATACTCAGAATGTATGGGTACCACAATCACTTGACTCAGCTGGGAGTTAATCTTCTAGTTGATAGTGTCATTGACAGAGTTCTTCAATCACTGCCACCAAGCTACAAAAGCTTTGTGATGAACTATAATATGCAATGGATGGATAAGACCATTCTCGAGCTCTTCACAATGCTAAAGACTGCGGAGGTAGAAATCAAGAAGGAGCATCAAGTGTTGATGGTCAATAAGACCACCAGTTTCAAGAAAAAGGGCAAAGGGAAGAAAGGGAACTTCAAGAAGAACGACAAGCAAGTTGCTGCTCAAGTGAAGAAACCCAAGTTTGGACCTAAGCCCGAGACTGAGTGTTTCTACTGCAAAGGGACTGGTCACTGGAAGCGGAACTGCCCCAAGTATTTGGCGGATAAGAAGGATGGCAAAGTGAAAGGTATATTTGATATACATGTTATTGATGTGTACCTTACTAATGCTCGTAGTAGCGCCTGGGTATTTGATACTAGTTCTGTTGCTAATATTTGCAACACGAAATAGGGGCTACGGATTAAGTGAAGATTGGCTAAGGACGAGGTGACGATGCGCGTGGGAAATGGTTCCAAAGTCATTGTGATCGTCGTCGGCACACTACCTCTACATCTACCTTCGGGATTAGTTTTAGACCTGAATAATTGTTATTTGGTGCCAGCGTTAAGCATGAACATTATATCTGGATCTTGTTTGATGCGAGCCGGTTATTCATTTAAATCAGAGAATAATGGTTGTTCTATTTATATGAGTAATATCTTTTATGGTCATGCACCCTTGATGAGTGGTCTATTTTTACTAGATCTTGATAGTAGTGATACACATATTCATAGTATTGAAGCCAAAATATATAAGTTTAATAACGATAGTGCAACTTATTTGTGGCACTGCCATTTAGGTCATATCGGTGTAAAGCGCATGAAAAACTCCATGCTGATGGGCTTTTGGAATCACTTGATTATGAATACTTGATGCTTGTGAACCATGCCTCATGGGCAAGATGACTAAGACTCCATTCTCCAGAACAATGGAATGAGCAACATACTTATAATCACCCAGTTACGTTGTGACGTTTGGTAGCACACAAAGTGTTCCTCCGGTAAACGGGAGTTGCATAATCTCATAGTCATAGGAACATGTATAAGTCATGAAGAAAGCAATAACAACATACTAAATGATCAAGTGCTAAGCTAACGGAATGGGTCAAGTCAATCACATCATTCTCCTAATGATGTGACCCCGTTGATCAAATGACAACTTATGTCTATGGCTAGGAAACATAACCATCTTTGATCAACGAGCTAGTCAAGTAGAGGCATACTAGTGACACTCTGTTTGTCTATGTATTCACACATATATTATGTTTCTGGTTAATACAATTCTATCATGAATAATAAACATTTATCATGATATAAGGAAATAAATAATAACTTTATTATTGCATCTAGGACATATTTCCTTCAGTCTCCCACTTGCACTAGAGTCAATAATCTAGATTACACAGTAATGATTCTAACACCCATGGAGCCTTGGTGCTGATCATGTTTTGCTCATGGAAGAGGCTTAGTAAATGGGTCTGCAACATTCAGATTCGTATGTATCTTGCAAATCTCTATGCCCCCCACCTGGACTTGATCCCGGATGGAGCTGAAGCGTCTCTTGATGTGCTTGGTTCTCTTGTGAAATCTAGATTCCTTTGCCAAGGCAATTGCACCAGTATTGTCACAAAAGATTTTCATTGGACCCGATGCACTAGGTATGACACGTAGAACGGATATGAACTCCTTCATCCAGACTCCTTCATTTGCTGCTTCCGAAGCAGCAATGTACTCCGCTTCACATGTAGATCCCGCCACGACGCTCTGTTTAGAACTGCTCCAGCTGACAGCTCCACCGTTTAATATAAACACGTATCCGGTTTGCGATTTAGAATCGCCCGGATCAGTGTCAAAGCTTGCATCAACATAACCATTTACGATGAGCTCTTTGTCACCTCCATAAATGAGAAACATATCCTTAGTCCTTTTCAGGTACTTCATGAAGTTCTTGACCACTGTCTAGTGATCCACTCCTGGATTACTTTGGTACCTCCCCGCTAAACTCAAGGCACACATCAGGTCTGGTACACAACATTGCATACATGATAGAGCCTATGGCTGAAGCATAGGGACCATCTTTCATTTTCTCTCTATCTTCTGCAATGGTCGGGCATTGAGTCTTACTCAACTTCACACTGTAGGATTGAAAGTATGTCTAGAGGGGGGGTGATTAGACTACTTAACCAAATAAAAACTTAACCTTTTCCCAATTTTAGTTCTTGGCAGATTTTAGCTATTTTAGGACAAGTCAAGCAATCATCACACAATTCAAGCAAGCATGCAAAGAGTATATTGGCAGCGGAAAGTAAAGTATGCAACTTGCAAGAATTTAAAGGGAAGGGTTTGGAGAATTCAAACACTATTGGAGACACGGATGTTTTTCCCGTGGTTCGGATAGGTGGTGCTATCCTACATCCACGTTGATGGAGACTTCAACCCACGAAGGGTAACGGTTGCGCGAGTCCACACAGGGCTCCACCCAAGGGCAACGGTTGCGCGAGTCCACGAAGGGCTCCACCCACGAAGGGTCCACGAAGAAGCAACCACCCACAAAGGGTCCACGAAGAAGCAACCTTGTCTATCCCACCATGGCCATCGCCCACGAAGGACTTGCCTCACTAGCGGTAGATCTTCACGAAGTAGGCGATCTCCTTGCCCTTACAAACTCCTTGGTTCAACTCCACAATCTTGTCGGAGGCTCCCAAGTGACACCTAGCCAATCTAGGAGACACCACTCTCCAAGAAGTAACAAATGGTGTGTTGATGATGAACTCCTTGCTCTTGTGCTTCAAATGATAGTCTCCCCAACACTCAACTCTCTCTCATAGGATTTGGATTTGGTGGAAAGAAGATTTGAGTGGAAAGCAACTTGGGAAGGCTAGAGATCAAGATTCATATGGTAGGAATGGAATGTCTTGATCTCAACACATGAGTAGGTGGTTCTCTCTCAGAACAAATGAGTTGGAATGATGTGTGTGTTCTGATGGCTCTCTCACTGAATGAGAAAGAGGTGGAGGGGTATATATAGCCTCCACACAAAATCCAACCGTTACACAGTTTTCCAATCTCGGTGGGACCGAATCAATAAACTCGGTCTGACCGAAATAGTAAACCTAGTGACCGTTAGGAATTTCGGTGGGACTGACATGCAACTCGGTAGGACCGATTCGGTTAGGGTTTGGGCATAACGTAATCTCGGTGAGACCGATTACACAAACTCGGTGAGACCGAATTTGGTAATTAGCTAACCAGAGAGTTGGTCAGGCAAACTCGGTGGGACCGATTTGCTCTTTCGGTGGGACCGAGTGGAACTCGGTGAGACCGAAAGTTACAAAGGGGAAACACTGAGTTTACATTGCAATCTCGGTGGGACCGATTCGCTCTTTCGGTGGGACCGAAAAGTTACGAAAGGGAAACAGAGAGTTTGCAACCCCATCTCGGTGGGACCGAGATCCTTATCGGTAGGACCGAATTGCTAGGGTTTGGCAGTGGCTAATGACAAGTGAAACTCGGTGGCGCCGGATAGGAAGAATCGGTAGGACCGAGTTTGGCTTAGAGTTTAGGTCAAATGTGGATATGGGAAAGTAGTTGAGGGTTTTGGAGCATATCATTAAGCACATGAAGCAAGAGGCTCATTAAGCAACACCTCATCCCTCCTTAATAGTATTGGCTTTTCCTATGGACTCAATGTGATCTTGGATCACTAAAATATGAAATGAAGAGTCTTGAGCTTTTGAGCTTGAGCCAATCCATTGTCCTTAGCATTTTGAGGGTTCCACTTTCATATCCATGCCATGCCAATCATTGAGCTTTCCTGAAATAATCATCTTGGAATAGCATTAGCTCAATGAGCTATATGTTGTTATGAATTACCAAAACCACCTAGGGATAGTTGCACTTACAATCTCCCCCTTTTTGGTAATTGATGACAACATATAGATCAAAGCTTCGACAAATGATAATAAGCATGAAATATATCGTCGCTTTGAGAAGTATGTGATAAGTAAGAGCTCCCCCTAAATTTGTGCATATTTAAAATTTGCTTTGGACTGCAAATGCACAAAGAGTTAGAGTCATGGGTTACTCTTCCATGTCACATACATCTTGGTGGAGCGCTCAAAATGATAAGAATGAAATACATGCACTCATCACCAAGAATAGTGAATGATCACAAACGATAGATAGAATGATAATATTTAAGCAAGCATTAAGTGTAGCTTATGATCAAACACATGATCATCGATGTCTCACAGGCATAAGGACGTAGTATCAAGCACTCAAAATCAAACCAAGTTCGAAGAAACCACCAAATAAAACAAGAGAGAAAAGCAACACTCTCTCTCTCTCTCAGCCTATGATCTATACATCTTCTCCCCCTTTGGCAACAAGTTACCAAAAAGTTCCTGGAAAATGCATAGCACTAGATCGACGCTCAGGCTTGATCTTCAGGTGGTGGTGGAGTCCGGATCACTCCAAGGACGAAGGCTTCTGTAGATGTTGAAGTAGTTGCTGGACTTGGAGCTGAAGTTGACGCTGGAGCTGAGGCTGTAGCTGGTGCAGACGTTGTAGCTCTGGTGTCAGCAACTGGCAGTGCAGACGACCTTGGACCTCGTGGCACCCTCGCAAACGCATGAGTCGTGGTCCTGACTCTCCTCTCATTCATGTCCTCCTGGAGCTGCTCCACTTCAGACTGAACTTCCGTTACCTTGACATCCAAGTCATAGAACTTCTGTTCCATGATCCTTTCTAGGCTCTGCTGATTTTTAGTGAGGTTGGCCAGACTTTGCTCAATTCTCAGCATGGATGCAATCAAGTAACTAAGCTGCTCTTGTTTGGTCTTCAAGAAGTACTCAGATGCCTCCTCTTGAGTAGGCATCCTGGCAGCTTTTTCTTTCTTCGCCTTCTCCTTCTTTGCAAATGCATGGGCAGATGAGGGCTCATTCTCAGTCATAACCACTTGGTTATCCTCGAAATCTGGACGGATGGGCAGGTGTTCCTTATCCAACAAGTATATGCCCGTGCCCATCTTGGAGTTGATGAGCTCCTGAATCTGTGGGGCATACCCACAACTCCTCTTCTGATCTGCAGCTGTCCTCTTAACGGTTTCCACAATGAGACTCATGACCTTGAATTTCTGAGGCACGTCAAAGACATGAAGCAAGTTAATCGCGTGACCTCTGATCATCTTGTGATCTCCAGACTTAGGAAGTAGAGTATGCCTTAGTATCCAATTGATCGTAGGCAATCCTGAGAGCAGATAATATACTGAGCCAAACTTGAATGTGTCAAGTGCTTCATTCGGGATCTCCTTGTACATGCTGGACATGGAGTTATGATCCATCTTCTTCTTGGCGTAAATGTCCAAGTCATCATCCTGCTCCTCTGGGGCATTAATCAACTTCGCCCATTCCTCAACAGTGGATTGGTACCTCGTACCCTCAGACATCCATGTAATCTTGCCATCCGGATAAAAGTGAGCTGTGGAGTAGAACTGCATGATGAGTTCCTCGTTCCACTTTGTGAGCTTCTGCCCAACAAAGTCCTCTACTCCACATGCTCTGAAGCTGTCCTGAACTCCTGGGTAGTACTCTTCATTCTCCTTGATGTAGGTCCAGTCGACCCATCTCATGTCACAAACGATTGGCTTCTTGTCAAGCAAAACAGTCTCATAAAAGTCTTGCTGCTCCTTTGTATGAAATCTGTAGTCCACGGCAGTCCTTCTCCTAGAAGCATACGGGTCTGCTTCTCTCCACTTCCTTAGCCCTGAATCTCTCCTGAGCTTCATATCCTCAGCCACAGGATGAGCATCGTTGTGGTCTGGGATCTTGGGCTTGAGCTTCCGAAGGACACTCTCTTCCTCTTCTTCTGCAACAGTCTCAGGCACTGGGGCCTTGTTCTTTTCTGCAGCAGGTATACTCCTTGTGTTTCTCTTTGGTGCTGTCTTAGGCTTAGATGCAGCCTTGGGTGCTTCCTTGGGCCTGGATGCAGCTGTTCCTGACCTTATAGCATCTCCCATAAGTTTGGCTGCCTTGGGCGCTGGTGCAGCTGCCTCTTCTTCCTCCTCCTCTTCTACCATGATGGAGGCTCTCCCAAGCACTTTGGCTACAGTCTTCTTTACTCTCTCCTTCCTCTTTTTGCTTTCAGCAGCAATGGGCTCAATGGGAGCAGGTGCAGGCTTCTCAGTTGAGGCTCTAGCCTTTGACATTGGCTGCCTGCCTGCTGGCCTCTTGACTTTCAGGCCTGGCTTTGAGCCTTGAGCTGGGTCAACCCTTTTGGAAGTGGCCTCTTCCTCTGCCACATAGTCCTCATCTTCAGAATCAGACGTTCTCTTCTTCCTTTGACGTGTGGCAGCCTTAGGCAGATTGCTGGGGGTGCTCCTGCTGCCATCATCAGAAGAACTTGAGGGGCTAGTGCCCTCACTCATCACAACTTGCTGCTTTGAGAGGTTTTGGCTGTCACTATGATCAGACATGTTGCAAACTGACTGCTGACCCTGTGAATAGATTATGGATAAGATAGAGTGGATGAGCATCACAAAAAGCAGAGATTTTTGCAAAAGATTAATTCAAAAACTTAGTTTTAGTTTTCCACAAAAAGCATCTCGGATCTACCGATTTTCAAACTCGGTGACACCGAAGCAGTTTTGGCACCAGAACAGGTGAACTCGGTCAGACCGAGTCACAGTTCGGTGGCACCGAGACTGCTAGGGTTTCACAGAATTCCAAAATCGGTCGCACCGATAAGTTATTCTCGGTCAGACCGAGTTTCACTTGTGCAATGGCAAAAGCCGGATCGGTGGGACCAAGTTTTTCAACTCGGTGGGTCCGAGATGGTTTCGGCGGAAACCTAAACCTAGAATTTTCGAATTAAACCTAATCTATGAGCATTTGACTGGATAGAATTTTATCAAACGTGGCCAGAAACATCATGATCACAATGTGCTAGGAATCAGATTGAGGAATAGCACAAAGATCAAGTCCATACCCTAGTTCGGCGGGGACTTGCTACGGCGGCAACGGCGGGGCAGAAATTCTATTGACGGCGGCGAAGACCAGCGACTGGAGGCGAGGAGACGATCCGGAGACCACGAAGGCAGAGCAGGCTATCGCGCGGGCGAGGAGGTTTCGGAGAAATTTCCAAAATTCTGCCCGTCACTATATATAGCCCGACCCTGTCGGTGTGACCGAGTGGAACGACTCGGTGGCACCGAGATGCAAAACTGTGTGCAGTTATTGCAACTCGGTGTGACCGAAAAGTTCAAATCGGTTGCACCGAGATCGAAAACCTAGATCAACTTAATGATCTCGGTAGGACCGAAAGTGGAGTATCGGTCCGACCGAGAATCATAAAGAGGTTTTGGAAGTTTAAGTCTATGATGAATCGGGGACTCCGAGCGCTCCTCACACAGAGTGGTTCGAATCTGACTTGACAATTTTGTGATGCAGCATGAATAGAGTTTGAGACAAGAAAAGCATAGATAGCTAGAGGAGGTTCTTAGGCATTCTTGTCCATCCACTTGGCAAAAGAAGATAAAGCCAAACAATCAAAGCAACAAGTGGATGTCCTCGAATGAGTAAAATATGCAATCAGCATGCTCACACAATAAGATGGCAAATGAAATATGTGGCAAAGCATGCACAACCAATTCTAGCATCTATCAAGCAATTTGCGATGACTAGGTCATCTATATATGAGTATATTGACTTAGGAGTCAAGTGAGAACACTTGATCGTAGGTCATACTCATCATTTAAGCTTAAGTGGGGTTACCACTTTTACATAAAGCATTGTTTTGTTCACATCTTTAGAGTTGCTTTAGCTCAAGTCTTAGAGTAAAGCTCCCCCTAGATGTGATATCCCCCCTAAGAGGGATGAACTAACCTTGGGTTTTGTCGATGATGACTTCATGTAGATATTGAAGATGTGGATGCTCAATGTTGATGTAGATCTCTTGGAGCTATCCATTTGAGTGAATTGCACTTTCAATACCTACATGGGTTAGTCCCACAAGGAACAAACAAGGATATCCATAGACATAGAGTGATGCACACAAAAGATGATGTCCATGAAAACTTTAGGTTACCTTGTCCCTTGTCTTACCAACAAGAGGGTTTGTGACTCCTTGAACTAGTGCAAGATGTGGAAGTTGATTGCACTTGTTCTTGCCAAAATGATGAGAGTGAAGTATGTTGGCGGAGTCACCCTCAAGAACTCTCTAGTTCTTCTTCTTTTGGATCCACATCAGCTTGATGGGAATCCTTGGAGTTGTAGTCGTACTTGATGAAGTGGAACTTGAAGAAGTCTTGGGAATCCACTTGACTAAGGTCTTCAGAGCTTCTTCAAATGCATCAATTTCCTCTTGAAGCTTGTCCTTGCCTTTTTGCTCGTAGTCTTGTGGTGGAAGATCATCTTGAGCTTGTGTCCCCTTGAAAGAAGTGTACTTCTCTTGTTGAGGGACAAACTTTGTCTTGGGGTATTGATCTTCTTCCCACTCAACTCCATTGGCATTGAACTTTCGTTCAAAACCAACACCTTGATTCTTCCGGTGCATTCCTTGCTTGCGCACAATTTCCTCGAATTGCTTACTCCCGGCAAGGCTTTTGTACACTCCTTTCTCTATAATTCCCTTCAATAAACTATTTTCTTGCTCAAGTGTAACTTGGCTAAGAGAATCATTAGTGGAATCAAGAGAACTACTAGAAGCAACAATATTGGATTTAGCATGATCATTGTTACTACTAGAGGAAGAATCTTTCTTGTTAGACTTGACTTGAGGCATGTAAGTGGATAAGAGTAAACGCTTGGCAATGTAAGAAGAACTTTTCTTGCGGAGATCATCATTGATTGCCTTTAAGAACTCATGCTCTTGCTCGAGATTGAGCTTTTCAAAGCGTAGCTTCTCATGAGCCCTTAAAAGTTCTCGATGATCTTCGAAGATAGTGTCATGAGCTAACTTAAGAGTTTTTAGTTCTTTAGTTAGAGCCTCAATCTTCTCCTTATCATTGTCATTCGTTTTATCTTGATTAACATGATTATCATAGTATTCATCACTAGAGTTGTCGCTAAGCAAATCATCTCCTAACAAGTCATCTTCATCACTATTGAAATCAACATACTCGGGGTGTGTTACCTTAGGACCTTTGGCCATGAAGCATCTTCCAATTCCCTCATTTGGTGAGTCAAATATGTCGTAGGAGTTGGATGACACAAGTGCTAGACCGGCAACACCTTCATCTTGAGTATCTTCGGAGTCGGAGTGATAACTTCTCTCGGAGTGGCTGTCGGAGTCGGAGTCGGATACCCATTCACCAACATGAGCTTGATGTCTTCGTCTTGTGTAGCTCCTTGATGATTTTTCCTTCCTTTCTGAATCCTTGCTTCTCCGTGAGTATCTTCGTTCATAACGATCATCTCTACTCCTTCTCTCTCTTGGTGGTGATCCTTTGCTTCTTCTTTTTGGAGAATCTTCTCTTCTCTTGTAGGGAGCCGTACACTCATTGGAATAGTGTCCGGGTCTTCCACAATTGTAACAGTTTCGCTCTCGACTAGAAGATCTTTTGTCATTGTAGGACCTTGACTTGGAGCTTCTATCTTTGCTTCTACTCTTGTAGAACTTGTTGAAGTTCTTCACCATTAAGCTCAATTCTTCATTGAAGTCTTGTTTCTCACTTGATGATGTAGGGGCTTCACATGAGGCTTTGTAGGCACCACTTGATTTGTTGTGAAGTTCCTCTTTATCCTTAAGTGACATCTCATGAGCAACAATCCTTCCAATCACCTCCGTTGGCTTGAGATCTTTGTAATTTGGCATCATTTGGATCAATGTGCACACGGTATCATATTTTCCATCCAAGGCTCATAGGATCTTCTTGATGATGAATTTATCGGTCATCTCTTCACTTCCTAAGCCGGCAATCTCATTTGTGATGAGAGCAATCCTAGAGTACATTTCAGCGACACCTTCACCATCCTTCATCTTGAACTTGTCAAGTTGGCTTTGAAGCACATCCAACTTGGATTCCTTGACGGAGTCGGTACCTTCGTGCATATCAATCAAAGTGTCCCAAATCTCCTTTGCATTCTCAAGGCGGCTGATATTGTTGAATTCTTTGGGGCACAATCCGTTGAAGAGAATATCACAAGCTTGAGCATTGTATTGCAACATCTTCAACTCTTCCGCGGTAGCTTCACGGCTTGGTTCTCTCCCGTCAAAGAAGTCACCTTGCAAACCAACACACACAATAGCCCAAACAGTGGGGTTATGTCCAAGAATATGCATTTTCATTTTATGCTTCCAACTAGCAAAATTAGTACCATCAAAGTAAGGAGCTCTACGGTGATAATTTCCCTCGCTAGACGCCATACTCTCCTAGGTTGTGAAACCAAGGCTATGACCACCAAAAGCTATGGAGATCAAGCAAATGGAGACCAAGGCTCTGATACCACTTGTAGGATCGAAAGTATGTCTAGAGGGGGGGGGGGGTGATTAGACTACTTGACCAAATAAAAACTTAACCTTTTCCCAATTTTAGTTCTTGGCAGATTTTAGCTATTTTAGGACAAGTCAAGCAATCATCACACAATTCAAGCAAGCATGCAAAGAGTATATTGGCAGCGGAAAGTAAAGTATGCAACTTGCAAGAATTTAAAGGGAAGGGTTTGGAGAATTCAAACGCTATTGGAGACACGGATGTTTTTCCCGTGGTTCGGATAGGTGGTGCTATCCTACATCCACGTTGATGGAGACTTCAACCCACGAAGGGTAACGGTTGCGCGAGTCCACACAGGGCTCCACCCAAGGGCAACGGTTGCGCGAGTCCACGAAGGGCTCCACCCACGAAGGGTCCACGAAGAAGCAACCACCCACAAAGGGTCCACGAAGAAGCAACCTTGTCTATCCCACCATGGCCATCGCCCACGAAGGACTTGCCTCACTAGCGGTAGATCTTCACGAAGTAGGCGATCTCCTTGCCCTTACAAACTCCTTGGTTCAACTCCACAATCTTGTCGGAGGCTCCCAAGTGACACCTAGCCAATCTAGGAGACACCACTCTCCAAGAAGTAACAAATGGTGTGTTGATGATGAACTCCTTGCTCTTGTACTTCAAATGATAGTCTCCCCAACACTCAACTCTCTCTCATAGGATTTGGATTTGGTGGAAAGAAGATTTGAGTGGAAAGCAACTTGGGAAGTCTAGAGATCAAGATTCATATGGTAGGAATGGAATGTCTTGATCTCAACACATGAGTAGGTGGTTCTCTCTCAGAACAAATGAGTTGGAATGATGTGTGTGTTCTGATGGCTCTCTCACTGAATCAGAAAGAGGTGGAGGGGTATATATAGCCTCCACACAAAATCCAACCGTTACACAGTTTTCCAATCTCGGTGGGACCGAATCAATAAACTCGGTCTGACCGAAATAGTAAACCTAGTGACCGTTAGGAATTTTGGTGGGACTGACATGCAACTCGGTAGGACTGATTCGGTTAGGGTTTGGGCATAACGTAATCTCGGTGAGACCGATTACACAAACTCGGTGAGACCGAATTTGGTAATTAGCTAACCAGAGAGTTGGTCAGGCAAACTCGGTGGGACCGATTTGCTCTTTCGGTGGGACCGAGTGGAACTCGGTGAGACCGAAAGTTACAAAGGGGAAACACTGAGTTTACATTGCAATCTCGGTGGGACAGATTCGCTCTTTCGGTGGGACCGAAAAGTTACGAAAGGGAAACAGAGAGTTTGCAACCCCATCTCGGTGGGACCGAGATCCTTATCGGTAGGACCGAATTGCTAGGGTTTGGCAGTGGCTAATGACAAGTGAAACTCGGTGGCGCCGGATAGGAAGAATCGGTAGGACC
The DNA here is from genome assembly GCF_056163025.1 of Triticum urartu. Lineage (NCBI taxonomy): Eukaryota > Viridiplantae > Streptophyta > Magnoliopsida > Poales > Poaceae > Triticum > Triticum urartu. The sequence goes on from NC_141876.1 coordinate 113,241,723, forward strand.
GAGTTTGGCTTAGAGTTTAGGTCAAATGTGGATATGGGAAAGTAGTTGAGGGTTTTGGAGCATATCATTAAGCACATGAAGCAAGAGGCTCATTAAGCAACACCTCATCCCTCCTTAATAGTATTGGCTTTTCCTATGGACTCAATGTGATCTTGGATCACTAAAATATGAAATGAAGAGTCTTGAGCTTTTGAGCTTGAGCCAATCCATTGTCCTTAGCATTTTGAGGGTTCCACTTTCATATCCATGCCATGCCAATCATTGAGCTTTCCTGAAATAATCATCTTGGAATAGCATTAGCTCAATGAGCTATATGTTGTTATGAATTACCAAAACCACCTAGGCATAGTTGCACTTACACACACCTTGTAATACAGGCAAGAACCCTTTCTTTGCCTGGTTCATTTTGAACTTCTTCAAAACTTTGTCAAGGTATGTGCTTTGTGAATGTCCAATTAAGCGTCTTCATCTATCTATATAGATCTTGATGCCCAATATGTAACCAGCTTCCCGAGGTCCTTCATTGAAATACTCTTATTCAAGTATCCTTTTATGTTATCCAGAATTCTATATCATTTCCAATCAACAATATGTCATCCACATATAATATTAGAAATGCTACAGAGCTCCCACTCACTTTCTTGTAAATACATGCTTCTCCCAAAGTCTGTATAAAACCATATGCTTTGATTACACTATCAAAGCGTTTATTCCAACTCCGAGAAGCTTGCACCAGTCCATAAATGGATCGCTGGAGCTTGCACACTTTGTAGTACCTTTTGGATCGATATAACCTTCAGGTGGCATCATATACAACTCTTCTTCCAGAAATCCATTCAGGAATGTAGTCTTTACATCCATTTGCCAAATTTCATAATCATAAAATGCGGCAATAGCTAACATGATTCGGACGGACTTAAGCATCGCTATGGGTGATAAGGTCTCACCTTAGTCAACTCCTTGAACTTGTCGAAAACCTTTCGCAACAAGTCGAGCTTTGTGGACAGTAACATTACCATCAGTGTGTGTCTTCTTCTTGAAGATCCATTTATTCTCGATGGCTCGCCGATCATCAGGCAAGTCAACCAAAGTCCACACTTTGTTCTCATACATGGTCCCATCTGAAATTTCATGGCCTCAAGCCATTTTGTGGAATCTGGGCTCATCATTGCTTCCTCATAGTTCATAGGTTTGTCATGGTCTAGCAACATGACCTCCAGAACAGGATTACCGTACCACTCTGGTGCAGATCTTACTCTGGTTGACCTACGAGATTTGGTAGTAACTTGATCTGAAGTTTCATGATCATCATCATTAGCTTCCTCACTAATTGGTGTAGGTGTCACATGAACCGGTTTCTATGATGAACTACTTTCCAATAAGGGAGCAGGTATAGTTACCTCATCAAGTTCTACTTTCCTCCCACTCACTTCTTTCGAGAGAAACTCCTTCTCTAGAAAGGATCCATTCTTAGCAATGAATGTCTTGCCTTCGGATCTGTGATAGAAGGTGTACCCAACAGTTTCCTTTGGGTATCCTATGAAGACACATTTCTCTGATTTGGGTTCGAGTTTATCAGGTTGAAGCTTTTTCACATAAGCATCGCAACCCCAAACTTTAAGAAACGATAACTTTGGTTTCTTGCCAAACCATAGTTCATAAGGCGTCGTATCAACGGATTTTGATGGTGCCCTATTTAACATGAATGCAACCGTCTCTAAAGCATAACCCCAAAACGATAGCTGCAAATTAGTAAGAGACATCATAGATCGCACCATATCTAGTAAAGTACGATTACGACGTTCGGACACACCATTACGCTGTGGTGGTCCAGGTGGCATGAGTTGTGAAACTATTCCACATTGTTTCAAATGTAGACCAAACTCGTAACTCAAATACTCTCCTCCACGATCAGATCGTAGAAACTTTATTTTCTTGTTACGATGATTTTCCACTTCACTCTGAAATTCTTTGAACTTTTCAAATGTTTCAGACTTATGTTTCATTAAGTAGATATACCCATATCTGCTCAAATCATCTGTGAAGGTGAGAAAATAACGATACCCGCCGCGAGCCTCAATATTCATTGGACCACATACATCAATATGTATGATCTCCAACAAATCTATTGCTCGCTCCATTGTTTCGGAGAACGACGTCTTAGTCATCTTGCCCATAAGGCATGGTTCGCAAGTACCAAATGATTCATAATCAAGTGATTCCAAAAGTCCATCAATATGGAGTTTCTTCATGCGCTTTACACCAATATGACCCAAATGGCAGTGCCACAAATAATTTGCGCTATCATTATTAACTCTGCATCTTTTGGCTTCAACATTATGAATATGTGTATCACTACTATCGAGATTCAACAAAAATAGACCACTCTTCAAGGGTACATGACCATAAAAGATATTACTCATATAAATAGAACAACCATTATTCTCAGATTTAAATGAATAACCGTCTCGCATCAAACAAGATCCAGATATAATGTTCATGCTTAACACTGGCACCAAATAACAATTATTTAGGTCTATAACTAATCCCGAAGGTAGATGTAGAGGTAGCGTGCCAACGGCGATCACATCGACTTTGGAACCATTTCCCACGCGCATCGTCACCTCGTCCTTAGCCAGTCTTTGCTTAATCCGTAGTCCCTGTTTCGAGTTGCAAATATTAGCAACAGAACTAGTATCAAATACCCAGGTGCTACTGCGAGCTCTGGTAAGGTACACATCAATAACATGTATATCACATATACCTTTGTTCACCTTGACATCCTTCTTATCCGCCAAATACTTGGGGCAGTTCCGCTTCCAGTGACCAGTCTGTTTGTAGTAGTGATACGTCTCCAACGTATCTATAATTTTTTATTGCTCCATGCTATATTATCTACTATTTTGGACATTACTCGGCTTTATTATCCACTTTTATATTATTTTTCGGACTAACCTATTAACCGGAGGCCCAGCCCAGAATTGTTGTTTTTTTTGCCTATTTTAGGGTTTCGAAGAAAAGGAATATCAAATGGAGTCCAAATGGAATGAAACCTTCGGGAACATGATTTTCTCACCGAACAAGACCCAGGAGACTTGGACCCTACGTCAAGCAAACAACAGGGAGGCCATGAGGTAGGGGGGCGCGCCTACCCCCCCCCCCCCCAGTCGCGCCCTCCACCCTCGTGGGCCCCCTGTTGCTCCACCGACGTACTTCTTCCTCCTATAAATACCTACATACCCCCAAAGGATCAGATACGGAGCCAACACCCTAATTCCACCGTCGTAACTTTCTGTATCCACGAGATCCCATCTTGGGGCCTGTTCCGGAGCTCTGCCGGAGGGGGCATCGATCACAGAGGGCTTCTACATCAACACCATAGCCTCTTCGATGAAGTGTGAGTAGTTTACCTCAGACCTACGGGTCCATAGTTATTAGCTGGATGGCTTCTTCTCTCTTTTTGGATCTCAATACAAAGTTCCCCCCCTCTCTTGTGGAGATCTATTCGATGTAATCTTCTTTTTGCGGTGTGTTTGTTGAGACCGATGAATTGTGGGTTTATGATCAAGTTTATCTATGAACAATATTTGAATCTCCTCTGAATTCTTTTATGTATGATTGGTTATCTTTGCAAGTCTCTTCGAATTATCAGTTTGGTTTGGCCTACCAGATTGATCTTTCTTGCAATGGGAGAAGTGCTTAGCTTTGGGATCAATCTTGCGGTGTCCTTTCCCAGTGACAGTAAGGGCAGCAAGGCACGTATTGTATTATTGCTATCGAGGATAACAAGATGGGGGTTTATATCATATTGCATGAGTTTATCCCTCTACATCATGTCATCTTGCTTAAAGCGTTACTCTGTTATCTTGAACTTAATACTATAGATGCATGCTGGATAGCGGTCAATGTGTGGAGTAATAGTAGTAGATGCAGGCAGGAGTCAGTCTACTTGTCTCGGACGTGATGCCTATATACATGATCATACCTAGATATTCTCATAACTATGCTCAATTCTGTCAATTGCTCAACAGTAATTTGTTCACCCACCGTAATACTTATGCTCTCGAGAGAAGCCACTAGTGAAACCTATGGCTCCCGGGTCTATTTTCCATCATATTAATCTTCCAATACTTCGTTATTTCCTTTGCCAATTATTTTACTTGCATCTTTATTTCTCTTTATCATAAAAATACCAAAAATATTATCTTATCATATCTATAAGATCTCACTCTCGTAGGTGACCGTGAAGGGATTGACAACCCCTTTATCGTGTTGGTTGCGAGGAGTTTATTTGTTTGTGTAGGTGCGAGTGTCGGATTTCGGGTTCCGGCAGACCCTTGAGGTTCGAACATTGGGGTGCGCGCGGAGATCTCTCCCCTACCGATCTACGTCCAATCTCCTCACGTGATCTAAGCTGGAAACAATGAACAACACAAGGGACACGAGGTTTATACTGGTTCGGGCCACCGTTGTGGTGTAATACCCTACTCCAGTGTGTGATGTGGTGGATTGCCTCAGGGGCTGATGATGAACAGTACAAGGGAAGAACAACCTCGCGAGAGGTGTTCTTGAGCTGGTGCGATGAACTGCTAGGGTGAGTTCAGTCGCCTCTCTCTCTCTCTCTCTGCTGGGGTTCTACCAGATCTCTAGCCCCCCCTCTACTCTATGGTGTCTAGCTCTATTTATAGAGGCCCTGGGCCTCTCCCCAAATAATGAGCGGGAAGGGCGCCAACAATTGGCCATTTTGAAGGGGGACATCTAGTACAAGTTATCCTGACCAAAGGTGGTCTTCGGCTGCCAAAAGTACTGGTGATGACGCTGTCTTGGGCTCCACGGTGACCTTCGTCCTGCCGCTCTATTGGTCTTGGTCTCGTTGCACCAGAATGGTAACCTTTGCCCGGTGCCTTGGCCTGAGCTTGCCCCCTTTGCACCAAAGAGGAAACAAGGACACTGCGCAGGCCGGCGCCCGCCTGGTCTCAGTCGTCATGGCTTGCGTCACGGGCTCCTCGCGAGGTACCCCCGCCTTGATCTCTCCGCCTCCTTGCGAGCCCGCCTGATGAGGCTGCCTCTGAGGAAGCTCTTTGTCGTCCGCCCCGCGAGGCTTGGCCCCTCGCGAGGGTCTTGAGCTTGAGCTGATGAAGATGGGCCGCGCTGGGCCCCCACTTGAGCCACGCCGCAGGCCGCAGGCAGGCAAGTCTGGGGAGCCCCGTTCCCAGAACGCCGACAGTAGCCCCCGGGCCCAAGGTGCGCCCGGGCTTGGCCTAGCAGAAAAGCGAAGGGGCAAGCGCGAAGCGCCGCGGGTCCTAACAGCCTGCGGCCTTAGGCGCCGCATGGTGATTGATTGGACGTGGGCGACTGCGCTTCCCCACGATGCCTCGGCGACCGCACGACTTGATAAGTCCCTGCATGCAGAGAAACCGATCATGATTACCTGCGATCGTGGTGCTCGGCGGTTGGCCTCCTCCGGCTATAAGTACGGGGCCGCGCGAGCCCCCTCAGCCCATCCCTTCCTGCTGCTGCTTGCCTTCTTCCTGGCTACTCGTCGTTCCCATGGCTCCAAAGAGATTCTCGGCCGCGGAGAAAGGAAAGGCCCGCCAGGCAGGGCCTGAGTCCCCCCCGACCAAGCGCGGTCGGGGCCGCCCTCGCAAGTATCCCACGGTCCCCGTAGTGGCCTCCCGCGGCCATGGAGGCGGTTCCCTGCGCGGTGGTAAGCGCCCGGTTGCCGATGGGGGGCACGCCGTGGCTGCGCGCCCCCCTAGGCCACGCTTTCGCTCTATGGAGGTGCTGCCGGAGTTCGTCGTGTGGTCGGCGGACCCAACCAGCACCCGGCTCCAGCTCCCCCGTTTCTTCGTAGATGAACTTCCGGCCAGCGCCCGGTGCAGCTTCTGGCTCCATGCAGACGGCTGCTGCAGCAAGGCCTCCTGGGCTTCGCTGGAGGTCTCCGTTTCTGGGAATGGGGCCCTGACCCGCGGCTGGCAAACGTTTGCCCACGTGTGCGGCCTGGGCCGGTGGTGCACCCTTCACTTCAAGTTCGATGGCGATGCCACCCTCTACGTGAGGGTGTTCGGGGAAGACGGTCGCCGTGCTGGGTGCTGCCCCGAAGATGACGACCGTGGCCGCCTGCCCAGCCCCGGTACTGACCAGGATGAAGAAGGCGACAGGCGTACAGGCGGCGGTGCTCGGGGTTCGTTGGGCTTCGGCGTCTCCCTCTCAGGCAGCAGCTCCTCCAACGGTGGCCGCGACCAGCCCCCGCGCCGTCGCGCCCGCCTGGGTGAAGGTAGCGGGTCAGCCCGCCGTCGTGCCCCGACGAAGCGAGAGGAGGGATCTGCCTGAGCCCCAGGAGCAACTCGAACCTTCGCTGTGGGTTGGTGCAGGACGGATCGCGCCCATTTTGTTTTCCTTCTTTTCCTGCGCAGAAATAGAAGGTAGTATAGGGCCCCGCGGGGGCGTGTTAGAACTGCTGTTGTTAACCATCGTGCTGCTTCAGCTATTTCTACGCTGTGTTTCTGCACTGTGCACCCATGTGCGGGAATTATTTTAGCTCGATGGGGCTTGACGCGGTCCTCGCTTCCCGAGGCCGTGGCCTCGCCGTGCGCTTTGTGCCCTGCAAGGATCAGTAGGAGGGGTAACTTTCGGTCTTGGTTGTGGGGGTGATCGGCCCAGGTCCTGCGCCCGTGTCGCGATGCCCGTGAGGCACGGACTGGGAGGGGTGCTCCTGCAGAGGACTCGGATAGGAAAGCTCCAAATGATCGGGGCAGAAAACACTCGCGAGGGCGCCCGCGAACCTCCCTTGCGAGACTTGTGCGAGATAAAATGAGGCGAGCGAGTGAAAAATATAAAGAGTCACAAGCCAGGAACGTCAGCAACTCCAATAAAACTTCAAACGGGAATAAACAAGCCAACTGCAGAAAGCAAATGGGAAAGCCGCGTCTGGCACCTATTCTAGTCTTCGACGTCTTCTCACCAGCGCGGAGCTAAGTGCTGCCACTGGGCGTGGGCGGGAGCCCCCGAGGCCCGAGGGCGGCACTCTGGAGACTCCGGGGCGTGTACAGCCCCACTCATTATTACATGAGAGTGTCACGGGCGGCGATCTTCACAGGCATTAGCCTTCTTCACAGGCACCGGGCCTTTCCCAAAATGCGGCAGCTTCACAGGCATTCGCCTTCTTCACAGGCATCGGGCCTTTCCCAAAACGCAGTAGCTTCACAGGCATTCGCCTTCTTCACAGGCACCGGGCCTTTCCCAAAACGCAGCAGCTTCACAGGCATTCGCCTTCTTCACAGGCACCGGGCCTTCCCCAAAATGCAGCAGCTTCACAGGCTTTCGCCTTCTTCACAGGCACCGGGCCTTTCCTAGGCGCTAGGCCTCGCTCAGGGATAGAAACTCCGGAGATGTTGAATGTTCCACGCGTTCTGGATGGGTACCCCCTCCGTGGTCTCCAAGCGTGCGGAGCCAGGCCTGGAGACATGAACAACCTTGAATGGGCCCTCCCACATGGGAGAGAGCTTGTGCAGCTCCTCCCTGGAGAGAACCCGTCTGAGCACGAGATCCCCTACCTCAAGAGTTCTGGGGCAGATGTTGCGGCAGTGGCATCGTCGCAGCACCTGTTGATACCTTGCCGCTCGTAGGGCGGCTTCTCGACGGCGTTCCTCCCCCAGCATGAGATCCGTCCCCCGCATGGCGTCCTGCTGCGTCTCGTCGAACGCCAGGACCCATGCGGAGCGACGCCTGACCTCGTGAGGGAGAACAGCCTCTGCTCCGTAGACGAGGAAGAACGGGGTCTCGCGAGTCGGCTTGGTCGCAGTTGTGCAGATTGACCACAGCACGGACTGGAGCTCGTCGTACCAGCCCCTGCCGCAGGCCTCCAGCTTCTTCTTGAAGGTCCTGGCTTTGAGGCCCCTCAGGACCTCCGCGTTGGCCCGCTCGGCCTGGCCGTTGCTTCGGGGGTGTGCTACCGAAGCGTAGCATATCTGCGTTCCAAGGTTAGCACAGTACGTTTTGAAGAGATTACTGGTGAATTGCGAACCGTTGTCGGTGATGATGCGGTTGGGCACCCCAAATCGTCTCACGAGGCCCTTAATGAATTTGACCGTGGAGCCTGCCGGGATTGTGCGGACGGCTTCCACCTCAGCCCACTTGGTGAATTTGTCCACGGCGACGTAGAGGTAGCGATAGCCCCCTGGCGCCCGAGGAAACGGGCCCAGAATGTCCAGCCCCCAAGCTGCGAACGGCCATGAGAGGGGTATGGTCTGTAGACCCCCCGCAGGCTGATGGATCTGCTTAGCGTGAAACTGGCAGGCCTCGCAAGCCTTCACAAGCTCAACGGCGTCGTTGAGCGCCGTGGGCCAGTAGAATCCACTACGGAACGCCTTGCCGATGAGGGTATGTGACGACGAGTGGTGCCCGCAGTCTCCGCCGTGTATGTCCTCCAGTAGCTCCTTCCCTTGCTCTCGCGAGATGCAACGTATGGACACGTCATTTGGTCGCTTCCTGTAGAGCTCTTCGTGCTTGATGCAATAAGCCGTGGCCTGCCGCGCCACACGCTCTGCTTCCTCCTCATTCTCTGGCAGAGTCCCTTGCATTAGGTAGTTCTTGAGCTCCGGGATCCAACACCCTTCCTGAGGCTCTAACGCCAGGAGCAGGCGTGCCCCTGAGGCCGGGCCGCAGACCGGGGCTCCTGAGGCAGGCGGCTGAGGGAGCTCCTCCCTTGGTTGCGCCGTGCTCGACGGTGACGGCACCACCGAGGGTTTGAAGAGCCTCTCCTCGAAGACGCCAGGCTCCTGAGGCAGCCGCCTAGGTGCCCTCTTGGCAATGTCATCAGCCTCCTGATTGGTGCCGCGAGGCACATGCTGCAACTCCAGCCCCCAGAACTGTTTCTCCATCTTGCAAACCTCAGCGAGGTAGGCTTCCATTTGCTCGTCCTTTGGCTCGTATATCTTGTTGGAGAAGTTGACGAGGAGCTGCGAATCGCCCTTGATGATGAGGCGCTTCACCCCTAAGGCAATTGCGGCCTTCAAGCCTGCTATTAGGCCTTCATACTCCGCTATGTTGTTGGAGACCTTTTCTCCGTGCTGGAAGCAAAGTTGTACATCGTAGTAGAGTTTGTCCTGGGTAGGGGATACGAGCACTGCGCCAGCTCCCACACCGTGTCGGGAGAACGCGCCATCAAAGTACATGACCTAGCCATCCGGTGCTTCACTTCCCGGGGAAAGTGATCGGTCTTCGCCTGCCTCGAGACCCGGCGCTTCTGCCCATTCTGCCACGAAATCCGCAAGTGTGGCTCCCTTGATGACTCTGGTTGTACTGAATTCTAGCTGAAATGCCTGTAGTTCAATGTTCCATTCAGCAACCCTTCCAGCTGAGTTGGGGCTCCTGAGCACTCTTTTCAAGGGGTATGCTGAGACGACTTTGATGGGATGTCCTTGGAAGTAGTGGCGCAGCTTGCGCGAGGCCACTAGTAGCGCGAGGAGGAGTTTTTGAGGCATGGGATACCGTGCCCTTGCGTCCTGTAGCATCGTGATGATGAAGTACACGGGATGCTCGATGAGGTTGAGGATGCTAGCACAGCTTGCGCCCTCCAGAGGTCGAGGCGCCTCTTGAGACGACGGAGCTCCCAGTGCTCGGTCGCTTGAAGAGGCCTCTCCTGCTCTGGGTGCGTTCTCCTACTGCGGCTGTTCCTTTCCGGCTGTGGTTGCGGCCTTCGCGAGGCCCCCTGGCTCTGCTTTGCTTCAGTTCGGACGGTCGATGCGGCCTTGGCACATCGCTCCTCCCTGACCGCCACCAGGGCTGCGCTAGCGGAGTAGGGGGTGGCCGCAAGGTAGAGCACCAGGGGCTCCCGAGGACGCGGAGCTACCATCACTGGTGGACTGGTAAGGTACCTCTTGAGGTTCTGGAATGCCTTGTCGGCCTCTTCAATCCATTCGAAGGGACCCTTTTTCTTCATCAGCTTGAAGAAGGGCAGCGCTCGTTCCCCCAACTTGGAGATGAAGCGCCCCAGCGCAGTTACACGCCCCGGTGAGCTTCTCCATTTCTCTGAGGGTCCTCGGCGGGCTCATGTCTTCGACTGCCTTGACCTTCTCCGGGTTGGCCTCGATGCCCCTGTGGGATACGAGGAAACCCAGGAGCTTGCCCGAGGGGACTCCAAACACGCACTTCTCTGGGTTGAGTCGTAGGTCCACTTCGTTGAGGCTCGCAAAGGTTTCTTCCAGGTCCTGTATCAGGGTTCTTGCCTCACGAGACTTCACCACAATGTCATCGACATAAGCTTCAGCGTTCCTCCCGAGCTGCCGGCCTAAGGCGATGTGCATCAGTCGCTAAAAGGTCGCGCCTGTGTTGCGCAACCCAAACGGCATGCACGTATAGCAGTACACTCCACACGGGGTCAGGAAAGCCGTCTTCTCCACGTCTTCTACCGCCATCTTGATCTGGTGATAGCCCGAGAAGGCATCTAGGAAGCACAATAGGTCACACTCTGCAGTGGAGTCGACTATCTGGTCAATGCGGGGGAGCGGAAATGGATCCTGCGGGCAAGCCTTGTTGAGGTTGGTGAAGTCTATGCACATGCGCTCCTTTCCTCCCTTTTTTGGCACAACGACCGGATTAGCCAGCCAATCAGGGTAGCGGACCTCGCGGATAACTCCTGCCGCCTCTAGCTTCCTGGTCTCTTAAACGATGAAAGCTTGTTTCTCAGTAGACTGCCGCCTTGCCTTCTGCTTCACGGGGCGCACATTGGGGCATACGTTGAGGTGATGCTCAACCACTTCCCTTGGGACCCCTGCTAACTGATCGGGTTCCCACGCGAACACCTTCTTGTTCGCACGCAGGAACCTGATCAGGGCCTTCTCCTACTCGGGCTCGAGGTTGGCCCCTATGGTGAAGGTGGCGCCAGTGGACCCGTCCTCACCGACTGGTACCTGCTTGGTTTCCACCTTGTCTTGGCTGAATAGCTGCTTCTTTTTAGCCGGCGTAGCCCCCTTGGGCTCAAGGGAGTCGGTGCTAGTGGGCTGTGCCACCGCGATCGCCCTGAAAACAAGCTGGAGCACCTGCAGCGCATCCCTTGTGTCTCCTGACACGGTGAGGACGCCGCTGCTCCTAGGCATCTTCATGAGGTTGTACGCCGGGTGAGTTGCTGCCATGAACCGAGCCAAGGCCGGATAGCCGAGGATGGCATTGTAGGGGAGGCCAATGGGGGCGATGTCGAAGTCGATCAGCTCCGTGCGGAAGTTGTCGCAGGTGCCGAAGGTCACTGGGAGGCGGATCTGTCCCAAGGAGGCGGTGGAAACGGCTCCGACGCCCGAGAAAGGCCTGCTGGGTTGGAGCCGCTCCAGCGGCACGTGGAGGAGGCTGAAGGCCTCCACCGAGAGCACGTTGAGGCCGGCACCACCGTCGATGAGGGTCCTGGTGACGGCCACTTGGTAGATGGTGGGGGTGCACAGCATCGGGAGCGCGCCCGAACCGATGGGGTTGAAGGGGTGGTCCTCCGAGTCGAAGGTTAGATCGGCCTCGGGCGCCACCCAGCTCGGGGGGGCTTCTCGGCGCTTGGAGGCGGTGCTGATCCGGCGGGTGAACGGCTTGACGTGATGGCTCGAGGGTGGTGCCTGGGAGCCACCCAGGAGAGCTGCGACGCCGGGCGGCGCTGGTGCGGTGAAACGGGCGAGGAAGAGGTCGCGCAACTCCTCCCAGGAGGTGACAGAGGCCGTCGGCAGGTGGAGGAGCCACGCGCGCGGGACGCCGGTGAGGGCCATGGGTAACCAGTTGGCCATCACCCGGTCGTCGCCCCCGGCTCTGAGGACGGCCTCCTCGTACGCCAGCAGGAAAATCATCGGGTCCGTCGCGCCGTTGTAGCGCAGCGGCGTCTCGGGCTTGAACTTGCGCGGCCACTGCACCTGTCGCAAGGCGGGGGCCAAGGCCCGGAGCCCCCTGGCCCCAGTGTCGGCATCCGTTGCTGGAGTGGGCGGCGCGTTGTCCGCCATGAGGGCGGGATGCGATGTTGGGGGAGAACGGGTCGTCAGGAGGGAGGACTCCGGTGCACCCCTACCTGGCGCGCCAAATGTCGGATTTCGGGTTCCGGCAGACCCTTGAGGTTCGAACACTGGGGTGCGCGCGGAGATCTCTCCCCTACCGATCTACGTCCAATCTCCTCGCGTGATCTAAGCTGGAAACAATGAACAACACAAGGGACACGAGGTTTATACTGGTTCGGGCCACCGTTGTGGTGTAATACCCTACTCCAGTGTGTGATGTGGTGGATTGCCTCAGGGGCTGATGATGAACAGTACAAGGGAAGAACAACCTCGCAAGAGGTGTTCTTGAGCTGGTGCGATGAACTGCTAGGGTGAGTTTACTCGCCTCTCTTTCTCTCTGCTGGGGTTCTACCAGATCTCTAGCCCCTCTCTACTCTGTGGTGGCTAGCTCTATTTATAGAGGCCCTGGGCCTCTCCCCAAATAATGAGCGGGAAGGGCGCCAACAATTGGCCATTTTGAAGGGGAACATCTACTACAAGTTATCCTCACCAAAGGTGGTCTTCGGCTGCCAAAAGTACTGGTGATGACGCCGTCTTGGGCTCCATGGTGACCTTCGTCCTGCCGCTCTATTGGTCTTGGTCTCGTTGCACCGGAATGGTAACCTTTGCCCGGTGCCTTGGCCTGAGCTTGCCCCCTTTGCACCAAAGAGGAAACAAGGACACTGCGCAGGCCGGCGCCCTCCTGGTCTCAGTCGTCATGGCTTGCGTCACGGGCTCGTCGCGAGGTACCCCCGCCTTGATCTCTCCGCCTCCTCGCGAGCCCGCCTGATGAGGCTGCCTCTAAGGAAGCTCTCTGTCGTCCGCCCCGCGAGGCTTGGCCCCTCGCGAGGGTCTTGAGCTTGAGCTGATGAAGATGGGCCGCGCTGGGCCCCCACTTGAGCCACGCCGCAGGCCGCAGGCGGGCAAGTCTGGGGACCCCCGTTCCCAGAACGCCAACAGCGAGGGACTCATGCATGGCCTCCTACTGGATTGATACCTTGGTTCTCAAAAACTGAGGGAAATACTTGCACTGCTCTGCTGCATCACCCTTTCCTCTTCAAGTGAAAACCAACACAGTGCTCAAGAGGTAGCATCAATCACATCATTCTCCTAATGATGTGACCCCGTTGATCAAATGACAACTCATGTCTATGGCTAGGAAACATAACCATCTTTGATCAACGAGCTAGTCAAGTAGAGGCATACTAGTGACACTCTGTTTGTCTATGTATTCACACATGTATTATGTTTTCGTTTAATACAATTCTAGCTTGAATAATAAAAATTTATCATGATATAAGGAAATAAACAATAACTTTATTATTGTCTCTAGGGCATATTTCCTTCAGTAACTGCATTTTATTAGATATGGTGCGATCTATGATGTCTCTTACTGATTTACCGCTATCGTTTTGGGGATATGCTTTAGAGACGGCTGCATTCACGTTAAATAGGGCACCATCGAAAATCGTTGAGACGACACCATATGAACTGTGGTTTGGCAAGAAACCCAAGTTGTCGTTTCTTAAAGTTTGGGGCTGCGATGCTTATGTGAAAAAGCTTCAACCTGATAAGCTCGAACCCAAATCGGAGAAATGTGTCTTCATAGGATACCCAAAAGAGATTGTGGGGTACACCTTCTATCACAGATCTGAAGGCAAGATATTCGTTGCTAAGAATGGATCCTTTTTAGAGAAGGAGTTTCTCTCGAAAGAAGTGAGTGGGAGAAAAGTAGAACTTGATGAGGTAATTGTACCTACTCCCTTATTGGAAAGTAGTTCATCACAGAAATCATTTCCAGTGATTCCTACACCAATTAGTGAGGAAGCTAATGATGATGATCATGAAACTTCTGATCAAGTTACTACCGAACCTCGTAGGTCAACCAGAGTAAGATCCGCACCAGAGTGGTACGGTAATCCTATTCTGGAATTCATGTTACTTGACCATGAGGAACCTACGAACTATGATGAAGCAATGATGAGCCCAGATTCCGCAAAATGGCTTGAGGCCATGAAATCTGAGGGATCCATGTATGAGAACAAAGTGTGGACTTTGGTTGACTTGCTCGATGATCGGCAAGCCATAGAGAATAAATGGATCTTCAAGAAGAAGAATGACGCTGATGGTAATGTTACTGTCTACAAAGCTCGACTTGTTGTGAAAGGTTTTAGACAAGTTCAAGGAGTTGACTACGATGAGACCTTCTCGCCCGTAGCGACACTTAAGCCCGTCCGAATCATGTTAGCAATTGCCGCATTTTATGATTATGAAATTTGGCAAATGGATGTCAAAACTGCATTCCTTAATGGATATCTTAAAGAAGAGTTGTATATGATGCAACCAGAAGGTTTTGTCGATCCAAAAGGTGCTAACAAAGTGTGTAAGCTCCAGCGATCCATTTATGGACTAGTGCAAGCATCTTGGAGTTGGAATATACGCTTTGATAGTGTGATCAAAGCATATGGTTTCATACAAACTTTTGGAGAAGTCTGTATTTACAAGAAAGTGAGTGGGAGCTCTGTAGCATTTCTGATATTATATGTGGATGACATATTGTTGATTGGAAATGATACTGAATTTCTGAATAGCATAAAAGGATACTTGAATAAGAATTTTTCAATGAAAGACCTCGGTGAAGCTGCTTATATATTAGGCATCAAGATCTATAGAGATAGATCAAGATGCTTAATTGGACTTTCACAAAGCACATACCTTGATAAAGTTTTGAATAAGTTCAAAATGGATCAGGCAAAGAAAGGGTTTTTGCCTGTGTTACAAGGTGTGAAGTTGAGTCAGACTCAATGCCCGACCACCGCAAAAGATAGAGAGAAAATGAATGTCATTCCCTATGCTTCGGCCATAGGTTCTATCATGTATGCAATGTTGTGCACCAGACCTGATGTGTGCCTTACTATTAGTTTAGCAGGAAGGTACCAAAGTAATCCAAGAATGGACCATTGGACAGCGGTTAAGAACATCCTGAATACCTGAAAAGGACTAAAGATATGTATCTCGTTTGTGGAGGTGACAAAGAGCTCGTCGTAAACGGTTACGTCGATGCAAGCTTTGACACTGATCCGGATGACTCTAAGTCACAAACCGGATACGTATTTTTATTGAATGGTGGAGCTGTCAGTTGGTACAGTTCTAAGGAGAGCGTCATGGCGGGATCTACGTGTGAAGCGGAATACATAGCTGCTTCGGAAGCAGCAAACGAAGGAGTCTGGATGAAGGAGTTCATATCCGATCTAGGTGTAATACCTAGTGCATTGGGTCCAATGAAAATCTTTTGTGGCAATACTGGTGCAATTGCCTTGGCAAAGGAATCCGGATTTCACAAGAGAACCAAGCACATCAAGAGACGCTTCAATTCCATCTACGATCAAGTCAAGGAAGTAGACATAAAGATTTTCAAGATACATATAGATCTGAATGTTGCAGACCCGTTGACTAAGCCTCTCTCATGAGCAAAACATGATCAGCACCAAGACTCCATGGGTGTTAGAATCATTACTGTGTAATCCAGATTATTGACTCTAGTGCAAGTGGGAGACTGAAGGAAATATGCCCTAAAGGCAATAATAAAGTTGTTATTTATATTTCCTTATATCATGATAAATGTTTATTATTCATGCTAGAATTGTATTAACCGGAAACTTAGTACATGTGTGAATACATAGACAAACAGAATGTCCCTAGTATGCCTCTACTAGACAAGCTCGTTAATCATAGATGGTTAAGTTTCCTAGCCATAGACATGTGTTGTCATTTGATGAACGGGATCACATCATTAGAGAATGATGTGATGGACTAGACCCATCCGTTAGCTTAGCACTATGATCGTTTAGTTTATTGCTATTGCTTTCTCCATAACTTATACATGTTCCTATGACTATGAGATTATGCAACTCTCGAATACCGGAGAAACACTTAGTGTGCTATCAAACGTCACAACGTAACTGAGTGATTATAAAGATGCTCTACAGGTGTATCCGATGGTGTTTGTTGAGTTGGCATAGATCGAGATTAGGATTTGTCACTCCGATTGTCGGAGAGGTATCTCTGGGCCCTCTCGGTAATGCACATCACTATGAGCCTTGCAAGCAATGTGACTAATGATATAGTTACGGGATGATGCATTACGAAACGAGTAAAGAGATTTGCCCGTAACGAGATTGAACTAGGTATGATGATACCGACGATCGAATCTCGGGCAAGTAACATACCGATGACAAAGGGAACAACGTATGTTCTTATGCGGTTTGACCGATAAAGATCTTCGTAGAATTTGTAGGAACCAATATGAGCATCCAGGTTGCGCTATTGGTTATTGACCGGAGATGAGTCTCGGTCATGTCTACATAGTTCTCGAACCCGTAGGGTCCACACGCTTAACGTTCGATGACGATATGTATTGTGAGTTATGTGATTTGATGTACCGAAGGTTGTTAGGATTCCCGGATGTGATCACGGACATGACGAGGAGTCTCGAAATGGTCGAGACATAAAGATTGATATATTGGAAGGTTATGTTTGGACACCGGAAAGGTTTCAGATAAGTTTGGGCATTTTTCGGAGTACCGGGGGTTACCGGAACCCCCCGGGGGTTAATGGGCCTTCATGGGCTTTAGTGGAAGAGAGGAAGAAGCGGCCAAGAGGAGGGGGGTCGGCCCCCTTTCCTTCCCCTCCTAGTTGGACTAGGAAAGGGGGGAACCTACTCCTAGTAGGAGTAGGATTCCCCCCCTTCGGGCGCGCCCTATGAGGCCGGCCAGCCCCCTCCTCCACTTCTTTATATACGGGGGAGGGGGGCACCCCATAGACACACAAGTTGATTTTTTTAGTTGGGTGCGGTGCCCCCCTCCACAAATTTCCACCTCGGTCATATTGTCCTAGAGCTTAGGCGAAGCCCTGCGTCGGTAACTTCATCATCACCGTCAACACGCCGTCGTGTTGATGAGACCCACCCCCGGCCTCTGCTGGATCTAGAGTTCGAGGGACGTCACCGAGCTGAACGTGTGCAGATCGCGGAGGTCCGGTGCGTTCGGTACTTGATCGGTTGGATCGTGAAGATGTTCGACTACATCAACCGCGTTACTCAACGATTCCGCTTTCGGTCTACGAGGGTATGTAGACACACTCTCCCCTCTCGTTGCTATGCTTCTCCTAGATAGATTTTGCATGATCGTAGGCAAATTTTTGAAATACTATGTTCCCCAACACGCGAGGGGCGGCGTACTTCCTCGGCGGCATGGTGGCCGATGGAGGGGGGAGGGAGGAGAATGGCGGGAGAAGGCAGGAGAAGGGGGAGATGGAGGGAACGGAGGGGGAAAATCGCGCGGGGGGGGGGGGGGAGGAGGGGAGGCGGGAAAAGGTCTTTCTCTCGCCGACAGAGCAGACCCACACGTCTTTTCCCTTCGGCCGGCGCCGCCCCCAGGAGGCTTGGGTTCGGCTCGGGTTCGCCGGCTGTTATTTCGGCCCAAACCGGCGATAAACGAGATCCTGAGGACGCGATTGGGCCAATTTTTAGACGCCGGCGCTAAAAAATGGCCTTGGGAGGCCTGTTGGGGGCGTGGCTGGAGATGCTCTAACATCATCCCATTCGCATACACTTACTGATTTTTTTTCTCGAAACAGTGGCAAAAAAAAGAAAAGAATTGTCCAGTTAATTTACGAAAAACCAGGCAAAAACTAATACAAACAGAACATAGACTAACTACTGATATGGCAAGAAACCCCATAACCGCACATGTGACCCTGTCAGACTCTCCGAATGCACAACATCCACACAGACCCCAACATTGCTATTACGTAAGAGATACCTGACAAAAACACCTCGATACAAGACATCAGACACCTCCCAACCCACAACGACAACCCAATCCAAAAGGACGGGTCAAGAGATCGAAGGTCAGAGACGCCTTGCCTATGGCGCCTAGTAGCATGGTAAACTCAGAAATTTTAGTCTCCAAACATCCAATTACACTGTTCAGCATGTTTATCTATCAGTACCAAATACTAATAACGATGCATTCTTTCATTGCTTGCACTGGAACGAAGCTGAAGTCACTTGTGGATCACCTGATGATCGTCAGGAGCACCCTCATCTTCAATGAACTGGAAATTTGAAGGTGTCAAGCACATAGTGCCCAAGATACTTAGGTAGTAGGTACATGCCCTCCACGAGCCCCTTGAGCTGGAGGATCATTCCACGGTTTATGAACTGCCTTCCTCCGCCTCCTCGACGATGTTGTGGATCCTTAGCAAGATACACCTCGGCCGCTAGATGTCATCTCTTTCCGTCGTCGCACTCGCACGTTGTTCCCCATATTTCTGGCTCAAGGAGATGAAACGGCTGACAAGATCATCTCCACTGTGAGCCTTCAGCGGGAAGCATGAAAATCCACTCAAACAGTTTTGAAAGTGATATAGGAGTAGGTGGCTGAAAGTTAAGTAAACAAAGGAAGCAACGAGCGATGATGGAAGTTGTGGAAGCAACTAGCGGCGACCACTTTGGGCACATCGAAACGGTCAGAGTCAGAAGCGTGAAGTAGTTCCATATCATAGTTAATGCTAGTTTAGCCTAAAATCCGGTCCACCTCAAGGTGCAAAACAACATTTTAGGCCACTCCCCTACTACCTCTGTCCCAAAATATAGACGTTATTTAAGGCTAGTTTAGCCTAAAAAACGTCTTATATTTTTTGACGGAGGTAGTACATAAGTAAAAGTCATCTGACAGAGAACATACTTAGCAGTCCACCAGCTCAATTAGGCCTGAATTACGCCCGCAGAGCAAACAACAAAAATCAAATCATTATGAGCCTCAAGCACAAGAAACACAGAACTCAATCTGCACAATCCAGATAATCATGTGCTTCCACCTGGGATGATTAAGCTCAAAACAACCCAAGACATGCGGTTTGTAAAGATGCTTTTCAAATAAATTATACTCCTACCTATGATAAAGAAAAGTTGATGAAATCGACAGTACACCCTCTGTTCACTAATGTAGGACGTTTTGGCAGTTCAAACCGAACTGCCAAAACGTCCTACATTAGCACATCTACA
The DNA here is from genome assembly GCF_056163025.1 of Triticum urartu. Lineage (NCBI taxonomy): Eukaryota > Viridiplantae > Streptophyta > Magnoliopsida > Poales > Poaceae > Triticum > Triticum urartu. Next base: position 113,260,794 of record NC_141876.1, read on the forward strand.
CTCAGCAAGCCCAGCTTGGACCATTTGGTGTTCTATCTCTTGGAAGGATAATAGGATGGCAACAATCAAACTCACCAAGAACAATACAAATTAATCAAGTCAATGGAGTTGTTGTCGCTGTTGAGTCAGCGCCAAAAATAGTGGTAAAAATCAAACCTTTATACTATCTCAACTTGGTCTTCAGTAACACTAACACTTCGAACATTGAATTGTTGAAAATAAATCACTTTGACCATTGCCATCTTCTTGATTTATATAAAGAGCACCAGATCTAATAAATCAGCATAAACGGTCCTGCATAGAATAAGATAGTAGAGAACTGAAATGGCTTAATCTGTGAAATTAATTCAAAATAATTTTCTCAACAGAAGGGAAACTTCGAACTGTTCCATCATCGCATATCCATAACCGTAACATTATTTTGAGGACATTCAAGCAAGACATCCCACAGTTCAAATAGAGTACCAAAAGAAGCTTTAGCAAAATGATGCATGATTTCCAAAAGTATTTCAACATCAAGCATAGGCCAAATAGTTGAATGTATGCCAGATGTGTACGTAAATAACTGAACTCAACATTGACCTCTGTAGCTAGAGAACATGTCATCAATAACACAGCAGCGAGATTGCAGTTTAGTTCAATTAGCTGTAAGCCTGTAACCATTTCATCCCATTAATGCAGAAGCCAATGTAAAGCTAGCTGAGCATTGCTGAACTGATAATTCTTGGGTGGTTCTTTTACCGAGGAGGTTATCATCATGTAGAACAGAAGAGGTTAAGACCGCAGCAAGAAATCTGACTTACCTCATTTAGCTGAGACATGCTGATCTCGCGATAAGTTCAACATACATCTGGGATGTTTAGATGATTTTGTTAGAATAGCAACTTGTATTACTAGGAGGCCAAAGCCAACATATATACATGTACAAGAGGATGCCAAAAGGCTACAATGCAAAAGACCAAAAATCATCATCAATATAACTCTTGACAGATTTAACAGGTTGTCCTTCCAAGGGATTTATCGATCAACAGCAAAGCAGGTTCTTACCATCCATATCTGAACTTGTGCCTATCCTGAGTACCCCTACATCTTTGAATCAATATTCTGAAGCCATACGAGTAATGTACTTTGAGAACATCAATATCTGAATGAAAGCGAGTATGAATGTAGTTTGAAAACATGTTCAGCATCTGATCTGTTTTTACCACTCCACGAACTCACATACCAGAATTCTCACCTTAAAAAGGACTTGCAGAGCAGTAGTGGAACCAAATTATTTGGTTGCAGCTTTATCTAAAAAGAATCATACAGCTCTTGCATCATTATACCTTAGTCACTAACAATAAAGGGAAACTCATGTAATAATTCCAATTTTATTTCTTGACACATGTACAATAGCACAATTCTTGCTGCTCAATTTACATGCCAGGCAGCAAGAGGAGCTTTTTCATGACAGGTTCACAGTTAACAAGAGATACATACACACATTCCCACCAGGGTATTATACACAAGGAAAGCACTTTCCTTGTTGAACATGCAGTATAAGATTCTTAAATTCCAGCTTCGATGAGTTTCATCTGAAGAAGATTTACCATACTTCAGAATGATCCTTCACAAGGCAATGGGCCAACCTTCATGCCTTTGGTCCGTGCAATCGCCTTCAGTTCCTCTGACACAGAGCTCACCTCGATGACCAAATGATTCAAACGGGTGGCTCGCTGTGCAAAGAGTTCGACACTGGCCACTTTAATGGCAGGGCAGCGGGAGATGTCCACGACCTCCACTGTCTGCCCACAGTGCCTAAGCAACGAGACCAGCGATTCTCCGGTAATGCCGCGGCAACCCCTAAACCTGATGTCAATCAGATTCCGGCAAGACGATAGCATGGCTCCAATCTCCTTGTCCTTCAGGGTCTCGTTGTAAGACAGATCAAGCCGGCGGAGGTGGCGCATGCTCTGGCTGAGGAACGTGAGCAGCCCAGGCTCCCGTTCAACTACGTCGCAGCTCACCAGGGCGACATCTTTGATGCCCGCCCCAATGGCCGTGCGCGCGAGAGAACGAAGCCCGTCCCCCGTGACGAGGACACAGCTTTGAAGGCGAAGCACGGCAAGACTGCCCCGGGTGTCGTAGCCTTGCTCTGCGCCGATTGCAAGGAGGTGGTCGTTGTGCAGGTCGAGAGGCAGGCGGAGGTCCAAGGTGTGCAGTGCGGCGCCGCGCCGACGGATGAACTGGAGGAGGGCCTCCCTGCTGCCGCCGTCATACACAAGTAGAGACTTGAGAGCACAGCAACGGTCAGCGGCGATGAGGAGGACGCGGTCGGCGACGGTTCGGCAAGCGCGGAGCTCAAGCTCGAGCAGGCCGGCGAGGCATCCTGAGAAGGCAGCCGACGAGGGGCCATCTCCGATGCCGTCGCAAGCGCGCAGCTGCAGCCACTGTAGGCTCCCACAGCGCTGCCATAGCCACCTGAGCCCGTGGTCGCCGGAGCGGATGCCGCACAGCGACAGCCTCTCCAGAGGCAACGCCCCTACGGCGTCGCCCTCGCCGCCGGAGTCTTCATCGGAGCTGGAACCGGCCGAGTCAACGGCAGCAACGGCGGAGTTGACAAAGGCGAAGGATTTTAGGCAGGGCAAGCACGCGAGCCAACGGAACGACAGGGGGCTGACGGCGGTGAGGTGGAGCGAGGTGAGGCCGGAGAGGGTGACGGAGACCTCCCGCAGCGCAGCGGGCGAGACGGGCGAACCGACCGAGAACCGCAGCGCTGTGAGCCTGGTGGCCGACGGCGAGGCGGACACCGCGAGCAGGACGGCGTCGGCGTCGTGAGCGGCGGCTGATGAAGCGGAGACGACGGCCAGCGCGGATAGATACGGGTAGCGCGAGAGCAGGTCAGGCAGAGGACCCGCAGCCGCGGGGGCCGATGCTCCGGTGAAGGCCGGCGGCAGGCGGAGGGTGAGGCGGGACGTGGAGGCTCGGAGGAGCGCGACCCAGCGGCGGGAGACGAGGGAGACGGCCGGGCCCGCGGCGGGTGGGAGCAGGCGGAACACCTCCTGCAGCAGGTCGTCGCAGAGCGCGGCGTCCACGTCGCCGCATGCCCCGCCACCGCTGCCGACGCGGCGGCCTCCGCCGCCGCGTCGGGGGCTTATTGGCGCCGTAGCCAGGGGGGAGACCGCGGCCACGCCTCAGCTCATCGGCACGGCGTGCCTAGGTAATTTTTCCCTCCAGGGGAATTGGGCTCCTCGGCGGCCTCAGGTGGGAAGGGGGTTGGGGAAGGTGGGGAGGGGGTTAGCTCTTGTGTGGCCGCCCGCGAGATTAGGTGGGGAAGGAGGGAGATGCCGACAAGCGAGGTGGGGGTATCGTATCGTATCAACGTCGGCGGCGTGGGCGTGCCTTCCAAAATGGTTGTGGAGGCGGCTCCGATGGATAAATCACGGGATTCAAGGCTCCATGAATGCTTTCTTCTCAGCGTTTTTTTTCTTCTTTTTCATGAAACACTTTTTTTCCGGTAATTTTACATGAAACACTTGTGTTCCCTTTACGATACAGCAGAATCGCGGCTTAAATATCATGGGTTACATCAACAGGATAGTCATCACCTCTCAAAAGAGAAAACAGGTAGTCATCATATCAAACTCGACAAGAAACATGATCTAACCCTGCATCCAACGCCGTCAGCACACGCTGGCTTGTTACAATCTCAAGAAACATGAGAAATCTCAGCTAGAATGAACTACGTGTGCATTTTAAACTTGATTTCTGAACAGATGACTAAGTCGGCCGAGGTCAAAGGAGTTAGACCTAGGCCCTGTTTGGTTCAGTTTCTATCGACGGATTCTGCTGCCGCGCAGCAGAATCTAAATTAAAGGGCGAACCCAGCAGAATCCGATTTCAGAAATCCGCTGTTAAAATCTGAACCAAAAGCGAAAGCAGCCCAAGACGTGCTTTATAAAATCTGATTCCGCTGCGGGCCAAAATCTAAAAAAATTGTATCAGCTGGTTTGTCAAATGACCTACATCTTTTTCACATCAGATTTTCCACAGTTGTTTTTCCACAGCAGATTTTTCACAGCTGCTTTTAGAAATCCACAGCCGAACCAAACAGGGCCCTAATGGCCTGCTTGAGCGTGAGGCTGTCTGTTTCAAAGTGTGCCTTACCAATTCCTAGTTGATCTGCCAAGTTTACAGCTTATAGTAGGGCCAGAGTTTCGGCATGCAGCGCGCTCGTCGTATGATCCACTGACCCAATGTGTCAAGCTAAATACCTGAAGAAGTGTTCCTACATATAATCCCCATCCTCTGTGCCCGGTCCTCGTATCGAAAGCGCCATCCACGTTGACCTTTGTTATGTCTTTGGGCGATGGAACCCACTTGCATTGATCCCTGGCTAGCTTCACTCCCTTTGAGCTCAAGAAATTCTCCCGTTGTTGACATGGTGCCTAACAGAGAACTGAAACTCTTCAACACTTTGCCCCCTCTCTCTGTGATTACGACGGTTTCGGTCTGTCCACCAAAGCCAGAGCAAGGCGATGATTGGGAGTTTCTTATCATCTCGGAATTTCACGATTGTCTGAACAACTTCTTTCGCCGAATTGAGCATAGAGAGTTGGCTCTGCTCCTCCTCAAGAAGCAACGCCCTCCATCTTTGTATGGTGAGCTTGCAATTGAAAAACAAGTGGCCATCATCCTCGAACAAATGTCCGCAGACTGCACATCTCGTGTCTAGCTCAACACCTCGTCTGTTGATGTTCATGTACATTGGGTGGCTATTCTGAGCAAGCCTCCAAGTGAAGTCGTGCACTCTAGGGGGCAGTCAACCTTCCAGATTGATCCGAAAAGTTCAGAAGCTTTCCCATTAGGTTCAGACCCCTCCCCAATCTGCTTTATGGCTTCATTTTTTATCATATTGATGTGTACCTTGCACTTAGATTTCACTGAGAAAACCCCTTTGATGTCATAGTTCCAAGACAAAAAAATCCTCCGTCTGCTCACATATTGGAATACTCAAAATGACCTGCACATCATCCGACTGAAAATAGTTTCTCACCAGTTCATCATCCCATCTCCCGGTACTATGGTCGATCAGCTCTGACGGGTCAGGATGCTCTCCCTTGATGAGACGATGGCCTGCGGGTGTCGCCACGAGGGATCCATGGGTCATCCCATATTCTCACCTTTGAGTCATCCCCAATCCTCCATATTAAGCCATCTTTCAAGACTTCCAACCCCTTCAAAATGCTTCTCCATACATAGCTCATACCACTCTTCGGTTCATCTTGAAGCACATCACCATCGGGGAAGTATTTTTCCCAAAGTACTTGCGCACACAGGGACTCGGGGTTTTGATCACCATCCTTGATTTGCTAACATTTCCACATTTAAAGACTGTAAATCACGGAATCCCAGCCCTCCTTCCTTAATTGAAAGCTTCTTTTTTGCATCCTATCCAATGCATTTTGTTTTCGTTGCTCTGTTGGTTCCACTAATAATGACAAATGAGTTGACTGGTCTCATCACACAGGGTTTTGGTAAGGTTAAAGCAGGCCATGGCATACATTGGGATCGCCTGAGCAACAACATTGACATGGTTTTCCTTGCCCGCCATGGGAAGACACCGATTGAGCCCCCCTTGGAGCCACCCAACTATTAGGTCCCTTATATATGCGAAGCATTCTTTCTTTGGCTTTCCAACATAAGATGGCTGCCCCGGGTACTTTCCATATTTTGCCTCTGATGCAAGCTGGAGTTCCTGTAGGATCAGATTTTTGAAACTTTGGCTTGCATTGGCACTAAACATAACTGAAGACTTCTCTCGATTTATCAGTTGACCCGAGCTCTCCTCATAAGTTTGAAGGATGGCATTGATGGATTGTACACTTTGCACACTAGCTTCAACAACCAGCAACGAGTCGTCTGCAAACAAGAGGTGATTTACACATGGGGTAGTAGGAGCTAGCTTGATCCCTCTGATTTGATTTTCTTCATCCGCCTTATTGAGCATAACTGAAAAACCTTATGCACATAAGAGGAAAAGGTAAGGATAAATGGGGCCGCCTTGCCTCAACTCTCTCACAGGGATAACCACATCATATATCTTGCCATTTACATTGAACTGATAAGAGACGGTGGATATGAAGGAAATATGCCCTAGAGGCAATAATAAAATTATTATTTATTTCCTTATATCATGATAAATGTTTATTATTCATGCTAGAATTGTATTAACCGGAAACTTAGTACATGTGTGAATACATAGACAAACAGAGTGTCCCTAGTATGTCTCTACTTGACTAGCTCGTTAATCAAAGATGGTTAAGTTTCCTAGCCATGGACATGTGTTGTCATTTGATGAACGGGGTCACATCATTAGAGAATGATGTGATGGACTAGACCCATCCGTTAGCTTAGCACTATGATCGTTTAGTTTATTGCTATTGCTTTCTCCACAACTTATACATGTTCCACTGACTATAAGATTATGCAACTCCCGAATACCGGAGAAACACTTAGTGTGCTATTGATACGGCTCCAATGTATCTATAATTTATGAAGTATTCATGCCATGTTTACAATAGTTTTATATGATTTTGGTATGATTTGATTAGAACTAACCCGGACTGACGCTGTTTTCAGCAGAACTACCATGGTGTTGTTTTTGTGCAGAAATAAAAGTTCTCGGAATGCGTTGAAAATCAACAGAGAATTTTTCTGGAAAATATGAAAAATACTGGAACAAAAATCTACCGGAGGGGAGTCCTGTGGGCCCCACAAGAGTGCGGGGCATGCCCACCCCGCCTGGGCGCACCCCTGTGCCTCGTGGACTTCCCGTGGGGCCCCCTGACTTATTCTCGATGCCAACCTCTCCTAAATACTCAAACCTGCAGAAATTGACCTAGATCGGAAGTTTCACCGCCGCAAGCCTCTGTAGCCATGAGAAATCAATCTAGGCCCTCTCTGGCACCCTGCCGGAGGGGGCCATCATCACCGGAGGCTATGGAGGAGGATCCCGGAGGGGCCATCATCACCATGAAGGCCAAGGACCAGAGGGAGAACCTCCCCATCCAGGGGGGAGGCCATGGAGGAGGAAGCACAAGGGGGAGAACCTCTCCTCCTCTCCCTTGGTGGCATCGGAGTGCCATCGAGAGGGGAATCATCGTCGCGGTGATCATCTTCATCAACATCACCATCATCATCATCATCATCACCCTCATCTCTTTTACGCGGTCCACTCTCCCGCACCCCGCTGTAATCCCTACTTGAACATGGTGCTTTATGCCACATATTATGATCCAATGATGCGTTGCCATCCTATGATGTTTTGAGTAGATATCCTTTGTCTTTGGGTTAATTGATGATCTAGATTGGTACGAGTTGTATGTTTTATTTTGGTGTTGTCCTATTGTGCCCTCCATGTCGCGCAAGCATGAGGGATTCCCGTTGTAGGGTGTTGCAATACGTTCATGATTCGCTTATAGTGGGTTGCTTGAGTGACAGAAGCATAAACCTAAGTAAGGGGGTTGTTGCGTATGGGATAAAGGGGACTTGATGCTTTAATGTTGTGGTTGGGTTTTACCTTAATGATCTTTAGTAGTTGCAGATGCTTGATAGAGTTCCAATCATAAGTGCATATGATCCAATAATAGGAAGTATGTTAGCTTATGCCTCTCCCTCATATGAAATTGCAATGACGACTACCAGTCTTGTTAACAATTGCCTAAGACAATTCCGAACACCGACCCATCATTATTCCACACTCACTATTTATAACATTTAGTAATATATTCTAAATTTATGATAACAACACCTACTTTCATATTTTAGCTCTCCGATACCATGCAAAGTTATCCTCTTCATACCCACACCATAGTTTTATTTCTCGTTTCTAGTTGGAAGCAAACGTTCGGTGTAACGTAGAGTCATATCAGTGGCAGATAGGACTTGAGAGAATATTGATCTTACCTTTAGTTCCGTGTGGGTTCGACACTCCATACTTATCACTTCCACCTTTGGGAATTTCTACGATGATTCCCTGCACTTGGGGATTATCAAGCTCTTTTCTGGCGCCGTTGCCGAGGAGCAATAGAGTGGGGTTGATATTTTTGTGTATGCTTGTTTGCTTTCTTCACTAAGTAGTTTTTGTTTCCCCTTTTTAGTTTTGCTTAGTTGTATGTGAAACATACAAAAAAAATTAAAAAATGAAAATACAAAAAGATTCACTTGCCTCATATGCCTAAAGAGTTTTTCAAAAAGAGAAGTGACTGGAAAGTTATGCATTGAAGAAGTGAGGGTCGACCTTGAACACTTGTGTTCATGCTCATGGGAACAATGTAAAAAAAATCATGGAAGCTTCTCTGAAAATAATTATCCCCTTGCATATATCCATTGTATTATAAAAATAATGTGCCAAGCCTTGGTTTTAGGATGATTAGATTTCTTGTTTACTTTGTGCAGTACAAAAACAGAAACTTTGGCTGTACCGCGTGAATATACATTTTTTACTAGAAAGTAAAATGGGCTGAAACTTTTTGCACATTACTTCTGTACAAATTTTTTAAATTTTCATATTTTTTTAGAATTTTTGGAGTTACAGAAGTATACTAAACTTCCAGATTACTACCGTCTGTCCTGTTTTTGACAGATTCTATTTTCTATGTGTTGATCTCTTATTTTGATGAATCTATGGGTAGTATCAGGGGGTATGAACCATGGTGAAGTTGGAATACAGTAGAATAGTTCTAATATGAAATTGGAATGAGTTTGCAACAATACCTAAAGGTAGTGGTTTGCTTTATTATACTAACGGATCTCACAAAGTTTTGGTTTTGTGTGGATGAAGTGTTCGAAGAATGAGGAGCTACCGATGTGAGAAGAATAAAGAGAGCAAGAGCTCAATCTTGGGGATGCCAAGGCACCCCAAGTAAATATTCTAAGGATACTCGAGCATCTAAGCTTGGGGATGCGCCGGTTGGCATCCCATCTTTCTTCTTCAACAATTATCGGTATACCTCAATTTTTGTTTTGTTCACATGATTTGTGTCCTTTGTGTTTTTTGTTTTTCCTTTAAGAACCATGCTAGTATGATATAGCCCTTCATTGATTTATAGAATGCTTCATGTGCTTCATTTATATCTTTTAAGTATGATCTTATAGAATTGCTCTTTGTGCTTCACTTAAATCTTTTGAGTATGGTTTTATAGAATGCTTCGTGTGCTTCACTTATATATTTTGATCTTGGATATTGTTTAGTCTATATTAATTGTAGAATTCTCCATGAACTTCACTTATATCTTTTGGAGTATGAATAATACTATCATCTAAAGTGGATTTAGAAGAAGTTTGCTCCCACTATTCCGAATGAGGATAATTTTGCTTATGTGGAGAGTAGTAAAATTTCTATGCTCGTAGATCATGAAAAGAATGCTTTATGTGATGGTTATATTGTTTAACTCATTCATGATGCTACTGAAAATTATTATGAGGGAGGAATACATGTTTGTAGGAGTTGCAATAATATCAAGTTTCCTCTCTATATGCTTAAAGTTTTGAAGTTATACTTCTTTTTCCTTCCTATGCTAGTTGATTCTTGTTCCTATAAACTATGTGCTCACAAAATCCCTAGGCATAGGAAGTGGGCTAGATTTAAATATGCTAGTCATATTCTTCATGATGCTCCCTTTATGTTTCAATTCTTATCTTTTATGTGAGCATCATTGAAATCATCATGCCTAGCTAAAAGGCATTAAAGAAAAGCGCTTGTTGGGAGACAACCCAATATTTACCCTTACTGTTTTTGTGTGTTATCATGATTAAGCTACTGTATTAATCATGTATTATAGCTTTTGCTTCAATAAAGTGCCAAGTAAGACCTTTGGGAAGACTTGGGTGAAAGTTAATGTGATCTTGCTGTAAAAAACAGAAACTTTGCGCTCACGAGATTAGCTGTCATTTTCTACAGAAGAGTGTGATTGAGTTGATTCCTTTTTCAGAAGATTAATAGAAAAATTCCTCACGTCCACCAATTTATTTCATAATTTTTGGAGTAGCAGAAGTATGGTTGCTGTTCAGATCATTACATACTGTTCTGTTTCTGACAGATTCTGTGTTCATTGCATAGTTTGCTTGTTTTCTATTTTCTATGGTTTATATTTTTCAATATAAATTGTAGAAATGATATGGTACAGAAGGCATTATGTGAGAAAAATTATGAATCTGTCTTTGACAGTACCAAAGTGAATGGTTTACTCTTTATCATACTAATCTATCTCACGAAGTTCCGTTAAGTTTTGTGTGATTGAAGTTTTCAAGCTTTGGGTGAGATATTGATATGAGGAGAATAAGGAGTGGAAATACCCTAAGCTCAGGGATGCCCCAGGCATCCCAAGGTAATATTCAAGGAAGACTCAAGCGCCTAAGCTTGGGGATGCCCCGGAAGGCATCCCCTCTTTCGTCTTCAAAATTATCGGTATACCTTACTCGGAGCTATATTTTTATTCGTCACATGATATGTGTTTTGCTTGGAGCATATTTTCAATTTTACTTGCTGTTTGAATAAAATCATTGGATATGAAATCTTGAATGAAAAAGAATCCTCCCATGGCTATTTAATTATTTGACTACTCAGTATTCTTCACTTATATCTTTTTGGAGTAGTTTGTCATTTACTCACGTGCTTCACATATATCCTATGAGTAAATGGTTGAATGAATTGAATATCATAAATTTGAATTTATATACGTTTTATATGCTTACAACATGGGGAGTAATGACTTCACACATAATAAGTATAGGTAGTAAACTTATTGGAAGTTAGCAAATGCAGAATTGGTCACTTGAACAATTCATGAAAGAATATTGAAGGAAGAGAGATTTCACATATAAATATACTATCTTGGACATCTTTTGTAATTGTGAGCACTCATTGAAATATGACATGATGAAAAGTTAATGTTGGACAAGACAACTTAATGGATTATGTTTTCCTATATTCGAAACGTTATATTGTGTTGGATCATCCAACATGTTGAGCTTGCCTTTCCCCCTCATGCTAGACAAATTCTTTGCACCAAGTACAGATACTACTTGTGCTTCCGAATATCCTTAAACCCAGTTTTTCCATGAGAGTCCACCATATCTACCTATGGATTGAGTAAGATCCTTCAAGTGAGTTGTCATTATTGCAAGCAATAAAAATTGCTCTCTAAATATGTATGATCTATTAATGTGGAGAAAATAAGCTTTGTACGATCTTGTGATGTGGAAGAAATAAAAGCAACGGACTGCATAATAAAGGTCCATATCACAAGTGGCAATATAAAGTGACGTTCTTTTGCATTAAGATTTTGTGCATCCAACCATAAAAGTGCATGACAACCTCTGCTTCCCTCTGCGAAGGGCCTATCTTTTACTTTTATCTTCTACCCTTATACAAGAGTCATGGTGATCATCACCTTTCCCTTTTTACACTTTTTTCCTTTGGCGAGCACTTTGTGTTGGAGCGATCCAAATATATATATATATATATCACTTGGATGTAGGTTTTCATAAGTTATTATTGTTGACATTACCCTTGAGGTAAAAGGTTGGGAGGCAAAACTATAAGCCCCTATCTTTCTCTGTGCCCGATTAAAACTTTGAACCCATAAATATCACATGAGTGTTAGCAATTGTGAAAGATTAAATGATAGTTGAGTATGTGGAGTTTGCTGAATCAAAGCTCTTACATAGACCCTTCCCGAAAATAAGATGAATTGCAATTGTTTGATGACTAAGAGCACGGTTTGTTAGTTTTCAAGAAAGTTTATGATCTATACTTTAACATGTGAATAGCTTGTTACTTGATCATGAGAAGTTTTATGAGTTGAGATACTGTTATGATATATAATGATGCTATAAAAAGTGATTGAAACTATCATTGATCAAACTTAAGCACTTGCTAGCATTCACACTTCGTAAATTATTTCTTTTATCATTTACCTACTCGAGGACGAGCAGGAATTAAGCTTGGGGATGCTGATACGTCTCCAACGTATCTATAATTTATGAATTATTCATGCCATGTTTACAATAGTTTTATATGATTTTGGTATGATTTGATTAGAACTAACCCGGACTGACGCTGTTTTCAACAGAACTACCGTGGTGTTGTTTTTGTGCAGAAATATAAGTTCTCGGAATGCGATGAAAATCAACAGAGAATTTTTCTGGAAAATATAAAAAATACTGGAACAAAAATCTACTGGAGGGGAGTCCCGTGGGCCCCACGAGGGTGGGGGCACGCCCACCCCCTGGGCGCGCCCTTGTGCCTCGTGGACTTCTCGTGGGGCCCCTGACTTGTTCTTGACGCCAACCTCTCCTATAAATACCCAAACCTCTAGAAAGTAACCTAGATCGGAGGTTCCACCGCCGCAAGCCTCTATAGCCACGAGAAATCAATCTAGGCCCTTTTTGGCACCCTGCCGGAGGGGGCCATCATCAACAGAGGCTATGGAGGAGGATCCCGGAGGGGCCATCATCACCATGAAGACCAAGTACCAGAGGGAGAACCTCTCCCTATACAGGGGGAGGCCATGGAGGAGGAAGCACAAGGGGGAGAACCTCTCCTCCTCTCTCTTGGTGGCACCAGAGTGCCATCGAGAGGGGAATCATCGCCGCGGTGATCGTCTTCATCAACATCACCATCATCATCATCACCCTCATCTCTTTTACGCGTCCACCCTCCCGCACCCCGCTGTAATCCCTACTTGGACATGGTGCTTTATGCCACATATTATGATCCAATGATGTGTTGCCATCCTGTGATGTTTTGAGTAGATATCCTTTATCTTTGGGTTGATTGATGATCTAGATTGGTACGAGTTGTATGTTTTATTTTGGTGCTTTCCTATTGTGCCCTCCGTGTCGCACAAGCGTGAGGGATTCCCGCCGTAGGGTGTTGCAATACATTCAAGATTCGCTTATAGTGGGTTGCTTGAGTGACAGAAGCATAAACCCGAGTAAGGGGGTTGTTGCGTATGGGATAAAGGGGACTTGATGCTTTAATGCTATGGTTGGGTTTTACCTTAATGTTCTTTAGTAGTTGCGCATGCTTGCTAGAGTTCCAATCATAAGTGCATATGATCCAAGAAGAGAAAGTATGTTAGCTTATGCCTCTCCCTCATATGAAATTGCAATTACGAGTACCGGTCTTGTTAAGAATTGCCTAAGAAAATTCCGCACACCAACCCATCATTATTCCACACTCGCTATTTATAACATTTAGTAATATATTTTAACTTTATGATAACAACACCTACTTTCATATTTTAGCTCTCCGATACCATGCAAAGTTATCCTCTTCATACCCACAACGTAGTTTTATTTGTCGTTTCTAGTTGGAAGCAAATGTTCGGTGTACATAGAGTCGTATCAGTGGCAGATAGGACTTGAGAGAATATTGATCTTACCTTTAGTTCCTTGTGGGTTTGACACACATACTTATCACTTCCACCTTTGGGAATTGCTATGATGATTCCCTGCACTTGGGGATTATCAGCTATCAAACGTCACAACGTAACTAGGTGTCTATAAAGATGCTCTACAGGTGTCTCCAATTGTGTTTGCTGAGTTGGCATAGATCAAGATTAGGATTTGTCACTCCGTATATTGGAGAGGTATCTCTGGGCCCTCTCGGTAATGCACATAACTATAAGCGTTGCAAGCAATGTGACTAATGAGTTAGTTGCGGGATGATGCATTACGGAACGAGTAAAGAGACTTCCCGGTAACGAGATTGAACTAGGTATTGAGATACCGACGATCGAATCTCGGGCAAGTAACGTGCCGATGACAAAGGGACCAACGTATGTTGTTATGCGGTTTGACCGATAAAGATCTTCGTAGAATATGTAGGAACCAATATGAGCATCCAGGTTCCGCTATTGGTTATTGACCGGAGATGAGTCTCGGTCGTGTCTACATAGTTCTCGAACCCGTAGGGTCCGCATGCTTAACGTTTGATGACGATCGATATTATGAGTTTATGTGTTTTGATGTACTGAAGGCAGTTCAGAGTCTCGGATGTGATCATGGACATGAAGAGGAGTCTCGAAATGGTCGAGAGATAAAGATCGATATATTGGAAGGCTATGTTTGGACACCAGAATGGTCCCGGATGAGTTCGGGCATTTTCCGGAGTACCGGGAGGTTACCGGAACCCCCCGGGAGTCAATGGGCCTTATTGGGCCAGGTGGAGGCCCCCCAAGCCCAATCCGAATTGGGGTGGGGGTCGGCCCCCCTTTCCTTCTCTCCCTCTCCCTCTTCCTTCTTCTCCTACTCCAACTAGGAAGGAGGGAACCTACTCCTACTGGTAGTAGGACTCCCCCCCTTGGGCGCGCCCTATGAGGGACGACCCTCTCCTCCTCCCCCCTTTATATACGGGGGAAGGGGGCACCCAATAGACACACAAGTTGATTGTTTAGCCGTGTGCGGTGCCCCCCTCCACATAATTCCACCTCGGTCATGTCGTTGTAGTGCTTAGGCGAAGCCCTGCGTCGGTAACTTCATCATCACCGTCATCACACCATCGTGCTGACGAAACTCTCCCTCGGCCTCAACTGGATCAAGAGTACGAGGGACGTCACCGAGCTGAACGTGTGCAGATCACGGAGGTGTCGTGCATTCGGTACTTGATCGGTTGGATCGCGAAGACGTTCGACTACATCAACCGCGTTACTTAATGCTTCCGCTTTCGATCTACAAGGGTACATAGACACACTCTCCCCTCTCGTTGCTATGCATCACCTAGATGGATCTTGCGAGTGCCTAGGATTTTTTTTGAAATTACTGCATTCCCCAATAGTGGCATCCGAGCCAGGTCTATGCGTAGATGTTATATGCATGAGTAGAACACAAAAGGAGTTGTGGGCGTGGGTATATACATATTTCTAACCGCCACTAGTTGTTTCTTGATTCAGCGGTATTGTTGGATGAAGCAGCCCGGACCGACATTACATGACCACGTTCATGAGGCTGGTTCTACTGACGTGCTTTGCACATAGGTGGCTGGTGGGTGTCAGTTTCTCCAACTTTAGTTGAATCGGATTCAATGAACAGGGTTCTTTCTGAAGATCAAAAAGCAATCACTATACCACGTTGTGGTTTTGATGCGTAGGTAAGAACGGTTCTTGCTAGAAGCCCGTAGCAGCCACGTAAAACTTGCAACAACAAAGTAGAGGACGTCTAACTTGTTTTTGCAGGGCATGTTGTGATGTGATATGGTCAAGACGTGATTATATAAATTGTTGTATGAGGTGATCATGTTTTCTAACACAGTTATCGGCAACTGGCAGGAGCCATATGGTTGTCGCTTTATTGTATGAAATGCAATCGCCATGTAATTGCTTTACTTTATCACTAAGCGGTAGCGATAGTTGTAGAAGCAATAGTTGGCGAGACGACAACGATGCTACGATGGAGATCAAGGTGTCAAGCCGGTGATGATGGTGATCATGACGGTGCTTTGGAGATGGAGATCAAAGGCACAAGATTATGATGGCCATATCATATCACTTATATTGATTGCATGTGATGTTTATCATTTATGCATCTTATTTAGCTTAGTACGGCGGTAGCATTATAAGATGATCTCTCACTAAATTTCTCCCTGAGTATGCACCGTTGCGACAGTTCGTCGTGCCGAGACACCACGTGATGATCGGGTTTGATAAGCTCTACGTTCACATACAACGGGTGCAAGCCAGTTTTGCACACGCAGAATACTCGGGTTAAACTTGACGAGCCTAGCATATGCAGATATGGCCTCGGAACACTAAGACCAAAAGGTCGAGCGTGAATCATATAGTAGATATGATCAACATAGTGATGTTCACCATTGAAAACTACTCCATCTCATGTGATGATCGGACATGGTTTAGTTGATATGGATCACGTGATCACTTAGATGATTAGAGGGATGTCTATCTAAGTGGGAGTTCTTAAGTAATATGATTAATTGAACTTAAATTTGTCATGAACTTAGTCCTGATAGTATTTGCATATCTATGTTGTAGATCAATTTCTCGTGTATAGCTTCCCCGTTTTATTTATGATATGTTCCTAGAGAAAACTATGTTGAAAGATGTTAGTAGCAATGATGCAGACTGATGACCCACAGGTATAGGGGATCTATTGTAGTCCTTTCGATAAGTAAGAGTGTTGAACCCAACGAGGAGCAGAAGGAAATGATAAGCGGTTTGCAGCAAGGTATTCTCTGCAAGTACTGAAATAAGTGGTAACAGATAGTTTTGTGATAAGATAATTTGTAACGAGCAACAAGTAACAAAAGTAAATAAGGTGCAACAAGGTGGCCCAATCCTTTTTGTATAAAAGGACAAGCCTGGACAAACTCTTATATGATGTAAAGCGCTCCCGAGGACACATGGGAATATCGTCAAGCTAGTTTTCATCACGTTCATATGATTCGCGTTCGGTACTTTGATAATTTGGTATGTGGGTGGACCGGTGCTTGGGTACTGCTCTTACTTGGACAAGCATCCCACTTATGATTAACCTCTATTGCAAGCATCCGCAACTACAACAAAAGTATTAAGGTAAACGTAACCATATCATGAAACATATGGATCCAAATCAGCCCCTTACGAAGCAACGCATAAACTAGGGTTTAAGCTTCTGTCACTCTAGCAACCCACCATCTACTTATTACTCCCCAATGCCTTCCTCTAGGCCCAATAATGGTGAAGTGTCATGTAGTCGATGTTCACATAACACCACTAGAGGAGAGACAACATACATCTCATCAAAATATCGAACGAATACCAAATTCACATGACTACTAATAGCAAGACTTCTCCCATGTCCTCAGGAACAAAAGTAACTACTCACAAAGCATAAACATGTTCATAATCAGAGGGGTATTAATATGCATATAGGATCTGAACATATGATCTTCCACCAATTGAACCAACTAGCATCAACTACAAGGAGTAATTAACACTACTAGCAACCTACTAGAACCAATCCCGGACTTGGAGACAAGAATTGGATACAAGAGATGAACTAGGGTTTTGAGATGAGATGGTGCTGATGAAGATGTTGATGGAGATTGCCCTCTCCCGATGAGAGGAGCGTTGGTGATGACGATGGCGATGATTTCCCCCTCCGGGAGGGAAGTTTCCCCGGCAGAATAGCTCCGCCAGAGCCCTAGATTGGTTCCGCTAAGGTTCCGCCTCGTGGCGGCGGAGTTTCGTCCGAGAAGATGGCTTATGATTTTTTCCCATCGAAAGACTCCATATAGCAGAAGATGGCCACCGGAGGGCCACCAGGGGGGCACAAGGTAGGGGGGCGCGCCCAGGGGGGTAGGGCGCGCCCCCACCCTCGTGGGAAGGGTGTGGCCCCCTGGTGAAGTTCTTGCTCTCAGTATTTTTTATATATTTGGAAAACGTCTTCCGTGCAGTTTCATGACTTTTGGAGCTATGCAGAATAGGTCTCTAATATTTGCTCCTTTTCCAGCCCAGAATCCCAGCTGCCAGCATTCTCCCTCTTTATGCAAACCTTGTAAAATAAGAGAGAATAGGCATAAGTATTGTGACATAATGTGTAATAACAGCCCATAATGCAATAAATATCGATATAAAAGCATGATGCAAAATGGACGTATCAACTCCCCCAAGCTTATACCTCGCTTGTCCTGAAGCGAAAAGCCGAAATCGAAAAAATATGTCCACATGTTTAGAGATAGAGGTGTCGATAAAAAATAAAATACGGTCATGAGGGCATCATGATCATTCTTAGAACAACAACTTATATAATTCTTGTCATATAATCTCTAATACTAGAGTAATAATTCAATCACAATATCAAGTATGAATCGTAAACTTCATTAAAACTAACAAACTATAATCTCAGTCACTGAAGCAATTGCAATTTATCATAACATAGGAAAGAGTCAATGTATAAGAGCTTTTCAGCAAGTCCACATACTCAACTATCATATAGTCTTTCACAATTGCTGACACTCACGCAATACTTATGAGTATGGAGTTTTAATTGGACATAGAGAAAGATAGGGGCTTATAGTTTTGCCTCCCAACATTTTACCTCAAGGGTAATGTCAACAGTAGTAGTTCATGAAAACTCACATACAATTAGCCATATATACCAGGATCTTTCCAACATATTGTTCTTGCCAAAGGATAAAGTGTAAAAAGGAGGGGTGAAAATCACCATGACTCTTATGCAATGTAGGAGATAAAAGTAAAAGATAGGCCCTTCGCAGAGGGAAGCAGAGGTTGTCACGCGCTTTTATGGTTGGATGCACAAAATCTTAATGCGAAAGAACGTCACTTTATATTGCAACTTGTGATATGGACCTTTATTATGCAGTCTGTCGCTTTTATTACTTCCATATCACACGATCATATAAAGCTTATTTCCTCCACACCAATCAATCATATATATTTAGAGAGCAATTTTTATTGCTTGCACCGATGACAACTTACTTGATGGATCTTACTCAATCCATAGGTAGATATGGGGGACTCTTGTGGCAAGACTGGTTTAAGGGTATTTGGAAGCACAAGTAGTATCTCTACTTGGTGCAATGAATTTGGCTAGCATGAGGGGGAAAGGCAAGCTCATCATGTTGGAAGATCCAAGACAATATAATTTATCTCAGATGTAAGAAAACATAACCCATTACGTTGTCTTTCTTGTCCAACGTCAACTCTTTAGCATATCATATTTTAATGATGCTCACAATCATAAAAGATGTCCAAGATAGTATATTTATATGTGAAGACCTCTCTTTCTTTATTACTTCCTATTAATTGCAACGATGACCAAAACTATGTTTGTCAACCCTCAGCAACTTTTATTCATCATACTTTTCTATGTGAGCTCATTACTCTCCATAAGACTCACATGATCTCTTTGTTTCTTTTTATTTCTTTCTCTTTTCTTTTATTCACTTAGGAGCATGGAAAAATAATCAAGCCCTTGACTCAACACTAATCTTTATTATATAGCTCACGGACTCGATTACATAGAAGGATAATAAAGCAAAACTCACAACTAGATCACACTAAGAACTTTTATTCTACTAGATCAAGATATTACCAAAATGATCGAACTAAGAAAAACGGTAAAGATAAAAGTGATGGTGATACGATACCGGGGCACTCCCCCAAGCTTGGCAGTTGCCAAGTGGAGTGCCCATACCATGTGATTATGTCTCTCTTGTTGGTGAAGAAGGTGGGGATGTTGATGATGGATAGTCGCACATCGAGCGTAGGAGGTCTTCTAACTTGCGGATAATGCCCTTGAGTGCGATGATATGCTCCTTCAACAAAATATTTTCACGTGTGAGATACTTATTTTGTATACGAGCTAACTCAATCATCTTGAAAGCTTCGATTTCTGTTGGGGTAAGAAGATTGTGATCCAGTTGAAGGGTGTCTTTTATTGCCGGAACTTGGTCCTCCATGGCCTTCTTGATCCCTTCATCCTTGTTGATCTCCATGGGTTCTTCTCTCTTTAGCTCTATCTTCATTAGCCAAGCATCGTTTCCCTCATGGTTGGAGGAGGAGGGAGATGACATAGTGCCTGGCCTTGACAACCCTGATAGAAAACAGCTCGAAACAAAGACATGAGATTTTTTTGTAATACGGGAGTTAAAACCCCCGGGAGGTTATCTAATGAATTTTTACTGACCAAAATACGTGTCGTGTACGAAAACAGAGTCCGGAGAGCACACGAGGTGCCCACGAGGTAGGGGGCGCGCCCAGTAGGGTAGGGCGCGCCCTCCACCCTCGTGGAGCCCTCGTGTCCTTCCCGGACTGCTGCTTATTTTTCTATTTTTCTAAATATTCCAAAACGGAGAAATATTGCCTTAAAAACTGTTTTGGAGTCGGTTTACTTACCGTACCACATACCTATTCCTTTTCGGAGTCTGAAACGTTCTAGAAAGTGTCCCTTATGTATTCCTCTGGGGTTACGGTTTCAATAACATTGGTTTCAACATTTATGGGATTACCTGAGATATAGTGTTTGATTCTTTGACCGTTCACCACCTTCGGATTTGTGCCTTCGAAGTTGTTGATTTTTATGGCACCGGAACGGTAGACCTCCTAGATAACGTAAGGACCTTCCCATTTAGAGAGAAGTTTTCCTGCAAAAAATCTTAAACAGGAGTTGTATAGCAATACATAATCACCTACATTAAACTCACGCTTTTGTATCCTTTTGTCATGCCATCTTTTAACTTTTTCTTTAAACAACTTGGCATTTTCGTAGGCTTGGGTTCTCCATTCATCAAGTGAGCTAATATCAAATAACCACTTCTCACCGGCAAGTTTAAAATCATAATTAAGTTCTTTAATAGCCCAATAAGCCTTGTGTTCTAGTTCGAGAGGTAAGTGACATGCTTTTCCATAGACCATTTTATACGAAGACATACCCATAGGATTTTTATATGCAGTTCTATATGCCCATAATGCATCATCAAGTTTCTTGGACCAATTCTTTCTAGACCTATTAACAGTCTTTTGCAAAATTAATTTGAGTTCTCTATTACTCAATTCTACTTGACCACTAGACTGAGGGTGATAAGGAGATGCAATTCTATGATTAACATCATATTTAGCAAGCATTTTACGGAAAGCACCATGAATAAAATGTGAACCACCATCAGTCATTAAATATCTAGGGACTCCAAATCTTGGAAAAATAACTTCTTTAAGCATTTTAATAGAAGTGTTATGATCAACACTACTAGTTGGAATAGCTTCTACCCACTTAGTAACGTAATCAACAACAAGTAAAATATGTGTATAACCATTAGAGGAAGGAAAAGGTCCCATATAGTCAAAGCCCCAAACATCAAATGGTTCAATAACAAGTGAATAATTCATAGGCATTTCTTGACTTCTGCTAATATTACCAATTCTTTGACATTCATCAGAAGATAAGACAAACTTACGGGCATCCTTCAAGAGAGTAGGCCAATAAAAACCAGATTGCAGTACCTTATGTGCAATTCTATCTCCAGCATGGTGTCCTCCATAAGCTTCGGAGTGACACTTACGTAGGATCTGTTCCTGTTCATGCTCAGGTACACAACGTCTAATAACACCATCTACTCCTTTATAAAGATGTGGGTCATTCCAAAAGTAATGCCTCAAATCATAGAAGAACTTTTTCTTTTGCTGGTATGTGAAACTAGGTGGTATAAACTTAGCAACAATGTAATTAGCATAATCAGCATACCATGGAGCAGTATGAGAACCATTTATGACATTTAATTGCTCATCAGGAAAGCTATTATCAATAGGTAGTGGGTCATCAAGCACATTTTCTAACCTAGACAAGTTGTCTGCAACGGGGTTCTCAGCTCCTTTTCTATCAACAATATGCAAATCAAATTCTTGTAGGAAGAGAACCCATCTAATAAGTCTAGGTTTAGCATCTTTCTTTTCCATAAGATATTTAATAGCAGCATGATCAGTGTGAATAGTTACTTTACAATCAACAATATAAGGTCTAAACTTATCACAAGCAAATACAACTGCTAAGAATTCTTTTTCAGTAGTAGCATAATTTCTTTGAGCATTGTCTAGAGTTTTACTAGCATATTGAATAACCTTTAGTTTCTTATCAACTCTTTGTCCTAGAACAACACCTACAACATAGTGACTAGCATCACACATAATTTCAAAGGGTAAATTCCAATCAGGTGGCTGAACAATAGGTGCAGAAATCAGTGTTTTCTTAAGTATTTCAAATGCTTATACACAGTCATCATAAAAGACAAATGGTATATCTTTTTGTAATAAATTAGTCAGAGGCCGAGAGATTTTTGAGAAGTCCTTAATGAACCTCCTATAAAAACCGACATGACCAAGGAAACTTCTTATACCTTTGATGTCCTTGGGACATGGCATCTTTTCAATAGCATCAACCTTGGCTTTATCAACTTCAATACCTCTTTCAGAAACTTTATGCCCCAAGACAATACCTTCATTAACCCTAAAGTGGCACTTTTCCCAATTAAAGACAAGATTAGTTTCTTCACATCTCTGCAAAACTCGATCAAGGTTGCTCAAGCAATCATCAAAAGAAGATCCATAGACGGAAAAGTCGTCCATGAGAACCTCACAAATCTTTTCACAAAAGTCAGAGAATATAGCCATCATGCATCTTTGAAAGGTAGCAGGTGCATTACATAAACCAAAAGGCATACGTCTATAAGCAAAAGTACCAAAAGGGCATGTAAAAGTAGTCTTTGATTGATCTTTGGCTGACACATGTATTTGAGAGAAACCAGAGTAACCATCTAGAAAGCAAAAATGTGTATGTTTGGACAATCTTTCTAGCATTTGATCGATAAAAGGTAAGGGGTAATGATCCTTTTTAGTAGCCTTATTTAATTTGTGGAAATCAATTACCATCCTATAACATATAATAATTCTTTGAGGAATCAATTCATCTTTATCATTAGGAACAACAGTAATACCTCCCTTCTTAGGGACACAATGGACAGGGCTTACCCATTGACTATCAGCAACGGGATAAATTATACCTGCCTCAAGGAGCTTTAGTATCTCCTTTCTTACCACTTGTTTCATTTTAGGATTCAGCCGGCATTGATGATCACGAACTGGTTTAGCATCTTCTTCCAAATTAATTTTATGTTGACATAGAGTGGGACTAATGCCCTTAAGATCATCAAGACCGTACCCAATAGCAGCGCGATGCTTCTTCAGAGTTTTCAATAATCTCTCTTCCTCATGCTCTGAAAGGTTAGCACTAATAATAACAGGATATATCTTTTTCTCATCAAGATAAGCATATTTAAGAGTATCAGGTAATGGTTTAAGCTCAAACACGGGATCACCCTTTGGTGGAGGAGGATCCCCTAGGATTTCAACAGGTAAATTATTTTTCAGAATAGGTTCCTGTTTAAAGAATACTTCATCTAATTCCCTTCTTTCATTCATAAACATATCATTTTCATGGTCTAGCAAGTATTGTTCTAAAGGATCACTAGGAGGTACGGCAATAGAAGCAAGACCAATAATTTCATCCTTACTAGGTGAGGGAGTCCTGGATTAGGGGGTATCCGGACAGCCGGATTATATCCTTTGGCCGGACTGTTGGACTATGAAGATACAAGATTGAAGAGTTCGTCTCGTGTCCGGATGGGACTCTACTTGGCGTGGAAGGCAAGCTAGGCTATACGGATATGTATATCTCCTCCTTTGTAACCGACCTTGTGTAACCCTAGCCCCCTCCGGTGTCTATATAAACCGGAGGGTTTTAGTCCGTAGGACAACATACAATCATACCATAGGCTAGCTTCTAGGGTTTAGCCTCTCCGATCTCGTGGTAGATCAACTCTTGTAATACTCATATCATCAAGAATAAATCAAGCAGGACATAGGGTTTTACCTCCATCAAGAGGGCCCGAACCTGGGTAAAACATCGTGTTCCCTGCCTCCTGTTACCATCCGCCTTAGACGTACAGTTCGGGACCCCCTACCCGAGATCCGCCGGTTTTGACAGCGACATTGGTGCTTTCATTGAGAGTTCCTCTGTGGCATCGCCGTAAGGAAGGATGCCTCGTCTCGTTGTTAAAAGAAACATTACCACCGGGGGAGCTCTCGGTGTCGGCCAAACTCTCCGGCTAAGCAGTTTCGTCATGACTGCTTGTTCGGCCGCTGCACCGACAATGGCTTCTCGGGTCATCAAAAACCGCCTCCACGTCGGCTCGGAAGTCGCCGAGCAGATGGATCCAATGGAGCTCTCTTCCCTAAACGAACTCTTGGATCGCGTCGCCGCCTTGGGAGTCGCTATGAACTATGATCGGATTGGGCTTAAACCCGATCAAAGGGAGATTCACTCTCCATCGGTCACCCATCATGTTGCGGTGGTGGAGGAACAATGCGGCAACTCTTCCTCTATTTTGAGGACTAACTATGTCCGGATTCCTGAGCTCTTCGAGCCGGATACCCACTTACGGGAGGACATTACCCAAGCCCTGAACCTAGAATCAGGCAGCGGGCCAAATTTATCGAGTAACACTCCGGAACCCGAACTTCCAAGATTGGAAACTCCTCGGCCCCTGGGTCTCAGATCGGGTAGGGATTCGGACTCAAATACACCCACCCACCCGGACATAAACGATCTTTCCCACATCAGGCAAGAGCCCCATGAAACAGTACATCATTATTGGGCCAGATTCCTCCTTGTGATGAACAAGGTTAAGGACTGTCGCGAGGAAGATGCAGTCTCACTTTTCTGCAATAATTGCACGGACAAGGGAATCCTTAACGCCTTAAGTCACCGTGACATATCACGCTTTGCTGACTTGGTGTCCATAGTACGAAAGTACTGTGCGATGGAAAGCGCCTGGAAAACCGAAACGAAATTTTGGGATAATCCGGCTCCGAATATACACCCAGTGTGAAGTAAAAGGGTGCACTATCATAAGACGCCCGAGCTAGTTGCAAAGAAACAAAAACCCTCTATAGGGCATGGAACCGTACTGGAGGGATGGCTTAACAGACCCTGCAAAATTCACAGTACAACGGATACAATACCAACACACAGCCTTAGAGCATGTTGGATACTCCGGCAAGTGGCCGAAAGTGGTGAGGATCTTCTTATCCCAAATGCCACAGAGCACCATCCCGTGGATAATAAAACAGTGTTAACAGTCTTTGAGACCTTTGCGTCAAATAATAGGCGCAAGCGAACACTCCGCAGCATGGCCGAAATCTGCCACGTAGCAGCAATAAATCCATGGAGTGACACGGCTATTACCTTCAATGCGAGTGACGAACCTAAATTCCGAACAGCCCGAGCACCAGTTGCACTGGTCCTCAGTCCCATTGTGGACGGCTTTCGACTCACCAAAGTACTCATGGACGGCGGCAGCGGATTAAACCTCACTATGAGGACACTCTTTAAAAAATGGAAATAGACTAGAACCGCATTGAGCAAAGTAGCACAACCTTCAGGGGAATCATACCCAGTCGGGAGGCACGATGCACTGGGAAAATCACACTAGATGTGGTATTCGGTACGCCAGAGAATTACAGGTCCGAGGAAATTACATTTCAAGTGACCCCGTTCAGCAGTGGATACCACGCCCTTTTAGGACGTGAGGCGTTCACGATCTTCCAAGCCGTACCCCATTATGGGTACATGAAGCTCAAAATGCCCGGGCCCAATGGAATCATCACCCTCGCTAGTGATCCGGACACAGCACTCTGAGCCGAAAACAAAACAGCCACACTAGCCCTCGAGGCATTATCCGTAGCCCTGTCGGTCGAGGAGCTAACCATGCTACGCTCCACAGTGGACAGGGACGACATGATACTCGATAAGAGATCCAAGTCCACCTCTTTTAAACCAGCGGATGAAATAGTCAAATTCCAAGTCCACCCAACGGACCCTACAAAAATAGCCTCCATCGGGGCACAGTTAAAACCCGTCGTGGACGCCGCACTACGAGAGTTCCTGCGCGAGAATTGGGACATATTCGCCTGGCACCCCTCAGACATGCCAGGAATCCCACGCAGGCTGGCCGAGCATAGCCTAAATATCCTAAAGGGATTCAAGCCGGTCAAGCAAGCTCTTTGGCGTTTCTCCGAACCCAAGAGACATGCCATGGGAGAGGAACTAGCCAAGTTATTAGAGGCCGGATTCATCAGAGAGATAAAACACCCGGATTGGCTAGCAAACCTGGTGATGGTACCAAAGAAGGATAAATCCTGGCGACTTTGTGTCGATTTCAAGGACCTCAATAAAGCTTGCCCAAAGGATCCCTTCCCCCTCCCCCGCATCGACCAAATTATCGATGCTACCACAGGACACAAGTCATTGTGTTTCCTCGACGCATACTCCGGTTACCACCAAATCAAGATGGCGGAGTCCGACCAAGCCGCAACGGCATTCATGACACCATACGGTCCCTTCTGTTTCAACACAATGCCTTTTGGGCTCAAAAACGCCGGCGCAACATATCAGCGCATGATTCAGACATGTCTGGAGAAACAAATCGACAAAACAGTAGAGGCATACGTAGACGATGTGGTCGTCAAAACCAAACACGTCGACTCTTTGATAGATGACTTGAGGCTCACATTCGACAACCTCCGAACATACGACATTAAGCTCAATCCGGAAAAATGCGTTTTCGGCGTACTGGCCGAAAAGCTCCTGGGTTTCATTGTCTCCAGTAGAGGTATTGAAGCTAACCCGGCCAAAATCCGAGCTTTGTCACAGTTGGCTACCCCAATAGACCTCAAACAAATCCAGAAGTTAACAGGATGCGTGGCGGCTCTAAGCCGCTTTATCTCCCACTTAGGAGAAAAGGCTTTACCCCTTTATTGCCTCCTCCGGCGCACCGAACACTTTGAGTGGACGGACGCTGCCACAGCCGGATTGGAAGAAATAAAGGCCATTTTGGCAACCAACCCAATCCTGGCCGCGCCAAACATCGGCGAACCAATGTTGTTGTACATTGGGACAACCCATCAAGTTGTAAGCGCAGTGCTCGTCGTTGAACGAGAAGCTGACGGACATAAATTCCCTCTTCAAAAGCCGGTATACTATGTTCCACTGTCCTCACTCCATGCAAATCACGGTACCCGCATTATCAAAAGATAGCCTACGCGGTATTCATGGCATCCCGGAAGTTGCGACACTACTTTAAAAAGTGTTCGATTACAGTAGCCTCGGAAGTGCCACTTAATGATATTATAAAGAACCGCGACGCTACAGGCCGGATTGCCAAATGGGCTATTGAGCTCCTCCCGTTCGACATAACATACAAACCTCGACGAGCCATTAAGTCGCAAGTATTGGCTGACTTTGTCGCCGAATGGACGGAGGCCGAACTCCCTAAAGTGTACGACGCATACTCCAATTGGATCATGCACTTCGACGGTTCTAAAATGCCGGCTGGTCTAGGGGCTGGCGTCGTCCTGACGTCCCCAACCGGAGATAACGTTCAGTACGTACTGCAAATATTGTACACAGACTCCAACAAGGCAGCCGAATACGAAGCTCTGTTGCATGGTCTTTGGATGGCAGTCTCCATGGGTATTCAACGCCTGGAGGTGCGTGGGGATTCAAACCTTGCAATATCCCAAATAAATGGAGACTTTGACGCCAAGGATCCGTAAATGGCGGCCTACCGAAACGCCGTCCTAAAAATGTCAGCTCGGTTCGAGGGGCTCGAATTTCACCATGTGGCTCGGGAAAACAATCAGGCAGCGGATATCCTCGCCCGCATCGGTGCAAAACACGATGCGGTCCCCCCCAACATCTTTCTGGAAAGGCTGTTCAAGCCATCCGTAGTATGGGAAGGGGACACCGGTAACCATAGTCCGGACCCGGCCAAAATGCCCGATACCGAATACTCTGACACAATCGGAGGCCCCGCCACCGAAATCACACCTTGAGCCCACGTAATAATGGCCATTATAGCCCCGTGGACAGAACCATTCCTGGCCTACCTAACTAGGCAGGAACTTCCAGAGGACCAAAATGAGGCACGCTGCATAGTGCGGCGATCTAAGGCCTACAGGGTCCACGAGGGAGAATTGTATAAAAAAAGCACTACCGGAGTCCTTCAATGATGCATCTCCAAAGAGGAAGGGCGAAACCTTTTGGCAGAAATCCACGCCGGACTCGGCGGTCACCACGCCGCAGCCCGGGCTCTTGTAAGCAAGGCCTTCCGTACAGGATTGTATTGGCCAACGGCCCGGGCAGATGCATAGGACTTGGTCCAACGTTGCGCCGGTTGCCAGCTCTTTGCAAATCAAAGCCACATGCCACCCACCGCCCTTCAAACAATCCCCATTACGTGGCCCTTCGCGGTCTGGGGGCTTGACATGGTTGGACCCCTTAAAGGGGGAACCCACAAGAAAAAATACTTACTGATCATGGTGGATAAATTCACCAAATGGATAGAGGCCTAGCCTGTTAAAACAACCGAATCCGGACCAGTGATAGACTTCATATCTAGGGTCGTACACCATTATGGTGTCCCCCACAGCATCATCACGGACAACGGCACAAACTTCACAGCCGATGAGGTAAAACTCTGGTGCAGCAAAATGGGCATCAAGCTCGATTATGCTTCAGTCTATCACCCACAAACCAACGGCCAAGTCAAGCGAGCAAACGATCTTATAATGAGTGGCATTAAACCCAGATTAGTGTGTTCCTTAACGGAGTCTAACACGCACTGGGTAGAGGAGCTCGACTCCGTACTCTGGGGGCTGCGGACCACGCCGAATCGTAGTACCGGATACACACCCTTCTTTATGGTGTACGGCGTAGAGGTAGTCTTGCCCTGTGACATAATTCATGACTCACCTCGAGTGCGCATGTACGAAGAAAGAGAAGCCGAACTCGATCAGCAGGATAGTCTGGACACCCTGGAGGAGGAGCGCGACGTAGCCAAAGCCCGTTCCGCATTTTATCAGCAACAGGTTCGCAGATACCAAACCAGAGAAGTACGGGCCAAAACTTATAACGTTGGCGAACTAGTTCTACGCCTGCCGGATAAGAAAAAGAACAAGCTCGAGCCCAAATGGGAAGGTCCCTTCATTATTGACCAAGTTCTGACCGGTGGAGCGTATCGACTGCGGGATGCATCGACTAGTCGACTCGAGCCGAACCCATGGAACGCGGCCAGGCTCCGAAGATTATACGCCTAGCGCCGGACCCTATGTTCGTCCCCTCCCTTTGTCCATTTTTTGCATATACATTATCTGTCTTGTTTTTCTTTCTCCTTTTCTTTTATTATTTCTCTAGGCCTTTAAGGGCCAACTTGCGCTTGCACATTATAGATGCACTAGCCGCGCTCATAATACCTGGGGGCTTCTTTCACAGAAGCTTAATTATTAATCTGGGCCTCAGGCCCCGAACATGTGTCATGCTTCCGCATGTACCTTTTTTCGCCATTATATGCATCGATATGACTTAAGTTTTGGCCAAGCTGGGTTGCCTGGCTCTTGTATTTATGCCCTACTTTCTCGTTAATTCGGCTAGGGCATAAGGGGAGCACCTCTGCGATTGTTACTGCCGGGTCAGCCGGACATGTACCTCAGACTGGGTGAAGCCGAAAGCTAGCGTTCTTAAGGGAATATTCGATCGGTGAACAAAAGATGATTTTTATTTATTGTCCATATCTGCCCCCAAATGTTTTTCCTGCGTTTCCTATCGTAGTCCGGACATGCACTTTTTTAGGGCATGCTTACCCAGGGAAAGGAACCCTTAACGGAACTATTCTCCCTGGAAGATGTTTCTTACTACCCATGTAATATAACATAACTAGTTGGGCACTTGTCTATTCAAGCACTTATGACCCCTACACCTGGTCTCCACGCATACCCCGGTTCTTATATAACTGCGCGGGTATTCGGATACACTCCAGACTATCGGGTCCCGAGGTTGAAGCGAAAAGGTTCGCCAAGACAAATGATCTACAATCCGGCTAGAAGGCATTATACATGTCACTTTCATTACATAGTCATGCAGACTGACTAAATTCCTCTTCTATACCATCCAACAGGCGGTCTAGCTTACAATCCTGTTGGGAATACTTTGCGGCTAATTCTACTTGCCCATAAACTAAGCTAACGGGGATCTCTTTTCCGTCGGGCCCCACAGGTCCGACCTCGGCCATGTGATTTGGGTCTGCCTTGGTATACCGCGTCTTCACCATGGCCCAGGCTTCTCTGGCACCCTGTCGGCAGGCCGATATCTTCCATAATCGGAAGCACCGCCGTGCTCCCTTGAGCTTCTCTGCAAGCTCTACAACGCCCTCTGGCAGGGAGACGGACGGCCACAAGGCCTGGGCAACACCCTGCATCACATGTCGAACTTGTTCGTGCAGATGTGACAGCTCGGATAGAAGATCACCCGCAGACCCGGGCATTTCCTCCGCGGGACAACTTGTCAGCATACCTACAGACATAACGCTGTTAGTCGACTTGTTCGCCGAACTCCTTTAAAAGGATTCATTCAAGCACTTACTGAAAATGCCGCGCCGAAGCCGCTTATTCTCCTTCTCGGAGTCTACAAGCTGGCCCCGAACGTCTTTTAGTTCCACACTTAGCTTAATATTGGCGTATTGGAGATTGTTTTTCTCCCGCCTAACCTCAGTCAGCACGTGTTTGCCAGCCTCTAGGTGTCGCATAACATGTTGGTCCTCCGGATTTTCTCCGGATTCATCTGCAACATCTATTGTTAGATCTGCAGCCCTGCCGCACATTATATGGTAACCATCATTCTTTAAAGTAAATGTTACCAGCAGGTGACTTTTTCGGTTCCTGCAATGCAGCCACAGTAGCCCGCAGTTGGGTCTTGCATTCCTCTAGCTCCTGTGATAGCCTAGTATTCTTCTCTGTAAGAACCTGCACAATAAAGATGATCCTTAAATCAGTTCTGCTAACTGTTTCAAGTCTCAGGGGCTACTGATACATATAAATCATCAGATTTACTTACCCGTACATCCTTTACATGTTGATCCGTGGCTCTGGCTAGACCATCTTGAGTAGCTCGGAGGTACGCCTCTCCAGAATTGAAGGCATCAAATGCCTCTGGTGAGAAACAAGCGTCACGGAGTACGGCCCGGCGGCGCCTATGATTCATGGCGCTTTCCACCTCTGAGTTTGTAGCGGATAATCTATCTGCATCCTTTGTAGGGGGATTATCCGGTGCCCGCCTGATATCGGCTTCCGCCTCTATGTCCGGTCCTGGCGCCCGGCTAGTGGAAGCGTGATTAGTAACACCGCCGGACATATTCTGGTGAGCGTTTTTTCTGTTAAAGAAACACGGGCGTCATTATATTTCGAGAAAGATGACAACCACGGAGCGGGGTTTGTCATACCTTTGCGCCGGCATCTCCGTCCTGACCGCCTTCCTTTTTGGCCTACCCGGCCTCGGTGCCTCCTGTTGGCGCGTTGCTGCGGGTTTGGCAGGGCGTCCCGAATGCCTTCCCTGTAAAAATGCCATGTGTATATGGTGGGTGAAGTGTCTAAAAGGGGATCCTAGTTTTGGAGTTGGGAATTTTGGTTTTTCTTACGTGCGATGCAGGGAGCAATCCGGGATAGTCGGCCATAATGGCCACTATCGGTGTCAAAACCAGCGGATCTCGGGTAGGGGGTCCCGAACTGTGTGTCTAGGCCAGATGGTAACATGAGGCAAGGGACACGAAGTTTTACCCAGGTTCGGGCCCTCTCGATGGAGGTAAAACCCTACGTCATGCTTGATTAATATTGATGATATGGGTAGTACAAGAGTAGATCTACTACGAGATCGGAGAGGCTAAACCCTAGAAGCTAGCCTATGGTATGATTGTTGTTGTGTATGTTGTCCTACGGACTAAAACCCTCTGGTTTATATAGACATCGGAGAGGGTTAGGGTTACACAAAGTCGGTTACAATGGTAGGAGATCTACATATCTGTATCGCCAAGCTTGCCTTCCACGCCAAGGAAAGTCCCTTCCGGACACAGGACGGAGTCTTCAATCTTGTATCTTCATAGTCCAGGAGTCCCGCTGAAGGTATAGTCCGGCCATCCGGACACCCCCTAATCCAAGACTCCCTCAGTAGCCCCCGAACCAGGCTTCAATGACGATGAGTCTGGCACGCAGATTCTCTTCGGCATTGCAAGGAGGGTTCTCCTCCAAATTCCGTGTACCTGTTGAATAAAGTCCGGTTTCTTGTAGATGTTGCGCTCCTTGGCTTCTACGCCCAATAATGGCCGCTTCCCACGTGTCAAACGAATATGAAAAGTCTGAGTGTTTTTACATTCACACCCCTAGCCGCGTAAATGAGCTGACCTATTTAAGGGGACGAGGATTTAGATCCAAACCACATCTTCCCCCCTTCGTGAGTGTTCATCAGAGCGCATCCGACAAAGGTCCATTCCACCATGGCCAGCCGTCGCGACTCCTCCTCTCGCCCTTCCAGCCCTCAGCCTGGATATTGGGAGAGATGCTCCATCCCGCATAGCGAGCTAGTGACGCTCCAGACCAAGGGATTTCTCCCCCCGGCCTATATGGTCCCGGTTCGAGCCGGCCTTGCCATCTATAATGACGGAGAGCAAGCGGAGAGTGCCCCTAATCCCTCCAAAGGAGAGCGGGTGTGCCTCGTCCCTTATTTAATAAGGGGGCTCGGATTTCCAATCCATCCATTTCTTCGGGGGCTCCTGGAGTTCTATGGCCTCCAGCTACACAATCTCACGCCTGCCTCCGTATTGCATATCACGGGCTTCATAGCCCTCTGCGAGCTGTTTTTGGGTATCGAGGCTCATTTCGGGCTATGGAAAAGGTTATTCTGCCTTGTGCCCCGCTCTAAGGAGGGGTCAATGTATCAAGTGGGCGGAGCCGAAGTGTGGCGCATTGCCGGGACCGGATATCTGTCCGGAACCCCAAAGAAGGCGTCCGAAGACTGGCCCTCGGAGTGGTTTTATATAGAAGACGTCCCGCTGCCGGATCCTGTCTGGATCGGCCTCCCTAAATTCGACAGTGCTCCCTTAAAGAAGCGCCTAAGCTGGCATCCACGGATCCCTCAGAGGGAAAGTGAAAAGGACATCATTTACCTGATGGGCCGAATAAGATTGTTAGCCCATTCCGGACTAACCATGATCGGGGTTATGGCCGAATGCATTATGCGGGGGGGGAGGGGGGGTGCAACTGCTTCAGTATAGAAGCCACCCCATGTGGGACTTCAACGGGGAGGACGACGCCACCCGCTAGGGCCGTAAGGGGCCGGATTCAGCTGCCACTCTACTAAAGATCTTGTCCACTTTGTATAAGGGAGAAGAGGAGGAATTTCTCCACGTCAACCCACAGGGTGGATTCTCTATGCACAATCCCCCAAGCTGGGTAAGCGGTCGCATTTACTTGCCCATCCGTTTTGTATTCCCATTGTTAAATATTCAGTCTGACGACTTCAACGCAGGAACTGCGCCGGGCTGTTAAGGAAATAAGCAGCCCTCCTCCACAACCCGAGGACCCAGGATGGTCCCTCAACCGGCCTCTCAAGAGGATCCGGACATATCTGTGGAGCTGATTGATGGAGTGTTCCATCAATTGAGCAAGGACAACGCCTTGGTGGCCATTACGACCGATTACCCAGGGCTAATCCCGGCCTCCCAGGTAACTGAGATCGAAGTCCCAGTACCCCGAATAGGTGTCCGCCCTCTCGTGTTTTCAGTTTCCTGATTACAACCGAACTTTGCAGGGGAGGTTTTTAAGGCGGAAGGCCGAACCTGCGGCGACAAGCCAACGAGGGGCCGTAGGGCCCCGTGGGCAGAAAAGAAGTGCAGTCCGGACCAAGGCGTTAGTGCAAAGGTATGGCGCTCCCCCTTATCCTAGGTGTTATACCTTCGAGGCACATTGACACTCATGCTCTCTTCTGTTGGGGAACGTAGCAGAAATTCAAAAATTTTCCTACGTGTCACCAAGATCTATCTATGGAGAGACTAGCAACGAGGGGAAGGAGAGTGCATCTACATACCCTTGTAGATCTCTAAGCGGAAGCGTTCAAGTGAACGGGGTTGATGGAGTCGTACTCGTCGTGATTCAAATCATCGATGATCAAGTGCCGAACGCACGGCACCTCCGCGTTCAACACACGTACAGCCCGGTGACGTCTCCCACGCCTTGATCCAGCAAGGAGAGAGGGAGAGGTTGAGGAAGACTCCATCCATCAGCAGCACAACGGCGTGGTGGTGGTAGAGGAGCGTGGCAATCCTGCAGGGCTTCGCCAAGCACCACGGGAGAGGAGAAGAACTTGGGAGAGAGGGAGGGGCTGCACCAAAGGCAAAAGGTATATCCTAGAGGCCCTCCTACCCCCACTATATATAGGGATCCCAAGGGGGGGTGCGCCAGCCCTAGGAGATCCAATCTCCTAGGGGGCGGCGGCCAGGGGAGGAGTCCTCCCCCCCCCCCAAGGCACCTCGGAGGTGCCTTCCCCTGCTGGGACTCTTCCTTTAGGGTTCCCCTTCACCCTAGGCGCATGGGGCATAAGGGAAGTGGCGCCCCAGCCCACTTTGGGCTGGATCCCTTCCCACTTCAGCCCATGGGACCCTCCGGGATAGGTGGCCCCACCCGGTGGGCCCCCGGGACCCTTCCGGTGGTCCCGGTACAATACCGATGAACCCGAAACTTGTCCCGATGGCCGAAATAGGACTTCCTATATATAAATCTTTACCTCCGGACCATTCCGGAACTCCTCGTGACGTCTGGGATCTCATCCGGGACTCCGAACAACATTCGGTAACCACATACAAGCTTCCTTTATAACCCTAGCGTCATCGAACCTTAAGTGTGTAGACCCTACGGGTTCGGGAGACATGCAGACATGACCGAGACGTTCTCCGGTCAATAACCAACAGCGGGATCTGGATACCCATGTTGGCTCCCACATGTTCCACGATGATCTCATCGGATGAACCATGATGTCAAGGACTCAATCAATCCCGTATACAATTCCCTTTGTCGAGCGGTATTTGTACTTGCCCGAGATTCGATCGTCAGTATCCTTATACCTTGTTCAATCTCGTTACCGGCAAGTCTCTTTACTCGTTCCATAACACATCATCCCGTGATCAACTCCTTGGTCACATTGCGCATATGATGATGTCCTACCGAGTGGGCCCAGAGATACCTCTCCGCTTACACGGAGTGACAAATCCCAGTCTCGATTCGTGCCAACCCAACAGACACTTTCGGAGATACCTGTAGTGCACCTTTATAGTCACCCAGTTACGTTGTGACGTTTGATACACCCAAAGCATTCCTACGGTATCCGGGAGTTGCACAATCTCATGGTCTAAGGAAATGATACTTGACATTAGAAAAGCTATAGCATACGAACTACACGATCTAGTGCTATGCTTAGGATTGGGTCTTGTCCATCACATCATTCTCCTAATGATGTGATCCCGTTATCAACGACATCCAATGTCCATGGTTAGGAAACTGTAACCATCTATTGATCAACGAGCTAGTCAACTAGAGGCTTACTAGGGACATGGTGTTGTCTATGTATCCACACATGTATCTCAGTTTCCTATCAATACAATTATAGCATGGATAATAAACGATTATCATGAACAAGGAAATATAATAATAACCAATTTATTATTGCCTCTAGGGCATATTTCCAACAGTCTCCCACTTGCACTAGAGTCAATAATCTAGTTCACATCGCCATGTGATTAACACTCACAGGTCACATCGCCATGTGACTAACACCCAAGAGTTTACTAGAGTCAGTAGTCTAGTTCACATCACTATGTGATTAACACTCAATGAGTTTTAGGTTTGATCATGTTGCTTGTGAGAGAGGTTTTAGTCAACGGGTCTGAACCTTTCAGATCCGTGTGTGCTTTACAAATCTCTATGTCATCTCCTAGATGTAGCTACCACGCTCTATTTGGAGCTATTCCAAATAACTGTTCTACTTGGAGCTATTCTAAATTGTTGCTCCATTATATGCATCCGGTATCTCTACTCAGAGCTATCCGGATAGGTGTTAAGCTTGCATCGACGTAACCCTTTACGACGAACTCTTTTTACCACCTCCATAACCGAGAAAATTCCTTAGTCCACTAGTTACTAAGGATAACTTTGACCGCTGTCCTGTTATCCATTCATGGATCACTCTTGTACCCCTTGACTGACTCATGGCAAGGCACACTTCAGGTGCGGTACACAGCATAGCATACTGTAGAGCCTACGTATGAAGCATAGGGGACGACCTTCGTCTTTTCTCTCTATTCTACCGTGGTCGAGCTTTAAGTCTTAACTTCATACCTTATAACTCAGGCAAGAACTCCTTTGACTGATCCATCTTGAACACCTTCAAGATCATGTCAAGGTATGTGCTCATTTGAAAGTACCATTATGCGTTTTGATCTATCCTTATAGATCTTGATGCTCAATGTTCAAGTAGCTTAATCCAGTATTTCCATTGAAAAACACTTTCCCAATAACCCTATATGCTTTCCAGAAATTCTACATCATTTTTGATCAACAATGTGTCAACAACATATACTCATCAAAAATTCTATAGTGCTCCCACTCACTTCTTTGGAAATACCAGTTTCTCATAAACTTTGTATACACCCAAAATCTTTGATCATCTCATCAAAGCATACATTCCAACTCCGAGATGCTTACTCCAGTCCTCAGAAGGATTGCTGGAGCTTTGCATACTTATTAGCATCTTTCAGGATTGACAAAACCTTCCGGTTGTATCACATACAACCTTCCCTCAAGAAAATCGTCGAGGAAACAATGTTTTGACATCCTATCTGCAAGATTTCATAAATAATGTAGTAATCGCTAATATAATTCCAACAGACTCTTAGCATCTCTACGAGTGAGAAAGTCTCACCGTAGTCAACTCCTTGAACTTGTCGGAAAACATCTTAACGACAAGTCGAGCTTTCTTAATGGTGATACTTACCATCATTGTCCGTCTTCCTTTTAAAATCCATCTGTACTCAACAGCCTTACGACCATCAAGTAGTTCTTCCAAAGTCCACACTTTGTTTTCATACATGGATCCTCTCTCGTATTTTATGGCCTTGAGCCATTTATCGGAATCCAGGCCCACCATCGCTTCTCCATAGCTCGTAGGTTCATTGTTGTCTAGCAACATGACTTCCAAGACAGGATTACGTACCACTCTGAAGTAGTACGCATCCTTGTCATCCTACGAGGTTTGGTAGTGACTTGATCTGAAGTTTCATGATCACTATCATAAGCTTCCACTTCAATTGGTGTAGGTGCCACAGGAACAACTTCCTGTGCCCTGCCACACACTAATTGAAGAGACGGTTCAATAACCTCATCAAGTCTCCACCATCCTCCCACTCAATTCTTTCAAGAGAAACTTTTCCTCGAGAAAGGACCTGATTTTAGAAACAATCCCTTATTGCTTTCGAATCTGAGACAGGAGGTATACCCAACTGTTTCGGGTGTCCTATGAAGATGCATTTATCCGCTTTAGGTTCGAGCTTATCAGCCTGAAACTTTTTCACATAAGTGTCGCAGTCCCAAACTTTTAAGAAATGACAGCTTAGGTTTCTCTAAACCATAGTTCATACGGTGTCATCTCATCGGAATTACGTGGTGCCCTATTTAAAGTGAATGTGGTTGTCTCTAATGCCTAACCCATAAACTATTGTGGTAATTTGATAAGAGACATCATGGTATGCATCATATCCTATAGGGTGCAATTATGATGTTCGGACACACCATCACACTATGGTGTTCCAGGCTGTATTAGTTGTGAAACAATTTCCATAATGTCTTAATTCTGTGCCAAACTCATAATTCAGATATTCATCTCTATGATCATATCATAGATCTTTTTATCCTCTTGTTACGACGATCTTTCAACTTCACCCTGAAATTACTTGAACCTTTCAATAATTCAGACTCGTGATTCATCAAGTAAATATACTCAACATCTACTCAAATCATCTGTGAAGTAAGAACATAACAATATCCACTACATGCCTTAGCACTCATTGGACTGCACACATCAAAATGTGTTACTTCCAACGAGTTGCTTTCTAGTTCCATTTTACTGAAAACGAGGCTTTCAGTCATCTTGCCCATGTGTATGGTTTGCATGTCTCAAGTGATTCAAAATCAAGTGAGTCCAAACGGTCCACTTGCATGGAGTTTCTTCATGCATATACACCAATAGACATGGTTCGCATGTCTCAAACTTTTCAAAAATGAGTTAGCCCAAAGATCCATCAACATGGAGCTTCTTCATGCGTTTTATACCGATATGACTTACGTGGCAGTGCCACAAGTAGGTGGTACTATCATTACTATCTTTTGGCATGAACATGTGTATCACTACGATCGAGATTCAATAAACCATTCATTTTAGGTGTAAGACCATTGAAGGTATTATTCAAATAAACAGAGTAACCATTATTCTCCTTAAATGAATAACCGTATTGCGGTAGACATAATCCAATCACGTCTATGCTCAACGCAAACACCAATCTCGATGGTAGAGGGAGCGTGCGATGCTTGATCATATCAACATTGGAAACACTTCCAACACATATCGTCAGCTCACCTTTAGCTAGTCTCCGTTTATTCCGTAGCTTTTATTTCGAGTTACTAACACTTAGCAACCGAACCGGTATCTAATACCCTGGTGCTACTAGGAGTACTAGTAAAGTACACATTAACACAATGTATATCCAATATACTTCTATCGACTTTGCCAGCCTTCTCATCTACCAAGTATCTAGGGTAATTCTGCTCCAGTGGCTGTTCCCCTTATTGCAGAAGCACTTAGTCTCGGGTTTGGGTTCAACCTTGGGTTTCTTCACTAGAGCAGCAGCTGAATTGCCGTTTTATGAAGTATCCCTTCGTGCCCTTGCCCTTCTTGAAACTAGTGGTTTCACCAACCATCAACAATTGATGCTCCTTCTTGATTTCTACTTTTGTGGTGTCAAACATCACGAACATCTCAAGGATCATCATACATGTCCCCGATATATTATAGTTCATCACGAAGCTCTAGCAGCTTGGTGGTAATGACTTCGGAGAAACATCACTATCTTATCTGGAAGATCAACTCCCACTTGATTCAAATGATTGTTGTACTCAGACAATCCGAGCACAAGCTCAACAATTGAGCTTTTCTCCTTAGTTTGCAGGTTAAGAAAATCGTCGGAGGTCTTATACCTCTTGACGTGGGCACGAGCCTGAAATTCCAATTTCAGCCCTCAAAACATCTCATATGTTTCGTGACGTTTCAAAAACGTCTTTGGTGCCTCAACTCTAAACCGTTTAACTGAACTATCATGTAGTTATCAAAACGTGTATGTCAGATGTTCGCAACATCCACAGACAACGTTCGAGGTTTAGCACACTGAGCGGTGCATTAAGGACATAAGCCTTCTAAGAAGCAATGAGGACAATCCTCAGTTTACGGACCTAGTCCGCATAATTGCTACTATCAACTTTCAACTAATTTTTCTCTAGGAACATAACTAAACAGTAGAACTAAAGCGTGAGCTACGACATAATTTGCAAAATCCTTTTGACTATGTTCAAGATAATTAAGTTCATCTTATGAACTCCCACTTAGACAGACATCCCTCTAGTCATCTAAGTGATTACATGATCCGAGTCAACTAGGCCGTGTCCGATCTGTGCGTGAGACGGACTAGTCAGCGTCGGTGAACATCTTCATGTTGATCGTATCTTCTATACGACTCATGCTCGACCTTTCGGTCTTCTGTGTTCCGAGGCCATGTCTGTAGATGCTAGGCTCGTCAAGTTAACCCTAAGTGTTTTTGCATGTGTAAAACTGTCTTACACCCGTTGTATGTGAACGTAAGGATCCATCACACCCGATTAACACGTGGTGCTTAGAAACGACGAACTGTAGCAACGGTGCACAGTTAGGGGAGAACACTTCTTGAAATTTTAATGAGGGATCATCTTATTTACTACCGTCGTTCTAAGAAAATAAGATGTATAAACATGATAAACATCACATGCAATCAAATAATAGTGACATGATATGGCCAATATCATATGGCTCCTTTGATCTCCATCTTGGGGCTCCATGATCATCAACGTCACCGGCATGACACCATGATCTCCATCATCGTGTCTTCTTGAAGTTGTCACGTCATCGACATGCAAGTCGTGATTCCCTTGACAAGAACATGATCAATCTCATACATCACATATATCATTCATCACATCCTTTTGGCCATATCACATCACATAGCATACCCTGCAAAAACAAGTTAGATGTCCTCTAATTGTTGTTTGCATGTTTTACGTGGCTGCTATGGGTTTCTAGCAAGAACGTTTCTTACCTACGCAAAGACCACAATGTGATATGCCAATTGCTATTTACCCTTCATAAGGACCCTTTTCATCGAATCCGATCCGACTAAAGCGGGAGAGACAGACACCCGCCAGCCACCTTATGCAACTAGTGCATGTTTGTCGGTGGAACCGGTCTCACGTAAGCATACGTGTAAGGTTGGTCCGGGCCGCTTCATCCCACGATGCCGCCGAATCAAGATAAGACTAGTAACGGCAAGCATATTGAACAAAATCAACGCCCACAACTACTTTGTGTTCTACTCGTGCATAGAATCTACGCAATAGACCTAGCTCTGATACCACTGTTGGGGAACGTAGCAGAAATTCAAAAATTTTCCTACGTGTCACCAAGATCTATCTATGGAGAGACTAGCAACGAGGGGAAGGAGAGTGCATCTACATACCCTTGTAGATCGCTAAGCGGAAGCGTTCAAGTGAACGGGGTTGATGGAGTCGTACTCGTCGTGATTCAAATCATCGATGATCAAGTGCCGAACGCACGGCACCTCCGCGTTCAACACACGTACAGCCCGGTGACGTCTCCCACGCCTTGATCCAGCAAGGAGAGAGGGAGAGGTTGAGGAAGACTCCATCCAGCAGCAGCACAACGGCGTGGTGGTGGTGGAGGAGCGTGGTAATCCTGCAGGGCTTCGCCAAGCACCACGGGAGAGGAGAAGAACTTGGGAGAGAGGGAGGGGCTGCACCAAAGGCAAAAGGTATATCCTAGAGGCCCTCCTACCCCCACTATATATAGGGATCCCAAGGGGGGGTGCGCCAGCCCTAGGAGATCCAATCTCCTAGGGGGCGGCGGCCAGGGGAGGAGTCCTCCCCCCCCAAGGCACCTAGGAGGTGCCTTCCCCTGCTGGGACTCTTCCTTTAGGGTTCCCCTTCACCCTAGGCGCATGGGTCATAAGGGAAGTGGCGCCCCAGCCCACTTTGGGCTGGATCCCTTCCCACTTCAGCCCATAGGACCCTCCGGGATAGGTGGCCCCACCCGGTGGGCCCCCGGGACCCTTCCGGTGGTCCCGGTACAATACCGATGAACCCGAAACTTGTCCCGATGGCCGAAATAGGACTTCCTATATATAAATCTTTACCTCCGGACCATTCCGGAACTCCTCGTGACGTTCGGGATCTCATCCGGGACTCCGAACAACATTCGGTAACCACATACAAGCTTCCTTTATAACCCTAGCGTCATCGAACCTTAAGTGTGTAGACCCTACGGGTTCGGGAGACATGCAGACATGACCGAGACGTTCTCCGGTCAATAACCAACAGCGGGATCTGGATACCCATGTTGGCTCCCATATGTTCCACGATGATCTCATCGGATGAACCACGATGTCAAGGACTCAATCAATCCCGTATACAATTCCCTTTGTCGAGCGGTATTTGTACTTGCCCGAGATTCGATCGTCAGTATCCTTATACCTTGTTCAATCTCGTTACCGGCAAGTCTCTTTACTCGTTCCGTAACACATCATCCCGTGATCAACTCCTTGGTCACATTGCGCATATGATGATGTCCTACCGAGTGGGCCCAGAGATACCTCTCCGCTTACACGGAGTGACAAATCCCAGTCTCGATTCGTGCCAACCCAACAGACACTTTCGGAGATACCTGTAGTGCACCTTTATAGTCACCCAGTTACGTTGTGACGTTTGATACACCCAAAGCATTCCTACGGTATCCGGGAGTTGCACAATCTCATGGTCTAAGGAAATGATACTTGACATTAGAAAAGCTATAGCATACGAACTACACGATCTAGTGCTATGCTTAGGATTGGGTCTTGTCCATCACATCATTCTCCTAATGATGTGATCCCGTTATCAACGACATCCAATGTCCATGGTTAGGAAACTGTAACCATCTATTGATCAACGAGCTAGTCAACTAGAGGCTTACTAGGGACATGGTGTTGTCTATGTATCCACACATGTATCTGAGTTTCCTATCAATACAATTATAGCATGGATAATAAACGATTATCATGAACAAGGAAATATAATAATAACCAATTTATTATTGCCTCTAGGGCATATTTCCAACATCTTCAGGACAAAGAGACCTCGCCGGACTATATCCAG
Organism: Triticum urartu; assembly: GCF_056163025.1. Classification (NCBI taxonomy): domain Eukaryota; kingdom Viridiplantae; phylum Streptophyta; class Magnoliopsida; order Poales; family Poaceae; genus Triticum; species Triticum urartu. Next base: position 113,302,790 of record NC_141876.1, read on the forward strand.
AGAGGCTGCCAATTGCGCCTCCACCAGCCAGGCTCCAAAGCCTGGTCCGGAGGCGGAGGCGAACGCAAGGCGCGCGCCAGACGCTCCTCCGACGGAGGATGTGGACGGGTTGTCTGCCACCAACTCTGAGGTGGAGAGTGCCATGAACCACAGGCGTCGCCGGACAATTCTTCGCGATGCTTGTTTCTCCCAATGGGCGTTAGATGCCTTCAACTCAGGAGATGCGTACCTCCGTGCTGCTCAAAATGGTCTAGCCAGAGCCACGGAGCAATATGTAAAAGACATACGGGTAAGAAAATTTTGGTAATTATATATATATATATATATATATACCAGTAGCCCCCGAGACTTGAAACAGTTAGAATAACTGATTTAAGGATCATTTGTTATGCAGGTTCTTATAGAAAAGAATTCCCTACTGTCCAAGGAGCTGGAAGAGTGCAAAGCCCAACTTGAGGCCGCACTAGCCGCGGTAGGGGAGCCCAAGGAGACTCCCTCTGGTAATATACACTTCGAAAGATAAGTATTTTGCGAAGCACGGCATGGGTGCGAATCTGACAAATGAAATTGCAGATGGCGCCGGATTGAATCCGGAAAGGCAACACCTCCTACGCCAGCTAAAGGCTGGTGAGAAGGTGCTGACAAAGGTGAGGCGGGAGAAGAACGATCTCCAAGATGCCAACACCAAGCTGGGCGTCGAGTTGAAAGATGTTCGTGCCCAGCTGTCAGACTCCGTGAAGGAGAATCAGCGGCTTCGGCGCGGCATATTTAGTAAGTGCTTGAACGAACCTTTGAAAGAAAGTTCGGCGGGGAAGTCGACTAACAGAGCAATGTCTGTAGGTGTGCTAACAGGTCGTCCTGCAGAGGAGATGCCCGGTTCTACGGGTGACCTTCTTCCCGAGCTCTCGCAACTGCTCGATCGAGTTTGGCAGGCGATGCAAGGCGTCGCCCAGGCCCTGTGGCCATGCGTCTCCATGCCCGAAGGTCTTGGAGAGCTTGCGGAGAAGCTAAAGGGAGCACGGCGGCGCTTCCGATTGTGGAAGATATCGGCCTGCCGTCAAGGCGCTAGGGAGGCCTGGGCCATGGTGAAGACGCGGTATGCAAAGGCTAACCCCAACCACATGGCTGAGTTCAGTCCTGTAGGGCCCGATGGGAAGGAGATCCCTGTAAGCTTAGTATACGGCCAAGTAGAGTTGGCCGCAAAGTATTCTCAACAGGACTATAAATTAGACAGCCTGTTAGATGGTATTGAAGAGGAATACAATCAGTCAAAATGACTATGTAATTTAATTGACATTTATAATGCCTTCTAGCCAGATTGTAGATCATTTGTCATGGCCGACCTTTTCGTTTCAGCCTCGGGACCTGATGGTCCGGAGTGTGTCCGAATTCCCATGCGGTTATATTGGAACCGGGGAATGCATGGAGACCAGGCGTAGGGGTCATTATTGCGTGAACAGACAAGTGCCCGACTAGTTATGTTGTATTACATGGTTAGTAAGAAACATCTTCCAGGGAGAATAGTTCCGTTAGGGGTTCCTTTCCCTGGGAGGCATGCCCTAAGGTGCATGTCCATGCTGCGAAAAGAAACGCAGGAAAAACATCTGGGGGCGTATAGATAAAAATAAAAAAAGATCATCCTTAGTTCACCGACCGAATATTCCCTTAAGAATGCTAGCTTTCGGCTTCACCCAGTCTGAGGTACATGTCCGGCTGACCCGGCAGTAACAATCGCAAAGGTGCTCCCTTTACCACCTAGCCGAACAATCGGGAACGTAGGGGTAAGCACAGGAGCCAGGCAACCCAGCTTGGCCAAAACTTAAGTCATATCGATGCATATAATGGTGAATAAAAGGTACATGCGGAAGTGTGACACATGTGTTGGGCATGAAGCCCGTATGAATAAGCTTCTGTTTAAAGAAGCCCCCGGGTTTAATGAGCGCGGATAGCGCGTCACTTTATGAGCCTTTAAAGGCTATAAGAGAGAGAGAGAGAGAGAGAGAAGAGAAATGTAAGACAGAAAATATATAAAAAATGGACAGAGGAAGGAGACGAACACAGAGTCCGGCGCTAGGCGTAGAATCTTCGGAGACGGGCTGCGTTCCATGGGTTCGGCTCGAGTCGGTTATCCGATGCATCCCGCAGGCGGTACGCTCCACCAGTCAGGACTTGGTCAATTATGAAGGGACCTTCCCACTTGGGCTTGACTTTTTCTTTTTTCTTGTTCGGTAGTCGTAGAACTAATTCGTCAATGTTGTAATCCTTTGGCCCGTACTTCTCTGCTTTGGTATCTTCGAGCCTGTTGTTGATAGAATGCGGAATGGGCTTTTGCCACGTCACGCTCCTCCTCCAATGCATCCAAGCTGTCCTACCTATCGAGCTCGGCTTCTCTTTCTTCATACATGCGCACTCGAGGTGAGTCATGAATTATGTCGCAAGGCAAAACTGCCTCTGCGCCGTACACCATAAAGAATGGTGTGTATCCGGTGGTGCGATTCAGCGTGGTCCACAGCCCCCAGAGTACGGAGTCGAGCTCCTCTACCCAGTGCGTGTTAGATTCCTTGAGGGACCGCACTAATCTGGGTTTGATTCCGCTCATGATAAGACCATTTGCACGTTCGACCTGGCCGTTAGTTTGTGGGTGATAGACGGAAGCATAATCGAGCTTGATGCCCATGTTTTTGCACCAGAGTTTTACCTCGTCGGCCGTGAAGTTCGTGCCGTTATCAGTGATGATGCTGTGGGGGACGCCGTAACGGTGTACAACCCCGGATATAAAGTCTATCACCGGTACGGATTCGGCCGTCTTAACAGGCTTGGCTTCTATCCATTTGGTGAACTTATCCACCATGACCAATAAGTATTTTTGCTTGTGGGTTCCGCCTTTAAGGGGTCCAACCATGTCAAGCCCCCAGACCGCGAAGGGCCAAGTAATGGGGATAGTTTGGAGGGCGGTGGGTGGCATATGGCTTTGGTTTGCAAAGAGCTGGCAACCGGTGCATCGTTTGACTAAGTCCTGAGCGTCTGCCTGGGCCGTCGTCCAATAAAAGCCCGTACAGAAGGCCTTGCTTACAAGGGACCGAGCTGCAGCGTGATGACCGCCGAGTCCGGCATGAATTTCAGCCAGGAGGTTCCGCCCCTCCTCTTCGGAGATGCACCTTTGAAGGACTCCGGTAGTGCTTTTCTTATAAAGCTCCCCCTCATGGACTCTATAGGCTTTGGATCGCCGCAGTATGCAGTGTGCCTCATTTTGGTCCTCGGGGAGTTCCTGCCTAGTAAGGTAGGCGAGGAATGGTTCTATCCACGGGGCGATGACGGCCATTATTACGTGGGCTGAAGGTGTTATTTCATTGGCAGAGCCTCCGATTGTGTCAGGATGTTTGGTGTCGGGCAGTGCGGTTGGGTCCGGGCTGTTATTGTTCGGCTCCCCTTCCCATACTACGGATGGCTTGAACAGCCTTTCCAAGAAGATGTTGGGGGGACTACATCGCGTTTTGCGCCGATGCGTGCCAGGACATCTGCCGCCTGATTACTTTCCCGGGCTATATGGTGAAATTCAAGCCCCTCGAACCGAGCTGACATTTTTAGGACGACGTTGCGGTAAGCTGCCATTTTTGGATCCTTGGCATCGAAGTCTCCATTTATTTGGGATATTGCGAGGTTTGAGTCCCCGCGCACCTCTAGGCGTTGAATGCCCATGGATTCTGCCATCCAGAGACCATGTAAAAGGGCCTCATATTCGGCTGCATTGTTGGAGTCCGTGTACATAATCTGGAGTACGTATTGAACTGTGTCTCCTGTGGGGGACGTCAAAACAACGCCGGCCCCCAGTCCGGCCAACATCTTGGAGCCGTCGAAATGCATGATCCAATTTGAATATGTGCTGTACTCTTTAGGGAGTTCGGCCTCCGTCCATTCTGCGACGAAGTCGGCCAAGACTTGCGACTTGATGGCTCGCCGTGGCTTATAAGTTATGTCGAACGGGAGGAGCTCAATGGCCCATTTTGCAATCCGGCCCGTTGCGTCACGGTTGTTTATAATATCGTTAAATGGTACTTCCAAGGCTACTATTATTGAACACTCTTGAAAGTAGTGTCGTAGCTTCTGGGATGCCATGAATACCGCGTACGCAATCTTTTGATAATGCGGGTACCGTGATTTGTAGGGAGTGAGGACAATGGACACATAATAGACCGGCTTTTGAAGGGGGAATTTGTGTCTGTCCGCTTCTCGTTCGACGACGAGCACTGCACTTACAACCTGATGTGTTGCTGCAATGTATAATAGCATTGGTTCGCCAATGTTTGGCGCGGCCAGGACTGGATTTGTTGCCAGTATGGCTTTTATTTCATCGAGTCCGGCCGTGGCTGCATCCGTCCATTTGAAGTGTTCGGTGCGCCAAAGGAGGCGGTAAAGGGATAGGGCCTTTTCTCCCAAGCGGGAGATAAAGCGGATTAGAGCCGCCATGCATCCGGTTAACTTTTGTATTTGTTTGAGGTCCTTTGGGATATCTAGTTGCAACAGAGCTCGGATCTTGGCTGGATTTGCTTCAATTCCTCTACCGGATACAATGAGGCCCAAGAGCTTTCCGGCTGGAATGCCGAAAACGCATTTTTTTGGGTTGAGCTTGGTGTCGTATGTTCGGAGGTTATCAAATGTGAGCCTCAAGTCGTCTACTAGAGATTCAACATGTCTTGTTTTGACGACCGCATCATCTACATATGCCTCCACTGTTTTGCCGATCTAGCTTGCCAGACATGTCTGAATCATGCGCTGATATGTTGCGCCGGTGTTTTTGAGCCCGAAGGGCATCGTGTTGAAGCAGAATGGGCCGTATGGTGTGATAAATGCCGTTGCGGCTTGGTCTGGTTCTGCCATCTTGATTTGATGGTAGCCGGAATATGCGTTGAGGAAACACAACGAATCGTGTCCTGCGGTAGCGTTGATAATTTGATCGATGTGGGGGAGGGGGAAGGGATCCTTTGGGCAAGCCTTGTTAAGGTCTTTAAAATCAACACACATGCGCCAGGATTTGTCCTTCTTTGGTACCATCACCAGGTTTGCTAGCCAGTCCGGATGTTTTATATCTCTGATGAATCCGGCCTCCAATAGCTTTGCTAGCTCCTCTCCCATGGCCTGTCTCTTAGGTTCAGAAAAACGCCGAAGAGCCTATTTGACAGGTTTGAATCCTGTTTGGATATTTAAGCTGTGCTCGGCCAGCCTGTGTGGGATTCCTGGCATGTCTGAAGGGTGCCAGGCGAAAATGTCCCAGTTCTCTCGTAGGAACTCTCGCAGTGCGGCGTCTACATCAGGGTTTAACTGTGCCCCGATGGAAGCTGTTTTATTGGGGTCCGTTGGATGGACTTGGAATTTGACTATTTCGTCCGCCGGTTTAAAGGAGGTGGACTTGGATCTTTTGTCGAGTACCACATCGTCCCTATTCACCATAGAGCGCAGCGCAGTCAGTTCCTCAGCCGCTAGGGCTTCGGATAGTGCCTCGAGGGCCAGTGTAGCTGTCTTGTTTTCGGCGCGGAGTGCTATGTCCGGATCACTAGCGAGAGTGATGATCCCGTTAGGCCCGGGTATCTTGAGCTTCATGTACCCGTAATGGGGTATTGCTTGGAAGATTGTAAACGCTTCCCGCCCTAGCAGAGCGTGATAACCGCTGCTGAACGGAGCCACATGGAACGTGACCTCTTCGGACCTGTAATTATCTGGCGTGCCGAACACCACATCTAGTGTGATTTTTCCTGTACAGCGCGCTTCCCGACTAGGGATTATTCCTCTAAAGGTTGTGCTGCTTCGCTCAATGCGGTTCTAGTCTATTTCCATTTTTTGAAGGGTTTCCTCATAAATGAGGTTCAATCCGCTGCCGTCGTCCATGAGTACTGAGGGAGTCCTGGATTAGGGGGTGTTCGGGTAGCCGGACTATACCTTCAGCCGGACTCCAGGACTATGAAGATACAAGATTGAAGACTTCGTCCCGTGTCTGGATGGGACTTTCCTTGGCGTGGAAGGCAAGCTTGGCGATGCGGATATTCTAGATCTCCTACCATTGTAACCGACTATGTGTAACCCTAACCCTATCCGGTGTCTATATAAACCGGAGGGTTGTAGTCCGTAGGCAATCAACTCCATATACAACAATCATACCATAGGCTAGCTTCTAGGGTTTAGCCTCCTTGATCTCGTGGTAGATCTACTCTTGTACTACCCATATCATCAATATTAATCAAGCAGGACGTAGGGTTTTACCTCCATCAAGAGGGCCCGAACCTGGGTAAAACATCGTGTTCCCTGCCTCCTGTTACCATCTGGCCTAGACGCACAGTTCAGGACCCACTACCCGAGATCCACCGGTTTTGACACCGACAAGTACCTTGGTAAGACGAAAGCCGTCCACTATTGGACTGAGGACCAATGCGGCTGGTGCTCGGGCTGTTTGGAATTTAGGTTCATCACTGGCGTTAAAGGTAATAGCCGTGTCACTCCATGGGTTTATTGTTGCTACTTGGTAGACTTCGGCAAGGCTGCGGAGTATCCTTTTTCGCATATTATTTGATGCGAAAGTCTCGAAGACTGTTAATACCGTATTGGTGTCTCTGGGGTGGCTTTCTGTGGCCTCTGGAATTAGGAGATTTTCGCCAATTTTGGCCACCTGCCGGAGTATCCAACATGCTCTGAGGCTGTGAGTTGGTGTGGCTTCCTCTGTACTGTGAATTTTACAGGGTCCGTTGAGCCATCCTTCCAGTACGGTTCCATGCCTTGTAGAGGGTTTTTGCTTTTTAGTGCTTGACCCGGGTGTCTGGTGATGATGCACCCTTTTATTTCGGACTGGGTTTGTATTCAAGGCCAGATTGTCCCAAAATTTGATTTCGGTTTTCCAGGCGCTTTCCATCGCACAGTACTTTCGTACAATGGACGCCAAGTCAGCGAAGTGTGTAATATCACGGCGACTTATGGCGTTGAGTATTCCCTTGTCCGTGCAATTATTGCAGAAGATTGAGATTGCGTCTTCCTCGCGGCAGTCCCTTAGCCTGTTCTTAACCAGGAGGAATCTGGCCCAGTAATGATCTACTGTTTCATCGGGCTCTTGCCTGATTTTGGATAGATCGCTTATGTTGGGGTGCATGGGTGGAATTAAATCCGAAGCCTCACCCCATCTGAGGCTCAGAGGCCGAGGAATTTCCGAACTCGAAAATTTGGATTCCTGGATGTTGTCTAATGAATCCAGCCCGTCGCCTGACTCTAAGTTCAGGTCTTGAGTGATATCCTCCCCTCCGCGGGTATCTGGCTTGCAGGGATTGGGAATCCGGACGTAGAGAGTCCTTAAGATAGATGGAGGGTCGCCGCGCTGTCCCTCTACCACGGCAACATGATGGGTGACTTGGGGAGAGTTAATCTCTCTCAGATCGGGTTTAGGCCCAATCTGGTCGTAATCCGTAGCGACTCCCAGGGCGGCGAAGTGATCCAAGAGCTCGTTTATGGAGGAGAGCTCCATTGGATCTAACTGCTCGGCGAGTTCCGAGCTGACATGAAGATTGTTTTCGATGGCTTGAGAGGTCATCGTCGGCGCAGAAGCCGAACAGGCGGTCATAAGAAAACCACCTAGCCGGAGGGTTTGGCCGACAGCCAAAGCTCCCTTAGCAACGGTGCCGTCTTTAAAGACGGGGCGAGGCATCCTTCCTGATGGCGACGACACAGAGGAACTCTCAATGAAAGCACCAATGTCGGTGTCAAAACCGGCGGATCTCGGGTAGGGGGTCCTGAACTGTGCGTCTAGGCTGGATGGTAACAGGAGGCAAGGGACACGAAGTTTTACCCAGGTTTGGGCCCTCTCGATGGAGGTAAAACCCTACGTCCTGCTTGATTAATATTGATGATATGGGTAGTACAAGAGTAGATCTACCATGAGATCGGAGAGGCTAAACCCTAGAAGCTAGCCTAGGGTATGATTGTTGTTGTGTATGTTGTCCTACAAACTAAAACCCTCCGGTTTATATAGACACCGGAGAGGGTTAGGGTTACACAAAGTCGGTTACAATGGTAGGAGATCTACATATCTGTATCGCCAAGCTTGCCTTCCACGCCAAGGAAAGTCCCTTCCGGACACGGGACGGAGTCTTCAATCTTGTATCTTCATAGTCCAGGAGTCCGGCTGAAGGTATAGTCCGGCCATCCGGACACCCCCTAATCCAAGACTCCCTCAGCCACCATGGCATCGTCACAGCTTAACTGATAAAACTGCCGGTCTATCAGCTCCATGAATATAACCGAATCTTCTTCAAGTCTGGAGTCGAGGGCCCAGTCAGGGTCCTCTGGTTGTGGAGAAGGGCTGCTGACCTCCTTTATGGCTTTTCGCAGTTCCTGCCGCAAAGTGGCAAGGTGAATACTTACGACAAACAATGCGGGAAAAATGGGAGCAGGGAGATATAACTTACCCAGCTTGGAGGATTGTACATGGAGAATCCATCCCGTGGCTTGATGCAGGTGAACTCCTCTTCCTCACCCTTGAACAATTCAGACAGAATTTTCGCTAAAGCGGCAGCATTGTCCGGACCCTTACGCCCGCAGCGGGTGGCGTCATCCGCCCCATTATAACACCACAAGGGGTGCCCATGATATTGAAGTGGTTGCACTCCCCGCATTTTGCAAATCGACATAACTTCGATTACTGTCAATCCTGGTCGAGCCAGTGCTTTAATTCGGTTCATCAGATAGAGGACTTCTCCATTGTCTTCCACCTGGGGGCTCCGTGGGCGCCAACTTCGGCGTTTCTTCAAAGGAGCATTGTTGAACTCAGGAAGACCCCGCCGAACAGGGTCCGGAAGGGGAACGTCCTCCATATAAAACCATTCTGAAGGCCAGTCTTCGGATGACTTCTTTGGAGTACCGGACAGGTATCCGGTATCGGCGATGCGCCATATTTCGGCTCCGCCCACTTGATAAAGTGACCCCCTCTGTGTGTGAGGGACGAGGCAAAATAGCCTTTTCCACAGCTCGTAGTGAGCCTCATAGCCCAGGAACAACTCACAGAGAGCCACATAGCTGGCGATATGTAGGATGGAGGCGAGGTGAAATTGTGTAATTGGAGGCCGTAGAACTCCAGGAGCCTGCGGAGGAACATATGAATTGGAAATCCAAGTCCCCTTAATAGATAGGGAACAAGGCAGACTCGTTCCTCCATAGAGGGACTGGGAAAGCTCTCCGCTTGCTCCCCGCCATTATAGGTGGCAAGCCCGGCTCGAATGGGCACCATGTACGCCATAGGGAGAAATCCCTTAGTCTACAGTTCGACTAAATGACTGTGTGGGACTGAACACCTCTCCCAATCACCGGGCTTAGGGCTTCGGGGGCAGGAGGAGGAGCTGCGGAGGTCGGCCATGCTGGAATGGATCTTTCCGGAACGCGCTCTGATGGACTCTCGCTGGGGGAGGATCGTATGGATCGGATCTAAGGATCCCCATCCCTTTAATAGACAATCTATTTATCTGGCTAGGGGGGCGAATGTAAAAACGCCCTGGCGCCTCGTATTCATTCGACGCGTGGGAGAAAACCCTTATTGGGCACAGAAGCCAAGAGGTCCAAACATTTATGAGACCGGACACTGCTTTACAAACGTTCGAAAGATGGAGAAGAACCCGCCTTGCAATGCCGAAGACAATACTGCGCGCCGGACTCATCGTCATTGAAGCCTGGTTCGGGGGCTACTGAGGGAGTCTTGGATTAGGGGGTATCCAGACAGCCGTATTATATCCTTTGGCGGGACTGTTGGACTATGAAGATACAAGATTGAAGACTTCGTCTCGTGTCCGAATGGGACTCTACTTGGCGTGGAAGGTAAGCTAGGCAATACGGATATGTATATCTCCTCCTTTGTAACCGACCTTGTGTAACCTTAGCCCCCTCCGGTGTCTATATAAACCAGAGGTTTTATTCCGTAGGACAACATACAAGCATACCATAGGCTAGCTTCTAGGGTTTAGCCTCTCCGATCTCGTGGTAGATCAACTCTTGTAATACTCATATCATCAAGAATAAATCAATCAGGACGTAGGGTTTTACCTCCATCAAGAGGGCCCGAACCTTGGTAAAACATCATGTTCCCTGCCTCCTGTTACCATCCGCCTTAGATGCACAGTTCGGGACCCCCTACCCGAGGTCCACCGGTTTTGACATTGACACTAGGTAATTCTTCTTCACAGTGTTGTCTACTAAATTTAGAAAAATTAAATTCATGAGTCATATCATCTAAACCGATAGTAACAACATCTCTTTTGCAATCTATGGTAGCATTAACAGTATTTAAGAAGGGTCTACCAAATATAATGGGACAAAAGTTATCTTGTGGGGAACCAAGAACAAGAAAATCAGTAGGATATTTAGTTTTTCCCACACAAGACTTCAACATCTCTAACAATTCCCATTGGTGAAATAGTATCTCTATTGGCAATTTTAATTGTGACATCAATATCTTCCATCTCAGCAGGTGCAATATCATGCATAACTTCTTTGTATACGGAATAAGGTATTGCACTAGCACTAGCACCCATATCACATAAGCCATGATAACAATGATCTCCTATTTTAACAGAAATAACAGGCATGCCTACCACAGGTCTAGGTTTATCTTTATCACGGGGTTTAGCAATTCTAGCAGTTTCATCACAGAAATAAATAACATGCCCATCTATATTAACAGACAAGAGGTCTTTAACAATAGCAATATTAGGTTCAACTTTAACTTGCTCAGGAGGTGTATATGTTTTAATATTGCTTTTACGAACCACGGTTGGAGCTTTAGCATGATCCTTTATCCTAACAGGGAAAGGTGGTTTCTCAACATAAGAAGTAGGAACAATAGGATCATTATAAGTGATAGTCTTTTCTTCAACTTTAATAGGTGCAGCTACTTTTACTTCTATGGGAGGATGATATTTAAACCACTTCTCCTTGGGGAGATCAACATAAGCAGCAAAAGATTCACAGAAAGAAGCTACTATCTCAGAGTCAAGTCCATATTTAGTGCTAAATTTACGAAAAACATCGGTATCCATAAAAGATTTAACACAATCAAAACTAGGTGTCATACCTGACTCCTTATCATTGTCGAGGTCCCAATCTTCAGAGTTGCATTTAATTCTTTCCAATAAATCCCATTTGAATTCAATAGTCTTCATCATAAAAGAGCCAGCACAAGAAGTACCAAGCATGGTTCGATTGTTACCAGAAATCCGAGCATAAAATTTTTGAATAATCATTTCTCTTGAGAGCTCATGATTGGGGCATGAATATAACATTGATTTAAGCCTCCCCCAAGCTTGAGCGATGCTTTCTCCTTCGCGAGGCCAAAAATTACATATATAATTGCGATCATGATGAACAAGATGCATAGGATAAAACTTTTGATGAAATTCCAATTTCAATCGTTTGTAATTCCAAGACCCCATATCATCACATAGCCTATACCATGTCGATGCATCTCCCCTCAAAGATAAAGGGAAGACCTTCTTCTTAACAACAACTCCGGGTACACCTGCAAGCTTAAATAATCCACAAACTTCATCCACATATATCAGATGTTCATCAGGATGTTTTGTTCCATCTCCTAAAAAAGGATTAGCTAGCAGTTTTTCTATCATACCCGAAGGAACTTCAAAGCAAGCATTTTCATTTTCATTTTCAGTAGGTTCAGTAGGTTGAGGAGCAACTCTTTGCTCTACTGGTCGGGGTGAAGATACCCCGAACAAGCCCCTCAGAGGATTACTTTCCATGGTAACAAGTGACAGTAAATTTCAGCACACTATATAAATTTTTCCTTACCAAATTCCACCTACCAAAGGCGCTTCACTCCCCGGCAACGACGCCAGAAAAGAGTCTTGATGACCCACAAGTATAGGGGATCTATCATAGTCCTTTTGATAAGTAAGAGTGTCGAACCCAACGAGGAGCAGAAGGAAATGATAAGCGGTTTCCAACAAGGTATTCTCTGCAAGTACTGAAATAAGTCGTAACAGATAGTTTTGTGATAAGATAATTTGTAACGAGCAACAAGTAACAAAAGTAAATAAGGTGCAGCAAGGTGGCCCAATCCTTTTTGTAGCAAAGGACAAGCCTGGACAAACTCTTATATGATGTAAAACGCTCCCGAGGACACATGGGAATATCGTCAAGCTAGTTTTCATCATGTTCATATGATTCGCGTTCGGTACTTTGATAATTTGGTATGTGGGTGGACCGGTGCTTGGGTACTGCCCTTACTTGGACAAACATCCCACTTATGATTAACCTCTATTGCAAGCATCCGCAACTACAACAAAAGTATTAATTTAAACCTAACCATAGCATGAAACATATGGATCCAAATCAGCCCCTTACGAAGCAACACATAAACTAGGGTTTAAGCTTCTGTCACTCTAGCAACCCATCATCTACTTATTACTTCCCAATGCCTTCCTCTAGGCCCAATAATGGTGAAGTGTCATGTAGTCGACGTTCACATAACACCACTAGAGGAGAGACAACATACATCTCATCAAAATATCGAACGATACCAAATTACATGACTACTAATAGCAAGACTTCTCCCATGTCCTCAGGAACAAAAGTAACTACTCACAAAGCATAAACATGTTCATAATCAGAGGGGTATTAATATGCATATAGGATCTGAACATATGATCTTCCACCAATTGAACCAACTAACATCAACTACAAGGAGTAATTAACACTACTAGCAACCTACTAGCACCAATCCCGGACTTGGAGACAAGAATTGGATACAAGAGATGAACTAGGGTTTTGAGATGAGATTGTGCTAATGAAGATGTTGATGGAGATTGCCCTCTCCCGATTAGAGGAGCGTTGGTGATGACGATGGCGATGATTTCCCCCTCCGGGAGGGAAGTTTCCCTGGCAGAACAGCTCCGCCAGAGCCCTAGATTGGTTCCGCCAAGGTTCCGCCTTGTGGCGGTGGAGTTTCGTCCGAGAAGATGGCTTATGACTTTTTCCCATCGAAAGACTCCATATAGCAGAAGGTGGCCACCGAAGGGCCACCAGGGGGCCCACGAGATTGGGCGGCACGCCCAAGGGGGTAGGGCGCGCCCCCACCCTCGTGGGCAGGGTGTGGCCCCCCTGGTGAAGTTCTTGCTCTCAGTATTTTTTATATATTTGGATAACTTCTTTCGTGGAGTTTCAGGACTTTTGGAGCTATGCAGAATAGGTCTCTAATATTTGCTCCTTTTCCAGCCCAGAATCCCAGCTGCCGGCATTCTCCCTCTTTATGTAAACCTTGTAAAATAAGAGAGAATAGGCATAAGTATTGTGACATAATGTGTAATAACAGCCCATAATGCAGTAAATATCGATATAAAAGCGTGATGCAAAATGGACGTATCACGAACTAGCTCCGTGATCTGAGGATTATCCTCATTGCTGCACAGAAGAATTATGTCCTTGATGCACCGCTAGGTGAAGGACCTATTGTAGGAGCAGATGCGGACGTTATGAATGTTTGGCAAGCTCGGTATGATGACTACTTGATAGTTTAGTGCACCATGCTTTACGGCTTAGAGCCGGGACTTCAAAAACATTTTGAACGCTATGGAGCATATAAGATGTTCTAAGAGCTGAAATTGGTATTTCAGACTCATGCCCGAGTCGAGAGGTGTGAGACCTCTGACAAGTACTTTGCCTACAAGATGGAGGAGAATAGCTCAGCTAGTGAGCATGTGCTCAGAATGTTTGATTACTACAATCACTTGAATCAAGTGGGAGTTAATCTTCCAGATGAGTTAATGATTGACATAGTTCTCTAGTCATTATCACCAAGTTACTGGAACTTCGTGATGAACTATAATATGCAAGGGACGGAAACGATTCCCAAGCTCTTCGCGATGCTGAAATTGGCGAAGGTAGAAATCAAGAAAAAGCATCAAGTGTTGATGGTTGAAAAGACCACTAGTTTCAAGTAAAAGGGCAAGGAAAGAAAGGGAACTTCAAGAAGAATGGAAAGCAAGTTGCCACTCCCGTGAAGAAGCCCAAAGCTAGACCGAAGCCTGAAACTGAGTGCTTCTACTTCAAAGGGAATGGTCACTGGAAGCGGAACTACCCCAAATACTTGGCAGATAAGAAGGATGGCAAAGTGAACAAAAGTATATTTGATATACATGTTATTGATGTGTACTTTACTAGTGTTCATAGTGACCCCAAGGTATTTGATACCGGTTCAATTACTAAGATTGGTAACTCGAAATAGGAGTTGCAAAATGAACAGAGACTAATTAAGGGCAAGGTGACGATGTGTGTTGGAAATGATTCCAAGGTTGATAAGATCACCATCGCACACTCCTTTTACCTTCGGGATTAGTGTTGAACCTGAAATAAATGTTATTTGGTGTTTTTGTTGAGCATGAATATGATTGGATCGTGTTTATTGAAATATGATTATTCATTTAAGTCAAAGAATAATTGTTGTTCTGTTTACATGAATAAAACCTTCTATGGTCATACACTTAATATAAATGATTTATTGAATCTCGATCATAGTGATACACATATTCGTAATATTGATGCCAAAAGATGCAAAGTTGATAATGATAGTGCAACATACTTGTGGCACTGCCGTTTAGGTCAGATTGGTGTAAAGCGCATGAAGAAACTCCATGCGGATGGACTTTTGGAATCACCTGATTATGAATCATTCGATGCTTGCAAACCATGCCTCATGGGCAAGATGACTAAGACTCCGTTCTCCGGAACAATGGAGCGAGCCACTGACTTATTGGAAATAATACATACCGATGTATGCGGTCCGATGAGTGTTGAGGCTCGCGGCGGGTATCATTATTTTATGACCTTCACAGATGATTTGAGCAGATATGAGTATATCTACTTAGTGAAACACAAGTCTGAAACTTTTGAAAAGTTCAAAGAATTTCAGAGTGAAGTGGAGAATCATCATAACAAGAAAATAAAGTTTCTACGATCTGATCGCGGAGATGAAATATTTGAATTACGAGTTTGGCCTTCAATTGAAACAATGTCGAATAGTTTTGCAACTCACGCCACCTGGAACACCACAGCTTAATGGTGTGTCTGAACGTCATAACCGTACTTTATTAGATATGGTGCGATCTATGATGTTTCTTACCGATTTACCACTATCATTTTGAGGTTATGCATTAAAGACAGCTGCATTCACGTTAAATAGGGCACTCTAAAAATCCCTTGAGATGACACCATATGAACTATGGTTTAGCAAGAAACCTTAGCTGTCATTTCTTAAAGTTTGGGGTTGTGATGCTTATATGAAAAAAGTTTCAGCCTGATAAGCTTAAACCCAAATCGGAGAAGTGCGTCTTCATAGGATACCCAAAATAAACTATTGGGTACACCTTCTATCATAGATCCAGAGGCAAGATCTTTGTTGCTTAAAATGAATCCTTTCTAGAGAAGGAGTTTCTCTCGAAAGAAGTGAGTGGGAGGAAAGTAGAACTTGATGAGGTAATTTTACCTTCTCCCGAATTGGAAAGTAGTTCATCATAGAAATTGGTTCAAGTGATGCCTACACCAATTAGTGAGGAAGTTAATGATGATGATCATCAAACTTTGGATCAAGTTACTACCGAACCTCGTAGGTCAACCAGAGTACGTTCCGCACCAGAGTGGTACTGTAATCCTGTTCTGGAGGTCATGTTACTTGACCATGACGAACCTATGAACTATGAGGAAGCGATGATGAGCCCAGATTCCGCAAAATTGCTTGAGGCCATGAAATCTGAGATGGGATCCATGTATAAAGAACAAAGTATGGACTTTGATTGACTTGCCCGATGATCGGCGAGCTATTGAGAATAAATGGATCTTCAAGAGGAAGAAGGACGCTGATAGTAGTGTTACTATCTACAAAGCTCGAATCGTCACAAAAGGTTTTCGACAAGTTCAAGGTGTTGACTATGATGAGATTTTTCTCACTCGTATCGATGCTTAAAAGTCTGTCCGAATCATGTTAGCAGTTGCCGCATTTTATGAAATCTGGCAAATGGAATCAAAGCTACATTCCTTAATGGATTTATTAAAAAAAGAGTTGTATATGATGCAACCAGAAGGATTTGTCAATCCTAAAGATGCTAACAAAGTGTGCAAGCTCCAGCGATCCATCTATGGATTGGTGCAAGCATCTCGAAGTTGGAATATGCGCTTTGATGAGTCGATCAAAGCATATAGTTTTATACAGACTTTTGGAGAAGCCTGTATTTACACGAAAGTGAGTGGGAGCTCTGTAGCATTTCTGATATTATATGTGGATGACATATTATTGATCAGAAATGATACTGAATTTCTAGATAGCATAAAAGGATACTTGAATAAGAGTTTTTTAATGAAAGACCTCGGTAAAGATGCTTACATATTGGGCATCAAGATCTATAGAGATAGATCAAGACGCTTGATAAATTTTTCAATGAGTACATACCTTGACAAGTTTTTGAAGTAGTTCAAAATGGAACAGTCAAAGAAGGAGTTCTTGACTGTGTTGCAAGGTGTGAAGTTGAGTAAAGACTCAAAATCCGACCATAGAAGAAAATAGAAAGAGAATGAAAAGGTCATTCCCTATGCCTCAGTCATAGGTTCTATAAAGTATGCTATGCTGTGTACCAGACCTATTGTATACCTTAGCATGATTCTGGCAAGGGAGTAGAATAGTAATATAGGATTAGATCACTGGACATCGGTCAAAATTATCCTTAGAGGACTAAGGAAATATTTCTCGGTTATGGAGGTGATAAAAGAGTTCGTCATAAAGAGTTACGTCAATGCAAGCTTTTGACACCGATCTAGATGACTCTCAGTCTCGATCTAGATACATATTTAAAGTGGGACCAATTAGCTAGAGTAGCCCCGTTTAGAGTATTGTAGACATAGAAATTTGCAAAATATATATGGATCTAAATATTGCAGACCCGTAGACTAAACTTCTCTCACAAGAAAAACATGATCACTCTTTGGGTGTTAATCACATAGCGATGTGAACTAGATTATTGACTCTAGTAAACCCTTTGGGTATTAGTCACATGGAGATGTGAACTAATCACATAAAGATGTGAACTATTGGTGATAAATCACATGACAATGTGAACTAGATTACTGACTCTAGTGCAAGTGGGAGACTGAAGGAAATATGCCCTAGAGGCAATAATAAAGTTATTATTTATTTCCTTATATCATGATAAATGTTTATTATTCATGCTAAAATTGTATTAACCGGAAACTTAGTACATGTGTGAATACATAGACAAATAGAGTGTCCCTAGTATGCCTCTACTTGACTAGCTCGTTAATTAAAGATGGTTAAGTTTACTAGCCATGGACATGTGTTGTCATTTGATGAACGGGATCACATCATTAGAGAATGATGTGATGGACTAGACCCATCCGTTATCTTAGCACTATGATCATTTAGTTTATTGCTATTGCTTTCTCCATAACTTATACATGTTCCTATAACTATGAGATTATGCAACTCCTGAATACCGGAGGAACACTTAGTGTGCTATAAAACGTCAAAACGTAACTAGGTGACTATAAAGATGCTCTACAGGTGTCTCCGATGGTGTTTGTTGAGTTGGCATAGATCAAGATTAGGATTTTTCACTCCGTGTATCGGAGAGGTATCTCTGGGCCCTCTCAGTAATGCACATCACTATAAGCCTTGCAAGCAATGTGATTAATGAGTTAGTTGGGGGATGATGCATTACGGAACGAGTAAAGAGACTTCCCGATAATGAGATTGAACTAGGTATTGAGATACCGACGATCGAATCTCGGGCAAGTAACATACCGATGACAAAGGGAACAACGTATGTTGTTATGCGGTTTGACCGATAAAGATCTTCATCGAATATGTAGGAACCAATATGAGCATCCTGGTTCTGCTATTGGTTATTGACTGGAGATGAGTCTCGGTCATGTCTACACAGTTCTCGAACCCATAGGATCCACACGCTTAGCGTTCGATGACGATCGGTATTATGAGTTTATGTGTTTTGATGTATCGAAGGCATTTTAGAGTCCTGCATGTGATCATGGACATGACGAGGAGTCTCGAAATGGTCGAGACATAAAGATAGATATATTGGAAGGCTATGTTTGGACACCGGAATGGTTCCGGATGAGTTCGCGCATTTTCCAGAGTATCGGGAGGTTACCGGAAGCCCCCAGGGAGTCAATGGGCCTTATTGGGCCTTAGTGGAAGAGAGGAGAAGGCGGCCAGGTGGAGGGCGCCCCCAATCCCAATCTGAATTAGGGTGGGGGCCGGCCCCTCTTTCCTTCTCTCCCTCTCCCTTTTCCTTCTTCTCCTACTCCAACTAGGAAGGGGGGAAACCTACTCCTACTGGGAGTAGGACTCCCCCCCCCCCTTGGGCGCGCCCTATGAGGGCCGGACCTCTCCTCCTCCCCCCTTTATATACGGGGGAAGGGGGCACCCCATAGACACACAAGTTGATTGTTTAGCTGTGTGCAGTGCCCCCTCCATAGAATTCCACCTCGGTCATATCGTTGTAGTGCTTAGGCAAAGCCCTGCGTCGGTAACTTCATCATCACCGCCATCATGCCCTTGTGCTGACGAAACTCTCCCTCGGCCTCAATTGGATCAAGAGTACGAGGGACGTCACCGAGCTGAACGTGTGCAGATCACCGAGGTGTTGTGCATTCGGTACTTGATCGGTTGGATTGCGAAGATGTTCGACTACATCAACCGCGTTAGTTAACGCTTCCGCTTTCGGTCTACAAGGGTACGTAGACACACTCTCCCCTCTCGTTGCTATGCATCACCTAGATGGATCTTGCATGTGCGTAGGATTTTTTTTGAAATTACTGCGTTCCGCAACAAGATACACAATTCTTAACTAGTTGCACAAATTCCCCCACAAAAACCATTTGTCTCATTGTCCCCTCAAAAAAATACCAATCAATGCGATTGTATGATTTTCTCATATCCAACTTGCGTGCCATGTACACCTCTTTTCCTTTTTGCTTCCTTTTCATGAATTGTGTCATTTCATAGTCAAGGTTGGTGTTATCTGATATCAAACGTCCAGGTACAAAGGCACTCTGGTTCGCCGAGATTATCTCATCCCAAATTAGTTTCAGTCGGTTTTCAATGACCTTGAACATGAGCTTGTACACCATGTTGCAGAGGCTAATAGGGAGAAAATCTTTTTATCCGATCTGGGTTTCGAACCTTCGTGCTGAGCACTGCAATTGTTTCGTTCCATCCCTTTGGTATACTGTTGTCTCCCAACACATGCAAGACTTCGTGCACCACATCATCATTTACCATGTTCCAAAACCTCTTGTAGAACACTCCTGGCATATCATCCACCCCTGGGGCCTTTAGGTATACCATATCATCAAGTTCTTTCCACTTCCATGATAGTGTACTCTTTGCATAGAAGATTATTCATTTGTGGTGTCACCCGAGGTGCCATGATCTCCCAAACATGCCTCATATTCGTACCTACCATGGGGGGTAAAAAGGAAAGAAGTGGTTAGTAATAAGGACCTTCAAGACCTCTGCGCCCTGCACCTCCACTCCATCATCACCCTTGATTTTATCAATTCAGTTCCTTCTTTCCTGTTCGGAAGCAGACTTGTGGAAGTAATTTGTATTTCTGTCTCCTTTTACTAACCATGTAATGTGTGTGTGTGTGTGTCGGTTCTAGAAAATACCTAGTTGTTCTTCCAATCGACCCAGCTTGAAACGTGTCACATGTTCCTTTTGGATAGTTGATTCCGAGAGGTTGTCCCGCCTATGTTGTTCTAACTTGCCTCGAAGCATTTTTATGTGTTTCTGCAGGTCACCTAGGACTTCTCTGCTCCATACATGCATCTCCCTAAACATCGATCTGATATGTTGAGCCACTGAATCCCCCATCACCTCCTGCCTTGGTCCAAGCATCCACAACTATACTCTCACAATCATCTTCAAGAAGCCATTTGGCCTCGAACCTTTTGTTCATGTTGTATGGGCGCGGCCTCAGTTTCTTATGTGCACCATGGACCGCCAAGATGACTGGTCTATGGTCTGAGTGCTCGGGACAACCATTTACAACTTTGTATCCAGGAAAATGGGCGCACCAATCAGTATTTTCCACCACTCGATCGAGTCGTTCATGGGTATAACCACCAATACGGTAATTATTATTGCACCATGTGAAGGTATCTCCCTCAAAACCAAGATCATTCAGATTACAAGAATTCAAAGCATCACGAAAACGTTGCATAAACTTTTGTGATCTAGGTGGCCCTCCTTGCTTCTCGAAACTATAGATTTTTGTTGAAATCACCAATTCAAAACCAAGGCAGCTTTTCTTGATGATGAAGAGTGTCGTGGAATTGTCATGGCAGATGTCCTATTGTGAGGATTAGTCGTGAGGCCAACGCATCTATGCGGTAGCTTGAAGGGGTTGATCGGAATCGAGAGACGCAACACGCAAGACAAAGATTTAGACAGCTTCGGGCCCCGGGGAACATCATCCGGTAATATCCCTACATGCTGTTTGTGGCTAGGTCTCATTATGCTCATGAGGGAGTCGCCGTATACGCCGGCTCTCCTTGTTGTGTCTACCCCTAGAGATTATTTCCTGTCCCTCTTGGGGTGCCCTTCCCCTCCTTATATATGTTGAAGGGGTGGGTTACATGACTAGTCCTAGTAGGATTAGGATTACTCTATTACAAGTGGAGTCCTAGTCTTGCTTCCTTTGTAGGAGAATATTCTTTATGCCTTTCCTCTTAAGCCAGCCCACCATAACATGAGTCGGCCTTCTGGGCCTTGGGCCTAGTCCTTTATCTGACCAGCCGTCGAGGCCATCAGTGAGTCGCCAAGCTCGTGAGTCATCAGACCAGTAAGCCGCCAGACCCGTGAGTCGCTAGTCCTCTGGCGGGTTATCAATGAAATGCCAAGTTCGGCCGGGTCATATATCCGGCCGGGTCATACCGCTGGGTATATCCCCGACATTAGCCCCCAGTTTAATTTGGATTTATCCATGTTAAACTGATCCTGCAATATAACTCAAGAACAAATTTGATAGGTTGTGCTCTGGGTTAAATATTCTTGTAAGCCGGCACCTGAACATCCTTAAGTCCTGTCATTTCCTTCTTCTAGAAAATCCAGGTGAATAGACCAGCTTCATAATCAATTTTCTTGTAGAAGAAAATATTGTAAATAAGGAATCCATTTGAGTCGGCCTTCAATGCTCTAACTTGACAAAAATATTGGTCTTCAAATATTCAACTGATATTCAACCGGTTTGAAGATGTAGAACTTGCCGGTTTATGATTTCCAAAATCGTCAAGTTATAAAAACTGATGATTCTGGGTTATGACTGTTATACACACCGGGTCATGATTGTTGCCAACGCTGGGTCAAAATTGAGAATTTTGACGATTTCTCTCCCTCATATCCATATTACCTATAGCCCCCAAGTCTTGAGCAGAACAAAGTGATGACTTAAGACTTGCTTCAATATAAATATTACCACTTTGAAGAAATCCATGTTGTTCATCTCAGTCACTAGTAAAAATTGAATACTCCATATATGTAGCCCCCAAGTGCCGGGTTGTCATGCTTGCAGCAACCTGGGACTTGTAATTGCCTTATACTCATAAAAACTTCAACCAGTGTAGCCCCCAAGGGATGGGTCATTATGCAATAATGAGCAGGGACTTTGTAGATGTAGACTTGAACATCAACGTGTAGCCCCCAAGGGCCGGCTTAGTAAGATAATACTGAGCTGGGACTCTATATATACTTCTTTGAAAAGAACATCATATGATGTAACCCCCTGTGACGCCCGGATAATGAAGCTATAGTAACCCTCTACTAATGATGCCATGTCATCACTCTTACTATTACTAAACCTCAGTAGCTTTCAAACACCGTTCTAATTTCAAATCCAAACTAAAGTCCAAGATTCAAATTTCTCAAACATGAAAACAAAAATGTTCAAAGTGTGGCAGATAATCCCTTGATATTTGTCATGTTGGAACCAACCTCTTTTGAATTCCCAAAATGCCTCTCGGAATTAATTCTTGGTCCAGCAACATTTAAATTTGACCTATTCAATTTCTAAAAATGTTTGAACAATTCCATTGGCTCTAAAACTTCTATGCAACACCACAAAGTTGTTCTTGAATTATGTGCTAGTTTTCAAGTTTAACTAAATTCATTTACTATATCGTTTAAAATAGAAGCAGTGAAGAAATAATTAAATTAATCAAAGAAAAGAAAAGGAGGAGGACCTAAGCTACCTGGCTTGTTAGCCCACCTAACTACAGCCTAGCCCACCAGCGCCCCTGTCTCCTTCCTCTGTTCATCAGAGACATCGTGGATGCAGGTGCCGCGTCATGACTTGGATTGGCACGCGCCGGCCATCGGGACCTCCTCGGTGAGTATAAGGTCTACCCCGCGACCTCCCTTGACCATATACCCAACCCTAGCTCACCAGATCCTTCCCCCTCGCGCAGCCATCATCCTCCCCATGCCCGTCCGGGCCATCGTCGCCATGGCCCTCCTCGACCACGCGGCCACCGTGCTCCTCCCGACTAGAATGTGTCCATGAGCTCCACTAGGTTCCTCTGCTTCGACTCCTACCACGAGCCAGAGGCCTGCACCACTACGTCGAGTGGATCGAGCTCCCTCCTCTTTGGTCGCCGGTGCTTCCCCAACGGTTACGCGCCCTGTGCTGCTCCCGGACCTCACCAAGCTCTCAGGCGACCCCCCCAGTGAGCTCCCCTGCCTTTCCCCCTGCTAGCAACCCTTGATTCATCGTTGTTTAGACGTCCCCGCGAGCTCGGCCACCATGGCCGAAGCCCGCGCCGCCCACGCATGCGCTTGCCGTGCCCGCGGCCCTGCCTGCTGCTGTCTGCCGCAACTCGTCGCCGGTGCCCGCGCCTCCCCGCTCGCGCCAGTCCCGGTCCCGCGCCTGCCCGCATGCTGCGCTCCGCCTCACTGGCCTCGTCGCCGCCTCGTGCGCTGCTTCTGCGACTGCTTCTCACCACCGCCACCGCCCACCGTGCCGACCACCACCCCGCTTCCCCGCGACACTCAGGCCGCGCCGCGTCACAACCGCCCACGCCCGCGGCCTGCCCACCCCCCCCCGCGCGCGCACCCACCTACCGCCACTGGCACCCCGCGACCGCCTCGCGCTCGCCTCGGTGCACCGACCGCCCCCGCCGCTGCTACCCTGCTGCTCCCGGCCGCCGTGCGCAGCCCCGCCTCCGCCCGGCCACGCTCCGACGCCGCTGTCGCCGCTCCCCGACATCCCAGCCTCCTTCCGCTGGCCGCGGCCCCCTCCACCTCGTGCTTGCCGATGGCCTCACCGGAGGCGGCGCCCTGCCGCGGCGCCCGACCCCGTGGTGCCGTGCGTGCCCGGTTCTGGCCTCCACGTGCACCTGCCTGATAGCCAATGCGCGCTATCGCCTATGGGCCACAGACACGTGGGGCCCAGCCCTGGTTTTTTAAAAAGAGATTAAAAGAATTAATTAATTAACTAACTAACTTAATTAATCTCGCTTAATTAGTCTAATCAACTAATTTAGTTAATTCAACCTTGTTAGTTTAGTTAGGTCAATGACAGGTGGGTCCCCGGCATCAGTTTGACTAGTCAACTGGCTGGTTGACTGCTGACGTCAGGGTGATGTCATACTGATGCAGTTTTATCTTTTTAATTACTAATGATTTTAGAATATTGTTAAAACTTTAGAAATTCATAGAAAATTAACCGTAACTCGGATGAAAAAGTTTTGTATATGAAAGTTGCTCAGAACAAGGAGACGAATCCGAATACGCAGTCCGTTCATCTGTCACATGCCCCAAGCATGCTGAACATGGAACATTCCCCCTCCGGTCCTTTGTCTGGCACAGGTCCGGAACCGGGAAAACATTCCCGGTTGACTTCCTCTTTCACCGGTATCGTGTAGCACCGTGTTAGAACACGTCTAGCTCTACCTGTTGTCCTGTTATGCACTTGCTTGTTATGTATTTACTGTTTCTCCCCCCTCTTCTTTTCGGTAGACCCCGTGACGATGCTGATGCTCCTGTGACCGACGACCCCTCCTTCTCGTCTGAGCGACCAGGCAAGCAAACCCTCGTTGAGCATTCCGATATCGCCCATTTCTTTCCCTCTCATGCTTGCATTAGAACTGCTACTTTTTTCTGTATGATCCTACTCTGATGCATAGCCTGTTTTGTTACCCGCTTTCATACCTTACCTGCTTATCCTAAACTGCTTAGTATAGGTTGGTTAGTGATCCATCAGTGACCCCCACCGTGTCCCAGTTGCCTCGCTTTATGTTCAATGACTCGATCAACGTGATCGACGTCCAGGCCCCGACACCGCACATCACCCCCCTTAGTTGTACGACTCTGTAGAGTAACCATCGAGTGCCGAGGGTGGAACCTCTTACATCACTCCTGATGAGACCTATGTAGAGTAGCTATTCGGTCGTGGTCATCGAGGGTGATTTCCTCCTTAACCACTTCTGATACGGCTCTGTCGTGCAACCCCTCAAGTGTGAACCTCGAGGGTGGATCCTCTTACGTTCACCATGATGATTACATCGAGTGGAATTCACCGGTGGTGATTCCTCGGGGGTTTTTCCCCTTGGTGTTAGACACACAGTTACTATGGTTACTATGACTTTGCACTAAGCCATGTTACTAAAGATGGGTCGGCCCTGAGGGGTACCGGCGCGAGCTTAATAGCGAGTGATGTGGAGACGGGTTGACCTGGAAGGTGCCCGCGAGATACTTACGAGGCGTGGCCGGGCATTCTTAGCCCTTGCCACAAGTACTCGAGACGGGGCGACGGGGTCACATCGATCGTGAGTCTCTGCTCGTTACCGCGCGTTCCTAATCCACTACGATTTGGATATTTGATCCGAGGGGCCTCTGGCCTGATAGCACTAACCATCACGTGGGCATAGTATGGGCGTTCTGCGTCGTATACATCAGCCAAAACTTAATAGACGTCAGCGACTGAGCAGCGCGCGCCGGGTTGGACTGGTAAGCACCTACCTTGTTGAAGGAGGTAGTTAGGTCTGCTCACCGGCCGCGTACTCAACGTGCAGGAGTTCCCGGGGAGATGGCTCATGACCCTTGGGGGCATAGGTTTAGTCCGGCGTGCTAGCCTCTCTATTAAGCCTAGGCCGGGCATGACCCAGGAAAGTGTGTCCGGCCGGAGTTAATCGAGCGTGGTGGGTAAGTTGGTGCACCCCTGCAAGGAAGAAAACATCTATCGATAGCCTGTCCTACTGTGACGCCCCCGATTCAATCGTACACTAATCATACACGCAAACGTGTACGATCAAGATCAGGGACTCACGGGAAGATATCACAACACAAATCTACAAATAAAATAAGTCATACAAGCATCATATTACAAGCCAGGGGCCTCGAGGGCTCGAATACAAGAGCTCGATCATAGACGAGTCAGCGGAAGCAACAATATCTGAGTACAGACGTAAGTTAAACAAGTTGCCTTAAGAAGGCTAGCACAAATTGGGATACAGATCAAAAGAGGTGCAGGCCTCCTGCCTGGGACCCTCCTAAACTACTCCTGGTTGTTGTCAGCGGGCTGCACGTAGTAGTAGGCACCTCCCGAGTAGTAGTAGTCGTCGTCGATGGTGGTGTCTGGCTCCTGGGCTCCAACGTCTGGTCGCAGCAATCGGGTACAGAAAGGGGGAAAAGAGGGAGCAAAGCAACCGTGAGTACTCATCCAAAGTACTTGCAAGCAAGGAACTACACTACATATGTATGCATTGGTACCAAATGGAATAAGGGTATCATATGTGGACTGAACTGCAGAATGCCGTAATAAGAGGGGGATAGCTAATCCTTTCAAAGACTACGCTTCTGGTAACCTCCATCTTGCAGCAGGAGAAGAGAGTAGATGGTAAGCTCACCAAGTAGCATCGTGTAGCATAATCCTAACCGATGATCCTCCCCTCGTTGCCCTGTGAGAGAGCGACCACCGGTTGTATCTGGCACTTGGAAGGGTGTGTTTTATTAAGTATCGGGTTCTAGTTGTCATAAGGTCAAGGTACAACTCCAAGTCGTCCTGTTACCGAAGATCACGACTATTCGAATAGATTAACTTCCCTACAGGGGTGCACCACATAACCCAACACGCTCGATCCCATTTGGCCAGACACACTTTCCTGGGTCATGCCCGGCCTCGGAAGATCAACACGTCGCAGCCCTACCTAGGCACAACAGAGAGGTCAACACCACGGTCCAAATCCTATGGCGTAGGTGTCTGGGCCCATCGCCCTTTGCACACCTGCACGTTGCGAACGCGGCCGGTGAGCAGACCTAGCAACCTCCATTACAAAGGAAGTTGCATTACGCGGTCCAACCCGGCGCGCGCCGCTCAGTCGCTGACGTCACGAAGGCTTCGGCTGATACCACGACGTCGAGTGCCCATAACTGTCCCCACATAGATGGTTAGTGCGTATAAGCCAGTGGCTAGACTCAGATCAAATACCAAGATCTCGTTAAACGTGTTAAGTATCCGCGAACACCGACCAGGGCCAGGCCCACCTCTCTCTTAGGTGGACTCAACCTGCCCTGTCGCTCTGCCACAAAGTAATAGTCGGGGCCGTCGGGAACCCAGGCCCACCTCTACCGGGATGGAGCCACCTGCCCCTTCGGCCCCATCTCCGAACAATATCATAAGTAATTTAACAGTATAAAGTATATAGCATATGCCCGTGATCACCTTCTGAAGTGATCACGGCCCAGTAGTATAGCATGGCAGACGGACAAGAGTGTAGGGCCACTGATGATAATCTAGCATCCTATACTAAGCATTTAGGATTGCAGGTAAGGTATCCACAGTTGTAGCAACAATGACAGGTTATGCATCAGGATAGGATTAACGCAAAGCAGTAACATGCTACACTACTCTAATGCAAGCAGTATAGAGGAGAGTAGGCGATATCTGGTGATCAAGGGGGGGGGCTTGCCTGGTTGCTCTGGGAAGAGAGAGGCGGGCATGAGCGAGCCCCGGCGCTCGCGGGCGCGGGCGACTGCGGAGAGGCGGTTGCACGGACGAGTAGGGGCACGGCCCCGGGCAGCAGCGGCCCTGGTGGGCGCGGCCAGGCCCCCGACGGGCGCGGCTGGAGTGGCGCGCAGGGCGCGGCCTCGATGAGTCGGGGCGTGGGCGCGCGGCTATGACAGCAAGCAGCACGCAGTGCCGGGTGATCGTGGGCGTACATGGACGCGCTGGCAAAAGTGGGGGGGGCAGAGGTGAGGGCTGTAGCGACGGCAGGCCATGGCCGGAGCACGGGGTGCTCGGGTTTGTCGTTTCACGACAAGAATGAGCAAGGCAGCGGTATGGTCAGCACCAGCAGAAGACCACGACCACGTGGGCGTGCTTGGTTGAGCTGGAGCGGTGCTATAGCTATGGTGCAAGGCGGAGCGGTGGCAGCATAGCTCGGCATCAATGGTGGCAGTAGCTCGGAGCAACGGGTCAAGCAACAGGTAAGGGGATTCGCGCAGGTGCTCACAGCGTTGACGAGAAGGCCCGGGGACACCGGAGGAGCTCGAGGTGGCGCGGGTCGACACTGGCTACCGGAGCGCGACGAGGAAGTCGAGGTTGGGGGCGGCGTCACGGGGCCGTTCGGCGTCGTGTGGCTCGACGGGGAGGGGTAGACGACGTAGACGAGGGAGAGGGAGCTCCTGGATGCCCTGCTACAGCCCGGGGTGGCGCCAGAGCATGCTGACGGTGGTGGCGCGGCGAGCTCCTAGCTCGGGTGCGGCGGATCTGGAGGGAGGAACGAGAGGGAGAGGGAGTGGGGGAGGACTAGGGTTCAACCCGGGGGTTTTGTAGGGGGAGGGGCGCGACCGATGGCCGCCACGCACGGCCTGGCGTGGCCATGGCCGGCGGATGGCCGCCACGCCCTCCCCTGTCCTCTGTAGCGTGAGGAGGGGATGGGTGAGGTGGCTGGGCCGGCCTGTTTGCTAGACGGGCCTTAGTGCCTAGTAGAATAGGCCTTTTACCCTTTTTATTTTTATGTTTTATTTATCTCTTTACTACTTTGCATTTTACTTGAGCTACTAAATTAGTTTTGTTTAATACAAAACTTAGCACAAAAATACATCGCAATATTCTTTGTTGGTAAAAAAGTTTCAAAGCATTTGGGAGTGTTCAACTATTTTTAGAAATTGAAAAGATGAGGTAATTGGATGATGATCCACTGAATAAATTTCCAAGGGCATTTTGGGAATTCAAATGAGGTTGGTTCCAACATGACAAA
The DNA here is from genome assembly GCF_056163025.1 of Triticum urartu. NCBI lineage: Eukaryota > Viridiplantae > Streptophyta > Magnoliopsida > Poales > Poaceae > Triticum > Triticum urartu. Next base: position 113,331,107 of record NC_141876.1, read on the forward strand.
TATCCAGGAATTATTTTCCATCCTTTGAGCATTTTATTTTGCATGTTTGAGAAATTTGAAAATTGGACTTTAATTAGAATTAGAATTAGAATTGTGATCTGGATAACGTGAGGATTAGTAACAGTAATGTGATGACGTGGCATCATTAGCAGGGGTTTACTGTACCTTAATTGTCCGGGCATCACAATTCTCCTCCACTATAAGAAATCTCGTCCCGAGATTTAAGAGGCGTAAGGTGGGGTGGTTCTGGTTACAAAATTCTAGCGAGTGTTCTCGGTCTTAGTTGCTCTTCTCGAAGAGGTCGATCCATCACGTTGATGTCTCTATTCCCCTGCTTCAGGTCACCATGATGAAGTCGGCATCCTTTCCTCGGGAACTCCAACTTACGTATGAAGGACAAGGGGTAACTTCGAAAGAATGAACCGCTACCATGTTGCTTATCTGGTAGATAATATCAGGAAAGGTGGCGGAAGTAACCCTCGAATTGAAGCTTAAGAAGATATCGAGAGCAAAGTAAGAAGGTACCCTGAGAAGTTTTGAGTGAGCAAGCAATCGTTCGATGCCTGAAATGAAACGTGAAAGGGGTGTAGAGCAAGGGGAGTAAGTATTCTGTCTGATACCAGAATAGATCACTAGGCAGGTGGCCCGTGAATCATATACGAAGTCAAGCGCGAGGAATAACTTGGACAACAGGGTGTACAGGAGAGTCAGGTTTCGATCCTATGGAACTGTGGGTTATGGGCCCACCATGTAGGTTAAAAGTAGAAAGGGCGGTGATATCTTGTACAGTCATGATAACAAAGGCATGTCAGAGAATAGACTATCAGTTATGTTGGCAACAACATCGGTACCAAGGGCGAGGGACAAAGAGAACCATTTTCCTGCTCGTTGAAACGAGGCGGACCAATAGGCAAAGTTCTTGTCCATCGGTGGATACCGAAATGTCGTCAACAATAGTAACAGGTTCTTACCAACAGAGTTGTACACTAGGGTGCTTACAAAAGCAGGAGAATATTACTGCTTAGATCATATAGATCACAAGAAAGATTAAACCAAACAATGGAAAGTAAAACATATGTATCAGATTAAACAGAACAATGGAAAGGAATATGTGTTTAAACACATATTTTAGGGGTATATCCTTCCCAAGGATAAGCAAAGCATGATTTCCTTGACAGGATATAATGTAGAAAACCCTTTAGGTAAAGGGGGGGGGATTTCATGACATTACCCATACAGTGGTGTTTGGGTAATTGAGCAGGAAACATTTAGCATTGGGCTTCAAATGTTCTCTTTGAAAATCGGAGTACCTCAGACATGCTTCGAGATAGCACTGACATGGTCTTCAATCAAAGGTCAGACTCTGGATACACGAAGGGATTCATCATTAAGCCAAGGAGAGGATGAGGAGGTGACTGATGGACTCAGCAATAATTCAACGAGGTATCCAAAAGATGGATTTCCACTGTTATGTGAACAAGGAGATAACATTTGTCGGATCAAATGATATAATGATGTATGCTCAAGGAAAAACATATACAATTAAACACTAGTTGAAAAGGGTGCCCAAAGTATGGCCTTAGGTAGCATGATCAATGTTAGAAGGTGATTCAACAACCAATAGTCTAAGAATGAAATATCGACCATTAACTTGAAAGCAATAGGGTGCTAGAGACACGAACAAGTTTGCGTTGAACGGAAGGCAATAAAGTGGTCGATGATAACACAAATCATCGAGGGCAAGGAGGGTACTTATCATCATGAATTCAATCGATATCTTGGAAGGGTCAAAATGTTGATGATGATCATGACACATTTGTCGAGAGGTTTCAAGAAGATGTAACCGATCGGCGATGACATCAAGTCAACGGAATGATGAAGCGAGAAGCTATTGAGACCATAGGTACGACACAAACTTGAAATCAAGCTTGTCATTCAAGGACAATTGTTATGACGAGGAAGATCGACGTAAGATTAGCTCACCTCAAAATTTTTGCTCTAGAAAGAAGGACCAGATAGCACAGTTGAAATTGGCATGACAAGGATATAACCAAGCAGGCTAGGAATGACGTGATCGAGTTCAAACTCGTAAGTCACGAAGGTTACCAAGATTTTCTTAATCGCGGTGCGGACTTCAGTCAGTTATCGGTGTCTTTGAGTGTTTAATAACTCAGAGCCCGTGAAAAATTGGAATAAGTGAGAATGTAGCACTTGATGAAGAACTCATAAGAAGTAGGCAGTTCCATGATAATCTCGAGATACCAGGGGGTAATACTCGACGACACATCATATTAGAGGTTGGACTAGGGTAATGCTCTGCAGAAGACAAGTGCTCAAATTTGCACGAGAAATGGAATCAAGGAGAAACAGGTTGGAACCATGTCCACAGATACAAGATGAACTTATAACAAGGGAATAATTATTTTAAAAGAAGCTTCCATGATAAGGTATTCGTCGTGTCCATGGGCATGAACACAGGGTTCAAGGTCGACTCCCACTTCTCCAATGCATATCCTTTCATTCACTTCTCTTTTTCGAAGAAGTTGTAGTGTTGAATTATCTTGGCAAAATACCAGACGAGTATGACTCGTGAACACTTTCGAGTTCATGCATAATATGGAAGGCATAGGTTCAACCCATCGAGGCATCTTAGGAGCATATACCACAATTTTGAGGAATAAATAACACAAGCTCAATTGTAGAGCATGCTGGAGAAAGCAGAGGATACAATTTACCAAAGGCATTATGTATCCGAGGAAAGGCTCACAAGCTTATAGAATATGAAGGACGCTGTCGGATAAAATCCAACAAAGGATCTGGTGGTCCACAAGGGGTCTGATGTGAGCATTGGTACTCAACCAGAAGAAGAATGCAAGGAGATCAGATGATAGAAAAAACTGACTAATTCAAAGCTTAATTGCAAAGGAATTATGAATTCCAAGTCAAGGGATCAGAAGCTAACGCGCTGATCAAAGATGGATAAGTTGAGTAGGCTTAGGGGTACAATCGACGGCAATTTGATTAGTCGAGGACCAGCTCATGTTCAAAATGACGTTTGAGCCGAAAAGATAATTTAGAAGGGTTGATAGATGATTGTGTGCATTCGCACACATGTTGAATCAATAGGATCAAAATGACGGTGTCAAAAGATACTAGTGAATATTGCTAGTGATATGGGAGCATCCATAATGTAAGCATACAAGTATTTGCAGAGCAATAGTTTGAAGAGGATGCTCAGAAGGTCGGATAGTATTTCAGAGTATCTTATGAAGCATACGAACAACTGGGGATGAACAGATACTCAATAAGTGCGAGGAATTTTTAATAGGGGTATTCATGTGGTAAAGAACTGCAAGGCAGTAGTTCAAGAGATTCTTCAAAGTCGAAGAATAATTCGATGCATCTTGTAATAACAAGACCAACTGGGGATGAGTGTAAGAATGTCATGTGCATGTAGCTATCCATAGGGGTTGACGGTGGAAGGGGGTTGCAAACGCAATGAGCACAAGTTCTCGGGATAAGATCAGAGAGTATCTTCGAAATCTTCTGGTGCACGGAGCAGTCATTTGGAGTGAGGGGTTCTCTTGCAGAAAGTAGTAACGAGAACCTAGAGTCAGATTTAGTAAAATCATTTAACCCGAATAGAACAGAGTTCAGAGTCCCAGAGTAAGGATCGAGGAGTAAAAGATCCTAATACCACCCAGTGGCGACGTGGGCCCATGGGCCGCACAGCCATGTTAGAAAAACAGTTTTCATCGACTAGACTCAACTTCGGCCAAGGAGTGTGGAAGGGGGATTCCTATAGGCAGTCGGCTCTGATACCAACTTGTGACGCCCTCGATTCAATCGTACACTAATCATACATGCAAATGTGTACGATCAAGATCAGGGACTCACGGGAAGATATCACAACACAACTCTACAAATAAAATAAGTCATACAAGCATCATATTACAAGTCAGCGGAAGCAACAATATCTGAGTACAGACATAAGTTAAACAAGTTGCCTTAAGAAGGCTAGCACAAACTGGGATACAGATCGAAAGAGGCACAGGCCTCCTGCCTGGGACCCTCCTAAACTACTCCTGGTTGTCGTCAGCGGGTTGCATGTAGTAGTAGGCACCTCCCGAGTAGTGGTAGTCGTCGTCGACGGTGGCGTCTGGCTCCTGGGCTCCAACGTCTGGTCGCAGCAATCGGGTACAGAAAGGGGGAAAAGAGGGAGCAAAGCAACCGTGAGTACTCATCCAAAGTACTTGCAAGCAAGGAACTACACTACATATGTATGCATTGGTACCAAATGGAATAAGGGTATCATATGTGGAATGAACTGCAGAATGCCGGAATAAGAGGGGGATAGCTAATCCTTTTGAAGACTATGCTTCTGGTAACCTCCATCTTGCAGCAGGAGAAGAGAGTAGATGGTAAGCTCACCAAGTAGCATCGTGTAGCATAATCCTAACCGATGATCCTCCCCTCGTCGCCCTGTGAGAGAGCGACCACCGGTTGTATCTGGCACTTGGAAGGGTGTGTTTTATTAAGTATCGGGTTCTAGTTGTCATAAGGTCAAGGTACAACTCCAAGTCGTCCTGTTACCGAAGATCACGGCTATTCAAATAGATTAACTTCCTTGCAGGGGTGCACCACATAACCCAACACGCTCGATCCCATTTGGCCAGACACACTTTCCTGGGTCATGCCCGGCCTCGGAAGATCAACATGTCGCAGCCCTACCTAGGCACAACAGAGAGGTCAACACGCCGGTCTAAATCCTATGGCGCAGGGGTCTGGGCCCATCGCCCTTTGCACACCTGCACGTTGCGAACGCGGCCGGTGAGTAGACCTAGCAACCTCCATTACAAAGGAAGTTGCGTTACGCGGTCCAACCCGGCGCGCGCCGCTCAGTCGCTGACGTCACGAAGGCTTCGACTGATACCACGACGTCGAGTGCCCATAACTGTCCCCGCGTAGATGATTAGTGCGTATAAGCCAGTGGCTAGACTCAGATCAAATACCAAGATCTCGTTAAACGTGTTAAGTATCCGCGAACGCCGACCAGGGCCAGGCCCACCTCTCTCTTAGGTGGACTCAACCTGCCCTGTCGCTCCGCCACAAAGTAATAGTCGGGGGCCGTCGGGAAACCCAGGCCCACCTCTACCGGGATGGAGCCACCTGCCCCTTCGGCCCCATCTCCGAACAATATCATAAGTAATGTAACAGTATAAAGTATATAGCATATGCCCGTGATCACCTTCCGAAGTGATCACGGCCCAGTAGTATAGCATGGCAGACGGACAAGAGTGTAGGGCCACTGATGATAATCTAGCATCCTATACTAAGCATTTAGGATTGCAGGTAAGGTATCAACAGTTGTAGCAACAATGACAGGTTATGCATTAGGATAGGATTAACGGAAAGTAGTAACATGCTACACTACTCTAATGCAAGCAGTATAGAGGAGAGTAGGCGATATCTGGTGATCAAGGGGGGGGGCTTGCCTGGTTGCTCTGGCAAGAGAGAGGCGGGCATGAGCGAGCCTCGGCGCTCGCAGGCACGGGCGACTGCGGAGAGGCAGTTGCACGGACGAGTAGGGGCGCGGCCCCGGGCAGCAGCGGCCCTGGTGGGCGCGGCCAGGTCCCCAACGGGCGCGGCTGGAGTGGCGCGCAGGGCGCGGCCTCGACGAGTCAGGGCGTGGGCGCGCGGCTATGACAGCAAGCAGCACGCAGTGCCGGGTGATCGCGGGCGTACATGGACGCGCCGGCAAAAGTGGGGGGGGGGGCAGAGGTGAGGGCTGTAGCGACGGCAGGCCATGGCCGGAGCACGGGGTGCTCGGGTTTGTCGTTTCACGACAGAAATGAGCAAGGCAGCGGTATGGTTAGCACCAGCAGAAGACCACGACCACGTGGGCGTGCTTGGTTGAGCTGGAGCGGTGCTATAGCTATGGCGCAAGGCGTAGCGGTGGCAGCATAGCTCGGCATCAATGGTGGCAGTAGCTAGGAGCAACGGGTCAAGCAACAGGTAAGGGGATTCGCGCAGGTGCTCACAGCGTTGACGAGAAGGCCCGGGGACGCTGGAGGAGCTCGAGGTGGCGCGGGTCAACACTGGCTGCCGAAGCGCGACGAGGAAGTCGAGGTTGGGGGCGGCGTCACGGGGTTGTTCGGCGTCGTGTGGCTTGACGGGGAGGGGTAGACGACGTAGGCGAGGGAGAGGGAGCTCCTGGATGCCCTGCTGCAGCCCGGGGTGGCGCCAGAGCATGCTGACGGTGGTGGCGCGGCGAGCTCCCAGCTCGGGTGCGGCGGATCTGGAGGGAGGAACGAGAGGGAGAGGGAGTGGGGGAGGACTAGGGTTCAACCCGGGGGTTTTGTAGGAGGAGGGGCGCGACCGATGGCCGCCACGCACGGCCTGGCGTGGCCATGGCCGGCGGATGGCCGCCACGCCCTCCCCTGTCCTCTGTAGCGTGAGGAGGGGATGGGTGAGGTGGCTGGGTCGGCCTGTTTGCTAGACGGGCCATAGTGCCTAGTAGAATAGGCCTTTTACCCTTTTTATTTTTATGTTTTATTTATCTCTTTACTACTTTGCATTTTACTTGAGCTACTAAATTAGTTTTGTTCAATACAAAACTTGGCACAAAAATACATCGCAATATTCTGTGTTGGTACAAAAGTTTCAAAGCATTTGGCAGTGTTCAACTATTTTTAGAAATTGAAAAGATGAGATAATTGGATGATGATCCACTGAATAAATTTCCAAGGGCATTTTGGGAGTTCAAATGAGGTTGGTTCCAACATGACAAATATCCAGGAATTATTTTCCATCCTTTGAGCATTTTATTTTGCATGTTTGAGAAATTTGAAAATTGGACTTTAATTTGAATTAGAATTAGAATTGTGATCTGGATAACGTGAGGATTAGTAACAGTAATGTGATGACGTGGCATCATTAGCAGGGGTTTACTGTAGCTTAATTGTCCGGGCATCACACCTACGGTAACGGACACTTGGAGTTGTATCCCGATCGATACAACTAGAACTGGATACTTGTGATGAGAACTGGATGGTGATGAGAATTGGATTGTGATGATAACTGGATAGTATGGCTCTGGGATTGCTTTCTCGCAGGGAGTCGAGAAAGGATCTCTGGCCGAGGTTGATAACACTACTACTACTTTACTTTATGCTACTCTACTCCCTCCTGTTGCTGCAAGATGGTGGTTTCCAGAAGATGCTAGTCTTCGATAGGACTAGGCCTTCTCTCTATTCTGGCATTTCTGCAGCCTAGTCCACATATACATCCCATTCCTTTGATACAGATGCATACTTAGTTTAGATCTGATGTAAGTCTTGCGAGTACTTTGGATGAGTACTCACGGTTGCTTTGCTACTTCTTTTTCCCCATACCCAATTGTTGCGACCAGATGACGGATCCCAGGAGCCAGACGACGCCACTGATGACTACTGCTACCCCGCGGGTGCCTACTACTATGTGACGACCGCTGACGACTTGGAGTAGTTAGGAGGCTCCCAGGCAGGAGGCCTTGCCTTTTCGATCGATGTTGCTTTTATGCTAGCCTTCTTAAGGCAAACTTGTTTAACTTATGTCTGTACTCAATTATTGTTGCTTCCGCTGACTCTTGTGTTTTCGAGCTTATGTATTCGATCCCTCGAGGCCCCTGGCTTGTAATATAAAGCTTGTTTTATTTTAATTTGTGTCTAGAGTTGTGTTGTGATATCTTCCCGTGAGTCCTTGATCTTGATCGTACACATTTGCGTGTATGATTAGTGTATGATTGAATCGAGGGCGTCACACCCCCATCATGGGGCTTGAACCCACGTCCACAAGGTTAAAATCTTTGTGCTTTACCAACTGAGCAGTGGACCCTTCAATATAATGGAATAAGACTTGTGTACCTTGAATTGTCGACATGAGCAATTGGTAGCCCCCAAGCGCTGGCTCATTATGATGTGATGAGTCAGGTCTTCAATAAGGCTAGTAAAAATGACTTTGCCTTATCCCCCAAGTGTCATGGTGCATGCTTGCAGCGACATGAGACTTGCATATTTGATGTAATCTCAACTTGAATAATGTAGTCCCCAAGTGCCGGGTCGTAAGCCTGCAGCGTCTCGAGACTATTCCTTTGTAGAATAAATCATACTCATTGATAAAATAATAACTATTGCGCTAAAGCGACTTTGAAAACCTCAATCATAATATTGGTTATTGATAACCATAATAAAAATCCAGCCCTGTTGGCTATTTGAATAATATAACCTAATGATTTATAAGCGCATGATTCCAATGGCGCAATTCAAATATATACTGGCGACTTAACGTCCAAAGCCAGACCAGGTTAATAAACACCGGATATTTTCTCATCATACACTGGCGACTTATAGTCAAAGACCAGGCCGGGTTAATGAACACCGGTTAATGTCATATATGACTCAGAAGGCATTATAAGCCTTATTGGTTTTCAACCATATATTACTATGTCACAAAAGAAAAAAAATCTCAAAAAGACGTGCAAAGCAACAAACAACAGAAAATCCAAGACTTTCATAGGCCGCCAAGCCAAAATATCTTCTTCAATGAAACTAGCATTAGCCACTGGAAGGTACGCGCTTTCCATGAGCCGGCTCTCACATTACCCAATCGACATAAGTTCAGTTCTTATTTTAAGATAGACTTATCAGGAGTACGCGGGGTCAGAGTAGCATCGTGCATCACAGGCCAATTTATCCAAGTTTCAAAGAAGGCGGCTTTATCAGCCTGAGCTTTTCCTTGCTTTCCGTAAACCATGCCCTCTCATGACAAACCAGCGTTTTAACCTTAACGAGTTCATGGTCTTGTTTAAAAGATTGACTGGTAAGAGTTTGGCGGGTCAATCAGGATTACCTAATGGAGAAGCATCTGGCATACAGGCAGGATAACCCGCGGTTTTAGGTGAATACACCTAGCTTCCAAGCCTGGCTTTTATAGCCTATCACAAGGTTATGAACTCTTTGTTCTTTAGAACAAAGAGCCCCCAAGCAATATTTTGAGATGTGCTCAAGGGGTATCTATGTTTGAGTTGTGCTTTTGCAACAGACTCTCTTTGGTCCCTTTAACCTGGGTAGTAAACCCCCAAGTTTTTTATGTGTGGCCTATAAGCCGGATCAAAGGGTGATAATAACTTTGTTGTATAAAGCAGAAGCCCACATGTGACCAATAAGATAAACCAATAAGGCAGGATGCCCATGTTTGAACCGTGCATCATGGCAGCAAATTCTCTTTGGCAACCTTTTAATTTTTCCTGAGAACTCGAACTTGCGAGAGATGGATTCTTTTTGAACTGGAATTTCAAACCGGATATTGAGAGCTTCAGAGCTTTGTGGGAGACAGATTTCCCTTGAACCGAATTTTAAACCGAAATTCTTCATTTTGAGCCAGAAATAGTCTAACGGCCTTCAAATTTTCCTCAATATAGCAAAAGCCTCCGGGACCGGGTTATCTTCCCTTCAATGATCCGGGGTTTTGACTTGCTTTACTTTAAACCGTCAGTCATTTACTGAGTCATGTCATCATAGCCCCCGAGTCTCAAGGCGACTCGAGGAGTTGGCTTGAGATTCTCCATATTTGACCATAGCATAGGGTGTATATCATTGGTGTTGATAGCACGATGTGAATCCACAGAAGGTTGAGGTGACTGCGGCGGGTTGTAAATGATCCTGTATGAGCCATGTCAGCAACTCGGCCAATGGTTCCTTCCAACTGGCTATTTGAAGTTAACCAAACTGTAGTGGCGGCGACTTGTGCGCCTGCCCATTGAGCCATCGAGTGCAGACGGTGGCTGATAACATATGATAATTTTCCTCCAATTTGTTGAAAGAAAACCGAGCTACCCGTGTAGTGACTTGCTCATACTCAATAAACAGCTCATGTAGACAGGTACGGCCCGGTGTGTTGATGTAGACCAGGCCGCGAGAGACGAACGGTAAAGACGACCGCAACATCAGAGGCGGCACACACAGATGAATCGGCCGTGGCGTTGTAAGTCGGCGCGGACGAGAGAGTCGGCCATGATGTTGACTTAAACTGCACAGTAGGACGGCGACTTACACACGTGTTGACATAGACCGGATTGTGTGTTCGTCGAGCAGCGCGGAACAGACAATCGTCAGTGCAGACTGATGTAGGCGCGCACTCCATATCCGCAGTATAACAATAATTTTATTTGTGTATAAAAACACCACAGGGCAGTGTAATGATGCTCAAAGAAATTAAAATGTACTGATAAAATTTATAGGAAAGATAACACCTGATTTGTTCAGTCGACGGATGACCGTAGCGTCTATAAATCCCCTGATCGCGAGTAATTAGCGTGGCCTGAACAGGGAACGAGATCCTCTAACATTATGAAGGGATGGTAGGGAAGCTACAGTACCCTGACATTCCTTCTTCACATCCATATGATTAAGTCTAAAATGACTTAAATTAATTTGCAAATTACAAATCTACTGTATACATTTACAAAAATTACATACAAACAAAATTATGATACAATAAAATTAATTTCGGATTTTATTTTCTATAAACAGTAATTATGCACATTATCTTCGTTACAGTGCCCGTGACATCCCTTCTTCCTTTTGCACTGGGATTGCATTGTAGCTTCATGACATCCCTTCATAATGTTAGAGGATCCGTTCCCCCTGAACAGAGGCCAACATAGGATGATACTGGCGCGAGCTTCATATCCACTGTATGAATGAGGCACCGTTTTGGTGTTGTCAGTCTCAGACGAAACATCGGTAGCGGGCGGAGGTTGGCACTTCTCCTTATCTGTCTTGATTGATAATATTTTGGATGTACATGGACTTAGCACTGTTGAGCCTTTTGTATTCTGGATTTGCTTCTCATCAATTAGTGGCACATCTTAATGCATTGGTTGATACGGCTTGTCCCTGTCGTACTTCGACTCCCTGGTGTGGCTGGCAGATGTTTCATTGATCTGGGATTTTATAACCTTGTACATCGAACGATGGCAGCAGTGAGTGGGACACCTAGCTCCCAAGTAAAGAAACGGGCTTTGTGGCCGTGATTGACTGCACAAGACGTTGTATCCCGGCCTGCAGTATGTAACCAGCGTGTTGCTCCCTCACGTGATCGAAACTTCATAGCAAATGCAGGTTTGTATGCCCGCAGTGGTGGTCTATCGATCCTGAACCGTAGAAGCAATTCTGTAGAAAGAGAAAGGAAAAGCTGCCGAAGATCCATGGCCTCAGCGGCGCAGCGAAGACACAGATACAGGGCGGCTCAACCGCGAACCAAGGCGAGGCGGTCTGGCACGGCTATGGCAACGAAATCAGCGGCGCCTCTGGGGGCGCAACGTGCTAGTGGCTCCAAAAGGCACGGCGTGCGACAGCGGCAGCTCCAGAAAACGAGGCTTCGTCGGCGGAGGCCGCGGCCAGCTTGCAACAGAGGCTTGGGGCGACTCGGAGTGAAGACGACCAGCGAGGGCGGGCCGCAGCAGAACACAGCAGCGGCTCACGGTCCGGCCGGCTGCGGAACGCGGCAGTTCATCGACGGAGGGGCGACTCTGAGGCGGCCGGCCGTCAGAGACAGTTCAACGCGGAGACGAAGCCATGGCAGCAATGCAAGGGTATGGCGGTTTAGCACAGAGGTATAGTCAGCCCATGGCAAGGGTTACGCCGGCCACTTGATGCGGCAACAACTTGTGGGAGTGGCGGCTCAAGATACGACAGCGGCGGCTCGGAGGCCCTCTTGGCGGCTCAACTGCGAAGGCCAGGCCGACAAAGGACTCCGGCGACTCGGGGGTCGGCTCACCCATGGTGTGTCTCACAGCCGTGGATGAGGCGGAAGTAGGGATTTGGCCTGGCGTGGAAGACGGCGGCTCAAGGCCGCGGGCGTGAGCTCGCGCGAGGGCGACTCAAAGCGGAAATGACCCGACGATCCGGTGAGGTGAGTTGACGACACGGCGGCCCGGGGTACGGCCGTTGATTGCAGCAGAACAGTAGTGGGAGGCGAGGCCGCATGTGAGGACGCGCGCCCGGGGAGAAGTGGCTCTGAAGCGGCAGCTCCATGAGGCGGTTCAAGGCAGCAAGGGCGGCTCGGAAGTGACGGGAACGGAGCGCAGCCGAGGCAGCTTAAAGCGCTGGAATTCGGCGACAGCGTGGATGGCATGGAGCAGCACAACGCAGGCGCTCGTGGAAGCTTAGGCGCGGCTCACGTGCAGCAGCTCAGGATGCCGGGAGGCCGTGGAAACGACAGCTCAAACATGGAGGAAACGGCCTGATGCAGAGAGTTCAATGGCAACTTGACGCGTCGGCGGAAGCAGACTGATGTGGCACCACGGCTGAGGAGCAAAGCCAAGACGAGGTTTTGGCGTTGACTCGACATAGCAGTGGCCGGCTCAGAAACGACGACGGACACTGGCCCCTTCCACACGCGGCGGTAAACGGCCCAGAGGCAGAGCTGGCTTGAAGGCAACATGAATCTGGGTCGGAGTTGGTTTGACCGACTAGTTCAATCGTTTGCACACTGGAATCTTGCATTGATGTTTCCGATAGTAGGCAGTGTTTGAAGACCCAAAAATCTGGTCTGTACTGAATTAGTACTAGCATCGCGTATAGTGCAACAGGAGACAAAAAAATTGATCTTGTGGATCAGCCTTGACCATCACGTGAGGAGCAGTAGCATTATAGTACTATTTCTCGATTTGATGATGAGTTGTTGGAATCGGCGGCAGCAAAACCTTTTAATATCATAGGGGCAGTAGGTTGTACTTTCTCCGTTTAGGTGAATAAGTCATCTTAGATTGTGCACCGCAATCAAGGTAGAGAGAAAAACAAGAGAACTTAATGTTTATTTGCTAATTAATATCATTGCATGCAACGTACTGACCACTGCATGTCATGTTTGGTAGTCTCAAGTCATTAAAAGCATACACGCCCCACATCTCTTATTGGTTGATTCCTTTATTTATGTCAAAAAACAAGAAACAACATGAGAGTTGATGCACCATGCCTATGTGTTTTGGAACTATTTGATTTTCGTAAGGTAACTTACACACCTAGACGGAGGGAGTACCAAAAATTGCGTAATAGCTGGTGGTCTCCTCGGGACTTGAAGCATATATGTGGAAGCGAGGAGGAGTAGGGGAACTCGGCGGATCCGGCCGTAACCTTAGATAGGTTTGTCCGTATACGTACAACATATTAACCCCTTCGATCTCGGACTTGGCGGAGATGCGGTTTAGACGGATCTCGTCACGTCTAACGACTCAAACCATAGAACCTTTATCCTCTTGATCTCGAAACTTTGCACTGTAAACTCCAAATTTCATCATGACTCTAATCATCAAACCATCTTTTCTTCATCTGACCAATCACGAGCTTCCCAAAACCCTGAGAAAGATCATTCCAAGAACTCAACATCACCGTGCGCAGGCCCCACGGTGGGCGTCAACTGTCGTGAAATTGTCACGGCAGATGTCCTAGTGTGAGGACTTAGTCGTGAGGCCAACACATCTATGCGGTAGCTTGAAGGGGTTGATCGGAATCGAGAGACGCAACATGCAAGACAAATATTTAGACAGCTTCGGGCCCCGGGGAACATCATCCGATAATAGCCCTACATGATGTTTGTGGCTAGGTCTCATTATGCTCATGAGGGAGTCGTTGTATAAGCGGGCTCTCCTTGTTGTGTCTAGCCCTAGAGATTATTTCCTGTCCCTCTTGGGGTGCCCTGCCCCTCCTTATATATGTTGAAGGGGCGGGTTACATGACTAGTCCTAGTAGGATTATGATTACTCTATTACAAGTGGAGTCCTAGTCTTGCTTCCTTTGTAGGAGAATATTATTTATGCCTTTCCTCTTAAGCCTACCCACCATAACATGAGCCGGCCTTCTGGGCCTTGGGCCTAGTCCTTTATCTGACCCGCCGTCGAGGCCATCAGTGAGTCGCCAGGCTCATGAGTCGTCAGACCAGTAAGCCACCAGACCCGTGAGTCGCCAGTCCTCTGGCGGGTTATCAATGAAACGCCAAGTCCGGCCGGGTCATATATCCGGCCGGGTCATATCGCGGGGTATATCCCCGACAAAGAGTGAGGAGCAGCCTCCATGTTTCCTCCTTTTGGTCGGTCCTAGGCTCGCCGTAGATTACAGTGAGTCTCCATTTGAAGCCATATTCTTCAGTTATCGTGACATCAATGTGCATACGGTCCAACCATCACAAACTCAAGATCACTTCCCTCTTCCATAACATAGCTAGACCTCCACTCCTCCCTTCACAAGATTCGAAAACTAAACGCGACATCTTCAATGTGTACAGAAGCTTTTCCACCTTATTTTTTACTCAATTTCGTCTCAGACAGAAACAAACACATTGGGCTACTCCTTCTGGAGTTCCAGAAGACCACGAACTGTCGGTCCGTTCCCCAACCCCCGACAGTTCCAAGCGATGATCTTCATTGGTGCTCGCAGACCTGTCCTGGCAGCCCCGCGTTCTTAGTCATCACCTCATCAGATTTAGCCCCTCCACTCTCCATCTTCTGCTTTTTACTTCCTTCTTCAACTTCCAACTCCATATCCATTGCCCTTCTCGTATCTCCTATTGCATCCTCCCCTATTGACTCCCTAGCCAAGCTCTGACCATTCTCCCTTGGTTCCATGCCTTTTAAATTTTTATACTTCCCTGGTGGTGTGTCATTCCCGGGCTGGCTCTTGTTACTATTATGTACAGATGCTAGCTGCCCCGCATAGCCCCTTTGGGGTACTATTCATGTGGACGTGCATGGGGTTTCTATGGTGGAATTGTCACGGCAGATGTCCTAGCAGAAGGACTTAGTCGTAGGGCCATCGCAACTAGGAAGCTTAAAGGGGTTAATCAGGATAAAGGACACGAGAGGTTTTATACTAGTTCAGCCCCTTACAATGAAGGTAAAAGCCTACGTCTAGTTGTGTTGATATTGCTGGGGTTTCGATCACCAAGAGGCTAGTTCGTCGGCTTGGTTATCGATCTCTTGTTTCTTGCCCTAAGCCGCCACCGGGTCGTCCTCTTATATACACGGGTTGATGCCTGGTGGCCTACAGAGTCCCGGCCGGCTCATAAATTGTGTCCGGCTCGGTGACTTATTTCACATTCCTTTCCTTACAAGTCTTTCCTTACATACAACGGTTTACAATATTGGGCCTTAAGCCGCCTCTAGGCCTTTAGGCCTTCTATAAGATTTAATAAACTATCGCCTTGAATGTCTACTGGGCTTCCTTTGTGACCCGCCATTGGGGCTGACCCGGCCCCTCCTGGGCGGGTCATAACTAATAGCTATATCCCCAACATTAGGCCCCAGGTTGACCTTGAACTTTGTTCTTTGTCAATCTTCAACACTTAAACAAAATCCATCTTCTTATCCTCGCAGAGGTTTTTGTAACCCACCATGACGTCATCTCTTGAAAACACGAAAAAAAAATTATGACGTCATCTCCCAACGGATCTTCATCTTTAATGCCTTCTGAGAATCGAGGCGTCCATTTAGTTAGATAACCATTATTCGGGTCTTCCTCGATTTTCGCGCCCGCCTGTTGGCTTATCCCCTTATAAATAGGCAGGCCCCGGTTTTTTCTCATTCCTCTCTCTTCTTCGTCTTCTTCCTCTCGCAACTCCACTGCAGCTCAAGCTCCGCTGCCGTCGTAGAGCATCTCGTCGTCGTCGACTTTGGCTGGTGCATCAACCAGAACCGGTTCAGAGAACGGCGGTGATCTTCCATGGAGTATCCGTGGCCGTAAGTATTCGCCCTCCATTCCTCAGATCCACATTTAGAGCTTCTAGGTTTTCCTGCATGTTCTTCGTAGTTCTTCGCGGTTCTTCGCAGTTCTTCCACTGCCGCCTCTTCTTGATCCAAAAAGAGATGTATGCTTATGCAGTAGTTGTTTTGTGCTTGCTCTTGACGCTGGTAGATCCCTTTTCCCCAATCTAGGGCCTCATTAGGACTTACAAATTCATCTGCACTAAACTTTTAGGTCTAGAAGTTTTTCCATTTTGAACAGCCATTTGATCTGGAATAATACCAAGCAATTTGGGAAACTTGTTTGTCTCAACACTTAGCTGAATCTGCTTTCTCAAATATCTATAGTCATGGCGGCTTACTGTGCCGGCTTACTTTTCCTTATATGACATTAGCCCTTATTTAAGCCGCCATTACCCCCCTGTATCATCATCATTTACTTTCACCATTATCATTTAATTGAACCGGCATGTTGCGTTTCTTTCAGTTCGTTTTTGAACATCATGCCGTCCAAAGCGCCGACTGTCGGCAACTGGGTTCCCTCAACCGTGACTGAGGACAATTTGAAGGAGTTTTTATCCATAGGATTTTTGCCAAGAAAAAATGTCATGCCTTATCGTGCACCTGACCCGGACGAAGAACGGCCCAATCCAAGAGATGGTAAAGTCATTATCTTTTCTGACCACATGAACCGTGGCTTTTCACCGCCCGGCTCAAAGTTCTTCAGAGATGTCCTCCATTTTTTCAAACTCCACCCTCAAGATATCGGGCCCAATTCCTCCAATATCTGCAACTTCCAAGTGCTCTGTGAGGTGTACCTTCAGGAAGAGCCGACCGTGGAACTCTTTAGAGAGTATTTTTATCTGAACCAGCAGAACGAGTGCACCAACGGCCTTAGCTTGGAGCTTGGAGGCATCTCAATTCAGCATCGACAGGGCGCTGTCTTCCCCCTCATAGTCTTGCCGAGTCATCCAAAAGACCGGAATCAGACTTGGTTCTATTGTCAAGACACTTCACCAGCAAACGAGAAGCCACTGCCGGGTTATCGCGCCGAGCGTCTTGACTCCAAATTCGTGCTCCCTGACAAGCTTACTGCTGCCGAACGCAAGAAGCTCATCCCATCAATCAAAAGGATTAACGCCTTATTAGGGAACAGCTTAACCGGAGTTGACTTGACCCGCTGCTGGGTCTCATGGCGGGTTATTCCTCTAAGCCGCCGATCAAAACTGATGTGTGAATATGGTGGAGGCCCAAATGATTCTCTTCGTCACAGCTCCGTCCAATTACCCGAAGAAGATATTGTTGCAATGCCAACCATTCTGGTAAACGGCAAATACGAAGACTGCAGTAAAGTCAAGCTAAACCCCTTCTGCAAACTTAACCCGGCGCCAGAGGTAAAGAACCTCTGATCTCCTTCTTTGTATTTTTCCCAGCTGTGTTAAGTACCTGCCTGATCTTTCATGTTTGTTTATTCGTCTGCAGGCCAGATCTGATTTCTGGAAAGCCAAGTACGACCACGAAGTCACCAAGAAGGCTAGAGCCGCTGCTATCAACACCAAGAAAACGACCCGGCGGTCCAAGAAGAAGAAAAGTACCGCTGAGGATCTGATGAAGCTTGATGATACTTCTGAGTCGGAGGTAGCCCTTGAGTCCCTTGGCCAACTTTTTAATAATCTTATTAACATTGATCATTGCCGGGACGAGACAGGGGCCAGTCAGGCCGTGGAAGAAGAGGTAACTATTTCCTCCGACTCAGCCCATTTGCCAAGACAGAAACTTCGAGTCGTAACCCAGTAAGTAAGGTTTTCACACCCTTTGGCTTATCTGGATCCTCATTTTCTTTTGAAAAAGCAGCAACATGAGAGCCGCCGTCAGACCCTGAATGATGATGAACCACCTGTTGTTCTTCAACAGACTCCTCAAAAACGCCAGAATGAGGTTTATTTCTTTGTCTTTGATTTTCTGTTAGTGCATCTTCTCCCTTGCATTACTTACTTTGTTTTATATTTGCAGGATGTGTCTCGCTCTTCTGGCGACTCGTCTCAGACCCAATTTCCGGCCTTCAAGACTGCCCCTGGGTAAGCAAAAAAATCCTCTTTCCTCCGTGTTTTTCAAACTGTTTCTTTGTACTGACAGTCCCATAACATTTCTCTTAGTGGTCAAGCTAAGTCCAAGAAGGCCAAGGTAACTAAGCCGGTGGAAGACCCGCCAGTCCTTGCACCTGAACCGGCCATGCCACCTTCTCCTCCATTAACTAAAGCTCCAGAAGACCCGCCTGTCAACGCTGAAGTAAATCCTCCTAAGCCGTCAGTTGACGATACCACCGTTAATCCTTCTGCAACTAGACCATCCAGCTCGGCCAACCTGCCATCACCGTCTGCGCAAGATGTTCTGATCACCGGAAGCCGCTTTGTTGAGCCGGGGAATCCCACCGTGTTGGCTCGTCACATGGTGAAACAAGAGGCGTTGGAGAGACAGAAAGTGCGTTTTGATATTTTGCATTATGGCCATCTGAATGCCAACGACATATTATCCGGCTATCTCAGTGACACGTCTCCAACGTATCTATAATTTTTGATTGCTCCATGCTATATTATCTACTGTTTTGGACATTATTGGGCTTTATTATCCACTTTTATATTATTTTTGGGACTAACCTACTAACCGGAGGCCCAGCCCAGAATTGCTGTTTTTTTGCCTGTTTTAGGGTTTCGAAGAAAAGGAATATAAAACGGAGTTCAAACGGAATGAAACCTTCAGGAACGTGATTTTCTCAACGAACAAGACCCCGGAGACTTGGACCCTACGTCAAGAAAGAAAAGAGGAGGCCACGAGGTAGGGGGCGCGCCTGCCTACCCCAGGCGCGCCCTCCACCCTCGTGGGCCCCCTGTTGCTCCACCGACGTACTCCTTCCTCCTATATATACCTACGTACCCCCAAACGATCAGATACGGAGCCAAAACCCTAATTCCACCGCTGCAACTTTCTGTATCCATGAGATCCCATCTTGGGGCCTATTCCGGAGCTCCGACAGAGGGGGCATCGATCACGGAGGGCTTCTACATCAACACCGTAGCCCCTCCGATGAAGTGTGAGTAGTTTACCTCAGACCTACGGGTCCATAGTTAGTAGCTAGATGGCTTGTTCTCTCTTTTTGGATCTCAATACAATGTTCTCCCCCTCTCTTGTGGAGAACTATTCGATGTAATCTTCTTTTTGCGGTGTGTTTGTTGAGACCGATGAATTGTGGGTTTATGATCAAGTCTATCTATGAATAATATTTGAATCTTCTCTGAATTCTTTTATGTATGATTGGTTATCTTTGCAAGTCTCTTCGAATTATCAGTTTGGTTTGGCCTACTAGATTGATCTTTCTTGCAATGGGAGAAGTGCTTAGCTTTGGGTTCAATCTTGCGGTGTCCTTTCCCAGTGACAGTAGGGGCAACAAGGCACGTATTGTATTGTTGCCATCGAGGATAACAAGATGGGGTTTTCTTCATATTGCATGAGTCTATCCCTCTACATCATGTCATCTTGCTTAAGGCGTTACTCTGTTTTTAACTTAATACTCTAGATGCATGCTGGATAGCGGTCGATGAGTGGAGTAATAGTAGTAGATGCAGGCAGGAGTCGGTCTACTTGTCTCGGACATGATGCCTATATACATGATCATACCTAGATATTCTCATAACTATGCTCAATTCTGTCAATTGCTCAACAGTAATTTGTTCACCCACCGTAGAATACTTATGCTCTCGAGAGAAGCCACTAGTGAAACATATGGCCCCCGGGTCTATCTTTATCGATCATATTGATCTCCTACTACTTAGTTATTTCCTTTGCCTTTATTTTACTTTGCATCTTTATCACAAAAATACCAAAAATATTATCTTATCATATCTATCAGATCTCACTCTCGTAAGTGGCCTTATAGGGATTGACAACCCCTATTTGCATTGGTTGCGAGGATTTATTTGTTTTGTGCAGGTACGAGGGACTCACGCGTAGCCTCCTACTGGATTGATACCTTGGTTCTAAAAAACTGAGGGAAATACCTACGCTACTTTGCTGCATCATCCCTTCCTCTTCGGGGAAAACCAACGCAGTGCTCAAGAGGTAGCACTCAGCCATGTGCACTTCAGCCGTGACTCAGAGATCGAAATGGTCAAGCAGTTGCAGCTGAAGTACGAGGTATGTTCTTCCAGCTTACTTATATTCTGCCAGCCCCCAAGTCTTTAGATTATGAGAAAACCGGAATGATCTGTAGACTTTATGATATAGGCTAAGACTTTACCTTTAATTTTTTCTGAAGTACAATAAAATAGAACGAAGCTTCACTTGTAGTCCCCAAGGGCTGGTTCACTTAACCATAAATGAGCCGGTACTTTGAATTTCATAAATGTCTTGTACCGAATCCAACAAACATTGTAATCCGGCTTAACCTTGAGAGACTTTGCTGAATATCATACATTAGCCCCCAAGTGCCAAGTGCTGTTACTTTGTAAAGTACTTGGGACTTGAAGTATTTTAGAGTCATATGAAATTGTTTTGGCATACATTAGCCCCCAAGTGTCAAGTGGTTTTGCAATGCAAAAGTACTTGAGACTTGAATCTTGACTCTTGGATTTTAATTGAAACCTTGACACATCTGTGTACATTTTGTAGAATGCCTTATCTGAATTGAGCTCGCAATTAACTAATGCAAAGACCCGGCTGGCAGATCAGGAAGCAGAAACCAAGTCTGCTGACTCCAAGCTGCAACTGAGTCTTGCTGAGACAGAAAATTTGAAAACCAGCTTGACTGTCAAGAAGAAAACCTGGGCTGAGGAAAAAACGCTGCTGACACAACGCGCCGAGAAAGCTGAAGCAGCCCTTGAAGAGGTTACGACGGAGCTGACCGGATTAAAACACCGGGTGTCTCAAATGGTGTCCGCCATCTTCGGTAAGTCATCTGTACTGACCTTTTTGACCGTCTTTTGACCCGGAATACAAACCGCTAGCTGACCCTTTATTTAAAAACCATGTGTAGCCCACGAAGCAAGAACCTGAGCCAAGACAACATGACTAAACTGAAGGCGGTGTATACCTTAGTGGAGCAATTGTACATTGGCGCACAACGGGCACTTGCCGCTATCTCTCCTGCCAATCAAGGACCCAACCGACTCAGTGATGTCTTAAAGAAGCTGTCAATCTTACCCACCAGGTTCCAAGAAGTCAAGCGCTCCTGTGCTAGAGCCGGGGCTTTAACTGCCCTAAGCCGCTCCAAGGCTTGGGTGCCAGATCTAGACCCGGCAGATGTAGCCAGAGGGTACCC
This sequence comes from Triticum urartu, assembly GCF_056163025.1. Lineage (NCBI taxonomy): Eukaryota > Viridiplantae > Streptophyta > Magnoliopsida > Poales > Poaceae > Triticum > Triticum urartu. The sequence continues at coordinate 113,352,199 of NC_141876.1, forward strand.
CACGGTAAAGGAAGACGGGTCACTGTTTGAACAGGATGACTTCGTTGCTTGCGTGAGGGAGGTGCGACCTCAGGCCACCATTCTTGGAGATGAAACAAATATCGATAAATACCAGCCGGGTTTTGACTTGGACAATAAGAAGATGGCGACTCCCTCCTACAAAGTGACCGACCTTATCCCACCGGTTCGTCAACATACATTTGCTCCGGATATTGATCCAGCCGGCTTGATTGATGAAGAAGCAGAATTTACTGCTGTAGACGGTTTTGACTGGTCAAAAACCAACTTCCAATTAGCAGAAGGCGGTGAGCCGACGAGGGAGGAGTGAAGACCATCTTCATGGGCTTTTAAAAGCCTTGTAATAGATTAGCTATGAAAACACTGCATAATTTGCCTATGCCATCGCGCATAAGACACCATGCGTGATTCTGTGTTTGCTGATGTCAATATATGCATCATATTTATGGTTGTCCCTTCAATATTTCCGCTCTGTTCCTGTAGATAAAAGGGAAAAACTGGCTTGGCGGCTTAGTACCGAACGGGTCAGAACACCCGATTTATAGCCAATATTTTTATCATAGTAGAAAACAGAACCAGACGTAAAAAGAAAACAAGGTTGAAATAACCTTTGATTAATACAGAAGGAAACTGTTCATAAACAATAGCCATACATGTATCTTTGACCTCCGGACCACCGGTTTATATGACCCGGGTGATGAGGTTGATAATTAAATCTTTGCGAGAAGTCAATGCTTCTAAATACCTGATGATTATCATGCCCTGGCGGCTTGTTGTCAAATAGTCAAGCTGGTGAAAAGACCATGATTGGTTATTTTGAAATTGAGACAACAAAAAACCAATAAGACAAATAACAGGTGGTAAACAAAATTAGCCTTGTAACTAAAGGTTGGGGGTTTTCTGATTCGAATACGATTAGTAAACCGGACCAAAGGGGTTAAGCTAAGATTCGAATACGATCATATAGCCCCCAGTGGCTTTGGCGTTGCGCCGATCAAGAGGGTACCGACAGCTATGTTCTCTTTGGTTCGAATATGACCTATGTTTGAACAGGAAGCCCCCAAATGACCTTGAGAGGTTTTTAACGACCTTGATTCGAATACGATCCAAGTCGGACCCAAAAGGGGTTAAGCTGTGATTCGAATATGATCAAGAAGCCGCCTAGTGAGTTTGGCTTTGAGCCGATCAAGAGGGTTACGACAGCTATGTTCTCTTTGGTTCAAATACGACCTATGTTTGAACAGGAAGCCCCCAAGTGACCTTGATAGTTTCCAGATAGATTCGAATACGATCATAAGCCGGACCAAAAAAGGTTAGACTTGATTCAAATATGATCAGCTCCTTAATAGTCATTTGAAAATAGTAAAGATGCGTAATCTTTGAAAAGAAAAGAGACCGATGGTCCTGCTTTATTACTTATCATATTATATACAATCTGAAAGTATGTACATGATGAGAGCCGGTGGCTCAGGTGTAGTATGGCCGAAGTTGAGCAATGTTCCACGGCAGGCGGGTCTCCTCTTCCGACTTACGTGAGTCTTTGTGCTCTCGAACGTCAATGAGGTAATATGACCCGTTGTTTAAGTTCTTGCTGACCACAAAGGGTCCTTCCCAAGGTAGGGATAGCTTGTGTGCATCTGACAGATCCTGGATGAGCCGGAGCACCAGGTCACCTTCTTGAAAAGTCCTAGACTTAACCCGGCGGTTGTGATAACGGCGCAGGTCCTGTTGATAAATTGCTGATCGAGCCGCTGCTAAGTCTCTTTCCTCATCTAACAAGTCAAGTGCATCTTGTCTGGCTTGTTCATTGTTAGCTTCAACATAAGCCGCCACACGGGGCGAGTCATGACGGATGTCAGTAGGCAACACTGCTTCCGCTCCATAAACCATGAAGAAAGGTGTATAACCTGTAGACCTGTTAGGGGTGGTGTTGATACTCCACAGCACCGAGGGTAACTCCTCTACCCAACAACCCGGCATTCGCTGCAAGGGAACCATAAGCCGGGGCTTGAGACCTTTTAAGATTTCCTGATTTGCTCTCTCAGCCTGACCATTGGATTGAGGATGAGCTACAGAAGAAACATCAAGCCGGATATGCTCGCGCTGACAGAACTCCTCCATAGTCCCTTGGGATAGATTAGTGCCATTGTCAGTGATAATGCTGTGTGGAAAACCAAAATGGACGATCACCTTTTTCATGAACTGAACCACTATGGCCGCATCACACTTACTCACTGGTTCTGCCTCAACCCACTTTGTGAATTTGTCAACTGCCACTAAAAGATGCTGATACGTCTCCGTCGTATCTACTTTTCCAAACACTTTTGCCCTTGTTTTGGACTCTAACTTGTATGATTTGAATGGAACTAACCCGGACTGACATTGTTTTCAGCAGAATTGCCATGATGTTGTTTTATGTGCAGAAAACAAAAGTTCTCGAAATGACCTAAAACTCCACGGAATATCTTACAATAAATAATAAAAAATCCTTGCCAAAGATGAAGACCAGGGGGCCCACACCCTTGCCACGAGGGTGGGGGTGCCCCCCCTAGGGCGCGCCCCTACCTCGTGGGCCCCCTGGAGACCCCCCGACTCCAACTCCAACTCTATATAACTGCTTTCGGGGAGAAAAAAATAGGAGAGAAGAAATCATCGCGTTTTACGATACGGAGCCGCCGCCAAGCCCTAAAACCTCCCGGGAGGGCTGATTTGGAGTCTGTTCGGGGCTCCGGAGAGGGGGATTCGTCGCCGTCGTCATCATCAACCATCCTCCATCACCAATTTCATGATGCTCACCGCCGTGCGTGAGTAATTCCATCGTAGGCTTGCTGGACGGTGATGGGTTGGATGAGATTTATCATGTAATCGAGTTAGTTTTGTTAGGGTTTGATCCCTAGTATCCACTATGTTCTGAGATTGATGTTGCTATGACTTTGCTATGCTTAATACTTGTCACTAGGGCCCGAGTGCCATGATTTCAGATCTGAACCTATTATATTTTCATCAATATATGAGAGTTCTTGATCCTATCTTGCAAGTCTATAGTCACCTATTATGTGTTATGATCCGTTAACCCCGAAGTGACAATAATCGGGATACTTACCGGTGATGACCGTAGTTTGAGGAGTTCATATATTCACTATGTGCTAATGCTTTGTTCCGGTTCTCTATTAAAAGGAGGCCTTAATATGCCTTAGTTTCCATTAGGACCCCGCTGCCACGGGAGGGTAGGACAAAAGATGTCATGCAAGTTCTTTTCCATAAGCACGTATGACTATATTCGGAATACATGCCTACATTACATTGACGAACTGGAGCTAGTTCTATGTCACCCTATGTTATGACTGTTACATGATGAACCGCATCCGGCATAATTATCCATCAATGATCCAATGCCTACGAGCTTTCCATATACTGATTTACTCTTATTTACTTTCTCGTTGCTATTGTTACAATCATTACAAAATACCAAAAACATTACTTTGCTTTCATTACTCTTTTGTTACCGTTACCATCACTATCATATTACTTTGCTACTAAACACTTTGCTATAGATACTAAGCTGTTGCGAATATTCTTTGGCTCCCCTTGTGTCGAATCAATAAATTTGGGTTGAATACTCTACCCTCGAAAGCTGTTGCGATCCCCTATACTTGTGGGTCATCAGATGCGTCTTTTTATCCTTAGACCTTTTGAAAGGTCCAACCATGTCAAGCCCCCAGACCGCAAACGGCCAAGTGATTGGGATCATCCGCAGCTCTTGAGCCGGCACATGTGCTCGTCGTGCGAATTTTCGACATCCATCACATCTACTAACCAGATCTTCTGCATCAGCGTGAGCCGTCAACCAGTAAAAACCATGACGAAAAGCTTTGGCCACCAGAGATTTTGACCCGGCATGATGATCACAATCACCTTCATGGATCTCATGAAGTATTTCTTGGCCTTCTTCAGGGGAAACACACCGCTTAAACGCTCCAGAGATGCTGCGATGGTATAGTTCTCCGTCAGAAATCGTCATTGACTTAGACCGCCGGGTTATCTGTCGGGCCAGGGTCTCATCCGCTGGCAGCTCGCCCCGGGTCATGTAAGCCAAGAACGACACCGTCCAATCTAGGATGACGTGAAGAGCCGCCACCAACTGCACCTTCGGGTCAGGAACTGCTAGATCTTCTTCTATAGGTAACTTAATAGACGGGTTATGCAAAATATTCAAAAAGGTGTTAGGTGGCACCGACTTACGCTGAGATCCCAACCGACTTAAAGCATCATCCGCTTCGTTCTTCCTACGGTCAATGTGCTCCACTTGATAACCTTTAAAATGCCCTGCAACAGCATCAACTTCACGGCGATAAGCCGCCATGAGATGATCTTTGGAATCCCACTTGCCTGACACCTGTTGAGCTACCAAATCTGAGTCGCCAAGACACCGGACCCGGCTCAGGCTCATCTCTTTAGCCATTCAAAGACCATGGAGCAACGCTTCATATTCCGCTGCGTTGTTAGTGCAAGGAAACATCAGCCGCAACAGATAACAAAATTTGTCACCTCGAGGGGACGTTAAAACAACTCCAGCCCCTGAGCCTTCCAACTGTCTGGACCCATCAAAGTGAATAGTCCAATATGTGTTGTTTGGTTTCCCCTTCGGCATCAGCATCTCTGTCCAGTCATTAATAAAGTCAACCAGTGCTTGAGACTTGATCGCAGTACATGGTACATACTTCAACCCATGAGACCCAAGCTCAATGGCCCACTTGGCGACCCGTCCAGTGGCTTCTCTATTTTGAATGATGTCTCCCAAAGGAGCAGAGCTAACCATAGTGATTGGGTGACCCTGAAAGTAATGTTTGAGCTTCCGGCTCGCCATGAACACCCCATACACGAGCTTCTGCCAATGTGGATATCTTTTTTTAGATTCAATCAACACCTCACTGACGTAGTAAACTGGCTGTTGAACCGGATGTTCCTTGCCAACCTCCTTACGCTCCACCACAATTGCCACACTAACAGCTCGTGAGTTGGCGGCTATGTATAACAATAGCGGCTCTTTCTCAACTGGAGCAGCAAGGACCGGCGGCTCAGCAAGCTGTTTCTTCAGATCCTCAAAAGCAGAGTTCACAGCATCGCTCCAAACGAAATCATCCGTTTTCTTCATCATCTGATACAAAAGCATCGCCTTCTCCCCTAACCGGCTTATGAACCGGCTCAAAGCAGCAACACGACCCGCCAGCCGTTGAACGTCATTGATGCATGTTGGTTTGGCCAGGGATGTGATTGCCTTAATTTTCTCCAGTTTAGCTTCAATACCTTGGTTGGACACCAAAAAACCCAAGAGCTTGCCAGCTGGGACTCCAAAAACAAACTTGGCCGGGTTAAGCATCATTTTGTAGACCTGGAGGTTATCAAAGGTCTCTTTTAGATCTGTGACCAAGGTTTCCTCTTTCCTGGACTTTACCACTATATCATCCACATAAGCATGAACATTACTTGACATATCAGCCGAAAAAGTCTGGTGAGCCGCCTGCTCCGCTGCCAATTGGACCGCTCTCTCAGCCTCTTGTCGGATCCTCTCTTGATCCGCTAAGTTAAGGGCTCCAGCCTGTACCGGCTCATGCCTGTGCGGCCGGTTGCGGTGTTGAGCATTGCTTGACATATCAGCTGAGTCCATATGTCTACTGTAGCTTGGGCTCCGACTCGGGCGAGGGGTTGAATGGATTCTATCTCGACTGTAAGAGTACGCATCCTGCTGTGCCAGAGCTGTTTGAAGAAGTTCCCTCACCCTTCGCGTTTCGATCACCACCGAAGAGTCGCCTTCCATTGGGAGAGCCGCCAAACGAGCCGACGCGGCAATAAGGTTTTCCAAGGGATTACAGAAGTGACCGGGTGGTGTTGGCACATAATGAGGCGGAGCGGTATGTACACGGGGTGGTTCCATGGCGCGCGGCTGAAACTGTGCCCTGGGTGTCGTGATCCGATTTGCCTCCGGCGGGTTACTTGTCCCGGCCCCGGGTGTATGAAAAAGGTTCCTAGGATCGAGCATCAGAGGTAAACGTGACTGAGTTTTCTGATGCCTTCTTCTCATGACCTCGTTTGACGCGTTCAGATCCACTGAGAGCCGGAAAGTCTCCGCTTGAAGCTGTTGAGCACGAGCGTCCAAAGCCGCCCGCTCCGCGGCCATCCTGACCTCTTTTGCTGCTAAATTTTCTTTAGCTTGTACCATTTCTTCCCGTACGCGTGCCACCTCTGCGTCATGCTTAGCTTTATCTGCCAGCTCTACCATGGCAGTCAACAGAGTCGTCAGTTTATCCATGAGGTCCATTAGGATCTGAGTCGGGGGGCGCACAGGGTCTCCTGACCCGGCTGCGGCCGACCCAGTGGTTGTTGTTGCTGCAGCTGTGGAGTTCTTCTCGGGCTGCGTGCCTGCCATGAAGACTCCGGCCCGATTCGGTGGCTCAGAGGGGTCCAGAATACTGCTACCATTGGAACAGCCCCCGAGCATGCCATCCTGCAGCTGATACAAAGAGTTCGTCTCGCCCGTTGATGATGTAGCGTCAGAACAGATGGCCGTCTCACCGCCATCCACCAATCCTTTAGAGTATTCACCGCCGTGGATGCAACCTACGAAGGCATGCTTCACAACAGATTGAACATGGGCGGACCTCGCGCGATGAGCCGTTTCGACGAGGTTGGTTTGGACGTCCGGCTCAGGGCCCGACTCGCCGATCCGGCCGATGAAGACATGAATTCCGCCGAAGGGGACCCGGTACCCGTACTCAATTGAGCTGGCCTCGGGGCCCTAGCCTTCTTCGTCGATGTAGATCTTGTCGCGATGACTCTTGGTCATCTGGCCCACAGCGTATCCCTTGAGCCCTTTGAAGTTGCCCTTCAAGAACTCAAATCCACCGTGCACTGGCCCCACGGTGGGCGCCAACTGTCGTGAATTTGTCACGGCAGATGTCCTAGCAGAAGGACTTAGTCGTAGGGCCATCACAACTAGGAAGCTTAAAGGGGTTAATCGGGACAAAGGACACAAGAGGTTTTATACTAGTTCGGCCCCTTACGATGAAGGTAAAAGCCTAGGTCTAGTTGTGTTGATATTGCTGGGGTTTCAATCACCAAGAGGCTAGTTCGCCGGCTTGGTTATCGATCTCTTGTTTCTTGCCCTAAGCCGCCACCGGGTCATCCCCTTATATACACGAGTTGATGCCTGGTGGCCTACAGAGTCCCGGCCGGCTCATAAATCGTGTCCGGCTCGGTGACTTCTTTCACATTCCTTTCCTTACAAGTCTTTCCTTACATACGGCGGTTTACAATATTGGGCCTTAAGCCGCCTCTAGGCCTTCTATAAGATTTAATAAACTATCGCCTTGAATGTCTACTGGGCTTCCTTTGTGACCCGCCATTGGGGCTGACCCGGCCCCTCCTGGGCGGGTCATAACTGATAGCTATATCCCCAACAGTTTCCCTGCATGGCCTTGGGATCAATGCCCAAAACATTATTTCCCTGGCCGCGGGGAGGGCTCATCTGCATGGCCTTGGGACTTGAGCAGCCTACTTTGATGCGAAATGCAGTATTTCAAAAATATTACCTACGATCACGCAAGATCTATCTAGGAGATGCATAGCAACGGGCAGGAAGAGTGTGTCCATGTACCCTCGTAGACCGAAAGAGGAAGCGTTAAGTAACGCAGTTGATGTAGTCGAACGTCTTCACGATCCAACCGATCAAGCACCGAACACACGGCACCTCCGTGATCTGCACACATACAGCTCGATGACGTCCCTCGTACTCTTGATCCAGCTGAGGCCGAGGGAGAGTTTCGTCAGCATGACGGTGTGGTGACGATGATGATGAAGTTACCGGCGCAGGGCTTCGCTTAAGCACTTCAACGATATGACCGAGGTGTGTTTCTGTGGAGGGGGGCACCGCACACGGCTAAGAGAAACTTTGGTGTCCTTTGGGGTGCCCCCCACCCACGTATATATAGGGGGGATGGAGGAGGAGGCCGGACAAGGGGAGGAGGCGCGTCAGGGGGGGGGGCAATCCTACTCCAAGTAGGATTCGGCCCCCCTTTCATATTCCAACTAGGAGAAGGGGGAAGGAGAGGGTGGAGAGAAGGAAAGGGGGAGCCGGCCCCCCTAGTCCAATTCAGTTTGGGCTAGGGGGGGCGCCACCTATTGGCCTTCCTCCTCTCTTCCACTGCTTGGCCCATGAGGCCCAATAACCCCTCGGGGGGTTCCGGTAACCCCCCGGTACTCCGGTAAATACTCGATACACCTCGGAACCATTCTGGTGTCCGAAAATAGTCATCCAATATATCAATCTTTATGTCTCGACCATTTAGAGACTCCTCGTCATGTCCATGATCTCATACGGGACTCCGAACTATCTTCGGTACATCAAAACACATAAACTCATAATACCGATCGTCATCGAATGTTAAGCGTGCGGACCCTACGGGTTCGAGAACTATGTAGACATGACCGAGACTCATCTCTGGTCAATAACCAATAGCGGAACCTGGATGATCATATTGGTTCCTGCATATTCTACGAAGATCTTTATCGGTCAAACCGCATAACAACATACGTTGTTCCCTTTGCCATCGGTATGTTACTTGCCCGATATTCGATCGTCGGTATCAACATACCTAGTTCAATCTCGTTACTGGAAATTCTCTTTAATCGTTCCGTAATGCATCATCCTGTAACTAACTCATTAGTCACATTGCTTGCAAGGCTTATAGTGATGTGCATTACCGAGAGGGCCCAGAGATACCTCTCCGATAATCGGAGTGACAAATCCTAATCTCAATCTATGCCAACTCAACAAACACCATCGGAGACACCTGTAGAGCATCTTATAATCACCCAGTTATGTTGTGATGTTTGATAGCACACTAAGTGTTCCTCCGGTATTCGGGAGTTGCATAATCTCATAGTCATAGGAACATGTATAAGTTATGGAGAAAGCAATAGCAATAAACTAAACGATCATAGTGCTAAGCTAACGGATGGGTCACATGTCAATCACATAATTCTCTAATGATGTGATCCCGTTTATCAAATGACAAGTCATGTCTATGGTTAGGAAACTTAACAATCTTTGATTGACGAGCTAGTCAAGAAGAGGCATACTAGTGATACCATTTGTTTATGTATTCACACATCTACTAAGTTTCCGGTTAATACAATTCTAGCATGAATAATAAACATTTATCATGATATAAGGAAATATAAATAACAACTTTATTATTGCCTCTAGGGCATATTTCCTTCATACTTCTCCTTCGGTCCCCTGCTACTTATGAGATGCGTTGTGAGACAGCCCATGAGTCCGGCCCATGGATAACAGTCCGGCCCATTTATTTGAGATATTGCGAGGTTTGAGTCCCCACGTACTTCTAGGCGTTGTATGCCCATGGAGACAGCCATCCGGAGACCATGCAATAAGGCCTCCTATTCGGCTGCGTTATTGGAGTCTGTGTATAGTATTTGGAGAACATACTGGACGACGTCTCCAGTAGGGGACGTTAAAAAGACGCCCGCTCCTAACCCTGCCAGCATTTTGGAGCCGTCGAAGTACATGACCCAATTGGAGTATGTGACATACTCTTTAGGGAGTTCGGCCTCTGTCCATTCGGCGATGAAGTCGGCCAGCACTTGGGATTGTTAGCTCGACGTGCTTTATATGTAATGTCAAATGGGAGGAGCTCAATGTCCCATTTGGCAATCCGGCCCATAGCATCACGGTTGTTTATAATGTCATTGAGTGGTACTTCGGAGGCCACCATGATCGAACACTCCTGGAAGTAATGACGGAACTTTCGGGATGCCATGAAGACCGCATATGCTATTATTTGATAATGAGGGTACCAGGATTTGCATGGTGTAAGGACAGTAGATACGTAGTATACTGGCTTCTGAAGCGGGAATTTATGTCCGTCCTATTCTCGTTCAACGACGAGTACGGCGCTCACCACCTGATGTGTTGCCGATATGTATAACAACAGTGGTTCGTCGGCGTTTGGTGCGGCCAGGATTGGATTGCTCGCAAGAAGGGTTTTTATTTCCTCCACTCCGGCTATTGCAGCGTCGGTCCACTCGAAGTGGTCGATTCACCGTAGAAGGCGATAGAGTGGCAGTGCCTTTTCTCCCAATCTGGAGATAAAGCGGCTTAGAGCTGCTACGCAACCCGCAAGCTTTTGAACTTGTTTAAGGTCTGTTGGCTTAGCCAACTGTGACAAAGCTCGGATTTTGGTTGGGTTTGCTTCGATTCCTCTGTTGGAAATGATGAAGCCTAGCAGTTTTCCAGTGGGGACGCCGAAGACACACTTTTCCGGGTTGAGCTTAATGTCATATGCCCGGAGGTTGTCGAATGTAAGACGTAAGTCGTCTATTAGTGTTTCGACGTGCCTGGTTTTGATGATGACGTCATCGACGTAAGCTTCTACTGTTTTGCCGATCTGTTTCTCCAGGCATGTTTGAATCATGCGTTGGTATGTGGCGCTGGCGTTCTCGAGCCCAAAGGGCATGGTGTTGAAGCAGAATGGCCCATATGGGGTGATAAATGCTGTTGTGGCTTGATCGGACTCCTTCATTTTGATTTGATGGTATCCGGAATATGCATTGAGGAAACCAAGTGAGTCGTGTCCTGCGGCGGTGTCGATGATTTGATTAATGCGGGGGAGGGGGAAGGGATCCTTAGGGCAAGCCTTATTGAGGTCTTTGAAATCGACGCACAGGCGCCAGGATTTGTCCTTCTTTGGTACCATCACCAGGTTTGCCAGCCAGTCCGGATGTTAGATTTCTCTGATGAATCCAGCCTCGATGAGTTTAGCCAACTCCTCCCCCATGGCTTGTCTCTTGGGTTTGGAAAAGCGCCGCAGTGTTTGCTTAACCAGTTTAAACCCCTTTAATATATTGAGGCTATGTTCGGCCAGCTCACGTGGGATTCCTGGCATATCTGAAGGGTGCCAGGCGAATATGTCCCAGTTTTCGCACAGGAATTCTCGTAGTGCGGTGTCAACTGTTGGGTTCAGTTGAGCTCCGATAGATGCTATCTTCTTGGGGTCCGTTGGGTGGACCTGGAATTTGACTATTTCTTCTGCTGGTTTGAAGGAGGTGGATTTAGGGCGTTTGTCGAGGATCACGTCGTCCCTGTCCACCGTGGAGCGTAGTGCAGTTAATTCTTTGGTCGCGAGGGCTTCAGATAGCGCCTCCAGGGCCAAGGATGCGGCTTTGTTTTCAGCACGGAGTGTTGTGTCCGGATCACTGACGAGAGTGATTATACCGTTTGGTCCGGGCATTTTGAGCTTCATATACCCGTAATGGGGTATGGCCTGGAAGCGTGTAACAGCATCCCGCCCCAAAAGGGTGTGATATCCGCTGCTGAAAGGGGCCGCTTGGAAAGTTATTTCTTCGGACCAATAGTTCTCCGGCGTGCCGAATACTATGTCAAGTGTGATTTTGCCCGCGCACCGCGCCTCCCGACTGGGAATAATTCCTCGGAAGGTTGTGCTACTTTGCTTGATGCGGCTCCTGTCTATTTCCATTTTATGGAGTGTGTCCTCATAAATGAGGTTTAGTCCGTTGCCGCCGTCCATGAGGACCTTGGTAAGTCGAAACCCGTCCACGGTGGGACTTAGGACTAACGCGGCTGGCGCTCGTACTGTTTTGTACTTTGGTTCGTCACCGACATTGAATGTTATAGCCGTGTCGTTCCAGGGGTTTATTGCAGCAACTTGGCAGACTTCGGCGAGCTCGAGAAGGGCCCTTTTGCGCTTGTTGGTTGAAGCGAATGTCTCAAAGATCGTCAATACTCTTGAGTAATTGTCTTCTGAGGGACGCTGTTCTGGGTCGTCCTTGATAAGGATGTCCTCGCCGCTCTTGGCTACCTGTCGTAGTTTCCAACATGCTCTAAGGCTGTGGGTTTCCACGGTATCTGGTGTTGTATGTATTTTGCATGGGCCATCGAGCCACCCCTCCAGAACGGTGCCGTGCCGCATAGCGGTTTTGTGTTTCTTGACTGTTGGACTAGGCGTGCCACGAGGGTGCGCCCTTTTCGCATGTAGGGGGAGTTGAGTTGGGACCGACGGTTCCCAGCGAGCTGCCTGAGTTTTCTAGGCGCTCTCCATCGCGCTATACTTTTGTACGATGGTTGCTAGTCAGCGCATTTCAGTATGCGGAGGTGATTGATGGCGTTGAGGATTCCTTCGTCTGCGCAATTGTAGTAGAACACTGATATTGCGTCCTCGTCACGACAATCTTTTACCTTGTCCTTGACAGGGAGGAATCTAGCCCAGAAGTGGTGGACCGTTTCCTGAGGCTGCTATTTTATGCTTATCAGAGCGTCTATATCCGGGTGGGTGGGTGGAATTAAATCAGAACCCCGACCTGACTGATTATCCGGAGTCTAACGACATTCCGGGCTTAACAGTCCGGGTTCCGGAATATCTTCTGATTGTTTAGGACCGCCGTCCGATGCTATGTTCGGAGGGCTGGTCGCATCCTTTCGCGGGTGAGTATCCGGCTCTACTTGAACGGAGATCCGAACATAGTCTATCTTCGATATAGAAGAAGACTCGCCGTCCTGCTCCACGACCACCGCAATCTGGTGGGTGACCGATGGGGTCTTGATTTCTCCTTGATCGGTTTTAGGCCCAATCCGATCGTAGTCTGTGGCGATTCCCAAAGCGGCGATGCGATCTAGGAGTTTGTTCCAAGACGAAACTCTGTCGGATCCATCTGCTTGGAGTGCTCGGAGTTAATGTGAAGGGGGTTTTCGATGGCCCGAGAGGTCATCGTCGGCTCAACGGCCGAACGGGCGATCATAGTAAAGCCGCCCAGCCGGAGGGTTTGGCCTGGTGCTAGAGCTCCCTCGGAGGTGATGTTGTCTTTAAGGACAAGGCGAGCCATCGAGCCTTTCGTCGACGGCACAGTGGAACTCTCAATAAAGCACCAATGTCGGTGTCAAAACCGGCGGATCTCGGGTAGGGGGTCCCGAACTGTGCGTCTAGGATCGATGGTAACAGGAGACGGGGGACAGGATGTTTACCCAGGTTCGGGCCCTCTCTATGGAGGTAATGCCCTACGTCTTGCTTGATTGATCTTGATGAATATGAGTGTTACAAGAGTTGATTGATACGTCCATTTTGCATCATGCTTTTATATCGATATTTATTGCATTATGGACTGTTATTTCACTTTATGTCACAATACTTATGGCTATTCTCTCTTATTTTACAAGGTTTACATGAGGAGGGAGAATGCCGGCAGCTGGAATTCTGGGCTAGAAAAGGAGCAAATATTAGAGACCTATTCTTCGCAACTGCAAAAGTCCTGAAACTCCACGGAACATCTTAAAATAAATAAAGAAAAATCCTCGCCAAAGATGAAGGCCAGGGGGCCCACACCCTGCTCATGAGGGTGGGGGCGCCCCCCCTAGGGCGCGCCCCCCTACCTCGTGGGCCCCCTGGTGGCTCTCCAACGTCCATCTTCTCCAATATGAAGTCTTTCGATGAGAAAAAATCAGAAGGAACTTTTCGGGACGAGACTCCGCCGCCACGAGGCGGAACCTTGGCATATCTAATCTAGAGCTCCGGCAGAGCTGTTCTGCCGGGGATACTTCCCTCTTGGAGGGGGAAATCGTCACCATCGTCATCACCAACGCTCCTCTCATCGGGAGAGGGCAATCTCCATCAACATCTTCACCAGCACCATCTCATCTCCAAACCCTAGTTCATCTCTTGTATCCAATTCTTGTCTCAAAGTCCGGGATTGGTGCTAGTAGGTTGCTAGTAGTGTTGATTACTCCTTGTAGTTGATGCTAGTTGGTTTATTTGGTGGAAGATCATATGTTCAGATCCTATATGCATATTATTACCCCTCTGATTATGAACATGAATATGCTTTGTGAGTAATTACGTTTGTTCCTGAGGATAAGGGAGAAGTCTTTCTATTAGTAGTCATGTGAATTTGGTATTCGTTTGATATTTTGATAAGATGTATGTTGTCTAGCCTCTAGTGGTGTTATGTGAACGTCGACTACATAACACTTCACCATTATTTGGGCCTAGAGGAAGGCATTGGGAAGTAATAAGTAGATGATGGGTTGATAGAGTGACAGAAGCTTAAACCCTAGTTTATGCGTTGCTTCGTAAGGGGTTGATTTGGATCCATATGTTTCATGCTATGGTTAGGTTTACCTTAATACTTTTGTTGTAGTTGCGGATGCTTGCAATAGAGGTTAATCATAAGTGGGATGCTTGTTCAAGTAATAACAGCACCCAAGCACCAGTCCACCCACATATCAAATTATCAAAGTATCGAACGTGAATCATATGAACGTGATGAAAACTAGCTTGACGATATTCCCATGTGTCCTCGGGAGCGCTTTTCCTTATATACGAGTTTGTCCAGGCTTGTCCTTTGCTACAAAAAGGATTGGGCCACCTTGCTGCACTTTATTTACTTTTGTTACTTGTTGCTCGTTACAAATTATCTTATCACAAAACTATCTGTTACCACTTATTTCAGTACTTGCAAAGAATACCTTGCTGAAAACCGCTTATTATTTCCTTCTGCTCCTCGTTGGGTTCGACACTCTTACTTATCAAAAGGACTACGATAGATCCCCTATACTTGTGGGTCATCAAGACTCTTTTCTGGCGCCGTTGCCGGGGAGTGTAGCGCCTTTGGTAGGTGGAATTTGGTAAGGAAAAATTTATATAGTGTGCTGAAATTTACTGTCACTTGTTACTATGGAAAGTAATTCTCTGAGGGGCTTGTTCGGGGTATCTTCACCCCGTCCAGTAGAGCAAAGAGTTGCTCCTCAACCAACTGAACCTATTGAAAATGAAACTCCTTTTGAATTTCCTTCAGGTATGATGGAAAAACTGCTAGCTAACCCTTTTACAGGAGATGGAACAAAGCATCCTGATGAGCACTTAATATATGTGGATGAAGTTTGTGGATTATTTAAGCTTGCAGGTATACCCGATGATGTTGCTAAGAAGAAGGTCTTCCCTTTATCTTTGAAGGGAGACGCATTGATATGGTATAGGCTATGTGATGATATGAAATCATGGAACTATAAAAGATTGAAATTGGAATTTCATCGCATCTTGTTCATCGTGATCGCAATTATATATACAATTTATGGCCTCGCGAAGGATAAAGCATTGCTCAAGCTTGGGGGGGGGGGCTTAAATCAATGTTATATTCATGCCCCAATCATGAGCTCTCGAGAGAAATAATTATGCAAAGTTTTTATGCTCGGCTTTCTGAAAACAATCGCACCATGCTCGATACTTATTGTGTTGGCTCTTTTATGATGAAGACTATTGAATTCAGATGGAATTTATTGGATAGAATTAAACGCAACTCTGAAGATTGGGATCTCGACGAAGGTAAGGAGTCAGGTATGACACCTAAGTTTGATTGTGTTAAATATTTTATGGACAACGATATTTTCCGTAAGTTTAGCACTAAATATGGACTTGACTCTGAGATAGTAGTTTCTTTCTGTGAATCTTTTGCTACTTATGTTGATCTCCCTAAGGAGAAGTGGTTTAAATATCATCCTCCCATAGAAGTAAAAGTAGCTGCACCTATTAAGGTTGAAGAAAAGACTGTCACTTATAATGATCCTATTGTTCCTACTTCTTATGTTGAGAAACCACCTTTCCCTGTTAGAGTAAAGGATCATGCTAAAGCTTCAACTGTTGTTCGTAAAAGCAATATTAGAACTTATACACCTCCTGAGGAAGTTCAAGTAGAACCTAATATTGCTATTGTTAAAGATCTCTTCTCTAATAATATTGATGGGCATGTTATTCAGTTCGAAGGTGAAACTGCTAGAATTGCCAAACCTTGTGATAAAGATAAACATAGACCTGTGGTAGGCGTGCCTGTTATTTCTGTTAAAATAGGAGATCATTGTTATCATGGCTTATGTGATATGGGTGCTAGTGCTAGTGCAATACCTATTGACTTATACAAAGAAATTATGCATGACATTGCACCTGTTGAGTTAGAAGAAATTGATGTTACTATTAAACTTGCTAATAGAGATACTATTTCACCAATGGAAATTGTTAGAGATGTTGAAGTCTTGTGTGGGAAAACTAAATATCCTTCTGATTTTCTTATTCTTGGTTCCCCACAAGATAGCTTTTGTCCCATTATATTTGGTAGACCCTTCTTAAATACTATTAATGCTACCATAGATTGCACAAAGAATGTAGTTACTGTTGGCTTGGATGATATGGTTCATGAGTTTAATTTCTCTAAATTTAGTAAACAACATCGTGAGGAAGAATTACCTAGTAAGGATGAAATTATTGGTCTTGCTTCTATTGCCGTACCTCCTAGTGATCCTTTAGAACACTATTTGCTAGACCATGAAAATGATATGTTCATGAATGAAATAAGGGAAATAGATGAAGTATTCTTTAAACAGGAACCTATTCTGCAACACAATTTGCCTGTTGAAATTTTAGGGGATCCTCCTCCACCCAAGGGTGATCCCGTGTTTGAGCTTAAACCTTTGCCTGATAATCTTAAATATGCTTATCTTGATGAAAAGAAGATATATCCTGTTATTATTAGTGCTAACCTTTCAGAGCACGAAGAAGAAAGATTATTGAAAACTCTGAAGAAGCATCGTGCTGCTATTGGATATACTCTTGATGATATTAAGGGCATTAGTCCCACTCTATGTCAACATAAAATAAATTTGGAAGCAGATGCCAAACCAGTTCGTGATCCTCAACGACGTCTAAATCCTAAAATGAAAGAAGTGGTAAGAAAAGAAATACTCAAGCTTCTGGAGGCAGGTATAATCTATCCAGTTGCTGATAGTCAGTGGGTAAGTCTTGTCCATTGTGTCCCTAAGAAGGGAGGTATTGCTGTTATTCCCAATGATAAAGATGAATTGATTCCACAAAGAATTATCACATGTTATAGGATGGTAATTGATTTCCGCAAATTAAATAAAGCTACTAAGAAAGATCATTACCCCTTAACTTTTATTGATCAAATGCTAGAAATATTATGCAAACATACACACTATTGCTTTCTAGATGGTTATTCTAGTTTCTCTCAAATACCTGTGTCGGCTAGAGATCAATCAAAGACTACTTTTACATGCCCTTTTGGTACTTTTGCTTATAGACGTATGCCTTTTGGTTTATGTAATGCACCTGCTACCTTTCAAAGATGCATGATGGCTATATTCTCCGACTTTTGTGAAAAGATTTGTGAGGTTTTCATGGACGACTTTTCCGTCTATGGTTCCTCTTTTGATGATTGCTTGAGCAATCTTGATCGAGTTTTGCAGAGATGTGAAGAAACTAATCTTGTCTTGAATTGGGAAAAGTGCCACTTTATGGTTAATGAAGGTATTGTCTTGGGGCATCAAGTTTTTGAAAGAGGTATTGAAGTTGATAAAGCCAAGGTTGATGCTATTGAAAAGATGCCATGTCCTAAGGACATCAAAGGTATAATAAGTTTCCTTGGTCACACCGGATTTTATAGGAGGTTCATTAAGGACTTCTTAAAAATTTCTCGGCCTCTGACTAATTTATGACAAAAAGATATACCATTTGTCTTTGATGATGATTGCGTAGAAGCATTTGAAATACTTAAGAAAGCATTAGTCTCTGCACCTATTGTTCAGCCACCTGATTGGAATTTACCCTTTGAAATTATGTGTGATGCTAGCGATTATGCTGTAGGTGCTGTTCTAGGGCAAAGAATTGAGAAGAAATTAAATGTTATTTATTATGCCAGTAAGACTCTAGACAATGCTCAAAGAAATTATGCTACTACTGAAAAAGAGCTTTTAGCAGTTGTATTTGCTTGTGATAAGTTCAGACCTTATATTGTTGATTCTAAAGTAACTATTCACACTGATCATGCTGCTATTAAATACCTCATGGAAAAGAAAGATGCTAAACCTAGACTTATTAGATGGGTTCTCTTGCTACAAGAATTTGATTTGCATATTGTTGATAGAAAGGGAGCTGAGAACCCCGTTGCAGACAACTTGTCTAGGTTAGAGAATGTTCTTGATGACCCACTACCTATTAATGATAGCTTTCCTGATGAACAATTAAATGTTATAAGTACTTCTCGTAGTACTCCATGGTATGCTGATTATGCTAATTATATTGTTGCTAAGTTTATACCACCTAGCTTCACATACCAGCAAAAGAAAAAGTTTTTCTATGATTTAAGACATTACTTTTGGGATGACCCACATCTTTATAAACAAGGAGTAGATGGTGTTATTAGACGTTGTGTACCTGAGCATGAACAGGAACATATCCTATGCAAGTGTCATTCTGAGGCTTATGGAGGACACCACACTGGAGATAGAACTGCACATAAGGTATTGCAATCTGGTTTTTATTGGCCTACTCTATTCAAGGATGCCCGTAAGTTTGTCTTGTCTTGTGATGAATGTCAAAGAATTGGTAATATTAGTAGACGTCAAGAAATGCCTATGAATTATTCTCTTGTTATTGAACTGTTTGATGTTTGGGGCTTTGATTATATGGGACCTTTTCCTGCCTCTAATGGATACACACATATTTTAGTTGCTGTTGATTACGTTACTAAGTGGGTAGAAGCTATTCCAACTAGTAGTGCTGATCATAACACTTCTATTAAAATGCTTAAGGAAGTTATTTTCCCGAGGTTTGGAGTCCCTAGATATTTAATGACTGATGGTGGTTCACACTTTATTCATGGTGCTTTCCTTAAAATGCTTGCTAAATATGATGTTAATCATAGAATTGCATCTCCTTATCACCCTCAATCTAGTGGTCAAGTAGAGTTGAGCAATAGAGAGCTCAAATTAATTTTGCAAAAGACTGTTAATAGGTCTAGAAAGAATTGGTCTAAGAAACTTGATGATGCATTATGGGCCTATAGAACTGCATACAAAAATCCTATGGGTATGTCTCCGTATAAAATGGTTTATGGAAAAGCATGTCACTTACCTCTCGAACTAGAACATAAGGCATATTGGGGTATTAAAGAGCTTAACTATGATTTCAAACTTGCCAGTGAGAAGAGGTTATTTGATATTAGCTCACTTGATGAATGGAGAACCCAAGCTTATGAAAATGCCAAGTTGTTTAAAGAAAAAGTTAGAAGATGGCATGACAAAAGGATACAAAAACGTGAGTTTAATGTAGGTGATTATGTATTACTATACAACTCTCGTTTAAGATTTTTTGCAGGAAAACTTCTCTCTAAATGGGAAGGCCCCTATGTTATCGAAGAGGTCTATCATTCCGGTGCCATAAAAATCAACAACTTCGAGGGCACAAATCCGAAGGTGGTAAACGGTCAAAGAATCAAACATTATAGCTCAGGTAATCCCATAAATGTTGAAACCAATATTATTGAAACCGTAACCCCGGAGGAATACATAAGGGACACTTTCTGGAACGTTTCAGACTCCGAAAAGGAATAGGTATGTGGTACGGTAAGTAAACCGACTCCAAAACAATTTTTAAGGCAATATTTCTCCGTTTTGGAATATTTAGAAAAATAGAAAAATAAGTAGCAGTCCGGGAAGGACACGAGGGTCCCACGAGGGTGGTGGGCGCGCCTTGTGTGCCTTCCGGACTCCGTTTTCTTGCACGATACATATTTTGGTCGGTAAAAATTCATTATATATTCTCCCGAAGGTTTTGACTCCCGTATCACGCAAATCTCCTCTGTTTTTGTTTTCGAGCTGTTGCTACTGCAGATTAGAGCAAGATGTCTTCTCAAGAGTCAATTGGGGAGAGCAGGGTATCTAATCCGGCACCGGAACTAAGGGCAAACAGCGACGCTGACCACTTTGGGCCAGCAACGGAGGAAGAGATGGAGGCTGACTTGATGAGAGTAGATGCCATGGAGGATGAAGAAGTCACCTCTCGCCTCCGAGCTGGGTTCACGATGGGGGAACTACAGAGCTCAGCTATTCCAAATTCAGTTATCTCTTCTAATGTTAGATTTCTTTCTTATGAAAATATGAAGAGGAGTGTCACTTGTTCTCCCACAGCTATGCAACACCCTTGGGTGCAAGGAACTTTAGCTGTCACAGGAAAGCTTCGTAAGGAAATAATGGACCTCAAACAGCAAGTCAATAAGCTCGAGGAGGAGAACCGCATCCTGAGGGGAATCATCGCCAATTACACCGACAACAAAGGAGATATAATCACATGGGTATGGGCACTCCCCTTGGCAACTGCCAAGCTTGGGGGAGGTGCCCCGGTATCGTATCACAATCACAACTCCTATCTTTACCGTTTTTCTTAGTTCGATCCTATTAGTAGTATCTTGATCTAGTAGAATAAAGTTTATGGCATGATCTAGTTTTGAGTTTGCTTTATGATCTCTCTTTGTAATCGAGTCCGTGAGCTATATATAATAAAGATTAGTGTTGAGTCAAGGGCTTGATTATTTTGCCATGATCTTGGGTGAATAAAAGAAAGGAGAAAAAGAATAAAAAGAAACAAAGAGTTCATATTGATCTTATTGAGAGTAATGACTTCACATAGGAAGAGTATGATGATTAAAAGTTGTTGGGAGTTGGCAGACATAGCTTTGGTCATTGTTGCAATTAATAGGAAGTAATAAGGAAAGAGAGGTTTTCACATATAGATATATTATCATTGATATCTTTTATGATTGGGAGCACTCATTAAAATATGACATGCTAAAGAGTTGATGTTGGACAAGGAAGACAACGTAATGAGTTATGTCTTTCTTATATCTGAGATAAAGTATGTTGTCATGGATCCTCTAACTTGTTGAGCTTGCCTTTCCCCCTCATGCTAGCCAAATTCTCAGCACCAAGTAGAAATACTACTTGTGCTTCAAAATACCATTAAACCAGTTTTGCCATGAGAGTCCACCATATCTACCTATGGATTGAGTAAGATCCTTCAAGTAAGTTGTCATCGGTGCAAAGCAATAAAAATTGCTATAAATATGTATGATTGATTGGTGTGGGAGAAATAAGATTTATACGATCTTGTGATGTGGAAGTAATAAAAGCGACGGACTACATAATAAAGGTTCATATCACAAGGGGCAATATAAAGTGACGTTCTTTCGCATTGAGATTTTATGCATCCAACCATAAAAGCGCTTGGCAACCTCTGCTTCCCTCTGCGAAGGGCCTATCCTTTATTATTATCTTCTACCTTATGCAAGAGTCATGGTATCTTCACCTTTCCTTTCTCATTTTATCCTTTGGCAAGCTCAGCATGTTGGAAAGAACATGATATATATACCTAATTGGATGTAAGGGAGCATGAACCATTATTGTTGACATTACCCTTGAGGTAAAAGGTTGTGGGGAAAAACTATAAGCCCCTATCTTTCTCTGTGTCCGATTAAAACTCCGTAACCACAAGTATTGCGTGAGTGTTAGCAATTATGGAGGACTAAATGATAGTTGAGTATGTGGACTTGCTTTTTTAGCTCTAACATAGACTCTTTCCGATGTTATGATAAATTGCAATTACTTAATTGACTGAGATTATAGTTTGTCGGAGCCCAATAAGGTTTATGATTTATACTTTTGCATTGTGAATAGATCATCACTTGAGCATAAGTAATCATATGACAAAATCTATATATGTTGCTGTTATGAGAATAATCATGATGCCTTCATGTCCGTATTTTATTTTTATCGACGCCTCTACCTCTAAACATGAGGACATATTTATTGTTATCTGCTTTTCGCTTGAGGACAAGTGAGGTCTAAGCTTGGGGGAGTTGATACATCCATTTTGCATCATGCTTTTATATCGATATTTATTGCATTATGGCCTATTATTTCACTTTATGTCATAATACTTATGGATATTCTCTCTTATTTTACAAGGTTTACATAAGGAGGGAGAATGCCCGCAACTGGAATTCTGGACTGGAAAAGGAGCAAATATTAGAGACCTATTCTGTGCAACTCCAAAAGTCCTGAAACTCCACGGAACATCTTAAAATAAATAAAGAAAAATCCTCGCCAAAGATGAAGGCCAGGGCCCCACACCCTGCTCATGAGGGTGGGCCCCCCCTAGGGCGTGCCCCCCTACCTCGTGGGCCCCCTGGTGGCTCTCCGACGTCCATCTTCTCCTATATGAAGTCTTTCGATGAGAAAAAATCAGAAGGAACTTTTCGGGACGAGACTCCGCCACCACGAGGCGGGACCTTGGTAGATCTAATCTAGAGCTCTGGCAGAGCTGTTCTTCCAGGGATACTTCCCTCTTGGAGGGGGAAATCGTCACCATCGTCATCACCAACGCTCCTCTCATCGGGAGAGGGAAATCTCCATCAACATCTTCACCAGCACCATCTCATCTCCAAACCCTAGTTCATCTCTTGTATCCAATTCTTGTCTCAAAGTCCAGGATTGGTGCTAGTAGGTTGCTAGTAGTGTTGATTACTCCTTGTAGTTGATGCTAGTTGGTTTATTTGGTGGAAGATCATATGTTCAGATCCTATATGCATATTATTACCCCTCTGATTATGAACATGAATATGCTTTGTGAGTAATTACGTTTGTTCCTGAGGACAAGGGAGAAGTCTTGCTATTAGTAGTCATGTGAATTTAGTATTCGTTTGATATTTTGATAAGATGTATGTTGTCTAGCCTCTAGTGGTGTTATGTGAACGTCGACTACATAACACTTCACCATTATTTGGGCCTAGAGGAAGGCATTGGGAAGTAATAAGTAGATTATGGGTTGCTAGAGTGACAGAAGCTTAAACCCTAGTTTATGCGTTGCTTCGTAAGGGGCTGATTTGGATCCATATGTTTCATGCTATGGTTAGGTTTACCTTAATACTTTTGTTGTAGTTGCGGATGCTTGCAATAGAGGTTAATCATAAGTAGTATGCTTGTTCAAGTAAGAACAGCACCCAAGCACCGGTCCACCCACATATCAAATTATCAAAGTATCGAACGCGAATCATATGAACGTGATGAAAACTAGCTTGACGATATTCCCATGTGTCCTCGGGAGCGCTTTTCCTTATATACGAGTTTGTCCAGGCTTGTCCTTTGCTACAAAAAGGATTGGGCCACCTTGCTGCACTTTATTTACTTTTGTTAGTTGTTGCTCGTTACAAATTATCTTATCACAAAACTATCTATTACCACTTATTTCAGTACTTGCAGAGAATACCTTGCTGAAAACCGCTTATCATTTCCTTTTGCTCCTCGTTGGGTTCGACACTCTTACTTATCGAAAGGACTACGATAGATCCCCTATACTTGTGGGTCATCATTGATCTACTACAAGATCGTAATGGCTAAACCCTAGAAGCCTAGCCTGTATGACAATGGTAATGAATATATCCATTCTGGACTAACCCCTCTGGTTTATATTGACACCGGGGGGGATCTAGGGTTACATAGAGTCGGTTACATAGGAAGGAATCTTCATAGTCAGTCGCCAATCTTGCCTTCCACGCCAAGGAGAGTCTAATCCGGACACAGGTACAGTCTTCGGCCTTCATGTCTTCACAGCCCATCAGTCCGGCCCATGGATAACAGGCCAGACGCTCGAGGACCCCTTAGTCCAGGACTCCCTCAACGGCCTCTCCGTATGTGGGAGTTTAATCTGGAAGGACCACGGACCCTCCAAGACTTCTTCGGTACTACGCACAAAGGAATGTGGAAGTTGTTTTTCGGGAAACGAAAATAGTGGCCGGACACCACCGAGGACATTGGCCTCGACCGCAACCATCAAGATACCTCGGTAAGCGCTCGACTCCTGAACAATTTTTAGCTATGTGTGCCGTAATGTGATACTGATCACACTATCTTCTTCCAGGGATGGATAAAGAAAGAAGAGCGAATTAGGTGTTTGGCCCCCCTTCCCGAAGACTCAGCGGATCCCGTATTAACAAGGATGCTGGCCCCGGCACCGTACCAAATGCATGTGAAGGAGGGCAAGACGGAGAGCGGGAGGACCGAAGGTGGCCTCCATCCCGAAGATATATTAGATGTTGTGTCCGGGGAGATCAAAATCCCATCGCCCGAAGAAAAAAGTAAAGGAGAAGCCAACATTCATTCTCCCCATGGTAAGAAAAGGGCCGTCTCCGAAGATCGGGAGGAAAAGGCTCCAAGCGAGGCAAGATGCCCCTGTCGGGCGGCTCGGGCTTGGAGGACGACGTTATCGCGCAGTCTCCCAGCGAGGGCAAGCCTAAATCGTAAGCGAACAAGAGTGTTTTAAACATATCTACTACCTCTTGAGCTTGCATTGGATTTCCCCGAAGAGGAAGGGATGATGCAGTAGAGTAGCGTAAGTATGTCCCTCAGTTTTTGAGAACCAAGGTATCAATCCAGTAGGAGGCCACACTCAAGTCCCTAGTACCTGCACAAAACGATAGCTACTCGTAACCAACGCGATTAGGGGTTGTCAATCCCTTCACGGTCACTTACGAGAGTGAGATCTGATAGATATAATATTTTTGGTATAGAGACGCAAAGTAAAAAGTAAAGGCAAAGTAAAAAAGCAAAGCAAGATTAAAGTGATGGAGATTAATATGATGAGAATAGACCCGGGGGCCATCGGTTTCACTAGTGGCTTCTCTCAAGAGCATAAGTATTCTACGGTGGGTGAACAAATTACTGTTGAGCAATTGACAGAATTGAGCATAGTTATGAGAATATCTAGGCATGATCATGTATATAGGCATCACGTCCATGAAAAGTAGACCGAAACGATTTTGCATCTACTACTATTACTCCACTCATCGACCGCTATCCAGCATGCATCTAGAGTATTAAGTTAAAAAACAGAGTAACGCTTTAAGCAAGATGACATGATGTAGAGAGATAAATTCATGCAATATGAAATAAACCCCATCTTATTAACCTCGATGGCAATGATGCAATACGTGCCTTGTTGCCCCTTCTGTCACTGGGAAAGGACACCGCAAGATCGAACCCAAAGCTAAGCACTTCTCCCATGGCAAGAACTACCAATCTAGTTGGCCAAACCAAACGGATAATTCGAAGAGACTTGCAAAGATAACCAATCATACATAAAAGAATTCAGAGAAGATTCAAATATTATTCATAGATAGACTTGATCATAAACCCACAATTCATCGGTCTCAACAAACACACCGCAAAAAGAGAAGGTTACATCGAATAGATCTCCACAAGAGAGGGGGAGAACTTTGTATTGAGATCCAAAAAGAGAGAAGAAGCCATATAGCTACTAACTATGGACCCGAAGGTCTGAGGTAAACTACTCACACTTCATCGGAGAGGCTATGGTGATGTAGAAGCCCTTGGTGATGACGGCTCTCTCTGGCGGAGCTCCGGAACAGGACCCAAGATGGGATCTCGTGGATACAGAAAGTTGCGGCGGTGGAATTAGGTTTTTGGCTCCTCTTCTGATCGTTTGGGGGTACGTAGGTATATATAGGAGGAAGGAGTATGTCGGTGGAGCACCGAGGGGCCCATGAGGCAGGGGGCGCGCCCTAGGGGGGGCGCCCCCGCCCCCGTGACCGCCTCTCTGATGCCTTGGCGTAGGGTCCAAGTCTCCTGGATCACGTTCGGTGAGAAAATCACGTTCCCGAAGGTTTCATTCCGTTTGGACTCCGTTTGATATTCTGTTTCTCCGGAATACTGAAATAGGCAGAAAAAACAGCAATTCTGGGCTGGGCCTCCGGTTAATAGGTTAGTCCCAAAAATAATATAAAAGTGGAAAATAAAGCCCAATATAGTCCAAAATAGTAGATAATATAGCATGGAGCAATCAAAAATTATAGATACGTTGGAGACGTATCAGGCATCCCCAAGCTTAATTCCTGCTCGTCCTTGAGTAGGTAAATGATAAAAAGAGAATTTTTGATGCGGAGTGCTACTTGGCATAATTTCAATGCAAATCTTCTTAATTGTGATATGAATATTCAGATTCGAAAGATTCAAGACAAAAGTTTATGTTGACATAAAAATAATAATACTTCAAGCATACTAACAAAGCAATTATGTCTTCTCAAAATATCATGGCCAAAGAAAGTTATCCCTACAAAATCATATAGTCTGGCTATGCTCTATCTTCACCACACAAAGTATTTAAATCATGCACAACCCCGATGACAAGCCAAGCAATTGTTTCATACTCTAAATTTTTCAAAACTTTTTCAATCTTCACGCAATACATGACCGTGAGCCATGGATATAGCACTATAGGTGGAATAGAATGGTGGTTGTGGAGAAGACAAAAAGGAGAAGATAGTCTCACATCAACTAGGCGTATCAACGGGCTATGGAGATGCCCATCAATAGATATCAATGTGAGTGAGTAGGGATTGCCATGCAATGGATGCACTAGAGCTATAAGTATATGAAAGCTCAAAAAGAAACTAAGTGGGTGTGCATCCAACTTGCTTGCTCATGAAGACCTAGGGCAATTTAAGGAAGCCCATCATTGGAATATACAAGCCAAGTTCTATAATGAAAGATTCCCACTAGTATATGAAAGTGATAACATGAGAGACTCTCTATTATGAAGATCATGGTGCTACTTTGAAGC
Organism: Triticum urartu; assembly: GCF_056163025.1. Taxonomy (NCBI): domain Eukaryota; kingdom Viridiplantae; phylum Streptophyta; class Magnoliopsida; order Poales; family Poaceae; genus Triticum; species Triticum urartu. The sequence goes on from NC_141876.1 coordinate 113,378,781, forward strand.
TCAAGTGTGGTAAAAGGATAGTAACATTGTCCCTTCTCTGTTTTTTCTCTCATTTTTTTATTTGGGCCTTTTCTCTTTTTTCTATGGCCTCTTTTTATTTGGGCTTCTTTGGCCTCTTTTATTTTTTTCGTCCGGAGTCTCATCCCGACTTATGGGGGAATGATAGTCTCCATCATTCTTTCCTCACTTGGGACAATGCTCTAAAAATGATGATCATCACACTTTTATTTTTCTTACAACTCAACAATTACAACTCGATACTTAGAACAGAATATGACTCTATATGAATGCCTCCGGCGGTGTACCGGGATATGCAATATGACAATGATGAATGTGTCATGATAAACGGAACGGTGGAAAGTTGCATGGCAATATATCTCGGAATGGCTATGGAAATGCCATGATAGGTAGGTATGGTGGCTGTTTTGAGGAAGGTATATGGTGGGTGTATGATACCGGCGAAAGGTGCGCGGTATTAGAGAGGCTAGCAAAAGTGGAAGGGTGAGAGTGCGTATAATCCATGGACTCAACATTAGTCATAAAGAACTCATATACTTATTGCAAAAATCTAGAAGTTATCAAAGCAAAGTATTACGCGCATGCTCCTAGGGGGGTAGATTGGTAGGAAAAGACCATCGCTCGTCCCCGACCGCCACTCATAAGGAAGACAATCAATAAATAAATCATGCTCCGACTTCATCACATAACGGTTCACCATACGTGCATGCTACGGGAATCACAAACTTTAACACAAGTATTCTTTAAATTCACAACTACTCAACTAGCATGACTCTAATATTATCACCTCCATATCTCAAAACAATTATCATGCTTCAATCTTTTCTTAGTATTCAACACACTCAAAAGAAAGTTCCACAAATCTTGAATACCAAGCATATTATTATTAAGCAAATTACCATGCTATTAAGAGACTCTCAAAATAATTTAAGTGAAGCATGAGAGATCAATAGTTTCTTTAAAACAAATCTACCACCGTGCTCTAAAAGATCTAAGTGAAGCACATAGAGCAAAATTATAACGCTCAAAAGATATAAGTGAAGCACATAGAGCAAAACTACATAGCTCAAAAGATATAAGTGAAGCACATAGAGGAAAACTACATAGCTCAAAAGATATAAGTGAAGCACATAGAGTATTCTATCAAATTTTAATTCATGTATGGCTCTCTCAAAAGGTGTGTACAGCAAGGATGATTGTGTCATACTAAAACACAAATACACAAATAATACAAGACGCTGCAAGCAAAGCACATATCGTGTTGGTGAATAAAAATATAGCTCCAAGTAAATTACCGATGGAAGTGGACGAAAGAGGGGATGCCTTCCAGGGCATCCCCAAGCTTTGACTTTTTGGTGTCCTTGGATTATCTTGGGGATGCCATGGGCATACCCAAGATTAGGCTCTTGCCACTCCTTGTTCCATAATCCATCAAAAGAATTCACCCAAAACTTGAAAACTTCACAACACAAAACTTAAAGTAGAAAACTCGTGAGCTCCGTTAGCGAAAGAAAACAAAAGACCACTTCAAGGTACTGTAATGAACTCATTATTTATTTATATTGGTGTTAAAACTACTGTATTCCAACTTCTCTATGGATTATAAACTATTTTACTAACCATAGATTCATCAAAATAAGCAAACAACACACGAAAAACAGAATCTGTCAAAAACAGAACAGTCTGGAGTAATCTGTAGCTAGTGCAAGATCTGGAACCTCAAAAATTCTAAAATAAATTGCTGGACGTGAGGAATTTATCTATTAATCATCTGAAAAAAGAATTAACTAAATAGCACTCTTCAGATAAAAATGACAGCAGTTCTCGTGAGCGCTAAAGTTTCTGTTTTTTACAGCAAGTTCAACAAGACTTTCCCCAAGTCTTCCCAATGGTTCTACTTGGAACAAACACTAATTAAACACAAAAAACACAACCAAAACAGAGGCTAAATAATTTATTTATTACTAAACAAGAGCAAAAAGCAAGTAATAAAAATAAAATTGGGTTGCCTCCCAACAAGCGCTATCGTTTAACGCCCCTAGCTAGGCATAAAAGCGAGGATAGATCTAGGTATTGCCATCTTTGGTAGGCAATCCTTCGATGAGGCATCTATTTACCTTAGGAATTTCTTTCTTTCTAGTGATTATCAAACTTTTAGGCACAAGATCGAAAAATTCGTTTGTAACAATTGGTTCCTTAATGATAGCAAAAAGATTGGGATGAATACTTATAGATTTAAGATCCGCAGTTTCCTTACTAGATGATTCACCCTTATTTTTAGGAACATACATAAGCTTGGAAATTTTAGTAGGAGGACTTGGAGTGTTCTTTATGGAAGAAAAAGCGGTTCCCAAGTTTGTAATGATACCCTCAAGTTTATCAATTCTAGTAGAATCTAAGTTTATCCTCTCATTAACTATGGGTTCCTTTTCCTTAATATTTTTCAAAGTCATTCCTACCTTAGATCCATATTGAGTGATTTGATTGTGGATCTTTTATCTAGATTTTCAATTAATTCAATAGTAGCAACTTTATTTTCAATAATTTCAAGTCTTTGCATAACATGCTCCAAAGTTAACGTGGTTCCATTAACCAAAAGAGGTGGTGAGCCAAATAAATCTAACATAGCATTATAAGAATCAAAAGTATGGCTACCCAAGAAGTTCCCTCCGGTAATGGTATCGAGGATATATCTATACCAAGGATTAAGACCTACATAAAAATTGCGGAGAAGAACTAAGCTAGATTGCTTCCTGGTAGATCTATTTTGAGCATTGCAAATTCTATACCAAGCATCTTTTAGATTTTCTCCCTCCCTTTGTTTAAAATTTAGAACTTCACTCTCGGGAGACAACGGAGAAGATATGAGACTAGCCATGACGACAAGCAAACAAACTAGCACACGAGCAAACAAGAGCAAACGGGCAAAAATAGGCAAATAGAGAGGGAGGATAGAGAGAGAGAGAAAGAGAGAGAGAGAGAGAGAGCGAATAAAACGGCAAGGGTGAAGTGGGGGAGACGGAAATGAGAGGCAAATGGCAAATAATGTAATGCGAGAGATAGGGATTGTGATGGGTACTTGGTATGTTGACTTTTTGCGTAGACTCCCCGGCAACGGCGCCAGAAATGGCTCATTGTCGGGAGTCAAATCTGACTTGTGTGAACCTCCCCGGCAACGGCGCCAGAAATCCTTCTTGCTACCTCTTGAGCTTGCGTTGGATTTCCCCGAAGAGGAAGGGATGATGCAGCAGAGTAGCGTAAGTATTTCCCTCAGTTTTTGAGAACCAAGGTATCAATCCAGTAGGAGGCCACGCTCAAGTCCCTCGTACCTGCACAAAACGATAGCTACTCGCAACCAACGCGATTAGGGGTTGTCAATCCCTTCACGGTCACTTACGAGAGTAAGATCTGATAGATATAATATTTTTGGTATTTTTGGTATAGAGATGCAAAGTAAAAAGTAAAGGCAAAGTAAAAAAGCAAAGCAAGATTAAAGTGATGGAGATTAATATGATGAGAATAGACTCGGGGGCCATAGGTTTCACTAGTGGCTTCTCTCAAGAGCATAAGTATTCTACGGTGGGTGAACAAATTACTGTTGAGCAATTGACAGAATTGAGCATAGTTATGAGAATATCTAGGCATGATCATGTATATAGGCATCACGTCCATGAAAAGTAGACCGAAACGATTCTGCATCTACTACTATTACTCCACTCATCGACCGCTATCCAGCATGCATCTAGAGTATTAAGTTAAAAAACAGAGTAACGCTTTAAGCAAGATGACATGATGTAGAGAGATAAATTCATGCAATATGAAATAAACCCCATCTTATTAACCTCGATGGCAATGATGCAATACGTGCCTTGCTGCCCCTTCTGTCACTGGGAAAGGACACCGCAAGATCGAACCCAAAGCTAAGCACTTCTCCCATGGCAAGAACTACCAATCTAGTTGGCCAAACCAAACGGATAATTCGAAGAGACTTGCAAAGATAACCAATCATACATAAAAGAATTCAGAGAAGATTCAAATATTATTCATAGATAGACTTGATCATAAACCCACAATTCATCGGTCTCAACAAACACACCGCAAAAAGAGAAGGTTACATCGAATAGATCTCCACAAGAGAGGGGGGGAACTTTGTATTGAGATCCAAAAAGAGAGAAGAAGCCATATAGCTACTAACTATGGACCCGAAGGTCTGAGGTAAACTACTCACACTTCATCGGAGAGGCTATGGTGATGTAGAAGCCCTTGGTGATGACGGCTCTCTCTGGCGGAGCTCCGGAACAGGACCCAAGATGGGATCTCGTGGATACAGAAAGTTGCGGCGGTGGAATTAGGTTTTTGGCTCCTCTTCTGATCGTTTGGGGTACGTAGGTATATATAGGAGGAAGGAGTACGTCGGTGGAGCACCGAGGGGCCCATGAGGCAGGGGGCGCGCCCGAGGGGGGCGCCCCCCACCCTCGTGACCACCTCTCTGATGCCTTGGCGTAGGGTCCAAGTCTCCTGGATCACGTTCGGTGAGAAAATCACGTTCCGAAGGTTTCATTCTGTTTGGACTCTGTTTGATATTCTGTTTCTCCGGAATACTGAAATAGGCAAAAAACAGCAATTCTACGTTGGGCCTCCGGTTAATAGGTTAGTCCCAAAAATAATATAAAAGTGGAAAATAAAGCCCAATATAGTCCAAAACAGTAGATAATATAGCATGGAGCAATCAAAAATTATAGATACGTTGGAGACGTATCAATATCCCGTTCCTCTCCTCTGACCAGGGTAACATCTAGAATATATGTTTTTACAGCTCGACACACAGTCTTTTTCAACAATCCTCTTCCTCGGGGGATCTCCTCCCGGAGATGATGGAAAGCTATACGCCTCCACCGGTCTCCTCGCCCAATAGGGCGGATGACTCCGAGGTGTCGTCCCGGAGTGTCTCTCCTGCTCAACAAGTGATGCGAGGGATGATGAAAACACTAACCGAAGGTGATACTTCGGTGGCCCAGGGTACGGGGGCCAACAATAAAGGCCCCACACTGTCTGGCTTACAGCCGGAGACAACTCTAGGGACGAATGAATAGATCCCTTCGAAGGGAGGCCATGCTGCTACAGCACCTTCCGGAGATCCAGAAGCGCCGAATATATTGACGAACATGCTGCGACAGGCGTCCGTCTCCGAGGACCATCGTACCTTGATGGGTACGGTGGTTGAAAAGGTCCCGTCCGCAAAAAGCGGATTGAATTGAGAGGCTTCGAGGTTTGTACTGTAATGCTTTCGATTGTGTTTTATTCACAAAATACTCCTGTGTATAGATAGTAGCCCCTGAGACTCTGATTGGCTTCCCAAGGGAGGCAATCAAAGGATCAAAAAGATATGTCCAGGAAATAATCTGACTACTTGGAACACAGGCTGTTACCTCCCCGGCTACTGCCCGATCCACAGAGGTTGCAGATCTGCAGCGGAAGATTAATGAGGTGGATGATGACATCACGCTTATCAACAGGCGGCTTGACGAGGCGCAAGGTATGTTTTTGGGGTAGTCAGTATATGTATGTATGATAATATATGCACGAAGCTAGAATTGTATACTGAGACGCGCATAACTGCAGATGGTGCTGCCGCGGTGGAGGTCCTTCGGGCTGAACTTGCCCTTGCCAAGGAGCAAGCCCGGATGAGTAATTTGGCTGCCAATAAGGCAGTTGACAAGTTGAAAAGCGAACAGTCTGCTCGGCGCCAGTGTGAGGAGAGAATTTCTATCATGGCGTGCGAGCTAGAGAAAACCACTGTCCAGTGCGAATTCCTCGAGAGGGATAACAAAGCCAAAGCGGCCGATCTCGATAAGGCCTTACAAGAGGCGAGAGAAGCACGATCCGAGTCTAGAGCGGCTCGGGAAGAGATCCAGCAAGCTGGGGAGATAGCGGCTGGTAAGCCTTTCTTGTTACAGACTAAATTCGGCGATCCAAATTATTCCCCGCTTAATAAGATGTGTAGCTCTCTAGACGCATTCTTGGACCTGCTGAAGAGCACCTCTGATGTGGCACAATTTTACCAAGCGCAGGAAGGGTGTGCCACGGAGAAGCTTTTTTGGTCACAATTCGGCGCGCCAAAGTGTCCGCTGTTACTGAACGAACAGATGGCCAGTGGGCTGAGCTCCACAGGATATCTGGTTCTGCCATGAAGGACATCATAGTCCAGCTGTGGCCTACTGAGCCAATTCCGAATTGTTATTTCGGTTTGGTGCAGCGGCTTGTTGATGCGGTGCCGCGTATCGACGCCGTTAAGCGTTCAACATGCATTGAAGGTGCACGGATGGCCTTTGCCCGTGTCAAGACATACTGGGCGAAGATAAAGGCCACCGACGTTGCGGCGAGGAGTCCCCCCAAGGGCAAGGACCATCACGCACCAGAGCATTATTTTGAGGACGTCTTGGAGGGTGCCCGCTTGATAGAGGGTCGGTGCTCGAAAGACATGATATTCGAATGTAATGTATTGAAATTGTAAAATACAATATTATGATATTTGCTTAAAAGCTTTGGTTCCTCCTGTACGGCCATTTTTGTATAATCTGAAAGTTTTCCAGTCGTCGGCTTCATCCCCCTTGTAGAAAATACGGGGGTGTTCAGAACAGCACTTGATCACTCTTAACCCAATGTCTTGGTCCATGAAGGAGGCGTCAATGCGGTGAACGAGGCAATCGGACTATAGGGCGTTAACACTTTCACTTAGCCATAGGAGTTTTATGGTGGGTCTACTACATAGACCCTGGTATGTACGCGGTTATCCCAATATGGTGCGTAACATGTATGACCTGAAGAAAGGTCCTTCGTGTAATACGGAGGGAATCATGAAAGATTCCGATAAGTCGTCGAGTGGTTGACCAGCTCTCGCCGCATCATGACAGTCAGTTTTCGGCTTTCTCTACTGAGGTGTTTGACCAGATGAACCGGAAACACAATCGTAGTAGTTCTCCCTTTACTACCTTAGCCGATAGAGCGGAAAGTAAGGTAACAAGCACAGCAGCCAGGCAACCCAACTATTGACCCAAGACATGATTCGGAGCTGATGCATATAAGGCCAAACTCGCGACGCCGAAGTATGCTATAAAGTTGTTCGGACTTGTTGGCAATTTATTTTGTTCCCATATCGAGCCCCTGGCGAGTTTTGTCGTGGTGTGTGAAATAACACAAGGAGAAAAATTCAGTTCTTTAGAGAAAAGTGAATGCTAGATATAGGTTATGTTCACTAGAACTTTGAGTGATATGCCAATCATTGTTTTGTATATAATAACGCCATGACCCCGGCTATTTAACATGCCAGGGGTCGACGGCTGAGGAAGAAGGCACTTTACAGGCTTGCAAAATAGAGAGTGTGGTCTACAAAAAGTTGTTTCGGACCTCCTGTCGCACGTATGCACCGCCTTTCCTCAGTGAAGCGGCTCCTTAACAGGAGTATCCTTTGGGTGAATGTACAAACCTAAACTCCGATAGAGTCAGTGAGATGATCAGCCGGCGAGTCACCTGTGGTAAAGGATAATGAAAAAGGAAAGAGTAGTTAGAAAAGAAAATAAGGAGGTTATGGAAGTACTTGTAGGCCCGTCCGTATTGTGCTTCCGCTGATGCCCATGGTATTTTGAGTGCATAGCTATGTATGCGCGGTACAGATTTCGCGGGTGTATGAGGTGGACGGCGGAAGCCGAACTGCTAGGCCTGCTCCAAAATTGGTCGGTCCTGCTGAATGGGGACCAGCGGCTTAATGGCCGACAAGGCATGCAGTTTAATAAGAACGCTTTGTTCTTCGGCTGGAGTAACCGTAGTATGATCCTCAGTCCGGAGGGAGTGCTTCTCATGCTCCCCTATAGAGGTGTGTGTCACGTATACCATGTTCACTGTTTTTACTTTGGGGAGAAATTGCTTCTAACCTCCGGTATTTGGTTGGTGAGTCTCTTTGTCATCGCTATCACCGGGCGGCCTCTTCCCCTTGTGTTCGGCGTTGCCCTTGCCGGCCTGCTTGAAGACCCAACAGCTTATGTTGGTGTGATTGGCTGGTTTATCGGGGTTGCCATGAATCTGGCAGGGCTGATCCAATATCTTGTCTAAATTGGATGGTTCGTCTCTGTTTGCCTTGAATGGCTTCTTCTGTTGACTGGGTTTGGGGCCACTGAATCCGGCGTTAACCGCTGTGTCATGCGTTCTTTCATTATCGTTGTGACGTTTGTGTTTGCTGCATCGTGGTTTGCCATTGCCGTCTCGGACTTCGGAAGTGCCCGGATCACTGGCGCTATTGCTTCTACGAGCGAGCCAGCTGTCTTCTCCCGCGCAAAAGCAGGTCATCCGAGCGGTAAGGGCTGACATGGATTTTGGTTTTTCCTGACCAATGTGGCGGGCGAGCCACTCGCCCCGGACGCTGTGTTTGAAGGCCGCTAGGGCTTCCGCATCCGGACAGTCGACGATTTGGTTCTTTTTAACTAAGAACCTAGTCCAGAGCTTCCGGGCTGACTCTCCGGGCTGCTGGACAATGTGACTCAAGTCATCGGCATCTGGTGGCCGGACATATGTACCTTGGAAGTTGTCGCGAAAGGCGTCTTCAAATCCGCCCAACTGCCCATAGAGTTTTCAGGCAGACTGTTTAGCCAGTACCGAGCTGGCCCTTTTAGTTTTAGTGGGAGATATTTGATGGCATGAATGTCATCTCCGCGGGCAATGTGGATATGGAGAAGGAAATCCTCGATCCATACCGCGGGATCAGTTGTTCCATCATATGATTCAATATTCACGGGTTTAAACCCTTCTGGGAATTCGTGCTCCATTACTTCGTCTGTGAAGCAAAGAGGGTGTGTGGCGCCTCTATGTTGGGCCACATTGCGACATAGCTCCGATGGAGTCCATCTGCGGTTTTCGGCCCATGTGTGACTAGGCTTGTTATGTCCGAATAGATAGTCGTCGTCACGTGTCGGGGCACGTCCTCGTGATCCGTAGATCGATCTGGTATGTCATGCTCTATTGTCTCGGTCCTGCCGAAGGTCATATGTGTGACCACAAGCTGTGTTGTCTCTGCCTTTATGGTGAGGTGGGGCGGGCTGGTGTTCAGCTTGAGTTGTCGCTTTGTCCCGACCGCATGGTGGTCGGTTAGCCGCATTGTACGGTGATGGTATGGGCTCCGGCGCCTTGTCATCGAACTGAGGTAGCAATTTGCGCTTCGGGTAAATTTTGGCTGGGCGCTTGAGGCCTTATTCTTTGGCTGCTAGGACATCAGTCCATCTATCGTTAACCAGATCTTGGTCAGCTTGAAGCTGCTGCTGCTTCTTTTTCAGGCTCATTCCAGTGGCTATTAGCCGGCGCTTAAAGCGCTCCTGCTCCTGACGTTCCTCAGGCATGATAAAATCCTCGCTGCCAAGGCTCACCTCATCCTCGGAGAGTAGAAGATAATTACTGTCCTCCGAGTCGTCGTTTATGGCCTGTTTGTCAGGGCTAACTTGTTTGTTTTCCCGATCGTCTTGTTTGGCAGTTCGTTCATCGGGATCTTCTCTGTCTTTGGCACCGTCCGGAGTGTTATCATCTCCCGGGTCGAGGTTACTGTCTTTGCTGCGGCGTGATTTAGAGCGGCGCTGCTGCCAGCGATTTGGTTGTATCTCGGGAGGTTTATCCCCAATCGGATCTTCGTTGTCATCGCCGCTATTCTCTTTTGGTGCATCCACCATGTATACGTCATGCGAGGAAGTGGCTGTCCAGTGTCCGGTAAATGGAGGGTTTTGGGCCTCTTCTTCTCCGGCATCGTCGTCCATACCGTCGATGTTGTCGGAGCTGTAATCGATCCTGTAGGTTAAATCTTCGACAGTGGCTATGAAGTGGGCGGTGGGTGGGAAGAAAAATTCTCCGTCATCAGCCTCCAGTTCGAACCGGATATAATTCGGCTGTGAGCCCCCGCTAAGGATAGTGCTCTTAGCGAGTTTAACACATCGCCCAAAGGCGAGTGTCGGAAGATGTCCGCAGAGCTGAATTCGACGATCGATGGTCGAGCTCGGCGTATGTGGACGCACAAGGTTCGGAACCTTTAGCCGGAGACGAGTCCATTGTTCCAGTGACACAGATGTCACGTGAAGTTAGATTTGTGTGCGGCTCCAACGCCGCTGAGTCTGCGGCTTCCGCAGCGGGGTTGAGCTTGCTGTCTTCGGATGGCGCGATCTGCTCCAGATCTAGGGCCAGAGCAGCTACAGGTACTATCTCCTGGGTATGGTTTGATGACAAATTTATGTCATGTTCATCGTGGTGGCAGGGAGCGGCTGCTGTGGTCTCAAATCCGTCGAAGGTGAAGTTTCCATGGATATTCGCGACGTAGTTCAAGCTTCCAAATCTGACCTGATGGCCAGGGGCGTAGCTTTAGATCTACTCTAGATGGCCAAGCGAGTTGGCCCGCAATGCGAAGCCACCGAACACGAAGATATGTCTGGGAGGAAGACTTCCCCTTGGATAGTGTCGTTGTAGATGATTGAAAGAGCCATCAAACCTTTTGACGACGGCACAATGGAACTCTCAATGAAAGCACCAATGTCGGTGTCAAAACTGGCGGATCTCGGGTAGGGGGTCCCGAACTGTGCGTCTAAGGTCGATGGTAATAGGAAACAAGGGACACAATGTTTACCCAGGTTCGGGCCCTCTCTATGGAGGTAATACCCTACTTCTTGCTTGATTGATCTTGATGAATATGAGTATTACAAGAGTTGATCTACCACGAGATCATAATGGCTAAACCATAAAAGTCTAGCCTGTCTGACTATGATTATGAGGATATCTGTCTACGGACCTAGCCCTCCGGTTTATATAGATACTGGAGGGATCTAGGGTTACATAAGGTCGGTTACAGAGAAAGGAGTCTTCATATTTGGATGCCAAGGAGAGTCCCATCCGGACACGGGTAAAGTCTTCGGTCCTCGTATCTTCACAGCCCATCAGTCCGACCCATGTCTAATAGGTTGGACGCCCGGGGACCCCTTAGTCCAGGACTCCCTCCGTAAGTACCAGTAGCTATGTGTTTGATCTCTCTCTCGTGTTCTCGATATGGCACGATCTTGATGTACCGTGAGCTTTGCTATTATAGTTGGATTGTCGGTGTACTAGAGTAGGGGTACCCTAGTATCTCGAACTTGTGCACGGGCAGTCGCAGCATCCCGCGGCAAGGCTTGCCGGGTGACCGTGTAGGATCTAGAAGTAGATGTGTCTAAAGGGGGGGTGATTAGACACTTAGTGCTAAAGTTGCAATTTTTAAGCTTTTTCGGTTTAAGTGGGGTTTAGGCACAATTTCAACACACACAATACATATCAAGCAAGCAAGCAAAGAGTATATGAGCAGCGGAATGTAAAGCATGCAACTTGCAAGAATGTAAAGGGAAGGGTTTGGAGAGATCAAACGCAATTGGAGACACGGATGATTTTCCCGTGGTTCGGATAGGTGGTGCTATCCTACATCCACGTTGATGGAGACTTCAACCCACGAAGGGTAACGGTTGCGCGAGTCCACACAGGGCTCCACCCAAGGGCAACGGTTGCGCGAGTCCACACAGGGCTCCACCCACGAAGGGTCCATGAAGAAGCAACCACCCACAAAGGGTCCACGAAGAAGCAACCTTGTCTATCCCACCATGGCCATCGCCCACGAAGGACTTGCCTCACTAGCGGTAGATCTTCACGAAGTAGGCGATCTCCTTGCCCTTACAAACTCCTTGGTTCAACTCCACAATCTTGTCGGAGGCTCCCAAGTGACACCTAGCCAATCTAGGAGACACCACTCTCCAAGAAGTAACAAATGGTGTGTAGGTAATGAACTCCTTGCTCTTGTGCTTCAAATGATAGTCTCCCCAACACTCAACTCTCTCTCATAGGATTTGGATTTGGTGGAAAGAAGATTTGAGTGGAAAGCAACTTGGGAAGGCTAGAGATCAAGATTCATATGGTAGGAATGGAATGTCTTGGTCTCAACACATGAGTAGGTGGTTCTCACTCAGAACAAATGAGTTGGAATGGTGTGTGTGTTCTGATGGCTCTCTCACTGAATGAGAAAGAGGTGGAGGGGTATATATAGCCTCCACACAAAATCCAACCGTTACACAGTTTTCCAATCTCGGTGGGACCGAATCAATAAACTCGGTCGGACCGAAAATGTAAACCTAGTGACCGTTAGTGATTTCGGTGGGACCGACTGGATCAACTCGGTGGGACCGATGTGCTAGGGTTAGGGTAAATCCAAAACTCGGTTTGACCGATTACTCAAACTCGGTGGGACCGATTTGGGTAATAAGTGAAACTGAGATTTGGTCAAGCAAACTCGGTGGGACCAATTGCATATCTCGGTGGGACCGAGAATATTGCAATGGGTAACAGAGAGTTTGCAAGCCCATCTCGGTGAGACCGAGATCCCATCGGTGAGACCGAACTGATTAGGGTTTGGCAGTGGCTTATGACAAGTGAAACTCGGTGGCGCCGGATAGGAAGAATCGGTAGGACCGAGTTTGGCTTAGGGTTTAGGTCATATGTGGAAGTGGGAAAGTAGTTGAGGATTTTGGAGCATATCATTAAGCACATGAAGCAAGAGGCTCATTAAGCAACACCTCATCCCTCCTTGATAGTATTGACTTTTCCTATGGACTCAATGTGATCTTGGATCACTAAAATGTAAAAGTGAAGAGTCTTGAGCTTGAAGCTTTAGCCAATCCCTTGTCCTTAGCATCTTGAAGGAGTTCCCACAACCTTTAGTCCATGCCACTCCATTGTTGAACTTATCTGAAACATGCTAGATAGAAGTGTTAGTCCAACAAGAGATATGTTGTCATCAATTATCAAAACCACCTAGGGAGCACTTGTGCTTTCAATCTCCCCCTTTTTGGTAATTGATGGCAACATACATCAAAGCTTTAGATAAAGATATAAAGAACAACAAGTAAAGCTTTGGAAGAACATGTAGCAAGCATAGGCTCCCCCTACATGTATGCACTCATGTAAATATGAAATATAGAGGCATGTGAGAGCATAATCATGACAGAGTAGCAATGTGTTACATGTATCTTGGCCATATGCATCAGAGTAAAAGATTATTAAGGAAAATACCTTCATGCTCATGAGTCCTTCTTGCAAACAGTGTGTACATAAGCAAGAACTCCTCATACTCATGATTTTGATGCATATACTTACCTTGTGGTCTCGAGTTGGCTTAGGATGGAATGAACCTGCACAAACAAGGTTAGATAACACAGGTACGTCCACTAGCCAGAGCAAACAAAAGAAACCACAAGAATGCCAAGACTGGGATGACATGTAGAGAGTGAGTACAAGGTACCACATTGGATTCAACATGTCCCCAAGAATAAAGATATGCAATGAATTTGGTTGATTTCTTTTCCCTTAGGTGTATTGCTCCCCCTGAATCTTACATGGGATATTGGGAGAAGATAGGAAACAGAAAATCAGAGCTGAAGGATATGAATAGAACTTAATTCAAATGAGTTCATATGAACATGTCTTTCCCCCAAAAAGACATGTGGCATCTCTCCTCTTGAACAACATCTGGGATCCTTGAGTATTTTCTCTCTCTCCCCCTTAACAACATCTGGGATCCTTGAGACTTTCTCTCCCCCTTGAGGTCTCTCTCTCCCCCTTAATACTTTCTCTCTTGTAGGTTTGGTCCTTGAGACTGTTTCTCTCCCTTGATGTGATCTCTCTCTCCTACAAGGTTTGATGTGATCTCTCTCTCCCCCTTTGACATCAATTTCCAAGAAGGTTTTTTTCTGGAATCTGTCGAATAGGTTTGGTCCTTGAGATTTAGCACAAAGCAGAGGATAAAATTGTGATGCTTGTGGAGGACAAGATTCATTGAGTGGAGCTGGATCAAAAGAAATGTAGAACAAGTGGCAAACTGTTTTCTGATTGCAAAGTCGGTGGCACCGAGTGGCATATTTCGGTGGTACCGAAAGGATTCGGTTGGACCGAAATTTTCAAGTCGGTGAAACCGAGTTTACACAGAGAAAAACACTTGTCACCTCAGCTCACTAGTCAAGTAAGATCTCACAAAGATTTGCAATGAATTTTCTGAAGGATTTGCAAGGAATTTGATGCAGAAATATGCAGAACAAGAACAAAAAAAAATGAGAGTTTCTAGATGAAGTTTTTTTTGTTTTTGTTTTTTTTGTGTTTGAGAGAGAAGGAAACAAATATGCAAGGAACAAATGCAATAACTCAAAAAAGAACACAAGAGAACCTCATCTAGAATTGGGCGGTGACATAGTCACCTATGTTAGAGTATATTGACTTAGGAGTCGAGTGAGGACACTTGATCATAGGTCATACTCATCGTTTAAGCTCAAAATGGGGTTACCATTTTTCGTTTAAGCATCTTGATGTATTCACATCTTGTTGAGTTGCTTTGACTCATGTCTTGGAGTAAAGCTTCTCTAAGATGGAATGACTTACCTTGGGTGCTGATGTGGTTCTTGCTCATGTAGTTGAACTTGTGTGGGTGCTCAGGGTTGATGTAGTTCATCAAGAGTTGGGGGCACCACTTGGAGTTTGAGTTCATCTACCTACATGGGTTAGTTCTTGCAAGGAAGAGCACTTGTGTATCCAAAAATGACAATCATGAAGCTTAATATAGAATTTGTCAAAGGATATGTTTGAATGGTTTTGTGCTTCCTTGTCTTCAACCACTATTGTGTAGAGTCTTGGTCTTGTAGAGATTGCTCAAGATGTGAGTGGGTCGCAATCTCATGGAATTAGATTCAACCAAGTACCTACATGGGTTAGACAACATGCAAGGTGCAAATATATCCAAGACATAAGATAGTTATCATAAGAGATACATCATGGATTAGTTATAAGCTCATGTCTTGCATGTATCCAATGGAGTTTCTACTCCAAGTTCGAAGCATCAATGATGTTCAATTCTCCTCTCAACCTGCAAAACACTTTCTCATCAAGAGGTTTAGTGAATATATCCGCTAATTGCTTATCGGTGTGAACATGCTTAAAATTGATGTCACCCTTAGCAACATGATCTCGAATGAAATGATGACGAACTTCAATATGCTTAGTTCGAGAATGTTGTACAGGATTATGACCAATTTTGATAGCACTTTCATTGTCACAAAGCAGTGGAACATGTTTCACATAAATCCCATAATCTTTAAGAGTTTGGGTCATCCAAAGTAATTGAGCACAACATGAACCAGCGGCAATGTATTCCGCTTCGGCGGTGGATAAGGATACCGAGTTTTGTTTCTTGGAAGACCAAGACACAAGAGATCTGCCAAGAAATTGACAAGTACCCGAAGTGGACTTTCTATCAACCTTGTCTCCGGCATAATCCGAGTCGGAATAGCCAACAAGATCAAAAGAAGACCTCTTAGGGTACCAAATGCCAAAATTTGGTGTATGGATTAAATATCTCACTATCCTTTTCACAGCCTTAAGATGACAATCTTTAGGAGCAGCTTGATATCATGCACACATGCACACACTTAGCATAATATCGGGACGTGAAGCACATAGGTATAACAATGAACCAATCATAGAGCGATAAACCTTTTGATCAAAAGGTTCACCATCTTTGGTCAAATCATTATGTCCACTAGTAGGCATGGGTGTAGACATACCTTTGCATTCTTGCATATTGAACTTCTTGAATAAGTCCTTGGTGTACTTTGTTTGAGAGACAAATGTACCTTCCTTAGTTTGCTTGATTTGCAACCCGAGAAAGAATTTGAGTTCACTCATCATAGACATCTCAAACTTCTCTGACATTAGCTTTCCAAACTTTTCACTAAAGAGAGGGTTAGTTGAACCAAATATGATGTCATCAACATAAATTTGGCATACAAATAGTTCTCCATTAACCCTTTTAGTAAAAAGAGTAGAATCAATTTTACCAATTTCAAAACCACTAGTAGTAAGGAACTTGGTCAAGCATTTATACCATGCTCTAGGAGCTTGTTTAAGACCATAAAGAGCTTTGTGAAGTTTGTAAACATGATTTGGTTTCTTAGGATTGACAAAGCCGGGAGGTTGTTTGACATAAACTTCCTCCTCTATTTCTCCATTTAGAAAAGCACTTTTAATGTCCATTTGGTACAAGGTGATATTATGGTGATTAGCATATGCAAGTAAGATGCGAATGGACTCAAGTCTAGCAATGGGAGCATACGTCTCACCATAGTCCATACCTTCGACTTGTGTGTATCCTTGGGCGACAAGACGTGCTTTGTTGCGGACCACTTGTCCATCTTCATCTTGCTTGTTGCGAAACACCCATTTGGTACCAATGATGTTGTGGTTGTTGTCGGGCTTCTCAACCAATGCCCAAACTTGGTTTCTCTCAAAATTATGTAGCTCTTCATGCATAGCGTTTATCCAATCCGGATCTTCCAATGCTTCTTCAACCTTCATTGGTTCAATGCTAGAGATGAATGAATAGTTTTCACAGAAGTTAGCTAAACGAGTTTTTGAGCGAGTGATTCTCCCGGTTTGTATATCATTTAGGATTTGCTCGACGGGATGATCTTTGGCAATTCTTGCTCGAACTCGTGAGAGCTTTTGCTTGGGTCTTTGTTGAACATCTTCTTCATCTTGTTCTTCTTCTTGGCCTTCTTCATTGTTGACGTCGTCGTTCTCTTGTCGTGGTGGAGAAGGAGGTTGTTGATGTTCATCTTGACGTACTTCCTCGTTATCTTCATCTTGGTGTGTCCCACTTGTGGATGCCTCCGTGTCGATTCTTGGTTCACCTTGTCGTGAAGTAGAAGCTTCCACTTGGACGGATGAAGTACTCTCCTTCACCTCCGTTGGACGAATTTTGCCAATGGACAAGTCTTGAATTGCTTCTGAAGGGTTTTTGTCTCCTACATCAATTGGCAATTGCTCTACTTGCGAGCCATTAGATTCATCAAACTTCACATCTACCGTCTCTTCAACCTTTCGGGTGAGATTGTTGTAGACACGGTAAGTGTGAGAGTTTGATCCATAACCAAGTAGAAAACCTTCATGAGATTTAGGAGCAAACTTTGAACAACGATGCTTATCAAGAATGTAGCACTTTGAGCCGAATACTCAAAAGTATCCAAATTGGGGTTTGTTACCGGTGAGAAGCTCGTATGCCGTCTTGCCGAGTAGCTTGTGAAGATATAAGCGATTTGTTGCGTGACAAGCTGTCTCAACCGCTTCTGCACAAAAGTGCTTTGGCGTCTTGTATTCATCAAGCATCGTTCTTGCCATTTCGATGAGCGTCCGGTTCTTCCTCTCAACAACTCCATTTTGTTGAGGTGTGTATGTAGCCGAGAACTCATGTGAAATCCCTTCTTCGTCAAGAAAGGTGTCCACATTTGCGTTCTTGAACTCCGTTCCATTGTCACTCCGAACCTTCTTGATCTTCACATCAAACTGATTTTGGGCTTTCCTAGCAAAGTTCCTGAAGATCTTCTGGACCTGCGACTTGTCATTAAGAAAGAACACCCACGTAAATCTTGAAAAATCATCAACTATAACTAGACCAAAAGAATTTCCACCGAGACTCTTGTAGGCATTGGGACCAAAAAGATCCATGTGAAGCAGCTCGAGTGGCCTCCTTGTGGTCATGATGTTCTTCACGGGATGTCTTCCTCCAACCTGTTTACCTGCTTGACAAGCACTGCAAAGTCTATCCTTATCAAATATGACATCGTTAACTCCAAGGATATGATTTCCTTTAATAAGCTTGTCAAGGTTTCTCATGGCAACGTGACCTAGTCGTCTATGCCACAACCAGCCTTTTGAGGATTTAGCAACAAAGCAAGTTTTAGGTTGTGCCTTTTTAGAGAAATTTACAATGTAAAGATCACCTCTACGCATACCCGTAAAGACCATTTTATGATTGTCTCGACGAAATACTTGGCAATCTACCTCAGTAAATAGGACATTCAAACCGAAATCAGCAAGTCTAGATACTGAAAGTAAGTTGTAGCCAAGAGATTCAACGAGCATGACATTTTGAATGGAACTATCATGTGAGATGGCCACCTTACCAAGGCCAACCACTTTACCCTTTGAATTATCACCAAAGGTGACATATTTTCGAGGGCCGTTGTTTTCAGCAAGCTCACGAAACATCTCTTCATCTTCGGTCATATGATCAGTGCATCCACTATCGAGAACCCATTCCTTTCCTCCTGATTCATATCCCCGAAGATTTGCCATAAGACCAAAATGTCTCATTGCATTATCAAGATCGGAGTCACTATCATCATCATCATAATATTCATGTTCATCATGATCTTGTGACTCATCATTTCCTAGAGAGGGTAATTCATTAGATAACTGATCAAAGTGCTTACTTTTATGAATTCTTATAGCTTTGAGTATGATATCATTAATGATTCCAACATCTCCTTTAGCATGCTTAAGATTGGCAAGTTCAAGAAGACATTTACCAAAACTAGGATCACTAGAGTTCATCTTACTCAAGGCAATAGATTTATGGAGAATTTCATCCAAAGTTTTCAAGGAGTGATTGGGAAACCGTTCCTCAAGAAATTTCCATATAGTATAGGCGCAATTTTGAGTAGGCAAACTAGCAATCAAATCTTTGGGCAATCCTCTAATGATGAGCTCAATAGTTCTAAGATTGTGAATCATGTCAATATCTTCATCTAGGGTAGGATGCAAGGGATCAATATGGGGTGCACAAGGGCTAGCAATATACTTGTTCAAATGATATTGATTGAAGATTACAAGCATCTCATTTTTCCACTCATGAAAATACTTTCCATCAAGAATAGGCACTCTATGTCTAAGACTCCCTAGAGTAGACACATCCATCTTCCTCCAATGGTGATTAAACCAAGGCAATGGAGACCAAAGCTCTGATACCACTTGTAGGATCTAGAAGTAGATGTGTCTAAAGGGGGGTGATTAGACACTTAGTGCTAAAGTTGCAATTTTTAAGCTTTTTCGGTTTAAGTGGGGTTTAGGCACAATTTCAACACACACAATACATATCAAGCAAGCAAGCAAAGAGTATATGAGCAGCGGAATGTAAAGCATGCAACTTGCAAGAATGTAAAGGGAAGGGTTTGGAGAGATCAAACGCAATTGGAGACACGGATGTTTTTCCCGTGGTTCGGATAGGTGGTGCTATCCTACATCCACGTTGATGGAGACTTCAAACCACGAAGGGTAACGGTTGCGCGAGTCCACACAGGGCTCCACCCAAGGGCAACGGTTGCGCGAGTCCACACAGGGCTCCACCCACGAAGGGTCCACGAAGAAGCAACCACCCACAAAGGGTCCACGAAGAAGCAACCTTGTCTATCCCACCATGGCCATCGCCCACGAAGGACTTGCCTCACTAGCGGTAGATCTTCACGAAGTAGGCGATCTCCTTGCCCTTACAAACTCCTTGGTTCAACTCCACAATCTTGTCGGAGGCTCCCAAGTGACACCTAGCCAATCTAGGAGACACCACTCTCCAAGAAGTAACAAATGGTGTGTAGGTAATGAACTCCTTGCTCTTGTGCTTCAAATGATAGTCTCCCCAACACTCAACTCTCTCTCATAGGATTTGGATTTGGTGGAAAGAAGATTTGAGTGGAAAGCAACTTGGGAAGGCTAGAGATCAAGATTCATATGGTAGGAATGGAATGTCTTGGTCTCAACACATGAGTAGGTGGTTCTCACTCAGAACAAATGAGTTGGAATGGTGTGTGTGTTCTGATGGCTCTCTCACTGAATGAGAAAGAGGTGGAGGGGTATATATAGCCTCCACAAAAATCCAACCGTTACACAGTTTTCCAATCTCGGTGGGACCGAATCAATAAACTCGGTCGGACCGAAAATGTAAACCTAGTGACCGTTAGTGATTTCGGTGGGACCGACTGGATCAACTCGGTGGGACCGATGTGCTAGGGTTAGGGTAAATCCAAAACTCGGTTTGATCGATTACTCAAACTCGGTGGGACCGATTTGGGTAATAAGTGAAACTGAGATTTGGTCAAGCAAACTCGGTGGGACCAATTGCATATCTCGGTGGGACCGAGAATATTGCAATGGGTAACAGAGAGTTTGCAAGCCCATCTCGGTGAGACCGAGATCCCATCGGTGAGACCGAACTGATTAGGGTTTGGCAGTGGCTTATGACAAGTGAAACTCGGTGGCGCCGGATAGGAAGAATCGGCAGGACCGAGTTTGGCTTAGGGTTTAGGTCATATGTGGAAGTGGGAAAGTAGTTGAGGATTTTGGAGCATATCATTAAGCACATGAAGCAAGAGGCTCATTAAGCAACACCTCATCCCTCCTTGATAGTATTGGCTTTTCCTATGGACTCAATGTGATCTTGGATCACTAAAATGTAAAAGTGAAGAGTCTTGAGCTTGAAGCTTTAGCCAATCCCTTGTCCTTAGCATCTTGAAGGAGTTCCCACAACCTTTAGTCCATGCCACTCCATTGTTGAACTTATCTGAAACATGCTAGATAGAAGTGTTAGTCCAACAAGAGATATGTTGTCATCAATTATCAAAACCACCTAGGGAGCACTTGTGCTTTCAGACCGCCAAGTTCCTCCGTGGTTCCTTTGGAGCCATTCAAGGACAAAGTATCCAAGCCAAGGAGACAAGACCCCGGCAAGAGGAGCTTGCCGGGAAGGCCAACCAAGGCATCTCAAGGAACTTGCCGCGACGCGCCACGCGTCCCGGCAAGGCCCGGTGAGCGACAAGCTCCCGGACGCGACAAGACAACGACCGCGGCAAGGCGTACGTGACGGGAGGCTGTGCAGCCAGCGGTGCGCGGTGGCAAGCGGCGCTGACTAGATTGCCATCGTGGCAAGCGGTGGCGTCCCTGACGGTCCCTTTTGCACTATTTAGGCGACGCAGACGGGCATTTAATGCCCTTGTCCCCTACCGTCAGGGTTAGGTATGATACACTATAGCAGGTAGTTGTACCAACCACAACACCTTTCCATTTTTACCCTTGTCTACGTTGCCACCTCTCGGTGACCCCTTGAGCATATAAAAGGAGGCCCATGCGCAATGTAGAGGGGGAGAGGGAAAGAGAACACTCACGCTCGGTCTCGTTAGCTGCTGGAGTGTACTGTAGCACTCCGCGCTCCTGAGCAAGAACTCAATACAAA
Source organism: Triticum urartu (assembly GCF_056163025.1). Classification (NCBI taxonomy): domain Eukaryota; kingdom Viridiplantae; phylum Streptophyta; class Magnoliopsida; order Poales; family Poaceae; genus Triticum; species Triticum urartu. The sequence goes on from NC_141876.1 coordinate 113,399,941, forward strand.
CCACAAAGCAGGAGTAGGGTTTTACGCATCCATGCGGCCCGAACCTGGGTAAACCGCTCGTGTGCTTCGCCTCGATCCGCTCTTCGTGCGACCCTCACCCCCGCCGAATCGAAAGGGACCCGGTCCGCCGGTCCCATAGGTGCTCGTGGATTAGTCCCCCGGCATCTTTGGCGCGCTAGGTAGGGGCGTCGAGGTTGTGTGAACCAGATCCGGTGTTCACGCGAGCTAGATCTTCATCATCTTCATCGACATGCCGCCGAAGAAGAAGGCTTCGGAGGCGGCTGCTCCGTCCGCGCCGAACCCACCACCGCCGGAGCAAACGGCTGATGGGGCAGACGCTGGCGGAAGAACGGGCGTCGACGAGGGAGCTCACGGTGCTGCCAGGTCCAAGGACAAGGCTGCGCTGCCCATCAGCGGCGTAGCCGGCTCCCACAACGACCGGGCGCACTCCAAGACCTCGGCGTCCGTACATGCACCACGCCCATCTCAGGAGGCGCGGGACCGGCAGCGTCATGGTACTCACGGTACCATGCGTTTGCTGGACCAAGATCGAGCTGGTGGATCTCGGAGTGCTCAAGACCAGCATGCACGCCAACATGCTGGCACGAGCGAGGCACGGTCGCCTGGACGGGATACTGCTCCTTCTAACATAGTTAGAAGTCCGAGCATATCCCGCTCCTCGCACCGTTCGCCACCGCCACCCGCCACTACAGTAGAAGCTTTGGCGCGAGCTCAAATGCTCCTGGACTACCCTCCAACGGCAGACAAGATCGACGACTAGAGGGCCACCATTCAGAGTCTCATCGGCTTCGCCAACGGCGACACTCAACGGCAGCCGAGCACGTCGCAGCCGCGGCAAGTCAGCCAGGCACGAGCCGGTGGCGACAAGACCGGTGCGGGTGCAACCACTGTGCACTCTCCGGCCCGAAGGCCAAGATCGCCGACTCGCCGGATCCACCTCGACAGCGACTCCACCGCGTCATCAGATCCACGAGCTCGTCGCGATCAGCGCCAAGTTCTTCACGAACGACAGCAAGAAGACGCTCGTACTCGCATCGAGCGCCGAAGAGAACCGCGACGTCAATCGGACCAGCGCGCTGGGCCCTCTATCGACATGCATGCGCCAGGGGAACCAGGCGGCTTGCCGTACGCGGTAGGTTTCCCTGCGTTTACTCGTGAGCTGCGGCAAGTCCAGTGGCCCAGCACGAAGAATTTCAAGCCAGACGTACCAGAGAAGTACGACGGCAAGTCGCATCCGTCGGAGTTCCTCAGCATCTACACCATCGCGGTGCAGGCTGCCGGGGGGCGGGACGACAAGATCCTTGCCAACTACTTCCCGCTGGTGCTCAAGCCCAACGTCAGGTCCTGGCTCATGCACTTGCCGGACAACTCCATATCCTCCTGGGCAGACCTATGCCATCAGTTTGTCGGCGCCTTTACAGGCGGCCACAAACCTCATGGCCAAGAGAGTGACCTTCATCTGCTCGCCTAGAAGGAAGGAGAGCCCCTGCGCAAGTACATTCAGAGATTCAGCCGTGTACAGCACAACATCCCAGATGTCCACCCTGCCACGGTCATCAGCGCGTTCCATCAGAACGTGCATAACCGCAGGATGCGGGAGGAGATGGCGATGTGCAAGATCAGAGACGTCAGTGAGTTGTATGCCTTGGCCAACAAGTGTGCACGTGCTGAGGAAGGGAGGAAACTCCCCGGAGAGAATACAGGAGCAGGAGGATCTGACAGCGAGGATGCTGCCCCGGCAAAGAAAAACCGGCGGCAGAACAACAGGAAGAAGAAAGGCAAAGATGTGCTAGTCGTTGAGCAGTCCGGCAACGAAGGTGGCGCCAAGATAGCCAAAGCTGGTAGCTCCGGCAAGGAGATTGCCGCATGCACCAACTGCCAGACTGTGGCGGTCGCCGACAAGCAGGATGGCACCGACAAGCAGTACCGCAAGATCCACCGCACCAAGGGCCATGACCTCCAGAGCTGCAAGAAGGTCGAGCAGCTTGTCCAGCAGCAAAAGGCTGAATATGAGCGACGCGACAAGGAGAGGGCCCAAGGAGGCGCTGGAGAATTCGGCAAGAAGCGCGCCGGCCAGGGAGGACGCCGTGGCAAGGCCAAGCAGCGGCAAGGAGACAGACCTCCCCGCGGCCACGACAAGGATGAAGATGACGACGACGACGAAGACATGGATGATGTCGAGACCAGTGAGCAGGAGTTCCAGAAAGCCACAAAGGTCTTGTGCGTTGACGGCGGTGCTTCTCTGCATACTTCGCACCGCCAACTCAAGCAGTGGGTGCGGGAAGTCAATGCGGCGGAACCACCTGTCGAGTCACGCAAACTTCTGAAATGGTCCAGCACACCTATCATCTTTGATATTGAGGACCACCCTGATCGCACAACTGCGGTCGGGTGCTTGCCGATGTTGGTTTCACCAACTATCCGCAACCTCAAGGTCACTAAGATGCTAGTTGACGGCGGGGCCGGCTTGAACCTGATCTCCTCCGGTGTACTCCAGAAACTCCAGATCCCTGACAGCGAGCTCGAAGAGACCGGCACATTCCAAGGAATCAACCCGGGAAGGAGCAAGCCGAAGGGGAAGGTCATGTTGCCAGTAACATTTGGCAGCGAGGTGAACTTCAGGACTGAGAGGGTCACTTTTGACGTTGCCGATTTTCCATTGCCTTACAATGGGATACTCGGCCGTCCAGCACTCGCCAAATTCATGGCAGCCTCTCACTACGCATACAACATGCTGAACATGCCAGGCCCGATAAGCGTCATCTCTGTCCCTGGCGATAAGAAGGATGCTCTTATCTGCGCCGACAAGATCTACCAGGAAGCGGCAGCCGCAACAGATCGCAAGTCACCTGCCGTTGAAGCTCCCGGGGGGAAGAAGAAGACCAAGTCCGGCAAGAGTTCTGATGCCCACTCCGGCAAGCGCACCTCTTCGGAGTGCTGCGCTACCGTCGAGGACGCACCATCGAGCTCCACCGGCAAGTGTAAGAAGACAATGGCAGCTCCGCCAGAGACCAAGAAGGTGTCCGCCAAGGAGGACGGCACTGGTGGTACCTTCACCATCAGTGCCACTCTCGACCCTAAATAGGAAAGCGCGCTCATTGCTTTCCTGCGGGCGAACGTCGACGTGTTTGCGTGGCAACCGTCTAACATCCCCGGTGTTCCCAGGAAAGTAATTGAGCACCATCTTGCCGTTTGTCCTCATGCGCGGCCCGTCAAGCAGAAGGTCAGGAAGCAGGCAGTGGAGCGCCAAGAATTCATCGCAGAAGAGATCAAGAAGTTGGAAGCAGCAGGCCTTGTCAGAGGAGTGCTCCATCCTACGTGGTTGGCCAATCCTGTAGTCGTGCGCAAGGCGAACGGGAAATGGAGACTTTGTATCGACTTTACTGATGTTAACAAAGCCTGTCCCAAAGACCCATTTCCTTTGCCGCGCATTGACCAGATTGTTGACTCCACGGCCGGATGTGACTTGCTTTCATTTCTTGACGCATACTCAGGATACCATCAGATCTTCATGGCAGAAGAGGATGAGGAGAAGACCGCATTCATCACTCCATGTGGCACGTACTGTTTCACACGGATGCCTTTCGGTTTAAAAAATGCTGGTTCAACATTTGCAAGGGTAGTCCATGTCGCTCTTGAGCCACAAATACACAGAAATGTGGAAGCCTACATGGATGACATAGTGGTCAAGAGCAAGGACAAGGCAACTCTGATTCAAGATTTAGACGAGACCTTTGCAAATCTGCGCAAGATCAGCCTCAAGCTCAACCCCGAGAAGTGTGTGTTTGGAGTCCCCTCCGGCAAGCTTCTCGGGTTCTTCGTGTCTCAGCGGGGAATCGAAGCCAATCCCGACAAGATCAAGGCCATTGAGCAGATTGAAGCACCAAAGCGCGTCAAGGATGTACAAAGACTTGCCGGTTGCGTGGCTGCTCTCAGCAGGTTTATCTCTAGGTCTGCTGAGCGCGTCCTGCCGTTTTTCAAAATATTGAAAAAGGCAGGTCCAATGAAATGGACTCCGGAAGCGGAGGCTGCACTGCAAGACTTGAAGAGATACCTGTCCTCCACTCCAACACTTGTCGCACCTAAGCCACAGGAGAAGTTGCTGCTGTATATAGCGGCAACCAATCAAGTGGTTAGTGCTGCGTTAGTAGCAGAGAGGGAGGCAGATGACGAGCCAGCAACCACGGCAGGCGCATCCAGCGACAAGCAGGGGGCTTCCCCGACAAGCTCTGGTCCCGACAAGGATGGATCTGCGCAGACGCGCGAGGAGATACAGAAGAGAATGGTACAGCGCCCCGTTTACTTTGTCAGTTCCCTTCTGCAGGGGGCTAGGTCAAGGTACTCTGGCATGCAGAAACTGCTTTTCGGCCTTCTCATGGCCTCGAGAAAGCTGCGCCATTACTTCCAAGCACATGAGATCACAGTTGTCACTCGTTTTCCGCTGAAGAGGATACTACAGAATCCAGAAGCGACAGGCAGGATTGTTGAGTGGGCACTGGAACTGTCAAGCTTTGGCCTCAAGTTGAGAGTATTTCAACTATCCAAAGCAGAGCATTGGCAGAATTCATAGCAGAATGGACGCCAACACCAGATGAAGAAATTCCAGAAACGAGCATCCCCGTCGAGGAAGCAAGCAAAGAGTGGCTGATGTACTTTGATGGTGCATTTTTGCTGCAAGGCGCCGGCGCTGGCATGCTGCTTGTCGCACCCACCGGAGAGCACCTCAAGTACGTAGTCCAGATGCACTTTCCCAAGGAGCAAGCAACAAACAATACTTCAGAGTATGAAGGCTTGCTTGCCGGTCTCAGAATCGCGGCAGACCTTGGGATCAAGAAGCTCATTGTCAGGGGTGACTCGCAGCTTGTCGTCCGCCAAGTGAACAAGAGCTATCAGAGTCCGTTGATGGAAGCCTACGTCGACGAAGTGAGAAAGCTAGAAGAGCACTTTGACAGCCTACAGATGGAACATGTTCCAAGAGCTCAGAACGCCATTGTCGATGGCCTATCAAAGTGCGCCGCACTTAAGTTACCTGTGGAACCAGGGATCTTTGTGCTCAAGCTGACTCAACCATCTGTAACGCCATCAACTGGACAGAGCAAGAAGAGGAAGTTGATTTCTGGTGACTATTTTCCGGCAGAGCTTCCCGAAGCCGCCGCCAAGAAGGTCCCCAAGATCAACGCCAAGAGCGCTGAGGAGCAGTCTGCTCCGGCAAGCCCTAGGGTTTGTTCCGTTGAAGCAGAAGCTCCCGACAAGTTTTGCTCCGGCAAGCTTGCCGGGGAACGTCAAGCTCCGGCAGAGCCGCAGGTTCTCGCCGTAGAAGCGGATGTTCTCGTAGCAGCAGATTTGCCTTTAGTCCTTGTTGTCGAGCCACAAGCTCCAGCATGGGCACATCAGATTGTCCGTTTCCTTCAAACAGGAGAACTTCCCGAAGAGCAAGAAGAAGTGGAAAGAGTAGCCCGGCAGTCAAGTATGTACCAGTTTGTCGACAACACACTGTACAAAAAAAGACTCAACGGTGTGAAATTGAAGTGTATTCACCGGGAAGACGGACAAAAGCTGTTGGCAGAGATACATGGAGGCATATGTGGTCACCACATTGGCGCAAGAGCACTTGCCGGCAAAGCATTCCGGCAAGGTTTCTTTTGGCCGACAGCCCTCCAGGATGCAACTGCACAAGTAACCAAGTGTGAAGCGTGCCAGTTCCATTCCAAGCAGATACACCAACCAGCTCAAGCTCTCCAGACGATCCCTTTATCCTGGCCATTTTCGGTCTGGGGGCTTGACATCCTCGGCCCCTTTCCCCGAGTAGTCGGGGGCTTTGAGTACTTGTACGTTGCAATCGACAAGTTCACAAAGTGGTCGGAAGTGGAACCAGTGAGGAAGGTGACAGCACAGTCAGCAGTCAAGTTCTTCAGGTCGATTGTTTACCGCTTCGGAATCCCTAACAGGATAATCACCGACAACGGTACGCAATTCACGAGCCGCACCTTCATGCAGTACGTCCAAGATCTTGGCGCCAAGGTCTGCTTCGCTTCTGTTGCTCACCCGAGAAGCAACGGTCAAGCGGAGAGGGCAAATGCTGAAGTGCTGCGTGGGCTCAAGACCAGGACTTTCGACAAGCTGCACAAGTGCGGAAGAAACTGGATCAAGGAGCTGCCGGTGGTTCTTTGGTCCATCAGGACGACGCCAAATCGAGCCACTGGCCAGACACCTTTCGCTCTAGTCTATGGAGCAGAGGCAGTTCTCCCCACGGAACTCGTAAAAGGGTCACCTCGAGTGCTCGCTTATGATGAGCTTGAGCAAGAGCAGCTGCGACAAGATGACGTGCTACTCCTTGAGGAAGACCGTCTTCAGGCTGCTGTACGAGCTGCTCGCTACCAGCAAGCTTTGCGCCGCTACCATAGCCGCAAAGTTAACGCCAGAAGTCTCTAGGAAGGCGACCTTGTTCTTCGGCGTGTTCAGTCCGCCAAGAATTCCAACAAGTTGACGCCGAAGTGGGAAGGCCCTTACCGGGTGAAATGACTCACTAGGCCTGGCACTGTCCGCCTTGAGACCGAAGATAGCATTCCAAAGATGCCGGGGGACTAATCCACGAGCACCTATGGGACCGGCGGACCGGGTCCCTTTCGATTCGGCGGGGGCGAGGGTCGCACGAAGAGCGGATCGAGGCGAAGCACACGAGCGGTTTACCCAGGTTCGGGCCGCACGGATGCGTAAAACCCTACTCCTGCTTTGTGGTTTGTATTGAGTTCTTGCTCGGGAGCGCGGAGTGCTACAGTACACTCCAGCAGCTAACGAGACCGAGCGTGAGTGTTCTCTTTCTCCCCCCCTCTATGTTGCGCATGGGCCTCCTTTTATATGCTCAAGAGGTCATCGACAGGTGGCAACGTAGACAAGGGTAAAAATGGAAAGGTGTTGTGGTTGGTACAGCTACCTGCTATAATGTATCATACCTAACCCTGACGGCAGGGGACAAGGGCATTGAATGCCCGTCTGCGTCGCCTAAATAGTGCAAAAGGGACCGTCAGGGACGCCACCGCTCGCCACGATGGCAATCTTGTCAGCGCCGCTTGCCACCGCGCACCGCTGGCTGCACAGCCTCCCGCCACGTACGCCTGGAAGGGTCCCAGAGCGACACGTTGGTGGATGTGCTAGAGCGCGAGTGCAGAGTGGTGGCTTGCCGCGGCAAGCGCCTTGCCGCGGTCGTTGTCTTGTCGCGTCCGGGAGCTTGTCACTCACCGGGCCTTGCCGGGACGCGTGGCGCGTCGCGGCAAGTTCCTTGAGATGCCTTGGTTGGCCTTCCCGGCAAGCTCCTCTTGCCGGGGTCTTGTCTCCTTGGCTTGAATACTTTGTCCTTGAATGGCTCCAAAGGAACCACGGAGGAACTTGGTGGTCACCCGGCAAGCCTTGCTGCGGGATGCTGCGACTGCCCGTGCACAAGTTCGAGATACTAGGGTACCCCTACCCTAGTACACCGACAGGAGCCCCCGGGCCTGGGCCATACACGGTGCCGAGCGCTGTTGGGCCAGGCCCAAAACAGGGCACGGGCACGCGCGGCCTGGGTTACGCCGTATCTCTCCCCGTATCCACCGCGCCCTCCCCGAACGGCACGCGTTGAATGCGGCGTCGTGGGATAGATCATGGGTGGTTTCTTTATTCGGAAAGACGGAATGTCCGCGCCCTCCCTCTTTATAAGCATGGGGAAACAGGGGTAGTTCGCCCATTCGCCGGTTGCTACTCCAATCTCGGAAATCTCCGCCGCTCCCTCGTCTTCCCAGAACTGACAGAGAGCAGCGCCCCGCCCCCCGTCGCCACCAGCACCACCAACGCCGTCGACCTCCTCCACCACTTCCGCCATGGCTCCGAGAGCCGACAAGGGGAAGGTTGTGAAGTCGACCGAGGCGCAGCGGCTTGCGGTGCTGCGAAAGGAGCGGGTAATCTTCCCCCCCCCCAAGCTCGCCGCGAGGGAGCTGAGGGAGAATTTCTACCTCTTCTGGTCGACGGAGACGCGAGCACATCCGCGCACGAAGGTACTTCCAGCCGCCGCTTGGAAAATGGCTCCAAACGGATATCCTTTCTTCGCCTTGTTCTTCTACTGTGGGCTCTGCCCACCCTTCTCTGAGTTTTTCTGCGATATTATGAACACCTACGGGTTCCACCTCCTTGACTTCACCCCCAATGCTGTTCTGACCATGGCAGTTTTCGCACATCTCTGCGAAAACTTTGTCGGAGTCTATCCCAATGTAGCCCTTTTTCGCCACTTCTTTATGCCCCGAGTAGAGAGAGGAGAGCCTTTATCCGGCGGAATCGCCTGGATCTCGACGGCCGGCAAGAAGGACACTTATCTGGAGGGAGAGTTCCGCGGCAAGTGGGAGGAATGGAGAGCAGACTGGTGCTGGATTGCCAAGGAGAACCTGCAGCCGTTTACCGCCCGGCGCCAAGCCCCAGTAGCACGCGGCAGCGATTGGAGTGACATGGCCCCGGAAGACGATAGGCTGAAGATTGCCGTCACCCGGATCCAACGCCTCAGGCTTGCCAGGCTCACTGTAGGCGCTGTTGGCGCAGATTTTCTTCGCCGCCGCATCGCCCCCCTGCAGGAACGGGGGAGACCCGCCTAGGAATTCAAGAATTCAGCGGATATCATGAGGCTGCGTCCAGGCCTCAACTTCAACTTCACTGTTCTGGAGCTTAACGCGATGCTCCAGGAGCTGTTCAAGTACGACCCTCAACATGCCGAAGTGTTCAGGTTGCCGAAGGGTGTCGTTCCGCCATGCAATAACTCCGCGCTCGACCGCATCCGTGCAATGATGCCGCTGTGCGATTCGCATGGAATTGTCCCAACTTGGCAAGAGCCTGCAGACGACGTCGTGCAGAAGTTCTTTGACGGCTTGGTAGAAGTGCCGGTCCGCTCTGACGAAAAGAATAGCCTCACCCGCGACACCACCGATGCGGAGATGACACGCATCGCCACTAGGCTGGAAGAGGCGGTGGCAGCCGCAGCCGTGGGCGAATTTGGATTCACCGTGGAGGAGGCAGAGGCAGCAGAGGCGGCAAGCCGTGGCGAGCGAGAGGAGCTCGTCGGCGAGACAGAGCTTGCCGGGCATGACGTCGAGTCGAGCGAGCCCGCCAAGGATACGAGCGGCTCGCTGGAGATCAACTCCTCTTCCTCCTCATCTTCAGGCAGCTCGCCGCAAGCAGAGCCTCCATCCCCACCAAGAAGGCGTCTCCGCAAGGCCGGGGACGTAGCGGAGCGGCAGACGAGCCAACAGCCGCCGCGCCGCGTGACACGCTCCATCGCGGCAAGTACTGTTGCCGCGGGTGCACCTCACACTTCTGCGGCAACTGGAGCGGGGTCTTGCCGGACCACCGCTTCTGCTCCTGCTGCTTCTGACGCCGCGGCGGCAGCCGGAGCGGGGTCGTCTCAGACCACCGCCACTGCTCCCGCCAAGCGGCCAAGGGAACCTACTTCTCCGCCTCCTCGCGCCGGATGTGAGCCGGACTTCGACTTCTCCGCGTTCAGCTCCGACGAGGAAGAAGAAGAGTAAGATTCTCTTGTTGTACTTGTAGTTCTTCAATTCTTGCTATTTTGTCTTGTATCTCATTTGCTTTACTCTGAACTTATTCCTTTTTAGGACTCTGGCCCAGAGAGCAGCGAAGAGGGCCAAGGTCCCGGTGATTATCATCGAGGACGAACCCACAGCGACAGCAGGGGGTGCGTCCGAGACAACCTTGCCGGACCCGGCAACTGTTCTCCCGAGCAGCACCCAGCGTAAGTATATGGTTCACTTTCCGCTGTTAGGCGCGCATGGATACTCTTTCTTTGCTGACATCTGACTGTTGGTTTGTGTAGGAGCAGAGCAGCCCCACTAGGAGCGCCCGGAGGCCGCCCCCCAAATGCCAAGGGAGAGTCCTCCCGCAAGGGAGAGTTCTCCGGCAAGGGAGAAGTCTCCGGCAAGGGAGAAGTCTCCGGCAAGGGAGAGTTCTCCGGCAAGGGACGGCACCAGCGGCCCCCCGGCGGCGGAGACCACGACTGCAGAGCCCGGTCCAGGTAATCTTCTCTTCAAAGCTTCCCTTGGGTTCTTATTTTGATATTCTTTTTGGGTATTTTCTTGACTCTTCTCCCTTTTCCAGCCGTCAGACCAATCTGCTACGGAGCCGATGGAGACCGAGGTTGCTGCCGACGACGCCGCTGCCACTGAAGAAGCAGCCGGCGCTGATGATCCCGCCGGCGACGAGGCCGCCAAAGCTGCCGCCGCAGCAGCTGGCGAGGGGTATAGCGATCGCACTGACGGCCCTGAGGCCGCAGGAGCGCCAGGCGCTACGTCGACCGCCGACCCGTCCGCCGCTGCCACAACGCTAGGCTCCGAAGAGCCCCAGCCAGGCGTCTACTTGAAGGCCGGCGATGGCGTCTTCATCAACCTCCCCTGGGCGTCAAGCTCCAGGGCGCCGGTCGAGGGAGAGAGCTTTGACGGAGAGGTGCTCGCCTCCGCTGGGCTGACGCTGGTTGATGCGCCGAGCAGCAGCAGTGGCGAGCCTGAGGAGGAGCGGCTGCTGCGGAAGCTGTTGTCGCTCTACCGCGCGCGGCAAGCCAAGCTGGAATCCCACGAGGCGCTTGTCGCGAAGGCGGGAGTGGACATCGAGAAGCGCGTGGAGGAGCTCCGTGGTCTCAACCAGGAAGCTCTCCGGTCCCTGGCAGAGGAGCGGGAGCAACTCGCCGAAGAGCAGAAGGCCTTCTTCCTCAAGAAGGCCGAGGTTGAAGAGCAACAGCGGCTTGCCGCTAAGAAGCTGTCTGCGTAGGAGGGCGAGCTGGTGCAGCGGAAAGTTGACCTCGACAGCCACGAGGAGGAGCTTGCCGCGCGTGAGGAAAAATTCGGCGGAGCCCTTAAGCAAGCAGAGGATGCTGCCGCAGCCGCCGAGGCCGCCAAGAAGGAGCTGGAGACGAAGGTGGCGCAGCTGGAGGCCGATCTCAAGGCGAGTGGTGAAGAGATTGCCGAGAAGGGCAAAGAGCTTAGCGCCGCCAAGGACTCCAACGCAGATCTTGAGTTGAAGCTGACCACTTTGACCAAGACGCTGGACGGCGCTAGGGAGCAGGAGGTGGCCTTGAAGGAGGAGATCAAGGCCGACAAGGCGCTGCTGGCGAGTGCCGCTGCCGCCCAGAACACTTTTAGGGAGAATGTGGAGCACTGGACGGAGGGTCTCGTGAATGTTGCCGCAGACATTGATAGGAAGCTGGCGCAGCTGGGGATGGAGGATCTCGGGTATCCCTCCGACGAGAACCTCCAACCCTGCGCCAAGCTCATCTTGTTCTTCAAAGGCATGGCAACGGCCCTCCAACGACTCCGGGAGAGGATCCCAAAGCAGCTAGCCGACGAGTCGCGCAAGATCTGTGCGGGAGCTCTTCAAAAGGTGTTGGTGAAGGTGGCCTTCCGCAACCCGGGCCTCAACCTCACCAACGTCCTCAAGACCTTGCCGCCAGATGCTGATCTGGAGGCGCTCAAGACCCTTGTCGCACCCATTGTGGACAAGGTGAGCGGGATCAAGAGGATTGAGGGCGATCGCGTAGACTAGGCCGCCCGTTTTCTTCTTTTCTTGTCGCTGCTGGTCATGTTATGAGAACAATCTGTTAGAGCCGCGGCAAGCTACCTTGTAATATAACTCTATTCCGGGTAATGATTGCAATGTTATTCCCTTTACTTGATTCCTCCATTTGTATGTTTTTGCCCTACACTTTTAGGGAACTTGCCGGTGCAGGCACCTTAGCCGCGAGCGCTGAGTGCGGGACGTCAGCAGCCTGCTGGCGGTGCCGCTACCGACAAGAAACCTTGTCACAACTAGTCGCAGCTCACTTAAGTTGTTGAGCGGACTCGAAACAAAGTAAGGGCGCAACTAGCTACGAGTTGGTTCCTCCACGCACAGGTTTTCCATACAAAGTGCGGTCGTTCAAGGGAGATAACTTAAAAATTTAAAAAATCTAATTGCTCAAACTTTGGCAACTTAGCTTTTCTATTGTTTGCTTCCCGGTAAGGCGAAACTTTCTTGAACAACGCCTGGTCCATACCATTATCTTCTCCTTTCCCCCCGGCAAACTTGTGGGCGAGGGAACCTTCCTTTCCTTGAGAAAAAAGAAAGAGGAGAAAATAAATATATGGAGCCTTACGGCTCGTTATTGCTTACCGGGGAGTAGGTGCTGCACAAGCTCCCAGACGCGACAAGACAAGGACCGCGGCAAGGCGCTTGCCGCGGCAAGCCACCACTCTGTGCCCGCGCTCCAGCACATCCACCAACGTGTCGCTCTGGGACCCTTCCAGGCGTACGTGGCGGGAGGCTGTGCAGCCAGCAGCGCGCGGTGGCAAGCGGCGCTGACAAGATTGCCATCGTGGCGAGCGGTGGCGTCCCTGACGGTCCCTTTTGTACTATTTAGGCGACGCAGACGGGCATTTAATGCCCTTGTACCCTGCCGTCAGGGTTAGGTATGATACACTGTAGCAGGTAGCTGTACCTACCGCAACACCTTTTCCATTTTTACCCTTGTCTACGTTGCCACCTGTCGGTGACCCCGTGAGCATATTAAAGGAGGCCCATGCGCAACGTAGAGGGGGGTTGGAAAAAGAGAACACTCACGCTCGGTCTCGTTAGCTGCTGGAGTGTACTGTAGCACTCCGCGCTCCCGAGCAAGAACCGAATACAAACCACAAAGCAGGAGTAGGGTTTTACGCATCCGTGCGGCCCGAACCTGGGTAAACCGCTCGTGTGCTTCGCCTCGATCCGCTCTTCGTGCGACCCTCGCCCCCGCCGAATCGAAAGGGACTCGGTCCGCCGGTCCCATAGGTGCTCGTGGATTAGTCCGATGCCGGGGTACTGATCCACGAGCACCTATGGGACCGGCGGACCGAGTCCCTTTCGGTTCGGCTGGGGCGAGGGTCGCACGAAGAGCGGATCGAGGCGAAGCACACGAGCAGTTTACCCAGGTTCGGGCCGCACGGATGCGTAAAACCCTACTCCTGCTTTGTGGTTTGTATTGAGTTCTTGCTCGGGAGCGCGGAGTGCTACAGTACACTCCAGCAGCTAACGAGACCGAGCGTGAGTGTTCTCTTTCTCCAACCCCCCTCTACGTTGCGCATGGGCCTCCTTTTATATGCTCAAGGGGTCACCGACAGGTGGCAACGTAGACAAGGGTAAAAATGGAAAAGGTGTTGTGGTAGGTACAGCTACCTGCTACAGTGTATCATACCTAACCCTGACGGCAGGGTACAAGGGCATTAAATGCCCGTCTGCGTCGCCTAAATAGTACAAAAGGGACCGTCAGGGACGCCACCGCTCGCCACGATGGCAATCTTGTCAGCGCCGCTTGCCACCGCGCGTCGCTGGCTGCACAGCCTCCCGCCACGTACGCCTGGAAGGGTCCCAGAGCGACACGTTGGTGGATGTGCTGGAGCGCGGGCACAGAGTGGTGGCTTGCCGCGGCAAGCGCCTTGCCGCGGTCGTTGTCTTGTCGCGTCCGGGAGCTTGTCTCTCACCGGGCCTTGCCAGGACGCGTGGCGCGTCGCGGCAAATTCCTTGAGATGCCTTGGTTGGCCTTCCCGGCAAACTCCTCTTGCCGGGGTCTTGAGATGCCTTGGTTGGCCTTCCCGGCAAGCTCCTATTGCCGGGGTCTTGAGATGCCTTGGCTTGGATACTTTGTCCTTGAATGGCTCCAAAGGAACCACGGAGGACCTTGGCGGTCACCCGGCAAGCCTTGCTGCGGGATGCTGCGACTGCCCGTGCACAAGTTCGGGATACTAGGGTACCCCTACTCTAGTACACCGACAGGAGCCCCCGGGCTTGGGCCATACACGGTGCCGAGCGCTGTTGGGCCAGGCCCAAAACAGGGCACGGGCACGCGCGGCCTGGGTTACGCCGTATCTCGCCCTGTATACACCGCGCCCTCCCCGAACGGCACGCGTTGAATGCGGCGTCGTGGGAGAGATCGTGGGTGGTTTCTTTATTCGGAAATGCGGAACGTCCGCCCCCTCCCTCTTTATAAGCAGGGGAAACAGGGGTAGTTCGCCCATTCGCCGGTTGCTACTCCAATCTTGGAAACCTCCGCCGCTCCCTCGTGTTCCCAAAGCTGAAAGAGAGCAGCGCCCCGCCCCCCATCGCCACCAGCACCACCAACGCCGTCGACCTCCTCCACCACTTCCGCCATGGCTCTGAGAGCCGACAAGGGGAAGGTTGTGAAGTCGACCGAGGCGCAGCGGCTTGTGGCGCTGCGAAAGGAGCGGGCAATCTTCCCCCCCAAGCTCGCCGCGAGGGAACTGAGGGAGAATTTCTACCTCTTCTGGTCGACGGATACGCGAGCGCATCCGCGCACGAAGGTACTTCCAGCCGCCGCTTGGAAAACGGCTCCAAATGGATACCCTTTCTTCGCCTTGTTCTTCTACTGCGGGCTCTGCCCGCCCTTCTCTGAGTTTTTCTGCGATATTATGAACACCTACGGGTTCCACCTCCTTGACTTTTCACCCCCAATGCTGTTCTGACCATGGCAGTTTTCGCACATCTCTGCGAAAACTTTGTCGGAGTCTATCCCAATGTAGCCCTTTTTGCCACTTCTTTATGCCCCGAGTAGAGAGAGGAGAGCCTTTATCCGGTGGAATCGCCTGGATCTCGAGGGCCGGCAAGAAAGACACTTATCTGGAGGGAGAGTTCCGCGGCAAGTGGGAGGAATGGAGAGCAGACTGGTGCTGGATTGCCGAGGAGAACCCGCAGCCGTTTACCGCCCGGCGCCAAGCCCCAGTAGCACGCGGTAGCGATTGGAGTGACGTGGCCCCGGAAGACGATAGGCTGAAGATTGCCGTCACCCAGATCCAACGCCTCAGGCTTGCCGGGCTCACTGTAGGCGCTGTTGGCCCAGATTTTCTTCGCCGCCGCATCGCCCCCTGCAGGAACGGGGGAGACCCGCCTGGGAATTCAAGATTTCGGCGGATATCATGAAGCTGCGTCCGGGCCTCAACTTCAACTTCACTGTTCTGGAGCTTAACGCGATGCTCCAGGAGCTGTTCAAGTACGACCCTCAACATCCCGACGTGTTCAGGTTGCCGAGGGGTGTCGTTCCGCTGTGCAACAACTCCGCGCTCGACCGCATCCGTGCAATGACGCCGCTGTGCGATTCTCATGGAATTGTCCCAACTTGGCAAGAGCCTGCAGACGACATCGTGCAGAAGTTCTTTGACGGCTTGGTAGAAGTGCCGGTCCGCTCTGACGAAAAGAATAGCCTCACCCGCGACACCACCGATGCGGAGATGACACGCATCGCCACTAGGCTGGAAGAGGCGGCGGCAGCCGCAGCCGCGGGCGAATTTGGATTCACCGTGGAGGAGGCAGAGGCAGCAGAGGCGGCAAGCCGTGGCGAGCGAGAGGAGCTCGTCGGCGAGAAAGAGCTTGCCGGCCATAACGTCGAGTCGAGCGAGCCCACCGAGGATACGAGCGGCTCGCTGGAGATCAACTCCTCTTCCTCCTCATCTTCAGGCAGCTCGCCGCAAGCAGAGCCTCCATCCCCACCAAGAAGGCGTCTCCGCAAGGCCGGGGACGTAGCGGGGCGGCAGGCAAGTCAACAGCCGCCGCGCCGCGCGACGCGCTCCACCGCGGCAAGCATTGTTGCCGCGGGAGCACCTCACGCTGCTGCGGCAACTTGAGCGGGGTCCACCCAGACCACCGCTTCTGCTCCTGTCGCTTCTCGCGCCGTGGCGGAAGCCGGAGCGGGGTCGTCTCAGACCACCGCCACTGTTCCCGCCAAGCGGCCAAGGGAAACTACTCCTTCGCCTCCTCGTGCCGGACGTGAGCTGGACTTCGACTTCTCCGCGTTCAGCTCCGACGAGGTAGAAGAAGAGTAAGATTCTCTTGTCGTACTTGTAGTTCTTCAATTCTTGCTATTTTGTCTTGTATCTCATTTGCTTTACTCTGAACTTATTCCTTTTTAGGACTCTGGCCCAGAGAGTAGCGAAGAGAGCCAAGGTCCCGGTGATTATCATCGAGGACGAACCCACCGCGACAGCAGGGGGTGCGTCCGAGACATCCTTGCCGGACCCGACAACTTTTCTCCAGAGCAGCCCCCAGCGTAAGTATATGGTTCACTTTCCCCTGTTAGGCGCGCATGGATACTCTTTCTTTGCTGACATCTGACTGTTGGTTTGTGTAGGAGCAGAGCAGCCCCACCAGGAGCGCCCGGAGGCCGCCCCCGAAATGCCAAGGGAGAGTCCTCTGGCAAGGGAGAGTTCTCCGGCAAGGGAGAAGTCTCCGGCAAGGGAGAGTTCTCCGGCAAGGGACAGCACCAGCGGCCCCCCGGCGGCGGAGACCACGACTGCAGAACCCGGTCCAGGTAATCTTCTCTTCAAAGCTTCCCTTGGGTTCTTCTTCTTTTGATCTTCTTTTTGGGTATTTGCTTGACTCTTCTCCCTTTTCCGGCCATCAGACCCATCTGCTGCGGAGCCGATGGAGACCGAGGTTGCTGCCGACGACGCCGCTGCCACTGAAGAAGCAGCCGGCGCTGATGATCCCGCCGGCGACGAGGCCGCCAAAGCTGCCGCCGCAGCAGCTGGCGAGGGGTCTGGCGATCGCACTGACGGCCCTGAGGCCGCAGGAGCGCCAGGCGCTACGTCGACCGCCGACCCGTCCGCCGCTTCCGCAGCGCTAGGCTCCGAAGAGCCCCACCCAGGCGTCTACTTGAAGGCCGGCGATGGCGTCTTCATCAACCTCCCCTGGGCGTCAAGCTCCAGGGTGCCGGTCGAGGGAGAGAGTTTGACGGAGAGGTGCTCGCCTCCGCTGGGCTGACGCTGGTTGATGCGCCAAGCAGCAGCAGCGGTGAGCCTGAGGAGGAGCGGCTACTGCGGAAGCTGTTGTCGCTCTACCGCGCGCAGCAAGCCAAGCTAGAATCCCGCGAGGCGCTTGTCGCGAAGGCGGGAGTGGACATCGAGAAGCGCGCGGAGGAGCTTCGTGGTCTCAACCAGGAAGCTCTCCGGTCCCTGGCAGAGGAGCGGAGCAACTCGCCGAAGAGCAGAAGGCCTTCTTCCTCGAGAAGGCCGAAGTTGAAGAGCAACAGCGGCTTACCGCTGAGAAGCTGTCTGCGCAGGAGGGCGAGCTGGTGCAGCGGAAAGTTGACCTCGACAGCCACGAGGAGGAGCTTGCCGCGCGTGAGGAAAAATTCGGCGGAGCCCTTAAGCAAGCAGAGGATGCTGCCGCAGCCGCCGAGGCCGCCAAGAAGGAGCTGGAGACGAAGGTGGCGCAGCTGGAGGCCGATCTCAAGGCGAGTGGTGAAGAGCTTGCCGAGAAGGGCAAAGAGCTTAGCGCCGCCAAGGACTCCAACGCAGATCTTGAGTTGAAGCTGACCACTTTGACCAAGACGCTGGACGGCGCCAGGGAGCAGGAGGTGGCCTTGAAGGAGGATATCAAGGCTGACATGGCGCTGCTGGCGAGTGCCGCTGCCGCCCAGAATGCTTTTAGGGAGAATGTGGAGCACTGGACGGAGGGTCTCGTGAATGTTGCCACAGACATTGACAGGGAGCTGGCGCAGCTGGGGATGGAGGATCTCGGGTATCCCTCCGACGAGAACCTCCAACCCAGCGCCAAGCTCATCTTGTTCTTCAAAGGCGTGGCGACGGCCCTCCAACGACTCCGAGAGAGGATCCCAAAGCAGCTGGCCGACGAGTCGCGCAAGATCTGTGCGGGAGCTCTTCAAAAGGTGTTGGTGAAGGTGGCCTTCCGTAACCCGGGCCTCAACCTCACCAACGTCCTCAAGACCCTGCCGCCGGATGCTGATCTGGAGGCGCTCAAGACCCTTGTCGCACCCATTGTGGACAAGGTGAGCGGGATCAAGAGGATTGAGGGCGATCGCGTAGACTAGGCCGCCCGTTTTCTTCTTTTCTTGTCGCTGCTGGTCATGTTATGAGAACAATCTGTTAGAGCCGCGACAAGCTACCTTGTAATATAACTCTATTCCGGGTAATGATTGCAATGTTATTCCCTTTACTTGATTCCTCCCTTTGTATGCTTTTGCCCTACGCTTTTAGGGAACTTGCCGGTGCAGGCACCTTAGCCGTGAGCGCTGAGTGTGGGACGTCAGCAGCCTGCTGGCGGAGCCGCTACCGACAAGAAACCTTGTCGCAACTAGTCGCAGCTCACTTAAGTTGTTGAGCGGACTCGAAACAAAGTAAGGGCGCAACTAGCTACGAGTTGGTTCCTCCGCGCACAGGTTTTCCATACAAAGTGCGGTCGTTCAAGGGAGATAACTTAAAAATTTAAAAAATCGGATTGCTCAAACTTTGGCAACTTAGCTTTTCTGTTGTTTGCTTCCCGGTAAGGCGAAACTTTCTTGAACGACGCCTGGTCCATACCATTATCTTCTCCTTTCCCCCCGGCAAACTTGTGGGCGAGGGAACCTTCCTTTCCTTGAGAAAAAAGAAAGAGGAGGAAATAAAGATATGGAGCCTTATGGCTCGTTATTGCTTACCGGGGAGTAAGTGCTGCACAAAGTGTCAGATCACATATGCAAAAAATAGAAAGCATGAAATTGACAAGATGTGCGGAGCATATGAGCTTTACTTATGCACGGGGTCTGCGCCCGGCTTTGTACAAAGGATTACATGCAACAGCGGCAAGACTTGTACAAAAGGTGGTTGCCGGAACAGGTTCCGGCAACCGCGCCTTACGGGTAAAACTTACGAAGATGCTCAATGTTCCAGGAATTGCTCACCGGAATGCTATCTTCGGTCTCAAGGCGGACAGCGCCAGGCCTAGTGACTCGTTTCACCCGGTAAGGGCCTTCCCACTTCGGCGTCAACTTGTTGGAATTCTTGGCGGACTGAACACGCCGAAGAACAAGGTCGCCTTCCTCGAGACTTCTGGCATTAACTTTGCGGCTATGGTAGCGGCACAAAGCTTGCTGGTAGCGAGCAGCTCGTACAGCAGCCTGAAGATGGTCTTCCTCAAGGAGTAGCGCGTCATCTTGTCGCAGCTGCTCTTGCTCAAGCTCATCATAAGCGAGCACTCGAGGTGACCCGTATACGAGTTCCATGGGGAGAACTGCCTCTGCTCCATAGACTAGAGCGAAAGGTGTCTGGCCAGTGGCTCGATTTGGCGTCGTCCTGATCGACCAAAGAACCACCGGCAGCTCCTCGATCCAGTTTCTTCCACACTTGTGCAGCTTGTCGAAAGTCTTGGTCTTGAGCCCACGCAGCACTTCAGCATTTGCCCTCTCCGCTTGACCGTTGCTTCTCGGGTGAGCAACAGAAGCGAAGCAGACCTTGGCGCCAAGATCTTGGACGTACTGCATGAAGGTGCGGCTCGTGAATTGCGTACCGTTGTCGGTGATTATCCTGTTAGGGATTCCAAAGCGGTAAACAATCGACCTGAAGAACTTGACTGCTGACTGTGCTATCACCTTCCTCACTGGTTCCACTTCCGGCCACTTTGTGAACTTGTCGATTGCAACGTACAAGTATTCAAAGCCCCCGACTTCTCGGGGAAAGGGGTCGAGGATGTCGAGCCCCCAGACCGAAAAATTGCCAGGATAAAGGGATCGTCTGGAGAGCTTGAGCTGGTTGGTGTATCTGCTTGGAATGGAACTGGCACGCTTCACACTTGGTTACTTGTGCAGTTGCATCCTGGAGGGCTGTCGGCCAAAAGAAACCTTGCCGGAATGCTTTGCCGGCAAGTGCTCTTGCGCCAATGTGGTGACCACATATGCCTCCATGTATCTCTGCCAACAGCTTTTGTCCGTCTTCCCGGTGAATACACTTCAATTTCACACCGTTGAGTCTTCTTCTGTACAGTGTGTTGTCGACAAACTGGTACATACTTGACTGCCGGGCTACTCTTTCCGCTTCTTCTTGCTCTTCGGGAAGTTCTCCTGTCTGAAGGAAACGGACAATCTGCTGTGCCCATGCTGGAGCTTGTGGCTCGACAACAAGGACTAAAGGCAAATCTGCTGCTGCGGGAACATCCGCTTCTACGGCGAGAACCTGCGGCTCTACCGGAGCTTGACGTTCCCCGGCAAGCTTGCCGGAGCAAAACTTGTCGGGAGCTTTTGCTTCAACGGAACAAACCCTAGGGCTTGCCGGAGCAGACTGCTCCTCAGCGCTCTTGGCGTTGATCTTGGGGACCTTCTTGGCGGCGGCTTCGGGAAGCTCTGCTGGAAAATAGTCACCAGAAATCAACTTCCTCTTCTTGCTCTGTCCAGTTGATGGTGTTACAGACGGTTGAGTCAGCTTGAGCACAAAGATCCCTGGTTCCACAGGTGACTTAAGTGCGGCGCACTTTGATAGGCCATCGACAATGGCGTTCTGAGCTCTTGGAACATGTTCCATCTGTAGGCTGTCAAAGTGCTCTTCTAGCTTTCTCACTTCGTCGACGTAGGCTTCCATCAACGGACTCTGATAGCTCTTGTTCACTTGGTGGACGACAAGCTGCGAGTCACCCCTGACAATGAGCTTCTTGATCCCAAGGTCTGCCGCGATTCTGAGACCGGCAAGCAAGCCTTCATACTCTGCAGTATTGTTTGTTGCTTGCTCCTTGGGAAAGTGCATCTGGACTACGTACTTGAGGTGCTCTCCGGTGGGTGCGACAAGCAGCATGCCAGCGCCGGCGCCTTGCAGCAAAAATGCACCATCAAAGTACATCAGCCACTCTTTGCTTGCTTCCTCGACGGGGATGCTCGTTTCTGGAATTTCTTCATCTGGTGTTGGCGTCCATTCTGCTATGAATTCTGCCAATGCTCTGCTTTGGATAGTTGAAGTACTCTCAAACTTGAGGCCAAAGCTTGACAGTTCCAGTGCCCACTCAACAATCCTGCCTGTCGCTTCTGGATTCTGTAGTATCCTCTTCAGCGGAAAACGAGTGACAACTGTGATCTCATGCGCTTGGAAGTAATGGCGCAGCTTTCTCGAGGCCATGAGAAGGCCGAAAAGCAATTTCTGCACGCCAGAGTACCTTGACCTAGCCCCCTGCAGAAGGGAACTAACAAAGTAAACCGGGCACTGTACCATTCTCTTCTGTATCTCCTCGCGCGTCTGCGTAGATCCATCTTTGTCGGGACCAGAGCTTGTCGGGGAAGCCCCCTGCTTGTCACTGGATGCGCCTGCCGTGGTTGCTGGCTCGTCATCTGCCTCCCTCTCTGCTACTAACGCAGCACTAACCACTTGATTGGTTGCCGCTATATACAACAGCAACTTCTCTTGTGGCTTAGGTGCGACAAGTATCGGAGTGGAGGACAGGTATCTCTTCAAGTCTTGCAGCGCAGCCTCCAAGTTGGGATAATTCCATGCGAATCGCACAGCAGCATCATTGCACGGATGCGGTCGAGCGCGGAGTTATTGCACAACGGAACGACACCCTTCGGCAACCTGAACACTTCAGGATGTTGAGGGTCGTACTTGAACAGCTCCTGGAGCATCGCGTTAAGCTCCAGAACAGTGAAGTTGAAGTTGAGGCCCGGACGCAGCCTCATGATATCCGCCGAATTCTTGAATTCCCAGGCAGGTCTCCCCCGTTCCTGCAGGGGGGCGATGCGGCGGCGAAGAAAATCTGGGCCAACAGCGCCTACAGTGAGCCCGGCAAGCCTGAGGCGTTGGATCCGGGTGACGGCAATCTTCAGCCTATCGTCTTCCGGGGCCACATCACTCCAATCGCTGCCGCGTGCTACTGGGGCTTGGCACCGGGCGGTAAACGGCTGCGGGTTCTCCTCGGCAATCCAGCACCAGTCTGCTCTCCATTCCTCCCACTTGCCGCGGAACTCTCCCTCCAGATAAGTGTCCTTCTTGCCGGCCCTCGAGATCCAGGCGATTCCGCCGGATAAAGGCTCTCCTCTCTCTACTCGGGGCATAAAGAAGTGGTGAAAAAGGGCTACATTGGGATAGACTCCGACAAAGTTTTCGCAGAGATGTGCGAAAACTGCCATGGTCAGAACAGCATTGGGGGTGAAGTCAAGGAGGTGGAACCCGTAGGTGTTCATAATATCGCAGAAAAACTCAGAGAAGGGCGGGCAGAGCCCGCAGTAGAAGAACAAGGTGAAGAAAGGATATCCGTTTGGAGCCATTTTCCAAGCGGCGGCTGGAAGTACCTTCGTGCGCGGATGCGCTCGCGTCTCCGTCGACCAGAAGAGGTAGAAATTCTCCCTCAGCTCCCTCGCGGCGAGCTTGGGGGGGAAGATTGCCCGCTCCTTTCGCAGCGCCGCAAGCTACTGCGCCTCGGTCGAATTCACAACCTTCCCCTTGTCGGCTCTCGGAGCCATGGCGGAAGTGGTGGAGGAGGTCGACGGCGTTGGTGGTGCTGGTGGCGATGGGGGGCGGGGCGCTGCTCTCTGTCAGTTCTAGGAAGACGAGGGAGCGGTGGAGATTTCCGAGATTGGAGTAGCAACCGGCGAATGGGCGAACTACCCCTGTTTCCCCATGCTTATAAAGAGGGAGGGGGCGGACGTTCCGTCTTTCCGAATAAAGAAACCACCCACGATCTATCCCACGACGCCGCATTCAACGCGTGCCGTTCGGGGAGGGCACGGTGGATACGGGGAGAGATACGGCGTAACCCAGGCCGCGCGTGCCCGTGCCCTGTTTTGGGCCTGGCCCAACAGCGCTCGGCACCGTGTATGGCCCAGGCCCGGGGGCTCCTGTCGGTGTACTAGAGTAGGGGTACCCTAGTATCCCGAACTTGTGCACGGGCAGTCGCAGCATCCCGCGGCAAGGCTTGCCGGGTGACCGCCAAGTTCCTCCGTGGTTCCTTTGGAGCCATTCAAGGACAAAGTATCCAAGCCAAGGAGACAAGACCCCGGCAAGAGGAGCTTGCCGGGAAGGCCAACCAAGGCATCTCAAGGAACTTGCCGTGACGCGCCACGCGTCCCGGCAAAGCCCGGTGAGCGACAAGCTCCCGGACGCGACAAGACAACGATCGCGGCAAGGCGCTTGCCACGGCAAGCCACCACTCTGTGCCCGCGCTCCAGCACATCCACCAATGTGTCACTCTGGGACCCTTCCAGGCGTACGTGGCGGGAGGCTGTGCAGCCAGCAGCGCGCGGTGGCAAGCGGCGCTGACAAGATTGCCATCGTGGCGAGCGGTGGCGTCCCTGACGGTCCCTTTTGCACTATTTAGGCGACGCAGACGGGCATGTAATGCCCTTGTCCCCTGCCGTCAGGGTTAGGTATGATACACTGTAGCAGGTAGTTGTACCTACCGCAACACCTTTTCCATTTTTACCCTTGTCTACGTTGCCACCTGTCGGTGACCCCTTGAGCATATAAAAGGAGGCCCATGCGCAACGTAGAGGGGGGTTGGAGAAAGAGAACACTCACTCTCGGTCTTGTTAGCTGCTGGAGTGTACTGTAGCACTCCGCGCTCCCGAGCAAGAACTCAATACAAACCACAAAGCAGGAGTAGGGTTTTACGCATCCGTGCGGCCTGAACCTGGGTAAACTGCTCGTGTTCTTCGCCTCGATCCGCTCTTCGTGCGACCCTCGCCCCAGCCGAACTGAAAGGGACTCGGTCCGCCGGTCCCATAGGTGCTCGTGGATCAGTACCCCGGCATCTTTGGGACCAGGCGTCGTTCAAGAAAGTTTTGCCTTACCGGGAAGCAAACAATAGAAAAGCTAAGTTGCCAAAGTTTGAGCAATCAGATTTTTTAAATTTTTAAGTTATCTCCCTTGAATGACCGCACTTTGTATGGAAAACCTGTGCGCGGAGGAACCAACTCATAGCTAGTTGCTCCCTTACTTTGTTTCGAGTCCGCTCAACAACTTAAGTGAGCTGCGACTAGTTGCGACAAGGTTTCTTGTCGGTAGCGGCATCGCCAGCAGGCTGCTGACGTCCCGCACTCAGCGCTCGCGGCTAAGGTGCCGGCACCGGCAAGTTCCCTAAAAGCGTAGGGCAAAAACATACAAAGGGAGGAATCAAGTAAAGGGAATAACATTGCAATTATTACCTGGAATAGAGTTATATTACAAGGTAGCTTGTCGCGGCTCTAACAGATTGTTCTCATAACATGACCAGCAACGACAAGAAAAGAAGAAAACGGGCGGCCTAGTCTACGCGATCGCCCTCAATCCTCTTGATCCCGCTCACCTTGTCCACAATGGGTGCGACAAGGGTCTTGAGCGCCTCCAGATCAGCATCCGGCGGTAGGGTCTTGAGGACGTTGTTGAGGTTGAGGCCCGGGTTGCGGAAGGCCACCTTCACCAACACCTTTTGAAGAGCTCCCGCGCAGATCTTGCGCGACTCGTCGGCCAGCTGCTTTGGGATCCTCTCCCGGAGTCATTGGAGGGCCGTCGCCACGCCTTTGAAGAACAAGATGAGCTTGGCGCTGGTTTGGAGGTTCTCGTCGGAGGGATACCCGAGATCCTCCATCCCCAGCTGCGCCAGCTCCCTGTCAATGTCTGCGGCAACATTCACGAGACCCTCAATCCAGTGCTCCACATTCTCCCTAAAAGCATTCTGGGCGGCAGCGGCACTCGCCAGCAGTGCCTTGTCGGCCTTGATCTCCTCCTTCAAGGCCACCTCCTGCTCCCTGGTGCCGTCCAGCGTCTTGGTCAAAGTGGTCAGCTTCAACTCAAGATCTGCGTTGGAGTCCTTGGCGGCGCTAAGCTCTTTGCCCTTCTCGGCAAGCTCTTCACCACTCGCCTTGAGATCGGCCTCCAGCTGCGCCACCTTCGTCTCCAGCTCCTTCTTGGCGGCTGCGGCAGCATCCTCTGCTTGCTTAAGGGCTCCGCCGAATTTTTCCTCACGCGCGGCAAGCTCCTCCTCGTGGCTGTTGAGGTCAACTTTCCGCTGCACTAGCTCGCCCTCCTGCGCAGACAGCTTCTCAACGGCAAGCCACTGTTGCTCTTCAACTTCGGCCTTCTCGAGGAAGAAGGCCTTCTGCTCTTCGGCGAGTTGCTCCCGCTCCTCTGCCAGGGACCGGAGAGCTTCCTGGTTGAGACCACGGAGCTCCTCCGCGCGCTTCTCGATGTCCACTCCCGCCTTCGCGACAAGCGCCTCGCGGGATTCCAGCTTGGCTTGCCGCGCGCGGTAGAGCGACAACAGCTTCCACAGCAGCCGCTCCTCCTTAGGCTCGCCGCTGCTGCTGCTCGGCGCATCAACCAGCGTCAGCCCAGCGAAGGCGAGCACCTCTCCGTCAAAGCTCTCTCCCTCGACCGGCGCCCTGGAGCTTGACGCCCAGGGGAGGTTGATGAAGACGCCATCGCCGGCCTTCAAGTAGACGCCTGGCTGGGGCTCTTCGGAGCCTGGCGCTGCGGCAGCGGCGGACGGGTCGGCGGTCGACGTAGCGCCTGGCGCTCCTGCGGTCTTAGGGCCGTCAGTGCGATCGCCAGACCCCTCGCCAGCTGCTGCGGTGGCAGCTTTGGCGGCCTCATCGCCGGCGGGATCATCAGCACCGGCTGCTTCTTCAGTGGCAGCAACGTCGTCGGCAGCAACCTCGGTCTCCATCGGCTCCGCAGCAGATGGGTCTGACGGCCAGAAAAGGGAGAAGAGTCAAGCAAATACCCAAAAAGAAGATCAAAAGAAGAAGAACCCAAGGGAAGCTTTGAAGAGAAGATTACCTGGACCGGGTTCTGCAGTCGTGGTCTCCGCCGCCGGGGGGCCGCTGGTGTTGTCCCTTGCCGGAGAACTCTCCCTTGCCGGAGACTTCTCCCTTGCTGGAGAACTCTCCCTTGCCGGAGGACTCTCCCTTGGCATTTCGGGGGCGGCCTCCGGGCGCTCCTGGTGGGGCTGCTCTGCTCCTACACAAACCAATAGTCAGATGTCAGCAAAGAAAGAGTATCCATGCGCGCCTAACAGCGGAAAGTGAACCATATACTTACGCTGGGGGCTGCTCTGGAGAACAGTTGCCGGGTCCAGCAAGGTTGTCTCGGACGCACCCCCTGCTGTCGCGGTGGGTTCGTCCTCGATGATAATCACCGGGACCTTGGCCCTCTTCGCTGCTCTCTGGGCCAGAGTCCTAAAAAGGAATAAGTTCAGAGTAAAGCAAATGAGATACAAGACAAAACAGCAAGAATTGAAGAACTACAAGTACGACAAGAGAATCTTACTCTTCTTCTTCCTCGTCGGAGCTGAACGCGGAGAAGCCGAAGTCCGGCTCACGTCCGGCGCGAGGAGGCGGAGGAGTAGTTTCCCTTGGCCGCTTGGCGGGAACAGTGGCGGTGGTCTGAGACGACCCCACTCCGGCTGCCGCCGTGGTGCGAGAAGAGACAGGAGCAGAAGCGGTGGTCCGGGTGGACCCCGCTCCAGTTGCCGCAGCAGCGTGAGGTGCTCCCGCGGCAACAGTGCTTGCCGCGGTGGAGCGCGTCGCGCGGCGCGGCGGCTGTTGACTCGCCTGCCGCCCCGCTACGCCCCCGGCCTTGCGGAGACGCCTTCTTGGTGGGGATGGAGGCTCTGCTTGCGGCGAGCTGCCTGAAGATGAGGAGGAAGAGGAGTTGATATCCAGCGAGCCGCTCGTATCCTCGGCGGGCTCGCTCGACTCGACGTTATGCCCGGCAAGCTCTTTCTCGCCGACGAGCTCCTCTCGCTCGCCTCGGCTTGCCGCCTCTGCTGCCTCTGCCTCCTCCATGGTGAATCCAAATTCGCCCGCGGCTGCGGCTGCCGCCGCCTCTTCCAGCCTAGTGGCGATGCGTGTCATCTCCGCATCGGTGGTGTCGCGGGTGAGGCTATTCTTTTCGTCAGAGCGGACCGGCACTTCTACCAAGCCGTCAAAGAACTTCTGCACGACGTCGTCTGCAGGCTCTTGCCACGTTGGGACAATTCCATGCGAATCGCACAGCGGCATCATTGCACGGATGCGGTCGAGCGCGGAGTTGTTGCACAGCGGAACGACACCCCTCGGCAACCTGAACACTTCGGGATGTTGAGGGTCATACTTGAACAGCTCCTGGAGCATCGCGTTAAGCTCCAGAACAGTGAAGCTGAAGTTGAGGCCCGGACGCAGCCTCATGATATCCGCCGAATTCTTGAATTCCCAGGCGGGTCTCCCCCGTTCCTGCAGGGGGGCGATGCGGCGGCGAAGAAAATCTGCGCCAACAGCGCCTACAGTGAGCCCGGCAAGCCTGAGGTGTTGGATCCGGGTGACGGCAATCTTCAGCCTATCGTCTTCCGGGGCCACGTCACTCCAATCGTTGCCGCGTGCTACTCGGGCTTGGCGCCGGGCGGTAAACGGCTGCGGGTTCTCCTTGGCAATCCAGCACCAGTCTGCTCTCCATTCCTCCCACTTGCCGCGGAACTCTCCCTCCAGATAAGTGTCCTTCTTATCGGCCCTCGAGATCCAGGCGATTCCGCCGGATAAAGGCTCTCCTCTCTCTACTCGGGGCATAAAGAAGTGGCGAAAAGGGGCTACATTGGGATAGACTCCGACAAAGTTTTCGCAGAGATGTGCGAAAACTTCCATGGTCAGAACAGCATTGGGGGTGAAGTCAAGGAGGTGGAACCCGTAGGTGTTCATAATATCGCAGAAAAACTCAGAGAAGGGCGGGCAGAGCCCGCAGTAGAAGAACTAGGCGAAGAAAGGATATCCGTTTGGAGCCATTTTCCAAGCGGCGGCTGGAAGTACCTTCGTGCACGGATGCGCTCGCGTCTCCGTCGACCAGAAGAGGTAGAAATTCTCCCTCAGCTCCCTCGCGGCGAGCTTGGGGGGGAAGATTGCCCGCTCCTTTCGCAGCGCCGCAAGCCGCTGCGCCTCGGTCGACTTCACAACCTTCCCCTTGTCGTCTCTCGGAGCCGTGGCGGAAGTGGTGGAGGAGGTCGACGGCGTTGGTGGTGCTGGTGGCGATGGGGGGTGGGGCGCTGCTCTCTGTCAGTTCTGGGAAGACGAGGGAGCGGCGGAGATTTCCGAGATTGGAGTAGCAACCGATGAATGGGCGAACTACCCCTGTTTCCCCATGCTTATAAAGAGGGAGGGGGCGGACATTCCGTCTTTCCGAATAAAGAAACCACCCACGATCTATCCCACGACGCCGCATTCAACGCGTGCCGTTCGGGGAGGGCGCGGTGGATACGGGGAGAGATACGGCGTAACCCAGGCCGCGCGTGCCCGTGCCCTGTTTTGGGCCTGGCCCAACAGCGCTCGGCACCGTGTATGGCCCAGGCCCGGGGGCTCCTATCGGTGTACTAGAGTAGGGGTACCCTAGTATCCCGAACTTGTGCACGGGCAGTCGCAGCATCCCGCGGCAAGGCTTGCCGGGTGACCGCCAAGTTCCTCCGTGGTTCCTTTGGAGCCATTCAAGGACAAAGTATCCAAGCCAAGGAGACAAGACCCCGGCAGGAGGAGCTTGCCGGGAAGGCCAACCAAGGCATCTCAAGGAACTTGCCGCGACGCGCCACGCGTCCCGACAAGGCCCGGTGAGCGACAAGCTCCCGGACGCGACAAGACAACGACCGCGGCAAGGCGCTTGCCGCGGCAAGCCACCACTCTGCGCCCGCGCTCCAGCACATCCACCAACGTGTCGCTCTGGGACCCTTCCAGGCGTACATGGCGGGAGGCTGTGCAGCCAGCGGTGCGCGGTGGCAAGCGGCGCTGACAAGATTGCCATCGTGGCGAGCGGTGGCGTCCCTGACGGTCCCTTTTGCACTATTTAGGCGACGCAGACGGACATTTAATGCCCTTGTCCCCTGCCGTCTGGGTTAGGTATGATACACTGTAGCAGGTAGCTGTACCAGCCACAACACCTTTCCATTTTTACCCTTGTCTACGTTGCCACCTGTCGGTGACCCCTTGAGCATATAAAAGGAGGCCCATGCGCAACGTAGAGGGGGAGAGGGAAAGAGAACACTCACGCTCGGTCTCGTTAGCTGCTGGAGTGTACTGTAGCACTCCGCGCTCCCGAGCAAGAACTCAATACAAACCACAAAGCAGGAGTAGGGTTTTACGCATCCGTGCGGCCCGAACCTGGGTAAACCGCTCGTGTGCTTCGCCTCGATCCGCTCTTCGTGCGACCCTCGCCCCCGCCGAATCAAAAGGGACCCGGTCCGCCGGTCCCATAGGTTCTCGTGGATTAGTCCCCCGACATGGATCTAATGATGTTTCTCCCCCTCTATCTCCTTGTGATGAATTGAGTTTTCCCTTTGAAGTTATCTTATCGGATCGAGTCTTTAAGGATTTGAGAACACTTGATGTATGTCTTGCATGTTCTTATCTGTGGTGACAATGGGATATTCACATGATCCACTTGATGTATGTTTTGGTGATCAACTTGCGAGTTCTGTGACCTTGTGAACTTATGCATAGGGGTTGGCACATGTTTTTGTCTTGACTCTCCGGTAGAAACTTTGGAGCACTCCTTGAAGTTCTTTGTGTTGGTTGAATAGATGAATCTGAGATTGTGTGATGCATATCGTATAATCATACCCGCGGATACTTGAGGTGACATTGGAGTATCTAGGTGACATTAGGGTTTTGGTTGATTTGTGTCTTAAGGTGTTATTTTACTACGAACTCTAGGGCTGTTTGTGACACTTATAGGAATAACCCAATGGATTGATCGGAAGGAATAACTTTGAGGTGGTTTCGTACCCTACAATAATCTCTTCATTTGTTCTCCGCTATTAGTGACTTTAGAGTGACTCTTTGTTGCATGTTGAGGGATTTTTATACGATCCAATTATGTTATTATTGTTGAGAGAACTTGCACTAGTGAAAGTATGAACCCTAGGCCTTGTTTCAATGCATGGAAATACCGTTTGTGCTCACTTTTATCATTAGTTACCTTGCTGTTTTTATATTTTCAGACTACAAAAACCTTTATCTACCATCCATATTGCACTTGTATCACCATCTCTTGGCCGAACTAGTGCACCTATACAATTTACCATTGTATTGGGTGTGTTGGGGACACAAGAGACTCTTTGTTATTTGGTTGCAGGGTTGTTTCAAAAAGACCATCGTCATCCTACGCCTCCCACGGATTGGTAAACCTTAGGTTATCCACATGAGGGAAATTTGCTACTATCCTACAAACCTCTGCACTTGGAGGCCCAACAACGTCTACAAGAAGAAGGTTGTTTAGTAGACATCATGTGTTTCTATGGAGGGGGGCACCGCACACGGCTAAGAGAAACTTTGGTGTCCTTTGGGGTGCCCCCTCCCACATATATAAAGGGGGGAGGGAGGAGGAGGCCGGCCAAGGGGAGGAGGCGCGCCAGGGGGGCAATCCTACTCCAAGTAGGATTCGCCCCCCCCCCCCCCCCCGCCTTCCTATTCCAACTAGGAGAAGGGGGAAGGAGAGGGAGGAGATAAGGAAAGGGGGCTCGGCCCCCTAGTCCAATTTGGTTTAGGCTAGGGGGCGCCACCTCTTGGCCTTCCTCCTCTCTTCCACTACTAGGCCCATGAGGCCCAATAACCCCCCGGGGGGTTCCGGTAACCCCCCGGTACTCCGGTAAATACTCGATACACCTCGAAACCATTCCGGTGTCTGAATATAGTCATCCAATATATCAATCTTTATGTCTCGACCATTTCGAGACTCCTTGTCATGTCCATGATCTCATCCAGGATTGTGAACTATCTTTGGTACATCAAAACACATAAACTCATAATACCGATCGTCATCGAACGTTAAGCGTGCGGACCCTACAGGTTCGAGAACTATGTAGACATGACCGAGACTCATCTCTAGTCAATAACCTATAGTGGAACCTGGATGCTCATATTGGTTCCTACATATTCTACGAAGATCTTGATCGGTCAAACTGCATAACAACATATGTTGTTCCCTTTGTCATCGGTATGTTACTTGCCCAAGATTCGATCGTCGGTATCATCATACGTAGTTCAATCTCGTTACCGGAAAGTCTCTTTACTCATTCCGTAATGCATCATCCCGTGACTAACTCATTAGTCACATTGCTTGCAAGGCTTATAGTGATGTGCATTACCGAGAGGGCCCAGAGATACCTCTCCGACAATTAGAGTGACAAATACTAATCTCGATCTATGCCAATCAACAAACACTATCAGAGACACCTGTAGAGCATCTTTATAATCACCCAGTTACGTTGTGACGTTTGATAGCACACTAAGTGTCCCTCCGGTATTTGGGAGTTGCATAATCTCATAGTCATAGGAACATGTATAAGTTATGGAGAAAGCAATAGCAATAAACTAAACGATTGTAGTGCTAAGCTAACGGATGGGTCACATGTCAATCACATCATTGTCTAATGATGTGATCCCGTTTATCAAATGACAAGTCATGTCTATGGTTAGGAAACTTAACCATCTTTGATTAACGAGCTAGTCAAGAAGGGGCATACTAGTGACACTGTTTGTTTATGTATTCACACATGTACTAAGTTTCCGGTTAATACAATTCTAGCATGAATAATAAACATTTATCATGATATAAGGAAATATAAATAACAACTTGATTATTTCCTCTAGGGCATATTTCCTTCATACTTCTCCTTCGGTCCCCTGCTACTTGTGAGATGCGTTGGGTTTTTGCCCCGAAGAGGAAGGGGGAAGCAATATAGTAGCAGCTATTATTGACCTCACTAGAGAACCAAGGTTATCGAACCAATAGGAGATTCACACTGACAAAGGTTGACAGTACCTACACACAAACAAAATACTTGCTTCCAACGCGGGCAAGAGGGTTATCAATCCCTTTGTACTCGTTAATTGCAAGGATTAATTCTGATAGTGATAGATATATAAATTGCAAAAGGAAATAAATTGCAGCAAGCTTTTTAAGGTTTCAGTAAATATGGTGAATGGACACGGGGGGCATAGTTTTCGCTAGAGGCATCTCGCTCAAGAACATATCATACGGTGGGTAGACAAATTACTGCTGGAAAATTGATAGAAGAGTGCATATTATGATGTTATTCATGGCATGATCAGTACATAGGCATTACGTCTGTGGCAAGTAGACCTTAAACTTACTGCATCTATTACTATTACTCCACTTCGAGAGCGCTTCTATGCTTGCCTCTCTAGGTATTAAGTTCATGACAAACAGAGTAATGCATGAAGTATGATGATGTAATGTAGACAAAATGAGACCAATCAATACGATCGAACCCCTTCATTTTATCCTTAGTAGCAACAATACAAATATGTGCCTCGCTGCCCCTTCTCAGGTGAGGACACCGCAAGATTGAACTTTACTATGCACCACTTCCATAGAAGATCTAATCATCAACTTGGCCAAAGAAAACTCATAGATCGGAAAGCATTACATAGCTATAACAATCAAAAATAATAAAGTTCATAATATAACTCAATTACTTCCAATGAACAATCTGATCATAAACCCACAATTCATTGTATCCCAACAAACACACCACAAAAGAATATTACATCAGATAGAACTCTGAGGAGAACGTTGTATTGAAGACCAACAAGAGAGAGAGAGAGAGAAAGTCATCTAGATAATCACTATGGACCCATAGGTCTGTGGGGAACTACTCACACATCATCAAAGGTGCAACAAGGTTGATGTAGAAGCCCTCTGTGATCAATTCCCCCTCCTACAGAGTACTGACGGAGGCCTCCAGATGGGATCGTGGAACAACAGAGGCTTGCGGCAGTGAAATAATTGTTTTGGGTCTCGCTTTGGTGGTTTATAGATTTTAGGGAATTTATGGAGTTGGAATTAGGTCAATCGGAGCTACGATGCCCCCATAAGCTCAGGTGGTACCCCCCTAGGGGCGCACCGTGTGAGCTTGTGGCCCACTCGTATATCTTCCGGCCTCCTCCCAAAGCTTCTAGGGTCCCTTCTGGTCCAAAAAATCACCATAAAGTTTCATTGTGTTTGGACTTCGTTTGGTATGGTTTTTCTGTGAAACAATAAAATAGGCAAAACAAAAACTAGCACTGGGCACTAGGTTAATAGGTTAGTTCTCAAAATGATATAAAATTGCATATGAAGCATACAAGATTGATAATATAATAGCATGAAACAATAAAAAATTGTAGATACATTGGAGGCGTATTAGCATGCCCAAGCTTAATTCCTGCTCGTCCTCGAGTAGGTGAATGATAAAAACAAATTTTTTGATGTTGAATGCCACCTAGCATGTTTATCATGTAATCTTCTCACGGTATGAATATTAGGATACAAATGATTTAGGACAATAGTCTATCATTTGAAATAAAGACAACAATACTCAGACATACTAGCAAACAATCATGCCCTTTTCAAAATATAGAATGCTAAATAACACTATCCCTACAAAATCGTATAGCTTAGCAGGCTTAGTCTTCCTAACACAAATTATTGGTCATGAACTACCCCGATGACAAGCGGAGTAATCAAATCATACTTTTTCTCGCTTTAGCTTTATCAACTTTCACGCAATACTTGAGCATGAGTCGAGGACTTGGCACTTTGGATGGCAAAGAGAATGATGATGGGGGTTCATAAGGGAACACAAAAATAGAGAAAGTCTCACACCGACGCGGCTGTTCGTTAGGCAATGGATAGGCTTTACAATCAATGTCAGTGTGAGGAGTAGGGATTGCCATGCAATGGATGCACTAGATCTATAAGTGCATGAAAGCTTGCTACGGAAACTAAGTGGGTGTGCATCCAACTTGCTTGTTCATGAAGACCTCGGGCATTTGAGGAAGCCCGTCATCGGCATATACAAGCCAAGTTATATAATGCAAAAGTTCCCACTAGTAAATGAAATTGATAAATCATGGAGACTCTCTATATGAAGAACGTGGTGCTACTTTGAAGCACAAGTGTGGTAAAAGGATAGTAGCATTGCCCCTTCTCTACTTTTCTCTCTTTTTTCCTTTTTCCCTTTTTTTCTTTTCTTTTTTAGAACAATATATTGAACCTCATCCCCACTTTTTTGAGGACTCATCAGTCTCCATCATTCTTTACCTCACTGGGACAATGATCTAATAATGATGATCATCACACTTTTATTTACTTACAACTTAATAAAACTGAAAAATAATATGACTTTATATGAATGCCTATGGTAGTGTACTAGGATGTCCAATGATCCAGTGTAACATGTATAACAATGATGAACGGTAGCTTTGCAAAAAATATCATGTCAGCTCTATGATCATGCCAAGCAATATGATCATGAACACACATGTTATGTGACTAGAAATGGTGGAAGATGCATGGCAATATATCTCGGAATGAATATGGAAATGCCATGATAGGTGGGTATGATGGCTGTTTTGAGGAAGGATATATGAGGCTTATGTGTGATAGAGCGTGTCATATCACGAGATTTGGATACACCGGCGAAGTTTGGACCAACTCTCGAGGTGAGAAAGGGCAATGCACGGTACCGAAGAGGCTAGCAAAATATGGATAGGTGGAAGTGCTTCAGTCCAAGAACATCACATTAGTCGTAAAGAACTCAAGTACTTATTTGATCAACGAACTAGTCTAGTAGAGGCTTACTATGGACACGGTGTTGTTTATGTATCCACACATATATTTAAGTTTCTGGTGAATACAATTCTAGCATGTATAATAAAAATTTATCATGAACAAGGAAATATGATAATAAACAATTTATTATTGCCTCTAGGGCATATTTCCAATAGTCCCCCACTTGAACTAAAGTCGTGTAGCGACCAGACCTCAAACAGTCTGATCTCTGTGCTCCGGTGTCATCCCTAGATCAGTAATGCTGACACCACACAGTACTCGGAGGATTTATAGCAGAGTAGCAATCACACACTTATTACATCGAGTGTCTCATAAGAGAACTTATTACAATAAATATGGCTCAAGGCCATCTAATAACGATAACAGCGGAAGGCTTGGAAGATAAGTGAGTCCATCAACTCCAATGGCATCACTGAGTATAGAACCACGACCTAAAAACTCCTTAATCGTCGTCTGAAAAGTCTGCAACATTAACGTTGCAGCCCGAAACGAGTCAGCACATGGAATATGCTGGCAATGTAACACATAGAGAGTAATGGAATGAAACAGCTATACTATATGCATATTTGGCTGGTGGAAAGCTCTATGGTTACAGTTTTGCGTAAAGGCAATTTTTCCCTACTTCAAAGGAATAATTTTATTTAACTATCATGGTAGTTGTTAAACATTGAGAATGGTTGACAGCATTCTCAATCCCAATTAATCATCATCATTAAACATAACCCAACAAAATTAATTTAGAATAACATGTTGAGATTCACATGAAAATCCAGGTACTAGATACTCAAGATGTCCATAACCGGGGACACGGCTAACCATGATTAGTTTATTACACTCTGCAGAGGTTTGCGCACTTTTCCCCACAAGACTCGATCGCCTCCGTTTGGTTTCTCGCACTACAGGGTGTTTGAGAAGACGGATGACCGAGACATAGTCTTTCAGAAGCGCTAGCACCTTACGATCGGGTAGACCGTACCACCTACATCCCGTACATCTGCTAGTCTACCACTGTAAGAGTTTGCACGACTTAGTCAACTATGCTAGAGCCCATAATAGCTTGTGGCTGCACACGGAAGTTTCTAGTATGAATAGTCTCATGATCCCTTTGAGCCTGGGTGGCGGTCCAAAAGAAAACAGGCAAGTCCTGGAATACCCGGGTGCCTCAATCCACCCAGATGTGTGTTTAAGTTGCCACCTTAGATAAACCATTAATTAACAATGTCACATCTGTCATGGATATCACTCACCCAATCCACGTCTACTAGCATAGCATGGCAAAATAAGCAAACGTAGAAGTAACTCCCAAAGGTTTGATAATAACAGGTAATAGGTACTACCTCATCTACTTCCCATCCCACAATTTAATTAGATCCTAATCATGCAATGTGTGAGGATTGATCTAATGCAATAAAACTGGGTAGTAGAAAAGGTATGATCAAAGTGTTACTTGCCTTGCTGATGATCCGCGAAACCTAACGATTCGAAGTAACAGGCGGCGCACTCCGGGTACTCTATCGCAAACAAATAAACAAGCATACAATAAGTACTCATCTAATGCACGGGTAAAACGCAAATAAGAGATCTAACCAGAAGGTTCAACTTAAGAACTCCGGTTGGCAAAAAGAATCAAATCAAACGAAGCAACGAAAGTCAAACGGCGAAAGAAAACAACTTCGTTCTACTAATCTGGATCTAGGGAAAAATTTACAGTAGCAAAATCTTGTTTAAGTTGATTAAACGGATAGAGGGTTTTGATACGAATCTCTAGGCGCTTGAATCGCCTGATTCCGATAAACAAGCAAAAAGTTATACTAAAATGAAAATCGGATCAGGAATCGCGGTCAGAAAAATCGCGGATTTAATCCGAGAAAAAGAAAAAACGACGAACGCTCGCTAGAACGAACGAACGGACGAACGCTCGCTATTTAAATAAACCGGGAAAACCGATCTATTTAAAAAAACCGAAACTAAAAAAACCGATGAAAACCGATTTAAAAAAAACGTTGGCACGGAAGTCGAGGCGGCGGCGAACCTCGGCGGCGGCGGCGCGTGGCGGCGGCGGCGCGGCGCGTGGGGGCGAGCGAGGCGTCGGCTAGGGTTTCTCCCGGGGGGGCTGGGCCGGCTTATAAAGGCCCCCCCTCGGGCCGGAGTCCTAGTCTCACAAGGTGAACATTTATTTGGGACCTAAATGCAATTTTGAAAAACACACATTTTTCCTAAATTCAAATAAAACACCGAAAAACTCCGAAATAAAATCTTATTTGATTTTATTATTAAATCCTCAATATTTCTTTATTTTGGGAAAGTCATTTTATTCCCTCTCTCATATTTTTGTAATAGAAATAATTGATGATAAAATAAATAAAATCAAATGATCCTATTCTCAAAATTTGAGAGAACTCAAATATGAAAATAACGAAATCCCCAACTCTCTCCATGGGTCCTTGAGTTGCGTAGAATTTCTAGGATCAACCAAAATGCAAAAAAATAAAATATGATATGCAATGATGATCTAATGTATAACATTCCAGATTGAAAATTTGGGATGTTACAAACCTACCCCCCTTAAGATGAATCTCGCCCTCGAGATTCGGGTTGGCTAGAAAATAGGTGAGGGTGGTCCTTGAGCAAATCTTCCTCTCGTTCCCAGGTGGCTTCATCCTCTGTGTGGTGGCTCCACTGAACTTTGCAAAACTTGATAACCTTGCTGCGAGTAACTCGGCTGGCAAATTCGAGGATCTTAACTGGTTTCTCCTCGTGGGTCAAATCATTATCCAACTGAATAGTTTCCAACGGCACTGTGTCTCTCAATGGTATGTCAGCCATCTCCGCGTGACATTTCTTTAACTGAGAAACGTGGAACACATCATGAACTCCTGACAATCCTTCGGACAATTCCAACTTGTAGGCCACTTCTCCCATATGCTCCAAAACTCGATATGGTCCTACAAATCGTGGCGCTAACTTTCCTTTAACTCCAAAACGCTTTGTTCCCCGAAGTGGAGATACTCGAAGATAAGCTCTATCTCTGACTTCGTAAACTGTCTCCTTGCATTTAGAATCTGCATAACTTTTCTGCCTGGACTGGGCTACCTTGAGCCTATCGCGAATCAACTTCACCTTCTGTTCAGACTCTTTAATCAAGTCAGGTCCAAACAACTGGCGGTCTCCAACTTCGTCCCACGACAACGGTGTCCTGCACCTCCTTCCGTACAAAGCTTCGAAAGGGGCCATCTTTATACTGGTTTGATAACTGTTGTTGTAAGAGAACTCTGCATATGGCAAATTATCGTCCTAACTAGATCCATAATCTAGTGCACAAGCTCTCAGCATATCCTCCAAAATCTGATTGACTCTCTCGGTCTGTCCATCTGTCTGTGGATGAAAAGCTGTACTGAATTCTAGCCTGGTACCCAAAGTTTCGTGCAACTGTTTCCAGAACTTTGAGGTAAACTGGGTTCCTCTATCTGATACGATACTCCTTGGAACTCCATGCAAACATACGATCCTGGTCATGTATATCTTTGCCAACTTAGCACTGGTGTAAGTGGTCTTTACTGGGATGAAATGAGCTACTTTCGTCAATCGATCGACTACAACCCAAATCGAGTCATAGCCTGAACGAGTCCTGGGCAATCCCGTGATAAAATCCATGCCTAACTTATCCCACTTCCATTCGGGTATCGGCAATGGTTGTAACAGTCCTGCTGGCTTCTGATGCTCTGCCTTTACTCTCTGACATACATCACAAACTGCTACATACTCCGCAATATCCTTCTTCATTCCGGTCCACCAGAAAATATCCTTCAAATCCAAATACATCTTGGTATTTCCTGAGTGAATTGAATACGGTGAGTCGTGTGCCTCTTGCAAAATCAACTTCCTGATTTCCGGGTCATTGGGCACATAAACACGGTCTTCAAACCATAGGGTGTCGTGCTCATCCTCACGAAATCCTTTAGCTTTTCCTTTACTAAGTTTCTCCTTTATAGCGGCAATCTCTTTATCAGCTTTCTGAGCTTCTCTGATTCTATCCATCAGAGTTGAGTGAATCTCCAATGCTGCTACATAGCCTCTCGGAACTATTTCCAAACATAGTTGACGAAGATTTTCGGCTAACTCCCTTGGTATTTCTCCCGTCATTAACGTATTGACATGGCTCTTGCGGCTTAATGCGTCTGCTACTACATTAGCCTTTCCAGGATGATAATGCAATTTCATATCATAATCCTTGATAAGCTCTAACCATCTCCTTTGTCTGAGATTCAACTCCTTCTGTGTGAAAATGTACTTCAAACTCTTATGATCCGTGTACACCTCACAATGATTTCCAATGAGGAAATGTCTCCATGTTTTCAAAGCATGCACTACGGCTGCTAATTCCAAATCATGCGTAGCATAATTCAACTCATGAGGCTTCAGTTGTCTTGAGGCATATGAAACAACTCTCCCTTCCTGCATAAGCACTGCTCCAAGTCCTCGACGTGAAGCGTCGCAATACACCTCATAATCTTTGGTCTGGTCTGGCAAAATCAACACTGGTGAGGTAACCAAACGTTTCTTCAACTCTTGGAAACTAGCCTCACATTCCTCTGTCCATATGAACTTGGTATCTTTCTTCAGCAACTCCGTCATAGGCTTCGCAATCTTTGAGAAATTCTCAATAAATCTCTGGTAGTATCCTGCGAGTCCAAGAAAACTCCGGATCTCTCCAACTGTTGTTGGGGCTTCCCACTTGGTCACGGTTCAACTTTAGTGGGATCAACTACTATAACTTCTCCGGATATAACATGTCCGAGGAATCCTACTTCCTTCAACCAAAACTCACATTTGCTGAACTTGGCATATAACTGATGTTCTCTGAGCTTTCCAAGTACCAAACGCAAATGCTCCTTATGCTCCTCTTCATTCTTCGAATAAACCAGGATATCATCAATGAACACTACGACGAACTTATCCAAAAACTCCATAAATACTTTGTTCATCATGTTCATAAAATAGGCAGGCGCGTTAGTCAGACCAAATGACATAACGGTATATTCATACAGCCCATACCTGGTGGTAAAAGTTGTCTTCGGAATATCCTGTTCTCGAATCTTCAACTGGTGGTATCCTGATCGCAGATCGATCTTGGAAAATACCTTATCTCCTTGCAATCGATCAAACAGATCGTTGATCATTGGTAGTGGGTACTTGTTCTTGATCGTTACTTCACTCAATCCTCGATAATCAACAACCATCCTTAACGATCCATCCTTCTTCTCCACTAGTAGTACTGGCGATCCCCAAGGCGAAGAACTTGGGCGAATATATCCCTTATCCAGTAACTCCTTAATCTGCTTCTTAATTTCCACCAAATCCTTTGCTGGCATCCTATATGGTCTCTTTGATATTGGCCCTGTGCCTGGCAATAGCTCAATCAAGAACTCAATATCTCTATCCGGTGGCATGCCTGGCAACTCCTCTGGAAATACATCAGGGAAATCCCTTACCACTGGTACTTCCTCCTGCACAACTCCCGTTAGGCAATTTACTTGAGTCCTCTTTGGCACATGCCGGGATACATACTTGATCCTTCTCCCTTCTGGGGTGGTAAGCAAAATTGACTTACTAGCACATTCAATATTCCCTTCATACTTTGATAACCAATCCATGCCTAATATCACATCCAATCCTTGAGATTCCAATACTATTAGGTCTGAGGGAAAAACGTAGTTACCAATCCTTAATGGTAACCGATCACACCATAGACTAGCCACATACTCTGCTCCGGGCGAGGTTACTAACATGGGTGACCTAAGGGCTTGGGTTGGTAGGTTATACTTATCCACAAATCCCCTTGAGATGTATGAATGCGATGCACCAGTATCAAAAAGAACGAGTGCAGTAAATGACTTAACCAAAAACTTATCTATTACTGCATCGGGCTGAGCTTCAACCTCCTCCACGCTAATGTGGTTCACCTGTCCCCTGTTGAAAGGGTTCGGCTTCTTCCCAGAACTTCCATTGCCATTTTGGCCTTCAGGACATTCATTGGCATAATGTCCGGTCTTCTGACACTTAAAGCAAGTGACTTGGCTTAGGTCCTTCTTGGCTGGGGTTGAGGGATTGGTGCGATTCTGGCCGTTGCTTCCTCCATTGCCATTACCATTCTTGGTTCCATTGTGATTGTGCGAGCTACCTCCTCCATGGGTATGCTGAAAATGTCCTCCCGGTCTAGGGGTAAAACGTGGCTTCTGCTGAGCTCCTGAATTGTACTTTCCTTGTCCATACTTCCTCTTGCGATTCTCAATTTGTTGCTGCTTCCCTTCAATCATAAGAGTACGATCTACCAACTCCTGGTAGTTGTTGAAGGTTGCTACCATCAACTGCATGCTCAACTCATCATTCAGTCCTTCCAGAAACTTCTCTTGCTTAGCTGCATCCGTAGCGACATCATCTGGGGCATAACGTGCTAGCTTACTAAATTCCTCCACATACTGGCCAACTGTCCTTCCTCCTTGGCGCAAGTTTCGAAACTCACGCTTCTTCATGGCCATAGCTCCTGCTGAAACATGTGCAGTACGAAAAGCCTACTGAAACTGGTCCCATGTGACAGTGTCAACTGGGAAAGTGGCTGTGAAATTCTCCCACCATGATGTTGCGGGTCCTTCTAGCTGATGTGCGGCAAACTTCACCTTCTCCGCATCTATGCATCTTGCTGTGGTCAACTCCCTAGCTGTCTTGCGGAGCCAATCATCTGCTACTATCAGCTCAGTGCTACTGGAAAACACCGGCAGATTCAGCCTAAGAAAACGGGCTAAGTGGTCAACAGGTGGTGGTGGTGGTGGGTTGTTGTTGTTGTTGTTCCCTTGATTCTGATTCTGGACTAGCAACTGCATCAATGTGTTCTGCTGCTGGATCAACTGGGTGAGCTCCGGTGGAAAGGCAAATCCGGGGTCACGTCTCGGAGGCATCTGAGGGTTTAGAAAAGATGAGATATAATAATAGAGGGGGTCTAAAGAGAAAACACTACCCATATGCACATGAGGCAAAAGCAAACAATTCACTTCAATCAATCAAACAAAGGCATACAATCGATCTAACTATCGCAAAAGTGCTCGGACTACTATATTTACATGGTGGACTACTACTACTAATGAGGTGGTCTACTAGAAATATTCTTCGGTCGTTGACTCCATAATATCTGCTCCAGCTTCATCAACATAGTCATCATCGCTACTATCTGGTTCCGAGTCGGTTCCGTTGATGATGATGTAGTCTTCTGGGCTAATCTCCTGGGGTTCTTCGTCTTCATCTACTGGCGTAGGGCCTCCCATAAATATTCCAATATTCTTGATCAGGTCGTCATTCTTCTCCACCAATACTTCAATTTCCTCTTCATAATCTTCACGTGTATTCTTGAGTTCTTCCTCTAGTTCCTTGATTCTAGTCTTAGCCTTCTTCAGATCTATCATATCGGCGCACATTTGGTTCTCCTGTCGTCGAATGTGCTGGTTTAACTCCTGGATAAAAGCTGCAATTGATCTATCCTTCCTAGTGCTGATCATCTCCCAATGCTCATCTCGGTGCCCACAAATCTGGTAGATAGTATCCTTGAGATCCTTGCGGTAGACTTCTCCAATACGTCCCATGGCGATGTGAGCTGCCATGCTCTTTCCTAGACTCCAAGTTGGTGCATCAAAAGAAAACTCTATAGGCTCAATGACTGGCATGAACGTCCTTCCTGGAATTTGAACTTGAATCATCCAGCGCTCTTCTTCAGGTAAAGTGGCGTTGTAGGTTCCCGTGAAGCTTGGTACTCCTATGTTCAGGTATCTAGTGACCTCCTTCAAGTGTCGTCCAAAGGGTGTATCTTCATCCGGTTGTGTGAACTTGTTCCTTGCATCCGCCATCCTAAAGAGTAGAAAAGATGAGAGGTCAAAAGAGAAGAGAGTGAATAGTGATCTAGGTCTTGTGCTTAGTGGTCGTGTCCTACAGTCAGCGTGTGCTCTGATACCATCTCTGTAGCGACCAGACCTCAAATAGTCTGATCTCTGTGCTCCGGTGTCATCCCTGGATCAGTAATGCTGACACCACACAGTACTCGGAGGATTTATAGCAGAGTAACAATCACACACTTATTACATCGAGTGTCTCATAAGAGAACTTATTACAATAAATATGGCTCAAGGCCATCTAATAACGATAACAGCGGAAGGCTTGGAAGATAAGTGAGTCCATCAACTCCAACGGCATCACTGAGTATAGAACCACGACCTAAAAACTCCTTAATCGTCGTCTGAAAAGTCTGCAACATTAACGTTGCAGCCCGAAACGGGTCAGCACATGGAATATGCTGGCAATGTAACACATAGAGAGTAATGGAATGAAACAGCTATACTATATGCATATTTGGCCGGTGGAAAGCTCTATGGTTACAGTTTTGCGTAAAGGCAATTTTTCCCTACTTCAAAGGAATAATTTTATTTAACTATCATGGTAGTTGTTAAACATTGAGAATGGTTGACAGCATTCTCAATCCCAATTAATCATCATCATTAAACATAACCCAACAAAATTAATTTAGAATAACATGTTGAGATTCACATGAAAATCCAGGTACTAGATACTCAAGATGTCCATAACCGAGGACACGGCTAACCATGATTAGTTTATTACACTCTGCAGAGGTTTGTGCACTTTTCCCTACAAGACTCGATCGCCTCCGTTTGGTTTCTCGCACTATAGGGTGTTTGAGAAGACGGATGACCGAGACATAGTCTTTCAGAAGCGCTAGCACCTTACGATCGGGTAGACCGTACCACCTACATCCCCTACATCTGCTAGTCTACCACTGTAAGAGTTTGCACGACTTAGTCAACTATGCTAGAGCCCATAATAGCTTGTGGCTGCACACGGAAGTTTCTAGTATGAATAGTCTCATGATCCCTTTGAGCCTGGTGGTGGTCCAAAAGAAAACAGGCAAGTCCTGGAATACCCAGGTGCCTCAATCCACCTAGATGTGTGTTTAAGTTGCCACCTTAGATAAACCATTAATTAACAATCTCACATCTGTCATGGATATCACTCACCCAATCCACGTCTACTAGCATAGCATGGCAAAATAAGCAAACGTAGAAGTAACTCCCAAAGGTTTGATAATAACAGGTAATAGGTACTACCTCATCTACTTCCCATCCCACAATTTAATTAGATCCTAATCATGCAATGTGTGAGGATTGATCTAATGCAATAAAACTGGGTAGTAGAAAAGGTATGATCAAAGTGTTACTTGCCTTGCTGATGATCCGCGAAACCTAACGATTCGAAGTAACAGGCGGCGCACTCCGGGTACTCTATCGCAAACAAACAAACAAGCATACAATAAGTACTCATCTAATGCACGGGTAAAACGCAAATAAGAGATCTAACCAGAAGGTTCAACTTAAGAACTCCGGTTGACAAAAAGAATCAAATCGAACAAAGCAACGAAAGTCAAACGGCGAAAGAAAACAACTTCGTTCTACTAATCTGGATCTAGGACAAATTTTACAGTAGCAAAATCTTGTTTAAGTTGATTAAACGGATAGAGGGTTTCGAGACGAATCTCTAGGCGCTTGAATCGTCTGATTCCGATAAACGAGCGAAAAGTTATACTAAAACGAAAATCGAATCAGGAATCGCGATCAGAAAAATCGCGGATTTAATCCGAGAAAAAGAAAAAACGACGAACGCTCGCTAGAACGAACGAACGGACGAACACTCGCTATTTAAATAAACCGAGAAAACCGATCTATTTAAAAAACCGAAACTAAAAAAATCGACGAAAACCGATTTTTAAAAAAAACGTTGGCACGAAAGTCGAGGCGGCGGCGGCGGCGGGCAGTGACGGCGGCGGCGCGTGGGGGCGAGCGAGGCGGCGGCTAGGGTTTCTCCCAGGGGGGGGGGGCTGGGCCGGCTTATAAAGGCCCCCCCTCGGGCCGGAGTCC
Organism: Triticum urartu; assembly: GCF_056163025.1. Classification (NCBI taxonomy): domain Eukaryota; kingdom Viridiplantae; phylum Streptophyta; class Magnoliopsida; order Poales; family Poaceae; genus Triticum; species Triticum urartu. The sequence continues at coordinate 113,444,294 of NC_141876.1, forward strand.
TAGTCGGACATGGCCCGTTAGGTCGGTTCGTTTTTTTTAAATTATTCCGCTCGAAAGAAAAATAAAAAGAAATACTAAACGGACTCCAAAAATTCCGAAATAAATTTTCACGGGCTTCTAAAATCAAGCCTCACAAGGTGAACATTTATTTGGGACCTAAATGCAATTTTGAAAAATGCACATTTTTCCTAAATTCAAGTAAAACACCGAAAAACTCCGAAATAAAATCTTATTTGATTTTATTATTAAATCCTCAATATTTCTTTATTTTGGGAAAGTCACTTTATTCCCTCTCTCATATTTTTGTAATAGAAATAATCGATGATAAAATAAATAAAATCAAATGATCCTATTCTCAAAATTTGAGAGAACTCAAATATGAAAATAACGAAATCCCCAACTCTCTCCGTGGGTCCTTGAGTTGCGTAGAATTTCTAGGATCAACCAAAATGCAAAAAAATAAAATATGATATGCAATGATGATCTAATGTATAACATTCCAAATTGAAAATTTGGGATGTTACAAGTCAATAATCTAGTTTACATCGTAATGAATCTAACACCCATAGAGTTCTAGTGCTAATCATGTTTTGCTCGTGGAAGAGGTTTAGTCAACGGGTCTGCCACATTCAGATTCGTATGTACTTTGCAAATCTCTATGTCTCCATCCTTAATGTAATTATGAATGTAGTTGAAAAGGCGCTTGACATGCTTGGTCTTCTTGTGAAACCTTGGCTCCTTGGCAATGACAATGGTGTCAGTGTTGTCACAATAGAGAGTCATAGGATCCCATGCACTAGGTATCACTCCTAGATCAAACATGACCTCCTTCATCCAGACTCCTTCCCGTGCTGCTTCTGAATCGGCTATATATTCTGGTTCACATGTGGAGACCTATGAGTCCTCGAAAAATTGGGGATGAGGTCCATGATACTATTCTGAATAAAAAAAATGAGAGAAAAAGAGAGAAGGGGCATTCTACTATCCTTTTATCACACTTGTGCTTCAGAGTAGCACGATGTACTTCATATAGAGAGTTTTCATATGCTTCATGACTATGTTAGTGGGATCTTTATATTATAGAACTTGGCTTGTATATTTCGATGACGAGCTAACTTCCTCAAATGCTCGAGGTCTTCATGAGCAAGCAAGTTGGATGCACAACCACTTAGCTGCATTAGGAGAGCTTTCAAACACTTATAGCTCTAGTGCATCTATTGCATGGTGATCCCTACTCCATGTGTGGACATCGATCATAAGGCCTTCTCCATTGCATAATGGTCAGCTGCGTTGATGCAAGACTCTCTTTGTTTTTGACTTCTCAAACCCCAATCATTATTCCACTTTCCCTTTAAATGCGAGGCATAGGCTTGTGCTCAGCTCTGCATAGGTAGTTGAGTGGTTCAATAGCGTAGACAGATGATCTTGCTATTGTACCTAGTATGCCTTGACTTGGTGTTTTTGAAGTGATCACTGATGCATGATTTCTTTGTCTGTGATAGTCATTGCTATGTTCCCGACATAATATTGACATTCTCTCTAAACCTCTGACAATGGGAATTTGGAATCCCCAAAAATATTCCCTCTTTCTTAACCTCCATGGCAATGGAAATAGGAGGATTTCAGGTATTACTCCCATGCTAGCTAACTTTTGCAAACTTGCAAGATGGACATGGATATCACATTGGTTTTCAATATGTGCTTAGAGTTGGCAACAATGAGCTTAGATAGTCAACCTTCTTACTCCAGGACGAGCAAGGTTTAAGCTTGGGGAGGTTGATGGCTCCATATTTTTTGCATCTTTAGAGCTCATTTGTTGCACATTATCTCTATATATCAAGTCATATCATGTTCCATTGAGTCAATTATATGTCCATATGCATGATTTCCAGTTTTTGTACTTTTCACCATGAGCATTGCATAATCTTTATTCTTAGTTGGTTTTTATTATTTTTCTTTGTCTTTGTGTATTTTGTAGGTGTGATGGACTTCCCAAGTACTTAGCACGATGAAAGGAGCTCAAACGGTGGACACCCAGGGCCCAGACTTAGCCATTTCGAAGGTGGAAAAACTCATTTTTACAAAGTGCTCCAAATCAAGATCTAAAACCAGAAATGGATTAGCGTCATTCATATGAAGCCAATGAGCCCAAGCACATCAAATTTTGAGTTTGTATGAAGAAATGGCGACCATTTTACTAGAGGAAGAGATAACACAAGACGGCCTTTCATGTGACCGCATTTAGTCATTTCGGCAGTCATTTGACATGCTGACAGCTTCGAAAGTTGCCCTTCCAGACAGGATTCTTCACCAATTTCATCCCCAATTGTTCCCATGGGATCATTGGCTCTTAATGAAGGGATTGGGAGAGGATAAGGCTCACCTAGAACCCTTGGATCAAAGGAGAGAATCCACATCAAGGGAGGAGTCATAGGGAGAGCTCCTATATAATCACCATCAACCCTAGCCACTGCCTCCATTCATTCATTCATCATCATCGTTCGTCATTCATCATTATCATCTCCAAGTCCAGCCGCCATCCACATGAAGAACACCAAGGGGACAACCAAGAGGGAGACCGAAAGGGAGCCGCCGTCGGTGGGGTGCGGCCATGGGCCACTGCCGTCGCACCACCGTCATCACCATCATCATCCGCACGGCCGCCATCATCATCCCTTCCTCCTCCTCCATCATGGTCCTCGTGATGGGTTGTAATAACTCTTGAACCCCTCTTTATGTGATGTTATTTGAGTAATTGTTGGATTTGGGTCGGTCGATTAGTAATTGGTTATTTGATATGTGTTGTCTAACTATGTGTGCTGCTTCGTGTTGCATATTTACCTTTGGTAACTTAGTGATGTGAGTGCCTTATCCATTGGCGTAGTTGGAGGCACCCAACTCCCCATGCCACACATGAAGTATATAGATGGTTGTGTAAACCGATTGACCTGTGATGTGACAGGTGCAGTTATCTAGAGGGGAACACAATTATTCTAGGAGCATGGTTGTCCATAGAACCTAATGCCTTTGTTCGGTTCTCAAACCCATGAGGACCTTAATGTCTTTGTGTTAGCCACCTATGGTATGGGACACGAAGTAGGATGAATGAGTTATCTCAATACAGCGCGTCTTGAGAGATAAATGTTATGTGAGGGACCGCCCACCAAAATTAGACCACCGTATCCTATGATGCAGTTACTGACTTAGTCACAACGTGACATAGTAGTAATACCCTAACTCCATTATGTGCTTGTACCGAACGAAGCCATACCTAAATGTCACCAATCTCATCTAAAACATCACATACTTCTCTTAGTTTATTTCTTTCGCTTAGTTTAGTATTTATTTTCCGTTGTCTTCAATCCAGCCCTCGTAACCTTAATGTCTTCTTGTTACTGCCGCTGTATGGAACAAGAAGTAGGACGATTGAGTTGTCAGAATATGGCTCTACTTGAGAGACAATGTTATGTGAGGGACCACCCATCATCGATCGATTTCCATATCCTATAATGCACGACACTAACTCAGCCACGACGTGCTGATAGTCAAAAGGCTCAACTCTACTCCATGCCGCGAACGGAACGATCTCATACCTAGACACCAATGTACTCATCCAAAACATCGCATTAATTCTCATGGTTTATTTATCGTCTTAGTTTATTTTTTATTTTGTGTTCCCTCTAGTACTTAGTTTAATTCTCCCTTTTATCATTTCCCCTAGCAACCGACTTTAGTGAACTATTCCCAAACTCTGGTTTGAGTGTGAGCGTAGTTGCGTAAGTGATGATGCAACTGTGGGGATAGTATTGTCTTCCTTTTCGCTCCCTGTGAGATTGACAAACCTTACTTATCACGAAGTTGCTACCAAAGCCCTATGCACTTGCATGTCATCACGTAGTAGCAACCATTTCTGATTTTTTTTGAACTTGAGATACGTCATATTCCCGAGAATTATAGCCATTCTAATTGAAGTTGTTTCTAATTTTGTATTCTTTTTGTTCAAAAGTGGCTTGGATTTTTAATCATGTTTATTGGATTTGAACTTGGATTCACTTTTTTGAAAGTTCATAGTACATAGAATACAATTATATGCAATTGGACCTGCTATATAATTATATTATCTCAATTGTCTAATTTCTAGTGTTTTATCAAAGTTCATCTCGAAATACCTAATAGCTATGTTTGAATTCATCGAGGAATGATCATATGTCTTGCAAACTTTTCAGGACGGTTTTATTTAATATTTGGAAAAAATTAACTTAATGTAAATGAGTTCCATTTTATTTATTTAATAAATTATGGTTTGAATTAAATCAAATAGATTATACTTGATTTACCTCAAGTTTCATGGGCAAGAGAGCGATGATGCACAAATCACTGGCGGAGCTAGCAAATTGCCAAAGCTTGGGCACGGTCATAAGTTAAAATCCACTTTGGATTAACGTCATGTGTATACACACACTTCTGTTTCATATATCATAGAAGTAAAAAAATCAGATACAATACCAAATAATCCACTAAAAGTTTTCTCTTTTTTTGCAGGGTAATTCACTAAAAGTTTTCGACGTTCATACACGAGCAAGGTCCAATCTACGATGTTTATGTTTATGTTCAACCCTTTGTTGCAGGCTTTGCCATGATTAACGTAGAACTGCAAGACCTCAATCGATCGATTCTAAATCCTGGGTCCTGGCTTCTGGTTGCTTGTTTTTTTTGGAGGCAATGGCTTCTCGTTGCTGAAAGCATGGCCTGTAGCCTATGTTACGAAACAAATGAATGGGCCTATGGCCTCTTGGTTGTAGCGAGAAAAGCCCAATAAGCAAGGAAATGGTCAAAGTGGCCCACATAGTGCAGTTCGTTCGTTTCCAGCGTTAATTTCGCGATTTTCCAGCATATTTCAACAAGTTTAACGATTCTAATGGCTTGGCTAGCTCATTGGAGTTCATCTAAACGGCGCCGTCGAGCCCGGGCACGTGCCCAGGGTGCCCGTACGGTAAAATCGCCCCTGGCACAAATCAACGTTATAAAACTATCTTCCTTTATTTAGTAAACTACGGGTGCTTACACCTTGGACTCTTGGAGAGATTTACAAGCTTACTAGGTTGTTACCAATATTTGAAAAATCAAAAGTAGCCAAAATCACTTCTTAATAAATGTAGCAAGGCAAAACTTTTGCCTCCTTTTCAAAAAAAGAAGTAAAAAATACCAACTAAAATAAGTTGTCAAAAATATACAGCTTTTTGTAAGCTTGAAAAAAAATACTGATAACCAACCAATCACTATGCAATATTTGATGTTTGCTAAAGTTTGGCATGTCAATTTTTGACGTCAAACGAATCATGCTCTTGAGCGCCGGTCAATTTTGTTTTGTATTGACTAGGGTATTGAGGTTTGAGTGGCCTATGCTCTAGTGGGCTTTTGGCCCACGGGTCACCATAATATATGACAAAGGGCCTACTAATTAATGGGTACATTTTTGTCTAAAAAAAACTAACGGGTACATTTCACCTGTCGACGATGTTTGCTCACCCGAAGAAACTGCAACTCAACCCGTCACTGATGGCATGGCTATGAGCAACGAGTACAGTGAGAACCATCAATGTTGGCCTTTCCATGTTTCTATCGTTGTGTCCTAGTAGTTTCTTTTTTCTGCGAATCAATTGTCGTAGTAGTCGATTGTGATGGAAAACTGTTGTAGTGTCGATTGTGAAGGGAAAAGGAATACGGCCAACTTGCAAACCGACAGTCCTAATAAAGTAGTCGATCGTGACGTAGTAGAAGTACCGTAACTTTCCCGTAAAGTAGACAGGCCTCCGCACTTATACACCACGAGTAGAATCTTCTTTGCGATCTGTCGCCAACGACTTGTTTCTATCTGCAAGCCAGAAACAAGCCGAAGGGGAGCCCATGCCGACGCGGAAGCGCTTGCGGTCTCCGCTCACTTGGCCGGAGGAGTCCTGCACGTGGATCGGCGAGCTACGTGAGTGGATGAGTGTGCCTCCGGTCCACTACGCCACCACGTTGAAGAAGGAGACGGCCCACCTTAAATGCTGAAAGGTGCACTGGCTCGCCGAGGAGGGGTCGACAGCGAGCGGTAGATGCTTCGGGAGCAGCAGCTGCACCGTAACGAGGACACACTACGGCTTGAGGAGGAGGAGGAGGCGGAGCACGCCCGGCGAGACGCAATGCCGGCGCCCCAGCAGACGCCGGAGAAGGCTGCCCTGGGCTGGCCCGGCTCCCACCTTCATCCACCTCACCCGCAGCAATGGCGACGACAAAGGCAAGGGCATGGTAAATGTCTAGGATAGCTTGTGGGCGCAGATTTTTTTTATGTTGTAATTAATGTTTAATTATGTTTTAAATGGACTTTGGCTGGCAGTTGACTGGCCATTAATGTTTTACTAGTAAAAGGGCCCGTGCGTTGCAACGGGAAGAAAGAATACCACACGCTCTTAATTTTCCAAAAGTTGTCTATAACCTGAGTATTTGTAGCTACGGCCCGAACGAAGATGGTCTTTGCCTACAAAAGCCCAAGTTCAAGATTTCACATGTCTTCTATTTAAACATGACTTGCATGTAGATTTAATATGTACAAGGAAACGGGCAAGTGATCTTTAATTTCGTCTCCAATCTTGATTTTGCTGAGATGTTCATCCACAATCCGAATCAGTACCGTTTTAAAAAAAGACGGAAAATGCATTGTTGATTAAGGTTGCACCATAGATAGTATTTTTTAAATGGTTAACAGGTAAAATAACATCATATTTAGATTCTATATATTTTTCTAATCACATTTTATATATAACATGTTAAATTTGAAGTTACGGTTTAGAAGATAGGAGTATTTTAAAAAACTTTTAATATGTACTACAGGTTTAATGTCAAAAACATCAGGGGGTTTTCTATAAAATAGTATAACGGACTAAGAATACTTATTTCTTTTATTAGTAGGTATAAAATAGATTATGTTTATTTCTGGAGAAAAGTATACTTTTCATCCCTCAACTTTTGGTGAAGTCTAGATTTGGTTCCTCAACTTCGAAACCAGACAACTTGCACCCCCAACTAACGAAACCGGACAAGGTTTGTCCCTGGTCTTGATTTTGACCGGTTTTGGTGCTGACTGACCCTGGTTTTGATCGGTGCTGACTAAAATTCACGTAATTTTTTCATATTCGTGAACTTTTTGAAATTCACATACTCTTTTCAAATTCACATAGTTTTTTCAAGGTCGTGCAATTTTTTCAAAAATAAACTTACCTTTTTTTAATCCGTGAACTATTTTGAAATTTGTGTACTTTATTCAAATCTATGATTTTTTTAATTTGCGTAATTTTCTCAAATTAGTGTATTTTTTTCAAGTTCGTGTAATTTTATCGAATCCAGGTATCGTTTTCCAAATCCATGAACTGTTTTTGAAATTCACGTACTTGTTTCAAACCCGCATACTTTTAAAAGCTCGTGTATTTTTTTTAAATCCGTGTTCCTTTTCCAGTCCATGAACATTGTTTGAAATTTACATACTCGTTTCAAGTTGACATAATTTTTCAAATCCACACATTTGTTTTCTAATTCGCGTAAAAGATATTCAATTCCGCGTACGTTTTCAAGTTCGCATAAAATTTTCAAATCCAAAAAATATACGTGAATATGAATAAGTATGTCAATTTTTAAAAATTACATGAATTTTAAAAAAACAACATGAACTTTAAAGAAGTACGCAGATTAAAAAAAGTTCGTGAACTTGAAAAAAGTACGCAGATTTGAAAAAAGTACACAAATTCTTAAAAAGTTCACGTATTTGAAAAAAGTACCTGAATTTGAAAACATTAAGCGGGCTTGGAAAAGGTACGCGAATTTAAGTCGGTACGGTCAAAACCGGGTTGGGACAGCACCAAAACCAGTCAAAACCGTGACCGGGGATGAATCTTGGCCGGTTTCAGTAGTTAAGGGCGCAAGTTGTTCGGTTTTAAAGTTGAGGGACCAAATCTAGACTTCGTCAAGAATTGAGGGATAAAAAGTATACTTTTCTCTTATTTCTGCGATGTGTTGTTTTTCTGGACGCGGGTAAATTTGGGTCGGGCTCTCGTTGGATGCACCAGTCGATCCAAATAAAAAAGTGAACACGTCCCTCGCATTGCCGACTCAAACGAATAAAAAACGGATGAAACACGCGTCCATTTAAGTCGGCGCGTTGGAGTCAATGGCGAAGCTAGCGAATTTTCAAAGCCAGGGCACGTCTTAAGCTAAAATTTACTTTGATCTATCACCACATCATATATTTGGATAAATATCATGTGTAATATATTCACTAATGTCAATAACTCACTTGGCCATCGCTTGCCGCTAGCAGCCCTCGTCGTTGAGAGTTTGCTGCTACTTGTTGCCACCCGACCGTGGCCTTGTGCAGGTGGACACTTGCCGTTAACGAGGACAAGCCACCATCCACCGGAACCAGAGTGAAATTCCCATCACAAGGGTTGCCGATTTAACTCCCGCTTCCGTTTCCAATCACGATCATCTTTGAGGCCCGGCCGTGTACTATCTCTTGCGGTCTTGCCGGTCGTTGATGCTCCGCCAGTCCACGTAGCCGGCCGCCGCCTCCAACATTGGAGTTGCTAGGGGCTAGCGCCTAGGGCATGTGGTGGGTCGTGGGGTCGTGTGGCGCAGCGCACAAACAAACAGGCGACCAAGGAGGCAGCCGAACAGGCGAGGCGAGCGAGCTAACCTGATCGATGGATGGAGCCTATTCACATTGTACGAGTTGATTACCTGTTGCGGCGCATGTAAGAAAGTTAATTGATAGGCCTATGGTGTGTGACCACGTGAGGGGACAGGAACGTTCAACGCCTAAACATCGTACGTTTTCTTCAGCAATCGACTCCGGCTGCTCGTAAAATTCGCAGCGGTCGAGCCCGGGCACGTGCCCAGGGTACCCGCACGGTGAAATCGCCGCTGGTTGGAGTTGCTCTATGGTCATCCGAAAAGGTGTCGGCCCGTTCGAGATCAACTCGCCCATCGCCACCGGAGATACAGGCGACGCGAAGCGACATATGTCGTCACCTCGCATAGGCAGAGCGACAAAGCCCTCCACGCCAGTATGCCACGATGGCCGTTGGTGTGGAGCATTGTTTGGTTGCCGTTCTATTTTTTGTCGCCCGTTCAAAATAGTCTGATAAAGCCTGCACGGATGTATGCAGACTCTGAATCAGCTTCTACATCCTGTTCGATTGCTTGCAAAGATTTTTTGTGCATGGAGGGGAAAACGGAAGTCCATTGTTTGGTTCGTTGTTTTGGGCGTGGCTAATGCAACCATTCGTGTCTGGTTGTGTGCAAGATCCATGTGTAAAAAGTAAATAGAGATGAATTGATGGAATCGTTGTTGTATTGCTTGCCTTGTTGCATTAGTTTTGACAAGACGAAGATAACTCTTTGTGAGCTGGTGCTGGACGAAGATGAAGAGGTAGAAGGCGATAATGGGGACGGCGGCTACGGGGTGGCGGCGGCGGCCTGAGGAGATGGCGGCGGCGGCTAGGTTAAGAGCGTGCTGGCAGTGCTTGAAGTAGGCGAGAAGAACTCGACAGCGGGACGAAGACTGGCGCAGATAGTGATGTTCCCGCGCCTAAGGAGGCGGCGCGGCGCATACCACCGTAACATCCCAAATTTTTAAATTAGAATATTATACATAGGTCATTCATGCATATCATATTTTATCGTCATTCGTTTCGCGATCCTCGAAATTCTAAGCAATTCAAGGACCCACGGAGAGAGTTGGGAATTTCACGTTTCTCATATTTGAAAATTGATCAAATATAGAAACAAGGATCACATTGATTTTAATTGTTTTTCTCTCCGAAAATATTTCATATTAAAATATATGAGAGGAGATAATATGACTTCTCCAAAATAAAAGGAATATTGGAGGGAAAATGTTAAAATCAAATAAACAATTTTATTAGGACTTTATTGCTATTTTATTTGAATTAGAAAAATATGCATTTTCCAAAAATTGCATTTTAGGCCAAGAAAATGTTCACTTTGCTCTAAATATTCTATTTAGACGGTGAAAATTTGTTTCGGTATTTTCAGATTTTTATTTTATTTTCCAGCATTTTATTTCGGCGAAATCAGTTTAAAAAAACTTGCTTCGGACCGACTGGGCCGAAATCCCAGCCGGCCCACGCGCTGCGTCACCCCGACCCCGAGCGGGAGTCCGTCGACCGTACGCCGCCGCGCCGTGGCCGACTCCGCCTTGCCCCCTCCGCCACGCCTCCACCTCCCCCTCCCCTCTTAAATACCACCGCCGTCCCCTTGCCCCACATCGTCGCGCCGATCCGCAGCCGAAGCAGCCGCGCCGCCCCGCCACCCCGCGCCACTCCGCCGCCGCCGTGCCGCTTCACCGCCGCCCCGCCGGAGCCGCCGCTCACCGAATCCGCCGCCGCCGATCTTTTCCGACTAAACGGTAGAACCGTTCGGTTTTTATAAAACCCTAGGTTCGTTTTTTTAGAATCGGTTCGGTTTTTCTCGGTTTAGTTGTTTAGCGGACGTTCGTCTGTACGTCCAATTTTAACGAACGATGTTCATCTGTTAGCCGCAGACAGCGAACGTTCATTCATTAGCCTGTTCGTTTCGTTTTTTCAGGGTTTTTACGCGATTATTTTCAATCGTGATTTTTGCCCTGATCTTCGTTTTAGTTTATCTTTTCGCTCGTTTATCCAAATCAGGTGAAACAAGTGCCTAGATCTTTGTCTCGAAGCCCTTTTTCTGTTTAACCAACTTGAACAAGATTTTGGTACTATAAAATTTGACTTTAGTCCAGATTAGTAAACGTATCTTGTTTCTTTCGTAGTTTGAGTTTCGTTGCTCCGTTTGATTTGATTCTTTTTGAAAACCGGAGTTCTTCAGTTGAACTTTCTGGTTAGATCTTCTTATTTGAGTTTTACCCGTGCATCTTTGCTTGATTGCTTATGTATGCTAGTTTGTTTGCGATAGAATTTCCGGAGTGCGAAGCATGCTACTACGAGTCACTAGGTTTACGGATCGTCAGCAAGGCAAGTAACACTTTGATCATACCTCTTTATTACCCAGTTTTTATGCATTAGATACAACCCTCAAACATTGCATGAGTAGGATCTCTTAACATGTGGGTTTTGGGAAGTAGATGTTGAGGTAGAACCTATTGCCCCTTTATTATCAAACCCTGGGAGTTACTTCTACACTATGCTTATATTGCCATGCTATGCTCGTAGACGTGGATTGGGTTTGAGTGTATCCATGACATATGTGAGATTGTTAATTAATGGTTAACTTAAGGTGGCTAATTAAATAGACATATGGGTGGATTGGTTGCGGGCACCTGGAGAATCCAGTGTTGTCCTAGGATATCCCGGAGTACCTGTGTGATCATCCTACGGTTCGCCACCCAGGCTCAAAGGGATCATAAGATTATTCATGCTAGAAACTTCCGTGTGCAGCCACAAGCTATTATGGGCTCTAGCATAGTGGAGTAAGTTTCCAGTGGTAGGCTAGCAGATGTAGGGGATGTAGGTTGGTACTGTCTACACAAGGTTAGAGTTAATGCTTCTGAAAGACTGTGTCTCGGTCATCCGTCTCTCAAATACCATGTAGTGCGAGAAATCCAACGGAGGAGATCGAGTCTTGTGGGGAAAAGTGTGCAAACCTGTGCAGAGTGTAAAAACTAATCATGGTTAGCCATGTCCCCGGTTATGGACATCTTGAGTATCTGGTACTTGAATTATTGATTTGATCTCATCACTCTAAATCAATTTTTTGGGCTGATAATGAATACTTTAATTGGGATTGAGTTGGAGGAACCTTCTCAATGATGTTTCAACCACCATGATAGTTAAATAAAATATATTCCTTTGTTGTAGGAAAAAATTGGCTTTTCGCAAAAACAATATAGCCTTAGAGCCTCCACCAGCCATATATGCATTTTAGTGATAGCATTTATCTGTTCATTGCTCTACTGTGTTATATTGCCAGCATATTCCATGTGCTGACCCATTTTTGGGCTGCAACGTATCATGTTGCAGACTTTTCAGACGAGGAGTAAGGTGCGCTAAGTCGATTGTCATGCACTCAGCTATGCCGTTGGAGTTGGTGGACTCACTTTATCTTCCAAGCCTTCCGATGTTATTTATCTAGATGGCCTTAAGCCATATTTATTGTAATAAGTTCTCTTTTGAGATATTCGATGTAATAAGTGTGTGATTGCTACTCTGTTATAAATCCTTCGAGTACTGTGTGTGTCAGCATTACCGATTCAGGGATGACACTGAAGCACAGAGACTTGACCGTCTGAGGTCGGGTCGCTACAACCACGTAGCAGTGGATGCGTGGGACGACGTAGTGGACTGCGTGTTAGAAATATGCCCTAGAGGCAATAATATTCTATTATTATATTTCTATCCTCGTAATTAAGGGTTTATATTTGAGAGAATTCCTTATTTGGCCCTTTCTTAAAGTTTGCTTCCTTTTTTGGCCTTACAAAATTTGTTCTTCCCTTTTCGACACTACAATTTCATTTTGTTCCTTCCATGACACTTTTGTCAGTTTTGGCACATAACAACATTAAATCTAACATGAAAATACCATTGTACCCCTAATGCATTATGTGACCAAAAGAAACCAAATCTGCTGTTTTATCACATCCACATAACACATCTGAATTCAAACATACTCAATATGAGTCGGCTTGGTTATGTGTGTGGCTATTGCCATGTGCTAGCCGGCTGGCTGTCATACGAGTCTTGTACGGTTTGGTCAAGTCGGTTTGGAAATGAATGACGACCTGACAAGGAAGCTAGGAGTTTTTATGAGAGACCCCGCACCAGGAGGAGAAGACGACGAACCCAAGGAAATTCATTTTGAAGACTACATCATCATGGACGACACCGACTCTGACCCCGACGATAGTGACGATGATTATGAAGACGAAGTTGGAGCGGATATCATGGAGTCTTCCACTGATCAAAATTTCTAGAACGACCACCATATGTTTAGTAGTATTTCCCCATGTATATAGTAGTAGTCCGAGCACTTTTGTAACGATAGTTCTAAACCGATTGTATGCCCTTGCTTGAATTGATTTGGTGTGATATGATTGTGTTTGTCTCATGTGCATATGGATAGTGCTTTCTCACCATACCTCATTTCTATTCTAATCTCTCCCCTCTAAACCCATCAGATGCCTCCGAGACGTGACACTGGATTATTCTTCCCACCTAAGATCACCCAGTTGATTCAGTAGCAGAATGCCTTGATGCAGATATTAGTCCAGAACCAAGGCAACAACAACAACCCTCCGCCACCACCACCAGTTGATAACTTAGCCCGTTTTCCGAGGTTGCAGCCGCCGGTGTTATCTAGTAGCACCGAGCCCATAGTTGCTGCTGACTGGCTACGCAAGATTGGAATGGAGTTGACCACTGCAGGTTGCACAGATGCTGAGAAGGTGTGTTTTGCCGCACACCAATTGGATGGACCAGCAGCTTCATGGTGGGAGAATTACACAGCCACTTTCCCTATAGCCAATAACACTTGGGATCAGTTTCAGCAAGCATTCCGCACAGCCCATGTCTCAACTGGAGCTATGAGCATGAAGAAGCGTGAGTTTCGCAACTTGCGCTAGGGAAATCGTACGGTGGCTCGGTACGTCGATGAGTTTAGTAAGCTATCTTGTTATGCCCCTGATGATGTGGCCACAGACGCCGCGAAGCAGGAGAAGTTTATGGAAGGGCTGAATGATGAGATGAGCATGCAGTTGATGGTGGCAACATTTAACAACTATGAGGAGCTGGTAGACAAGGCTCTTATGATTGAAGGGAAGCAGCAGCAGATTGAGAGCCGCAAGAGGAAGTATGGACAAGGAAAGTACAATTCTGGAGCTCAGCAGAAGCCTCGTTTCACCCCAAACTCAGGAGGATTTACTCATAACCATGGAGGCCATACCCACAATGGAGGCAGTTCGCATAACCACAGTGGCCCCAAGAATGGAAATGGGAATGGAGCAGGCAACAATCAGAACTGCTCTAACCCAGCAACGCCCGCCAAGAAGGACCTAAGTCACATTACTTGTTTCAAGTGCGGGAAGACTGGACACTATGCCACTGAGTGCTCTGAAGCAAAGAATGGTAATGGCAATGGAAGCTCTGGGAAGAAGCCCAACCCTTTCAACAGGGGACAAGTGAACCACGTGAGCGTAGAGGAGGTTGAGGAGCAGCCAGATGCAGTTATCGGTAAGTTTTTGGTTAAGTCATTTACCGCTCTCGTTCTTTTTTATACTGGTGCATCACATTCATACATTTCAAGGGTATTTGTGGACAAGTTTAAGTTACCCACCCTAGCCCTTAGGACACCTTTGCTAGTGAGATCACCCGGTGTAGAGTATATGGCCAGCCGATGGTGCGATCGGTTACCCATAACCATTGGTAGCCATGTTTCCCCTCAGACCTTATAATTCTGGAGTCACAAGGATTGGATGTGATACTAGGAATGGATTGGTCATCGAAGTATGGAGGAAACATTGACTGTGCTAGTAGGTCAATTCTACTCACCACCCTAGAGGGAAAAAGGATTAAGTATGTATCCAGGCATACTCCTAAGAGTACACACGTAAATTCCCTCACGAGAGTTGTTCAGGAAGAAGTGCCCGTAGTGAAGGATAACCCAGATGTATTTCCAGAGGAATTACCAGGCATGCCGCCAGATCGTGATATTGAGTTTTTGATAGAGCTGTTGCCAGGCACTGGACCGATATTGAAGAGGCCATACCGGATGCTCGTGAATTATCTGGAGGAGATTAAGAAGCAGATCAAGGAGTTATTGGAGAAAGGTTACATTCGACGAAGTTCATCACCATGGGGAGCCCCAGTGCTCTTGGTTGAGAAGAAGGATAAATCTCTGAGAATGGTTGTTGATTATCGCGCATTGAATGAAGTGATGATCAAGAACAAGTACCCACTGCCGATGATCAATGATTTGCTTCATTAGTTGCAAGGAGCTAAAGTATTTTCCAAGATCGATCTGCGATCAGGATACCACCAGCTGAAGATTCGAGAACATGATATACCTAAGACAACTTTCACCACACGGTACAGGTTAAATGAGTATACGGTTATGTCATTTGGACTGACTAATGCCCCTGCCTATTTCATGTGCATGATGAACAAAGTATTTATGGGTTCTTGGATAAGTTTGTCGTGGTGTTCATTGATGATATCTTGGTATACTCGAAGAATGAAGAGGATCATAAGGAGCATTTGCGTTTAGTTCTCAAGAAGCTCAGGGAACATCAGTTATATGCCAAGTTCAGCAAATGTGAGTTTTGGTTGAAGGAAGTTGGATTCCTTGGACATGTTATATCAGGAGAAGGTATAGCAATATACCCTACTAAGGTTCAGTCAGTCACTGAGTGGTTGGCACCCACCTCAGTTGGAGAGATCCGAAGTATTCTAGGACTCGCGGGATACTATCGGAGATTTATTGAGAATTTCTCCAAGATTGCGAAGCCTATGACGACATTGTTGAAGAAGGACACCAAGTTCCACTGGACTGAAGAATTTGAGGCAAGTTTTCAGGAGTTGAAGAAACGTTTGACTACAGCTCCAGTGCTGATTCTGCCAAATATACGTAAGGATTTCCAAGTGTATTGCGACACGTCTCACTTAGGACTTGGAAGTGTACTTATGCAAGACGGAAGAGTTGTTTCGTATGCCTCACGACAGCTTCGACCGCATGAATTAAATTATGCCACGCATGATTTGGAGTTAGCAGCCGTAGTGCATGCACTCAAAACCTGGAGACATTTTCTTATTGGGAACCATTGTGATGTGTACACGGATCATAAGAGTTTGAAGTACATTTTCACACAGAAGGAACTGAATCTCAGGCAGAGGAGATGGTTGGAGCTTATAAAGGATTATGATATGAAGCTGCACTATCATCCAGGAAAGGCCAATGTTGTAGCAGACGCTTTGAGCCGGAAGAGTAATGCTAATACCTTAGTAACAGGAGGTTTTCCAAAGGAGTTAGCCGACGATCTTAGGGAACTCTGTTTGGAGATTGTTCCTAGAGGTTTTGTTGCAGCGATGGAAGTTCAATCTACATTGTTGGGAAAGATTCCTGAAGCTCAGAAGGATGACAAGGAAATTGCTTAAATAAAGGAGAAGATGCGTGAAGGAAAAGTCAAAGGTTTTCGTGAGGACGAGCACGACACCTTGTGGTTTGAGGACCGTGTTTACGTGCCCAATAATGCGGAGATCAGGAAGTTGATACTTCAGGAGGCTCACGACTCGCCATACTCGATACACCCCGGAAACACCAAGATGTATTTGGATTTGAAGGAGCGTTTCTGGTGGACGGGTATGAAGAAGGACATTGCCGACTATGTAGCCGTATGTGATGTATGTCAGAGAGTGAAGGCAGAACATCAGAAGCCAGCGGGATTACTGCAGCCTATGTCGATACCCGAATGGAAGTGGGATAAGCTTGGCATGGATTTTATCACCGGATTACCCAGGACCCGATCGGGATATGATTCTATCTGGGTAGTAGTGGATCGCTTGACCAAAGTGCCCCACTTTATCCCAGTCAAAACCACCTATACCAGTGCGAAGTTGGCCAAGATATACATGACCAGGATCGTATGTTTGCATGGAGTTCCGAGGACTATTGTATCAGATAGAGGAACACAGTTTACTTCAAAGTTTACGCACCAGCTTCACCAGACTTTGGGTAGCAGGCTAGAGTTCAGTACAACTTTTCATCCGCAGACAGATGGACTGACCGAGAGAGTTATTCAGATTCTGGAGGACATGTTGAGAGCTTGTGCGCTAGATTATGGATCTAGTTGGGATGATAATTTGCCCTACGCGGAGTTCTCATACAACAATAGCTACCAAGCCAGTTTGAAGATGGCACCTTTCGAAGCCTTGTATGGAAGTAGGTGCAGAACACCGTTGATGTGGGATGAAGTTGGAGACCGTCAGTTGTTTGGACCAGATTTGATTAAAGAGTCAGAAGAGAAGGTTAAGCTGATTCGAGATAGACTGAAGGTAGCTCAGTCCAAGCAAAAGAGTTATGCAGATTCAAAACGTAAGGAGGTAGTCTATGAAATCGGAGACAGAGCATATCTCTGTGTGTCACCACTACGAGGAGTTAAACGTCTTGGAGTTAAGGGAAAGTTAGCCCCGAGATTTGTAGGACCATACAGTATTTTGGAATGCATGGGAGAGGTTGCCTACAAGTTGGAGTTACCCGAAGGACTGTCAGGAGTTCATGATGTGTTTCACGTTTCCCAGTTGAAGAAGTGCCATGCAGAGATGGCCGATATACCACTGAGAGATACAATACCCCTGGAAGCAATTCAGTTGGATAGTGAATTGACATATGAGGAGAAACCTATTAAGATTCTCGAGGTTGCTAGTCGAGTTACTCGCAGCAAGGTTATCAAGTTTTGCAAAGTTTAGTGGAGCCATCATACCGAGGATGAAGCCACCTGGGAACGAGAGGATGATCTACGCAAAGACCACCCACAACTATTTTCTAGCCAACCCGAATCTCGAGGACGAGATTCATCTTAAGGGGGGGTAGGTTTGTAACATCCTAAATTTTCAATTTGTAATGTTTTACATAGGTCATTCATGCATATCATATTTTATTGCCCTTCATTTTGCGACCCTCGAAATTGTAAGCAACTCAAGGACCCACGGAGAGAGTTGGGGATTTCACATTTCTCATATTTGAAAATTTATCAAATATCGAAACAAGGATCACTTTGGATTTAATTGTTTCTCTCTCCGAAAATATTCATATTAAAATATATGAGAGGAGATAATATGACTTCTCCAAAATAAAAGGAATATTGGAGGGAAAATATTAAAATAAAATAAACAATTTTATTTGGACTTTATTGCTATTTTATTTGAATTAGAAAAATATGCATTTTCCAAAAATTGCATTTTAGGCCAAGAAAATGTTCACTTTGTTCTAACTATTCTATTTAGACGGTGAAAATTTGTTTTGGTATTTTTAGATTTTTATTTTATTTTCTAGGATTTTATTTCGGCGAAATCGGTTTTTCTTTTAAAAAAAAGTTGCTTCGGACCGACTGGGCTGAAAGCCCAGCCGGCCCACGCGCTGCGTCACCCCGACCCCGAGCAGGAGTCCGCCGCCCGTACGCCGCCGCGCCGTGGCCGACTCCGCCTCGCCCACCGCCTTGCCCCTCCCCCATGCCACCACCTCCCCTCTTAAATACCACCGCCGCCGCCCCCTTGCCCCACATCGCCGTGCCGCCCCGCAGTGGCCGCCTTCTGCCGCCACCGCAGCGCTACTACACCGCCTCCGCGTCGCCCCGCGCCACTCCGCCGCCGCCGCACCGCTTCACCACCGCCCCGCCCCGCCGGAGCCGTCGCTCGCCGGATCCGCCGCCGCCGGTCTTTTCCGGCTAAACGGTAGAACCATTTAGTTTTTTATAAAACCCTAGATTCATTTTTTTAGAATCGGTTCAGTTTTTCTCGGTTTAGTTATTTAGCAGACGTTCGTCCGTACGTTCGATTTTAACGAACGATGTTCGTTAGTTAGCCGCACATAGCGAACGTTCGTTCGTTAGCCTGTTCGTTTCGTTTTTTTCCAGTGTTTTTACACAATTATATTCCATCGCGATTTCTGCCCTGATCTTCGTTTTAGTTTATCTTTTCGCTCGTTTATCCAAATCAGGTGAAACAAGCGCCTAGATCTTCGTCTCGAAGCCCTCTTTCTGTTTAACCAATTTGAACAAGATTTTGGTACTGTAAAAATTTGACTTTAGTCCAGATTAGTAACAGATCTTATTTCTTTCGTAGTTTGAGTTTCGTTGCTCTTTTTGATTTGATTCTTTTTGCAAACTGGAGTTCTTCAGTTGAGCTTTCTGGTTAGATCTTCTTGTTTGAGTTTTACCCGTGCATCTTTGCTTGATTGCTTATGTATGTTATTTTTTGTTTGCGATAGAATTCCCGGAGTGCGAAGCGTGCTACTACGAGTCACTAGGTTTTACGGATCGTCAGCAAGGCAAGTAACACTTTGATCATACCCATTTATTACCCAGTTTTTATGCATTAGATACAACCCTCAAACATTGCATGAGTAGGATCTCTTAACATGTGGGTTTTGGGAAGTAGATGTTGAGGTAGAACCTATTGCCCTTTTATTATCAAACCCTGGGAGTTACTTCTATGCTATGCTTATATTGCCATGCTATGCTCGTAGACGTGGATTGGGTTTGAGTGTATCCATGACAAATGTGAGATTGTTAATTAATGGTTAACTTAAGGTGGCTACTTAAATACACATATGGGTGGATTGGTTGCGGGCACCTGGAGAATCCAGTGTTGTCCTAGGATATCCCGGAGTACCCGTGTGATCATCCTATGGTTCGCCACCTAGGCTCAAAGGGATCATAAGATTATTCGTGCTAGAAACTTCCGTGTGCAGCCACAAGCTATTATGTCTCGGTCATCCGTCTCTCAAATACCATGTAGTGCGAGAAATCCAACGGAGGAGATCGAGTCTTGTGGGGAAAAGTGTGCAAACCTGTGCAGAGTGTAAAAACTAATCATGGTTAGCCATGTCCCCGGTTATGGACATCTTGAGTATCTGGTACTTGAATTATTGATTTGATCTCATCACTCTAAATCAATTTTTTGGGCTGATAATGAATACTTTAATTGGGATTGAGTTGGAGGAACCTTCTCAATGATGTTTCAACCACCATGATAGTTAAATAAAATATATTCCTTTGTTGTAGGAAAAAATTGGCTTTTCGCAAAAACAATATAGCCTTAGAGCCTCCACCAGCCATATATGCATTTTAGTGATAGCATTTATCTGTTCATTGCTCTACTGTGTTATATTGCCAGCATATTCCATGTGCTGACCCATTTTTGGGCTGCAACGTATCATGTTGCAGACTTTTCAGACGAGGAGTAAGGTGCGCTAAGTCGATTGTCATGCACTCAGCTATGCCGTTGGAGTTGGTGGACTCACTTTATCTTCCAAGCCTTCCGATGTTATTTATCTAGATGGCCTTAAGCCATATTTATTGTAATAAGTTCTCTTTTGAGATATTCGATGTAATAAGTGTGTGATTGCTACTCTGTTATAAATCCTTCGAGTACTGTGTGTGTCAGCATTACCGATTCAGGGATGACACTGAAGCACAGAGACTTGACCGTCTGAGGTCGGGTCGCTACAACCACGTAGCAGTGGATGCGTGGGACGACGTAGTGGACTGCGTGTTAGAAATATGCCCTAGAGGCAATAATATTCTATTATTATATTTCTATCCTCGTAATTAAGGGTTTATATTTGAGAGAATTCCTTATTTGGCCCTTTCTTAAAGTTTGCTTCCTTCTTTGGCCCTACAAAATTTGTTCTTCCCTTTTTGACACTACAATTTCATTTTGTTCCTTCCATGACATTTTTGTCAGTTTTGGCACATAACAACATTAAATCTAACATGAAAATACCATTGTACCCCTAATGCATTATGTGACCAAAAGAAACCAAATCTGCTGTTTTATCACATCCGCATAACACATTTGAATTCAAACATACTCAATATGAGTTGGCTTGGTTACGTGTGTGGCTATTGCCATGTGCTAGCCGGCTGGCTGTCGTATGAGTCTTGTACGGTTTGCTCAAGTCGGTTTGGAAATGAATGACGACCTGACAAGGAAGCTAGGAGTTTTTATGAGAGACCCCGCACCAGGAGGAGAAGACGACGAACCCAAGGAGTCGTGACGATAGTGATGATGATTATGAAGACAAAGCTAGAGCGGATATCATGGAGTCTTCCACCGATCAAAATTTCTAGAATGACCACCATATGTTTAGTAGTATTTCCCCATGTATATAGTAGTAGTCCGAGCACTTTTGTAACGATAGTTCTAGACCGATTGTATGCCCTTTCTTGAATTGATTTGGTGTCATATGATTGTGTTTGTCTCATGTGCATATGGGTAGTGCTTTCTCACTATACCTCATTTCTATTCTAATCTCTCCCCTCTAAACTCATCAGATGCCTCCGAGATGTGAAACTGGATTTGTCTTCCTACCTAAGATCACCCAGTTGATTCAGTAGCAGAATGCCTTGATGCAGATATTAGTACAGAACCAAGGCAACAACAACAACAACCCTCCGCCACCACCACTAATTGATAACTTAGCCCGTTTTCTGAGGTTGCAGCCGCCGGTGTTTTGTAGTAGCACTGAGCCCATAGTTGCTGCTGACTGGCTACACAAGATTGGAAGGGAGTTGACCACCGCAGGTTGCACAGATGCTGAGAAGATGCATTTTGCTGCACACCAATTGGATGGACCAACAGCTTCATGGTGGGAGAATTACACATCCACTTTCCCTATAGCCAATATCACTTGGGATCAGTTTCAGTAAGCATTCCGCACATCCCATGTCTCAACTGGAACTATGAGCATGAAGAAGCATGAGTTTCGCAACTTGCGCCAAGGAAATCATACGGTGGCTCAGTACATAGATGAGTTTAGTAAGCTATCTTGTTATGCCCCTGATGATGTGGCCACAGACGCCGCGAAGCAGGAGAAGTTTATGAAAGGGCTAAATGATGAGATGAGTGATGACCCACAAGTATAGGGGATCTATCGTAGTCCTTTCGATATGTAAGAGTGTCGAACCCAACGAGGAGCAGAAGGAAATGATAAACGGTTTTCAGCAAGGTATTCTCTGCAAGTACTGAAATAAGTGGTAACAGATAGTTTTGTGATAAGATAATTTGTAACGAGCAACAAGTAACAAAAGTAAATAAAGTGCAGGAAGGTGGCCCAATCCTTTTTGTAGCAAAGGACAAGCCTGGACAAACTCTTATATAAGGAAAAGCGCTCCCGAGGACACATGGGAATATTGTCAAGCTAGTTTTCATCACGTTCATATGATTCGCGTTCGGTACTTTGATAATTTGACATGTGGGTGGACCGGTGCTTGGGTGCTGTTCTTACTTGAACAAGCATCCCACTTATGATTAACCTCTATTTCAAGCATCCGCAACTACAACAAAAGTATTATGGTAAACCTAACCATAGCATGAAACATATGGATCCAAATCAGCCCCTTACGAAGCAACGCATAAACTAGGGTTTAAGCTTCTGTCACTCTAGCAACCCATCATCTACTTATTACTTCCCAATGCCTTCCTCTAGACCCAAATAATGGTGAAGTGTTATGTAGTCGACGTTCACATAACACCACTAGAGGCTAGACAACATGCATCTCATGAAAATATCGAACGAATACCAAATTCACATGACTACTAATAGCAAGACTTCTCCCTTATCCTCAGGAACAAACGTAACTACTCACAAAGCATAAACATGTTCATAATCAGAGGGGTATTAATATGCATAAAGGATCTGAACATATGATCTTCCACCAATTAAACCAACTAGCATCAACTACAAGGAGTAATTAACACTACTAGCAACCTACTAGCACCAATCCCGGACTTGAAGACAAGAATCAGATACAAGAGATGAACTAGGGTTTTGAGATGAGATGGTGCTGATGAAGATGTTGATGGAGATTGCCCTCTCCTGATGAGAGGAGCATTGGTGATGACGATGGCGATGATTTCCCCCTCCGGGAGGGAAGTTTCCCCGGCAGAACAGCTCTGCCGGAGCTCTAGATTGGATCCGCCAAGGTTCCGCCTCATGGCGGCGGAGTTTCGTCCCGAAAGGTTGCTTCTTATTTTTTCTTGACGAAAAACTTCATATAGGAGAAGGTGGTCATCGGAGAGCCACCAGGGGGCCCACAAGGTAGGGGGCGCGCCCTAGGGGGGGCTCCCCCCACCCTCGTGAGCAGGGTGTGGGCCCCCTGGTCTTCATCTTTGGTGAGGATTTTTCATTATTTATTATAAGGTATTCCGTGGAGTTTCAAGACTTTTGGAGTTGTGCAGAAGAGGTCTCTAATATTTGCTCCTTTTCCAACCCAGAATTCCAGCTGCCGGCATTCTCCCTCCTTATGTAAACCTTGTAAAATAAGAGAGAATAGCCATAAGTATTGTGACATAATGTGAAATAACAGCCCATAATGCAATAAATATCGATATTAAAGCATGATGCAAAATGGACGTATCAACTCCCCCAAGCTTAGACCTCGCTTGTCCTCAAGAGAAAGCCGATAACAATAAATATGTCCCCATGTTTAGAGGTAGAGGCATCGATAAAAATAAAATACAGACATGAGGGCATCATGATTATTCTCATAACAGCAACATATATAGATATTTTCATATGATTACTCATGTTCAAGTGATGATCTATTCACAATGCAAAAGTATGAATCAGAACCCTTATTGAGAACCAACAAACTATAACCTCAATCATTGAAGCAATTGCAATTTATCATAACATCAGAAAGAGTCTATGTCAGAGCTAAAAAGCAAGTCCTCATACTCAACTATCATCTAGTCCTTCATAATTGCTAACACTCGCCCAATACTTGTGGTCACGGAGTTTTAATCGGACACAGAGAAAGATAGGGGCTTATAGTTTCGCCCCAGAACCTTTTACCTCGAGGGTAATGTCAACAATAATAATTCATGCCCCCTACATCCAATTAGATATATATATATATATATATATATATATATATCAGGTTCTTTCCAACATGCTGGGCTTGCCAAAGGATAAAATGAAAAAGGAAAGGTGAAGATCACCATGACACTTGCATAAGGTAGAAGATAATAATAAAAGATAGGCCCTTCGCAGAGGGAAGCAGAGGTTGCCATGCGCTTTTATGGTTGGATGCACAAAATCTTAATGCGAAAGAACGTCACTTTATATTGCCCCTTGTGATATGAACCTTTATTATGCAGTCCGTCGCTTTTATTACTTCCACATCACAAGATCGTATAAAGCTTATTTCTCCCACACCAATCAATCATACATATTTAGAGAGCAATTTTTATTGCTTTGCACCGATGACAACTTACTTGAAGGATCTTATTCAATCCATAGGTAGATATGGTGGACTCTCATGGCAAAACTAGTTAAAGGGTATTTGGAAGCACAAGTAGTATCTCTACTTGGTGCTGAGAATTTGGCTATCATGAGGAGGAAAGGCAAGCTCAACATGTTGGATGATCCATGACAACATACTTTATCTCAGATATAAGAAAACATAACCCATTACGTTGTCTTCCTTGTCCAACATCAACTCTTTAGCATGTCATATTTTGATGAGTGTTCCCAATCATAAAAGATGTCAATAATAGTATATTTATATGTGAAACCTCTCTTTCCTTATTACTTCCTATTAATTGCAACGATGACCGAAGCTATGTCTGCCAACTCCCAACAACTTTTAATCATCACACTCTTTCTATGTGAAGTCATTACTATCAATAAGATCAATATGAACTTTTGTTTCTTCTTATTCTTTTTCTCTTTTCTTTTCTTTTATTTGGGATCATGGAAAAAATAAGCAAGCCCTTGACTCAACACTAATCTTTATTATATAGCTCATGGACTCGATCACATAGAGAGATCATAAAGCAAAACTCGAAACTAGATCATGCCATAAACTTTATTCTACTAGATCAAAATACTACTAATAGGATCGAACTAAGAAAAACGGTAAAGATAGGAGTTGTGATTGTGATACGATACCGGGGCACCTCCCCCAAGCTTGGCAGTTGCCAAGGGGAGTGCCCATACCCAGGTGATTATGTCTCCTTTGTTGGTGAAGAAGGTGGAGTTGTTGATGACGGATAGTCGCACATCGAGCGTAGAAGGTCTTCTAACTTGCGGATAATGCCCTTGAGTGCGATGATATGCTCCTTCAACAAAGTATTTTCACGTGTGAGATACTTATTTTGTACACGAGCCAACTCAATCATCTTGAAAGCTTCGATTTTTGTAGGGGTAAGAAGATTATGATCCAGTTGAAGGGTGTCTTCTGTTGCTGGAACTTAGTCCTCCATGGCCTTCTTGATCCCTTCATCCTTGTTGATCTCCATAGGTTCTTCTCTCTTCAGCTCTATCTTCATTAGCCAAGCCTCATTGCCCTCATGGTTGGAGGAGGAGGGAGACGACATAGTGCCTGGCCTTGCCCTGACAGAAAACAGCTCGAAACAAAGACATGAGATTTTTGCGTGATACGGGAGTCAAAACCCCCGGGAGATTATATAGTGAATTTTTACCGGCCAAAATACGTATCGTGCAAGAAAACGGAGTCCGGAAGGCACACGAGGAGCTCACGAGGTAGGGGGGCACGCCCTCCACCCTCGTGGGGCCCTCGTGTCCTTCCCGGACTACTACTTAATTTTCTATTTTTCTAAATATTCCAAAACGGAGAAATATTGCGTTAAAAATTGTTTTGGAGTCGGTTCACTTACCGTACCACATACCTATTCCTTTTCAGAGTCTAAAACGTTCTGGAAAGTGTCCCTTATGTATTCCTCCAGGGTTACGGTTTCAATAATATTGGTTTCAACATTTATGGGATTACCTGAGATATAATGTTTAATTCTCTGACCGTTTACCACCTTCGGATTTGTGCCTTCGAAGTTGTTGATTTTTATGGCACCGGAACGATAGACCTCCTCGATAACATAGGGGCCTTCCCATTTAGAGAGAAGTTTTCCTGCAAAAAATCTTAAACGAGAGTTGTATAGCAATACATAATCACCTACATTAAACTCACGCTTTTGTATCCTTTTGTCATGCCATCTTTTAACCTTTTTCTTTAAACAACTTAGCATTTTCATAAGCTTGGGTTCTCCATTCATCAAGAGAGCTAATATCAAATAACCTCTTTTCACCGGCAAGTTTAAAATCATAGTTGAGCTCTTTAATAGCCCAATATGCCTTATGTTCTAGTTCGAGAGGTAAGTGACATGCTTTTCCATATACCATTTTATACGGAGACATACCCATAGGATTTTTATATGCAGTTCTATAGGCCCATAATGCATCATCAAGTTTCTTGGACCAATTCTTTCTAGACCTATTGATAGTCTTTTGCAAAATTAATTTGAGTTCTCTATTACTCAATTATACTTGACCACTAGACTGTGGGTGATACGGAGATGCAATTCTATGATTGATGTCATATTTAGCAAGCATTTTACGGAAAGCACCATGAATAAAATGTGAACCACCATCAGTCATTAGATATCTAGGGACTCCAAACCTCGGAAAAATAACTTCTTTAAGCATTTTAATAGAAGTGTCATGATCAGCACTACTAGTTGGAATAGCTTCTACCCACTTAGTAACGTAATCAACGGCAACTAAAATATGTGTATATCCATTAGAGGCAGGAAAAGGTCCCATATAATCAAAGCCCCAAACATCAAATGGTTCAATAACAAGTGAATAATTCATAGGCATTTCTTGACGTCTACTAATATTACCAATTCTTTGACATTCATCACAATATAGGACAAACTTACGGGCATCCTTGAAGAGAGTAGGCCAATAAAAACCGGATTGCAATACCTTATGTGCAGTTCTATCTCCCGTGTGGTGTCCTCCATAAGTTTCGGAGTGGCACTTGCGTAGGATCTGTTCATGTTCATGCTCAGGTACACAACGTCTAATAACACCATCTACTCCTTCTTTATAAAGATGTGGGTCATCCCAAAAGTAATGTCTCAAATCATAGAAGAACTTTTTCTTTTGTTGGTATGTGAAGCTAGGTGGTATAAATTTAGCAAATATGTAATTATCATAATCAGCATACCAAGGGGTATTACGAGAAGTACTTATGACATTTAATTGTTCATCAGGAAAGCTATCATCAATAGGTAGTGGGTCATCAAGAACATTCTCTAACCTAGATAAGTTGTCTGCAACGGGGTTCTCAGCTCCTTTTCTATCAACAATATGCAAATCAAATTCTTGTAACAAGAGAACCCATATAATAAGTCTAGGTTTAGCATCTTTCTTCTCCATAAGATATTTAATAGCAGCATGATCAGCGTGGATAGTTACTTTAGAATCAACAATATAAGGTCTGAACTTATCACAAGCAAATACAACTGCTAAAAGTTCTTTTTCAGTAATAGCATAATTTCTTTGAGCATTGTCTAGAGTCTTACTAGCATAATGGAGAACATTTAATTTATTATCAACTCTTTTCCCTAGAACAACACCTACAACATAGTCGCTACCATCACACATAATTTCAAAGGGTAAATTCCAATCAGGTGGCTGAATAATAGGTGCAGAGACTAATGCTTTCTTAAGTATTTCAAATGCTTCTACACAATCATCATCAAATACAAATGGTATATCTTTTTGTAATAAATTAGTCAGAGGCCGAATTTTTTTTGAAAAGTCTTTAATGAACCTCCTATAAAATCCGGCATGACCAAGGAAACTTCTTATACCTTTGATGTCCTTGGGACATGGCATCTTTTCAATAGCATCAACCTTGGCTTTATCAACTTCGATACCTCTTTCAGAAACTTTATGCCCCAAGACAATACCCTCATTAACCATAAAGTGGCACTTTTCCCAATTCAAGACAAGATTAGTTTCTTCACATCTCTGCAAAACTCGATCAAGATTGCTCACGCAATCATCAAAAGAAGATCCATAGACGGAAAATTCGTCCATGGAAACCTCACAAATATTTTCACAAAAGTCAGAGAATATAGCCATCATGCATCTTTGAAAGGTAGAAGGTGCATTACATAAACCAAAAGGCATACGTCTATAAGCAAAAGTACCAAAAGGGCATGTAAAAGTAGTCTTTGATTGATCTTTAGCCGACACAGGTATTTGAGAGAAACCAGAATAACCATCTAGAAAGCAAAAATGTGTATGTTTGGACAATCTTTCTAGCATTTGATCGATAAAAGGTAAGGGGTAATGATCTTTCTTAGTAGCCTTATTTAATTTGCGGAAATCAATTACCATCCTATAACCTGTAATAATTCTTTGTGTAATCAATTCATCTTTATCATTAGGAACAACAGTAATACCTCCCTTCTTAGGGACACAATGAACAGGACTTACCCACAGACTATCAGCAACGGGATAAATTATACCTGCCTCCAGAAGCTTTAGTATTTCTTTTCTTACCACTTCTTTCATTTTAGGATTCAGACATCGTTGAGGATCACGAACTGGTTTGGCATCTGCTTCCAAATTTATTTTATGTTGACATAGAGTGGGACTAATGCCCTTAAGATCATCAAGAGTATACCTAATAGCAGCACGGTGCTTCTTCAGAGTTTTCAATAATCTTTCTTCTTCATGCTCTGAAGGTTAGCACTAATAATAACAGGTTATATTTTATTTTTCATCAAGATAAGCATATTTAGGATTATCAGGCAATGGTTTAAGCTCAAACACGGGATCACCCTTAGGTGGAGGGGGATCCCCTAGGATTTTAACAGGCAAATTGTGTTTCAGCATAGGTTCTTGTTTAAAGAATACTTCATCTATTTCCCTTCTTTCATTCATAAACATATCATTCTCATGGTCTAGCAAATATTGTTCTAAAGGATCACTAGGACGTACGGCAATAGAAGCAAGACCAATAATTTCATCCTTACTAGGCAATTCTTCTTCACGGTGTTGTTTACTAAATTTAGAGAAATTAAATTCATGAGTCATATCATCCAAGCCAATAGTAACAACATTCTTTTCGCAGTCTATCCTAGCATTAACTTGTTTAAGAAGGGTCTACCAAATATAATGGGACAAAAGCTATCTTGTGGGGAACTAAGAACAAGAAAATCAGCAGGATATTTAGTTTTCCCACACAAGACTTCAACATCTCTAACAATTCACATTGCTGAAATAGTATCTCTATTAGCAAGTTTAATTGTGACATCAATATCTTCTAACTCAGCAGGTGCAATTTCATGCTTGATTTCTTTATACAAGTCATAAGGTATAACACTAGCACTAGCACCCATATCACATAAGCCATGATAACAATGATCTCCTATTTTAACAGAAATAACAGGCACGCCTACCACAGATCTACATTTATCTTTAGCACAAGGTTTAGCAATTCTAGCAGTTTCACCGCAGAACTGAATAACATGCCCATCAATATTATCAGACAAGAGCTCTTTAACAATAGCAATATTAGGTTCAACTTTAACTTGCTCATGAGGTGTATATGTTTTAAGATTGCTTTTACGAACTATAGTTGAAGCTTTAGCATGATCCTTTATTCTAACAGGGAAAGGTGGTTTCTCAACATAAGAAGTAGGAACAATAGGATCATTATAAGTGATAGTCTTTTCTTCAACTTTAATAGGTGCAACTACTTTTACTTCTATGGGAGGATGATATTTAAACCACTTCTCCTTAGGGAGATCAACATAAGTAGCAAAAGATTCACAGAAAGAAGCTACTATCTCAGAATCAAGTCCATATTTAGTGCTAAACTTACAGAAAATATCGGTATCCATAAAAGATTTAACACAATCAAACTTAGGTGTCATACCTGACTCCTTACCATTGTCGAGGTCCCAATCTTCAGAGTTGCGTTTAATTCTATCCAATAAATCCCATTTGAATTCAATAGTCTTCATCATAAAAGAGCCATCACAAGAAGTATCGAGCATGGTGCGATTATTTTCAGAAAGCCGAGCATAAAAATTTTTAATAGTCATTTCTCTTGAGAGCTCATGATTGGGGCATGAATATAACATTGATTTAAGCCTCCCCCAAGCTTGAGCGATGCGTTCTCCTTCGCGATGCCAAAAATTATATATATAACTACGATCACGATGAACAAGATGCATAGGGTAATACTTTTGATGAAATTCCAATTTCAATCTTCTATAATTCCATGATCTCGTATCATCACATAGCCTATACCATACAAATGCGTCTCCCTTCAAAGATAAAGGGAAGAGCTTCTTCTTAGCAACATCATCGGGTATACCTGCAAGCTTAAATAATCCACAAACTTCATCCACATATATTAGGTGTTCATCAGGATGCTTTGTTCCATCTCCTGTAAAAGGATTAGCTAGCAGTTTTTCTATCATGCCCGAAGGATACTCATAAGGAATTTCATTTTCATATTCATTTTCAATAGGTTCGGTAGGTTGAGGAGCAACTCTTTGCTCTACCGGTCGGGGTGAATATACCCCGAACAAGCCCCTTAGAGGATTACTTTCCATAGTAACAAGTGACAGTAAATTTCAGCACACTATATAAATTTTTCCTTACCAAATTCCACCTACCAAAGGCGCTTCACTCCCCGGCAACGACTCCAGAAAAGAGTCTTGATGACCCACAAGTATAGGGCATCTATCGTAGTCCTTTCGATAAGTAAGAGTGTCGAACCCAACAAGGAGCAGAAGGAAATGATAAACGGTTTTCAGCAAGGTATTCTTTGCAAGTACTGAAATAAGTGGTAACAGATAGTTTTGTGATAAGATAATTTGTAACGAGCAACAAGTAACAAAAGTAAATAAAGTGCAGGAAGGTGGCCCAATCCTTTTTGTAGCAAAGGACAAGCCTGGACAAACTCTTATATAAGGAAAAGCGCTCCCGAGGACACATGGGAATATTGTCAAGCTAGTTTTCATCACGTTCATATGATTCGCGTTCGGTACTTTGATAATTTGACATGTGGGTGGACCGGTGCTTGGGTGCTGTTCTTACTTGAACAAGCATCCCACTTATGATTAACCTCTATTGCAAGCATCCGCAACTACAACAAAAGTATTAAGGTAAACCTAACCATAGCATGAAACATATGGATCCAAATCAGCCCCTTACGAAGCAACGCATAAACTAGGGTTTAAGCTTCTGTCACTCTAGCAACCCATCATCTACTTATTACTTCCCAATGCCTTCCTCTAGGCCCAAATAATGGTGAAGTGTTATGTAGTCGACGTTCACATAACACCACTAGAGGCTAGACAACATGCATCTCATGAAAATATCGAACGAATACCAAATTCACATGACTACTAATAGCAAGACTTCTCCCTTGTCCTCATGAACAAACCTAACTACTCACAAAGCATAAACATGTTCATAATCAGAGGGGTATTAATATGCATAAAGGATCTGAACATATGATCTTCCACCAATTAAACCAACTAGCATCAACTACAAGGAGTAATTAACACTACTAGCAACCTACTAGCACCAATCCCGGACTTGAAGACAAGAATCGGATACAAGAGATGAACTAGGGTTTTGAGATGAGATGGTGCTGATGAAGATGTTGATGGAGATTGCCCTCTCCCGATGAGAGGAGCGTTGGTGATGACGATGGAGATGATTTCCCCCTCCGGGAGGGAAGTTTCCCCGGCAGAACAGCTCTGCCGGAGCTCTAGATTGGATCCGCCAAGGTTCCGCCTCATGGCGGCGGAGTTTCGTCCCGAAAGGTTGCTTCTTATTTTTTTTCTTGATGAAAGACTTCATATAGGAGAAGATGGTCATCGGAGAGCTACCAGGGGGCCCATGAGGTAGGGGGCGCGCCGTAGGGGGGGGGGGCGCCCCCCACCCTCGTGAGCAGGGTGTGGGCCCCCTGGTCTTCATCTTTTGCGAGGATTTTTCATTATTTATTATAAGGTATTCCATGGAGTTTCAGGACTTTTGGAGTTGTGCAGAATAGGTCTCTAATATTTGCTCCTTTTCCAGCCCAGAGTTCCAGATGTCGGAATTCTCCCTCCTTATGTAAACCTTGTAAAATAAGAGAGAATAGCCATAAGTATTGTGACATAATGTGAAATAACAGCCCATAATGCAATAAATATCGATATAAAAGCATGATGCAAAATGGACGTATCAATGAGAATGCAGTTGATGGTGGTAACATTTAACAACTATTAGGAGCTGGTAGACAAGGCTCTTATGATTTAAGGGAAGCAGCAGCAGATTGAGAGCCGCAAGAGGAAGTATGGACAAGGAAAGTACAATTCTGGAGCTCAGCAGAAGCCTTGTTTCACCTCAAACTCGGGAGAATTTATTCATAACCATGGAGGCCATACCCACAATGGAGGTAGTTCGCATAACCACAGTGGCCCCAAGAATGGAAACGGGAATGGAGCAGGCAGCAATCAGAACCGCTCTAA
The DNA here is from genome assembly GCF_056163025.1 of Triticum urartu. Taxonomy (NCBI): domain Eukaryota; kingdom Viridiplantae; phylum Streptophyta; class Magnoliopsida; order Poales; family Poaceae; genus Triticum; species Triticum urartu. The sequence continues at coordinate 113,476,393 of NC_141876.1, forward strand.
CCCATCAATGCCTGCCAAGAAGGACCTGAGTCACATTACTTGTTTCATGTGCGGGTAGACTGGACACTATTCCAATGAGTGATCTGAAGCAAAGAATGGTAATGGCAATGGAAGCTCTGGGAAGAAGCCTAGCCCTTTCAGCAGGGGACAAGTGAACCACGTGAGCGTAGAGGAGGTTGAGGAGCAGCCAGATGCAGTTATCGGTAAGTTTTTGGTTAAGTCATTTACCACTCTCGTTCCTTTTGATACTTATGCATCACATTCATACATTTCAAGGGGATTTGTGAACAAGTTTAAGTTCCCAACCCTAGCCCTTAGGACACCTTTGCTAGTGAGCTCACCCGGTGCAGAGTATATGGCCAGCCGATGGTGCGATCGGTTACCCTTAACCATTGGTAGCCATGTTTTCCCCTCAGACCTTATAATTCTGGAGTCACAAGGATTGGATGTGATACTAGGAATGGATTGCTTATCAAAGTATGGAGGAAACATTGCCTGTGCTAGTAGGTCAATTCTACTCACCACCCCGGAGGGAAAAATCATTAAGTATGTATCCAGGCATGCTCCTAAGAGTATGATAACCCACAAGTATAGGGGATCGCAACAGTTTTCGAGGGTAGAGTATTCAACCCAAATTTATTGATTCGACACAAGGGGAGCCAAAGAATATTCTCAAGTATTAGCAGTTGAGTTGTCAAGTCAACCACACCGGAAACTTAATATCTGCAGCAAAGTGTTTAGTAGGAAAGTAATATGATAGTAGTGCTAATGGTTGTAAAAGGTAATGGTAGCAAAAGTAATATTTTTGGTATTTTGTAGTGATGATAACAATAGCAACGGAAAAGTAATTAAGCGAAGAACAATATATGGAAAGCTCATAGGCAATGGACCGGTGATGGATAATTATGCCGGATGCGGTTCATCATGTAACAGTCATAACCTAGGGTGACACAAAACTAGCTCCAGTTCATCAATGTAATGTAGGCATGTATTCCGAATATAGTCATACGTGCTTATGGAAAAGAACTTGCATGCCATCTTTTGTCCTACCCTCCCGTGGCAGCGGGGTCCTATTGGAAACTAAGGGATATTAAGGCCTCCTTTTAATAGAGTACCGGGACAAAGCATTAACACATAGTCAATACATGAACTCCTCAAACTACGATCATCACCGGTAAGTATCCCGATTATTGTCACTTCGGGGTTAACGAATCATAACACATAATAGGTGACTATAGACTTGCAAGATAGGATCAAGAACTCTGATATATTGATGAAAACGTAATAGGTTTAGATCTGAAATCATGGCACTCAGGCCCTAGTGACAAGCATTACGCATAGCAAAGTCATAGCAACATCAATCTCAGAGCATAGTGGATACTAGGGATCAAACCCTAACAAAACTAACTCGATTACATGATAAATCTCATCCAACCCATCACCGTCCAGCAAGCCTACGATGGAATTACTCATGCACGACGGTGAGCATCATGAAATTGGTGATGGAGGATGGTTGATGATGACGATGGCGACGGATTCCCCTCTCCGGAGCCCCGAACGGACTCCAGATCAGCCCTCCCGAGAGAGTTTAGGGCTTGGCGGCGGCTCCGTATCGTAAAACGCGATGAATCCTTCTCCCTGGTTTTTTTCTCCCCGAAAGTGAATATATGGAGTTCAGGTTGAGGTCGGTGGAGCGTCAGGGGGCGCGCCCAGGGGGGCAGGCGCGCCCCCCCACCCTCGTGGAAAGGTGGGGCACCCCCTGACGTGGATCTTCCTTTCAATATTTATTATATATTCCAAAATAATTCTCCGTTGAATTTCAGGTCATTCCGAGAACTTTTATTTCTGCACAAAAAATAACACCATGGCAATTCTGCTGAAAACATCGTCAGTCCGGGTTAGTTCCATTCAAATCATGCAAGTTAGAGTCCAAAACAAGGGCAAAAGTGTTTGGAGAAGTAGATACGACGAAGACGTATCAACTCCCCCAAGCTTAAACCTTTGCTTGTCCTCAAGCAATTCAGTTGATAAACTGAAAGTGATAAAGAAAAACTTTTAGAAACTCTGTTTGCTCTTGTTGTTGTAAATATGTAAAGCCAGCATTCAAGTTTTCAGCAAAGATTATGAACTAACCATATTCACAATAACAATTAGGTTTCATGTTTACTCATATCAATGGCATAATCAACTAGCGAGCAATAATAATAAATCTCAGATGACAACACTTTCTCAAAACAATCATGATATCATATAACAAGATGGTATCTCGCTAGCCCTTTCTGAGACCGCAGAACATAAATGCAGAGCACTTTTAAAGAGCAAGGACTGACTAGACATTGTAATTCATGGTAAAAGAGATCCAGTCAAGTCATACTCAATGTAAACTAACAGTAATGGATGCAAATGACAGCGGTGCTCTCCAACTGGTGCTTTTTAATAAGAGGATGATGACTCAACATAATAGTAAATAGATAGGCCCTTCGCAGAGGGAAGCACGGATTTGTAGAGGTGCCAGAGCTCGGTTTTGAAATAGATATGAATAATATTTTGAGCGGTATACTTTCATTGTCAACATAACAACCAATACATGGCGATATCTTCCGTGCTACACACATTATAGGCGGTTCCCAAACAGAATGGTAAATTTTATACTCCCCCTCCACCAACAAGCATCAATCCATGGTTTGCTCGAAACAACGAGTGCCTCCAACTAACAAGAGTCCCGGGGGAGTTTTGGTTGCAATTATTTTGATTTGCATAAAGTATGGGACTGGGCATCCCGGTGACCAGCCATTTTCTCGTGAGTGAGGAGCGGAGTCCACTCTTGAGAATAACCCGCCTAACATGGAAGATACGGACATCCCTAGTTGATACATGAGCTATTCGAGCATACAAAACAGGATATTTTTTGAAGGTTTAGAGTTTGGCACATACAAATTTACTTGGAACGGCAGGTAGATACCGTATATAGGTAGGTATGGTGGACTCATATGGAATAACTTTGGGGTTTATGGAATTGAATGCACAACCAGTATTCCCGCTTAGTATAGGTGAAGGCTAGCAGAAGACTGGGAAGCGACCAGCTAGAGAGCGACAACAGTCATGAACATGCATTAAAAATAATCAACACCGAATGCAAGCATGAGTAGGATATAATACACCATGAACATAAATATCGTAGAGGCTATGTTGTCATATTTACAAAAACAAGAGAGGTCGAGTTCATACCAACTTTTCTCATCTCAATAAGTTCATCATATAAACATCATTATTGCCTTTCACTTGCACGACTGAATAGTGTGGATAGTAATAATAGTGCATGTGCATTGGACTAAGCTGGAATCTACAAGCATTCAATTCAAGAGAGAAGACAAGGTAATATGGGCTCTTTGTCAGATCAATGATAATGCATATAAGAGCCACTTAACATTTTCATTATGGTCTTCTCCTATCGACCCCCAAAGAACACTAAAAGAAATAAAACTATTTACACGGGAAAGCTCCCAACAAGCAAAAGAAGAACGAGAAATCTTTTTGGGTTTTCTTTTTAATTACTACTACAAGCATGGAAAGTAAACTGATTAAAAGTTACAACTAATTTTTTTCTTAAGGTTTATTAAACACACAAGAAGAAAGCATAAAAAGTAAAATAAACTAGCATGGATGATACAATGAAAAAGTATGAGCACCGACAACTAGCAATGAGTGTGTGAACGTGAATGTAATGTCGGTGAGAAATACGTACTCCCCCAAGCTTAGGCTTTTGGCCTAAGTTGGTCTATGGCCACGGCTGGCCTGGCGGATATCCAAAGTAATAGTTGGGGTTGTACTGTGAAGAAGCCTTGGATTGCCACTGGTTGGCAATCATCACCGGATCCCACTGATAATCAAACTGTCGTGGAGGATCAAATTGTGATTCCGGCTCTGGCTCTGTAGGGTTCCGGTAGGCAAGAATGGCCTCCAAAGGAACAAGGTACTTGCCTGCAGATAAATCAAACAAGGAAGTACCAGGTAAGGTAATAGTCTCAGGATGATTTTTACCAAATATTAATTTGTACTTAAGCTCCTTTTCCCTATTCTTAACAATAAAATCATGTGCTACCATACTCTTATAATCTAAATAAACAGGAGGTAGCAATTTTTCTTCCTTCTCATAATGCCTAATAGGTATGTTAAAATGTGCAGCGAGGCGCGAGGCGAAGATGCCTCCAAGGACGAGGCCCTTAGTACGGTTAAGATTTAACCGCTTTGCAATAATAGCGCCCATGCTGAATGTGTCGTCACGAAATAAGGCATGGCACAAAATAACAATATCAGGGGCACTTAGGTTTCCACAGTTTCCGCGCCCAATTAAGCATCTACTAGCAAATATAGCAAAGTAACGTAGAACAGGAAAGTGTACGCTAGTAATTCGTGCGTCGGAAACCTTCCTCGTTTCCCCTACAGTAATGGTATCAATAAACCCATCCACATCGTCATGATGTGGTTCCTCTACGCTTCCCTCGAAAGGGATCAAACAAACCCGACAAAAATCATGAAGTGACATCTCCTTATGCTCATCATATAAATAAAATTCCACCGTAGGTGGTGAGCTACTAGCATGGACATGAAAGTTTTGCACAAAGATATTGGTGAGTAAGAGATATTGTTCGCGTTGGTCGTGGAGGAAGGCATCGAGGCCTGCATTCTCAGCCAATTCATGGAAATCATCATAAATACCGGCTGCTCTCAAGAAATTATCACAAGGCCATTCACACGGCCGAACTTCCGCGGTGCGAGGGAGATTATATTTGGGCCTCTTATCCTCCTCACTTTGCTTATCCTTCGAGCTTCGGCTCGATGAGCCCCTCAAAAATCTCTTCATCTTTTTCTGAAAATTTCAGAAAATTTTAGTAACTTCAAAATAAAAGTGAACCAAACTCAAAAAAATTGATTGCAACTACTCCTACAAGTGCCTAGAGGCAATATCATGCATCAAAACTACTTTTGACCACATAAATTTGACATGCAAGCTCAAGAACGGGGTCACCTAAGCAGCAAAAATATGCAATGAATAAAGCACTAGAACAAAAACTAATTGGACCATTGGAGGAGTCACATACCAAGGAACAATCCCCCAAAGCAGTTTTGTGAGAGGTGCTTTGAGCAAGGAGATCGAAAATGGCAGCAAAATGAGCTTGGACTCGGGTTTGAGCTGGTTAGTGGTGTTTGTGGGAGGAAGAAGGAGTGTGTGGTAGTTGGAATGAGTGGAGGGGAGCCACCATGGGCCCACGAGGCAGGGGGCGCGCCCAGGGGGTAGGGCGCACCCTCCAGCCTCGTGGCCAGGTGCTTGCTCCCCTGTTGTGTTCTCAGTGCCATATATTCTAAAATATTCTAGAAAAAACATATTTAATTTTCAGGGCATTTGGAGAACTTTTATTTTCAGGGTATTTTTCATTGCATTGATAATTCAGAAAATAGACAGAAATTACTATTTTGCTTTATTTAATATAAATATCAGAAAGTAAAAATAGGATACAGAGAGTTGGGTTTTCTAAATCCATCCATCTCATGCTCATCAAAAGGAATCCACCAACAAGGTTGATTAGGTGTTGTTAACAAACTCATTTCGAATAACATCGAAGCGGAGAATTTTCGAATAAAACTAGGTTACGTCAACGGGGATATGCATGTCCCCAACAACAAGAATATCATATTTCTTCTTGAGTAGGAAGAGGAAATTCAAAACCTCCAATAGTAATAGTTGAAAATTTTCCAATAGAATTGATACTATGGACTTGAGGTTGTTTCCTCGGAAAGTGTACCATATGCTCATTACCATTAACATGAAAAGTGACATTGCCTTTGGTGCAATCAATAACAGCCCCTACAGTATTCAAAAAGGGTCTTCCAAGCATAATAGAAATACTATCGTCCTCGGGAATATCAAGAATAACAAAGTCCGTTAAAATAGTAACGTTTGCAACCACAACAGGCACATCCTCACAAATACCGACAGGTATAGCAGTTGATTTATCAGCCATTTGCAAAGATATTTCTGTAGGTGTCAACTTATTCAAATCAAGTCTACGATATAAAGAGAGTGGCATAACACTAACACTGGCTCCAAGATCACATAAAGCAGTTTTAACATAGTTTCTTTTAATGGAGCATGGTATAGTTGGTATTCCTGGATCTCCTAGTTTCTTTGGTATTCCACCCTTAAAAGTATAATTAGCAAGCATGGTGGAAATTTCAGCTTCCGGTATCTTTCTTTTATTTGTAACAATTTCTTTCATACACTTAGCATAAGGATTCATTTTGAGCATATCAGTCAAATGCATACGCAAGAAAATAGGTCTAATCATTTCAGCAAAGCGCTCAAAATCCTCATCATCCTTTTTCTTGGATGGTCTAGGAGGAAGAGGCATGGGTTTCTGAACCCACGGTTCTCTTTCCTTATCATGCTTCCTAGCAACAAAGTCTTTCTTATCATAACGTTGATTCTTTGAATGTGGGTTATCAAGATCAACAGCAGGTTCAATCTCTACTTCATTTTCATTACTAGGTTGAGCATCAATATGAACATCATCATTAACATTATTACTAGGTTCATGTTCATTACCAGATTGTGTTTCAGCATCAGAAATAGAAATATCATTAGGATTCTCAGGTGTGTCAATAACAGGTTCACTAGAAGCATGCAAAGTCCTATCACTTTTCTTTTTCTTCCTCTTAGAAGGACTAGGTGCATCAATAATATTTCTGTGAGAATCTTGCTCAATTCTCTTAGGATGGCCCTCAGGATACAAAGGTTCCTGAGTCATTTTACCACCTCTAGTCATAACCCTAACAACATTATCATTTTTCTTACTATTTAATTCATTGAGGAAATCATTCTGAGCTTTAAGTACTTGTTCTACTTGAGTGGTAACCATAGAAGCATGTTTACTAATAAGTTTAAGTTCACCTTTAACATTAGCCATATAATCACCCAAGTGTTCAAGCATATCAGCATTGCATTTTAATTCTCTACCAAAATAAGCATTGAAGTTTTCTTGTTTAACCATAAAGTCATCAAACTCATCCAAGCATGGGCTAGCAAACTTAGTAAATGGGATTTCAGCTTTATCATATCTATAGAGAGAATGTACGTTTACTACCTGTGTCGGGTTACCAAGACCATGTATTTCTTCAACAGGCGGTAAATTAAGACCATGTATTTCTTCAATAGGAGGTAAATTCTTAACATCTTCAGCTTTAATACCTTTTTCCTTCATAGATTTCTTTGCCTCTTGCATATCTTCAGGACTGAGAAATAGGATACCCCTTTTCTTCGGAGTTGGCTTAGGAGTTGGTTCAGGAATTGGATCAGGAAGTGTCCAATTATTTTCATTAGTCAACATATTATTCAATAAAATTTCAGCTTCATCTGGCGTTCTTTCCCTGAAAACACAACCAGCATAACTATCCAGGTGGTCTCTGGAAGCACCGGTTAGTCCATTATAAAAGATATCAAGTATTTCATTTTTCTTAAGAGGATGATCAGGAAAAGCATTAAGTAATTGGAGAAGCCCCCCAAGCTTGCGGGAGACTCTCTTCTTCAATTTGCACAAAATTATATATTTCCCTTAAAGCATCTTGTTTCTTATGAGCGGGGAAATATTTAGCAGAGAAGTAATAAATCATATCCTAGGGACTATGCACACAACCAGGATCAAGATAATTAAACCATATCTTAACATCACCCTTTAATGAGAACGGAAATATCTTAAGGATAAAAATAATAGCGAGATTTCACATCATTAGTGAACAGGGTGGCTATACCATTTAATTTAGTAAGATGTGCCACAACAGTTTCAGATTCATAGCCATAGAAAGGATCAGATTCAACTAAAGTAATTATATTAGGATCAACAAACAAATCATAATCCTTATCAGTAACAAAGATAGGTAAAGTAGCATAAGCAGGATCATATTTCATTCTAGCATTCAGAGTTTTTTTTGTTTTAGCTTAGCTAATAATTTATTAAGATCACTCCTATCATTGCAAGCAAGAAAGTCTCTAGCAGTTTCTTCTTCCATAACATAGCCCTCGGGCACAACAAGTAATTCATATCTAGGGGGAGAGTCTTCATCATCACTTTCATCAATATTATCAGTTTCAATAATTTCATTCTCTCTAGCCCTAGAAAGTTGTTCATCAAGAAATTCACCAAGTGACATAGTAGTATCAAGCATAGAAGTAGTTTCATCATAAGTATCATGCATAGCAGAAGTGACATCATCAATAACATGCGACATATCAGAATTAATAGCAGAAGCAGGTATAGGTGTCGCAAGCTTACTCAAAACAGAAGGTGAATCAAGTGCAGAGCTAGATGGTAGTTCCTTACCTCCCCTCGTAGTTGAGGGATAAATTTTTGTCTTAGCGTCTTTCAAGTTCTTCATGGTGATAAGCAGATATAAATCCCAAGTGACTCAAAGAATAGAGCTATGCTCCACAGCAATGGCGCCAGAAAATAGTCTTGATAACCCACAAGTATAGGGGATCGCAACAGTTTTCGAGGGTAGAGTATTCAGCCCAAATTTATTCATTCGACACAAGGGGAGCCAAAGAATATTCTCAAGTATTAGCAGCTGAGTTGTCAATTCAACCACACCTGAAACTTAATATATGCAGCAAAGTGTTTAGTAGCAAAGTAATATGATAGTAGTGGTAGAGGTGGTAAAAGGTAACCGTAGCAAAAGTAATATTTTTGATATTTTGTAGTGATGATTACAATAGCAACGGAAAAGTAGATAAGCGAAGAACAATATATGGAAAGCTCGTAGGCAATGGATCGGTGATGGAGAATTATGCCGGATGCGGTTCATCATGTAACAGTCATAACCTAGGGTGACACAGAACTAGCTCCAGTTCATCAATGTAATGTAGGCATGTATTCCGAATATAGTCATACGTGCTTATGGAAAAGAACATGCATGCCATATTTTGTCCTACCCTCCCCTGGCAGCGGGGTCTTATTGGAAACTAAGGGATATTAAGGCCTCCTTTTAATAGAGTACCGGAACAAAGCATTAAAACATAGTGAATACATGAACTCCTCAAACTACGGTCATCACCGGTAAGTATCCTGATTATTGTCACTTCGGGGTTAACGGATCATAACACATAATAGGTGACTATTGACTTGCAAGATAGGATCAAGAACTCTCATATATTGATGAAAACATAATAGGTTCAGATATGAAATAATGGCACTCGGGCCCTAGTGACAAGCATTAAGCATAGCAAAGTCATAGCAACATCAATCTCAGAACATAGTGGATACTAGGGATCAAACCCTAACAAAACTAACTCGATTGCATGATAAATCTCATCCAACCCATCACCGTCCAGCAAGCCTATGATGGAATTACTCACGCACGGCAGTGAGCATCATGAAATTGGTGATGGAGGATGGTTGATGATGGCGATGGCGACGGATTCGCCTCTCTGGAGCCCCGAACGGACTCTAGATCAGCCCTCCCGAGAGAGTTTAGGGCTTGGTGGCGGCTCCGCATCGTAGAATGTGATGAATCCTTCTCCCTGGTTTTTCTTTCCCCGAAAGTGAATATATGGAGTCCAGGTTGAGGTCGGTGGAGCGTCAGGGGGCCCACGAGGCAGGGGGCGCGCCCAGGGGGCAGGCATGCCCCCCACCCTCGTGGACAGGTGGGGCACCCCCTGACGTGGATCTTCCTTCCAATATTTATTATATATTCCAAAATAATTCTTCGTTGATTTTCAGGTCATTCCGAGAACTTTTATTTCTGGACAAAAATAACACCATGGCAATTCTGCTGAAAATAGCGTCAGTCTGGGTTAGTTCCATTCAAATCATGCAAGTTAGAGTCCAAAACAAGGGCAAAAGTGTTTGGAGAAGTAGATACGACGGAGACATATCAACTCCCCCAAGCTTAAACCTTTGCCTGTCCTCAAGAAATTCAGTTGATAAGCTGAAAGTGATAAAGAAAAACTTTTAGAAACTCTGTTTGCTCTTGTTGTTGTAAATATGTAAAGCCAGCATTCAAGTTTTCAGCAAAGATTATGAACTAACCATATTCACAATAACATTTAGGTCTCACGTTTACTCATATCAATGGCATAATCAACTAGCGAGCAATAATAATAAATCTCGGATGACAACACTTTCTTAAAACAATCATGATATGATATAACAAGATGGTATCTCGCTAGCCCTTTCTGAGACCACAAAACATAAATGCAGAGCACTTTTAAAGATCAAGGACTGACTAGCCATTGTAATTCATGGTAAAAGAGATCCAGTTAAGTCATACTCAATGTAAACTAACAGTAATGGATGCAAATGACAGCGGTGCTCTCCAACTGGTGCTTTTTAATAAGAGGATGATGACTCAACATAAAAGTAAATAGATAGGCCCTTCACAGAGGGAAGCAGGGATTTGTAGAGGTGCCAGAGCTCGGTTTTGAAATAGAGGTGAATAATGTTTTGAGCGGTATACTTTCATTGTCAACATAACAACCAAGAGATGGCGATATCTTCCATGCTACACACATTATAGGCGGTTCCCAAACAGAATGGTAAAGTTTATACTCCCCCTCCACCAACAAGCATCATTCATGGCTTGCTCGAAACAACGAGTGCCTCCAACTAACAAGAGTTCCGGAGGAGTTTTGTTTGCAATTATTTTGATTTGATTTGCATAAAGCATGGGACTGGGCATCCCAGTGACCAGCCATTTTCTCGTGAGTGAGGAGCGGAGTCCACTCCTCTTGAGAATAACCCGCCTAACAGGGAAGATACGGACATCCCTAGTTGATACATGAGCTATTCGAGCATACAAAACAGGATATTGATTTGAAGTTTTAGAGTTTGGCACATACAAATTTACTTGGAATGGCAGGTATTTACCGTATATAGGTAGGTTTGGTGGACTCATATGGAATAACTTTGGGGTTTATGGAATTGGATGCACAACCAGTATTCCCGCTTAGTACAGGTGAAGGCTAGCAGAAGACTGGGAAGCGACCAGCTAGAGAGCGACAACAGTCATGAACATGCATTAAAATTAATCAACACTGAATGCAAGCATGAGTAGGATATAATACACCATGAACATAAATATCATAGAGGCTATGTTGATTTTGTTTCAACTACATGCGTGAACATGTGCCAAGTCAAGCCACTCGAATCATTCAAAAGAGGATACCACCCTATCATACCACATCACAACCATTTTAATAGCATGTTGGCATGCAAGGTAAACCATTATAAGCTCCTAGATAATGAAGCATGGCATAAGCAGCTATAATCTCTAATTGTCATTGCAAGCATGTTTATTCGTAATAGGCTGAATCAAAAACGATGAACTAATCATATTTACAAAAACAAGAGAGGTCGAGTTCATACCAGCTTTTCTCATCTCAATAAGTTCATCATATAAACATCATTATTGCCTTTCACTTGCACGACCGAATAGTGTGGATAATAATAATAGTGCACGTGCATTGGACTAAGCTGGAATCTGCAAGCATTCAATTCAAGAGAGAAGACAAGTTAATATGGGCTCTTTGTTAGATCATCGATAATGCATATAAGAGCCACTTAACATTTTCATTATGGTCTTCTCCTATCGACCCCCAAAGAACAAGAAAAGAAATAAAACTATTTACACGGGAAAGCTCCCAACAAGCAAAAGAAGAACGAGAAATCTTTTTGGGTTTTCTTTTTAATTACTACCACAAGCATGGAAAGTAAACTGATTAAAAGTTACAACTATTTTTTTTGTTTTTCTTAAGGTTTATTAAACACACAAGAAGAAAGCATAAAAAGGAAAATAAACTAGCATGGATGATACAATGTAAAAGTATGAGCACCAACAACTAGCAATGAGTGTGTGAATGTGAATGTAATGTCGGTGAGAAATACGTACTCCCCCAAGCTTAGGCTTTTGGCCTAAGTTGGTCTATGGCCACGGCTGGCCTGGCGGATATCCAAAGTAATAGTTGGGGTCGTACTGTGAAGAAGCCTCGGATTGCCACTGGTTGGCAATGACCTCCGGATCCCACTGATGATCAGACTGTCTTGGAGGATCAAATTGTGATTCCGGCTCTGGCTCTGTAGGGTTCCGGTAGGCATGAATGGCCTCCAAAGGAACAAGGTACTTGCCTGTAGATAAATCAAACAAGGAAGGAGCAGGCAAGGTAATAGTCTCGGGATGATTTTTACCAAATATTAATTTGTACTTAAGCCCCTTTTCCCTATTCTTAACAAAAAAATCATGTGCTACCATACTCTTATAATCTAAATAAGCAGGAGGCAACAACTTTTCTTCCTTCTCATAATGCCTAATAGGTATGTTAAAATGTGCAGCGAGGCACGAGGCGAAGATGCCTCCAAGGACGAGGCCCTTAGTATGGTTAAGATTTAACCGCTTTGCAATAATAGCGCCCATGCTGAATGTGTCATCACGAAATAAGGCATGGCACAAAATAACAATATCAGGGGCACTTAGGTTTCCACAGTTTTTGCGCCCAATTAAGCATCTACTAGCAAATATAGCAAAGTAACGTAGAACAGGAAAGTGTATGCTAGTAATTCGTGCGTTGGAAACCTTCCTCGTTTCCCCTACATTAATGGTATCAATAAACCCATCCACATCATCATGATGTGGTTCCTCTACGCTTCCCTCGAAAGGGATCAAACAAACCCGACAAAAATCATGAAGTGACATCTCCTTATGCTCATCATATAAATAAAATTCCACCGTAGGTGGTGAGCTACTAGCATGGAAATGAAAGTTTTGCACAAAGATATTGGTGAGTAAGAGATATTGTTCGCATTGGTCGTGGAGGAAGGCGTCGAGGCCTGCATTCTCAGCCAATTCATAGAAATCATCATAAATCCCGGCTGCTCTCAAGAAATTATCACAAGGCCATTCACACGGCCGAACTTCCGCGGTGCGAGGGAGATTATATTTGGGCCTCTTATCCTCCTCACTTTGCTTATCCTTCGAGCTTCGGCTCGATGAGCCCCTCAAAAATCTCTTCATCTTTTTCTGAAAATTTCAGAAATTTTTAGTAACTTCAAAATAAAAGTGAACCAAACTCAACAAAATTGATAGCAACTACTCTTACAAGTGCCTAGAGGCAATATCATGCATCAAAACTACTTTTGACCACATAAATTTGACATGCAAGCTCAAGAACAGGGTCACCTAAGCAGCAAAAATATGCAATGAATAAAGCACTAGAACAAAAACTAATTGGACCATTGGAGGAGTCACATACCAAGGAACAATCCCCCAAAGCAGTTTTGTGAGAGAGTAAGGAGATCGAAAATGGCAGCAAAATGAGCTTAGACTTGGGTTTGAGCTGGTTAGTGGTGTTTGTGGGAGGAAGAAGGAGTGTGTGGTAGTTGGAATGAGTGGAGGGGAGCCACCGTGGGCCCATGAGGCAGGGGGCACGCCCAGGGGGTAGGGCGCGCCCTCCACCCTCGTGTCCAGGTGCTTGCTCCCCCTGCTGTGTTCTCAGTGCCAGATATTCTAAAATATTCTAGAAAAAACATATTTAATTTTCAGGGCACTTGGAGAACTTTTATTTTCAGGGTATTTTTTATTGCATTGATAATTCAGAAAACAGATAGAAATTACTATTTTTGCTTTATTTAATATAAATAACAGAAAGTAAAAAGAGGGTACAGAGAGTTGTGTTTTCTAAATTCGTCCATCTCATGCTCATCAAAAGGAATCCACTAATAAGGTTGATCAGGTCTTGTTAACAAACTCATTCCGAATAACATCGAACCGGAGAATTTTCGAATAATACTAGGTTACCTCAATGGGGATATGCATGTCCCCAACAATAAGAATATCATATTTCTTCTTGACAGTAGGAAGAGGAAATTCAAAACCTCCAATAGTAATAGTTGAAAATTTTCCAATAGAATTGATACTATGGACTTGAGGTTGTTTCCTCGGAAAGTGTACCGTATGCTCATTACCATTAACATGAAAAGTGACATTGCCTTTGGTGCAATCCATAACAGCCCCTGCAGTATTCAAAAAGTATCTTCCAAGAATAATAGACATACTATCATCCTCGGGAATATCAAGAATAACAAAGTCCGTTAAAATAGTAACGTTTGCAACCACAACAGGCACATCCTCACAAATACCGACAGGTATAGCAGTTGATTTATCAGCCATTTGCAAAGATATTTCAGTAGGTGTCAACTTATTCAAATCAAGTCTACGATATAAAGAGAGTGGCATAACACTAACACCGGCTCCAAGATCACATAAAGCAGTTTTAACATAGTTTCTTTTAATGGAGCATGGTATAGTTGGTACTCCTGGATCTCCTAGTTTCTTTGGTATTCCACCCTTAAAAGTATAATTAGCAAGCATGGTGGAAATTCCAGCTTCCGGTATCTTTCTTTTATTTGTAACAATTTCTTTCATATACTTAGCATAATGATTCATTTTGAGCATATCAGTCAAATGCATACGCAAGAAAATAGGTCTAATCATTTCAGCAAAGCGCACAAAATCCTCATCATCCTTTGCCTTGGATGGTTTAGGAGGAAAAGGCATGGGTTTATGAACCCATGGTTCTCTTTCCTTACCGTGCTTCCAAGCAACAATGTCTTTCTTATCATAACGTTGATTCTTTGATTGTGGGTTATCAAGATCAACAGCAGGTTCAGTCTGTACTTCATTGTCATTACTAGGTTGAGCATCAATATGAACATCATCATTAACATTATTACTAGGTTCATGTTCATTACCAGATTGTGTTTCAGCATCAGAAATAGAAATATCATTAGGATTCTTAGGTGTGTCAATAACAGGTTCACTAGAAGCATGCAAAGTCCTATCACTTTTCTTTTTCTTCCTCTTAGAAGGACTAGGTGCATCAATAATATTTCTGTGAGAATCTTGCTCAATTCTCTTAGGATGGCCCTCAGGATACAAAGGTTCCTGAGTCATTTTACCACCTCTAGTCATAACTCTAACAACATTATCATTTTTCTTACTATTTAATTCATTGAGCAAGTCATTCTGAGCTTTAAGTACTTGTTCTACTTGAGTGGCAACCATAGAAGCATGTTTACTAATAAGTTTAAGTTCACCTTTAACATTAGCCATATAATCACCCAAGTGTTCAAGCATATCAACATTGCATTTTAATTCTCTACCAAAATAAGCATTGAAGTTTTCTTGTTTAACCATAAAGTCATCAAACTCATCCAAGCATGGGCTAGCAAACTTAGTAAATGGGATTTCAGCTTTATCATATCTATAGAGAGAATTTACCTTTACTACCTATGTCAGGTTATCAAGACCATGTATTTCTTCAACAGGCGGTAAATTAAGACCATGTATTTCTTCAATAGGAGGTAAATTCTTAACATCTTCAGCTTTAATACCTTTTTCCTTCATAGATTTCTTTGCCTCTTGCATATCTTCAGGACTGAGAAATAGAATACCCCTTTTCTTCGGAGTTGGCTTAGGAGTTGGTTCAGGAATTGGATCAGGAAGTGTCCAATTATTTTCATTAGTCAACATATTATTCAATAAAATTTCAGCTTCATTTGGTGTTCTTTCCCTGAAAACACAACCAACACAACTATCCAGGTGGTCTCTGGAAGCACCGGTTATTCCATTATAAAAGATATCAAGCATTTCATTTTTCTTAAGAGGATGATCAGGCAAAGAATTAGTAATTGGAGAAGCCTCCCCCAAGCTTGTGGGAGACTCTCTTCTTCAATTTGCACAAAATTATATATTTCCCTTAAAGCAGCTTGTTTCTTATGAGCGGGGAAATATTTAGTAGAGAAGTAATAAATCATATCCTAGGACTACGCACACAACCAGGATCAAGAGAATTAAACCATATCTTAGCATCACCCTTTAATGAGAACGGAAATATCTTAAGGATATAATAATAGTGAGTTTTCTCATCATCAGTGAACAGGGTGGCTATACCATTTAATTTAGTAAGATGTGCCACAGCAGTTTCAGATTCATAGCGACAAAAAGGATCAGATTCAACTAAAGTAATTATCTCAGGATCAACAGATAAGTCATAATCCTTATCAGTAACAAAGATAGGTGAAGTAGCATAAGCAGGATCATATTTCATTCTAGCATTCAGAGTTTTTTGTTTCAGCTTAGCTAATAATTTCTTAAGATCACTCCTATCATTGCAAGCAAGAAAGTCTCTAGCAGTTTCTTCATCCATAACATAGCCCTCAATCACAACAGGTAATTCGTATCTAGGGGGAGAGTCTTCATCATCACTTTCATCAATATTATCAGTTTCAATAATTTCATTCTCTCTAGCCCTAGCAAGTTGTTCATCAAGAAATTCACCAAGTGGCACAGTAGTATCAAGCATAGAAGTAGTTTCATCATAAGTATCATGCATAGCAGAAGTGGCATCATCAATGACATGCGACATATCAGAATTGATAGCAGAAGCGGGTATAGGTGTCACAAGCTTACTCAAAACAGGAGGTGAATCAAGTGCAGAGCTAGATGGCAGTTCCTTACCTCCCCTCGTAGTTGAGGGATAAATTTTGTGTTAGCGTCTTTCAAGTTCTTCATAGTGATAAGCAGATATAAATCCCAAGTGACTCAAAGAATAGAGCTATGCTCCGCGGCAACGGCACCAGAAAATAGTCTTGATAACCCACAAGTATAGGGGATCGCAACAGTTTTCAAGGGTAGAGTATTCAACCCAAATTTATTGATTCGACACAAGGGGAGCCAAAGAATATTCTCAAGTATTAGCAACTGAGTTGTCAATTCAACCACACCTGAAACTTAATATCTGCACTGAAGTGTTTAGTAGAAAAGTAATATGATAGTAGTGGTAATGGTGGTAAAAGGTAACAGTAGCAAAAGTAATATTTTTGGTATTTTGTAGTGATGATAAACATAGCAACGGAAAAGTAAATAAGCGAAGAACAATATATGAAAAGCTCGTAGGAAATGGATATGTGATGGAGAATTATGCCGGATGCGGTTCATCATGTAACAATCATAACCTAGGGTGACACAGAACTAGCTCCAATTCATCAATGTAATGTAGGCATGTATTCCGAATATAGTCATACGTGCTTATGGAAAAGAACTTGCATGCCATCTTTTGTCCTACCCTCCCGTGGCAGCGGGGTCCTATTGGAAACTAAGGGATATTAAGGCCTCCTTTTAATAGAGTACCGGAACAAAGCATTAACACATAGCGAATACATGAACTCCTCAAACTACGGTCATCACCGGTAAGTATCCCGATTATTGTCACTTCGGGGTTAACAGATCATAACACATAATAGGTGACTATAGACTTGCAAGATAGGATCAAGAGCTCTCATATATTGATGAAAACATAATAGGTTCAGATCTGACATCATGGCACTCGGGCCCTAGTTACAAGCATTAAGCATAGCAAAGTCATAGCAACATCAATCTCCGAACATATTGGATACTAGGGATCAAACCCTAACAAAACTAACTCGATTACATGATAAATCTCATCCAACCCTTCACCGTCTAGCAAGCCTACGATGGAATTACTCACTCACGGCGGTGAGCATCATGAAATTGGTGATGGAGGATGGTTGATGATGACGATGGCGACAGATTCCCCTCTCCGGAGCCCCGAACGGACTCCAGATCAGCCCTCCCAAGAGAGTTTAGGGCTTGGCGGTGGCTCCGTATCGTAAAACGCGATGAATCCTTCTCCCTGGTTTTTTTCTCCCTGAAAATGAATATATGGAGTCCAAGTTGAGGTCGGTGGAGCGTCATGGGGCCTACGAGGCAGGGGGCACGCCCAGGGGGGCAGGCGCGCCCCCACCCTCGTGGACAGGTGGGGCACCCCCTGACGTGGATCTTCCTTCCAATATTTATTATATATTCCAAAATAATTCTCCATTGATTTTCAGGTCATTCCGAGAACTTTTATTTCTGCACAAAAATAACACCATGGCAATTCTGCTGAAAACAGCGTCAGTCCGGGTTAGTTCCATTCAAATCATGCGAGTTAGAGTCCAAAACAAGGGCAAAAGTGTTTGGAAAAGTAGACACGACAAAGACGTATCAGAGTACTCACGTAAATTCCCTCATGGGAGTTGTTCAGGAAGAAGTGCCCGTAGTGAAGGATTACCCAGATGTATTTCCAGAGGAATTACCAGGCATACTGCCAGATCGTGATATTGAGTTTTTGATAGAGCTGTTGCCAGGCACTGGACCGATATCGAAGAGGCCATACCGGATGCTCGTGAATTATCTGGAGGAGATTAAGAAGCAGATCAAGGAGTTATTGGAGAAAGGTTACATTCGACGAAGTTCATCACCATGGGGAGCCCCAGTGCTCTTGGTTGAGAAGAAGGATAAATCTCTGAGAATGGTTGTTGATTATCGCGCATTGAATGAAGTGATGATCAAGAACAAGTACCCACTGCCGATGATCAATGATTTGCTTCATTAGTTGCAAGGAGCTAAAGTATTTTCCAAGATCGATTTACGATCAAGATACCACCAGCTGAAGATTCGAGAACAGGATATACCTAACACAGCTTTCACCACACGGTACGGGTTAAATGAGTATACGGTTATGTCATTTGGACTGACTAATGCCCCTGCCTATTTCATGAGCATGATGAACAAAGTATTTATGGAGTTCTTGGATAAGTTTGTCGTGGTGTTCATTGATGATATCTTGGTATACTCGAAGAATGAAGAGGAGCATAAGGAGCATTTGCGTTTAGTTCTCGAGAAGCTCAGGGAACATCAGTTATACGCCAAGTTCAGCAAATGTGAGTTTTGGTTGAAGGAAGTTGGATTCCTTGGACATGTTATATCAGGAGAAGGTATAACAGTAGACCCTACTAAGGTTCAGTCAGTCAGTGAGTGATTGGCACCCACCTCAGTTGGAGAGATCCGCAATTTTCTAGGACTCACGGGATACTATCGTAGATTTATTGAGAATTTCTCCAAGATTGCGAAGCCTATGACGACATTGTTGAAGAAGGACACCAAGTTCCATTGGACTAAAGAATGTGAGGCAAGTTTTCAGGAGTTGAAGAAACGTTTGACTACAGCCACAGTGTTGATTCTGCCAGATATACGTAAGGATTTCCAAGTGTATTGCGACGCGTCTCGCTTAGGACTTGGAAGTGTACTTATGCAAGACGGAAGAGTTGTTTCGTATGTCTCACGACAGCTTCGACCGCATGAATTAAATTATGCCATGCATGATTTGGAGTTAGCAGCCGTAGTGCATGCACTCAAAACCTGGAGACATTTTCTTATTGGGAACCATTGTGATGTGTACACGGATCATAAGAGTTTGAAGTACATTTTCACACAGAAGGAACTGAATCTCGGGCAGAGGAGATGGTTGGAGCTTATAAAGGATTATGATATGAAGCTGCACTATCATCAAGGAAAGGCCAATGCGGTAGCAGACGCTTTGAGCCGAAAGAGTTACGCTAATACCTTAGTAACAGGAGGTTTGCCAAAGGAGTTAGCCGACGATCTCAGGGAACTCTGTTTGGAGATTGTTCCTAGAGGTTTTGTTGTAGCGATGGAAGTTCAATCTACATTGTTGGGAAAGATTCGTGAAGCTCAGAAGGATGACAAGGAAATTGCTGAAATAAAGGAGAAGCTGAGTGAAGGAAAAGCCAAAGGTGTTCGTGAGGACGAGCACGACACCTTGTGGTTTGAGGACCGTGTTTACGTGCCCAATAATGCGGAGATCAGGAAGTTGATACTTCAGGAGGCTCACGACTCGCCATACTCGATACACCCCGGAAACACCAAGATGTATTTGGATTTGAAGGAGCGTTTCTGGTGGACGGGTATGAAGAAGGACATTGCCGACTATGTAGCCGTATGTGATGTATGTCAGAGAGTGAAGGCAGAACATCAGAAGCCAGCGGGATTACTGCAGCCTATGTCGATACCCGAATGGAAGTGGGATAAGCTTGGCATGGATTTTATCACCGGATTACCCAGGAGCAGATCGGGATACGATTCTATCTGGGTAGTAGTGGATCGCTTGACCAAAGTGCCTCACTTTATCCCAGTGAAAACCACCTATACCAATGCGAAGTTGGCCAAGATATACATGACCAGGATCGTATGTTTGCATCGAGTTCCGAGGACTACTATATCATATAGAGGAACACAGTTTACTTCAAAGTTTTGGCACCAGCTGCACCAGACTTTGGTACCAGGCTAGAGTTCAGTACAACTTTTCATCCGCAGACAGATGGACAGACCGAGAGAGTCAATCAGATTCTGGAGGACATGTTGAGAGCTTGTGCGCAAGATTATGGATCTAGTTGGGATGATAATTTGCCTACGCGAAGTTCTCATACAACAACAGCTACCAAGCCAGTTTGAAGATGGAACCTTTCGAAGCCTTGTATGGAAGGAGGTGCAGAACACCGTTGATGTGGGTTGAAGTTGGAGACCGTCAGTTGTTTGGACCGGATTTGATTAAATAGTCAGAAGAGAAGGTTAAGCTGATTTGAGATAGACTGAAGGTAGCTCAGTCCAAGCAGAAGAGTTATGCAGATTCAAAACATAAGGAGGTAGTCTATGAAATCGGAGACAGAGCATATCTCCATGTGTCACCACTACGAGGAGTTAAACGTTTTGGAGTTAAGGGAAAGTTAGCCCCGAGATTTGTAGGACCGTATAGTATTTTGGAACGCATGGGAGAGGTTTCCTACAAGTTGGAGTTACCCGAAGGACTGTCAGGAGTTCATGATGTGTTTCACGTTTCCCAGTTGAAGAAGTGCCATGCAGAGATGGCCGATATACCCCTGAGAGATACAGTACCCTTGAAAGCAATTCAGTTGGATTGTGATTTGACATATGAGGAGAAACATGTTAAGATTCTCGAGGTTGCCAGCCGAGTTACTCGCAGCAAGGTTATCAAGTTCTGCAAAGTTTAGTGGAACCACCATACCGAGGATGAAGCCACCTGGGAACGAGAGGATGATCTACGCAAAGACCACCCACAACTATTTTCTAGCCAACCCGAATCTTGAGGACAAGATTCATCTTAAGGGGGGTAGGTTTGTAACATCCTAAATTTTCAATTTGGAATGTTATACATAGGTCATTTATGCATATCATATTCTATTGCCCTTCGTTTCGCGATCCTTGAAATTCTAAGCAACTCAAGGACCCACAGAGAGAGTTGGGGATTTCACGTTTCTCATATTTGAAAATTTATCAAATATCGAAACAAGGATCACTTTGGTTTTAATTGTTTTTCTCTCCAAAAATATTCATATTAAAATATATGAGAGGAGATAATATGACTTCTCCAAAATAAAAGGAATATTGGAGGGAAAATATTAAAATCAAATAAACAATTTTATTTGGACTTTATTGCTATTTTATTTGAATTAGAAAAATATGCATTTTCCAAAAATTGCATTTTAGGCCAAGAAAATGTTCACTTTGTTCTAAATATTCTATTTAGACGATGAAAATTTGTTTTGGTATTTTTAGATTTTTATTTTATTTTCTAGGATTTTATTTCAGCGAAATCCCACGCGCTGCGTCACCCCGACCCCGAGCGGGAGTCCGCCGCCCGTACGCCACCTCGCCGTGGCCGACTCCGCCTCGCCTCGCCCCGCCGCCTTGCCCCCTCCCCCATGCCACCACCTCCCCTCCCCTCTTAAATACCAACGCTGCCGCCCCCTTGCCCCACATCGCCGCGCCGCCCCGCAGCCGCACCGCTGCCGCCTTCTCCCACCGCCGCCGCGCTACTCCGCCACCGCCGCGTTGCCCCACGCCGCCCTGTGCCACTCCGCCGCCACCGCGCCGCTTCACCACCGCCCCGCCCCGCCGGAGCTGCCGCTCGCCGGATCCGCCGCTGCCGGTCTTTTCCGGCTAAACGGTAGAACCGTTCGTTTTTTATAAAACCGTAGATTCGTTTTCTTAGAATCGGTTCGGTTTTTCTCGGTTTAGTTGTTTAGCGGACGTTCGTCCATACATTCGATTTTAACGAACGTTGTTCGTCAGTTAGCCGCAGTCAGCGAACTTTCGTTCGTTAGCCTGTTCGTTTCGGTTTTTTTTTCAGGGTTTTTACGCGATTATTTTTTATCGTGATTTCTGCCCTGATCTTCGTTTTAGTTTATCTTTTTGCTCGTTTATCCAAATCAGGTGAAACAAGCACCTAGATCTTTGTCTTGAAGCCCTCTTTCTGTTTAACCAACTTGAACAAGATTTTGGTACTGTAAAATTTGACTTTAGTCCACATTAGTAAATGTATCTTGTTTCTTTCGTAGTTTGAGTTTCGTTGCTCCGTTTGATTTATTCTTTTTGCAAACCAAAGTTCTTCAGTTGAACTTTCTGGTTAGATCTTCTTATTTGAGTTTTACCCGTGCATCTTAGCTTGATTGCTTATGTATGTTATTGTTTGTTTCCGATAGAATTACCGGAGTGCGAAGCGTGCTACTATGAGTCACTAGGTTTTGTGGATCGTCAGCAAGGAAAGTAACACTTTGATCATACCCCTTTATTACCCAGTTTTTATGCATTAGATACAACCCTCAAACATTGCATGAGTAGGATCTCTTAACATGTGGGTTTTGGGAAGTAGATGTTGAGGTAGAACCTATTGCCCTTTTATTATCAAACCCTAGGAGTTACTTCTACGCTATGCTTATATTGCCATGCTATGCTCGTAGACGTGGATTGGGTTTGAGTCTATCCAGGACAGATGTGAGATTGTTAATTAATGGTTAACTTAAGGTGGCTACTTAAATACACATCTGGGTGGACTGGTTGCGGGCACCTGGAGAATCCAGTGTTGTCCTAGGATATCCCGGAGTACCCGTGTGATCATCCTATGGTTCGCCACCCAGGCTCAAAGGGATCATAAGATTATTCATGCTAGAAACATCCTTGTGCAGCCACAAGCTATTATGGGCTCTAGCATAGTGGAGTAGGTTGCATGACCTCTTCCAGTGGTAGGCTAGCAGCTGTAGAGGATGTAGGTTGGTACTGTCTACCCAGGGTTAGAGTTAATGCTTCTGAAAGACTGTGTCTTGGCCATCCGTCTCTCAAACACCATGTAGTGCGAGAAATCCAATGAAGGTGATCGAGTCTTGTGGAGAGAAGTGCACAAACCTCTGCAGAGTGTAAAAACTAATCATGGTTAGCTGTGTCCCCGATTATGGACATCTTGAGTATCTGGTACTTCAATTATTGATTTGATCTCATCACTCTAACTTAATTTGTTGGGCTGATAATGAATACTTTAATTGGGATTGAGTTGGAGGAACCTTCTCAATGATGTTTCAACCACCATGATAGTTAAATAAAATATATTCCTTTGTTGTAGGAAAAAATTGGCTTTTCACAAAAACAATATAGCCTTAGAGCCTCCACCAGCCATATATGCATTGTAGTGATAGCATTTATCTGTTCATTGCTCTACTATGTTATATTGCCAGCATATTCCATGTGCTGACCTGTTTTCGGGATGCAGCGTATCATGTTGCAGACTTTTCAGACGAGGAGTAAGGTGTGCTAGGTCGATTGTCATGCACTCAGCTATGCCGTTGGAGTTGATGGACTCACTTCATCTTCCAAGCCTTCCGATGTTATTTATCTAGATGACCTTAAGCCATATTTATTGTAATAAGTTCTCTTTTGAGACATTCGATGTAATACGTGTGTGATTGCTACTCTGTTATAAATCCTTCGAGTACTGTGTGTGTCAGCATTACCGATTCAGGGATGACACTGAAGCACGGAGACTTGACCGTGTGAGGTTGGGTCGCTACAACCACGTAGAAGTGGATGCGTGGGACGGCGTAGTGGACTGCGTGTTAGAAATATGCCCTAGAGGCAATAATATTCTATTATTATATTTCTATCCTCGTAATTAAGGGTTTTTATTTGAGAGAATTCCTTATTTGGCCCTTTCTTAAAGTTTTCTTCCTTTTTTGGCCCTACAAAATTTGTTCTTCCCTTTTCGACACTACAATTTCATTTTATTCCTTCCATGACACTTTTGTCAGTTTTGGCACATAACGGCATTAAATCTAACATGAAAATACCATTGTACCCCTGATGCATTATGTGACCAAAAGAAACCAAATTTGCCATTTTATCACATCTGCATAACACATTTGAATTCAAACATACTCAATATGAGTCGGCTTGGTTACGTGTGTGGCTATTGCCACGTGCTAGCCGGCTGGCTGTCATACGAGTCTTGTACGGTTTGGTCAAGTCCTAGCACGCGTAGGCTATGTTTAGGCTAGTAGGTTTGCTTAGTCGTGTCAAAGTCCGTATAGGCATAGGATATTTCGGTCGGTCGGCTGCCACCAATATAATACAGTAGTACGTATGCCCAGCCCCGTGCCGGTTAGGAGCTAGCTCCGGCCACCATCCCACTACAGCCGGTCAGTTGCCGTTGTGTGCCTCGCGCCGCTGGCGCTGGGTTAGCTCTGGCAGTGAATCGGGAGAGAACATGGAGAATGGTTCGGTCGCACAACACTTTCTATATTCTTTTCCGGCATGCTAAAAGGAGGGGTAAAATGGTCTTTTCATGATAGACTTAACACCCTTATGTGCCAAAACTGACGGAAGTGTCATGGGAGGAACAAAATGAAGTTATAGTGTCAAAAAGGGAAGAAAAATTTTTTAGGGCCAAAAAAGGAAGCAAGTTTTAAGAAAGGGCCAAATAAGGAATTCTCTCTTTATATTTTATGCTATACTGTTATGATCCTGGAATATGTGATTCAGTGAAAAAGTCATATGCACGTGTGGAATGATAAATGGTATAATAAGATTTCTACTCTCGTCTCTAAGACTAGCTCAAGTTTTGTTGGTGATCATGTTTTCTGGATCTTAGCATATCATTAAGTGTAACGATAGTCCTAAAACAACATTGAGAGTCTGATGTTAGAACGACGATCATATTGAATTGCCCCAAACTTGTTTGTTATACTTTGAGATAATATCGTAGAAGTCAATTTTCATAACACATAGTGCTTAACGTGTGGATATTTTCTTAGACCATGAGAGTATCATAGTCACTTCTTACCATACGATGAACTATGGCTTGCTCAAATGTCATCCGTAACACGGTGATCATAACGATAACTTACAGGTTCATTGCAAAGTTTGACAAGGGACTAGATAATCGAGAGTGGAATTTGCTCCTCCTCCAATGAAGAGATATTATTAGGGCCCTCTCGGTATGACGTCATTCATATCATCATCTGGCCAGACACAGGTGACTATGTAAGAAGGAGACCGGTATAATGAGCATGTTTATGACTCAAGAGTCAAGAGGATACTGATATATCTCACTTCGGATTTTCTAAAATATCACGAAGCAAAGGGAATAGCACATGATAACCAAAGGTTCACTGGAATGTCATTCGTGTACTCAAAGGGAACGATATGGACGTGCACGGTTTCGCTATCGGTCATTGAACGAAAGTGGTTTTGTTTATGTCTATGTTTTACCGAACCTACATGGTCACAAGTTTAAGGTAATCACAATCTGCTGAGTGTTAATAGGACGGGGCACTACTGCAGGATGCTGCTAACGCGACACTTCGATCAGAGACCCTTCAAGAAACTGTGTGCGATGCAATAATCGCAAACGGTGGTGTATGAAAACCGTCAAAAAAGGTGAAAACGTTTGCGATGGAGGATGCATCAAACACGGTACAGATTTTAGTTGTGTGTGCGATGAAGAGCATACGGTTTAGTTCAATTAACTATTTGCGATGAGGAGGAAAAAAAGAAACGGGCAGCCAAATGAAGGCGTGTGCGATACACAACATACGGTTCACTTGGATGAATAGTTTGTGATTAGGCAACACAAAAGAAACAGGCAGCCAGATGAAGGTGTGTGCGATATACAACATACGGTTCACTCGGATGAACTGTTTTTTATTAGGCAACACAAAAGAAACGGTCAACCAGATCAAGGTGTGTGTGATATATGGCATGCGGTTCACTCGGATGAACTATTTGCGTCGACACAAGAGAACAGAAATGGTTCAACTTAACAAGATGTGTGTGTTGTGCGATGGGATTGCATGCGGTTCACTCGGCCGTTGTCGTCAGTGTGTGACCTCTAGGGCAACTGTTCGCTCCCCAGGCGCCTCTTCGTGTATGGTGGCAACCGTCCACCGACTCTTCGTCTTTCCCTCTCGATTTGGAACTGCTGTCGCACGCTAGCTCTTCCTCCCTCCTCCATTTGCCTTCACCCTTCCTTCTGCCATTGTTTGATCGTCTTCTCCGTCGAGGGAACAAGCCAGAAATGACCCCTTTATTCTTGCCCCGATCTGAATGATGACGCGATGGAGGAACTCATTGATCGGTGCGACGTCATCACCTCGGCTAGCATGGCAGGTTCGTTCAAGACCATTCTCGACTCAACTAATAACATCATTACAAGCAACCCAAGGGTCCAGGAGCGGTTTGATCTCCCCTATCTTGTTCGCCGTGACCCTACTGACTGGTGCGGGGACGATGGAAGCCTCGCCTTGTGCAAGTTGATGCCACTTGATAATGATACGTGTGATGTTAAGATGCCATCACTTGAGGGCAAGGCTTGGGCAGGCGCAAATGAAGATTGGTTTGTTTATATTGGGTACAACTGCGAGTGGGAACTCGTCACCGGGTTCCACTTCCAAAAATCTCAGACTGCCCAGAGGTTGAGTACACAGATGATCTACGTGAGTTCAAACACGATCATGGTAACTGTCGTCTACGAAAGACAGCAATTTATTGAGTTCCCAACCGCTCTTGGGATTACACGAACTCTGAAGTTGTTGCTATCTTCGACAAGCTTGTTTCCTTCCTTACTTCCATGCCTCGATGGATATTGCTCAAAAATCAATTTATGTACACGTATGAGTACTGTGATGTAATTCAATACGAGGGTCTTGTGTTTGCTGCCACCACTCGTGGCATTGTTTTTGCATGGAATCATCATGCTTTCGATACGTTTGTCTTTCACCGTAATTATAATTGTTTCATCCACATGCATGCGGGTTAGCTAGTTTCCTTTTACTAATTAATTAACCTTCTTGTGTTTTCAAGGTCCTGTGAACATTCCACCACCTATACTAGAAAATTTTATTCACGAGCATGAGGACGAGCAGGACCCATATACTAAGTGGCACCTGGCAACTTATTCCGATGGATCATCTCTTCTTGTCTATATACGGGGCACTGCTGATGTTACTAAGGAAGCATGTGTTGTCTCGTATGGTCGCACTCTCCGGACCTATTCCAACACCCGTTGCAGGGTATTCGGGATGGATACTAGTGTACTAGCGCCAACACCTTCTCCCTAGTTCAATATTGAAAGTCTTGGAGGAAACTCGCTCTTCCTTGGACAAAACTATCCAATGATGGTGGAAGGCGATCTAGCTGCTGTTGACACAACATTACTACCATTTATGAGAAGCAACTGTATTTATACCTCAGACATTACTATGCTTCCCTACCGTCCCAATATGGGTATTGAAATAGGCCGCTTCAGCCTGGATGATCAGTCCTACGTTGGTCTCGAGATTGACAGTAGCTGGCCATTCCGAGAGAATCACTTCTGGTTCAAAGCAAGCGTTTCCAACGCCGACGAGTGGTTGAGCTGAAGTTCATTTCATCGCTTTCTTATTTGTTGTGTGAGAAAAACTTTACTAGAATGCTTTGTTGGAAATGATCTATAATCCAACGTGTATCCTCATTGTCATTGTGTGTTGATGACTTGTTGTATGTAATCAACGGTACATTTGCATATGCGTCCATGAACTCACGCCTGCTCGTGGTGTCCATATGAACGGTGCTAGTGATTTTAGTTGCAAAAATTAGATAGTGATAGTGATTTGTAGCTGCATATTTTGAAAAATCGCAGTGTTACAAGGTTGACAAATGGCAACGTTACTAGATAAACAAATGTCAATCTTTCCAGTTTGAGAAATGGCAACATACCCAAAATGATAGATATGCAAATCTTACTCAATTGTTTGTACGTGGTTGCACACGGGTCATGCAAAACAACCATTTGCGTTGAAGGGATGCATAAATCCTGCTCGGCACATTTTCCCTTGGCTTCCTGGGGAAGCTGTCGGTTTGCATACGGGTGTTCTAACTAAAACGTTTGCGATGAGTGTTTTATATTTAAAAACCGTTGACGTTTTCTTAAAAGAAAATCATTTGATAAGTATGTACATTAAGAGAGAAAAACGCAAGTTCGTTCAAACCATATCTTTCATTCAGTCACACTGCGAATTTATATTCATATGATCGAGAATTCGAGATACAATATTAAACCCCAAAAAAACTATTTTCCGCAGCGGCAGAGGCGGCGTGCCGCGCTGTCGTTGTTGTTGTCGTCCTTCGGGACACCGTTGTTGAAGTCTTCAAGGCAACACAAAATGTTATTCACTTGTAAATCAAACATCATGCCGACACGCGATCGATGGGCGGGGCGTGGGAGCACGGCAACTGGTGTCGCTAAGAGGTAGCGGTCGACGGCAGCGTCACATGCCGCTAAGGGGGGCTGCACGGGCACGGGCGCGGCAGGTGTAGCCAAACGCACGGGGACCGGTGCCGCGGTGGGTGGAGGGACACGCACGGGCGTGGCGGGTGCAGCCAAACGCACTGGGGCCGGCGCCACGGTGGGTGGAGGGGCGCGCACGGGCACCGGTGCTGGCGCTGGCATGTACACAAGCTTGCGCGGGTCCGTGAAGACCTCGCTGACGCCCGCGGCTTCCAGCTCTGCGATAGTGCTTGACGACCAGCCCGTCAATGCTACGGGGATGGTCACTGGCGCGGGCGCGGGGATGGGAGCAGGTGCAGCAACCGCTGCGGCCAACTCGTTCTGGGCCATGTCCATGAGGCCCCATTCCTCCTTATTTTCTATCTCCTCCGGCTCGGAGTCGACTTCACCAAACTTGAAGACTAGTGGCAGATGATCATTCTGCGCCATGGCGGTGGAGGTCTGCGGGGGGGGGGGGGGGAGGGGAATGTGAGGCAAACAGTAAGGCCGCCCGTATTAAATAGCGGCTCGGGCACCATTAATGGAGAGGAAGGCAGGTGGCCATGGAAGTTAAAGGGCTCGCTTCCCGGTGAGCCTGTGCAGCGTACAGCTCGCACGCTTCCCGGTGAGCCTGTGCATTGGAGGACAACTTGCACGCCTCTCGGTCAGCCTACACACCGGACTACGCTCGCACGCCTCTCGTTCAGTCAAGGTCAAGCAGCTGTCCGCATGGAACCTCCTAGAGCCATTAAAACCAAGACATGTGGCGTCACGTGAATGGTTAACAGAATGCACACGGTTTGAATTATAAAATGTTTGAGATATTAAAGTGGCAGCTATTTTTTTAAAATGCCTTTGTTGGCTGTCATTATTCGAGTGTGCCTTCTCTCAAAATGGACACGAAAAATACCACATCATGTCGGGTGCCATTCCATGATAGCATGCCAAGTTTCATGAATTTCACATGAGTTTTGGATTTACTAGAATTTAAAAACCAGGCATCTCAATGTTTTGTCGGCAATCAACGGTGCCCTGGTGTTTGAAATTCATTCCCATTTCTTGCATGCAACCAAGCATGCACCCAAGGACACAGATTTGATTTTTCAACCAATTTATATGCACTGGAGCATGTGCATGTAGTTCAAATTTGAATTATGCACATAAATGCATTGAAAACTCAGTTAATGCATAAAATGTCCAAAAGAACCCCAAAATCACAAAAATTGACACAACACTCCTGTTGTTCTATGTTGACACGAGAAATTTTTTGGAAGCAATAAGAGGTAGTGGATATCGTTTCATCCCCAAAGGTGGGACGTTCCCTACTGAAACCATGATGCTTGTTGTGAGAAGCTCTGGTTTGTGAGAAGCATATACCCAAGCCTGCCCCAAATGGGACAAATTTTTTACCACGGCATGTTGATGCCGCTCCATGAAAGCATGCCAAGTTTCATGAATTTCAGACGAGTTTTGGATTTACTAGAATTTAAAAACGAGGCATCTCAATGTTTTGCCGGCAATCAACGGAGCCCTGGTGTTTGAAATTCATTCCCATTTTTGCATGGGACCTAAGCATGCACCCAAGGACACATATTTGATTTTTCAACCAATTTATATGCACTGGAGCATGTGCATGTAGTTAAAATTTGAATTATGCACATAAATGCATTGAAAACTCAGTTAATGCATAAAAATGTCCAAACGAACCCCGAAAAATCCCAAAAATTGACACAACACTCCTGTTATTCTTTGTTGACACGAGAATTTTTTTTAAAGCAATAAGAGGCAATGGATATCGTTTCGTCCCCAAAGGCGGGACGTTCCCCACCGAAACCATCATGCTTGTTGTGAGATGCTATGGTTTGTGAAAAGCATATACCCGAACCTGCCCCAAATGGGACAAATTTTTAACACGGCAAGTTGATGCCGCTCCATGATAGCATGCCAAGTTTCATGAATTTTAGACGAGTTTTGGATTTACTAGAATTTAAAAACCAGGTATCTCAACATTTTGTCGGCAATCAACAATGCACTGGTGTTTGAATTTCATTCCCATCTCTAGCATGGGACCTAGAAATTCATCCAAGGACATAGATCAGATTTTTCAACCAACCTTAGTGCATTGGAGCATGGGCATGTAGTTCAAATTTGAATTATGCACATAAATGCATTGAAAACTCAGTTAATGCATAAAAATGTCCAAACGAACCCCGGAAAATCTCAAAAATTGACACAACACTCCTGTTGTTCTATGTTAACATGAGAAATTTTTGCAGCTCCTGCAGTATTAAGAAAAGGTCTTCCAAGAATAATAGACATACTATCATCCTCAGGAATATCAAGAATAACAAAGTCCGTTAAAATAGTAACATTTGCAACCACAACAGGCACATCCTCACAAATACCAATAGGTATAGCAGTTGATTTATCAGCCATTTGCAAAGATATTTCAGTAGGTGTCAGCTTATTCAAGTCAAGTCTATGATATAAAGAGAGAGGCATAACACTAACACCGGCTCCGAGATCACATAAAGCAGTTTTAATATAATTTCTTTTAATGGAGCAAGGTATAGTAGGTACTCCGGGATCTCCAAGTTTCTTTGGTATTCCACCCTTAAAAGTATAATTAGCAAGCATGGTGGAAATTTCAGCTTCCGGTATCTTTCTTTTATTAGTAATGATATCCTTCATATATTTAGCATAAGGATTTGTTTTGAGCACATCAGTTAATCGCATACGCAAAAAGATAGGCCTAATCATTTCAGCAAAGCGCTCAAAATCCTCGTCATCCTTTTTCTTGGATGGTTTCGGAGGAAAAGGCATGGGTTTCTGAACCCAAGGTTCCCTTTCTTTACCATGTTTCCTAGCAACAAAGTCTCTTTTATCATAACGTTGATTCTTTGATTATGGGTTATCAAGATCAACAGCAGGTTCAATTTCTACATCATTATCATTACTAGGTTGAGCATCATCATGAACATCATTATTAATATTTTTACTAGGTTCATGTTCATTACCAGATTGTGTTTCAGTATCAGACATAGAAATATCATTTGGATTATCAGGTGGTTCAGCAATAGGTTCACTAGAAGTTTGCACAGTTCTATCATTTTTCTTCTTCTTCTTTTTAGAAGAACTAGGAACATCAATATTATTTCTTTGAGAATCTTGCTCGATTCTCTTAGGGTGGCCTTCATGATACAAAGGTTCCTGAGTCATTCTACCAGTTCTAGTAGCCACTCTAACAGCATAATCATTTTTCTTACTATTCATTTCATCAAGCACTTCTTTTTGAGCCTTAAGTACTTGTTCTACTTGAGTGGTAACCATAGAAGCATGTTTGCTAACAAGTTTAAGTTCACCTTTAATATTAACCATATAATCACCCAAGTATTTAAGCATATCGGAATCATATTTCAATTTTCTACCAAAATAAGCATTGAAATTTTCTTGTTTGACAATAAAATTATCAAACTCATCAAAGCATTGCCTAGCAGGCTTATAGTGAGGGATATCACCTTCATCAAATCTATAGAGAGAATTTACCTTTACTACCTGTGTCAGGATATCGGGATCAGGAGGTTCTTCAGTAAATAAATAATTAAGATCATATGTTTCTTCAATAGGCGGTGAATTAAGACCATGTATTTCTTCAATAGGAGGTAAATTCTTAACATCTTCAGCTTTAATACCTTTTTCTTTCATAGATTTCTTTGCCTCTTGCATATCTTCGGGACTGAGAAATAAAACACCTCTCTTCTTTGGAGTTGGTTTAGGAATAGACTCAGTAATTGGAGCAGGAGATGGCTCAGGAGCTGGCTCAGGAGGTGCCCAATTATTTTCATTTGTCAACATATTATTCAATAGAATTTCAGCTTCATCCGGTGTTCTTTCCTGAAAAGAGAACCAGCACAACTATCCAGGTAATCTCTGGAAGCATCGGTTAGTCCATTATAAAAGATATCAAGTATTTTAGGTTTCTTAAGAGGATGATCAGGCAAAGCATTAAGTAACTTGAGAAGCCTCCCCCAAGCTTGTGGGAGACTCTCTTCTTTAATTTGCACGAAGTAGTATATTTCCCTCAAAGCAGCTTGTTTCTTATGAGCAGGGAAATATTTAGCAAAGAAGTAATAAATCATATCCTGGGGACTACGCACACAACCAGGATCAAGAGAATTAAACAATATCTTAGCATCACCCTTTAATGAGAATGGAAATATTTTGAGTATATAAAAGTAACGCGATCTCTCATCATTAGTAAACAGGGCAGCTATATCATTTAATTTAGTAAGATGTGCCACAACAGTTTTAGATTCATAGCCATAAAATGGATCAGATTCAACCAAAGTAATTATATCAGGATCAACAGAGAATTCATAATCCTTATCAGGAACACATATAGGTGACGTAGAAAAAGCAGGGCCGGGTTTCATTTTATCTCTAAGTGATTCTTTGTTCTATTTAATTAATAACCTCTTAAGCTCATATCTATCTCTGCAAGCTAAAATAGCTAAAGAAGATTCCGTATCAAAAAGATAGCCCTCAGGAATAAGAGGCATATTTTCATCATCACTATCATCATCGTATTCAGATTCAATAATTTCTGTTTCTCTAGCCCTAGCAATTTGTTCATCAAGAAATTCACTAAGGCGCACAGTAGTATCAGGCATAGAAGCAGGTTCATCATAAGTATCATGCATAGCAGAAGTGGCATCATCAATAACATGCGACATATCAGAATGAATAGCAGAAGCAGGTGTAGGTGTCGCAAACTTACTCATAACAGAAGGCGAATCAAGTGCAGAGCTAGATGGAAGTTCCTTACCTCCCCTCGTAGTTGAGGGATAGATCTTGGTTTTTGGATCTCTCAAGTTCTTCATAGTGTCCAGCAGATATAAATCCCAAGTGACTCAAAGAATAGAGCTATGCTCCCCGGCAACGGCGCCAGAAATTAGTCTTGATAACCCACAAGTATAGGGGATCGCAACAACTTTCGAGGGTAGAGTATTCAACCCAAATTTATTGATTCGACACAAGGGGAGCCAAAGAATATTCTCGAGTATTAGCAGCTGAGTTGTCAATTCAACCACACCTGGAAACTTAGTATCTACAGCAAAGTGTTTAGTAGCAAAGTAATATGATAGTGGTGGTAGCAGCAACAAAAGTAAAGACAACAAAAGTAATGTTTTTGGTATTCTGTAGTGATTGTAACAGTAGCAGCGGGAAAGTAAATAAGCGTAAACTAGTATATGGAAAACTCGTAGGCACCGGATCAGTGATGGATAATTATGCCGGATGTGGTTCGCGGTTCATAATGTAACAGTCATAACATAGGGTGACATAGAACTAGCTCCAATTCATCAATGTAATGTAGGCGTGTATTCCGTATATAGTCATACGTGCTTATGGAAAAGAACTTGCATGACATCTTTTGTCCTAGCCTCCCGTGGCAGTGGGGTCCTATTGGAAACTAAGGGATATTAAGGCCTCCTTTTAATAGAGAACCGGAACAAAGCATTAGCACATAGTGAATACATGAACTCCTCAAACTATGGTCATCACCGGGAGTGGTCCCGATTATTGTCACTTCGGGGTTGCCGGATCATAACACATAGTAGGTGACTATAGACTTGCAAGATAGGATCAAGAACTCACATATATTCATGAAAACATAATAGGTTCAGATCTGAAATCATGGCACTCGGGCCCTAGTGACAAGCATTAAGCATAGCAAAGTCATAGCAACATCAATCTCAGAACATAATGTATACTAGGGATCAAACCCTAACAAAACTAACTCGATTACATGATAAATCTCATCCAACCCATCACCGTCCAGCAAGCCTACGATGCAATTACTCACGCACGGCGGTGAGCATCATGAAATTGGTGATGGAGGATGGTTGATGATGACGACGGCGACGAATCCCCCTCTCCGGAGCCCCGAACGGACTCCAGATCAGCCCTCCCGAGAGGTTTTAGGGCTTGGCGGCGGCTCCGTATCGTAAAACGCAATGATTTCTTCTCTCTGATTTTTTTCTCTCCGAAAGCAAATATATAGAGTTGGAGTTGGCGTCGGAGGGTCAACAGGGGGCCCATGAGGTAGGGGGGCGCGCCCTAGGGGGGGCCACCCTCGTGGAAAGTGTGTGGGCCCCCTGGTCTTCATATTTGGCGAGGATTTTTTATTATTTTTTCTAAGACCTCCCGTGAAATTTCAGGTCATTCCGAGAATATTTGTTTTCTGCACATAAAACAACATCATGGTAATTCTGCTGAAAACAGCGTCAGTCCGGGTTAGTTCCATTCAAATCATACAAGATAGAGTCCAAAACAAGGGCAAAAGTGTTTGGAAAAGTAGATACGACGGAGACGTATCAGTTGACACTAGAAATTTTTTGAAAGGAATAAGCGGCAACAGATATCGTCCCGTCCCCAAAGGAGGTACGTTCCATATCGAAACCATCATGCTTGTTGTGAGAAGCTCTGGTTTGTGAGAAGCTTATACCCAAACCTGCCCCAAATGGGACAAAATTTTCACCACGGCATGTTGATGCCGCTCCATGATAGCATGCCAAGTTTCAAAATTTTCATGAGTTTTAGATCTACTAGAATTTAAAAACCCGGCATCTCAACGTTTTGCCGGCAATCAACAATGCCCTAGTGTTTGAATTTCATTCCCATCTCTTGCATGGGACCTAGAAATTCACCCAAGGATACACATGTGATTTTTCAACCAACTTTGGTGCATTGGAGCATGTGCTTGTAGTTCAAATTTGAATTATGCACATAAAATGCCTAGAAAACCCAGTTAATGTATAAAAAAGGCCAAACGAACCCCGAAAAAAATCCAAGATTGAACACAACACTCCTATTGTTCTATGTTGACACTAGAAAATTTTTGAAAGTAATAAGAGGCAACGGATATCGTCCCGTCACCAAAGGTGGTACGTTCCCTATCGAAACCATCATGCTTGTTGTGAGAAGCTTATACCCGAACCTGCCCCAAATGGGACAAAATTTTCACCACGGCATGTTGATGCCGCTCCATGATAGCATGCCAAGTTTCATGAATTTCAGACGACTTTTGGATTTACTAGAATTTAAAAACCAGGCATCTCAACGTTTTGCCGGCAATCAACATTGCCATGGTGTTTGAAACTTTGAATTTCATTCCCATATCTTGCATGGGACCTAGAAATTCACCCAAGGACACACATGTGATTTTTCAACCAACTTTGGTGCATGTGCTTGTAGTTCAAATTTGAATTATGCACATAAAATGCCTAGAAAACCCAGTTAATGTATAAAAAAGGCCAAACGAACCCCGAAAAATTCATTCCCATTTCTTCCATGGGACCTAAGCATGCACTGAAGGACACAAATTTAATTTTTCAACCAATTTGTATGCACCGGAGCATGTGCATGTAGTTTAATTTTGAATTGTGCACCTGAAATGGCTAGAAAACCAGTTTAATATATGAAATGTCCAAACAAACCCTGAATAATTCCAATTCTTTTATGACACACATACAGTTGCATGTTCACTGCAGATAAAAGGTCTAGCAATTCAAACACCGTCCATTGCCGCTGTGACCCCATTTTGTAATTCAAATCAAGTAGATCCCACACAGTTTATTCTCACCAACCATGTGAGATGCAGTACAAAATATCTTGGAGCACCGGCGGTGTATAGTACACCTATGGCTTATGCGAGAAGGTGTGTCGGCTACAGTCCACAGCCGGCGTATTAAGCACACTAGCTCGCTCCCACAAAACTCCCGCCTCTGCATCCCTCGCAATCTTGAAAATATCTACCGCCTAGAAGGTTTTAATGTTCGATAGCACACGATTAGTATGTGTGGACCGTGTGCGATGTCTGTTACTCCCGCTCTGCTTCAGTCCCTTGATTCAAATTTTCAGTAGCGCCGGCATTTTATTCCCGCATCTGCATCCCTCGCAATCTGAAAAATATCTGCTCACCCTTGATCCAAATTTTTAGTAGCCCCCCTTGTTACTCCCGCCTAGTAAAATTTTCAGTTGCCGCAGTATTTCCTCAAACACAACCTCCGCTCACACAGACACACACAACCCTCGAAACCATTGGTAGGTCGCCGCCATCGCCGGCGCCTCCATCCTCAACCTATGCCTGTGTGCCGGGGAGCTCGAGTAGCCAATAGCCAAAAAGAGGTTTATCGTTGCCTTTTCGCCCGACGCCGGCGAGGTCGCCGCCGAGGTGTCCCCGTCATCCTCCGCGGGCCCGATCCGCCGTCGCCGGTCCCCCGATCCGCCCGACGCCGCACCCCTACACCGGTTCGAGGACTTCCCCATCCTCCCCTGAACCCGGCAGCCAACGAAGTCCTACTTCGGGGTCCGGCAGCAGCGGTGGGGGACGTGGGTCGCCGAGATTACAGATCAAGAGACCCACACCCGCTGGTGGCTCGGTAACTTCCACACGGCCGAGCTCGCGGCCATGGAGTATGACCACTGGCAGGTCCACTACCACGGCGCAGCGGCTAGGCTCAATTTCCCCTTTGGCACACGTCCGCCCCACCTCGTTCCGTCGGAGCCAGTGGTGGTGAGCTCGGCTATGGAGCGGGAGGACCGCGAGTCATGGGAGCGTCTCGAGGCCGAGGCCGCTGACAAGGCCTACATACAAGAGCTCCGCCGGCAACACCCGGAGCTCGTGGAGGCGGAGCGGGCGATCTTTGCCGGTGCGGAGGGCGGCGAGGTTATCACGCTCTTCTCCGATGACGAGGTCGAAGGCGGCGAGGACGGCGGCGCGGAGGGCGGCGAGGTTATCGTGCTCTCCTCTGATGATGAGGTTGAAGTCGGCGACAACGGCGGCGCGGAGGGCGTTGAGGTGGGCCCCGAGGATGAGGAGATCAACGTCGACGAGTGGAGGAGTGCCTTCCCCAACGACCCCGACAACGGTACTGGCCCGGACCCGGCTCGCGGCACACCATACATGACGAGGAAGGATTGGCTCGACCTCTACTTTGACAAAAAGTAGTTTAGCTTAGTTTAAATTTATGTTTTATGTTCGGTTATGCAAAACTATCTATTTTTATGTTTGAATGCATGCTATTTTCGGTTGAACCTGCTTTGAACTTGATCAAATTGAAGTTTACAACCTTAAGTTTAGGGGATCGACTAGAAAAGGCCAAAAAATGCTGGAGTATATATATATCCACTAAGGGTTTTAGTCCTTTAACTTTTTAAGGATCGCCTAGAGATGTCCTTATGACTTGTTTATTTCAGTTCTTCACAATGTGATGCTCTATATGTGTAACTATTTGCTGTGCAGTTCAATTTCATCAATAACAGTTTCAACAATACCACTATGAATTACGATATTTGGTTGTCGTTAAGGATATAGCAGTTAACATGCCTTTTCGTTTTTCAATTGTTGTTTAGCAACATGCATTGTACTGAATGACTAAATATGCAATCACAAGCTACATAGCAACAAGGAAGAGTGTTACCTTAATGTTCTGATGATGTCTAGATATACATGTAATAAAATCTTATATATTGGGATGGATGGAGTGTTGTACTACATCATTTTTCAATTGTTGTTTAGCTTCTAATATTAACTTGGTGCTTGTAGGTACATATATCATTGCCAAAGATCCACACTTCGACCCTTTCTGCATATGGGGCAATGAAATATTCATGAACCAGCATCAAGTGAGGAAACTGATAAAGATTGTTACTAAAATAGGTCAAAAGTTGTCAATCGAACTATTTGTTTACACTTTATGCAAGACAACAGTGAACTGCAGGATGGTAAGTAAGAACCCTGTAGCCTTCTGTGACACCCTAATAGTTAAGCTACAGTAACCACGCGCTAATGGTGCCATGTCATCACAAAAAATTTCTAAACCTCACTTTGATTCTGACCCGATTCAAATTCAAGTTTAGATTAAAGTCAACAAAATTAAAGTTTTCAAATGGCATAATAATAATGTTCGATGGGTTACAAGTATTCACTAACTAATTAATGTGTTAGGACCAACATTTAATGGATTTTTAAATTGCCTCTAGAAATAATTTAAAGTGGCCAAACATCACTTATTATGACCATTTAATTATAATCCAAATTTCAAACTTTTCCGTTTAACCTCGAACTTTTTGAGCAACACCAAAATATCGGAAAGTAATTATGGAAAAAATTTCAACATTTACTAAAACCATTTAGTACGAAAACTATAGGCTAAATAGTAGAGAAATAAATAAAGAGTAAAAGAAAAGAACGGAGGACCTAACCTACTAGGCCACTTGGCCCACCTAACTATAACTGGCCCAGCCCACCCCCTGTTTTCCCCTTCCTCCTACTACACGAGGCAGAGGGGATCGTGGAGGCCATCCATGGCACCCCGGCCAGGTGTTGGCCATCCACGACCTTCCCCATAGTCTACAAAACCCTGGCGCCCCTTCCCTAAACCCTAATCCCCTCCCTAGCTGCCCCCAGATCCATTTCTCCTCTCCCTCACTCGTCCCCATCTCCGCAGTGATCGCAGTCGCAGCCGTTGCCACGGCTTTGTCGTCCTTGCTGCCGTCGTCATCCACGCGTTGAGTGGGACGCCCAGGGGCTTCACCACCAACTCCTCCTTCATCTATGCTATTGGGTTGGACCGGGGAGGCCCTGTACGCCCGCCATCGTCGTCGTCCCCGTCGCGTACATCTCCGGCCATCGTCGTCGATTCCGACAGCTCTAGTCCACCCCCGGCCTCCTCGACCGCGCCCCCGAGTTTGCTGTGAGCTCCTCTCTCGGATCCCTCCTTTTCCTGCTTCAATTTGTCGTCGTGGAGTCCGCAACCGCCTCCAACCGCTGCTGCCGCACCTGCTCTGCTCCGCGCACTGCATGCGCTGCTGTCGCACGCCGCTGTGCTGCGCTGCACGTCGCCGTTGCTACGTGCTACCGCTTTTCTGCTGACGCTCGCTACCCCGGCTTCCGCTAGCCGCGTCGGCTGCGCCCCGCGCTCACCCGTGCATGCCTCGCCTTCCCCAGTTGAGCCTGCGCCACGCCAATGCCCACCGCTCTGCTTATACTGCTGCTAGTTACTCTAGTATGGCTAGCTTTATGAATATTACACTGAGTAACCCTCTGGGAAGCCCCTAAAATGCGGCTAAACAACTGTTAACAGGAGTACGAATAATATTTGTAGGTAGTACACTTGTCAAAGCTCAAATGTTTCCATTGGACCAAATCAATTTGATGCATGGATTAATTCCTATGAAAATCACAAAATGCTATCTTTTCTAAACAAAAAACAGAATTAACCCCTAGCACTGCGTGTGCGTGTGTTGTGTATGTATATGTGTTGTGTGTACAGCGCGCGTGTGTGTAGTGCGTGTGTGGTCGGCTGGACTTTGTCCACTAATGGTCGACCCTTGTTAATTAGGCTATGTTTAGCTTAGGATTAGTTTAGTGCTAACTAGCCCTTTTAGCAAATGACAAGTGGGTCCGACCTAAATAGATTAGATAAATATTTTGGAAATTATTAAATCAGTGTTATATGGGCCACCACCTCTCCTTTTGACTAGTCACATTGACTTGGTCAATTCGAATTTAAATTAAACACAAAATTCTAGAGTATTGTTAAAACTTTGGAAATTCATACAAAAATAATCGTAGCTCAGATGAAAAAGTTTCATATATATGAAAAATGATTAGAAAAATAAGACGAGTCTGAATATGCTTCACGTTCATCCGTCACATGCCTCCAACACAACAAACATGGAACCTCCCCCTTCGGATCGTCCGTTCGGTAAATGCCCAAAGCCCGGGAAATATCCACAGATATTTTCCCGCTCTGTCTGTAACGTGTAGCACTGCGTTAGGTCATCCCTAGCACCGTGTATTGTCTTGTTATGCTTTGTGATACCTTGATTGATCTATTATTTATTGTATCCCCCCTCCATTACTTCTTTCCAGTAGACCCCGAGACTGTCGGCGACCCCAGTTCGACTACGATGTCGATGACCCCTCCTTCTTGTTGCCAGAGCAACCAGGCAAGCCCCCCCTTGATCACCAGATATCGCCTACTCTTCTCTCTACTTCTTGCATTAGAGTAGTGTAGCATGTTACTGCTTTCCATAAATCCTATCCCGATGCATATCATGTCATTGTTGCTACAGTTATTGATACCTTACCTGCAATCCTAAATGCTTAGTATAGGATTCTAGTTTATCATCAGTGGCCCTACATTCTTGTCCGTCTGCCATGCTATAATATCGGGTCATGATCACTCGGGAGGTGATCACGGGTGTATACTTATATACATATTATATGATACTTGTGGTGAGTAAAGTCGGGTCGGCTCGTAAAGTACCCGCGAGTGATTCACGGATTGGGTTTGAAAGGACGTTTGTCCCGATGGCCCTTTGAGTGGATCTTTGTGGCGGAGCGACAGGGTAGGTTGAGACCACCTAGGAGAGAGGTGGGCCTGGCCCTGGTCGGCATCCGCGGCTATTTCAAAATAACACGCTTAATGAGATCTGGGTATTTGATCTGAGTCTGGTCACTGGCCTATACGCACTAACTAACTACGCGGGAACAGTTATGGGCACTCGACGTCGTGGTATCAGCCGAAGCCTTCTTGACGTCAGCGACTGAGCGGCGCACGCCGGGTTGGACTGGAACGCCTACTCTTGTATAAGGGAGGCTAGGTCTGCTCGCCGGCCGCGTACGCAACGTGCAGGTGTGCAATGGGCGATGGGCCCAGACCCCTGCACCATAGGATTTAGACCGGCGTGTTGACCTCTCTGTTGTGCCTAGGTCGGGCTGCGACATGTTGATCTTCCGAGGCCGGGCATGACCCAAGAAAGTGTGTCCGGACAAAGGGGATCGAGTGTGTTGGGAAATGTGGTGCACCCCTACAGGGAAGTTTATCTATTCGAATAGCAGTGTCCCTCGGTAAAAGGACGACCCAGAGTTGTACCTTGACCTTATGACAACTAGAACCGGATACTTAATAAAACACACCCTTCCAAGTGCCAGATACAACCGGTGATCGCTCTCTCACAGGGCGACGAGGGGAGGATCACCGGGTAGGATTATGTTATGCGATGATACTTGGTGAACTTACCATCTACTCTCTTCTACATGCTGCAAGATGGAGGCGGCCAGAAGCATAGTCTTCGACAGGACTAGCTATCCCCCTCTTATTTCGGCATTCTGCAGTTTAGTCCACATATACTACCCCCTTTCATTGATACCAATGCATATGTAGTGTAGTTCCTTGCTTGCGAGTACTTTGGATGAGTACTCACGGTTGCTTTGCTCCCCCTTTTCCCCCCTTTTCTTTATCCGATTGTTGCGACCAGACGTTGGAGTCCAGGAGCCAGACGCCACTGTCGATGACGACTTCTACTACTCGGGAGGTGCCTACTACTACGTGCAGGCCGCTGACGACGACCAGGAGTAGTTTAGGAGGATCCCAGGCAGGAGGCATGCGCCTCTTTCAATCTGTATCCCAGTTTGTGCTAGCCTTCTTAAGGCATACTTGTTTATCTTATGTCTGTACTCAGATATTGTTGCTTCCGCTAACTTTTGTGTATTCAAGCTGATGTATTCGAGCCCTCGTGGCCCCTGGCTTGTAATATAAAGCTTGTATTATTTTAATTTGTGTCTAGAGTTATGTTGTCATATCTTCTCATGAGTCCTCGATCTTGATCGTACACATTTGCGTGTATGATTAGTGTACGGTCAAATCGGGGGCGTCACAAGTTGGTATCAGAGCCGACTGCCTGTAGGAATCCCCCTTCTGCACTCCTTGCCGAAGTTGAGTCTAGTCATTCCAAAACTTTTTACTAACATGGTTGTGTGTCTTATAGGCCCACGTCGCCATTTGGGTGGTATTAGTATCTTTTATTCCTCGTCTATACTCTGGGACTCTGATCTGTCTTCTATTCGGGTTAAATGATTTTGCTAACTCTAACATTAGGATCTCGTGATCACTTTCATCCGGAGAGCACCTTATTACCGATGATCGTCTGCTACACCAGAAGATTCCGAGGTTACTCTACGATGTTCTCCCGAGAGACTCGTACCCACCGCCTTTGCAAATTCCCTACCACTGTTATATCCCTATTGATAACTGCATACACCTGCCATTCTTACATTCAATCCCATTGATCTTGTTATTACAAGATGCCCTGAACTGCTCTTCGTTGTTCCGAGAATCCTTTGAGCTTACTGCCTTGCAGTTCCTTGTCACGTGAATACCCCAACGGATAATTTTGTGCAACCTATCGAGTACTTCCCAAAAGTCTTCGTAATACCATTTGTTCTTCTGAAAATCCACAACAGCCTATTGTTGTTGAATTTCTTGCTTGCTTGCATTATGGTTAATACGATAAGTCTAGTAATCTTATTGTCATCCTTTGTCATTATCATTTTGAGTCTGTTGATACAATATGTTGCGAATGCTCGCAATCCTCAATCAGATCCTAGAATTCATCCTTCCGGCTCAGACGTCATTTTAACATGAGCTGGATCTCAACCAATCAAATTGCCATCGATTGTACCCCTAAGGATATTCAACTTATCCATCCCTAATCAGAGCATTGCTTCTGATCCCTTGTCTTGGAATTCATAATTCCTTTGCATTTGAGCTTTGAATTAGTCAGTTGTTTCTATAATCTGATCTCCTTGCATTCTTTCTTCCTCTGGTTGAGTACCAATGCTCACATCGGATCCCTTGTGGGCCACCAGACCCTTTGTCAGATTTTATCCAACAACGTCCTTCATATTCAATAAGCTTGTGAGCCTTTCCTTGGATACATAATGCCTTTGGTAAATTGTATCCTCTGCTTTCTCAAGCATGCTCTACTATCGAGCTTGTGTTATTTACTCCGAAGTTTGTGGTATATGTTCCTAAGATGCCCTGATGGGTTGAACCTACGCCTTCCCTAATCTGTGTGAACCCGAAAGATTTCACGGGTCATACTTATCTGGTATTGCACCAGGTAAAAACTTTCAACAACTAAATCATTTATATTGAGATCAGTGAAGGAATGGTCATGCATTGGAGAAGTGGGAGTCGACCTTGAACTTGTGTTCATGCCCATGGAAGCGATGTAGATCTTATCATTAAAGCTTCTCTTAAATTAATTATTCTCTTGGTATAAGTTCATCTTATATCTGGAATCTACCTTTTGCAATCGTAGTTCCGACCATGTACTCCTTTAAATACCATTTCTGGTGCAAGTTTAAGAACTTGCCTTCCGCGGAGCACTACCCCAGTCCAACCTCTACTTTGATCTGTCATTGAGTATTACCCCTTAGTATCTTCTTATGAGCTCTTCATCAAGTACTACATTCACACTGATTCCAATTTTTCATGAGCTCCAAGTTATTAAACACTCAAAGACATCGATAACTGAATCGAG
This sequence comes from Triticum urartu, assembly GCF_056163025.1. Taxonomy (NCBI): domain Eukaryota; kingdom Viridiplantae; phylum Streptophyta; class Magnoliopsida; order Poales; family Poaceae; genus Triticum; species Triticum urartu. The sequence goes on from NC_141876.1 coordinate 113,520,344, forward strand.
TCCACACCGCGATTAAACGACTCTTGGTAACCTTCATTACTTACGAGTTTGAACTCGATCACGTCATTCCTAGCCTGCTCGGCTATATCATTATTGTGCTAAATTTTACTGTGCTACCTGGTCCTTCTTCCCGGAGCACAATTTTCGAAGATGAGCTACGTCGATTTTCCTTGTCATATCATTTCGCCTTGAACAGCAAGCTTGATTTCGAGTTTGTGTCGTATCCGTGGTTCCAATAACCTTTCGCTTCATCATTCCTTTGGCTTGATGTCATTGCCAATTGATTACATCTTCATGAAATCTCTCGGCAATGTGTCGTGATCATCATCAGCATCCTGAGCTCTTCCAGGATATCAATTGAATTCATGATGAGAAATACCATCCTTTCCCTTGATGATTTGTGTTGTCATCGACCACTTTATTGCCTCCCCTCCAACACGAACTTGTTCGTGTTCTGTGTTATACCTTGAGTTCCTTGCTATCCAGCATATGTTCTCCCTTACCTTGGAGTATTACCATCTTTTATGTCAAGAATGTCGTGAGGGTTACTCCACCTCTCAAGAACTCTTGGTATAGTGATACTTATCACCATCACCATTCTTTCTTGGTCCCCGTGTTGTTTCTAACCGGAATACCGAAAAATGGACTGCGGTTTGTAAAATTCAAAACTTCTAGCAACCCTATTGCTTAGAAGTTAATGGTCGATATTTCATTCTTAGACCATTGGTTATCGAATCACCATTCTATCATTGATCATGCTACCTAAGCCCATATTTCGGGTGCACCTTTCAACCAATGTTTAATTTTGTGTGTTTTCCTCGAGCATACTTCATTATATCATTTGATCTGACAAATGTTATCTCCTTGTTTCCATGTGCTGACCCATTTTTGGGCTGCAACGTATCATGTTGCAGACTTTTCAGACGAGGAGTAAGGTGCGCTAAGTCGATTGTCATGCACTCAGCTATGCCGTTGGAGTTGGTGGACTCACTTTATCTTCCAAGCCTTCCGATGTTATTTATCTAGATGGCCTTAAGCCATATTTATTGTAATAAGTTCTCTTTTGAGATATTCGATGTAATAAGTGTGTGATTGCTACTCTGTTATAAATCCTTCGAGTACTGTGTGTGTCAGCATTACCGATTCAGGGATGACACTGAAGCACAGAGACTTGACCGTCTGAGGTCGGGTCGCTACAACCACGTAGCAGTGGATGCGTGGGACGACGTAGTGGACTGCGTGTTAGAAATATGCCCTAGAGGCAATAATATTCTATTATTATATTTCTATCCTCGTAATTAAGGGTTTATATTTGAGAGAATTCCTTATTTGGCCCTTTCTTAAAGTTTGCTTCCTTCTTTGGCCCTACAAAATTTGTTCTTCCCTTTTTGACACTACAATTTCATTTTGTTCCTTCCATGACATTTTTGTCAGTTTTGGCACATAACAACATTAAATCTAACATGAAAATACCATTGTACCCCTAATGCATTATGTGACCAAAAGAAACCAAATCTGCTGTTTTATCACATCCGCATAACACATTTGAATTCAAACATACTCAATATGAGTTGGCTTGGTTACGTGTGTGGCTATTGCCATGTGCTAGCCGGCTGGCTGTCGTATGAGTCTTGTACGGTTTGCTCAAGTCGGTTTGGAAATGAATGACGACCTGACAAGGAAGCTAGGAGTTTTTATGAGAGACCCCGCACCAGGAGGAGAAGACGACGAACCCAAGGAGTCGTGACGATAGTGATGATGATTATGAAGACAAAGCTAGAGCGGATATCATGGAGTCTTCCACCGATCAAAATTTCTAGAATGACCACCATATGTTTAGTAGTATTTCCCCATGTATATAGTAGTAGTCCGAGCACTTTTGTAACGATAGTTCTAGACCGATTGTATGCCCTTTCTTGAATTGATTTGGTGTCATATGATTGTGTTTGTCTCATGTGCATATGGGTAGTGCTTTCTCACTATACCTCATTTCTATTCTAATCTCTCCCCTCTAAACTCATCAGATGCCTCCGAGATGTGAAACTGGATTTGTCTTCCTACCTAAGATCACCCAGTTGATTCAGTAGCAGAATGCCTTGATGCAGATATTAGTACAGAACCAAGGCAACAACAACAACAACCCTCCGCCACCACCACTAATTGATAACTTAGCCCGTTTTCTGAGGTTGCAGCCGCCGGTGTTTTGTAGTAGCACTGAGCCCATAGTTGCTGCTGACTGGCTACACAAGATTGGAAGGGAGTTGACCACCGCAGGTTGCACAGATGCTGAGAAGATGCATTTTGCTGCACACCAATTGGATGGACCAACAGCTTCATGGTGGGAGAATTACACATCCACTTTCCCTATAGCCAATATCACTTGGGATCAGTTTCAGTAAGCATTCCGCACATCCCATGTCTCAACTGGAACTATGAGCATGAAGAAGCATGAGTTTCGCAACTTGCGCCAAGGAAATCATACGGTGGCTCAGTACATAGATGAGTTTAGTAAGCTATCTTGTTATGCCCCTGATGATGTGGCCACAGACGCCGCGAAGCAGGAGAAGTTTATGAAAGGGCTAAATGATGAGATGAGTGATGACCCACAAGTATAGGGGATCTATCGTAGTCCTTTCGATATGTAAGAGTGTCGAACCCAACGAGGAGCAGAAGGAAATGATAAACGGTTTTCAGCAAGGTATTCTCTGCAAGTACTGAAATAAGTGGTAACAGATAGTTTTGTGATAAGATAATTTGTAACGAGCAACAAGTAACAAAAGTAAATAAAGTGCAGGAAGGTGGCCCAATCCTTTTTGTAGCAAAGGACAAGCCTGGACAAACTCTTATATAAGGAAAAGCGCTCCCGAGGACACATGGGAATATTGTCAAGCTAGTTTTCATCACGTTCATATGATTCGCGTTCGGTACTTTGATAATTTGACATGTGGGTGGACCGGTGCTTGGGTGCTGTTCTTACTTGAACAAGCATCCCACTTATGATTAACCTCTATTTCAAGCATCCGCAACTACAACAAAAGTATTATGGTAAACCTAACCATAGCATGAAACATATGGATCCAAATCAGCCCCTTACGAAGCAACGCATAAACTAGGGTTTAAGCTTCTGTCACTCTAGCAACCCATCATCTACTTATTACTTCCCAATGCCTTCCTCTAGACCCAAATAATGGTGAAGTGTTATGTAGTCGACGTTCACATAACACCACTAGAGGCTAGACAACATGCATCTCATGAAAATATCGAACGAATACCAAATTCACATGACTACTAATAGCAAGACTTCTCCCTTATCCTCAGGAACAAACGTAACTACTCACAAAGCATAAACATGTTCATAATCAGAGGGGTATTAATATGCATAAAGGATCTGAACATATGATCTTCCACCAATTAAACCAACTAGCATCAACTACAAGGAGTAATTAACACTACTAGCAACCTACTAGCACCAATCCCGGACTTGAAGACAAGAATCAGATACAAGAGATGAACTAGGGTTTTGAGATGAGATGGTGCTGATGAAGATGTTGATGGAGATTGCCCTCTCCTGATGAGAGGAGCATTGGTGATGACGATGGCGATGATTTCCCCCTCCGGGAGGGAAGTTTCCCCGGCAGAACAGCTCTGCCGGAGCTCTAGATTGGATCCGCCAAGGTTCCGCCTCATGGCGGCGGAGTTTCGTCCCGAAAGGTTGCTTCTTATTTTTTCTTGACGAAAAACTTCATATAGGAGAAGGTGGTCATCGGAGAGCCACCAGGGGGCCCACAAGGTAGGGGGCGCGCCCTAGGGGGGGCTCCCCCCACCCTCGTGAGCAGGGTGTGGGCCCCCTGGTCTTCATCTTTGGTGAGGATTTTTCATTATTTATTATAAGGTATTCCGTGGAGTTTCAAGACTTTTGGAGTTGTGCAGAAGAGGTCTCTAATATTTGCTCCTTTTCCAACCCAGAATTCCAGCTGCCGGCATTCTCCCTCCTTATGTAAACCTTGTAAAATAAGAGAGAATAGCCATAAGTATTGTGACATAATGTGAAATAACAGCCCATAATGCAATAAATATCGATATTAAAGCATGATGCAAAATGGACGTATCAACTCCCCCAAGCTTAGACCTCGCTTGTCCTCAAGAGAAAGCCGATAACAATAAATATGTCCCCATGTTTAGAGGTAGAGGCATCGATAAAAATAAAATACAGACATGAGGGCATCATGATTATTCTCATAACAGCAACATATATAGATATTTTCATATGATTACTCATGTTCAAGTGATGATCTATTCACAATGCAAAAGTATGAATCAGAACCCTTATTGAGAACCAACAAACTATAACCTCAATCATTGAAGCAATTGCAATTTATCATAACATCAGAAAGAGTCTATGTCAGAGCTAAAAAGCAAGTCCTCATACTCAACTATCATCTAGTCCTTCATAATTGCTAACACTCGCCCAATACTTGTGGTCACGGAGTTTTAATCGGACACAGAGAAAGATAGGGGCTTATAGTTTCGCCCCAGAACCTTTTACCTCGAGGGTAATGTCAACAATAATAATTCATGCCCCCCTACATCCAATTAGATATATATATATATATATATATATATATATATATATATATATATATATCAGGTTCTTTCCAACATGCTGGGCTTGCCAAAGGATAAAATGAAAAAGGAAAGGTGAAGATCACCATGACACTTGCATAAGGTAGAAGATAATAATAAAAGATAGGCCCTTCGCAGAGGGAAGCAGAGGTTGCCATGCGCTTTTATGGTTGGATGCACAAAATCTTAATGCGAAAGAACGTCACTTTATATTGCCCCTTGTGATATGAACCTTTATTATGCAGTCCGTCGCTTTTATTACTTCCACATCACAAGATCGTATAAAGCTTATTTCTCCCACACCAATCAATCATACATATTTAGAGAGCAATTTTTATTGCTTTGCACCGATGACAACTTACTTGAAGGATCTTATTCAATCCATAGGTAGATATGGTGGACTCTCATGGCAAAACTAGTTAAAGGGTATTTGGAAGCACAAGTAGTATCTCTACTTGGTGCTGAGAATTTGGCTATCATGAGGAGGAAAGGCAAGCTCAACATGTTGGATGATCCATGACAACATACTTTATCTCAGATATAAGAAAACATAACCCATTACGTTGTCTTCCTTGTCCAACATCAACTCTTTAGCATGTCATATTTTGATGAGTGTTCCCAATCATAAAAGATGTCAATAATAGTATATTTATATGTGAAACCTCTCTTTCCTTATTACTTCCTATTAATTGCAACGATGACCGAAGCTATGTCTGCCAACTCCCAACAACTTTTAATCATCACACTCTTTCTATGTGAAGTCATTACTATCAATAAGATCAATATGAACTTTTGTTTCTTCTTATTCTTTTTCTCTTTTCTTTTCTTTTATTTGGGATCATGGAAAAAATAAGCAAGCCCTTGACTCAACACTAATCTTTATTATATAGCTCATGGACTCGATCACATAGAGAGATCATAAAGCAAAACTCGAAACTAGATCATGCCATAAACTTTATTCTACTAGATCAAAATACTACTAATAGGATCGAACTAAGAAAAACGGTAAAGATAGGAGTTGTGATTGTGATACGATACCGGGGCACCTCCCCCAAGCTTGGCAGTTGCCAAGGGGAGTGCCCATACCCAGGTGATTATGTCTCCTTTGTTGGTGAAGAAGGTGGAGTTGTTGATGACGGATAGTCGCACATCGAGCGTAGAAGGTCTTCTAACTTGCGGATAATGCCCTTGAGTGCGATGATATGCTCCTTCAACAAAGTATTTTCACGTGTGAGATACTTATTTTGTACATGAGCCAACTCAATCATCTTGAAAGCTTCGATTTTTGTAGGGGTAAGAAGATTATGATCCAGTTGAAGGGTGTCTTCTGTTGCTGGAACTTAGTCCTCCATGGCCTTCTTGATCCCTTCATCCTTGTTGATCTCCATAGGTTCTTCTCTCTTCAGCTCTATCTTCATTAGCCAAGCCTCATTGCCCTCATGGTTGGAGGAGGAGGGAGACGACATAGTGCCTGGCCTTGCCCTGACAGAAAACAGCTCGAAACAAAGACATGAGATTTTTGCGTGATACGGGAGTCAAAACCCCCGGGAGATTATATAGTGAATTTTTACCGGCCAAAATACGTATCGTGCAAGAAAACGGAGTCCGGAAGGCACACGAGGAGCTCACGAGGTAGGGGGGCACGCCCTCCACCCTCGTGGGGCCCTCGTGTCCTTCCCGGACTACTACTTAATTTTCTATTTTTCTAAATATTCCAAAACGGAGAAATATTGCGTTAAAAATTGTTTTGGAGTCGGTTCACTTACCGTACCACATACCTATTCCTTTTCGGAGTCTGAAACGTTCTGGAAAGTGTCCCTTATGTATTCCTCCAGGGTTACGGTTTCAATAATATTGGTTTCAACATTTATGGGATTACCTGAGATATAATGTTTAATTCTCTGACCGTTTACCACCTTCGGATTTGTGCCTTCGAAGTTGTTGATTTTTATGGCACCGGAACGATAGACCTCCTCGATAACATAGGGGCCTTCCCATTTAGAGAGAAGTTTTCCTGCAAAAAATCTTAAACGAGAGTTGTATAGCAATACATAATCACCTACATTAAACTCACGCTTTTGTATCCTTTTGTCATGCCATCTTTTAACCTTTTTCTTTAAACAACTTAGCATTTTCATAAGCTTGGGTTCTCCATTCATCAAGAGAGCTAATATCAAATAACCTCTTTTCACCGGCAAGTTTAAAATCATAGTTGAGCTCTTTAATAGCCCAATATGCCTTATGTTCTAGTTCGAGAGGTAAGTGACATGCTTTTCCATATACCATTTTATACGGAGACATACCCATAGGATTTTTATATGCAGTTCTATAGGCCCATAATGCATCATCAAGTTTCTTGGACCAATTCTTTCTAGACCTATTGATAGTCTTTTGCAAAATTAATTTGAGTTCTCTATTACTCAATTCTACTTGACCACTAGACTGTGGGTGATACGGAGATGCAATTCTATGATTGATGTCATATTTAGCAAGCATTTTACGGAAAGCACCATGAATAAAATGTGAACCACCATCAGTCGTTAGATATCTAGGGACTCCAAACCTCGGAAAAATAACTTCTTTAAGCATTTTAATAGAAGTGTCATGATCAGCACTACTAGTTGGAATAGCTTCTACCCACTTAGTAACGTAATCAACGGCAACTAAAATATGTGTATATCCATTAGAGGCAGGAAAAGGTCCCATATAATCAAAGCCCCAAACATCAAATGGTTCAATAACAAGTGAATAATTCATAGGCATTTCTTGACGTCTACTAATATTACCAATTCTTTGACATTCATCACAATATAGGACAAACTTACGGGCATCCTTGAAGAGAGTAGGCCAATAAAAACCGGATTGCAATACCTTATGTGCAGTTCTATCTCCCGTGTGGTGTCCTCCATAAGTTTCGGAGTGGCACTTGCGTAGGATCTGTTCATGTTCATGCTCAGGTACACAACGTCTAATAACACCATCTACTCCTTCTTTATAAAGATGTGGGTCATCCCAAAAGTAATGTCTCAAATCATAGAAGAACTTTTTCTTTTGTTGGTATGTGAAGCTAGGTGGTATAAATTTAGCAAATATGTAATTATCATAATCAGCATACCAAGGGGTATTACGAGAAGTACTTATGACATTTAATTGTTCATCAGGAAAGCTATCATCAATAGGTAGTGGGTCATCAAGAACATTCTCTAACCTAGATAAGTTGTCTGCAACGGGGTTCTCAGCTCCTTTTCTATCAACAATATGCAAATCAAATTCTTGTAACAAGAGAACCCATATAATAAGTCTAGGTTTAGCATCTTTCTTCTCCATAAGATATTTAATAGCAGCATGATCAGCGTGGATAGTTACTTTAGAATCAACAATATAAGGTCTGAACTTATCACAAGCAAATACAACTGCTAAAAGTTCTTTTTCAGTAATAGCATAATTTCTTTGAGCATTGTCTAGAGTCTTACTAGCATAATGGAGAACATTTAATTTATTATCAACTCTTTTCCCTAGAACAACACCTACAACATAGTCGCTACCATCACACATAATTTCAAAGGGTAAATTCCAATCAGGTGGCTGAATAATAGGTGCAGAGACTAATGCTTTCTTAAGTATTTCAAATGCTTCTACACAATCATCATCAAATACAAATGGTATATCTTTTTGTAATAAATTAGTCAGAGGCCGAATTTTTTTTGAAAAGTCTTTAATGAACCTCCTATAAAATCCGGCATGACCAAGGAAACTTCTTATACCTTTGATGTCCTTGGGACATGGCATCTTTTCAATAGCATCAACCTTGGCTTTATCAACTTCGATACCTCTTTCAGAAACTTTATGCCCCAAGACAATACCCTCATTAACCATAAAGTGGCACTTTTCCCAATTCAAGACAAGATTAGTTTCTTCACATCTCTGCAAAACTCGATCAAGATTGCTCACGCAATCATCAAAAGAAGATCCATAGACGGAAAATTCGTCCATGGAAACCTCACAAATATTTTCACAAAAGTCAGAGAATATAGCCATCATGCATCTTTGAAAGGTAGAAGGTGCATTACATAAACCAAAAGGCATACGTCTATAAGCAAAAGTACCAAAAGGGCATGTAAAAGTAGTCTTTGATTGATCTTTAGCCGACACAGGTATTTGAGAGAAACCAGAATAACCATCTAGAAAGCAAAAATGTGTATGTTTGGACAATCTTTCTAGCATTTGATCGATAAAAGGTAAGGGGTAATGATCTTTCTTAGTAGCCTTATTTAATTTGCGGAAATCAATTACCATCCTATAACCTGTAATAATTCTTTGTGTAATCAATTCATCTTTATCATTAGGAACAACAGTAATACCTCCCTTCTTAGGGACACAATGAACAGGACTTACCCACAGACTATCAGCAACGGGATAAATTATACCTGCCTCCAGAAGCTTTAGTATTTCTTTTCTTACCACTTCTTTCATTTTAGGATTCAGACATCGTTGAGGATCACGAACTGGTTTGGCATCTGCTTCCAAATTTATTTTATGTTGACATAGAGTGGGACTAATGCCCTTAAGATCATCAAGAGTATACCTAATAGCAGCACGGTGCTTCTTCAGAGTTTTCAATAATCTTTCTTCTTCATGCTCTGAAGGTTAGCACTAATAATAACAGGTTATATTTTATTTTTCATCAAGATAAGCATATTTAGGATTATCAGGCAATGGTTTAAGCTCAAACACGGGATCACCCTTAGGTGGAGGGGGATCCCCTAGGATTTTAACAGGCAAATTGTGTTTCAGCATAGGTTCTTGTTTAAAGAATACTTCATCTATTTCCCTTCTTTCATTCATAAACATATCATTCTCATGGTCTAGCAAATATTGTTCTAAAGGATCACTAGGACGTACGGCAATAGAAGCAAGACCAATAATTTCATCCTTACTAGGCAATTCTTCTTCACGGTGTTGTTTACTAAATTTAGAGAAATTAAATTCATGAGTCATATCATCCAAGCCAATAGTAACAACATTCTTTTCGCAGTCTATCCTAGCATTAACTTGTTTAAGAAGGGTCTACCAAATATAATGGGACAAAAGCTATCTTGTGGGGAACTAAGAACAAGAAAATCAGCAGGATATTTAGTTTTCCCACACAAGACTTCAACATCTCTAACAATTCACATTGCTGAAATAGTATCTCTATTAGCAAGTTTAATTGTGACATCAATATCTTCTAACTCAGCAGGTGCAATTTCATGCTTGATTTCTTTATACAAGTCATAAGGTATAACACTAGCACTAGCACCCATATCACATAAGCCATGATAACAATGATCTCCTATTTTAACAGAAATAACAGGCACGCCTACCACAGATCTACATTTATCTTTAGCACAAGGTTTAGCAATTCTAGCAGTTTCACCGCAGAACTGAATAACATGCCCATCAATATTATCAGACAAGAGCTCTTTAACAATAGCAATATTAGGTTCAACTTTAACTTGCTCAGGAGGTGTATATGTTTTAAGATTGCTTTTACGAACTATAGTTGAAGCTTTAGCATGATCCTTTATTCTAACAGGGAAAGGTGGTTTCTCAACATAAGAAGTAGGAACAATAGGATCATTATAAGTGATAGTCTTTTCTTCAACTTTAATAGGTGCAACTACTTTTACTTCTATGGGAGGATGATATTTAAACCACTTCTCCTTAGGGAGATCAACATAAGTAGCAAAAGATTCACAGAAAGAAGCTACTATCTCAGAATCAAGTCCATATTTAGTGCTAAACTTACAGAAAATATCGGTATCCATAAAAGATTTAACACAATCAAACTTAGGTGTCATACCTGACTCCTTACCATTGTCGAGGTCCCAATCTTCAGAGTTGCGTTTAATTCTATCCAATAAATCCCATTTGAATTCAATAGTCTTCATCATAAAAGAGCCATCACAAGAAGTATCGAGCATGGTGCGATTATTTTCAGAAAGCCGAGCATAAAAATTTTTAATAGTCATTTCTCTTGAGAGCTCATGATTGGGGCATGAATATAACATTGATTTAAGCCTCCCCCAAGCTTGAGCGATGCGTTCTCCTTCGCGATGCCAAAAATTATATATATAACTACGATCACGATGAACAAGATGCATAGGGTAATACTTTTGATGAAATTCCAATTTCAATCTTCTATAATTCCATGATCTCGTATCATCACATAGCCTATACCATACAAATGCGTCTCCCTTCAAAGATAAAGGGAAGAGCTTCTTCTTAGCAACATCATCGGGTATACCTGCAAGCTTAAATAATCCACAAACTTCATCCACATATATTAGGTGTTCATCAGGATGCTTTGTTCCATCTCCTGTAAAAGGATTAGCTAGCAGTTTTTCTATCATGCCCGAAGGATACTCATAAGGAATTTCATTTTCATATTCATTTTCAATAGGTTCGGTAGGTTGAGGAGCAACTCTTTGCTCTACCGGTCGGGGTGAATATACCCCGAACAAGCCCCTTAGAGGATTACTTTCCATAGTAACAAGTGACAGTAAATTTCAGCACACTATATAAATTTTTCCTTACCAAATTCCACCTACCAAAGGCGCTTCACTCCCCGGCAACGACTCCAGAAAAGAGTCTTGATGACCCACAAGTATAGGGCATCTATCGTAGTCCTTTCGATAAGTAAGAGTGTCGAACCCAACAAGGAGCAGAAGGAAATGATAAACGGTTTTCAGCAAGGTATTCTTTGCAAGTACTGAAATAAGTGGTAACAGATAGTTTTGTGATAAGATAATTTGTAACGAGCAACAAGTAACAAAAGTAAATAAAGTGCAGCAACGTGGCCCAATCCTTTTTGTAGCAAAGGACAAGCCTGGACAAATTCTTATATAAGGAAAAGCGCTCCCGAGGACACATGGGAATATCGTCAAGCTAGTTTTCATCACGTTCATATGATTCGCGTTCGGTACTTTGATAATTTGACATGTGGGTGGACCAGTGCTTGGGTGCTGTTCTTACTTGAACAAGCATCCCACTTATGATTAACCTCTATTGCAAGCATCCGCAACTACAACAAAAGTATTAAGGTAAACCTAACCATAGCATGAAACATATGGATCCAAATCAGCCCCTTACGAAGCAACGCATAAACTAGGGTTTAAGCTTCTGTCACTCTAGCAACCCATCATCTACTTATTACTTCCCAATGCCTTCCTCTAGGCCCAAATAATGGTGAAGTGTTATGTAGTCGACGTTCACATAACACCACTAGAGGCTAGACAACATGCATCTCATGAAAATATCGAACGAATACCAAATTCACATGACTACTAATAGCAAGACTTCTCCCTTGTCCTCATGAACAAACCTAACTACTCACAAAGCATAAACATGTTCATAATCAGAGGGGTATTAATATGCATAAAGGATCTGAACATATGATCTTCCACCAATTAAACCAACTAGCATCAACTACAAGGAGTAATTAACACTACTAGCAACCTACTAGCACCAATCCCGGACTTGAAGACAAGAATCGGATACAAGAGATGAACTAGGGTTTTGAGATGAGATGGTGCTGATGAAGATGTTGATGGAGATTGCCCTCTCCCGATGAGAGGAGCGTTGGTGATGACGATGGAGATGATTTCCCCCTCCGGGAGGGAAGTTTCCCCGGCAGAACAGCTCTGCCGGAGCTCTAGATTGGATCCGCCAAGGTTCCGCCTCATGGCGGCGGAGTTTCGTCCCGAAAGGTTGCTTCTTATTTTTTTTTCTTGATGAAAGACTTCATATAGGAGAAGATGGTCATCGGAGAGCTACCAGGGGGCCCATGAGGTAGGGGGCGCGCCGTAGGGGGGGGGGGGCGCCCCCCACCCTCGTGAGCAGGGTGTGGGCCCCCTGGTCTTTATCTTTTGCGAGGATTTTTCATTATTTATTATAAGGTATTCCATGGAGTTTCAGGACTTTTGGAGTTGTGCAGAATAGGTCTCTAATATTTGCTCCTTTTCCAGCCCAGAGTTCCAGATGTCGGAATTCTCCCTCCTTATGTAAACCTTGTAAAATAAGAGAGAATAGCCATAAGTATTGTGACATAATGTGAAATAACAGCCCATAATGCAATAAATATCGATATAAAAGCATGATGCAAAATGGACGTATCAATGAGAATGCAGTTGATGGTGGTAACATTTAACAACTATCAGGAGCTGGTAGACAAGGCTCTTATGATTGAAGGGAAGCAGCAGCAGATTGAGAGCCGCAAGAGGAAGTATGGACAAGGAAAGTACAATTCTGGAGCTCAGCAGAAGCCTTGTTTCACCTCAAACTCGGGAGAATTTATTCATAACCATGGAGGCCATACCCACAATGGAGGTAGTTCGCATAACCACAGTGGCCCCAAGAATGGAAACGGGAATGGAGCAGGCAGCAATCAGAACCGCTCTAACCCATCAATGCCTGCCAAGAAGGACCTGAGTCACATTACTTGTTTCATGTGCGGGTAGACTGGACACTATTCCAATGAGTGATCTGAAGCAAAGAATGGTAATGGCAATGGAAGCTCTGGGAAGAAGCCTAGCCCTTTCAGCAGGGGACAAGTGAACCACGTGAGCGTAGAGGAGGTTGAGGAGCAGCCAGATGCAGTTATCGGTAAGTTTTTGGTTAAGTCATTTACCACTCTCGTTCCTTTTGATACTTATGCATCACATTCATACATTTCAAGGGGATTTGTGAACAAGTTTAAGTTACCCACCCTAGCCCTTAGGACACCTTTGCTAGTGAGCTCACCCGGTGCAGAGTATATGGCCAGCCGATGGTGCGATCGGTTACCCTTAACCATTGGTAGCCATGTTTTCCCCTCAGACCTTATAATTCTGGAGTCACAAGGATTGGATGTGATACTAGGAATGGATTGCTTATCAAAGTATGGAGGAAACATTGCCTGTGCTAGTAGGTCAATTCTACTCACCACCCCGGAGGGAAAAATCATTAAGTATGTATCCAGGCATGCTCCTAAGAGTATGATAACCCACAAGTATAGGGGATCGCAACAGTTTTCGAGGGTAGAGTATTCAACCCAAATTTATTGATTCGACACAAGGGGAGCCAAAGAATATTCTCAAGTATTAGCAGTTGAGTTGTCAAGTCAACCACACCGGAAACTTAATATCTGCAGCAAAGTGTTTAGTAGGAAAGTAATATGATAGTAGTGCTAATGGTTGTAAAAGGTAATGGTAGCAAAAGTAATATTTTTGGTATTTTGTAGTGATGATAACAATAGCAACGGAAAAGTAATTAAGCGAAGAACAATATATGGAAAGCTCATAGGCAATGGACCGGTGATGGATAATTATGCCGGATGCGGTTCATCATGTAACAGTCATAACCTAGGGTGACACAAAACTAGCTCCAGTTCATCAATGTAATGTAGGCATGTATTCCGAATATAGTCATACGTGCTTATGGAAAAGAACTTGCATGCCATCTTTTGTCCTACCCTCCCGTGGCAGCGGGGTCCTATTGGAAACTAAGGGATATTAAGGCCTCCTTTTAATAGAGTACCGGGACAAAGCATTAACACATAGTCAATACATGAACTCCTCAAACTACGATCATCACCGGTAAGTATCCCGATTATTGTCACTTCGGGGTTAACGAATCATAACACATAATAGGTGACTATAGACTTGCAAGATAGGATCAAGAACTCTGATATATTGATGAAAACGTAATAGGTTTAGATCTGAAATCATGGCACTCAGGCCCTAGTGACAAGCATTACGCATAGCAAAGTCATAGCAACATCAATCTCAGAACATAGTGGATACTAGGGATCAAACCCTAACAAAACTAACTCGATTACATGATAAATCTCATCCAACCCATCACCGTCCAGCAAGCCTACGATGGAATTACTCATGCACGACGGTGAGCATCATGAAATTGGTGATGGAGGATGGTTGATGATGACGATGGCGACGGATTCCCCTCTCCGGAGCCCCGAACGGACTCCAGATCAGCCCTCCCGAGAGAGTTTAGGGCTTGGCGGCGGCTCCGTATCGTAAAACGCGATGAATCCTTCTCCCTGGTTTTTTTCTCCCCGAAAGTGAATATATGGAGTTCAGGTTGAGGTCGGTGGAGCGTCAGGGGGCGCGCCCAGGGGGGCAGGCGCGCCCCCCCACCCTCGTGGAAAGGTGGGGCACCCCCTGACGTGGATCTTCCTTTCAATATTTATTATATATTCCAAAATAATTCTCCGTTGAATTTCAGGTCATTCCGAGAACTTTTATTTCTGCACAAAAAATAACACCATGGCAATTCTGCTGAAAACATCGTCAGTCCGGGTTAGTTCCATTCAAATCATGCAAGTTAGAGTCCAAAACAAGGGCAAAAGTGTTTGGAGAAGTAGATACGACGAAGACGTATCAACTCCCCCAAGCTTAAACCTTTGCTTGTCCTCAAGCAATTCAGTTGATAAACTGAAAGTGATAAAGAAAAACTTTTAGAAACTCTGTTTGCTCTTGTTGTTGTAAATATGTAAAGCCAGCATTCAAGTTTTCAGCAAAGATTATGAACTAACCATATTCACAATAACAATTAGGTTTCATGTTTACTCATATCAATGGCATAATCAACTAGCGAGCAATAATAATAAATCTCAGATGACAACACTTTCTCAAAACAATCATGATATCATATAACAAGATGGTATCTCGCTAGCCCTTTCTGAGACCGCAGAACATAAATGCAGAGCACTTTTAAAGAGCAAGGACTGACTAGACATTGTAATTCATGGTAAAAGAGATCCAGTCAAGTCATACTCAATGTAAACTAACAGTAATGGATGCAAATGACAGCGGTGCTCTCCAACTGGTGCTTTTTAATAAGAGGATGATGACTCAACATAATAGTAAATAGATAGGCCCTTCGCAGAGGGAAGCACGGATTTGTAGAGGTGCCAGAGCTCGGTTTTGAAATAGATATGAATAATATTTTGAGCGGTATACTTTCATTGTCAACATAACAACCAATACATGGCGATATCTTCCGTGCTACACACATTATAGGCGGTTCCCAAACAGAATGGTAAATTTTATACTCCCCCTCCACCAACAAGCATCAATCCATGGTTTGCTCGAAACAACGAGTGCCTCCAACTAACAAGAGTCCCGGGGGAGTTTTGGTTGCAATTATTTTGATTTGCATAAAGTATGGGACTGGGCATCCCGGTGACCAGCCATTTTCTCGTGAGTGAGGAGCGGAGTCCACTCTTGAGAATAACCCGCCTAACATGGAAGATACGGACATCCCTAGTTGATACATGAGCTATTCGAGCATACAAAACAGGATATTTTTTGAAGGTTTAGAGTTTGGCACATACAAATTTACTTGGAACGGCAGGTAGATACCGTATATAGGTAGGTATGGTGGACTCATATGGAATAACTTTGGGGTTTATGGAATTGAATGCACAACCAGTATTCCCGCTTAGTATAGGTGAAGGCTAGCAGAAGACTGGAAAGCGACCAGCTAGAGAGCGACAACAGTCATGAACATGCATTAAAAATAATCAACACCGAATGCAAGCATGAGTAGGATATAATACACCATGAACATAAATATCGTAGAGGCTATGTTGTCATATTTACAAAAACAAGAGAGGTCGAGTTCATACCAACTTTTCTCATCTCAATAAGTTCATCATATAAACATCATTATTGCCTTTCACTTGCACGACTGAATAGTGTGGATAGTAATAATAGTGCATGTGCATTGGACTAAGCTGGAATCTACAAGCATTCAATTCAAGAGAGAAGACAAGGTAATATGGGCTCTTTGTCAGATCAATGATAATGCATATAAGAGCCACTTAACATTTTCATTATGGTCTTCTCCTATCGACCCCCAAAGAACACTAAAAGAAATAAAACTATTTACACGGGAAAGCTCCCAACAAGCAAAAGAAGAACGAGAAATCTTTTTGGGTTTTCTTTTTAATTACTACTACAAGCATGGAAAGTAAACTGATTAAAAGTTACAACTAATTTTTTTCTTAAGGTTTATTAAACACACAAGAAGAAAGCATAAAAAGTAAAATAAACTAGCATGGATGATACAATGAAAAAGTATGAGCACCGACAACTAGCAATGAGTGTGTGAACGTGAATGTAATGTCGGTGAGAAATACGTACTCCCCCAAGCTTAGGCTTTTGGCCTAAGTTGGTCTATGGCCACGGCTGGCCTGGCGGATATCCAAAGTAATAGTTGGGGTTGTACTGTGAAGAAGCCTTGGATTGCCACTGGTTGGCAATCATCACCGGATCCCACTGATAATCAAACTGTCGTGGAGGATCAAATTGTGATTCCGGCTCTGGCTCTGTAGGGTTCCGGTAGGCAAGAATGGCCTCCAAAGGAACAAGGTACTTGCCTGCAGATAAATCAAACAAGGAAGTACCAGGTAAGGTAATAGTCTCAGGATGATTTTTACCAAATATTAATTTGTACTTAAGCTCCTTTTCCCTATTCTTAACAATAAAATCATGTGCTACCATACTCTTATAATCTAAATAAACAGGAGGTAGCAATTTTTCTTCCTTCTCATAATGCCTAATAGGTATGTTAAAATGTGCAGCGAGGCGCGAGGCGAAGATGCCTCCAAGGACGAGGCCCTTAGTACGGTTAAGATTTAACCGCTTTGCAATAATAGCGCCCATGCTGAATGTGTCGTCACGAAATAAGGCATGGCACAAAATAACAATATCAGGGGCACTTAGGTTTCCACAGTTTCCGCGCCCAATTAAGCATCTACTAGCAAATATAGCAAAGTAACGTAGAACAGGAAAGTGTACGCTAGTAATTCGTGCGTCGGAAACCTTCCTCGTTTCCCCTACAGTAATGGTATCAATAAACCCATCCACATCGTCATGATGTGGTTCCTCTACGCTTCCCTCGAAAGGGATCAAACAAACCCGACAAAAATCATGAAGTGACATCTCCTTATGCTCATCATATAAATAAAATTCCACCGTAGGTGGTGAGCTACTAGCATGGACATGAAAGTTTTGCACAAAGATATTGGTGAGTAAGAGATATTGTTCGCGTTGGTCGTGGAGGAAGGCATCGAGGCCTGCATTCTCAGCCAATTCATGGAAATCATCATAAATACCGGCTGCTCTCAAGAAATTATCACAAGGCCATTCACACGGCCGAACTTCCGCGGTGCGAGGGAGATTATATTTGGGCCTCTTATCCTCCTCACTTTGCTTATCCTTCGAGCTTCGGCTCGATGAGCCCCTCAAAAATCTCTTCATCTTTTTCTGAAAATTTCAGAAAATTTTAGTAACTTCAAAATAAAAGTGAACCAAACTCAAAAAAATTGATTGCAACTACTCCTACAAGTGCCTAGAGGCAATATCATGCATCAAAACTACTTTTGACCACATAAATTTGACATGCAAGCTCAAGAACGGGGTCACCTAAGCAGCAAAAATATGCAATGAATAAAGCACTAGAACAAAAACTAATTGGACCATTGGAGGAGTCACATACCAAGGAACAATCCCCCAAAGCAGTTTTGTGAGAGGTGCTTTGAGCAAGGAGATCGAAAATGGCAGCAAAATGAGCTTGGACTCGGGTTTGAGCTGGTTAGTGGTGTTTGTGGGAGGAAGAAGGAGTGTGTGGTAGTTGGAATGAGTGGAGGGGAGCCACCATGGGCCCACGAGGCAGGGGGCGCGCCCAGGGGGTAGGGCGCACCCTCCAGCCTCGTGGCCAGGTGCTTGCTCCCCTGTTGTGTTCTCAGTGCCATATATTCTAAAATATTCTAGAAAAAACATATTTAATTTTCAGGGCATTTGGAGAACTTTTATTTTCAGGGTATTTTTCATTGCATTGATAATTCAGAAAATAGACAGAAATTACTATTTTGCTTTATTTAATATAAATATCAGAAAGTAAAAATAGGATACAGAGAGTTGGGTTTTCTAAATCCATCCATCTCATGCTCATCAAAAGGAATCCACCAACAAGGTTGATTAGGTGTTGTTAACAAACTCATTTCGAATAACATCGAAGCGGAGAATTTTCGAATAAAACTAGGTTACGTCAACGGGGATATGCATGTCCCCAACAACAAGAATATCATATTTCTTCTTGAGTAGGAAGAGGAAATTCAAAACCTCCAATAGTAATAGTTGAAAATTTTCCAATAGAATTGATACTATGGACTTGAGGTTGTTTCCTCGGAAAGTGTACCATATGCTCATTACCATTAACATGAAAAGTGACATTGCCTTTGGTGCAATCAATAACAGCCCCTACAGTATTCAAAAAGGGTCTTCCAAGCATAATAGAAATACTATCGTCCTCGGGAATATCAAGAATAACAAAGTCCGTTAAAATAGTAACGTTTGCAACCACAACAGGCACATCCTCACAAATACCGACAGGTATAGCAGTTGATTTATCAGCCATTTGCAAAGATATTTCTGTAGGTGTCAACTTATTCAAATCAAGTCTACGATATAAAGAGAGTGGCATAACACTAACACTGGCTCCAAGATCACATAAAGCAGTTTTAACATAGTTTCTTTTAATGGAGCATGGTATAGTTGGTATTCCTGGATCTCCTAGTTTCTTTGGTATTCCACCCTTAAAAGTATAATTAGCAAGCATGGTGGAAATTTCAGCTTCCGGTATCTTTCTTTTATTTGTAACAATTTCTTTCATACACTTAGCATAAGGATTCATTTTGAGCATATCAGTCAAATGCATACGCAAGAAAATAGGTCTAATCATTTCAGCAAAGCGCTCAAAATCCTCATCATCCTTTTTCTTGGATGGTCTAGGAGGAAGAGGCATGGGTTTCTGAACCCACGGTTCTCTTTCCTTATCATGCTTCCTAGCAACAAAGTCTTTCTTATCATAACGTTGATTCTTTGAATGTGGGTTATCAAGATCAACAGCAGGTTCAATCTCTACTTCATTTTCATTACTAGGTTGAGCATCAATATGAACATCATCATTAACATTATTACTAGGTTCATGTTCATTACCAGATTGTGTTTCAGCATCAGAAATAGAAATATCATTAGGATTCTCAGGTGTGTCAATAACAGGTTCACTAGAAGCATGCAAAGTCCTATCACTTTTCTTTTTCTTCCTCTTAGAAGGACTAGGTGCATCAATAATATTTCTGTGAGAATCTTGCTCAATTCTCTTAGGATGGCCCTCAGGATACAAAGGTTCCTGAGTCATTTTACCACCTCTAGTCATAACCCTAACAACATTATCATTTTTCTTACTATTTAATTCATTGAGGAAATCATTCTGAGCTTTAAGTACTTGTTCTACTTGAGTGGTAACCATAGAAGCATGTTTACTAATAAGTCTAAGTTCACCTTTAACATTAGCCATATAATCACCCAAGTGTTCAAGCATATCAGCATTGCATTTTAATTCTCTACCAAAATAAGCATTGAAGTTTTCTTGTTTAACCATAAAGTCATCAAACTCATCCAAGCATGGGCTAGCAAACTTAGTAAATGGGATTTCAGCTTTATCATATCTATAGAGAGAATGTACGTTTACTACCTGTGTCGGGTTACCAAGACCATGTATTTCTTCAACAGGCGGTAAATTAAGACCATGTATTTCTTCAATAGGAGGTAAATTCTTAACATCTTCAGCTTTAATACCTTTTTCCTTCATAGATTTCTTTGCCTCTTGCATATCTTCAGGACTGAGAAATAGGATACCCCTTTTCTTCGGAGTTGGCTTAGGAGTTGGTTCAGGAATTGGATCAGGAAGTGTCCAATTATTTTCATTAGTCAACATATTATTCAATAAAATTTCAGCTTCATCTGGCGTTCTTTCCCTGAAAACACAACCAGCATAACTATCCAGGTGGTCTCTGGAAGCACCGGTTAGTCCATTATAAAAGATATCAAGTATTTCATTTTTCTTAAGAGGATGATCAGGAAAAGCATTAAGTAATTGGAGAAGCCCCCCAAGCTTGCGGGAGACTCTCTTCTTCAATTTGCACAAAATTATATATTTCCCTTAAAGCATCTTGTTTCTTATGAGCGGGGAAATATTTAGCAGAGAAGTAATAAATCATATCCTAGGGACTATGCACACAACCAGGATCAAGATAATTAAACCATATCTTAACATCACCCTTTAATGAGAACGGAAATATCTTAAGGATAAAAATAATAGCGAGATTTCACATCATTAGTGAACAGGGTGGCTATACCATTTAATTTAGTAAGATGTGCCACAACAGTTTCAGATTCATAGCCATAGAAAGGATCAGATTCAACTAAAGTAATTATATTAGGATCAACAAACAAATCATAATCCTTATCAGTAACAAAGATAGGTAAAGTAGCATAAGCAGGATCATATTTCATTCTAGCATTCAGAGTTTTTTTTGTTTTAGCTTAGCTAATAATTTATTAAGATCACTCCTATCATTGCAAGCAAGAAAGTCTCTAGCAGTTTCTTCTTCCATAACATAGCCCTCGGGCACAACAAGTAATTCATATCTAGGGGGAGAGTCTTCATCATCACTTTCATCAATATTATCAGTTTCAATAATTTCATTCTCTCTAGCCCTAGAAAATTGTTCATCAAGAAATTCACCAAGTGACATAGTAGTATCAAGCATAGAAGTAGTTTCATCATAAGTATCATGCATAGCAGAAGTGACATCATCAATAACATGCGACATATCAGAATTAATAGCAGAAGCAGGTATAGGTGTCGCAAGCTTACTCAAAACAGAAGGTGAATCAAGTGCAGAGCTAGATGGCAGTTCCTTACCTCCCCTCGTAGTTGAGGGATAAATTTTTGTCTTAGCGTCTTTCAAGTTCTTCATGGTGATAAGCAGATATAAATCCCAAGTGACTCAAAGAATAGAGCTATGCTCCACAGCAATGGCGCCAGAAAATAGTCTTGATAACCCACAAGTATAGGGGATCGCAACAGTTTTCGAGGGTAGAGTATTCAGCCCAAATTTATTCATTCGACACAAGGGGAGCCAAAGAATATTCTCAAGTATTAGCAGCTGAGTTGTCAATTCAACCACACCTGAAACTTAATATATGCAGCAAAGTGTTTAGTAGCAAAGTAATATGATAGTAGTGGTAGAGGTGGTAAAAGGTAACCGTAGCAAAAGTAATATTTTTGATATTTTGTAGTGATGATTACAATAGCAACGGAAAAGTAGATAAGCGAAGAACAATATATGGAAAGCTCGTAGGCAATGGATCGGTGATGGAGAATTATGCCGGATGCGGTTCATCATGTAACAGTCATAACCTAGGGTGACACAGAACTAGCTCCAGTTCATCAATGTAATGTAGGCATGTATTCCGAATATAGTCATACGTGCTTATGGAAAAGAACATGCATGCCATATTTTGTCCTACCCTCCCCTGGCAGCGGGGTCTTATTGGAAACTAAGGGATATTAAGGCCTCCTTTTAATAGAGTACCGGAACAAAGCATTAAAACATAGTGAATACATGAACTCCTCAAACTACGGTCATCACCGGTAAGTATCCTGATTATTGTCACTTCGGGGTTAACGGATCATAACACATAATAGGTGACTATTGACTTGCAAGATAGGATCAAGAACTCTCATATATTGATGAAAACATAATAGGTTCAGATATGAAATAATGGCACTCGGGCCCTAGTGACAAGCATTAAGCATAGCAAAGTCATAGCAACATCAATCTCAGAACATAGTGGATACTAGGGATCAAACCCTAACAAAACTAACTCGATTGCATGATAAATCTCATCCAACCCATCACCGTCCAGCAAGCCTATGATGGAATTACTCACGCACGGCAGTGAGCATCATGAAATTGGTGATGGAGGATGGTTGATGATGGCGATGGCGACGGATTCGCCTCTCTGGAGCCCCGAACGGACTCTAGATCAGCCCTCCCGAGAGAGTTTAGGGCTTGGTGGCGGCTCCGCATCGTAGAATGTGATGAATCCTTCTCCCTGGTTTTTCTTTCCCCGAAAGTGAATATATGGAGTCCAGGTTGAGGTCGGTGGAGCGTCAGGGGGCCCACGAGGCAGGGGGCGCGCCCAGGGGGCAGGCATGCCCCCCACCCTCGTGGACAGGTGGGGCACCCCCTGACGTGGATCTTCCTTCCAATATTTATTATATATTCCAAAATAATTCTTCGTTGATTTTCAGGTCATTCCGAGAACTTTTATTTCTGGACAAAAATAACACCATGGCAATTCTGCTGAAAATAGCGTCAGTCTGGGTTAGTTCCATTCAAATCATGCAAGTTAGAGTCCAAAACAAGGGCAAAAGTGTTTGGAGAAGTAGATACGACGGAGACATATCAACTCCCCCAAGCTTAAACCTTTGCCTGTCCTCAAGAAATTCAGTTGATAAGCTGAAAGTGATAAAGAAAAACTTTTAGAAACTCTGTTTGCTCTTGTTGTTGTAAATATGTAAAGCCAGCATTCAAGTTTTCAGCAAAGATTATGAACTAACCATATTCACAATAACATTTAGGTCTCACGTTTACTCATATCAATGGCATAATCAACTAGCGAGCAATAATAATAAATCTCGGATGACAACACTTTCTTAAAACAATCATGATATGATATAACAAGATGGTATCTCGCTAGCCCTTTCTGAGACCACAAAACATAAATGCAGAGCACTTTTAAAGATCAAGGACTGACTAGCCATTGTAATTCATGGTAAAAGAGATCCAGTTAAGTCATACTCAATGTAAACTAACAGTAATGGATGCAAATGACAGCGGTGCTCTCCAACTGGTGCTTTTTAATAAGAGGATGATGACTCAACATAAAAGTAAATAGATAGGCCCTTCACAGAGGGAAGCAGGGATTTGTAGAGGTGCCAGAGCTCGGTTTTGAAATAGAGGTGAATAATGTTTTGAGCGGTATACTTTCATTGTCAACATAACAACCAAGAGATGGCGATATCTTCCATGCTACACACATTATAGGCGGTTCCCAAACAGAATGGTAAAGTTTATACTCCCCCTCCACCAACAAGCATCATTCATGGCTTGCTCGAAACAACGAGTGCCTCCAACTAACAAGAGTTCCGGAGGAGTTTTGTTTGCAATTATTTTGATTTGATTTGCATAAAGCATGGGACTGGGCATCCCAGTGACCAGCCATTTTCTCGTGAGTGAGGAGCGGAGTCCACTCCTCTTGAGAATAACCCGCCTAACAGGGAAGATACGGACATCCCTAGTTGATACATGAGCTATTCGAGCATACAAAACAGGATATTGATTTGAAGTTTTAGAGTTTGGCACATACAAATTTACTTGGAATGGCAGGTAGTTACCGTATATAGGTAGGTTTGGTGGACTCATATGGAATAACTTTGGGGTTTATGGAATTGGATGCACAACCAGTATTCCCGCTTAGTACAGGTGAAGGCTAGCAGAAGACTGGGAAGCGACCAGCTAGAGAGCGACAACAGTCATGAACATGCATTAAAATTAATCAACACTGAATGCAAGCATGAGTAGGATATAATACACCATGAACATAAATATCATAGAGGCTATGTTGATTTTGTTTCAACTACATGCGTGAACATGTGCCAAGTCAAGCCACTCGAATCATTCAAAAGAGGATACCACCCTATCATACCACATCACAACCATTTTAATAGCATGTTGGCATGCAAGGTAAACCATTATAAGCTCCTAGATAATGAAGCATGGCATAAGCAGCTATAATCTCTAATTGTCATTGCAAGCATGTTTATTCATAATAGGCTGAATCAAAAACGATGAACTAATCATATTTACAAAAACAAGAGAGGTCGAGTTCATACCAGCTTTTCTCATCTCAATAAGTTCATCATATAAACATCATTATTGCCTTTCACTTGCACGACCGAATAGTGTGGATAATAATAATAGTGCACGTGCATTGGACTAAGCTGGAATCTGCAAGCATTCAATTCAAGAGAGAAGACAAGTTAATATGGGCTCTTTGTTAGATCATCGATAATGCATATAAGAGCCACTTAACATTTTCATTATGGTCTTCTCCTATCGACCCCCAAAGAACAAGAAAAGAAATAAAACTATTTACACGGGAAAGCTCCCAACAAGCAAAAGAAGAACGAGAAATCTTTTTGGGTTTTCTTTTTAATTACTACCACAAGCATGGAAAGTAAACTGATTAAAAGTTACAACTATTTTTTTTGTTTTTCTTAAGGTTTATTAAACACACAAGAAGAAAGCATAAAAAGGAAAATAAACTAGCATGGATGATACAATGTAAAAGTATGAGCACCAACAACTAGCAATGAGTGTGTGAATGTGAATGTAATGTCGGTGAGAAATACGTACTCCCCCAAGCTTAGGCTTTTGGCCTAAGTTGGTCTATGGCCACGGCTGGCCTGGCGGATATCCAAAGTAATAGTTGGGGTCGTACTGTGAAGAAGCCTCGGATTGCCACTGGTTGGCAATGACCTCCGGATCCCACTGATGATCAGACTGTCTTGGAGGATCAAATTGTGATTCCGGCTCTGGCTCTGTAGGGTTCCGGTAGGCATGAATGGCCTCCAAAGGAACAAGGTACTTGCCTGTAGATAAATCAAACAAGGAAGGAGCAGGCAAGGTAATAGTCTCGGGATGATTTTTACCAAATATTAATTTGTACTTAAGCCCCTTTTCCCTATTCTTAACAAAAAAATCATGTGCTACCATACTCTTATAATCTAAATAAGCAGGAGGCAACAACTTTTCTTCCTTCTCATAATGCCTAATAGGTATGTTAAAATGTGCAGCGAGGCACGAGGCGAAGATGCCTCCAAGGACGAGGCCCTTAGTATGGTTAAGATTTAACCGCTTTGCAATAATAGCGCCCATGCTGAATGTGTCATCACGAAATAAGGCATGGCACAAAATAACAATATCAGGGGCACTTAGGTTTCCACAGTTTTTGCGCCCAATTAAGCATCTACTAGCAAATATAGCAAAGTAACGTAGAACAGGAAAGTGTATGCTAGTAATTCGTGCGTTGGAAACCTTCCTCGTTTCCCCTACATTAATGGTATCAATAAACCCATCCACATCATCATGATGTGGTTCCTCTACGCTTCCCTCGAAAGGGATCAAACAAACCCGACAAAAATCATGAAGTGACATCTCCTTATGCTCATCATATAAATAAAATTCCACCGTAGGTGGTGAGCTACTAGCATGGAAATGAAAGTTTTGCACAAAGATATTGGTGAGTAAGAGATATTGTTCGCATTGGTCGTGGAGGAAGGCGTCGAGGCCTGCATTCTCAGCCAATTCATAGAAATCATCATAAATCCCGGCTGCTCTCAAGAAATTATCACAAGGCCATTCACACGGCCGAACTTCCGCGGTGCGAGGGAGATTATATTTGGGCCTCTTATCCTCCTCACTTTGCTTATCCTTCGAGCTTCGGCTCGATGAGCCCCTCAAAAATCTCTTCATCTTTTTCTGAAAATTTCAGAAATTTTTAGTAACTTCAAAATAAAAGTGAACCAAACTCAACAAAATTGATAGCAACTACTCTTACAAGTGCCTAGAGGCAATATCATGCATCAAAACTACTTTTGACCACATAAATTTGACATGCAAGCTCAAGAACAGGGTCACCTAAGCAGCAAAAATATGCAATGAATAAAGCACTAGAACAAAAACTAATTGGACCATTGGAGGAGTCACATACCAAGGAACAATCCCCCAAAGCAGTTTTGTGAGAGAGTAAGGAGATCGAAAATGGCAGCAAAATGAGCTTAGACTTGGGTTTGAGCTGGTTAGTGGTGTTTGTGGGAGGAAGAAGGAGTGTGTGGTAGTTGGAATGAGTGGAGGGGAGCCACCGTGGGCCCATGAGGCAGGGGGCACGCCCAGGGGGTAGGGCGCGCCCTCCACCCTCGTGTCCAGGTGCTTGCTCCCCCTGCTGTGTTCTCAGTGCCAGATATTCTAAAATATTCTAGAAAAAACATATTTAATTTTCAGGGCACTTGGAGAACTTTTATTTTCAGGGTATTTTTTATTGCATTGATAATTCAGAAAACAGATAGAAATTACTATTTTTGCTTTATTTAATATAAATAACAGAAAGTAAAAAGAGGGTACAGAGAGTTGTGTTTTCTAAATTCGTCCATCTCATGCTCATCAAAAGGAATCCACTAATAAGGTTGATCAGGTCTTGTTAACAAACTCATTCCGAATAACATCGAACCGGAGAATTTTCGAATAATACTAGGTTACCTCAATGGGGATATGCATGTCCCCAACAATAAGAATATCATATTTCTTCTTGACAGTAGGAAGAGGAAATTCAAAACCTCCAATAGTAATAGTTGAAAATTTTCCAATAGAATTGATACTATGGACTTGAGGTTGTTTCCTCGGAAAGTGTACCGTATGCTCATTACCATTAACATGAAAAGTGACATTGCCTTTGGTGCAATCCATAACAGCCCCTGCAGTATTCAAAAAGTATCTTCCAAGAATAATAGACATACTATCATCCTCGGGAATATCAAGAATAACAAAGTCCGTTAAAATAGTAACGTTTGCAACCACAACAGGCACATCCTCACAAATACCGACAGGTATAGCAGTTGATTTATCAGCCATTTGCAAAGATATTTCAGTAGGTGTCAACTTATTCAAATCAAGTCTACGATATAAAGAGAGTGGCATAACACTAACACCGGCTCCAAGATCACATAAAGCAGTTTTAACATAGTTTCTTTTAATGGAGCATGGTATAGTTGGTACTCCTGGATCTCCTAGTTTCTTTGGTATTCCACCCTTAAAAGTATAATTAGCAAGCATGGTGGAAATTCCAGCTTCCGGTATCTTTCTTTTATTTGTAACAATTTCTTTCATATACTTAGCATAATGATTCATTTTGAGCATATCAGTCAAATGCATACGCAAGAAAATAGGTCTAATCATTTCAGCAAAGCGCACAAAATCCTCATCATCCTTTGCCTTGGATGGTTTAGGAGGAAAAGGCATGGGTTTATGAACCCATGGTTCTCTTTCCTTACCGTGCTTCCAAGCAACAATGTCTTTCTTATCATAACGTTGATTCTTTGATTGTGGGTTATCAAGATCAACAGCAGGTTCAGTCTGTACTTCATTGTCATTACTAGGTTGAGCATCAATATGAACATCATCATTAACATTATTACTAGGTTCATGTTCATTACCAGATTGTGTTTCAGCATCAGAAATAGAAATATCATTAGGATTCTTAGGTGTGTCAATAACAGGTTCACTAGAAGCATGCAAAGTCCTATCACTTTTCTTTTTCTTCCTCTTAGAAGGACTAGGTGCATCAATAATATTTCTGTGAGAATCTTGCTCAATTCTCTTAGGATGGCCCTCAGGATACAAAGGTTCCTGAGTCATTTTACCACCTCTAGTCATAACTCTAACAACATTATCATTTTTCTTACTATTTAATTCATTGAGCAAGTCATTCTGAGCTTTAAGTACTTGTTCTACTTGAGTGGCAACCATAGAAGCATGTTTACTAATAAGTTTAAGTTCACCTTTAACATTAGCCATATAATCACCCAAGTGTTCAAGCATATCAACATTGCATTTTAATTCTCTACCAAAATAAGCATTGAAGTTTTCTTGTTTAACCATAAAGTCATCAAACTCATCCAAGCATGGGCTAGCAAACTTAGTAAATGGGATTTCAGCTTTATCATATCTATAGAGAGAATTTACCTTTACTACCTATGTCAGGTTATCAAGACCATGTATTTCTTCAACAGGCGGTAAATTAAGACCATGTATTTCTTCAATAGGAGGTAAATTCTTAACATCTTCAGCTTTAATACCTTTTTCCTTCATAGATTTCTTTGCCTCTTGCATATCTTCAGGACTGAGAAATAGAATACCCCTTTTCTTCGGAGTTGGCTTAGGAGTTGGTTCAGGAATTGGATCAGGAAGTGTCCAATTATTTTCATTAGTCAACATATTATTCAATAAAATTTCAGCTTCATTTGGTGTTCTTTCCCTGAAAACACAACCAACACAACTATCCAGGTGGTCTCTGGAAGCACCGGTTATTCCATTATAAAAGATATCAAGCATTTCATTTTTCTTAAGAGGATGATCAGGCAAAGAATTAGTAATTGGAGAAGCCTCCCCCAAGCTTGTGGGAGACTCTCTTCTTCAATTTGCACAAAATTATATATTTCCCTTAAAGCAGCTTGTTTCTTATGAGCGGGGAAATATTTAGTAGAGAAGTAATAAATCATATCCTAGGACTACGCACACAACCAGGATCAAGAGAATTAAACCATATCTTAGCATCACCCTTTAATGAGAACGGAAATATCTTAAGGATATAATAATAGTGAGTTTTCTCATCATCAGTGAACAGGGTGGCTATACCATTTAATTTAGTAAGATGTGCCACAGCAGTTTCAGATTCATAGCGACAAAAAGGATCAGATTCAACTAAAGTAATTATCTCAGGATCAACAGATAAGTCATAATCCTTATCAGTAACAAAGATAGGTGAAGTAGCATAAGCAGGATCATATTTCATTCTAGCATTCAGAGTTTTTTGTTTCAGCTTAGCTAATAATTTCTTAAGATCACTCCTATCATTGCAAGCAAGAAAGTCTCTAGCAGTTTCTTCATCCATAACATAGCCCTCAATCACAACAGGTAATTCGTATCTAGGGGGAGAGTCTTCATCATCACTTTCATCAATATTATCAGTTTCAATAATTTCATTCTCTCTAGCCCTAGCAAGTTGTTCATCAAGAAATTCACCAAGTGGCACAGTAGTATCAAGCATAGAAGTAGTTTCATCATAAGTATCATGCATAGCAGAAGTGGCATCATCAATAACATGCGACATATCAGAATTGATAGCAGAAGCGGGTATAGGTGTCACAAGCTTACTCAAAACAGGAGGTGAATCAAGTGCAGAGCTAGATGGCAGTTCCTTACCTCCCCTCGTAGTTGAGGGATAAATTTTGTGTTAGCGTCTTTCAAGTTCTTCATAGTGATAAGCAGATATAAATCCCAAGTGACTCAAAGAATAGAGCTATGCTCCGCGGCAACGGCACCAGAAAATAGTCTTGATAACCCACAAGTATAGGGGATCGCAACAGTTTTCAAGGGTA
Organism: Triticum urartu; assembly: GCF_056163025.1. Lineage (NCBI taxonomy): Eukaryota > Viridiplantae > Streptophyta > Magnoliopsida > Poales > Poaceae > Triticum > Triticum urartu. Next base: position 113,550,143 of record NC_141876.1, read on the forward strand.
GAGTATTCAACCCAAATTTATTGATTCGACACAAGGGGAGCCAAAGAATATTCTCAAGTATTAGCAACTGAGTTGTCAATTCAACCACACCTGAAACTTAATATCTGCACTGAAGTGTTTAGTAGAAAAGTAATATGATAGTAGTGGTAATGGTGGTAAAAGGTAACAGTAGCAAAAGTAATATTTTTGGTATTTTGTAGTGATGATAAACATAGCAACGGAAAAGTAAATAAGCGAAGAACAATATATGAAAAGCTCGTAGGAAATGGATATGTGATGGAGAATTATGCCGGATGCGGTTCATCATGTAACAATCATAACCTAGGGTGACACAGAACTAGCTCCAATTCATCAATGTAATGTAGGCATGTATTCCGAATATAGTCATACGTGCTTATGGAAAAGAACTTGCATGCCATCTTTTGTCCTACCCTCCCGTGGCAGCGGGGTCCTATTGGAAACTAAGGGATATTAAGGCCTCCTTTTAATAGAGTACCGGAACAAAGCATTAACACATAGCGAATACATGAACTCCTCAAACTACGGTCATCACCGGTAAGTATCCCGATTATTGTCACTTCGGGGTTAACAGATCATAACACATAATAGGTGACTATAGACTTGCAAGATAGGATCAAGAGCTCTCATATATTGATGAAAACATAATAGGTTCAGATCTGACATCATGGCACTCGGGCCCTAGTTACAAGCATTAAGCATAGCAAAGTCATAGCAACATCAATCTCTGAACATATTGGATACTAGGGATCAAACCCTAACAAAACTAACTCGATTACATGATAAATCTCATCCAACCCTTCACCGTCTAGCAAGCCTACGATGGAATTACTCACTCACGGCGGTGAGCATCATGAAATTGGTGATGGAGGATGGTTGATGATGACGATGGCGACAGATTCCCCTCTCCGGAGCCCCGAACGGACTCCAGATCAGCCCTCCCAAGAGAGTTTAGGGCTTGGCGGTGGCTCCGTATCGTAAAACGCGATGAATCCTTCTCCCTGGTTTTTTTCTCCCTGAAAATGAATATATGGAGTCCAAGTTGAGGTCGGTGGAGCGTCATGGGGCCTACGAGGCAGGGGGCGCGCCTAGGGGGGCAGGCGCGCCCCCACCCTCGTGGACAGGTGGGGCACCCCCTGACGTGGATCTTCCTTCCAATATTTATTATATATTCCAAAATAATTCTCCATTGATTTTCAGGTCATTCCGAGAACTTTTATTTCTGCACAAAAATAACACCATGGCAATTCTGCTGAAAACAGCGTCAGTCCGGGTTAGTTCCATTCAAATCATGCGAGTTAGAGTCCAAAACAAGGGCAAAAGTGTTTGGAAAAGTAGACACGACAAAGACGTATCAGAGTACTCACGTAAATTCCCTCATGGGAGTTGTTCAGGAAGAAGTGCCCGTAGTGAAGGATTACCCAGATGTATTTCCAGAGGAATTACCAGGCATACTGCCAGATCGTGATATTGAGTTTTTGATAGAGCTGTTGCCAGGCACTGGACCGATATCGAAGAGGCCATACCGGATGCTCGTGAATTATCTGGAGGAGATTAAGAAGCAGATCAAGGAGTTATTGGAGAAAGGTTACATTCGACGAAGTTCATCACCATGGGGAGCCCCAGTGCTCTTGGTTGAGAAGAAGGATAAATCTCTGAGAATGGTTGTTGATTATCGCGCATTGAATGAAGTGATGATCAAGAACAAGTACCCACTGCCGATGATCAATGATTTGCTTCATTAGTTGCAAGGAGCTAAAGTATTTTCCAAGATCAATTTACGATCAAGATACCACCAGCTGAAGATTCGAGAACAGGATATACCTAACACAGCTTTCACCACACGGTACGGGTTAAATGAGTATACGGTTATGTCATTTGGACTGACTAATGCCCCTGCCTATTTCATGAGCATGATGAACAAAGTATTTATGGAGTTCTTGGATAAGTTTGTCGTGGTGTTCATTGATGATATCTTGGTATACTCGAAGAATGAAGAGGAGCATAAGGAGCATTTGCGTTTAGTTCTCGAGAAGCTCAGGGAACATCAGTTATACGCCAAGTTCAGCAAATGTGAGTTTTGGTTGAAGGAAGTTGGATTCCTTGGACATGTTATATCAGGAGAAGGTATAACAGTAGACCCTACTAAGGTTCAGTCAGTCAATGAGTGATTGGCACCCACCTCAGTTGGAGAGATCCGCAATTTTCTAGGACTCACGGGATACTATCGTAGATTTATTGAGAATTTCTCCAAGATTGCGAAGCCTATGACGACATTGTTGAAGAAGGACACCAAGTTCCATTGGACTAAAGAATGTGAGGCAAGTTTTCAGGAGTTGAAGAAACGTTTGACTACAGCCACAGTGTTGATTCTGCCAGATATACGTAAGGATTTCCAAGTGTATTGCGACGCGTCTCGCTTAGGACTTGGAAGTGTACTTATGCAAGACGGAAGAGTTGTTTCGTATGTCTCACGACAGCTTCGACCGCATGAATTAAATTATGCCATGCATGATTTGGAGTTAGCAGCCGTAGTGCATGCACTCAAAACCTGGAGACATTTTCTTATTGGGAACCATTGTGATGTGTACACGGATCATAAGAGTTTGAAGTACATTTTCACACAGAAGGAACTGAATCTCGGGCAGAGGAGATGGTTGGAGCTTATAAAGGATTATGATATGAAGCTGCACTATCATCAAGGAAAGGCCAATGCGGTAGCAGACGCTTTGAGCCGAAAGAGTTACGCTAATACCTTAGTAACAGGAGGTTTGCCAAAGGAGTTAGCCGACGATCTCAGGGAACTCTGTTTGGAGATTGTTCCTAGAGGTTTTGTTGTAGCGATGGAAGTTCAATCTACATTGTTGGGAAAGATTCGTGAAGCTCAGAAGGATGACAAGAAAATTGCTGAAATAAAGGAGAAGCTGAGTGAAGGAAAAGCCAAAGGTGTTCGTGAGGACGAGCACGGCACCTTGTGGTTTGAGGACCGTGTTTACGTGCCCAATAATGCGGAGATCAGGAAGTTGATACTTCAGGAGGCTCACGACTCGCCATACTCGATACACCCCGGAAACACCAAGATGTATTTGGATTTGAAGGAGCGTTTCTGGTGGACGGGTATGAAGAAGGACATTGCCGACTATGTAGCCGTATGTGATGTATGTCAGAGAGTGAAGGCAGAACATCAGAAGCCAGCGGGATTACTGCAGCCTATGTCGATACCCGAATGGAAGTGGGATAAGCTTGGCATGGATTTTATCACCGGATTACCCAGGAGCAGATCGGGATACGATTCTATCTGGGTAGTAGTGGATCGCTTGACCAAAGTGCCTCACTTTATCCCAGTGAAAACCACCTATACCAATGCGAAGTTGGCCAAGATATACATGACCAGGATCGTATGTTTGCATCGAGTTCCGAGGACTACTGTATCATATAGAGGAACACAGTTTACTTCAAAGTTTTGGCACCAGCTGCACCAGACTTTGGTACCAGGCTAGAGTTCAGTACAACTTTTCATCCGCAGACAGATGGACAGACCGAGAGAGTCAATCAGATTCTGGAGGACATGTTGAGAGCTTGTGCGCAAGATTATGGATCTAGTTGGGATGATAATTTGCCTACGCGAAGTTCTCATACAACAACAGCTACCAAGCCAGTTTGAAGATGGAACCTTTCGAAGCCTTGTATGGAAGGAGGTGCAGAACACCGTTGATGTGGGTTGAAGTTGGAGACCGTCAGTTGTTTGGACCGGATTTGATTAAATAGTCAGAAGAGAAGGTTAAGCTGATTTGAGATAGACTGAAGGTAGCTCAGTCCAAGCAGAAGAGTTATGCAGATTCAAAACATAAGGAGGTAGTCTATGAAATCGGAGACAGAGCATATCTCCATGTGTCACCACTACGAGGAGTTAAACGTTTTGGAGTTAAGGGAAAGTTAGCCCCGAGATTTGTAGGACCGTATAGTATTTTGGAACGCATGGGAGAGGTTTCCTACAAGTTGGAGTTACCCGAAGGACTGTCAGGAGTTCATGATGTGTTTCACGTTTCCCAGTTGAAGAAGTGCCATGCAGAGATGGCCGATATACCCCTGAGAGATACAGTACCCTTGAAAGCAATTCAGTTGGATTGTGATTTGACATATGAGGAGAAACATGTTAAGATTCTCGAGGTTGCCAGCCGAGTTACTCGCAGCAAGGTTATCAAGTTCTGCAAAGTTTAGTGGAACCACCATACCGAGGATGAAGCCACCTGGGAACGAGAGGATGATCTACGCAAAGACCACCCACAACTATTTTCTAGCCAACCCGAATCTTGAGGACAAGATTCATCTTAAGGGGGGTAGGTTTGTAACATCCTAAATTTTCAATTTGGAATGTTATACATAGGTCATTTATGCATATCATATTCTATTGCCCTTCGTTTCGCGATCCTTGAAATTCTAAGCAACTCAAGGACCCACAGAGAGAGTTGGGGATTTCACGTTTCTCATATTTGAAAATTTATCAAATATCGAAACAAGGATCACTTTGGTTTTAATTGTTTTTCTCTCCAAAAATATTCATATTAAAATATATGAGAGGAGATAATATGACTTCTCCAAAATAAAAGGAATATTGGAGGGAAAATATTAAAATCAAATAAACAATTTTATTTGGACTTTATTGCTATTTTATTTGAATTAGAAAAATATGCATTTTCCAAAAATTGCATTTTAGGCCAAGAAAATGTTCACTTTGTTCTAAATATTCTATTTAGACGATGAAAATTTGTTTTGGTATTTTTAGATTTTTATTTTATTTTCTAGGATTTTATTTCAGCGAAATCCCACGCGCTGCGTCACCCCGACCCCGAGCGGGAGTCCGCCGCCCGTACGCCACCTCGCCGTGGCCGACTCCGCCTCGCCTCGCCCCGCCGCCTTGCCCCCTCCCCCATGCCACCACCTCCCCTCCCCTCTTAAATACCAACGCTGCCGCCCCCTTGCCCCACATCGCCGCGCCGCCCCGCAGCCGCACCGCTGCCGCCTTCTCCCACCGCCGCCGCGCTACTCCGCCACCGCCGCGTTGCCCCACGCCGCCCTGTGCCACTCCGCCGCCACCGCGCCGCTTCACCACCGCCCCGCCCCGCCGGAGCTGCCGCTCGCCGGATCCGCCGCTGCCGGTCTTTTCCGGCTAAACGGTAGAACTGTTCGTTTTTTATAAAACCGTAGATTCGTTTTCTTAGAATCGGTTCGGTTTTTCTCGGTTTAGTTGTTTAGCGGACGTTCGTCCATACATTCGATTTTAACGAACGTTGTTCGTCAGTTAGCCGCAGTCAGCGAACTTTCGTTCGTTAGCCTGTTCGTTTCGGTTTTTTTTTCAGGGTTTTTACGCGATTATTTTTTATCGTGATTTCTGCCCTGATCTTCGTTTTAGTTTATCTTTTTGCTCGTTTATCCAAATCAGGTGAAACAAGCACCTAGATCTTTGTCTTGAAGCCCTCTTTCTGTTTAACCAACTTGAACAAGATTTTGGTACTGTAAAATTTGACTTTAGTCCACATTAGTAAATGTATCTTGTTTCTTTCGTAGTTTGAGTTTCGTTGCTCCGTTTGATTTATTCTTTTTGCAAACCAAAGTTCTTCAGTTGAACTTTCTGGTTAGATCTTCTTATTTGAGTTTTACCCGTGCATCTTAGCTTGATTGCTTATGTATGTTATTGTTTGTTTCCGATAGAATTACCGGAGTGCGAAGCGTGCTACTATGAGTCACTAGGTTTTGTGGATCGTCAGCAAGGAAAGTAACACTTTGATCATACCCCTTTATTACCCAGTTTTTATGCATTAGATACAACCCTCAAACATTGCATGAGTAGGATCTCTTAACATGTGGGTTTTGGGAAGTAGATGTTGAGGTAGAACCTATTGCCCTTTTATTATCAAACCCTAGGAGTTACTTCTACGCTATGCTTATATTGCCATGCTATGCTCGTAGACGTGGATTGGGTTTGAGTCTATCCAGGACAGATGTGAGATTGTTAATTAATGGTTAACTTAAGGTGGCTACTTAAATACACATCTGGGTGGACTGGTTGCGGGCACCTGGAGAATCCAGTGTTGTCCTAGGATATCCCGGAGTACCCGTGTGATCATCCTATGGTTCGCCACCCAGGCTCAAAGGGATCATAAGATTATTCATGCTAGAAACATCCTTGTGCAGCCACAAGCTATTATGGGCTCTAGCATAGTGGAGTAGGTTGCATGACCTCTTCCAGTGGTAGGCTAGCAGCTGTAGAGGATGTAGGTTGGTACTGTCTACCCAGGGTTAGAGTTAATGCTTCTGAAAGACTGTGTCTTGGCCATCCGTCTCTCAAACACCATGTAGTGCGAGAAATCCAATGAAGGTGATCGAGTCTTGTGGAGAGAAGTGCACAAACCTCTGCAGAGTGTAAAAACTAATCATGGTTAGCTGTGTCCCCGATTATGGACATCTTGAGTATCTGGTACTTCAATTATTGATTTGATCTCATCACTCTAACTTAATTTGTTGGGCTGATAATGAATACTTTAATTGGGATTGAGTTGGAGGAACCTTCTCAATGATGTTTCAACCACCATGATAGTTAAATAAAATATATTCCTTTGTTGTAGGAAAAAATTGGCTTTTCACAAAAACAATATAGCCTTAGAGCCTCCACCAGCCATATATGCATTGTAGTGATAGCATTTATCTGTTCATTGCTCTACTATGTTATATTGCCAGCATATTCCATGTGCTGACCTGTTTTCGGGATGCAGCGTATCATGTTGCAGACTTTTCAGACGAGGAGTAAGGTGTGCTAGGTCGATTGTCATGCACTCAGCTATGCCGTTGGAGTTGATGGACTCACTTCATCTTCCAAGCCTTCCGATGTTATTTATCTAGATGACCTTAAGCCATATTTATTGTAATAAGTTCTCTTTTGAGACATTCGATGTAATACGTGTGTGATTGCTACTCTGTTATAAATCCTTCGAGTACTGTGTGTGTCAGCATTACCGATTCAGGGATGACACTGAAGCACGGAGACTTGACCGTGTGAGGTTGGGTCGCTACAACCACGTAGAAGTGGATGCGTGGGACGGCGTAGTGGACTGCGTGTTAGAAATATGCCCTAGAGGCAATAATATTCTATTATTATATTTCTATCCTCGTAATTAAGGGTTTTTATTTGAGAGAATTCCTTATTTGGCCCTTTCTTAAAGTTTTCTTCCTTTTTTGGCCCTACAAAATTTGTTCTTCCCTTTTCGACACTACAATTTCATTTTATTCCTTCCATGACACTTTTGTCAGTTTTGGCACATAACGGCATTAAATCTAACATGAAAATACCATTGTACCCCTGATGCATTATGTGACCAAAAGAAACCAAATTTGCCATTTTATCACATCTGCATAACACATTTGAATTCAAACATACTCAATATGAGTCGGCTTGGTTACGTGTGTGGCTATTGCCACGTGCTAGCCGGCTGGCTGTCATACGAGTCTTGTACGGTTTGGTCAAGTCCTAGCACGCGTAGGCTATGTTTAGGCTAGTAGGTTTGCTTAGTCGTGTCAAAGTCCGTATAGGCATAGGATATTTCGGTCGGTCGGCTGCCACCAATATAATACAGTAGTACATATGCCCAGCCCCGTGCCGGTTAGGAGCTAGCTCCGGCCACCATCCCACTACAGCCGGTCAGTTGCCGTTGTGTGCCTCGCGCCGCTGGCGCTGGGTTAGCTCTGGCAGTGAATCGGGAGAGAACATGGAGAATGGTTCGGTCGCACAACACTTTCTATATTCTTTTCCGGCATGCTAAAAGGAGGGGTAAAATGGTCTTTTCATGATAGACTTAACACCCTTATGTGCCAAAACTGACGGAAGTGTCATGGGAGGAACAAAATGAAGTTATAGTGTCAAAAAGGGAAGAAAAATTTTTTAGGGCCAAAAAAGGAAGCAAGTTTTAAGAAAGGGCCAAATAAGGAATTCTCTCTTTATATTTTATGCTATACTGTTATGATCCTGGAATATGTGATTCAGTGAAAAAGTCATATGCACGTGTGGAATGATAAATGGTATAATAAGATTTCTACTCTCGTCTCTAAGACTAGCTCAAGTTTTGTTGGTGATCATGTTTTCTGGATCTTAGCATATCATTAAGTGTAACGATAGTCCTAAAACAACATTGAGAGTCTGATGTTAGAACGACGATCATATTGAATTGCCCCAAACTTGTTTGTTATACTTTGAGATAATATCGTAGAAGTCAATTTTCATAACACATAGTGCTTAACGTGTGGATATTTTCTTAGACCATGAGAGTATCATAGTCACTTCTTACCATACGATGAACTATGGCTTGCTCAAATGTCATCCGTAACACGGTGATCATAACGATAACTTACAGGTTCATTGCAAAGTTTGACAAGGGACTAGATAATCGAGAGTGGAATTTGCTCCTCCTCCAATGAAGAGATATTATTAGGGCCCTCTCGGTATGACGTCATTCATATCATCATCTGGCCAGACACAGGTGACTATGTAAGAAGGAGACCGGTATAATGAGCATGTTTATGACTCAAGAGTCAAGAGGATACTGATATATCTCACTTCGGATTTTCTAAAATATCACGAAGCAAAGGGAATAGCACATGATAACCAAAGGTTCACTGGAATGTCATTCGTGTACTCAAAGGGAACGATATGGACGTGCACGGTTTCGCTATCGGTCATTGAACGAAAGTGGTTTTGTTTATGTCTATGTTTTACCGAACCTACATGGTCACAAGTTTAAGGTAATCACAATCTGCTGAGTGTTAATAGGACGGGGCACTACTGCAGGATGCTGCTAACGCGACACTTCGATCAGAGACCCTTCAAGAAACTGTGTGCGATGCAATAATCGCAAACGGTGGTGTATGAAAACCGTCAAAAAAGGTGAAAACGTTTGCGATGGAGGATGCATCAAACACGGTACAGATTTTAGTTGTGTGTGCGATGAAGAGCATACGGTTTAGTTCAATTAACTATTTGCGATGAGGAGGAAAAAAAGAAACGGGCAGCCAAATGAAGGCGTGTGCGATACACAACATACGGTTCACTTGGATGAATAGTTTGTGATTAGGCAACACAAAAGAAACAGGCAGCCAGATGAAGGTGTGTGCGATATACAACATACGGTTCACTCGGATGAACTGTTTTTTATTAGGCAACACAAAAGAAACGGTCAACCAGATCAAGGTGTGTGTGATATATGGCATGCGGTTCACTCGGATGAACTATTTGCGTCGACACAAGAGAACAGAAATGGTTCAACTTAACAAGATGTGTGTGTTGTGCGATGGGATTGCATGCGGTTCACTCGGCCGTTGTCGTCAGTGTGTGACCTCTAGGGCAACTGTTCGCTCCCCAGGCGCCTCTTCGTGTATGGTGGCAACCGTCCACCGACTCTTCGTCTTTCCCTCTCGATTTGGAACTGCTGTCGCACGCTAGCTCTTCCTCCCTCCTCCATTTGCCTTCACCCTTCCTTCTGCCATTGTTTGATCGTCTTCTCCATCGAGGGAACAAGCCAGAAATGACCCCTTTATTCTTGCCCCGATCTGAATGATGACGCGATGGAGGAACTCATTGATCGGTGCGACGTCATCACCTCGGCTAGCATGGCAGGTTCGTTCAAGACCATTCTCGACTCAACTAATAACATCATTACAAGCAACCCAAGGGTCCAGGAGCGGTTTGATCTCCCCTATCTTGTTCGCCGTGACCCTACTGACTGGTGCGGGGACGATGGAAGCCTCGCCTTGTGCAAGTTGATGCCACTTGATAATGATACGTGTGATGTTAAGATGCCATCACTTGAGGGCAAGGCTTGGGCAGGCGCAAATGAAGATTGGTTTGTTTATATTGGGTACAACTGCGAGTGGGAACTCGTCACCGGGTTCCACTTCCAAAAATCTCAGACTGCCCAGAGGTTGAGTACACAGATGATCTACGTGAGTTCAAACACGATCATGGTAACTGTCGTCTACGAAAGATAGCAATTTATTGAGTTCCCAACCGCTCTTGGGATTACACGAACTCTGAAGTTGTTGCTATCTTCGACAAGCTTGTTTCCTTCCTTACTTCCATGCCTCGATGGATATTGCTCAAAAATCAATTTATGTACACGTATGAGTACTGTGATGTAATTCAATACGAGGGTCTTGTGTTTGCTGCCACCACTCGTGGCATTGTTTTTGCATGGAATCATCATGCTTTCGATACGTTTGTCTTTCACCGTAATTATAATTGTTTCATCCACATGCATGCGGGTTAGCTAGTTTCCTTTTACTAATTAATTAACCTTCTTGTGTTTTCAAGGTCCTGTGAACATTCCACCACCTATACTAGAAAATTTTATTCACGAGCATGAGGACGAGCAGGACCCATATACTAAGTGGCACCTGGCAACTTATTCCGATGGATCATCTCTTCTTGTCTATATACGGGGCACTGCTGATGTTACTAAGGAAGCATGTGTTGTCTCGTATGGTCGCACTCTCCGGACCTATTCCAACACCCGTTGCAGGGTATTCGGGATGGATACTAGTGTACTAGCGCCAACACCTTCTCCCTAGTTCAATATTGAAAGTCTTGGAGGAAACTCGCTCTTCCTTGGACAAAACTATCCAATGATGGTGGAAGGCGATCTAGCTGCTGTTGACACAACATTACTACCATTTATGAGAAGCAACTGTATTTATACCTCGGACATTACTATGCTTCCCTACCGTCCCAATATGGGTATTGAAATAGGCCGCTTCAGCCTGGATGATCAGTCCTACGTTGGTCTCGAGATTGACAGTAGCTGGCCATTCCGAGAGAATCACTTCTGGTTCAAAGCAAGCGTTTCCAACGCCGACGAGTGGTTGAGCTGAAGTTCATTTCATCGCTTTCTTATTTGTTGTGTGAGAAAAACTTTACTAGAATGCTTTGTTGGAAATGATCTATAATCCAACGTGTATCCTCATTGTCATTGTGTGTTGATGACTTGTTGTATGTAATCAACGGTACATTTGCATATGCGTCCATGAACTCACGCCTGCTCGTGGTGTCCATATGAACGGTGCTAGTGATTTTAGTTGCAAAAATTAGATAGTGATAGTGATTTGTAGCTGCATATTTTGAAAAATCGCAGTGTTACAAGGTTGACAAATGGCAACGTTACTAGATAAACAAATGTCAATCTTTCCAGTTTGAGAAATGGCAACATACCCAAAATGATAGATATGCAAATCTTACTCAATTGTTTGTACGTGGTTGCACACGGGTCATGCAAAACAACCATTTGCGTTGAAGGGATGCATAAATCCTGCTCGGCACATTTTCCCTTGGCTTCCTGGGGAAGCTGTCGGTTTGCATACGGGTGTTCTAACTAAAACGTTTGCGATGAGTGTTTTATATTTAAAAACCGTTGACGTTTTCTTAAAAGAAAATCATTTGATAAGTATGTACATTAAGAGAGAAAAACGCAAGTTCGTTCAAACCATATCTTTCATTCAGTCACACTGCGAATTTATATTCATATGATCGAGAATTCGAGATACAATATTAAACCCCAAAAAAACTATTTTCCGCAGCGGCAGAGGCGGCGTGCCGCGCTGTCGTTGTTGTTGTCGTCCTTCGGGACACCGTTGTTGAAGTCTTCAAGGCAGCACAAAATGTTATTCACTTGTAAATCAAACATCATGCCGACACGCGATCGATGGGCGGGGCGTGGGAGCACGGCAACTGGTGTCGCTAAGAGGTAGCGGTCGACGGCAGCGTCACATGCCGCTAAGGGGGGCTGCACGGGCACGGGCGCGGCAGGTGTAGCCAAACGCACGGGGACCGGTGCCGCGGTGGGTGGAGGGACACGCACGGGCGCGGCGGGTGCAGCCAAACGCACTGGGGCCGGCGCCACGGTGGGTGGAGGGGCGCGCACGGGCACCGGTGCTGGCGCTGGCATGTACACAAGCTTGCGCGGGTCCGTGAAGACCTCGCTGACGCCCGCGGCTTCCAGCTCTGCGATAGTGCTTGACGACCAGCCCGTCAATGCTACGGGGATGGTCACTGGCGCGGGCGCGGGGATGGGAGCAGGTGCAGCAACCGCTGCGGCCAACTCGTTCTGGGCCATGTCCATGAGGCCCCATTCCTCCTTATTTTCTATCTCCTCCGGCTCGGAGTCGACTTCACCAAACTTGAAGACTAGTGGCAGATGATCATTCTGCGCCATGGCGGTGGAGGTCTGCGGGGGGGGGGGGGAGGGGAATGTGAGGCAAACAGTAAGGCCGCCCGTATTAAATAGCGGCTCGGGCACCATTAATGGAGAGGAAGGCAGGTGGCCATGGAAGTTAAAGGGCTCGCTTCCCGGTGAGCCTGTGCAGCGTACAGCTCGCACGCTTCCCGGTGAGCCTGTGCATTGGAGGACAACTTGCACGCCTCTCGGTCAGCCTACACACCGGACTACGCTCGCACGCCTCTCGTTCAGTCAAGGTCAAGCAGCTGTCCGCATGGAACCTCCTAGAGCCATTAAAACCAAGACATGTGGCGTCACGTGAATGGTTAACAGAATGCACACGGTTTGAATTATAAAATGTTTGAGATATTAAAGTGGCAGCTATTTTTTTAAAATGCCTTTGTTGGCTGTCATTATTCGAGTGTGCCTTCTCTCAAAATGGACACGAAAAATACCACATCATGTCGGGTGCCATTCCATGATAGCATGCCAAGTTTCATGAATTTCACATGAGTTTTGGATTTACTAGAATTTAAAAACCAGGCATCTCAATGTTTTGTCGGCAATCAACGGTGCCCTGGTGTTTGAAATTCATTCCCATTTCTTGCATGCAACCAAGCATGCACCCAAGGACACAGATTTGATTTTTCAACCAATTTATATGCACTGGAGCATGTGCATGTAGTTCAAATTTGAATTATGCACATAAATGCATTGAAAACTCAGTTAATGCATAAAATGTCCAAAAGAACCCCAAAATCACAAAAATTGACACAACACTCCTGTTGTTCTATGTTGACACGAGAAATTTTTTGGAAGCAATAAGAGGTAGTGGATATCGTTTCATCCCCAAAGGTGGGACGTTCCCTACTGAAACCATGATGCTTGTTGTGAGAAGCTCTGGTTTGTGAGAAGCATATACCCAAGCCTGCCCCAAATGGGACAAATTTTTTACCACGGCATGTTGATGCCGCTCCATGAAAGCATGCCAAGTTTCATGATTTCAGACGAGTTTTGGATTTACTAGAATTTAAAAACGAGGCATCTCAATGTTTTGCCGGCAATCAACGGAGCCCTGGTGTTTGAAATTCATTCCCATTTTTGCATGGGACCTAAGCATGCACCCAAGGACACATATTTGATTTTTCAACCAATTTATATGCACTGGAGCATGTGCATGTAGTTAAAATTTGAATTATGCACATAAATGCATTGAAAACTCAGTTAATGCATAAAAATGTCCAAACGAACCCCGAAAAATCCCAAAAATTGACACAACACTCCTGTTATTCTTTGTTGACACGAGAATTTTTTTTAAAGCAATAAGAGGCAATGGATATCGTTTCGTCCCCAAAGGCGGGACGTTCCCCACCGAAACCATCATGCTTGTTGTGAGATGCTATGGTTTGTGAAAAGCATATACCCGAACCTGCCCCAAATGGGACAAATTTTTAACACGGCAAGTTGATGCCGCTCCATGATAGCATGCCAAGTTTCATGAATTTTAGACGAGTTTTGGATTTACTAGAATTTAAAAACCAGGTATCTCAACATTTTGTCGGCAATCAACAATGCACTGGTGTTTGAATTTCATTCCCATCTCTAGCATGGGACCTAGAAATTCATCCAAGGACATAGATCAGATTCTTCAACCAACCTTAGTGCATTGGAGCATGGGCATGTAGTTCAAATTTGAATTATGCACATAAATGCATTGAAAACTCAGTTAATGCATAAAAATGTCCAAACGAACCCCGGAAAATCTCAAAAATTGACACAACACTCCTGTTGTTCTATGTTAACATGAGAAATTTTTGCAGCTCCTGCAGTATTAAGAAAAGGTCTTCCAAGAATAATAGACATACTATCATCCTCAGGAATATCAAGAATAACAAAGTCCGTTAAAATAGTAACGTTTGCAACCACAACAGGCACATCCTCACAAATACCAATAGGTATAGCAGTTGATTTATCAGCCATTTGCAAAGATATTTCAGTAGGTGTCAGCTTATTCAAGTCAAGTCTATGATATAAAGAGAGAGGCATAACACTAACACCGGCTCCGAGATCACATAAAGCAGTTTTAATATAATTTCTTTTAATGGAGCAAGGTATAGTAGGTACTCCGGGATCTCCAAGTTTCTTTGGTATTCCACCCTTAAAAGTATAATTAGCAAGCATGGTGGAAATTTCAGCTTCCGGTATCTTTCTTTTATTAGTAATGATATCCTTCATATATTTAGCATAAGGATTTGTTTTGAGCACATCAGTTAATCGCATACGCAAAAAGATAGGCCTAATCATTTCAGCAAAGCGCTCAAAATCCTCGTCATCCTTTTTCTTGGATGGTTTCGGAGGAAAAGGCATGGGTTTCTGAACCCAAGGTTCCCTTTCTTTACCATGTTTCCTAGCAACAAAGTCTCTTTTATCATAACGTTGATTCTTTGATTATGGGTTATCAAGATCAACAGCAGGTTCAATTTCTACATCATTATCATTACTAGGTTGAGCATCATCATGAACATCATTATTAATATTTTTACTAGGTTCATGTTCATTACCAGATTGTGTTTCAGTATCAGACATAGAAATATCATTTGGATTATCAGGTGGTTCAGCAATAGGTTCACTAGAAGTTTGCACAGTTCTATCATTTTTCTTCTTCTTCTTTTTAGAAGAACTAGGAACATCAATATTATTTCTTTGAGAATCTTGCTCGATTCTCTTAGGGTGGCCTTCATGATACAAAGGTTCCTGAGTCATTCTACCAGTTCTAGTAGCCACTCTAACAGCATAATCATTTTTCTTACTATTCATTTCATCAAGCACTTCTTTTTGAGCCTTAAGTACTTGTTCTACTTGAGTGGTAACCATAGAAGCATGTTTGCTAACAAGTTTAAGTTCACCTTTAATATTAACCATATAATCACCCAAGTATTTAAGCATATCGGAATCATATTTCAATTTTCTACCAAAATAAGCATTGAAATTTTCTTGTTTGACAATAAAATTATCAAACTCATCAAAGCATTGCCTAGCAGGCTTATAGTGAGGGATATCACCTTCATCAAATCTATAGAGAGAATTTACCTTTACTACCTGTGTCAGGATATCGGGATCAGGAGGTTCTTCAGTAAATAAATAATTAAGATCATATGTTTCTTCAATAGGCGGTGAATTAAGACCATGTATTTCTTCAATAGGAGGTAAATTCTTAACATCTTCAGCTTTAATACCTTTTTCTTTCATAGATTTCTTTGCCTCTTGCATATCTTCGGGACTGAGAAATAAAACACCTCTCTTCTTTGGAGTTGGTTTAGGAATAGACTCAGTAATTGGAGCAGGAGATGGCTCAGGAGCTGGCTCAGGAGGTGCCCAATTATTTTCATTTGTCAACATATTATTCAATAGAATTTCAGCTTCATCCGGTGTTCTTTCCTGAAAAGAGAACCAGCACAACTATCCAGGTAATCTCTGGAAGCATCGGTTAGTCCATTATAAAAGATATCAAGTATTTTAGGTTTCTTAAGAGGATGATCAGGCAAAGCATTAAGTAACTTGAGAAGCCTCCCCCAAGCTTGTGGGAGACTCTCTTCTTTAATTTGCACGAAGTAGTATATTTCCCTCAAAGCAGCTTGTTTCTTATGAGCAGGGAAATATTTAGCAAAGAAGTAATAAATCATATCCTGGGGACTACGCACACAACCAGGATCAAGAGAATTAAACAATATCTTAGCATCACCCTTTAATGAGAATGGAAATATTTTGAGTATATAAAAGTAACGCGATCTCTCATCATTAGTAAACAGGGCAGCTATATCATTTAATTTAGTAAGATGTGCCACAACAGTTTTAGATTCATAGCCATAAAATGGATCAGATTCAACCAAAGTAATTATATCAGGATCAACAGAGAATTCATAATCCTTATCAGGAACACATATAGGTGACGTAGAAAAAGCAGGGCCGGGTTTCATTTTATCTCTAAGTGATTCTTTGTTCTATTTAATTAATAACCTCTTAAGCTCATATCTATCTCTGCAAGCTAAAATAGCTAAAGAAGATTCCGTATCAAAAAGATAGCCCTCAGGAATAAGAGGCATATTTTCATCATCACTATCATCATCGTATTCAGATTCAATAATTTCTGTTTCTCTAGCCCTAGCAATTTGTTCATCAAGAAATTCACTAAGGCGCACAGTAGTATCAGGCATAGAAGCAGGTTCATCATAAGTATCATGCATAGCAGAAGTGGCATCATCAATAACATGCGACATATCAGAATGAATAGCAGAAGCAGGTGTAGGTGTCGCAAACTTACTCATAACAGAAGGCGAATCAAGTGCAGAGCTAGATGGAAGTTCCTTACCTCCCCTCGTAGTTGAGGGATAGATCTTGGTTTTTGGATCTCTCAAGTTCTTCATAGTGTCCAGCAGATATAAATCCCAAGTGACTCAAAGAATAGAGCTATGCTCCCCGGCAACGGCGCCAGAAATTAGTCTTGATAACCCACAAGTATAGGGGATCGCAACAACTTTCGAGGGTAGAGTATTCAACCCAAATTTATTGATTCGACACAAGGGGAGCCAAAGAATATTCTCGAGTATTAGCAGCTGAGTTGTCAATTCAACCACACCTGGAAACTTAGTATCTACAGCAAAGTGTTTAGTAGCAAAGTAATATGATAGTGGTGGTAGCAGCAACAAAAGTAAAGACAACAAAAGTAATGTTTTTGGTATTCTGTAGTGATTGTAACAGTAGCAGCGGGAAAGTAAATAAGCGTAAACTAGTATATGGAAAACTCGTAGGCACCGGATCAGTGATGGATAATTATGCCGGATGTGGTTCGCGGTTCATAATGTAACAGTCATAACATAGGGTGACATAGAACTAGCTCCAATTCATCAATGTAATGTAGGCGTGTATTCCGTATATAGTCATACGTGCTTATGGAAAAGAACTTGCATGACATCTTTTGTCCTAGCCTCCCGTGGCAGTGGGGTCCTATTGGAAACTAAGGGATATTAAGGCCTCCTTTTAATAGAGAACCGGAACAAAGCATTAGCACATAGTGAATACATGAACTCCTCAAACTATGGTCATCACCGGGAGTGGTCCCGATTATTGTCACTTCGGGGTTGCCGGATCATAACACATAGTAGGTGACTATAGACTTGCAAGATAGGATCAAGAACTCACATATATTCATGAAAACATAATAGGTTCAGATCTGAAATCATGGCACTCGGGCCCTAGTGACAAGCATTAAGCATAGCAAAGTCATAGCAACATCAATCTCAGAACATAATGTATACTAGGGATCAAACCCTAACAAAACTAACTCGATTACATGATAAATCTCATCCAACCCATCACCGTCCAGCAAGCCTACGATGCAATTACTCACGCACGGCGGTGAGCATCATGAAATTGGTGATGGAGGATGGTTGATGATGACGACGGCGACGAATCCCCCTCTCCGGAGCCCCGAACGGACTCCAGATCAGCCCTCCCGAGAGGTTTTAGGGCTTGGCGGCGGCTCCGTATCGTAAAACGCAATGATTTCTTCTCTCTGATTTTTTTCTCTCCGAAAGCAAATATATAGAGTTGGAGTTGGCGTCGGAGGGTCAACAGGGGGCCCATGAGGTAGGGGGGCGCGCCCTAGGGGGGGCCACCCTCGTGGAAAGTGTGTGGGCCCCCTGGTCTTCATATTTGGCGAGGATTTTTTATTATTTTTTCTAAGACCTCCCGTGAAATTTCAGGTCATTCCGAGAATATTTGTTTTCTGCACATAAAACAACATCATGGTAATTCTGCTGAAAACAGCGTCAGTCCGGGTTAGTTCCATTCAAATCATACAAGATAGAGTCCAAAACAAGGGCAAAAGTGTTTGGAAAAGTAGATACGACGGAGACGTATCAGTTGACACTAGAAATTTTTTGAAAGGAATAAGCGGCAACAGATATCGTCCCGTCCCCAAAGGAGGTACGTTCCATATCGAAACCATCATGCTTGTTGTGAGAAGCTCTGGTTTGTGAGAAGCTTATACCCAAACCTGCCCCAAATGGGACAAAATTTTCACCACGGCATGTTGATGCCGCTCCATGATAGCATGCCAAGTTTCAAAATTTTCATGAGTTTTAGATCTACTAGAATTTAAAAACCCGGCATCTCAACGTTTTGCCGGCAATCAACAATGCCCTAGTGTTTGAATTTCATTCCCATCTCTTGCATGGGACCTAGAAATTCACCCAAGGATACACATGTGATTTTTCAACCAACTTTGGTGCATTGGAGCATGTGCTTGTAGTTCAAATTTGAATTATGCACATAAAATGCCTAGAAAACCCAGTTAATGTATAAAAAAGGCCAAACGAACCCCGAAAAAAATCCAAGATTGAACACAACACTCCTATTGTTCTATGTTGACACTAGAAAATTTTTGAAAGTAATAAGAGGCAACGGATATCGTCCCGTCACCAAAGGTGGTACGTTCCCTATCGAAACCATCATGCTTGTTGTGAGAAGCTTATACCCGAACCTGCCCCAAATGGGACAAAATTTTCACCACGGCATGTTGATGCCGCTCCATGATAGCATGCCAAGTTTCATGAATTTCAGACGACTTTTGGATTTACTAGAATTTAAAAACCAGGCATCTCAACGTTTTGCCGGCAATCAACATTGCCATGGTGTTTGAAACTTTGAATTTCATTCCCATATCTTGCATGGGACCTAGAAATTCACCCAAGGACACACATGTGATTTTTCAACCAACTTTGGTGCATGTGCTTGTAGTTCAAATTTGAATTATGCACATAAAATGCCTAGAAAACCCAGTTAATGTATAAAAAAGGCCAAACGAACCCCGAAAAATTCATTCCCATTTCTTCCATGGGACCTAAGCATGCACTGAAGGACACAAATTTAATTTTTCAACCAATTTGTATGCACCGGAGCATGTGCATGTAGTTTAATTTTGAATTGTGCACCTGAAATGGCTAGAAAACCAGTTTAATATATGAAATGTCCAAACAAACCCTGAATAATTCCAATTCTTTTATGACACACATACAGTTGCATGTTCACTGCAGATAAAAGGTCTAGCAATTCAAACACCGTCCATTGCCGCTGTGACCCCATTTTGTAATTCAAATCAAGTAGATCCCACACAGTTTATTCTCACCAACCATGTGAGATGCAGTACAAAATATCTTGGAGCACCGGCGGTGTATAGTACACCTATGGCTTATGCGAGAAGGTGTGTCGGCTACAGTCCACAGCCGGCGTATTAAGCACACTAGCTCGCTCCCACAAAACTCCCGCCTCTGCATCCCTCGCAATCTTGAAAATATCTACCGCCTAGAAGGTTTTAATGTTCGATAGCACACGATTAGTATGTGTGGACCGTGTGCGATGTCTGTTACTCCCGCTCTGCTTCAGTCCCTTGATTCAAATTTTCAGTAGCGCCGGCATTTTATTCCCGCATCTGCATCCCTCGCAATCTGAAAAATATCTGCTCACCCTTGATCCAAATTTTTAGTAGCCCCCCTTGTTACTCCCGCCTAGTAAAATTTTCAGTTGCCGCAGTATTTCCTCAAACACAACCTCCGCTCACACAGACACACACAACCCTCGAAACCATTGGTAGGTCGCCGCCATCGCCGGCGCCTCCATCCTCAACCTATGCCTGTGTGCCGGGGAGCTCGAGTAGCCAATAGCCAAAAAGAGGTTTATCGTTGCCTTTTCGCCCGACGCCGGCGAGGTGGCCGCCGAGGTGTCCCCGTCATCCTCCGCGGGCCCGATCCGCCGTCGCCGGTCCCCCGATCCGCCCGACGCCGCACCCCTACACCGGTTCGAGGACTTCCCCATCCTCCCCTGAACCCGGCAGCCAACGAAGTCCTACTTCGGGGTCCGGCAGCAGCGGTGGGGGACGTGGGTCGCCGAGATTACAGATCAAGAGACCCACACCCGCTGGTGGCTCGGTAACTTCCACACGGCCGAGCTCGCGGCCATGGAGTATGACCACTGGCAGGTCCACTACCACGGCGCAGCGGCTAGGCTCAATTTCCCCTTTGGCACACGTCCGCCCCACCTCGTTCCGTCGGAGCCAGTGGTGGTGAGCTCGGCTATGGAGCGGGAGGACCGCGAGTCATGGGAGCGTCTCGAGGCCGAGGCCGCTGACAAGGCCTACATACAAGAGCTCCGCCGGCAACACCCGGAGCTCGTGGAGGCGGAGCGGGCGATCTTTGCCGGTGCGGAGGGCGGCGAGGTTATCACGCTCTTCTCCGATGACGAGGTCGAAGGCGGCGAGGACGGCGGCGCGGAGGGCGGCGAGGTTATCGTGCTCTCCTCTGATGATGAGGTTGAAGTCGGCGACAACGGCGGCGCGGAGGGCGTTGAGGTGGGCCCCGAGGATGAGGAGATCAACGTCGACGAGTGGAGGAGTGCCTTCCCCAACGACCCCGACAACGGTACTGGCCCGGACCCGGCTCGCGGCACACCATACATGACGAGGAAGGATTGGCTCGACCTCTACTTTGACAAAAAGTAGTTTAGCTTAGTTTAAATTTATGTTTTATGTTCGGTTATGCAAAACTATCTATTTTTATGTTTGAATGCATGCTATTTTCGGTTGAACCTGCTTTGAACTTGATCAAATTGAAGTTTACAACCTTAAGTTTAGGGGATCGACTAGAAAAGGCCAAAAAATGCTGGAGTATATATATATCCACTAAGGGTTTTAGTCCTTTAACTTTTTAAGGATCGCCTAGAGATGTCCTTATGACTTGTTTATTTCAGTTCTTCACAATGTGATGCTCTATATGTGTAACTATTTGCTGTGCAGTTCAATTTCATCAATAACAGTTTCAACAATACCACTATGAATTACGATATTTGGTTGTCGTTAAGGATATAGCAGTTAACATGCCTTTTCGTTTTTCAATTGTTGTTTAGCAACATGCATTGTACTGAATGACTAAATATGCAATCACAAGCTACATAGCAACAAGGAAGAGTGTTACCTTAATGTTCTGATGATGTCTAGATATACATGTAATAAAATCTTATATATTGGGATGGATGGAGTGTTGTACTACATCATTTTTCAATTGTTGTTTAGCTTCTAATATTAACTTGGTGCTTGTAGGTACATATATCATTGCCAAAGATCCACACTTCGACCCTTTCTGCATATGGGGCAATGAAATATTCATGAACCAGCATCAAGTGAGGAAACTGATAAAGATTGTTACTAAAATAGGTCAAAAGTTGTCAATCGAACTATTTGTTTACACTTTATGCAAGACAACAGTGAACTGCAGGATGGTAAGTAAGAACCCTGTAGCCTTCTGTGACACCCTAATAGTTAAGCTACAGTAACCACGCGCTAATGGTGCCATGTCATCACAAAAAATTTCTAAACCTCACTTTGATTCTGACCCGATTCAAATTCAAGTTTAGATTAAAGTCAACAAAATTAAAGTTTTCAAATGGCATAATAATAATGTTCGATGGGTTACAAGTATTCACTAACTAATTAATGTGTTAGGACCAACATTTAATGGATTTTTAAATTGCCTCTAGAAATAATTTAAAGTGGCCAAACATCACTTATTATGACCATTTAATTATAATCCAAATTTCAAACTTTTCCGTTTAACCTCGAACTTTTTGAGCAACACCAAAATATCGGAAAGTAATTATGGAAAAAATTTCAACATTTACTAAAACCATTTAGTACGAAAACTATAGGCTAAATAGTAGAGAAATAAATAAAGAGTAAAAGAAAAGAACGGAGGACCTAACCTACTAGGCCACTTGGCCCACCTAACTATAACTGGCCCAGCCCACCCCCTGTTTTCCCCTTCCTCCTACTACACGAGGCAGAGGGGATCGTGGAGGCCATCCATGGCACCCCGGCCAGGTGTTGGCCATCCACGACCTTCCCCATAGTCTACAAAACCCTGGCGCCCCTTCCCTAAACCCTAATCCCCTCCCTAGCTGCCCCCAGATCCATTTCTCCTCTCCCTCACTCGTCCCCATCTCCGCAGTGATCGCAGTCGCAGCCGTTGCCACGGCTTTGTCGTCCTTGCTGCCGTCGTCATCCACGCGTTGAGTGGGACGCCCAGGGGCTTCACCACCAACTCCTCCTTCATCTATGCTATTGGGTTGGACCGGGGAGGCCCTGTACGCCCGCCATCGTCGTCGTCCCCGTCGCGTACATCTCCGGCCATCGTCGTCGATTCCGACAGCTCTAGTCCACCCCCGGCCTCCTCGACCGCGCCCCCGAGTTTGCTGTGAGCTCCTCTCTCGGATCCCTCCTTTTCCTGCTTCAATTTGTCGTCGTGGAGTCCGCAACCGCCTCCAACCGCTGCTGCCGCACCTGCTCTGCTCCGCGCACTGCATGCGCTGCTGTCGCACGCCGCTGTGCTGCGCTGCACGTCGCCGTTGCTACGTGCTACCGCTTTTCTGCTGACGCTCGCTACCCCGGCTTCCGCTAGCCGCGTCGGCTGCGCCCCGCGCTCACCCGTGCATGCCTCGCCTTCCCCAGTTGAGCCTGCGCCACGCCAATGCCCACCGCTCTGCTTATACTGCTGCTAGTTACTCTAGTATGGCTAGCTTTATGAATATTACACTGAGTAACCCTCTGGGAAGCCCCTAAAATGCGGCTAAACAACTGTTAACAGGAGTACGAATAATATTTGTAGGTAGTACACTTGTCAAAGCTCAAATGTTTCCATTGGACCAAATCAATTTGATGCATGGATTAATTCCTATGAAAATCACAAAATGCTATCTTTTCTAAACAAAGAACAGAATTAACCCCTAGCACTGCGTGTGCGTGTGTTGTGTATGTATATGTGTTGTGTGTACAGCGCGCGTGTGTGTAGTGCGTGTGTGGTCGGCTGGACTTTGTCCACTAATGGTCGACCCTTGTTAATTAGGCTATGTTTAGCTTAGGATTAGTTTAGTGCTAACTAGCCCTTTTAGCAAATGACAAGTGGGTCCGACCTAAATAGATTAGATAAATATTTTGGAAATTATTAAATCAGTGTTATATGGGCCACCACCTCTCCTTTTGACTAGTCACATTGACTTGGTCAATTCGAATTTAAATTAAACACAAAATTCTAGAGTATTGTTAAAACTTTGGAAATTCATACAAAAATAATCGTAGCTCGGATGAAAAAGTTTCATATATATGAAAAATGATTAGAAAAATAAGACGAGTCTGAATATGCTTCACGTTCATCCGTCACATGCCTCCAACACAACAAACATGGAACCTCCCCCTTCAGATCGTCCGTTCGGTAAATGCCCAAAGCCCGGGAAATATCCACAGATATTTTCCCGCTCTGTCTGTAACGTGTAGCACTGCGTTAGGTCATCCCTAGCACCGTGTATTGTCTTGTTATGCTTTGTGATACCTTGATTGATCTATTATTTATTGTATCCCCCCTCCATTACTTCTTTCCAGTAGACCCCGAGACTGTCGGCGACCCCAGTTCGACTACGATGTCGATGACCCCTCCTTCTTGTTGCCAGAGCAACCAGGCAAGCCCCCCCTTGATCACCAGATATCGCCTACTCTTCTCTCTACTTCTTGCATTAGAGTAGTGTAGCATGTTACTGCTTTCCATAAATCCTATCCCGATGCATATCATGTCATTGTTGCTACAGTTATTGATACCTTACCTGCAATCCTAAATGCTTAGTATAGGATTCTAGTTTATCATCAGTGGCCCTACATTCTTGTCCGTCTGCCATGCTATAATATCGGGTCATGATCACTCGGGAGGTGATCACGGGTGTATACTTATATACATATTATATGATACTTGTGGTGAGTAAAGTCGGGTCGGCTCGTAAAGTACCCGCGAGTGATTCACGGATTGGGTCTGAAAGGACGTTTGTCCCGATGGCCCTTTGAGTGGATCTTTGTGGCGGAGCGACAGGGTAGGTTGAGACCACCTAGGAGAGAGGTGGGCCTGGCCCTGGTCGGCATCCGCGGCTATTTCAAAATAACACGCTTAATGAGATCTGGGTATTTGATCTGAGTCTGGTCACTGGCCTATACGCACTAACTAACTACGCGGGAACAGTTATGGGCACTCGACGTCGTGGTATCAGCCGAAGCCTTCTTGACGTCAGCGACTGAGCGGCGCACGCCGGGTTGGACTGGAACGCCTACTCTTGTATAAGGGAGGCTAGGTCTGCTCGCCGGCCGCGTACGCAACGTGCAGGTGTGCAATGGGCGATGGGCCCAGACCCCTGCACCATAGGATTTAGACCGGCGTGTTGACCTCTCTGTTGTGCCTAGGTCGGGCTGCGACATGTTGATCTTCCGAGGCCGGGCATGACCCAAGAAAGTGTGTCCGGACAAAGGGGATCGAGTGTGTTGGGAAATGTGGTGCACCCCTACAGGGAAGTTTATCTATTCGAATAGCAGTGTCCCTCGGTAAAAGGACGACCCAGAGTTGTACCTTGACCTTATGACAACTAGAACCGGATACTTAATAAAACACACCCTTCCAAGTGCCAGATACAACCGGTGATCGCTCTCTCACAGGGCGACGAGGGGAGGATCACCGGGTAGGATTATGTTATGCGATGATACTTGGTGAACTTACCATCTACTCTCTTCTACATGCTGCAAGATGGAGGCGGCCAGAAGCATAGTCTTCGACAGGACTAGCTATCCCCCTCTTATTTCGGCATTCTGCAGTTTAGTCCACATATACTACCCCCTTTCATTGATACCAATGCATATGTAGTGTAGTTCCTTGCTTGCGAGTACTTTGGATGAGTACTCACGGTTGCTTTGCTCCCCCTTTTCCCCCCTTTTCTTTATCCGATTGTTGCGACCAGACGTTGGAGTCCAGGAGCCAGACGCCACTGTCGATGACGACTTCTACTACTCGGGAGGTGCCTACTACTACGTGCAGGCCGCTGACGACGACCAGGAGTAGTTTAGGAGGATCCCAGGCAGGAGGCATGCGCCTCTTTCAATCTGTATCCCAGTTTGTGCTAGCCTTCTTAAGGCATACTTGTTTATCTTATGTCTGTACTCAGATATTGTTGCTTCCGCTAACTTTTGTGTATTCAAGCTGATGTATTCGAGCCCTCGTGGCCCCTGGCTTGTAATATAAAGCTTGTATTATTTTAATTTGTGTCTAGAGTTATGTTGTCATATCTTCTCATGAGTCCTCGATCTTGATCGTACACATTTGCGTGTATGATTAGTGTACGGTCAAATCGGGGGCGTCACAAGTTGGTATCAGAGCCGACTGCCTGTAGGAATCCCCCTTCTGCACTCCTTGCCGAAGTTGAGTCTAGTCATTCCAAAACTTTTTACTAACATGGTTGTGTGTCTTATAGGCCCACGTCGCCATTTGGGTGGTATTAGTATCTTTTATTCCTCGTCTATACTCTGGGACTCTGATCTGTCTTCTATTCGGGTTAAATGATTTTGCTAACTCTAACATTAGGATCTCGTGATCACTTTCATCCGGAGAGCACCTTATTACCGATGATCGTCTGCTACACCAGAAGATTCCGAGGTTACTCTACGATGTTCTCCCGAGAGACTCGTACCCACCGCCTTTGCAAATTCCCTACCACTGTTATATCCCTATTGATAACTGCATACACCTGCCATTCTTACATTCAATCCCATTGATCTTGTTATTACAAGATGCCCTGAACTGCTCTTCGTTGTTCCGAGAATCCTTTGAGCTTACTGCCTTGCAGTTCCTTGTCACGTGAATACCCCAACGGATAATTTTGTGCAACCTATCGAGTACTTCCCAAAAGTCTTCGTAATACCATTTGTTCTTCTGAAAATCCACAACAGCCTATTGTTGTTGAATTTCTTGCTTGCTTGCATTATGGTTAATACGATAAGTCTAGTAATCTTATTGTCATCCTTTGTCATTATCATTTTGAGTCTGTTGATACAATATGTTGCGAATGCTCGCAATCCTCAATCAGATCCTAGAATTCATCCTTCCGGCTCAGACGTCATTTTAACATGAGCTGGATCTCAACCAATCAAATTGCCATCGATTGTACCCCTAAGGATATTCAACTTATCCATCCCTAATCAGAGCATTGCTTCTGATCCCTTGTCTTGGAATTCATAATTCCTTTGCATTTGAGCTTTGAATTAGTCAGTTGTTTCTATAATCTGATCTCCTTGCATTCTTTCTTCCTCTGGTTGAGTACCAATGCTCACATCGGATCCCTTGTGGGCCACCAGACCCTTTGTCAGATTTTATCCAACAACGTCCTTCATATTCAATAAGCTTGTGAGCCTTTCCTTGGATACATAATGCCTTTGGTAAATTGTATCCTCTGCTTTCTCAAGCATGCTCTACTATCGAGCTTGTGTTATTTACTCCGAAGTTTGTGGTATATGTTCCTAAGATGCCCTGATGGGTTGAACCTACGCCTTCCCTAATCTGTGTGAACCCGAAAGATTTCACGGGTCATACTTATCTGGTATTGCACCAGGTAAAAACTTTCAACAACTAAATCATTTATATTGAGATCAGTGAAGGAATGGTCATGCATTGGAGAAGTGGGAGTCGACCTTGAACTTGTGTTCATGCCCATGGAAGCGATGTAGATCTTATCATTAAAGCTTCTCTTAAATTAATTATTCTCTTGGTATAAGTTCATCTTATATCTGGAATCTACCTTTTGCAATCGTAGTTCCGACCATGTACTCCTTTAAATACCATTTCTGGTGCAAGTTTAAGAACTTGCCTTCCGCGGAGCACTACCCCAGTCCAACCTCTACTTTGATCTGTCATTGAGTATTACCCCTTAGTATCTTCTTATGAGCTCTTCATCAAGTACTACATTCACACTGATTCCAATTTTTCATGAGCTCCAAGTTATTAAACACTCAAAGACATCGATAACTGAATCGAGTCCACACCGCGATTAAACGACTCTTGGTAACCTTCATTACTTACGAGTTTGAACTCGATCACGTCATTCCTAGCCTGCTCGGCTATATCATTATTGTGCTAAATTTTACTGTGCTACCTGGTCCTTCTTCCCGGAGCACAATTTTCGAAGATGAGCTACGTCGATTTTCCTTGTCATATCATTTCGCCTTGAACAGCAAGCTTGATTTCGAGTTTGTGTCGTATCCGTGGTTCCAATAACCTTTCGCTTCATCATTCCTTTGGCTTGATGTCATTGCCAATTGATTACATCTTCATGAAATCTCTCGGCAATGTGTCGTGATCATCAGCAGCATCCTGAGCTCTTCCAGGATATCAATTGAATTCATGATGAGAAATACCATCCTTTCCCTTGATGATTTGTGTTGTCATCGACCACTTTATTGCCTCCCCTCCAACACGAACTTGTTCGTGTTCTGTGTTATACCTTGAGTTCCTTGCTATCCAGCATATGTTCTCCCTTACCTTGGAGTATTACCATCTTTTATGTCAAGAATGTCGTGAGGGTTACTCCACCTCTCAAGAACTCTTGGTATAGTGATACTTATCACCATCACCATTCTTTCTTGGTCCCCGTGTTGTTTCTAACCGGAATACCGAAAAATGGACTGCGGTTTGTAAAATTCAAAACTTCTAGCAACCCTATTGCTTAGAAGTTAATGGTCGATATTTCATTCTTAGACCATTGGTTATCGAATCACCATTCTATCATTGATCATGCTACCTAAGCCCATATTTCGGGTGCACCTTTCAACCAATGTTTAATTTTGTGTGTTTTCCTCGAGCATACTTCATTATATCATTTGATCTGACAAATGTTATCTCCTTGTTTGCATAATTGTGGAAATCCATCTTTTTGGAAACCTCGATGAATTGTCGCTGATTCCATCGGCCACCTCCTCTTCCTCTTGTTGGTTTACTGATGAACTCTTGTTTCGGAACTCGCTTCCATAGTTCATTTGAAGAGAATCTTCGATGTCATCTCGTCAATTTGTGTCGCACCTTTTCTCCTCGAGCATCCTGAGTTTGAGGTATCCTGACACCAATCAGATCTGAATCTCGGTCAGATATGATGGTTGGAACATATATCCAAGAGTTATAACATTGGTCTTTATATGACCTCCTAAGATGATGTCATGCCTAGCACACCTGGCCAGAGGACCTATTGTTATAGTTTCCTTTTGGCAAGCTTAGCGATTATTCCATGAGGAAATCATAAGACTTATTCTATAAATTGTTCCTGATGGATCCTTTATGTATCCATAGCTTGATCTTTACATGTGGAACATGTCAATGCTATCTCGAAGCATGTCTGTGGTACTCCGATCATCAATAAGAGCATTTGAAGCACAATGCTAAATTCTTTTTATCAATTACCCAAACACCGTTGTATGGGTAATGTCATGACATTTCTCTCCCCTTTCCTAAAGGGTTTTCTACGTTATATCATGTCATGGATATCATGCCCCACTTGTCCTTGGGAAAGATATACCCCTAAACTACGTGTTTAAACACATTTTCCTTTCCATTGTTTTGTTTAACCTTTCTTGTAATCTACTTAACTAAGTAGTGATAATTCCCTGCTTAGGTAAGCACCTCGTTGTACCATTTTGTTAGTAAGACCCTGTTACTATTGTTGATGATATTCTGGTAACCACTGATGGATGAGAACTTTGCCTATTGGTCCGCCTTGTTCAACGAGCAGGAAAATGGTTCTCCTCGTCCCTCGCCCTTGGTACCGATATTGCTGCCGACATAACCGACAGACTATCCTCTGACATGCCTTGATTACATGATCGTGCAAGATGTCACCGCCCTTCCTACTTTTAACCCACATGGTGGGCCCATAACCCACAGTTCCACAGGATCAAAACCTGACTCTCCTGTACACCATGTTTTCATAGTTAATCCTCGCGCTTGGCTTCGTATGCAATTCACGAGCCACATTCCTAGTGATCTATTCTGGTATCAGATGCAATACTTATTCATGTTGCCCTGAAACCCTTTCACCTTCTGACTAGGCATTGAATGATTGCCTGGCTGCTTGAAACTTCTTATTGTACCTTCGAACTTTACTCTCGATGTGTATTATTTGTTCAACTCGAGGGGTACTCATATGCTCATTCATGGGTTAATCCCAGATTATTACCCTTACAGCATTCTGTCGTTGCCGATCGGCCCCATTACCTATTTGTAAGTACGATGGAATCCCCGAAGGAAGAATGACGACATCATAATGGTGACCTAAAGCAGTGGAATGAAGACATCAATGTAATGGTTCGATCCCTTCAAGAAGAGCATCCAAGATCGAGAAGATCCGTTAGGATTTCGTAACCAGACCTTTCCCCCTTACTCCACCTCTTAAATCTCGGGACGAGATTTCTTGTAGTGGAGGAGATTTGTGACACCCCAATAGTTAAGCTACAGTAACCACACGCTAATGGTGCCATGTCATCACAGAAATTTGCTAAACCTCACTTTGATTCTGACCCAATTCAAATTCAAGTTTAGATTAAAGTCAACAAAATTAAACTTTTCAAATGGCATAATAATAATGTTCGACGGGTTACAAGTATTCACTAACTAATTAATGTGTTAGGGCCAACATTTAATGGATTTTTAAATTGCCTCTAGAAATAATTTAAAGTGGCCAAACATCACTTATTATGACCATTTAATTATAATATAAATTTCAAACTTTTCCGTTTAACCTCGAACTTTTTGAGCAACACCAAAATATCGGAAAGTAATTATGGGAAAAAATTTCAACATTTACTAAAACCATTTAGTACGAAAACTATAGGCTAAACAATAGAGAAATAAATAAACAGTAAAAGAAAAGAACGGAGGACCTAACCTACTAGGCCACTTGGCCCACCTAACTATAACTGGCCCAGCCCACCCCCTGTTTCCTCTTCCTCCTGCTACACGAGGCAGAGGGGGTGGTGGAGGCCATCCATGGCACCCCGGCCAGGTGTCGGCCATCCACGACCTTCCCCATAGTCTACAAGACCCTGGCGCCCCTTCCCCAAATCCTAATCCCCTCCCTAGCTGCCCCCAGATCCATTTCTCGTCTCCCTCACTCGTCCTCATCTCCGCAGCGATCGTAGTCGCAGCCGTTGCCACGGCTTTGTCGTCCTCGCCGCCGTCGTCATCCCCGCGTTGAGCTGGGATGTCCAGGGGCTTCACCACCAACTCCTCCTTCATCTACGCTATTTGGTTGGACCGGGGAGGCCCTGTACGCCCGCCATCATCGTCGTCCCCGTCGCGTACATCTCTGGACATCGTCGTCGATTCCGACAGCTCCAGTCCACCCCCGGCCTCCTCAACCGAGCCCCCAAGCTCGCTGTGAGCTCCTCTCCCGGATCCCTCCTTTGCCTGCTTCAATTTGTCGTCGTTGAGTCCGCAACCGCCTCCGACCGCCGATGCCGCACCTGCTCTGCTCTGCGCACTGCATGCGCCGCTGTTGCACGCCATCGTGCTGCGCTGCACTTCGCCGTTGCCGCGTGCTACCGCTGCTCTGCAGACGCTTGCTACCCCGGCTTCCGCTAGCCGCGTCGGTCGCGCCCCGCGCTCACCCATGCATGCCTCGCCTTCCCCAGTCTAGTATGGCTAGCTTTATGAATATTACACTAAGTAACCCTCTGGGCAGCCCCTAAACTGCGGCTAAACAACTGTTAACAGGAGTAAGAATAATATTTGAAGGTAGTACACTTGTCAAAGCTCAAATGTTTCCATTGGACCAAATCAATATGATGCATGGATTAATTCCTATGAAAATCACAAAATGCTATCTTTTCTAAACAGAGAACAGAATTAACCCCTAGCACTGTGTGTGCGTGTGTTGTGTATGTATGTGTGTTGTGTGTACAGTGCGCGTGTGTGTAGTGTGTGTGTGGCCGGCTGGACTCTGTCCACTAATGGCCGGCCCTTGTTAATTAGGCTATGTTTAGCTTAGGATTAGTTTAGTGCTAACTACCCCTTTTAGCAAATGACAAGTGGGTCCCATCTAAATAGATTAGATAAATATTTTGGAAATTATTAAATCAGTGTCATATGGGCCACCACCTCTCCTTTTGACTAGTCACATTGACTTGGTCAATTCGAATTTAAATTAAACACAAAATTCTAGAGTATTGTTAAAACTTTGGAAATTCATACAAAAATAACCGTAGCTCGGATGAAAAAGTTTTATATATGAAAAATGATCAGAAAAATAAGACGAGTCCGAATATGCTTCACGTTCATCCGTCACATGCCTCCAACACAACAAACATGGAACCTCCCCCTTCGGATCGTCCGTTCGGTAAATGCCCAAAGCCTGGGAAATATCCATAGATATTTTCCCGCTCCGTCTGTAACGTGTAGCACCGCGTTAGGTCATCCCTAGCACCGCGTATTGTCTTGTTATGCTTTGTGATACCTTGATTGATCTATTATTTATTGTATTCCCCCACTGTTACTTCTTTCCGATAGACCCCGAGACTGCCGGCGGCCCCAGTTCGACTACAATGTCGATCACCCCTCCTTGCCAGAGCAACCAGGCAAGCCCCCCCTTGATCACCAGATATCGCCTACTCTTCTCTCTACTGCTTGCATTAGAGTAGTGTAGTATGTTACTGCTTTCCGTAAATCCTATCCTGATGCATAGCCTGTCATTGTTGCTACAGTTATTGATACCTTACCTGCAATCCTAAATGCTTAGTATAGGATGCTAGTTTATCATCAGTGGCCCTACATTCTTGTCCATCTGCCATGCTATACTATCGGGACGTGATCACTCGGGAGGTGATCACGGGTGTATACTTATATACATATTATATGATACTTGTGGTGACTAAAGTCGGATCGACTCGTAGAGTACCCGCGAGTGATTCACGGATTGGGTCCGAAAGGACGTTTGTCCCGATGGCCCTTTGAGTGGATCTTTGTGGCGGAGCGACAGGGTAGGTTGAGACCACCTAGGAGAGAGGTGGGCCTGGCCCTGGTCGGCATCCGCGGCTATTTCAAAATAACACGCTTAATGAGATCTGGGTATTTGATCTGAGTCTGGTCACTGGCCTATACGCACTAACTAACTACGCGGGAACAGTTATGGGCACTCGACGTCGTGGTATCAGCCGAAGCCTTCTTGACATCAGCGACTGAGCGGCGCGTGCCGGGTTGGACTAGAACGCTTGCTCTTGTATAAGGGAGGCTAGGTCTGCTCGCCGACCGCATACCCAACATGTAGGTGTGCAATGGGCGATGAGCCCAGACCCCTGCGCCATAGGATTTAGACCGGCATGTTGACCTCTCTGTTGTGCCTAGGTCGGGCTGCGTCTTGTTGATCTTCCGAGGCCGGGCATGACCCAGGAAAGTGTGTCCGGACAAAGGGGATCGAGCGTGTTAGGAAATGTGGTGCACCCCTGCAGGGAAGTTTATCTATTCGAATAGCCGTGTCCCTCGGTAAAAGGATGACCCGGAGTTGTACCTTGACCTTATGACAACTAGAACCGGATACTTAATAAAACACACCCTTCCAAGTGCCAGATACAACCGGTGATCTCTCTCTCACAGGGCGACGAAGGGAGGATCACCGGGTAGGATTATGCTATGCGATGATACTTGGTGAACTTACCATCTACTCTCTTCTACATGTTGCAAGATGGAGGCAGCCAGAAGCGTAGTCTTCAACATGACTAGCTATCCCCCTCTTATTCCGGCATTCTGCAGTTCAGTCCACATATACTACCCCCTTTAATTGATACCAATGCATATGTAGTGTAGTTCCTTGCTTGCGAGTACTTTTGATGAGTACTCACGGTTTCTTTGCTCCCCCTTTTCCCCCCTTTTCTTTATCCGATTGTTGCGACCAGACGTTGGAGTCTAGGAGCCAGACACCACTGTCGATGACGACTGCTACTACTCAGGAGGTGCCTACTACTACGTGCAGGCCGCTGACGGCGACCAGGAGTAGTTTAGGAGGATCACAGGCAGGAGGCATGCGCCTCTTTTGATCTGCATCCCAGTTTGTGCTAGCCTTCTTAAGGCATACTTGTTTATCTTATGTATGTACTCAGATATTGTTGCTTCTGCTAACTTTTGTGTATTCGACCTGATGTATTCGAGCCCTCGAGGCCCCTGGCTTGTAATATAAAGCTTGTATTATTTTAATTTGTGTCTAGAGTTGTGTTGTGATATCTTCCCGTGAGTCCTTGATCTTGATCGTACACATTTGCATGTATGATTAGTGTATGGTCAAATCGGGGGCGTCACACCTTCTTTTTACTGCCCGTAATGAGTTGTGTTAGATGACAATATCTGAATCTTTTTTCTTTTGCAGTGGATCCTGAAGCAGTGTACTCAAGATTACCTCTCAAACTACATGATTGGTGGCCTGCATCCAGGAGAGCACAATAGGGTCATTCCGCTTCACCTTGTTCAGCAACTGGAATGTCTGTCGCCTCTTTCTTTACCATCTGTAATAGTACAAGTATATAACATATGTACCTGTGAATCATTCTTTATTTGGTGCTTCTGTAATTCTTAAACATATGTACCTGTGAATCGAATAATGCATTGGTTGTTTGAACCTGATGGATATGAATAAAGCTATAGCCTACTCTCAAGTTTAAATTAGGTACAATTTTAAATAGCAGCAATTAAATTAGGGCGAAATTATGTTATGCAGGTCATTACAGCACACACGGTTGGTAAAACACAAACGTTTGCGATATACACCATAATCCGAGACGGTTCACAGAGAGGAAACGTGTGCAAGCATGCACACAGTTGCCGTTTGCAAAGCGTGTGTGATGTCAGACACTATCACATATGGTGCGGGAAAACTAAATGTGTGTGATTGTCTACCTATCGTACACGGTTTATTACAATGAACTGTTTGTGATGTGCCAGGCATCGTAAATCTCCCGTGCCTAGAATCTTCCTAGAGAACTATCGTGCCTGGAATCTGCCTGGTTTTAGGCAGAAACACAAAACTCCAACTGCGATGGCAATGCGAGCACAAACGAGTGGCAAGGATGAAGCGTTTGTGATATTCGAGATATCGGAAACAGTTATACAGGGACAACTGTATGCATCAAGGCTCCCCATCCCCGACGGTCTCTGGGTCGTGTGGGAAGGACCCCCCTATCGCCCACACTCACTTGGAGACGGTTCCATATGCCGTCGCGGAAAGGGGTTAAAAACCGTTTGTTTAGGACTGACGTGCACCAGTGGGAATAATGAGAAAATATCCATCAAATTGTTTCACTAATACCGGATATTTTTGATAAATAACATATAGGTGGAAAATGTTTTCGGATATTTCCCCCATACTCCACTATGAGAGAGCCACTTTTAGGCACATCTTCACAAGACCATTATCACCAAATGGTCGGCAAGCTTCAAGCATATGATTTCTTTGTGATGCTCCACTTGAACTTGCACAACTCAACCTTGATGGCGATCACCACTTGATTTCGTCCTCCATGGGTTATATGAGATCTTCTTCTTGATGCAAGCTCATGGAAAAATACCTAACCCCACACAGAACCACCACACAAATAGATCATGGGTTAGTACACAAAGCGTAATGGACAATGCTAACCATACAGTGAGATCACTTGATCCTACACGGTACATCTTCTACACTTTGTGGGTTGATCAACTTGAGTCCACACTTTGTACTTAGTCTTGATCAACCTTGTATCTTATATTCTCTCGTCATCAAGATGATGTCCTGAAGGTAAACATGAATGTTCACACAATCTTCTTCTTCAAGACATGCTTGAAGTACACTCAACTCTCACATGACTTATCTTTCGATAACTCCTTGCATAGCATCTTTCTCAACACATAATCTCCTTCTTATAACCTTCAAACCTATTGGGGAACGCAGTATTTCAAAAAATTTACCTAAGATCACGCAAGATCTATCTAAGAGATGCATAGAAACGAGAGGGGAGAGTGTGTCTATGTACCCTCATAGACCGAAAGCGGAAGCGTTTATCAACGTTGTTGATGTTGTCGTACGTCTTTATGATCCGACTGATCTTAGCACTGAACGTACAGCACCTCCGTGTTCAGCACACGTTCAGCTCGATGACGTCCCTCGA
Source organism: Triticum urartu (assembly GCF_056163025.1). NCBI lineage: Eukaryota > Viridiplantae > Streptophyta > Magnoliopsida > Poales > Poaceae > Triticum > Triticum urartu. Next base: position 113,585,492 of record NC_141876.1, read on the forward strand.
GCTCTTGATCCAGTTGAGGCCGAGGGAGAGTTCTGTCAGCACGACGGCGTGGCGACGGTGATGATGAAGTTACCGGCGCAGGGCTTCGCCTAAGCACTATGATGATATGACCGAGGTGTGTAACTATGGAGGGGCCCCTGGCCACGGCACATGGCTAAGAGATTGTCTGTTGTGCTATTAGGGTGCCCCCTGGCCACGTATATAAAGGAGGGAGGGAGAGAGGAGGTCGGCTAGGTTGGGCGTTCATGACCCACAAGTGTAGGGGATCTATCGTATCCTTTTTGATAAGTAAGAGTGTCGAACCCAACGAGGAGCAGAAGGAAATGATAAGCGGTTTTCAGCAAGGTATTCTCTGCAAGCACTAAAATTATCGGTAACAGATAGTTTTGTGATAAGGTAATTGTAACGGGTAGCAAGTAATAAAAGTAAATAAGGTGCAGCAAGATGGCCCAATCCTTTTTGTAGCAAAGGACAAGCCTGGACAAACTCTTATATAAAGGAAAGCGCACCCGAGGACACATGGGAATTATCGTCAAGCTAGTTTTCATCACATTCATATGATTCGCGTTCGGTACTTTGATAATTTGATATGTGGGTGGACCGGTGCTTGGGTACTGTCCTTACTTGGACAATCATCCCACTTATGATTAACCCCTATTGCAAGCATCCGCAACTACAACAGAAGTATTAAGGTAAACCTAACCATAGCATGAAACATATGGATCCAAATCAGCCCCTTACGAAGCAACGCATAAACTAGGGTTTAAGCTTCTGTCACTCTAGCAACCCATCATCTACTTATTACTTCCCAATGCCTCCCCCTAGGCCCAAACAATGGTGAAGTGTCATGTAGTCGACGTTCACATGACACCACTAGAGGGATGACAACATACATCTCATCAAAATATCGAACGAATACCAAATTCACATGACTACTTACAGCAAGACTTCTCCCATGTCCTCAGGAACAAACATAACTACTCACAAAGCATATTCAGGTTCATAATCAGAGGGGTATTTATATGCATAATGGATCTGAACATATGATCTTCCACCAAGTAAACCAACTAGCATCAACTACAAGGAGTAATCAACACTACTAGCAACCCACAGGTACCATCTGAGGTTTGGATACAAAGATAGGATACAAGAGATGAACTAGGGTTTGAGAGCAGATGGTGATGGTGAAGATGTTGATGGAGATTGACCCCCTCCCAATGAGAGGATCGTTCGTGATGACGATGGTGATGATTTCCCCGGCAGAACAGCTCCGCCGGAGCCCTAGATTGGTTCCGCCAAGGTTCCGCCTCGTGGCGGCGGAGTTTCGTCCCGTGAGCTTCCTTATGATTTTTTTCCTCGACGAAAGACTCCATATAGCCAAAGATGGGCATCGGAGGGCCACCAGGGGGCCCACGAGGCAGGGGGCGCGCCCAGGGGGGTAGGGCGCACCCCCCACCCTCGTGGACGGTGGGTGCCCCCCTCTGGTATTTCTTTCGCCCAATATTTTTTATATATTCTAAAAATAATTCCCGTGGAGTTTCAGGACTTTTGGGGATGTGCAGAATAGGTCTCTAATATTTGCTCCTTTTCCAACTCAGAATTCCAGCTGCCGGCATTCCCCTTCTTCATGTAGACCTTGTAAAATAAGAGAGAATAGGCATAAGTATTGTGACATAATGTGTAATAGCAGCCCATAATGCAATAAATATCGATATAAAAACATGATGCAAAATGTATATATCAACTCCCCCAAGCTTAGACCTCGCTTGTCCTCAAGCGAAAGCCGAAATCGAAAAATATGTCCACATGTTTAGAGATAGAGGTGTCAATAAAATAAAATACAGACATGAGGGCATCATGATCATTCTTAGAATAGCAATATATATATATATACACTATTCTGATCATGGGATCAGGATAATATTCTGATTTCTGATCACAACATGAACTTCCCGAGTAACGCGCCTGACCTTCCCCGAGTACTAGGTTGAACTTCAGCTAAAAGGTGTCCAAATGGGGCTTGCGATATACCGTTGGAAAGCTATGGACATTAGTATCATGACCCAAGTTAATTTTTTGGCAAAATGTAAGTGGTTTAAGAGCAGTTTTGAAAACCGTTTATTCTTCATACAAAAAATGTGAATTGTATTTTTGATCGCATTTTAAAACCGTTTATCGGAATGAGGCAAATAATATGGCATTGGAAAGCTGCTGAAAAACCGCTCCTTCCACATGTTGAAAATTTTCTCTAATTCCCTACAGTTAAACAGTAATTCGGAAAATCATAGAATTTCACAAATGGAACACCTGAGTTTGTATTTTCGATGCCATTTCTAAACGGCTAATCCAACTGAGGCAAATAATATGGCATTAGAAAGCTTATGAAAATGCGCTACTTTTTCATGTTAAAAGTTTTTTTCTAATTTTGAACGGTTTAAAAGTAATTTAGAAAACGGTACAAGTTCCACCGAGTTCGTATTTTCGAGCTAAGTTTTTAATCGTACGTCCAAATGCAGCAAATGATATGGCGTTGGAAAGCTTGAAGAAATGTGAAACTTTTTTGTATATATTGTTTCTCCTAATTCATTATAGTTTTATGTCAGTTTTGAAAATGGCTAAAAACATATTTTTGCCATAATTTCTACAAACTTTATCGGAATGGGGCAAATAATATACCGCTGAAAAGCTACGGAAAATTCGAAACTTTTTCATGTTGATGGTTTTCTGTGATTCCTTGCCGTTTTCAAGTAATTTTGAAAATGGTGAGATCGTTCGTTCTGCCTTTATCGCGAAACAGATTCTTCAAAAATGCACCACGTGAAGAACCTGAACTTCTCGACATGTCCACTTGAACTTCACTTTGTTTTTCATGTGCTTTTTTTGCCCATAGCTCTCCATCCACTGCTCGTAGCTCTCCATCCACTCACCGGAATTGAGCAAGTGATATACCGAAGGAAAGCTGCTGTAAACACGCAACTTTCCCGTGTTGATCGTTTTTTCATACTCGCTACGGTTTTAATAGTCTTTCATTTGAAATTCATTTAGTGTAATAGTTGAACTTCCTGTTGTTGTCACGTTGAACTTCTGTGACGTATTTTCGTCTGTAATTTTTTCATCCATTCGTTAGTGCTGCACAAATGATATTTCTTTTGTTCAAACCTCTCTCACAATAATTTTTTTAACTTTCTCTGACCGAGGACTTGAACTTATAACAACAAAAAAATTAGACCTTGCCTTTTAATTCATTTTTCTCATATTAAACACACACCATGTAGTACATGAACTTTCTCCAGTTTTATAATTTGAATTTTGTATTTTCTTTTTGAAATCAAATTGCTCCCAAATAATAACTGAACTTCTTTGTGGATTGAGAGAATTATTTTAAAATGCAAAAAACAATTTCTTTTTTGTGTTTTTGAACATGGAAATACAAGGTGAACCTCTCTCGCAAAAAAATTTGAACTTCCCCGAACAGAGCACTTGAACTTCTAGCAACATTTTGTTCAGCCTTTTTTTTCATTCTTTTTCTTTTGTACAAAATGCACACTATGTAGTACGTGAACTTATGGCAGTTATCAACCTGAGCTTCTCTCGGTTACCTGAAAATATCTGAGTTTTTTATGAATACTAATGTGAATTTCTTAATCATTTTTAATGAATTCTCAAGCGCTCTATTTTTAAAATTTGAACTTATTGTTATTTTATTTTTGAACTTCTTGTTTCCATTCTTTAATAACGAGGTAAATCTGAGTTTTCTATAATCATCGAACTTCTTCATCTTTTTAATATGGACCTCCTGGTTTTTTATTAATCTTTTGTATGAAATTTTGAAGCGCACTATTTTTAAAAGTTGAACTTCTTGTTATTTAATTTTTGAACTTCTTATTTCCATTCTTTAATAACAAGGAAAATATGAGTTTTCTATAATCATCGAACTTCTCCATCTTTTTAAATTGGACTTCCTGGTTTATTTCTTTTAGTAACGGAAAAAATCCTACTTTTTGATAGACATCGAGTCGTTCTATTTTTAAGTTTTAAATTCTAGGTTTATTTTAAGAGAGAAAATCTTTGTTATAAAATTGTTTGAGATGCTTTTTTTAATGATCTTCTTTGGGTTTGTAACAAGCATTGAACCAGTTGCGCCGCACCAATGACATTAAAACTCAGATTTTACTGACGATTTTAAAAGTTTTTCATCTGAAATTCATTCAGTATAGTAGGTGAACTTCCTGTTGTTTTCACGTTGAACTTTTGTGACATATTTTCGTTTGTACTTTTCTAATCCATTCGTCAGTGTTGCACAAATGATATTCCTTTTGTACAAACCTCTCTTACAATAATTTTTTGAGGACTTGAACTTATAACAACAAAAGATTTGGACATTGCCTTTTTATTCCTTTTTAATACAAAATGCACACTGTGTAGTACGTGAATTTCTGGCAATTATCAATCTAAACTTCTCCCGATTATGTAAAAATATCTGAGTTTTTTATAGGCATTGAACCGCTCTACCCTTTTTTTTGAACTTCATTGTGTATTTTTTTTATAAATGTGAAAATTAGAGGTTGTTTTAGAAACATCGAACTTGTTTGTTATTTGAAATTGAACTTATTGGTTTTATTCTTTAGTAACTAGAAAAATCCGTTTTTTCAAATAAATATCAAACTGCTCCGCCTTTTTCAATTGAACTTCTTAGTTTTATTCACTAGTAACGTGAAAACTTGTGTTTTTTATATAAATTGAACTACTCCGTTTTTCTAAATTGAACTTCTTGGTTTTAATCTTTAGCATTGGGGAAAATCTTAATTTTTATAAACATTAAACACATCAATTTTTTAAATTTTGGACTTCTTGGTGTTATTCATTAGTAACGGGAAAAGTACTACGTATGTAACAAATATCGAATTGCTCAATTATTTTAAAGTTGAACTTCTAGGTCTTATTTTTTTTAAAGGAAAATTTTGTTTTTATAAACTTTTTGAACTGCTCGATTTTTCAATTTGACCTTCTTGATATTGTAATAAACATTGAACTTCCCCAATTTAAATTTGAACCTCTAGGTTTTTTTGTAGAACGGGGAAATTCCATTTTCTCTATAAATTTTGGAAACGATGAAATCATGCGTTCTATTTTCATCGCCAAAACAGAGTGTTCAGAGGTGCACTGCGTGCAGAAGTTGAACTTCTAGGCCATGTCAATTTGAACTTCACTCTATTTTTCGTGTGTTGTTTTTTGCCCATAACTCCCCACCCACCGGAATTGAGAAAATGATATACCGATGGAAAGCTGTTGAAAACACACAACTTTCCCATGTTGGTTATTTTTTCATACGCGCGATGGTTCACAAGATTTTTTTGAATACGTAAAAATATGTTTAGTAACGAGGAAATCCATGGGGGTGAACCTATACAAACAAGTAGGTGTCTCTTTTTTCTTTTCCCATTATTTTCAAACTCTCTGGTTTATTGAATTTGAACTTCTAGAGTTAACATTTTATGGGTGAGGCTCTATTAACAATTATTGCTCTAACGACTACGCCATTTAACACACAAACTTTGTGATGGTTTTAATAGTTATATTTATACTTTTCATTTTTCCTTTATTTTTTTAAACATCTCATGTTCTTTTGCATAGCAAATCATTTTTTTGGTAAATTAACTTCAATATCCTTTTTTCAAGCATCCCAAACTTATGTGAATTCCTAAATTGATATTTATATTTATACTGTTAGCAGCGCAGGCACAGGAGAAGTAGAACTTTCTCCCCCACTCTATGTAGCATTATCACAACCACAGAAAAAACAAGTTTCTAGCTACCAGAGGGCCTTGCAAAAAAAAGGTTACAGTCCTGCAATATCTGCATAAAATAGAAACATTGGCCTCTAGCCATTCTAAGTTGCAGAACAGTCTGAACTTCTGTATTTTTATTACTGAATTTTCTGGGAGATACCCACTAAAAAATATAAATGCTCCAATATAGTACAACTTGATCATACAAAAAACTGGGACATTGTAATGCTAATTACAAACATTTTCTAGTATCATTGTTTAATAAAAAGTAGCACATAAAGCTAGTAGGTCGGAAGGCCGAGGCTAATTTTTTTTCACACAGCTCACACTTATGATGGAAGAAGAGAAGAGGAACTTGACAAAACCTTTGTTCAGAAGAAAAGTCAAGTTTGACTAGAGAAGAAATGGAAGAAATGGGACACCGTTGAAATAGTATACTGTTTCCCACGAATGAAAAATGAAAGTAGTAGAAGTAGTATTACTACATGGAGGATGCAGGGTGCAGCGGGGGATAAGGATGCAGAAATTTTATCCTTTCGCTTCTCTAAACTCAACACCATTTCTTTGTTTCTGTTTCTCTCTTTTTCCAGTCTACATGTTGGCAAAGCCTCCACCACTGCGCTATGCTATCCAGCGTAACCACCACAATCACAACATCTCAATATTTCTTCGGGGTGGAGCAAGAGTTCAGGTTCAGAGATGTTTGACCTCTAGACGATTGCATGCAGGCAATTAAATTCAAGTATGTGTTGCAATTCAGGTCTAGAGATGAAAATTGTGCTTCTATCGCACAAGAGGAAGGCCAGAGAATTGCACAAAGGAGGAGACCTGTCTAGAGGGCACCCTGTTGTGCTCGTCACCGTTCTGATGCAGAACAGGTCGTCAGGATGGGAGCCCACCCCCATCTCTTGGATCGGAGGCCGCTCTCTGTAGCTGCCCTCTGCAGTAGCCGCCCCAAGGATGAACCTTCCTCGGGAAGGTCGCAGTGGGCCTCACCAGGAGGTCGATTCGGCCGGAGACGCATGGGCGGGGCTACTTGTGTGGAGGTTGGTGACGACGATGGATGGGCCGACGACCAACATCCGTGGCCTGTCATGGAACTCCCTATTTAAAGTGAAAATCTAGTTATTCCCGTAGCACCCATGGCCCGTCATGGAACTCCTGATCATGCATTGCAGTGGTTGGTAGTAGGAGGAGGTGCAGGAAGAGCTGAGTAGCACACAGACGGTGTCCCGTGAAGGATCTACACAAGAGAGTGGGTGAGGAGGCACTGCTCGCGGAGACAACGTTGGACTGCACGACGGTTGTTGTTGGACGTTGCAGGGGCGCAGTGCTAGGAAGCAGAAGCCACTGTAGGGGATCATGGACAGGGGATTGGGAGAGTGGGGCTCGCCAGACCTAGGTGGATCCGCGCGCGTGGATGGTCGTGGTAACTGGAACCGCGCTGGCACCGCGAGGAGGCAGTAGTGGTTACCGGATCCTCGGTGACGGCTTGCGGAGTAGGCGATGGTGGCCGGATCTAAGGTGTTGGCAAGCAGGGTAGGTGGCGACGGAGTCTCCTGTTGCGGACAAGCGGCAGCGGCATCGCCGGTCGACGGCGGTTGGTGGCAGCGACAGTCGGCGGCGGTTAGTGGCGAGGCCGTGGCGGCGTCTTCGGTCGGCGGTTGGGGGCGGGATGGTGGCGCGTCGCCAGTTGGGGGTGGATGCGTGTGCTGTGCGGGGAGTAGGGGATCGGGGTAGGTAGTTTTAGGATCGGACCTTTTTTTTTTGTTTCAGCTAGTTCAGGAGGATCCTGTCGGCTCCTATATAGGGCGTGCCATGATCTAAATAGTTATTCTAATCCTGGGATTAGAATAGTGCTACTCTCTCTATATATTATTATATGATCTCTTATGCTAAAGTAACAATTCATTCACATACTCCAGTATGAATCAGAAACTTCATTGAAAAATAACAAACTATAATCTCAATCATTGAAGGAATTGCAATATATCATAACATCAGAAAGAGTCAATATAAGAGCTTTTCAGCAAGTCCACATACTCAACTATCATTTAGTCTTTCACAATTGCTAACACTCACGCGATATTTATGGTTATGAAGTTTTAATCGGACACAGAGAAAGATAGGGGCTTATAGTTTTGCCTCCCAACTTTTTACCTCAAGGGTAATGTCAACAATAATAGTTCATGAAAATTCACATCCAATTAGTTATATATACCTGGATCTTTCCAACACATTGTGCTTGCCAAAGGATAAAATGTAAAAAGGAAAGGTGAAGATCACCGTGACTCTTGCATGAAGTAATAGACAAGAATAAAAGATAGGCCCTTCGCAGAGGGAAGTAGATGTTGTCATGTGCTTTTATGGTTAGATGCACAAAATCTTAATGCGAAAGAACGTCACTTTACATTGCCACTTGTGATATGGACCTTTATTATGCAGTCCGTTGCTTTTATTTCTTCCAGATCACAAGATCGTATAAAGCTTATTTTCTCCACACTAATAAATCATACATATTTAGAGAGCAATTTTTATTGCTTGCAACGATGACAACTTACTTGAAGGATCTTACTCAATCCATAGGTAGATATGGTGTACACTCATGTCAAAACTAGGTTTAAGGATATTTGGAAGCACAAGTAGTATCTCTACTTGGTGCAAAGAATTGGCTAGCATGCGAGGGAAAGACAAGCTCAACATGTTGGATGATCCAAGACAATATAATTTATTTTAGATGTAATAAAACATAACCCATTACGTTGTCTTCCTTGTCCAACATAACCTTTAACATGTCATATTTAATGAGTGCTCACAATCATAAAAGATGTCCAAGATAGTATATTTATATGTGAAAACCTCTCTTTCTTTATTACTTCATATTAATTGCAATGATGACCAAAACTATGTTTGTCAACTCTCAACAACTTTTATTCATCATACTCTTTATATGTGAAGTCATTACTCTCCATAAGATCCATATGATCTCTTTATTTCTTTTTATTCTTTCTCTTTTATTTTATTCTATTCCCTTAAGATCATAGCAAAATAATCAAGCCCTTTACTCAACACTAATCTTTATTATATAGCTCACGGACTCGATTACATAGAAGGATCATAAAGCAAAACTAAAAACTAGATCATACCAAAACTTTATTCTACTAGATATTACCAAAATGATCGAACTAAGAAAAACGGTAAAGATAAAAGTGTGATGGTGATACGATACCGGGGCACTCCCCCAAGCTTGGCAGTTGCCAAGGGGAGTGCCCATACCCATGTGTTTATGTTTCCTTCTTCGGGGATGGTGATGATGGAGTTGTTGATGGCGTGTGCTTCTTCCTTAATTTGCGCTTGAGGATAGAATTTTGCTCCCTTAGGTCCTCGATCTCCCGCTCAAGGCTTAATACCTTTTTGCATAGTTCTTGTTTGTTCTCCTGCAAGAGACGAAAAGGGATAAACTCGATCTTAGGTTTCTTTGCTCTATTGAGGAGGCTTGACTTCTTGAACTCCACATGCATGTCCCCAGGTTGAGGTAATGGGACTTCATCTTCATCTGAGCTCGTCTCCTCCCTTCCCCTAGGCTGATAGTCTTCTTCTTCTTACGTGGTCCAACCACAATGCTCCACATCCCCGTAGACCTTATGATCTGCCAGGTAATCAGCCACATAGCTTTCTCCCTCCGAATCTTGGGATGACATATTGCTCTAATCTGCAGCAGAAACAGCTCGAAACAAAGACAGAGGATATTTGCATGATACGGTGGTCAAAACCTTCGGGAGATTATATAATGAATTTTTACCGACCAAAAGAAGTATTGTGTAAGAAAACAGAGTCTGGAGAGCACACGAGGTGTCCACGAGGCAGGGGGCGCGCCCAGGGGGTAGGGCGCGCCCTCCACCCTCGTGGAAGCCTCGTGTCCTTTTCGTTCTGCTTCTTATTTTCCTATTTTCTTATATATTCCAAAACGGAGAAAAATTGCCATTAGAACTGTTTTGGAGTCGGTTTACTTACCGTACCACGTACTTATTCCTTTTTGGAGTCTGAAACATTCTGGAAAGTGTCCTTTATGTATTCCTCCGGGGTTACGGTTTCAATAACATTAGTTTCAACATTTATGGGATTACCTGAGATATAATGTTTGATTCTTTGACCATTCGCCACCTTCGAATTTGTGCCTTCGAAGTTGTTGATTTTTATGGCACCGGAATGGTAGACCTCCTCTATGACGTAAGGACCTTCCCATTTAGAGAGGAGTTTGCCTGAAAAATATCTTAAACGAGAGTTGTATAACAATACATAATCACCTACATTAAACTCATGTTTTTGTATCCTTTTGTCATGCCATCTTTTAACGTTTTCTTTAAACAGTTTGGCATTCTCGTAGGCCCGGGCTCTCCATTCATCAAGCGAGCTAATGTCAAATAACCTCTTCTCACGGCAAGTTTGAACTCATAGTTGAGCTCTTTAATGACCCAATATGCCTTATGTTCTAGTTCAAGAGGTAAGTGACAAGCTTTACCATAAACCATCTTATACAGAGACATACCCATAGGATTTTTGTATGCAGTTCTATAAGCCCATAATGCATCATCAAGTTTCTTGGACCAATTATTTCTAGATCTATTAACAGTCTTTTGCAAAATTAATTTAAGCTCTCTATTTCTCAGTTCTACTTGACCACTAGACTGTGGATGATATGGAGATGCAATTCTATGATTAACATCATACTTAGGAAGCATTTTACGGAAAGCACCATGAATAAAATGTGAACCACCATCAGTCATTAGATATCTAGGGACTCCAAACCTCGGAAAAATACCTTCTTTAAGCATCTTAATAGAGGTGTTATGATCAGCACTACTAGTTGGAATAGCTTCTACCCACTTAGTAACGTAATCAACAACAACTAGAATATGTGTATACCCATTAGAGGAAGGAAAAGGTCCCATATAATCAAAGCCCCAAACATCAAATGGTTCAATAACAAGTGAATAATTCATAGGAATTTCTTGACGTATACTAATATTACCAATTCTTTGACATTCATCACAAGACAAGACAAACTTACTGGCATCCTCGAATAGAGTAGGCCAATAAAAACCAGATTGCAATACCTTATGTGCAGTTCTATCTCCAGCATGGTGTCCTCCATAAGCCTCGGAGTGGCACTTGCGTAGGATCTGTTCCTCTTCATGCTCAGGTACACAACGTCTAATAACACCATCAGCTCCTTCTTTATAAAGATGTGGGTCATCCCAGAAGTAATGTCTTAAATCATAGAAGAACTTTTTCTTTTGCTGGTATGTGAAACTAGGTGGTATAAATTTAGCAACAATATAATTAGCATAATCATCATACCATGGAGCAGTACGAGAAGCATGTATGACAGCTAATTGTTCATCGGGAAAGCAATCATCAATAGGTAGTGGGTCATCAAGAACATTTTCTAACCTAGACAAGTTGTCTGCAACGGGGTTCTCAGCTCCCTTTCTATCAATAATATGCAAATCAAATTCTTGTAGCAAGAGAACCCATCTAATAAGTCTAGGTTTAGCATCTTTCTTTTTATAAGATATTTAATAGCAGCATGATCAGTGTGAACAGTTACTTTAGAATCAACAATATAAGGTATAAACTTATCACAAGCAAATACAACTGCTAAAAATTCGTTTTCAGTAGTAGCATAGTTTCTTTGAGCACTGTCTAGAATTTTACTAGCAGTCTAGCATATTGAATAACATTTAATTTCTTATCAACTCTTTGTCTTAGAACAGTCCCTACAGCATAATCACTAGCATCACACATAATTTCCAATGGTAAATTCCAATCAGGAGGCTGAACAATAGGTGCAGAAACCAAAGCTTTCTTAAGTATTTCAAATGCTTCTACACAATCATCATCAAAGACAAAAGGGACATCTTTTTTGTAAGAGATTAGTCAGAGGCCGAGAAATTTTAGAGAAGTCCTTAATGAACCTCCTATAAAAACCGGCATGACCAAGGAAACTTCTTATACCTTTAATGTCCTTAGGACATGGCATGTTTTCAATAGCATCAACCTTAGCTTTATCAACTTCAATACCTCTTTCAGAAATTTTATGCCCCGAGAAAAATACCTTCATTAACCATAAAGTGGCACTTCTCCCAATTCAAGTCAAGATTAGTTTCTTCACATTTCTACAAAACTCGATCAAGGTTGCTTAAGAAATCATCAAAAGAAGTTCCATATACGGAAAAATCATCCATGAAAACCTAAACAATCTTTTCACAAAAGTCAGAGAATATAGTAGTCATACATCTTTGAATGGTAGCAGGTGCATTACATAAACCAAAAGGCATACGTCTATAAGCAAAGGTACCAAAAGGGCAAGTAAAAGTTGTCTTTTCTTCATCCTCTTTTGACACAGGTATTTGGGAGAAACCAGAATAACCATCTTGAAAGCAAAAATGTGTATGTTTGGATAATATTTCTAGCATTTGATCAATAAAAGGTAGAGGGTATTGATCCATTTTAGTGGCTTTATTTAATTTGCGGAAATCAATTACCATTCTATAACCTATAACAATTCTTTGTGGGATCAATTCATCTTTATAATTAGGAACAACAGTAATACCTCCCTTCTTAGGGACACAATGGACAGGACTTACCCACTGACTATCAGCAACGGGATAAATTATACCTGCCTCCAGAAGCTTTAGTATTTCTTTTCTTACCACTTCTTTCATCTTAGGATTTAACCTTCGTTGGTGATCAACAACTGGTTTAGCGTCTTCCTCCAGTTTTATTTTGTGCTGGCATAGAGTGGGACTAATGCCCTTAAGATCATCAAGAGTATATCCAATAGCAGCATGGTGCTTCTTCAGAGTTTTCAATAATTTCTTTTCTTCATGCTCTGAAAGGTTAGCACTAATAATAAAAAGATATATCTCTTTCTCATCAAGATAAGCATATTTAAGAGTATCAAGTAAAGGTTTAAGCTCAAACACGGGATCACCCTTAGGTGGAGGAGGATCCCCTAGGATTTCAACAGGCAAGTTGTGTTTCAAAATAGGTCACTGTTTAAAGAATACTTCATCTATTTCCCTTCTTTCAATCATAAACATATCATTTTCATGGTCTAGCAAATATTGTTCCAAAGGATCACTAGGAGGCACGGCAATAGAAGCAAGACCAATAATTTCATCTTTACTAGGCAATTCTTTATCATGGGGTTGTCTACAAAATTTAGCAAAATTAAACTCATGAGACATATCCCCTAAACCAACAGAAACAATATCCTTATTGCAGTCTATCTTAGCATTAACAGTATTTAAGAAGGGTCTACCAAATATAATGGGACAAAAGTCATCTTGTGGGGAACCAAGAACAAGAAAATCAGCGGGATATTTAACTTTCCCACACAAGACTTCAACATCTCTAACAATCCCAACTGGTGAAATAGTATCTCTATTGGCAAGCTTAATTGTAATATCTATCTCTTCTATCTCAGCAGGTGCAATATCATGCATAATTTCTTTGTATAAGGAATGAGGTATTGCACTTGCACTAGCACCCATATCACATAATCCATGATAGCAATGATCTCCTATTTTAATAGAAATAACAAGCATGTCTACAACAGGTCTATGTTTATTTTTAGTATCAGTTCTAGCAGATTCATTGTAGAAGTAAATAACATGCCCATCAATATTATCAGCCAAGAGATCTTTAACCATAGCAACACTAGGTTCAACTTTAATTTGCTCAGGGGGTTTAGGGTGTCTTAATATTACTTTTGTTGACCACGGTTGAAGCTTTAGCATGATCCTTTATTCTAACAGGGAAAGGTGGTTTCTCAATATAAGCAGTACGAACAACAGGATCATTATAAGTGATAGTCTTTTATTCAACTTTAATAGGTGCAACTATTTTTACTTCAATGGGAGGATTATATTTAAACCACTTCCCCTTAGGGAGATCAACATGAGTAGCGAAGGATTCACAAAAAGAAGCTACTATCTCAGAGTCAAGTCCATATTTAGTGCTAAATTCACGGAAAGCATCGGTATCCATAAAAGATTTAACACAATCAAACTTAGGTGTTATACCTGAATCCTTACCTTCGTCGAGGTCCCAATCTTCAGAGTTGCGTTTAATTCTTTCCAATAAATCCCATTTGAATTCAATAGTCTTCATCATAAAAGATCCAGTACAAGAAGTATCGAGCATGGAGCGATTACTGAGAGAAAGCTGAGCATAAATTTTTTGAATAATCATTTCTTTTGAGAGCTCATGATTGGGGCATGAATATAACATTGAATTAAGCCTCCCCCAAGATTGAGCGATGCTTTCTCCTTCGCGAGGCCAAAAATTATATATATAATTACGATCACGATGAACAAGATGCATAGGATAAAACTCTGATGAAATTCCAATTTCAATCGTTGGTAGTTCCATGATCCAATATCAAGATATAGCCTAAACCATGTCAATGCATCTCCCTTCAAAGATAAAGGGAAGACCTTCTTCTTGATAACATCCTCGGGCATACTTGCAAGCTTAAATAATCCACAAACTTCATCCACATAGATTAAGTGCAAATCGGGATGTAATGTTCCATCTCCTATAAAAGGATTAGCTAGCAGTTTCTCTATCATACCCGAAGGAATTTCAAAGTAAACATTTTCAGTAGGTTCAGTGGGTTGAGGAGCAACTCTTTGCTCTACTGGCCGGGGTGAAGATACCCCGAACAAGCTCCTCAAAGGATTATTTTCCATAATAACAAGTGATAGTAAATTTCAGCACACTATATAAATTTTTCCTTACAAAATTCCACCTACCAAAGGCGCTTCACTCCCCGGCAACGGTGCCAGAAAAGAGTCTTGATGACCCACAAGTGTAGGGGATCTATCGTAGCCTTTTCGATAAGTAAGAGTGCCGAACCCAACGAGGAGCAGGAGGAAATGATAAGCGGTTTTCAGCAAGGTATTCTCTACAAGCACTGAAATTATCGGTAACAGATAGTTTTGTGATAAGGTAATTTGTAATGGGTAGCAAGTAATAAAAGTGAATAAGGTGCGGCAAGATGGACCAATCCTTATTGTAGCAAAGGACAAGCCTAGACAAACTCTTATATAAAGGAAAGCGCACCGGAGGACACATGGGAATTATCGTCAAGCTAGTTTTCATCACATTCATATGATTCGCGTTCAGTACTTTGATAATTTGATATGTGGGTGGACCGGTGCTTGGGTACTGTCCTTACTTGGAAAAGCGTCCCACTTATGATTAACCGCTATTGCAAGCATCCGCAACTACAACAGAAGTATTAAGGTAAACCTAACCATAGCATGAAACATATGGATCCAAATTAGCCCCTTACGAAGCAACGCATAAACTAGGGTTTAAGCTTCTATCACTCTAGCAACCCATCATCTACCTATTACTTCCCAATGCCTCCCCCTAGGCCCAAACAATGGTGAAGTGTCATGTAGTCGACGTTCACATGACACCACTAGAGGGATGACAACATACATCTCATCAAAATATCGAACGAATACCAAATTCACATGACTACTTATAGCAAGACTTCTCCCATGTCCTCAGGAACAAACGTAACTACTCACAAAGCATATTCATGTTCATAATGAGAGGGGTATTAATATGCATAATGGATCTGGACATATGATCTTCCACCAAGTAAACCAACTAGCATCAACTAAAAGGAGTAATCAACACTACTAGCAACCCACATGTACCAATCTGAGGTTTGGATACAAAGATTGGATACAAGAGATGAACTAGGGTTTGAGAGGAGATGGTGTTGGTGAAGATGTTGATGGAGATTGACCCCCTCCCGATGAGAGGATCGTTGGTGATGACGATGGAGATGATTTCCCCCTCCCAGAGGGAAGTTTCCCCGGCAGAACAGCTCCGCGGGAGCCCTAGATTGGTTCCGCCAAGGTTCCACCTCATGGCGGCGGAGTTTCATCCCGTGAGCATTCTTATGATTTTATTCCTCGACGAAAGACTCCATATAGCCAAAGATGGGCATCGGAGGGCCACCAGGGGGCCCACGAGGCAGGGGCGCGCCCAAGGGGTAGGGCGCGCCCCCCACCCTCATGGATGGTGGGTGGCCCCCCTCTGGTATTTCTTTCGCCCAATATTTTTTTTATTTTGAAAATAATACCCGTGGACTTTCAGGACTTTTGGAGATGTGCAGAATAGGTCTCTAATATTTGCTCCTTTTCCAGCCCAGAATTCCAGCTGCCGGCATTCCCCCTCTTCATGTAGACTTTGTAAAATAAGAGAGAATAGGCATAAGTATTGTGACATAATGTGTAATAGCAGCCCATGATGCAATAAATATCGATATAAAAGCATGATGCAAAATGGACGTATCAGGCGCGCCAAGGGGGGAGTCCTACTTGGACTCCTAGTCCAAGTAGGATTCGCCCCCCCCCCTTCCTTTCTTCCACTGGAGGGAAAGGGAAGGGAGAGAGGGGGGAAGGAAAGAGGGGGGCCGGCCCCCTCCCCTAGTCCAATTCGGTTTGGGCAAGGGGAGGGCGCGCCCCTCTGTTGTGGCCCTTTCTACTCTCCTCCAATAAGTCCCACTAGGCCCAATACTTCTCCCGGGGGGTTCCAGTTGAAGGAAATATGCCCTAGAGGCAATAATAAAGTTGTTATTTATATTTCCTTATATCATGATAAAATGTTTATTATTCATGCTAGAATTGTATTAACCAGAAACTTAGTACATGTGTGAATACATAGACAAACAAAGTGTCACTAGTATGCCTCTACATTGACTAGCTCGTTAATCAAAGATGGTTAAGTTTCCTAACCATAGACATGAGTTGTCATTTGATGAACGGGATCACATCATTAGAGAATGATGTGATTGACTTGACTCATCCGTTAGCTTAGCACTATGATCGTTTAGTTTATTGCTATTGCTTTCTCCATAACTTATACATATTCCTATGACTATGAGATTATGCAACTCCCAAATACCGGAGGAACACTTAGTGTGCTATCAAACGTCACAACGTAACTGGGTGACTAAAGATGCTCTACAGGTGTCTCCAATAGTGTTTGTTGAGTTGGCATAGATCGAGATTAGGATTTGTCACTCTGTGTATCGGAGAGGTATCTCTAGGCCCTCTCGATAATGCACATCACTATAAGCCTTGCAAGCAATGTGACTAATGAGTTAGTTACGGGATGTTGCATTACAGAAAGAGTAAAGAGACTTGCCGGTAACGAGATTGAACTAGGTATTGAGATACCGACGATCGAATCTCGGGCAAGTAACATACCGATGACAAAAGGAACAACATATGTTGTTATGCGGTTTGACCGATAAAGATCTTCGTAGAATATGTAGGAACCAATATGAGCATCTAGGTTTCGCTATTGGTTATTGAACAGACATGTGTCTCGGTCATGTCTACATACTTCTCAAACCCGTAGGGTCCGCATGCTTAACGTTCGATGACGATTTGTATTATGAGTTATGTGATTTGATGTACCGAATGTTGTTTGGAGTCCCGGATGAGATCACGGACATGACGAGGAGTCTCGAAATAGTCGAGACGTAAGGATCAACATATTGGAAGCTATATTCGGACATCGGAAAGGTTCCGAGTGATTCCGGTATTTTTCGGAGTACCGGAGAGTTACGGGAATTCACCGGGGAAGTAATGGCACTTAATGGACCATGCGGGAAAGGAGAGAAGGGCCTCAAGGGGTGGCTGCGCCCCCCCCCATGGGCTGGTCCGAATTGGACTAGGGAGGGGGCGGCGCCCCCCTCTTTCCTTCTCTCACTCTCCCCCTTCCTTCTTCTCCTACTCCAACTAGGGAAGGGGGGAAACCTACTCCTACTAGGAGTAGGAATCCCCCTTGGGGCGCGCCATAGAGAGGGTCGGCCCTCCCCTCCTCCACTCCTTTATATATACGGGGGAGGGGGCACCCCATAGACACGCAAGTTGATCATTGATCCCATAGCCGTGTGCAGTGCCCCCCTCCACCATAATCCACCTCGGTCATATCATCATAGTGCTTAGGCGATGCCCTGCGACGGTAGCATCATCATCACCATCATCACGTCGTCGTGCTGACGAAGCTCTCCCTCGACACTCAGCTGGATCGAGAGTTTGTGGGACGTCACCGAGCCGAACGTGTGCAGATCACGGAGGTGTCGTACTTTCGGTACTAGGATCGGTCGGATCGTGAAGACGTACGACTACATCAACCGCTTTGTCATAACGCCTCCTCTTACGGCCTACGAGGGTACATGGACAACACTCTTCCCCTCTCGTTGCTATGCATCACCATGATAGATCTTGCGTGTGCGTAGGAATTTTTTTGAAATTACTGCGTTCACCAACAGTGGCATCCGAGCCAGGTCTATGCGTAGATGTTATATGCACAAGTAGAAAACAAAGGAGTTGTGGGCGTGGGTATATACATATTGCTTGCCGTCACTAGTTGATTCTTGATTCAGCGGTATTGTTGGATGAAGCATCTCAGACCGACATTACGCGTACGCTTACGCGAGACTGGTTCTACCGACGTGCTTCGCACACAGGTGGCTGGTGGGTGTCAGTTTCTCCAACTTTAGTTGAATCGGATTCAATGAACAGGGTTCTTTCTGAAGATAAAAAAGCAATCACTATACTGCGTTGTGGTTTTTGATGCGTAGGTAAGAATGGTTCTTGCTCAGCCCGTAGCAGCCACGTAAAACTTGCAACAACAAAGTAGAGGACGTCTAACTTGTTTTTGCAGGGCATGTCATGATGAGATATAAATTATTGTATGAGATGATCATGTTTTGTTAAAGTTATCGGCAACTGGCAGGAGCCTTATGGTTGTCTCTTTATTGCATAAGATGCAAGCGCCATATAATTGCTTTACTTTATCGCTATGCGATAGCAATAGTTGCAAAAGCAATAATTGGCGAGACGACCATGTGACGACACGTTGATAAAGATCAAGATGATGGAGATCATAGTGTCATGTCGGTGACAATGGAGATCATGACGGTACTTTGGAGATGGAGATCAAAGGCACAAGATGATGATGGCCATATCATGTCACATATTTTGATTGCATGTGATGTTTATCTTTTATGCATCTTATTTTGCATAGTACGATGGTACCTTTATAAATGATCCCTTACTAAAATTTCAAGGTATAAGTGTTCTCCCTAAGTATGCACCGTTGCGACAGTTCTTCGTGCTGGGACACCACGTGATGATCGGGTGTGATAAGCTCTACGTTCACATACAACGGGTGCAAGCCAGTTTTGCACATGTAGAATACTCGGGTTAAACTTGACGAGCCTAGCATATGTAGATATGGCCTCGGAACATTGAGACCGAAAGGTCGAACATGAATCATATAGTAGATATGATCAACATAAAGATGTTCACCATTGAAAACTACTCCATCTCACGTGATGATCGGACATGGTTTAGTTGATATGGATCACGTGATCACTTAGATTATTAGAGGGATGTCTATCTAAGTGGGAGTTCTTAAGTAATATGATTAATTGAACTTAATTTATCATGAACTTAGTCCTGATAGTTTTTGCATATCTATGTTGTAGATCAATAGCTTGCGATGTAGCTCCCCGTTTATTTTTTGATATGTTCCTAGAGAAAAATAAGTTGAAAGATGATAGTAGCAATGATGCATACTGGGTATGTGATCTGAGGATTATCCTCATTGCTGCACAAAATAATTATGCCCTTGATGCACCGCTAGGTGATAGACCTATTGCAGGAGCATATGCACACGTTATGAACGTTTGACAAAGCTCGGTATGATGACTACTTAATAGTTTAGTGCACCATGCTTTACGGCTTAGAACCGGGACTTCAAAAACGTTTTGAATGCCACGGAACATATAAGATGTTCTAAGAGTTGAAATTGGTATTTCATACTCATGCCCGTGTCGAGAGGTATGAGACCTCTGACAAGTACTTTGCCTACAAGATGGAGGAGAATAGCTCAGCTAGTGAGCATGTGCTCAGAATGTCTGAGTACTACAATCACTTGAATCAAGTGGGAGTTAATCTTCCAGATAAGATAATGATTGACAGAGTTCTTTAGTCACTATCACCAAGTTACTAGAACTTCGTGATGAACTATAATATGCAAAGGATAACGGAAACGATTCACAAGCCCTTCGCGATGCTGAAATTAGCGAAGGTAGAAATCAAGAAAAAGCATCAAGTGTTGATGGTTGACAAGACCACTGGTTTCAAGTAAAAGGGCAAGGGAAAGAAAGGGAACTTCAAGAAGAATGGCAAGCAAGTTGCCACTCCCGTGAAGAAGCCCAAAGTTAGACCTAAGCCTGAACTGAGTGCTTCTACTGCAAAAAGGAAATGGTCACTGGAAACGGAACTACCCCAAATACTTGACGGATAGGAAGGATGGCAAAGTGAACAAAAGTATATTTAATATACATGTTATTGATGTGTACTTTACTAGTGTTCATAGTAACCCCAGGGTATTTGATACCGGTTCAGTTGCTAAGATTAGTAACTCGAAACAGGAGTTGCAAAATGAACAAAGACTAGTTAAGGGCAAGGTGACGATGTGTGTTGGAAATGATTCCAAGGTTGATAAGATCACCATCACGCAGTCATTTTACCTTCGGGATTAGTGTTGAACCTAAAATAAATGTTATTTGGTGTTTGCGTCGAGCATGAATATGATTGGATCATGTTTATTGCAATATGATTATTCATTTAAGGCAAAGAATAATTTTTGTTATGTTTACATGAATAAAACCTTCTATGGTCATACACTTAATATAAATGGTTTATTGAATCTCGATCGTAGTGATACACATATTCGTAATATTGATGCCAAAAGATGCAAAGTTGATAATGATAGTGCAACATACTTGTGGCACTGCCGTTTAGATCATATTGGTGTAAAGCGCATGAAGAAACTCCATGCGGATGGACTTTTGGAATCACTTGATTATGAATCATTTGATGCTTGCGAACCATGCCTCATGGGCAAGATGACTAAGACTCCGTTCTCCGGAACAATGAAGCGAGCCACTGAATTATTTGAAATAATACATACCGATGTATGTGGTCCGATGAGCGTTGAGGCTCACGGCGGGTATCGTTATTTTCTGACCTTCACAGATGATTTGAGCAGATATAAGTATATCTACTTAATGAAACACAAGTCTGGAACATTTGAAAAATTCGAAGAATTTCAGAGTGAAGTGGAGAATCATCGTAACAAGAAAATGAAGTTTCTACGATCTGATCGCGGAGATGAAATATTTGAGTTACGAGTTTGGCCTTCAATTGAAACAATGTCGAATAGTTTCGCAACTCACGCCACCTGGAACACCACAGCGTAATGGTGTGTCCGAACGTCATAACCATACTTTATTAGATATGGTGCGATCTATGATGTCTCTTACCGACTTAACACTATTGTTTTGGTGTTATGCATTAGAGACAGTTGCATTCACGTTAAATAGGGCACCATCTAAAAATCCGTTGAGATGACACTGTATGAACTGTGGTTTAGCTAAGAAACCTAAGTTGTCGTTTCTTAAAGTTTGGGGTTGTGATGCTTATGTGAAAAAGATTCAGCCTGATAAGCTCAAACCCAAATCAGAGAAGTGCGTCTTCATAAGATACCCAAAAGAAACTGTTGGGTACACCTTCTATCACAGATCCGAAGGCAAGATCTTTGTTGCTAAGAGTGGATCCTTTCTAGAGAAGGAGTTTTCTCTCGAAAGAAGTGAGTGGGAGGAAAGTAGAACTTGATGAGGTAATTGTACCTTCTCCCGAATTGGAAAGTAGTTCATCACAGAAATCAGTTCCAATGATGCCTACACCAATTAGTGAGGAAGTTAATGCTGATGATCATGATACTTCAGATCAAGTTACTACCGAACCTCATAGGTCAACCAGAGTACGTTCCGCACCAGAGTGGTACGGTAATCCTGTTCTGGAAGTCATGTTACTAGACCATGACGAACCTACGAACTATGAGGAAGCGATGATGAGCCCAGATTCCATGAAATGGCTTGAGGCCATGAAATCTGAGATGGGATCCATGTATGAGAACAAAGTGTGGACTTTGATTAACTTGCCCGATGATCAGTGAGCCATTGAGAATAAATGGATCTTCAAGAGGAAGACGGACGTTGATGGTAGTGTTACTATCTACAAAGCTCGACTTGTCGTGACAGTTTTCGACAAGTTCAAGGTGTTGACTACGATGAGATTTTCTCACTCGTAGTGATGCTTAAGTCTGTCCGAATCATGTTAGCAATTGCCGCATTTTTACGAAATCTGGCAAATGGATAAGAGAACTGCTTTCCTTAATGGATTTATTAAAGAAGAGTTGTATATGATGCAACCATAAGGTTTTGTCAATCCTAAAGGTGCTAACAAAATGTACAAGCTCCAGCAATCCATTTATGGACTGGTGCAAGCATCTCGGAGTTGGAATATACGCTTTGATAGTGTGATCAAAGCATATGGTTTTATATAGACTTTTGGAGAAGCATGTATTTACAAGAAAGTGAGTGGGAGCACTACAGCCTTTCTGATAAGTATATGTGAATGGCTATTTTTGATCGGAAATGATGTAGAATTTTTCTGGAAAGCATAAAGGAGTGTTTGAAAAGGAGTTTTTCAAAAGAAAGACCTTGGTGAAGCTGCTTACATATTGAGCATCAAGATCTATAGAGATAGATCAAGACGCTTGATAACTTTTTTCAATGAGTACATACCTTGACAAAATTTTGAAGTAGTTCAAAATGGAACAGTCAAAGAAGGAATTCTTGCCTATGTTGCAAGGTGTGAAGTTGAGTAAAAACTCAAAACCCGACCATGGCAGAAAATAGAAAGAGAATGAGAAGTCATTCCCTATACCTCGGTCATAGGTTCTATAAAGTATGTTATGCTGTGTACCAGACCTATTGTATACCTTAGCATGATTTTGGCAAGGGAGTACAATAATGATCTAGGAGTAGATCACTGGACAGCGGTCAAAATTATCCTTAGAGGACTAAGGAAATATTTCTCGGTTATGGAGGTGATAAAAGAGTTCGTCGTAAAGAGTTACTCGATGCAAGCTTTTGAAACCGATCTAGATGACTCTAAGTCTCGATCTAGATACATATTGAAAGTGGGAGCAATTAGCTAGAGTAGCTCCGTTGAGAGTATTGTAGACATAGAAATTTGCAAAATACATACGGATCTGAATGTTGCAGACTCGTAGACTAAACTTCCTCACAAGAAGAACATGATCACTCTTTGGGTGTTAATCACATAGCGATGTGAACTAGATTATTGACTCTAGTAAACCCTTTGGGTATTAGTTACATGAAGATGTGAACTAATCACATAAGGATGTGAACTATTGGTGTGAAATCACATGACGATGTGAACTAGATTATTGACTCTAGTGCAAGTGGGAGACTGAAGGAAATATGTCCTAGAGGCAATAATAAAGTTGTTATTTACATTTCCTTATATCATGATAAAAGTTTATTATTCATGCTAGAATTGTATTAACCGAAAACTTAGTACATGTGTGAATACATAGACAAACAAAGTGTCACTAGTATGCCTCTACATTGACTAGCTCGTTAATCAAAGATGGTTAAGTTTCCTAACCATAGACATGAGTTGTCATTTGATGAACGGGATCACATCATTAGAGAATGATGTGATTGACTTGACCCATCTGTTAGCTTAGCACTATGGTCGTTTAGTTTATTGCTATTGCTTTCTCCATAACTTATACATGTTCCTATGACCATGAGATTATGCAACTCCCGAATACCGGAGGAACACTTAGGCCTTGTACAATGGAAGGTGCTTAGGGGAGGTGTTTAGAAAAATAAACCAGACTTTCCTTAAGCACCGGTGCTTATTTGTACAGGGTAGATGCTTAACTAAGCGTCTCTTCTATAGAAATAGGCACCGGTGCCTAAGAAAATCTCAGTTTATTTTTCTAAGCACCCCTCTAAGAATCTCTCATTGTACAAGGCCTTAGTGTGCTATCAAACGTCACAAAGTAACTGGGTGACTATAAAGATGCTCTACAGGTGTCTCCAATGGTGGTTCTTGAGTTGGCATAGATCGAGATTAGGATTTGTCACTCCGTGTATCGGAGAGGTATCTCTGGGCCCTCTCGGTAATGCACATCACTATAAGCCTTGCAAGCAATATGACTAATGAGTTAGTTACGGGATGTTGCATTACGGAACGAGTAAAGAGACTTGCCAGTAACGAGATTGAACTAGGTATTGAGATACCGACGATCGAATCTTGGGCAAGTAACATACCGATGACAAAGGGAACAACATATGTTGTTATGCGGTTTGACCGATAAAGATCTTCGTAGAATATGTAGGAACCAATACCAGCATCTGGGTTCCGCTATTGGTCATTGACCAGAGATGTGTCTCGGTCATTCTACATACTTCTCGAACCCGTAGGGTCCGCACGCTTAACGTTCGATGACGATTTGTATTATGAGTTATGTGATTTGATGTACCGAAGGTTCTTCGGAGTCTCGGATGAGATCACGGACATGACGAGGAGTCTTGAAATAGTCGAGACATAAAGATCGATATATTGGAAGGCTATATTCGGACATCGGAAAGGTTTCGAGTGATTCGGGTATTTTTCGGAGTACCATAGAGTTACGGGAATTGGCCGGGGAAGTAATGGGCCTTAATGGGCAATACGGGAAAGGACAGAAGGGCCTCAAGGGGTGGCTGCGCCCCCCCCCCATGGGCTGGTCCGAATTGGACTAGGGAGGGGGCGGCGCCCCCTATTTCCTTCTCTCCCTCTTCCCCTTCCTTCTTCTCCTACTCCAACTAGGGAAGGGGGGAAACCTACTCCTACTAGGAGTAGGAACCCCCCTTGGGGCGCGCCATAGAGAGGGTCGGCCCTCCCCTCCTCCACTCCTTTATATACGGGGGAGGGGGCACCCCATAGACACACAAGTTGATCGTTGATCCCTTAGTCGTGTGCGGTGCCCCCTCCACCATAATCCACCTCGGTCATATCATCGTAGTGCTTAGGCGAAGCCCTGAGACGGTAGCATCATCATCACCATCATCATGTCGTCGTGCTGACAAAGCTCTCCCTCGACACTCAGCTAGATCGATAGTTCGTGGGATGTCACCGAGCCGAACGTGTGCAGATCGCAGAGGTGTCGTACTTTCGGTACTAGGATCGATCGGATCGTGAAGACGTACGACTACATCAACCGCGTTGTCATAACGCTTCTGCTTACGGTCTACGAGGGTACATGCACAACACTCTTCCCCTCTCGTTGCTATGCATCACCATGATAGATCTTGCGTGTGCGTAGGATTTTTTTAAATTACTGCGTTCCCCAACACCGGTAACCTCCCGGTACTCCGGAAAAATACCTGAACCACTCGGAACCATTCCGATGTCCAAATGCATCCTTCCAATATATGAATCTTTATGTATCGACCATTTCGAGACTCCTCATCATGTCTGTGATCTCATCCGAGACTCCGAACAGACTTCAGTCATCAAATCACATAACTCACAATACAAATCGTCATCGAACGTTAAGCGTGCGGACCCTACGGGTTCGAGAACTATGTATACATGACCAAGACACATCTCCGGTCAATAACCAATAGTGGAACCTGGATGCTCATATTGGCTCCTATATATTCTACGAAGATCTTTATCGATCAAACCGCATAACAACATACATTGTTCCCTTTGTCATCAGTATGTTACTTACCTGAGATTCGAACGTCGATATCATCATACCTAGTTCAATCTCATCACCGGCAAGTCTCTTTACTCATTCCGTAATGCATCATCCCGTGACTAACTCATTAGTCACATTGCTTGCAAGGCTCATAGTGATGTGCATTACCGAGAGGGCCCAGAGATACCTCTCCGATACACGGAGTGACAAATCCTAATCTCGATCTATGCCAACTCAACCAACACCATCGGAGACACCTGTAGAGCATCTTTATAATCACCCAGCTATGTTGTGACGTTTGATAGCACACAAGGTGTTCCTCCGGTATTCGGGAGTTGCATAATCTCATAGTCTGAGGAACATGTATAAGTCATGAAGAAATCAATAGCAGAAAAACTACATGGTCATTATGCTAAGCTAACGGATGGGTCTTGTCCATCACATCATTCTCTAATGATGTGATCCCGTTCATCAAATGACAACACATGTCCATGGTCAGGAAACTTAACCATCTTTGATTAACGAGCTAGTCAAGTAGAGGCATACTAGGGACACTCTGTTTTGTCTATGTATTCACACATGTACTAAGTTTCAGGTTAATACAATTCTAGCATGAATAATAAACATTTACCATGATATAAGGAAATATAAATAACAACTTTATTATTGCCTCTAGGGCATATTTCCTTCAGTCTCCCACTTGCACTAGAGTCAATAATCTAGTTCACATCGTCATGTGATTTCACACCAATAGTTCACATCTTCATGTAACTAATACCCAAAGGGTTTACTAGAGTCAATAATCTAGTTCACATCGCTATGTGATTAACACCCGAAGAGTGATCATGTTTTGCTTGTGAGAGAAGTTTAGTCAACGGGTCTGCCACATTCAGAGTCGTATGTATTTTGCAAATTTTCCATGTCTACAATGCTCTGCATGGAGCTACTCTAGCTAATTGCTCCCACTTTAAATATGTATCCAGATTGAGACTCAGAGTCATCTGGATCGATGTAAAAGCTTACATCGACGTAACTCTTTACGATGAACTCTTTATTACCTCCATAACCGAGAAATATTTCCTTATTCCACTAAGGATAATTTTGACCGTTGTCCAGTGATCCACTCCTGGATCACTATTGTACCCTCTTGCCAAACTCATGATGAGGTATACAATAGGTCTGGTACACAGCATAGCATACTTTATAGAACCTATGACTGAGGCATAGGGAATGACTTTCATTCTCTTCCTATTTTCTGTCGTGGCCGGGTTTTGAGTCTTACTCAACTTCACACCTTGCAACACATGCAAGAACTCCTTCTTTGACTGTTCCATTTTGAACTACTTCAAAATCTTTTCAAGGTATGTACTCATTGAAAAATATTATCAACCATCTTGATCTATCTCTATAGATCTTGATGCTCAATATGTAAGGAGCTTCACCGAGGTCTTTCTTTGAAAAACTCCTTTCAAACACTCCTTTAAGCTTTCCAGAAAATTCTACATCATTTTCGATCAACAATATGTCATTCACATATACTTATCAGAAAGGTTGTAGTGCTCCCACTCACTTTATTGTGAATACAGGCTTCTCCAAAAGTCTGTATAAAACCATATGCTTTGATCACACTATCAAAGCGTATATTCCAACTCCTAGAGGCTTGCACCATTCTATAAATGGATCGATGGAGCTTGTTCAATTTGTTAGCACCTTTTGGATCGACAAAACCTTTTGGTTGCATCACATACAACTCTTCTTTAAGAAATCCATTAAAGAATGCAGTTTTGACATCCATTTGCCAAATTTCATAAAATGCGGCAACTGCTAACATGATTTAGATAGACTTTTAAGCATCGATACGAGTGAGTAAATCTCATCGTAGTCAACACTTTGAACTTGTCAAAAATATTTTGCGACAATTCGATCTTTGTAGATAGTAACACTACTATCAGCGTCCGTCTTCATCTTGAAAATCCATTTATTCTCAATGGCTCGTCAATCATCGGGCAAGTCAATCAAAGTCCACACTTTGTTCTCATACAGGGATCATATCTTAGATTTCTTGGCCTCAAGCCATTATGTGGAATCTGGGCTCATCTTCGCTTCCTCATAGTTCGTAGATTCTTCATGGTCAAGTAACATGACTTCCAGAGCAGGATTGTCATACCACTCTGGTGCGGATCGTACTCTGGTTGACCTACGAGGTTCGGTAGTAACTTGATCTGAAGTTTCATGATCATCATCATTAACTTCCTCACTAATTGGTGTAGGCATCACTGGAACTGATTTCTGTGATGGACCATTTTCCAATTCGGGAAAAGGTACAATTACCTCATCAAGTTCTACTTTCCTCTCACTCACTTCTTTCGAGAGAAACTCCTCTACAAAGGATCCATTCTTAGCAACGAATATCTTGCCTTCGGATTTGTGATAGAAGGTGTACCCAAAAGTTTCCTTTGGGGTATCCTATGAAGACACATTTCTCCAATTTGGGTTCGAGCTTATCAGGTTGAAGATTTTTCACATAAGCATCGTAGCCCCAAACTTTAAGAAACGACAGCTTAGGTTTCTTGCCAAACCATAGTTCATGCGGTGTCGTATCAACGGATTTAGATGGTGCCCTATTTAACGTGAATGCAGCTGTCTCTAATGCATAACCCCAAAACGATAGTGGTAAATCGATAAGAGACATCATAGATTGCACCATATCTAATAAAGTACGGCTACGATGGTCGGACACACCATTATGTTGTGGTGTTCCAGGTGGCGTGAGTTGCGAAACTCACATTGTTTCAAATGAAGACCAAACTCATAACTCAAATATTCGCCTCCACGATCAGATCATAGAAACTTTATTTTCTTGCTACGATGATTTTCCACTTCACTCTAAAAATTCTTTGAACTTCTTCAAATGTTTCAGACTTATGTTTCATTAAGTAGATATACCCATATCTGCTCAAATCATCTGTGAAGGTCAGAAAATAACGATACCCGCCGTGAGCCTCAACACTCATTGGGCCACATACATCAGTATGTATGTTTCCAATAAGTCAGTGGCTCGCTCCATTGTTCCGGAGAACGGAGTCTTAGTCATCTTGCCCATGAGGCATGGTTCGCAAGCACCAAGTGATTCATAATCAAGTGATTCCAAAAGTCCATCCACATGGATTTTCTTCATGCGCCTTACACCAATATGACCTAAACGGCAGTGCCACAAGTATGTTGCACTATCATTATCAACTTTGTATCTTTTGGCATCAATATTATGAATATGTGTATCACTACGATTGAGATTCAATAAACCATTTATATTAAGTGTATGACCATAGAAGGTTTTATTCATGTAAACATAACAACAATTATTCTTTGACTTAAATGAATAACCGTATTGCAATAAACATGATCCAATCATATTCATGCTCGACGCAAAACACCAAATAACATTTATTTTAGGTTCAACACTAATCCCGAAGGTAAAAGGAGTGTGCGATGGTGATCTTATAAACCTTGGAATCACTTCCAACACACATTGTCACCTCGCCTCAACTAGTATCTGTTCATTTTGCAACTCCTCCTTTCGAGTTACAAATCATTGCAACTGAACCGATATCAAATACCCAGGGGCTACTATGAACACTAGTAAATTACACATCAATAACATGTATATCAAATATACGTTTGTTCAGTTTGCCATCCTTCTTATCCGCCAAGTATTTGGGGTAGTTCCGCTTCTAGTGACCATTCCCGTTACAGTAGAAGCACTCAGTTTCAGGCTTAGGTATAGCTTTGGGTTTCTTCACGGGAGTGGCAACTTGCTTGCCATTCTTTATTGAAGTTCCCTTTCTTTTCCTTTTCCACTCTTCTTAAAACTAGTGGTCTTTTTAACCATTAACACTTGATGCTCTTTCTTGATTTCTACCTTCGCTGATTTTAGCATCGTGAAGAGCTCGGGAATCGTTTTCGTCATCCCTTGCATATTATAGTTCATCACGAAGTTCCAGTAACTTGGTGATAGTGACTAGAGAACTCTATCAATCACTAAGTCCCAATTGATTCAAGCGATTGTAGTACTCAGACATTCTGAGCACATGCTCACTAGTTGAGCTATTCTCCTCCATCTTGTAGGCAAAGTACTTGTCATAGGTCTCATACCTCTCGACTTGGGTATGAGTCTGAAATACCAATTTCAGCTTTTGGAACATCTTATATGCTCCGTGGCATTCAAAACGTTTTTGAAGTCCCGGTTCTAAGCCGTAAAGCATGGCGCACTAAACTATCAAGTAGTCATCATACCGAGATTGCCAAACGTTCATAATGTCTGCATCTGCTCCTGCAAAAGGTCCATCACCAAGCAGTGCATCAAGGACATAATTCTTCTGTGCAGCAATGAGGATAATCCTCAGATCACGGATCCAGTCCGCATCATTGCTACTATCATCTTTCAACTTATTTTCTCTAGGAACATATCAAAAAATAAACGGGGAGCTATAACGTGAGCTATTGATCTACAACATGATTTACAAATACTATCAGGACTAAGTTCATGATAAATTAAAGTTAAATTACTAATATTACTTAAGAACTCCCACTTAGATAGACATCCCTCTAGTCATCTAAATGATCACGTGATCCATATCAACTAAACCATGTCCGATCATCACGTGAGATGGAGTAGTTTTCAATGGTGAGCATCACTATGTTGATCATATCTACTATATGATTCATGTTCGACCTTTTGGTCTCAGTGTTCCGAGGCCATATCTGCATATGCTAGGCTCGTCAAGTTTAACTCGAGTATTCCACGTGTGCAAAACTGGCTTGCACCCGTTGTATGTGAACGTAGAGCTTATCACACCCGATCATCACGTGGTGTCTCGGCACGACGAACTGTCGCAATGGTGCATACTTAGGGAGAACACTTATACCTTGAAATTTAGTGAGGGATCATCTTATAATGCTATTGCCGTACTAAGCAAAATAAGATGCATAAAAGATAAACATCACATGCAATCAAAATATGTGACATGATATGGCCATCATCATCTTGTGCCTTTGATCTCCATCTCCAAAGTACCATCATGATATCCATCATCACTGGCATGACACCATGATCTCCATCATCTTGATCTCTATCAACGTGTCGTCACATGGTCGTCTCGCCAACTATTGCTATCGCATAGCGATAAAGTAAAGCAATTGTATGGCGCTTGAATATTATGCAATAAAGAGACAACCATAAGGCTCCTGCCAGTTGCCGATAACTTTAACAAAACATGATCATCTCATACAAAAAATTATATCACATCATGTCTTGACCATACCATATCACATGCCCTGAAAAAACAAGTTAGACGTCCTCTACTTTGTTGTTGCAAGTTTTACGTGGCTGCTCCGGGCTTCTAGCAAGAACCGTCCTTACCTACTCATCAAAACCACAACGATTTTTCGTCAAGTGTGCTATTTTAACCTTCAACAAGGACCGGACATAGTCAAACTCGATTCAACTAAAGTTGGAGAAATAGACACCCGCCAACCACCTGTGTGCAAAGCACGTCGGTAGAACCAGTCTCATGAACACGGTCATGTAATGTCGGTCCGGGCCGCTTCATCCAACAATACCACCGAATCAAAGTAAGACGTTGCTGGTAAGCAGTATGACTACTGTCGCCCACAACTCTTTGTGTTCTACTCGTGCATATAACATCTACGCATAGACTTGGCTCGGATGCCACTATTGGGGAACGCAGTATTTCAAAAAATTTACCTACGATCACAAAAGATCTATCTAGGAGATGCATAGCAACGAGAGGGGAGAGTGTGTCTA
Source organism: Triticum urartu (assembly GCF_056163025.1). NCBI lineage: Eukaryota > Viridiplantae > Streptophyta > Magnoliopsida > Poales > Poaceae > Triticum > Triticum urartu. Next base: position 113,616,851 of record NC_141876.1, read on the forward strand.
CGTACCCTCGTAGACCGAAAGCAGAAGCGTTTATCAACGCGGTTGATGTAGTCATACGTCTTCACGATCCGACCGATCTTAGTACCGAATGTACGGCACCTTCGTGTTCAGCACACGTTCAGCTCAATAACGTCCCTCGAGCTCTTGATCCAGTTGAGTCCGAGGGAGAGTTCCGTCAGCACGACGGCATGGCGATAGTGATGATGAAGTTACCGGTGCGGGGCTTCGCCTAAGCACTACGACAATATGACCGTGGTGTGTAACTGTGGAGGGGGCACCGCACACGGCTAAGAAATTGTCTGTTGTGCTATTGGGGTGCCCCCTGGCCACGTATATAAAGGAGGGAGGGAGAGAGGATCCCGGCCAGGTTGGGCGCGCCAAGGGGGGAGTCCTACTTGGACTCCTAGTCCAAGTAGGATTCGCGCCCCCCCCCTTCTTCCTTTGTTCCACCGGAGGGAAAGGGAAGGGAGAGAGGGGGGAAGGAAAGAGAGGGGCGGCCCCCTTGATACGTCTCCAACGTATCTATAATTTTTAATTGCTTCATGCTATATTATAGTCTGTTTTGGATGATTAATGGGCTTTGTTATACACTTATATTTTTTTTTGGGACTAACCTATTAACCGGAAGCCCAGCCCAGAATTGATGTTTTTTTGCCTATTTCAGAGTTTTGTAGAAAAAGAATATCAAACGGAGTCCAAACGGAATGAAACCTTCGGGAACATGATTTTCGAAACGAACGTGATCCAGAGGACTTGGACCCTACATCAAGACATCAACCAGGAAGGCACGAGGTAGGGGGCGCCTACCCCCCCCCCCCCAGGCGCGCCCTCCACCCTCGTGGGGCCCATGTTGCTCCACCGGTGTACTTCTTCCTCCTATATATACCTACATACCCCCAAACTACCAGATACGGAGCCAAAAACCTAATTCCACCGCCGCAACCTTTTGTACCCGTGAGATCCCATCTTGGGGCCTTTTCTGGAGCTCCCTCGGAGGGGGCATCAATCATGGAGGGCTTCTACATCAACACCATAGCCTCTCTGATGATGTGTGAGTAGTTTACCTCAGACCTTCGGGTCCATAGTTATTAGCTAGATGGCTTCTTCTCTCTTTTTGGATCTCAATACAAAGTTCTCCACGATTCTCGTGGAGATCTATTCGATGTAATCTTCTTTTGCGGTGTGTTTGTTGAGACCGATGAATTGTGGGTTTATGATCAAGTTTATCTATGAACAATATTTGAATCTTCTCTAAATTCTTTTATGTATGATTGGTTATCTTTGCAAGTCTCTTCGAATTATCAGTTTGGTTTGGCCTACTAGATTGATCTTTCTTGCAATGGGAGAAGTGCTTAGATTTGGGTTCAATCTTGCGGTGTCCTTTCCCAGTGACAGTAGGGGCAGCAAGGCACGTATTGTATTGTTGCCATCGAGGATAACAAGATGGGGTTTATATCATATTGCATGAGTTTATCCCTCTACATCATGTCATCTTATTTAAAGCGTTACTCTGTTCTTTTGAACTTAATACTCTAGATGCATCCTGGATAGCGGTCGATGTGTGGAGTAATAGTAGTAGATGCAGGCAGGAGTCGGTCTACTTGTCTCGGACGTGATGCCTATATACATGATCATACCTAGATATTCTCATAACTATGCTCAATTCTGTCAATTGCTCAACAGTAATTTGTTTACCCACCGTAATACTTATGCTCTCGAGAGAAGCCACTAGTGAAACCTATGGCCCCCGGGTCTATTTTCCATCATATTAATCTCCCATTAACAAGATATTTCTTGCGCCATTTTTATTTCGCTTTATTTACTTTGCATCTTTATCATAAAAATACCAAAAATATTATCTTATCATATCTATCAGATCTCACTTTCGTAAGTGACCGTGAAGGGATTGACAACCCCTTTATTGCGTTGGTTGCGAGGATTTTATTTGTTTGTGTAGGTGCGAGGGACTCGTGCCTGGCCTCCTACTGGATTGATACTTTGGTTCTCAAAAACTGAGGGAAATACTTACTCTACTTTGCTGCATCACCCTTTCCTCTTCAAGGGAAAACCAACGCAGTGCTCAAGAGGTAGCAAGAAGGATTTCTGGCGCCATTGCCGGGGAGTCTGCGCAAAAGCCAACATACCAAGTACCCATCACAAACCCTTGTCTCCCGCATTACATTATTTGCCATTTACCTCTCGTTTTCCTCTCCCACACTTCACCCTTGCCGTTTTATTTGCCCTCTCTTTTCCGTTCGCCTCTTTTTCGCGTGCTTCTTGTTTGCTCGTGTGTTGGATTGCTTGCTTGTCATTATGGCTAGTCCCCTATCATCTCCATTGTCTCCCAAAAATGAAGTTCTTAATTTTAAGCAAAGGGAAGGAGAAAATCTAAAAGATGCTTGGTATAGAATTTGCAATGCTCAAAATAGATCTACCAGGAAGCAATCTACTTCCGTTCTACTCCGCAATTTTTATGTAGGCGCTACTCCTTGGCACAGATATATCATTGATACCATTAACGGAGGGAATTTCTTGGGTAGCCATACTTTTGATTCTTATAATGCTATGATAGATTTGTTTGGCTCACCCCCTCTTTTGGTTAATGGAACTATGTTAACTTTGGAGCATGTAATGCAAAGACTTGAAATTATTGAAAATAAAGTTGCTACCGTAGAGTTAATTGAAAATTTGGATAAAAAGATCCACAACCAAATTACTCAATATGGATCTAAAGTAGGAGTCACTTTGAAAAATATTAAGGAGAAGGAACCCATAGTTAATGAAAGAATAAATCAGGATTCCACTAGAATCGGTAAACTTAAGGGTATCATTACCAACTTGGGAACCGCTTTTTCTTCCGTAAACAATACTCCAAGTCCTCCAACTAAAATTTCCAAGCTTATGTATGTTCCTAAAAATAAGGGTGAATCCTCTAGCAAGGAAACTGCGGATCTCAAATCTATAAGTATTCATCCCAATCTTTTTGCTATCATTAAGAAACCATTTGCTACAAATGATTTTTTTTTGATTTTGTGCCTAGAAGTTTGATAATTAATAAAAAGAAAGAAACTCCTAAGGGTGATAGATGTATCATTAAAGAATTGCCAACTAAAGATGGCAATACCTAGATCTATCCTTGCTATTATGCCTAGCTAGGGGCGTTAAACGATATCGCTTGTTGGAAGGCAACCCAATTTTATTTTTATTCCTTGATTTTTGATCCTGTTTAGTAATAAATAATTTCTTTATACTCTGTTTTGGTAGTGTTTTTTGTGTTTAATTAGTGTTTGTTCCAAGTAGAACCGTTTGGAAGACTTGGGGAAAGTCTTTTTAATCTTGCTGTAAAAAACAGAAACTTTAGCGCTCACGAGAACTGCTGCCATTTTTATTTGGAAGGTGATATTTAGTTAATTATTTTTTAATATTATTAATAGATAAATTCCTCACGTCCAGAAATTTATTTTAGAATTTTTGGGCTTCAAGAACTTGCGTTAGCTACAAATTACTACAGACTGTTCTGTTTTTGACAGATTCTGTTTTTCGTGTGTTGTTTGCTTATTTTGATGAATCTATGGCTAATAAAATAGTTTATAAACCATAGAGAAGTTGGAATACAGTAGGTTTAACACCAATATAAATAAATAATGAGTTCATTACAGTACCTTGAAGTGGTGTTTTGTTTTCTTTCGCTAACGGAGCTCACGAGATTTTCTACTTTAAGTTTTGTGTTGTGAAGTTTTCAAGTTTTGGGTAAAAGATTTGATGGATTATGGAACAAGGAGTGGCAAGAGCCTAAGCTTGGGGTTTCCCATGGCACCCCAAGATAATCTAAGGACACCTAAAAGCCAAAGCTTGGGGATGCCCCGGAAGGCATCCCCTCTTTCGTCTACTTCCATCGGTAACTTTACTTGGAGCTATATTTTTATTCACCACATGATATGTGTTTTGCTTGGAGCGTCTTGTATTATTTGAGTCTTTATTTTTTTAGTTTACCACAATCATCTTTTATGTACACACCTTTTGAGAGAAACACACATGATTCGGAATTTATTAGAATACTCTATGTGCTTCACTTATATCTTTTGAGCTATATAGTTTTTGCTCTAGTGCTTCACTTATATCTTTTAGAGCACGATGGTGGATTTGTTTTATAGAAACTATTATTATCTCTTGCTTCACTTATATCATTTTGAGAGTCTTAAACAGAATGGTAAATTGCTTAAATTGGGAAATTAATCCTAATATGCTAAGTATTCAATACTAGTAAAAAAAAACTTTACTATGAGTGTGTTGAATACTAAGAGAAGTTTGATGATTGATGATTGTTTTGAGATATGGAGGTAGTGATATTAAAGTTGTGCTAGTTGAGTAGTTGTGAAATTGAGAAATGCTTGTGTTGAAGTTTGCAAGTCCCGTAGCATGCACGTATGGTAAACGTTATGTAACAAATTTGAAACATGAGGTGTTATTTGATTGTCTTCCTTATGAGTGGCCGTCGGGGACGAGCGATGGTCTTTTCCTACCAATCTATCCCCCTAGGAGCATGCATGTAGTGCTTGGTTTTTGATGACTTGTAGATTTTTGCAATAAGTATATGATTTCTTTATGACTAATGTTGAGTCCATGGATTATACGCACTCTTACCCTTCCATCATTGCTAGCCTCTTCGGTACCGTGCATTGCCCTTTCTCACATTGAGAGTTGGTGCAAACTTCGCTGGTGCATCCAAACCCGTGATATGATACACTCTTTCACACATAAACCTCCTTATATCTTCCTCAAAACAGCCACCATATCTACCTATTATGGCATTTCCATAGCCATTCCGAGATATATTGCCATGCAACTTTCCACCGTTCCGTTTATCATGACACGTTCATCATTGTCATATTGCTTTGCATAATCATGTAGTTGACATCGTATTTGTGGCAAAGCCACCGTTCATAATTTTTCATACATGTCACTCTTGATTCATTGCTATCCCGGTATACCGCCGGAGGCATTCATATAGAGTCATACTTTGTTCTAGTATCGAGTTGTAATCATTGAGTTGTAAATAAATAGAAGTGTGATGATCATCATTTATAGAGTATTGTCCCAAAAAAGGGGGAAAGGCCAAAAAAAGGGAGGCCCAAAAAAAAATAAAAAGGGACAATGCTACTATCTTTTTTCCACACTTGTGCTTCAAAGTAGCACCATGATTTTCATGATAGAGAGTCTCTTGTTTTGTCACTTTCATATACTAGTGGGAATTTTTCATTATAGAACTTGGCTTGTATATTCCAACAATGGGCTTCCTCAAATGCCCTAGGTCTTCGTGAGCAAGCAAGTTGGATGCACACCCACTTAGTTTCTTTTGTTGAGCTTTCATGCATTTATAGCTCCAGTACATCCGTTGCATGGCAATCCCTACTCCTTGCATTAACATCAATCGATGGGCATCTCCATAGCCCGTTGATTAGCCACGTTGATGTGAGACTTTCTCCTTTTTGTATTCTCCACATAACCCCCATCATTATATTCTATTCCACCCATAGTGTTATATCCATGGCTCACGCTCATGTATTGCGTGAAGGTTGAAAAAGTTTGAGATTACTAAAGTATGAAACAATTGCTTGGCTTGTCATCGGGGTTGTGCATGATCAGAGCATTCTTGTGTGACGAAAATGGAGCATGACTAAACTATATGATTTTGTAGAGATGAACTTTCTTTGGCCATGTTATTTTGAGAAGACATAATTGCTTAGTTAGTATGCTTGAAGTATTATTGCTTTTATGTCAATATTAAAATTTTATCTTGAATCTTTCGGATCTGAATATTCATACCACAATTAAGAGGGTTACATTAAAAAAATATACCAAGTAGCATTCCGCATCAAAAATTCTGTTTTTATCATTTACCTACTTGAGGACGAGCAGGAATTAAGCTTGGGGATGCTTGATACGTCTCCAATGTATCTATAATTTTTGATTGCTTTATGCTATATTATATTCTATTTTGGATGATTAATGGGGTTTGTTATACACTTTTATATTATTTTTGGGACTAACCTATTAACCGGAGGCCCAGCCCAGAATTGATGTTTTTTGCCTATTTCAGGGTTTTGCGGAAAAAGAATATCAAACGGAGTCCAGACGTAATGAAACCTTCGGGAACGTGATATTCGGAATGAACGTGATCCAGAGGACTTGGACCCTACGTCAAGACATCAACCAGGAAGGCACGAGGTAGGGGCGCACCTACCCCCCCCCCACACACACACACACAGGCGCGCCCTCCACCCTCGTGAGGGCCACATTGCTCCACCGACGTACTTCTTCCTCCTATATATACCTACGTACCCCCAAACTACTAGATACGGAGCCAAAAACCTAATTCCACCGCCGCAACCTTCTGTACCTGTGAGATCCCATCTTGGGGCCTTTTCCGGAGCTCCGCCGGAGGGGGCATCGATCACAGAGGGCTTCTACATCAACACCATAGCCTCTCCGATGATGTGTGAGTAGTTTACCTCAGACCTTCGGGTCCATAGTTATTAGCTAGATGGATTCTTCTCTCTTTTTGGATCTCAATACAAAGTTCTCCACGATTCTCGTGGAGATCTATTCGATGTAATCTTCTTTTGCGGTGTGTTTGTTGAGACCGATGAATTGTGGGTTTATGATCAAGTTTATCTATGAATAATATTTGAATCTTCTCTAAATTATTTTATGTATGATTGGTTATCTTTGCAAGTCTCTTCGAATTATCAATTTGGTTTGGCCTACTAGATTGATCTTTCTTGCAATGGGAGAAGTGCTTAGCTTTGGGTTCAATCTTGCGGTGTCCTTTCCCAGTGACAGTAGGGGCAGCAAGGCACGTATTGTATTGTTGCCATCGAGGATAACAAGATGGGGTTTATATCATATTGCATGAGTTTATCCCTCTACATCATGTCATCTTACTTAAAGCGTTACTCTGTTCTTTTGAACTTAATACTCTAGATGCATGCTGGATAGCGGTCGATGTGTGGAGTAATAGTAGTAGATGCAGGCAGGAGTCAGTCTACTTGTCTTGGACGTGATGCCTATATAGATGATCGTACCTAGATATTCTCATAACTATGCTCAACTCTGTCAATTGCTCAACAGTAATTTTTTTGCCCACCGTAATACTTATGCTCTCGAGAGAAGCCACTAGTGAAACCTATGGCCCCCGGGTCTATTTTTCATCATATTAATCTCCCGTTAACAAGCTATTTCTTGCACCGTTTTTATTTTGCTTTATTTACTTTGCATCTTTATCATAAAAATACCAAAAATATTATCTTATCATATCTATCAGATCTCACTTTCGTAAGTGACCCTGAAGGGATTGACAACCCCTTTATTGTGTTGGTTGCGAGGATTTTATTTGTTTGTGTAGGTGCGAGGGACTCGTGCGTGGCCTCCTACTGGATTGATACCTTGGTTCTCAAAAACTGAGGGAAATACTTACGCTACTTTGCTGCATCACCCTTTCCTCTTCAAGGGAAAACCAACGCAGTGCTCAAGAGGTAGCACCCCTCCCCTAGTCCAATTCGGTTTGGGCAAGGGGAGGGCGCGCCCCTCTCTTGTGGCCCTTTCTCCTCTCCTTCAATAAAGCCCACTAGGCCCAATACTTCTCCCGGGGGGTTCCGTTAACCTCCCGGTACTCTGGAAAAATGCCTGAACCACTTGGAACCATTCCGATGTCCAAATGCAACCTTCCAATATATGAATCTTTATGGCTCGACCATTTCAAGACTCCTTGTCATGTCCGTGATCTCATCTGGGACTCCGAACAAACTTCGGTCATCAAATCACATAACTCATAATACAAATCGTCATCGAATGTTAAGCGTGCTGACCCAACGGGTTCGAGAACTATGTAGACATGACCGAGACACATCTCCAGTCAATAACCAATAGCGGAACCTGGATGCTCATATTGGCTCCTACATATTCTACGAAGATCTTTATCGGTCAAACCGCATAACAACGTACGTTATTCCCTTTGTCATCGGTATGTTACTTGCCCGAGATTCGATCGTCGATATCATCATACCTAGTTCAATCTCGTCACCAGCAAGTCTCTTTACTCGTTCCGTAATGCATCATCCCGTGACTAACTCATTAGTCACATTGCTTGCAATGCTCATAGTGATGTGCATTACCGAGAGGGCCCAGAGATACCTCTCCGATACACGGAGTGACAAATCCTAATCTCGATCTATGCCAAATCAACAAACACCATCGGAGACACGTGTAGAACATCTTTATAATCACCCAATTACGTTGTGACGTTTGATAGCACACAAGGTGTTCCTCCGGTATTTGGGAGTTGCATAATCTCATAGTCCGAGGAACATGTATAAGTTATGAAGAAAGCAATAGCAGAAAAACTAAACGATCAGTATGCTAAGCTAACGGATGGGTCTTGTCCATCACATCATTCTTTAATGATGTGATCCCGTTCTTCAAATGACAACACATGTCTATGGTCAGGAAACTTAACCATCTTTGATTAACGAGCTAGTCAAGTAGAGGCATACTAGGGACACTCTGTTTTGTTTACGTATTCACACATGTACTAAGTTTCCGGTTAATACAATTCTAGCATGAATAATAAACATTTATCATGATATAAGGAAATATAAATAACAACTTTATTATTGCCTCTAGGGCATATTTCCTTCAAAACCAACATATGGTCTTCAAGCAAAGCCTATGGACAAACCATAAGGTATAGCTCAAAGCAACCATTAGTCCATAGGGATTATCACCAATTACCAAAACCAAACATGGGGGCACCATGCTCTTTCACGTACACAACCAATGTCCCGGCGAGGGCAGCGGGCTGGTGGTTCAGTAGATGCCCGAGAGGTCTGAGTTCATGGACAACCCAATCCACCACTTCTTCTCCACGAACTTCAGCACAGGCTGCAACATCTCGACAGCCACAACGCCGAGGCTCACCAACGCCGTCGTGGGCACTAGCATCACCACACACCCGGTTGTGCCTAGCGCAACCCTATAGGTCCACGGGGTGTCAGTCCACCTCATCGACGACAGGATTAACAATATGAACTCTAGGAACATGCTAAAGCAGTAGAAGTTCTCAGCCGCCATGATCTCATGTAAGCTCATCGTCAAGAGCAACAGCACGCCTGAGACCGAGAAGAGGATGCCTACCAATGGGGTTCCGTACCATGACCATCTTGACGGTTCCCTGGGTGGCAACGGAAGAGGACAGACGGGCATCGTCGTGCTGGGACCCCCTTTTGACGGCTGACTTCATGAAATTCCTCGGCACTAGCGAGATTCGAACATCGGAGAGGGACGGCTGCAGGTGTGGGGGTGATGCAGGTTCCATTCTCGGGGCTGTTGGTGGCTGCGGAGGCAGAAGGAGGAGGTGTCATTCACGAGAGAGAAGAAATTAATTATTTTTCCTCGAGAACTTGTTGCGGCCGAGAAAAATAGTTTGGGGCTTAACTCATCAAAACTTTGCTCCGCTACACGTTTGAAGGTTCGGCTAGGTACGGTTAGGGCATCTCCAATGTTGATCCGTAAATTTGCTCCCGCATCCGCCCACGGATAGGGGGGGCAGTCCACAGACACGGATGATGGAGCCGGCCATCCAATGCTATCCGCATACATCCTGCCCCAATTTATTTAAAGCTCGCATGCTCAAATAGCCTCATATATAGTCTATAATATTTCAAATGTTCAAATGCAGCAGTAGTTCTAATTTAAATAAGTTCAAATATTACACTCCAACATTGTTGTCCCCTTTAACCGCCCACAAATGCTCACTCAGATCCTTCTTCAGTTGCTCGATGCTGAATTTGTTGATGCATTTGAACAAACTCTTCAAATGTGGCCGGATTCTGGTGAGGAAGTTCGATAGGATCACCCATGTTCTCAAATTCAAGACATGTAGCAACATCCTCACCCTCATCCTCCATGATCGTGTTGTACATGATCACACAACATGTCATCACCTCCACAAGGTCTCCGGATCCCATTGTTTAGCAGGTTCACGAACAACTGCAAAACATGCGTTCAAAACTCCAAAAGCACTCTCAACATCCTTTCTAGTTGTTTCTTGTCTTTGGGCAAAGTGAGACTTTTTCTAAACAATTGGGTTAGAGATGGTGTTCACAAAGGTAGCCCACTGAGGATAGACACCATCAACCAAATAGTAGCCCATGTTGTACTCGTGCCCATTGACAGTATAGTGGCAACGAGGAGCTTTTCCTTCAGTCAGCCTAGCAAACAATGGTGATCACTGCAGCACATTGATGTAATTGTGAGACCCGGGCATATGCCAAAGAAAGCGTGCCAAATGCAAAGATCATGTGATGAAATTGCTTCAAGAATGATGGTGGGCTTCTTAACATGACCCTAATATTGCCCTTGTAAAGCTTTTGGACAGTTCTTCCATTTCCAATGCATGCAGTTAAGAGAGTTCAGCAAACATGGCCACCCTCTTGCTTCCAAGATTGCCAAGAGCCTCTCGGTGTCTGCCATGGTTGGTTCTCTCAGGTAATGAGGTCGAAACACCTCGACCACGGCAGTTGCAAACCTGACCATGGCATCTCCGCATGTGCTCTCAGACATCCGTAGGTACTCGTCCTGTTGGGGATATTACTACTGGGCATAAACCGGCCTACCTGGGCCGGATTAACTTCATCAGTAGTTCAAAGGTGTTAAAGCCTAAAGAGGTAGATAAAGGCCCAGGGCCCGTAGTCGGTTTACAACCTGTAGCCGTACATCGACGTTTGTGCATATACTTGTACTGTAAGTTAGGAACAAGGAGGGACCAACTCGGATACGAGTATGAACCGGTGTTGGGACTCTCTGAACCGGCGGGCGTCACCCGTGTATATAAGGGGGCGACCTGGCGGCGGTTCAGGGAGAACAGACAACAACTCGAGACATAGGCGAAGCTTGTTTGCTCCCTAGTCATCGAAACCCCATCAATTCCATCACAACTAGACGTAGGCTTTTACCTTCCTTGAAGGGGCCGAACTAGTATAAACTCTCTTGCGTCCTTGTGTCCCCTTTAACCCCTTCAAGCTAACCCGTCGCGATGGCTCCACGACTAAGTCCTTTCTCTAGGACATCTACCGTGACAAAACCACGACAGTTGGCGCCCACCTTGGGGCTATCACACGATGGTTTCCGGTTCTTGGAGGGCCGCTTTAAAGGACTCGAGGGCTATGATGTAGGCCGGATGACTAAGAGTCGTCGCAGCAGGCTCTACATGGACGACGCAGGCTGGGGCCCCGAGGCCGGCTCAGTTGAGTACAGGTACCGGGTCCCCTTTGGTAGCATTCACGTTTTCATTGGTAAGATCGGTGAACCGGGCCCTGAGCCGGACATCTGCACCGACCTCGTCGAGACGGCTCAGCGTGCGCAATCCGCCCGGGTTAAACCGGCCATGAAGCGTGCCTTCGTGGGAGTCATCCATGGAGGAAGTCATGAGGATGGATCGGGATTTCGTGGGGCGACTGTCATTTGTTCTGGTGACGAATCTTCGACCGGAGAAACCGAATCTCCTTATCAGCTACAAGATGGCCGGATTGGGAGCTGTTCCGATGGCGACAGTATTCCGGACCCCTCTGATCTGCCCAACCGGGTTGGAATATTCATGGCCGGAACACAAGCAGCGCTTCATTCTTCGACAGCTGCGGCAACGATTTCCAGTTCAGCAGCAGCGACGGCCGCCGGGGCAGGAGGCCCTGTGCGCTCGCCGGCTCAGGTTCTATCAGAGCTATTTGATGCGTTGGTTGTGCTTATGGCGGAAATTAATCCGCCAGATCAGGACGTTCACAATACGGAGATTGCAAAGGTAAAGGAACAGATCACCCAGGCCAAAGCGGATCTGGCGACTGAGGACACCAGGATGGCCGCAGAGCGGGCTGCTTTAGACGCACAGGCCTACAGGCTTATGTTAGACCAGAGCGCATCACATGAAGTCATGAGGAGGAAGCACCGATCCCGCTTACCTCCGGTTTTCGAGGCCAGAGACCTTTTCAACACTCTAGGGCCAAGAGCCGGAAATCCGCTGGAGGGGAACCGGGCAAAAGCCCCTAGGACCGGTGCACCGGTTCAGCCTCGTCAGATCGACCCGCCTCGTCAAAACACTGTTGTACCTCAGGCTGCTTTAACACCCCCGGGTCACTACTCCAACCCAATGGACAATCTTGTTGCCGCTGCTGCACGGCTGGAGGCCATTCCAATTGAAGGTGACTCGCCGCAGGCAGTACAGACACGGCGGGTCAAGGAACTTCTGAGGACCTCTTTGGCCCAACAGGAAGCATACTCGTACAGCCGCGACCGGATCCACTCGACCCCTCATCCAAGCCGGAGCTATAGCAGACATATGGATGAACCGGCAGCATCGAGTAATGAATGACGTGGGGCACCCCGGGACAACAACCCAGCGGGTGGTGCTGATGACGCTCAGGGAGTGGTGGACCGGGCCCGCGCGCGCAGGGAGGTCGAGTTAGCCGCACAGCATCAGGCTCGGCAGCTCACGCCGGTTCATCCAACCACCTTGACTGAACCTGGTGTTACTTCCAGTTCTTTGGGGGTGCCTTGCCTTATCCCCGCTTTACGTAACGTGCGCATGTCCAAGGATTTCAATGGCCCGCGCAAGGTACCAAATTACACGGCGGATCAACCTCCAGAGACATGGGTGGAGAGCTATGAGATGGCCATGGAGATGCTCGATGTGGATGACGCGGCGTGTGCAAAATACTTCACCATGATGCTCGAAGGAACGGCCCGTACTTGGTTAAAAAGCTTACCGGCTAATTCTATCAGTTCATGGGCCCAATTACGGGCCCGGTTTATCAGCAATTTCAAAGATACCTGTAAACAGCCTATGTCGATAGTGGACTTAGCTGCATGCGTCCAGGAGGAAGGAGAATCAACGACTCATTGGGTGCGTCGGGTTTCACAAGTGTTGCACTCCTCAGACCACATCAACGCTGACACCGCAGTATTAACCCTAGAGGGTAACTGCCGGTTTGGACCCCTGAAGCTGAAGTTGGGACGGATGAAGCGTCATTGCACCGACATGGGGACTCTCATGACCGCTTTGGTGCAATATGCTGATTCTGATAGTACCAAGGATCCCGAATCTGATGATGACAAGACAGGGAAGGGAAAAAAGAACAACAGCTCCAAAGGTCAGCAGCATCATTGGGTAGGTAATGGCGGAGGAGGCAAGCGTAAATCGGACAGTAACATGGACTTTGTGGCTAATACCAACGCACAGAACAATGGCCAGTGACGCAAGGGTAGGCCAAGGAATCATAGTGGGGCGCCCAACCCTAACCCAAACCGCCTAAACTATCTGCTAAGCCAGCCCTGTCCAAAACATGGGACGAAGGAGGAGCCAGCAAACCACCTTTGGAAGGATTGCTTTATTATGCAGGAATTCAAGAATTCTAATAATTTCCGGTATGATCGCGAATCTGGCGATGGCTCAGGGTCCGGGCCGGGTTACGGTGGAGGAAGTTCCTGTTCAGGGTTTAATGGTAATCCGGGCGGAAATAATGGTCAAAATAATCAGAACAACCAGGGTGGTTACAACCAACAACAGCAGCAGCAGTCGGGTTACCAGAGCAACCCAAAGCAGTTGAGTGGTGGATAGTACCATGTCTTTACCACTAGCTTGGACAAGCGAGACCGGAAGGTTCAGAAGCGGGCAGTCAACTCTGTTGAACCGGCCATACCCCGTTATCTACGTTGGTCTGAACAGCCGATCATATGGAGCAGAGAAGATCACCCACCCGAGGTCGATAATCCGGGTCAGTTGGCTCTGGTGGTGGCACCTCAGGTGGGAGGTTATAAGTTTACCAAGGTGCTCATGGATGGATGGAGCAGTATTAACATCCTGTACTATGAGACCTTCCGACGTATGGGGCTAACAGATAAGAATCTCAAACCATCTAATACAGTATTCCACAGTGTAGTGCCTGGCAGATCAGCATATCCCGTTGGTAAGATAGCTCTGGAAGTGGCCTTTGGGGATGATCATGATTCCAGGTCGGAGACATTGACGTTTGAGGTGGTGAAAATCCAAAGTCCATATCATGCCCTGTTTGGGCGACCGGCATACGCCAAGTTTATGGCTCGTCCCTGTTATGTATATTTTTAGCTCAAGATGCCGGGTCACAAGGGGACAATAACGGTTCATGGAAGCCGCAAAATCACTTTGGAATGCGAGGAAGGAGATGTGGCTTATGCAGAGTCGGTTTGTGCCACCGAGGAGTTGAAGTACTATAAAGACAATGTTGATCCGGCGGACATGACTCCATTGAAGAAGCCAACTACGGAGCATGATCCGGCCCTGAATTTCAAATTGGCAGCAGAGACTAAGCTTGTTGATTTCGTACCTGGCGATTCGTCCAAGCAGTTCAGCATCAGTGCCAACTTGGATCCGAAATAGGAAGGCGCGCTCATCGAGTTCATCCGTGAGAATCGGGACATTTTCGCATGGAAACCTTCTGACATGCCAGGTGTACCGAGGCAACTCACTAAGCACACACTTAATGTGGATCCTAAATACAAACCGGTGAAACAGTTCCTCCGCTGGTTTAACAAAGAAAGGCGCAAGGCGATTGGAGAAGAGGTAGCCAGGCTCTTAGCAGATGGCTTTATTATTGAAGTTTTTCACCCTGAGTGGCTTGCCAATCCGGTGTTGGTCCTCAAGAAAAACGGCACCTGGCGCATGTGTGTGGATTACACAGATCTTAATAAGGCTTGTCCAGCAGATCCTTTTGCCCTCCCCCGTATTGATCAAATTATTGATGCTACGGCGGGTTGTGAGCGTCTAAGTTTTTTGGATGCGTATTCTGGCTATCATCAGATCAAAATGGCAGTTAAGGACCAGGAGAAGACAACATTTATAACTCCCTTTGGAGCCTTCTGCTATGTGTCTATGCCCTTCAGGCTCAAGAGTGCCCAGGCAACTTACCAACGGTGTGTACAAAATTGTCTTCACAAGCAGATTGGCCGTAATGTACATGCTTACGTGGATGATATCGTGGTTAAATCCAGGGAGAAGGAGACTCTGATTGATGATTTGAAAGAAACCTTTGATAATCTGAGAACATACAAGATGATGCTTAATCCGGACAAGTGTGTTTTTGGTGTACCGGCAGGCAAACTATTGGGTTTTCTAGTGTCCAACAGGGGAATTGAGGCTAATCCGGAGAAGATCACAGCTATCACCTCCCTGGCTAAACCGAAGTGTATCAACGATGTTCAACGCCTGGCAGGCAGGATTGCTGCGCTAAGCCGGTTTATCAGTCGCCTGGGTGAGAAGGCAATCCCTTTGTATCAGATGTTGAAAAAGACGGATCAGTTTGTCTGGAGTTCTGCTGCTGATGAAGCATTTGAGGACTTAAAGCGACAATTGGCCAATCCGCCTGTGCTCGCCGCTCCCGTTGACAAGGAGCCGTTACTGCTATATGTTGCTGCTAATGTTCGGGCGGTCAGTGTAGCTATTGTGGTAGAGCGAAAGGAGGCAGGTAAGGAGCATCCGGTTCAACGTCCGGTTTATTACATCAGCGAGGTGCTCATTGAGTCCAAGCAAAGGTATCCGCATTGGCAGAAGCTGGTGTATGGAGTCTTTATGGCAAGCCGGAAGCTTAAACAATATTTCCAAGGGCACTCAATTACGATGGTCAGTTCTGCTCCTTTGGGAGATATCATCCAGAACCGGGAAGCAACTGGCCGGATTGCAAAGTGGGCCATAGAGCTGGGGCCGTACGGTTTGAAGTATGTGCCTCGGACAGCGGTTAAGTCTCAAGCACTTGTTGATTTCATCAATGATTGGACGGAAATGCAAGCACCTGAAGAAAAGCCGGATCATACGTATTGGACCATCCATTTTGACGGATCCAGGCAGTTGGAAGGCTCGGGGGCTGGAGTCGTATTAACTTCCCCACAAGGTGATAAGTTTTGTTATGTTCTCCGTTTAATGTTCCCTTGTACTAACAATGCAGCTGAGTATGAAGCCTTGCTCCATGGTCTCCGGATGGCTAAGGAGATGAATCTAAGTCGAGTTAAGTGCTTCAGTGACTCGGACCTTGTGGCCCAGGAAGTGTCTGTCACTTGGGACTCCAAGGACCCACTCATGGCAGCATATCGTCGTGAGGTGGATACTGTCGCAGGTTATTTCAAAGGCTATCAGGTGGATCACGTGGACCGGCGGAAAAATGAAGCGACAGACGCTTTAAGACGGCTGGGCTCTCAGCGCAAACCGGTCCCACCCAATGTTTTTCTGGATGTGCTGCACAACCCGTCGGTCAAGATCCCTGGTGAAGAGGATTTGGCTATTCCTGATCCGGAGGCTCGATTGGTGGCGGCTCTTCATGTTATTCCGGATTGGACGCTTCCTTACCTGGCGTACAAGAACCGGGGTGAGTTGCCAGAGGATGAAATTCTAGCAAGGCAGATAATCCGGCGATCCAAGTCCATGGCTATCATCAACGGCGAGTTGCATCATTGCAGTATATCAGGGGCTTTCCAACGCTGTGTGTCTCCTGAAGAAGGCCGTGAAATCTTGCGTGAGATCCACAAAGGAGATTGTGGTCACCACGCCGGTTCAAAGTCTCTGGTGGCTAAAGCGTTTCACCATAGTTTTTATTGGTTAACTGCTCATGCTGATGCGGAGGATCTGGTCAGACGGTGTGATGGTTGCCAAAGGTTTTCAAGGCGCGCTCATGTACCGGCTCAAGAATTGAGAATGATTCCGATTACTTGGCCATTTGCGACTTGGGGGCTGGATATGGTTGGGCCTTTCAAAAGGTCCAAAAATAAGAAGACCCACCTCCTGGTGGCGGTTGACAAGTTTACAAAGTGGGTGGAGGCAGAACCTGTTAGCAAGTGTGATGCGGCCACGGCGGTTCAGTTCATCAAAAAGGTGATTTTCTGGTTTGGCTTTCCGCACAGTATTATCACAGATAATGGTACCAATTTATCCAAAGGTGCTATGAAGGAGTTCTGCGAACGAGAGTACATCCGGCTCGACGTTTCATCAGTGGCACATCCACAGTCCAATGGTCAAGCAGAAAGAGCTAATCAAGAGATCTTGAGAGGCATCAAGCCCCGGCTCATGGTTCCTTTGCAGAGAACACCGGGTTGTTGGGTAGAAGAATTACCATCTGTGCTATGGAGTATCAATACAACACCCAACAGATCAACAGGATACACACCGTTCTTCATGGTTTATGGAGCGGAGGCGGTTCTCCCCAGTGATATCCGTCATGATTCACCTCGTGTCACAGCTTATATTGAAGCGGACAACGAGACAGCACGGCAAGATGCTTTGGACCGGTTGGATGAAGAGCGTGACATCGCAGCCGCCTGATCGGCAATTTACCAGCAGGATCTTCGTCGTTATCATAGTCGCCGGGTCAGAACCAGAACCTTTCAGGAAGGAGATTTGGTGCTTTGGCTCATCCAAGATCAGACTAACATGCATAAGCTATCCCCACCTTGGGAGGGGCCTTTCGTGGCCAGCAAGAATCTGCACAATGGGTCGTACTATCTGATCGATATTCGAGAGCATAAGGACTCACGTACATCAGAGGAGGAGACTAACAGGCCATGGAATATAGCTCATCTTCGGCCTTACTACACCTGAGCCATTGGCTATACTTATGTACATATTACGACAATGTATATATTATGATTAAATATAATAAACTGGAACCTCAGCTAAAGCGGGGTATCTGTTCTTTTACATCATGTGAGGTTACACAGAGTTGCTCTAAAGCGGCCTCCGGTTTACCCCTTGAGTTCGCTTTACTAAAGGCATCGTGTTATATCACTTGGAGGATTGGTCGTGTCCGAACCAATACCATGCCTCTTGATAGGCGAAAGCCACCAGATCACTTGGGGACTTGGTCATGTCTGAACCAGTCATGCCTCTTGGTCGGCCTAAGGCCACAGAATCACTTGGAGGCTTGGTCGAACCCGAACCATGACCACGCCATTTGGTCGGCATAAATGCCACGGTTTCATCTGGGGACCTGGCTGATTAGAACCATAGTTACACCTAACGAGAACTTGGTCGTGTTTAGCCATGGTAACGCCATTTGATCAGCTTAAATAAAACTTTTCTTTTGCTTCACACTTTTCTTTGAAGGGTTTTTTTTTGCTTTTCATTATGTTTCTTAAACTGACAATTTTTTTTTCAATTGACGGAACACAGTTCACGTCAATCCGGAGGCTATTTGACCGGTTTGATCCGTGTTGTTAACATCCTCTTATGGAGTAACACGGTGTTTATTATAACCCGACACGGTTTACATGGTAAACCAGCGTCATATATATATATAGGAGCTGTTATCTCCTCCAACAGTATGGGTTTGCAAAACTCCACTTCAAGATTGGCCAAGCCAACTTCACGCTCAATGACGGCAGGTATCATGTATCTCAAAATTTGTCATACTTAAAATTTTGTTTTCATATATGCAGACATCATATTCCGCCTGAGGTACAACCGCGGTGGCATTTGACGAATTTTTCATTTCAGAAAGTGTTTTGGAAAGTTCATTGCCACAGGAAGAACAAATTATGCACGAAGGCATATCAACATCAAAGGTATCAGCTAGCCTATTACAAGGCAACACGGTGCCCATAATAATATAATTGTTTTTCGCGAAGAAGAGGCAGTTTTAAACCGGCGTCTAGTTCAAGCTTGGTCACCAGCCTGGCCTGATGGTTGTGGGTCGTCCTGCGCCGCTTCAGCCTCCGTATCCCTACCCAGTGGCTGGAAATCCACAGTTGTCCAGTCGATTCCCATTAATGCTTGAAAAACAGCTTCATCGTGGATCAGCAAGGACGGGTCAATATCGGGAGCGTAAGTATGCTTACGGATTGGAGGAATCAGATTTTCCGATTCATGGATTGGCGCAGCTATTCGCTTGTTCTGATTGTCATATTGCGCTTGATAACGAGATAAGTCTGCTTCCTCAGGCAACTGACAAGCTAGTGGACGCACCTCCCGGTTTATCGCTTGCAGATCCGCTTCACCGAATTCTGATCCGTCTTCCTTCAGGCTAGGATAGCCCTGAGCCGCTTCAATAGGATCAAAATCCGGCACCCAGGCTTTTGCCCGGATTAAAGCATTGATTGCGCCGGTTCGAGCAGCAGATTTCTTTAGCTCCTCAATCCGGGCAGGAAGCACCGACAGTTTCATCAGAGTATCTTGAATCAAAGTAGGCGCCGGTTTGTTATGAGAGGCGGTACAGATGATCCGCTGGGCACCAGTATATAATTGTTCAACCAATGTATAGGCGGCTTTTAGCTTCTTCTATACATCTGACCCCAAGTGACCAATACGTGTCCCTGAAATACCATAAAGGGTTAATAAACCGGCGACTTTGTCAGAAGGTAGAGCCAATTCAGTAGGAAAACTGGCTTACCAAAGATAGCAGCGGTCATGGCATGCACGTGCCGCTTTATGCTGGTCAGTTCATCTGCCACTGGTTTTAGTGCAGCCTCAGCATCCTCTGCTCGTTTGATCAAAGCGGATTTCTCAGTGGCCCAGTCCGCCCGTTTCTTCTTGAAGTTCTCCTTAAGTTGTTCCATGGCGCTTAAAGCACCGGCCAATTCCTCTTTTGCTTTGGAGGTTTCAGCTTGTTGGGTTTTCAGGGCTTCTTGAAGATCGATGACTTGGTTCTCTTTCGTCTTCAGCTCCGCCTGCATGCATACAGATATATGCTTTAACAAATTGGTAGAAGGATTCAAGTACCAACCACATAACAAGTTATGCGCTTAGTACTTGGGGGCTAATGCATATTTGATCTAAAGCGGCCTTCGGTTTACCCCTTTCATCTTTCGATTGTTTACAAAGTCCCAAGATCAATACAAGTTTTCAACTTGGCACTTGGGGGCTAATGGCTACTTGATCATATATATTCTGAAACGGCAGTTTCAATTACTTAAAGTACTGGTTTAACTACGCTAAAGTTGAACCGGCCCTTGGGGGATACATCAGCAAATTTCAAAGCAACAAGATTTACATTATTTAAGTCCCGGTTTGAAAGAATATTCCAAACCGGCCCTTGGGGGCTAGGAGAGTCAGGAATGGAAGCATACAAGCAGGAAGGAGCATATGGAAATTACCTCATATTTGTCTTTCATCATGTTGACCAGACCGGCTTCATAGTCACGGCTGGTATACAGCCAGTTCAGATAGCCGGAATGGATATCTTGGGCGTTCAGAGCAGCGTAAGTCGTCAGATCAGTGTTCCACTTGCTTTTACCAAAGGCAGCAAGTTCTTCCTTGGCAGAATGTTTGGATAAAGCGACAGGATTGTTTGGCTCGGTATGGCCAGTACCAGTAATGACAACCTCATCATCTTTGGTACCGCCGGTTTGCACTGGAGCTATTGGCTTGTCAGTAGGATTTGCTGGACCGGTGGAGCTTTCAATCCGGATGGAACCTTTAGGATGATGGGTAGGACTTGAGGTGTCAGTAGGTCTCTCTTCTGCAATAAGATCATCATCTTGCTGCGGTGGATCGTTGGGAATATCCTCAGGAATAGCCGCTTCAGCATTGGGTGTCTTGTCCGTTTCAAGAACGACATCCTCTTCGGCCGCTTTATCCAGGCGGGCCTTCTTGCTTGGCCTAGGTTTGGCCCTGAGAAGGATAACAAAATCAAATACAGAATATGTTCTAAGGCAATGTACTGCAAACATCACAATAAGTATAGCTTACCCAAACACCGTTTTGAGCGGTGGGAGCTGAGTAGCCGATGACTCGCCAGAAGATGAGTGGGAAGTAACCTGATAATTGGAGTCAGACGGAGTAAGAGGTTGATGAAAGCAGCCCTCTTTAGGACAAGCACTGACAAGCAAATTAGAGACCTCGGAATGGTGTTTCCGAACTGGACTATTCGGTAAACCGGCGGAGGTAACTACCTGGCCGCTGTGCCGGGTGGTGCGGCGAGCTTCGTGTTGTTGGGTCTTCATAAGAAGTTTAGGATCCAAATAAGCAAGAGGATGAGAAAATTTAACTTTCCGGTTTGCCTGACGGATTTTTTGTGAAGGCAAAGTTTCTGAATCGGAAGAGAGAATAATTACCTCGGCAACATCCGCGTGGCTAGCTTCGACATCATCCTGACAAATATCATCATCTATAAGACGCATGAAAAATAAACCGAGTCAAGCTCTACCTCAAAGTCCGAATTATCAACCTCATCGTCAGGAGCCGGATTAGAAGAGGCAGTGGTTCTTTTCCTATGGGCAGTCTTCTTCACAGCTTTAGTCTTTTGTCGGGTTGCTCTTTCCGGTTTGTCTGGTTTTTCTGACTTCTCCTGCGGCAGTTTTTTGCTCCAAAACGGATCATCGCCCTGATTGTGCAGACTCTGATATTAAAAACAATGACCAGATATATCAATAACAGATTCAGTAAAGGGAAAAGTCAAAGTCTTACAGCTGGCGGTTTGTTGGTGGCACAGAAAGGAATCAGGCCGGTTCTGGCGCAGATGTGTTCCGGTTCATTCAGTATCTTACGCACAGCCTCTGTGATTTCTTCACCAGAGAGCTGGAGTCTTGAGTGTCGCAGTGGGTCATCAACACGGTCAGTATACTGGCACATCAAACTGGAGCGCAGACTAAGAGGCAGTATGCTCCATGATATCCAACAGCGAGCAAGGTCAACCCCTGTTAAACCGTTGGCCATAAAAGCTCCGAGCTTTGATAGCTGAGGAGCATATTTACTTCTCTCCTGTGCAGTCAATCTTTGTGGAGAAGGGTGTGTGTTGCTGAGCCGCTTCGCTCGAAAGCCAGGCAAGGGATTTTCACCAGCAGGGGAGGTGTCTTTGCAGTAGAACCATGTCTGATTCCATTCTTTGGGGTGGCTATGCAATTTTGCGTGAGGGTATGTGACCTCTTTCCTTTTCTGAATCGCCACACCACCCAACTCCGTATTGGAGCCGTCAGTAAATTCAGTACGACGGTTTAGATGGAATAGGTCTCTGAACAGTTCCACTGTGGGCTCGTCTTGAAAGAACGCTTCACAGAGCACTTGGAAGTGACACATATTGGTAACAGAGTTGGGGCCAGTATCTTATGGATGGAGCTGGAAATCGGCTAAGACATCCCGGTAAAATTTAGAACCGGGCGGCTTAAAGACCCGGGCTAAGTGATCTACGAAAACAACAACCTCTCCTTCTCGAGGTGTGGGAGGGCATTCTTTGCCAGGAGCCCTCCAATGGATTGTATCCTTACTGCCTAAAGCACCAATCAGGACTAAATCGTCCAGTTCAGCCTCTGTGACGCGAGAAGGAACCCAATTGCACTCATACACTTGCTTGGCCATGATGGAATCTACAAGGTAAAAGATCCCAGTTCAAAAATGCATTGATTAAAATGCACTGGTATGTACAATGTTAAACCGGAAACAGCCCTATCTAAACCAGAGTTTCATGAAGCAACCTACATCTGGCGGTTCAACAAGGGGACTAATGGCATATACCGGTTTGGAAAATTTTCTATAAGGTTAAACCGCCTGACCTAAACATTGAAGCAATTGAGATTGCGGATGGTTAAGTATGCAGAAACAGATTTCACAAGATCTTATTACGGCGTTGGGTCTGAAGCAAATTCAGAAAATAAGAAAAATAGTCGAAGATCAAAGCAGAACAGTATTGAATCAATGAGCAGAAGTATATGTGAGATCTATGGTTTTGGGCAGGAAACTAGCGGCGGATACTGAAAGTTACCGCTACACAAAGCAAGGGTTCACATGTGCATCCAGGAGCTAGTACGTGAGTATGAACAAATGATGAACACCGCAAGAACACGAAGCCCTAGATCAGATCTATGTTGAGAAGAACAGAAGACCTACCAGAGCTGAGGAAGACGCGGAAGGTCGCCGCGGCTTTCTGGTGCGTTCAAGTTGATGCAGTGGCCAAGGGTGATGCAGAAGACGACGGCAGCGGGGGAGCTCTGAGACTGGCGACGCGAGGAAGACGAAGAGGAAGGGCACGAAGGGAAGAAAAGAAATGACCCTTCGGGCCTATTTATAAGGCAAAGGATATGTGTCAGGCGCGGGAATCAAGGGACCGCAGATTTTGGAAGTGGAGCGGTCACCTCGGTCATTGCGAATCTATTAAACAAGAGGATATCATGGATGTTTTCTTTATGACAGATGATGTCACGCCGGTTTACAGCAAACAGAGAAGATGACATCACGGCGGTTCAACAACTACAAGAAGATGTTGAAGACGAAGATTTTTGCTAAGGATTGACATGAACCTGTTCAAATCAATCTGGGGCCTAATGTTGGGGATATTACTACTGGGCATAAACCGGCCTACCTGGGCCGGATTAACTTCATCAGTAGTTCAAATGTGTTAAAGCCTAAAGAGGAAGATAAAGGCCCAAGGCCCGTAGTCGGTTTACAACCTGTAGCCGTACATCGACGTTTGTGCATATACTTGTACTGTAAGTTAGGAACAAGGAGGGACCAACCCGGATACGAGTATGAACCGGTGTTGGGACTCTCTGAACCGGCGGGCGTCACCCGTGTATATAAGGGGGCGACCTGGCGGCGGTTCAGGGAGAACAGACAACAACTCGAGACATAGGCGAAGCTTGTTTGCTCCCTAGTCATCAAAACCCCATCAATTCCATCACAACTAGACGTAGGCTTTTACCTTCCTTGAAGGGGCCGAACTAGTATAAACTCTCTTGCGTCCTTGTGTTCGCTTTAACCCCTTCAAGCTAACCCGTCGAGATGGCTCCACGACTAAGTCCTTTCTCTAGGACATCTGCCGTGACAAAACCACGACACGTCCCAAGAATCAGTGGTCGTACCATATGCAAGCATCCGCGGTGCGGCCGTGCACTTCTAGTAACCAGAGAAACCAATCCTTCCCACGACGTCCTTCTTCAAGATGAAGTAGTCATCAAAGGACTAGATGCCATGGTAAAGACAATCGAAGACATTTTTGCGCATTCGAAAATGACGGTGAAATTATCGGTAAAGAGGGCATCAGGGGCAAAGTAGTCGTCCATCAACATCAAATGGTCGTGCACCATGTTGCAATTGAGCACTCGATGACCCTTGATCGATACCTTGAAATTGAGAACATGCTCTTCCGCACGCTCCGCGTCTGCAAGGACCGCCTGCATCATCAACATCTCATCCACGTAGTCCTCCTCGTCGGGCGAGTTGTCAGACGACTCTACATAGTGCTCGCATATGTACTCCATATCCGAATTCATTGCTTCAAAGTACAAGAAACAAAAAAAATTAGCATGGGCATTTCATCGAACAACTGCCGGACATGGTGAGTATTGTAGGAGCTGATGATACTTGCACGGAGGTCGAAGGAAAGGTGTGGAATGGCGGAGGAGGAGAAGCGGCTTGGAGCCCGGGTGTACCATTGGAGGTGACGGACTTGCCGAGCTCCGATAGGGGTGTGGTTGGGCGGCCGGGGTGGTGGACCGATGACGAAAGCAAGAGAGAAAAAAGGAAGGAGAGAAAAGGAGAGGATGGAGGTGCGGGGTCCGGGAGGGGTTTTGGGTGGGCCGGGGGTGTAAGAGTCCTATGTGTCTGCTGTTCGGACTCCTAAAATCCCCCAGTTTGTCTCGGGTTTACGAGAAAAGTGCATCCGGATGCTCGGCGGACCGATACAAAACCATGTCGGATGGCTAAACTGTTGAGATCGTGTAGTCCAGACAGTTGCGGTAACCCTCAGGATGCCCTTAACCCTCATTTTGACGAGTTAAAAGGTTTTAAGGGATCGACTAGATATGCTTTAACAAGATTAGCAAGCATCTTCGTGTTTCTGGCTCAAGGAGATCAAACGGAAGAGGCATTGACCATGAAAGCAACCTACGGCAGCTGTACTGTGGCCGTCAAGGAAGGCAAAGACTACGTGGAACTTGGTGTGACTAAAGCCAACTAGCCACCAACACATACTGGGGAGTTACATTGAAATGCTCACACACAGAGACACAGTAGTCACAAGTTTTAAGCAGTTTCCTTACACGAGGCTTCAATTACGTACGTACACACAACTCAGGCTAGCAACAGTAACTCACTGCACTTCACATACCCCATCTAAAAAGTGCATATACACACATAGTATATCAGTATAGAAAAAGGAATAATAGGTTCTCAAAAAAGGGGAACAATAATTTACTAAACTACAAGGAAGGGGATCTAAGTCCTTTGTGCACTCTTCTGTTTGCCAGATTAACTTTTGCGCTGACGTTTTCTCACTGCCACATGATTCTTCTGTTTTTCGTAAGTAACAACGTAGTCGCCGTAAGGCGGGATCCGAGATCTCCATACTAGCACCTCAAACTTGTCTTCAACAGGTATATCACGGCCTGTCAGTAGTTCTTGCGATGTCAGTTTTGGCAGCTCACTTTGACCAGGGCCAGCCTCCCGAAGATCATACACCAGGTATCGCTGAGCCTGACCACCCACCAAGGCCGCACTGCCGAAATTCACAGGGAAATTTCTACCAAGGAGGTCCTCTGGGTGCGTGCCGAAGGACGATAAGTGCTCGCGAACTAGTCCTCTTATGCTCGATAATACTCCACGCCAGAATTCTGTGCTTGGATTAGCTCTTAGTAGCTCGCCGAGTATGTTTGCACCAAGAAATGATCCCTGTAGGAGCGCCGCTAGTTGCATGCCCAGAGATGCCAGTTTCGGATGATCATCAGGATCCATGCTTCCGAAGGCAAGTGCCTTGAAGTAGTACCAGTACTCTTCTTGAGACAGACTCTTCAGCCTGATGGGTTGAGCAGTCCCCAAGTTTGCAACTTGCTCTGCTCTGCCTGTTACTACAATTTTGATCCCAGCACCTGGCAACTTCTGCAAATATGATTGGAAGTTTGTCCATGCTGCCTCATCCACATCGAAGATGAAATCCACGACAAACAAGTACTTCCCTGAGGCTGCCTGGTTGTTCAATGCAAATACTCCGTTCGCTAGATCATCTCCTTTGAAGAAAAACATGTGGGAGAAACGATTGCACACCCTCTCATCCTTGCAAGCATGTTGCACCAGTGTTTTCTTCCCGATTCTGTGTGGGCCGATGATCGGCAGGATGCTAATATGTGTGCAATCGTGACGACTGTCATCACATAGCAAGAAGTTGATAAGTTGCTCTTTCTCGACATGGCGACCAAACATGCACTTATCCATGTATAGGTACATACAGTATGGCTGGCGAGGAAGACGAGGGCAGCTGCCGAGGAGCACGACAAACTCTCTCATATCTGCAGTCGTAGCCTCTAAGCTTTCAAGAACACTTTTCAACTTTGTTGAGCTCCTGGTACCAAATGCTATCGGTGTGTTCTTCATCATAGAAGCAGCAACAGCAAAACGAAGGCGCTTGGCGGTGTTAAAAGTAGAAACGGCAAGAGATTGGCTCCAGTGACTCACCTCATCATCTGCAATGCTCTCTTCTCCAAGGGGTTGGAACTTGAGCCTGTCAAGCATGTAGTACCCGAGATACACGCCCTCCATGAGTGTCTTCAGCTGCAGGAACATCCCTCGATTTGTGATGTGCCGCCCCTCTGCTTCCTCAACAACCATGTTCATCCTTAGCAAGATGCGTTCCAGCCTTCTACGGTCCTCCTCACATGCTTGAGTGCCATAATTTTGCGCCAGGAAAGAGATGAACCGGCTGACAAGATCACCTGTCACAGCTGAAATCAGAACCTCCATGCCAAGATCTGATTTTAGTTTGCAAAGAAAGTAGTTGTTTCAAAGGTGGGGAAATAAGGTCAAGAAAAACAGCAACCCAGGGTTATATGACAACAAGGTCAAGAAAGACAGCAACCCAGGGTTATATGACAACGACAGAAATAAATTCATATGATGAGGTGGCTCGTTCTAACACTCATGTACAAAGTTTCCTTTTTGTAACTTGTTTCTACCTTGAGCCCCTTGAGCCGGAGGACCTTTTCTCAGTTTGTTTTCTGTTGCACCTCCGCCTTCTCGATAATGGTCGACGATGGTGAGGATCAGTGGCTGGAGCACCTCAGCTTCTTCAGGTCATCCTCCATCACTAGCAACTGTAGAGATAAGCATCTATATTGTGAGCCTTGACCAGGAAGCAATTATCCATAACTTTTTCTTTCTTTAAAAGAAACATAGCACTAAGGTGGCTAAAAGTCAAGAAATGGAACTGCCAGCACAATGATTCAAAGGTGTGGGCATGTGGCTGAAGCCAGTTAGTCATCGACACATACTGGGTTAAACTGAATTGACCATACACATTAGACTAGTCAGAAGTGTGATGTACTTTCCTTCATGAGAATTATATGGCATACACGACTCAATGTAGCAATAGGAAGTGACTGCACGAAAGTACCTTTCTACACCTGAGCTCATATGCTCCTGCTATGAACAGTAAAATAAATAAAATAGAAAAACATTTCAAAAAATTCTGAATTTTTTTGTGGCATACTTTAAGAAATGTTTGTTGTGCATGCAAAATTTCATCACCAAACCACATTGGTGGAGGTTGTGGCAAAAAAAAAAATCAAAATCAGAGCTCCAAAATGCGTTTGAAAGTAACATTTTTAGAGTATCGATTTTGTTTTTTTTACCATGCCTTCCACCCATGTCATTTCATGACGAATTTTTGCATGCACAACAAACATTTCTTAAAGTATGCCACAAAAAAATTTCAGAATTTTTTGAAATGTTTTTCTATTTTATTTATTTTACTGTTCATAGCAGGAGCATATGAGCTCAGGTGTAGAAACTCCACGTCCCTGACTGCACTTTACATATCCCATTTAACAACTGCATATCAGCAAAAAGGTTCAAACTACATCTAGACTAAGGATGGGGATGCAGATAACTCCTCCGTGCACCTCTGTTGGCCAAATTAACATTCACGCTGATGTTTTTTATGTGCCAGGTGATTCTTCTTGCTGATGCTACGACGGTGCTTCTGTTCTTGTAAGTAAAAAACATAATCACAGTAAGGCAGGATCCGAGATCTCCATCCCAACACCTCAAACTTATCTGCGACAGGAACACCTCAGGACGGGTGTCAGTAGCTCCTGCGATGTCAGTTTTTTTTTTTTAGAATCACCGGGGGAGGAGTTCCTCCACCTGAATATATTGCTCAAAGTGGCCAAAATGCCAGAGGAGTGATCCAGTTTATAAGGAAAACCGGATCGAAAACCTGAACAAATTGACCTGTTTATAAGGAAAACCGGGCTGAAAACCGTACAAGGCACGACCAAGCTAGTAGGCATAAGACCATCACCACGAGAGACGCAAGTAGATGTGGGGTGTCGTCGGGAGATCACAATACCAGGACTTTGCAAACAGCCGAACACATCGGCGAGCATACCAGCCCCCACGACACAACTCAGGAGCATCCACAATCAACGAGTGTCATCCCAGACACGAACTTTGACTGGGGCTCCGCCACAGGAAATCGGAACGATTAGCAAGTTTGAAAGGCATCTTGCGCCATCCTCGAGCAAAGATGAGCTGAGGCAACACCAAGAGCATGAAGCTCGCCGCAACACAATGGCAACCATGAGAGGGTCTTGAGCAACCATTACCAACCTGAGCTGCACGAGAACACCACCACCGTAGACAAAGAGCTCCAATCAACCGAGACCATCCATGGTGCCTCAAGGCTATTGGTGCAGCCGAAGGGCAATGAGCGACTGAGTCCACACCCGGACGAAGAGTCACACGCAGCCGAGGCTACAACACAACAGCGGCACCGCCGGCGAAGCCGAAGGGCATCAAGGAGCCGAGTCTACACCCGGATCGCTTCACCGTGCACACCAGCGCAAGCCGGCCGCACCACCACCACTCCACCACCACATCACACACCACCGTCGACCCCAGTCGGCCGCACAAACAGACCACCAGCCGTACCTCCTTCATCCACACACACCAACACTAGCCGAAGTTCGTGTCTCCAAGATGGCGCCTCCAAGAAGGGAATGATGCCAGAGACACCACCGCCACCCGATCCGGCAAGCCCGACCATAGGTTTTCACCCGGAAAACAACGAAACAGGAGGTTTGCGGCTGAAAAACAGCTCCACGGCGGCCCCTCCGCAAGGAAAACGACAGCCACAGCCGCCGTTGCCGCCGGCGTCGACCAAGTCGACCCAGAATTTTGCATCCGGAGCGTGAGCAACCAACAAACCATGACGGCATCTTCAGGGTGTGCTGCCCGGATCTTGCAAGACCACATCGCCGCGCACCGGATCTGGGCAGAAATTAAGTCTGCCCCACCGAGCACAGGAACAGCCAGGGTCGCGCCTCCCCGAGCTGGAACAGCCGCTCGCCGGAGAAGCCGAGGGCCGCCGCAAGATGCAGCGGCGCACAGAGGCAGGCCGGATCGAGACAGCGCCGAAGGAAAGGAGCAGGCCAGCCCCCGACGCACCTGAGAAGGACGAGGTGGATCTGGGCGCCAGCGCCACCCCCGAGCGCCCCTCCACCATCTAGCAGACCACGGGCCGCGCTCGAGCAGCAGCACCTTCATGTCGACGATGAGGCAGGCCACCGGAGCCGGACGAGTCGAATCCGAGCGCCCTTGCCAAATCCGCCGCCGCGGTCACCGAGGGAGGCACGGCCGTGACCAGGGCCATCCCACGACGCGAGCAAGGCCCCCGCCGCCGCCGTCGGCTGCAGCGGCTTCGCCCTGCAGCTTCCTCCGGCGGCGGCGGGAGAGGAGGGGTGGATCTCGCGGTGGGGGCGCTAGGTTTCTGGGTTCCGCCCGTGTCGCTCGCACGGGAGCGACGCGAGCGGCGACAGTGGTCGGGCTCATGCCATGCTTTCCTATCCTCAGCTTTGGCAGCTCGCGTCCCTAAGATCATATACATGGCATCCTTGAGCTTTACCACCCACTAAGGACACATTTGTGTAATTCAGAGGAGCATTCTCTCCAGAAATTCCTCTGGATGCGTGCCCAAGGATCTCAAGTGCTTGTGAGCCAGTCCCCTTATGCTATGTAATACACCACGCCAGAATTGAGCATTTGGGCTCGCTCTTAGTGGCTCGTATATTTGCACCAAGAAATGATCCCTGTAGGAGTGTTGCTAGTTGCATACCCAAAGACGCCAGTTTCAGATGCTCATCAGGATCCATGCTTCCAAAGGCAAGTGCATTCTAGTAGTACCAAGTACTCTTCTTGAGACTGACTCTTCAGCCTGATGGGTTGAGCAGTCCCCAAGTTTGCAACTTACTCTGCTCTGCCTGTCACTACAATTTTGATCTCAGTGCCTGGCAAGTTCTGCAAATAAGGTTGGAAGTTTGTCCATGTCGCCTCATCCACATCATAGATGAAATCCACAACAAACAAGTACTTCCTGAGTCTGCCTTGCGCCTATCGAGCATGTAATGCCCGAGATACACACCCTGAATAAGTGCCTTAAGCTGCAAGAACACTCTTCGATTTGTGATGTGCCGCCCCTCTGCTTCCACAACAACAGTGTGGATCCTTAGCAACACGAGTTCCAGCCTTCTACGATCATTATCCTCACAAGTTTGAGTGCCATTTATGTGAGCCAGGAATGAGATGAAACAGCTGCCAAGATCATCTGCGACTGCTGAAATCAGAACCTCCGCACTGAGCTGAGACGAGCCCTCCCTGGGAGTAAGTGATCAGATGGGAGTTAATTTGCAAAGAGTAACACTGTTTCAGAGGTGATAGAATGAGGTCAAAGTCTGCAGCTTGCCAGAAACATATGGCATCATGATGGTGACTGAAAGCAGTTCACACAGTTGGATGCTCCTACAAAATACAAAATGTCTCTTTCGGCTCACTTATTTCCACCTTTTCATGAATACGGCTGCAGAAAACATTGTGTGCATTTTAAATATGAGCTAGTCTTCAATCAGTCCTAACCCCACAAATGGACCAAATGCAATGGCCCAGGCACTGTTGTGTTTACAAGAGTGTCACTTTCAGACTTTTTGATGTTTTCTCTATTTTGTGCAGACGGGCAAAAAAATGTTATATTTTTCAAATAAAATAATGACAACTACGATAAATCATTTCGGGGTGACCTAAAAGGCATGGTTTCAATACAACTTGGGCATCAGCCAGCCACTCTCTCCCAGTTCCTCCCTCCCTCTCTATTTGCGCTGGTTGACACCTGGTTCATAAGAGCAAAACAAACAACTAGATAAATGAGCATTCTTGCAGTAAAATCAGCAGAGCTCATATGTGAGCAAATTTCATTTTTCCACTTGCTACTTGAGACTATTCATCACTAGAAGTTACCCTAGGAGATACTCCCTCCATCCCATAATGTAAGACGTTTTTTCAAGCTAAGATAGCTTGAAAAAGCATCTTACATTATGAGACGGAGTAGTATATGAGAAGCCAACAAGAGCAAGAGAGACAGGCTGAGATAGAAACCAAATAAGGTGGCTCACTAACCAAATACGTTTTCCTCGAAATTCTTCACTGCAACGCTTACAACAACAAAAAAAAAGAACGTCATGAGCTCCTTTCTTTTAAGATTGGAGCCCAAACAGACACAGAGGTCAATGGCCTGGACTTCCAGCACAACACAAGCCTACCCTTCTCATGCACAACCTCAAACCCCCTATTGAACAACCCAACCAGCATCCTGGCCTGAGCAACATTGCAACCACTCAGGTCACAAGCCCCGTACCTTTCCAAAACCCGAGGAGCAGTGACCTCAACTGTCATAGACCCATACTGCCCCACAAAGTCTTGTATCCTTGGCCCCACCATCTCCCTCTCCACAAGTCTCAGGCACGCCCCCTGGTTACCACCAACGAAGCAGCTGGCCAGTGACTCGAACACCGTGGTAAAGTGGTGCAATGCCTCGAAGAAGAAGTCGACAAAGGAGGCCTTACATAGAGGCACCTCCTTTCCGATTCTAACCAGCTCCTCTTCTACGACGACCATTAACTTTGGCTGTAACAGTTTAACACAGGCAGGTAGGAGTGCCGGTAACTTGCTCAGCAACTTGTAAGGCATGCTTGTTGTGTCGCATGAGAAGATCACCGAACCTTTACAGTTCTTGGAGAATTCATGCAGGTCTTCATCACTATGTAAACAGAGACAGCTGTACTGGAACGGGAGGTTCAAGGAGTCAGCGAACTCCGAGAGCCGCCGCGCAGATGCATGGTGAACGCCGTCGGTGTAGTCGGCGTCTGCTGTGATCGCCGTGAGGTGGAATGACATGCCGCCATGACGGGCAAGATCTGACATGAACGATGGCCACTGGATGCCCTCGCCAATGTTCAGGTCGACAACGTGCACATGTGTATCGCCCTTGGTGGCATCTAGAATGGCCTGGTTGGCAGTGAAGTGCGCAAACTTGGCAAACGGTGACAGCTCTTGTATAATCTGCTGCGCCGACATTCTGTCAGACGCCGGTGGCTCCGGCGGAGAGCAACTGGTGCTTGCACTGGAGATCCGGGACCGCAGACCTTGGGCAAAGTGGTAGGCCAGGCGATCAAAAGAGCCGGCTGCTGCATTTTCAGGGCTGCCAAGGAGGAGGCCATCAAGCCTTGAGAACACTGCCAAGGCAAATCTTGGATCCCCCGCCTCGACCGCCTCTGCACCAGTGAGGAGGAGATCAGTTAAACTGTTCTCCTCCATGAGCTCTTCCTGGATCGCGACCAAGTTGCCACTCTCTTGGCCCAGAATCCTCTCATCACAATAGGTGAACACACCAAGATCAGAAGCATCTTGTTGATGCCAATCATTAGCATAATCTTGAGCTGCAGTGTCCAAGAACACATTATCAGGTTGCTGATCAGTGGGATGATCAACATGGATGGTGGCATTCTCGTGGAGAGCTACTTGAGGAGACCACATGAAAAAGCTGCTCTCTTCATGTGTGGGGAGGGAGAGAAGAGGGGAACAAGGATATGACATGGTCTCCATTTTAGTTGCTATCTACGATAAGAATTGCCTTGATGTGTAGCCTCACACCGTGTCTTATAGAGAAACCACATGGCGGAGGGGCAAGAGATTAGCAGTGGAGAAAAGAGAATGTGTGGACCCCACCTTCATGGCTGATGCATGCTAAATTGTCCTGATCTTGGAGCCTAATGCAACATGGATTGAGCTAGAGGTGATTGGCTCTTGTGTAGTTCCCCACCAACTTCACAGCATACATACATACCCCCCAAAACATCACAATAAAAATAGAAGAGAAAAAGCATACGTGTGCAATGTGTCATTTTGCTGGCCTGGCAGAATGAAACAGAAGGGACTGCGAATACGCTAATGGCATATTCCAAGAATTCTTCTTGCTACGTGGCAGCATCTAGTCAATTGTTGGACTATGTGCTGTTGCTACTTCAAAGCTGCTATGGCCTGCACATATGTGCCAATGGCAACGTAGAGCGGCAACAAAATGCGACCTAGATGCAAATCATATGATTTGAACTTTTGTGCTCAAGAAATGGTTTCTTAGTACTATATTATATCTCTTTAAAAATATAAGCACCGCTTCATTCAGTCTGATACAGAATTAATGTTGACGTTTAATACTTAAACATTATTCATGATCATTGACCAGCCCAAACCAAGTTAATTTTGTCATGCTAATGTGTGTCCAAATTATTTGTGGTGTAATAAATTCATGGCACCAACTTTCTCCCAAACTGGATTCTTTATTTGGTACCAATCAGGTATTCATAAAGCCCATTATTGTAAGGTGATACAAATTATTGGCAGATTCTGATGGAGTTATGAGATGTAGACAATAGAGTAAAACTAAAAGAGGGCAAAGCTGCTTGTCTCAAGGAGTAGAGCTGTTGCAAAGTGGAACTTACAAAACACAAGCGTAGGCCACACAGATTTCCTGGTTCCAGGCTGCCTCTTGCTACGAATCTGAATGTTTCTCCTGCCTTCCCGACTGGCAATTCCAAAATGATCGTTTCCAGAAACTACCAACAGCAGGAAAATCTGGATGGAGTCCAACCACGTCCAGCTTTTCACTGACTATTTCAGAACTTCAGATTACAAGTGCACAAATGGTGTGTTCGAGAGAGCTTTCAGCATTGTATAATTTTTTTTTCTCTGGAGAGAGTCTGGATGATTCCACTGAGGTAACTAAATATTTTTTCCTGCACTATGCTGAGATGTCTTTATTACAGGACAAGCAAAGCTGGCAACATCTGCACATTGTCAAGAGTAACATTGTGAATTTACTTGGTCATGGAATATTGTTGTGTTCGACCAGAAAAAGAAAAAGATGCCAAAGTACAACTGTAAGAGTGTAGACAATATGATGTAAAAGAAATAATCACTTTAAAAAGGATCTTGGCAGCATGGTACTTTTCATCACAACCAGCAGTACAACTGCCTTCACAACCGGACATTAAGTATCATATGCCCCCACCACACCCTACAAGATTTCGTCATAGAGGGCTCAAATTAATTCCTTGAGATTTGAGACTAACAGGAATGGTTGTATGGTCCATTTTGTCAACGATGCGAGAGCCTAGCATGCTCAGGAAACATGCTCACTGACATCAAATGAGTTAAGGACGGCAGGTGGATACCTAATTATCATCATAATCATAGTTGGTAAGCACTGCTGCTGGACAAGGAAAGAAACTATTAATTAGACAATATAAATCAAATATGCAGTATTATATGGTAATACATTGATGGAGCCAGCATTTGCCTAAAATTCCTGAGTGGGCAATTCGAATATCCAATGACCACGCCAGGTGAGAATAAGAATAAAGGTTTGAAACAAGTGGCAGATGTCAGAGGGTTTAAGCTGATAATAGAGAGCTTCTCAAATGACACTTGTCGGCATTTCACTGATGCAATGCGGCCTAACGTCTGTCAAAATATGTGAAGAAAGAACAGTGGACAAAGATCACTGAGAATTCCACCAATCAAAGCCCTATGGGGTTCGGTAGTTGAGAGGAGCCTCTCACAGCAATTGCTGAAAACAAGAGCAGCAAAACAAACTGTTGCTTTCTGTTCTGTAGCATCAGCTTGCTGGTCTCCTAATCCCCAGCTAGTTAGCAAGTCACCTAAAGCATCATCCTTTGTCTATCGATATGTTCCCTAATCCCTCATAAGATACACGGTATACTACTCAACATGGATGCCAACGGGAAGTACAAACGAAGACGCACTAGCACTGTACAGTATATGTTTGGTTTATCTGGACGAGAGGGAGGCAGAAGGTTCCGATGCCATTGATTAGACATAGCATGCTAGAATAACGTGGTTTGCCTGTGTGGCTGTGTGCTGTCCTCCTCTGAAGAACGAAACTTAGTTCTAGTACAAGAAGTTTGTCTTCCATTTAGGTAAAAAATTGAGATTAGCAAACACTAGAGGACATGCTAATTTCTGGTTTGATGCATCACTTACTAGTTGGCTAGCATATCAACTCACTAAGAACTACCAGCCAAAACAAATTTCTCAAGGGGTCAGATATATTACAGCATGGTCCAATGAATGCATACCTCATGCAGTTCAAAAATAAACCTCTGCAATATGCCTTATTCTCAAGATAGAATCCCACGGTCACGATAGAAGACAACCGATCTCTCCTCTAGGTAAACTACAGTACAACTTGAGGCCTGTGTACATTAAAGTAAAAATTCACTGTCAACTGAGGTCAATATTTTGTTTGCATCCTACCACATAGACTTGTGTATGGTTAAACTCAGGTTTGAGTAAGCAATATATTACAGTCCAAGGGCGGCAATGCATGGTCAACTGATTTCTCTTTCAGATGACTGAGACATTACTGAAATATGAGCCTAGCTAGACGGCCGGAAATTTCAACAATTATGGGAAATCATTGAATTTTGAAATTGGAAGGTAACAGCCACCAGTACTGTAGAAACTTGTCGCCATCACTTGCATAATCTAAGCTGCCTAGCTATAGAAAACATAAGTACTGGCCAGTTGCTGCAAGATAGATTCCTGTTAAACAAGCTTGGCAAGCTAAGGTCGGAGCCATTCTCCAGTCAAAAAAATTTAGATAAATCTGATTTTTTTAGTGAGCAATAAATATGATTTGTTCCTGTTAATATGAACCGTATGACTCACCACTCAGACCACGAATAATATGAGGGGAGCATGTCATGAAGGCTTACCCTGGTTTTGCTAACAATTAGATGTTTGAATCGAATAAATTCGATGTCATTTATCAAAACAATATACATGCTCGTATTCCAACCCTTCCCCATATTAGAGAAACAAAATGCTGAGAGAAAATTGTAACCGACGGAATACATAATTACAAATCCATGACTATCATGTACTCCTAACAAGCATGGTCTCCTCCAACTCTTAAACATGGAGACCACTAGAAGTCTAGAACCCCATATTATAGACATGTTAAGAGATAATTTTAGTCCTACTGTTGAGATCGGAAGTACATTGAACTTTGAAATGGGAAGATAACAGCCACTAGTACTGTGGAAACTTGTCACCATCACCTGCATAATCCAAGCTGCCTAACAATAGAAAACTAAAGTACTGGCAAGTTGCTGCAAGAGGGGTAGATTCCTGCTAAACAAGCTTGACAAGCTAAGGTCGGAGCCATTCTCCAAAGTCAAAATATTCCAGATAAATCTGATTCGCTTCAGTTAACGTGGACCTTCTGACTCGCGACTCAGACCAGGAAAAAATATTAGGGAAGGAACGTCATGTAGGCACCATTCCGGAGCAAAGCTTAACCTGGTTTTGCTGACAATTAAACGTTTGAATCGAATAAAATTGACATCATTTCTGGAAGCAATATATATAATCGTGTTCCAATCCTTCCCCACAACTATTAGCAAAACAAAATGCTGACAGAATTAAAACAGACGGAATGCAAAATTACAGAGTCCATGACTATCATGTGCTAATTAGCATTGTCTCCTTCAACTCTTAAACATGTAGACCGCTAGAACCCAACGTTCAAGTCATGTTCAGAGATAATTTTAGTCCTACTGCATCACCACCACATATGAACAGAATCTCACGACCAATGTAGTTTGTCTGCACTTGTCCTGCCGTCACTACTCTCGAATGACTAAAATAAAAGCACTGTAGCTAGTATTAAGAAGAACCCCATGATTATCGCATGCTAATTAGCACGGTTTCCTCGAACCGACACGCCAATGTTAGGCTGGTCATAGTGGGGAGTAACTTATACTAGTGTCATGCATATGACACTAGTCTAAGTTACTACCTTCATGGTGCAAAGTAACATAGTAATAGTGTCATAGATGGCTTCATTTATTAGCTTGTAGACTCATCTTGTATTGGGAAGTGCTATGTTACTACTTCTCATTAACTACTTGTCACATAAGCAAAAAAAATTTGAAGTGTGTTATGTTAGTCGCTAAGTTACTTCCACTATGACCAGCCATACACGGGAACCGCTAGAACCCAAAATCTAGGGACAGTGCATCATCACGGTAAAATATGAAACAGAATCCCAATGTGAGGGAATCCTTTGCGTCGGGCGTGGTGAACCAACACGCCAGACTTATACTACGCGGGAATCGCTAGAACCCCAATTGGCATGCTTTGCACCTGCGGTTGCACGGCTTGGTCGCGCGCGGATACGCAGGTACTATCTCTGCATCTTCCATGTGCGCACCGCGCCACCATGTGAGTATGTGACGCAAGGCTCCGAGCGGAACAGGCGTCAGCGCGTGCGTGTACCTTCGGGTTCGGGGTGAGATACCTTCGTGACCTACCTCGCGAGGGGTTGGTGGTCGGCTGACTCGGCGCCGCGTGGGAGGGGGGATCGGGATCGGAGCAGGCCGCGTGGGAGGGGCGGGAAGGGATTCCTCGGTCGTCCAATCGGCCTCACCGGCTCCGGCGCCACCGCGATGGACGGAGAGGCAGCCGCGTGGTCGGCGGAGATGGAGATGGTGACGCGCACCGGCGAGTGGAGGAGCCGAGAAGCTTACACGCGTCGGTGAGTTTTTTTTTTTTTGGAGGGGTCGCATCGGTAAGCTGAGGCGGGGGTGGGGATTGGCTGTTTTAGATGGGCCGTAGTATTTTTTGGAGGGGTCGCATCTGAGAGTTCTTCTTTGGCGCGTGCTAGGCGCCGGCGCATCGGCCCAACAGTTCAACCGGTCGCATCCCAGTCGCCCGATACAACAAGCCTCAGCCGTTCGATCTGCTCGCGTTGACTTCCCCCATCTCTTTCTTCCTCTTCGCGCGCAGCTCCTGCCGTCTAGATGTTCTACCGGCCGCCGGTCACCACCCCCTCACTTGGACCTCCTTCCTCCGCTGCCCCACACTGCTGGATGCGCTCGCCGTTCTCGTTGCCGTCCTTGTCGCCGTCGGTCCAGCAGGAAGCCTCACTCCCCTTGTAGCAGAAAAGGATGCCACCTTGAAGCACGCCGATGCCCTCTGTCCTTGCGGCACCTAAGCAACCACCAGTCTTAGCACACCCTGTCGCTGCACTGTCGTGTCGCCGACCGCAGCTCTCAACGCCGCCGCTCGCATCATTGGCACGCCGGTTGAAGCTTTTTATCACGCCGGTTGAAGCTTTTTTCATGGTGGTTGAAGCTTTTTTCACAGATTGAAGCTTTTCATCATGTTGATTGAAGCTTTTTTCAACTACGATCGAAGCTTATTTTGTAAACGGTTGCAACTTCTTTCGTTTTGCAGTGCCCGGCTGAAACTTTGTATGTCTTTTGATTGAATCTTTTTTCACCTAAGGTTGGAGCTTTTTTCTTAACGGTTGCAGCTTTTTCAGTTGATAGTGGCTGGTTGAAGCTTTCTCCGTTGATGGTTGAAGCTTTTCTATATAGGCTTGAAGCTTTTTTGTCAATGGTTGTAACACTCGTATAGGTGGTTGTAGCTTTTTTGTCGCTGGTTCCATTTTTCTACTCTTTGGTTGTAGCTTTCACCAAAGCCGGTTGTAGCTTCCAACGTTGCCGGTTGCAGCACCGCCCTAGTCTCGTTTCACAGCCGCTACTCGGTAGAAGCAAGAAAAAGGTCATCGCTCGCAGCACCGTCGCCGGCTGCAAAAGCCCGACAAGGAATGCTTGGAGTAGTAGCAGCAGGGGTGGGCCGTGCAGCAGCGGTGGTGAGAGCGTGCAAAACCGTGGTTCTGGTGGGAAGATAGAGATATAGGAGGGGGGAGGTCAAGCTTGAGGGTGTCACGTCCATGGCTGAGAGCAGGCCATGGAGATGCAAAAAAGGAGACGGGTTGAGGAGGAAGACAACCAAGAGGGGATAAGGTGGGCCTACAGAGGGACGAGCGCACTGGGCCACAGGATCGCTCCTTCATCGAACGCGTCGCGCGCGTCCGGCGCAACGGTTCGGCCGGTGCGGCGTGTATAAACGTTTCCCTTTTTCTTTCTCATAGATCTGTTTTATTCAAAATATTTTTATCTTCTAAACAGTGCATTCAAATCTCAAACTGTTTTCATCATTGGATTCCTTGCATCGAGATCTTTAAAAATAGATCCCATGTTGATAGGTTTGATCAACCTTTTTTTCATGGAAAAAACCGAATGAAAAAATCAAATCCAATGCGCGTTTACTGTGCCTCTCGCGAAAGCAAATACTTACCTCCATGAGAAGTAAACCCGTATCTCTCGCGGAAGAAAAAAATGTTTCCAAGAGGCATGACCATGTCTCTCACGAAAGCAAATCCGTACCTCTCTTGAAAATGATAAAAAACATGCTTTTTATTTATTTTCGAGAGAGGCACGACCGTGCCTTTCACGGAAGCAAAACTGTGCCTCTTTCGAAAACGATAAAAAATGCGTTTTTTTTTCTTGAGAGAGGCACGACCATGCATCTCACTGAAGCAAATCCGTACTTTCATGAAATGTAAATCCGTGCCTCTCACGGAAGAGAAAAAACATGTTTTTTTCGTTTCAATGTGGTCAGCAAAATCAAAATTCATAAAGAGGCACGGTCGTGTCTCTAGTGAAAGCAAATCCATACCTCTCGCGGAAGGGAAAAACATGTTTTTTTTTAATTTCCAAGAGGCATGACTGTGCCTCTCATCAAAGTAAAATAGAAATGCATTTTTTTCATTTTCGAAAGACACGTCCGTGATTCTAGCGGAAGAAAAAAAACGTGTTTTTCACGCAAAAATAATTTTCCCTGAATTTTTTGTCCAAAAGCTAAGAAAAACTTGCAAAGATCACACCTTCTCTTGGTGATAACGCCTCCATGATCAAGGAATCGGTGACCCCTTCATGTGGTTTGCTCCAAGCACCAACAAGACTGGCCGGCGTTAATATTAGGTGTAGCTATAGAATAATAATAATAATAATAATAATAATAATAATAATAATAATAGGTATTAAGGACAGTAAAACCGAGCCTAAAGCGAGCTCTCTCACGCCCCTAATGTTTCTGGCCATCGGATTTCGTGTTTGATCAGTTTCTAGCCATCAGATCTTTCTCTAAGGATAGTTTACCGCGATTTGGGCTGGCCGTCCTGATAGGCTGCTATTCTGGAGACCTTTTCGGAGGCCTGTGGTTAATTGGGCTTCTACGGGCTGCTATACAAGCCCATTTGGGTAACCGACGACGGACCAACGACGTGTTGCCTTATCCGGAAAAAAAACTGTTCGCTCGACACAGCACGAAACGGGTCAGTCGTGCGACAGAGAGTGGATCCAGCGCCCGTGGAGAGGAGGAGATCCTGCGAGGGGATCCAATCGACGAGCGCATGATGCGGGCGATTGGTCTTCTGACCAAGATCCTTTCCGCTGAATCCAGCCGATGCGCCCAAGGAAATCCAGCAGATGTGTGGTGCGGGTGGGGATCCAGCGGACGCGTGCGATGAGGGTGACTAAAGGGCCGCTCCATCGAGCCGAGGCAGGCAATCTACCTGCAAGGTGGAGTACGAGGGAGGGGACATGGGCGATGGTCGACGCCTCATCTGATGGAAACTGCTCCATTGAGACTTGAAAGACGCAATTATACTTCGGCCGTTATACTTCATTTTCTGAGCGCCCATTCATGGCGAGTGATGTGCTGATCCTTTCCGGCGCCGAGTGGTGCAAGTACGTCTACATAACTCTTCTTCCTTCCCTACCACTCTTCGCTCAGACGCTCACGCTTTCCACTCCGGCAGCATATCTTTTCGCGAGCACCTTCTCGTTGCAGCATGGTGGCCACGCCTGACGGCTTTACTGTTCATGGTAGAGCAGTGATCAGCGGCAAGAGAGATGGGGGAAATAATAGGGTGAGACTGAGTTTTTTTTCTAGCTATTCCTTTTCTGCTTCTCAACTGCGTCCATCTTTTCCTGAGACCTCTAACCAGATCTCACAACCCCATCTCTCCTGTCTCTCTCGTTTGGGTAGCAAGTTGCCCTGTTATTGGCCTTTATTAAGTTTCTCCTGATTTTTTTCTTCTGTTTCTCTACATGTTACGCCAACGAAGGTTTACAAGTAGGTACAAATCTTCAGAGACTATAAACACCAGGTCTGGAGGGTTGAAACAGATTCCAAGCACATCTTCTTGGGATGCAAAGAACGAATTTAAGTTGGTATTTCTTAATTAATTGAACACCAGGTCAGGAGAGTTGAAACAGATTCCAAGCACTGAGTCATGGTGGAGCTGATGTGTTCTTTGTATACGTATTCCCTGGGAGATGATCACTTAATCTGTAAAATTTCATAGTTCCCGCTGGGAGAGTTCATGCAGATTTTCTTCCTCATGTATAATTATAAGTTGTCTATTCACAAACGTTCAGTTCAGCTGCTGCAGATGATGCTTGGTTATTGAGGTACTGCCAGTACATATGTTAACTCTAAACTGGACCATTGATTCAGCAACACTACTTTTTGTTTGACTGTATCTTCAGCAAGGGTACTCTTATTTCATGATTCTATACTGAACCACTGGTTTTTGCTCGAGCTGTACTATAGACTCTTAATTGTGATTTTTTTGAAGCAAATTTCATATCTGCCACTTACGAGAAATTTAGATAATCGTAGGCTTTTCAGAAGCTTTTGACCTTAGAACGAAGGCTCTTAAGAAGCTGCACTACATGAATATGTGGATATCACATGTATGTTTTTCTTTCTTTAAATTTCTGATGCTTATGAATCGTCCGATGTAAGTAGTTAGCAAGTATGGAAGATAATGTATGTTTTGATCTGTCGAGAGATGCTTTTTCGCTCCTATTTCATTTTGGCTTCGCCTCCAAAATATTTCATTGGTTCTTGCACATCTTGGCTACTTGATTTCTGTAACTTTTGCAGTTTCATTTCATATTTTCATGTAAAATGTGTGCTACATTAAGTTTATCTCATATCTATGAGAATACTGTGTAATTATATGTAATGATACAACATATCTTTATGTAATTGAATTTCTTTGTTTCATTTATCTTAAACTATCTATGAGAATACTATCAGTTGTCACAACTGCCTAATACATTAGCATAAGAATATCCTTTTTCGATTACTGAATGATATACTTTATGTAATTGAATTTCTATGTTTCATTTCTCTTATATTTATGAGATTCCTATTATTTCAACGAAAAATAGACGGGCGCAGCAACGCGCGCCATCGATGATCTAGTAGTACAGTATAACACAGTTTTCTCAGGAAAAAAAAAGAGAGAAGAAAACAACAAGGCACCTAAAAAAACGCGAAAGCGACAAGGTGTCTCCAGGCAGTGTTAGTTTCCGCGCCGAAAGGCACGAGAGAAAAGTGGACACTGGACGAACAGATGTTTGCAGGTGGATACACATCATTCATCACATCAGTTCCCGACATATGGTCTTTGTTCCGTCAGGCGAGTGAGATAGCCCAACCGCACACCTTAAGCATTTCAAGCAGATGTGAAAGGAATTTGACAATTTAGACAAAGCCAGTTGAATTTTGCATATACTTTTCTTGGACAGTAAAACTGCCGATACCGGCAGTACCCACGGCAGTCAAATCTACCGGTATTTCCCCTAAACCGGTAGCTAAAATCTTTGTATGCACCGCCAGTTGACGACTCACCAACCGGAAACCATAAAAATTCAAGACTTCCAACCAGAAACCATTCCATTCACTATAACACCTTTACAGGGTGACAACTACAGGCAACATGTCAAGCATGGTTCGTTCAGACTTCAGGCTAAGGCATGCATGAACCCCAAAAGAAAGAGAGATGATCAACTGCGACACACACGGATGAATTCTCTTGATTAATGGTACAAAGAACATCTAGCTACCCTACGAATGATTCATGTGCATACAGTATACATCAGTTATCTTTACAACTACCGAACTGTGGTCGGTATGCGCCCCGAGGTTGCCCAGAGACTCCTCACATGAAATCCATGGAGTCGCTTAGAGACTGACCACTCAGCGACTGGCCTCCATTCGAAGAATTCTGGGAGTGGTTTTGGGGGTGGTGATGCTGATGACCTTGGTAGTGCATCTGCTGCTGCGAGAAATAGTTCGGAATCTGCTGCTGCTGTTGCTGATGCTGCTGCAGCCCTCCGCCGAAGGGGTTTCCATTCATGTTTGGAACTTGACCTGCCGCTATCTTAAGCCGCTGGACTTCTTCTCTCAGGGCATCATTCAGAGCTGCACGGAACAGATACATGGTCACAAGGTGACTGATTGATCACTGGTCGACCCTCAGATGCCTTAAATGTTCAGGGAAGACGATGGTTTTTGTTCTGAGCCTATATATTACAAAGACTAGCAAACTTCAAAAACAAGACTAGGGCATACCATCTCGAAGTTTGGCTTGTTCTTCCATGGACTGCAACCGGAGTTTGAGCTCTCTGTTCTCAACAGTTAAACCGGAAGTATCCCTCTGGGTTACAAAAAAAAAAAAATCAACACAGAGACTGTAAGATGATGCAACAAAATATTGGTTATCACAGTCCTGATAAATTTGATGTCGTCATACTCAGAAAATAGCATTACCAAGAATACAAAGTTCACTAGCTCTACTACAAACTTTTATTAGTATTGATTATGGATCAGGTCTTAATAAATCTTTTTCGCTTCCATATTTCTTTTTCCAGCGTAAATAAGATGTTCAGCACTGGCCAAACTTTCTAGAGAAAAAGATGAATCTTCTGTTACTATCTCCCTGCCCACCAAGCCAAAGCTTCACCCTAACACCACCCATTTGGTTCCAACATCTTCAATCAAATTAGCTTTCAAATAGAGCATCACCTCCCCTGTTTTTGACATGACCAGCCATCAAGCAGAGGCGCCTGCATTATCCCACCTACTTTTGGGTGCAACAAATCATCTAGTAGTCACATCAACTACAGGACCAGATTTTTATAGGGATGCAGGCGGACAGTGTCCGCATAGCATCCGCAAGCATATAATTAAAGCAGCATCACTATTAAAGCAACAACACATTAGTTCCTCTCCTGCCATCGCGGACGTAGGCGGACAACGCGGACGTGTCTGTTTGCGTTCCTAGCTTTTTATGCTCCAGAGCATTCATTTATATGTACATGTGTCATACGTTTCCCTTAACAATATCTGTGTGTAACTAGAAATCAACAGTTAGCTATTCAAGGGCTATACAGGAAATCCACTACATGCTCATGTAATTTACTCCCTCCGTCCCAAAATTCTTGTCTTAGATTTGTCTAAATACGGATGTACCTAGTTACGTTTAGTGTTAGATACATCCGTATCTAGACAAATCTAAGACAAGGATTTTGGGACGGAGGGAGTACTAAGCTTGAGACACTTATTTTGGGATGGAGGGAGTAGTATTGTAAGGTTCTTCTCTTCCAGCCCCGGGCCCCTCTCCAGTAAGGAAAGAATTCAAACAAAAAGAAAATAGGCAGTATATACAGGTAGAGAAGTACTTGATTCACGATATTTTTTATCGATTGCCATAAAAACAACAAATTAACCTTGGGG
The DNA here is from genome assembly GCF_056163025.1 of Triticum urartu. Lineage (NCBI taxonomy): Eukaryota > Viridiplantae > Streptophyta > Magnoliopsida > Poales > Poaceae > Triticum > Triticum urartu. Next base: position 113,661,690 of record NC_141876.1, read on the forward strand.
AGCTAACCTAGTGCAACAAGTTTTCTTCACATAGACTGATAAGTTTATAGCTTCAGCGTGGCCAGGAAGCTTTCAACATAATTATGATAAAATTTTATCCTACACATTCATTAAAGGTGTGTGGATGCATCCTAAGATCTATATACTATAACAAGCAAAAGTGAGACAAGCAAGAAAACAAGTTGATAACAAAATGGTGAGTCCTCAGGAAGCAGAATTGATATTTGTATTTCGTAGTGACAGACAGCAATATGTGTAAACTAACTATCAAACGGAGAGTTAAACTCATTAGGATCATGCCGTCCACTACACTTGAACAATCAATTATCAAAAGCTCTACCAATTCAACAATTGGAAACAACTAAGTGGTGGGGTCAAAATACACAATCCTCACTGAATGGAAGATGAGAATCAGAAAACAGAGGGTAACACATCATCTCGGACCCAGTATATGTTGTGACCCTCAGATATAATAAAATAAAAGTGGACAGTATTGAAATGTAATCTTACAAAATTCCCTTCGGAGAATAAAAAAAGAGAATGTCCTTATTAACTCTAAGAAGAGAAAATAGCTAGTACTGTTTTTTAAAGGAAATGCTCATAGAAATGTCAACAACTGTAGTAATGAGAATTGTTCATGAGGGGAACAGATAAGTTAAGATATTAAAGCAGTATGACAAGAAGTTGTAAGCGAAGGCAATCATTTGTTTATCCTGGTTGCTTCTTTCAGGACGCAAGCTTTGAATTAGTCAGGTCCATACTAGTGTTACCAATGCAGCTTCCACACTTGTCCAACAATTAAGGAAAGCAACCAACTAATGTAGACTGATCAGACAGAATATTGGCTTCAGCTAGTCAATTAATTAGGTTTGGCTCAAGCAATCATGCTGCCATACTTTGCGGTTTACGGACTACAAACAACACAGATCAATTATACACACCTGAAGAAGCGTGAGCTGTGCAGAGAGCGTTGTCGCCTCTGTCTGCAGCGTCTGCACCTTCCTCTCCAGCTCGCCGGTGTACTTGATCTTCCTCTCCTTGGACCTCGCGGCCGACTGCCTGTTGGCCAGAATCCTGCATACCAGAGACTACCGCCATGAAACCACACCTAAAATATAACTCGACTGAACCACAGGACACCCTGGAAACTCAAAATTAGGCAGCACGAGCAAGGAGCTGGATGTCAGTAACGCAGGGCACTAGAACTAGCAGCAAACTACCTTTTGGATCTATCAAGCTTCGCTCCACGGATAAAGCGAAAGGGGAAGAGCTGAAGAGGACCTCACCTCTTAGCGCGCTTGGGGTCGAGGAGCGCGAGTTCAGCGAGCCTTTCCGCGGGAATGGCCTTCTTGGCGTAGTCCGGCAGCCCACCGGACAGCGCAGACTCGCCGTCGGACGGCGAGCTCGCTCCATCCATGGAGCCGCTCCTCTTATGCCCAGCTCCGCCTCCGCCTCCCCCCTGCAGCGCGAGGCCGTCGAAGAAGGCGGCGTCGAGCGAGAGGCTCCTCATATGCGCACCCCCGCCACCGGGCGGCCGCGGCGCCGGCGCCGGGGACGCGGCAGCCCCCTGCTGCTGCGGCGGCAGCGGCGGAGGAGGCGGGGTGGGGTCGGAGGAGACGGCGGGGGAGTCGTCGGAGAGGGAGGGGAAGTCGAGGTCGGAGAAGGAGAAGTCGCTGTCCGGGTCGAGCAGCAGGTCCGCGTCGGGGAACCGGATGAAGGTCTCGGAGTGGGCCCGCCGGTGGCCGCGCGGCGCACCCGCGGCAGCAGAGGACGGCGCCGGCGGCGGGAAGCGCGGGTCCATGGCGGCGGTCAAGGTCCGGTCGGCGCGTGGTTCGCTCGGAGCCGGAGGGGGAGTAGATGCGGGTGGGCGTATGCGTCGGGGGAGCTCGAGGTGGGGGGCTGGTACAAGAGTCAAAGTGTGGAGGAAGGCGGAGGCTGCGCCTCGGTTCGGCGTGGACACGGTGCATGAACTGGACGGTACACGCGCGCATCACGAGGTTGAGTGCACGGTTGATACGGCGTATGGCTTGTGCGGTGGGTGCAGGGAGGGGAAGAATATCCGGCGGTGTGAAGTGGCAGTAATTCCCCTCGGGGGGCACCGACGTTTGACTGAACCCGGTCTACGACGGTGCTGCCAGAGGGCGCGAATGTGCCCGTGGTACCGACGGCGCGATGTGTCTCTGGTGCATGAGGCTGGTGTATGGGAAGAGGAGGGTGAGGGGCGAAACGGTAACTCTGCGTTGGCCGTGGAAGGAGCGCCGCGTGGTTCCGAGAAAAAGAGCACCCCCTGTCGCTGTGCGGTCGCTGTTTGGCTGTTCCTTGCGCTTTACTTGAAAATTAATGACATGTGGGCCCCAGCGGCTTGGGGGCTAGCGGGTGTACGTGGCGTTCTGGTGATTGCCGGGAGGGAGCGAGCAACTGGTCCGTGCGTTTTGCTGCTGGCTTGTCGGTCTCCACGGACGGACGCCTTGGCATCGGCAGCAAGGGTACGTGCCAACTGCCAAGAGGGCTTTCGGTTTAATAATTTTTAAATATTTCAACCTGCAGTGTTATATTGTTTGCAGTTTACTATCCCCTTTTACGAATTTCGGATTAGTATTGTTCAAGCTATGCATCATTGGTTGTGGCGGTAGTAGCTTCTGTTGAGTATCGTGATTAGTTAGAAAAGATAGGATATGATTTATTCTATCTTATCTTGTATTTTAAATAGATTATGTATTTTATATATATATGCCTACAAGGCTCAAGCAATACATATTACGTCAATCTTCTCTCTATTCCTTTTACATGGTATCAGGGCCGTCTCTAGGAATTCGGGGCCCAGCTGCAAAAAAAAAAAACAAAATGGGGCCCAATATAACTCAAGCATAATCACTTAATTATACCATTCAAACTTAAGTTATTTAGTAGTACAATGTTTAGAAAACTAGATGATGCCCCACGCGTTGCTGCGGAACATTGGTGTGGGATAGCATTACTTTTTCTAAGCATGTTAGCATGAAATGTCAGATGAAACACACATTAACAACGGGTAATTGTTAGTAACTGGAATTAGTATTATATAACAACAGACCCCGTAGTAGTTTCATGTCTGGCAAACATGGCGAAGAATGTTCATAATTTGGTTATTTTCATATCAATATATCATCATATATAACTCAATAAAACAAATAAACACATGAAGTTTGTGCTAGCTTGAAAGATTATATGTACATCTTGGTTAACACACATGCTCAGGTATACATGGGCCCTTGCTTCAAGCTTTTTCTCTAAAAATGAAAATTATCGAATACAAATGTGAGATAAAGACGATACAAATAAGGGAATGGATAAAAAATGCGAAATGGGTACAGGAGAGAAGAGACACAACCACATAATTAGGAGGGGAAAACTTAGTCTCAACTCGCTTAGTAGTGTATTCAGAAGATAGCACATGAAAAAATGATTCTTTTGCAAGAAAGTTACGTTCTCCTTTAACAGGGTAACAAATGATAGAATTGTGTATTAGGCCTGATAGGCAAGATTTTTGATGAGATAATATCAGTAACAAATTGACGGAGAATGGATTCCAGTAATCTACATGCCGAACATAGAGTATTTGCCGCAAGATCAAAAAACAATTCTATAAAAATGCACCAACAATAATATATTAAGAAAAACATATGCCGAAAAGCAACCTAAAAAATTATAATAGTAGAGTCGAGATAGGGCACGGACCTACTAGATCGTACCATGACCATCGGGCATTCAATCATGTGATGCTTGGCATCCACGCTGCTTCGTGGGTTGGGAGTCATTCAGATCGCTGCCACTCAATGCAGTCTCCATATGGGAAAGGCCATGTGAAAAAACGAATTGAAACTTTGATCATAGCATACAAATCATCCCCATACATATCGCATAGAAGCAGCGGATGCTTTCCTAGTTGGTAATCAAGTAGCGAAAATGTAAATAGAAGCGGGTGGCCCAAAGGATAGAATCAAAGGGTGGCCTCTCCTTTGGCTTGGCAAATTTAAGAAAGAAAATGAAGGGCTCTTGGTGCTGTTTGTATATCATGTTGCGCCACAAAAAGAGATAAACATGGGGCGTCTGCAAACCCTAGATCAGATCCAATCGGGCCAGCCTAGGCATGGCCAGAGGGAGGAGAGAGAGAGGCAACTTACCTGTAGAGAACCACGAGAACTCGGAGCTGAACTGCGGCTCCAGCTTGCCCTCACGGATGTTGATGAGCTTGTTGATGTGGCTGAACTACGGCTCCTCTCATCCTCTAGATCGACCGCCTTGCGATCTTGCCGCGCCATCGCCGCCGTAGCCGTCGATTCTACCCCAGACAATGGCCGCAAACCCTAGATGAAACTGCGTTCTGCTGCGTCCGTCCCCGCATGGGGTTTTGTGTCGTTGGGGAGAGAAAGGGATGATGAATGGGAGACGGCGAGGGATTCATTCTGCACAGACGTTTCCACTCGAGGACGACGGTTCACTTCTCCGCGCTTCAGCTTCCGTGGGGTCGAAGAAGGAGGGGTCAACCCAATGGGTGTGACCACGTGAAGCACCGGGATCAATTCGAGCTGCAGATCTGAGCCATCTATGGAGAATTAAATGGTCGAAAATAATTATGGTGACGTGGATGCATGAGAACGCAGAGAAATCAAGTAGTGGGGGGCTTCTATTTAGATATAGTAGATTCTCAAGCAGCAACGCAAAAGAGTAAGACCAACAAACTGACCTCTTGCTCTATTGAAAAGGGCCATTTGTCACGTGTTCCTTAAAATGATATCTTCAATTATGTCTGCATAATTAATGTTCTCCAAGGCATCATTTTTAAGTGCTATCGTTGCAAAACCATTGGGTCTTTCTTGTGTCATAGTAGAATTCAACAACTTGAGTTTTGAAAAGCTCATTTCCACATATGCAACAGTTACACGAATTGTTAACAAAATCTTGCACGCCATAATAGCATTAGGATAGAAGGGGTGCTTCATCAACAACTAAGGCCCTTTCCAGTGCTCCATCATGGACAGGTGCTAAGCATGCCACATAAGCGAAAAAATGACATGGCACATCATTTAAATAGGGGAGAGAGCACTTTGGTGACCCCAGGAAGAACCAATGCCAAGCGCGAGAATCTAGGCAAACCACTTAAATGAAGCAATTTGACCAATGCATGAAAGACTTTAGGTGTTAACTCATTAAATAAAGTGTGCTTAGCAACAACAAGTTAAGTACCTATGCATTGAAGAGTTGAGTTGCTAAGATATTTAATGCACTTAGCACCTCATCTAAGCACCATTGCATTGGTAGAGGTCTAAGAATATCAACAGGGCCCATAGCTTTCTTAACTAAATCCTGGATGAAAACAAACACACAAAACAATTCAAGTCCATGAATGTCTTTATATTCTCCACTCTTCTTTTAATTTATGTGTCTTCTGTTTCTTCTTACGCTTTAAGGCACCATAATCACACTTTCTTCTAGAACTAGAATGCATAATTGTTTTTGTTTTTTAACCAAACAAAAATAGTATCAATGCATTTGGACTGATGAACCCACATCAATTATAGGCTTGTGACTTGCATAGATAGTTAGAATCAGATTGAACCTTGATTTTGGACTTGGACGACGTGACGAGCAACTATTGAAAATCTTGAATCTGTGAGACTGACAACTTCTGAACTTCAACAACTAGACAAAAAGTTGTTTCAAAAAATATTAGTAAGATCGTAATAAAACTTTGCGGTTTGTATCAAAATTAGAGGAAAGGGGAGGAACGTGGAGGCACCGGTTCGTCTTCTATTCGGCGGCACCGCGGCAGTGTCAACCGACGCTAGCAAGTCTAGCTCTTCTTCCGCCCGTCGCCTGGCTGCAAAGAAATTGCTGCCAAGCCGCCGATTCAGTCAAAGCGAAAAGATTGATCGCACAGTGGCGAGATGGAAAGCGAAGCGATTATTTAGGGAATAAGGAACGGCAGATTTCACGAAAACGTACGTACACGTAATGCACTGGGGCTATCGTTTCGTTTACGATCACTCGGATCGATCTTTTTTTTAACATAAACACAGACACAAGCGCTTATATACACGCGCATACACTCATCCCTATAAACGCACACGCACACTCTATTTTTATGAGCATCTTCGAAAGACTAAGCCGGCATATCGTCTTGAAATTTACGAAGTCAACGTAGACACCTCGTCGTCGATAGAAACGTCTCCTTCCACTGAATGCGCATCGCCGAAAATCCTAAAATAAATCCAGGAATAAATGCGAGCATCAGAATTTAAATCCTGGTGGGTTGGCGATATCATAGTCCCTCTAACCATCCAACCACAGATTGGTTCGCACTTGGATCGATCCAAGCGACGACGATTGGCAGAGTTTGGCTAGAGGCCTTTGAGCGGACCAAGCCCACAAAAAGGCCGAGACGAGTGCTTTAGCCTTCAGGCGACAAACAGAGACTACTTTCAGCCTAAAACTAAAAAAATTCATACTGTCCATACACGTATAAGGACCCTAATTGCCCCCCTGATTTTGGGGGCCCTATGCGAGCGCACAGCTCGCACATGGCCTTCAATGGCCCTGCATGGTATCAACCTAACTTAATCCACAACCCTAAGCTGCCGTCGCCGCTTCCGTACCACGCCGCCCTCGGGGCATCGATCTCCATGATCGCCACCAGGGGTCTGGCCACGGCGCCCGTACTTTGGGTTCGTCCGACGATCGCGTTGATCGGCTGCTCTAAAGAGTCTTTTTTCGCAGTCCTATGATCTGGTTTTTCTCTCTCCCGTTGATCATATTGATCGGTGTTTTTATTGGTCCTCGGGGGGAGGGGGAGGGGGGAATCTAAGATCGGCTTGCATCGCCCGCTGCCATCATCGACCCCCGCGCCTCTACTCCGACACCGGCGCGACCACCCGGCCTCTTCTTCGACCCGGCAGCCTCACGCGACGCGGTGGCTCGTCATGGTAGTCGCCCACGCGTCTACCCGCCCGCCTCTCTACGCCGGCCATCACCGCCCTGTCCCTGAGTACAACGTACCCCTCCACCGATCAAGCAACAGACTGCCACTGCATCGCCCCGTGGTTATCCACGCGGCTGCACCGACCTGCGTCGCCCTTTCGGGCCATAGCACCGCGACATTGCTGTCCACTCCGTCGTCCAGAGGCCGTTCCCGCGGTTGCTCCGACCTGCGCGTTGTCGCTACATCGCCCCTTCAGGCTGTAGTGCCACAGCCCCGGTCCACAACCACCCCGAGGTCGTCCTCGCAGTTGCACCAACCCGCGCGATGCTGCTGCGTTGCCCCTTTGGGTCGTAGCGTCGTGGCACGCGGTCCACGCTGCCGTTTCAGGCCGCCCCCGCGGTTGCACCACCCCTCGCGCTGCCACTGCGTCGCTCCTTTGGGTTGTAGCGAGTGTGGCACGCGGTCCCTACCGCCGCCCTAAGGTCTTCCCTGCCGTCGGCCAGACCAGTGTGATGCTACTGCATCGCCCCTCCATGCCGTAGTGATACGTCTCCGTCGTATCTATAATTTTTAATTGTTCCATGCCAATATTCTACAACTTTCATATACTTTTGGCAACTTTTTATACTATTTTTGGGACTAACATACTGATCCAGTGCCCTGTGCCAGTTCCTGTTTGTTGCATGTTTTTTGTTTCGCAGAATATCCATATCAAACGGAGTCCAAACGGGATAAAAACTGACGGAGATTTTTTCGGAATATATATGATTTTTGGGAAGAAAAATCCACGCGAGACGATGCCCGAGGGGGGCACGAGGCAGGGGGGCGCGCCCCTGACCCTCGTGGCCACCCCGTAAGGTGGCTGATGCCCTTCTTTCGCCGCAAGAAATCTAATATCCGGATAGATCGTGTTAAAATTTCAGCCCAATCAGAGTTGCGGATCTCCGGGAATATATAAAACGGTGAAAGGGTAGAATCTGAGAACGCAGAAATAGAGAGAGACAGAGAGACAGATCCAATCTCGGAGGGGCTCTCGCCCCTCCCATACCATGGAGGCCAAGGACCAGAGGGGAAACCCTTCTCCCATCTAGGGAGGAGGTCAAGGAAGAAGAAGACGAAGGGGCCCCCTCTCCCCTTCTCTTCCGGTGGCACCGGAACGCCGCCGTGGCCATCATCATCACCGCAATCTTCACCAACAACTTCACCGCCATCATCACCAACTCTTCCCCCCTCTATGCAGTGGTGTAACATCTCTCTTACCCACTGCAATCTCTACTTAAACATGGTGCTCAACGCTATATATTATTTCCCAATGATGTATGGCTATCCTATGATGTTTGAGTAGATCCGTTTTGTCCTATGGGCTATTTGATGATCAAGATTGGTTTGAGTTGCATGTTTTATTATTGGTGCTGTCCTATGGTGCTCTCCGTGTCGCGTAAGCGTGAGGGATCCCCGGTGTAGGGTGTTGCAATACGTTCATGATTCGCTTATAGTGGGTTGCGTGAGTGACTGAAACACAAACCCGAGTAAGTAGGTTGTTTACGTATGGGATAAAGAGGACTTGATACTTTAATGCTATGGTTGGGTTTTACCTTAATGATCTGTAGTAGTTGCGGATGCTTGCTAGAGTTCCAATCATAAGTGCATATGATCCAAGTAGAGAAAATATGTTAACTTATACCTCTCCCTCAAATAAAATTGCAATAGTGATTATCGGTCTAGTTATCGATTGCCTAGGGACAAATAACTTTCTCGTAACAAAACACTCTTTACTAAAACTAATTTAATTGTGTCTTTATCTAAACAGCCCCCTAGCTTTTATTTACGCGCCCTTTATTACCTTGCAAACACTACAAAAAAAAGACACATCCGTGACATTTTGAGCCGAACGAAATTTTTTTCTGTCATACATATGACACTTCTATGACGATAATTGTGACAAAACCCGGTATCATCATAGATGTGGTGGGCTCCTACTTCTATGACAAAAAATCATGACAAAAAATGGGCTTTTCATCCTGAGCGGGCCGGAGACGCAGCTGCATGACATTCTTTGGGCCGTCCATGACGGAAAAAACCGTGGTAGAAGCAAGGGGGAGGAAAATTTCGGGGAGTTCCCGGTTATGGTGGGAGGTCGGGGGCCGAGCGATGCACGTTTCTCTCGTACACGTACGTGCGTGTGTGCGAGGCGTTGGCTCGAACTGAACCCGAGCGAGGCGTTGGGCTCTAACTGAACCCGAGCGATTGCAGTGCAGGCTACGCGTTACTAAACCCGAGCGATCTATCGATGGCTGTTAACTGAACCCGATCGTGCGATTCCTTCGCTACTGCTGCTAACTGAAGCCGATCGATGGGATGAACAGTGAGCGTTGCGGGGGGGGGGGGTGTGGATGAACAGTGAGCGGTGGCGTTGCCTTTGGATGAACATGACCCTGTGGTGTGGTGGAGGGCTGGATGAACAGTAGACGATGGAGGGGTGGATGAACAGGACCCCGTGGTGTGGAGGGCTGGATGAATAGTAGACGGTGGAGGGGTGGTTGAACAGGACCCCGTGGTGTGGAGGGCTGGATGAACAGTAGACGGTGGAGGGGTGCCCGTGAAGGGGTGGTTGAACAGGACCCCGTGGTGTGGAGGGCTGGATGAACAGTAGACGGTGGAGGGGTGGTTGAACAGTAGCCGGTGGAGTAGCGCGCAGTGAAACAGGAGCCCGTGGAGGCTGGATGAACAGGAGCCCGTGGAGGCTGGAGGAGGTCGACGGTGTAGATGAACAGTATCCCGTGGAGTCCGGTTTTGCGGTACGCCACACCCCTCCCAATGAACAGGACCCCCGTTTCGACCATAGCGCTTCAACACAAGTCCGTTTTGTCTGTTTTGCGATACGCCACACCCCTCCCGATTAACAGGATCCCCGTTTCGACCGTAGGAGGTCCATTTCCTCCGTTTTGCGGTACGCCAGACCCCTCCCGATGAACAGGATCCCGTTTCGAACGTGGCCGATCGAACACAAGGCCGTTTCCTCCGTTCTGCGGTACGCCAGGCCTCGTTTCCATCACCTGTTCCGTCCAAGCCCTCCCGATGAACACGACGCATTCCGTTGCCTCCCCATGAACACGACGACGACGCTGTTTCTCCGTTCCGACCCAGCCATGTACACGAGCCCTGGCCGTACGTATGCGCGAGTAGGTGTTTGAGACCCCGCCCGTATGTACACATACGTGGCCGTATTTTCTTTCTTGCACCCTGGCCGCTATATGTACGCGTAAATGCTACGTGCGCGCCTCTACTACGACACGTGCGCGTCTCTACTACGACACGTGAACGCCTCTACATCGACCAGTATGTACGTACACGTTCGTGACCAGAATGACAACGCTACGTACGCTTCGACCAGGTGGGTCCCGACTGTCAGGCACTTCCTTGCCTGCGAAGATGTAGCTGGTGGGTCCCAGCAGTCAGGGGGCGAATCGTTTTTTTGCCCGGACGCACTTCCTTGCGTGCGAAGATATAGCTGGTGGGTCCCAGCAGTCAGGGGGAAACGTTTTTTCGCAAAATACGGTGGCCTGTCCGGTGGGTCCCGCTGTCAGGTGGAGGAATAATTATTTTGCATGTAATAAGGAGGCACTTCCTTGCTGCGGCCGTGGACCCAGCTGTCATCCTTTCCACGTACAGTCCACGTCCGATGGAAATTGTTCCTTGACCACGTTGACCACGCCGCGCCGAGAGCACCAGGGCGGTGGACGACGACGAGGCCTAGGAAGGGGACGACGCGGAGCCGGGGAAGATGCGGCAGTGGATGCCCACGCGTAGTGGAGTACGAGGGTTCACTGGTTCGCTGTGGTGTGAGGTTGCCGTCGCCGCAGAATAACAGGGGGTGTGGGTGAGTAGAGGGATGGCCTGGCCAGCAGTGGGAGTAGTAGGGAGCGGTGAGGCCTGCGCCGCATCGCAGCCGGCCACGGGAGGCAGGAGCACGAAGACTAGAGGTTGAAGAAGCACTACGGCCGTTGGATGGACATCGTACGGTCACTGGAGCTATAATCGTGCATATCGACTAAGTTGACAAAGCCCTCCGTCCCCGTCAACTTAGTAGGCCCACAAGTCAGCCTCCCACTAAGGTGGGTCCCGGCTAGCAGGGGGTATTCATTTTTTTGAGCATAATAAGGAGGCACTTCCTTGCGTGCGAAGATATAGCTGATGGGTCCGAGCTGTCAGTGGCGGTAACATTTTTTTCGCGAAATACAGAGGCCCTTTCGATGGGTCCCTGATGTCAGGTGGAGGAATCATTATTTTGCGCGTAATAAGAAGGCATTTCCTTGCATGCAGCCGTGGACCCAGCTGTCGGCCTTTCCACGTACAGTACTTCAGATGCATGTCGATCGTTGACCACGTTGAGCAGGCCGCGCCGAGAGCACCAGGGCGGTGGACGACGACGAGGCCTAGGAAGGGAACGACACAGAGGCAGGGAAGACTCGCCAGTTGTTTCCCACGCGGAGGGGAGTACGACTGTACAAGGGTTTACTGGTTTGTCTGCCGTCGCCGGAGAATAACAGCAGGTGTGAGTGAGTAGAGGGATGGCTAGGCCGGCGATGGGAGTACGGTGGGGCAGTGAGGCTTGCACGGCAGCAGAGCCGGCCGCGGGGAGGAGGGAGCAGACAGTCCCGCCGGCGCCTGTTTGAGCGGCTGGAGCAGGAAGAGCAGAGATTGAAGAAGCACGACGGTCGTTGGATGGCCATCCAACAGTCACTGCTTATGCGTCAACCTTTTTTTAGGAAAGCCTCAAATCTGTGGAAAACAGCATACAGCCCATCTGCCATTATTTCTAATAATTTATAGCCCATTTGCTAATTATTAAGGGTTTTTTTGAGCCCATATTCTTTTTATTAGCATTACAGCCCATATTATGGCCACGGTTAAAAAATTATACGAAATTTTGCATATTTCGGTGCGGTCTGAACTGTTTTTAATCCTGAAATTTCGACTCACATTCAAACTGATTTTAAAAATAAATGTATATCAATATAAAATCCAACAAATTCTTCACGCATAAAAATTAATGTAATTTCAAATCTCGAAATGAAGAAAAGATATTTGAAACTAATTGCCGGTTTGATGTGTTTTAAAAATGTACAACCCATTTCTCATTACTGATGGGTCATTTTCTCGACCAGCCGAATGAAAACTCTCCTCGTCTTGAAAGATTTGCAGCCCAACAGGCCTGACAAAGCGACTTACTTGGCAAATCACAAAAAACTGGGCTGTGGCCGTGGACCCAGCTGTCAGCCTCTCCACGTACAGTACTCTTCCGATGGAATGTCGTTGACCACGTTGACCACGCCGCGCCGAGAGCATCATGGCGGTGGACGATGGCGAGGCCTAGGAAGGGGACGACGCGGAGCCGGGGAAGACGCGGCAGTGGATGCCCACGCGGAGAGGAGTACGAGGGTTCACTGGTTCGGCTGTGGTGTGAGGCTGCCGTCGCCGCAGGGCCTGGCTAGCGGTGGGAGTAGTAGGGGGCGATGAGGCCTCATCGTCAGCACAGCCGGCCACTGGAGGCAGGAGCAGGCGGTCTCCCCGGCGCTGGTTTGGGCGGCTGGTGCAAGAAGAGCAGCGATTGAAGAAGCAGCAGGACCGTTCAATTCAAATGCAATGGTTACTGCTGCTAGAATCGTTTGTTGACTAAGTTGACAAGCCCTACGTACGCGTCAACTTAGTAGGCCCACATGCAGCCTCTCAACCGGTGCGCCCCAGATGTCAGTGGGAGGAATCATTTTTTTCGCGTAATAAGGAGGCAGTTGATTGCGTGCGGCCAGGCCAGCGGAGGGAGTAGGGTGGGCCGGGGAAGCTTGCGCGGCATCACAGCGGGCCACAAGAGGAGGGAGCAGGCAGTCCCGCCAGCGCTAGTTTAGGCGGCTGGAGCAGGAAGATCAGAGATTGAAGAAGCACGTCGGCCGTTGGATGGACATCCAACACTAACTGCTGCTAGAATCATGTGTTCACTGACAAAGCCTTGCGTAAACAAGCCAGCCTCGAAATCTGTGATGTGTACAGCCCATTTGCTATTATTTTTATAAATTTTACTCATTTTCTAATTCATATGGAATTTATTGCAGCCCATTTTCCATTTTTAGAACTGCTGGCCATTTTCTGGTCAGTACCAGGGTCAAAAAATTAACTAAATATGTGGGAAATTTTGAAAATTCGTAAATTTTTGCTGGGGAATGAAATATTATTAATCCAAAAATTAATAGCCATACTAAAACAAATTAAAAAATAAATTAGTACTATGTCATGTTAAATCCAATGAAATACGTATAAGATATTAGTGAAGAACATAACAAAAAAAGAAACTTATATCCCATTTGCTATAATTTTTTTGAAATTTTCAACCCCTTTTGATATTACTTTTAACAGATATTAATCATACTCTTAAGCCAGGCCGGAATGCATCCCTCCTCGTCTTGAAAGATTTGCAGCCCAGTAATTCGGAGAAAACAAATAGGCCTAGTTTGGGTATTCTTCAAAAGAAATACTGGGCTACCTATTTCCCCAAAGAACTGGTGCATGAGCATTTAGCTTTATTTATTTATTTACTTATTTATGTTTAGGGGACCATGAGCATGTACCTGGGCCGGATTCATGTGAGAGCCTCCCTTCCAGTTAATTATGGGCTTCTCTATTGGGCCTTCATCAGTGGACTACATGTTATCAACAAGTGGAAAATGTGTTTCGAGTTTCAAAAAAAATGTGTTCCGTACGATAAATAGTATACGCTACGTACGGTACGGGGCACTAAAGGATTGAACCGTGCAACGACTTTCAAAACATTGTGTTTGTCATTCTAAAAACATATTTATTCAACCAACAGACGAAATATACTATTGATTATACATTGAAAACAGCAGCAGCAGCAGCAACCAGGGCTGGGGGTGCAACAGAAGCAGTAAGCAGGCCAGGAGAGTGAAGACGCAGCTCTCTTTTCCAAACCAAACATCAGCCATCATTACAAAAAGGCTACCAAAAAAGAACAAGTGTATGCATCAAACTAAATAAAGATCCTACTACACCAAGTGTACGCATCTAACTAACTGGCTCAGTTAGACGTTACTATTTATTAAGCTGTGAAGATTGGCCTGACGGCTTGAACCAGATGGGTGCCTGACGGGGAAAACTCCAGCCCGCAGGTCGAAGTCTGATACTTGCGATCCTCTCTCCTACTTTGGGCTGCAGAGCGTGGTGGCACATATCAGGGTATGGTGCATGCAGAGACGCATGGTATGCTGTGTACACACAGTTTTGCCTGATGAACGAAACCGCGCTGCCATCATGATCCTTGTCGTCAGTTATCTCCTGGTTAATCGGATAATTTAGTCCGACAAACAGAGAGCGTGTACCAAGGCTACTTACCAGCCTCCAGTCAAAAATTCCTGAAGGCCCAAAGAAGCTGGGATCCTGCTCAAAGACCTTGCAGTGACTGTGATTGTATTCCGCGAAACAACACGTCCGGTACGTGCGAACGATCATCAATATTTCGCCGTCGTCTAATCGAGCCAGGAACCACCTGCAACTGCCATGCCGCTTTTCTTTGAAAGGTTCTGGGATTAGGAAGGGTAGGGACACCAGGCGGCCTACAACATCATATCAAGTTGGAGTCAAATAAAAAAGGGCTCTTGGTTTAGTCAATCTTAAGAACAACATGTTATGAGCATGAATATTTTTTCAGCAAATGTTGACAGTAATATAAGCAAGCCATCATGATATCATAGGAAAGTAACATACTGCTGTAACAGCCGTTTGTAGCGATGACTGGAGTAGGCCAGCAATACGTCCAGCCATAGAAGGAGTCGATAGCGTAAATGAAGCCCTTGTGTTCAATGGCATCAGAGAACCATGGAGGATGTATGATCCTGCGATGGACGTGCAGATTTATCCACTTACCGTAGTGACCTGTTAGATAGGCGAGACCGCGGTTGAAGAACGCAATTAGCCTGAAGTCTTTATAATTCGCAGATCTTGTGGGCACTTGGCAGATTACAACCTTAAGCAAATCAAACTTGGTGTCATGTTGGCTACTGTAAGATTTCGAGTATTCTGGGCCGCGGTGCCAAAGCAGTGCAGTGTTAATCGAAGGAAGGGGGATCAATCGCCGGGTGTAGACCTCCACGAGCATCCAGCTGCCGCGACCGTCGACGAGCACCATCCAAGACGTGTTCATGCCGACCCAGTACATACCGTTAATGTAGTTGAGGCTGACGGGGATCGGATCGCAGTCAAGGGGGTCGATGCTCGCCACCCTACGATCGTTATGCTGCGTGACACGCCGTTTCTGAAGATCAGGCGGCATCAGCAAGTAAGGAGCTGGCTTAAAAAGCTCCGGCCTGAGGGCTTTGAGTAAACGGTACAGCCCCGACGAGCACGCGGCGAGCGGCATGGTACTGAGATTGTCCACACGCGAAACAATGAGCTTGATTACCTCTGTGGGGAGCGAATTCCAACCACTCTTTCGGCGGACGCTGCTCGGTTCTGCCATTGTTAGTGCTTGGGTTTTGGACAAGGGGGGAGGCGCCTTAGCGGGGATGGAAAATTGGATGAGATTATGTGCGGACAAAGATGGAGAAGCGAATATGTGCTGCGGGAAGTGGACAGGTGATGATGACTACAGCACGCCGCTTGACTTACGAGACACATACCAGCAGCATAGGGTCATGTCGATGCCAGACAACTTGCTTGAGTGATCACAGTACTGGTACTCCCTACAATGCTATGCCCTAACTTGCTTGAGTAGAGTAGTAGAGTAGGACTCTGCTCTACTACTAGCACCGGAGGAGTAGTATATTCTAATCTAAAATAGTTACAAACTTCAATGCCCAAGCGTGGAACGACTACGAACCGTGCTCAAAGACCGTCTCTACGTGGTGTTTGGACATGGGCAACAACCTCAACGCCAACGGTGCAGCTCCCGTTGCACCTTATGTGTTTCTGTCCTTCCTGTTCGAAATCGTGGTAAAATTCATGTTTCTACTCTATATCCTACTACTATGCTAGTCCACATGATTAGTTGTGAATGACGACTTCTTCCCCGACCTCGGCAACCTCATCCTCGATGACATGGGCGACAACGTCAACGCCGGCAACCAGTGAGATACAGGGTGTAGGAAGCGGTTTGGAAATTTGCATGCCTTTCCAACCAGTGAGATACTCCGTACAAAGTACGACAGAGAAATAACCACAGAGAAGGAAGCTAAAAGTAAACAATCAAACAAGCATTTTTGCATTTGTTTTGCATTGAATCGTTTCACAAGCTTGACTAGTGTTGTTTTTCTACTTTTACAAAAACCGTATCGTAATGTTAAAACGTGCATTTGCACGTACATAAGTAATAGTAGTACTCCCTCCGTCTAGGTGTATAAGTCTTCCCTCCTTCTTGGTCACGGTGCACAATCGAAGATGACTTATTGACCTGGACGGAGGGAGTAGCACAGTCTGCAAGCATATATCGAGAGAGACGTGTAGTGCGATAGTGGAAAAAAAATTACTCGTATATGAGACCAGGTCTCACGGTTAGCAGGTGAGACCTGTCCTGATGGATGACACGTGGCTTTTAAGTGGGGGTGGGGGATGCTTTGTGATTTGTGAATGTCACGTGTCATCCATCAGGATGGGTCTCGCGTGAGACCTGGTCTCATAGAATTCTTTTCCTGCGATAGTATATAGTAAAGTTTGTGCTGTATGCACGTACTTGCAAAATGCGTACGAATACACAAGGTTTCCAAACTTTCCATTTTACATACTTAATTAAGGACGCTAAAAATTCCTGAACATTCAGGATTTATCATTTGCGTCCCAAAACTAATGAGATCGTCTTACGAAACAAAAATTATACTCCTCCTAAAAGCCACGACGCTCGCAGGAGCGCTTGCAGCGCGCCACGAGTGCCCTGGTGCGCGGCCGTTTCCCAGCGCGCCGACACAATGCATCTTCCTCAGCCTCGCAACTCGCGAGCTGCTGATTGGTGGCTTGCCGGCGGGCGAGCGCGATCTCACCGGTGTGGTGATCCGGCGCCAACAGGTACTCCTCCTCGCTGGAAGCGTGCACCCGGTCCACGTACCTCCAAGCGTAGATGAGGCGCTTGGGCCCGACTGCACTCAGGGCGTCGCCACGGGCGTCCTCCGCCACCCTCACGACCCTCGCACGAGCCTTCTGCCAAAGAGCCAATTGCCTGACTCTCTCGGACGCGACATAGGCCTCCCAGGCAGCTTGTTCCGCGGTGCGCTTCTCTTCCTCGGCCTTCTTCTCCGCCTCTATTTTGGCGCGCTCTGCTGGAGGCAAAGCCTCCCACAAGGCGACATCCATTTCTTTCCAAAGCTCCTCAAGGCCGGGGGCTCGGCGGGCGGCGCGGCGTTATCCTCGTAGCGGGGAGGCGACGCGTCCTCCGGTGCGCGTGCTGGCGAGATTGGGAATGCCGACGCGTTCACCTCGACGCGTCGCGGCGAGGAGCGGAACACCGACGCGTCCTCCTCGACTAGTGGCGGCGAGGAACGGAACGGCGACGCGTCACGTAGTGGCGAGGAGCGGAACACCGACGCGTCCTCCTCGACTAGTGGCGGCGAGGAACGGAACGGCGACGCGTGACCATCCGCGCGGTGCAGCGAGGGGCTCCTAGGGCTTGGGAGGGGCGATGCCATGGTGGTCGACGTGAGAGGGAGGGGAGGAGATAGCGATGAACGTGAACGTGAGGGGGAGGAGATAACGATGTCGTGGGAGGCGCAGTATTTATAGCGAGCAATGGCACACCTACGTAAGATATGGACTGAGCTGCACTGACTTAACTGCCGGTCCAGTTGCGTCACTGGCATATGGGCCAGACCCCTGTTGGGCCCATATGTCAGTGACCGAATGCACCTGCAGTTAAGTAACAACTACGTGGGCATATTTGTTGGAGTAAATTACGGGGGAGCGAAGGGGTGGAAATATTGCTGGTCACAACGGATTGGACGAGCGTGCGGGGAGGAGAGTCATGCATGCAGATTTTTTTCACACGGGGTAGAGTGGTGGGACCGCCGGAGGGAGAAGGAGAGTTTGGCAGGCATATTGTTTCCACACATGGAGAGGAAAATTTTTGGAGATGAACGGGCTTCCTGCAGGTATGGGGAACCGTGCATAATAAGTCATCTTGCATGCCGGGCTAGGTATAGTCTCAAGTCATTAAAAACAAACACGCCCCACCCATGTTCATATTTCAAGGTGCACTAAATTATTGCATGCGATGGTTAAGGCTGGCCATAATGATGGTATCTTAGCTGGTATCATGCACACGGGAATAGCAAACATGCTGATGTGGCAAAGAATTAAAGAAGAGAGGGGGGTTAGAGTACCTAGAGTTCATGCATGCATTGGTAAACACATTTTTTTATGGAGAACGACAGCACTAGTTGAGTACTTTTGCAAACTTCAAAAACTATTCCACAACGTGTCAACATTCACAATGTGAAATCAATATTTTTACACTCATTATAATCAGTACTCCCTCCGGCTAGGTGAGCAAGTCATCTTAGATTGTGCACTGTGACCAAGGAGGAGGGGAAAACGAGAGATCTTAATGTTTATTTGCTAATTAATAGCATTGCATGCAATGAACTAACCACTGCATGTCGTGTTTGGTAGTCTCAAGTCATTAAAAGCATGCACACCCACATCTCCTATTGGTTGATATGTCAAGAAACAAGAAACGAGGTAGAAGTTAATGCACCGCGCCTAAGTGTTTTGGGAGTATTGTAGATATTGATATTTTATAAATTTGGTCATGGGATTTCATTGATGCCTGTCAAAGCGTTGACAGGTCTGCTATGCGTGACCTGAAGATGAAAGCGTTGAGCATCTCGAAGTTGATCAACAATCTTCAATTGTCAAAGATTAGCCGTTCGGCCAATAAGGTGGCACACTTAATCGCTAAGTATAGCTTTGACAATAGATTAGATGGTATTCTTGTAAATAACGTACCGCCCTGTGTGGTGAATATTGTATTGAATGAGTGTACTGGTGTGGCTGGTTAATTAATATAAGGTGGTGTTCAAAAAAAGTATAAATTTGGTTAAACACTTTGCAAACGGTTGACGGGAGTAAAAAGGACCAGAGGGAGTATCATGCATGCGGAGTAGGCAAAAAAATTGCTTGTCTAAAAAAAGGGCAAAAAAAGCTCATTTATAGCCGGTCAAAGTCTCAAAGGGCGCGACCGCGCGAGGGAGGCGAAGGTCGTGGGAGGCGCGACATTTGACAGAATTAAGTGAAGTTACTTCCACGCGCCAGCATGGCGTGCGAACAGGCAGAAGCTATACCATCAGGCCTATGATATGGGTCTAGTAGACATGACATCTAGTGGGTCCCGCATAGTTCTCGAGAACTCTTTGGGGGCTTGCAGCCGTTTATCCACCGGGCAAGCCAGCAACCCCACGCCGTTTGCACGCCCTACTCGTCCCCGTCTTCTACCTTACAACAGTTCGCTCCTAGTCGTCCCGTCCTTTCACATTAGTTCGCTCCCAGTTTTTTTTGCGGGGTACAACAGTTCAACTTCTCCTAACCCTCCTCCAAAATCCATGGCCTCCCAAATCTTCATGGTCGCCGCTGAGTACCGGGTTAGAGCCATCACCGGCGATCAGTTCATCGTCATCTACACACGTGGATCCGAGACGGTGAAAGCATGGCTTGCTCGCTTCCTATGCATGTTCAACATTTCAACGGATGAGTGGGTCGCTGGGCTAGATGTTGAGTACACCACAGTCCTGGGACGAGAGAAGGATCTAAAGGACGAAGAGAGGAAGAAGCCTGCCGTGATCCAGGTTTGCGTACATAACGTTTGCTTGATCTACCACATATGCCATGCCGATGTTGAGTGCCAGGATTTTAAGAACTTCCTCAAGGACAAAAGAGTGAAATTCGTTACTGTAGGCTTTAAGAACAACAGTGACGTCCTGCGTCGGATCGGTCTTGTTGTAGGCCAGCCCTTCGATCTCCAGAAGGCAAGCCTGGTGTCCTCCTCTCAACCTTCAATGCTGACCCTAGCAGCAGCCATGATTGATCCTTCGTACGCTAAACTGAAGATACCTCATCACGAGTTTCATCATGCATGGGAGTCGAAGACATTAGATGAAGATCACATCCTGTACGCAGCAATGGATGCCTACCTTTGTTTAAATATCTACAAGGGTTGGATAAAGAAGCAGAGCCCAGTGTCTGGTTCAAGCAAAGAAGCGTCGGCGAAGAGGAAGAGGAAGAGGGACAAGGACGAAGTCGAGGACGTGGACTCGGACTCCAAGTAGGTGGCAGTGCCGTCGCTCATGCTGGTTCTACTGTAGTGTCAAGCAGACTAGTTGCTTATTAGTTTATTTTCAAGGGTGTGTTGTGCTGAGGCCCCAGCGGAACTATGGGCTGTTTGGATTGTGACTATCTTTGCCATATGTTGCCACATGATTTTTGCCACATTTGTCACACTTGCCTTACTTGAGTTGCTCAAATTGTTAGCCATACTTTGGCTTGCCTAAGGGAATCTTGCCACACTTTTTGTGTCTATGACATGTGGGGTTCACTGCTCATAAAAAATTCCTTGTCTCAAGTGTGGCTAGAACCAAACACCTACCTAACTTGGTCGAACTTGCCTAAGGTTAGGTGTGGCAAAGTGTGGCAATGTGTGGCTAGGAACCAAACAGCCCCTATGTTTATGTTCTTTCTCATTATTTGAACTCTTTAGTACGTATAGTAGTACTAGCACTATGTCTTACTACTGTTCTTCTTGCAGTTGGTACTACTGCTCGTATCTTCGTGTTCTTATTGTACTTAATACGTTCGTACTAGTAGTATAATTTGGGTCAGTCGATTTGTGAAAAAAGTTCGACGGAGCGAAGGAAGAAGACGGCAGAAGAGGTGGAAGAAGCCCTTCTAGCCATCCATGTTGCATCAAACGGCTCACATGAGTCGACTGACCCAAATTGCTCCTTCAGATTGCAGGATCCACGTGGCATTCAAGGTCTCGAAGGTAGATTCCGCGTCCGCACCCGGTTTGCGGGCTCGACGCGCGCACGACCGGCTTCCGCCGCGACAGCCACCGTGCGTGCCTCCTCTGCGTGGGCGGAGACGACAATGACACGCTAGTTCCTCCTCACCGGTGTGCTGGAGCACGCGCTCGTCCTCATCTTCATACGCTGCGTGCATAGACGCGGCTCCACCAGCTGCTCGCGTGCTTGGAAGTGCGGTGGCATCGCGAGGAGGGACTGCAGACGACGTGAGCGGGCGAGCCTTCGGCTTCATGGCACAGGGATGGCGGCGACACGGCGGTGATGGGCGAGAAATTGTTGGCTGGAGCAGGCGGGTGCCGGCATGCACAATGGCGGCGGCATATTGATGAGTGCGCGTGTGGGAGCTTACTTTAGTTTTATATATAAGGTTGGTCAAACTTAAAAGAAAACCATACTAGTACACGTAAACATTAGACTTAGGCAGAGCTTTTATTAGTTACTAGCTTATGTTCTTGCCCATTGTGACCAGCCTTAGTACCACGACCACGATACGGAATCCTGTGCAAGCACGTGAACCGCGACCGCGCGGTCGATCGAACGGTGCGTCACCGTGTCGCGCTCGAAGGACATCCACCGAACCTTTTTGTGTGTGTGAAAACAATCCTCGAATACTACTCAACTTTTTTTTCCTGTGAAAGTTCTTGAAGCTGCAATATTTCCATATATTTGAATTTAGCTCCAGTTCGTGTTTATTTGGATTTGGACGTTTTAGGTGCGCCCTAGTTTTTTTAATACTTGAAAGCACAAGTGCTCCGTGGGTGGTTTTGGTAATTAATGTCAACATATCTCTTGTTGGACTAACACTTTTACCTAGTATGTTTCAGATAAGTTCAACAATGGAGTGGCATGGACTAGAGGATGTGGAACCCTTTCAAGATGCTAAGGACAAAGGATTGGCTCAAGCTTCAAGATCAAGACTCTATATTTTCTATTTTAGTAATCCAAGATCACATTGAGTCTATAGGAAAAGCCAATACTATCAAGAGGGGATGAGGTGTTGCCTAATGGCTTGCTTGCTCAAAGTGCTTAGTGATATGCTCCAAAACCCTCAACTACCATCCCACATCCACATATGACCTAAACCAAAAGTCAAACTCGGCCCCGCCGATTCTATCTATCCGGCGCCACCGAGTTTCAAATGTCATAGCCACTGCCACAAACCCTAGCAAATCGGTTTCACCGATAGGGATCTCGGTCTCACTGAGATGGGATTGTAATCTCTCTGTGTATGTCCATTACCAAAATCGGTCTCACCGAGTTTGAGCAATCGGTACTACCAAGATTACAATGCAAACCCTCTGGTTAGCTTATTACCAAAATCGGTCCCACCGAGTTTGTGTAATCGGTCTCACCGAGTTTGCCTGACCAACTCTCTGGTTAGCTTATTACCAAAATCGGTCCCACCGAGTTTGTGTAATCGGTCACACCGAGATTACGTTATGCCCTAACCCTAACCATATCGGTCCTACCGAGTTGCATCTCAGTCCCACCGAAATTCCTAACGGTCACTAGGTTTGCTGAATCGGTCCGACCGAGTTTAACCAGGTCCCACCGAGTTTGGCAAATTGTGTGTAACGGTTAGATTTTGTGTGGAGGCTACATATACCCCTCCACCCACTCTTCATTCGATAGGAGAGCCATCAGAACATACCTACACTTCCAATACACATTTTCTGAAAGAGAACCACCTACACTTGTGTTGAGGTCAAGATATTCCATTCGAACCATATGAATCTTGATCTCTAGCCTTCCCCAAGTTGCTTTCCACTCAAATCTTCTTTTTACCAAATCCAAATCCTGTGAGAGAGAGTTGAGTGTTGGGGAGACTATCATTTGAAGCACAAGAGCAAGGACTTTATCATCAACACACCATTTGTTACTTCTTGGAGAGTGATGTCTCCTAGATTGGCTAGGTGTCACTTGGGAGCCTCCAACAAGATTGTGGAGTTGAACCAAGGAGTTTGTAAGGGCAAGGAGATCGCCTACTTCGTGAAGATCTACCGCTAGTGAGGCAAGTCCTTCGTGGGTGACGACCGTGATGGAATAGACAAGGTTGCTTCTTTGTGGACCCTTCATGAGTGGAGCCCTCCGTGGACTCGCACAACCGTTACCCTTCGTGGGTTGAAGTCTCCATCAACATGGATGTACGATAGCACCACCTATCGGAACCACGACAAAAACATCCGTGTCTCCAATTGCGTTTGAATTCTCCAAACCCTTCTCTTTACATTCTTGCAAGTTGCATGCTTTACTTTCCGCTGCTCATATACTCATTGCATGCTTGCTTGATATGTATTGTGTTTGTTAAACTTGTGCTTAAACTCCACTTAAACTTAAGAATATTAAAAACTACAACTTTTGGCACTTAGTGTCTAATCACCCCCTCTCTTCTCGATCCTTTCAATTGGTATCAGAGCTTTGGTCTCCATTGCCTTGGTTTAAACACCATTGGAGGAAGATGGATGTGTATACTTTGGGGAGTCCTAGACATAGAGTGCCTATTCTTGATGGAGAGTATTTTCATGAGTGGAAAAATGAAATGCTTGAGATTTTCAATGAATATCATTTGAACAAGTACATTACTAGCCCTTGTTTACCTCATGTTGATCCTTTGCACCCTACCCTAGATGAAGATATTGACATGATTCGCAATCTTAGAACTGTTGAGCTCATCATTAGAGGCTTGCCTAGAAACTTGATTAGATGTTTGCCTACTCTCAAGTGTGCCTACACCATATGGAGATTTCTTGAGGAACGATTTTCAGATTATTCCTTGAAAAATTTAGACGAAATTCTCCATAAGTCTATTGCCTTGAGTAAGATGAACTCTAGTGATCCTAGCTTTGGTGATTGTCTATTTGAGCTTACCAATCTCATGCGTGCTAAAGGAAATGTTGGAATCATTAGCGATATCATATCCGAAGCTATTAGAATTCATAAAGGTAACCATTGTGATGATCATTTATCTAATGAATTACCCTCTCTAGGAATTGATCAATCACAAGATGATGTTGAACATGGATACTATGATGAATATAATGATAGTGACTATGATCTTGATGATGCAATGAGGCATTTTGGTCTTATGGCAAATCTTCGCGGCTACATGGCTGGAGGAAAGGAATGGGTCCTTGATAGTGGATGTACTGATCATATGACCGGAGATAAAGATATGTTCCGTGTGCTTGCTGAAAACGACGGCCCTCGAAAATATGTCACTTTTGGTGATAATTCAAAGGGTAAGGTGGTTGGCCTTGGTAAGGTGGCCATCTCACATGATAGCTCCATACAAAATGTCATGCTCGTTGAATCCCTTGGATACAACTTACTTTCAGTTTCTAGACTTGCGGATTTCGGTTTTAATGTCTTATTCACTGAAGTAGATTGCCAAGTGTTTCGTAGAGACAATCATAAAATGGTCTTTACCGGTGTACGTAGAGGAGATCTTTACATTGTTGATTTCACTAAAAGGGCTCAACCTAGAACTTGCTTAATTACCAAATCTTCTAAAGGCTGGTTGTGGCATAGAAGACTAGGTCATGTTGGTATGCGAAATCTTGATAAGCTTATTAAAGGCGATCATATCCTTGGAATAAAAGATGTCATATTTGATAAGGATAGACTTTGTAGTGCTTGTCAAGCAGGGAAACAAGTTGGAGGAAGTCACCGCGCGAAGAACATCATGACCACAAGAAGACCACTCGAGCTACTTCACATGGATCTCTTTGGTCCAAATGCCTACAAGAGTCTCGGTGGTAACTCATTTGGTCTAGTCATAGTTGATGATTTTCAAGATTTACGTGGGTGTTCTTTCTTGATGACAAATCGTAGGTCCAAAAGATCTTCAAAAACTTCGCTAGGAAGGCCCAAAATCAGTTTGACGTGAAGATCAAGAAGGTTCGGAGCGACAACGGAACGGAGTTCAAGAACGCAAATGCGGACACCTTTCTTGACGAAGAAGGGATTTCACACGAGTTCTCGGCTACGTACACACCTCAACAAAATGGAGTTGTTGAAAGGAAGAACTAGACTCTTATCGAGATGGCAAGAACGATGCTTGATGAGTACAAAACGCCAAAGCACTTTTGGGCGGAAGCGGTTGAGACAGCTTGTCATGTAACAAATCGCTTGTATCTTCACAAGCTACTCGGCAAGACGGCATACGAGCTCCTCACCGGTAACAAACCCCAAGTTGGATACTTTCGAGTATTCGGCTCAAAGTGCTACATTCTTGATAAGCATCGTCGTTCTAAATTTGCTCCTAAATCTCATGAAGATTTCCTACTTGGTTATGGCTCAAACTCTCACACTTACCGTGTCTACAACAATTTCACCCGAAAGGTTGAAGAGACGGTAGATGTGAAGTTTGATGAATCTAACGGCTCGCAAATAGAGCAATTGCCAATTGATGTAGGAGACAAAGACCCTTCGGAAGCAATTCAAGACTTGTCCATTGGCAAGATTCGTCCAACGGAAGTGAAGAAAAGTACCTCGTCCGTCCAAGTGGAAGCTTCTACCTCACGACAAGG
This sequence comes from Triticum urartu, assembly GCF_056163025.1. NCBI lineage: Eukaryota > Viridiplantae > Streptophyta > Magnoliopsida > Poales > Poaceae > Triticum > Triticum urartu. The sequence continues at coordinate 113,687,243 of NC_141876.1, forward strand.
TGAACCAAGAGTTGATACAGAAGCATCCACAAGTGGGACACGCCAAGATGAAGAAAACAAGGAAGCGCACCAAGATGAACATCAACAACCTCCTTCTCCACCACGGCAAGAGAACGACAATGTCAACAATGAAGAAGGCCAAGAAGAAGCACAAGATGAAGAGGATGTTCCACCCCGACCCAAGCAAAAGCTTTCATGAGTTCGAGCAAGAATTGCTAAGGATCATCCCGTCGAGCAAATCTACAATGATATCCAAACCGGGAGAATCACTCGCTCTAAAACTCGTTTAGCTAACTTTTGTGAACATTACTCATTCATCTCTAGCATTGAACCTATGAAGGTTGAAGAAGCATTGGAGGATCCGGACTAGATAAATGCTATGCATGAAGAGCTACACAACTTTGAGAGAAATCAAGTGTGGACATTGGTCGAGAAGCCCGACAACAACCACAACATCATTGGTACCAAATGGGTATTTCTCAACAAGCAAGATGAAGATGGACAAGTGGTTCGCAACAAAGCACGTCTCGTCGCCCAAGGCTACACACAAGTTGAAGGTATGGACTATGGTGAGACATATGCTCCCGTTGCTAGACTTGAGTCCATTCGCATCTTACTTGCTTATGCTAATCACCATGATATCACCTTGTACCAAATGGACATTAAAAGTGCTTTTCTAAATGGCAAAATCGAGGAGGAAGTTTATGTTAAGCAACCTCCTGGCTTCGTCAATCCTAAGAAACCTAATCATGTTTAAAAACTTCACAAAGCCCTTTATGGTCTTAAACAAGCTCCTAGAGCATGGTATAAATGCTTGACCAAGTTCCTTATTGAAAAAGGCTTTGAAATTGGTAAAATTGATTCTACTCTTTTTACTAAAAGGGTTAATGGAGAACTATTTGTGTGCCAAATTTATGTTGATGATATCATATTTGGTTCAACTAACCCTCATTTTAGTGAGAAGTTTGGAAAGCTAATGTTGGAGAAGTTTGAGATGTCTATGATGAGTGAACTCAAATTCTTTCTCGGTTTGCAAATCAATCAAACTAAGGAAGGTACCTTTGTCTCTCAAACGAAGTACACCAAGGACTTATTCAAGAAGTTCAATATGCAAGAATGCAAAGGTATGACTACACCCATGCCTACTAGTGGACATCTTGATTTGACCAAAGATGGTGAACCGATTGATCAAAAGGTTTATCGCTCTATGATTGGTTCATTGTTATGTCTATGTGCCTCTCATCCCGATATTATGCTAAGTGTGTGCATGTGTGCACGATATCAAGATGCTCCTAAAGAGTGTCATCTTAAGGCTGTGAAAAGGATAGTGAGATACCTAATCCATACACCAAATTTTTGCATTTGGTATCCTAAGAGGTCCTCTTTTGATCTTGTTGGCTACTCCGATTCGGACTATGCCGGAGACAAGGTTGATAGAAAATCCACTTCGGGTACTTGTCAATTCCTTAGTAGATCTCTTGTATCTTGGTCTTCCAAGAAACAAAACTCGGTATCCTTATCCACCGCCGAAGCGGAATACATTGCCGCTGGTTCATGTTGTGCTCAATTACTTTGGATGACCCAAACTCTTAAAGATTATGGAATATATGTGAAACATGTTCCATTGCTATGTGACAATGAAAGTGCTATTAAGATTGCTCACAATCCCGTGCAACATTCTCAAACTAATCATATTGAAGTTCGTCATCATTTCATTCAAGATCATGTTGCAAAAGGGGACATTAACTTTAAGCATGTTCGCACCGATAAGCAATTGGCGGATATATTCACTAAACCACTTGATGAGAAAGTGTTTTGCAGGTTGAGAGGTGAATTGAACATCATTGATGCTTCAAACTTGGAGTAGGAACTCCATTTGATACATGCGGGGCATGAGCCTATGACTAATCCTCGATATTTCTCTTATGATGCTATTCATATGTCTTGAATATATTTGTACCTTGCATGTTATCTAACCCTGTAGGTACTTGGTTGAATCTAAATCTATGAGATTGCAACTCACTCACATCTTGAGCAATCTCTACATCACCATGTCTCTACACAATGGTGGTTGAAGACAAGGAAGCACGAAACCATTCAAACATATCCTTTGGCAAATTCTATGTTGAGTCTCATGATTGTCATTTTGGATACACAAGTGCTCTTCCTTGCAAAGCTAACCCATGTAGGTAGATGAACTCAAACTCCAAGTGGTGCTCCCAATCCTTGATGAACTACATCAACCTTGAGCAACCCGCACAAGTTCAACCACATGAGCAAGATCAACACCACCACCCAAGGTATGTTATTCCATCTTAGAGAAGCTTTACTCCAAGTCATGAGTCAAAGCAACTCGACAAGATGTGAATACATCAAAAGGCTTAAACAAAAAATGGTAACCCTATTTTGAACTTAAACGATGAGTATGACCTATGATCAAGTGCTCTCACTTGACTCCTAAGTCAATATACTCTAACATAGGTGACTTTGTCGCCGACCATCTCTAGATGAAGTTCTCGTGTGTCTCTCTGTGCTTTTGTCTCTTGCATATTTGTTTCCCCTTTCAAAAAAAAACTTCATCTAGAACTTTTAGTTTCTTTTCTTTCCTTTTTTGTTTTGCATTTTCTGCATCCAATTCATTGCAAATCTTTCAGTAAATTCCTTGCATATCCTTGTGAGATTTTACTTGTCTAGTGAGCTGAGGTGACAAGTGGTTTCACTCTAATGAACTCGGTCACACCGGTTTGTTCTCTTTGGCCCAACCAAAATCTTTCGGTGCAACCGAAGCACACAACTCGGAGTCACCGATTCCACCATAGGAAAACCAACTTGCCACTTATTCCTGATTTCTGTTTGCTCCAGCTTCACTCAATGATTCTTGTCCTCTACCAGCATCATATTAGACATGCTGCTTTGCTTTGTGACTCGAGGACCAACCCATTTGTATCACATGTCCAGAAGAGCCCTTCTTGGAAATTGATGTCAAAGGGGGAGAGAGAGAGATCACACCAAAGCTTAATCCTTCCTATAGGGAGAGAAAGAGAGAATACTCAGGGGGAGAGAGTTTCTCAACTAGGAGAAAGTAATATCATCAAAGACCCTAGATGCTTGGTGTTCAAGAGGAGAGATGTCACATGTGTTTAAGAGGGGAAAGACATGTTTGGTTGCTTGCTTTAGCTCAAGCTCTGTTGTTTCCTTTTTTGTTGCTCTGATTTTCTGTTCCCTATCTTCTCCCAATATCCCATGCAGATTCAGGGGAGCAAGACATCTAAGGGAAGGAAATCTCTGATTTTATTGCATATCTTTACCTTTGGGGACATGTCTATATCCAATGTGGTACTTAGTACTCACTCTACATGTCATCCTAGTCTTGGTTCTCTTGTGGTTTCTCTTGCTTGCTCTGGTCAGTAGGTGTATCTATGTTATTTAACCTTGTTTGCGCAGGTTCATCCCATCCTAAGCCAACTCAAGACCACAAGGTAAGTATATGCATCACAGTCATGCGAATGAGAAATTCTTGCTGATGTACATACTGTTTGCAAGAAGGACTCATGAGCATGAATGTACATTTCTCACATTCACATCATTTGCTCTGATGCATATAGCCAAGATACATGTAACACATTGCTTACTCTGTCATGTTTACGCATTCACATGCTCCTACATTCAATATTCACATGATTGCATACATGTAGGGGGAGCCTATGCATGTTACATGTCTTTCCAAAGCTTTACTTGCTATTCTCTATATCTTTATCTAAAGCTTTGATGTATGTTGTCATCAATTACCAAAAAGGGGGAGATTGAAAGCACAAGTGCTCCCTGGGTGGTTTTGGTAATTAACGTCAACATATCTCTTGTTGGACTAACACTTTTACCTAGTATGTTTCAGATAAGTTCAACAATGGCGTGGCATGGACTAGAGGATGTGGAACCCTTTCAAGATGCTAAGGACAAAGGATTGGCTCAAGCTTCAAGATTAAGACTCTACATTTTCTATTTTAGTGATCCAAGATCACATTGAGTCTATAGGAAAAGCCAATACTATCAAGAGGGGATGAGGTGTTGCTTAATGGCTTGCTTGCTCAAAGTGCTTAGTGATATGCTCCAAAACCCTCAACTACCTTCCCACATCCACATATGACCTAAACCAAAAGTCAAACTCGGCCCCACCGATTCTATCTATCCGGCGCCACCGAGTTTCAAATGGCATAGCCACTGCCAAAAACCCTAGCAAATAGGTTTCACCGATAGGGATCTCGGTCTCACCGAGATGGGATTGTAATCTCTCTATGTATGTCCATTACCAAAATCGGTCTCACCGAGTTTGAGCAATCGGTACTACCGAGATTACAATGCAAACCCTCTAGTTATCTTATTACCAAAATCAGTCCCACCGAGTTTGTGTAATCGGTCTCACCGAGTTTGCCTGACCAACTCTCTGGTTAGCTTATTACCAAAATCGGTCCCACCGAGTTTGTGTAATCGGTCACACCGAGATTACGTTATGCCCTAACCCTAACCATATCGGTCCTACCGAGTTGCATCTCAGTCCCACCGAAAATCCTAACGGTCACTAGGTTTGCTGAATCGGTCCGACTGAGTTTAACCATTCGGTCCCACCGAGTTTGGCAAATTGTGTGTAACGGTTAGATTTTGTGTGGAGGCTACATATACCCCTCCACCCACTCTTCATTTGATAGGAGAGCCATCAGAACATACCTACACTTCCAATACACATTTTTTGAGAGAGAACCACCTACACTTGTGTTGAGGTCAAGATATTCCATTCCAACCATATGAATCTTGATCTCTAGCCTTCCCCAAGTTTCTTTCCACTCAAATCTTCTTTCCACCAAATCCAAATCCTGTGAGAGAGAGTTGAGTGTTGGGGAGACTATCATTTGAAGCACAAGAGCAAGGACTTCATCATCAACACACCATTTGTTACTTCTTGGAGAGTGGTGTCTCCTAGATTGGCTAGGTGTCAATTGGGAGCCTCCAACAAGATTGTGGAGTTGAACCAAGGAGTTTGTAAGGGCAAGGAGATCGCCTACTTCGTGAAGATCTACCGCTAGTGAGGCAAGTCCTTCGTGGGCGACGGCCGTGATGGAATAGACAAGGTTGCTTCTTCGTGGACCCTTCGTGGGTGGAGCCCTTTGTGGACTCGCGCAACCGTTACCCTCCGTGGGTTGAAGTCTCCATCAACGTGGATGTACGATAGCACCACCTATCGGAACCACGACAAAAGCATCCGTGTCTCCAATTGCGTTTGAATTCTCCAAACCCTTCTCTTTACATTCTTGCAAGTTGCATGCTTTACTTTTCGCTGCTCATATACTCATTGCATGCTTCCTTGATATGTATTGTGTTTGTTAAACTTGTGCTTAAACTCCACTTAAACTTAAGAATATTAAAAACTGTAACTTTTGGCACTTAGTGTCTAATCACCCCCCTCTAGACACCTCTTCTCGATCCTTTCAATACTGATTTTGTGTGTGTGACTGAGAGAGAACGTGTGTATGTGTCCATATGTGTGTTGTGGCGGAAGGGCAATATGGAGACGGTGTGCATGTGATACAGACATAGAGAGGTGTGAATGTGCAAATGATAGTGCATGAGTGAGACATAGACAGATGCCGATATGTTGTGTATACATGAGAGAACGGTCTTCTGGTTTACTTGTGTGTGTGTGAGAGAGAGAGGGAGAGAGAGAGAGACATAGAGAGGAGCATCCGTAACGCAACAACCATCTCTCTCGATTCGTCTGTCCCTCGCACGGCCGCATGCAACACATGCATCAACGCGCACATTTTGACACCCTCACCCGGCCCCTGCCCACCTCAAGGCCCGCACAATCTCTTCGTGAATACCCATTTCTCTCCTTAGGTTTGTTTTCTCTCAATATTTGACACACACATGCACACACACACATACACACAGAGAGACACACGCAGCACTCCCCCGAGCACACAATTCATCCCCATCCAAGGTTATACGGCGACCACTCTCGCTTGTACTTCTTTGCACCCCAACATGCACAACACCTCTGTCTTCAAAGAGGGCAACGAGCAGATCGAAGACGGCGACCACACCGCGCTAGAGAATGCGGGGTCATTTGAAAGCAGGGTGATGTGACGACGGCTGACTGACTCCTCCCCCACCCTCTCTCTCTCTTGCACAAAATTACCAATCCCTCTCTCCCCCGCACAAAATTTTCAATCCCTCAACCCACGAGATCCTTCCCCTCTCGTCCATGTTTTTCCTGCTCTCTCATCAAACATGTTGTCTCTTCTCCTTCCACGTATACAGAATCCAGATGCACACGCATCTCATGTATATTACATGTATGCATCTTTCTCACTGACCTAACTTCTTCCTCTCTCTCTCTCTGTCTCGTTAGGTTTGTCTCCTACTCTCTCGTCCACATACATACAATCTTTCCCGCCCTATCTGCTCCATCTTCAAAAGCTCTCTCTGCATGTTTCATTCACACATTGGGATATGTCAAAATGTTGCTTTTATAATGGCTGATGTAGAGTTATGGTTGTTCTTGTTGCATCCTACAAAGTAATAACTATGAAATGCATTTAGATTCTCATTTGACTGGGATTATGTGAGTTTGAGCATGTTGTGAAGTACTATAGACCTTGTATACATCTTGGGATTCGACAATGATTGTAACTATTGAATTTTATAGACCATTACATTCGAAGTCAATAGCCTAATATATTTATTTCACAATTTCAACAAATTATTAGTTCACTACAAACTAAGAAAACAAATGTGTACTCCCTCCATTTTTATTTAAGTCCGCGTATTAGCATTGGTCAAAGTCAAGTTTTGTAAACTCTCAGAAAGCTTATAACAAAAATATTAACATATACAATAACAAATAAATACCATTAGATTCATTATTGAATGTACTTTCACATCATACATATTTGTTATGGTAAATATTTATATTTTTCTATAAACTTGGTCAAACTTTAGGAAGTTTGACTTCGGTCAAACCTAATATGCAGAGTTTACTACTACTACTCGCTAGTTGCTTAGCCGAATCACTCAACACGCCACACGGGGAGTCCAGTGTCACAAAATTTTGAGGTCGGCGGGAAAATCTCCCACGACCCTGATTCGAGCAGTGGGAAGTTACCATCATAGCCTTCGGAACAGGCCTACGGATGACGCTTGGTAGGGGGCTGTTTTCGTAACTTCAGGTTCACCCTACCCAGCCAACCTCACCCCGGCACCCAGAGTAGTACACCTGAATACTCCCCAATTTCTATCCCCATCGCAAAATAGACTTCTCCACGGCACCGCAGCCTTCGTGCTCCTCCCCTTTACATCGGCGCACTCGTCCACCACAGCGCATCTGCCTAATCGACGACCTCGTACGCCGCACTGGAGCTGGTCCACCATCGTCGTTGTACATGGAGCCTCTTCCCCGGCATCATCTTCCACGGTCTCGTATCTGCTTCTCGGAAGCCGACGCCAAGCGCAGAAGTACCACCGTCGTGGACAATGAACTGACTCCCGTTGCCTACCATGACTCACATAGGCCACCGCGACCATCGTTCTCCTCCTCGATTGGTAATGTGTGTATTGAATCACTTAGCAGTACATGTGCAGTTCCAATTTTGTTCATACCTACCCTTCAAATTTCTTGGGTGCTATTGTTCCCGTAAAAGTAATTGGTTATAGCCTCCATTGTCCAACAGAATATCAGCTTGTAATTGTGCGTCGCTCATGTATCGCGCTGTGCTTGGGTAGGTTTTTCATCTGGGAACCAGTAGTGTGGCAAATGATGGAAAGGTTTTTAGAACTAGCAAAATGCCCATGCATTTCACGCATCAAGATGCATTTGTATGAGTAGTTTATCTTGTTGGAGATGCTCTAACATGGCAGACAAGTGCTTTAATGTTGCCCACAAGATGCGCGAGTATTACTAGTAGTATATTTTTCTTGCCATGTTGAGATTTTAAAACCACGAGTGCGAACATGCAGAGGAGCAATGAAGATCAAACACGGGATATTCAGGATATCTTCAAGGAGCGTGGCAAGTTAAAGAGGAGCTGCACTGAACCTGTAAAACGAGCTTTGGTAAGTAACACGCTTTCAATTACTTTCGTGTAGCCTCGTGTTCTTCGATGTGTATATGTTGTAGTTTCTGTTTCTCTTAAGCGTGGTGTTCTTCGATGTGTAATAAGAAGAGTCTTAATCGTCCTAATGCTTTCGTTTTTAGCTTGATGTAGGAAGTGGGTGTTCTCACCTTGTAGTCTGTTTTTATCTATTTATTCCTTTTGAATTCACTTCTCCGAGTTCTGTTTATCTGGCTTCTACTAAATGGATCTAGGTTGCTCTGAGTATTGATCTAAAAAAGAAGTAACTTCATGTCAGGATGCAGTTCCTGTGAGGAGGGAAGTATGGTCAACCTCGAGATCATGTTTCCAAAATGAGGCTAGATTACACACAAGGTGCCAGTTCCCTAATGATGCTGGATTAGACACAAGGTGCAAATTCCCAGATGATGTTGGATTACACACAAGCCAGGTAGAGTCTCAGCTGTTCGTGTCCTCGTGGCATTAGTAAAGACTGAAAGAAAGCGTGCAGCAGCCCTTGAGAATGTACCTGAGTTCCTGAAGAAGCGAAAAGAGCAATCAGATGCTCTCTTCACCCAAGCCAAAGAAGAGATGGAAGAAGCCAGAAATAAGCTAGCAGAGGCAGAGCAGGCTAGGCGTCTCCTGCTATCTAAAACTGTTGTCAATACAAAATTTTCTTCATAATAGCTAGGTTCAAATGTTTATCCAGTCAGCATGCCTGTTGTGATGTCCGTGCATCTACTGATGTGGCACAAAATGCTTTTTTCGGGTCATGTAATAACAGCAATTACTTTCCAAACAATAACAGACGAAGCATTGGACATGGTATAGTTCACGCGCAAGCCCGACATTCCAAGTTCAACTTCCACATCAAACTCATGTTCACAGATATCTGCACATTCATACATAATGTCCACAACCATGATTCACTTCAAAGCCAAAAAATGTGAGGAGAGTTATAAATAAAGAAAATCCTCTACTAGTTCCTGCTACCAGTGCGAGCACAACAAGTCAAGACCATGCTTAAATTAATTATATTGTAGTCATTTTTTGTGTTCTAAAATGTCTGCCAGCTCGCGGAAGGACGTGTTGCCGGCACACGCGCAGATTCAATGAAGGCAGGTGGGGCAGTCTTAAGCTGGTTGCACGCAGCGAGGAGGCGTGCTCAGCCGGGCCTGCAGCGAGTGCGGCCCTCTTGGTCGGCGCGCCGGTTCAATGCCTGTGCTATGAGAGGTCGCGTCCGTGTCAGAGCAATCACTCCCTCCAGTCCTTTTTTGTTTTGGTATAACAAAATCTCGTTTTCCATTCACATTTTAGTGGTAGGAGTTGTGCGTGTGTGTTTGTGAGAGAGAGAGAGAGGAGACGGTAGTCGGGGTTGTCTGATCGGTAAACAAATGAATAATATCAGTCTGGGATGGAGACAAAAAGGAGACCGCAACAAATGTTGTGTCTACAAGAGAGATAGAGAGAGTAATTTTAGTGGTATGAGTCATATGTAGAGACATATAGGGTGTGTGAGAGAATCCCATAGAGAGAAAGACAAAGTGAAAGACGAGTGGAGACTGTGTGTTCGGCGGTGAAAAATAAAGCTTAGGTACCGAGTGATACCAGAGAACAGTAGAGACGTGAGAGATAATGAAAACCGTGTAATTTATAATAATAGGGAGAGTGTGACACTTCTCAAGGGAGACGTCGAGAGACCATGTTTGCGAGGATAGGAGCAACATGAAGTGAGCGTGCGGGTGAGCTGGAGAAAAGAGAGTGATAGCTACCTAAAGGAGCATGCATGCGAGAGAGATGGGCGTGAAAGGAGTGAACAAAAAAGGGATTCAAATATTTGAATTCGAGATGATGATACATGTAATCCATACTCGAACCAAAATTGATCTATCAAACATGCATACTCATATGAATTCACACACATCTATGTTATTTAATATGTAGATATTACTGATCCATACATTTTAGTAGAACAAAATTTGGTTATTTTTTTCGAATTCAACCTTAAGATTTCGAGATCGTTGTATTTGTAAATCATATTATACATATAAAGGAGCAGAATTCTTTGTTGTGCTTTTGAAAGTATATATATATATATAAAATGATGTATATAGAATGTAATTCCAATTGAAAATGGATCCTGCCCGGAGAAAAATAGAATACAAACGGGATTCGAATTGAGTTGGCACGGTAAACATGCACTCTGCAAAATTTGAACAAAGCGGGGAAAGTCGCAGTAACCGCCCGAAACCAAAATCCGCGATATGGAAATCACTACTGCCTATCCTTGCCATGCAAAGCCTATATGCTGGATTTCTATAGGTTTCGTTAGGGGTAGGTTTGTAATTTCACCCAAACATGACGTAACCGCCTCTCACCCGGATTCATACACGGTGGGCGCCAAAACACAGTGTGTCCTCGGCCAAAATCGACTCCCTCCCCGATTCATATTCATACACGGTGGGCGCCAAAAACAAATTCTCGTCGGCAAATATTCGGTGTATGCAAGATTACAGTCCTATCCCCAACCGACTAGTGTTGCTGTGATGTAGTAGAAATTTGAAACGGAGGCTAAGTTTGTAAATTTCCTCGCATTTGAGACAAACGCGCCCTGAATACATGGTTCCCCCTTCCTCTCTACCTCCCTTTCCCCATTCGTACTCCGTGGGCGCCAAAACACCCTCTCCACCCCACCCTCCTCCGTCCGCCGCCGTCCGCCACCCCATCCACCGCCGTCCTCCTCCACCATGTCGGAGCTGATACCCCGACACCGCCGTCCATTACAAGAGATCGACCTCTCTCATCCACGGCTTCGGACCGGGATCCTTGCATCCCGTCCTCTCGCTTCATCCCCGCCGTCGTCCACCTTGCCGGCACCGCTCCTACGACCGTCTCGTCCACCGTGCCCCGCCGCCACCGTCTACCCTCCTAGATCTGCTTCCACGCCGCCGACAGCCATTGCTACCGCAGCACCGTCAAATTCTCAGCAGATGCATACACGGCGCCGCACCAGAGGCGGTACTCTTTCGTATCTGCTCAACTTATTTATCACAACAAGAAAATAGATCACCACTGCTTTACTCTGATTTCTTGTCTTGGTTGCGAAGTTGCCTTTGTCCGGTTTGCACCTTCAGATCCGCCATGGCACGCTCAACACCATACTCGCAAATGCTTATGGTTTTCCCCTTTTATATTCCACACTAGTTAAATCACAGTAGACTAAATTTCAAAATTGGGTCAGTCGATTTTTTAGAGCTCGCCGGAGTTCGCCGGTGCGATCGAAGGGGCTCGGGTGGTTGTGGGGCCTCGCCGAACGAAGAAAACTCGACGTGGGTGGGGTTTGGGGTGGGGGTGGGGGTGGGGGTGGCAGAGGAACACATGCGGTGGAGGCCGGTGGTCCGGTCGGCGGCCCGTGCGGTGTTCTGTATGGGAAGAATCAGATACGAGGAAGAAGCAGGGTTAGGAGACGTAGGATCTTCATCCAACCGCCTGAAATGGTCGAGAGACAGCTAGGAGTTGCATTCTTAATGCACTCTGGTTCATCATGTCTGGGCACTTCGCAACCAACATTTTATTATCCAAAATCTGCTTGCTCTTCTTTACCATGTTCCTCTTCCGTTCTTCTTTAATATGTACTCTTTCTGTTCCTAAATACAAGTCTTTGTATAGATTCCACCATGGACTACATATGGAGCAAAATGAGTGAATCTACACTCTAAATTGTACCTGGATACATCTGTATGTGATCCATAGTGGAAATCTCTACCAAGACTTATATTTTGGAATGGAGGGAGTATGATAGTAGTACAATATGTTCCTTGTACTGAAGATGAGCAAGGACATTTGCAGTGTAGAGGTCTATACGGTCGGTTGTGATGGACACTTTGAGCCTCTTTGATTCGTAGGATCTTGTAAACATAGGAATAGGATTTGTAGTGGCCTGCCCAATTGAATCCTATAAGAATAACAAGGAAATGCGGGGAGCTCTGTCGCCTTTGAGAGTTACATTGATATTAACAGTACTGCACCTTCACTTGAAGAGACCTGGTATCCAAAGCCTTTCTAGCCGTACCGATAATACTAGCACATATATTGCAGCAAGTTCCACTTTGCTGATTTTAATCTGATGCTTAAGGTTTTTCCGTTATATCTACACTATGATCTGTGTAGCTGCTTTGTGTCACTCTAGCAGCAGTCCACTCTTAAAGCTAAACACTGCAATGACTTACAAAATTGGCACCAAGGCATTGAGTGCCATTCTGGATGCAATGAAACTCATACGCTCCCCACCTGTTGATTCTTGTTCAGAATATGATCCTAATGACTATTCTAACCTCGAAGAGTCAAAGGCAGATGGCCTGTCCTGTTCACCCATTAAGATGCCTGTTCTAATTTGGCAATGTTTTATTGATTGCGGGTATCTTGCATATGTTGTCTTGCATTTCTTCTACTTTGTTGCACGGCCATCTGCTTAGTTTACTCATCATATATGTCGAGATGCCATGCCCATCCATTATCAATACATATTCCATATGTCATCATACCATGTTTTTCCACTCAAATGCTCATCAGACATCAAAAAGAAAGAGGGTGATTGCCGAACCTGAAGGAGCACCAACAAAGTCCTTGAAAAACGTGGTGGTGCCGGAGAAATCAGACAGCACCCCACTTATATTGGCTGTACAACCAGTAACACAAAACGTAGGACCGACTCCAGCAGACTGTACCCATACTTCACTGGCCACACCACTAGCCCCACCACACAGGACCTGCACTCCAGAAAAAGGTATACCGATTTCATTTTCCATAGCACCAGCTGTACCACAGAAAAATCCCACTCCAGCAAAAAGTACAACAAGTCCACCGGCCGAAGACCTATCCCAACTGCAGAGACGGAAAATTCCTGCAGATTGGAATCCCATTCCATTTATTCCCAGTTTAAAAGACAATGCTTTCAATGTTGTTAGGGACTACATGCATATATTCCCATCATGGGAAGATTATTGTGAAGACAAACACCATTTTCACATCTTCCTGTCCAACTTACGTGTAAGTGCTATTATTCATGGCTATTATTTTCCTGTTTTATGCTGATTGAACACATCAATGATTTACATTACATTGTTGTAACTAGGCGAGGGTCAATCTGGATAGTCATGACGAGCAAAGCTTGCTTGTGCTTTTCAAGGAAGCATTGCAGCAGTATCGGTGTTACCTGAGGAAATCACACTTTGATGGCAAGTCTATAAATGAATTTCTGGTGAAGTCTCCTGTGCTAAATTTAGAATACATTGAATGGAAAAACCTTGTTATGCACTGGTCTCGTTCCCAGGATGAGGTACTGTCTATGAAATCACATGACAATTTGAACTTCTACTTTTCCGCATGTGCCTTACGGATCTTTTTTGTAGGAAATCTACTCGAAGAAGAATTCCGGTTTGACAAGAACGACAAGATATCTCAAATATGCTGCCCGCTGCTTTGCTCTTGTTAGTACCTGTTGTCCTGTATCACTGTAGTTGCATACATACCTGGTTCATTATGTGACAGCAGTATGCATGATAGATTGCTTATCAATTGTTCGCTCCAAATTATCTGATCTGTATGAATGGTTACATTAGTGTAGAATATATCCAATGCCAATTTTTTTTAGCTCTGCATTGCTCTTATAAGTGCATGCTGTCCTTTATCAGTGTACTTATAATGACAGGTAGTTGTTCATGTACCATCACTCTGCAGCTTATTTTCCTTTGCCCTCCATTTACTACACATCAGATCTATATTTACTCTTACCATAAGGTTGGTACTGAAGAAGTTTAGCTGTGCATTGCTCTTGGCTATACCTTTTGCCTGTATCGCTGCACTTATATTTATAGCTACTTGGTTATTTAGCATCACTCTTCATCTTATCTTAAATATTCTCCATTTTTTGTATACTATCACATCTATATTTACTCTTAATAAAATATAGAATAAAGGCAATGCTTTTGAAAAAGATTCTGTGGTAAACTTCTTGAATTGCCCCCCCCATCAGCATGGACAAGGCCTTTGTAGAGTATGTCTTCACCAATAATGTAAGTTTGTCCATCTCAAGCCTTCAAACTTTGTTGTATATATTTGGTTAGGCATGACTGCAACAACTGTTTATTTTTGGTGTTTGCATCAAATTGCTTGTTTAAAGTTTATTATATGTAGTTCATAAACAAAAGTTCGTCCTTTCTCAATTTAAGTTTTCAGTTGTACAACCAAGTTCCTTCTTCATACCATGTAAATTAAACTATACAGAGCAAGTGATTTTCTTTTGCACTGCATGTATGCTTCTGTTCTTCATCTGTAATCCAGTGGTGTGGTGAACCTACCCACTACAGCACAATGTCATATTCTGCAATGTCTTAACTATGAAAAATGTCATATCATTCTACTATTATTTAAACCGTCTCTTTATTTGCCAATCTGAAATGGTATAAATTGACAGCACACTAACCATTGATACTTATGAGTTCTTGATCTGTAATTCAGTGGTGTCGTGAAGCTGCCAACTCCTTCACAATGTCATTTCCTGCCATGTCTTGACCTGAACAATACCATATTGTGTTAATGCAAATTTAAACTGTGTCACTTTATTCGTCAGTAAGAAATGTGATGAATTGTCAGCACTGATACTTTTATGTGCAAAACCTGTCATCTGTCTGCTTGTTTATCTTTCAGAGTGAGGAAGATATAAGTGTTGAACAAGCACAGTCTCATCATCTTGCTCAGCTGCTTGCGCTACAGCTCCCCAGTAGGGCTAACCTTTCTTGAACTCTATTGAAGTGCTGTCGGTTTTGTATATTATTTTATCGGCGTGTTTATTTGCACTGGTGGCGATTTTTGATGCCCAGTGTATGTAATCTCCTGTCTGCTTGTGCTTTATTATCATAGTGGCGAACTTTGATGCCCAGTGGATGCAATATGCCGTAATTTCTTTATTGTATAGTATAGGTTTTTTCTTATTCACGATGCTGCAGTTATTTTACTGTATATATATCCTGTCTTCGCAGTAAACCGGCCAAAGCGTAAAATTACGGTACATAATCGGGCTGTCATGCAATCACGATGTAGGTTGGGCCTGAAACGTGCTGATCAGCTCACGGGCCGGCAGCAGCCCAAAATGAACCCCGACCCATGATTGTGCGAATCAAATCACGGGCTTTTAACAGGCCGAAAAATTGTCTCGGTCCTTGTTTGGCCCAATCAGATATCGTCTGTGAGCAGGCCGGATGCAAACCGGGCCATAGTTAGGCCCAACTATATGGCGGGCTTTTAACATGCTGAAATTAATATAGGGTCAAAAAGTTAAACGGGCCCTTAACAGGCCAAAACTAATATCAGGCCGAATTACTAAGTGGGCCTTTAGCAAGTGGGCCCAAAAGCATAGTGTCCAGTTGACGGGCCGAATCTGATATGGGCCATAATTAGGCCCAAAACCTCTTAAAGGGCCGGACCTGATCTGGGCCGTAATTTGGCCCAGAACGTGGTAGGCTTTTAACGGGCCGGATCTCATATGGGCCACTATTAGGCCCGGAGCGTGGCAGTCCATTAATAGACCGTATCAAATATGGGCCGTCATTTGGCCCAAAACATGGCAGCTAGTTAACGGGTCGGCCTACTAGGGTCCTCAAAATCTTGTGGGCCTACAGTTGGGCCGGCCCATTAATGTCGGCGAAATCTCGTGGGCCTTTAGCTGAGCCGACCCATTATGATCCGCAAGAATTTTGTGGGCCTTTACCTGGGCCGGCCTATTATGGCACACAAAAATCTTGTGGGCCTATACCTGGGCCGGCCCATTATGGCCCACAAAATCTTGTGGGCCTTTAGCTGGGCCAACCCATTATGGTCCGTAAAATCTCGTGGGCCTTTAGCTGGGCCGGCCCATTATGGTCCGCAAAATCTTGTGGGCTTTTAGTTGGGTCGGCCCATTTAAACTTGTTGGGCCGTGTCACGTGTCGACGTATCATAGGCGCCTTCTGTCTAGTGAGTGGATGACATCTGTCCCGATGATGAGCCGACACATGTTTCCTCTAGCCAATGATGATTTTACACGTGGAAAATCCCCATTGGTCGGAGCTGTTAACGGGTTATCGGATCCAAAACCCGACCCGATAGCTTAACGGCGTTCCATTACGGTGGATGCCATGTGGCGATCACCCTTGACGAAAGCACTTCTGTGACGCGCGATTTATCGTCATGGAAGTGGACACTTCCGTGATGATAATTTTGGTAATGTCATGGAACACTTCTACGACAGCACAGGTATGACTATCTTGATTCTGTTATAAATTTGTCATGGATGTACATGCATGACAAAAAAGCGACCTACTGTGACAAACACGTATCATCACGGAAGTGTATTTTTTTGTAGTGAAACCTATCCAACAACACCTACAAAGTATTTCTAGTTTCATACTTGTTCTAGGTAAAGCGAATGTCAAGTGTGCGTAGAGTTGTATCGATGGTCGATAGAACTTGAGGGAATATTTGTTCTGCCTTTAGCTCCTCGTTGGGTTCGACACTCTTACTTATCGAAAACTGTTCAGATCGCCTATACTTGTGGGTTATCACGTAGCACCGCGACACGTGGTCCACTTCACTGTCCACGCGCGTCGACTTCTATATGGCATGCGTCACGTCGCCTTCCTAGGCGCATGAACGCCCCCGTCCGCATTGGTCTTCATCACGTTGTCGGGTTCTTCCTCGCCTACTTCGAGCATCGCCACTGTGCTTCTAACCTAGCCGTCGTTGCCGCCTCCTCAAGCTGCAGTCGCTGCTCCTCTTCCCAGACACCACTACGCCCATAACTAACATGACGCCTCCTTGTACCCGTGGCTCCACAGTGACTACCTCGACACCGGCCACCCCGACTCGAAATCGACCATGACGTCCTTCGCACGGCTATCTTGACCACGACTACACCATCTTACTCTCTCGGCTACATCGACATCGGCACGAAGGGCTACCTTGCTTGAGCAACCTTATCGGTTTCCACTCCAATTACAACTTCCACGCTGCATCGACCGTTATGAATGTGGGGGATGTCCGTCGGCTTATCTTCAGATTCTTCTCAAGTCTCACCGCCTGCATCGCTGCCGTTGTGATTGCGGGGGATGTTGAGTATCGTGATTAGTTAGGAAAGTAAGGATAGCGTAGGATTTATTCTACCTTGTCTTGTACTTCAAGTGAATCGTGTACTCCTATATATATGCCCACGAGGCTCAAGCAATGCATCATCCATTACATCAATCCATTTCAATTCCTTCTTACAGCTTCCTCACAAGTCCACACTGTCACCTTCACGTAGTTATATTATTTTCTTAACCCCGAATTGTAGGAATTACTTCCCATGGAATTTTTACAAAATTTATGTAAAAAGTATGTACATGAAACAAGAAGGAAAAAAAGGAAACTATCTATGAATCTATCTTACTATCTATACAAAAAATAACCACAAATGGAGCAAAAGAGCAACACCCAAACTAGGTGTTTGGATGTAGAAAAGCACTTAGCTCCTCCTTCAATAGAAGACTGTTTATCTGAGGCCTTCTTTGATTCATAGGATATGAATTTTGTAGAAATAGGAAAATCATAGGAAGTGAGATGACATGCATGTCAATTCCTATAGAGAAAGAGATGCCATTTGGTGCATAGGATAGGATTTTTTCCATTGAGTCTAGGCTAATATTTTTTTCCCTCCAAAACGTGAAGGATTGATTCCTATCCTACATAGAAATAGGAATCCGTTCCTACAAACCAAAGGGCTTCAAAGGAATTTTTCCTTTGCAAATCATATCCTATAGAATTTCTACAAAAATCCTACAAACCAAAGGAGGCCTGAAAGTCTGCACCCATTGTGGAAGAGCGTGGTAGGATTTCCTCTTAGCCCTGAACAGCAGCTAGTGGAGCTCATCTTTGAGCTTTCTTCTTGAGGCATATAAGCTAGGAGTGATATGCTGAAAAATATAATCATTCCCTGTTGTCCAGATGGCCTAGGCGGCCAGGATAATGATGTCCATGGCAAAAGGCATGTGCAACTGCTCTCTCAGGCTTGCTATTTGTTCTTGGATACTGCATGTAGTTATATTATACGACCCAGCATTATTACTTTCCTACTACTATACGGATTCCGTACAGTCATTGTTGATATTGTGTTTTGCTAAATATGATACTATTACCGGCGATGCTGAGACGGCAAGTGTGAAGGAATTCTATGCAGTCACTTTCCACACATCTTTGCTATTCCCTCCAGTTGGGTGTGGACGAGCTTAGGCCACTTATGTGACACTTTTACCTATGCAGAGGACAGACATGAAAAAGTAAAGGAGTAGCAGGGTGTTACAGAATTGTCCATCGACAATTGGCTATAATACCAGAACGATAATCATGCATTGCAGTTCTATATGTGGGTGAGGCCTACGCTAAGCTTTCGCAAAATCCATTGTTCACATATTAATGATTGAAAGCTTAGCAAGTAGGCACAACTACTAAGATTTTAAATCCAACTATAGCATTAAAATCCAGGGATAATTGGTTTTATGCCCCTTGCTGGGTCACACTTGGCAGATCTACCCTTATTTTTCAAAAACACTCGTTCCCACCCAAACCACTTTGCTCGTCTTATGCTTTTGCCTTTTGACCGTTTGATCATCATTTTGAAAACTTCATAACAAATTCATACTAAGTCCAAAAAAGCGCGAATAAGATACCAAAATGTTCGGAGAAACATCACATACATGTGCATGTCATTTGCATTCATGACAAAAGTGTTGGAAAGTCCTTATCTCAGTTTGAGCTCATAGGATCTTAGCATGAACAGTAAAATATGGAGAGAAAATAATAAAAAACATTCAAAAAAAATCTATAAATAATTGGTGGCAAACAATGACCAATGTTTTGAGTGCTTTTCTTGTTTCATAAGGGAATGTCATTCGTGGAAGTCATGGCAAAAAAAGAGAGCAAAAGCAATGCTCCAAAACCAAATTATTTTGGATTGTTAATTTTTTTTTGCCACGACTTTCACGAATGTTAGTCCCTGATGAAACTTGGCAAGCACAAAATATTGATCAATGTTTGGCACCATTTTTTTAGAATTTGTTTTTAATTTTTCTAGATTTTACTGTTCATGCTGAGATCATATGAGCTCAAACTGAGATGGGGACTTTCCAACACTTTAGTCATGAATGCCAATACATGCACGTATAGGTGATGTTTTTCGGAACATTATGATATCTTATTCACATTTTTCCGAGTTAGTATGAATTTGTTATGAATTTTTTAAAGTGACGGTCAAACGCATAAGACGAGCAAAGTGGTTTGGGCGAGAATGAGTGTTTACGGAAACTAGAAATATATCTGTCAAGTGTGAACCAACTAGAGGCATAAAATCTATTATCCCTAAAACCTATGGGCCCTCTGTATCCTATGTGCATCAACTTCTATACTCAGGTACGGTAATATTTGTCACTCCGGCCACCCTATGCACAGGTATCTTCAACAAACCCTAAAGTATGATCCACACACGACATGCTTATATGTTGGGAATAGAAGAACACCACCATGCTATAACATACAATTCATATCAGTCACAACAAATTACCAAGGCCATATGACGAAATAAAACTACTCACACATAACGGTAATGCAAAAAAAAAAATCATCGAGAAATAATTTATAGCATTGAATACCATGTTCAAGTAGGGGATATATATGAAGGAAAAGACAATGGAAATGGTAGTGAAGTCAGTGGAGGTGATGGAGACGATGGATGTGATGACAGTTCCCTGACAACACTCCAGCGCCACCGGAAGAGAGCCCTCCTCCTCCTCCTCCTCTGCATGGTGCACTTTTACCTCCACTGGAAGATTCAATCTCGAAGGGGGGGCTTTCGCCCTCTGATGGCCATGAACACCAAGAATCAGTAGGGGACCTCACCCTCACACAAGTGCATTGGCAACAAAGCGGCGCACAGATTCTAGCACCCAACCTTGTTGGCCTCGCCGAGCGAGCGCCAACCATATTTTTATTTGATTTTTCTGGTTTCAAGCAATATACAGAAACACTAGAAACACAACAATTGACCTTGGCACTGGATTAATACATTACTCCAATAAAATTTGTTAAAGATATGCCATAACCATATGTAAATGAAGTGATTATAGCATGAATATTGTAAATTGTAGATACATTGAAAACGTATCAGTCTCCCAAGGGCAACTTCAGGTAGGCGATGAGAGCAAACAATCATCTACTAAATTAAATTGTCAAAAAAGATCATCTCTGAATCCAAATGACAGAAAAGACTAGCTGCACCGTGGCGCCAGCCCTTGTAACAGGAATATGGATGAGGCCAGCCCTTGTAACAGGAATATGGATGAGGCTATCACGGTGCCCCTGGTCTTTTCTATCATTTGGATGCAGGGGTGGTTTTTTCTGGCAATTCGATTCGGGGTCCTTTTGGACAAAGATTTGCTGTCCAAAGGATGCAAGTGTGCAGTACTTTCTCTTCTCCAATGTTGCATTTTTCTTCTTCTCGTAAATATAAAATTATGCCAGCTTTATTGATTACGTGGTCACGGTCTAATATTTGATATCCTTGCGATTCATTCCTGTCGTACAAATATTTGGTGTCCTTCCGCGAGGGCAAAATCGGCGGTTGTGTACTTGTGCGCATGCATCAGTTGTGCGCTGGAACAGGCGGCGCCAGCCTAGATGCGTGTTGTTCCTCCTCGCCGTGGAAAGACGGTGCTGGCGGCCACTGCCATGACGGCTTCGGCGGCGGGTAGAAGTAGAACGGGAACGGAGGCCACTGCTTTCCTGGCTCCGGTTGTGGCCATGCCGGGAACGGCGGCCACTGCTTTCCTGGTTCTGGCTGCGGCCATGCCGGGAACGGCGGCCACTGCTCTCCCGGTCCTGGCTCCGGCCATGCAGGAAGCGGGGGCCACTGCTTTCCTGGTTCTGGCTGCGGCCATGCCGGCAGCGGGGGCCACTGGTCGCCTGGTTCTGGTTGCGGCCATGCAGGAAGTGGCGGTGGGTGGAACGGGAACGGAGACAGAGGCGGCCGGTCGTCGCCCGGACGCGTCCACGCGGGGAGCGGCGGCGGGTGGAACGGCGGCCACTGGTCGTTGCCCGGTGGCGGCTGCGGCCACGGGAACGGCCACGCCGGCGGGTTCTGGTCGTGCGGGCCCTCCGGAACAGGTACCTCCGGGGGCTGGCCGCCGTCCGGATCAGGCGCCGGCGGCGAAGGGTCGGCCGGGGGAGCGTGTTTGCCAGGCCCGTGGTGCTTGGGCGGCGCCTTGGCATGGCGCTTTTTCTTCTCAGTCTGAATGGCACCGTCGTCGCGGATGCCGAGCTCCGGCGGTTTATCGGCATTCGCGGTTGGAGGGTCGAGCTTGGCGCGCGCGGCTCGGCCACCTTCCAGCTGTGCGTCGGCTCCATGGGTGGTGACCGAGGGCAGCGACCTCGAGGAGGCGAGGCTGCACGCCGAGAGCAAGACCACGGCGAAGGCCAGGAGGTATGCCATCTTCATGGCAGCTCTTACACGCATCGAGGATGCTCTTCTTGATGCTGCCACCTTGTTAGCTAGCTAGGCGCGCGCCCGCTTGATGACAACCTATGGTGCAACTTAGGAGCTTGCATAGCGCACCGTGTAGCTAGCTATACACGCATGTATGTTTATATACGGGCTGCGAGTGATCGATCGATTTGGGGTGAGAACTCGCATGCGTAATGTAGCCATTTAGATTTGAACATTTGTCACCATGGTGGGTGTGAGAAGGAAGTTTTACTATCTCAATCTTGTAGCTAGTGGCCTTGTTATCTTTGGCTCGTTGAATTTAGAGAGCACGTCGGTAACTAATGGGTTGTTGGTGCCCATGAAGGTGACATGCATTTGCAAAGGATTTTAGGCAGGAGTCATCTTTTTGCACTGCTGAGGGTGGATCTCCAAATCTCTCTTTTAAAAGTCTTGTGTTGTGCATGCGCATGGTGGCAAATAATCAAATCCATCATCGAACTTCATTATCGAAAAAGGATTTCGCCCCGTTTTATAAATAAAGCAACGATCATTAACATGGCAGTGCAAACTCACACCACCACACACGCACACACCCAAAGCATGATACATAGGCGCTGAGCGCAACAACACCACCCCTAGCTACGAAGATATGAAGCCGCATACGGCGAACCGTGGACTCAAAGACGACGCCTTCAGAAAGGATACGACATCAGAATGCCGCCACCGCCCGACCCGAGGGTCAGAGTATCCCCATCGAACTTCATTAAGTGTGCTAGCATATGTATGTGATGATATGTCCTTGTGGGCCAAACATTGGCAGCAAGACATTCCCCAGATGAGCAAATGCTTACGGCATTTTGGCGTGCAGAAAGGTAACAGGAGGATTAACCCATTTTTCACACGCGTGATTATCCTGCACCAGAGCAATACAAAGTGGGTGGATAAGTTAAATTTGGCGTAGTGGGGCTGGTAAAACAGATATTTTTAAAACTAGTCCATCCATTTCAAAATAAGTGTCGTGATTTAGTCCAAACTAGTAGTAGTGCTTTTGTTTTTTGGTTAATAAGATGGCCGTATGCATCACTCTGATGCAGAGACCGGGGAGCCCCCCTTTTTGAAAAAAAAGAAAAAAAATAGTAGTACTCTTTATTCTTAGGCCTTATTTACAAAGCATTCTCATCAAAATTACGTGAGAATATGACTACCACAAAAAAGCAATAAAGTTGACGCGTCATCACCGACGAGTCAACGGAACGTGAACCAATCACCAAATGGAGGGTTAACAGGGAGCACACCCTCACCAAGACTATATTTTGATGTCAACTTTCTTTTCATACACATTTTACATTTTACGTATACATCAGGAATATTTTTATTCACACGTTTAACATTATTTAAATACATTTTTTTAAAACTTATATATTTTTATCTCGACTTTTTCCAGATACATTATAAATATTTTTGTACACATCAGAAATGATTTTTATATATACGTTTAATTTTTTTCAAATACAATATTGACATTTTCAAACATATGTTTTTTATGTCTATTTTTTCATACACATTGTACATTTTTATATTTGTCAGGAACATTTTTTATATCGACATTTAAATTTTTTAAATAAATGAATAACATTTTTTCACATATATGTTTTGATGTCTTTTTTATACATACAAATTATACAATTCTCGGATACATTAGAACCATTTCTATACATGTTTAACATATTTCAAATCTGCGATGAATATTTTTCAAATTTGTATTTAAAGTGATTTTTATGATTGACATCTTTAGAAAATTTCTGAATATAAGTAAATATAAAGAATACAGCAAAGAAAAAGTAATAAAATTCAAAAAATAACGGATGAAAAGAAGAGCGTGAAGGCCTGTGTTTGCTAGCCTATGCGGGCTTCCGGCCCATTATCTCCCAACAGGTTCCCATAGGTTTACTGGGCTGGATTTTCAGTGGATTTTTTCCACTTAGTTTCTGTTTTTCTTCTTCTTCTTCTTCTTGCTGTTTTTATTTTTTTATAAAAAAATTATTAAGTTTTTATCAGTTTAAAGAAGAAACATGAATAATTTTTTAATTAGTGAAACTTTGCCTAAATTCATGAATGTTTTTCAAATTTGCGACCTTTATTATAATTTATGAACTTGTCCTAATTTTGCAAAAAAATAAATTCACAAACATTTTCATTTGCGCGAACATTTTCAAATTCCTGAATTTTTTTATCTTCATTATTTTTCCTAATTTGTGAACCTTTTCATTGTTGTGATCTTTTTTCAAAATTATGAACTTTTCTCGAAAGTCAGTGGTCAATTGTTCATGGGGAGCGGTCAAATATTTGGTGGTTAAATGGTCTCATGGGCCGTGGCTCATATAGCATGCGTGTGAGCGCCACCAGTCTAGGGGGCACTACAAGCCCTAATTAGGAGCTCTCCCAACAAAACTCCTCTGTAGTATCGTCGTGGGCTGTGGAGGACCATCGCTCATGACTATCTCTGGCAGTATAATTTCAGCAAAAAGAATTCACTCACCCGCACTTATATGGCCCATCAGTGTCAGCAATATAGGATAAAGGGTCCCTCGTGCCTGCTAAGTGTCTGATATAGCACCAAAAGACACGAGGAAATGGTACTCAGGATTCCGCGAGCACGAAGGCTTCAATCTTAGACGTCGACAATTCAAGGAGCTTGGGGAGGTGATCAGGGTCTATCCCCGAACATTCATATTCCCCGAGCACCAACTACAATTCGGCGGGCCATCCAGAAAGTTCACCAGTTATGAGGTGGTAGAACCAGGTTTGAGCGGCTCACTTAGAGTTTTATTTGGCCGACCGACATAATTAATGTAGGCATGCACGCTTGTGATGGTCTACGCTTCGTAGATACTGATCATGATTCTAGAGTATGGCGGCTCGTCTCATCCCAAGATGGTAGGCACTCACGAGAAATGTGACAGGCGCCCTATCTCTTTGACTTTTGATGACCTGCAAGTGCACATGGTTTAGTTGAAGTTTTTTCGAAGTAAGAGTATGAAAGGATCGGTATGGTCGACTAGATGGGGGGGGGGTGATTAGGTGACTAACAAAATTTAATCCTCTTTTACAAATTTAGGCTCAACACTAATGTAGGTTGTCTAGATATGCAACTAGATGCACAACCTATATGACAACCAACACGAGACCAAGTGCAAGCATGAGTAACCACATGAAATAAACTTGCACAAAGTAAAGGACCAAAATAACCGCAAGTGAAGTCGATGGAGACGAGGATGTGTTTCCGAAGTTCCCTCCTTTGGGGGAGGCATGTCTCTGTTGGAGGGTGTGGACGCACAATGCTCCCCAAAGGGTCCCAAGGACTCATCCTATTTTCCTCACACCCTCGCACAATTCAAGATGTCGTGAATCCACTAGATGTGCCCTTGAAGTCGACAACCTGGTCCTTTACAAACAAGGTTGGGGGGCTCTTCCCACAACTTAATTGGGGGCTCCCAACCCCACCACGAAGCTTCAACATAATGGAATGTGGCTCCGAGATGACCTCTTCCGTCTAGAGTGCCCAAACACCTAAGAGTAACAAGATCCAGAAGTGAAAGCATGAGGAATTAAATTTCCTTTGGTGGAAGTGTAGAACCAGGTCTCCTTTCTCAATCATTAGAAAATCAACAAGTTTGGTTAGCTAGATAAGTAGGTCGGGCAAGAACGAGCTTAGGAAGCAATGAAGGAGAGAGAGAGGGAAGAGGTATGTGAGAGGTGGAAGAACCACCTCCTTTTATAGTGGTGCCCTAAATCCAACCGTTATGCGCAAAAATGCACAAGGGCGGTACAACCACTTTAGGGCAGCGGTACAACCACCCTATGCATGATTGAGCATTCGTAGAGCCGAAGTGGTACACCCGCAGGGCGTCCCGGTTGTACCGTTTTATAGATATAAACGGAAACAATCGGTTGACAACCGCCCGGGGCCCCACCCAAAACTCGAGTGCAATGACCCTACTCGTGGTTGTTGGGGCTGTACCTGGTACAATCGTCCAAAAACGCCATCCGGAGATTGCTAAGTCCCGGGCGGTACAACCGCCGTGGACCATGATCATACCAGTAACGAAATAACTACAGGAACAACCGGGCAGCAACCATCGGGTAATGCATGCCCTACATGAGAGGAGTCACCCTAATCGCGGTGGTTGGGCTGGTGCAATGTTCGGTTGAATTGCCCACAATAAGGACGGTACAACCACTCCTGGCACGCGGTAAAACCGCCGGGGCAGTAGCAGCGAGGCCACTCCACAGAGGGAGCAGTACAACCACTCTGGGTAATTTTTTCTGCATTGGTGATACGTCTTCAACGTATCTATAATTTATGAAGTATTCATGCCATGTTTACAAAAGAATTATATGGTTTTGGTATGATTTGATTAGAACTAACCCGGACTGACGCCATTTTCAACAGAACTGCCGTGGTGTCGTTTTTTGTGCAGAAATAAAAGTTCTCAGAATGAGCTGAAAATTTACGGTATTTTTTTGTGAACCAAAATAGACCCGCGAAACTTCGTGGGAGGACCAGAAGACCCACGAGGGCACGGCAAGCTCGCTAGGTGCGCCCTACCTCCCAGGGTGCTTGGAGCGAGCTTGACGCTTCCTCGTGGCCCCCCTTGACGTGAAACCTACACCAAAAATTCCTATAAATACCCAAACCCCCAGAAAGAACCATAGATGAGAAGTTCCGCCGCCGCAAGCCTCTGTATCCACAAAAAGTCAGTCGAGACCCCGTTCTGGCACAGTGCCGGAGGGGGAAATCATCACCGAAGGCCATCTTCATCATCTCGGCGGCCACCATGCTGAGGAGGGAGTAGTTCACCCTTGGGGCTAAGGGTATCTACCAGTAGCTATGTGTTTGATCTCTCGCTCTCGTGTTCTTGATTTGGCACGATCTTGATGTACCGCGAGCTTTGTTAATATATTGGGATCTTATGGTGTTCTTCCCTCTCTACCGTCTTGTGATGAATTGGATCTTTTCCCTTGAGGTTTTGTTATGTCGGATTGGATCTTTTGGATGTGAGAGCACTTGATGTATGTCTTGCGATGGGATATCTGATAGCGGCTTGAAGCTATGTCGGAATTTCCCCAAAGAGGAAGGGATGATGCAACACATCAACGGTAGGTATTTACCTTAGTGATGAAACCAAGGTTATCAAACCAGTAGGAGAACCAAGCAACGCTACGTAAACAACACCTGCACACAAATAACAAATACTCGCAACCCGACGTGTAGAAGGAGTTGTCAATCCCTTTCGGGTAATGGTGCCACAAATTGGCAAACAGACGTGAATAAATTGTAGTAGATTGATAGATCGAACGCCAAATAAAATAAATAAGAATAAATTGCAGCAAAATATTTTTGTATTTTTGGGTTTAATAGAACTGAAAATAAAAGGCAAATCAAATAGATCACAAAGGCAAATAATATGAGAAGGATACCCGGTGGCCGTAGGTTTCACTAGTGGCTTCTCTCGAAAAAAATAGCAAACAGTGGGTAAATGAATTACTGTTGGGCAATTGATAGAACTTCAAATAATCATGACGATATCCAGGCAATGATCATTACATAGGCATGACGTCCAAGATTAGTAGACCAACTCCTGCCTGCATCTACTACTACTACTCCACACATCGACCGCTATCCAGCATGCATCTAGTGTATTAAGTTCATGGAGAAACGGAGTAATGCAATAAGAACGATGACATGATGTAGATAAGATCTATTTATGTAGAAATAGACCCCATTATTTTATCCTTAGTAGCAACGATACATACGTGTCGGTTCGCCTTCTGTCACTGGGATCAAGCACTGTAAGATCGAACCCACTACAAAGCACCTCTTCCCATTGCAAGATAAATAGATCAAGTTGGCCAAACAAAACCCAAATACCAGAGAATAAATACGAGGCTATAAGCAATCATGCATATAAGAGATCAAAGAAACTCAAATAACTTTCATGGATAAAAAGAGATAGACCTTATCATAAACTCAAAGTTCATTGGATCCCAACAAACACACCACAAAAGAATTACATCATATGGATCTCCAAGAGACCATTATATTGAGAATCAAATGAGAGAGAGAGGAGTCCATCTAGCTACTAACTACAGACCCGAAGGTCTACAAAGAACTACTCACGCATCATCGGAGAGGCACCAATGAAAGTTGTGAACCCCTCCGTGATGGTGTCTAGATTGGATCTGGTGGTTCTGGACTCTGCGGCGGCTGGAATTGATTTTCGTCGACTCCCCTAGGGTTTCTGGAATATTGGGGTATTTATAGAGCAAAGAGGCGGTGTGGGGGGCCACTGAGGTGGGCACAACCCACCTGGGCGCGCCTGTTGTGCCCCCTCGGGGAACCACACAGGTGCTTCTTCAGCCCATTGGTTGTCTTCTGGTCCAAAAAAATCCACAAAAAGTTTTGCTGCGTTTGGACTCCGTTTGGTATTGATTATCCGCGATGTAAAAAACATGCAAAAAATAGCAACTGGCGCTTGGCACTATGTCAATAGGTTAGTACCAAAAATGATATAAAATAACTATAAAATGATTATAAAACATCCAAGATTGATAATATAATAGCATGGAACAATAAAAAATTATAGATACGTTGGAGACGTATCAGCATCCCCAAGATTAATTCATGCTCGTCCTCGAGTAGGTAAATGATAAAAACAGAATTTTTGATGTGGAATGTTGCCTAACATGTCATATCATATTCTTTTCTTCATAGCATGGACATCTGGACTTTTATATTGTTCAAAGCAATAGTCTATTTTTGACATTGTCGGTGTTCTGGGAACGGGGGTCCCCAGACTTGCCTGCCTGCGGCCTGCGGCGTGGCTCAAAGGGGGGCCCCAGCACGGCCCGTCTTCACCAACACAAACCCAAGACCCTCGCGAGGGGCCAAGCCTCGCGAGGCGGATGACGCGAAGCTTCCTCAGGCACGGCCTCGTCAGGCTGGCTCACGAGGAGGCGGAGAGATCAAGGCGGAGTACCTCACGAGGTGCCCATGACGCAAGCCGTGACGACTCAGGGCGCCAGGCGGGTGCCAACCCGCGCAGCATCCTCCTTTCCTCTTTGGTGCAAAGGGGGCAAGCGCAGCCGCGGAGTACCGAGGCATCAGGCAAAGGTTGCCATTTCGGTGCAACGAGACCAAGACTAGGAGGACTACGAGACAGAGGTCACCGTGGAGCCCAAGACGGCGTCATCACCAGAGCTTTGCGCAGGCGAAGACTACTTTTGTCAGGATAGCTGATACTTGCTATCCCCCTTCAAATTACCCCGCCATTGTTGGCTCCCTTCCCGCTCAATATTTGGGAAGAGGACCAGGACCTCTATAAATAGGACCAGCCACCCACACAGCAAAGGGGGGTTCCGTTCCGGTTCGGTCAGAGAGAGAGAGAGAGAGAAAGGTGGCTGAACTCCTCCCAGCAGTTCATCGCCTCAGCCAAGAACAGACCCTCGCGAGGCTGTTCTTCCTTGTATTGTTCATCATCATCAGCCCAAGAGGCAATCCACACACCACACACTGGAGTAGGGTATTACACCACAACGGTGGCCCGAACCAGTATAAACCCTGTGTCTCTTGTGTTGTTCTTTCCTTAGTTTAGATCCTAGCACGGCGGAGGGGTGCAGGAAGGTAGGAGGCGAAATCTCCACGCGCACCCCAGTGTTCGGACCTCAAGGGTCTGCCGGAACCCGAAATCCGACATTTGGCGCGCCAGGTAGGGGTGCGCCGGAATTCATCTTCCACCGCCCCGTTCTCCTCCGACCGTCACGCCCATGTCTGACGCTCGTCGGGCCCGCGCCGAGCACCGGGCCGCACTTGCTTCCCGCGTCGCCTAGACGGCCCTTGTCGGCGGGCATCCACGCCGTTCCCCGTCACCTGCCGTCAACGCCGCCACCGGCCCGGCGGGGGACGAGCGGCAAGCATCGTCCCAGCATCCGTCCGTGCAGCAAGACAGCCGCACCGCAACTCCCTCGCTCGCCCCAGCTGGATCTTCGTCCCGCGCGCTCCGCGCGCCCATGGAGGCTCGGGCTGCACTCATCGCGGCAAACGAGCTCCTGCGCCACCGTCCCGTCGACGACGTCTACGAGGAATGGCTCGACCGCGTCGCCGAGCTCGTCCGCGCTGCAGGAGGCTCTTCCACGCCGTCCGTTCCGCTGCACCGCACCCCGCCCCGCTTGGGCGAAGAGGCTCCGGCGGCGCCCCGGTCGCCTCCTCCTCAAGAAGACGCCATGGCTCCAAGGCGCATGGCCCCTGGGCAGAACCCGCTCCGTCAGGTGCCAGCGCAGCAAGAACAGAGCTGCCAAGAAGTCCCTCGCCCGCCAGAAGCTGCCCGGGCGCTCCTTGCTCCAGCACGTCGCGACCATCCCCCTGCTCCCGCTCGTGGGGGCATGCAAGACCAGGCTCTCTGTCACCTAAGGCCTCCCGTGGCCACAGCAGGCTGCCGCGCCTACACCCCCGAACTACGCAGCGTCGCGTGGCCCGGCAAGTTCAAGCCAGACCTGCCTCCTCGCTACGACGGTACGGCCGACCCTGCGGAGTTCCTCCAGCTCTATGAACTGGGCATCGAAGCTGCCAACGGAGACGAGAAGGTCATGGCGAACTGGTTTCCCATGGTGCTCAAGGACGGGGCCCGCACCTGGCTCCTGAACCTGGCTCTAGGCACAATCTCCTCCTGGGAAGAGATGCGCACCCGCTTCATCGCCAACTTCCAAGGTACTCGCGACCGGCCACCCGCCGTGAGCGACATGCGCCGCATCAAGAAACAACCCGGGGAAACCCTGCAGAAGTACATACAGCGCTTCAACAACGCACGCCTCAAGATCCCCAAGGTGACTGAGGAGGCCATCATCTCAGCTTTCTCCGATGGTGTGCGTGACGTCAAGATGAAGGAGGAGCTGGCGATGCATGAAGACCTGTGCACTTCCTTGGAGCTGTTCAACTTGGCAAACAAGTGCGCCAGGGCTGACGAGGGGCGTCTCTCCCTCCTCGAGCTGCCTGCCGCAGACCCAGAAGAGAAGAAGCTCAAGGCCAAGGATGTGAAGCGCAAGGGGGCTGCAGTGCTTGCGGCAGAACCAGACACCAAGCGGGGTAGAGATCAGCCCGAACCTCCCAAGGGCAGCCGGTACTGCGTGTACCACGACCTCCACACCCACAACACCAACGAACGCCAAGAACTCCGAGCCGTGCGTGAAGGAAGGATCGGCCGTCGCCCCGACCGCGGTGAACGGGGCTATGGTGGGGAGGAGGAAGAAACGCAGGATGCTGGGAAGACCGTGGGCCGCGCCAAGGGTGGCGCGACCAACCTCGCGAGGATCGCTGGCAAGACCCGCCTCACGAGAGAGGATGGAGGGATCAGCCTCGCGAGGGAGACTGGAGGGATCAGCCTCGCGAGGATCGCCCACTAGGCAACGCAGGCCTCCCACCGCTGCCGCCGCAGCCAAGGAGAAACGAGGACCGCCATTAGGGCGAGGAGGCTGGGGGCTTCCAGGAGCCGCGCGCGATCGCCTGCATCCTGGGCGGAGCTCAAGCCCCAGCCTCTCAACGCATCTTCAAGCAGTTCGCCCGTGAAGTGAACGCAGTACTCTCCAGACTCGAAGCCGCACGCCCTCTCAGGTGGTTGGCGTGCGCCATCACGTTCAGCTCAGAAGATCAGCTCAAGTGTGCGGCAACAAGCGGAGTCCTCCCGATGCTATGTTCCCCAATCATCAGCAACGTGGTGGTCACCAAGACCCTCATCGATGGCGGGGCAGGGCTCAACGTCCTGTCCATGGAGACGTTCAACAACCTCCAAGTGCCCTACAGCCAGCTTCAGCCAACCAAGCCCTTCTCCGGCATCACTGACGGCTCCACGGTCCCGATTGGGCAGGTCCGCCTCCCTGTCACCTTCGGGGCACGCGACAACTACCGCACCGAGCTCATCTACTTCGACGTCGCTCACATTCGCCTGCCATACAACGCCATCCTTGGGTACCCAGCGCTGGCTGAGTTCATGGCCGTAACTCACCACGGCTACAACGTCCTCAAGATGCCAGGAAGCGGCGGAGTCATCATGGTGCCCTGTGAAGAAAAGGACGCGGTGTGTTCCCTGGAACGAGCCTTTCAGGCCGCATCACTGGAAGACCCGGATCGCGGAAGCAGGAGGCTTCCCGAGGCCACCCCCAAGAAGAAGAAGACATCGTCCGGCTCGACCACTCAGGAGGCAGGCCCCTCTGGGCCCGTGCCTGCCCAGGGGGAGCCTCCTTCCATCGCATAGGAAAGCGTGCCCGGCGCCCTCCTCAGGCAGGGCTCGGGGGCTCTCCCCTGGAGAGCCACTGACCTAGCCAGGGTCACGAGGGAGGCGCTTGGGCACCACATGGAGGCATGTTTTGAAGCACGTTTCCCTCAAGAAGGAGCAAGGCAAGCAGATCCAGACCCACAGGAGTTTGTCAGCAAGGCCATTCAAGAGCTACAGGAGTCAAGAGTCATGAGAGGCGCCCGCCGCCTACCAGCAGTGGCCCCCCATCCAGGCGAGGATGGTGGGCTGCGCGTCTGCATCGACATACCAGGGCTCAACCGAGTCGTCCCTCTGGAGCGCCTCTGGCCCTCGCGAGTGGGGCGCTACGGAGGTCCACCCCACAGCTACGTTCGCATGCCTTACGGCTTGCCGAACGCGGCTGACGCGTACCAGCGCCTCATGAGGGGCATCACGGAGGCACGAGAGGCCAGGCGTTCCGCAGCCCTGGCAGAGATGGAGATGGCCCGCAAGGAGCCGCCAGCGCCTCCGGAGCCTCCCGAGGCCCCTGGGCCTGGGGGCTCGTGAGGATCGGCTCCCGCAGCCCCCCGAGCCTGCTACACCAACACCCCTTCGTCCTCAACATCATTAGGTGACATCTTTCAAGTTTTACTTCCAGCTGGGAGCGCCCCCAGGGCTGCATTATTCCCAGGCCGCGTGGGTCCGTACCCGCGGCGTGTATCCCTTTATTCCATGTTGTTAGCTTACCTTGTTGGGGGCGCCCCTCAGGCTGCATGATCCCCAAGCTGCTCGGGCCAGGCCTAGCGGCATGTATCCCATTTGCGTTTATTTCCGATCATGCGTTAGACCCACCATGCTTGATTATTTGATGCCGGTCCACGGCACCTCTTCTCCTCCATGCCGACCACTTGCACGTTAAAGGGGGGCACCTGAGCATCGCAACTCAGGGCTCTTACTGGCTCTCCAGCCCTCACCCTCTGGCCTTGTCCATGGCATCGCGACCTGGCATACCAGCGACGGCTGAGACCAGCTCGAGGGCCGGGACCCAAGGACGTAGAGTGCCGATATCTAACCAAATTTACAGGGACACATCACAAGATAAGGCCCAGTGCCAGGCGCAACCTGCCTAGAGGTAGGGCCCGTGAGTCCCGCGCTGGCTCACGGGTGCCCAGATACACCTCGCCAGGCCCTACCGTGCCAGCCACGTGTCAGGGCGGGGCTGTACATGCCCCGGGGGCTCCTCCCGAAGGGGGGCCCCCTCCCACGTACCAGTGGAAGCACCATGCTCCGCGCTGGCTGACGACACTGCCGAGGAGCGGCTATGCCCGTACACATACGGTAGCACTATGCTCTGCGCTGGTGATAAACAACTGAGGGTGGCCCCCGGGCCGCATCAACCTCAGGGAGCCCAGAGCTCAGTGTCTAGCCTCATCGTAACGCCTCCCCTCGGGAGTGCCGCGCGAGGGGGCTGGGCACGGGGGCTGTGCCTGGGTCACACCCAGACGCACGCCGCCTGGCCAGGTCCCCCCGGGCCTGGTTCATCGCGCGTCTCTCCCTGAGCGGAGCCAAGGTACGAAGGCCGTTTGAGCGTCAAGGGGGACTCCTGAGCATCGCGACTCAGGAGCCTAACTGGTCACGTAGCCCCTCACTCCGTGGCCCCGTCCTGGTTTTCGGTCGGGACCATCGCTGGGTGAGGCACGCGCGCGGCCGGGCTCTGCAGACGTAGAACGGTGGATCCACCCGCATCACACCTCCCTACTTGCTGTTCGTGCGCCAAGGGGGACTCCCGAGCATCGCGACTCAGGAGCCTAACTTGTCACGTAGCCCCTCACTCCTTGGTCCCGTCCTGGTTTCTGGTCGGGACTATTGCTGGGTGAGGTACGCGCGGGGCC
The DNA here is from genome assembly GCF_056163025.1 of Triticum urartu. Classification (NCBI taxonomy): domain Eukaryota; kingdom Viridiplantae; phylum Streptophyta; class Magnoliopsida; order Poales; family Poaceae; genus Triticum; species Triticum urartu. The sequence continues at coordinate 113,721,069 of NC_141876.1, forward strand.
GGGCTCTACCGGCGTAGAACGTAAGCAAGTAGGAAGGAAAAGCGCTAATTTCAAGGAATTCAAAAGCAAATATTACAGCCCACACTGTTATTTCAATGCCAAACGCAAGTTTAAACGCCTCGCCGAGGCATGATACGTGTGCAGGAATTAAAAGCAGGACAGGAGCCACGACGGAGTCACTTGGCGGCGAGGGAGCAGCGCGGAGCGGGTTCGCCTCACGGAGCAGCGGGGTCGGCAGCGCCTTGCTCCGGCTTTGTGCTGAAGGCCCGGAACTTCCCCAGCAGAACCTTCGCGTGACCCTTTACGGCCTCGGCAGCGGCAGCGGCACGCTCACCGCTCACTGGCTCCAGCAGGCTGTCGAGGTCGACACCGGGATCGCGAAGGTAGATGTGGGTCAGGACCCGCGTCAGTGCTGCAGAAGACAGGACACGCACCTCGGCCTCGACCGTGGGGCCAAGGCCAAGGGCGACATCTTCAAGAGCGTGAACCAAGAAGGGAAGCAGCTTGGCGGGGCCGTTCTCGGCGCCAGCCAGCGGGCTCTCCAGGCCGCTGTCGTAAAGTGTCCTCAGCGAGGAGCGAGCCTTCACCTCCAACTCCGTGAAGGCCGCGCGGTCCTCGGCAAGAACCAGGGCCTTGCCGTCCAGCTCGGCCTTCCTCGCCCCCAACTCCTGCTCCAGCGCGCCTAGGCGGTCGCGGCGCTTCCTAAGCTTGGCCTCCCTGCCCTCGACGGCTGCCTCGCGAGCCTTCGCGCCTTCTTCCTGCTCTTGGCGAAGGCGGACCTCTTCCGCGAGCCGATCCCGCAGGCCTTGCAGCTCGCCCTCCAGCGCCTTGCAGCGACCGCGGACGTCGACCACCTCCCCCAAGGCTGCATCATGGGCAACCTTCGCCTCCAGGATGGCCTGCTTCTCCTCGTCGCATGCCGTCGAGGCCTGGACCAGCGCCGCCCGAATCGAGGCGTCGGAGCGAACCCATCCAGAAGCCAGCTCTAAACGCCCGGCCACCAAGCGGGGTCGGCGCCAAGAAGATCCTGCCGCAGTCGGTCCAGCTCGGCAACAGCACGATCCAGAACGGCAGAAGGAGTCGGAAAGACAACGGCTGGGGGAATAGGAGGAGAAGGAGGCAGCGCAGCCGTAGCATCCTGAGGCGGAATCTACCGCGCCCCAACAGCTGTAGTGGCGGCGGCAGGCAAGAGCACCTCGGGAGCCACTTGGGCCGTGGGGGCTGAGCTCTGTTGGGGAACGTAGCATAAATTCAAAATTTTCCTATGTGTCACCAAGATCTATCTATGGAGTCATCTAGCAACGAGGGAGGAGTGGATCTACATACCCTTGTAGATCGCGCGCGGAAGCGTTCAAGAGAACGGGGTTCATGGAGTCGTACTCGTCGTGATCCAAATCACCGATGATCCTAGCGCCGAACGGACGGCACCTCCACGTTCAACACACGTACGGAGCACCGACGTCTCCTCCTTCTTGATCCAGCAAGGGGGAAGGAGAGGTTGATGGAGATCCAGCAGCACGACGGCGTGGTGGTGGAAGTAGCGGGATTCCAACAGGGCTTCGCTAAGCGCTGCGGGAGGAGGAGATGTGTCATGGGAGGGAGAGGGAGGCGCCAGGGCTCAGGTATTGCTGCCCTCCCTTCCCCCCACTATATATAGGGCCAAGGGAGAGGGGGGGCGCAGCCTTGGCCCTTCCTCCAAGGAAGGGTGCGGCCAGGGAGGAGTCCCTCCTCCCCAAGGCACCTCGGAGGTGCCTTCCCCTTTTAGGACTCTTCCTTTCCCTCTTCTCTTGGCGCATGGGCCTCTTGGGGCTGGTGCCCTTGGCCCATATAGGCCAAGGCGCACCCCCTACAGCCCATGTGGACCCCCGGGGCAGGTGGCCCCACCCGGTGGACCCTCGGGACCCTTCCGGTGGTCCCGGTACAATACCGGTGACCCCGAAACTTGTCCCGATGGCCGAAATAGCACTTCCTATATATAATTCTCTACCTCCGGACCATTCCGGAACTCCTCGTGACGTCCGGGATCTCATCCGGGACTCCGAACAACTTTCGGGTTACCGCATACTAATATCTCTATAACCCTAGCGTCACCGAACCTTAAGTGTGTAGACCCTACGGGTTCGGGAGACATGCAGACATGACCGAGATGACTCTATGGTCAATAACCAACAGCGGGATCTGGATACCCATGTTGGCTCCCACATGTTCCACGATGATCTCATCGGATGAACCACGATGTCAAGGACTTAATCAATCCCGTATACAATTCCCTTTGTCTAGCGGTACGATACTTGCCCGAGATTCGATCGTCGGTATCCCGATACCTTGTTCAATCTCGTTACCGGCAAGTCTCTTTACTCGTTCCGTAACACATCATCCCGTGATAAACCCCTTGATCACATTGTGCACATTATGATGATGTCCTACCGAGTGGGCCCAGAGATACCTCTCCGTTTACACGGAGTGACAAATCCTAGTCTCGATTCGTGCCAACCCAACAGACACTTTCGGAGATACCTGTAGTGTACCTTTATAGCCACCCAGTTACGTTGTGACGTTTGGCACACCCAAAGCACTCCTACGGTATCCGGGAGTTGCACAATCTCATGGTCTAAGGAAATGATACTTGACATCAGAAAAGCTTTAGCATACGAACTACACGATCTTTGTGCTAGGCTTAGGATTGGGTCTTTGTCCATCACATCATTCTCCTAATGATGTGATCCCGTTATCAATGACATCCAATGTCCATGGCCAGGAAACCGTAACCATCTATTGATCAACGATCTAGTCAACTAGAGGCTTACTAGGGACATGGTGTTGTCTATGTATCCACACATGTATCTGAGTTTCCTATCAATACAATTCTAGCATGGATAATAAACGATTATCATGAAGAAGGAAATATAATAATAACTAATTTATTATTGCCTCTAGGGCATATTTCCAACAGTCTCCCACTTGCACTAGAGTCAATAATCCAGTTCACATTGATATGTGATTAACACTCAAGGTCACATCCCCATGTGACTAACACCCAAAGAGTTTACTAGTCAATAATCTAGTTCACATTACCATGTGATTAACACTCGATGAGTTCTGGGTTTGATCATGTTATGCTTGTGAGAGATGTTATAGTCAACGGGTCTGAATCTTTCAGATCCGTATGTACTTCACAAATCTCTAGGTCATATTATAAATGCTGCTTCCACGCTCCACTTGGAGCTATTCCAAATGGTTGCTCCACTATACGTATCCAGTTTGCTACTCAGAGTCATTCGGATAGGTGTTAAAGCTTGCATCGATGTAACCCTTTACGCCGAACTCTTTATCACCTCCATAATCGAGAAACATGTCCTTATTACTCCAAGGACAATTTTTTTGACCGCTATCTAGTGATCCACTCCTGGATCATCTTTGTACCCTCTTGCCAGACATGTGGCAAGGCACACATCAGGTGCGGTACTTAGCATGGCATACCGTATAGAGCCTATGACAAAAGCATAGGGGACGACATTCGTCCTTTCTCTTTCTTCTGCCGTGGTCGAGCTTTAAGTCTTAACTTCATACCTTACAACTCAGGTAAGTACTCCTTTGACTGATCCATCTTGAACCCCTTCAAGATCATGTCAAGGTATGTGCTCATTTGAAAGTACCATTAAGCGTTTTGATCTATCCTTATAGATCTTGATGCTCAATGTTCAAGTAGCTTAATCCAGGCTTTCCATTGAAAAACACTTTCCAAATAACCCTATATGCTTTCCAGAAATTCTACATCATTTCTGATCCATAATATGTCAACAACATATACTTATCAGAAATTCTATAGTGCTCCCACTCACTTCTTTGGAAATACAAGTTTCTCATAAACTTTGTATAAACCCAAAATCTTTGATCATCTCATCAAAGCGTACATTCCAACTCCGAGATGCTTACTCCAGTCCTTAGAAGGATTGCTGGAGCTTTGCATACTTATTAGCATCTTTCAGGATTGACAAAACCTTCCGGTTATATCACATACAACCTTTCCTCAAGAAAATCATCGAAGAAGCAATGTTTTGACATCCTATCTGCAAGATTTCATAAATAATGCAGTAATCGCTAATATAATTCCAACAGACTCTTAGCATCGCTACGAGTGAGAAAGTCTCATCATAGTCAACTCCTTGAACTTGTCGGAAAACATCTTAACGACAAGTCGAGCTTTCTTAATGGTGATACTTACCATCATTGTTCGTCTTCCTTTTAAAATCCATATGTACCTAACAGCCTTACGACCATCAAGTAGTTCTTCCAAAGTCTACACTTTGTTTTCATACATGGATCCTATCTCGGATTTTATGGCCTCGAGCCATTTATCGGAATCCGGGCCCACCATCGCTTCTCCATAGCTCGTAGGTTCATTGTTGTCTAGCAACATGACTTCCAAGACAGGATCACGTACCACTCTGAAGTAGTACGCATCCTTGTCATCCCACGAGGACTGGTAGTGACTTGATATGAAGTTTCATGATCACTATCATAAGCTTCCACTTCAATTGGTGTAGGTGCCACAGGAACAACTCCTGTGCCCTGCCACACACTAGTTGAAGAGACGGTTCAATAACCTCATCAAGTCTCCACCATCCTCCCACTCAATTCTTTCGAGAGAAACTTTTCCTCGAGAAAGGACACGATTCTAGAAACAATCCCTTATTGCTTTCGGATCTGAGACAGGAGGTATACCCAACTGTTTTGGGTGTCCTATGAAGATGCATTTATCCGCTTTGGGTTCGAGCTTATCAGCCTGAAACTTTTTCACATAAGCGTCGCAGCCCCAAACTTCTAAGAAATGACAGCTTAGGTTTCTCTAAACCATAGTTCATATGGTGTCATCTCATCGGAATTACGTGGTGCTCTATTTAAAGTGAATGTGGTTGTCTTTAATGCCTAACCCATAAACTATCGTGGTAATTCGATAAGAGACATCATGGTATGCATCATATCCAATAGGGTGCAGTTATGATGTTCGGACACACCATCACACTATGGTGTTCCAGGCTGTATTAGTTGTGAAACAATTTCCACAATGTCTTAATTCTGTGCCAAGCTCGTAATTCAGATATTCATCTCTATGACCATATCATAGATCTTTTATCCTCTTGTCACGACGATCTTTCAACTTCACCCTGAAATTACTTGAACCTTTCAATAATTCAGACTCATGATTTATCAAGTAAATATACTCAACATCTACTCAAATCATCTGTGAAGTAAGAACATAACGATATCCACTACATGCCTCAGCACTCATTGGATTGCACACATCAAAATGTATTACTTCCAACAACTTGCTTTCTAGTTCCATTTTACTGAAAACGAGGCTTTCAGTCATCTTGCCCATGTGGTATGATTTGCATGTCTCAAGTGATTCAAAATCAAGTGAGTCCAAACGGTCCATTTGCATGGAGTTTCTTCATGCATATACACCAAAAGACATGGTTCGCATGCCTCAAACTTTTCAAAAACGAGTGAGCCCAAAGATCCATCAACATGGAGCTTCTTCATGCGTTTTATACCGATATGACTTACGTGGCAGTGCCACAAGTAGGTGGTACTATCATTACTATCTTTTGGCATGAACATGTGTATCACTACGATCGAGATTCAATGAACCATTCATTTTAGGTGCAAGACCATTGAAGGTATTATTCAAATAAACAGAGTAACTATTATTCTCCTTAAATGAATAACCGTATTGCGATAGTCATAATCCAATCATGTCTATGCTCAACGCAAACACCAAATGACAATTATTTAGGTTTAACCCCAATCTCGATGGTAGAGGGAGCGTGCGATGCTTGATCATATCAACATTGGAAACACTTCCAGCACATATCGTCAGCTCACCTTTAGCTAGTCTCCGTTTATTCCGTAGCTTTTATTTCGAGTTACTAACACTTAGCAACCGAACCGGTATGTAATACCCTAGTGCTACTAGGAGTACTAGTAAAGTACACATCAACACAATGTATATCCAATATACTTCTATCGACCGCCTTCTCATCTACCAAGTATCTAGGGTAATTCTGCTCCAGTGGCTGTTCCCCTTATTACAGAAGCACTTAGTCTCGGGTTTGGGTTCAACCTTGGGTTTCTTCACTAGAGCAGCAGCTGATTTGCCGTTTCATGAAGCATCCCTTTTGCCCTTGCCCTTCTTGAAACTAGTGGTTTCACCAACCATCAACAATTGATGCTCCTTCTTGATTTCTACTTTTGTGGTGTCAAACATCGCGAATATCTCAAGGATCATCATATATGTCCCTGATATATCATAGTTCATCACGAAGCTCTAGCAGCTTGGTGGTAATGACTTCGGAGAACCATCACTATTTCATCTGGAAGATCAACTCCCACTCGATTCAAGCGATTGTTGTACTCAGACAATCTGAGCACAAGTTCAACAATTGAGCTTTTCTCCCTTAGTTTGCAAGCTAAGAAAATCGTCGGAGGTCTTATACCTCTTGACGTGGGCACGAGCCTGAAATTCCAATTTCATCCCTCGAAACATCTCATATGTTTCGCGACATTTCAAAACGTCTTCAGTGCCTCAATTCTAAACCATTTAACTAAACTATCATGTAGTTATCAAAATGTGTATGTCAGATGTTCGCAACATCCACAGACGGCGTTCGAGGTTCAGCACACTGAGCGGTGCATTAAGGACATAAGCCTTCTATGAAGCAATGAGGATAATCCTCAGTTTACGGACCTAGTCCGCATAATTGCTACTATCAACTTTCAACTAAATTTTCTCTAGGAACATATCTAAACAGTAGAACTGAAGCGCGAGCTACGACATAATTTGCAAAGACCTTTTGACTATGTTCAGGATAATTAAGTTCATCTTATGAACTCCCACTCAGATAGACATCCCTCTAGTCATCTAAGTGATTACATGATCCGAGTCAACTAGGCCGTGTCCGATCATCACGTGAGACGGACTAGTCAACATCGGTGAACATCTTCATGTTGATCGTATCTACCATACGACTCATGCTCGACCTTTCGGTCTCTTGTGTTCCGAGGCCATGTCTGTACATGCTAGGCTCGTCAAGTCAACCTAAGTGTTTTGCATGTGTTCCGAGGCCATGTCTGTACATGCTAGGCTCGTCAACACCCGTTGTATTCGAACGTAAGAATCTATCACACCCGATCATCACGTGGTGCTTCGAAACGACGAACTTTCGCAACGGTGCACAGTTAGGGGGAACACTTTCTTGAAATTTTAATGAGGGATCATCTTATTTACTACCATCGTTCTAAGCAAATAAGATGCAAAAACATGATAAACATCACATGCAATCAAATAGTGACATGATATGGCCAATATCATATTGCTCCTTTTGATCTCCCTCTTCGGGGCTCCATGATCATCATCGTCACCGGCATGACACCATGATCTCCATCATCATGATCTCCATCATCGTGTCTCCATGAAGTCGCCTCGCCAACTATTACTTCTACTACTACAGCTAACGGTTAGCAATAAAGTAAAGTAATTACATGACGTTTATGTTGACACGCAGGTCATAAATAAATTAAGACAACTCCTATGGCTCCTGCCGGTTGTCATACTCATCGACATGCAAGTCGTGATTCCTATTACAAGAACATGATCAATCTCATACATCACATATATCATTCATCACATCCTTTTGGCCATATCACATCACATAGCATACCCTGCAAAAACAAGTTAGACATCCTCTAATTGTTGTTTGCATGTTTTACGTGGCTGCTATGGGTTTCTAGCAAGAACGTTTCTTACCTATGCAAAGACCACAACGTGATATGCCAATTGCTATTTACCCTTCATAAGGACCCTTTTCATCGAATCCGATCCGACTAAAGTGGGAGAGACAGACACCCGCTAGCCACCTTATGCAACTAGTGCATGTCAGTCGGTGGAACCAGTCTCACGTAAGAGTACGTGTAAGGTCGGTCCGGGCCGCTTCATCCCACAATGCCGCCGAATCAAGATTGGACTAGTAACGGTAAGCATATCGAACAAAATCAACGCCCACAACTACTTTGTGTTCTACTCGTGCATAGAAACTACGCATAGACCTAGCTCATGATGCCACTGTTGGGGAACGTAGCATAAATTCAAAATTTTCCTACGTGTCACCAAGATCTATCTATGGAGTCATCTAGCAATGAGGGAGGAGTGGATCTACATACCCTTGTAGATCGCGCGCGGAAGCGTTCAAGAGAACGGGGTTGATGGAGTCGTACTCGTCGTGATCCAAATCACCGATGATCCTAGCGCCGAACGGACGGCACCTCCGCGTTCAACACACATATGGAGCAGCGACGTCTCCTCCTTCTTGATCCAGCAAGGGGGAAGGAGAGGTTGATGGAGATCCAGCAGCACGACGGCATGGTGGTGGAAGTAGCGGGATTCCAACAGGGCTTCGCTAAGCGCTGCGGGAGGAGGGAGATGTGTCATGGGAGGGAGAGGGAGGCGCCAGGGCTCAGGTATTGTTGCCCTCCCTTCCCCCCACTATATATAGGGCCAAGGGAGAGGGGGGGCGCAGCCTTGGCCCTTCCTCCAAGGAAGGGTGCGGCCAGGGAGGAGTCCCTCCTCCCCAAGGCACCTCGGAGGTGCCTTCCCCTTTTAGGACTCTTCCTTTCCCTCTTCTCTTGGCGCATGGGCCTCTTGGGGCTGGTGCCCTTGGCCCATATAGGCCAAGGCGCACCCCCTACAGCCCATGTGGACCCCCGGGGCAGGTGGCCCCACCCGGTGGACCCCCGGGACCCTTCCGGTGGTCCCGGTACAATACCGGTGACCCCGAAACTTGTCCCGATGGCCGAAATAGCACTTCCTATATATAATTCTCTACCTCCGGACCATTCCGGAACTCCTCGTGACGTCCGGGATCTCATCCGGGACTCCGAACAACTTTCGGGTTACCGCATACTAATATCTCTATAACCCTAGCGTCACCGAACCTTAAGTGTGTAGACCCTACGGGTTCGGGAGACATGCAGACATGACCGAGATGACTCTATGGTCAATAACCAACAGCGGGATCTGGATACCCATGTTGGCTCCCACATGTTCCACGATGATCTCATCGGATGAACCACGATGTCAAGGACTTAATCAATCCCGTATACAATTCCCTTTGTCTAGCGGTACGATACTTGCCCGAGATTCGATCGTCGGTATCCCGATACCTTGTTCAATCTCGTTACCGGCAAGTCTCTTTACTCGTTCCGTAACACATCATCCCATGATAAACCCCTTGATCACATTGTGCACATTATGATGATGTCCTACCGAGTGGGCCCAGAGATACCTCTCCGTTTACACGGAGTGACAAATCCCAGTCTCGATTCGTGCCAACCCAACAGACACTTTCGGAGATACCTGTAGTGTACCTTTATAGCCACCCAGTTACGTTGTGACGTTTGGCACACCCAAAGCACTCCTACGGTATCCGGGAGTTGCACAATCTCATGGTCTAAGGAAATGATACTTGACATTAGAAAAGCTTTAGCATACGAACTACACGATCTTTGTGCTAGGCTTAGTATTGGGTCTTTGTTCATCACATCATTCTCCTAATGATGTGATCCCGTTATCAATGACATCCAATGTCCATGGTCAGGAAACCGTAACCATCTATTGATCAACGAGCTAGTCAACTAGAGGCTTACTAGGGACATGGTGTTGTCTATGTATCCACACATGTATCTGAGTTTCCTATCAATACAATTCTAGCATGGATAATAAATGATTATCATGAACAAGGAAATGTAATAATAACTAATTTATTATTGCCTCTAGGGCATATTTCCAACAAGCTCGCCCCAGCCGGCTCAGCCAAACCTCGCGAGGACGACTGGGCAGGAGAAGCCTGTGCGTCGCGGTCACCTTCCTTCGCGGGCAGAAGCGCCGCCGCGGATGGGACCTCGGGAGCCCCCTTCGGCTTCTTTGCTGCGGGCGCCAACCTACCCAAAGATGCGGACGTCAACCCTCAGAAGTAGAGCAAGAGATAAAGACAAGGATCGAATGCTTACGGGTCGTCGCCAGTGAGCTCAAGCGGCCTCCGGCCAAATTTGAAGCCTGAAAGTCGGCTGGAAGGGTCGACCTCGGGAAGCTTGGAGGCAGAAGGTGCGTCTGCGGTTCGCCCCGGGGCCGGGGGAGACCCGCGGGAGATCAGCCCGGTCCTATCCTTCTCCGAGATCGGGGGCGAGCTCCCACCGTCCTGCTCGTCGTCGTCTGCGTCGTCATCCTCGTCGTCGTCATTCGGAGAGAGGCGGAGAACGCGGGACCTGCGCCGGGGGAGGGGAGCCCTCGACTCTCCGTCAGTCGCCTCAGAGTTAGGCCCCTTTCTGCGCTCCTCTCCCTCTTCCTCTTTGCTGGAGTCGCCGGAGGGCACGTCCACTGGTTCCTCGGGAGATTCCAGGGGCACTGGCCCATCCCCGTTGAAGACGGGCATGGACTTCACCACCTGCTCCCAGTCGTTGCGGAGGAACAAGGGCGTAGGAGCGCCCTCTAGCCTCGCCACATTGCCCCCGACCAGAGATTGGAGAACCGCAACCAGGTCTCTGGCGGCCAAGGCCGCGGGGTTCGGACGGGGCCTCCACATTGGAGGCGAGTACTGCCGAAGCGGAGCCAGCCGGTGCTCCAGGAACTCCCTCAGCAGCGACGCGCCGGTCAGCTTCGCCGCCGCCATGTCGGCCAGCCTCAGATCCGCGTCCATCTTCTCCAACACCATCTTCACGAGGGGATCCGTGAGCTCCGCTCGACCCCAGTCGCTGGAGCTCGTGGGCTGCTCCGTGGGCAAGATCAGCCGAGGGTGGATGCGCCCAGCATACACGAAGATCCACTTGCTCCTGAAGCCCTCAATCCTCCTCCCGGAGTTCGAGATGGCAATGGCGCGCCGGACGCGATGAAGCTCGCGCACGCAGAAGCGGTCCCGCGAGAGGTCCGGAGGTAGAAGTAGTGGCGCAGCAAGGCCACTGAGGGCTGCACCCCAACATGTGCTTCGCAATAATAAGCAAAGATTGCCAGGAGAAGGACGGAGTTGGGATGGAGATGCAGAGCCTGTAGCTTGTAATGGCGGAGGACAGAGAAGAAGAACTCGGAGAAGGGAGGCACCAGGCCAGCAACAATGGCACTTACGAAGAGCGGATAGAAGGTGCTCCCTTGACCTTCAGGGGTGGCGGAGCCGGCCTTGAACACCTTCTTCCCGTCGATGCCCCACGCCGTCACCATCCGGCGCAACCGGGCAAGGCCCGCCTCCAACACGTTCGGCGAGTCCAGGGCAGACGAGTACCAAGCTGCGGCCGGGGGCTGACAAGGCGCCATGGCTCCCTAGGCCGCGCGGTCAGAGCAGATCTGGAAATCTCAGAGGAAGGAAGGAGAGGCGCAAGAAACGGGATCTGAGCAGCAGCCGGAGAAAGCAAGAAGCAGGGCCTAGGCGGATGCCACTCCTTTATCAACTCGCGCGGTTACTGAGGCGCCCACGTCCAGTCAACTGCCACGCGGCACCCAAGGCCGCCGGCTGTTAGGGCCCATGGCGCTTCGCTCTTGCCCTTCCGCCTCCCTGCACGGCCAAGTCCGGGCGCGCCTTGGGCCCGGGGGCTACTGTCGGCGTTCTGGGAACGGGGGTCCCCAGACTTGCCTGCCTGCAGCCTGCGGCGTGGCTCAAAGGGGGGCCCAGCACGGCCCGTCTTCACCAACACAAACCCAAGACCCTCGCGAGGGGCCAAGCCTCGCGAGGCAGACGACGCGAAGCTTCCTCAGGCACGGCCTCGTCAGGCTGGCTCACGAGGAGGCGGAGAGATCAAGGCGGAGTACCTCACGAGGTGCCCATGACGCAAGCCGTGACGACTCAGGGCGCTAGGCGGGTGCCAACCCGCGCAGCATCCTCCTTTCCTCTTTGGTGCAAAGGGGGCAAGCGCAGCCGCAGAGTACCGAGGCATCAGGCGAAGGTTGCCATTTCGGTGCAACGAGACCAAGACCAGGAGGACTATGAGATGGAGGTCACCGTGGAGCCCAAGACGGCGTCATCACTAGAGCTTTGCGCAAGCGAAGACTACTTTTGTCAGGATAGCTGATACTTGCTGTCCCCCTTCAAATTAGCCCGCCATTGTTGGCTCCCTTCCCGCTCAATATTTGGGAAGAGGACCAGGGCCTCTATAAATAGGACCAGCCACCCACACAGCAAAGGGGGTTCCGTTCCGGTTCGGTCAGAGAGAGAGAGAGAGAGAAAGGTGGCTGAACTCCTCCCAGCAGTTCATCGCCTCAGCCAAGAACAGACCCTCGCGAGGCTGTTCTTCCTTGTATTGTTCATCATCATCAGCCTAAGAGGCAATCCACACACCACACACTGGAGTAGGGTATTACACCACAACGGTGGCCCGAACCAGTATAAACCCTGTGTCTCTTGTGTTGTTCTTTCCTTAGTTCAGATCCTAGCACGGCGGAGGGGTGCAGGAAGGTAGGAGGCGAAATCTCCGCGCGCACCCCAGTGTTCGAACCTCAAGGGTCTGCCGGAACCCAAAATCCGACAGACATGATAACTTAAATACTGAAGCATATCAACAAGCAACCATGTCTTTCAAAATATCAACGCTAAAATAAGATATCCCTAGCCCATCATGCTCAATCATTGATCCATTCATGAAAAACACTCACATATCAACTACGCCCAATGCTCAAGTACGATCACAGTGCCTCCTAGTTGGTGCTTTTATAAGAGAAGATGGAGACTCAAATTCAAAAATAAAAATTGCATAAAGTAAAAGAAAGGCCCTTCGCAGAGGGAAGTAGGGATTTGTAGAGGTGCCAGAGCTCAAAGTGAAAATTGAGAGATAAAAACATTTTGAGAGGCATACTTTTCCCACCAACGAAATGGACTTAGAGTTCCCAACACTTTTCATGCTAGATATATAATAGGCTGTTCCCAAATAGAAATTAAAGTTTATTCCTTTTTCCACCATACTTTCACTTTCCATGGCTAACCGTATCCACAGGTGCCTTCCATACCAACACTTTCGAAGGAATTTATTATTTGACAACATAAAGTAAATTCATTTTTCATTTTGGGACTGGGCATCCCTGAACCTTTGCCTTACTCTCGTGCAATGACAAGTGAATAAACACTCACCGTGAGAATAACACATCTAGCATGGAAAATATTAGCCACCCCTCACCGCCTCGCAAGCGGTACGAGCACACAAAAGAGAAATTTATTTTGAATATTAGAGATGGCACATACAAAGTTGGTTAGAACGGCAAAAGAATACCACATATAGGTAGATCTAGTGGACTCATGTGGCAAAACCGGTTTAAAGGATTTTGGATGCACAAGTAATGATCATACTTAATGCAAAATGAAGGTTAGCAAAAGATTGGGATGTTGGGGAACATAGTAATTTCAAAATTTTCCTACGCACACACAGGATCATGGTGATGCATAGCAACGAGAGGGGAGAGAGCGTCTACGTACCCTCGTAGACCGTAAGCGGAAGCATTTATCAACATGGTTGATGTAGTCGTACACCTTCACGATCCGTCCCGATCAAGTACCGAACGTACGGCACCTCCGCGTTCAGCACACGTTCAACTCGATGACGTCCTCGCCTTCTCGATCCAGGAACAGGGGCAAAGTAGTAGATGAGTTCCGGCAGCACGAGTGCGTGGTGACGGTGTTGGTGAAGAACAATCTCCGCAGGGCTTCGCCTAAGAACTATGAAAACTATGACAGAGGATAAACTAGAGGGGACGAGGTAGCCGGCACACGGCTTGGTGTTTCTTGATGTGTCTTGGGTGCTAGCCCTACCCCTTTATTTATATGTTGAGCCTTGGGGTCGAAACTTGGAGTAAAAGCCTCCACAAAGTCGGTTTCACCCGAAAGGCAAGAGTCCTTCTCGGACTCCAGGGCCAGACGCCAGGGTTCCCGGCATCTGGACCCAGACGCTAGGGACCCTGGCGCCTGGCCCCTGGACTTTATAAAACTTCCTTTTGCGCTTTCCAAAAACCTTGTGGGCTTTCCCCTTTGGCCCAAATAAAGTGTTCTCGTACCCAAACATTTCGGGAAACATCTGGAACCCCTTCCAGTGAATTCTGGAACCCTTCCGGTGACCAAACACTATTATCCCATATATCAAACTTTATCTCCGGACCATTCCGGAGTTCCTCGTCATGTCCGTGATCTCATCCCGGACTCCGAACAACATTCAGTCACCAACATACATAACTCATATAGTACTATATCGTCAACGAATGTTTAAGCGTGCGGACCCTATGAGTTCGAGAACTATGTAGACATGACCGAGACACCTCTCTGGTCAATAACCAATAGCGGAAACCTAGATGCCCATATTGTATCCTACATATTCTACGAAGATCTTTATCGGTCGGACCGCATAACAACATACGTTGTTCCCTTTGTCATCGGTATGTTACTTGCCTGAGATTCGATCGTCGGTATCTCAATACCTAGTTCAATCTCGTTACCAGCAAGTCTCTTTACTCGTTCTGTAACACATCATCCCACAACCAACTCATTAGTTGCAATGCTTGCAAGGCTTAAGTGATGTGTATTACCGAGTGGGCCCAGAGATACCTCTCCAACAATCGGAGTGACAAATCCTAATCTTGAATTACGCCAACCCAACAAGTACCTTCGGAGACACCTGTAGAGCACCTTTATTATCACCCAGTTACATTGTGACTTTTGGTACACACAAAGTGTTCCTCCGGTAAACGGGAGTTGCATAATCTCATAGTCATAGGAACATGTATAAGTCATGAAGAAAGCAATAGCAACAAACTAAACGATCAAGTGCTAAGCTAACGAAATGGGTCAAGTCAATCACATCATTCTCCTAATGATGTGACCCCATTAATCAAATGACAACTCTTTGTCTATGGTCAGGAAACATAACCATCTTTGATCAACGAGCTAGTCAAGTAGAGGCATACTAGTGACATTCTGTTTGTCTATGTATTCACACATGTATCATGTTTCCGGTTAATACAATTCTAGCATGAATAATAAACATTTATCATGATATAAGGACATAAATAATAACTTTATTATTGCCTCTAGGGCATATTTCCTTCAGTCTCCCACTTGCACTAGAGTCAATAATCTAGATTACACAATAATGATCCTAACACCCATGGAGCCTTGGTGCTGATCATGTTTTGCTCGTGGAAGAGGCTTAGTCAACGGGTCTGCAACATTCAGATCCGTATGTATCTTGCAAATATCTATGTCTCCCACCTGGACTTGGTCCCAGATGGAGTTGAAGCGTCTCTTGATGTGCTTGGTTCTCTTGTGAAATATGGATTCCTTTGCCAAAGCAATTTCACCAGTATTGTCACAAAAGATTTTCATTGGACCCGATGCACTAGGTATGACACTTAGATCGGATATGAACTCCTTCATCCAGACTCCTTCATTTGCTGCTTCTGAAGCAGCTATGTACTCCGCTTCACATGTAGATCCCGCTACGATGCTTTGTTTAGAACTGTACCAACTGACAGCTCCACCATTTAATAAAAACACGTATCCGGTTTGTGATTTAGAATCGTCCGGATCAGTGTCAAAGCTTGCATCGACGTAACCATTTACGACGAGCTCTTTGTCACCTCCATAAACGAGAAACATATCCTTCATCCTTTTCAGGTATTTCAGGATGTTCTTGACCGCTGTCCAGTGATCCACTCCTGGATTACTTTGGTACCTCCCTGCTAAACTAATAGCAAGACACACATCAGGTCTGGTACACATCATTGCATACATGATAGAGCCTATGGCTGAAGCGTAGGGAACATGATTCATTTTCTCTCTATCTTCTGCAGTGGTCGGGCATTGAGTCTTATTCAACTTCACACCTTGTCACACAGGCAAAAACCCTTTCTTTGCTTGATCCATTTTGAACTTCTTCAAAACTTTGTCAAGGTATGTGCTTTGTGAAAGTCCAATTAAGCGTCTCGATCTATCTCTATAGATCTTAATGCCCAATATATAAGCAGCTTCACCGAGGTCTTTCATTGAAAAACTTTTATTCAAATATCCTTTTATGCTATCCAGAAATTCTATATCATTTCCAATCAACAATATGTCATCCACATATAAAATTAGAAATGCTACAGAGCTCCCACTCACTTTCATGTAAATACAGGCTTCTCCAAAAGTATGTATAAAACCATATGCTTTGATCACACTGTCAAAACGTTTATTCCAACTCCGAGAGGCTTGCACCAATCCATAAATGGATCGCTGGAGCTTGCACACTTTGTTAGCTCCCTTTGGATCGACAAAACCTTCCAGTTGCATCATATACAACTCTTCTTCCAGAAATCCATTCAGGAATGTAGTTTTGACATCCATTTGCCAAATTTCATAATCATAAAATGCGGCAATTGCTAACATGATTCGGACAGACTTTAGCATCGCTACGGGTGAGAAGGTCTCATCATAGTCAATCCCTTGAACTTGTCGAAAACCTTTTGCAACAAGTCGAGATTTATAGATAGTAACATTACCATCAGCGTCAGTCTTTTTCTTGAAGATCCATTTATTCTCGATGGCTTGCCGATCAACGGGTAAGTCAACCAAAGTCCACACTTTGTTCTCATACATGGATCCCATCTCAGATTTCATGGCTTCAAGCCATTTTGCGGAATCTGGGCTCACCATCGCTTCTTCATAGTTCATAGGTTCGTCATGGTCTAACAACATAACCTCTAGAACAGGATTACCATACCACTCTGGTGCGGATCTCACTCTGGTTGACCTACGAGGTTCAGTAACAACTTGATCTGAAGTTTTATGATCATCATCATTAACTTCCTCACTAATTGGTGTAGGTGTCACAGGAACCGGTTTCTGTGATGAACTACTTTCCAATAAGGGAGCAGGTATAGTTACCTCATCAAGTTCTACTTTCCTTCCACTCACTTCTTTCGAGAGAAACTCCTTCTCTAGAAAGATTCCAAATTTAGCAACAAAAGTCTTGCCTTCGGATCTGTGATAGAAGGTGTACCCAACAGTCTCTTTTGGGTATCCTATGAAGACACATTTCTCCGATTTGGGTTCGAGCTTATCAGGTTGAAGCTTTTTCACATAAGCATCGCAGCCCCAAACTTTAAGAAACGACAACTTTGGTTTCTTGCCAAACCATAGTTCATAAGGCGTCATCTCAACAGATTTTGATGGTGCCCTATTTAACGTGAATGCAGCTGTCTCTAGAGCATAACCCCAAAATGATAGCGGTAAATCAGTAAGAGACATCATAGATCGCACCATATCTAGTAAAGTATGATTACAACGTTCGGACACACCATTACGCTGTGATGTTCCGGGTAGCGTGAGTTGCGAAACTATTCCGCATTGTTTCAAATGAAGACCAAACTCGTAACTCAAATATTCTCATCCACGATCAGATCGTAGAAACTTTATTTTCTTGTTACGATGATTTTCAATTTCACTATGAAATTCTTTGAACTTTTCAAATGTTTCAGACTTATGTTTCATTAAGTAGATATACCCATATCTGCTTAAATCATCTGTGAAGGTGAGAAAATAACGATACCCACCGCGAGCCTCAATATTCATCTGACCACACACATCTGTATGTATGATTTCCAACAAATCTGTTGCTCGCTCCATAGTTCCGGAGAACGGCATTTTAGTCATCTTGCCCATGAGGCACGGTTCGCAAGTACCAAGTGATTCATAATCAAGTGGTTCCAAAAGTCCATCAGTATGGAGTTTCTTCATGCGCTTTATACTGATATGACCTAAACGGCAGTGGCACAAATAAGTTGCACTATCATTATCAACTCTGCATCTTTTGGCTTCAATATTATGAATATGTGTATCACTACTATCGAGATTCAATAAGAATAGACCACTCTTCAAGGGTGCATGACCATAAAAGATATTACTCATATAAATAGAACAGCCATTATTCTCTAATTTAAATTAATAACCGTCTCGTATCAAACAAGATCCAGATATAGTGTTCATGCTCAATGCTGGCACGAAATAACAATTATTCAGGTCTAAAACTAATCCCGAAGGTAGATGTAGAGGTAGCATGCCGACTGCGGTCACATCGACTTTGGAACCATTTCCCACGCGCATCGTCACCTCGTCCTTAGCCAATCTTCGCTTAATCCGTAGCCCCTGTTTCGAGTTGCAAATATTAGCAACAGAACCAGTATCAAATACCCAGGTACTACTGCGAGCATTAGTAAGGTACACATCAATAACATGTATATCCCATATACCTTTGTTCACCTTGCCATCCTCCTTATCCGCCAAATACTTGGGGCAGTTCCGCTTCCAGTGACCAGTCTGCTTGCAGTAGAAGCACTCAGTCTCAGTCTTAGGTCCAGACTTGGGTTTCTTCTCTTGAGCAGCAACTTGTTTGCCGTTCTTCTTGAAGTTTCCCTTCTTCTTCCCTTTGCCCTTTTTCTTGAAACTGGTGGTCTTATTGACCATCAACACTTGATGCTCCTTCTTGATTTCTACCTCCGCAGCCTTTAGCATTGCGAAGAGCTCGGGAATCGTCTTATCCATCCCTTGCATGTTATAGTTCATCACGAAGCTCTTGTAGCTTGGTGGCAGTGATTGAAGAATTCTGTCAATGACGCTATCATCCGGAAGATTAACTCCCAGTTGAATCAAGTGATTGCAGTACCCAGACATTATGAGTATATGCTCACTGACAGAACTATTCTCCTCCATCTTGCAGCTGCAGAACTTATTGGAGACTTCATATCTCTCAATCTGGGCATTTGCTTGAAATATTAACTTCAACTCCTGGAACATCTCATATGCTCCATGACGTTCAAAACATCGTTGAAGTCCCGGTTCTAAGCCGTAAAGCATGGCACACTGAACTATCGAGTAGTCATCAACACGTGACTACCAGGCATTCACAATGTCTGCAGTTGCTGGCGCAGGTGGTACACCTAGCAGTGCTTCCAGGACGTAATTCTTCTGTGCAGCAATGAGGATAATCCTCAAGTTATGGACCCAGTCCGTGTAATTGCTACCATCATCTTTCAACTCTGCTTTCTCAAGGAACGCATTAAAATTTAACGGAACAACAACACGAGCCATCTATCTACAATCAACATAGACAAGCAAGAAACTATCAGGTACTAAGTTCATGATAAATTTAAGTTCAATTAATCATATTACTTAAAAACTCCCACTTAGATAGACATCCCTCTAATATTCTAAGTGATCACGTGATCCATATCAACTAAACCATGTCCGATCATCACGTGAGATGGAGTAGTTTCAATGGTGAACATCACTATGTTGATCATATCTACTATATGATTCACACTCGACCTTTCGGTCTCCGTGTTCCGAGGCCATATCTGTTATATGCTAGGCTCGTCAAGTTTAACCTGAGTATTCCGCGTGTGCAACTGTTTTGCACCCGTAGTATTTGAACGTAGAGCCTATCACACCCGATCATCACGTGGTGTCTCAGCACGAAGAACTTTCGCAACGGTGCATACTCAGGGAGAACACTTATATCTTGATAATTTAGTGAGAGATCATCTTATAATGCTACCATCAATCAAAGCAAGATAAGATGCATAAAAGATAAACATCACATGCAATCAATATAAGTGATATGATATGGCCATCATCATCTTGTGCTTGTGATCTCCATCTCTGAAGCACCGTCATGATCACCATCGTCACCGGCGTGACACCTTGATCTCCATCGTAGCATCACTGTCGTCTCGCCAATCTTATGCTTCTATGACTATCGCCACTGCTTAGTGATAAAGCAAAGCATTACAGGGCGATTGCATTGCATACAATAAAGCGACAACCATATGGCTCCTGCCAGTTGTCGATAACTCGGTTACAAAACATGATCATCTCATACAATAAAATATAGCATCATGCCTTGACCATATCACATCACATCATGCGTTACAACGGGAGGATTTTTTTCATAATCTTCACTGGCGATGACCACATTTTGTTCACATCTCATCGCATGATTTTGAAAATTTGTTCACAAATGCATGAAAATGTTTCTTTTTAAAAATTTATTCATAAATTGAAGCAATGTTCACATTTTCAAAAACATATCGTGGTTGTCCAAAAACCTGGTAATTCAAAGAATTATTCTGAATTTCAAGAAATATTTTTTAAAAACATACTATAATATTCCGATCCACCCCAGCAGTTAATTCTTCAAAATCCATGCGGGTATATAGTCACAAAGACTCAGAAGCATTACTGTTTAACTACATAGCTTCGATCATTTGTGAACATTTTTACAAATTTGAAAACATTTTTCACTATATACAAACATTAAAAATATGAACATTTTTTTATGTTGTGAACGGCTTTTAAGCATTTTCTTTTGAATGGGCGAACAATTCTATAATAGACGAACATTTTTTCGAAATTGGTGGATTTTTCTTGAAATTCACGATAGGGGTAGATATATAGATTTCTCAATCCCATTAATTCCGTAGTCGATTCCATAAGGGCCTTGGATCACATCCACGATCCATGCTTATCCATGCTTTGCATGTATGTTAATATCCTTCCATTCCATAATCCTTCAATCTATCCTTCCTTTAATACACCGTCACATCAGCCCACAAATCCTGCCCATGCAGGGTGCAAGTCCATTATCTATTCTTGCATGTACGTGAATATCTTTCCATTGCACAATCCTCTATTCATCATTCCTTTAATACACCCTCCAAGACAACCCATGATTCCTTTAATCAAGGGTCCTGATTGCCTATTTTAGCGATCTTGCTGATATTCAAACTCAACTGCGAACTTATATAAACTAGAAAGAGTCAGTCTAAAGAAGCGAGGTGGGACAATTTAACATGAAATATGGTTGCACAATCCTCTATTCATCATTCCTTTTATGCTTTTTTGCAGCGATTTTATGCTGAGTAGACCCAGCGGTGCAACAACTGCATCAATACATTTTTTATCACGGCATACTTTTTTAGCGGTATAATTTTTTTGTACACCCTGGTGGAGGCCAGCAGCCCGAGGCCCAATCCTGTTTGAAATCATAGAAATATAATGCAACCTAGTTTTAGACATAACAATTAGTTGTCTCAGTTGGTTGTTCCATTGAATCACCTATGATATGAAGTAAGAGGTCTTCGGTTCGAATCCTTGCATGGCCCTTATTTTTAACACATTTGT
Source organism: Triticum urartu (assembly GCF_056163025.1). Taxonomy (NCBI): domain Eukaryota; kingdom Viridiplantae; phylum Streptophyta; class Magnoliopsida; order Poales; family Poaceae; genus Triticum; species Triticum urartu. The sequence goes on from NC_141876.1 coordinate 113,742,305, forward strand.
GGGATGTCAATCCGGGACCTAGACGGGCCGCAGAGAGCATGTTGAGGCCCAACCTGCTGTGGGGTGGGAGCAGGTTTAAGTGCGCGCTGCGAACGTGGCCCATGCATTTTTTCTAAACGTTTTTGGTATAATTTTTATGACGGGCCATAAAAATAGTACCACCTTGGATAGAAAATAAATCCCAAAAATATAATATGGGTGAACGGATGAAAAAATTAATGAAACACACCTTGCTTTATTAGTAAGTATAGAAGTATAGATGATATGGCCATCATCTTCTTGTGCTTGTGATCTTCATCTCCGAAGCACCGTCATGATCACCATCATCACCGGCGCGACACCTTGATCTTCATCATAGCATCATTGTCGTCTCGCCAACTTATACTTCTACGACTATCGCTACCGCTTAGTGATAAAGTAAAGCATTACAGGGCGTTTGCATTGTATACAATAAAGCGACAACCATATGGCTCCTGCCAGTTGCCGATAACTTGGTTACAAAACATGATCATCTCATACAATAAAATATAGCATCATGCCTTGACCATATCACATCACATCATGCCTTGCAAAAACAAGTTAGACGTCCTCTACTTTGTTGTTGCAAGTTTTACGTGGCTGCTACGGGCCGAGCAAGAACCGTTCTTACCTACACATCAAAACCACAATGATAGTTCGTCAAGTTAGTGCTGTTTTAACCTTCTCAAGGACCGGGCGTAGCCACACTCGGTTCAACTAAAGTTGGAGAAACTGACACCTGCCAGCCACCTATGTGCAAAGCACATCGGTAGAACCAGTCTTGCGTAAGCGTACGCGTAATGTCGGTCCGGGCCGCTTCATCCAACAATACCGCCAAACCAAAGTATGGCATGCTGGTAAGCAGTATGACTTGTATCGCCCACAACTCACTTGTGTTCTACTCGTGCATATAACATCTACGCATAAAACCAGGCTATGATACCTCTGTTGGGGAACGCAGTAATTTCAAAATTTTCCTACGCACACACAGCATCATGGTGATGCATAGCAACGAGAGGGGAGAGTGTTGTCTACGTACCCTTGTAGACCGTAAGCGGAAGCATTTATCAACGCGGTTGATGTAGTCGTATACCTTCACGATCTGTCCCGATCAAGTACCGAACGTACGACACCTCCGCGTTCAGCACATGTTCAGCTCGATGACGTCCTCGCCTTCTCGATCCAGCAAGAGGAGCGAAGTAGTAGATGAATTCCGGCAGCACGACAGCGTGGTGACGGTGTTGGTGAAGAACAATCTCCGCAGGGCTTCGCCTAAACACTACGAAAACCATGACGGAGGATAAACTAGAGGGGCCGGGGTAGCCGGCACACGGCTTGGTGTTTCTTGATGTGTCTTGGGTGCTAGCCCTACCCCTCTATTTATATGTTGAGCCTTGGGGTCGAAACTTGGAGTAAAAGCCTCCACAAAGTCGGTTTCACCCAAAGGGCAAGAGTCCTTCTCGGACTCCAGGGCCAGACGCCAGGGTCCCTGGCGTCTGGAACCCTGGCGTCTTGCCCCTGGACTCTGCAAAACTTTCTTTTGCGCTTTCCAAAAACCTTGTGGGCTTTCCCCTTTGGCCCAAATAAAGTGTTCTCGTACCCTTTCGGTGACCAAACACTATTATCCCATATATCAAACTTTATCTCTGGACCATTCCGGAGTTCCCCGTCATGTCTGTGATCTCATCCCAGACTCCGAACAACATTCGGTCACCAACATACATAACTCATATAGTACTATATCGTCAATGAACGTTTAAGCGTGCAGACCCTATGGGTTCGAGAACTATGTAGACATGACCGAGACACCTCTCTGGTCAATAACCAATAGCGGAACCTGGATGCCCATATTGGTTCCTACATATTCTACGAAGATCTTTATCGGTCGGACCGCATAACAACATACGTTGTTCCCTTTGTCATCGGTATGTTACTTGCCCGAGATTCGATCGTCGGTATCTCAATACCTAGTTCAATCTCGTTACCGGCAAGTCTCTTTACTCGTTCCGTAACACATCATCCCGCAACCAACTCATTAGTTTCAATGCGTGCAAGGCTTAAGTGATGTGTATTATTGAGTGGGCCCAGAGATACCTCTCCGACAATCGGAGTGACAAATCCTAATCTCGAAATACGCGAACCCAACAAGTACCTTCGGAGACACCTGTAGAGCACCTTTATAATCACCCAGTTACATTATGACGTTTGGTAGCACACAAAGTGTTCCTCCGATAAACGGGAGTTGCATAATCTCATAGTCATCGGAACATGTATAAGTCATGAAGAAAGCAATAACAACAAACAAAACGACCAAGTGCTAAGCTAACGAAATGGGTCAAGTCAATCACATCATTCTCCTAATGATGTGACCCCGTTAATCAAATGACAACTCTTTGTCTATGGTCAGGAAACATAACCATCTTTGATCAACGAGCAAGTCAAGTAGAGGCATACTAGTGATATTTTGTTTGTCTATGTATTCACACATGTATCATGTTTCCAGTTAATACAATTCTAGCATAAATAATAAACATTTATCATGATATAAGGAAATAAATAATAACTTTATTATTGCCTCTAGGGCATATTTCCTTCATGGGAAGCGACTAATCAAGAAACGAATAATCTCATATGCGAGCATTAAGCATAATTAACACCGAATAATGCACCACAAGTAGGATATAATTTCATTGACTATTGACTTTTGTGCTTGCATAGGGAATCACAAACCTTAACACCAATATTCTTACTAAAGCATAATTACTCATCAAAGATGACTCACATATCACATCATCATATCTCAAAACTATTGCTAAGAAACAAGTTTATTTTGTCCAATGATCTTCATGAAAGTTTTTATTATATCCTTCTTGGATATCTATCACGTTGGGACTAATTTTCGTGTGTTGCTTTTCTCAAGCTCAAACAAATATAAGTGAAGATCATGAGCATAATATTTCTTTCTCTCAAATTAATTTAAGTGAAGCAAGAGAGAATTTCTTGAAAATTTTACTAACTCTCAAATAAATCTAAGTGAAGCAAGATAGCAATTCTTCAAAAATACTAAAGCACACCGTGCTAAAAAAGATATAAGTGAAGCACTAGAGCAAATCCATAACTCATAAAAATTTAAGTGAAGCATAGAGAGCAATTTTAACAAGTCATGGAATAATTTTGGCTCTCTCAAATAGGTGTGTCCAACAAAGGATCAAGACTAAAAACATAAAATAAAACAAGCAAAGACTCATATCATACAAGAAGCTCCAAGTAAAACACATAGTATGTGACGAATAAAAATATAGCTTCATGTAAAATACCGATGGTCGTTAGAAGAAAGAGGGGATGCCACCTGTAGGCATCCCCAAGCTTAGTTGCTTGCTCTCTTTGGATAATAACTTGGGATGCCGGGGCATCCCCAAGCTTAGGCTCTTCTTACTCCTTATTCCTTCATCCATCGTAAGATAACCCAAAACTTGAAAACTTCAATCACACAAAACTCAACAAAAGCCTTCATGAGATCCGTTAGTATAAGAAAACAAATCACTACTATAAGTGCTGTAGTAAACCAATTAATATTTTGTTCTTGCATTATATCTACTGTATTCCAACTTTTCTATGGCAAAAACTCATCAAAGAAAACCATAGTATCATCAAAACAAGCACACAATGCAAAGAAAACATAATCTGTCAAAAACAGAACAGTCTGTAGCAATCTGGATATTTCGTATACTTCTATAACTCTAAAAACTCTGAAAATTTAGGACACCCTGGGCAATTTGCATATTAATCTACTGCAAAAGGAAATGGTATTTTATCGCTCTCTGGTTAAAAATGAAAATTATTTTCACAACGCAAAAGTTTCTGTTTTTTCAGCAAAGATCAAACAACTATCACCCAAAAAGATCCTAAAGGCTTTACTTGGCACAAACACTAATTAAAACACAAAAAACACAATCATTACAGTAGCATAATTGTGCTAACACTCAAGAACAGAAACAAAAAGCAAAAATAAATTTTATTCATCGGGTTGCCTCCCAACAAGCGTTATAGTTTTACGCCCTTAGTTAGGCATAAAGCAAGGATATAAGTTTTGTCATCCGTGATTTTGGCAACTTTTGTAGGGGTTTTCTCAAACCCGGGAGGCGCTTTATGCTTCCATAAATTGTCATGAAAAGAAATGTGACACCCGGATAGTTAAGCTACAATGAACCTCTGCTAACGATGCCACATCACCTCGGTTACTGTTGATAAACTCGCGTTGATTCAAAATCGATTCAGAAATTCAAATTTTAAATAAAGTCAAACTAGGAAAGTTTTCAAACATTAAGTGATTAGGTTGGAGAAACCACATTTTTATAAAAGGATTAAACGGAATAACGTAATTAAATCAGTAGTGAAAACAACTAATTAAATGCCTTTTATATTTTATAAAATACTAAACTATTTTATTTCACGGTATAACTTTTTGTGGCAGTGTTTTATTCTAAAACATTATTTTGGGAGCTATTCTCATCATTTACAAAACTAAAATAAAGACCAAAAGGACAAAGTAAATAAAAACAAGGGGAAAAAAGAAACCAAAGCCCCCCACTGGGCGACGGCCTAGCTGGCCGCACACCCATCTAGCCCAGTTCCCTTCCCCGACCCGCCAAACCCTTAAACCCCCTGGGGCAACGAACCCTAGCGCCCTCCCCACTTTCCCCACGATCCCCACCCCTCGCACTTCTTCCCCCTGCCTGGATCTGGATCGGCACCGAGCCAATCCCCGCTGCACGACGCCGCCCCGCCGTTCGCGGGAGCCGTCCCCGTCACCATCCGCCTCGCGCCCTCGTCCTCCCCTTCCTCTGCGCCTTCCCATCACCCCTGCCCGACTGCCTCGTCACCAGCGGCCCACGCGCATCAGCCATCGGAGCAACCATCTAGCACCACTGGCTCCTCCCGCGCGATGCCCGCATCATTCTCCTTCGTCCACATCCGCCCATTGCTGCCTCGACACCGCCGCCCGACCCCGACTCCACCCTGAGCCCATTGCCTCCCCATCCGGCTCCCGGTGAGCCGTGCCTGCCTTCCCCTCCTCTTGAACCCCGCCATGCTCACCGTAGCCTTCCCGGCTTGCCCCACCGCGTGCCTGCTCGCTCAATGCCACCACGCGCACGCGCTCGCCTCCGCGCCCCGCCATGCCTAGGTCACACCCCGGGCGCGCTCATCGCAGTGCTCGCCGTGCCCCTGCGCTGCTAGTGCGCGAGCCCACCGCTCCCTGGCCATCGCTCCGCCTCGCTCCCGCCCGACCTCACTGTCGGTGTCAAACCCTGTGTATCTTTGGTAGGGGGTCCTGAACTGTGCGTCTAAGGCGGATGGTAACATGAGGCGGGGGACACAATGTTTACCTAGGTTCGGGCCCTCGCGATGGAGGTAATACCCTACTTCCTGCTTGATTGATCTTGATGATATGAGTATTACAAGAGTTGATCTACCATGAGATCGGAGAGGCTAAACCCTAGAAGCTAGCCTATGGTATGATTGTTGTTGTCCTACGGACTAAAAGCCTCTGGTTTATATAGACACCGGAGGGAGCTAGGTTTACACAGAGTCGGTTACAAGGGAGGAGATCTACATATCCGAATTGCCAAGCTTGCCTTCCACGCAAAGGAGAGTCCCACCCGGACACGGGACGAAGTCTTCAATCTTGTATCTTCTTAGTCCAACAGTCCGGCCAAAGTATATAGTCCGGCTGTCCGAGGACCCCCTAATCCAAGACTCCCTCAGTAGCCCCTAAGTCAGGCTTCAATGATGACGAGTCCGGCGCGCAGATTGTTTTTGGCATTGCAAGGAGGGTTCCTCCTCCGAATACTCCATAGACGATTTTGAACACAAGGATAGTGTCCGGCTCTGCAAAACAAATTCCACATACCACCGTAGAGAGTATAATATTTCCACAAATCTAATCTGCTAACAACTTTTCATAACGTGACATCACGCCCTGGCCCCGGTCATTATTCGAACCGTGTTTCTCAACGAGCCACTGTACACATTGCGAGGCAGTTTTCTTGGCACGTCTTGTCGAAGCAGAGATCGTGTCCCCTTATCCCGGGATCCTCATCAATACGGGCGTGGGTAACCCAACCGCGCCATCAATCACGACGCTTGGGGAATAAGCGAGTTTTAGCAGGCAAGTGGGGAGGCACGCAGTTTCTACCGCCCTTATAAAGGGATAAGGACTCCTCTTTTTTACCCACGCCTTCTTCTTCCCTGCCGATCCATTCTCGCGCACTCGAGCTCCAGCGCCCAAGTTCGCATCTTCTCTGCAAAAACACTCCGAACATGTCCGGAGCGGGATGCAAGTGGATGGCCTCCTCCGTTATGGAGGAGAACATCACGAAGCTTCGGGAAGTCGGATACCTGGCCGCAGATATCGCGCACCGGCTCCTAGGCGCGGGGCAGATTGTTCCTACCCCCGAGCCCCACGAAAGGGTTGTATTCCTTACCCATTTCGTCCGCGGGCTGGGATTTCCCCTCCACCCATTTGTTCGCAGGCTCATGTTCTACTACGGGATGGACTTCCATGATCTGGCCCCCAATTTCATCCTCAACATCTCGGCGTTTATCGTCGTGTGGGAGGTGTCGGTGTCAAAACCGGCGGATCTCGGGTAGGGGGTCCCGAACTGTGCGTCTAAGGTGGATGGTAACAGGAGGCAGGCGACACGATGTTTTACCCAGGTTCGGGCCCTCTTGATGGAGGTAAAACCCTACGTCCTGCTTGATTAATATTGATGATATGGGTAGTACAAGAGTAGATCTACCACGAGATCAAGGAGCCTAAACCCAAGAAGCTAGCCTATGGTATGATTGTTGTATATCTTATCTATCGACTAGCCTGGCCTCGGTTTATATAATGCAACAGAGGCCTAGGATAACAGGAGTCCTAGCCGAATACGCCGGTGGGGAGGAGTCCTTGTCTTGATCGCCGAGTCTTGTGGAATATTCCTTGTATGCGGCAGCTGTCCGAACTGGCCCATGAGTATACGGCCATGGGGGTCCTCGGCCCAATCTAATAGATTGGGAGATGACGTGGTGAGTACCCCCTAGTCCAGGACACCGTCAGTAGCCCCTTGAATCGGTCTTCAAGTTAGGGATGCTCCTCGATTCTTCCGAACTGTTCTTCATCTTCGGTTGACGGTCTTGAAAACTGGTTCAACAAATCTTCTCATCTTCGATCTTGAGGATCGCCGAAATGCATTGGCGAGTTTACACGTCGGGTATCCGAGGAGCCCCTTTAAGTTTCTGGCCTTTATCAATGCCTTGTTATTTTTATGCCACACCTCGGGTTTGAAGTTGTTCCTGGGCAGCAGCGTCCTCTTGCGTCCGAGCTCCAATGCCGGACTGCATTCGAGGTATCTTTTGCAGCCGAGCACCAACGCCGGACCGCTTCCCAGCTCTAACGCCGGAATGTATCCGAGCTCCAACGCCGGACTATGTATCCGAGCTCCAACGTCGGACTATATCCGAGGTGTCATATCACCTTGGTTCAAAAAAGTTTGAAGGAGTTTAGCCGAGCTTAATGCCGGAAATGCCCTCTATGGAGCCAGCCACTAGCGCCCGAGCTTTATGCCGGACTGCTTCCGAGGTGGTGCACCACCCCGAATGTGGGCCGATTTTTATGAATATTTTTTATTGGTGCAATTTATTCTCTGCCGAGATATATAGCCAGTAGCCCTCAAGGTGTGTATCGGTCTAAAACCCGAGATGCACCTGAAGGATGATGTAGGACTGCTGATCCTAGTAGCCGCTGAGACTCATGTTGATTTGCAAAATCGGCCTGAGGATCAAGTCCAAACTCGGCAGAATACTTTGGGACACTACAAGCGGTGTGCTCAGTCCTCGAGGCTCAGGTTGGGTGCGGCCGACCAACCTGAGGATCAAAATCTCCTCGGAAACTATATTGCACATAAAATTTTCTGCATTGGACAAGCAATGCAGTAGTCCCCGAGACACTGGTCGGGTGGTGACACCAGATCAGGGGATCGATGTGCCCCTTGAATATTTGTAAATAATAAGCCCGAAGCCCAGTAGCCCCTGAGCCTTAATGCAGGAATGGGTGGCCGAATTAAGGATCAATATCTGTAGTAAAATCACAAATTATGTGTAATGACTATGTATCCAAGTACTTTACGTCATTAATGCTCGGATCCGCATTGTACAAAACTTTGTTTGACCGACCATCGGCTTCCACCTCCTCGGCCAGTAGCCGAGGAGTGTTTGTCCTACTTTATAAAGCCTTTATGAGGGCAAAGATTTACAACAAACAAGGAAATCTGGCCATACGGTTTTATAAACAAAGGTACGCAGAGAGTTATATCACTGTTTAACAGAAGAAATGTCTTCCAAAGAAAATAGTCCCGCTATCGGTTCCTTTCTTTGGGTTGTCATGCTAAGCATGATCATTAAACCTCAGCTCTAATGTAAGAGCAAAATATTGAGGATTTAGTTTGGGAGGCCAGTTAATAGCCCCCGGTAGTGTTCAGCGACAGTCGGGGTCAAGCCGTAAACACTTCGGCCAATGTTATGAACGGCCCATCATTTAACATAGTCATCGGATCGCTGACCAGTTTACGCTTATTGTGAAAGTCAGTTTTCGGCTTTCTCCACTGAGGTGCTTAACCATGTGAGCTAGAAGCACAATCGCAGTGGTTCTCCCTTTGCACGCCTAGCCGAACAAAACGGAACGTAGGAAGCAAGTGCAGGAGCCGGGCAACCCAACTATTGACCAAAGACACAATTCGAAACCGATGCATATATAGCAATATCTGAGAATGTTTTTGCCGAATCCCTGAAGGTGTCCGGCGTTGCACTGCGAGACTAATGCTGGAGAAGCGCAAATAGTTTTAAAAGTGCCAAAAAGCTTGGAAAACCAAGAAACGTCAGTAAAAACATGACGTCCGAACACTATCAAGTGTTCGGTGCCAATCCGAAAGTTGGTCTGAGAAAAAAGAAGTGCTTCTGTCGTGCTTTAACATGATACATCCTATCTCAAGACTTCGAGCGGGTCAGCCTACGGCTTCAACCTCCTATCCCGAGGGCGGAGTACTTCTCATCAGGCCAGTTTAGCAAACTAAACTCTAGCGGCTTTGAGAGAGAAATTAGGCTCCCCGGCTAGTGACCGCACACTCGTGTCGAAAAAGGAGTGATAAATAATAATAAAACTTTGCAACGACTAAGAAGAAGAACACTTATTATAAAACGGCTCAAATAAACTTAAGAGCCCCCAAGTGACTTGGGTAGAGGAATGATTGCATGTACTGAAGTACTTATATCATATCTATGTTCAACCGAACTTTAAACGCGTCTTAACCGACCGTCAGCTTCTCCCTCTTCGGTCAAGGACTGGAAAGTGTTATGTACTCCATCGGTGGAGAATATCGACGGTGTTTCCAATAACCAGGCAATCAGGCCATAAGGCTGTAACAGACAAAGCGCGCTCAGGGAACTTATGCTATATTACCGTGAAGTGTAAGAAGCATCTTCGAAGAAAATAGTACCCCCACCGATACCTTTCTTCGGTGCTCATTGTTATTATGAGACTTGTGCAATAGATTTTTTGTACTCATGAGTTCCGTTGTGTGCCGACCATCATTGAAAACTATAAGAGCGCTAGCTTTCGGTTTCACCCAGTCTGAGGTCCGGCTCGGTTGACCCGATCGTGACAATCGCAGAGGTGCTCCCTTTACTCCCTAGCCGAACAATCGGGAACGTAGGGGTAAACACAGGAGCGAGGCAACCCAGCTTGCAAATCGCTTAAGTCAATATGGTGCATATTGTGGCATAATACACGAACAAGGAACGAAGCCGTACAAGTATAATCATATGCAAGAGGAAAAGCTTCATAAATGAAGCCCCCAAGTGAATTGGGTCCTTGAATTTGTGTGTCACAAACAAAGTTTGTACAAGGAAATTTTTTACAAGCAACTTTTTTCCAAAAAAGTATAATGCTTGGTCGAACCGAACACAAGTTAGAAATTAAAGCTTTGAGCATGAAAGCGACTTAGCTGGTTAATGTGTTCGGTATTGATGACGCGGTCCAAGCTTGATGCAGGTCAAGGTTCCATCCCCCAAGCTGGTCTTGAGGTGGCGGAGCGGAGAGCTCGACACACCGAAGTGGTGACATAGCACGGGCAATGCAGACCGGCAGAGTGACGCCGAAGTCCCCGGATCATTTTCCTGTGCACAAAAAATAGTGCAAACCAGAGATAATAGTAATAATGATAATTAAAAAAAATGTGTTGCATAATAAATAATTTATGCAAAGTGAGGAATAGAAGAAATATGGCCTGGCGCCGCAGTCAATGTCGATGCAGGGCGTCGGCGTGATGTAGTAAAGGCGTGGCAAAGCCTGAATTCACAGGTCGGTCCGAGCTTCGGATGCGGCGTTCGCCGGACTATGTACGGAAACTGATCGAACCACCACGCGACCATCATTAATGCGGTCACCATTTGATAGACCTGTGTACATATCATGGACAAACCAGAGTAATAATTCCTTGGGAAAAATGAACCCAAACAAGCAAAAAATACTGGGATTAATAGCACCTGGTTTATTTGTTGTAGCAATCCAAAGGAAGGTGATTCCCAAAATTGGGACTCGCTCCGCACACCCATTGCCTGATGGGCGATAAAACGACAGCATGGCAATGCTGGTAAAGGTTGACTCGCCGAGGCAAAGCCCTCGGCCCAGCTAACGTGACGGAGCTGGTCGGCTAGTGACGCCGAAGTGTCCGGAGTAGGTTGATGAAGAGATGGCGAAGCCCCCGGTCCAGCCGAGATGTCGAAGCCTCGACGTCAGCCGATGAGTCGAAGCAGGTCAGCGTGACGGACACCAGCTTGAAGAAGCAGTAGTGCGGCCCTGTCGATGCTGGTCGTGACGTGGTTGATGCCGGCTTGATGAAGCGACCGTGCGGCGATGCCGGTACGCCCGCTCCGTGTAATCCGTGGGGCGGCGATGTTGATGATGATTTATCCTTCGCGATGCCGGACTCTTGTTCGGCTTGCCGAGATGATGATCCGAAGAAGTTGAGCTCGGCTAAAGTGACGACGTGTCTAGCGCAGGTCGGCAGCCGTGGAGTAATATTGCCGGACTGATTTGACACCAGCATGATGTTGAAGATCATGTTCAAAAGATCTTAAAGTTAGTGGGATGTGTTCGGGAACGAAATACAATACCCCATACAAAACTTCCTTCAAAAGGGATGTCCGAAATCCTGTTCATAAAAAAGACGAACTCGGGTCGGATTCATTTTCACGCAGAAAACAGATCCGAAAAGTGATGCACTAATCAGAAGGTTCCCGGAGTTTGGACGGTCGGATCGAGCTGGAAGTTTGAGAGGTGGTAGATATAGGAATTCCGCAGCCGATCAACGGTTGGATCTTTCAAAGGACGTCCGAGCTAGACGCTGGACACCACGCCCTAAACTCATCCAGATTCCCGTCCAGATTTGACAGGACTCCGGTATATCATAGATTGCCAGAGATTCCTCCATCGGAACTCGACGAAATTTTCCAGGGATGTTGTAGACTCGATTCCGCACAATTACACTGAAGGGATCGTTAAAGAGATGCTCGAGCAGGCGGTGGCGGCGGATACGCGTTCGCTGTTTGGAAAAACAGCACGGTCGCTTGAGGGCAATGTTGACGTTGAGCCCCTGAGCTCCATAGATGATTCCTCCGTGATCTTGATAGAGTTCGGAGTTGATGTTTGATGAAGGCCCTCGTTCGAACATGGTGATCCGAACACGGGGCGCAATTCTTGGTCGAACCAAGGTGACCAGTCGAGCTGGTGACAAAGATGCCGAAGTCGCAGTTGATCTGCAGGCGAGCCATCGATCCTTTTGTCGATCACACAGCGGAACACCCGAACACCCCCTAATCCAGGCCTAGGATAACAAGAGTCCTAGCCGAATACGCCGGTGGGGAGGAGTCCTTGTCTTGATCACTAAGTCTTGTGGAATATTCCTTGTATGCGGCAGCTGTCCGAACTGGCCCATGAGTATACGGCCATGGGGGTCCTCGGCCCAATCTAATAGATCGGGAGATGACGGAGATGGAAGATCCATGGAAGATCCATCAAGTACTCTCCTGACGGAGATGGTGGTTCCAGCACCCTATGAGGCGCCGGAGAAGAAGGCCAAGAAGAAGGCCGCGGGGACCAGGAAAGGTCTCTGGCGCAAGGTTGTATCGGAATCGTCATCTGATAACACCGAGACACCCTCCTCCCCCGAAGACGAGGAGGAGGAAGAGGAAAATTCTCCCCATCCAGCCGGGGGAGATAAGAAAAGGAAGGCCGCCCCATCCGGGGAGGCCGAAGGGTCCAACAAGGGAAGAGCCCTCCTTCCGGACCGCTCCACCACGGCCGCGTTCAACGACGAGGAGTGGTTGCCCAGGGACAAGTCCTTGGCGAAGTCGTAAGTATCCGGATACCATAACAGTTCTGGTATATTTTGTTTTATTGTTTCTTATCATGCCGAACATGATCATGCAGCCCACCCAAGGACCGTCTCGATGTATCCTCTTCGGATGGGTCTCTGGGCCTGTCGGAGATGAACAGTGATTCGCTCCCGACCGCCTCCTCCCCGCGCCATACGGACGACGCTTGAGGTGTTGTCCCAAAGGGCACCAAGCCAAGGGAAGGTAGTTCTGGGGGCGCCCCAAGGCGACCTCCCAGACGCCGGGCGCATGGGAGGCAATGCTCCCATGGGCCATAATGACGGGGGCAGCAAGTCCGGCCCCCGGCCGAATACTGCACCGGAACCTCCCATGGTTCCGAAATCTATCGGGCGACCCCTCACTAAGGGGGGCGAGTCATCTGTGCCGATGGCCTCTGTCCATCCAGAGGCACCGGACAACTTGCTGGAAGTGCTTCGCGGCGCTTCCATTGACGAAGAGCACCGTACTGTCATGAGTGCGGTGGTAGAGAAGGTTCAGTCCGCTAAAAGTGGACTGACTGAAGCCTGTGTCAGCCTCCTAACAGGCTTTGAGGTAAGTAATCAATTTATAAGAAAATGTTATAGCATAGGCAGTAGCCCTTGATGCTCTGTTTGGCGTTCGCAAAGAAAGGCCGAACAGAGGATCAAATAATAATCACATGAGTCTAATCAGAATGTGTCTTATGTGAATAAGCAGGCTTCGCTGCTGGCAACTGCCGCTCGCACTGCCGCTCGCACTGCGGAGGTCTCCGCACTGAAGCGGGACCTTGAGTGGTCCGAAAAAGAGCTCGGCCTTACCAAGAGGCAGCTCGAAGAAAACAAAGGTAAGTAATACCCACCCGTATATTGATAAGGAATAAAAAGGAATGTGGTTGTTAAGTCACAGGATCATCATGAATTTTGCTAGGGGCCACGACCGAAGTGGCGGCCCTGAAGGAGGCGTTGTCCGAGGCTGAAGACAAAGCGGTCAAGGAGCGCACCGAGCGCGAGAAGCAAGAGGCTCGAGTCGGCGAGGTGTAGCAAGAGCTCCAGGATTTCGTCAAAAAATACGAGTCCTTGGAGCGTGACTCTAAGACGCAAGGGTCTAAGCTTGCAAGGGCCCTTGAGAATGCAAAAAATGCCAAGGCCGAAGCCCACAAGGCCCTCCAGGAGCTTCAGGCGGTCCAGAAGATAGCGGCGGGTAAGGAATTCATTATGCAAAGCAAGCATGTGAAGGAAACTTTCCTTTTACTTACCCGAGTTTGGAGCTCTCCAGGAGCGTTCGTCGATCTTCCCCGCAATGTGTCCGATGCCGCAGAATTTTACCGGGCCGAGGAAGGGAGCTCGACGGAGAAGTTGTTCTGGCCTCAGTATACTGGGACCAAACATCCGATGCCCTTGAGCGACCAGTTGAAGCAGTTGGTCGAGCTCCACAAGGCGGCCGAACAGGCCATGAAGGGCCTCGTAGTCCGGATGTGGCCTGGTGAGCCCCTGCCTGGCAGCTACTTCGGCCTGGTGAGGCGGCTTGTGAATGCTTGCCCACGGCTTGAAGTCATAAAGCGGTCCGTCTGCATTGAGGGTGCGCAGGGCTTTTGCCCGAGCAAAAGTGCACTGGGCGAAGATGGACCCCGAGAAGCTGGTGAAGGAGGGGCTGCCGAAGGGCAAGGAGCATCGCCGCCCCAAAAAGTATTATGACATCGTCCTGAAGGGTGCCCGCCACATGGCGGAGGAATGTTCTAAGGATATAATATTTGAATGAATGTACTCATGTGATCCTGTAATATGAAAACGAGTTCATCTGCGCTATATAACACTTGTTGATTTAAAATATTACCTTATGTGCGTCCGTTTATAAAATCTGAGAGTTGGCCAGTCATCGGCTTCTGCCCCCATGTAGCTAGTACTGAGGTGTTCGGGATAAATCTGATCACTCTTTATCCTAGTTTTGGGTCCTTCGAAGGAGGTGTTCAGCACAACGAACCAGGCAATCGGACTATAAAGCTTTATCACTCTCACTTAGCCATAGAAGTCTACAATTTTAAATTTTGGCGAAGCCCCTGGTATTCGGAAGGCCGAACTTGGGGCGCTATGAACGCCTAAATCGGACAAGGCTGACTCCTCACCCGAAGCGGAAAAAATCTTTAGGGATTTGGGACCTCTCGAACAGCGACCAGCTCTCACCGCATCATGACAGTCAGTTTTCGGCTTTCTCTACTGAGGTGCTCGTTCGGAAGAACCGGGACACAATTGCAGTAGTTCTCCTAGTGCTACCTTAGCCGATATAGCGGAATGTAAGGCACCAAAACATGGGAGCCGGGCAAACCCAACTATTGACCCAAGACATGATTCAGAGCTGATGCATATAATGCTATAAGTTCGGGGTTCCGCACTGTCGAAAGTGTTCGAACTTTTCTTGCCGTGTTATGGGGTACACTGAAGCCCCTGGCATACTAAACGTACCAGAATGTACGGGAGAAACCTGTCGTGAATAGACAAACAAGGAAAAAAAGGAAGATGAAGAAATGTAATAATAAGCTGATGCTATGCATTGTTATTTATAGGATACGTCAAAGCGTATGTGTATAAGTAGTACAATAAGCAAAAATAGGACTATCTGACATGTCTGATCCAAGGGCGAGCTGCATGTGGGTATGTAAAATAGGTATAACGATCGGTATGAGAGACCACCTGGGTATTCCCTTGTACATCAAAGCTTCTTGCTCCCTTGGTGCTTCCCTCCCGTGATGGGTCCGATGATCTAGCTATTGGAGAGGGCCTCCAGAGAATAGGGTCCTGAAAGGAAGAAAATGATAAAGATATACTGGTCCTGAGGCGGTTGAACCGCATTGTGGGACGTGCCGTAGCCATGCCTCCGCCTATACCCATGGTATCTTTAGTGTGTAGTTATGTACGTGCGGCGCAAATTTCGTCGCTTGACTGGGACTAGGACGGAGGCCGAATTGCTAGGCGAGCTCTAAACGCGCCTGGTGATTCTGTTGTAGGTTATTCCAAACTCGTTTGAATGTGTCTGTGGACCTTGTCGCCGAATTGGCGGTTTGCCTCAAAAGGCTGCTTTGCACTTCTGCTGCAAGGGTCGTAGTGTGCTCCTCCGTGCGGAGCGAGCGTTCTGTGTTTCCGTTAACTGTTATAACCCCGCGAGGTCCTGGCATTTTGAGATTGAGGTATGCATAATGCGGTACCGCATTGAATCTAGCGAATGCGGTTCATCCGAGTAGTGCGTGATAGCCACTGCGGAAGGGGACGATATCGAAGATTAACTCTTCGCTTCGGAAGTTATCCGGAGATCCGAAGACCACTTACAGTGTGATTGAGCCCGTGCAACAGGCCTCTACACCTGGTATGACACCTTTGAAGGTGGTTTTTGTGGGTTTGATCCTCAAGGGGTCTATACCCATTTTGCGCACCGTATCCTGATAAAGCAGGTTCAGGCTGCTGCCACCATCCATAAGGACTCGAGTGAGGAGGAATCCGTCAATGATAGGATCAAGGACCAATACGGCAGAACCACCATGACGGATACTAGTGGGGTGGTCCCTGCGATCAAAAGTGATCGGACAAGAAGACCATGGGTTGAACTTTGGGGCGACTGGCTCCATGGCGTAGACGTCCCTGAGTGCACGCTTCCGTTCCCTCTTGGGGATATGGGTTGCGTATATCATGTTCACCGTTTTCACTTGGGGAGGAAATTTCTTCTGTCCTCCTGTGTTCGGCGGCCGGGGCTCCTCCTCGTCGTCGCTATGCGGCCCCTTTTCCTTGCTTTGGGCATTCAACTTGCCGGCCTGTTTGAACACCCAACATTCTCTGTTGGTGTGGTTGGCTGGCTTATCAGGGGTGCCGTGAATTTGACACGAGCGGTCGAGTGTGCGGTCCAAACTGGACGGGCCCGGATTGTTTCTTTTGAACGGCTTTTTCTGCTGACCGGATTTAGAGCCACTGAATCCGACATTGACTGTCGTGTCTTCGGCGTTATCGCTGTTGTTTCGGCGCTTGTATCTGTTGCGACGTGGCTTGTCGTTGCTGTCTATGGCCTCTGATGTGCCAGGGTTGCTTGCTGTGTTGTTGCTACGGGCCAACCAGCTATCCTTGCCCGCACAGTAGCGAGTCATGAGTGTTGTGAGGTCTACCATGGACTTTGGCTTCTCTTGGCCGAGATGTCTGGCGAGCCACTCATCACAGATGTTATGTTTAAAGGCCGCTAGGGCTTCGGCATCCGGACAGTCCACAATTTGGTTCTTTTTGGTTAGGAACCGAGTCCAAAATTTCCTGGCTGATTCTCCGGGCTGTTGTGTTATGTGACTTAAATCATCAGCATCCGGTGGTCGCACATAAGTGCCCTGGAAGTTGTCCAGGAATGCGTTTGCCAGGTTCTCCCAACTTCCGATGGAGTTTGCTGGCAAGCTATTTAGCCAATGCCGAGATGGTCCTTTGGGTTTTAACGGGAGGTACTTGATGGCGTGTAGATCATTCCCGCGGGCCATGTGAATGTGGAGGAAGAAATCCTCTATCCATACCGCGGGGTCAGTAGTACCATCGTATGATTCAATGTTCACAGGTTTAAACCCTTATGGGAATTCATGATCCATTACTTCATCAGTGAAGCATAGGGGGTGTGCGGCGCCTCCGCGCCGGGCTATGTCACGACACAGTTCGTACGAGTCTTGTCTGCTGTGTTCGGCCCAGCCGGATTTGCTTTTGGTATATCCGGCATGACGGTCGTCGTCATGTGTTGGGGCGCGCCCTCATGATCCGAAGATCGATCTTTTGTGTCCTGCTTTGTTTTCCAATACGTCTCGTAGGTCCTGCGTGTTACCCCGGGCCTTGCTGTTCTTGTTTGACTGGCGACGGGGTGCGGGCTGGACTTCGGGCTTGTATGCCACTTTGTCTCGGCCACGAGGTGGCTGATCTACCGCATCATACGCTGGAAGCGCAGACTTTAATGCTTCCTCTTCAAGTTGGGGTAGCAACCTGCACTTTGGGAAACTTTTGATTGGGCGCTCGAGTTCGTGTTCCTCGGCTGCCAGGACCGCAGTCCATATATCCGCTAGCAGATCTTGCTCAGCTTGAAGCTGTTGTTGCTTTTTCTTCAGGCTTTATGCTGTGGCAATAAGCCGGCGCTTGAAGCACTCCTGTTCGACGGGATCCTCAGGCACGATAAATTCTTCGTCGCCGAGGCTCACCTCGTCTTCGGAGAGAGGCATGTAATTGTCATCCTATGATTCTCCATCTGCTGCCTGTTCCTTGGGGCTGGCTTGCCCATCCTCCTGCTCAAAGCCTGGCTGGAGGGGATTGTCTTCGTCTTGGCACTATTTGCAGCGTTATTGTCTCCTGTGCCGGTATCGCTGTTTTTGCTATGGCGGGGCTTAGAGCGGCGCCGATGACGCCGGTTCTTGGATTGCTTCTCAGGGGGATTATCCTCCGTTGCCTTATTGCCATTGCTTTCTTTGGGGGTGTCCACCATGTATATATCATACGATGAGGTGGCAGTCCAGCGCCCTGTGGGCGGTGGTTCCTATTCGTCTCCTGCATCGTCGTCCATACTGTTGATGTCTTCGGATTCAAAGTCGAGCATGTCGGTTAGGTCGTCGACAGTGGCTACTAAGTGGGTGGTGGGTGGGAACGAATTTCTTCACCGTCCGCCTCCCACTCGAGCCGGACATAGTTCGGCCGAGGGTCTCTTGACAAGGAGAGATACCGTAATGAGTTTAGCACGTCGCCTAGGGGCGAGTGCTGAAAGATATCCGCGGAGGTGAACTCCATGATCGGTGCCCAATCAGATTGGATGGGCACAGACACGAGCGGTTCGGAGTCTGTGGCCGAGTCCATCCACCCGTCCTCGGACGACGCGATCTGTTCCGGATTGAGGGCCGGAGTGGTTACAGGTGTGATCTCCTGAACACTGTCTGATGGCAGAGCTAAATCATGCTCATCGTGACTATGCAGTGTACCTGACATGGGTTCGAATCCGTTGAAGATCAAGTCTCCGCGGATGTCGGCGGTATAGTTCAAGCTTCCAAACCTGACCTGGTGGCCAGGGGCGTAGCTCTCGATCTGCTCCAGATGGCCGAGCGAGTTGGCCCGCAGTACAAAGCCGCCGAATATGAAGATCTGTCCGGGGAGGAAAACCTCACCCTGGATTGCATCGTTGCTGATGATCGAAGGAGCCATCAAGCCTTATGATGATGACACATTGGAACTCTCGATGAAAGCACTAATGTCGGTGTCAAAACCAGCGGATCTCGGGTAGGGGGTCCCGAACTATGCGTCTAAGGCGGATGGTAACAGGAGGTGGGGGACACAATGTTTACCCAGGTTCGGGCCCTCGCGATGGAGGTAATACCGGCCCTACTTCCTGCTTGATTGATCTTGATGATATGAGTATTACAAAAGTTGATCTACCACGAGATTGGAGAGGCTAAACCCTAGAAGCTAGCCTATGGTATGATTGTTGTTGTCCTACGGACTAAAACCCTCTGGTTTATATAGACACTGGAGGGAGCTAGGGTTACAGAGAGTCGGTTACAAGGGAGGAGATCTACATATTCGAATTGCCAAGCTTGCCTTCCACGCAAAGGAGAGTCCCACCCAGACACGGGATGAAGCTTCAATCTTGTATCTTCATAGTCCAACAGTCCGGCCAAAGTATATAGTCCGGCTGTCCGAGGACCCCCTAATCCAGGACTCCCTCACTCACCTCTCCACCGTGTGCGCTCGTGCGTGCACGGCCACATCGATGGCCGGCTGAGCCACCGTCGAGTGGGTCCCAACCCCTAAATAAAAGAAAATAATAAGAGTAATGATAAAATTAATAAATTAAAGAATTAACTTAACTAATTTGGTTTAATTAACTAATTAACCACCTATTAGCCTAATCAGTCTATGGCATGTGGGACCCTTACACTATTCCAATGGATAAGGTTTAATTAGCCACTCTCCATGACATGCGGGACCCCTACACTGTTGACTGATGACTCAGCAGTTGACTAGGCCCACAAATCAGCCTCTCTGGCTGTGTGCCCTTTGGGTGCACCTAGCCTTGCTATTTAATTTGAGTTATCAATATAATTCCATAATTTCTAAAAATCATTAATACTTTAGGAAATCATGTAAAATAATCTGTAACTCGGATGAAAATGTTTTCTACATGAAAGTTGCTCAGAATGACGTGGCGAATCCGAATACATAGTCCATTCATCTGCCACACGTCCCTAGCATAGAGAAATGCAACAATCCACCTCCGTCCCGTCTGTCCAAAAATGGGAAACACAGGGAATACTTTCCCGGATGTTTACCCCCTTCGCCGGTATCACCTATCCCTGCGTTAGATCATCCCAGGCACCGCGTATTTGCTTGTTATATTTTGTGATGCTTTGTTTTCTCCATATTTACTATTTCTCCCCCTTCTTCTTCTCTGGTAGACCCTGAGACCGGCGTTGATGCGACTGAGTACGACAACATCATTGACGACCCTCCTTCTTGCCAGAGCAACCATGCAAGCCCCTCCTTGTTCATCTCGATATCACCTACTCTTTCCCTCTACTGCTTGCATTAGAGTAGTGTAGTTGTTACTATTTTCGGATGAACCTATTCTGCTGCATAGCCTATCCTTATTACTTCTGTTGTTACCTTTAGCTGCAATCCTAAATGCTTAGTATAGGATGCTAGTTTATCATCAGTGGCCCTACACTCTTGTCCGTCTTCCATGCTATACTACTGGGCCGTGATCACTTCGGAAGGTGATCACAGGTACATATACTATATACTTTTACATACTTATGTTACTGTTCGGAGATGGGGGCTGAAGGGGCAGGTGGTTCCATCCAGGTAGTGATGGGCCTGGGTTCCCGACAGCCCCCTAATGGTTACTTTGTGGCAGAGCGAAGTGCAGGTTGCGACCACCTAGGAGACTGGTGGGCGTGGTCCCTGGTCGGCGTCCGTGGATACTTCTAATAACACACTTAACGAGATCTGGATATTTGATCTGAGTCTGGCCACTGGCCTATACGTACTAACCAACTACGCGGGAACAATTATGGGCACTCAACGTCGTGGTATCGGCCGAAGCCTTCTTGATGTCAGCGACTGAGCGGCACGTGCCGGGTTGGACCGCGTAACGCAGCTTCCTTTGTAATGGAGGTTGCTAGGTCTTCTCACCGGTCGCGTACGCAACGTGCAGGTGTGCAACGGGCGATGGGCCCAGACCCCTATGCGCTTATGATTTAGACCGGCATGCTGACCTCTCTGTTGTGCCTAGGCAGGGCTGCAATGTGTTGATCTTCTGAGGCCGGGTATGACCCAGGAAAGTGTGCCCGGCCAGAGGGATCGAGCGCGTTGGGTAATGTGGTGCACCCCTGCAGGGAAGTTTATCTATTCGAATAGCCGTGTCCCTCGGTAAAAGGACGACCCGGAGTTGTATTCCGACAACTAGAACTGGATACTTAATAAAACACACCCTTTCAAGTGCCAGATACAACCCGGTGATCACTCTCTCACAGGGCGACAAGGAGAGGATCTCCAGGTAGGATTATGCTATGCGGTGTTACTTGATGCTGCACTTTCTACTCTCTTCTATATGCTTCAAGATGGAGGCTATCAGAAGCATAGTCTTCGATAGGACTAACTATCCCCCTCTTATTCTGGCATTCTGCAGTTCAGTCCACATATACTACCTTTTTCATTGATTCCGTGCATATGTAGTGTATATCCTTGCTCGCGAGTACTTTGGATGAGTGACGGTGTCCTGAACTAGGGGGTACTCACCACGTCGTCTCCCGACCAGCTGGATCGGGCAGAGGACCCTCATGGTGGTTCACTCATGGGCCACTTCGGGCAACCCATGCCGCACACGAGGAAGATTCCACAAGTCTTGATGATCAAGACAAGAACTCCTCTCCACCAACGTATTCGACTAGGACTCTTGTTATCCTAGGCCTGCGGTACATTATATAAGCCGAGGCCAGGCTAGTCGCTAGATTATTATGACATTATTCATCATACCCTCAGGCTTTAGACCAGAACATATGATCTCAAGTTAGATCAACTCTGTATTTGATACTCCATCAATATAAACAAGAGGAGGACGTAGGGTTTTACCTCCATCAAGAGTTCCCGAACCTGGGTAAAACATCGTCTCCTTCGTTCCTATTACCATTGATCCGAGAATCCACAGCTCGGGACCCCCTACCCCGAGATCTGCCGGTTTTGACACCGACAATGGTGCTTTCGTTGAGAGTTCCGTTGTGAGATCGTCAAAGGATCAATGGCTCGCCTGCATATCAACTACGACGTCGACGTCTTCGTTGCCGGCTCGACTGGTCACCTTGGCTTGACCAATGACTATGTCCCGCCTCCAATCGTCATGTTTGGACGAGGGCCTTCATCAAACATCAACTTCGATCTCTATCATGATCATGGAGGAATCATCCTTGGAGCTCGGGGGCTCAACGTCAACATTGCCCTCGGGCGACCGTGCTGTTCTTCCGGACAGCAAACTTGTATCCGCTGCCACCACCTCCTTGAGCATCACTTTGACGATTCCTTCAGTGCAATTGTGCGGAATTGAGTCTACAACAACCCTACAAAATTTTGTCGCTTTCCGATGGAGCAATCTCCGCCGATCTCCGATATACCGGAGCCCTGTTGAGTCTGGACGGGAATCAGGACGAGTTTAGGGCGTGGTGTCCAGAGCCCAGATCGAAGGTTATTTGGAAGATCCAACCGTTCATCTGCCGTGGAATTTCCATATCTACCACCTCTCAAAATTTCAGCTCGATCCGACCGTTCAAACTCCGGGAACCTTCCGATTAGTGCATCACTTTTCGGATGTGTTTTCTGCGCGAATACGAATCCGACCTGAGATCATCTCTCTTCATGAACGAGATATTGGACAACCTTTTTGGAAGAATCTATTTCCAGGGTATTGTGTTTTGTATCTGAACACATGATCATGAATTTTGCTCCTTTTAGGAGGTAATCTTCACCGTCATGTTGGTGTCAAACCAGTCCGGCAATACTGCTTCACGGCTGCCGACCTGCACTACACACGTCGTCGCTTTGTTGAGCCGAGCTCAACTTCTTTGGATCATCATCTCGGCAAGCCGAACAAAGAGTTCGGAATCGCAAAGGATAAATCATCACCAACATCGCCACCCTACGTATCACACAGAGCGGGCACACCGACATCGCCGCATGGTCACTTCATCAAGCCGACATTGACCGCATCACAAGTTACGACCTGCGTCGGCATGGCCGCATTGTTGCTTCTTCAAGCCGATGTCCATCACGCCGAACTGCTTCAACACCTCGGCTGACACGGTAGCTGCAACATCACCTTACCGACCTGGTCCGTCACCTCGGCTGGACCGGGGGCTTCACCATATCTTCATCAAACCTACTCCGATGACTTCGGCGTCACCAATCGACCTGCTTTGACTCATCGGCTGACATGGAGGCTTCAACACCTCGGCTGGATCGGGGACTTTGCTATTTCTTCATCAACATACTCCGGTTACTCCGACGTCACCAGCCGACCAGCTTCGTCACGTTAGCTGGACCGGGGCTTTGCCTCGGCGAGCCAACCATTGCCAGCGTCGCCATGCCGTCGCTTTATCGCCCATCAGGCAATTCGTGTGCGGATCGAGTCCCAATTTTGGGAGTCACCTTTCTTCAGATTGCTACAACAAATAAACCAGGTGCTATTATTCCTAGTAACTTTTGCTTGTTTGGGTTTATTTTTCCCAAGGAATTATTACTCTGATTTGTTCCATCATCTGTACACAGGTCTATCAAATGGTGGCCGCATTAACGAGGTCGCGTGGTGGTTCGGCTTTGCCACGCCTTTACCGCATCACGCCGATGCCCTGCATCGACATTGACTTCGGCGCGAGGCCACATATCTTTAAATAAATTATTTTGCGTAAATTAATTACGCGAGGATTTTTATATATTTATATTATTATTGTTGGACTACACTATTTTACATGTGTAGGTAATCGACTTCGACTGCGTCACACGGTCACTTCGGCAAGCCGACGTCATCGTCCCAATCGGCCTAAATCGGCTCGCGTGATCACCTTGTTGGTCGAATTGCCATACCGACATGTTCGGTTGCCTCGGGACTTCAGCATCGCTGAGGGAGCTCTACCTCATCGAGTGTTCGGCACACAGGCCATATTTCTTTTCTTACTCACTTTGCATAAATTATTAATCATGCATCCTTTAAAAAAATATATTATTATTACTATTATCTCCGGCTTGCACTATCTTCTGTGCACAGGTAAATGATCCAGATTGGGCAGCGCTGTCACCTCGGCGTATCGACATACCACGTCACCTCGGCTAGACCGGGGCTTCGTCATCACTTCATTAACCCACGCCGCGTACTTCGGCGTCACACTGCCGGCCTGCATCGGCCGTGCTATGTCGCCACTTCGGAGCGTCGAGCTCTTTGCTCTGCCACCTCGGGACCCGCTTGGGGGCTGGGAGCTCATCCCGCCGTAAGGTCGGACCGCGTCATCAATACCGAGCACATTAACCAGCTAAGTCATTTTCACGCTCAAAAACTTTTAGTTTCAATTTTATTCGGTTCGACCAAGCATTGTAATTTTTGGCAAAAAGTTGTTTGTGAAAAACTTCCTTGTCAAAACTTTGTTTGTGACACACAAATTCAAATACCCCGTTTACTTGGGGGCTTCCTTTATGAAGTCTTTCCTCTTGCATATGATTATACTTGTATGGCTTCGTTCCTTGTTCGTGTATTACGCCATAATATGCACCATGTTGACTTAAGTGTTCCGCAAGCTGGGTTGCCTTGCTCCTGTGTTTACCCCTACGTTCCTGATTGTTTGGCTAGGGAGTAAAGGGAGCACCTCTGTGATTGTCACGATCGGGTCATCCGAGCTTGGACCTCAGACTGGGTGAAGCCGAAAGCTAGCGCTCTTATTGTTTTCAATCATGGTCGGCACACAACGGAACCCATGAGTACAAAAATCTATTGCACAAGTCTCATAGTAACAATGAGAAACCGAATAAAGGTATCGATGGGGGCACTATTTACTTCGAAGATGCTTCTTACACTTCGTCAGTAATATAGCATAAGTTCCCTGAGCGCGCTTTGTCTGTTACAGCCTTATGGCCTGATTGCCTGGTTATCGGAAGCACCGTCAATATTCTCGACAGGTGGAGTACATAACACTTTTCGACCCTTGACCGAAGTGCGAGAAGCCGACGGTCGGTTAAGATGCGTTTAAAAGTTTGGGTGAACACAGATATGATATAAGTACTTCGGTACATACAATCATTCTACATAAAATTCTTTTACCCAAGTTTACTGGGGGCTCTTAAATTTATATGAGCCGTTTTATAGTAAATGTGTTTTCTTCCTAGTCGTTGCAAAATCTTTTTCTATCACTCCTTTTTTGATGCGAGTGTGTGGTCAATAGCCGGATAGCCCATTTTCTCTCTAGTGACCGCTCGAGTTTAGTTCGCTAAACTGGTCTAACGAGCAGTACTCTGCCTTCGGGATAGGAGGTTGTAGCCGTAGGCTGACCTGCTTGAAATCTTGAGATCAGATGTGTCATATTAATGCACGACAGAAGCACAAAAGTAAGACCAAATTTTGGATTCGCATCAAATGACTTGATTTAGTTCGGGCGTAAAGTTTTCACTGAAGTTTTTTGTTTTTTCAAGCCTATGGCACTTTTAAACTATTTGTTTGTTTCCAACATAAGTCTCGTAGTGCAGCGCCGGACACCTTTAGAGATTTGGCACAAAAATTCTCGGATATTGCTATATTTGCATCGGTTTTGAATTGTGTCTTTGGTCAATAGTTGGGTTGCCCGTCTCCTGTGCTTGCCTCCTACCTTCCACTTTGTTCGGCTTGGTGTGCAAAGGGAGAACCACTGTGATTGTGCTTCCAGCTCGAATGGTTAAGCACTTCAGTGGAGAAAGCCGAAAACTAACTGTCACAATGGACGTAAACTGGTCAGCGATCCGATGACGGTATCAAACTATAGACCGATACCGATTACCCCGTGTTAAATGATGGGCCTTTCATAACATTGGCCGAAGTGATAATGGCTAGACTTCGGTCGGTGCTGAACACTAACCGTGGGCTCGTAACTAGCTTCCCCAGTTTAAAGCTCCTATGACTAAGTGAAAGTTATAAAGCCTGCATATCTGATTGCCTCGTTTCTGCGAACACAACCGCCTTCGGGCACCAAGACATCGGCTAAGGGTTGTCTTGTTATTGCAGAAACACCCTGCGTAGCATCTACAAGGGGATGGAAGCCGACGATGGGCCACTTTCAAGTGATAAACGGTCGCAACGGAGTCAAAATAAATATATCATCGGCGTTCGTATTTTATATACGAGGGCTACCTTCTGTAATCATCGTCATAAAGCCACAAATATGCATCAATTTTACTTAAGATTTTGGCCAAGCTGGGTTGCCTGGTTCCTGTGCTTACCCCTACGTTCCCGATTGATCGGCTAGGCGGTAAAGGGAGCACCTCTATGATTGTTACTACCGGGTCATCCGAGTTAGTACCTCAGACAGGGTGAAGCCGAAAGCTAGCGATCTTAAAGGATATAATTGGTCGGCAACAACGAAAGTGAAAATTTTGGTTCATTAATACCATAGAGTTCGGGAACTTTCCCCGAACTAAATCCTCAATATTTTCCTCCCACATTGATTGCAGATGAGGTTTAATGATCATGATCAGCATGACAACCCAAAGAAAGGAACCGATAGCGGGATTATTTTCTTTGGAAGATGTTTCATATCTCTCTGCGTACCTTTGTTTATAAAACCATATGGCCAGATTGCCTTGTTTTCCATAAATATTTGCCCTTATAATAGCTTCATAAAGTAGGACAAGTACTCCCCGGCTTCTGGCCGAGGAGGTTGAAGCCGATGGTCGGTCAACAAAGTTTTGTACAATGCGGATCCGAGCATTAATGATGGAAAGTACTTGGATACATAGAAGCATTACACATAATTTGTGATTTTACTCTGGATATCGATCCTTAATTCGGCCACCCATACCCACATTAAGGCTCAGGGGCTACTGGCTTCGGGCTTATCATTCACTAATATTAAAAGGGGTGTATCAATCCCCTGATCTGGTGTTGCCACCCGACCTGTGTCTCGGGGGCTACTGCATTGCCTATTCAACGCAAAAAATTCAAAGTGCTCAGTGTTCGGCTGGACCGAACTATGGGCAAACACGTCTTCGGACAACAATAAGTACCATCTAGGACTTATCCGGCATCAAACTAATATATTACGGCGACTTCTCAAAATCCTCTCTCAAGGGTCCGTCCGCCGATCACTATTACCTCTAATATATTACACTGCGTTTCTATTCCTATGTATGCTGCCGAGCTAGGAGTCGATCCTCGGGCTGATTTTATGACCTGAGTCTCAGAAGCTACTAGGATCAACGGTTTCATATTTTCCTTCAGGTGCATCTCGGATTTTAGGCCGACAAACACCTTGAGGGCTACTGGTCATACATCTCTTCAGCAAATAAATTTATACGCATCAGAAATAAAATCCACAAACAATCAGCCCATGACCGAGGTGCTGAGCCACCTCGGAACTAGTTCGGCATATAGCTCGGATGCAAGTGGCTGGCTCCTTAGAGGGCATTTCCGCATTATGCTCGGCTAAAACTTTTTAAGACCAAGGTAATCTATGACACCTCGGATATAGTCCAGCGTTGGAGCTCAGATACATTCCGGCGTTGAAGCTCGAAAGCGGTCTGGCGTTGGTGCTCGGCTGCAAAAGATACCTCGAATGCAGTCCGGCATTGGAGCTCGGACGCGAGAGGACACCGCCGCACGGGAAACACTTCAAACCCGAGGTGGGCATAAAAATAACAAGGCATTGATAACGGCCGATAACTTAAAGGGGCTCCTTAGGATACCCGACGTGTAAACTCTTTGGATTTACTTCGGTGATACTCAAGATCGAAGATAAGATGATTTGTTGAACCTGTTTTCAAGACCAAAGATGAAGAACAGTTCAGGAGAATCGAGGAGCATCCCCAACTTGAAGACTGGTTCAGGGGGCTCCTGACGGTGTCATGGACTAGGGGGTACTCACCACGTCGTCTCCTGACCAGCTAGATCGGGCCGAGGACCCCCATGGCGGTTCACTCATGGGCCACTTCAGGAAGCCCATGCTGCACACGAGGACGATTCCACAAGACTTGATGATCAAGACAAGGACTCCTCTCCACCAACGTATTTGACTAGGACTCTTGTTATCCTAGCCTCCGGTACATTATATAAGCCGAGGCCAGGCCAGTCGCTAGATTATTATGACACTATTCATCATACCCTCAGGTTTTATACCACAACATATGATCTTGAGGTAGATCAACTCTGTACTTGATACTCCATCAATATAAACAAGAGGAGGACGTAGGGTTTTACCTTCATCAAGAGGGCCCGAACCTGGGTAAAACATCGTCTCCTTCGTTCCTGTTACCATTGATCCGAGAATCCACAGCTCGAGACCCCCTACCCCAAGATCTGCCGGTTTTGACACCGACAATAAGTACTCACGGTTGCTTTGCTCCCCCTTCCCCCCTTTTCATTCTTCTCGGATGTCGCAACTAGACGTTGGAGCCCAGGAGCGAGATGCCACCATCGACGATGACTCCCCCTATGTGTAGGCCGCCGCCGACGACCATGAGTAGTTTAGGAGGATCCCAGGCAGGAGGCTGATACGTCCAGTTTGCATCATGTTTTCTTACTGTTATTTATAATGTTTTTATCCATAATAATGCTTTTTGGAGTAATTCTAATGCCTTTTCTCTCTTAATATGCAAGGTACACACCAAAGGGGAGAATTCTGGTAGCTGGAAATCTGGATCTGGAAAAGCTACGCCAGGCTACTTATTCTGCACAACTCCAAATGAGCTGAAACTTCACAAGGATTTTTTATGGAATATATAAGAATTATTGGAGCAAATAACTACCAGAGGGGGCCACCAGGTGGGCACAACCCACCTGGGCGCGCCAGGTCCCCCTTGTCGGGGGTTTGGTGCGACATATGCCAAAGGACGGCTTATCATGGTGGGGGCGAGTAGAACGTCGCCGGTGCCTGGAAACGAGATGAGGCGGAGACATGCACGCCGGTGAATCTTACCGAGCTTCAGGGCTCTCCGAGGAGATAATACCCCTACTGCTGCTCTGTGGGGTCTCCGCATGATCACTATGGCAAGGTGTTTACACGGTTGCTCCTTGAGCTGTTTCTAGGAGCTAGGAGAGGGCAAGGCTAGCTCTCTCCCTTCTATATGATCTGGTCTAGAGCTAATGGGTTCCAACCCTTTGCATGGGTGCCCTGGGGGGTTTATATAGGCCTACCCCCAGGGGTAGAATGGTAATCCGGCTGGACGCGGGCCCAGCCGTCAGTGCCTCTGGCCTCCGTCTTCTCTGCCGACCGCTGGGGCCCGCCGACTGGCTGGCCCCGCCGACTTGCCTGGTACGGAGCCGACAGGCCGCGTCCGCCGCGGGCGGGTCTTGCTGGCTGCTGATTATTGTAGCCGTGCTTCTGATGACGCGGGCTTGATCATGGGGTCGTGGCGACAGCCCCGCCGCCTGGGGGGCGATCACTATTGCCACTCTCCATCAAATCTCGATTAATGGCGCGTGGGCCCCGGGGGAGGGCTCGGCCGACTCCCAGGGGCCGACTCCCGACAGACCTGACTGGTGATCCTCTTGTCGTCTCCTGGGGTCTCACTAACTGGTGGGACCCGCTACCTCTGGGCCGTACAGACAAGCCATCGTGGGTGCAGGATTCGGTCCTGCGGTGCTGATGTCAGGGCCGGCATGGCTACAGTGCCACGCCGCATGGAGATCTTGCGGGGTACGACGTGTTGTGGCCATGCCTGCCCTTGGTAAGGGGCGGGAGCGGGCTTCATTGTTGCCACTCCCCTGCCCTGTCCCACTTGATGAGGTCGTGAGGGGTGTTGGAGTCGCAGGCTGACTCCCCAAAGCCGGATTCTCTGGAAGTCGCCAATCAGGAGTCGGCTTTCCCTGAAGCCGTCCTTGGGACTCGGCCGTGAGTGGTCAGTCGGCCATCCTGCCGTTGACTTCTCGAAGGCGGCTCTTCGTCCTGGGGTCTTGAGGGGCGCAGCCTGCCCCGATGTCTTGAAAGGTTTTGGGGCTCGGGTTGGCCTACCCGTGGCCCATTACTCCGACACCCCTGGTGCACCCTAGTGGGTTGTGGC
Source organism: Triticum urartu (assembly GCF_056163025.1). Classification (NCBI taxonomy): domain Eukaryota; kingdom Viridiplantae; phylum Streptophyta; class Magnoliopsida; order Poales; family Poaceae; genus Triticum; species Triticum urartu. The sequence continues at coordinate 113,772,034 of NC_141876.1, forward strand.
CTCCTCGGCCCACCTCCGATGCCCATCTTTTGGTATATAAGTCATTTTGACCTAGAAAAATAGGAGGAGGACTTTCGGGATGAAGCGACGCCGCCTCGAGGCAGAACTTGGGCAGGAGCACTTTTTCCCTTCGGCGGAGCGATTCCGCCGGGGGAACTTCCCTCCCGGAGGGGGAAATCATCGTCATCATCATCACCAACAACTCTCCCATCTTGGGGAGGGCAATGTCCATCAACATGTTCAACAACACCATCTCCTCTCAAACCCTAGTTCATCTCTTGTGTTCAATCTTGTTACCGGAACTATAGATTTGTACTTGTGGGTGACTAGTAGTGTTGATTACATCTTGTAGTTGATTACTATATGGTTTATTTGGTGGAAGATTATATGTTCAGATCCACTATGCTGTTTAATACCCCTTTGATCATGAGCATGTTTATCATTTGTGAGTAGTTACCTTTGTTCTTGAGGTCACGGGAGAAATCATGTTGCAAGTAATCATGTGAATTTGATATGTGTTCAATATTTTGATAGTATGTATGTTGTGATTCCCTTAGTGGTGTCATGTGAACATCGACTACATGACACTTCACCATATTTGGGCCCAAGGGAATGCATTGTGGAGTAGCAATGGGATGATGGGTTGCGAGTGTGAGAGAAGCTTAAACCCCAGTTTATGCGCTATTCCGTAAGGGACCGATTGGATCCCAAAGTTTAATGCTATGGTTAGAATTTATTCTTAATACTTTTCCCGTAGTTGCGGATGCTTGAGGGAGGGTTAATCATAAGTAGGAGGTTTGTTCAAGTAAGAACAACACCTAAGCACCGGTCTACCCACATATCAAATTATCAAAGTAGCGAACACGAATCGAACCAACATGATGAAAGTGACTAGATGAAATTCCTGTGTACCCTCAAGAACGCTTTGCTTATTATAATAGACCGTTTTGGCCTGTCCTTTGCCTCAAAAGGAATGGGCTACCTTGCTGCACTTTTGTTACTACTATCATTACTTGCTCGTTACAAATTATCTTGTTATCAAACTACCTTGCTACTTACAATTTCAGCACTTGCATACATCACCTTACTGGAAACTACTTGTTCATTTCCTTTTGCTCCTCGTTGGGTTTGACACTCTTACTTATCGAAAAGAGCTACAATTGATCCCCTATACTTGTGGGTCATCAGAGGCCCGCACCTCTTTTGATCTGTATCCCAGTTTGTGCTAGCCATCGTATGGCAACTTGTTTAACTTATGTCTGTACTCAGATATTGTTGCTTCCGCTGACTTGTCTATGATCGAGCACTTGTATTCGAGCCCTCGAGGCCCCTGGCTTGTATTATGATGCTTGTATGACTTATTTATTTTTAGAGTTGTGTTGTGATATCTTCACGCGAGTCCCTGATCTTGATCATACACATTTGTGTGTATGATCAGTGTACGATTGAATCAAGGGCGTCACAAGAAACCATCTTTAGATCCAAAATATCCAATCGTTTGTTACAAAGAGTAATCAAGGTATTCATACGATTGATACTACCATTGAGGTGTTTGAGGGGTTCATTATATTTCTGTAATTCAACCATGTGTTTATGCAAATCACCAAGTTTGTCTAATGATACGTCTCCAATGTATCTATAATTTTTGATTGTTCCATGCTGTTATATTATCAATCTTGGATATTTTATAATCATTTTATATTAATTTTATATCATTTTTTGGTACTAACCAATTGACATAGTGCCAAGTGCCAGTTACTGTTTTCTGCATGTTTTTTACATCGTGGGAAATCAATACCAAATGGAGTCCAAATGCAACAAAACTTTACCGAGAATTTTTATGGACCAGAAGAGACCTAATGGGCCAAGGCTGCGCCTGGGGGTGATCCGAGGAGAGCACAACCCACCAGGGCGTGCCAGTAGGCCTAGGCGCACCCAGGTGGGTTGTGCCCACCTCGGGTGCCCTTCGGACCGCCTCTTTTCTCTATAAATACCCCAATATTCCAGAAACCCTAGGGGAGTTGACGAAAATCAATTCCAGTCGCCGCAGAGTCCAAAACCACCAGATCCAATCTAGACACCATCACGGATGGGGTTCACCACCTCCATTGGTGCCTCTCCAATGATGCGTGAGTAGTTCTTTGTAGACCTTCGGGGTCCGTAGTTAGTAGCTAGATGGCTTCCTCTCTCTCGCTGAATTCTCAATACAATGGTCTCTTGGAGATCCATATGATGTAACTCTTTTTGCGGCGTGTTTGTTGGGATCGGACGAACTTTGAGTTTATGATCAGATCTATCTTTTTATATCCATGAAAGTATTTGAGTTTCTTTGATCTCTTTTTATGCATGATTGCTTATAGCCTCATAGTTCTTCTCCGATATTTGGGTTTTGTTTGGCCAACTTGATCTATTTATCTTGCAATGGGAAGAGGTGCTTTGTAGTGGGTTCAATCTTACGGTCCTTGATCCCAGTGACAGAAGGGGAACCGACACGTATGTATCGTTGCTACTAAGGATAAAACAATGGGGTCTATCTCTACATAGATAGATCTTGTCTACATCATGTCATCATTCTTATTACATTACTCCGTTTCTCCATGAACTTAATACACTAGATGCATGCTGGATAGCGGTCGATGTGTGGAGTAATAGTAGTAGATGCAGGCAGGAGTCGGTCTACTAATCTTGGACGTGATTCCTTTATAATGATCATTTCTTGGATATCGTCATGATTATTTGAAGTTCTATCAATTTCCCAACAGTAATTTGTTTACCCACCGTTTGCTATTTTTCTCGAGAGAAGCCACTAGTCAAACCTACGGCCCCCGAGTCTCTTTCTCATATTATTTGCCTTTGCGGTCTACTTTTCCTTTGCTTTTATTTTCAGATCTATTAAACCAAAAATACAAAAATACCTTGCTGCAATTTGTTCTTTTTTATTTTATTTGGCGCGATCTATCAATCTACTACAACTTTATCTCACGTCCGTGCCTATCTTGAGGCGCCACTACCCGAAAGGGATTGACAACCCCTTTTACACGTCGCGTTGCGAGTAGTTGTTATTTGTGTGCAGGTGCTGTTTACGTTCAGTTGCTTGGTTCTCCTGCTGGTTCGATAACCATGGTCTCATAACTAAGGGAAATACCTACTGCCGCTGTGCTGCATCATCCCTTCCTCTTTGGGGAAATACCAACCTAGCTTCAAGCCGCATCATCTAACATTTGAACTCCCTATGGGGTGAAATAAAACCCTTTCTTTTGAGGTGGAACACCCAAAATTCCTTCTAAAATTTCGTAAGCAGCATTGGCATCAAGCTCAATAAAATTCCCTTTAGTGGCAAAATCTAGGAGTTGTCTATGATGCAAAGCCAATCCTATGTAAAAATTACGAAGCAAGATCTTAGCGTCCCCTTTTAAATTGCAAATACGGTAAGATTCCATAAGCCTGTACCAAGCATCTTTCAAATTTTCTCCTTGTCTTTGCTTGAAGTAAAGAACTTCAAAATCTGGTGACAAAGGAGGAGTAGGCACGCTAGCCATTATGACTAGAAAGCAAGAACACAGATAGATTTGGCAAGAAAACGGTGAACGAAAAAGAGGGCGAATAAAATGGAGAAGTTTAGTGAAGTGAGGGAGAGGAAAACGAGAGGCAAATGGAAAATAATGTAAATTGCAAGGAGATGAGATTTGTGATTAGGAACCTACTATATGTAGATGATCCTCCCCGGCAACGGCGCCAGAAATTTCTTTTGAAAGCGGCTTGAAGCTACATCGGTATTTCCCCAAAGAGGAAGGGATGATGCAACACAAAAATGGTAGGTATTTCCCTCAGTGATGAAACCATGGTTATCGAACCAGTAGGAGAACCAAGCAACACTACATAAAAAACACTTGCACACAAATAACAAATACTCGCAACCCAAAGTGTAAAAGGGTTTGTCAATCCCTTTCGGGTAACAGTGCCACAAATCGGCAAACTGACGTGAATAAATTGTAGTAGATTGATAGATCGAACGCCAAATAAAATAAATAAGAATAAATTGCAGCAAGGTATTTTTGTATTTTTGGGTTTAAGAGATCTGAAAATAAAAGGCAAATATAATAGATCGCAAAGGCAAATAATATGATAAGGAGACCCCGCCGTAGGTTTGACTAGTGGCTTCTCTCGAGAAAAATAGCAAACGGTGGGTAAATGAATTACTGTTGGGAAGTTGATAGAACTTCAAATAATCATGACGATATCAAGGAAATGATCATTACATAGGCATCACGTCCAAGATTAGTAGACCAACTCCTGCGTGCATCTACTACTATTACTCCACACATCGACCGCTATCCAACATGCATCTAGTGTGTTAAGTTCATGGAGAAACGGAGTAATGCAATAAGAATGATGACATGATGTAGACAAGCTCTATTTATGTAGAAATAGACCCCATCGTTTTATCCTTAGTAGCAACGATACACACGTGTCGGTTCCCCTTCTGTCACTAGGATCAAGCACCGTAAGATCGAACGCACTACAAAGCACCTCTTCCCATTGCAAGATAAATATACCAAGTTGACCAAACAAAACCCAAATATCGGAGAATAAATACGAGGCTATAAGCAATCATGCATATAAGAGATCAAAGAAACTCAAATAACTTTAAAGGATAAAAAGAGATAGATCTGATCATAAACTCAAAGTTCATCGGATCCCAACAAACACAACGCAAAAGAATTACATCATATGGATCTCCAAGAGACCATTGTATTGATAATCAAACGAGAGAGAGGAAGCCATCTAGCTACTAACTATGGACCTGAAGGTCTACAAAGAACTACTCAAGCATCATCGGAGAGGCACCAATGGAAGTGGTGAACTCCTCCGTGATGGTGTCTAGATTGGATCTGGTGGTTCTGGACTCTGCGACGGCTGGAATTGATTTTCGTCGAATCCCCTAGGGTTTCTGGAATATTGGGGTATTTATAGAGCAAAGAGGCAGTGCGGGAGGCCACCGAGGTGGGCACAACCCACCCGGGCGCACTTGGGGGCCCAGGCGCGCCCTGGTGGGTTGTGCCCCCCTCGGGGCACCCCCAGGTGCTTCTTCGACCCATTGGTTGTCTTCTGGTCCAAAAAAATTCCACAAAAAGTTTCACTGCGTTTGGACTCCATTTGGTATTGATTATCTGCGATGTAAAAAACATGCAAAAAACAGCAACTGGCGCTTGACACTATGTCAATAGGTTAGTACCAAAAAATGATATAAAATGATTATAAAACATCCAAGGTTGTTAATATAACAACATGTAACAATAAAAAATTGTAGATATGTTGGAGACGTATCAATACCCGTGGCGACAATGGGATGTTCTATTAATTCACTTGATGTATGTTTTGGTTGTCAACTTGCGGATTCCCGTGGTGACATTGGGGTAATCTGTGCATAGGGGTTGATACGTGTTTTCATATTCCTTTCTCCGATAGAAATCTTGGGGGTACTCTTTGAAGTTCTTTGTGTTGGATTGAATATTATGAATCTGAAATTGTGTGATGCACACCATATAATCACCATATAATTAGCCCAAGGATACTTGTGGTGACATTGGAGTATCTAGGTGACATTAGGGTTGATTGATGCGTGTCATATGGTGTTATTTTAGTACGAACTCTAGGGCTGTTTGTGACACTTCTAGGAATAGCTCAAAAGATTGATTAGAAATAAGAACTTTGAGGTGGTCTCTGAAGGAAATATGCCCTAGAGGCAATAATAAAGTTGTTATTTTAATTTCCTTATATCATGATAAATATTCATTATTCATGCTAGAATTGTATTAACCGGAAACTTGATACATGTGTGGATACATAGACAAAACACTGTGTCCCTAGTAAGCCTCTACTAGACTAGCTAGTTAATCAAAGATGGTTAAGTTTCCTAACCATAGACATGTGTTGTCATTTGATGAACGGGATCACATCATTAGGATAATGATGTGATGGACAAGACCCATCCATTAGCTTAGCATATTGATCGTTCAGTTTTATTGCTATTGCTTTCTTCATGTCAAATACATATTCCTTCGACTATGAGATTATGCAACTCCCGGATACTTGAGGAATACCTTGCGTGCTATCAAACGTCACAATGTAAATGGGTGATTATAATGATGCTCTACAGGTATCTCCGAAGGTGTTTGTTGGGTTGGCATAGATCGAGATTAGGATTTGTCACTCCGAGTATCGGAGAGGTATCTTTGGGCCCTCTTGGTAATGGACATCATAAGAAGCCTTGCAAGCAAAGTGACTAATGAGTTAGTTACAAAGATGATGCATTACGGAACGAGTAAAGAGACTTGCCGGTAACGAGATTGAACTAGGTATGTGGATACCGACGATCGAATCTTGGGCAAGTAACATACCGTTGGACAAAGGGAATAACATATGTTGTCATAACGGTTCGACTGATAAAGATCTTCGTAGAATATGTAGGAGCCAATATGGGCATCCAGGTTCCGCTATTGGTTATTTACCGGAGAGGTGTCTCGGTCATGTCTACATAGTTCTCAAACCTGTAGGGTCGGCACACTTAACGTTTGATGACGATATAGTATTATATGAGTTATGTGATTTGGTTACCGAATGTTGTTCGGAGTGCCGGATGAGATCACGGACATGATGTGGAGTCTCTAAATGGTCGAGAGGTAAGGATTTATATATAGGACGATGGTATTCGGACACCGGAAGTGTTCTGGAGGGTACCGGGTACTTATCAGGTCACCAGAAAGGAGTTTCGGGCACCCCTGGCAAAGATATGGGATTTATGGGCCAAGTGAGGGAACACACCAGATCTAGTGCACCCCTATAGAGGCCATCTCTATGAGGAGTATAAGGAAAGAGGGGAGGGCAAGGAAAGTGTGGATTAGGATTCCTACTTCCTTCCCTCTCCCCCCTCTTTCCTTCCACCTCAGTTATATATGGCAGGGTGGGCGCGCGGCTTGGGAGGGACTCCACGTAGGATTCCTCCTACTTGGGCGCCTCCTATGGCTGCTCCTTCCTCCCTCCCACCTATATATATATGAGGAGGGGTGCGCCTAGCACAAAACAGACAATTGCCTAGCCATGTGCGGCGCCCCCTCCACGGTTTACACCCTCGGTCATATCTTCCTAGTGCTTAGGCGAAGCCCTGCGAGGATCACTTCATCATCACCGTCACCATGTCGTCGTGCTGACGAAACTCATCTACCACCTCATCGTCTTGCTGGATTAAGAAGGCGAGGGACGTCACCGAGCTGAACGTGTGCAGAACTCGGAGGTGCCGTGCGTTCGGTACTTGATTGGTCAGAGCTAGAAGAAGTTTGACTACATCAACCGCGTTGTCAAACGCTCCTGCTTACTGTCTACAAGGGTAAGTAGACACACTCTCCCCTCATTGCTATGCATCTCCATGGATAGATCATTGCGCATGCATAGATTTTTTTTGAAATTGCATGCTACGTTTCCGAACAGTGGCATCCGAGCCAGGTCTATGCGTAGATGATATGCATGAGTAGAACACAAAGAGTTGTGGGCGGTGATCGTCATACTGCTTACCACCAATGTCTTATTTTTATTCAGCGGTATTGTTGGATGAAGCAGCCCGGACCAACCTTACATGACCATGTTCATGAGACCGGTTTCAGCGATAGACATGCAACTAGTTTTGCATAAAGGTGGCTAACGGGTGTTTGTTTCTCCTACCTTAGTTGAATCAAATTTGATTGCGTCCGGTCCTTGTTGAAGATTAAAACAGCAAACTTGATAAATCACCGTTGTGGTTTTGATGCGTAGGTAAGAACGGTTCTTGCTAGAAGCCCGTAGCAGCCACGTAAAACTTGTAACAACAAAGTAGAGGACGTCTAACTTGTTTTTGCAGGGCATGTTGTGATGTGATATGGTCAAGACATGATGTGATATAAGTTATTGTATGAGATGATCATGTTTTGTAAAAGTTATCGACAACCGGCAGGAGCCTTATGGTTGTCTCTTTATTATATGAAATGGAAACGCCATGTAATTTCTTTACTTTATCACTATGTGTTAGCGATAGTTGTAGAAGCAATAGTTGGCGAGACGACCATGACGCAATGATGGAGATCAAGGTGTCAAGCCGGTGACGATGGAGATCATGACGCTGCTTTGGAGATGGAGGATGATGATGGCCATATCATGTCACATATTTTGATTATATGTGATGTTTATCTTTTCGGGAAAACTTTGTTTTTGCCACTCTAGCTCTTGCCTATTTTGCTTAGGCCACTCTAGAATTTGACATATCACTTTTGCCACTCTTAGTTTTTGACAATACACCACAAATGCCATTCCGTGGCAAAAGCAATAACTTTTCATTTCACTTTTTCCACTCTTAGATTTTGACAATGTATCACAATTTCCACTCTAAAATTATTGATTTTTCCACAGAATGGCAATTGTGATATATTGTCAAAAACTAAGAGTGGCAAAAGTGAAATGTCAAATTCTAGAGTGGTATAAGCAAAGTGGTCAAAAGCTAGAGTGGCAAAAACAAACTTTTCCCTATCTTTTATGCATCCTAATTTTCTTAGTACAACAGTAGCATTATAAGATGATCCCTTAACTAAAATTTCAAGGTATAAGTATTCTCCCTGAGTATGCACCGTTGCGAAAGTTCATCATGTTGAGACACCACGTGATGATCGGGTGTGATAGACTCTACGTTCACATACAACGGGTGCAAGACAGTTTTACACATGCAGAATACTCGGGTTAAACTTGACGAGCTTGTCATGTACAGACATGGCCTCGGAACACTGGAGACCGAAAGGTCGAACGTGAATCATATAGTAGATATGATCAACATAGATATGTTCACCATTGATGACTACTCCATCTCATGTGATGACCGGACATGGTTTAGTTGATTTGGATCATGTATCATTTAGATGACTTGAGGGATTTCAATCTAAGTGGGAGTTCTGAAGTAATTTGATTAACTAAACTTAATTTATCATGAACTTAGTCCCGACAATATTTGCATATCTATGTTATAGATCAATAGCTCGCGATATAGCTCCTATATATTTTTGATATGTTCCTAGAGAAAAGTTGAAAGATGATAGTAGCAATAATGCAGACTGGGTCTGTGATTTGAGGATTATCCTCATTCTGCATAGAAGAATTATGCCCTTGATGCACCGCTGGGTGACAGACCTATTGCAGGAGTAGATGCAGACGTTATGAACGTCTGGCAAGCTTGATATGATGACTACTTAATAGTTTAGTGCGCCATGCTTTATGACTTATAACTGGGACTTCAAAAATGTTTTGAATGCTACGGAGCATACGAGATGTTTCAAGAGCTGAAATTGGTCTTTCAGACTCATGCCTGTGTCGAGAGGTATGAGACCTCTGACAAGTACTTTGCCTACAAGATGGAGGAGAATAGCTCAGCTAGTGAGCATGTGCTCAGAATGTCTGGGCACTACAATCTCTTGAATCAAGTGGGAGTTAATCTTCCAGATAAGATAGTGATTGATAGAGTTCTGTAGTCACTATAACCAAGCTACTAGAACTTCGTGATGAACTATAATGTGCAAGGGATAATGAAAACAATTCCCGGGCTCTTTGCGATGCTGAAATCGGCGAAGGTAGAAATCAAGAAAGAGCATCAAGTGTTGATGGTTAACAAGACCACTAGTTTCAAGAAAAAGGGAAAAGGAAAAGTAAGGGAACTTCAAGAAGAATGACAAGCAAGTTGCCACTCCCGTGAAGAAGCCCAAAGCTAGACCTAACACTACAAAAAAATACACTTCTGTGATGATACGTGTTTGTCACAGTAGGTCACGTTTTCTATCATGCATGTACATCCATGACAAATTTATGACAATCAAGATAGTCATACCTGTGTTGTCGTAGAAGTGTTCCATGACATTACCAAAATTATCATCACGGAAGTGTCCACTTCCATGACGATAAATCGCGCATCACAGAAGTGCTTTCGTCAAGGGTGACCGACACGTGGCATCCACCGTAACGGAACAGCGTTAAGCTATCGGGTCCGGTTTTGGATCCGATAACCCGTTAATAGTCCCGACCAACGGGGATTTTCCACGTGTAAAATCATCATTGGCTGGAGGAAACACGTGTCGGCTCACCGTTGGGACAGATGTCATCCACTTATTGGACCCAAAGCAGCTATGATACATCAACACGTGGCACGGCCCAACAGAGGCCCATTCCTGTGAAAAGGCCAGTCCGTTTGACTTGGTCAAAAGGTGATGGGCCGGCCCATGGCAAGCGTGTTAATGGCCTGTTCGCATATAGCCCATTTACAGCCTGCTAACCCAGGGCCCGTTTATGGCCTATCCGAATTAGGCCCAGTAGCGTCATCTAGGCCGTCCAATATAATTCCAGTCCGTTTTAACTTACGACCCATGTATGGCCCATGACGTCTTTTGGCCCATATGAGGCCCTTAGTAACCCTCGGCCCATTAACGACCCATGGTAAAACTGGCCCGAAATGAATAGTGTATCACTTTATACCCATTAATGGCCCATCATTCCGTTGGGCCGTTTCCAGCCCATGTTATCTTTCGGCCTTCTCAGGGCCCATTTATTCTTGGGCTCATTTCCAGCATTCATTTACTTTCGGCCCGTTACTGTCATTTTCTGCTTGTGGGCCAAATACAACCCATGGTTACAGTCGGCCCATTAATACGTTGGGCCGTTTACATAGCGTCATCAAATACGACCTATTAACGATGGCCCGTTATGGTCGGCCCATGAACAGACGATTTCAACTCTAGCCCATTTACGGCCATAATGTGGTCTGTTATTGGCCCATGTTTGGCCAACCGATCATATGGCCCGTAGAAGGCCCATTGATGATACGGCCCGTAGAAGGCCCATTGTGTCTACGCCCCGTAGAAGGCCCATTGATGATACGGCCCGTAGAAGGCCCATTGTCTCTACGCCCCGTAGAAGGCCCATTGTCAGTGTCAAAACCGGCGGATCTCGGGTAGGGGGTCCCGAACTGTGCATCTAAGGCGGATGGTAACAGGAGGCAGGGGACATGATGTTTTACCTAGGTTCGGGCCCTCTTGATGGAGGTAAATCCCTACGTCCTGCTTGATTTATTCTTGATAATATGGGCAGTACAAGAGTTGATCTACCACGAGATCGGAGAGGCTAAACCCTAGAAGCTAGCCTATGGTATGATTGTATGTTGTCCTACGGACTAAAACCCTCCGGTTTATATAGACACTGGAAGGGGCTAGGGTTACACAAGGTCGGTTACAAAGGAGGAGATATACATATCCGTATTGCCTAGCTTGCCTTCCACGCCAAGTAGAGTCCCATCCGGACACGGGACGAAGTCTTCAATCTCGTATCTTCATAGTCCAACAGTCCGGCCAAAGGATATAGTCCGGCTGTCCGGAGACCCCCTAATCCAGGACTCCCTCAGTAGCCCCTGAACCAGGCTTCAATGACGATGAGTCCGGCGCACAGTGTTGTCTTCGGCATTGCAAGGCGGGTTCCTCCTCTGAATACACCACGGAAGAAGTTGAATACAAGGATAGTGTCCGACCCTACAAAATAAGTTCCACATACCACCGTAGAGAGAATAATATTACCACAAATCTAATCTGCCGACACGTTTTGGCAGCATGACATCACGCCACGGCCCGGTAATCATTTGTACCGTGTTTCTTTAACCAGCCCCGCACATAACGCGAGGCGGTTTCTTGACATGTCTTGTCAAAGCAGAGATCGTGTTCCCCTTATTACGGGATTCTCATCAATACAGACGTGGGTAACCCAACCGCGCCATCAATTACGGCGCTTGGGGGATAAGCGAGTTTTACTAGGCAAGTGGGGGCAAATAGTTTAGTCCGCCCTTATAAAGGGATAAGATCTCACCTTTTTCTACCCACGCCTTCTTCCTCCTTGCTCATCCATTCTCGCGCACTCGAGCTCCAACGCCCAAGCCCGCATCCTCCTCCTCAACTCTCTCCAAACATGTCCAGAGCGGGTGGCAAGTGGATGGCCTCCTCCATCATGGAGGGGCACATCAAAAAGTTACGTGGAGCCGGATACTTAGCCGCGGATATCGTGCACCGGCTGCCAGCCACGGGGCAGATCGTCCCTACCCCGGAACCTCACGAAAGGGTGGTTTTCCTTCCCCATTTCGTCCGCGGATTGGGGTTTCCCCTCCATCAATTCGTCCGCGGCCTCATGTTCTACTACGGGCTGGACTTTCATGATCTGGCCCCGAATTTCATCCTCAACATCTTGGTGTTCATCGTCGTGTGCGAGGCTTTCCTCCGCATCCGGCCCCACTTCGACCTGTGGCTGAAGACCTTCAATATCAAGCCGAAGGTTGTAGGAGGCCAACAAGCGGAATGTGGCGGAGCCATGGTGGGAAAAATGCCCAATGTTGCATGGCTCGACGGCTCCTTCATGGAGACCGTAAAGGGGTGGCAATCGGGGTGGTTCTACATCACCGAGCCGCGCGACACCAACTGGGTGGCGGCCCCCCGAGTTTCGATCCGGAATCCCCACGCGGCTCACTTCCTGGAAGGAGAAGGGCCTGTCCTGGGGTTCATCGGTGGAGCTGGACGGACTCCAGAAGTGTATCCGGAACATGACAAGCAAGAAACTTATGCTTGTCAACATAGTCCAGGTCATGCTTTTCCGCCGGATCCTCCCGTGTCAACAACGGGATTTCAACTTATGGGAGTTAGACCCGGACCGGCACCAGACTCTAAGCGAGCTCTTCGACATGATGCACAAAGATGTCTGGAGGGTGCTGTTCAAGGGCACCGAGGTCCCTCCCTCTCTCACCGAGGACCACGGGCTAAGCGCGAAGCGCCCTGCGAATCCAGTAAGTTTTGTACATCTGGTAGGATATTTATTTCCCATAGCATAACCATGTGTGGGGTCTGAGCTCCCATGCCTTTGACAGGACTGGGTGGAGGCATCGGAGCAGATTGACTGTCCGACCCCTCTGCTCGAAGACACTGCGGACGCTCTCCTAACGGAGATGCGGACTCCGGCTCCTTATGAGGTGCCGGATAAGACCAAGAAGAAGGCCAAGGGAACCCGAAAGAGTTCCCGGCGCCAGGTGGTATCGGACTCATCGTCCGATAACTCCGAGACGCACTCCTCCCACGAAAACGAGGAGAAGGAAGACGAAGACCCCCCCTCCAGCCGGGGGAAACAAGAAAAGGAAGGCCGCCCCAATCGGGGAGGCCAAAGGGTCCAAGAAGGGAAGGACTCTCCTTCCGGACTGTTCCACCACCACCGCCGACCGTGAAGATGAGTGGCTGCTCAGGGCCAAGCCCCTGGCGAAGTCGTAAGTATTCGGATACCAGAGTAACTCATATCATACCTTTGTCGCACTGCTTCTCCTAATGCCGAATATGATTATGCAGTCCGCCCCAAGCCCGTACCGATGTATCATCGTCGGACGGTTCCTTGGACTCGTCAGACATGAATAGTGATACACTTCCAACCGCCACCTCTCCTTGCCCTACGGACAATGCCGAGGTATTGTCTCAAGGGGCACCGAGCCGGGGGGAGACAGTCCCGAAGGCACCTCAAGGCGACCTTCCGGACTCCAGGAGCAAAGGGAGCAAGGCTCCCGGGGGCTCCAAGTTCGGCTCTCAGCCGAACATTGCGCCGGAACCTCTAGTGATTCCGGACTCGGGCTAGCGGCCCCCTTCCAAAAGGGGCAAGACGCCCGTGCCGGTTACCTCTGTCCATCCAGAGGCACTGGAGAACCTGCTAGGAGCGCTTCGCGGCGCTTCCATCGACGAAGAACACCGCACTATTATGAGTGCGGTGATCAAGAAGGTTTAGTCCGCCAAGAGCGGACTGACTGAAGCTTGTGCCAGCCTTCTAACAGGCTTTGAGGTAAGTATTTAAAATATAGGAAAAATATTACCGCATAGATAGTAGCCCCTGATGCTCTGTTTGGTGTTCACAAAGAAAAGCCGAATAGAGGATCAAATAAAATATGCAGGAGTCTAATATAAGTATGTCTGTATGCGTATGCAGGCTTCGCTGCTAACCTCTGCCACACTGAGTGCGGAGGTCGCCGCACTGAAGCAGGACCTCAAGGGGTCCGAGAAAGAGCTCGGCCTTGCCAAGAGGCAGCTCGAGTTGAACAAAGGTAAGCAATACCTTGTCTATATATAAAAGAAAATGTGGTTGCGAAATGACATGATCATCATGAATGTGCCAGGGGCTATGACCGAAGTGGCGACCCTAAAGCAAGCGCCGTCCGAGGACGAAGACAAAGCGGCCAAGGAGTGCACCGAGAGGGAAAAGCAAGAGGCACGGGTGGGCGAGGTGAAGCAAGAGCTCCAGGCTCTCGTGACGAAGCACAAAGCTTGACTCGAAGATGCGAGAGTCTGAGCTTGCCGCGGCCCTCGAGAGCGCAAAGCATGCCAAGGCCGAAGCCCAAAAGGCCCTCCAGGAGATTGAGGCGATGAGGAGGATAGCGGCGGGTAAGGCATTCAATATGCAAAGCAAGCATGTGAAAGTAAATTACTTGTTACTTACCCGAGTTCGGAGCTCTCCAGGAGCATTCGCAGATTTGTCCTGCAGCGTGTCGGATGCCACGAAATTTTACCAGGCTGAGGAGGGAAGCTCGACGGAGAAGCTGTTCTGGTCTCAGTATACTATGACCGAACACCCGATGCCTATGAGTGACCAGCTGAAGCAACTCGTCGAGCTGCACAGGGCGGCCGAACAGGCCATGAAGGGCTTTATAGTCCGGATGTGGCCTAGCGACTCCCTTCCTAATAGCTACTTCGGCCTGGTGAGGCGGCTTGTGGATGCCTGCCCATGGCTGGAAGTCATCAAGCGGTCCGTCTGCATCGAAGGTGCACGCCGGGCCTTTGCCCGTGCGTAGGTGCACTGGGCCAAGATGGACGCTGAGAAGCTGGTGAAGGAGGGGTCGCCGCAGGGCAAGGAGCATCGCCACCCCGAAATGTATTATGAGGGTGTCCTGAAGGGTGCCCGTCTTGTGGCGGACGAGTGTGCAAAAGATGTAATTTTTGAATGAACTTGCTCGTGTGATCCTGTATTATGAAAACTTGTTCATATGCGCTATGCAACTCTTGTTTGAATTTAAAATATTACCTTCTGTGCGGCTGTTTAGCAAATCTGAGAGATGGCCAGTCGTCGGCTTCTGCCCCATGCCACGAGTGCTGGGGTGTTCGGGATAAACCTGAGCACTCTTTTTCCCATTGTTGGGTCCGTCGAGGGAGGTGCTCAGCACAACGAACAAGGCAACCGGACTATAATGCTTTATCACTCTCACTTAGCCATAGAATTCTACAATTTTAAATTTTAGCGAAGCCCCTAGTATTCGGAAGGCCGAATTCGGGGCGCTATACACGCCTTAAGCCGGACAAAGCTGACTCCTTGTTCTAAGAGGCATAAGTCTTTAGGGACTCGAAACCTCTCGAACAGCGACCAGCTCTCGCCTTATCATGACAGTCAGTTTTAGCTTTCTCTACTTGTCGGCGTTCTGGGAACGGGGGTCCCCAGACTTGCCTGCCTGTGGCCTGCGGCGTGGCTCAAAGGGGGGCCCAGCACGGCCCATCTTCACCAACACAAACCCAAGACCCTCACGAGGGGCCAAGCCTCGTGAGGCGGACGACGCAAAGCTTCCTTAGGCACGGCCTCATCAGGCTGGCTCACGAGGGGGCGGAGAGATCAAGGCGGGGTACCTCATGAGGTGCCCATGACGCAAGCCATGACAACTCAGGGCGCCAGGCGGGTGCCAGCCCGCGCAGCGTCCTCCTTTCCTCTTTGGTGCAAAGGGGGAAAGCGCAGCCGCGGAGTACCGAGGCATCAGGCAAAGGTTGCCATTTCGGTGCAACGAGACCAAGACCAGGAGGACTACGAGATGGAGGTCACCGTGGAGCCCAAGACGGCGTCATCACCAAAGCTTTGCGCAGGCGAAGACTACTTTTGTCAGGATAGCTGATACTTGCTGTCCCCCTTCAAATTATCCCGCCATTGTTGGCTCCCTTCCCGCTCAATATTTGGGAAGAGGACCAGGGCCTCTATAAATAGGATTAGCCACCCACACAGCAAAGGGGGTCGGCAAAGAGGTCAGGGAGAGAGAGAGAGAGAGAAAGGTGGTTGAATTCCTCCCAGCAGTTCATCGCCTCAGCCAAGAACAGACCCTAGCGAGGCTGTTCTTTCTTGTATTGTTTATCATCACCAGCCCAAGGGGCAATCCACACACCACACACTGGAGTAGGGTATTACACCACAACGGTGGCCCGAACCAGTATAAACCCCGTGTCTCTTGGGTTGTTCATTCCTTAGTTAGATCTTAGCATGGCGGAGGGGTGCAGGTAGGTAGGAGGCGAAATCTCCGCGCGCACCCCAGTGTTCGAACCTCAAGGGTCTGCCGGAACCCGAAATCCGACATTTGGCGCGTCAGGTAGGGGTGCGCCGGAATTCGTCTTCCACCGCCCCGTTCTCCTCCGACCGTCACGCCCATGTCTGACGCTCGTCGGGCCCGCGCCGAGCGCCGGGCCGCACTCGCTTCCCGCGTCGCCCAGACGGCCCCTATCGGCGGGCATCCACGCCGTTCCCCATCACCTGCCGACAACGCCGCCACCGGCACGGCGGGGGACGAGCGGCAAGCATCGTCTCAGCATCCATCTGTGCGTCAAGACGGCCGCACCGCAACTGCCTCGCTCGCCCCAGCTGGTTCTTTGTCCCGCGCGCTCCGCGCGCCCATGGGGCCCCGCAACCTCTCCCCCGACTATCGCGCTGCACCGACACGCCCAGTCATCGCGGCTCTCTTGGGCGGCTCGCAGGCGCCGCCTACAAGTTACCACGTCAAGCCGTTCATTCGCCGGGTCAGCGCCGCTTCCACGCGGCAGGGGGCTCCCCTGGATCGGGCGGCGCCCGAGACCGGCCTGAGCTTCAGCTCGGAGGACCACCCCTCCAACTCGGCCTGCTCGGGCGCGCTCCCCATGCTGTGCACCCCCACCATCTGCCAAGTGGCCGTCACCAGAACTCCCATCGATGGCGGGGTAGGCTTCAGCATGCTCTCAGTCGAGGCCTTCAACCTCCTCTGCATACCCCTGGAACGGCTGCAGCCCAGCCGGCCCTTCTCAGGCGTTGGGGGCAGGTCGTCTGGCTCCTTCGGACAGATCCGGCTCCCAGTGACCTTCGGCACCTATGACAACTTCCGCACGGAGCTGGTCGACTTCGACATCGCCCCCATCGGCCTTCCCTACAACGCCATCCTCGGCTACCCGGCGCTGGCCCACTTCATGGCCGCGACGCACCCGGCGTACAACCTCATGAAGATGCCCGGGAGCAGCGGTGTCCTCACCGTGTACGGGGACACTGGGGACGCTCTGCGGGTGCTCAAGCTCGTCTTCAAGACAGCGGCGTCGGCACAGCCCGCCGCCTTGGAGGCCCCCGAGCCCAAGGGGGCTGCGCCTGCCAAGAAGAAACAGTTGTTCACCCAAGACAAGGCAGAAACCAAGCAGATACCCGTCGATGAGGACGGGTCCACCAACGCCACTTTCACCATAGGCGCCCACCTCAAACCCGAGCAGGAGGAGGTCCTGGTTGGGTTCCTACGCGCAAACAAGAAGGTATTCGCTTGGGAGCCAGACCAGTTGGCAGGGATCCCCAGGAGTGTAATCGAGCATCACCTCAACGTATGCCCCAACGTGCGCCCTATGAAGCAGAAGGCCAGGCGGCAGTCCACAGAAAAGCAGGCCTTCATCGTCCAAGAGACCCGCAAATTAGAGGCCGCTGGGGTCATTCGCGAGGTCCGATACCCAGATTGGTTGGCCAACCCTGTCGTTGTGCCAAAGAAGGGAGGGAAGGAACGCATGTGTGTCGACTTCACCAACCTCAACAAAGCGTGCTCGCAAGATCCGTTCCCGCTCCCCCGCATCGACCAGATCGTCGACTCCACTACGAAATGCGACCTGCTATGCTTCCTGTATGCCTTCTCTGGGTATCACCAGATCAAGATGGCGGTTGAAGACGTCAAGAAGACAGCCTTCCTAACCCCGTGTGGGGTTTACTGCTACACCTGCATGCCATTCGGGCTGCGTAACGCAGGGGCGACCTTTCAGCGGCTGATGCATATCACCTTGGGCCCGCAGCTCGGGAAGAATGTTGAAGCTTACATCGATGGCATCGTGGTAAAATCTCGGGAGGCCAGGACCTTGATACAAGACCTGGAGGAAACCTTCGCGAGCCTCAACGCAGTGAACCTACGACTCAACCCAGAGAAATGTGTGTTCGGAGTCCCCTCGAGCAAGCTCCTGGGTTTCCTCGTGTCTCGCCGAGGTATCGAGGCTAACCCGGAGAAGGTCAAGGCAGTGGAAGACATGGGCCTGCCAAAGACCCTCAGAGAAATGCAGAAGCTCACGGGGCGCGTGACCGTGCTAGGGCGCTTCATCTCCAAGTTGGGGGAGCGAGCGTTACCCTTCTTCCAGCTAATGAAGAAAAAGGGGCCCTTCGAGTGGACTGAAGAGGCCGACAAGGCATTCCAGGATCTCAAGAAATACCTGACCAGCCCACCGGTCATGGTGGCTCCGCGCCCTCAAGAGCCCCTGGTGCTTTATCTCGCCGCCACTCCCTACTCCGCCAGCGCAGCCCTGGTGGCAGTCAGAGAGAAGCGTCAAATCAGAACCGCAGCAGCAGCCCGGGACAAGGCGGAGCTGGTACGAGGAAGGCCCACAGAAGCCGCCACGGCAGCTGATGAGGACCAGCGGCCGCAGAGGGGCGCACCAGAGGCAGGAGAGGCCCCTCTCCCAGATGGCCAGTCTCAGGAGGCCTCATTGTATCGAGAGGCGCCATGGTCTCCAAAGGGAGCCGCCAGCACTGACGCACTCCACCTCATTGAGCACCCAGTGTACTTCGTCAGCACAGTGTTGCGGGATGCAAGGGCGCGGTACCCTATGCCCCAGAAACTCCTCGTGCTACTGGTGGCCTCGCGCAAGCTGCGGCACTATTTTCAGGGTCACCCCATCAAGGTCGTCTCGTCATACCCCCTGGAGAGGGTGCTCAGGAGCCCCAATTCAGCTGGGAGAGTCGCCGAGTGGAACATAGAGCTGCAAGCATTTCAGCTCGAATTCAGCATGACCAGAGTCATCAAGGGAGCAGCGTTAGCGGATTTTGTGGCAGAATGGACGGAGGCGCCAGGCCTCAAGGCCGACGAGGATCGGTCCCTGTCCCCAGGAAGCGAGGCGCCAGAAGGCTGGCTCATGTACTTCGATGGGGCGTTCTCCAGACACGGCGCAGGGGCTGGGGCGGTGCTTATATCGCCCACCCAGGACAAACTCTATTATGCCGTGCAGCTTTGTTTCCAGCAAGGCGAAAAGGTCTCCAACAACATAGCGGAGTATGAAGGTTTAATAGCGGGCTTGATGGCTGCAACTGCCCTGGGGGTGAAACGCCTCACCATCAAGGGCGATTCGCAGTTCCTTGTCAATTTCTCCAACAAGGTGTACGAGCCGAAGGATGAGCACATGGAGGCCTACCTTTGCAGAGGTCCGTAGGATGGAGAAGCAGTTCTGGGGGTTGGAGTTGCAGCATGTGCCCCGTGGCACCAATCAAGAGGCCGATGACATCGCCAAACGCGCGTCCAGGCGGTTACCTCAGGAGCCTGGCGTTTTCGAGGAATGGCTCTTCAAGCCTTCAGCCTTGCCCTCACTATCAAACACGGCTCAGCCCCGGGAGGAGCTCCCCCAGCCACCTGCCTCCGGAGCTCCGGCCTGTGGCCCGGCCTCAGGAGCACGCCTGCTCCTAACGATGGAACCTCAGGAGGGATGTTGGATCACGGAGCTCCGGAGCTACTTGACGCAAGGGACCCTGCCGGAGAAGGAGGAGGAAGCAGAGCGAGTGGCACGCCAGGCCACGGCATACTGCATCAGAGATGGAGAGCTCTACCGGAAGCGACCAAACGATGTATCCCTGCGCTGCATCTCCAGGGAGCAAGGGAAGGAGCTACAGGAAGATATACACGATGGGGACTGCGGACATCATTCATCATCATGGACCCTCGTCGGCAAGGTGTTCCGCAGTGGGTTTTATTGGCCCACCACGCTCAATGACGCCGTTGAACTAGTGAAAGCTTGTGAGGCCTGCCAGTTCCACGCCAAGCAGATCCATCAGCCGGCGGGGGGCTTGCAGACTATCCCCCTTTCGTGGCCATTCGCAGTCTGGGGGCTCGACATCTTGGGTCCGTTTCCTCGGGCGCCAGGGGGCTACCGCTACCTTTACGTTGCTGTAGACAAGTTCACCAAGTGGGCTGAAGTGGAGGCTGTCCGCACCATTCCTGCGGGTTCTGTGGTCAAGTTCATCAAGGGCATCGTGAGCCGGTTCGGGGTGCCGAATCGCATCATCACGGACAACGGTTCGCAGTTCACCAGTAACCCCTTCAAAACATATTGTACTAACCTTGGAACGCAGATATGCTACGCTTCAGTGGCGCACCCCCAAAGCAACGGCCAGGCCGAGCGAGACAATGCGGAGGTCCTGAGGGGCCTCAAGAGCAGGACATTCAAGAAGAAGCTGGAGGCCTGCGGCAGAGGTTGGTACGACGAGCTTCAGTCCGTGTTGTGGTCCATCCGCACAACCGCAACCAAGCTGACTGGGGAGACCCCTGTAACACCCCGGATGTAACTTTCCCTATTTGCACTCCAACTCTTGCCATTTCCGGCGTTAAGTTATATTTATTTCTCGGGTTCGGGTCTTTGTCTCCGTGTGTTGTTTTCTTTTTTATGCATCTCATATCATGTCATCATGTGCATTGCATTTGCATACGTGATCATCTCATGCATCCAAGCTTTTTCCCCGTTGTCCGTTTTGCATTCCGGCACTTCGTTCTCCTCCGGTGGTCATTTCTAGCTTTCTTTCGTGTTTGGGGATTAAACATTTCCGGATTGGACCGAGACTTGCCAAGCGGCCTTGGTTTACTACCGGTAGACCGCCTGTCAAGTTTCGTATCATTTGGACTTCGTTTGATACTCCAACGGTTAACCCAGGGACCGAAAAGGCCTCGTGTGTGTTGCAGCCCAACACCCCTCCAATTTGTCCCAAGACCCACCAAACTCTGGTCCATGTCCTAGAGCGTTCGATCACGATCGCGTGGCCGAAAACCGCACCTCATTTGGACTCTCCTAGCTCCACTTATGCCTATAAATAGACCCCTCCATTTTCGGATCTTCTCCCCCTCTCGAAACCCTAAAATATCCCGCCGCCGACGGACACGTCCGCCCCCGCCGACGGACACGTCCACCGCCGCAGCCCGTCCACCCGCAAGCCGCCACGTGGCACGCCTGCCCGCCGCCGCCACCGAAGCCCGCTCGGCCCGGGGAGAGCCCCCGAGGCCCGAGCCGCCGCCGCCCAACGCCCGTGCGCCCGCCGCCCTTCGTATTCGCGCGGCCCCGCCGCCATCCTCGCCGGCGGCCACTGCCCCGTGGTGCCGCTCCGTGCTGGCCACCGCCCGGCGTCCTCCGAAGCTCGCCGCCGTTCGCCCCGCCGCGGGAGCCGGACCCCGCCGCCGTCTACGCCAACCCCGGCTCCGGCCTCCTCCTCTCATTCCCCGGCGAAGCCCCCTACTCCGGCCACCACGACCACCTCGCCGGCGACCTCGGAATCCGCGCCATGAACAGTGCTGCTACAGTGTTCTGAGATCCAGATCTGAAATCCGATGACTTTCTCCTCCTGAAACCCTAATTTTCGAGCATACTTTGACCTGCCGTAACTTTGCATCCGTAGCTCCGATTTGGGCATATGGTATATCAAAATGTTCGTATCGACGAGTACATCATTTCATTCCATTGCATCATTTTCATTTGAGTTCATCTTGATGCCCGAAATGCTGTTAGAAGGAGGCTTCATGAGTTAATTGTCAGATCTGCTAGTTCATCTTAGACTTTTGTCATTTTTGCCATGATTATTGTGTGCATGATATGCCTGTGAGTCCTTCATATGTTTTTTTAAGCATTTTGTCTTCTTTCCAGAGGTGCAAACCATGCATTTTTAGGATGTGTGTGGTGACTTTTGCAAGCTTGCAAAGTGAGGCACCCGGTAAATCTGTTTTCAGGGACTTAGTTGTTTTCACTAAGTCTGGGATATTTTAGTTCATGATGCCATGTGTTCAGCTTGTTTCCTAGTGATCCGTGCCTCTTTTGAGGATAATCAGTTAAGGAGTTTTGTTATTCATGTTATGATCTATCCATCCATGGCTTTTTTTTGCAATTATGGAGCACCCTAGCTTGATTTAATCGAGCTCTACTTTTGCTTCATGGTGAATCTGGGCAGATCGTCAACTCGTTTGCGATTTTGCCGGCGTTATTGTAGTTGATCCGTGCATGCTATGCCATTGTTATTGCCATGTCTAACTTGAATTTTGTGCCTTCTTTATGGATGTATGCTTTCCTTGCCATGACTTGCACCGTAGTGAGTGCATCGAGCTCGTTTACGTGCCTTCGTGAGTTATATTTCAGCATGTCTCAGTTTTCACTAAGTCTGAAAACTGATTATGTTTTTGCTATGTTCGTGTGCTTGTTAGTATATTTTGTGATCCCTTTTGGCCCCAGGTCACTTTGGGACTTTTGTTAAGCTTGTTGAGTAGCTCCATGCCATGTTCTTACTTGTCTTAATCAGGTCAGGTATCATGTTTTTTTTCTGCTCCGAAGAGGGCTTCGTGATCTGAAATTTCAGACAAGTGTTAATTTCACTAAGTCTGGAATCTGTTTTGCATTTGCGTTTTTGCCATGCTTGTTTGAACCTCTTAATGGACGAATTGGCCGAGGCTCAATGCTAGTCTTTTGTTAATAATCTTGTGTGCATCCCTGCCATGTATTTTGTTGTCATGTTTGGTGGCTGTAGCATGTTCATTTCGTTGCATTTAGATGCCTACTTGCTGTAAATCGCAGACCGGTGTCAATTTTGGAACGCTTGCCATTTCCAAACCGTAACTCCGATTCCGACGTTCTTTATATCGTTTTCAAGCAATTTCATCCCATCTTTCCAGTGGCACCCTTGGAATTCCAATTTGAGGCCAGGTTCATGCATTTCCTGTCATATCTTGCATTTTACATTTCGCATCGCATCCCGCATAACATATCATCATTTCATCTTATTGCTTGGTCTTGCACGTGGTTGATTGTATCCTTGTTGCTTGTTTGTCTTGTTGGGTAGAGCCGGGAGACGAGTTCGCTACCGAGGAGCCCGTTGAGTTTGCTTGTGAGGATCCAGTCAACTCTGACAACTGTGCAGGCAAGATGATCATACCCTCGAAATCACTACTATCTTTGCTATGCTAGTTTGCTCGCTCTTTGCTATGCCAATGCTACGATGCCTACCTTTTGCTTGTCAGCCTCCCAATTGCCATGTTGAAACTTTAACCCCTCCATGTCCTAGCAAACCATTGATTGGCTATGTTACCGCTTTGCTCAGCCCCTCTTATAGCGTTGCTAGTTGTAGGTGAAGATTGGAGGCCGTTCCTTGTTGGAACATCTTTTATTTACTTGTTGGGATATCATTATATTGACATGTTATCTTAATGCATCTATATACTTGGTAAAGGGTGGAAGGCTCGGCCTCTCGCCTAGTGTTTTGTTCCACTCTTGCCGCCCTAGTTTCCGTCATATCGGTGTTATGTTCCCGGATTTTGCGTTCCTTACGCGGTTGGGTTATAATGGGAACCCCTTGACTGTCCGCCTTGAATAAAACTCCTCCAGCAATGCCCAACCTTGGTTTTACCATTGGCCACCTAGCCTTTTCCCTTGGGTTTCGCGGACTCAAGGGTCATCTTATTTTACCCCCCCGGGCCAGTGCTCCTCTGAGTGTTGGTCCAACCTAGAGCACCGTGCGGGGCCGTCCCTCGACAACTTGGATTACGTTGGCTCCCGTACGCTTAGCTTATCCAGTGTGCCCTGAGAACGAGATATGTGTAGCTCCTATCGGGATTTGTCGGCACAGCGGGTGGTGTTGCTGGACTTGTTTTACCATTGTCGGAGTTGTCTTGAATTACCGAGATACCGAGTCTGATCGGATCGTCTTGGGAGGAGGTCTATTCCTTCGTTGACCGTGAGAGCTTGTCATGGGCTAAGTTGGGACTCCCCTGCAAGGATTGAACTTTCGAAAGCCGTGCCCGCGGTTATGGGCAGATGGGAATTTGTTAATGTCCGGTTGTAGATAACTTGAACCTTAATTAATTAAAATGAATCAACTGAGTGTGTAGCCGTGATGGCCTCTTCTCGGCAGAGTCCGGGAAGTGGACACGGTGTTGGAGTAATGTTTGCGTAGGTTGTTCCTCTAGCTTCTCGCTCGTGCTTTGCCTCCTCTTCTCGCTCTCTTTTGCGAATAAGTTAGCCACCATATATGCTAGTCGCTTGCTGCAGCTCCACTTATATTTGTCTTACCCATTCCTTAAGCTTAAATAGTCTTGATCGCGAGGGTGCGAGATTGCTGAGTCCCTGTGGCTCACAGATACTATAACTCCAGATGCAGGTCCAGGTGATTTCGCTCCAGGTGACGAGTACGAGCTCAAGTGAGAGTTCGACGAGGACTCTCAGCGTTACTACGTGTCTTTTCCTGATGATCAGTAGTGGTGCCTAGTTGGGGTTCGATTCAGGGCCTTGTCGCATGTTGGGTTTTCTTCTATTTTGGCGCCGTAGTCGGGCCATGAGTGTTTGCATGATGGATGTTATTTATGTACTTTGATGTGACGTGGCGAGTGTAAGCCAACTATGTTCTCCCCCTTTTATTATGCTTTACATGGGATGTTGTAATGATTGCCTAACTTGCGACATTGCTCTCAATGCGGTTATGTCTCTAAGTCGTGCCTCGACACGTGGGAGCTATAGCCGCATCGAGGGCATGACAACCCCGTTCTTCCTGGTCTACGGAGCCGAAGCGGTCCTCCCTCACGAGGTCAGACGTCGCTCCGCGCGGGTCCTGGCGTTCAACGAGGCGTAACAGGACACCATGCGGGGGATGGACCTCGTGCTGGGGAAGGAACGTCGCCGAGAAGCCGCGCTACGAGCGGCGAGGTACCAACAAGCGCTGCGGTGATATCACTGCCGCAACATCTGCCCCAGGACACTCGAGGTAGGAGACCTCGTGCTCAAGCAGGTCCTCTCCAGGGAAGGGCTGCACAAGCTCTCTCCCATGTGGGAGGGCCCGTTCAAGGTTGTTCATGTTTCCAGGCCCGGCTCAGTGCGCTTGGAGACTCAGGAGGGAGTGCCGGTCCAGAACGCATGGAACATCCAGCACCTCCGGAGGTTCTACCCCTAAAAAGGCCCAGAGCCTATGAAGCAAGGTGAATGCCTGTGAAGCTATCGCGTTTTGGAAAAGGCCCGGAGCCTGTGAAGCAAGGCGAATGCCTATGAAGCTATCGCGTTTTGGAAAAGGCCCGGAGCCTGTGAAGCTATCGCGTTTTGGAAAAGGCCCGGAGCCTATGAAGCAAGGCGAATGCCTGTGAAGCTATCGCGTTTTGGAAAAGGCCCGGAGCCTGTGAAGCCAGGCGAATGCCTGTGAAGCTATCGCGTTTCGGAAAAGGCCCGGAGCCTGTGAAGCAAGGCGAACGCCTGTGAAGCTCGCCGCCCGTGACACTCTCACGTAATAATGAGTTGGGGCTGTACACACCCGGAGTCTCAGGAGCGCCGGCCTCAGGCCCTGGGGCTCCCTCCCACGCCCAGTGGCAGCACTTAGCTCCACGCTGGTGAGAAGACGTCGAAGACTAGACTAGGTGCCGAATGCGGCTTTTCATTTGCTTTCCGCAGTTGGCTTGTTCTTCTTCATTTGAAGTTTTATTGAAGTTGTTGCCGTCTTTGGCTTGCGGTTCTTCGGCTTTTCACGCTCCTGCCTCGATTTCTCTTGTGCAAGGCCTCGCGAGGAGGAGAGCCGAGCGCCCTCGCGAGTGCTCCTATCCTAGTCACTCAAAGGGTCCGCGACCTGGGCCCCTTGCAGGAGCACCCCTCAAGTCTGTGCCCCTCGGGCACCGCGACACAAATGCAGGGCCTGGGTCGGTCGCCCCCACGGCTGGGGCCGGGAACCATCCACGCGCGGGCACATAGTCGGAAGGTACGATGAAGAAAGCGAAACGATAGTTAATAGCAATAACCCATATACACCCCCGCGGGGCACCACACTACTGTCCTTCTCTATGCAGGAAAAGGGAAGAGAAAAACAAATCTGGTGCGGCTCGCCTTGCACCGGCCCGCAGGGAAGCCCGAGCTGCCTCCGGAGCTCAGGCGGACTCCCTCTCGCGCTTCACCAGGGCGCGTCGGTGGGCGGACGCGCTACCCCCCCAGGCAGATACGACGGCGTGGGGGCTGGCTGCGGCCACCACTAGGAGAGTCGCCGCCTGAAGAAGGACCGGAGAAGCTTGAGGAACCCTGAGCGCCGCCAGCCCCGCGAGCGCCGTCCTCTCCATCATCGCCGGAGCCGGGTTCCCAGCCGCGGTCGTCGCCCTCGGGGCAGCACCCTGCGCGGCGACCATCTTCCCCAAACACCCTCACGTAGAGGGTGGCATCACTGTCAAACCTGAAGTATAGGGTGCACCGACGGCCCAGGCCATGCGCGCGGGCAAACGTCTGCCAACCGCGGGCCAGGGCCAGGCTCCCGGCTGCGGAGACCTCCAGTGAAACACATGAGGCCCGGCTGCAGCAGCCGTCGGCTTGAAGCCAGAGGCCGCCCGGGGCGCCGGCCGGGAGCTCGCCGAGGAGGAAGCGAGAAAGTGGGAGCCGGGTGCTAGTCGGCTCCGCCGACCACACGACGAACTCCGGCAGCACCTCTGCAGCGCAAAAGCGCGGCATAGGGGGACGAGCAGTCGGAGCGCACCCCCCGGCCACAGCAATCCGCCTGACACCGCGCTGGAAAGCGTCTCCGCGGCCGCGGGAAGCTGTCATGGTGGCCACAGGATGTTTTCGGGGGCGCCCTCGGCCGCGCTTGGGCAGGGGAGAGGCATGCTCTGCCTGGCAAGCCTTCCCCTTCTCCGCAGCTGAAAACCTCCTCGACAGGGCCATGAAGAAGAAGAAGAAGCAAGGGGAGGTGAACCGGAAGGGCGCACGCCGTCCAGTACTTATAGCCGGCGGAGGCCAACCGTCGACCTCCACGATCGCAGGTAATCATGACCCGTCTTAGATGTAGGGACTTGTCCAGTCGGTGCAGTTGCCGAGGCACCATGGGGAAGTGGAGACACCCACGTCCAATCAACTGCCACACGACGCCCAAGGCCGCAGGCTGTTAGGGCCCGCGGCGCTTCGCTCTTGCCCTTCCGCCTCCCTACACGGCCAAGTTCGGGCGCGCCTTGGGCTCGGGGGCTACTGTCGGCATTCTGGGAATGGGGTTCCCCAGACTTGCCTGCCTGCGGCCTGTGGCGTAGCTCAAAGGGGGGCCCAGCACGGCCCATCTTCACCAACACAAACCCAAGACCCTCACGAGGGGCCAAGCCTCGTGAGGCGGATGATGCGAAGCTTCCTCAGGCATGGCCTCGTCAGGCTGGCTCACGAGGAGGCGGAGAGATCAAGGCGGGGTACCTCACGAGGTGCCCATGACGCAAGCCATGACAACTCAGGGCGCCAGGCGGGTGCCAGCCCGCGCAGTGTCCTCCTTTCCACTTTGGTGCAAAGGGGGCAAGCGCAGCCGCGGAGTACCGAGGCATCAGGAAAAGGTTGCCATTTTGGTGCGACAAGACCAAGACCAGGAGGACTATGAGACGGAGGTCACCGTGGAGCCCAAGACGGCGTCATCACCAGAGCTTTACGCGGGCGAAGACTACTTTTGTCAGGATAGCTGATACTTGCTGTCCCCCTTCAAATTAGCCCGCCATTGTTGGCTCCCTTCCCGCTCAATATTTGGGAAGAGGACCAGGGCCTCTATAAATAGGACTAGCCACCCACACAGCAAAGGGGGTCGGCAAAGAGGTCAGGGAGAGAGAGAGAAAGGTGGTTGAACTCCTCCCAGCAGTTCATCGCCTCAGCCAAGAACAGACCCTCGCGAGGCTGTTCTTTCTTGTATTGTTCATCATCACCAGCCCAAGAGGCAATCCACACACCACACACTGGAGTAGGGTATTACACCACAATGGTGGCCCGAACCAGTATAAACCCCGTGTCTCTTGTGTTGTTCTTTCCTTAGTTAGATCTTAGCATGGCAGAGGGGTGCAGGTAGGTAGGAGGCGAAATCTCCGCGCGCACCCCAGTGTTCGAACCTCAAGGGTCTGCCGGAACCCGAAATCCGACAGTGCTTAGCCCAGCTAAACCAGGGCACAATCGCAGTAGTTCTCCCAGTGCTACCTTAGCCGATATAACGGAACATAAGGTACCAAAACATGGGAGCCGGGAAAACCCAACTATTGACCCAAGACATGATTCGGAGCTGATGCATATAATGCTATAAGTTCGGGGTGCCGCACTGTCGAAAGTGTTCGGACTTCTCACGCCGTATTATGGGGTATGCTTAAGCCCCTAGCGTATTGGCCGTACTAGAGTGTACGGGTGCTGGATGTCATGAATGAACATATATATATATATAAGAAGAATTGAGAATGCGATAATAGTCTAGTGCTATGCATTGTTTATTCAAAAAGGTGCATTAAAGCAGAATGATACAAGTAGTGCGATAAGCAAAAAGTAGGACTATTTGACATGTCCCCTCCAAGGGCAAGCTGAGGAATGGTATTTAAAGCAGGTATTTCACTCGTTGTCAGAGACCACCTGGGAGTTCCGTGGTGCGACGTAGCTTTCTGCCTCCTTGGTTGTTGCATCGTGTGTCCGGCAACCGTGTTGCCGGACGGGGTTTCCACATATTAAAGTCCTAAAAGAGAGAAAAAATAACAAAGCGGGAAGCCCCTAGTGCAGTTGAGCCGCGTCTTGGGGCGCGCTTGAAGGTGTCTGGGTCTTGAATCGCCGAACTGGTGGATTGCCTTAAGAGGCTTCTTTGCGCTTCTGCTGTGAGGGCCGCAGTGTGCTCCTCCGTACGGAGAGAGCACTCTGTGTTTCCATTGACTATGATGACCCCCCGAGGTCCTGACATCTTGAGCTTGAGATATGCATAGTGTGGTACTGCGTTGAATCTCGCGAATGCGGTTCGCCCAAGCAGTGCATGATAGCCGCTGCGGAACGGGACTATATCAAAGATTAACTCCTCGCTTCGGAAGTTATCCGGGGATCCGAAGACCACTTCTAGTGTGACTGAGCCTGTGCAATGGGCCTCTGCACCTGGTTTGACACCTTTGAAGGTTGTTTTTGTGGGTTTGATCCTTGAGGGCTCTATACCCATTTTGCGCACTGTGTCCTGATAAAGCAGGTTCAGGCTGCTGCCACCGTCCATAAGGACTCGAGTGAGGTGAAAGCCGTCGATGATTGGTTCTAGGACTAGTGCGGCGAATCCACCATGATGGATACTAGTGGGGTGGTCCCAGCAATCGAAGGTGATCGGACAGGAGGACCATGGGTTGAACTTTGGGGCGACTGGCTCCAATGCATATACGTCCCTTAACGCACGCTTCCGCTCCCTCTTGGGGATGTGGGTTGCGTATATCATGTTCACCGTCTGCACTTGTGGGGGGAACCTCTTCTATCCTCCGGTGTTCGGCAGCCAGGGCTCCTCCTCGTCATCACTGTGTGACCCCTTATCTTTGTTTTCGGCATTTAACTTGCCGGCCTGCTTCAACACCCAACAATCCCTGTTGGTGTGGTTGGCTGGCTTGTCGGGGGTGCCGTGTATTTGACACGAGCGATCGAGTATACGGTCCAAACTGGACGGGCCTGAAGTGCTTCTTTTGAACGGCTTTTTCCGCTGACCGGTTTTAGAGCCTCTGAATCCGGCATTGACTGCCGTATCCTCGGTATTGTTGCTGTTAATGCGGCGCTTGTGTTTGTTGCGACGTGACCTGCCATTGCCATCCTTGGTATCCGAAGTACCATGGTTCTTTGATATATTATTGCTGCGAGCCAGCCGGCTGTCTTCTCCCGCGAAAAAGCGGGTCATAAGTGTCGTGAGGGCTGCCATAGATTTCGGCTTTTCCTGGCCAAGGTGTCGTGTGAGCCACTCGTCGTGGATGTTGTGCTTAAAAGCTGCTAGGGCCTCTACATCCGGACAGTCAACGATTTGATTTTTCTTTGTTAGAAACCGTGTCCAGAATTGCCTGGCCGATTCCTCTGGCTGCTGAATTATGTGGCTCAAGTCATCGGCATCTGGTGGTCGCACATAAGTGTCCTGGAAGTTGTCAAGGAATGCGGCTTCCAGATCTTCCCAACAGCCAATGGATTCTGCTGGCAGGCTGTTGAGCCAATGCCGAGCTGGTCCTTTGAGTTTAAGCGGGAGGTATTTGATGGTGTGTAGATCGTCACCGCGGGCCACGTGGATGTGCAGGAGGAAGTCCTCGATCCATACCGCAGGATCTGTTGTGCCGCCGTATGATTCTATATTTATGGGTTTGAAACCCTCTGGGATTTGATGATCCATTACTTCGTCTGTGAAGCATAGGGGGTGTGCGACGCCTCTGTACTGGGCTATATCACGACGCAACTCAAATGAGTCTTGTCCGCTATGTTCGGCCCGGCCGGACTTACTTTTACTGTATTCGGCGTGACGGTTATCGTCTCGCATAGTGGCGCGCCCTCGCGATCCGTAGATTGATCTTGCGTGTTTTGCTTTGTCCTCCAATACGTCTCGCAGGTCTGGCGTATTTCCCCATGTCTTGATATTTTTATTTGAGTGGCGTCGGGGTGCGGGCTAAACTTTTGGCTGGAATGCCTCTTTGTCGCGGCCACGAGGTGGCCGATCAGCCGCGTCATACGCTGGGGATGTAGGTTTTGGTGCTTCCTCCTCCAGTCGGGGTAGCAACCTGCGCTTTGGGTAACTCTTGCAGGGGCGTTCGAGTTTATATTCCTCGGCCACAAGGACTTCAGTCCATCTGTCAGCTAGCAAATCTTGATCAGCTTGAAGCTGCTGTTGCTTTTTCTTAAGGCTATTTGCCGTGGCTATAAGCCGGTGCTTGAAGCGCTCTTGTTCGACGGGATCCTCAGGCACGACGAATTCGTCATCGTCGAGGCTTGCCTCGTCTTCGGAGGGAGGCATGTAATTATCATCCTCCGCCTCTCCATCTTCCACTCTCTCAGGAGGGCTGGCTTCTCCATCCTCCTGCCCTAAATCTTGCTGGATGGGATTGTTGTCGTCTTCGGCACTGTCCGGAGTGCTATTATCTCCTATGCCGGTGTCACCGCTTTTGCTTTAGCGAGACTTAGAGCGGCGCCGCTGACATCGGCGCTTGGGTTGCTTCTTGGAGGGGTCATCCTCCGCTGTCCCGTCGCCATTGCCTTGTTTGGGTGTGTCCACCATATATATGTCATATGACGAGGTGGCTGTCCAGTGCCCTGTGGGCAGTTGTTCTTGTTCGCCTCCTGCATCATCGTCCATGCCGTCGATGTCTTCGGAGTCGAAGTCGAGCATGTTGGTCAAATCTTCGATAGTGGCTACTAAGTGGGTGGTGGGTGGGCTGTGAATTTCTTCATCATCCGCATCCCAATCCTGCCGGACATAGTTCGGCCAGGACTCTCTTGACAAGGAGAGAGACCTTAATGAGTTCAGTATGTCGCCGAAGGGCGAGTGCTGAAAGATATCCATGGAGGTAAACTCCATGATCGACACCCAGTCGGATTCGATAGGCATGGGCGCA
Organism: Triticum urartu; assembly: GCF_056163025.1. Taxonomy (NCBI): domain Eukaryota; kingdom Viridiplantae; phylum Streptophyta; class Magnoliopsida; order Poales; family Poaceae; genus Triticum; species Triticum urartu. The sequence continues at coordinate 113,803,736 of NC_141876.1, forward strand.
GGCGGTTCGGAGTCCGTGGCCGGGGAAGAATCCGGTAGTTCGGCGTCACGGCTCTCGTGACGGGTAAGGTCGATACTCGGCTCGATCGCCGATGAGAGTGCGGCCTCCGTGGCGGGGTCTATCCACCCGTCCATGGATGGCGCATCTGTCTCCGAATTGAGGGTCGGAGTGGTTGCCGGCGCGATCTCCTGAACACAGACCGATGGCAGAGCTAAATCATGCTCATCGTGACCGTGTGGCGGATTAGGCAGGGACTCGAATCCATCGAAGATCAAGTCTCCGCGGATATTGGCTATGTAGTTTAAGCTTCCAAACCTGACCTGGTGGCCAGGGGCGTAACTCTCGATCTGATCTAGATGGCCAAACGAGTTGGCCCGCAGTGCGAAGCCGCCGAACACAAAGATCTGTCTGGGGAGAAAAGTCTCACCCTGAACTGCATCACTATCGATGATCGAAGGAGCCATCCAGCCTAATGACGATGACACAGAGGAACTCTCAATGAAAGCACCAATGTCGGTGTCAAAACCGGCGGATCTCGGGTAGGGGGTCCCGATCTGTGCGTCTAAGGTGGATGGTAACATGAGGCAGGGGACACGATGTTTTAGCCAGGTTCGGGCCCTCTTGATGGAGGTAAAACCCTACGTCCTGCTTGATTTATTCTTGATAATATGGACAGTACAAGAGTTGATCTACCACGAGATCGGAGAGGCTAAACCCTAGAAGCTAGCCTATGGTATGATTGTATGTTGTCCTACGGACTAAAACCCTCCGGTTTATATAGACACCAGAAGGGGCTAGGGTTACACAAGGTCGGTTACAAAGGAGGAGATATACATATCCGTATTGCCTAGCTTGCCTTCCACGCCAAGTAGAGTCCCATCCGGACACGGGACGAAGTCTTCAATCTCGTATCTTCATAGTCCAACAGTCCGGCCAAAGGATATAGTCCGGCTGTCCGGAGACCCCCTAATCCAGGACTCCCTCACCCATTGTTTCTATGGCCCTTAGAAGGCCCATTGTTTCTACGGGCCGTAGGAGGCCCATGTTAACTAAAGTAAATATGTAGCCCATTGTTAATGTGGCCTAGTTTTAAAAAATAGGTTATTGCGTCCACTAGCAAACCGCGGAAAAAGAACTGCACTGACGACAAGAAAACAAATAAACAAGACAACGGAAATAAATAAGCAAGCAACTTATGCTAGGCTATCATGGCTATTACACATATTACATCCACTGGGCATCAAAGTTCGCCACAAGTGAAAATATAGGGAACAAAGCAGCATATAAACGCTGCAGCAAAACAAGTCCGGAACAGAAACCACTTCAGAAGAGCTCAAGAAACAATATCCTGGGTACCCATAATGCTGGCAAGATGCTTAGCAAGCTTATTAACTTTCTCTTGTTTGGCGCTTAAATCCTCCAGCACTTGCTGTTGCACCAAAAAGTATGCATGTGAATTCTGCAGGGACTTCCTCAGTCCTTCGGCTTCCTGTCGCATAACATCCGATTGATGTCTTTCAACTTGAAGTTGAGACTCAAGAAGTCGAACTGATTCAGGCAGCGAGTTCGAAGAGCTGGTGCCAGCAGTAGTAGCCAGTAACTCGAACACTACATCAAGACAGGACTTTGGGGTTGTCTTAGTGCCTTCAATATAGTTTTTAATCAGCTTTCTTGGAGAACAACAGGGATGTCTCACTATCTTGAACCTGATCTGCATTACTTCCTTTACCATTGCATAACGGGGTACTCTTCTTCAATATTTTATCCGCGTTCTAAAGGAGAAACAAACAAACACATCACAGGTTTACAATGTAGTATATGAAACTCATTTTGGTAAACCAGTTCAGTAGTAAGGTGGACAGGATAACATCATGAAACAAACATATATCTATGTAGTATGGTCACTGTATGGTCTATATCATTCTAGTTTATGTTGCCAAATCAAGATAGATACAGTTCGAATCATATCTATTTAAGACAAAGTAGCATAGACAGAATATAAGTGTGGGAAACTACGCAACAATAACAACACTTGTAATGTGCATGGCATGAGAACATAACTGATTATTCAATTGAAACTGAAACCAACATAGAGCAAGTTACAACAGCAAACACGTTAAAGAAACAGGTTTAAAACATACCTGTTGCACCATTGGAGTTTCAATTGCATCCTTCAAATTTGAAATTAGTTGGTATGAGTAAATACAGTGATGCAAGAGCAAAGTAGTATGAACCATAGCTACGGAACCTGACCTGAGAACAATTCTTCTTCTGCTTTAAGCATTGACTTGGGGTTCGGAGTGGTGGTCCTCGTGCTTTGGGCACTGCAGTTGCCTTACTAACTGCTCGTGTTTGGGTGCTCTATGGTGGAGACGGTGCTGTGTCAACGGGAACTGGGTTACTATCTACTAGGGTTGGGGTTTGATACGTCTCCAACGTATCTACTTTTCCAAACACTATTGCCCTTGTTTTGGACTCTAACTTGCATGATTTGAATGGAACTAACCCGGACTGACGCTGTTTTCAGCAGAATTACCATGGTGTTATTTATGTGCAGGAGCAAATGTTCTCGGAATGACCTAAAACTTCATGGAGACACTTTTCAGAAAATAAGAAAAATACCTGCCAAAGATGAAGGCCAGGGGGGCCACCACCTTGCCACGAGGGTGGGGGCGCGCCCCTACCTCGTGGGCCCCCTGTTGTGTCTCCGACTCCAACTCCACCTCCATATATTGAGTTTCGATGAGAAAAAAATCAGGGAGAAGAAATCATCGCGTTTTACGATACGAAGCCGCCACCAATCGCTAAAACCTCTCGGGAGGGCTGATCTGGAGTCCGTTCGGGGCTCCGGAGAGGGGAATCCGTCGCCATCATCATCATCAACCATCCTCCATCACCAATTTCATGATGCTCACCGCCGTGCGTGAGTAATTCCATCGTAGGCTTGCTGGACGGTGATGGGTTGGATGGGATCTATCATGTAATCGAGTTAGTTTTGTTAGGGTTTGATCCCTAATGTCCACTATGTTCTGAGATTGATGTTGCTATGACTTTGCTATGCTTAATGCTTGTCACTAGGGCCCGAGTGCCATGATTTCAGATCTGAACCTATTATGTTTTCATCAATATATGAGTGTTCTTCATCCTATCTTGCAAGTCTACAGTCACCTATTATGTGTTATGATCCGTTAACCCCGAAGTGACAATAATCGGGATACTTACCGGTGATGACCATAGTTTGAGGAGTTCATGTATTCACTATGTGTTAATGCTTTGTTCCGGCTCTCTATTAAAAGGAGACCTTAATATCACTTAGTTTCCGTAAGGACCCCGCTGCCACGAGAGGGTAGGACAAAAGATGTCATGCAAGTTCTTTTCCATAAGCACGTATGACTATATTCAGAATACATGCCTACATTATATCAATGAACTGGAGCTAGTTCTGTGTCACCCTAGGTTATGACTGTTACATGATGAACCGCATCCGACATAATTCTCCCTCACCGATCAGTTGCCTACGAGCTTTCCATATATTGTTCTTCGCTTATTTACTTTTCCGTTGCTATTGCTATCATCACTACAAAATACCAAAAACCTTTACCTGTTGAAGAAACTCATGGTCTTGATAACCCGACACAGGTAGTAAAGGTAAATTCTCTCTATAGATATGATAAAGCTGTAATCCCTTTTACTAAATTTGCTAGCCCATGCTTAGATGAGTTTGATAAATTTATGGCTAAGCAAGAAGATTTTAATGCTTATTTTGGTAGAAAATTGAAAAACAATTCAAATATGCTTGAACACTTGGGTGATTATATGGCTAATGTTAAAGGTGAACTTAAACTTATTAGTAAACATGCTTCTATGGTGACCACTCAAGTAGAACAAGTACTTAAAGCTCAAAATGATTTGCTCAGTGAATTGAATAGTAAAGATAATGATTATGCTGTTAGAGTGGCTACTAGAACTGGTAGAATGACTCGGGAACCTTTGTATCCTGAAGGCCACCCTAAGAGAATTGAGCAAGATTCCCAGAGAAATAATTTAGATGCACCTAGTTCTTCTAAAAAGAAGAAAAAGAAAAATGATAGGACTTTGCATGCTTCTAGTGATCCTGTTGTTGAAACACCCGTGAATCCAAATGATATTTCTATTTTTGATGCTGAAACACAACCTGGAAATGAACCTGAAACTAATGATAATATTAATGATAAGGTTCATGATGATGCTCAACCTAGTAATGATAATGACATAGAAATTGAACCTGCTGTTGATCTTGATAACCCACAATCAAAGAATCAACGTTATGATAAGAAAGACTTTGTTGCTAGGAAACATGGTAAAGAAAGAGAGCCTTGGGTTCAGAAACCCATGCCTTTTCCTCCCAAACCAACCAAGAGAAAAGGATGATGAGGATTTTGAGCGCTTTGCTGAAATGATTAGACCTATCTTGTTGCATATGCGATTAACTGATATGCTTAAAACCAATCCTTATGCTAAGTACATGAATGATATAATTACAAATAAAAGAAAGATACCGGAAGCTGAAATTTCCACCATGCTTGCTAATTATACTTTTAAGGGTGGAATACCAAAGAAACTTGGAGATCCAGGAGTACCCACTATACCATGCTCCATTAAAAGAAATTATGTTAAAACTGCTTTATGTGATCTTGGAGCCGGCGTTAGTGTTATGCCTATCTCTTTATATCGTAGACTTGATTTGAATAAGTTGACACCTACTGAAATATCTTTGCAAATGGCTGATAAATCAACTGATATACCAGTCGGTATTTGTGAGGATGTGCCTGTTGTAGTTGCAAATGTTACTATTTTAACGGACTTTGTTATTCTTGATATTCCCGAGGACGATAGTATGTCTATTATTCCTGGAAGACCCTTTTTGAATACTGCAGGGGCTGTTATTGATTGCACTAAAGGCAATGTCACTTTTCATGTTAATGGTAATGAGCATATGGTACACTTTCCGAGGAAACAACCTCAAGTTCATAGTATCAACTCTATTGGAAAAATTCCATCGATTATATTTGAAGGTTTTGAATTTCCTCTTCCTACTGTCAAGAAGAAATATGATATTCTTATTATTGGGGATGTGCATATCCCCGTTGAGGTAACATAGTGTTATTCGAAATTTCTCCGGTTCCATGTTATTCAGAATGAGTTCGTTAACAAGACTTGATCAACCTTGTTAGTGGATTCCTTTTGATGATCATGAGATGGATGAAACTAGAAGGCACAACCTTCTGTACCCCACTTTTACTTTCTGTTATTTATATTAAATAAAATAAAAATAAATATTTTTCTATCTGTTATCTGATTATCCGTGCAATATAAAAATACCTCGAAAATAAAAGTTCTCCAAATGCCCTGAAAATTAAATATGATTTTTTCTAGAATATTTGAGGATTTATGGAACTGAGAACACACCAGGGGGCCAACCACCTGCCCACGAGGGTGGAGGGCGCACCCACCCCTCTAGGGTGCGCCCACTTCCTCGTGGGCCCACGGTGGCCCTCCTCCATTTATCCTTTCACCCACACACTTCATCTTCCTCCCCCAAACACAAATAACTAGCTCAAACCCGAGTCCAAGCTCGTTTTGCTGCCATTTTTGATCTCCTTGCTCAAAGCACCTCTCACAAAACTGCTTGGGGAGATTGTTCCTTGGTATGTGACTCCTCCATTGGTCCAATTAGTTTTTTTTCTAGTGCTTTATTCATTGCAAATTTTTGCTGCTTAGGTGACCCTGTTCTTGAGCTTGCATGTCAAATTTATATGGTCAAAAGTAGTTTTGATGCATGATATAGGCCCTAGGCACTTGCAGGAGTAGTTGCTATCAATATTATTGAGTTTGGTTTACTTTTATTTTTAATTTACTAAAAAATGTTAGAATTTTTCAGAGGAAGAAAAATGCTTAGGAAAATGTTCCAAGGTGGTTCTTCAAGGAAGCAAGGACCCAGACTTGCAATGCGTGATGCTGATGAGGAGCCACCAAGAGACGCTCCAGTGCGTCCTTGTGAGTGGCCTTCTGAAAATTTTATGAATCGAGCGGGAATAAAAGAAGAATTCAACGCATATTTGCGTAACGCTGATCTCGTGAGCTTCGAGGAAGAGAAGTGCAGTCAGTGTCATAATCTCACTAGTTCCTTTGTGAGGAGGTTTGAATTTTCAACTTCACGTAATTCTCCAACTGTCCTGTTAGATCTTTATGATAAATCTTATACCATGGACTTAGAGGATTTTACCACTGCATGCAAACTTCCACAATGGGGTAGTATAAGGGATCCTCGCAAATCTGAATTTAGAGATTGTCTTGCTAATATAACTGTGGGAGAATCTAGAGATATTACACAAGCTACCATAGGGAGCATTCATTTTGCAGCTATACATTATTTTGCTCTCTTCATAGGTAGATGCATAAATGGTAAAGATGAGGCATGTCACATGTGTGTCCCTGACCTCAGTATTCTTAGGAGTCCTGTGTTAGGAGACAAATCATATAATTTAGGAGCCATTGTTGCACGTAGGTTGCATCTTAATAGACGCAATGGAGATTTCTTTGGTGGAATTTATGCAACCCGCATAGCTAATTTTCTTGGTATAGATGTACGCAAAGATGATATTGAATTACCTCCTGCCGATCTAGATTTTAATGCTATGGTTCACCACCAGTTTGTCGAGAGGAACAAATCACCTCTCCAGTATCAACTAATCTTTGACAGAAGCCGTGCTGTCCGTATTACTCTCCCGGCTCCTGCTTTCTTTGACTATCGGGCAAGAGGAGGATATACCATTACCAGAGAGGAGGCAGATGAGTACGAGAGGAGAGAGGAGGCCGCTTGTCGCCACCCTGCAGCTCAGCAGGCGATAGCTGCTGCATCACAGTACAACCCCAGCTACTATTATGGATATCAGCCAGGCCAGCCTGGCCATAGACCAACTTAGGCCAAAAGCCTAAGCTTGGGGGAGTACGTATTTTTCACCGACATTACATTTATGCTCACACACTCATTGCTAGATGTCGGTGCTCATACTTTTTCATTGTATCATCCATGCTAGTTTATTTTCCTTTTTTATGCTTTGTTCTTGTATGTTTAATAAACCTTAAGAAAAACCAAAAAAATTAGTTGTAGCTTTTAATTAGTTTACTTTCCATGCTTGTAGTAGTAATTAAAAAGAAAACCCAAAAAGATTTCCTGTTCTTCTTTTGCTTGTTGGGAGCTTTCCCGTGTAAATAGTTTTATTTTTTTTCTTTCCTTTGGGGGTTGATAGGAGAAGACCATGATTAAATTGTTGAAGTGGCTCTTATATGCATTATTGTTGTTCTGACAAGAGAGCCCATATTGCCTTGTCTTCTCCTGTTTATTGAATGCTTGCAGATTCCAGCTTAGTCCAATGCACGTGCACTATTATTATTATTGACATCATTCGATCGTGCAAGTGAAAGGCAATTATGATGATATATGATGGACTGGCTGAGATGAGAAAAGCTGGTATGAACTCGACCTCTTTTGTTTTTGTAAATATGATTAGTTCATCGTTCCTGATTCGGCCTATTATGAATAAATATGTTTGCAATGACAACTAGAGATAATAGTTTCTTGTGCCATGCTTGATTAGCTATGAGTTATAATGGTTTACCTTGCGTGCCAACATGCTATTAAAATGGTTATGATGTGGTATGATAGGGTGGTATCCTCCTCTGAATGATTTAAGTGACTTGACTTGGCACATGTTCACGCATGTAGTTGAAACAAAATCAACATAGCCTTCATGATATTTATGTTCATGGTGGATTATATCCTACTCATGCTTGCATTCAGTGTTGATTAATTTTAATGCATGTTCATGACTGTTGTCGCTCTCTAGCTTGTCGCTTCCCAGTCTTTTGCTAGCCTTCACCTGTACTAAGCGGGAATAGTGCTTGTGCATCCAATCCCTTAAACCCCAAAGTTATTCCACATGAGTCCACTATACCTACATATATATGGTATCTACCTGTCGTTCCAAGTAAATTTGTATGTGCCAAAATCTAAACCTTTAAATAAATATCCTGTTTTGTATGCTCGAATAGCTCATGTATCAACTAGGGCTGTCTGTATCTTCCCTGTTAGGCAGGTTATTCTCAAGAGGAGTGGACTCCGCTCCTCACTCACGAGATAAATGGCTGGTCATCGGGATGCCCAGTCCCGTGCTTTATGCAAACTAAATCAAAATAATTGCAAACAAAACTCCCCTTGGGACTCTTGTTAGTTGGAGGCACTCGTTGTTTCGAGCAAGCCATGGATTGATGCTTGTTGGTGGAAGGGGGAGTATAAACTTTACCATTCTGTTTGGGAACCGCCTATAATGTGTGTAGCATGGAAGATATAACCATCTCTTGGTTGTTATGTTGACAATGAAAGTATACCGCTCAAAACATTATTCACCTCTGTTTCAAAACCGAGCTCTGGCACCTCTACAAATCGCTGCTTCCCTCTGCGAAGGGCCTATCTATTTACTTTTATGCTGAGTCATCATCCTCTTATTAAAAAACACCAGTTGGAGGGCATCGCTGTCATTTGCATTCATTACTATTAGTTTACATTGAGTATGACTTGACTGGATCTCTTTTACCATGAATTACAATGTCTAGTCAGTCCTTGGTCTTTAAAGGTGCTCTGCATTTATGTTTTGCGGTCTCAGAAAGGGCTAGCGAGATACCATCCTGTTATATCGTATTATGATTGTTTTGAGAAAGTGTTGTCATCCGAGTTTTATTATTATGGCTCGCTAGTTGATTATGCTATTGATATGAGTAAACTTGAGACCTATGCGTTATTGCAAATGTGGTTAGTTATAATCTTTGCTGAAAACTTGAATGCTGGCTTTACATATTTACAACAACAAGAGCAAGCAGAGTTTGTAAAAGTTTTTCTTTATCACTTTCGGTTTGTCAACTAAATTGCTTGAGGACAAGCAAAGGTTTAAGCTTGGGGGAGTTGATACGTCTCCAACATATCTCTTTTCCAAACACTTTTGCCCTTGTTTTGGACTCCAACTTGCATGATTTGAATGGAACTAACCTGGACTGACGCTGTTTTCAGCAGAATTACCATGGTGTTATTTATGTGTAGGAGCAAACGTTCTCGGAATGACCTGAAACTTCACGGAGACACTTTTCAAAAAATAAGAAAAATACCTACCAAAGATGAAGGCCAGGGGGGCCACCACCTTGCCATGAGGGTGGGGGCGCGCCCCCTACCTCGTGGGCCCCCTGTTGCGTCTCCGACTCCAACTCCACCTCCATATATTGAGTTTCGATGAGAAAAAAATCAGGGAGAAGAAATCATCGCGTTTTATGATACGGAGCCGCCGCCAAGCACTAAAACCTCTCGGGAGGGCTGATCTGGAGTCCATTCGGGGCTCTGAAGAGGGGAATCCGTCGCCATCGTCATCATCAACCATCCTCCATCACCAAATTCATGATGCTCACCGCCGTGCGTGAGTAATTCCATCGTAGGCTTGCTGGACGGTGATGGGTTGGATGGGATCTATCATGTAATCGAGTTAGTTTTGTTAGGGTTTGATCCCTAGTGTCCACTATGTTCTGAGATTGATGTTGCTATGACTTTGCTATGCTTAATGCTTGTCACTAGGGTCCGAGTGCCATGATTTCAGATCTGAACCTATTATGTTTTCATCAATATATGAGTGTTCTTGATCCTGTCTTGCAAGTCTATATTCACATATTATGTGTTATGATCCGTTAACCCCGAAGTGAAAATAATCGGGATACTTACCGGTGATGACCGTAGTTTGAGGAGTTCATGTATTCACTATGTGTTAATGCTTTGTTCCGGTTCTCTATTAAAAGGAGACGTTAATATCCCTTAGTTTCCGTAAGGACCCCGCTGCCACGGGAGGGTAGGACAAAAGATGTCATGCAAGTTCTTTTCCATAAGCACGTATGACTATATTCGGAATACATGCCTACATTATATCAATGAACTGGAGCTAGTTCTGTGTCACCCTAGGTTATGACTTTTACATGATGAACCGCATCCGACATAATTCTCCATCACCGATGCATTGCCTATGAGCTTTCCATATATTGTTCTTCGCTTATTTACTTTTCCGTTGCTATTTCTATCATCACTACAAAATACCAAAAACATTACTTTATTATTGTTACCTTTTGCTACCGTTATCACTACTATCATATTACTTTTCTACTAAACACTTTGCTGCAGATATTAGGGTTAGAAGGGGTGTAGCTGGTTCTCTGTCCAACTGGGTAGGGGTACAATCTGCATGAGTCTAGGTTATGTGTGGTGGGGCTGGTTCTTGGGCAAGTACAACTGTGGTTCTATCTCCATCGACAGGTAGCACAATCTTTTCTGAAGACCGTGTTTTTACTCCCACAGATACTGCCATCACCCCCTCCAATTGAAATGGCTGATAGACAAGAAAAGTAGTTGAATGTACAGACATTGTAAGATAGACATGTGCGATGGATAGTAGGGAAGAAAACAGGGCATTAAATAATTCACATTTATGTTGTCTAACCAAGCAGAATAGTAGGACATAATTTCAAATATATGATGGCTAATTAAACAGGATAGCATGACACAATTTCGCATGTATGATGGCTAACTAAACAGGATAGAATGACATACTTCAAAATATGATGACTATGTAAACAGGATGACATGATATAACTATACGATGTGTCTATTAAAGTGATTGGCATGCCATAAATCACAAACATGCCGTCGGTGGAAACATGATGGCAGATATAATTCACGGATAGAATGACATAATTCAAAATATGATGCCTATGTGAACAGGATGAGATGATATAACTATATTATGTCTTTAGAAAATGGGTTGGCATGCCATGATTCAGATACATGATGTCTATGTAAACATCATGGCATGATATAATTCAAAAATATGATTTATATACTAAGGAAGTGAGCAGAGGGCAATCGCATATATGATGTGTCAACTAAGGAGATGGCATTCAATATCGTGTATATGATGTAAAAACTAAGCATTGCAATACAACATATGCATGATTTGAGTAATATAACCCTGCCAAGTTTGAGCATACACCTCAGGGGGATAATAGGACTGGTCATCTGCCTCTGAATCCTCCTCTGAAGAGCTATATGTAACCAGCAACATATCTGCTTCACCAGGTAGCATTGTTTGCTCTGAAGACCTTGTCTTCACTCCAGATTTCTCCATCACCAATTCAAATGGCTGATGCACAGGAAGAGTAGTTGAATATACAAACATTGTCGAAAAAAGCAATGAGAAATACAAAAAAGGACGGCATGATATAATTCACATATATGACGCTTGGCTAAATAGCATGGCATTGCATAATTCGCATATATAATGCCTTGCAACAAGATAGCATTGCATAATTCACATATATAATGCCTTGCAACAAGATAGCATTGCATAATTCACATATATAATTTCTTGCAAAAAGATGGCATTGCATAATTCACATATATGGTAATTAGACACTAAAGAGGTGGCATTCACACAAATCATGTCTAAACTAAGCAAATGACATAGCAATGCAAGATACCATACACACGATATGAGCAACATAACCCTGCCAAGTTAGAGCATGCACCTCGGGGGGGATAGGACTGGTCATTTGTCTCTGAATCCTCCTCTGAGGAGCTATCTGTAACCAGCAAGACATGCGCTTCGTCAGATAGCATTGTCTGCTCTGAAGACCTTGTTTCCACTCCAGATTTTTTCCATGACTGTGCTGAATGGCTGATGCACAGGAAGAGTAATTGAATGTACTAAAATTGTTGACAAATTTAACATGTAATAAAAAATGATGTCATGATATAATTCACATATAAGATGACTAGCTAACCAGGGTGGCATTGCAAAATTCACATATATGATGCCTGGCTAAACTAGGTGGCATTGCATGATTCACATATACGATAAAGAAACTAAATAGATGTCATTGACACAAAGCATGTCTAAACTAAGCGGATGACATCTTTGATGTATATAGTAAGCAATGAAAGGCACCATATGCATGATATTACCAACATCAGCATGCCAAGTTCGAGCGAAGACCTCATGGGGTAAATAGGAGTGGTCTTCTTCTTCCGAATCCCCCTCAGAATAGTTATCTTCCTCTTGATTATGATCCGAAATGGGTGGAGGGGGGCTGCCTTTGCACCCACCATGGAGCGATGTCTGCATGAAATTTTATTGCCACGCAAGGCTCGTCTCTTTTGCTCTACATGTTCAGTTCCATTGTGTACAATGACTGACATGCATAGGAATAAAACATAGTGAGATTATGTAAGGAGTGCATGCACAAATCCAGAGTGAAGTTAGCAAACTATGGATAGACCCAAAACCAATGATAGCAGGCAGATAATAGCTTTAGTTAAAAAATACAGATAATGGCTCCTTTAATGTTTGTTTGCACCCGACATGAAACTCATAGTAGACACCCGAGATTAATCAGATAGTAGACAGATAGTACTGATTGGTGCCCCAATATGTACCCCACAAACATTTAGAAACTCAAGTTTCAACATAAGTTTGGACCTGAGTCGGAGTCTAATAGGTGAACACGACGATAAAGTAGCATGTAATCATATTAAGCGATGCATAACATAAGCAGACACGGAAGAGTGCGACCTCTCTTGCGGACCCGTGTAGTCCTCAAGGTCATCTGCTCAGTTGATGATGGTAATGCAGTTGTCGTGGCTGCCGGCGGCGGGGAAAGACAGTTTGGAGAGTGGATCCCTGCTGTGGTGAACCCTTCTGTCGTTGGAGCAGCTGAGCTGGGGTGGAACACAACACCACAGGAGCAGGACAAACCACACAAGGTTTTCTTTGACACATATCTGTAACAGAAGTAATTGTGTAAGGGCTCGTTTCAATTTGAGGATTCTAACAATGCAGGGATATGAAATAGACAAGAATAGGATAGGAATGCATGTGCAAAACAGAGAATTTAAAAACACAGGATTTCTGCCAATCTGGGTGTTTGGTTCACAAGAATTGGAAGATCACAGGATGCAAAGAAGCATGGTGAGATTAAGTCAAACCACAAGAAGTGTACAACCTATTTGGCGAAGACATGTCGATCTCAGCGTGATTGGGTTGGCTGGTGAGGATGCTCCGGCTGATTTGGTTATCGTAGGAGGGGAAGAAGATCTTAGGCGTCTGGAGATGGAGCCCGAGGTACTGCTCCGCTGTGATGGAGGGTTTCATCGTTGGAGCAGCTCCGGTGAGTTGTACGACGCCGAGGCTGACGCAGGACAAGAGAGACAATGTTAAACTGAGTGGAATTCTAATAGCATCTACAATAGATGACGTAAAATACATAACTACAAACTGCTAGATGTATACATCAGTCGCTCATCTCTGAACTTAACTGTTGAAACTGAATTTAACTGTCGAAACTGAATTTTGCTGTCGAAACTGAATTTTACTGTCAAAACTGAACACACTAGAGGTGAGGCTACAAGTCAGTCGACTGACTTTTTCATCTCTGGTCAGTCGATTTTGCAGCTGTTGGATACGAAATCAAGGGCCTGCAGTTCATCTTCAACCTCCACCCCCCTGAGCCGCCAGCCACCACCGGCCAAATAGCCGCCCCCGCCGCCCGCGGCCGGCGGTGCGCCTCCCGGCCCGCCCGCCCCGAAAACTCCCCTCCACTGGTCCGCCACCGCCCCGACCATCCCTGTAGCCCCCCCCCATGCCGAGCTTTTTATCCGGCGATCCCCATGCCACTGCCCCACCACCGCAGGCGACCACCACCCCCACCCTGAACCCTAAGATAGATAGTGGGGTACCTCTCCAGCGAGCCCCCCTCCCCGCTGCGGCTGGTTCTTCCTTAACTCCGGCGAGCCCCCCTCCCCGCTGCGGCTGGTTCTTCCTTAACCCCGGCGAGCCCCCCACCCCTTGAAAATCGACTGACCCAAAAGTCGATTCAGTCGACTGAAGTGTAGCCTAAATCGGAGCAGCATCGCAAGCAAGAGCAAGAGCAAGAGCAGCAGCGCGAGCAAGAGCAGACTAGGCATGGGACCGAGAGCAAGAGCAGAGCAGCAACGCGAGCGAGAGCTAAAGCAATAGCAACTCCTACTGATGTGGACGTCGCCGCCGAGGGAGCGACACCGTGGAGGAAGTGGCTGGCGACGCCGCCGTGGATGGAGCCACGCCGTGTCGGCTCGGGACCGAGCGCCGGCAGCACCGTGAGATCGAATCAAGAAGAAAATGCGGCCATTAGTGTGCAACCTCTTTGTTGGTGCCGATTAGGCCGCAGCTTCATCCAAGGAAACGGTGACGATGATGCTCTTCCAGTGGTGTAGGTGAAGATGGTGGTGTGGGAATGGAGGTGGCGCGAAAGACGAGGGGAATGTCGGGGCAGCTCCTTGGAGGTGGAGGACGGGGTGGTTGAACCGGCGGGACGACCAGATCGACGATGGATCCTCATCTGGTACGATGGATGAGGGACGTCGAGGTGTTGCTGTGGACGACATCGTCGGGGAAGAGGCTCCGGCTGGGTGGCAGACGGAGGAGGGTGTGGGGCTTCGCGGGTTTTGCCGGCCTCGGTGTACGAATGGGTGGGCGGATGGGATGGGATTGGGGGAACCATGGCTTAGGGACGCGCTTGTCCGAAATGTGGGGTAAGTTACGAAAGTACCCCCACCGATTTGAGGCGGTTCTTTTGGTTCGGGGGTATCATAGGCATTTCGCGTGTCAGAATTTCACAGGAGGTGGGAGTTTTCGCGCGCGTTGTAATTTTGGAATAGCAAGGCGCATGTTGAGATGGAGGGAGTTGTCGGAGCACAACGAGACAAAGATATATCTTATATATTTCGGGCTAACAAGGCACGGGTTGAAATTTCTGGACAAGCCTAACGTGTACTGTACCAAATCAATTCGCACTACAAATGTCATTCAAAACTTTGAATTCATGTTATGTTCAATTAAAATATTTCGCTACATGTATAATGCATGCAACCTAGTACTCAAATGAACATTTTAGTGCATTCCAAACATATATACTACCGCTTCAATATGAACTAAATTTGAATTCATTTCTCTATTTGAATAAGATCTACAATAATGATTGTTGTGAAGTCAAAGCATTTGAATTTGTTTCTCTGTTTTCATAAGATCTACAATCGTCATTATTGTCAAGTTAAACCATCGTTTGTGTATTATCTTCACAGTACACCACATGATTAGTCTCGAGTTACATATGAACTATGTGTAGTATATGAACTCGAACTCGATTTTTTGAATCCACTCTATGTTGATTTCAAATCATAGTACATTTCAAGCTCTAGCTAGATCTTCACAAACTAAACCATGTCTCATATGTATAATTTGTTTATCACATTATGTATGGTGTCCCGCCCCCTACGCCTACAAGTATTTAGATGTGAGTTGCAAACACCACAAATTACCACAAATTCAAATAAAATGTGAGAATGTTCGATATATAGTATTGTTTAGATTGTTCAATATTTAGTTGTAAGCTACTGTCGGCGTTCTGGGAACGGGGGTCCACAGACTTGCCTGCCTGCGGCCCGCGGCGTGGCTGAGCCAGCAGGCCGTACGGCCCATCTTCGCCAACAAAGCATCCAAGACCCTCGCGAGGGTCCAAGCCTCGCGAGGCGGATGACGCAAGGCCTCCTCTGGAGTGGGCTAGCCAGGCAGGCTCACGAGGAGCGGAGATATTAAGGTGGGGCAAACCTCACGAGGCCCTCGTGATGTGAGCCATGACGCACGACACCAGGTAGGCGCCAGCGCGCGCAGCGTCCTTGTTTCCTCTTTGGTGCTAAGGAGGCCAAAGCATGCGAAGAGTACCGAGGCATCAGGCAAAGGTTGCTATATTGGTGCAACGAGACCAAGACTAGGAGGACGGTAAGATGGAGGTCATCGTGGAGCCCAAGACAGCCTCACAGCCAGAGCTTTTCGCAGGCGAAGACCACTTTTGTCAGGATAACTTGTACTAGCTGCCCCCCTTCAAATTGGCCCGCCGTTGTTGGCTTCCTTCCCGCTCGATATTTGGGAAGAGGACCAGGGCCTATATAAGTAGATCTAGCCACCATAGCAGGGGCATCTCATCCTATCTTGATCCAACCCGATCGAGAGCCTACTCACAAGAACACCCCAACCTCAGGAGGTTGTTCTTCCCTTGTACTGTTCATCATCTGCCCCGGAGGCAATCCACCACCACCACACTGGAGTAGGGTATTACACCACAACGGTGGCCCGAACCAGTATAAAACCTCGTGTCTTTCTGTGTTGCGAGTTCGTCGAGTTCGTCCGCAAGATCTTAGCGAGCTAGGGCGTAGATCAATAGGAAGGAAAGACTTCGTGCGCACCCCAGTGTTCGAACCTTGAGGGTTTGCCAAAACCCCACATCCGACATTTGGCGCGCCAGGTAGGGGTGCGCCGGGGCTCCTCTCCACCAACCTGCGCCCCGTACCGCCGCACTACGCTCCCATGGCAGGTGCCCCACCACCCACCTCTGCGGCCAACACCAGCAGTAGGGAGTCTGGGTACCGAGCCCTGCCCCCCGCCCTACAGTGAGTGCAGTGGCCGGCCAAGTTCAAGCCGGAGATGCCACCGCATTATGACGGTGCGGCAGACTCGGCATCGTTCCTGTTGGCGTACGAGGAGGCCGTCCTCGAAGCCGGAGGCGACGACAAGATCATGGCCAACTGGTTCCCCATGGCCCTCGCCGGCGAGCCGCGTGACTGGCTGCTCAACCTCCCGGGATCCACGGTGGCATCCTGGGGGGAGCTCCGCAACCTCTTCACCACGCACTACGCGGTGCCGGCGCACCACGCAGTCGCGACACTGCTGGGTGGCTCCCAAGCACCGCCTTCAGATCGCCACGTCAAACCTTTCTTCCATCAGATTGGGGTAGCCTCCAAGCGCCCAGGGGCTCCGCCGGGTTGGGCTGCGCTGGAGGCCGACCTCACCTTCGGCTCGGAAGACCACACCGACTCCACCGTCGGCTCCGGGATGTTCCAGATGCTCTGCACACCTACCATCTGCAACGTGGCCGTTACCAAGACCCTCATCGACGGTGGCGCCAGCCTCAACTTGCTCTCCGTAGAAGCCTTCAACCATCTTCATGTGCCGCTCGAACGGCTAGGCCTCACCAAGCCCTTCATAAGAGTGGGTGGTGGAGCTGCCCACTCTCTGGGGCAGATCCGCCTCCCTGTCACCTTTGGCACGCGAGACAACTATCACACCGATCTGGAGGACTTTGACATCGTCCGCATCGGTCTCCTGTACAATGCCATCCTTAGGTACCCGGCTCTCGCTCAGTTCATGGCGGCGACTCACCTGGCCTACAACCTCATGAAGATGCCAGGGAGCAAGGGCGTCCTCGCCATCAAGGGGGACGCTAGGGAGGCCATGGCGGCGCTTAGGATCGCCTTCAAGACCGCGACAACAGCACAGCCAGCCGGCGCCGGTACTCCCGAGGCCAAGGAGACCGCGCCCACCAAGAAGAAGTAGATGTTCACTCAAGACAAGGTAGAGACCAAGCAGGTGCCGGTCAACGAGGACGGGTCTTCAAGAGCCACCTTCACCATAGGAACCGGCCTTGACCCGGGACAAGAAGAAGCTTTGGTGAGATTTTTGTGTTGGGGAACGTAGTAATTTCAAAAAATTTCCTACGCACACGCAAGATCATGGTGATGCATAGCAACAAGAGGGGAGAGTATGATCTATGTACCTTGTAGATCGACAACGGAAGCGTTTGGTTGATGTTGTCGTACGTCTTCACGGCCCGACCGATCAAGCACCGAAACTACGGCACCTCCGAGTTTTAGCACACATTCAGCTCGATGACGATCCCCGGACTCCGATCCAGCAAAGTGTCGGGGAAGAGCTCCGTCAGCACGACGGCGTGGTGACGATCTTGATGTACTACTGCAGCAGGGCTTCGCCTAGACTCCGCTACAATATTATCGAGGACTATGGTGGAAGGGGGCACCGCACACGGCTAAGAATATGATCACGTGGATCAACTTGTGTGTTTCTGGGGTGCCCCTGCCTCAGTATATAAAGGACTAAAGGGGGGGGGTGCGGCCGGCCTAGGAGAGGCGCGCCAGGAGAGTCCTACTCCCTCTAGGAGTAGGATTCCCCCCCCCCCCCAATCCTAGATGGAACAGGATTCGCGGAGGGGGGAAAGGAGAGAGAGGGGCCGGCCCCCTCTCCTTGTCCTATTCGGACCAAGGGAGGGGAGGGGCGCGCGGCCCATGTTGGGCTGCCTCTTCTCTTTTCCACTAAGGCCCACTATGGCCCATATAGCTCCCGGGGGGGTCCGGTAACCTCCCGGTAATCCGGTAAAATCCCGATTTCACCCGGAACACTTCCGATATCCAAACATAGGCTTCCAATATATCAATCTTTATGTCTCAACAATTTCGAGACTCCTCGTCATGTCCGTGATCACATCCGGGACTCCGAACAAACTTCGATACATCAAAATGCATAAACTCATGATAAAACTGTCATCGTAACCTTAAGTGTGCGGACCCTACGGGTTCGAGAACAATGTAGACATGACCGAGACATGTCTCCGGTCAATAACCAATAGCGGGGAACCTGGATGCTCATATTGGCTCCTACATATTCTACGAAGATCTTTATCGGTCAGACCGCATAACAACATACGTTGTTCCCTTTGTCATCGGTATGTTACTTGCCCGAGATTCGATCGTTAGTATTCCAATACCTAGTTCAATCTCGTTACCGGCAAGTCTCTTTACTCGTTCTGTAATACATCATCCCGCAACTAACTCATTAGTTGCAATGCTTGCAAGGCTTAAGTGATGTGCATTACCGAGAGGGCCCAGAGATACCTCTCCGACAATCGGAGTGACAAATCCTAATCTCGAAATACGCCAACCCAACATTTACCTTTGGAGACACCTGTAGAGCTCCTTTATAATCACCCAGTTACGTTGTGACGTTTGGTAGCACACAAAGTGTTCCTCCGGCAAACAGGAGTTGCATAATCTCATAGTCATAGGAACATGTATAAGTCATGAAGAAAGCAATAGCAACATACTAAACGATCGGGTGCTAAGCTAATGGAATGGGTCATGTCAATCAGATCATTCACTTAATGATGTGATCCCGTTAATCAAATAACAACTCATTGTTCATGGTTAGGAAACATAACCATCTTTGATTATCGAGCTAGTCAAGTAGAGGCATACTAGTGACACTTTGTTTGTCTATGTATTCACACATGTATTATGTTTCCGGTTAATACAATTCTAGCATGAATAATAAACATTTATCATGATATAAGGAAATAAATAATAACTTTATTATTGCCTCTAGGGCATATTTCCTTCAGTCTCCCACTTGCACTAGAGTCAATAATCTAGATTACACAGTAATGATTCTAACACCCATGGAGCCTTGGTGCTGATCATGTTTTGCTCATGGAAGAGGCTTAGTCAACGGGTCTGCAACATTCAGATCCGTATGTTTCTTGCAAATCTCTATGTTTCCCACCTGGACTAGATCCCGGATGGAATTGAAGCGTCTCTTGATGTGTTTGGTTCTCTTGTGAAATCTGGATTCCTTTGCCAAGGCAATTGCACCAGTATTGTCACAAAAGATTTTCATTGGACCCGATGCACTAGGTATGACACCTAGATCGGATATGAACTCCTTCATCCAGACTCCTTCATTTGCTGCTTCCGAAGCAGCTATGTACTCCGCTTCACATGTAGATCCCGCTATGACGCTTTGTTTAGAACTGCACCAACTGACAGCTCCACCGTTTACTGTAAACACATATCCGGTTTGCGATTTAGAATCGTCCGGATCAGTGTCAAAGCTTGCATCAACGTAACCTTTTATGATGAGCTCTTTGTCACCTCCATATACGAGAAACATATCCTTAGTCCTTTTCAGGTACTTCAGGATGTTCTTGACCGCTGTCCAGTGATCCACTCCTGGATTACTTTGGTACCTCCCTGCTAGACTTATAGCAAGGCACACATCAGGTCTGGTACACAGCATTGCCTACATGATAGAGCCTATGGCTGAAGCATAGGGAACATCTTTCATATTCTCTCTATCTTCTGCAGTGGTCGGGCATCGAGTCTTACTCAACTTCACACCTTGTAACACAGGCAAGAACCCTTTCTTTGCTTGATCCATTTTGAACTTCTTCAAAACTTTGTCAAGGTATGTGCTTTGTGAAAGTCCAATTAAGCGTCTTGATCTATCTCTATAGATCTTAATGCCTAATATGTAAGCAGCTTCACCGAGGTCTTTCATTGAAAAACTCTTATTCAAGTATCCCTTTATGCTATCCAGAAATTCTATATCATTTCCAATTAGTAATATGTCATCTACATATAATATCAGAAATGCTATAGAGCTCCCACTCACTTTCTTGTAAATACAGGCTTCTCCAAAAGTCTGTATAAAACCAAATGCTTTGATCACACTATCAAAGTGTTTATTGCAACTCCGAGAGGCTTGCACCAGTCCATAAATGGATCGCTGGAGCTTGCACACTTTGTTAGCTCCCTTTGGATCGACAAAACCTTCTGGTTGCATCATATACAACTCTTCTTCCAGAAATCCATTCAGGAATGCAGTTTTGACATCCATCTGCCAAATTTCATAATCATAAAATGCGGCAATTGCTAACATGATTCGGACAGACTTAAGCATCGCTACGAGTGAGAAGGTCTCATCATAGTCAATCCCTTGAACTTGCCGAAACCCTTTTGCGACAAGTCGAGCTTTGTAGACAGTAATATAAACGTCAGCGTCAGTCTTCTTCTTGAAGATCCATTTATTCTCAATTGCTTGCCGATCATCGGGCAAGTCAACCAAAGACCATACTTTGTTCTCATACATAGATCCCATCTCAGATTTCATGGCTTCAAGCCACTTTGCGGAATCTGGGCTCACCATCGCTTCTTCATAGTTCGTAGGTTCATCATGATCTAGTAGCATGACTTCTAGAACAGGATTACCGTACCACTCTGGCGCGGATCTTACTCTGGTTGATCTACGAGGTTCAGTAGTATCTTGTTCTGAAGTTTCATGATCATCATCATTAGCTTCCTCACTAACTGGTGTAGGTGTCACAGAAACAGTTTTCTGTGACGTACTACTTTCCAATAAGGGAGCAGGTACAGTTACCTCGTCAAGTTCTACTTTCCTCCCACTCACTTCTTTCGAGAGAAACTCCTTCTCCAGAAAGTTTCCGAATTTAGCAACAAAAGTCTTGCCTTCGGATCTGTGATAGAAGGTGTATCCAATAGTCTCCTTTGGATATCCTATGAAGACACATTTCTCCGATTTGGGTTCGAGCTTATCAGGTTGAAGCTTTTTCACATAAGCATCGCAGCCCCAAACTTTCAGAAACGACAACTTTGGTTTCTTGCCAAATCACAGTTCATAAGGCGTCGTCTCAATGGATTTTGATGGTGCCCTATTTAACGTGAATGCGGCTGTCTCTAGAGCGTATCCCCAAAACAATAGCGGTAAATCAGTAAGAGACATCATAGATCGCACCATATCTAGTAAAGTACAATTACAATGTTCGGACACACCATTATGCTGTGGTGTTCCAGGTGGCGTGAGTTGCGAAACTATTCCACAATTTTTCAAATGTATACCAAACTCGTAACTCAAATATTCTCCTCCGCGATCAGATCGTAGAAACTTTATTTTCTTGTTACGATGATTTTCAACTTCACTCTGAAATTCTTTGAACTTTTCAAATGTTTCAGACTTATGTTTCATTAAGTAGATATACCCATATCTGCTTAAGTCATCTGTGAAGGTGAGAAAATAACGATATCCGCCACGAGCCTCAATATTCATCGGGCCACATACATCTGTATGTATGATTTCCAACAAATCTGTTGCTCTCTCCATAGTACCGGAGAACGGTGTTTTGGTCATCTTGCCCATGAGGCACGGTTCGCAAGTACCAAGTGATTCATAATCAAGTGGTTCCAAAAGTCCATCAGTATGGAGTTTCTTCATGCGCTTTACACCGATATGACCTAAACGGCAGTGCCACAAATATGTTGCACTATCATTATCAACTCTGCATCTTTTGGCTTCAACAACATGAATATGTGTGTTACTACTATCGAGATTTAATAAAAATAGACCACTCTTTAAGGGTGCATGACCATAAAAGATATTACTCATATAAATAGAACAACCATTATTCTCAGATTTAAATGAATAACCGTCTCGCATCAAACAAGATCCAGATATAATGTTCATGCTTAACGCTGGCACCAAATAACAATTATTTAGGTCTAATATTAATCCCGAAGGTAGATGTAGAGGTAGCGTGCCGACTGCGATCACATCGACTTTGGAACCGTTTCCCACGCGCATCGTCACCTCGTCCTTAGCCAATCTTCGCTTAATCCGTAGTCCCTGTTTCAAGTTGCAAATATTAGCATCAGAACCAGTATCAAATACCCAGGTGCTACTACGAGTATTAGTAAGGTACACATCAATAACATGTATATCACATATACCTTTGTTCACCTTGCCATCCTTCTTATCCGCCAAATACTTGGGGTAGTTCCGCTTCCAGTGACCAGTCTGCTTGCAGTAGAAGCACTCAGTTTCAGGCTTAGGTCCAGGTTTGGGTTTCTTCTCTTGAGTAGCAACTTGTTTGCCGTTCTTTTTGAAGTTCCCCTTCTTCTTCCCTTTGCCTTTTTTTCTTGAAACTAGTGGTCTTGTTGACCATCAACACTTGATGCTCCTTCTTGATTTCTACCTCCGCAGCTTTTAGCATTGCGAAGAGCTCGGGAATAGTCTTGTTCATCCCTTGCATATTATAGTTCATCACGAAGCTCTTGTAGCTTGGTGGTAGTGATTGGAGAATTCTGTCAATGACGCAATCATCTGGAAGATTAACTCCCAATTGAATCAAGTGATTATTATACCCAGACATTTTGAGTATATGCTCACTGACAGAACTGTTCTCCTCCATCTTGCAGCTATAGAACTTATTGGAGACTTCATATCTCTCAATCCGGGCATTTGCTTGAAATATTAACTTCAACTCCTGGAACATCTCATATGCTCCATGACGTTCAAAATGTCGTTGAAGTCCCGATTCTAAGCCGTAAAGCGTGGCACACTGAACTATTGAGTAGTCATCAGCTTTGCTCTGCCAGACGTTCATAACATCCGGCGTTGCTCCTGCAGCAGGCCTGGCACCCAGCGGTGCTTCCAGGACGTAATTCTTCTGTGCAGCAATGAGGACAATCCTCAAGTTACGGACCCAGTCCGTGTAATTGCTACCATCATCTTTCAACTTTGCTTTCTCAAGGAACGCATTAAAATTCAACGGAACAACAGCACGAGCCATCTATCTACAAACAGGCATAAACAAGCAAGATACTTATCAGGTACTAAGTTTCATGATAAATTTAAGTTCTGTTAATTTACTTAAAGAACTCCCACTTAGATAGACATCCCTCTAATCCTCTAAGTGATTATGTGATCCAAATCAACTAAACCATGTCCGATCATCACGTGAGATGGAGTAGTTTCATTGGTGAACATCACTATGTTGATCATATCTACTATAAGATTCACGCTCGACCTTTCGGTCTCCGTGTTCCGAGGCCATATATGTATATGCTTGGCTCGTCAAGTATAACCTGAGTATTCTGCGTGTGCAACTGTTTTGCACCCGTTGTATTTGAACGTAGAGCCTATCACACCCGATCATCACGTGGTGTCTCAGCACGAAGAACTTTTGCAATGGTGCATACTCAGGGAGAACACTTCTTGATAATTTAGTGAGAGATCATCTTATAATGCTACCATCAATCAAAGCAAGATAAGATGCATAAAAGATAAACATCACATGCAATCAATATAAGTGATATGATATGGCCATCATCATCTTGTGCTTGTGATCTCCATCTCCGAAGCGCCGTCATGATCACCATTGTCACCGGCGCGACACCTTGATCTCCATCGTAGCATCGTTGTCGTCTCGCCAAGCTTGTGCTTCCACGACTATCGCTACCGTTTAGTGATAAAGTAAAGCATTACATCGCGATTGCATTGCATACAATAAAACGACAACCATATGGCTCCTGCCAGTTGCCGATAATTCGGTTACAAAACATGATCATCTCATACAATAAAAATCAGCATCATGTCTTGACCATATCACATCACAACATGCCCTGCAAAAACAAGTTAGACGTCCTCTACTTTGTTGTTGCAAGTTTTACGTGGCTGCTACGGGCTTAAGCAAGAACCAATCTTACCTATGCATCAAAACCACAACGATAGTTTATCAAGTTGGTGCTGTTTTAACCTTCACAAGGACCGGGCGTAGCCACACTCGATTCAACTAAAGTTGGAGAAACTGTCACCCGCAAGCCACCTATGTGCAAAGCACGTCGGGAGAACCGGTCTCGCGTAAGCGTACGCGTAATGTCGGTCCGGGCCGCTTCATCCAACAATACCGCCGAATCAAAGTATGACACGCTGCTAAGCAGTATGACTTATATCGCCCACAACTCACTTGTGTTCTACTCGTGCATATAACATCAACATATAAAACCCAGGCTCGGATGCCACTGTTGGGGAACGTAGTAATTTCAAAAAATTTCCTACGCACATGCAAGATCATGGTGATGCATAGCAACAAGAGGGGAGAGTATGATCTATGTACCTTGTAGATCGACAACGAAAGCGTTTGGTTGATGTAGTCGTACGTCTTCACGGCCCGACCGATCAAGCACCGAAACTACGGCACCTCCGAGTTTTAGCACATGTTCAGCTCGATGACGATCCCCGGACTCCGATCCAGCAAAGTGTCGGGGAAGAGTCCCGTCAGCACGACGGCGTGGTGACGATCTTGATGTACTACTGCAGCAGGGCTTCGCCTAAACTCCGCTACAATATTATCGAGGACTATGGTGGAAGGGGGCACCGCACACGGCTAAGAATATGATCACATGGATCAACTTGTGTGTTTCTGGGGTGCCCCTGCCTCAGTATATAAACGACTAAAGGGGGGGGGTGCGGCCGGCCTAGGAGAGGCGCGCCAGGAGAGTCCTACTCCCTCTAGGAGTAGGATCCCCCCCCCCCAATCCTAGTTGGAATAGGATTCGCGGAGGGGGGAAAGGAGAGAGAGGGGCCGGCCCCCTCTCCTTGTCCTATTCGGACCAAGGGAGGGGAGGGGCGCGCGGCCCATGTTGGGCTGCCTCTTCTCTTTTCCACTAAGGCCCACTATGGCCCATATAGCTCCCGGGGGGGTCCGGTAACCTCCCGGTAATCCGGTAAAATCCCGATTTCACCCGGAACACTTCCGATATCCAAACATAGGCTTCCAATATATCAATCTTCATGTCTCAACAATTTCGAGACTCCTCGTCATGTCCGTGATCACATCCGGGACTCCGAACAAACTTCGGTACATCAAAATGCATAAACTCATGATAAAACTGTCATCGTAACCTTAAGTGTGCGGACCCTACGGGTTCGAGAACAATGTAGACATGACCGAGACATGTCTCCGGTCAATAACCAATAGCGGGGAACCTGGATGCTCATATTGGCTCCTACATATTCTACGAAGATCTTTATCGGTCAGACCGCATAACAACATACGTTGTTCCCTTTGTCATCGGTATGTTACTTGCCCGAGATTCGATCGTTAGTATTCCAATACCTAGTTCAATCTCGTTACCGGCAAGTCTCTTTACTCGTTCTGTAATACATCATCCCGCAACTAACTCATTAGTTGCAATGCTTGCAAGGCTTAAGTGATGTGCATTACCGAGAGGGCCCAGAGATACCTCTCCGACAATCGGAGTGACAAATCCTAATCTCGAAATACGACAACCCAACATTTACCTTTGGAGACACCTGTAGAGCTCCTTTATAATCACCCAGTTACGTTGTGACGTTTGGTAGCACACAAAGTGTTCCTCCGGCAAACAGGAGTTGCATAATCTCATAGTCATAGGAACATGTATAAGTCATGAAGAAAGCAATAGCAACATACTAAACGACCGGGTGCTAAGCTAATGGAATGGGTCATGTCAATCAGATCATTCACTTAATGATGTGATCCCGTTAATCAAATAACAACTCATTGTTCATGGTTAGGAAACATAACCATCTTTGATTAACGAGCTAGTCAAGTAGAGGCATACTAGTGACACTTTGTTTGTCTATGTATTCACACATGTATTATGTTTCCGGTTAATACAATTCTAGCATGAATAATAAACATTTATCATGATATAAGGAAATAAATAATAACTTTATTATTGCCTCTAGGGCATATTTCCTTCATTTTGCGCGCGAACAAGGAGATATTCGCGTGGGAGCCCAATCAGCTGGTAGGGGTCCCGAGAGAGGTAATACAACATCATCTAAGGGTGTGCCCCAACATACACCCCGTGAAGCAGCGAGCAAGACGGCAGCCCACTGAGAAGCAGGCCTTCATCGTCCAAGAGACACGCAAGATGGAGGCGACAGGTACCATCCGAGAAGTTCGATACCCCGAATGGCTGACGAACCCCGTCGTAGTACCAAAGAAAGGCAGGAAGAAATGGATGTGCATCGACTTCACCAACCTTAACAAAGCATGCCCCCAGGATCCGTTCCCACTTCCACGCATCGATCAAATCATCGACTCCATCGCCGAATGCGACTTGCTATGTTTCCTGGATGCAATCTCAGGATACCACCAAATTAAGATGGCGGTGGAGGATGTGGAGAAGACAGCCTTCCTGACACCATGCGGTGTGTACTGCTACACCTGCATGCCCTTCAGGCTGCGCAACGCGGGCGCAACCTTTCAAAGGTTGATGCAAATCACCTTGGGGCGGCAGCTCAGCAGAAACAGAGAGGCCTACGTTGATGACATAGTGGTCAAATCTCGCGAGGTGGGGACATTGATTCAAGAGTTGGAGGAGACCTTCGAGAGCTTGCGCCAAGTGAACTTGAGGCTTAACCCAGAGAAGTGCGTGCTTCGCGTCCCCTCCGGCAAGCTACTAGGGTTCCTCATGTCCTATAGAGGGATCGAGGCGAACCCGGAGAAGATCAAGGCCATCGAAGACATGAGCCCACCACAGACCCTCAAGGAAATGCAGAAGCTAGAAGGGCGGGTGACCACATTAGGGCGTTTCATCTCCAAGCTAGGCGAGCGTGCCTTACCCTTCTTTAAGCTCATGAAGAAGAAGGGCCTGTTCGAGTGGACCTCGGAGGCCGACCGGGCCTTCCAAGACCTCAAGAAATACCTCACTAGCCCCCTAGTGATGGTGGCACCGCGGCCTCTCGAGCCTCTGGTGCTCTACCTTGCCGCCACCCTCTACTCTACCAGCGCGGTGCTGGTGGCGGTTCGGGAGGAGCGCCAGGACAAGGATGTGTCGCGCCAAGCCAGAGCTGATGCAGCGCGGGGTCAGGAAGGTGCGGCAAAGCCATCAGCGGCGGAAGACCAGGCTCAGTAGGGCAACGTAGAAGCTCCTGAGGACGGTCAGGTCTCAGGAAACCCACCACCTCAGGATATGCCACAATCTCCGCGGGACCCGAGCTTCGACAGTGTGCCAGCCCTCGTCGAGCACCCGGTGTACTTCGTCAGCACCGTACTGCGGGACGCGAGGGCGCGCTACCCCATGCCGCAAAAGCTCCTGCTCGCACTCTTGGTGGCCTCGCGCAAGCTGCGGCACTACTTCCAGGGCCACCCCATCAAGGTTATCTTAGCCTACCCACTGGAGAGGGTGCTCAGGAGCCCTAACTCAGCCGGAAGGGTCGCTGAGTGGAACATCGAGTTGCAAGCATTCCAGTTGGAGTTCACCACTACCAGGGTCATCAAGGGAGCCGCGCTCGCCGATTTTGTGGCAGAATGGACAGATGCCCCGGCTCTTGAGGAAGGAGAAGACCGGCCCACCTCCCCAGGAAGCGAGGCACCAGACGGCTGGGTCATGTATTTCGATGGCGCCTTCGCGCACCAGGGCACGGGGGCTGGGGCAGTGCTCATCTCACCCACTCAGGAAAACCTCTACTACGCCGTGCAACTCTGTTTTCAGCACGGCGAGAAGGCCTCCAACAACATCGCAGAATACGAAGGCCTCATAGCTGGCCTGAGGGCCGCGGCGGCTCTAGGGGTGAAGCGCCTCACCATCAAAGGCGACTCGCAACTCCTCGTCAACTTTTCCAACAAGGTGTACGAGCCGAAGGACAAGCACATGGAGGCCTACCTCGCGGAGGTGCGCAAGATGGAAAAGCAGTTCTTGGGCCTGGAGCTGCAACACGTGCCCTGGGGCACCAACAAGGAAGCCGATGACATTGCCAGGAGAGCATCCAAGCGGCAACCTCAAGAGCCCGGCGTCTTCGAAGAGCGGCGCTTCAAGCCATCAGCTATGCCACCTCTTTCAAGCATGACTCAGCCTCGGGAGGAGCTCCCACATCCCCCGTCCACGGGAGCCCTAGCCTGTGGCCCGACCTCAGGAGCTCAGCTGCTCTAGGCGCTCGAGCCCCAGGAGGAGTGCTGGATCAAGGAATTCAAAGAGTACCTGATGCACAGGACGCTGCCGGAGAAGGAAGAGGACGCGGAGCGCGTGGCCCGGCAAGCCACGGCATACCGTACCCAAGGCGGCGAGTTATACAGGAAACGACCGAACGATGTCACGCTGCGCTGCATCTCCAGCGATCAAGGAAGGGAATTGCTGATTGACAGACACGGCGGTGACTGCGGACACCACTCGTCGTCACGGACCCTCGTCGGCAAGGTGTTCCGCAGTGGGTTCTATTGGCCTACAACACTCAACGACGCGGCCGAGCTGGTGAAGTCCTGTGAAGCTTTCCAATTTCACGCCAAGCAAATCCACCAGCCTGCTCAGGACCTCCAAACCATCCCACATGGCCGTTTGCGGTCTGGGGGCTGGACATCCCAGGACCATTCCCCCGGGCTCCAGGGGGCTACCGCTATCTCTACATCGCCGTCGACAAGTTCACCAAGTGGGCGGAAGTGGAAGCCATCCGTACCATTACAGCTGGCTCTGCTGTCAAGTTCATCAAGGGCGTCGTGAGCCGCTTCGGGGTCCCCAACCGAATCATCACAGATAACGGTTCGCAGTTTACTAGAAACCTCTTCAAAACCTACTGTGCTAACCTTGGAACGCAGATCTGCTATGCTTCGGTGGCCCACCCCAGGAGTAACGGTCAGGCCGAGCGCGCTAACACGAAGGTCCCGAGGGGCCTCAAGACTAGGACCTTCAAGAAGAAGCTGGAGGCCCGCGGCAGGGGCTGGCACGACGAGCTCCAGTCCGTGCCATGGTCCATCCGAACCACCGCCACCAAGCCAATGGGCGAGACTCCATTCTTGCTTGTCTACGGAGCTGAAGCAGTCCTTCCTCACGAGGTCAAGCATCGCTCCGCACGGGTCCTAGCATTCGACGAAACGCAGCAGGATGCCATGCGGGGTATGGATCTTGTGCTCGGGGAGGAATGCCGTCGCGAAGCCGCGTTGAGGGCGGCAAGGTACAAACAAGCGCTGCAGTGATACCACTTCCGCAACATCTGCTCCAGGACGCTCGAGGTGGGCGACCTCGTCCTGAAGCGGATCCTCTCTAGAGAAGGGTTGCACAAGCTTTCGCCCATGTGGGAGGGCCCATTCAGGGTCGTCCATGTCTCCAGGCCGGGTGCAGCGCGCTTGGAGACGCAGGACGGGATACCCATCCAGAATGCCTGGAACATCCAGCACCTCCGGAAGTTCTATCCATGAAGCAAGGCCCAGAGCCTGAGAAGCAAGGCCTAGAGCCTGAGAAGAAAGGCCCAGAGCCTGTGAAGAAGGCCCAGTGCCTGTGAAGAATCACTGCCCGTGACACTCTCACGTAATAATGAGTGGGGCTATACACGCCCCAGAGTCTCAGGAGCGCTGGCCTCAGGCCCCGGGACTCCCTCCCATGCCTAGTGGACAGCACTTAGCTCCGCGCTGGTAAGAAGACTTGAAGACTAGATTAGGTGCTGGACGCGGCTTTTCATTTCCTTTCTGTAGTTGACTCGCTTTTCCTTAATCAAAGTTTGCCTTTGGCGTCCCTTGCCGATTTGATTCCCTCGCCTCTCACTACATTTTTTTCCGGCTTGAATTTGCTCGTGTTCTCTCTCCCGCATGCCTCACGAGGGGGCTAGGCAGGTGCCCTTGCGAACATTTTTTCTCCTTTCTGCCTTCTCGCGAGCCACCCTCGTTCGAGCCCAAAAGCTGGCGCACCTCTCCTAGTCTGTGCCCCTCGGGTACCGTGATACAAAGTGCCAGGTCAGGGCCAGGATGAACGTCAAATCTTTTAACGCACTTCCTAACGAGTTTTTCGCAGTTCCTGAGCGAATGCAGGCCACCAAGGCAAGATGGATGCAAAGAAATAAATGCTTCGCGAGGAAGAGGACGTCCTGAGTATACCAGGTTAAGTTATCTTTGCGCAAAATAACGACACATCACGAGAACAACACGCATACTGATATAACCAAGGAACCATAGTTCGATACACGCCCCCCTGGGCCCATGCTGATTTCATTCTTGATGCAGGAAAAGAGCAAAACAAAAGTGGCATTGCAGCGATCCGTGAAGACAGGGACCTAGCACTACCCCGAGCCTAGCCAGATCCTTCCTCACGCTTCACGGAGGTGCGGCAACGAGACGACCCACAACCGCCTTCAAAACGGGCGCGGCGGCGAGGCGGCTGGTCATAGCCGCCACTATTGGAGCTGTTGCCGGAGGAAGAGCCGCCGTAGCTGGACGAGACACGATCGCCGCCGAGGGCAGGCTCGCCCTCGTCCTCGTCGCGACCATCCCCAAGGCCGAGTACCTCCTCACCGTCGTTCGCCTCGGGGCAGCACCCGGCGCGGTGACCTTCTTCCCCAAACACCCTCACATAAAGGGTCGATCCACCATCGCACCTAAAGTGGAGGGTGCACCGCCTGCCCAGGCCGCGTGCACGGGCGAATGTCTGCCAGCCGCGGGCCAGGGCTATGTTGCCTGCAGCGGAAGTCTCGACCACAACCCAAGAGGCCTTGCTGTAGCAGCCATCCGCCTGCAGCCAGAGTCCGCCTGGACCAGAGACCGGCAGTTCGTCGATGAAGAAGTGCAGAAGTTGGAGCCAGTTGCCGGCCGGGTTCTCCGACCAGACGACAAACTCCGGCGACACCTCCGCCATGTGGAAGCGCGGACGAGGAGGCCGCGCCACCATGGCGTGCCTCCACTCATCAACCGAACCGCCTTGGCTGGGATGACCCACTCCACGTGTCGTGGCGCTGTCTCAACAATGGGCCACGGTGGGGGTCATGGCATGCTTGCGCGGGCGGCCGCGGCCGCGCTTGGGCGTCGAGGAACCAGGTCCCTCGCGAGGGGCCTTCCCCTTCTTGGCGGTGGAGAACTTCCTTTGTGGTGCCATGGGTGTCACTTCAAGTGATGGAGCGAGGAGGAGGGAGCAAGCAAGGAAGGAAGAGATGGGAAACGGGGGCTCCGCCCCCTCCCCATTTATAGCAAGAGAAGGCCAACTGACATCTCCCACGATCGCAGGTAATTACAGTTTTCCTTGCATGTCGCAGGGACTTTCAAGTCGTGCAGTTGCTGAGGCGGCGTGGGGAAGTGGAGACGCCCACGTCCAATCAACCGCCACACGTCAACCGAGGCTGCAGGCTTTGGGGGCCCGCGGCGCTCCGAGCTTGATCCTTGGCTTTGCCGCGAAGCCAAGCCCGAGCGCACCTTGGGCCCGGGGGCTACTGTTGGAGTTCTGGGAAAGGGGGTCCCCAGACATGCCTGCCTGCAGCCCGCGGCGTGGCTGAGCCAGCGGGCCGTACGACCCATCTTCGCCAAAAACGCATCCAAGACCCTCGCGAGGGTCCAAGCCTCGCGAGGCGGACGACGCAAGGCCTCCTCTGGAGTGGCCTAGACAGGCAGGCTCACGAGGAGCAGAGATATCAAGGCGAGGCAAACCTCACGAGGCCCTCGTGACGTGAGCCATGACGCACGACACCAGGCGGGCGCCAGGCAGGCGCCAGTGCGCGCAGCGTCCTTGTTTCCTCTTTGGTGCTAAGGAGGCCAGCGTAGGTGAAGAGTACCGAGGCATCAGGCAAAGGTTGCTATATTGGTCCAACGAGACCAAGACCAGGAGGATGGTAAGACGGAGGTCATCGTGGAGCCCAAGACAGCGTCACCGCCAGAGCTTTTCGCAGGCGAAGACCACTTTTGTCAGGATAGCTTGTACTAGCTGTCCTCCTTCAAATTGGCCCGCCGTTGTTGGCTCCCTTCCCGCCCGATATTTGGGAAGAGGACCAGGGCCTATATAAGTAGAGCTAGCCACCATAGCAGGGGCATCTCATCCTAGCTTGATCCAACCCGATCAAGAGCCTACTCACAAGAACACCCCAACCTCAGGAGGCTGTTCTTCCCTTGTACTGTTCATCATCTGCCCCGGAGGAAATCCACCACCACCACACTAGAGTAGGGTATTATACCACAACGGTGGCCCGAACCAGTATAAACCTCGTGCCTTTCTATGTTGCAAGTTCGTCGAGTTCGTCCGCGAGATCTTAGCGAGCTAGGGCGTAGATCGGTAGGAAGGAAAGACTTCGCGCGCACCCCAGTGTTCGAACCTTAAGGGTTTGCCGAAACCCCACATCCGACAGCTACAAACACCACACATTATCACAAATTCAAATAAAATGTGAGATTGTTCGATGTATAGAATGGTTTAGATTGTTTGACATTTAGCTGTGAGTTGCAAACGCCATGCATCATCACATTATGGTGTAACATGTGCAAAACCACAACACGCGTATCACCGCTATATTCATGCATGCATATGTTTAAAACACTATGATCTCCTATTCACATATATGAATCCACTTTCATATCAAATTATGATCTTTGTTAGTCTCTTACACCCACACAATCCTCTAACCTTTGTAGCTACCACTAACTTTCTCTCATGCATGCACACGCCCTCCTCGCCCTCCCCCTCCCTCAGCATTCTATCCATCGCGCACATTCATTTTTTTTATTTAGGTCATTCTCCCACAGTCTCCACAACTCCTTTCCGACACACACCGATCGATAAACCTCTCCAGCAATGTCTGCCTACAACATACACACGCACCTTCAATCTCCTCCTTTATGTGTCCTTGCCTCGTGTCTCTCATACGGTCCCACACACGTGTAAACTCTCGCCCCTCTTTTCGCCGATCTCACAACCGCACACTCCTCCCCTATCTAGCTAGTAGCTGGGCCTCTCGCACCACCTCCTAGCTCCATTCTCTCTGTCTATCCGTCTCGCCGGGCCTTATTTGCCTCTAACAAATGGACATACACCGACCGATCTCCCGCTATACATATAGCTAGCTAGGTCCTTATAACTCGTTTTTCCCCACGCGTCGATCGATCTACCCCATTAGTTATGTCTCTCCCTTCCTCCAAAAAACAACAATTGATCTACCAATCTAGTTAGGTTTGCTTACCAAACACATGGTTCCCCTTCATCATCCATGGATGTGTCCCGACAGATCACGCGCAGGCACACACAGAAACACATCCCCACTCTTATTGGTAATATTGCAGTTCCACCCTCAGTTTGTCTAGTAGGCCTCTCCCACCATCTTCGAGAAGCAACTCCACCACCCATCCAGCACTCTACCCCTTTGCCTCTGAGGGAGTCCTGGATTAGGGGGTCTCCGGACAGCCGGACTATATCCTTTGGCCGGACTGTTGGACTATGAAGATACAAGATTGAAGACTTCGTCCCGTGTCTGGATGGGACTTTCCTTGGCGTGGAAGGCAAGCTTGGCAATACGGATATGTGGATCTCCTCCCTTGTAACCGACTCTGTGTAACCCTAGCCCCCTCCAGTGTCTATATAAACCGGAGGGTTTAGTCCATAGGACAACATACAATCATACCATAGGCTAGCTTCTAGGGTTTAGCCTCTATGATCTCGTGGTAGATCAACTCTTGTAATACTCATATCATCAAGATCAATCAAGCAGGACGTAGGGTTTTACGTCCATCGAGAGGGCCCAAACCTGGGTAAACATCGTGTCCCCTGCCTCTTGTTACCATCTGCCTTAGACGCACAGTTTGGGACCCCCTACCCGAGATCCGCCGGTTTTGCATTCGGCCCTTGTCCCAAAATTTAAAATTGTAGACTTCTATGGCTAAGTGAGAGTGATAAAGCCTTATAGTCTGATTGCCTGGTTCGTTGTGCTGAACACCTCCCTCGAAGGACCCAACATTGGGATAAAGAGTGTTTAGGTTTATCTCGAACACCCCAGTACTAGCTACATGGGGGCAGAAGCCGACGACTGGCCAACTCTCAGATTTTATAAACGGCTGCACAGAAGGTAATATTTTAAATTCAAAAAGCGTTGCATAGCGCAAATGAACTTGTTTCACATTACAGGATCACATGAGCATGTTCATTCAAAAACTACATCCTTAGCACATTCATCCGCCACAATGCGGGAACCCTTCAGGACACTGTCATAATACATTTCAGGGCAGCGACGCTTCTTGCCCTCCGGCGGCCCCTCCTTCACCATCTTCATGGCGTTCAGCTTCACCCAGTGCACCTTTGCCCGGGCAAAAGCCATGCGTGCACCCTCGATGCAGACGAACCGCTTTATGACTTCAAGCCGAGGGCAGGCTTCCACAAGCCGCCTCACCAGACCGAAGTAGCTGCCGGGCAGGGGCTCGCCAGGCCACATCTGGACTATAAGACCCTTCATGGCCTATTCAGCCGCCTTGTGAAGCTCGACCAATTGCTTCAGCTGGTCGCTCAATGGCATTGGGTGTTCGCTCCAGTATACTGAGACAAGAACAACTTTTCTGTCGAGCTCCCCTCCTCAGCTCGGTAAAACTCCATGGCATCCAGTACACTGCAGGGAAGATCTGTGAACGCTCCTAGAGAGCTCTGAACTTGGGTAAGTAAAAGGAAAGTTTCCTTCACATGCTTGCTTTGCATAATGAATGACTTACTCGCTGCTATCTTCTTCACCGCATCAATCTCCTGGAGGGCCTTGTGGGCTTCAGCCTTGGCGCTCCAGGCGCTTTCGAGCACCTTCACAAGCTCGGACTCTCACTTCTTAGAGTCAAGCGCCAAGGACTCGTGTTTTTTGGCGAGAGCCTCGAGCTCTTGCTGCACCTCGCCTACCCGGGCTTCTTTCTTTTCCCGCTCAATGCGCTCCTTGGAAGCTTTGTCTTCGGCCTTGGACATCGCCTTCTTCAGGGTCGCCACCTCGGTTGTGGCCCTTGACAAATTCACAATGATCCTATTACTTACAACCAAATTTCTTTTTAATATATAGGCAAGGTATTGCTTACCTTTGCTCTCCTCGAGCTGCCTCTTGGTAAGTCCGAGCTTGTCTTCGAACCGCTCAAGGTCCTGCTTCAGTGCAGCGACCTATGTAGTACGTGCGGCAGCGGCCAGCAGTGAAGCCTGCATATGCGCATAGACATATTCTGATTAGACTCCTGAGTCATTATTTGATCCTCTATTCGGCCTTTCTTCGCGAACGCCAAACTTAGCATCAGGGGCTACTATCTATGCGGTAATATTTTCCTATATTTTGATTGCTTACCTCAAAGCCTGTTAAGAGGATGGCGCAAGCTTACGTCAATCTGTTTTTGGCGGATTGAACTTTCTCGATCACCGCACTCATTATGGTGTGGTGCTCTTCGTCGATGGAAGCGCCGCGAAGCGCTTCCAGCAAGTTGTTCGGTGCCTCTGGATGGACAGAGGCCACCGGCACGGGCGGCTTGCCCCTTTTAATGGGGGATCACCTGCTGGAGTCCGGAACCACCGAAGGTTCCGGCGCAGTGTTCAGCTGGGGGCCGAACATGGAGCCCGTGGGAGTCTTGCTCCCTTTGCACCCAGGGTCCGGAAAGTCGCCTCGAGGCTCCCCCAGGACTACCTCCCCTTGGCTTGGTGCCTTTTTAGACAACACCTCGATGTTGTCCGTAGGGCAAGGGGTGGAGGTTGTCGGAAGTGAATCGTTATTCATATCCGACGAGTCCAAAGAACCGTCCAACGAAGATACGTCAAGACGGGCTCGGGACGGACTGCATAATCATATTCGGCGTAAGAAGAAGCAGTGCAATAAAACATACCATGAATTACTATGGTATCCAGATACTTATGACTTCTCCAGGGGCTTCTCCCTGGGTAACCACTCGTCGCCGGTGTAGGCGGCCGTCGTGGAGCTGTCTGGAAGGAGGGTCATTCCCTTCTTGGACCCTTTGGCCTCCCCGGTTGGGTCGGCCTTCCTTTTCTTGTCTACCCGGGCTGGGGGGAGAACTTTCCTCTTCCTCCTCCTCGTTTTCGTGGGAGGAGGGCGCGCCGGAGTTATCATACGATGAGTCCAATATAACCTTGCGCCGGAGACCCTTTCGGGTCCCCGTGGACTTCTTATTGGCCTTCTTCGCCGGCACCTCGTAAGGCGCCGGAACCAGGATCTCCGTTAGGAGAGCGTCCGCAGGATCTTCAGGCAGGGGGGCTGGGCAATTGATCTGCTCCGCCGTCTCCACCCAGTCCTGTTAACGACATGGAAGCTTAGATTCAGCACACGATTAAACTGGGGCAAATAAATATCCCGTGAGATACAAAAACTTACCGGATTGGCGTGGCGCTTTGCGCTGAGTTCGCGGTCCTCGGTAAGGGGAGGAGGTACCTCAGCGCCCTTGAACAACACCTCAGCGCACCTTGAAGAGCTCTCGCAGCGTCTGGTGCACGGCCGGGTCGAACTCCCACAAATTGAATACCCATCGTTGACACGGGAGAATTCGGCGGAAGAGCATGACCTGGACCATGTTGACGAGCTTGATTTTCTTGCTCATCATGTTCTTGATGCAGGTCTGGAGTCCGGTCAGCTCTACCGGGGAACCCCAGGATAGGCCCTTCTCTTTCCAGGAGGTGAGCTGCGTGGGGATTCCAGATTGAAATTCGGGGGCCGCCACCGAGTTGGTGTCGCGCGGCTCGTTGAAGTAGAACCACCCCGATTGCCACCCCTTTATGGTCTCCACATAGGAGCCTTCGAGCCAGGTGACGTTAGGTATTTTGCCCACCATGGTGCCTCCACACTCTGCTTGCTGGCCGACCACCACCTTCGGTTTAACATTGAAGGTCTTCAGCCACAGGTGAAGTGGGGCCTGATGCGGAGGAAGGCCTCGCACACGATGATAAACGCCAAGAAGTTGAGGATGAAATTGGGGGCTAGATCATGAAAATCCAGCCCGTAGTAGAACATGAGCCCGCGGACAAACGGGTGAAGGGGAAATCCCAGTCCGCGGACAAAGTGGGTAAGGAAAACTACCCTCTCATGGGATGCGGGCGTAGCGACGATCTGCCCCGCATCTGGTAGTCGGTGCGCGATGTCGGCAGCCAGATATCCGGCTTCTCGTAGCTTTGCGATGTGCTCCTTCGTGACGGAGGAGACCATCCACTTGCCTCCCGCTCCGGACATGCTTGGAGTGGTTTGAGAAGAAAGACGCGAACTTGGGCGCTGGAGCTCGAGTGCATGAGAATGGATAAGCAAGGAGGAAGAAGACGTGGGTAAAAAAGGGTGAGTCTTTGTCCCTTTATAAGGGCGTAAGAGGCGACACGCCTCCCCACTTACCTGGTAAAATCACTTATTCCCCGAACGCTGTAATTGATGGCACGGTTGGGTTACCCATACCCATATTGATGAGAATCCCGTGATAAGGGGACGCGATCTCTGCTTTGACAAGACGTGTCAAGAAAACCGCCTCGATATGTGTAGTGCTGGTTGAGAAAAACGGTTCGAATAATGACTAGGCCGTAGTATGATGTCATGCTGTCAAGCGTGTCAGCAGATTAGATTTGTGGAAATATTATTTCTCTCTACGGTGGTATGTAGAACTGGTTTTGCAGAGCCGGGCACGGTCCTTGTGTCCAAAATCTTCCATGGAGTATTTGGAGGAAGAACCCACCTTGCAATGCCAAAGACAAATCTGCGCGCCGGACTCATCATCATTGAAGCCTGGTTCAGGGGCTACTGAGGGAGTCATGGATTAGGGGGTCTCCGGACAGCCGGACTATATCCTTTAGTCGGACTGTTGGACTATGAAGATACAAGATTGAAGACTTCGTCCCGTGTCTGGATGGGACTTTCCTTGGCGTGGAAGGCAAGCTTGGCAATACGGATATGTGGATCTCCTCCCTTGTAACTGACTCTGTGTAACCCTAGCCCCCTCCGGTGTCTATATAAACCGAAGGGTTTACTCCGTAGGACAACATACAATCATACCATAGGCTAGCTTCTAGGGTTTAGCCTCTACGATCTCGTGGTAGATCAACTCTTGTAATACTCATATCATCAAGATCAATCAAGCAGGATGTAGGGTTTTACCTCCATCGAGAGGGCCCGAACCTGGGTAAACATCGTGTCCCCTGCCTCCTGTTACCATCCGCCTTAGACGCACAGTTCGGGACCCCCTACCTGAGATCCGCCGGTTTTGACACTGACAACCTCCCTCTCTCTCTCCTCTCTCTCTCTCTCTGTCCCATCCTATTTCCTGTCATTCAGTTATGTATGGATGTCGACCGATCTCCCTCAAGACATAGCTGGGTCTCTCCTTCTCAACACATATACGAGTCATTCTACCTCTATAGTTAGGCATCTGCCTACCCCTCCCCCACCCCCTACCACACACAAACTTGACATGTGCCCTCTGACGTTCCGGTAGCTAGGTCAGTCGCCCTATATTTTTGATTTGCACATACACACACACACACACAATTTCGATGGCTCTCTTCATCGATCTCGCACCCACCCACTTGATCCTCTCTTCAACTCTATCGATATCTATGACCCCTCCCTCTCTTCTTGTGGATCGCCCGACCCTCTATATATGATATGGATAGGCCTCCATTTCACACACATTGCATGCAAAATTTTGTTTGAGATGTCATCGAGACATATTCCCACAAATACATTCATGAAATCAACCTCGCCCCCAAAACAAAAAACACTCACAAATGCACAAGCCATTTGTCTAGGTTTGTATCTCTCACACACACCCATGTATGTTGGGGCGTGCATGAAGAGAAGAGGTGCACGCACGGTGCACGTACTCCCGTCTCTTTCCCAACCACACCCGCACAGATACACAGCGGAGCTCATTTCTGTATGAAAAGGCAGCCCACGTGGTAATTTGACACGTGTACTAGTTGTCCACTAGATGGAGGGAGGATCGTCTACCACGGGTGAACAAACAAATTGCGACTTGACGCGTTATGTTAAAAAAGAGGCAAACCATGTGGGGCCTACCTTAGAGGCAAGGCTCTATACACTGGAGTACTTTCGATGTGTCCCGTCAATTCGAAGAACGAGGATAAGCTTGCTTGTACGCCGTCTCCCCCGCCCATGGGCACGGTGGCTCGCAGGATGAGGTGAAGCTTGCTTACTATGCCTTACGCCCGCTCCGTCGCCCACGCGCGCGATGGCTCGCAGGAGGAGGAGAAAATTTTACTAGTACTCCCTCCGTTTACTCCTCGTCCCTACCTTGGTTAGAGAGATTATCATATTGTTTGGAATATATGTCCTTTAGTAGATTTCAATATGAACTACTAGTATGTACTCCGAACATTGATGTATATAGACGTATTTTAGAGTGTAGATTCACTCATTTTGCTGCGTATGTAGTCCATATTGAAACAGGCGTAATAGTACGCACTCTCCCTCGCCCCTCGACACATGGTGGACATGTAGCAATTCATTCGGTCTCATATAGCTAGAACGACATATACTGCAGTACCATTATTGCCCAACTTCCCAAAGAGGCGAAGAGCCAATCGCAAGGTTAATAGTTTGGAGATGCCAAGAACAAGGTTTATAGGAGAACGAGTAGTAGGTGCCGCGTCATTTATAAATAAAGTTGTAGTGTGAGGTGGGCCATGTAATCACTGAGCCTGCGTGTTTTCACTGCTCTTGCACTCCTCTGCCGTAATAGTGGAGAAAATTGTAATCTAGTAGTACCTCCATTCGCCGAAAGCGTGGGACATCCAGCAGTCCTACCACCTCAGTAATAATGACCAATGACCCGTCAAATCACATAGACCCAGCAGTAAGTTGGACGGACGAAGCAACCATCACTCTTGAATCCGCTTCTCCCTTCAATGCAGGCGCCAGTGAGAGGTCGCGTCCGCTCTGCCCGGGCATGAATGCGACACCGATTCTTTGGAGCGGCGCTGACCGTTTCGGGCGGGAAGCGCGCGGGCGATGGAGGGGCTTTGGGTGGGCCAGGCTGGTCTGGAGCGGGCATGGCAGCTGTCCGCCTGTCCCTACTGGACGCCCGGAAACGAGAGGATGCATCGACTCTCGCGGCTAAAATCGTACACTACACACCATCTCTTTATAGGAGTTGGTCGATCTGTCGCTCTCTCTAACACACACATGCTGTTAAACACACACACGCACACGCACACGCACACACAGGTTCATAGAATAGGAAAATTGTGCGAGTGCGAAGCCACAGGAAGTGAGATACAAATGGAGTATGTACAAGAAGAGAAGAGGTGACAAATGTCCCATCAAACCTGGACTAAGTTGTAGTACTCCCTCCGTCTAGGTGTTAAGTCATCCTATAGAAATCAGATATTTCCAAAATGTTTAGGCGTCATCCATTAACTTCGCATCTCAATCCCCTCCTGGCCTTGTTGCTAGCGAGCGTTGTTACTTAGGGAGCATTTGGATCCTTAGCAAGAAGAACTTATAGCATAGCTGGGCAAGGTTAGGAGTTTGGAACTGTTAAAATATGTTAGCTTTTGTGGGCCATCTAGCTTGGGTGGGCTAGAAAAACCTTGCTAGCTCAGGAGAGCTAGATCGGCTTGCTTCCGACGGCAAACTTCGCGTAGTAGTAACATAGACTAGTAACATATGCATGTTGTACTAGTCCAAGTTACTCACCACTAGGACCAGCCTAAGCAATGTAACCAAACGCTCCTAACTCTGCCTTGTTATCTCCCCCGGAAACCCAATGCATGGAGCACAACTACACGTTGATCAGTCAAGAAATCAAAGTCGGCCTGCATGCGAGTTAATACATGGCCCTGCATGGTAGCTAAAATGGCATCTCTTAGTTGTTTGGGTTAATTGTTGCGTTTAGAGACAGAAATCAGGGCTTTGATTGGAGGAATGACCGTTCAAGTTTCTCCTTCTCCTCCAATCTGCTTGCACCTTGGTCCCGCTGCACCTTCTAACGTGACCTATTACACCTAGACGGAGGGAGTTGTACGAGATACGGTGGCACACTGACTTAGGTTGAATACAAGTGCCCAAAATTGTGTGCATGTTATAATAATGATTCACTTAAATTAGTACGTGAGCGAACAGAGGGATCAATTCGCAGTGTTCCTGAGTAGTAGCGAGATGTGTGAGGTAAGATACACCGCTGGCGCTTTTAATTTTTCTTATTAATTTGTTTGTTTCACCCTCTGACTGGTGGGACCCAACGTACTACGTGGAGAGAGGTAAGGCGACTAAGGCTGCATTATTTCTGCACCACTGTGGATAGTCTTACTACCAAAGCCACATGACACGACTATGATTTAAATCCCAATGACTCCCACACACACAAAAAAAGACGGCATGCTTGTCACACGAATGCAGGAATGTATAAAAGGTTATTTTCCTCTCGTTGAACATAACGGGAGGGTTGTGTAGCTGGTTAGCCTGTTCGCTCGTCAAACTTGAGGTCTCGGGTTCGATAACTACACTTGAGCATAATTCGTGCCAGGAGGATTCTTTGACTGTTCAAAATGGATGGATACGGAGCTATACGATCTCGTAGTGACCGTATAATCACCTCATCACGTATAAGCTATAGCCTCGGCGCTTGTTTTCCAGGGTTTGCACTCTTCACACTCCCTCCAGCTGTATATATATACACGCTGGAGCCTTAGCGCTTGTAGTGGCTCTCTTCACACTCGCTCACCCTCTTCAGATCTAAACAAGACTTTGTTAGCCTCTCTCTCCCCTCACTGCTGGTCTTCTTGTAGTTGCTCTCTGCACACTCTCTCACCCTCTCCAGATCTAAACAAGACTTCGTTGGCCTCTCTCTCTCTCTGCCCTCACTGCTGGTCAAAGAGCCGGCATGATATGTCCGCCGGGGAGGGAAGGAGGCTTAACGTTGTCGCCGTCGGCGAGGGAGGGAATCCACTACCAGCGCAGCTGTTCACTTTCACCCAGCGGCGGCGCGGGAGGGCCTCCGACCCCTTCTTCTTCGCCGCCGTACCTAGTGTGGGTCAAACGGCCTCCGGTCGCCCACCGAACCACACCCCAAGAACCTTAAGGTATAATTTACTTATTCCACATGCATTGCTCTAGCTGCATGTGGGCTTTTTCCGCTTCTGCACTCGAATCTAGGTGTTGGATCAAATAGGAAAGTAGTGGGGAAAGTTGTATACCATGAATCTAGGACGTGGTTCAAAGAGGAAAGGAATGGGGGAAAGTAGTGGGAGAAGTTGTATAGCATGAATCTAGGACATGGTTCAAAAAGGAAAGGAAGGGGGAAAGTAGTGGGGAAAGTTCTATCGCATGAATCTAAGACGTGGTTCAAAGAGGACATGAATGGAGGAAAGTAGTGGGGAAAGTTATATAGCATAAATCTAGGACATGGTTCATAGAGGAAAGGAAGTGGGGAAAGTACTAGTATAGACTGGCTATCCAGCACCTACGTTGGTCAAAAAGGGAAAACAATGATAAACGCAGTGCGCACATTTGTAACGAACTGATCTTTTGTTTTGGGGGACAAGGCTGTAGATTTTGAGCAGGACTAGATTTGTTGCGCTCACATAGGGAAAGGTGTCTAAAGATAACAAAACTGGGACCAACACAAATATGCTCCTTGGTTGTTTGTTCTTTGTTGCAACAGACTGTGCATCACCCCAGTAAATTGGTAGATGCACATGGTGCTGGTGCGTCCACTGTCCCATGCAACTCTTTAGCTGTTGTTAATCTAAGGTCCTGTTTGGTTAAAAACTCCCTAGTCCCTACCTGCTTGGTTCCAAGGACTAAACATGGACTAGAGGTTATTAAATGACATGCTAAAAGACCATGTTACCCCTAGTAATGAACTAATAGAGACAAGGTGTGATGCGTGGCAGGGGCAACTGTTGGAAAAAGTCCCCAAAAGACTCTCCCTCAGGGTCTTCTTTCTTTAGTCCCAAATGCCCACTTTTAGTCCCTAAAAGTCCCTCCTGTTTGGTTTAGATGGGACTGACATAGAGTTTTTTTAGTTCCTCCACCAAAATGTCCCTGTAAACAAGCACCCTCTAATAATGCCATTGGAAAATTGATGCAATGCCACAGTTAAAAGCAAATTACATGTTTAACGAATTTTATTGTTAATATAATCTCTCTGTTAATATTAATCAATGCCACCGTTTGAGAAATGCTACTATCTTGCTTTCTTTCCCATTTAGATAAGGTAGATGCTTCTTTTTGTTGGCTTCTGTGTCATCCACCGTTATTGACCACTAGTTGTTTCCTTTGCACCTCTGTGTAAACAGGGTTATCTACTTCACCTCGTTGCCATTGTGACCTTTTGTTGCACTGCACAAAACACTTTTGTTTTAAGAGTGTTTTGTGCAGTTCAACCAAAGTGTTACACCGACAATGTTGCTTGATTGCTTGATCTTAATGGAATTGCACAAGAGGAGATCTTACTTCCTATTCGTGTTGGCAAATTTGGTTCAGATCTTCTTCTTGTGAGTTGTTTGAATTCCGCGTCATGAGAGGTCAGTACTAGCCTTATTTCACATGATTCTACAATATGCTTTCATATGTTGTGCTACTTGTACGATAATGTTGCTTGATTTTAGTGAACTGCACAAATGGATACAAGACTTCCAATCTGTATGTGCACCGCAATATCCCATTAAGGTAAGATAAGGATATTTCACAACTGTTGGCCTGTATTTTGCCACTGTCATCAAAAAATTAATGTCATTGTTTAGTGCTATACTTGTGCAACCTAATTGACATGCCAAATCTTACATTGAAGGCGAAGCTTGTCTGTTATTGAACCAAGTGATGAAGGAGAAGAACAAGCGGAAGAAAAACAAAAATCAACTCCTGGTGCTGTAATGAAGCACTGGAACTGTGATGACACAAGTAATGATATAGTTTTGCATCTTAGTTTATTGCTATGGCTGGAACAAGCAATTGTTTTGCCACCGATTTGATGCCACTCTTAATGTAATACGTAATTATCTCTACTTGTGCAAACATGGTTCTTCTTTGAAGATACCATATATTTTAGTGGAACTTCACAAGAAGATGTTGGAAACATTAATCTAATCGAGGAGTATATAGTAAGCATGGCCACCACAGTAGATAGCAACAGATGGTTCCTGAGAAGTGCTTCATCTGTATGCTCTACACAATAAGCTTCCTGACAAAGGTTGGTACTCG
The DNA here is from genome assembly GCF_056163025.1 of Triticum urartu. Classification (NCBI taxonomy): domain Eukaryota; kingdom Viridiplantae; phylum Streptophyta; class Magnoliopsida; order Poales; family Poaceae; genus Triticum; species Triticum urartu. The sequence goes on from NC_141876.1 coordinate 113,848,249, forward strand.
CCCACTGATTTCATCCATATGATTGAGCTTTGTCATCTCTATTGGTGTTGTGCTACTGTTTAGATACTGTCATCAAAAGTGGTATTGTCCTTGAGAATTGCTTCATCTGTGCTGTTTTAAATATTTCCTTTCCTTTTTTCGAGCAAACAGGGATGCTAGCATTTAGTTATCCTCTTGTCTTTGCACAACAGGATCATCCTCCTCTGAAGAAGAATATGGAGTACGTGAAGTGACTAGTTCCGATTATGCCAGGATGAAGAAGCCCTGTTTATCTTCTCATCAGAAGGAGCAGTTGAAGGACGGTTACATTACCCCCACACGACCAAACTAACTTCAGCTCAAAAGGACTAGCAAATCTCCATTTTCTTGCTGTGATGCGCGAGTACAATGTTGTTCTAGGATTCTTTCCGGTGAGTTCCATTTTTCTAAAAGTGTGCTCTACATGGACCATGTAGGTGCCTGTTTAAACTATCAATTCATAGTACGGTTTGCTTTATACTAATCAATTTTTTTGTATTTCTGCAAACAGGGGTGCTCAGCTTGATTTCAATGGGAACTTCACAAAATGTTCATGAATACATCGAATCATTCATTTCCACCACAAGAAAGGAGGTGCCGATAAGTTCAAGGCGTTGCAACATATAAGGGCGAAATCATACAAGCTACGCGCGAATTTGGTTGATTTTGGTGGAACTGCACAAAAAGAACAGCTGGTTTGTTTAGCACGAGGTGCCATGTCAATGTCCAACTGATGGAAAACCCTGCCCATTCCACAATCGTAGGCATTTGATATTTTGGAATGGGAAAACCTTGTCAAATTTTGCTCACTGATTTTAGCAAGAAGACATGCGTTTGATATTTTCGAATGGGACGCCCTTTGCTGTCAGCAATGTCGATCCATTTTTTTCTTTATTCTTTAGTTGTGAAGTAAATATTGGCTCTGACATGTGAATCACTGAGATGCATAATCATCGATTATTTTGAATGTTCTCTATGAATTTCCAGGCCTGTGTGTTTGATTGCAATGTACAGGAACGCTAAAAAGCTGCTCAACCTCTTTGTACTCCTTCTATTCCTTTTTACTTCACACATTGTGAAAGTGCATACTTTTTTCTATAAGATTGGTCAAAGTAGGGATACTTTGACTGCAGACAAAACTTGTATGCAGACTAGAAAGGACCTGAGGGAGTACATGTGAAACTGCTTCAAACGAGGTGATCACCCTGGGAATAATGCTAGTACGTATTGTTTTGCATGTTCATCCAATGCCAGTGATACAAGAATTCGAACTAATCGAAATAAATTCATTCATACATGGTCAGATTTCATATAAACATGCCAGATTTCATTACATTTCATACATTCTTCAACTAAAAAGGGGTGCGCTAGAGGTATAATTAATTAACCGAAGCTACCCACCTGTGTCCGGCTGAGCCGAACAGAAGCTTCAATGACTTAACTACAGGTGCAGTTGCGTAACTGACATGTGGCCCAGATGCCTGTTGGGCCCACATGTCAGTCAGCCAACTGCACCAGCAGTTAAGTAGAAGCAGCGTCCTTCTCCAACATAGCTCTCTGACTCCACGTCGCCGCCAAGAAGCTAACCGGCCGTCAGTGGTCAACCCACCTAGCTTGTCATAGCGATTAGGGAAACTAGGAGCCCAATGATCAGGATCCCCACATGACAAACACCTTTCTTATTGTCATTCTTCTTCTTGAAGTTCGTGTGTTGCACAACCTTGTTCTTCCCATCAAACTTTGCTTTACCATAAAACTTGCCCTTGTTCTTGAACTTGTGGGGCTGGAAGTTCTTCTTCTGTACCAGATTGGCACTAGATCCTCCCTCAATTCCTTGAGCATGTGTGTCCTTTGCTCTTGCATTTTCTTCCACATCAAGAGTGCCAATGAGATCCATGAAGGAGGAATCTTAGTGATGATACTTCCGGCAACATACTTGTCTGGTAGCATACAACTGAAGTGCTCAAGTTCTCTAGCAAATGATTGTATCTCATGAGCTTGCTCAACCACAGAGCGCTCTTCAATCATCCTGTAATCATAGAATTGCTCCATGATGTACAGCTCAGTGCCAGCAACCGGAGGGTAGCAGCGGTGGCCTTACTTGGACCCGAGTGGCGGCGACCTACCGTGTTCTACTCTTCCTCGTTTTCTGTGTGGCGCAGCCTCATTGGCAGCGGGGCGGGGCCTCGGCGGAGCCGGCGATGTCCTCTGTCTTGTTGCCGGCGGGCGGCGCCTCGGCGGAGCGAGGGAAATCCTCCCCCTCGTTGCCAGCAAGGTGTGGCCTCGGCGGAGCCTGCGGTGTCCTCTGCCTCGTTGGTGCCACGAAGCCTCGGCGGAGTAGGGCCTCGTCGACACAAGCGGAGCGGGGACTCGCCGGCACCGGCATTGTCCTCTGCCTCGTCCTCGGTCTTGCCAAACAGCGCCTCGCCCGCTTCATCACCCTCTTTGTAGGCGGCCGCAGACTCCGCCACCTGCATGCGGTACCGTTAGCACTCGAGGCGGCCCTCGCGGGAGGAGCGGTACGAGTCGAGCAGCGCCTCCTGCTCCGCCCGCTCCGTAGAGATCTGCTCCTCCGTCTGCAGGTGCTCCTGGAGGAGATGGTGGTTGTAGGCGGCGTCGGCCTGCGCCTCCCGGAACTGCTCCTCACGCTTTTGCCTCACCGTGTCCATATATTGGACACGGGCCTCGCCGATGGTCATGGTGCAATGCACCGGCGAGGAGGTTGGCGCCGGATCATCGACTACCATGTTCTCCATTGGGACGTCATAGTCCTTCGGCTGCCTGCCGACCAGCCAGTCGGCAGCAATTGCTGCCATCTCCTTGTGGTCTGTCGTCCGCCCGTCCCGAAGAGCGCTGGAGCACGAGGAAGCCATGGTGGGTAGTAGTGGTGTGGACAGGAGAATAGGAACGGATGATGATGACTATGGCTATGGCCGGCGCAACAGTTTATATAGCAATGGTGGGCGGCGGAGGGACGGACGTGTGGCGCCAGAGTAACCATCTCGGGAACCACGTATCATTAATGTGGGTTGCATAAGGACGGATGGACGACACTTGTGTCATTTGAAGGCGGAGCAACCGCATGCACCGGGAAGCGGGGTGGGCGGCGCTGACCGTTTCGGGCGGAAAGCACGCGCAGGCGAGGGAGGCTGTCGTTGTCAAAACCGGCGGATCTCCTTCAGGACTGTGCGTCTTGGATTGATGGTAACAGGTGGCAGGGGACACGAAGTTTTACCCAGGTTCGGGCCCTCTTGAGGGAGGTAAAACCCTACGTCCTGCTTGATTAATATTGATGATATGGGTAGTACAAGAGTTGATCTACCACGAGATCGTAGAGGCTAAACCCTAGAAGCTAGCCTATGGTATGATTGTATGTATATATTCTATCGACTAGCCTGGCCTCGGTTTATATAATGCACCAGAGGCCTAGGTTACAAGAGTCCTAGCCGAATACGCCGGTGGGGAGAAGTCCTTGTCTTGATCGCCAAGTCTTTGTGGAATCTTCCTTGTATGCGGCAGCTGTCCGAACTGGGCCATGAGTATACGGCCATGGGGGCCTCGGCCCAATCTAATAGATCGGGAGACGACGTGGTGAGTACCCCCTAGTCCAGGACACCGTCAGTAGCCCCCTGAACCGGTCTTCATGTTAGGGACGCTCCTCGATTCTTCCGAACTGTTCTTCATCTTCGGTCGTCGGTCTTGAAAACTGGTTCAACAAATCTTCTTTATCTTCGATCTTGAGGATCGCTGAAATGCATTCGACGAGTTTACACGTCGGGTATCCGAGGAGCCCGTTTAAGTTTCTGGCCTTTATCAATGCCTTATTATTTTATGCCACACCTCGGGTTTGAAGTTGTTCCCGGGAGGCAGTGTCCTCTTGCGTCCGAGCTCTAACGCCGGACTGTATTCGAGGTATCTTTTGCAGCCGAGCACCAATGCCGGACCGCTTCCCAGCTCTAACGCCGGAATGTATCCGAGCTCCAACGCCGGACTATGTATCCGAGATCCAACGCCGGACTATATCCGAGGAGTCATATCACCTTGGTTCAAAAAAGTTTGAAGGTGTTTAGCCGAGCTTAACGCCGGAAATGCCCTCTATGGAGCCAGCCAATAGCGCCCGAGCTTTATGCCGGGCTGCTTCCGAGGTGGTGCACCACCCCGAATGTGGGCTGATTTTTGTGAATATTTTTTATTGGTGCAATTTATTCTCTGCCGAGATATATAGCCAGTAGCCCTCAAGGTGTGTATCGGTCTAAAACCCGAGATGCACCTGAAGGATGACGTAAGACCGCTGATCCCAGTAGCCACTGAGACTCAGGTTGATTTGCAAAATCGGCCTGAGGATCAAGTCCAAGCTCGGCAGAATACTTCGGGACACTAAAAGCGGCGTGCTCAGTCCTCGCGACTCAGGTTGGGTGCGGCCGACCAACCTGAGGATCAAAATCTCCTCGGAAACTGTATTGCACATAAAATTTTCTGCATTGGACAAGCAATGCAATAGCCCCCGAGACACTGGTCGGGTGGTAACACCAAATCAGGGGATCAATGTGCTCCTTTAATATTTGTAAATAATAAGCCCGAAGCCCAGTAGCCCCCGAGCCTTAATGCGGGCACGGGTGGCCGAATTAAGGATCAATGTCCATAGTAAAATCACAAATTATGTGTAATGACTCTATGTATCCAAGTACTTTACGTCATTAATGCTCGGATCCGCATTGTACAAAACTTTATTGACCGACCATCGGCTTCCACCTCCTCGGCCAGTAGCCGAGGAGTGTTTGTCCTACTTGATAAAGCCTTTATGAGGGCAAAGATTTACAACAAACAAGGCAATCTGGCCATACGGTTTTATAAACAAAGGTACACAGAGAGCTATATTACTGTTTAACAGAAGAAATGTCTTCCAAAGAAAATAGTCCTGCTATCGGTTCCTTTCTTTGGGTTGTCATGCTAAGCATGATCATTAAACCTCGGCTCTAATGTAAGAGCAAAATATTGAAGATTTAGTTTGGGAGGCCAGTTAATAGCCCCCGGTAGTGTTCGGCGACAGTCGAGGTCAAGCCGTAAACACTTCGGCCAATGTTATGAATGGCCCGTCATAGTCATCGGATCGCTGACCAGTTTACGCTTATTGTGACAATCAGTTTTCGGCTTTCTCCACTAAGGTGCTTAACCATGTGAGCTGGAAGCGCAATCGCAGTGGTTCTCCCTTTGCATGCCTAGCCGAACAAAACGGAACGTAGGAAGCAAGTGCAGGAGCCGGGCAACCCAACTATTGACCCAAGAAACAATTCGAAACCGATGCATATATAGCAATATCTGAGAATGTTTTTGCCGAATCCCTAAAGGTGTCTGGCGTTGCACTGCGAGACTAATGCTGGAAAAGCACAAATAGTTTAAAAGTGCCAAAAAGCTTGGAAAACCAAGAAACGTCAGTAAAAACATGACGTCGAACAATATCAAGTGTTCGGTGCCAATCCGAAAGTTGGTCTTAGAAAAAGGAAGTGCTTCTCTCGTGCTTTAACATGATACATCCTATCTCAAGACTTCGAGCGGGTCAGCCTACGGCTTCAACCTCCTATCCCGAGGGCGGAGTACTTCTCATCAGGCCAGTTTAGCAAACTAAACTCTAGCGGCTTTGAGAGAGAAATTAGGCTCCCCGGCTAGTGACCGCCCACTTGTGTCGAAAAAGGAGTGATAAATAATAATAAAACTTTGCAACGACTAAGAAGAAGAACACTTATTATAAAATGGCTCAAATAAACTTAAGAGCCCCCAAGTGACTTGGGTAGAAGAATGATTGCATGTACCGAAGTACTTATATCATATCTATGTTCAACAGAACTTTAAACGCGTCTTAACCGTCCGTCAGCTTCTCCCTCTTTGGTCGAGGACTGAAAAGTGTTATGTACTCCATCGGTCGAGAATATCGATGGTGTTTCCAATAACCAGGCAATCAGGCCATAAGGCTGTAACAGACAAAGCGCGCTCAGGGAACTTATGCTATATTATCGTGAAGTGTAAGAAGCATCTTCGAAGAAAATAGTACCCCCACCGATACCTTTCTTCGGTGCTCATTGTTATTATGAGACTTGTGCAATAGATTTTTTGTACTCATGAGTTCCGTTGTGTGCCGACCATCATTGAATAACTATAAGAGTGCTAGCTTTCGGCTTCACCCAGTCTGAGGTCCGGCTCGGGTGACCCGATCGTGACAATCGCAGAGGTGCTCTCTTTACTCACTAGCCGAACAATCGGGAACGTAGGGGTAAACACAGGAGCGAGGCAACCCAGCTTGCAAATCGCTTAAGTCAATATGGTGCATATTGTGGCGTAATACACGAACAAGGAACGAAGCCGTACAAGTATAATCATATGCAACAGGAAAAGCTTCATAAAGGAAGCCCCAAAGTAAACGGGGTATTTGAATTTATGCATCACAAACAAAGTTTGGACAAGGAAATTTTTTAGAAGCAACTTTTTTCCAAAAAAGTATAATGGTTGGTCGAACCGAACGCAAGTTAGAAATTAAAGCTTCGAGCATGAAAGCGACTTAGCTGGTTAATGTGTTCGGTATTGATGACGCGGTCCGAGCTTGATGCAGGGCAAGGTTCCATCCCTCAAGCCGGTCCCGAGGTGGCGGAGCGGAGAGCTTGACACGCCGAAGTGGTGACATAGCACGATAAATGCAGACCGGCAGAGTGACGCCGAAGTCCCCGGATCATTTTCCTGTGCACAAAAAATAGTGCAAACCGGAGATAATAGTAATAATGATAAAAAAATCGTTGCATAATAAATAATTTATGCAAAGTGAGTAATAAAAGAAATATGGCCTGGCGCCGAAGTCAATGTCGATGCAGGGCATCGGCGTGATGCGGTAAAGGTGTGGCAAAGCCTGAATTCGCAGGTCGGTCCGAGCTCCGAGTGCGGCGTTCGCCGGACTATGTACGGAAACTGACCGAACCACCATGCGACTGTCGTTAATGCGGCCACCATTTGATAGACCTGTGTACATATGACGGACAAATCAGAGTAACAATTCCTTGGGAAAAATGAACCCAAACAAGCAAAAAATACTGGGATTAATAGCACCTGGTTTATTTGTTGTAGCAATCCGAAGGAAGGTGATTCCTAAAATTGGGACCCGCTCCGCACACCCATTGCCTGATGGGCGATAAAACGACGGCATGGCAATGCTGGTAAAGGTTGACTCGCCGAGGCAAAGCCCTTGGCCCAGCTAACATGACCGAGCTGGTTGGCTAGTGACGCTGAAGTGTCCGGAGTAGGTTGATGAAGAGATGGCGAAGCCCCCGGTCCAGCCGAGATGTCAAAGCCTCGATGTCAGCCGATGAGTCGAAGTAGGTCGGCGTGATGGACACCAGCATGAAGAAGCAATAGTGCGGCCCTGCCGATGCAGGTCGTGACGTGGTCAATGCCGGCTTGATGAAGTGACCGTGCGGCGATGCCCGTGTGCCCGCTCCGTGTAATCCGTGGGGCGGCGATGTTGGTGATGATTTATCCTTCGCGATGCCGAACTCTTGTTCGGCTTGCCGAGGTGATGATCCGAAGAAATTGAGCTCGGCTCAATAAAGTGACAACGTGTCTAGCGCAGATTGGCAGCCATGGAGTAATATTGCCGGACTGGTTTGACACCAGCATGATGTTGAAGATCATGTTCAAAAGATCTTAAAGTTAGTGGGATGTGTTCAGGAACAAAACACAATATCCCATACCAAACTTCCTTCAAAAGGGATGTCTGAAATCCCGTTCATAGAAAAGATGAACTCGGGTCGGATTCGTTTTCGCATAGAAAACAGATCCGAAAAATGATGCACTAATCGGAAGGTTCCCGGAGTTTGGACGGTCGGATCGAGCTGAAATTTTGAGAGGTGGTAGATACAGGAATTCCGCAGCCGATCAACGGTTGGATCTTCCAAAGGACGTCCGAGCTAGAAGCTGGACACCACGCCCTAAACACATCCAAATTCCCGTCCAGATTTGATAGGGCTCCGGTATATCGTGGATTGCTAGAGATTCCTCCATCGGAACTCGACAAAATTTTCCAGGGTTGTTGTAGACTCAATTCCGCACAATTCCAGCAAAGCGATCGTCAAAGCGATACTCGAGGAGGTGGTGGCAGCAGATACGAGTTCGCTGTCCAGAAAAACAGCACGATCGCTTGAGGGCAATGTTGACGTTGAGCCCCCGAGCTCTATGGATGATTCCTCCGTGATCTTGATAGAGATCGGAGTTGATGTTTGATGAAGGCCCTCGTCCGAACATGGTGATCTGAACACGGGGCGCAATTCTTGGTCGAACCAAGGTGACCAGTCGAGCTGGTGACGAAGATGCCGAAGTCGCAGTTGATCTGCAGGCGAGTCATCGATTCTTCTGTCGATCACACAGCGGAACTCTCAATGAAAGCCCCAATGTCAGTGTCAAAACCGATGGATCTCCTTCAGGACTATGCGTCTTGGATCGATGGTAACAGGAGGCAGGGGACACGAAGTTTTACCCAGGTTCGGGCCCTCTTGAGGGAGGTAAAACCCTACGTCCTGCTTGATTAATATTGATGATATGGGTAGTACAAGAGTTGATCTACCACGAGATCGTAGAGGCTAAACCCTAGAATCTAGCCTATGGTATGATTGTATGTATATATTCTATCGACTAGCCTGGCCTCGGTTTATATAATGCACCAGAGGCCTAGGTTAACAAGAATCCTAGCCGAATACGCCGGTGGGGAGAAGTCCTTGTCTTGATCGCCAAGTCTTTGTGGAATCTTCCTTGTATGCGGCAGTTGTCCGAAATGGCCCATGAGTATACGGCCATGGGGGCCTCGGCCCAATCTAATAGATCGGGAGACGACGTGGTGAGTACCCCCTAGTCCAGGACACCATCAGAGGCGGTCTAGGTGGGCCAGGGCAGTCAGACTCATGCTTGGCAGCGGGTCAGTCCAGCGGCCGGACATGCTGGCTCGCCAGCTACCTCGCCGAGCTGAGCGATGACAATCAGACGATGGACGTAGCTTCTAACCAGGAGCCGGCGCCACTGTCCAAGCCGGTTCATGCCTTGTTCACCATAGAGAAGGTGCGGCCACACTTCGACGCCCTAATGGCGGAAGAGCTACCAGCGCAGGAGGACCTGTGCTGCAACCTCCGTCTCCTCAACGAGCACCGGTGAACAAGCGAATGACAATGCCGTCGCGGACATGTGGCCCTATGATCCTGGCTTCCCGAATGAGCAGCGGGCGCTGTATCGGACCATCCATAGGGCCCGCGAGGCCCTCTCCGTCGTCCTTTGAGTTGTTGTGCTCGCCGTGGCGCCGCTGTCTCGCGTTGTCAACATGGTCAACGGACATGAGGATGAGGAGATAACTTTACTTGGAGAGGATGACAGTGGGGACCCACCAGGGCCATAGCCGCACATATGCAAGTGCCTCCTTATTAGTATATAAAATTATAATTTTTTTGCTTCCTCCTGGTTTTCTGACATCATGGTCCCACACCATTGTCAACCTATGTAGTCAATAAACAAGAGAATTGCACAAGAAGCGGCCGACAGTTAGGACCAAGCAGCTCGAGCAGTATTTGTGTTTTTGAGGTGTGAGCACTATAGAGTTTTTCTTGAGCGATGTTTAGCCCAGATATTAATTTTTCTCCTCTGAACAGCAATGAAAACATCGCTGCAGCTATTAACTGGGCGGGCTGTGGCCCGTCTAGCCCAGGCCAGATATCCAGCCCAGACCTTAATTTTTTTCAAGCTGAAAATGGTAGCCCAGCTATACTTTTTTTAGGAATACCCAGGCAAGGTCAAGTTGTTATTCTCCGCCCCGCTGGGCTGCAAATCTTTCCTTGGAGGGATGCATTAGGTTTAACAAGAAAATGGGCTTTAAGAAATAATAAATGGGATGTAATTATAAAAACTGGGCAGTGACTATAAAAAATGCACCAAACACGTAATTACTTTATAAAATATTATTTTTGGATATTGAAAATTTTCATTTCATTAATTGTTGCGAGCGCAATGTTTCATTGGATTTTACGTAATATAAATTTATATTGGAAGTGTATTTAATCTGACTAGAAATTTCGGGATAAAAATATTTCGGATCCCATCAAAATGTGGGAAATTTTATTGAATTCTGTTTTGAACGGTTGGTTGAAATGGGATGTACTTTTAGCAAACTGTAAATGGGTTGTAGTAAATTCCATTAGAATTCAGAAATTGGCTGCACATTTTTACAAATCTCAAATGGGCTATAAGTTCTCTGCCACACACTTGTGGCCTTACTAAGTTGACGCGTCCCCTCAAAAAAAAAAGAGTTGACGCATATGCAAGGCTTTGTCAACTTATAGTCAACACACGGTTGTAGCAGCAGTGGCCGTTGGATGTCCATCCAACGGATGCCAAGCTTCTTCTTCAATCTCGAATATTCTAGCTTCACCTGCCCAAAAACTGATTCCTCCCCCTGACACCTGGGGTGCACCGTTTCAGAAGATGACACGTGGGCCTACTAAGTTGACACGTACCAAGGGCTTTGTCAACTTAGTCAATATAAACGATTCTAGTTGCAGTGACCGTACGATGTCCATCCAACGGCCGTCGTGCTTCTTCAACCTCTGGTCTTCTTGCTCCAGCCGCCCAAAGCAGCACCGGTCGTGCCGCCTGCTCCTGCCTCCGTGGCCGGCTGTGCTGCCGCGCAGGCCTCACCGCCCCCTACTACTCCCACTGCTGGCCAGGGCATCCCTCCACTCACCCACACCCCTTGTTATTCTGCGGCAACGGTAGCCTCATACCGCATCCGAACCAGCGAACCCTCGTACTCCTCTCCGCGTGGGCAACCACTGCCGCGTCTTCCCCAACTCCGTGTCGTCTCCTTCCTAGGCCTCGTTGTCGTCCACCGCCCTGGTGCTCTCGGCGTGGAGTGGTCAATGTGGTCAAGGAACGACTTCCATCAGAAGAGTACGGTATGTGGAGAGGCTGAAAGCTGGGTCCACGGCAGCCACAAGGAAGTGCCTCCTTATTACGCGGAAAATAATTATTCCTCCACCTGACAGCAGAGACCCACCAGACAGGCCAACGTATTTGGCGAAAAAAATGTTTCCCCCCTGACTGCTGGGACCCATCGGACGGGCCAACGTATTTCAAGAAAAAAAACGTTCCCCCTCGCTGTCAGCTCGGACCCACCGGAGGTGCCTCCTTATTATGCACAAAAAAATGAATACTCCCCCTGCTAGTTGGGACCCACTGATAACCCACAAGTATAGGGGATCGCAACGGTTTTCGAGGGTAGAGTATTCAACCCAAATTTATTGATTCGACACAAGGGGAGCCAAAGAATATTCTCAAGTATCAGCAGCTGAGTTGTCAATTCAACCACACCCGGAAACTTAATATCTACAACAAAGTATTTAGTAGCAAAGTAATATGATAGTAGTGGTAACGGTAGCAAAAGGTAATGATAACAACAGTAATGTTTTTGGTATTTTGTAGTGATTGTAACAATAGCAATGGAAAAGTAAATAAGCGGAGAAAAATATATGGAAAGCTCGTAGGCAATGGATCGATGATAGAGAATTATGCCGGATGCGGTTCATCATGTAACAGTCATAACCTAGGGTGACATAGAACTAGCTCCAATTCATCAATGTAATGTAGGCATGTATTCTGAATATAGTTAGCCGTGCTTATGGAAAAAAACTTGCATGACATCTTTTGTCCTACCCTCCCGTGGCAGCGGGGTCCTAGTGGAAACTAAGGGATATTAAGGCCTCCTTTTAATAGAGTACCGGACCAAAGCATTAACACATAGTGAATACACGAACTCCTCAAACTACGGTCATCATCGGGAGTGGTCCCAATTATTGTCACTTCGGGGTTGCCAGGTCATAACACATAGTAGGTGACTATAGACTTGCAAGATAGGATCAAGAACTCTCATATATTCATGAAAACATAATAGGTTCAGATCTGAAATCATGGCACTCGGGCCCTAGTGACAAGCATTAAGCATAGCAAAGTCATAGCAACATCAATCTCAGAACATAGTGGATACTAGGGATCATACCCAAACAAAACTAACTCGATTACATGATAAATCTCATCCAACCCATCACCGTCCAGCAAGCCTACGATGGAATTACTCACGCACGGCGGTGAGCATCATGAAATTGGTGATGGAGGATGGTTGATGATGACGACGGCGACGGATTCCCCTCTCCGGAGCCCCGAACGGACTCCAGATCAGCCCTCCCGAGAGGTTTTAGGGCTTGGCGACGACTCTGTATCGTAAAACATGATGAATCCTTCTCCTCTATTTTTTTATCCCCGAAAGCAAATATATAGAGTTGGAGTTGAGGTCGGAGGAGTTCCAGGGGGCCCACGAGGTAGGGGGTCGCGCCTAGGGGGGCAGGCGCGCCCCCACCCTCGTGGCTAGGGTGTGAGCCCCCTGGTCTTCATCTTTTGCAAGGATTTTTTATTATTTCCAAAAAGACGTTCCGTGAAGTTTCAGGTTATTCCGAGAACTTTTGTTTCTGCACATAAATAACACCATGGCAATTCTGCTGAAAACAGCGTCAGTCCGGGTTAGTTCCATTCAAATCATGCAAGTTATAGTCCAAAACAAGTGCAAAAGTGTTTGGAAAAGTACATATGACGGAGACGTATCAAATCCCCCAAGTTTAAACCTTTGCTTGTCCTCAAGCAATTCAGTTGACAAACTGAAAGTGATAAAGAAAAACTTTTACAAACTCTGTTTGCTCTTGTTGTTGTAAATATGTAAAGCCAGCATTCAAGTTTTCAGCAAAGATTATAAACTAACCATATTCACATTAATGCTTAGGTCTGATGTTTACTCATATCAATGGCATAATCAACTAGCGAGCAATAATAATAAATCTTGGATGACAACACTTTCTCAAAACAATCATAATATGATATAACAAGACGGTATCTCGCTAGCCCTTTCTGAGACCGCAAAACATAAATTTAGAGCACCTTTAAAGATCAAGGACTGACTAGACATTGTAATTCATGGTAAAAGAGATCCAGTCAAGTCATACTCAATGTAAACTAACAGTAATGAATGCAAATGACAGCGGTGCTCTCCAACTGGTGCTTTTTAATAAGAGGATGATGACTCAACATAAAATTAAGTAGATGGGCCCTTCGTAGAGGGAAGCAGGGATTTGTAGAGGTGCCAGAGCTCGGTTTTGAAATAGAGGTGAATAATATTTTGAGCGGTATACTTTCGTTGTCAACATAACAACCAATTGATGACGATATCTTCCATGCTACACACATTATAGGCGGTTCCCAAACAGAATAGTAAAGTTTATACTCCCCTCCACCAACAAGCATCAATCCATGGCTTGCTCGAAACAACGAGTGCCTCCAACTAACAAGAGTCCCGGGGGGAGTTTTGTTTGCAATTGTTTTGACTTAGTTTGCATAAAGCATGGGACTGGGCATCCCGGTGACCAGCCACTTTCTCGTGAGTGAGGAGCGGAGTCCACTCCTCTTGAGAATAACCCGCCTAACATGGAAGATACAGACAGCCCTAGTTGATACATGAGCTATTCAAGCATACAAAACTGGATATTTATTTGAAGGTTTAGAGTTTGGCACATACAAATTTACTTGGAACGGCAGGTAGATACCGTATATAGGTAGGTATGGTGGACTCATATGGAACAACTTTGGGGTTTATGGAATTGGATGCACAAGCAGTATTCCCGCTTAGTACAGGTGAAGGCTAGAAAAAGACTGGGAAGCGACCAGCTAGAGAGCGACAACAGTCATGAACATGCATTAAAATTAATCAACACCGAATGCAAGCATAAGTAGGATATAATGCACCATGAACGTAAATATCATGAAGGCTATGTTGATTTTGTTTCAACTACATGCGTGAACATGCGCCAAGTCAAGTCACTTAAATCATTCAGAGGATGATACCACCCTATCATACCACATCACAACCATTTTAATAGCATGTTGGCACGCAAGGTAAACCATTATAAGCTCCTAGCTAATTAAGCATGGCACAAGAAACTATGATCTCTAATTGTCATTGCAAACATGTTTATTCATAATAGGCTGAATCAGGAACGATGAACTAATCATATTTACAAAAACAAGAGAGGTCGAGTTCATACCAGCTTTTCTCATCTCAATCAGTCCATCATATATCGTCATAATTGCCTTTCACTTGCACGACCAAACGATGTGGATAATAATAATAGTGCGCGTGCATTGGACTAAGCTGGAATCTGCAAGCATTCAATAAACAGGAGGAGACAAGGCAATATGGGCTCTTTTGTCAGATCAACAATAATGCATATAAGAGCCACTTCAACAATTTAATTATGGTCTTCTCCTATCAACCCAAAAAGAAAATAAAAGAAATAAAACTATTTACACGAGAAAGCTCCCAACAAGCAAAAAGAAGAACATGAAATCTTTTTGGGTTTTCTTTTTAATTACTACTACAAGCATGGAAATTAAAACTAGCTAAAAGCTACAACTCTTTTTTTAAACACATAAGAAGAAAGCATAAAAAGGAAATAAACTAGCATGGGTGATACAATGAAAAAGTATGAGCACCAACATCTAACAATGAGTGTGTGAACATAAATGTAATGTCGGTGAGAAATACATACTCCCCCAGGCTTAGGCTTTTGGCCTAAGTTGGTCTATGGCCACGGCTGGCCTGGCAGATATCCAAAGTTGTAACTGGGGTCGTACTGCGATGCAACAGTCATTGCATCGTGGGCTGCAGCTTGGAGGCGAGCTATCTCAGCTCTCCTCTTATACACTTCCGCCTCCTCTCTGGTTATAAAATATATCCTTTTTGCCTGAAGGTCAAAGAAAGTAGAAGCAGGGAGAGTGATGTGATAGGTGCGTCATCTTTCAAAGATTAGTCGGTACTGGAGGAACTGATCGTTCCTCTCAACAAACTGATGACGAACCACAGCCTCATAATCCAAATAAGCAGGGGGCAACTCAATATCATCATGTATGGTTATACCAAGAAAATTAGCTATGCAGGTTGCATAAATTCCACCAAAGAAATCTCCATTAAATCTATTAAGATGCAACCTACATGCAACAATGGCTCCCAGATTATAAGATTTATCTCCTAACATTGCACTCCTAAGAATATTGAGGTCAGGGACACACATGTGACATGCTTCATCTTTACCATTGATGCATCTACCTATCAAGAGAGAAAAATAATGTATAGCAGGAAAGTGAATGCTCCCTATGGTAGCTTGTGTTATAGCTCTAAATTTGTCACACCCTCGATGCGGCTATATCTCCCACGTGTCGAAGCACGACTTAGAGGCATAACCGCATTGAAATAAAGGTCACAAGTGAGGTAATCTTCACAACAACCCATGTAATAAATAAGGGAAAGAGATACATAGTTGGCTTACAATCGCCACTTCACACAATACATGAATAAAGCATTACATCATCCAGATACAATCAAGGTCCGACTACTGAACCAAAATAAAAGAAGACTACCCCAAAAGCTACACAGATCCCCGATCGACCCCAACTGGGCTCCACTACTGAACAACTAGAACGAAACAAGACAAAAGACAAGATCTTCATCGAGCTCCTCCTTGAGCTTGGTTGCGTCACTTGCTTGGTATCATCCGCACCTGCAAGCGGGTTTGGAAGTATCTGTGAGTCACGGGGACTCAGCAATCTCACACCCTCGCGATCAAGACTATTTAAGCTTATAGGAAGGGTAAAAGGTATGAGGTGGAGCTACAGCAAGCACTAGCATATATGGTGGCTAACATACGCAAATGAGAGCGAGAAGAGAAGGCAAAGCACGGTCGAGAATCTATGATCAAGAAGTGATCCTAGAACAACCTATGTCAAGCATAACTCCAACACCGTGTTCACTTCCTGGACTCCACCGAGAAGAGACCATCACGGTTACACACACGGTTGATGTATTTTAATTAAGATCAACTTTAGGTTTTCTACAACCGGACATTAACAAATTCCTATCTGCCCATAACCGCGGGCACAACTTTAAAAAGTTCAAATCCCTGCAGGGGTGTCCCAACTTAGCCCATCACAAGCTCTCATGGTCAACGAAGGATATTCCTTCTCCCAAGACAATCCGATCAGACTCGGCATCCCGGTTACAAGACATCCTCGACAATGGTAAAACAAGTGCAGCAAGACCGCCCGATGCGCCGACATCCCGATAGGAGCTGCTCATATCTCGTTCTCAGGGCAACACCGGATGAACACTACGTACAGATAAAACCAGCCCTCAAGTTTCCCCGAGGTGGCGCCGCAAGTGGCTTTGGTTCGGACCAACACTTAGACAAGCACTGGCTCGGGGGGGGGGGGGTTAAAATAAAGATGACCCTCGGGATGCGTGACTCCCAAGGGAAAAAGGCTAGGTGGCGAATGGTAAAACCAAGGTTGGGCCTTGCTGGAGGAATTTTATTCAAAGCGAACTGTCAAGGGGTTCCCATTATAACCCAACCGTGTAAGGAACGCAAAATCAAGGAACATAACACCGGTATGACGGAAACTAAGGTGGCAAGAGTGGAACAAAACACTAGGCTTAAGGCTGAGCCTTCCACTCTTTACCAAGTATACAGATGCATTAATTAAATAAGAGATATTGTGATATCCCAACAAAATATCCAAGTTCCAAAAAGGAACAAACTCCAATCTTCACCTGCAACTAACAACCCTATAAGAGGGGTTGAGCAAAGCGGTAACATAGCCAAACAACGGTTTGCTAGGACAAGGTGGGTTAGAGGCTTGGCTCAACAATATGGGAGGCATGATAAGCAAGTGGTAGGTATCACGGCATAGGCATAGCAAAAGAGCGAGCAACTAGCAAGCAAAGATAGAAGTGATTTCAAGGGTACGATCATCTTGCCTAAGATCCCGCAAGGAAGAAGAACGAGTCCATGAAGAAGACAAACAGACGTAGTCGAACGGATCCTCACAACTCTGGAACGAAACCGAAGCTAACATGAGAGGCAACTCGGAAAGAAGCAAGCAACATAGTAAACAACCACCACATAATCATGGCATGATGCACAATCAAGTATGATGCATGTCCGGTTTAATTAGGCATGGCATGGCAAAGGGCACAAACAAAACTACAAGTTAAGTGGAGCTCAATATGCAACGAGTTGCATATTGACGGAACACCACATCAATTATTTAGTTCACTCCCGGTTAGGTACTCAACAATATTAAAGGTTGGTTAACATGGCAAGAGGTGAAGCATAACAAAAACTATACCATCTAAACAATTTAAATGGGGCCGGATATAACAAACAACAAACCCAGTAAAACCCCATATGCATTAGTAATCTAAATGCAAACAACAATTTAAGCATTTTAATTGTTGTTATCATGATGTGTATGACATGGAAAAGTTTATGCAAGTTTTTATGAAAACGTTGACATGATAAGATATGAGTCATTTGTCATCGTGGTGGAAATGAAAGGGGTGCCACGGCAATGACAACGGAAATGCTGCCACGGCAACATTCCGGTTCCGGTAACTCGATTGAGATACCGGTGCAAAAGGAAAAGTGACAGGGGTGTGTCATGCAAGGATGGTGGGGTGCTCCCGGATACCGGGTCCTCATGGGTTAGCGGCAAAAGAGGAGGACCGAGCAAGTGACAACTCGGGGACGGTGCAGACAACGGGTGCATCTCATACAACACATGCGAACGTTCTCGAACGGTCGTCTCGGGGTTATACCTTCGAAGCGTGCGTTATCGGAGGGGTTCGAGATTGATGCGGTGTAGGGGAAGTAGACGTTCTGCGATGGTAGTCAAAGTAGTTGTTCTCGTTTCGTAGTTGTTCGGGGTCGCCGCCAGTTGTACACATTCGTTGTTGGACTTGACGGATCCGATGCCTCCGGACATAGTGGTACATGTTCGTTTTTTCGGAGAGGTACTTGGCGTTCTTCGGTCATAGGTAGCTGACGTTTTTTGCTACCCGGGTCTTCGGCGACGGTCGTTGTACACATGACGTTGGGGTACTTGTCGGTCCGGTCTTGACGGTCTCGTCTTTGTGACGGTAGTCGTACTAGTCGGCGGTAGTGGAACTTGACGGATCCGAGCTCTTCGAGGGTCGTCGTGGTACTCGTTCACGTTGTAGTCGTACATGTTCAGGAAGAAACTTTTACGGCGTCATGGAACTTGGCAAAATGCACGTCGACGGTAGTTGTTCTCATATTATCGTGGTACTTGGCGATCTCCGTGCGTAGAGGTACTTGGCAGCCTTGTGTAGACGAACATGAGGTACTCCGGGGCAGAGGAATCAACGTGGCAATGGTGGTATCGACGTATCCAGATCACAGCAAGGCCAAGGGGTCTCGCGCATCGCAGATCGAAGCAGCGGTCGGACTCGTCCTCCCGCGAGCAGAGACAAGGGCACCAGGAAGACCTACGAGGAGCAGCAACAGCAAGGTGGAGGATGACGACGAACTTGGCGCACCAAAGGTAGGGACGAGGCCCTGCCAGCGGGCAGGAGGCACAGAGGATGAAGGCGGGGGAACAACCATGGCGGCGCTGGTCGCGGGGGAACTCGTTCATGGCGCCTAGACCTTTGGTGCACAATGTGGCGGCGAGGAGGAGTCTCTCCGGCGAGCTGTGGGCGGCCACTGCTCGAGGAGAGGCCACGGGTGGCTGGATTCGGCCGGAGGCGACGCCCTACAGTGCGGGGACGAGCTGGTGGCGGCGGGAGCTTCGAGCTCGGCTGGCTGCGGCCATGGAGGACGGCGGCGCTGAGGCGGGCGACGCACGCGCAGAGGCAGGTAGTGGCGCGACGAGGAGGCGCAGAGAGGTGGAGGAGAAGAAGGGGCTTCGCCGGGGGAAAGCTCGGTCGTCACCACGGCGCTGTGAGGAAAAAGTAGGCGGGGCAACGAGGCTCGCGCGTGCTGGGGAACTCCCCTCCCTGGCGATGTGTGAGGGAGCGATGGGATCGGGGGTTGCTGCGCGAGGGAGATGGTCTCGGCTCCTGGCGGTGCTGGTGGGAGCGAGAGGTGGGAGGTATCGATCGGGATGGGGTTGCGCTAGGGTTATGTGGCTGGGCTGCGGGAGGCCTTGGCCAAATGGGCCAGCGCGGTGGAGACTGGTTGGCCGGCCTGGGCCTAGGAATGGGCCCTAGAGGCCGGCCTACTAGACTTCTCTCTCTCTCTCTCTCTCTCTCTCTCTCTCTCTTCTTTTATATCCTTTAGCAGAAAAGAAAATCGAGAGAGGGAAAAGAAGAAGAGGGTTACGGAAGGATTTTGCGCATAGGGATAATTTCCCCGAACTTGAAAAAATGAGCTTGATCCCGCAAAATAGAAGTGGGCACACGGTTGAAGTTGAATTCAAACTCATTTGAAATTAATTCAAATGATTTGAATAGGAAGTGACGTTTGGGAAGGTCCAAAAATGTTGAGACTTTTGGAGGAGCCTAAAAAAAGAAGAAAGAATTTTCGGCAAGGTTTGGAGATCAACTCGAAGCAGAAAGGCATGGGATTATCTACACGTGTGTTATGGGTGATTCCAAATTATTGGAATATAATTTATATAGCTCCCTAAAATATTGGGGGAATATGTTTTAAAGAGTAATCACCATAGTGAATATCCCTCGATTTAAATGGACCGAAGATCCATGCAATTTATTTAGTTGAGTTAAGAAAAGAAATGACATGATGGCATGATGACATGATGCAATGCACATGATGCAAAGATGAAAGCGATGAACCAAACAAATCACACGACGAAACCAGGAAACCCTGGAAGGCAACTAAAGCTCCGGTCTTGGGGCGTTACAAAAATCCCCCACAGTTATACTAGCAAGGAAATCTCTAAATTCAGATTTGCGAGGTTCCCTAACACTACCCCATTGTGGAAGTTTGCAAGCAGTGGTAAAATCCTCTAAGTCCATCGTATAAGATTTTTCATAAAGATCAAACATGACAGTTGGAGAATTGCGTGAAGATGAAAATTCAAACCTCCTCACAAAGGAACTAGTGAGATAGTGGTACTGGCGGCACTTTGCCTCCTCGAAGCTCACAAGATCAACGTTACGCAAATATGCGTTAAATTCTTCCTTGATTTCTGCTCGATCCATAAAGTCCTCTGAAGGCCATTCACATGGCTGCACTGGAGCGTCCCTTGGTGGCTCATCATCAGCATCACGCATTGCAAGCCTGGGTTCTTCTTTCCTTGAAGAGCCACCTTGGTACATTGTCCTAAACATATTTCTTCCTCTGAAAAATTTCTGAAATTTTTAGTAACTTAAAATAAAAGTGAACCAAACTCAACAATATTGATAGCAACTACTCCTACAAGTGCCTAGATCCTATATCATGCATCAAAACTACTTGGAACCATATAAATT
Organism: Triticum urartu; assembly: GCF_056163025.1. Classification (NCBI taxonomy): domain Eukaryota; kingdom Viridiplantae; phylum Streptophyta; class Magnoliopsida; order Poales; family Poaceae; genus Triticum; species Triticum urartu. The sequence continues at coordinate 113,868,668 of NC_141876.1, forward strand.
TGACATGCAAGCTCAAGAACAGGGACAGCTAGGCAGCACAAATTTGCAGAGAATAAAGCACTATAACAAAAACAAATTGGACCAATGGAGGAGTCACATACCAAGGAACAATGCCCCAAGCAGTTTTGTGAGAGGTGCTTTGAGCAAGGACATCGAAAATGGTGGCAAAATGAGCTTGGACACGGGTTTGAACTGGATAATCGTGTTTGTGGGAGGAAGGAGTGGGTGGGTGCAGGAATAAGTGGAGGAGGGCCACCGTGGGCCCACGAGGCAGGGGGCGCCCAGGGGGTAGGACGCGCCCTCCACCCTCGTGGACAGGTGGATGCCCCCCTGCTGTGTTCTCAGTGCCAACTATTCTCAAATATTCCAGAAAAAAACATATTTAAATTTCAGGGCATTTGGAGAACTTTTATTTTCGGGGTATTTTTATATTGCACAGATAATTCAGATAACAGACAGAAAATACTATTTTTATTTTATTTAATATAAATAACAGAAAGTAAAAGGAGGGTACAGAGAGTTGTGTTTTCTAAATTCATCCATCTCATGATCATCAAAAGGAATCCACTAACAAGGTTGATCAGGTCTTGTTAACAAACTCTTTCCGAATAACATGGAACCGGAGAATTTTCGAATAACACTAAGTTACCTCAACGGGGATATGCACATCCCCAACAATAAGAATATCATATTTCTTCTTGACAGTAGGAAGAGGAAATTCAAAACCTCCAAAAATAATGGATGGAATTTTTCCAATAGAATTGATACTGTGGACTTGAGGTTGTTTCCTCGGAAAGTGTACCGTATGCTCATTACCATTAACATGAAAAGTGATATTGCCTTTGTTGCAATCAATAATAGCCCCTGCAGTATTCCAAAATGGTCTTCCAAGAATAGTGGACATACTATCATCCTCGGGAATATCAAGAATAACAAAGTTCGTTAAAATAGTAACGTTGTGCAACCACAACAGGCACATCCTCACAATTACCGACGGGTATAGCAATTGATTTATCAGCCATTTGGAAAGATATTTCAGTAGGTGTCAACTTATTCAAATCAAGTTTACGATATAAAGAGAGAGGCATAACACTAACACCGGCTCCAAGATCACATAAAGCAGTTTTAACATAGTTTCTTTTAATGGAGCATGGTATAGTGGGTACTCCTGGATCTCCAAGTTTCTTTGGTATTCCACCCTTAAAAGTATAATTAGCAAGCATAGTGGAAATTTCAGCTTCCGGTATCTTTCTTTTATTAGTAACAATTTCTTTCATGTACTTAGCATAGGGATTCATTTTAAGCATATCAATTAATCACATACGCAAAAAGATAGGTCTAATCATTTCAACAAAGTGCTCAAAATCCTCATCATCTTTTTTCTTGGATGGTTTGGGAGGAAAAGGCATTGTCGGCGTTGGGGTCCTGGCAAACCCTTAAGGTTCGAACACTGGGGTGCGCGCAAAGTCTTTCCCTCCAACCGATCTACGCTCTAGCTTGCTAGGATCTTGCGGACGAACTCGACGAACTCACAACACAGAAGGACACAGGGTTTATACTGGTTCGGGCCACCGTTCTGGTGTAATACCCTACTCTAGTGTGGTGGTGGTGGATTGCCTCTTGGGCTGATGATGAACAATACAAGGGTAGAACGGCCTCCTGAGGTTAAGGCGTTCTTGTGCTTGGTGAGCTTGTGTGTGAGGGGGTCTCTCTTTAGCTCCGATCAGATCCTCCCTCCACTATGGTGGCTAGTCCTATTTATAGAGGCCCTGGTCCTCTTCCCAAATATTGAGCGGGAAGGGAGCCAACAATGGCAGGCTAATTTGAAGGGGGACAGCTAGTACAAGCTATCCTGACAAAAGTAGTCTTCGCCTGCACAAAGTTCTGGTGGTGACGCTGTTCTGGGCTCCACAATGACCTTCGTCTTGCAGTCCTTGGTCTTGGTCTTGTTGCACCAAAATGACAACCTTTGCCTGATGCCTCGGTACTCCGCGGCTGTGCTTGCCCCCTTTGCACCAAAGAGGAAACAAGGACACTATGCGCGCTGGCGCCCGCCTGGCGCCTGCCTGGTGTCGATCGTCACAGCTCACGTCACGAGAATCTCGTGAGGTTCACCTCGCCTTGATATCTCCGCTCCTCGTGAGCCTGCCTAGCTAGGCCACTCTAGAGGAGGTCTTGCGTCGTCCGCCTCGCGAGGCTTGGCCCCTCGCAAGGGTCTTGGGTGCTTTGTTGGTGAAGATGGGCCATACGGCCTGCTGGCTCAGCCACACCATGGGCCGCAGGCAGGCAAGTCTAGGGACCCCCGTTCCTAGGACGCCGATAGTAGCCCCTGGGGCCAAGGTGCACATGGGTTTGGCTTCGCGGCGAAGCCAAGGGTCAAGCTCGAAGCGCAGAGGGCCCGAAAAGCCCGCGGCCTCGGTTGATGCGTGGCGGTTGATTGGACGTGGGCGTCTCCGCTTCCCCACGCTACCTTGATGACTGCACGACTTGACAAGTCCTTGCGACATGCAAGGGAAACCTTCATTACCTGCGATCGTGGGGGACACCGGTTGGCCTTCTCTTGCTATAAATGGGGAGGGGGGGCGGAGCCCCCGTTGCCCATCTCCTCCTTGCTTGCTTCCTCCTTCTTGCTCCATTGCTTGTAGTGCCTCCGATGGCACCTCAAAGGAAGTTCTCTGCAGCCGAGAAGGGTAAAGCCCCTCACGAGGGCCCTGGATCCCCGGTGCCCAAGCGCGGCCGCGGCCGCCCGCGCAAGCACGCTGCGACCCCCGTTGTGGCCCACCGTCGAGGCGGCGCCACGACACGCGGAGGGGGCCGTCCCAACCGTGGCAGTCCAGTCGATGGGGGGAGGTGCGCGATGGTGGAGAGGCCTCCCCGCCCGCACTTCCATTCAGCGAAGGTGTCGCCGGAGTTCGTTGTTTGGTCAGAAAACCCTGCCGGCAACTGGCTCCAGCTTCCACGCTTCTTTGTCGCTGAGCTGCGGCCTCTGGTCTAGGGAGCTCTGGTTGCAGGCGGATGGTAGCTGCAGCAAGGCCTCCTGGGTCGCGGTCGAGACTTCTGCCGCGGGCAACATAGCCCTGGCCCGCGGCTGGCAGACGTTCGCCCGCGCGCGCGGCCTGGGCAGGTGGTGCACGCTCCACTTCAAGTATGACGGCGGGTCGACCCTCTTCGTGAGGGTGTTCGGGGAAGATGGCCGCCGCGCCGGATGCTGCCCCGAGACGAATGACGGCGAGGAGGTTCTCGGCCTTAGCGACAGTCGTGGCGAGGGTGAGGGCGAGCCCGCCCTCAGCGGCAGCCGCATCTCCTCCAGCTACGGCGGCTCTCCCTCCTGTGGCAGCTCCAACAGCAGTGGCTACGATCAGCCGTTGCACCGCCGCGCTCGCTTTGAAGGAGGCAGCGGGTCATCTCGCCGACGCGCCTCCGTGAAGCTCGAGGAGGGGTCTGGCTAGGCTTGGGCGGTCCTAAGGGCCTGCCCCCGCAGATTGTTGAAACGCCACTTTGTTTGGTTTTTCCTTTCTTTCCCTGCACTAGAAAATGAAACCAGTATGGGCCCACAGGGGCGTGTATCAAACTATGGTTCTTTGTTAATGCAACGTGCGAGTTATTCCCATGCCATGCTGTTATTTTGCACAGAGATAACCTAACCTGGCGTGTTTGGGACGCCCCTTCCTTCACGAGATATCTGCGTTTGCTCAGGAACTGCAAGAATTTGTTAGGGGGTGTGCTAGAGGATTTTTCCATTCACCCGAAGCTTGACTTGGCGCTTTGCATCGCAGTACCCGAGGGGCACGGATTTAGGAGAGTTGTGCCAGCTTCCAGGCTCGAACGAGAGTGACTCGCGAGAAGGCAGAGAGAAGGAAAAGCTCGCGAGGGCACCTGCCTAGCCCCCTCGCGAGGTATGCGAGAGAGAGAACACGGGTAAACCAGAGCCGAAAAACGCGGAAAAAGGTGAAGGAACCAAATCAGCCAGGAACGCCAAAGGCAAACTCGATTAAGGAAAAGCAAGCCAACTATGGAAAGAAAATGAAAAGCCGCGTCCGGCACCTAATCTAGTCTTCGAGTCTTCTCACCAGTGCGGAGCTAAGTGCTGTCCACTAGGCGTGGGAGGGAGCCCCAGGGCCCGAGGCCGGCGCTCCTGAGACTCCGGGGTGTGTACATCCCTAACTCATTATTACGTGAGAGTGTCACGGGCGGCGATTCTTCACAGGCACCGAGCCTTGCTTCACAAGCTCTGGGCCTTGCTTCATAGGAACTGGGCCTTGCTTCACAGGCTCTGGGCCTTGCTTCTCAGGCTTTGGGCCTTGCTTCTCAGGCTCTGGGCCTTGCTTCTCAGGCTTTGGGCCTTGCTTCATGGGTAGAACTTCCGGAGGTGCTGGATGTTCCAGGCGTTTTGGATGGGCGTCCGCTCTTGCTTCTCCAAGTGCATGGCGCCAGGCATGGCGATGTGAACGACCCTGAATGGTCCCTCCCACATGGGTGAGAGCTTGTGCAAGCCTTCCCTAGAGAGGACCCGCCTCAGGACCAGGTCACCCGTCTCGAGCGTCCTGGAGCGAATGTTGCGGCAGTGGTAGCGCCGCAGCGCTTGCTGGTATCTTGCCGCCCTTAATGCAGCTTCGCGGCGTCGTTCCTCCCCCAGCACGAGATCCATCCCCCGCATGGCGTCCTGCTGCATTTCATCAAACGCCAGGACCCATGCGGAGCGATGCCTGACCTTGTGAGGGAGGACTGCTTCAGCTCCGTAGACGAGGAAGAACGGAGTCTCGCCCATTGGCTTGGTAGCGGTGGTGCGGATGGACCACAACACGGACTGGAGCTCATCGTGCCAGCCCGTGCCACAGGCCTCCAGCTTCTTCTTAAAGGACCTGATCTTGAGGCCCCTCAGCACCTCAGCGTTGGCGCGCTCAACCTGACCATTGCTCCTGGGGTGGGCTACCGAAGCGTAGCAGATCTGTGTTCCAAGGTTAGCACAGTAGGTTTTAAAGAGGTTACTAGTGAACTACAATCCGTTATCTGTGATGATGCGGTTGGGGACCCCCTAAGAGGCTCATGAGGCCCTTGATGAACTTGACAGCAAAGCCGGCTGGAATGGTTCGGACGGCTTCCACCTCTGCCCACTTAGTGAACTTATCGACGACGATGTAGAGATAGCGGTAGCCCCCTGGCGTTCGCGGGAACGGGCCTAGGATGTCCAGCCCCCAGACCGCGAACGGCCATGTGAGCGGGATGGTTTGGAGGCCCTGAGCAGGCTGATGGATTTGCTTGGCGTGGAATTGGCAAGCTACGCAGGACTTCACCAGCTCGGCTGCATCGGTAAGTGTTGTAGGCCAATAGAATCCGCTGCAGAAGGCCTTGCTAACGAGGGTCCGTGATGACGAGTGATGTCCATAGTCCCTGCCGTGTATGTCAGTCAGCAGCTCCCTCCCTTGATCACTGCAGATGCAGCACAACATGGCGTCGTTCGGTCGTTTCCTGTACAACTCGCCGTCTTGAATGCAGTATGCCATGGCCTGTCGGGACACGCGCTCCACATCCTCTTCTTTCTCCGGTAGTGTCCCGTGCATCAGGTACTCCCTGAACTCCTTGGTCCAGCACTCCTCCTGGGGCTCAAGCGCCAAGAGCAGCCGAACTCCTGAGGTTGGGCAGCAATCTGGGGCTCCCGAGGCCGGGGGCTGAGGGAGCTCCTCCCGAGGCTGAGTCGTGCTTGAAAGAGGCGGCGTAGCTCATGGCTTGAAGAGCCGCTCTTCGAAGACACCAGGCTCCTGCTGTTGCCGCTTGGATGCTCTCTTGGCGATGTCGTCGGCTTCCTTGTTGGTGCCCCGGGGCACGTGCTGCAGCTCCAAGCCTGCGAACTGCTTTTCCATTTTGTGCACCTCATCAAGGTAGGCCTCCATGTGCTCGTCCTTTGGCTCGTACACTTTGTTGGAGAAGTTGACGAGGAGCTGCGAGTCGCCCTTGACGGTAAGGCGCCTCACTCCCATAGCCGCCGTAGCCTTCAGGCCGGCTATGAGGCCCTCATATTCTGCGATATTGTTAGAGACTTTCTCGCCGTGCTGAAAGCAGAGTTGCACGGCGTAGCGAAGCTTGTCCTGAGTGGGCGAGATGAGCACTGCTCCAGCCCCCGCGCCCTGGTGCGCAAAGGCACCATCAAAATACATGACCCAGCCGTCTGGCGCCTCGCTTCCTGGGGAGGTGGACCGGTCTTCTCCTTCCTCAAGAGACGGGGCATTTGTCCATTCTGCCACAAAATCGGCAAGCGCGGCTCCCTTGATGACCCTGGTGGTGCTAAACTCCAGCTGAAATGCTTGCAGCTCGATATTCCATTCAGCGACCCTTCCGACTGAGTTAGGGCTCCTGAGTATCCTCTCCAACAGGTAAGACGAGACAACCTTAATGGGGTGCCCCTGGAAGTAGTGTCGCAGCTTGCACGAGGCCACCAAAAGTGCGAGCAGGAGCTTCTGCGGCATGGGGTAGCGCGCCCTCGCGTCCCGCAGTACAGTGCTGACGAAGTACACTGGGTGCTCGACAAGGGCTGGTACACCGTTGGGTCTCGGGTCCCGCGTAGAGTGCGGCATATCCTGAGGTGATGGGTCTCCTGAGACCTAACCGCCCTCGGGAGCCTTCGCGATGTTGCTCTGCTGAGCTAGATCTTCCACCGCCGATGGCTTCGCTGCACCTCTCCGGCCCGGTGCTATATCAGTTCTACCCTTATCTTAACGCTCTTCCCAAACCGCACCAATGCTGCGCTGGCAGAGTACGGGGTGGTGGCAAGGTAGAGCAAGAGAGGCTCGAGAGGCCGCGGTGCCACCATCACCGGGGGGCTAGTGAGGTATTTCTTGAGGTCTCGGAAGGCTTGGTCGGCCTCCGGGGTCCACTCGAAGGGGCCTTTCTTCTTCATGAGCTTAAAGAAGGGCAAGGCGCGCTCGCCTAGCTTAGAGATGAAACACCCTAACGCAGTCACCCGTCCTGCCAGTTTTTGCATCTCCTTGAGGGTCTGTGGTGGGCTCATGTCTTCTATGGCGTTGATCTTTTCCGGGTTCGCCTCGATCCCTTTGTGGGATACGAGGAACCCTAGAAACTTGCCGGATGGGATGCCAAACACACACTTTTTCGGGTTAAGCCTCAAGTTCACTTGGCGCAAGCTCTCAAAGGTCACCTCCATGTCTTGAATCAACATCCTCGCCTCGCGAGATTTAACCACTATGTCATCAACGTAGGCCTCTGTGTTCCTGCCGAGCTGCCGCCCCAAGGTGATGTGCATCAGCCGCTGAAAGGTTGTACCCGCGTTGCGAAGGCCGAAAGGCATGCAGGTGTAGCAGTACACCCCACATGGTGTCAAGAAGGCCATCTTCTCCACATCCTCCACCGCCATCTTGATCTGATGGTATCCAGAGAATGCATCCAAGAAACACAGCAGGTCGCACTCGGCGGTGGAGTCGACGATTTGATCAATGCGCGGAAGGGGGAACAGGTCTTGCGGGCAGGCTTTGTTTAGGTTGGTGAAGTCGACACACATCCGTTCCTTCCCGCCTTTCTTCGGCACTACAACGGGGTTCACCAGCCATTCGGGGTATCGAACTTCCCTGATTATACCTGCCGCCTCCAGCTTGCGTGTCTCTTGGACGATGAAGGCCTGCGTCTTAGTGGACTGACGTCTTGCTCGCTGCTTCACGGGGCGTATGTTGGGGCACACCTTTAGATGATGCTGGATTACCTCTCTCGGGACCCCTACCAGTTGACCAGGCTCCCACGCGAATATCTCCTTGTTCGCGCGCAAGAACCTCACCAAAGCTTCTTCTTGCCCTGGGTTAAGGCCGGTTCCTATGGTGAAGGTGGCTCCTGAAGACCCATCCTCGTTGACCGGCACCTGCTTGGTCTCTGCCTTGTCTTGGGTGAACAACTGCTTTTTCTTGGTGGGCGCAACCTCCTTGGCCTCCGGCGCACCGGCACCGGCTGGCTGTGCTGCTGCCGCGGTCTTGAAGGCGAGCCAGAGCGCCATCATGGCCTCCTTAGCATCCCCTTGGATGGTGAGGACGCCCTTGCTCCCTGATATCTTCATGAGGTTGTAGGCCGGGTGAGTTGCCGCCATGAACTGAGCGAGGGCCGGGTACCCGAGGATGGCATTGTACGGGAGACCGATGCAGGCGATGTCGAAGTCCACCAGCTCAGTGCGATAGTTATCCCGTGTGCCAAAGATGACATTGAGGCGGATCTGCCCCAAGGGGTGAGCAGCTCCACCGCCCACCCCTGTGAAGGGCTTGCTGAGGCCGAGCCGTTCGAGCGGCACATGAAGAAGGCTGAAAGCTTCCACAGAGAGCAGGTTGAGACCAGCGCCGCCGTCGATGAGGGTCTTAGTGACGGCCACGTTGCAGATGGTGGGCGTGCAGAGCATCGGAAGTATCCCTGAGCCGGCGGTGGAGCCGGGGTGGTCTTCCAAGTCGAAGGTGAGGTCAGCTTCCGGCGCGGCCCAACCCGGCGGAGCCCCCGGGCGCTTGCAGGCGGCCCCAATCTGGTGGAAGAAAGGCTTGACGTGGCGATCTGAAGGAGGTACTTGGGAGCCGCCCAGCAGTGCCGCGACTGCATGGTGTGCCGGTGCCGCATAGCATGCAGTGAAGAGGTCGCGGAGTTCCCCCCAGGACGTCACCATGGATCCTGGGAGGCCAAGCAGCCAGGCGCACGGCTCGCCAGCGAGGGCCAGGGGGAACAAATTTTCCATGATCTTGTCATCACCACCGGCTTCGAGGACGGCCTCCTCGTACGCTAGCAGGAAGAGCGCTGAGTCTGCTGCACCGTCGTAACGCGGCGGTATCTCCGGCCTGAACTTGACCGGCCACTGCATCCGCTGGAGAGCGGGGGCCAGGGCTCGGTACCCAGACTCCCAGCTGCTGGCGCCAGCCGAGGAGGTCGGTGGCGAGGTACCTTTCATGGGAGCACGATGCGGCGGTACGGGGCGCTGGTTGATTGAGAAAAGCTCCGGCGCACCCCTACCTGGTGCGCCAAATGTCGGGGTTGGGCTCCCGGCAAACTCTTAAGGTTCGAACACTGGGGTGCGCGCGAAGTCTTTCCCTCCAACCGATCTATGCTCTAGCTTGCTAGGATCTTGCGGACGAACTCGACGAACTCACAACACAGAAGGACACAGGGTTTATACTGGTTCGGGCCACCGTTGTGGTGTAATACCCTACTCCAGTGTGGTGGTGGTGGTGGATTGCCTCTTGGGCTGATTATGAACAATACAAGGGCAGAACGGCCTCCTGAGGTTAAGGCGTTCTTGTGCTTGGTGAGCTTGTGTGTGAGGGGGTGGAGGTGGCGGCGCGGCTAGAGGACGGCAGTCTACGAGAGCGTACTTTGGGAGCGAGAGGATTGCCGAACAGCGGCGCCGACGTATCGGCGCGGCGGGGAGGGCGGCTTTGGCGGAGCGAATGGAGTGGAGGGGGACAGGGGGGAGGGGGGTTTGGGGAATATTATTTGCTAGTTGGCCGAAGGGCGGTTGAATCGGATTTGGGGGGAATTTTTGGGTGTGGGGGGGGGAGGATTTTCGCGCGGTGGGCGGGGGGAGTTTGGCGCATGGTCGGTTTCTCCAAGTGCAGTCCCACGTGTCAGCGAAGAGGCAAGCCAAAGCGCGTTCCGTTTGCGTGAGCCGTTTGCAGGACCGAACATGTGTGGGGTGCAATGCGACCGCGACAGGAGTGTTCTGAGTGTACCGCATTTTTTCCTTTTAAACTAGGTGCTTCGCCCCCTCAAAAAAAATTTGTTGCTTCGCGTGATCCATCGATACTACTAGTAATCCGGTAATCCCGACTAAAACGGCGCGGCCGGGTCTTTTCCCGTGCGATATGCTGGGAGGTTGGCTTAGTTGGGTTTTTTAGGACAAGTAATGCTACACCTACGTAATCCCAGTTACATAATTAACGTAATGTGAAATGTGTGAGCTGTTGATTGTAGATTGGGGGGAGGGGCCCACCACTATGAAAATCAGGGGAGGAGAGAGAGAGAGGCAATTTACATTAACCCTTTCGAAGGTTCCCGTAGATGTAGAAAGATTTGTCTGATCCTGCAATATAGGCCGTCCTATCTATATCTAACGGATAGGAAGGAAACTATGACAATTTACCTGCACTCCTCTCCACATTTGCAGATAAGGCTTTCCCTCGTTCATCCTTTTCTCCCACAAGATCTTGATCTTCCGTGCAACGCACATGCATCTTGCTAGTACTCCTACAATATGTATATTATTGTGAAAGTTCATATACACCGGCCGAGATTAATGCAAACACGGCAGATTTTCATTACATTTCGAACTTTTATAGGACAAAAAAAATAAAAGAAACTCGACCCTAAACCTATTCTACGGCGGCGACCAATGTCCTCCATCTGTGATCTACAATTACGAGGGCGGGGTTCAAGACCCGTGAAGTGAAGGTGCGGTCTCCGGCGAGGAAAAGTAGAACACGGGAGATGGACCGGCCAGTTGGCACACCATGCCCTGCCGCCTCCCATGCCCTACTCATCCTCGGAGGAGTCCCCGACCTCGTCGGTGCCGGACATTGGATGGCGGCAAGTAGGACGCATGGCTGACGGTGCTCCCGTCGTCGGCCGCCAGCGTGGCCACCACTTGTGCGGCGACTTGAGAGAGGGTGGCGACCTCGAGCTCCATCCACGAAGACAAGCTCTCCCACAGAGCGTTCGCGCTTGCGGTCATGGCGGATGTGGTTCCAGGTAGGAGGACGATGCGCTATGGTGTGGAGGTTAGCTGGGCGTTGCCGCTTTAAGTAGCGCATTCCGATGAGGCCAAGCGTCCGGGTGCGTCATTAAGTCGCCGGAGTTGGTTCCGCGGGCACCGAGCCTCTTAATGACGACATACGAACGTACGGCATGAATGCGGGCAGCAGGCGCCGGCTGGGAACACACCGCGCGATGACGCGAGGGACGAGGGTTTTGGTGTGCCAGGGTAGTCAGCTGTGGTCGTGGCAACGTTGGAGATGCCCTTTGCTCACATGCGATCCCCGCATGTCATTGAAAAAGCAAGACGACCCGGCATGGTCTCAGATCCAGAGGAAGCAGTTGGCCGCGCTACACCACTCCACGGACGCGTCGCGGTGCCCCGTGCATCCTCGACGAGCTGGGTGTTGGGGTGTGTTTGAATTGTGGCCAAAGTGCACCTTGCCAAAATTTTGGTCATGACCAAAAGATTGGTCTTTGTTTGGATGGTTGCCATTTTTTGGCATGCCAATGAACTCTAGCCAACTCTAGTTCATTTTTCTTGCCAATGTCGGCCAAATCATGGGCAACCAATACCTCAACCAAAATTTTGGTCATGACCCAAAGATTGGTCTTTGTTTGGATGGTTGCCATTTCTTTGGCATGCCAATGAACTCTAGCCAACTCAAGTTCATTTTTCTTGCCAATGTCGGCCAAATCATGGGCAACCAATACCTCAACCAAAATTTTGGCTACCCAATGCTTTGATGGGGCAACCTTGGGCACAAACCAAACATACCTTTGGTCGTGCCACAGCACTAACGCCACCCTCGGCAAACTGAAACCGACCGTGTCTAGCGATGATATGAGTGTGTCGCTCACCGCGGTCGCCGTGTCCAGAGGCGGTGCTGGAGCTGCTCCCCGTTGTTGGCCCGAACGACCCACATGAACGGTTGTCGGTGGCGAGGAGGTCGTGGGCCAGCTCCTCCATTGGACTAGTCTGCGCTACGTCGTCCCGACGGGTGTGCCCCACATGTATGTTTCCCTGTTTTCCCGGCCATATTCGAGCATCGGTGCTCCGCATTGTGCATTAGGCCTTTCACTATGTAGGCCAAGCGAGACAACTTGTTATTTATTTGAGCCGTTCAAGTATAATAATGTGGCGTTTGCTTATTTCTCATTCCTCTCCAACCCTCTTCTCCATCGATCATGTCGCCCTCCAGTCGAGTCCATCCTCCTGCATGCCTCATTTGAACATTCCGCCGAGTATCATTCGCATGTACCCACCCTAGTCCTCTTTCAATAGATCTCCGGACTCCAAGATGAAATCGAGAGGGAACGAGTGGGGGCACGTGATACCTAAGGCGGATTCAAAATTTTGAACCGGTGATCATAGCATCCACAAATCATATATAAAGGGTATTCAATGTTCATTTCATTTTTGAACGTACAATATACTCCCTCCTATCCTTTCTAGTTTACATATAAGTTTTATGTGTAGTCAATGTATATCTACTTTCATCAAAAAGGTATCAACATTCAACAACGCCCAATCAATATTGTTAGATTCGTATGTACTCCTAGATTTGTACTCGAGATGGTTTCCAATTTGACTATTGACAAGATTAATAGTACATGAGATGTATAATGTGAAAATTATATCATTGGAAACTCCTTTCACATACGAATTTGACCGTATGCTTTGTGTAAGTTGCATGTCATATATTATTACTCTAATATTGGTCAAAGTTAGCCTCGAAAAACGCATTAGACCCTGTATGCTTTGTGTAAGTTGCATGTCATATATTATTACTCTAACATTTGGTCAAAGTAGTATAGTGGAAGTGGATCCCCTAACATAGGTATCCCTGCCTTACCCTCCCTTTCGGTCACTTACTGGCGGACCCCATGCTTGCTAGGTGTAACACCCTCGATGCGACTATAGCTCGCACGTGTCGAGGCACGACTTAGAGACATAATCGCATTGAAGGCCTATGTCGCAAGTTAGGCAATCTTCACAACATCCCATGTAATGTAAATAATAAAGGGGAGATAACATAGTTGGCTTACACTCGCCACGTCAATCAAGTACATAAATAACATTACATCATCCAAACACTCATGGCCCGACTAGGCGCCAAAATAAAAGAAAACCCAACATGCGACACGGTCCCAATCACCCCCAACTGGGCACCACTACTGATCATCAGGAAAGGAAACATAGTAACATTGAGAGTCTTCGTCAAACTCCCACTTGAGCTCAAGCGCGTCTCCTGGAGCGGAATCATCAGGCCCTCCATCTGGTGTAATAGTAATCTGTGAGCCACAGGGACTCAGCAATCTCGCACCCTCGCGATCAAGACTGTTTAAGCTTATAGGTAAGGCAAGGTAAATATATGTGGAGCTGCAGCAAGCGACTAGCAAATATGGTGGCTAACTTATTCGCAAAAGAGAGCGAGAAGAGGAGGCAAAGCGCGAGCGAGAAACTAGAGAACAACCTGCGCAAACATTACTCCAACACCGTGTCCACTTCCCGAACTCCGCCGAGAAGAGGCCATCACAGTAACACACTCAGTTGATTCATTTTAATTAATTAAGGTTCAAGTTATCTACAGCCGGACATTAACAAATTCCCATCTGCCCATAACTGCGGGCACGGCTTTCGAAAGTTCAAATCCCTGTAGGGGAGTCCCAACTTAGCCCATGACAAGCTCTCACGGTCAACGAAGGAATAGACCTCCTCCCAAGACGTTCCGATCAGACTCGGTGTCTCGGTTCTTCAAGACACTTTGACAGGTTAAAACAAGACCAGCAACACCGCCCGAATGTGCCGACAAATCCCGATAGGAGCTGCACATATCTCTTTCTCAGGGCACACTGGGATAAGAAATCCGTTGAACTAAAACCAGCCCTCGAGTTTCCCCGAGGTGGCGCTGCAAGGGGCTCTAGGTTGGACCAACACTCAAAGGAGCACTAGCCCGGGGGGGTTTAAATAAGATGACCCTTGAGTCTGCAAAACCCAAGGGAAAGAAAAGGCTAGGTGGCAAATGGTAAAACCAAGGTTGGGCATTGCTGGAAAAGCTTTAATCAAGGCGAACTATCAAGGGGTTCCCATTATAACCCAACCGCGTAAGGAACGCAAAATCCGGGAACATAACACCGATATGATGGAACTAGGGCGGCAAGAGTGGAACAAAACACTAGGCGAGAGGCCGAGCCTTCCACCCTTTACCAAGTATATAGGCGCATTAAGATAACAAGATAATATAATGATATCCCAACAAGTAAATAAATGTTCAACAAGGAATGGCCTCCAATCTTCACCTGCAACTAACAACGCTATAAGAGGGGCTGAGCAAAGCGGTAACATAGCCAATCAACGGTTTGCTAGGAAAAGGTGGGTTAGAGGTTTGACATGGCAATTTGGGAGGCTTGAAAGCAAATGGTAGGCATCGTAGCATTGGCATAGCAAAAGAGCGAGCAATCTAGCATAGCAAAGATAGTAGTGATTTCGAGGGTATGATCATCTTGCCGGCACAGTTGTCAGAGGTGACTGGATCCTCGAAAGCAAACTCAACGGGCTCCTCGTTAGTGAACTCATCTCTCAGATCTACCCAACCAAGACAAACAAGCAACAAGGACACAATCAACCACGTGCAAGGACCAAGCAATATGATGCAATGATGATATGCTATGCGGGATGCGATGCGGGATGCAAAATGCAAGATATGATAGGAAATGCATGAACCTGGCCTCAACTTGGGAAACCAAGTGTGCGACTGGAAAGATGAGATGAAATCGCTTGAAAACGATATAAAGAACGCCGGAATCGGAGTTACGGTTTGGAAATGGCAAGCGATTCAAAAATGACACCGGTCTGCGATTTACAGCAAGTAGGCATCTAAATGCAATGAGATGAACATGCTACAGCACCCAAACACGACAACAAAAGACATGGCAAGGATGCATAAAAGATGCTTAACAAAAGTCTAGCACTGAGCTACGGCCAATTCATCCATTAACAGGTTCAAACAAGCATGGCAAAAATGCAAATGACAAACAGATCTCAGACTTAGTGAAATTAACACTTGTCTGGAATTTCAGATCAGGTAGCACCCTTCGGAGCAACAAAACTACATGCTACAGGACCTGAACATGGCAAAGTAAATCATGGCATGGAGCTACTCAAAGAGCTTAACAAAAGTCCTTTAGTGACCTTAGCCAAAAGGGATCAGAAAATATACTAACAAGCACGTGAATTCCAAATGAGATGAACATGGAATTCCAAATGTGCCACTGTAAATATGAGATGAAATCTCTTGAAAACGATATAAAGAACGCTGGAATCGGAGTTACGGTTTGGAAATGGCAAGCGATTCAAAATGACACCGGTCTGCGATTTTCAGCAAGTAGGCATCTAAATCCAATGAGATGAACATGCTACAGCACCCAAACATGACAACAAAATACATGGCAGGGATGCACACAAGATGCTTAACAAAAGTCTAGCACTGAGCCACGGCCAATTCATCCATTAACAGTTTCAAACAAGCATGGCAAAAATGCAAATGACAAACAGATCTCAGACTTAGTGAAATTAACACTTGTCTGGAATTTCAGATCAGGTAGCCCTCTTCGGAGCAACAAAACTACATGCTACAGGATCTGAACATGGCAAAGTAAAGAATGGAATAGAGCTACTCAAAGAGCTTAACAAAAGTCCCTTAGTGACCTTGAGCCAAAAAGGATCAGAAAATACAATTGCAACCATGTGAACATAACAAAAACATAATCAGTTTTCAGACTTAGTGAAAACTGGCACATGCTGAAATATAACTCAAGTAGGCATGTTTACGAGCTCGATGCACTCACTATGGTGCAAGTCATGGCAAGACAAGCATACATCCATCAAGAAGGCACAAAATTCAAGCTAGAAATGGCAAGAACAATAGCATAGCATGCACGGATCAACTACAACATCATCGGCAAAATTGCAAACAAGTTGACAATCTGCCCAGATTCACAAAGTAGCAAAAATAGAGCTCGATTGACTCAAGTTAGGTTGCTCCATAATTGCAAACAAAGACATGGATGGATAGAGCACTACAAGATTAACAAAACATACTTACTGATCATCCTCAAAAGAGGCACGGATCACTAGGAAACAACATGAACATATGACAACATGAGATAAACAGCTCAAGGACTTAGTGGAAATGCTAAGTCCCTGAAAACAGAATTACTAAGTGCACCACTTTGCAAGCTTGCACTAGTCACCACACACATCACAAAAATACATGGGTTGCACCTCTGAAAAGATGACAAAACCCTTAACAAAACACATGTAGAGCATCAGGGCATAGCATGCACACATTAATCATGGGAAAATGACAAAAACCTAAATGGAGTAGCAGATCTGACAATTATCTCAAGTAGCCCTCTTCTAACGGCATTTCAGGCATCAAGATGAACTCAAATGAAAATGATGCAATGGAATGAAATGATGTACTCTCTGAGATGAACATTTTGATATGCTATATGCATGAATCGGAGCTACGGATGCAAAGTTAAGAGGCTATGAATATTGCAAAAAATAACTAGGACGGGCAAAAAGTCAACCGGCTAGGGTTTTCCAGATCTGGATCGGGCGACACGGAAAATGAGGATGGCCGGGGCACTGTTCACCGGCGGGGAAGGAGCTCGCCGGAGCCGGTGTTGATGGCGGGGAGGCAGCGGGGCGAGGCCGGTGGCCGGGCGAGGCGGCGGTGTCGGGGCGCGGGCCGGGCGAGGCGGCGGCGTCGGCGGAGGCGGTGGCCGGGCAAGGCGGCGGCGCGGGGCGCGGCGCGAGGCGGCGGCGGCAGCTGGGCGAGGTGGCGGTGCGGGGCGCGGCGCGAGGCGGCGGGGGGCTACGGGCCGCGGGGGCCGGCCCCGGGCCGAGCGGGCTTCGGCGGGAGGAGGTGGCGGCGCGCCACATGGCGCTCTGCCAGTGGCCGCTGGTGGCGGCGCGGCGTGTCCAGCGGCGGACGGACACGTCCGGCGCGGAGAGAGATGATTTTTAGGGTTTCGGGGAGGGGGATCCGAGATTTTCGAGGAGGACCTATTTATAGGCATAGAGGGAGCTAGGAGAGTCCAAATGAGGTGCGGTTTTCGGCCACGCGATCGTGATCGAACGATCTAGATGATGGACAAGGCTTAGGTGGGTTTTGGGCCAAATTGGAGGGGTGTTGGGCTTCAACACACACGAGGCCTTTTCGGTCCCTCGGTTAACCGTTGGAGTATCAAACGAAGTCCAAATGATACGAAACTTGACAGGCGGTCTACCGGTAGTAAACCAAGGCCGCATGGCAAGTCTCGGTCCAATCCGGAAATGTTTAATCCCCACACATGAAAGAAAGGTAGAAATGTCCACCAGAGGAGAACGAAACGCCGGAATGCAAAACGGACAACGGGGAAAAAGCTCGAATGCATGAGATGAACACGTATGCAAATACAATGCACATGATGACATGATATGAGATGCATGACAACGACCACAACACACGGAGACAAAAACCCGAACCCCTGGAAATAAAATAACTAAACGCCGGAAACGGCAAGAGTTAGAGTACAAATTGGGAAAGTTACATCCGGGGTGTTACACTAGGCCCCGCATGTCAGTTACTCAATGGGTTCGGCCACGTCAGGGGATCCTCATCCGTAGTATACTCCCTCTGTTTTTATTTACTCCACATAAAACGGAGGGAGTGGTGGTATAATAAATGATGCGGGCGGGGGAGGGGGAGGGACGTTGGTTTGCTCTCAACTGCGGTCCCACAAGCGAGCGAAAACGCAAGACGAAGCGCTTTCCATTCGGTGAGCGACGTGGAGGGTCCAGTGTGCTGGGCTGCAACGCCAACGCGACATGAGCGATGTACAGTCAAAACCGATTGACCGGTCGTCACCGGAACCACTATTCACACCAGAACCTTCGCTGCTCGGCCTACGCCAGCCACTACCCTAAAACCACACCAAATCTCTAGCCCATTCCACCACCTTTCGATCCCCTAGCCCGCATCAAGCGTCCCCTAGTTCGCCGGAAAGCCATGGTGCGCCGCAAGATCACTTACTACAAGATGCTGACGCCGGAGCGCCGCGCAGAAATCACGGCGGCGGTCGGCGCCACAGACCTCCGTTCCCAAGCTCGCTTTGCGGTAGGCCAATCCCCGAGTTCTCTGGAGCCAAGCTACGAGGAGGAGGAAGCCGATCCAATGTTCATGGCGGAGGTCACGGTGCAGAAGGCCCCCGATGGGTATGAGACGATGGACGTCAACTTCGTGCTGGCGTCCGAGTCCCCCATGGTGCAGGTGGACCAGCGGTTCAACATGGCGATACTAAAGGAGGACCGGGAGGCAGAGGCTCAACTCGAAGCGGAGCGCGCGCATGTCACTGCCATCGAGGCTCTCCTGCAGGCGGAACCGGATGTCGTGGATGTGAACCGGGCGGCGGAGGCTCAACTTGAGGCGGAGCACGTGGATGCCGCTGCCATTGAGGCCCTCCTGCAGGCAGAACCGGACGTCCTGGCCTTGAACCGGGCAGCAGAGGCTCGACTCGACGCAGAGCGCGCGGATGCCGCTCTCATCGACGCCCTCCTACAGGCGGAACCGGACGTCCTGGACTTGAACCGGGTGGCGGAGGCTCGACTCGACGCGGAGCGCGCGGATGCCGCTGCCATCGAGGCCCTCCTGCAGGCGGAACCGGACGTCCTCGACTTGAACTGGGTTGTGCTCTCGTCTGTGCAGAGCACTCGCACGCTCCGCTTGAACGAGTAGCTGGAGGCCGAGGACAACCACGGTGCAGAGACACACGTCGGCAGCGATGGCTGGTTCGCGCCGGCAGCCAAAGACGACGAGGTCGTCTCTTTCCGTGAGCAGTGATAGTTTTTCTTTATGTTGTTGTTTTTATGGATCTTTTGTTGTGTAAAAACATATATTTGTTATGCAAGTCGCCTGACATGGGTCAGTCTACCATTTCAGGCGGTTGGATGAATATCCTATGTCTCCTAACCCTTCTTTCCTTCTTCCTCACCTCTTCTTCTTCCCCAACAGACCTCCACACGGTTCGTACGGATACTCCCCAACATGCGGTTGGATAAACATACTCTATGAAACAAAAATTATGTGTCAGCGATAGGATGGCTGAGTTTGGTGTGTTCACATGTGGCAGCACGTGTCAGTGAGGGTGCGTTCCCTTGGTTGGGTTTGCGGCGTGCAGGAGCGACTGTGTGAGGGTGCGGTGCGACCGCGGCGTGCAGGAGCGACCATGTGAGGGTGCGGTGCGACCGCGGCGTGCAGGAGCGACCGTGTGAGGGTGCGGTGCGACCGCGATAGCCGTGCGCAAGTGGGCCTCCTTCTCATTTTGAAAACTTTAGGCAGTCTTGGCAAAAATGTGTGGCGAAGTTTGGCAATGCAAGGCCTAGACCCAAACAGGATAAGTACGTACGTACTAGGAGTACTAGTGTTAAAAAAGAAAGGTTGGGTTTTCCTTCGCGGGATTTAAATGATACAAATCCTCGTTTCACGTGTCAATTAATGCGTATTTTTTTCTCCAATGACCAAAGAGCTAACCATCTCACTCCTCATCGCTTGATTAATGCAGCGCCATGCAAACCAACCTTCTCACTTCCGCGTGCATGCAGGGGATATTAATGTCCTTGGTTGCTAACCCCATCAATTTTTCCTCGATTAGTGTTAGTGGCCCTTTGCAAATTGTAATTTTGATATACTGGCCTTGTCTACAAAAAAATGGAGGTAGTAACTATATTTGACTTCCTTCCCCATTGCGGTGACGTCGACGATATTTTTTTGGGTGGTTTGGCGAAGTGTGTTCGACGCAGAACACCATTGAGGGAGACCACGGTAAGTCGTTCGCAAGTGCCGCCTGCAAGCCAAGACAACCTCCTTATTTGCATCCAGGAAGTCCTTTACTAGTACTACTAGGAGTAACTAATGCAGTGAGATGGCTTCTCGAAGAAGACGATGGAGAAGCGGAGTCGCTGAAGAGTGAAATGATGGTTGCTTCGTCCGTGCTTTTGTGATTTGACGCCTCACTGCTTTGTGATTTGTGATAGAAGGGACAGGAGAGTAGACTCTGTGCTCTATACTGTACTACATGCGTCCAAGCATGGGAGAAAGAGGAGAGACGTTGCATTTTTCTATTCCTTCAATCAATCAATCAGGGAGCTTCGGTTCCATCTTTTTGGCTTTGGCAACACCGTCCATAATGGTTCCCACGATGCTAAAAGCTATTTTCACATTTGGCTACACATTGTGGATGCCCTTAACCGTGCCACTTGGTATTGCTCCTGTGTGCTATCTATACAAATCTCAATTTTTTTATCTAAAAAATTATAGAATCGAGATTAGTAAAAAGGAGGTGATTTTGCCGCGTGGATGGCGGGGGAGGTTTCTTATTTGAGCAATACTACATCCACGTAATGGTTTATGTAAAGTTACGAACTGATGTGATGTGGGACTATTTGATTGGATTAAAGGAGAGGATTAGGCCCACCCCACCTGAAAATCAGGGGGGCATATATAGATTAGATGGAAAGTATATGTAGCAGCTACGTAGCCCTTTGTAAGTCTAGGATTAGGCTTCTTATTTTCAGAGGATGTTGTCCTGGTGGTTTGCTAACATGCGGTCCCACGTGTCAGTGCTTTACCAAGCCGATCCACGTCCCACATGAGGCAGAACAACGGCAGAAGCAACACGCGGTTAAGTTGAAGAAGATGAGGGAGAAGCGGATTCAGCAACGAGTGAAATGATGGTTCCTTCGTCCCTCCAATTTAGCTGCGGGAAAGGTGCAGCTTTGTGATTTGACGCCTCATTGCTCATTACTACGCCGGCGCCATGACTGGGGTGCTTCACCCCGGCTGCTCTGCACTGTATTCCGGTATGGCACGTGGACCCGGTAGCTTGATGTCCCACATGTCGGCGAAAGGGACTAGAAGATTTATGGAAGTGAGCGCTCCACTCTTACGACAGAGGAGTAGACGACACGATGGCCCAATGAACTGTGACTTGTACTGTATAGTACTACAGTTTTGCTGTTTTGCACGATCCATCGATACAAACCTGATTAAATAGGAAAGGGCGGGATTTTTCCCACGCGGTAGATGATACTTGCCATACATTTCAAAGGCAATTTTAATGTATGCAAACTGAATAATTATAAGTAACAATATGATATCTAGTAAAACTAAAAACACATATGATTTATTGTGTTAGAGTGTAGTAGTAGTGCTGTATTGCATAGTTGTTAGATGTAACATGCGAGAACGTGTAGAGATGTAGTTTTGGAGGGCCTACAGAGAGAAAAGCGTAATACGGTCACCGAACTTCAGAATAAGCTGATTACGGTCACTATATACGTTTTGCGGTGATTATATGGTCACTTGCTCACAGCTCAGCATCGAATTGCACTCTGTTGACCGGCCAAATAGTCTGTGTGGCACCATGTTGACTAGTTAAATTGACCATGTTCGTTGTGGGTCCCACCTATCAGCTCACATAGGCAAAAGGTTAGATAAACACAAATTTACGCAGGCACAACAAGGCTCCAACCCCTGCGCGGGAATCACCTAGTTGTGTATGTGTCTGTCAGGGCCTGATGTGTGCGCATGCACGTGTAGGTTGAGCACTTGAGCGTGAGAGTGTGTGTTGGTCGTGTGGTGTACTGGTGTGTGCATGCATGCGTGTGTGTGAGTGTTGCGTGCGTGCGTGGGTGCATGTGTTTGTGTGAGTGTTGCGTGGATGCAGTTCGTGTGCATGCGTGCGTGTGTGTATAATCACCACACCAGCTCCTGTGTGTTAAAACAGACGGCTCAGCATACCAATACAAGGCCACCTTGTCCGCTGTGCCCGCGGTCATGACTTCGAACCACTGTCCAAATATTTTTTTGTCGTTTGTTTTCATTCTTACTAGCAAGATGCCCATGAGTTGCATGTAACATCAAAATGCATTTGTATGACTTGTTTATCTTTTGAGAGAAAAGGATGAACGAGGGAAGGCCTTATTTGCAAATGTGGAGAGGTGTGTGGGTACCTTTTTGCAAAATTGTGATAGTTTCTTTCATATCCATCAGATATAAATCGGACAGCCTATATTGCAGGATGGCAGGCACACCGTCATCACCAACTCTATTTTTTATAAGAGTGTACTTTATGTATTTTATAAGAGTGTAGATGTAGAGTAGATACAAGTCGAAAGGTGGGCACGATGGTAGTGAGATAATGTGATGCAACACTAGAGGTGCCACGTGGAGCGTTTCACTGGTCAACTAGTCATGTCATGAGCAAATACAGAGTTGTACGGTGAGCCCGTGACTGCATAATAACCACTAAACGTAAATGGTGACCATAATGAGTGGATTCTGAAGTCCAATGTATGTATCGTGCTTTCTCTACAAATACAATGATCGTCATTGCATATATCGCGAGAGAAAGATGAAACATGCGTGAATTTTCTGGGGGCTTACTTTTAGAGGACCTGGAGATAGTTTTGTGTGCATACGTGAAAGGGGCGTACAGGGGGTATGCGATGGAGAGAGAGAGAGATGCTCTTCGTTTCTCTTTATTATGACTAACTTTGTATATAGTATAAAATATATAAATTCACAGTGCGGAATGAATATCATTGTGGGCAGCATGCAATGCAAATTAGCGTTCGTACTCCTCCATATAACTTTGTAATGTTGTATATATGTAGAAACTCTAAAATAATTTTTTGGCCACACTTTATTCAAAAGGAATGTTGTATGCGAAATAAATGTGAAGAGAGGGCTTTTTAGATCAATGGGGTACGTGATGTAACTTGTGTTAATGTGTAGTTGATGCATTTGGCGGGGCCTAGAGAGGTATGTGTGTGTATTACATATTCGAGAGAGGCATGGATAGAGGGGCCGACCGGGGGGGCGTGGGAGAGATAGCACGAGAAATGAGTGTGGTCTAGAGAGAGAGAGAGACGAATATGACGTCACGACAAGAGATTCCATTCCCTTGGGTGTGTATATGCAAGGGGGGAGGGAATAGAGGCACCAGGAGAAATTTTCTCTGTGTGTGTGGTGTTTGTGTTGGTATGTGTGGGTGTGAGAAGATAATGAGACGTGGGGGCAGAGGGTGTGTCACCACGTGAGGTCCAGTGGGTCGAGGTGAGGCCCTTCGTTCTGTTCCGTGAGACATACCAACACAAACACCACACACACACAGAAAATTTTGGTCGGCCCGTGATGCATTTAGGAAGACCCATGGATGACTAGTCGTACAAGACAAAGATAGCAGAATTGTGAAGGACTCTGTGTCCACTGACAAAGTCGGCTAGGATTTGTAACCCTAGGTTCTTGGACTAATGTAACCCCTTTATCTCTGATATTACTATTCATCCAACCTAACTTTAAGGGGAATCCTACAGAATGCTCTGCTAGAATCATACTCGTCGATTAGGAAGAGAGGTGTGAGACAATGCGTGAGAGACAGGCGTAAAGATAATGTGCGTACATGAGACACGTAGGCAGGTCCATGTATATATAAAGGGTCGATGAGGATTGTGCGTGTGTATGTTTGCGAGAGGAATAGTGCTTGTGATAAAGGTTAGTGAAAACAGTTGTAAATGGTTACGAGAGGGAGGGAGGGTTATATCTAGAGCATGTGTGCGAGAAAGACACCTCGGGAGAGAGTGTGTGAGCATGTGTGAGAGACCACCGATGGAGAGTGAAACTACACGTAAAAGACTGCTCTACACATTGATTAAAGATATAAATTGTATCCAAATATTAGGATGGGATCATTATATTTGCAATTCGCATAAGGAGCGGTCATTGATCCATCAGACATCTAGATTCTATCGAATTTGAGCATGTCTATGTTATTATTCGACACAATTGATCCACATAGTTAGTATTTTGAACTCCAGACAATGCATCGCTTTAGCAATCGAATATAAACGTGAGTATAGTTCATGTTGTGTGTGTAAAGCACATTATACATACGAAAGTTACACAACGGACATTATAAATAGCTACTACTTATGAACTAGCATACATTTGAATTCAAATTAAGGTGGTTTAAAAAAATCGAATATAACATGAAGTCCATTCAATTATTTGAATTTGATATCATGGCATTTGTAAATCATACCTAAATTATGGGGGCACCAATCTTTGCTCTAATTTTGTACATAATAGCATATGTAGTCGTGTACAAAATAGATTCAAATTTAGCTCCTCCATTCCAAAATAATCGTAGTTATAGGATTTTCAAGTGTCAAAATTTCAAAAAGAAGCGGATAATTTAATGAGGTTTTCAAACATACAAGGTCAAATATAACGTTGTATATTTAGGTCAATCCTCATAGTTGAAGAGTACTCTAAACGTGAATGCTTGTGTTTCAAAATTTCGAACGAAGCGCCAAAAGAGCCTCTACTCGCCCGAAACCGCGTGAGACCAATGTTTGGTAGTACAAGGAAATTACTTTTCTAATAACTCCGACCCGTGAAACCTACCGGCCCGACGTCCAAAGGTCTAAACCGGGGTAGGTTTGTAGCTTCATCTAGACGCCACGCAACCGCATCCGAAAAACATTCATACACAATGGCCGCCTAAGCACACATGCGCGCGGCTGAAATCGCTCCCGCCCACTATTTGGGACACTTGGGATTACCATCCTACCCCCGACCCGTAGTAGGTCCAAAATTTAAGAGGGGGTAAAGTTTGTACTTTCCCCAAATTTCATACAAGCGCGTCCCATCTTCTGTTCAAAAAATCCAAAAACAAGCGCGTCCCAGACCGAAACATGGTTCCCCCACTTGTCTGATTCCCCATTCGTACTCTGTGGGCGCCAAAACTACCTCTCCACCAGCCGCGAAATCCCGACGTCCTCCGTCCACCACCCCATCCCACCCATTAACCGCTGCCCTCCTCCGTCACACCGGAGCCGATACCCCGACGTCGTCGTCCACCACAACCTCAATCGCAACGCCCTCCATGGCTAGTAGTTGAAGCCGAGGCCGAGTCGTCCGTACCCGAGCCAGTTCAACCACGCCGTCCTGCGCCTCACCACTGCCGCTCCAACTTCGCCACCCTCCACCGCACCGGAGCTGTTCCTGCTACGCCGTCCTTCGCCGCCTCGGATCTGCTTCCCCTCCGCCGACATACGGCCACGGCAACACAGTCAACAATTTGGCCATGGGTTCGTCCAAGCCTGCACCCTCCAGAACATCGGTTTCCCTGGAAAAAAGAGGAAAATCGGCGTGACTTGTGGAGGTGACCACACCGGCGACCGAAAAAGGTACTCCTCTTCCCTTATTCGTGCAAATCTTACGTCTCTGCTTGCACGGTATTCATCCCACAGAAGATACTAGTTGACCGCTTCTTCTTGATACTAGATGTTCCTAGTAACTCGCGATGCACAAGGTTTCTCCTCATATACTATTTCACCTTAGCTAGAGGTCCGTCGCCCCCCTGATTTTCAATTTCTGGCCACTTGATTCCCAATTAACGGAAGCATTCCCCGGCGTAACAGATGCTAGTATGCCTATTACACCGGGGAAGCAGCGCCTTGGTGTTTATCTTAGGGGCGTGTGTGGCCTATAGCTACTGGCGCCCGATATGGAGGTCGGCCAGGATTAAAGGGATGGCCTGGGGGCGCTGCCAAGCACGGCGGTGGTGTGAGGTCGATGGGAGGGCGGGGCGGCGAAGGTAGGGGTCTGGGCTGGTGGTCGCTGACGGTTTGAGAAAGATCGTCAACAGTGACTGGCGGGAGGTAGACGAAGGCCATCTGCCTGTTCCTTATAGATCGGACGGTTCATTAAAAAAATCGACTGACCTATTTATTTTCAGTCGACTGTTATCTTAGATATGACCACATGTGGTGGTGTGCTGGAGGAGTACCTGCATTTCCTGTGCTCATACATTACAAAATCATACAGAGTAGAATCTAATTTTGTTTGCCATGCAATGTTGTAGAGCTATCATATGTCTCCTGTCATTTATTTTTCAGCCACTTGCTATCTGCTACTTTTACAGTGCACTAGTTCTGCACACACTTCACCCTTACTCTCACTGTTGTATTTTTATGCAAGGGTATTTCAGACTGTGCTGCCATGAGAGAAGCCAAAAAGAAAAGAGAAAAGTCGCTCCAGTTTGGTGTGTGGCTAGGCAAGACATGTTTCAACGCTTTAAAGGGTGTAGTGTCAACAGATGGAGATGGGGAACGTAGCTCTGGAGTTGATGACTTCGCTCGCAATGAACCACCATCCCAGGTGCTTGCTTTAAATTCGCGGTGTCATATGTGGTTGCATGTTCCATATGGTGTCTAGCTTGTATTCGAAAGGCCGAAGTCGGTAAGATAAGGAAAGATATTTTTTTACATGAACCACCATCCCGTGAGCACCAGAAGACAAATAGCTAGTCAGGGCACTGGCCGAGCCAGTGACAAGCCCAACAAAGATAGGCATCACCTGGAAGCCAACTAAAAAGCTGCGATGGTGGCGAAGTAGCCCGCCTCCCACCAGGCTCTCAGGTTCTAGATGATCATGCTCACCACTCCAGCCGGATGTCTAGATTGTATTGCTTCCAATTTGGTTAAATTGCATTTGTTTAGCTTACACATTGTACCTTTGAATATGACATGCCTTTCTGTTTTTGGTACATACTAGTACATCTGTGTATTAACCATGTTCTTACATCAAACTAATGTTCTTGTGTATCCCTCATCAATCACTTATGACGAGGCAGGCACGCAAGGGGACTACTCCTCATTTAAAGAATGCAGCGTCAGCCTCCCGACATGATTCTCAAGAAACAAAAATGCTAGATGAAGATAGTGAACGTAGCTCTGTAGTTGATTACAGCATTTCCCCTACACTAGCATCGCAGGTGCTTGCTCTAACTTGGCAGCGTGATATGTGGTTGCATGTTGCATATGGTGTCTAGATTGTAATTCTTCCAATCTGGTTAAACTGCATGTGCTAGTCTGATTAGCTTATACATTATACCTGTTAATGTGACATGCCTTCCTGTATCTAGTACATAGTACATCTGTCTATTAAGCATGTCCTTACATAAAACTATTGTTTTTTTGTATCCCGCATCAATCAATATGACGAGACACCTTTAGTATATGCAGTGCGCTGCTTCTAATTTGTTGAAATTCCATTTATGATGGGACGCTTTTAACTTGGCAGAGTCATATTTTTTTGCATCTTTCATGTGGTGTCTAGCTTGCATTGCTTCTTATTTGCTAGAATGGTTTCTGCTTAGTTTACACAAACAGTTGTGAACATGCCATGTCGTCCTATTTTTCGTACATATTCCATCCTGGTATCATGTGTTTGCCTTAAATCAAAGTAGTGATTGTCAGTATCATGCATGGATGAGTTCTGAAGAGAGAATTTTATTGCTTTTTCTTGTCGGTTTTACTTGACAATTCAAAATCAATAAAGCGGAAGGAAGTTAGCAAGGCAGCGGATAAAGGTGATCCTTCCGAACGGAGGGCCTCTACAGTTTCTACTCCTCCACACCCCCAAGATGATTTCCAAGACAACACATTCATAGACACTCAACAAAGCTGTGTTTATGATGAGCACGTCTCCCCTAGTGCAGTATCACCGGTGCTCGCTCTAACTTGGCACTGTTATATGTAGTTGCATGTTATGTGTGATGTCTAGCTTGTATTGCTTCTAATTTTGTTGAATTCCATCTGCTTACTTTACACATTATACTTGAATAAGACACGTGTTCCTGTTTCTAGAACATACAATATCTGTCTATCACACCATGTTCTTACATCAAATTACTACTGTTGTGTAACCTGCAACAATCACTTATTATAAGACACGTTTGACTTCGGAGTGTGATATAGGTTACATCTCACATTCTTTTCTAGCTTGTATTACTAATTTGTTGAAATGGCACTTATGACGAGACAGTTTTAACTTGGTAGAGTGATATTCGTTGCATCTTTCATATGGTGTCTAGCTTTCACTGCTTCTAATTTGTTGAAATGCCTTCTCCTTAGTTTACACATCACAAGTTGTGAATATGCAATGCTGTGAATATGCAATGGCACTAATGACGAGAGACCTCTAACATGGTAGTGTGATGTTGTTTGCATCTTGCATATGATTTATTTCTTGTACTGCTTCACATTTGTTTAAACGCCATTTATGATGAGACACTGTTAACTTGGCAGAGTGATATTTGTAGAATCTTTCATATGGTGTCTACCTTCCATTGCATTGCTACTAATTTGGTGAAATGTCTTCTTCTTAGTTTACACATCATAGTTCTGGTTATCTCTTCCGTCCTGTTTTTCATACATATTACATCCTCCTATCATGTGGTTGTCTAACATCAAAGTTCAGTTTGTCTACATCACGCATCAATTTGTTCTGAAGAACTAAATTGTCATTCATTTTTCTTGTCGGCTTGACTTAACATGGCACAGAGAAAGAGGAAGAAACACAGAATGACAGGGAATGAGAAGCGGATGAATCCTGCAGATTCTGCTGGTACTGATGGTGCAATAGAAGGTCAAAGTCCAGTAGAAAATTCTACAAACACGGCATCCCATGCTACACGAGTTGCAAAAAAAGACAAACAGAAATAAATAGCTGTCACGAAACAAGCAGAGACAGCCCTAGTTCTTGCAACACCTACTGTCGGTGTCAAAACCGGCGGATCTCGGGTAGGAGGTCCCGAACTGTGCGTCTAGGCTGGATGGTAACAGGAGGCGGGGGACACGATGTTTTACCCAGGTTCGGGCCCTCTTGATGGAGCTAAAACCCTACGTCCTGCTTGATTGATATTGATGATATGGGTAGTACAAGAGTAGATCTACCACGAGATCAGAGAGGCTAAACCCTAGAAGCTAGCCTATGGTATGATTCTATGTTATGGTTGTTGTCCTACAGACTAAAACCCTTCGGTTTATATAGACACCGAAGAGGGTTAGGGTTACACAAGGTCGGTTACAAAGGAGGAGATATCCATATCCGTATTGCCTAGCTTGCCTTCCACGCCAAGTAGAGTCCCATCCGGACACGAGACGAAGTCTTCAATCTTGTATCTTCATAGTCTAACAATCCGGCCAATGGAGATAGTCCAGTTGTCCGGAGACCCCCTAATCCAGGACTCCCTCAGTAGCCCCTGAACTAGGCTTCAATGACGATGAGTCCGGCGTGCAGTATTGTCTTCGGCATTGCAAGGCGGGTTCCTTCTCCAAATACATCACAGAAGAATTTGAATACGAGGATAGTGTCAGACCCTGCAAAATAAGTTCCACATACCGCCGTAGAGAGAATAATATTTTCGCAAATCCAATTCGCTGACTCGTTTTGGCAGCATGACGTTGTGTCATGGCCCGGCGATTATTCGAACCGTTTTTATTCAACCAGCTCCACACATAACGCGAGCCGGTTTCTTGACACGTCTTGCCAAAGCGGAGATCGTGTTCCCCCAATTACGGGATTCTCATTAATGCGGTCGTGGGTAACCGTGTCTAGGACTCCTAGATTATAGGCAAGTCCTAAATGGCTATGGAGAGGACGCTTGATATTCACCCTCTTTATAAAGGGACAAGGTTTTCGCTTTTTCCCTCTCGTGCTCAATCGAACCCTTCCCCCGCCTCGAGTTCTAACACCGAAAGCCCAGGTTAGTTGCTCCGGATTCTTCAATCATGTCCGGATCCAGCCATCAAGGCCGATGGATGCCCTCGTCCGTTACGGAAGAGGACATTAAGAAGTTGAGGGAGGCCAGATACCTGACCGCCGAGGTTTCGCATCGGCTGCCTGCTCGAGGGCAGATCGTCCCTACTTCCGAACCCAACGAGAATGTCGTGATCGTCTCCCACTTCCTCTGAGGTCTAGGCCTCACTGTAGATCCCTTCGTCAGGGGTTTGATGTTCTATTACGGGCTAGATTTCCACGATCTAGCTCCGGACTCCTTTCTCCACATCTCGACATTTATTGTCGTGTGTGAGGCCTTCCTCCGCGTTACCCCTCACTTCGGCCTGTGGCTCAAGACCTTTGAAGTAAAGCCGAAGATGATCGAGGGGAAACATGCAGCGTGCGGAGGTGCATCAATAGGCAAGATGGCAGGAGCTCCATGGCCGAAAGGTTCCTTTCCAGAGGTGTCCGAATTATGGCAACAGGAGTGGTTTTACGTCACAGCTCCCAGAAGTGCCAAGTGGGCAGCTGCCCCCGCTTTCCGCTCGGGCCCCCCACCACAATTGATGTCATGGATTAGCAGAGGTCTGAGCTGGGGTCCAGCCAAGGACGTGCCTATACTGCAGAGCCACATCCGAGATCTCTTCGAGGGAGATTTTAATTTGGCTGTGGTAATACAAGTTATGCTGGTTCATCAAGTCCAGCCTTGCAAACACCGGCTCCTTCACTTCTGGGAGATCAACCCAGAGGGACCGCATGTCATTCAAAGTTTCCTCGGCCTGACGCACAAGGAGATGTACAAGTCATTCTTCGGACCTCAAGTAGAGTGTCCGGATATTACCGAGGACGTGGGCCTGAGCAGTAACCGCACCGCCGAACAAGTAAGAAATCCTCTGGCCGAACACACTGTCTTTTATTCGTCACGAAGTTATTTCTAAGAGTTCTCTTTTTGAACAGGACTGGCTAACAAAGGCGAAGATGATTCGGTGTTTGGCCCCCCTCCATGAGGGTTTGGAAAATCCGGTATTGGAAAAGATGCTCGAGGTCGCACCTTACCCGGAGCCCTCGAAGGAAGATACCAGGGGGGATAATATGGGCAGATGCGGGCCCCCATCGCTGCCCGTTCCAACCAAGGGAATGAGCGTCTCCACGAAGGAGGACAACCGGGGGAGGAAAAGGACTGCCTCCGAGGATCCGGAAGCCGAAGCCTCCAAATGGGAGAAGAAGTCTCCCACAGAGGGTCCTGCCTCGGGGGGTGCTTTTGCTGCACAAATTCCGTGGGGGGATCAGCCCTCCAACGAGTCGTAAGTGATCCAAAATACTTTAATAGTAAAGGCATGCTATCTTTTTTTCCTGAGAAAATAACCACCGCATATATCTTGCAGTTCGGGCCTTAGCCCCTCTCAGCTGAACTCGTCTTCGGGGGATCTTCTTCCAGAGATGATGGAGAGCGAAACGCCTCCCCCGGACTCCTCCGCTCAAGAAGTGGGCGACCCCGAAGTGTCGTCACGGAGGGCCTCTCTGGATCTGGTGAGGCCAGAAGATAATCCCATAGACCCCCGAAGTCCCCAGCGTCCGGCTCCCGAAGAGAGCAGACAAAAGAGTCCGGCACCGTCTGGTGTGCGGTCGGACGTTCTGAGGGAGTTGGTGGGGCGAGCGGCCATCTCAGAAGAACACCATATGCTTATGGGTACGGTGATGGAGAGAATCTCGTCCGCCAAAAGCGGATTAAATGAAGCCTTTATGAGTCTACTGACAGGCTTTTGAGGTACGTGAGATAATATGTGATAGTACTACACATGTTAGGTGTGCCCTGTGTAGATAGTAGCCCTTGAGACACTGGTTGTCATCGAGAACAGCGGCGAACAGAGGATCATATTCCCAGGCAATAACCAGACTGCCACTATGTGTAGGTGGTGGAAGCTCAGGTGGCTAGCCGGACTAGTGAGTTTGCCATATTAAAACGGCAACTGGATGCGGCAGACACCGACATCGAGCTTGTTAACAAGAGGCTTGACGAGGCACAGGGGAAGTGTTATTATCTGGTGAACGCCACATAGTAAGAGCAGCATGCTGCCAGTATCTTTAATATGTTGTGACTACAGATGGAGCTGCCACTGTGGAAACCTTGCGGGCAGAACTTGCCCGAGCCAAGGAACAAGCGAGGATTAGTAATGCCGCTGCTTTGAAGGCGGCCGAAGAGTTGAAAGCCGAGAAGGCCGCACATTGCGAGAGCCAAGATAAGATGGCCAAGATGGCTGTAGAATTAAAAGACACTGCCGACCGTTGCCGGGTCCTTGAAAAAGAAAACCGAGCAAAGGCAACGGACCTTGAGAAGGCCACGGCGGTGGACAAAGACACCCGTTCTGCTATGAGAGTGAAGAAGGAGGAGCTGCGGGAAGCCGGGGATATTGCGGCTGGGAAACCCTTCATGTTACGGAGGAAGTTCGGAGATCCACTGTATGCCCCTCTGGATCGGCTGTGGAGTTCGACAGATGCATATATGGATTTGGCGGCGAGCGCTGCCGATGCGGCCAAGTACTTCCAAGGTCAGACAGATCGTGAAGTGGACAAGTTGTTCTGGTCTCAATTCCACATTCCAGAGTGTCCGCTTTCATCGACTGACCAGCTAGCCGAATGGGCCGAACTGAATAGGTTGTCCGTACTCGCCATGAGGTCTGTTGTGGATCAGCTGTGGCCGGAAAAGCCAAAGCCGAACAGCTATTTCAACTTAGTGCAGCAGTTCCTTGGTGCGGTGCCGCGCATTAATGCGATGAAGAGGTCGGCGTGCATAGAAGGCTAGCAGATGGACCTTGCCTGTATTAAAGCATACTGGCCGGAGATGGACGCTACCACTGTTGCGGCGCAGGGTTCGGCTATAGGCCGAGTGGCTGCCGAGCATTATTTTGAGGAGGTTCTCGAGGGTGCTCGTTTGATAGAGGCCCAGTGCTTGAAGAATATTATGTTTGAATGATATGTATTCTCATTGTAAACACAATGCTTTTATGAAGTTTTTATAAGGCTATGTTTATACTTTTGCCTGAAAGTAGTATGATGCCTCCTGTGCGGCCGTTTATGTATACATGTGTATAACCTGAAAGATTGGAGCCGTCGGCTTCAACCCCCATGCATATAATGTGGAGGTGCTCGCAAAAAACGCGTGTTCACACTTAACCCAACGCCTTGGTCCTATTAAGGAGGTGATAGCGTAGCGAGCGAGGCAACCGGACTATAATGCTTTAACACTTTCACTTAGCCATAGGAGTTTGACAGTGGGGCTACTAGATAGCCCCTGGTGGCTCCGCACTCTCCTAATCGCGGGGTGCGTACATGCCTGGCAGGAAAACGGCCCTTCGTTAAGGCGGAGGAATTCTAACATTCCGATAGGTCATCGAGTGGTTGACCAGTCTCACGCTGTATCATGACAGTCAGTTTTCGGCTTTCTCTACTGAGGTGCTCATCCGGATGAACCAGGGCACAATCGCAGTAGTTCTCCTGGTGCTATCTTAGCCAATAAAGCGGAACGTAAGGCACCAAAACACAGGAGCCGGGCAAACCCAACATTTGACCAAAGACAATGATTTGGAGCTGATGCATATAAGGCCAAACTCGCGACGTCGAACACTCCCTAAGGTATTCGGTCTTTATGGTATAAACCGGGCCTAAATAGTGCCCTTTGTAAGAAGCCCCTTGTGTCCAGGTACGTGCATTATTCTGACGTGGCCACATGCCAAGACGTCAGCATCCTTCTCAACTGTGCTGAGAATTCGATGGATATGTATCAACAAGAGACAGTAAAAAGGTTTACGCAGGGTCCTAATCTAAAAAGAATCCATGGAGCGGGTCCCTGATGCGCGTCTGCGCCTGTGTCTCCGTTGTGCCGTATCCTGGACGGGTGTAGCACGATGATCATCTGTAAAAGAGAGGAACTTAGGTGAAAAAGTTATCGTGCAAAAAGATAGTTTTTAAAGAAACCATGTATAATTCAAGATGAGTAAAAATTGCCACTTGTCTGCGCGTGTTGAGCCCCTTGTATTTGTAATAGGGGTGTGACCATTGATCCGGTATGAATTACATATAGCTGCGCCGGACTCGTCTAACCGTGTCCGAGGTCTTGACGACCTGTTAAATGCTTTAGTTGGTGAGGCCGTTTTTAGTGTGCGGCTGCCAAGGCAGCCGCACTCTCTTCGGCGCGCAAAGATCGCTTAATACTTCCGCTTACTGTAATGATGCCACGTGGGCCGGGCATCTTGAGTGTGAGGGAAGCATAGTGCGGTATTGCATTAAAGCGAGCGAAAGCTTCGCGTCCGAGTAGTGCTTGATAGCCACTTTGGAATGGAGCGATGTTGAAGGTTAAATGTTCGCTACGGAAGTTATCGTGGAAGCCGAATATAACCTTTAGTAGCAGGGAGCCCGTGCAATGAGCCCCTTGGCCTGGCGTTACTCCTTTAAAGGTTGTATTGCTATGCAAATTTTTGTTGGGTCTATCCCCATTTCTCGGATGGTGTCCTGGTATATCAGGTTTAGACTGCTGTCGCCGTCCATCAGGACTCGTGTGAAGTGGTATCCGTCAATTATTGGGTCTAATACCAGGGCAGCCCATCCTGCACGCAGGATACTTGCTGAGTAATCACGCTGGTCGAAAGTGATCGGTTGAGACGACCAGTGGCAGGACTCCACGGTGATAGGCCCTTGGGCATATTTTTCTGGGAGTGCCGTTTTGTTTCTTCCTTTGATCACATGTAACACGTTTACTGTTTTGACTTCTGGTGGAAATTTCTTTTGTTCCCCAGTGTCTTGCTTGAGAGGCTCATCCTCGTCTTCGCTTGGTGTATCCTCCCACTTGTGTACGGTGTTGAGCTTGCCGGACTACTTGAAGACCCAACATTCTCTATGGGTATGATTAGCGGGTTTACCAGGGGTGCTATGGATCTGACATATTTGGTCCAGAATTTTGTTTAGGCTGGACAGTTCGTCTCTGGCGCCTTTAGAGGGCGGCTTTTGCTGACCTGGCCGAGAGCTTTTGAATCCGGCGTTTACTGTCATGCTCTTCATGCTGTCTTCTTTATTCCGGCGTTTGTTATTGCTGTTGCGTCGTAATTTCCCATTTCCATCTCTAACTTCAGATGTACTGGGGTCGCTGGTGCTGCATCTGGCTAGCCAGCTGTCCTCACCCGTGTAAAAGCGGGTCATGAGGCTTGTTAATGCTGCCGCTGTTCTTGGCTTTTCTTGGCCGAGGTGTCTGGCAAGCCATTCGTCACGGACGCTACGCTTAAAAGCTGCCAAGGCTTCGGCGTCCGGACAATCGACAATTTGGTTCTTTTTAGTAAGAAACATGTTCCAGAGTTTTCGGTTGACTCTCCGGGCCGTTGAGTTATATGACTCAAATCGTCCGCGTCCGTAGGTCGGACATAAGTCCCTTGAAAATTTGCCCGAAAAGCGTCTTCGAGCTCTTCCCAGCTTCCAATGGTGTTTTTGGGGAGGCTTTTAAGCCAGTGACGAGCTGGCCCTTTGAGCTTGAGGGGTAAGTACTTGATGGCGTGGAGATCATCTCCTCGAGCCATATGGATATGGAGGATATAGTCCTCAATCCAGACCCCAGGGTCTGTTGTTCCGTCATATGCCTCTATGTTTACGGGTTTGAATCCCTCTGGAAACTCATGGTCCAGCACCTCGTCGCTAAAACATAGGGGGTGTGCGGCACCCCTGTATCTGGGTGTACTGTGTTGTTTGGATGTTTATTGTGTTACCTCGTATGCTGGGGCGCGCTTGCGTGGTCCATAGATGGATCTGGTTGCGCCGTCCTTTTGGTGTGAGCCCTCGCATGGATCACGTATTGGCTTGTGAGTGGCATTGTTTGCCGCTCGATGTTGGTCGTGAGGTCGTTTATCCGGCCAGGTGGCTGTTTTGATTTTTGGTTGTGGGGGGTCTGAGGCCTCCTCATCGAATTCAAGTAGCAACTTCCGCTTTGGGTAGCTCTTGGTGGGGCGTTTGTCACAGTACTTCGCTGCTGTGTTGAGTACTTTACTCCATCTGATTTGGAGTGTGTCTTGCGCAGCCTTGAGCCTTTGCTTCTGCTTTTTCAGACTCCTCGCGGTGGCAACAAGCCTTTGACGGGCATCTGCTGCTCCGGGTGCCTGTCCGGCGTTATGTCGTCCGGACTATTATCTTTGACAGAATTAGTTTGTTCGGTTTGATTCTCCGTATTGCCGCAGTCCGGTAGTTGTTTGCCCTGCTCCAATGCTGGGTCTGTATGATCGTTATTTCCGCCGAGGCGGGATTTGGGGCGGCGCTTGCGCCGCCGCTTTGACTGCTTCTCGAGGGAACAAGCCTTCGGTGCGTCCTTCCGTTCCTCGTCGTCGTCTTCTTTTGGTGTGTCCACCATGTATACGTCATATGATGAGTTGGACGTCCAGCGCCATGTGGGCAGTGGTTCCTCTTCGCCTCCCGCATCGTCGTCCATACCGTCGATGTCTTTGGAGTCGAAGTTGAGAATGTCGGTTGAGTCATCGACAGTGGCTATTAAGTGGGGGTCGGGTGGGCATCGAATTTCTTCGTCGTCCGCATCCCAATCTTGTTGGCCATAATCCGGCCAGGGCTCTCCTGACAAAGAGAGAGACCTTAGTGAATTCAGAATGTCGCTGAAGGGAGAGTGCTGAAAGATATCCGCGGTGGTGAATTCCATGATCGGCGCCCAATCGGATTCGATTGGCAGGGGCGCAGATGGTTCGGAGTCCGGAAAAGAGTCCGACACGTTGGAGTCACGGGCTGCGCAGAGGGATAGGCTGGTATTAGGCTCGATCGCCGTTGAGACTGCAGCCCCTGAGGCGGTGTCTAACCACCCGTCCTTGACTGGCGCAGTTGGCTCTGGGCTAAGGGTCGGAGCTGATGCCGGCGTAGCCTCTGGGGTACTGTTCGGCAGCAGAGCTAGGTCATACCCATCGCGACAATGCGGCGCGCCCGACTGTGGCTCGAACCCGTCGAAGATCAAGTCTCCGCGGATGTCGACCGTGTAGTTCAAACTTCCAAGTCTGACCTGACGGTCAGGGGCGTAGCTTTCAATCTGCTCCAGATGGCCAAGCGAATTAGCCCGCAGTGCAAAGCCGCCGAATACGAAGATCTGTCCGGGGAGAAAAGTCTCACCCTGGACCGCATCGCTATCGATGATGGTAGGAGCCATCAAGCCTAAAGGCGACGACACAGAGGAACTCTCAATGAAAGCACCAATGTCGGTGTCAAAACCGGCGGATCTCGGGTAGGGGGTCCCGAATTGTGCGTCTAGGCCGGATGGTAACAGGAGGCAGGGGACACGATGTTTTACCCTGGTTCGGGCCCTCTTGATGGAGGTAAAACCCTACGTCCTGCTTGATTGATATTGATGATATGGGTAGTACAAGAGTAGATCTACCACAAGATCAGAGAGGCTAAACCCTAGAAGCTAGCGTATGGTATGATTGTATGTTATGGTTGTTGTCCTACGGACTAAAACCCTTCGGTTTATATAGACACCGGAGAGGGTTAGGGTTACACAAGGTCGGTTAGAAAGGAGGAGATATCCATATCCATATTGCCTAGCTTGCCTTCCACGCCAAGTAGAGTCCCATTCGGACACGAGACGAAGTCTTCAATCTTGTATCTTCATAGTCTAACAGTCCGGCCAATGGATATTGTCCGGTTGTCTAGAGACCCCCTAATCCAGGACTCCCTCACCTACCACAGTACTACCAGTTGCACGACGTACTCGTGCGTCAACTGAGCTAGCAGCATGTTCCCAAGCTCCCTTGCCACCTGACACTACTTCCCAAGCACTCTTGACACAAGACGAGTTGGCAATATCAGATGAACCTTGTGAGCTTCAACAACAAGAAGGTAGTTGCTGGAGTCAAGTTACAGTTGCATGCTTCTTTATATGTAGTCTCACAGTTTGATGTACACTAACACTTCCTATGTTTGTTGTTGGACTAGCACCTAGGCGCAAGAGGAAACAAACATCAGGGATAATGCTCGATAGGTTAACTAAATCTAGAGGAGGAAGAATGAAGATCCGTTTTAAAGTAGGTTTAAAAAGGCCACGTGATGCTACAGAGTCAGCCAAGTTAGTATCAGAGGCAACGGTTGCTGTTAGGTGTCATGTATGTATCCTCCCAACATGGATTCAGTACAGGAATGACAAAAACGAAACCTAGTTCAACATCTTCGTCGACCATTTATCTGTAAGTATGGTTATGTATGGAAACTAGTAATATCATCTTGCTCTGTCCAATACTTTCTAGGTTGCTGATAATGAGACTCCCATAATTTTCAACAGATGAGGTTCAGGTTGGATAGCCAAGATGATGCAAACCAGACAAGCTTGCACCCATTTTTTCAAGTCTGCTCTACGACAGTATCGGTATAACTTGAGGAAAACTCACTTTGAAGGCAAGGCTAACAGTGAACTTTCCCAAACATCTCCAGTGGAAAATATATCTGATGAAGACTGGAGAGGCCTTGTTAAACACTGGTTCGATCCAAAGTATCAGGTACATTATATATATGTCATCAGATCACATGTTGAAGTCCTATTTACGCATGTACCACACAAATCTATCTTCTTGTAGGTGAACTGTTCAAAGAACAAGGCCAACTGTACGAAAGTGAAATTCCAGCAGACGACAGGATCTCGTAGCTATATTGCACACTGCGAGGCTCTTGTAATTAGCTGTTGTTTCACTCTTTTCGCTGTACCGTATTATCAGATCTATATTGACTTGTTCCAAATGTAGAGGAAAGCCCACAAGGACCAAAAAGTACCTGAACCAAATGGTGTGGAAATCTTCAAGGACTGTCACACCAGCAAGAAGAAGGGCATGACTACACTAGTCAAAGCCGCTGTTGTAAGTCCTTAATCCTCATGCCTTTTAACTACCACTTACTCTGACTTGTGCCTTGAACTGCATGGTTTGCAACCAATGTCTATTACTCTTTTCAATTTTATACACAATTGTCTTAGCGTATCATTGCACCTTACAAGGTTTAAAAGAGAGGAGTGATGTTCCTTTGATCTTGACCCGTAATCTAGTTCCGTGTTGGACTTGTCCACACAACGTTACAATTGCCTGTTTGTCTGTTCTCAGTTGTTTTGTGATATGAATGATGTCATACTATGCTTACCGTATTATAAACTTCGTCTCTTTATCCTTAGCCCTCAATACAATGTGAAGAAATAGACAATACATTAGCGATGGTACATGGTCATATGTTTGGAACCTGGTTTTATTATGTACTTTGCAATAAAATACAACTAATATTTTACATGGGTTCACCAGAATAAGTTCTGTATATAGACCAAAGCTATTTTGTTTGGTTTTGCTGCCTCCTTAATATCTTCTGTTCTGGTACTACTAATGTAAAACCTCAACTTTTCAGCGAGTTATGGAAAAAATGGTGGAACTGCCACCTTCTGAAGGTGGTGAGGCAACTATAACCGCAATGTCAGCTCTTGCTGCAGTGGGTCAGTACCTGTCCACTAACAGTGCCAAAAGCACGTTCCTGCGTAATACTGGGTTGGTTGTTAAGGCAATATCGTCCAAACTGCCTCATGATCAAGATATGCAAGCTCAAAGCAATGTTGTATCTGCACTCCAGACACAAGTCCATTCCCTAACAGAGACCCTTTGTGAAACAAGGAGAAACATTGCTCAATGTCGTCAAGACATGCATGGTTTTGAAACTAGACTATCAGACATTTGCTATGTTGTTCAGGAGCCTAGGGGAAATGAAGGCGAGGGTTATGGTGCTCCATCGGACAATACAACATGAAAACGTAACAGTCAGGTCAA
This sequence comes from Triticum urartu, assembly GCF_056163025.1. Taxonomy (NCBI): domain Eukaryota; kingdom Viridiplantae; phylum Streptophyta; class Magnoliopsida; order Poales; family Poaceae; genus Triticum; species Triticum urartu. The sequence goes on from NC_141876.1 coordinate 113,907,888, forward strand.
ATGAACTGAGCTTCTGAACTTCTGGTGGTGCATTTATCTGCTAGACTGTTAAGTTTTATGGCAACCTTCCTTTTGTTATATAGTTGTAATTTGTTTTGGTGCGATACAAAATTTATTCTTAACGTGCAGCCACCGCCTGAAGAAAACAACAAGCCATTTTTGTATAGTGTAGGGTGTTCCCTATATTTGCACTGGTGGCGATCTTTGATGCCGAGTGGATGTAATCTGTGCAATCGCCTTAATAGCCTAGCGTTAGTTTCGGCCTTATTTATTTCCTAGTCTTCTTTTTCCCTGGTTTTCTAGTGGCCGCAACTACCATGGGCCATATACGGGCCGTAGGATCCATGGGTCTCCTACGGGCCGTCGATAAATGGACCTTAATCGGTGGGCCTCGGGCCGTCGGATAAATGGGTCTACATGGGCCATAATTGGGCATAATTGGTATCGGCCCAGCACGGTAACAGGCCGTTAACAGGCCGTAGGACAGCAAAGGCTTAATTCTGTCACAGGCATAACGGGTCGTTAATGGGCCAGAATATAGGACGGGCTGGAAATGACGCAATGGGTTAACAGGCTAGAAACAGGCCGACTCTTGCCATGGGCCGAATTTGGCCCATTAGGGTAACAGGCCAGTAACGGGCCGACTCTTGCCATGGGCCAAATTTGGCCAATTAGTGGAACAGGCCAGTAACGGGCCGACTCTTGCCATGGGCCGAATTTGGCCCATTAGGGGAACATGCCAGTAATGGGCCGGAAGTAATCGAGGGCCGGAAAGGAGCCCAAGAACATATGGGCCGTCAATAGGCTGAAAGCTAACACGGGCTGGAAACAGCCCATGTAAATCACGGGCCGTTAACGGGCATAAAGAAAATTACTGTTCATTATGGGCTAGAGTCACTGTGGGCCTGTAATGGGCCGAAAGATATGAAGGCCTCATATGGGCCGAAAGACATCGTGGGCCATACATGGGCCGAAAGTGAAATGGGCTGGTATTATATTCGAAGGCCCACATGACGTTGTTGGGCCGATTTCCTTTAGGGCCTAACGGGCCGTGAGTTAATGGGCCGTAAAATGGGCTATTTGCGAAGAGACCGTTAACTGGCTTTTCATGGGCCAGCCCGTTAACTTTTGACCAAGTCAAATGGGCCGACTTTGTAAGCTAAATGGACCACTGTTGGGTCGTCCCACGTGGCGACATATCATAAGCGCGTATCTGATCCACTGACGAGCTAACACGTGTTTCGTCCGGCCAATAAGAATTTTACACGTGGAAATTTCCCATTGGTCGGGGCTGTTAACGGGTTATCGGATCCAAAACCCGACCCAATAGCTTAACGGCGTTCCGTTACGGTGGATGCCATGTGTCGGTCACCCTTGACGAAAGCACTTCTGTGACGCGTGATTTATCGTCATGGAAGTGGACACTTCCGTGATGATAATTTTGGTAATGTCATGGAACACTTCTACGATAGCACAGGTATGACTATCTTGATTCTGTCATAAATTTGTCATGGATGTACATGCATGGAAAAAATGCGACCTACTATGACAAACACGTATCATCACGGAAGTGTATTTTTTTTGTAGTGATGCGACATATCAGAATCAATAGCAGAAGCAGGTTTAGGTGTCGCAAGCTTACTCAAAACAGAAGGTGAATCAAGTGCAGAGCTAGATGGCAGTTCCTTACCTCCCCTCGTAGTTGAGGGATAAATCTTAGTTTTAGGATCTCTCAAGTTCTTCATAATGATAAGCAAATATAAATCAAAAGTGACTCAAAGAATAGAGCTATGCTCCCCGGCAACGGCGCCAGAAAATAGTCTTGACAACCCACAAGTATAGGGGATCGCAACAGTTTTTGAGGGTAGAGTATTCAACCCAAATTTATTGATTTGACACAAGGGGAGCCAAAGAATATTCTCAAGTATTAGCAGCTGAGTTGTCAATTCAACCACACCTGGAAACTTAATATCTGCAGCAAAGTATCTAGTAGCAAAGTAATATGATAGTAGTGGTAACGGTAGCAAAAGGTAATGATAACAAAAGTAATGTTTTTGGTATTTCGTAGTGATTGTAACAATAGCAACGGAAAAGTAAATAAGCGGAGAACAATATATGGAAAGCTCGTAGGCAATGGATCGGTGATAGAGAATTATGCCGGATGCGGTTCATCATGTAATAGTCATAACCTAGGTTGACACAGAACTAGCTCCAATTCATCAATGTAATGTAGGCATGTATTCTGAATATAGTCATACGTGCTTATGGAAAAGAACTTGCATGACATCTTTTGTCCTGCCCTCCCGTGGCAGCGGGGTCCTAGTGGAAACTAAGGGATATTAAGGCCTCCTTTTAATAGAGTACCAGACCAAAGCATTAAAACATAGTAAATACACGAACTCCTCAAACTACGGTCATCACCGGGAGTGGTCCTGATTATTGTCACTTCGGGGTTGCCGGATCATAACACATAGTAGGTGACTATAGACTTGCAATATAGGATCAACAACTCACATATATTCATGAAAACATAGTAGGTTCAGATCTGAAATCATGGCACTCAGGCCCTAGTGACAAGCATTAAGCATAGCAAAGTCATAGCAACATCAATCTCAGAACATAGTGGATACTAGGGATCAAACCCTAACAAAACTAACTCGATTACATGATAAATCTCATCCAACCCATCACCGTCCAGCAAGCCTACGATGGAATTACTCACGCACGGTGGTGAGCATCATGAAATTGGTGATGGATGATGGTTGATGATGACGACGGCGATGGATTCCCCTCTCCGGAGCCCCGGAAGGACTCCAGATCAGCCCTCCCGAGAGGTTTTAGGGCTTGGCGGCGGCTCCATATCGTAAAACGCAATGAATCCTTCTTCTTCTCTATTTTTTTATCCATGAAAGCAAATATATAGAGTTGGAGTTGAGGTCGGAGGAGCTCCAGGGGGGCCACGAGGTAGGGGGCGCGCCCAGGGGGCAGGCGCGCCCCCCACCCTCGTGGCTAGGGTGTGGGCCCCCTGGTCTTCATCTTTTGCAAGGATTTTTTATTATTTCCAAAAAGACGTTCCATGAAGTTTCAGGTCATTCTGAGAACTTTTGTTTCTGCACATAAATAACACCATGGCAATTTTGCTGAAAACAACGTCAGTCCTGGTTAGTTCCATTCAAATCATGCAAGTTATAGTCCAAAACAAGGGCAAAAGTGTTTGGAAAAGTAGATACAACAGAGACGTATCACCCACCTTGGTGGGAGGCTGACTTGTGGGCCTACTAAGTTGACGGGGACGGAGTGCTTTGTCAACTTAGTCAATATGAACGATTCTACCTCCAGTGACCGTACGATGTCCATCCAACGGTCGTAGTGCTTCTTCAACCTTTGGTCTTCTTGCTCCAGCCGCCCAAAGCAGCGCCGGTTGTGCCGCATGCTCCTGCCTTCCGTGGCCGGCTATGCTGCCGCAGAGGCCTCACCGCCCCCTACTATTCCCACCGCTGGCCAGGCCCTGCGGCTACGGCAGCCTCACATCACAGCCGAACCAGTGAACCCTCGTACTCCTCTCTCCGCGGGCTTCCACTGCCGCATCTTCCCCGGCTCCATGTCGTCCCCTTCCTAGGCATCACCGTCGTCCACCGCCATGGTGCTCTCGACGCGGCGTGGTGAACGTGGTCAAGGAACAACTTCCATCGGAAGAGTACTGTACGTGGATTGGCTGACAGCTGGGTCCACGGCAGCTGCAAGGAAGTGCATCCTTATTATGCGGAAAATAATTATTCCTCCACCTGACAGCAGGGACCCACCGTACGGGCCACTGTATTTGGCGAAAAAAATGTTTCCCCCTAACTGCTGGGACCCATCGGACGGGCCAACGTATTTAGGGAAAAAAACGTTCCCCCCGCTGTCAGCTCAGACCCACCGAAGGTGCCTCCTTATTACGCACAAAAAAATGAATACTCCCACCTGTTAGTTGGGACCCACCTTGGTGGGAGGCTGACTTGTGGGCATACTAAGTAGACGGGGAGTGCTTTGTCAACTTAGTCAATATGAACGATTCTACCTCCAGTGACCGTACGATGTCCATCCAACGGCCGTAGTGCTTCTTCAACCTCTAGTCTTCTTTCTCCAGCCACCCAAAGCAGTGCCCGTCGTGCCGCATGCTCCTGCCTCCCGTGGTCGGCTGTGCTGCCGCAGAGGCCTCACCGCCCCCTACTATTCCCACCACTGGCTAGGCCCTGCGGCGATGGCAGCCTCACACCGCAGCCGAATCAGTGAACCCTCGTACTCCTCTCAGCGCGGGCTTCCACTACCGCGTCTTCCCCGGCTCCGCGTCGTCCCCTTCATAGGCCTCTCCGTTTTCCACCGCCCTGGTTCTCTCGGCGCGGCATGGTGAACGTGGTCAAGGAACGACTTCCATCGGAAGAGTACTGTACGTGGAGAGGCTGACAGCTGGGACCACCGTGGCCGCAAGGAAGTGCCTCCTTATTACACGCAAAATAATTATTCCTCCACCTGACAACAGGGACCCACCGGACAGGCCACCGTATTTTGCAAAAAAACGTTTCCCCCTGAATGCTGGGACCTACCAGCTACATCTTCGCATGCAAGGAAGTGCATCCGGGCAAAAAAACCGATTCGCCCCCTAACTGCTGGGATCAACCAGCTACATCTTCGCACACAAGGAAGTGCCTGACAGTCGGTACCCACCTGGTCGAAGCGTACGTAGCGTTGTCATTCTGGTCGCGAATGTGTACGTACATACTGGTCGATGTAGAGGCGCGGACGTGTTGTAGTAGAGGCGCGCACGTAGCATGTACACGTACGTACATCAGCCAGTGTGCAAGAACGAAAATATGGCCACGTACGTACATACGGGCAGGGTCTCGAACGCCTACTCGCCCATACGTACGGCTAGGGCTCGTGTACATGGCTGGGTCGGAACGGAGAAATTGCGTCGTCGTCGTGTTCATGGGGAGCCAACCGACTGGGTTGGAACGGAATGTGTCGTCATGTTCAGCGGGAGGGCTTGGACAGAACAGCCAATGTAAACGAGGCCTAGCGTACCGCAGAACGGAGGAAACGGCCTTGTGTTCGACCGGCCACGTTCGAAACAGGATCCTGTTCATCGGGAGGGGTTTGGCGTACCACAAAACGGAGGAAACGGACCTCCTACGGTCGAAACGGGGGTCCTGTTGATCGGGAGGGGTGTGGCGTACCGCAAAACAGGACTCCGCGGGATACTGTTCCTCTCCACCGTCGACCCCCTCCAGCCTCCACGGGCTACTGTTCATCCACCGTCGACCTCCTCCAGCCTCCACCTACGACTGTTCATCCACGGGCTCCTGTTCATCCAGCCTCCACCGCGCGCTACTCCACCGGCTACTGTTGAACCAGCCCTCTCCACGGGCTCCTGTTCAACCACCCCTCCACGGGCTACTGTTCATCCAGCCCTCCACCATCTACTATTCATCTAGCCCTCCACGGGGTGGTCCTGTTCATCCTGCCCTCCACGGGGTCCTATTCATCCAGCCCCAACCGACTCAATCGATCGGGGTCCTGTTTATCCAGAGGCAACACCACGGGGTCCTGTTCATCCACCCCCACCGGGAACTGTTCATCCAAACCCCCCAGCAATGCTCACTGTTCATCCAGAGGCAACATCGATCGGCTTCAGTTAGCAGCAGTAGCGAAGGAATCACTCGATCGGGTTCAGTTAACAGCCATCGATCGATCGCTTGGGTTCAGTAACGCGTAGCCTGCAGTGCAATCGCTCGGGTTCAGTTAGAGCCCAATGCCTCGCTCGGGTTCAGTCAGAGCCCAATGCCTCGCACCCATGCGCGTGCGTGTATGAGAGAAACGCGCATCGTTCGGCCCCGACCACCCACCGTAACCAGGAACACCCCGATATTTTCCTCGCCCTCGCTTCTACCACAGTTTTTTCTGACATGGACGGCCCAAAGAATGTCATGCAGCTGCATCTCCGGCCCGCCCAGGATGAAAAGCCCATTTTGTGTCATGATTTTTTGTCATAGAAGTAGGACCCCACCACATCTATGATGATACCGCTTTTGTCACAATTATCGTCATAGAAGTGTCATATGTATGACAAAAAAAATTTCGCTCAGCCCAAAATGTCACGGATGTGTCTTTTTTTGTAGCGTAAGCGTGAAACTGAGTGCTTCTACTCCAAAGGGAATGGTCATTGGAAGCAGAACTACTCCAAATACTTGGCGAATAAGAAGGATGGCAAAGTGAACAAAGGTATATTTGATATACATGGTATTGATGTGTACTTTACTAGTGTTCATAGTAGCCCCAGGGTATTTGATGCCGGTTCAGTTGCTAAGATTAGTAAATCGAAATAGGAGTTGCAAAATGAACAAAGCCTAGTTAAGCGCGAGGTGAAGATGTGTGTTGGAAGTGATTCCAAGGTTGATAAGATCGCCATCGCACACTCTCTCTACCTTCGAGATTAGTGTCGGAGTAATTACCCATGGGTAGCCTCATCTTCTCCCCATGGCGTTTTTAGACATCGAGGCCGGCTTCGCCCCTCAAGACTCAAAGATCAACTAGCCGCCTTCTTACGGCCGGCTGGTCCCGATGGCCGGTTGGCGGAAGGCGGCAAGGCCCAGCAAACAGCCTCAAAGTGGGCCGACTCCTAGCAGGCGGCCTCTAGAGAGGCTGGCCCTTAGCAGGCGGCCCAAGCGCCCTCAAAGTTTGCACCACATTATGAAGACGAGACGGGGCGTGGCTATAGTGCTATCAGCCACCCCTGAATCCAGGGCCAAACGTGGCCACAGTGCGTCGTACGGGGCGGACATCCCTCACCCGGCACGGCACTGTTGCCATGCAGCCCATGACGTCACCCATGGCAGAGAAGGCCATGCTCCACTACGGGCTGTCGGTACGGCCCATAGACGATGGGCCCTACCAGTCAGTGAGAAGCCAGAGGGCGACGAGTTTGGGCCAGTCGGCATGAGAGGAGGCCGACTCCTAGCAGGCGGCCCTCCCCCTCCCTCAAAGTCTGTGCGCCATTAATCAGAATATGTGGAATGGCTACAGTGGTCACCCGCCAGGCGGCGGTACTGTAGCCACGCTTCCTCGACAAAGAACAAATCATCAATGGCATTGCCATAGTACTAAGCACCAGGCAAGACCCGCCAGCGGCGGGCGCGACCTGTTGGCCAAGTACAAGAAAGCCAGCGGGCCCTAGCAACTGGCTGAGAAGCCGGCGACCATAGACACTGACGGCCGGGTCCTATACTCGGCCAGATTACCTTTGTACCCCTGGGGGTAGGCCTATATAAACCCCTCAGGGCACCCATGCAAAGGGTTCAGACCTTAGTTCATTTCCACCCACACATATAGAGACAGGAAGCTAGGGCTAGCCTTGTTCTTCTTCCCCCTCTCGAGAAACAGCTCAAGGACCAAGCTTGTAGCCACCATTGTTGCTTGAGTGATCATGTGGAGACCCCGCAGAGCTGGACTAGGGGTGTTATCTCCTAGGAGAGCCCCGAACCTGGGTAAGATTCGCCGGAGTGCATGTTTGCGCCTTATCCCGTTTCCTGGCACCGGCGATGTACTATTAGCCCCCTCCATGATAAGCCATCCATTGGCATATGTCGCACGACACCCCCGACATTTGGCGCCCACCATGGGGCTAGGTGCACTATCGTCCAGAGATTTGTTCTTGGCGAGAACCTTGCTCCTCCCTCGCGAGCGCAGCCAGCCAGGCTCGCCCGATGGCGTTTGTGCCGACGCGCTGCGTGACGCGGAAGCCGCCTGCGCGGAGGCTAGCCTCGCTGACCTTGTTGGCAAACTTTGCCTCTCCACCGAGCCCGCACCTGACGCGGGAGCACCCAACTCCGAGAGCTGTTTCGTCGACCTTGTCGGCAAGCTTCACATCACCAACAAGCCCGCCACCGATCTGGAGGTGGTTGGCTCCACCGATCCGATGCTTGTCGACACCGACACGGTTTCCTTCAATTCCTTCCCCACCAATGTGGTGGTCATCGATGACCCGCTTCCTCATGCAGAGAGCGGCAACAACACCGTCACTGAGGTGCTTGTCATCAGCCACAATGGGGCTTCCAGAGGAGCCAGCCAGGACCCATTGCAGGCGGCAATGCGGGACTTGTCCACGCCCATTGCGACAGATGTGGATGCCGAGACGTTGGAAGCCTTCCGCGTCTCGCTCCTGGAGAACGCCAAGAAATTGGCTACTATGAGACGCCTCTCCGAGGCCTTCTAGTGTGAGGTTGATCGCGCTATTGGCGGCACACCGACTGCTGCTGGGCCCAGCCACGCAGGCACGGTCAGGCAGCGAGGTGGCGCCGTCGCCATCATGTTTGGAGTAGATTGCCCTGTCTACGCCATGCCTATGGAGAACATACACGCTGCCCAGGTAGCAACAGACGAGCTGGACCATCTGGAGGGCGACGAGCGCCACTACACGACGGAGCGCGTTCAACAGCTTATTGATGCGGCTGCCATGCAGCAAGAAGCCGGCTGTCGTGCAGAAGAGCCTGGCCAGTGGGTTGAGAACCAGCCCCTTCGCCAAGAGCATGGCGCGATCTCCGGATGCCGACAGGCGGCGCCCGTGACAGACGAGACAAGGAGCCGGCTACCAGCCACAGCCAGACTCGCATCAGCTTCGAACGCGACCAAGACAGCCGCCCACGAGCAGTTGAACGACGGGGTGACGACCCACCGCCGCCGCCTCCTCGAAGGGAGAGGCGCGCTTCCCAGCCGCCTGTTGATCATCCGACTCTCGGCAACCGGCTGGGCCGCCGAGAGGGAGTCGCAGTGAATGACGCCCGCCACCGGATCGACCGCCTGGCTCGATCCTTCGCGCTAGAAGAAGAATATGCAATGGGTCCGCCTTGCTTTGGCCCCTGCATTCATGACGAGCCCTTCCCCAAAGGGTTGTCACTCCCAAGAGACACGCCCAAGTACAACGGCTCCATGAAGCTGGAGGATTGGCTGGTGGACTATTCCATGGCCGTCAGCATAGCAAACGGCAACAAGCGTGTTGCCGTGAAGTACGCCCAGCTCATGCTCCAAGGCATTGCCCGGACGTGGCTAAACAGCCTCAAGCCCTACAACATCAACAGCTGGGTGGATTTCACCGAAGTGTTCATCCGCAACTTCACCAGTACCTACAAGCGGCCTCCCAAGCCTTGCTAGCTCTCGCTGTGTGTTCAAGGCCCTGAAGAATCCACTTGCGACTACCTAACACGATGGGCCGAACTACACAACTCCTGTGAAGGAGTGCATGAGGTCCAAGCAATTGAATACTTCACTGCCAGGTGCCTCACCTTACTCAAGCACCGGCTTCTCTGTGACAATCCGGCCACGCTCGATGAACTGCTGATCATAGTGGACAAGTATGCCACTACTGACTCCTCCATGAAGTCGGAGCTCCGAGTGGACGCTTCTGGGAAGGTGCTTGTCAGTGTCAAAATCGGCGGATCTCGGGTAGGGGGTCCCGAACTGTGCATCTAAGGCGGATGGTAACAGGAGGCAGGGGACACAATGTTTTACCCAGGTTCGGGCCCTCTTGATGGAGGTAAAACCCTAGGTCCTTCTTGATTAATATTGATGATATGGGTAGTACAAGAGTAGATCTACCACGAGATCGGAGAGGCTAAACCCTAGAAGCTAGCCTATGGTATGATTGTCTGTTATCCTACGGACTAAAACCCTCCGGTTTATATAGACACCGGAGAGGGCTAGGGTTACACAAGGTCAGTTACAAAAGAGGAGATATACATATCCGTACTGCCTAGCTTGCCTTCCACGCCAAGTAGAGTCCCATCTGGACACGAGACGAAGTCTTTAATCTTGTATCTTCATAGTCCAACAGTCCGGCCAAAGGATATAATCCGGCTGTCCGGAGACCCCCTAATACAGGACTCCCTCAGTAGCCCCTGAACCAGGCTTCAATGACGATGAGTCCGGCGCGCAGTATTGTCTTCGGCATTGCAAGGTGGGTTCCTTCTCTGAATACATCACAGAAGAATTTGAATACAAGGATAGTGTCCGACCCTGCAAAATAAGTTCCACGTACCACCGTAGAGAGAATAATATTTTCACAAATCTAATTTGCTGACTTGTTTTGGCAACATGACATTATGCCATGGACCGGTGATTATTCGAACCGTTTCCTTTAACTAGCCCCGCACATAACGCGAGGCGGTTTTTTGACACGTCTTGTCAAAGCAGAGATCGTGTGCCCCTATCACGGGATTCTCATCAATACGGGCGTGGGTAACCCAACCAAGCCATCGATTATGGTGCTTGGGGGATAAGCGAGTTTTACCAGGCTAGTGGGGACGCTTAGTTTCGTCCGCCCATATAAAGGGATAAGGATTTACCTTTTCATCCACGCCTTCTTCCTCCTTTTCTCATCCGTTTTCGCACACTCGAGCTCTAGCGCCCAAGTCCGCACTTCCCACCTCCACCTTCTCCAACCATGTACGGAGCGGGAGGCAGTTGGATGGTCTCCTCCGCCACGGAGAGAGACATCAAGAAGTTGAGGAGAGCCGGATACCTGCCCGACGACATTGCGCACCGGCTCCCAAATGAGGGGCAGCTCTTCCCCACCCCAGGCCCCATGAGAGGGTAGTGCTCCTCACCCATTTCCTCCGCGGACTGGGATTCCCTCTCCACCCATTCGTCCGGGGGCTCATGTTCTACTATGGCCTGGATTTCCACGATCTGGCCCCGAACTTCGTCCTCAACATCTCGGCATTTATCGTCGTGTGTGAGGCCTTCCTCCGCATCAAGCCCCACTTCGGCTTATGGCTGAAGACCTTCAATGTCAAGCCGAAGGTTGTGGGCGGCCGCCAGGCGGAGTGCGGAGGCGCCATGGTGGGCAAGATGCCCAACGTTACATGGCTCAAGGGCTCCTTTTTGGAAACCATAAAGGGGTGGCAATCGGGGTGGTTCTACATCACCGAGTCGCGTGACCCTGCATGGGCAGCGGCCCCCGAGTTCCAATTTGGCATCCCCATGCGGCTCACCTCCTGGAAAGAGAAGGGCATGTCCTGGGGTAGTTGGGGAGAGCTGACTGGACTCCAAACATGTATTCAAAACATGGTGAACAAGAAGCTCAAACTCGTCAACATAGTCCAGGTCATGCTCCACCGCTGGATCCTCCCGTGCCAACAACGGGACCTCAACTTGTGGGAGTTCGACCTGGCGCAGCACCGAACTCTGAACAGGCTCTTCGACACAACTCACGAAGATGCCTGGAGGGTGCTGTTCAAAAGCACCGAGGTCCCCCCTCCCATTACTGAGGATCGCGGATTCAGCGCGAAGCGCCAAGCCAGTGCGGTAAGCTGCTTTACCTTTCACAGGATACTTATTTTTTATAGATTGACTCCATGCGGGATCTAAACTCCTGTACCTTTGACAGGACTGGCAGGAGAAGGCCGAACAGATCGATTGTCCGGCTCCTTTGCCCGAAGGCCCAGCAGACGCTCTTCTGGTGAAGATGCTGACTTCGGCTCCTTATATGGTGCCGGAGAAGACCAAGAAGGCCAAGGGAACAGGAAAGAGTTCCTGACGCCAGGCGTCGTCGGACTCACCGTCTGATGACTCTGCGGCGAACTCCTCCCCCGAAGACGAGGAATAAGAAGAAGATGCTCCACCTCTAGTTGGGGGAGATAAGAAAAGGAAGGCCGCCCCAACTGGGGGGGGGCGAGGGGTCCAAGAAGGGGAGAACTCTCCTTTCGGACTACTCTACCACCGCCGCCGACGGCGAAGACGAGTGGCTGTCCGGGGCCCAGCCCCTTGGGAAGTCGTAAGTATTCAGATACCAGAGTAAGTCATAGTATTCCTTTGCCACACTACTTTACCTAACGCCGAAATATGATTATACAGGCTGCCTCGAGCCCGTATAGATGTATCATCGGACAGCTCCCTAGGCTCGTCGGACATGGATAGCGATCCAGTTCCGACCGCCACCCCCCTATCCTGCGGACGAAGCCGAGGTGCTGTCTCACGAGGCACCGGGTCGAGGGGAGAAAGTCCCGGAGGTGCCTCAAGGCGGCCTCCCAGACTCCGGGAGCCGAGGGGACAAGGCCCCTGAGAGCTCCGAGTTCGGCTCTCAGCCGAACACCGTGCCAGAACCTCCAGTGGTTCCAGGCTCGGGCATGTGGCCTCCTTCTAAGAGGGACAAGACGCCTGTGCCGGTGACCTCTGTCCATCCAGAGGCGCCGGACAATCTGCTGGAAGCGCTTCGCGGCGTTTCCATCGACGAGGAGCACCATACTATTATGAGTGTGGTGGTCCAGAAGGTTCGGTCTGCCAAGAGCGGATTGACTGAAGCCTGTGCCAGCCTTCTAACAGGCTTTGAGGTAAGTGTTTTAAAATATAGGAAAAATATTACCGCATAGACAGTAGCCCCTGATGCTTTGTTCGGTGTTCAAGAAGAAAAGCCGAACAGAGGATCAAATAATATTGCAGGAGTCTAATATAAGTATGACAATATGCGTATGCAGGCCTCGCTGCTGGCGTCCGCCGCACCGACTGTGGAGGTTGCCGTACTGAAGCAGGACCTCGAGGGGTCCAAGAAAGAGCTCAGCCTTGCCAAGAGGCAGCTCGAGGAGAACAAGGGTAAGTAATACCCTGTCTATAGATATGTATATATAAAAAAAGACGCGATTGCAAAATGACAGGATAATCATATATCTGCCAGGGGCCACGACCGAGGTGGCGACCCTGAAGCAAGCGCTAACCAAGGCCGAAGATAAAGCGGCCAAGGAGCGCACCGAGTGAGAAAAGCAAGAGGCTCGGGTGGGCGAGGTGTAGCAAGAGCTCCAGGCTCTCGTGATGAAGCACGAGGCGTTGGAGCTTGACTCGAAGACGCGAGAGTCTGAGCTTGCCGCGGCCCTCGAGAGCGCGAAAAGTGCCAAGGCCGAAGCCCAAAAGGCCCTCCAGGAGATCGATGCAATGAAGAAGATAGCGGCGGGTAAGGCATTCTATATGCAGAGCAAGCATGTAAAAGTAAATTATCGATTACTTACCCGAATTTGGAGCTCTCCAGGAGCATTCACAGATTTGCCCCACAGCGTGTCGGATTCCGCACAGTTTTACCAAGCCGAGGAGGGAAGCTCAACGGAGAAGCTGTTCTGGTCTCAGTATACTGGGACCGAACACCCAATGCCTCTGAGCGACCAGCTAAAGCAGTTGGTCGAGCTACACAAGGTGGACGAACAGGCCATGAAGGGCCTTATAGTCCGGCTGTGGCCTGGCGACGTCCTTCCGAACAGCTACTTCGGCCTGGTGAGGCGGCTTGTGGATGCCTGCCCACGGCTGGAGGTCGTCAAGCGGTCCGTCTGCATCGAAGATGCACGCCGGGCTTTCGCCCATGTGAAGGTGCAGTGGGCCAAGCTAGACGCCGTGAAGCTGATCAAGGAAGGGCCGTCGCAGGGCAAAGAGCATCGCACCCTCGAAATTTATTATGAGGGTGTCCTGAAGAGTGCCCGTCTTGTAGCGGACGAATGTTCCAAGGATGTAATATGTGAGTAAACTTGCTCGTGTGATCCTATATGATGAAAACTTGTTTCATATGCGCTATGCAACGCTTGTGTGAATTTAAAATATTACCTTCTGTTTGGTCGTTTATCCAATCTGAGAGATGGCTAGTCCTCGGCTTCTGCCCCCATGCCACGAGTGTTGGGGTGTTCGGGATAACCCTGAGCACTCTTGTTCCCATATTTGGGTCCTTCGAGGGAGGTGCTCAGCACAACGAACAAGGCAACCGGACTAATAATGCTTTATCACTCTCACTTAGCCATAGAATTCTATAATTTTAAATTTCGGTGAAGCCCCTGGTATTCAGAAGGCCGAATTCGGGGCGCGATACGTGCCTTTAAGCCATACAGGGCCGGCTCCTCGCCCTAAGCGGCATAAGTTTTTAGGGACTCGAAAACCTCGCCGAACAGTGACTAGTCTCTCGCCTTATCATGACAGTCAGTTTTAGCTTTCTCTACTGAGGTGCTAAGCCCGGCAGAACCGGGGCACAATTGCAGTAGTTCTCCTAGAGCTACCTTAGCCGATAGAGCGGAACGTAAGGTACCAAAACATAGGAGCCGGGCAAACCCAACTGAAAGTGCGTTATATCGACTAGAGGGGGGGTGAATAGGCGATTTTTATGAAAGTCTTCAAAACGTGAGAGTTATGAAGACAAACAGTGAAGATTATGCCTATTACTAAGCAGCGGAAGTTAGATTACACTAGGGCAGCCATGGTCATGTATTCAATTGAGTGAAAGCACAATGACAAACAGCTTCAGTGTAATAAGGATCAGGTAGGAAGAAGTTATGAAGCCAAACAGATCATACATTCATGTTGTGAAGATAAAAGATAAAGCAAGCATGCAATGGCTTCACAATGAATAACAGTAAGTCAAAGGAAGTGAAGATGAAACCAGTGACACGTTGAAGACAATGATTTGTTGGACCAGTTCCAGTTGCTGTGACAACTGTACGTCTGGTTGGAGCGGCTAGGTATTTAAACCAAAGGACACACAGTCCCGGACACCCAGTCAAGGACACTTAGTCCAAGACACCCAGTCCTCACCGTATTCTCCTTGAACTAAGGTCACACAGACCTCGTCCAATCACTCGTGGTAAGTCTTCAGGCGACTTCCAAACCTTCAAAGACTTCGTTCACTGGCAATCCACAATTTCTCTTGGATGCTCTGAATGCGACGCCTAACCGTCTGGAGGATGCACAGTCCTCAAGTGTAATAAGTCTTCAGATCACTCAGACATGAAGACTTAAGTGATGCCCAATTTACTCTGGCTCTGGGTGGTTAGGGCTTTTCTCCTCGCTAGGAATTTTCTCTCAAAGGCTTCGAGGTGGGTTGCTCTCAAACGACAAAAGCCGTGCACTGAAAGCTGAGCAGCCGACCGTTTATGGTTGTGGGGGTGGGCTATTTATAGCCACTTGGCAACCCGACCTGATTTGTCCGAAATTACCCTGGGTCACTAAGGAACTGACACGTGTACCAACGGTCGAATTTTGAACTCACACGGCAACTTTACTTGGGGTACAAGTAAAGCTGACTTGTCTGACTCTGGACAAGATTTGCTCTCATAGTCTTCGCTCGAAGACATAGGATTTAAATTAGGCATCACTTCAGTCATTCTGACTGGTTCTCTTGGACCCCACTTAACAGTACGGTGGTTCCTATGACACAACCTGAAAGAAATAAAACTACGAAGGATCTAAGTCTTCGAGTTCCATAAGCTTCATAGGGAGTCTTTTCATGTCATTGTCTTCAATATGAATATCTTCATAAACCACCATTATCTTCATGTCTTCGTACATTTTTAGGGGTCATCTCTGGTAGTGAAACCGAATCAATGAGGGACTTCTACCTGTGTTTTCCTGCAATTCTCACAAACACATTAGTCCCTCAACTAGGTTTGTCATCAATACTCCAAAACCAACTAGGGGTGGCACTAGATGCACTTACAATCTCCCCCTTTTTGGTGATTGATGACAAACTAGTTGAAGTTTTCAACGGGGAACATAATTTGTGAAATTGTAAAGGAATTGTCTTCATAAGTTGCAAGGGCTCCCCCTGAAGATGTGCATATAAGTAATTTGCTTCTTGAATGCAAATGCACATGGCAGGTTGTACTTGTGGAGATCCACTTCAACTTATGATGACAATCCACCATGCATGTGAAAGTATATGAAGATAATGACATGCATAATGGAAAATGGACGTCTGCAGAATGAGATGAGTGCGGAATTTATCGTCGCACATGCGTAATTTATCTTCGCAAAACAGAGTGACAAACAGGTAGCAGACGACCATCAAGGCTAAGTGTTACAACTCAATGAAGCAAATGTAGCAAAAACGGGAGTTGTAAGCACGAAGCAAAATGTAGCAAAATATGAAGGCACCCGCCCATAGTGACCCGCTTGAAGACTATAAACATCATATGCTTCTCCCGCTTTTGTCAGTGATGACCAAAAAGGTTTGAAGACATAGAGGTTTCTACGCGTTCCCAGGCACAGCAGGGTCGGTGGAGTTGTTTGGTGGCGGTGCAGACGAGCTTGGTGCAGATTCGACGCGTGTTGAAGCAGGTGGAGATGATGTCGCGTCTTCTTCTTCTTCAATAATCCGGGCAGACACGGTGGCAGCAGAAGAAGAGAACTCTGACTCTTCAAGTGATGGTGTGCTTCGCATCACAACTTTTCTTGGAGGCGTGGAGTCAAATTTGAATCTCTCTTTGAAGCCATCCTCATGCAGGTCAGCTTCAGTGCACATCATGGTGAGGCCTTTCCAAGTGCGGCGACAGGTCTCATGTGCGACAAATGCATTCTTGGTTGCAAGATTTCTGATGCGATTGACGTCTTGCATGATGCTTCTCATCTGCCTCTTGAGCCAGTCGTGATGCCTATCTTGCTTTTGGTGAAGAGCCACAAGAAGCTCTCGGTCATTGAGTGCACGAGCGCGCTTCTTGGGTCTCTTTGCAGCTGTGCTGTTAGTGGCTTTAGTTGATGCAGGGGCACGTGTGGTGCCAGCCATTGGATACACTCGGGAGAGAGCTTCAACACCTTCAATATTTTGAGTGAAGCTCTGGTGTTCTGCATTCTGAAGACTTAATGGTTGCTTGGCAGGCTCTGGATATATTGCTTCAGCAGATGTGTCTACATCTGGCAAAAATATCCTATGATTGCGGGCTGAGGGTTGATAGGAGATTGCAGAGTGAAGCTTGATCAGCCTCATAACCCAAGGAGCATAGAACTTCAATCCAAACAATTCTGAGGCAGACGCTGCAAGTTGACGGATGAAGAGATCCTGTGCGTTGAAGCATTTGCCATGAAGAATGCAGAAGATGAGAGTCTTCATTGCACCTTCAATTGTTGCATATCGAGAGTGTCCCTTTACGGGCCAGAGAGTCCGCCTTATGATGTGATATATTGTTCTGGGCAGGTACTCTAAGTCTTCAACGAAGAACCTAGTTGGATAGGGTGCATTAGGAGGCAATGGCTTCATCATTGAGAGCATCTGACTCATATCTGGCTCAGGACGCTGAAATATGCTCTCAATTGCTTCAGCATGGAGTTGGCAGCCTTCTTCAAAGAATTCGCCAGGAGTGGGAAGGCCGGTAAGCTCAATTATGTCGAAAGCATTGGCTTCATGATGGACATTGCCGGTCATCCACTCCAGGACCCATGTCTTCGGATCTCTGTTATAGCCTTTGATATGCAGGGTGGCATAGAACTGGAGCAGAAGCTCTTCGTTCCAGTGCTCTTCATCGGTGATAAACGGCAGCAGACCCACTTGCTTGAAGCAATCTAATGCTTGTTCCAGACCAGGCAGACCAGCAACAGCTTCAACCTCAAGGCGCTTGTGAGGAAAGATGCGGCCTTGGTTGTATAGGATGCATGAATAATAGCCGCGCTGTTGATAGCTGCAGAACCTATCTGATACAATCCGTTCCCTTGAATAAGGGTTCTTGGAGCTGTCGAAAAACGTGTTGTCTGTCCTGAAGCCGTTGATGTTGAAGGAGCCAGGAGCTGATGCAGAACCTGGGAACCTTGGCAGTTGTGGGATCGGCTTCTGGACCTGGGGCCTGTGCGCAATATGATAGTTGAATTGGGGACCCGCAGCAGACTCAGGCACAGACGGTTCAGGAGCAGTAGCTTTAGTGTCTTCTGAAGCTGTTGTTGGGGAGGGCTCCACATTTGCTTCGGCGTTGTTTGTGGTAGCCTCAACATTTGCCGCCTCCACACGTGTAGTGGGAGGGACGAACTCAGGCACGTTCTCCTGGAGAATGGCTTCTTGTTGGTGTGGGGGAGTTGGAGCTTGTGATATTTCTGCATGCTCTTCGGCTGATGCAGCCGGAATGTCGTCAGCAGCCTGAGCCCTTGGCCCTTTGCGAAGCCTACGGAATGTAGGCGACGCCGGTGGAGTTGCAGTGGGCCGGGGCTCATTATCTTCCTCCTGTGGGCGATCTGCCCACGATGCATCTTGTGTGATTGGCGTCAATGGACGACCAATGCTGATCAGTTCGCTTGTCTCAAGCTGAGGAAGGGCTGCATCACCTTGTACATTGTCTTGGAGACCAATGTCTTCAGCAGCGTTGTGGTCGGCTGCTGGAATGTCTTCAGCGTGTGGAGCCTCTGTGAAGGCAGGCTCATGCACAGTCAACTGACGATCTGCGTCAGGATAGCGGACGGAGAGGGGTTCAACTATCAAGGGCTCTGTGGGAGCAGCCCAAGATTTCTTGGTCTTGCGCTTCTTGATGGTGGGGTCAGAAGGAGAGGCTTCAGAGTGTTTCCTCTTCCTAGCTTCAGCCTCTGCAGTCCGTGTCTTCTTGAGCTCTGAGGCGGTTGATCGACTCTTTGGCTCGAGCCAGTCATTGCAGTGGGGAAGACAATCGGAGCAGTTTCTGACCTTGGCGCTTCTGGTTCAGGCACAGCAGGCTTCTTTTTCTTCTTCGCGGCCACCCTGCGGTCAATGCTGGGACGCCCAAGTGCCTTGCGCTTCTCGGCCTCATTGTAGGCCTGCACGCAGCGATCAGCCAGAGTCTTCATGCGCTCTCGTGAGCCTTGAGCTTCAGCACGCGTCTTCAGAAAGTTCTCTTTCATCTCGTGCAACATGATCTTGAAGTTTTTCACTTCTTGCACGCTGAGCTTGGCCACGTGCTTCTTGAACTGAGCCTTTTCATAATCAATTTTCTGCTTCAGTTCTACAATGCGTTGGGCTATTGCAAGTTCTGAAGCAATTGCGCCTTGAAAGGCAACGCTGAGGCCTATGGGCAGCTGCAGATCGTCGAAGCTGATGTCCGGTGAGGCAAACCATTCATCGATGAAGTTGTGGATGATGGCGACATCAAACAGAGGCAGATTGTTGAAGATTTCAGCCTCCTCCTTGCTCTTGATGAGCTGCTCAAGAGCATCATCTCCAAGATCTTCATCGCTTGAGAGATCAATGGTTTCGCAGTGCAGAATGGCAGCAGCTGTGAGCTCTTTGCCTGTGTGTGGCTGAGGCTTCTTGGCTTCTTGGGGCTTGTAGACTCGTGATAAATCTTCAGACTGCACACTGGCTTCAGGAGGTGCAGTTGCCAATGGCTTCGCTCTTGAGATTTTGGAAGAAGCGGCTGGTTTTGAAGCTTTTGGCTTCTTCTGCTTTGGCTTCGGCGCAGCAGGGGCGTCATCAGACTCAGTATCTGCTGGAGGGTCATTCACGGCAGTCCCTTGGACTAGGATGCAGGTGATGAGGCCTGCAAGATTGGCATACGGCCCGATGATATTGGGATCGGCGTCGCGTGTGCCATCTACCCTTGGTGAGGAGGGACCAGGGTTGAAGTCAAGCCCAAATTTCTTCTTGTTTTGCTTTGCAGAGTTCTGAGCAAATTGGAAGTTGCGCTTGAACAGATTGTCATCGCGACACCAGAGAAGTGATGACGGATGTGCTTCAGCTGGCTGTGGTCCTCTCACCATGCATCGATAGAAGCCTTGAGCAATGGCTTCGTCTCTGGACCTGGGTACGAGATTTTTGTATAATACGTCTCCCCACGGTCTCTTGATGGTGCACTTCTCCGCATATTCCTGAGTGAGCAAGCGGTATTGAAACCATTGCTCTGCCCAATATCTTCGAATCCATTGGATTCGTGTCTTGCGCTGACCATAGCTTTCTTCAGGATCAGTTTTGTACATCTCTGCCAATTCATCAGGCAGATCTTTGGACGTTCCACCACGTTGCTGTCTGCCTCCCTTCCTTGCTGCTGTTTCTGAATCCATGAATCTTAACTTGGAAGGCTTCAAGATGTTCAAAGGCTTCCTTTTGCTTGACCAACAAGAACTGGCTTCAGGAGAGTTGATGTGATGCTGCAAGTACTCTGCAAATGAATGCAGACTATGAGATCCAAAGGATTCTCCCACGGACATGTACCTGTGACAGCATTAAGGTGCGAGGGAAGGGGAAGAGGTCATATGCATTCTCAGAAGATTTTGAAGATAAATCGGTTTAGAAGACATTGACCTCATTGTGCGAAGACATTCACTTATAGATAAGAAGTTGGTTCCAGATTTGTACGAACCCATAGATCAGTACAAGTGAGGAATCGAACTGCTTTATGAAGCACAAGTGAATATACTAGGCATGTTATGAGATGCAGCGAGAGATCTAACTGGTGTGAAGAGAAACTTCTTATGGTAGAAAGTGACAGAACCAAGAGATCAAAAGAGGCTGTAAAAAAAGAAGTTTTATTTACCACACTGGAACTGCTAGACAGAAGGAAGTTGATGCCGAGCAGTTCAGTCCTCCGTGCCCTAACTTGGCGACGGAAAACACCTACGGCGACGGTGGAGAGGACAATGTCCGCGGTCGGCGTGAGGACGGCGTTGGAGAGGTTGCGGCAGTGAAGCGCTTCGTCTCCGGCGTCGTCGAGTGCTAGCGGTGGCGCTAGGGTTCGTGCGAGGGTGGAAGAAGGAGATAATGACCGTGGTAAGTGTGAATTTATAGACTCAGAGGCGGCACTGTGCTATTACGCAGGTGCCCCTGGCGGTTCGCATTTGAGGCACGCGTGGCCAGTTAGAGGAAGATTGGGGTTTGTTCCACGTCCCACGCATGCCTAAATTGTCGGGCGGTCGTTCCTGCTTGTCCGGATCTTATGTGGAGGAATGAGCATTAAAAATGGACTTTTATGGTTGTCTCTATGTCTTCGGCTGACAAGGACACAGTGAAGACATTCGACAGTTTCAACAGAATGCATATGACTTGAAGAGATAGAGTTTGAGATAGAAAGCATAGAGAGGTTAGGGTCCGATCACATTCACTTAGTTCAAAAGATTCAACCAAGAAGACATAGCTATAAGTGAATGTTGTAGAGGATAGAACATCAGTACATATATATATATATCTATTTAATCAACGCAGTGAATATAATCATGAAGACATATTGAGATTGAAGCCAAACCAAATGTGAAGACATTGCGAGGTAACGCCATGAGTGAAACACTTCAGAATGGAACGTTTGGTGGTGGCGTTACCCACCGTATAGGAAGTATTAGACCCAGACACGGCGCACAATTATCGTGGCGCTCCGAAGTCAAATTCCACATTAATGTATTCACACTTAGAATGTATGTCTTCATTGATTGAAGATATACGTTACTTCGTGTGTTGCACATCTAAGTCATCAATATGCATAAGTGTTAGGATGTGTGCCTGATCACAGGACATTTGAGGATTCCAAGATATTCAGCTCACACCGTAACTTGCAAAACCTCTTCTCATCCAAGGGCTTGGTGAAGATATCTGCCAATAGCTCTTCAGTGCAGACGTGTATGATATCAATGTCTTCCTTCACAACGTGATCTCTGAGAAAGTGATGGCGAATTTCAATGTGCTTTGTCTTCGAGTGCTGAACTGGGTTGTTGGCAATCTTGATGGCGCTTTCGTTGTCGCAGTAAAGTGGCACTTGCTTCAGATGAATGCCATAATCCTTGAGTGTTTTCTTCATCCAAAGAAGCTGAGCGCAGCAAGATCCAGCAGCAATGTATTCAGATTCAGAAGTGGAGAGAGATACACAGTTCTGCTTCTTTGAAGACCAACATACAAGTGATCGTCCCAGAAAGTGACATGTGCCTGATGTAGACTTGCGATCAACTTTGTCACCAGCATAATCAGCATCCGAAAATCCAACCAAATCAAACTCTGAGCCGTTTGGATACCATAATCCTAGAGTTGGGGTGTGAGCCAAATATCTAAGAATTCGCTTCACAGCCAAGTGATGCAACTCCTTTGGTGCCACTTGAAATCGAGCACACATGCAAACACTAAGCATGATATCTGGCCTAGATGCACATAAATAAAGCAAAGACCCAATCATGGAGCGGTATACCTTTTGATCGAACTCTTTACCATTGTCGTCAGGACCTAGATGATGTTTGGCTGGCATTGGTGTTGTGAAGCCTTTGCAATCTTGCATACCGAACTTCTTCAGACACTCTTTAAGATATTTCTCTTGAGATATGAAGATGCCGTTGCGTTGTTGCCGTATCTGAAGACCGAGGAAGAACTTTAGCTCCCCCATCATGGACATCTGATATTGCTCTTGCATCATATATCCAAACTCTTCACTATACTTCTGATTAGTGCAGCCGAAGATAATGTCATCCACATATATTTGGCACACAAACAGTTCACCATCATATGTCTTCGTGAAAAGAGTGGGATCCAGGGAGCCAGGTATGAAGCTTTTGCTCTTCAGAAAGTACTTGAGTGTATCATACCAGGCCCTAGGGGCTTGTTTGAGGCCATACAGTGCCTTGTTGAGCTTGTATACCATATCAGGATGTTTTGGATTTTCAAAGCCAGGTGGTTGTGCAACATACACTCCTTCTTCAATATTTCCATTGAGAAAGGCACTTTTCACATCCATTTGATATAGAAGTATGTTATGATGATTTGCATAGGCCAGTAGTATGCGTATGGCTTCAAGCCTAGCCACAGGAGCAAATGTTTCATCGAAGTCAATGCCCTCCACTTGAGTATATCCTTGAGCAACGAGACGAGCTTTGTTTCTGACAACTTGACCATGCTCATCTTGCTTGTTGCGGTATATCCATTTGGTGCCTATTATGTTGTGCTTCCGTGGATCAGGACGCTTAACCAGTTCCCATACATTATTCAGCTCAAACTGTTGAAGCTCTTCTTGCATAGCTTGAATCCATTCAGGTTCCATGAAGGCTTCTTCAACTTTCTTGGGTTCTGATATTGAGACGAATGCGAAATGCCCACAGAAGTTTGCTAGCTGAGTTGCCCTTGAACGAGTGAGTGGACCAGGTGCATTGATGCTGTCAAGTATTCTGTCAATCTGTACTTCATTTGCAACACGAGGATGTAAAGGGCGAAGACTTTGCTCTTGCTGATCTGTGTTGTCATTTGGAGGTATATCTTCAGGCTGAGCATTGTCTTCATGTGGATCAGGTGCTAAGATGATAAGTTCTTCTTCAGGATGAGCTTCAGAAGGTACAATCTCTCCAGTTCCCATAAGCTTGATTGATTCACTAGCTGGAACTTCATCTAGCACATTTGGCAATTGCTCCCTTTGTGATCCATTGGTTTCATCGAACCGCACATCCACAGTTTCAACCACTTTGTAGTGGAAGAGATTGAAGACTCTGTAGGAGTGCGAATCCTTTCCATATCCAAGCATGAATCCCTCATGTGCTTTTGGTGCAAACTTTGAGGTGTGGTGTGGGTCCTTGATCTAGCATTTTGCGCCAAATACTCTGAAGTAACTGACATTTGGCTTCTTGCCAGTTAGGAGTTCATAAGATGTCTTGTTCAGAAGCTTGTGAAGATAAACACGATTGATTGTATGGCATGCAGTATCAATGGCTTCAATCCAGAATTTTCTTGGAGTCTTGTATTCATCTAGCATTGTTCTGGCCATCTCAATGAGTGTTCTGTTCTTGCGTTCGACGACGCCATTCTGCTGTGGCGTGTATGGAGCCGAGAATTCATGTGTGCTGCCCAAGGTATCCAGATATGTATCAAGGCTAGTGTTCTTGAATTCAGTGCCATTGTCACTTCTGATGTGCTTTATCTTGGCGCCAAAATTGTTCATGGCTCGATTGGCGAAGCGTCTGAAGACATCCCGCACTTCAGTCTTGTAAAGGATTATGTGTGCCCAAGTATATCTAGAGTAATCATCAACAATGACGAAGCCATAGAGGCAAGCAGAAGTAGTAAAAGTTGAGTAGTGAGTGGGACCGAAAAGATCCATGTGAAGCAGTTCGAAGGGTTGTGTAGTAGTCATGATTGTCTTCGAAGGATGTTTTGCCCTTGTCATTTTCCCTGCTTCACAGGCACCGCATAAATGATCTTTCTTGAACTTGACGCCCTCGATGCCTATGACGTGCTTTTTCTTCGCAAGGGTGTGGAGGTTCCTCATGCCAGCATGCCCAAGCCTTCGATGCCAAAGCCAGCATTCTGAAGCTTTTGCAAGAAGACATACTGCGAGTTGTGGTCCTGCTGAGAAATCTACCACGTACAAATCACCTTTTCGATACCCTTCAAACACTAGAGATTTGTCAGATTCCATTAGCACCAGGCAACGATATTTTCCAAACATTACAATTATATTCAAATCGCAAAGCATTGAGACAGACATTAAGTTGAAGCCTAGGGATTCAACAAGCATGACTTTATCCATGTGTTGATCCTTTGAGATTGCAACTCTACCTAGACCCAATACCTTACTTTTACCAGTGTCAGCAAATGTGATGTGACTCTTGTCGGATGGACGTAAAGTTGAGTCCATAAGAAGGCTTCTTCTGCCAGTCATGTGATTTGTACACCCACTGTCAATAATCCATTCTGAAGACTTTGAAGTCGCTGGTGTCGTACCCTACAGTGCAGTTAGGGGGATAGGCTTCACGAAGAGAGTTGTGAAGCATAAACATTTGACGAACCAGTGGGTTATGAAAACTTAGATCCAGATTAGGACTAATAGGGAGAGTAGCATGCGATTCAAGAGCAAAGTACATAACGATGCCATTCGGGCATTTTATCTTGCGCCCTGCAAGATTTTTAAGGTCCCCAGCAATAGCATCAGAAGATTTTGTTTTTCTGCTGGAGACCTTTCCCTGCAAAAGAGAGTTAAGCTTTCTTAACCACCCACATCTTCAAGGGTGGCTTAGAAGCAATAAGTCTAAGTGCAGCATCTGAGAACTTTGGCTTTGGAGCCCTAGCAAATAGTCTAGCAGGGGGACAATAATACTCATAGGAATAAGCAGAATAATTTTTGGTCATATGAACATGACGGTTCGATGAACCGCTCTCATATCCATATGCCTGAGTATGGTTTCCCTGCAAAACATTTGCGTTAGTGTGAATCAGGTGTGTCCTCTGTTTGTATGAAGCCATTGGACCGTATGAAGCCTTTGGTCTGAGGTTTGTCTTCTTCAAGTGAGGTGTCATGAAGACATTCAGAGGAAGATTTTCCAGACACTTTTTCGGAACCCAGATCATCTTCATAGGAGGTCCATTCCTGCAGTTAGTACCAATGTACCTGGCAAACACTTCACCATTCTGATTCTTAAACAGTTTATAGTTTGCATCAAAGGATTCATCAATGATAATGGGGTTAGCACAAGTGAAGCCAGACAGATTGGATGGATCTGCTGAGGATTCCTTTGCAGCAACCCATGTGGTTTTGGGGTACTGCTCAGGTTTCCAGTAAGAGCCATCTGCATTAATTTTCCTCACGAACCCAACACCCTCTTTCCTAGGGTTTCGGTTCAGAATCTGCTTCTTAAGGACATCACATAGTGTCTGATGCCCTTTCAGACTTTTGTACATTCCTGTTTCAAGCAATGTCTTCAACCTAGCATTCTCATCAGCAATAGCAGTGGTATCCTCAGGAGAGGGGTTAGTTACCACGTTAACAGTTGAAGATATTGCAACAGTAGTAGCAGTGGAACATTCAGCAACAGAATTAGCATTATCACGCTCAATGCATTTAAGACATGGTGGTTCAAATCCTTCCTGAGCGGGACTGATCTGTTCGGAGCGAAGTGACTCATTTTCCTTTTGAAGATCTTCATGATCCGCTCTCAACTTCTCAAGATCTTGCTTCTTTTGAAGATAATCATAGGAGAGCTTTTCATGAGTAGTTGAGAGAGTCTCAAGACGATCTTCAAGTTCCTGATACTTAACGTGAAGATTTTTTATGTCTTCAATTAAGGATTCAGAACGAGTCATTTCGGCACCCAACAGATCATCGCTTCTGTCTAACAGTTTTTGAACATGTTCCATAGCTTTCTGTTGTTCAGTTGCAATTTTAGCAAGTGTTCTGTAGCTAGGTTTTGAATCACATTCAGAGTCATCGTCACTAGAGGTTTCATAGCGAGTCGTGCGTGTGTTTACCTTGGCACCGCGTGCCTTGAAGCAGTAGGTAGGAGTGGAGTCGTTCTTGTCATTTGCGTCGGTGTCGGTGATGCAGTCATTGTCTTCAGTGTTGAAGATGGACTTGGCGACGTATGCTGTAGCCAGACTCGCAATGCCAGAATCAGACTCCTCCTCAGACTCCACCTCTGCCTCCTCAGATGCGGACTCCTCCTCTGAATCCATCTCCTTTCCAACAAACGCACGTGCCTTGCCAGATGAGCTCTTCTTGTGTGATGAAGACTTTGATGAAGACTTGGAAGAAGACTTTGAGTGTTTCTTCTTCTTCTTGTCATCAGAATCATATTCCTTGCTCTTCTTCCTCCTTCTGTTCTCATTGTCCCACTGTGGACACTCAGAGATGAAGTGCCCAGTTTTCTTGCACTTGTGACATGTTTTCTTCTTGTAGTCATGAGCAGAAGCTTCATCATTCCTTGAGCTTGATCGTGAAGATTTTCTGAAGCCTTTCTTCTTGGTGAATTTTTGGAACTTCTTCACTAGCATTGCAAGTTCTCTTCCAATGTCTTCAGGATCATCAGAACTGCAGTCAGATTCTTCTTCAGATGAGGAGACAGCTTTTGCCTTCAAGGCTCGAGTTCGCCCATAGTTTGGACCGTAGATATCTCTTTTCTCAGAAAGCTGAAACTCATGTGTGTTGAGCCTCTCAAGTATGTCAGACGGATCGAGAGTCTTGAAATCAGGACGTTCTTGAATCATCAGGGCCAGAATGTCAAACGAACTATCAAGTGATCTCAGCAGCGTCTTGACGATTTCATGTTTGGTGATCTCAATGGCGCCGAGGGCTTGAAGCTCGTTTGTGATGTCAGTAAGTCTGTCAAATGTGTGCTGGACATTCTCATTGTCATTTCGCTTGAAGCGGTTGAAGAGATTGCGAAGGACACTGATTCTTTGATCTCTCTGGGTTGAGATGCCTTCATTAACTTTGGAGAGCCAGTCCCAGACCAGTTTGGATGTCTTCAAGGCACTCACACGGCCATACTGTCCTTTGGTCAGATGACCACAGATGATATTCTTAGCAGTAGAGTCCAGTTGAACAAATTTCTTGACATCAGCAGCAGTGACACCTTCTCCAGCCTTGGGAACGCCGTTCTCGACGACATACCATGGGTCGACATCAATGGCTTCAAGATGCATGCGCATCTTATTCTTCCAGTAGGGATATTCAGTTCCATCGAAGATGGGGCAAGCAGCGGAGACTTTTATTATCCCTGCAGTCGACATAGCTAAAACTCCAGGTGGTTAAACCGAATCACACAGAACAAGGGAGCACCTTGCTCTGATACCAATTGAAAGTGCGTTATATCGACTAGAGGGGGGTGAATAGGCGATTTTTATGAAAGTCTTCAAAACGTGAGAGTTATGAAGACAAATAGTGAAGATTATGCCTATTACTAAGTAGCGGAAGTTAGATTACACTAGGGCAGCCATGGTCATGTATTCAATTGAGTGAAAGCACAATGACAAACAGCTTCAGTGTAATAAGGATCAGGTAGGAAGAAGTTATGAAGCCAAACAGATCATACATTCATGTTGTGAAGATAAAAGATAAAGCAAGCATGCAATGGCTTCACAATGAATAACAGTAAGTCAAAGGAAGTGAAGATGAAACCAGTGACACGTTGAAGACAATGATTTGTTGGACCAGTTCCAGTTGCTGTGACAACTGTACGTCTGGTTGGAGCGGCTAGGTATTTAAACCAAAGGACACACAGTCCCGGACACCCAGTCAAGGACACTTAGTCCAAGACACCCAGTCCTCACCGTATTCTCCTTGAACTAAGGTCACACAGACCTTGTCCAATCACTCGTGGTAAGTCTTCAGGCGACTTCCAAACCTTCACAGACTTCGTTCACTGGCAATCCACAATTTCTCTTGGATGCTCTGAACGCGACGCCTAACCGTCTAGAGGATGCACAGTCCTCAAGTGTAATAAGTCTTCAGATCACTCAGACACGAAGACTTAAGTGATGCCCAATTTACTCTGGCTCTGGGTGGTTAGGGCTTTTCTCCTCGCTAGGAATTTTCTCTCAAAGGCTTCGAGGTGGGTTGCTCTCAAACGACAAAAGCCGTGCACTGAAATCTGAGCAGCCGACCGTTTATGGTTGTG
Organism: Triticum urartu; assembly: GCF_056163025.1. Classification (NCBI taxonomy): domain Eukaryota; kingdom Viridiplantae; phylum Streptophyta; class Magnoliopsida; order Poales; family Poaceae; genus Triticum; species Triticum urartu. Next base: position 113,935,953 of record NC_141876.1, read on the forward strand.
GGGGTGGGCTATTTATAGCCACTTGGCAACCCGACCTGATTTGTCCGAAATGACCCTGGGTCACTAAGGAACTGACACATGTACCAACGGTTGAATTTTGAACTCACACGGCAACTTTACTTGGGGTACAAGTAAAGCTGACTTGTCTGACTGTGGACAAGATTTGCTCTCATAGTCTTCGCTCGAAGACATAGGATTTAAATTAGGCATCACTTCAGTCATTCTGACTGGTTCTCTTGGACCCCACTTAACAGTACGGTGGTTCCTATGACACAACATGAAAGAAATAAAACTACGAAGGATCTAAGTCTTCGAGTTCCATAAGCTTCATAGGGAGTCTTTTCATGTCATTGTCTTCAATATGAATATCTTCATAAACCACCATTATCTTCAATGTCTTCGTACATTTTTAGGGGTCATCTCTGGTAGTGAAACCGAATCAATGAGGGACTTCTACTTGTGTTTTCCTGCAATTCTCACAAACACATTAGTCCCTCAACTAGGTTTGTCGTCAATACTCCAAAACCAACTAGGGGTGGCACTAGATGCACTTACACCAACATTTGACCAAAGACATGATTCGGAGCTGATGCATATAATGCTATAAGTTTGGGGTGCCGCACTTGTGAAAGTGCTCAGACTTTTCACACCATATTGTGGGGTACGTAAGCCCCTGGTGTATTGGCCATACCAAAGTGTACGGTTGCAAGGCGTCGTTAATGAAAACATATATATATAACAAGAATGCAATAATAGTCGTGATGTTATGCATTATTTATTCAAAAAGGTGCGTTAAAGCAGAATGATACAGATACTGCGATAAGCAAAGAGTGGGACTATGTCCCTTCCAAGGGCAAGCTGAGGAATAGTATTAAATCAAATATTTCGCTCGTTATTGTAATCCACCTGGGAATTCTGTGGTGTGACGTAGCTATCTGCCTCCTTGGTTGCTCCATCGTGTGTTCGGCAATAGTGCTACCGGACAGGGTTTCCAGATATTAAGGTCCTGAAAAAGAGAAAAATAACCAAACGGGAAGCCCCTAGTGTGGTTTAAGCCGCGTCTTGGGGCGTGCCGCAGTGTGCCTCCCTCCCCACCTGTGCCCATGGTATTTTTAATGCGTAATTATGTACGCGTGGCACGAGCTTCACCGTTTGGCTGGGACTGGGATGGGGGCCGCATTGCTACGCGATCTCAGATCGCGCTAGGCAGTCTATTTGCCGATTGCTCCGAGCGTGCTTGAAGGTGCCCAGGCCTTGAAACGCCGAACTGGTAGATTGCCTTGAGAGGCTATTTTGCGATTTTGCTGCGAGGGCCGCAATGTCCTCCTCTGTTCGCAGAGAGCGCTATGTGTTTCCATTGACTGTAATAACCCCGCGAGGTCCTGGCATCTTGAGCTTGAGGTATGCATAATGTGGTACTGCATTGAATCTCGCAAATGCGGTTCGCCCGAGCAGTGCATGATAACCACTGCGGAACGGGACTATATCAAAGATTAACTCTTCTCTTCGGAAGTTATCCAGGGATCCGAAGACCACTTCCAGTGTATTTGAGCATGTGCAATGGGCCTCTACGCCTGGAATGACGCCCTTAAAGGTCGTTTTTGTGGGTTTGGTCCTTGAGGGGTCTATACCCATTTTGCGCACTGTGTCCTGATAAAGCAGGTTTAGGCTACTGCCGCCGTCCATAAGGACTCGGTGAAATCCATTAATGATTGGGTCCAAAACCAGTGCGGAGAATCCGCCATGACGGATACTAGTGGGATGGTCCCTGTGATTGAAAGTGATTGGATAGGAGGACCATGGGTTGAACTTTGGGGTGACTGGCTCCAACGCATATACGTCCCTGAGCGCACGCTTCCGCTCCCTCTTGGGGATGTGGGTTGCGTATATCATGTTCACCGTCCGCACTTGTGGGGGAAACCTCTTCTGTCTTCCAGTGTGTGGCTGCCGGGGCTCCTCCTCGTCGTCGCCATGTGGCCCCTTGTCCTTGTTTTCGGCAATTAACTTGCCGTCCTGCTTGAACACCCAACAATCCCTATTGGTGTGATTGGCTGGCTTTTCTGGGGTGCCGTGTATTTGACACGAACGATCGAGTATATGGTCCAAGCTGGACGGACCCGGCGTACTTTGTTTGAATGGCTTTTTCCGCTTACCGGGTTTAGAGCATTTGAATCCGGCATTGACTGTCGTATCCTCGGTATTATCACTGTTAATGTGGCGCTTATGTTTGTTGTGACGTGACCTACTATTGCCGTCCTTGGTATCCGAAGTACCATGGTTCTTTGATATGTTATTACTGCGAGCCAGCCAGCTGTCTTCTCCCGCACAAAAGCGGGTCATGAGAGTCGTGAGGGCTGCCATAGATTTCGGCTTTTCCTGACCAAGGTGCCGGGCTAGCCATTCGTCGCGGATGTTGTGTTTGAAAGCTGCTAGGGCCTCTGCATCCGGACATTCGACAGTTTGATTTTTCTTTGTTAGGAATCGAGTCCAGAATTGCATGGCCGATTCTTCTGGCTGCTGAATTATGTGGCTCAAGTCATCGACATCTGGTGGTCGCACATAAGTGCCCTGAAAGTTGTCGAGGAATGCGGCTTCCAGATCTTCCCAACAGCTAATGGACTCGGCTGGCAAGCTGTTGAGCCAATGCCGCGTTGGTCCCTTGAGCTTTAGTGGGAGGTATTTGATGGCGTGTAAGTCATCACCGCGGGCCATGTGGATGTGGAGGAGGAAATCCTTGATCCATACTGCGGGATCTGTTGTGCCGTCACATGATTCAATATTTACAGGTTTGAAACCTTCTGGGATTTGATGATCCATTACTTCATCTGTGAAGTATAAGGGGTGTGCGGCGCCTCTGTATTGGGCTATATCGCGACGCAGCTCGAATGGGTCTTGCTCGTTGTGTTCGGCCCGGCTGGATTTGCTTTTACTGTATCTGGCGCGATGTTTATTGTCTCGTAGAGTGGCGCGCCCTCATGATCCGTAGATCGATCTTGCATGCTTTGCTTTGCCCTCCAATATGTCTTGCAGGTCTGGCGTATCTCCCCATGCCTTTTTATTTGAATGGCGTCGAGGTGGAGGCTGAGTTTTTGGCTGGAATGCCTCTCTATCGCGGCCATGAGGTGGCCAATCAGCCGTATCATATGCTTCTTCCTCCAGTCGGGGTAGCAACCTACACTTTGGGTAACTCTTGGAGGGGCGCTCGAGTTTATATTCCTTGGCCGCAAGGACTTCAGTCCATATGTCAGCTAGAAGATCCTGATCAGCTTGAAGCTGCTCCTCCTTTTTCTTAAGGCTATTTGTCGTGGCAATAAGCTGGCATTTGAAGCGCTCTTGTTCAACGGGATCCTCTGGCACAGCGAATTCGTTGTCGCTGAGGCTTGCCTCGTCTTCGGAGGGGGGCATGTAATTATCATCCTCCTCTTCTCCATCTGCCGCTCTCTCAGGAGGGCTGGCTCCTCCATCCTCCTTCTCTAAATCTTGCTGGAGGGGATTGTTGTTGTCTTCAGCACTATCCGGAGTATTATTATCTCCTGTGCCGGTATCACCACTTTTGCTATGGAGGGACTTAGAGCGGCACCGCTGACGTCGGCGCTTGGGTTGCTTCTTGGAGGGGTCATCCTCTGCTCTCTCGTCGCCATTGCCTTCTTTGGGTGTATCCACCATGTATATATCGTATGATGAGGTGGCTGTCTAGTGCCCTGTGGGCGGTGGTTCCTCTTCGCCTCCCGCATCGTCGTCCATACCATCGATGTCTTCGGGGTTGAAGTCGAGCATGTCGGTTAAGTCATCGACAGTGGCTACTAAGTGGGTGGTGGGTGGGCCTCGAATTTCTTCGTCGTCCGTATCCTAGTCCTGCCGGACATAGTTCGGCCAGAATCCTCCTGATAAGGAGAGAGACCTTAATGAGTTTAGTATGTCGCCAAAGGGCGAGTGTTGAAAAATATCAGCGGAGGTAAACTCCATGATCGGCGCCCAATTGGATTCGACAGGAACGGGCGCAGGCGGTTCGGAGTCTGTGGCCGGAGACGGATCCGGCAGTTTAACAGCACGGCTCTCGTGCAAGGTAAGGTCGATGTTTGGCTCGATCGCCGCTGAGGGTAAGGCCTCTGTGGCGGGGTCCATCCACCCGTTCGCGGAAGGCGCACCTGGCTCCAAATTGAGGGTCGGAGCGGCTGCCTGTGCGATCTCTTGAACACTATCCGATGGTAGAGCTAAATCGTACTCATCGTGACCGCGTGACGCACAAGGCAGAGGCTCGAATCCATCGAAGATCAAGACTCCACGGATATCGGCTGTGTAGTTTGAGCTTCCAAACCTGACCTGGTGGCCAGGGGCGTAACTTTCAATCTGCTCCAGATGGCTAAGCGAATTGGCCCGCAGTGCAAAGCCGCCGAACACGAAGATCTGTTCGGGGAGAAAAGTCTCACCCTGGACTGCATTGCCATCGATGATAGTAGGAGCCATCAAGCCTAACGGCGACGACATAGAGGAAATCTCAATGAAAGCACCAATGTCAGTGTCAAAACCGGCGGATCTCGGGTAGGGGGTCCCGAACTGTGCATCTAAGGCGGATGGTAACAGGAGGCAGGGGACACAATGTTTTACCCAAGTTCGGGCCCTCTTGATGGAGGTAAAACCCTACATCCTGCTTGATTAATATTGATGATATGGGTAGTACAAGAGTAGATCTACCACAAGATCGGAGAGGCTAAACCCTAGAAACTAGCTTATGGTAGGATTGTCTGTTGTCCTACGGACTAAAACCCTCCGGTTTATATAGACACCGGAGAGGGCTAGGGTTACACAAGGTCGGTTACAAAAGAGGAGATATACATATCCGTATTGCCTAGCTTGCCTTCCACGCCAAGTAGAATCCCATCCGGACACGAGACGAAGTCTTTAATCTTGTATCTTCATAGTCCAATAGTCCAGCCAAAGGATATAATCCGGCTGTCCCGAGACCCCCTAATCCAGGACTCCCTCAGTGCTCCCTCCGGCTCCTCGAACGCCGGCTGGCGACGGTATTCAGCGCTAGCAGCCGAACGACAACAAGCGCAAAGCCCCACAGCCGGCTTCCACCAGCCGGCAAGTGGCAAAGTCGAAGACCAACAACCAGAAGGGCAACCACTCCCCAAGCACCAGAAGGGCGGCAAGTCGGCTTGGTTGCCAGCCTTCTCCTATGAGCAAACACTTGATGCTCCCTGCAAATTCCACAGTGGCGCGAAGCCGTCCAACCACACCACCCGGAAGTGCCATTGGCTCACTCGAATCTCCAAGGGCGAAGGGTTGCTGCCTCCTCCGTGTGTTGGCGCGCCGCCGCCTCCTCCTCAGCAGCCGGCGGCCCGTCCAGCAGTTGGTGCTGTACAAGATGACTACCCTGAAGAACATGGAGCTTATGTCATCTTCACTAGCGTTGTGGATGATCGACGCAACCAGCGTCAGCAGCACCGGGAGGTGAACGTCATCGCCTCAAGTGCTCCTGAATTCATGCATTGGTCTGAGAAGCCCATCAGCTGGAGCCAGGTTGACCACCCGGAGGTGATGCCCTCTCCGAGATCTTCAGCTCTGGTGCTGGATGCTACCCTTGCAATAGAGAGGCGAGCTGCTCGTTTCTCCCGGATTCTGATAGATGGCGGCAGCAGCATCAACATTCTATACCGCGATACCATGGAAAAGTTATGCATTAAAGAGAGGAAGCTCCAGCCCAGTCGGACTGTTTTCCATGGTATTGTGCCCGGCCTGTCCTACTCACCAATCGGCAAGGTCAAGATAGATGTCATATTCAGAGACAAGGATCACTTCCACCGCGAAGCAATTTGGTTTGAGGTGGTGGACCTCGAAAGCCCTTATCATGTGCTCCTGGGCCGGCCAGCTCTGGCCAAGTTCATGGTGGTGCCACACTATTCTTACCTCAAGATGAAGATGCCAGAAACCAAGGGCATTATCACGATATCTGGAGACTATGAGAAGTCGGCCGATTGCGCCACGGCCAGCAGCCAGCTGGCCGAGTCCCTTGTGATTGCTGCTGAGAAGAAGCTCCTGGGCCGGGTGGTGGCCATGACCAACAAGCAGCCAGACATGTCCCCAGAGCCCAAAGAGTCAGAGACCCAAGGCTCCTTCCAACCTGCCAAAGAAACTAAGAAGATCCCTCTGGACCCTGAGCACCCGGAGAAATTTGTTGTCATAGGTGCCAACCTTGATAGCAAATAGGAAAGCGTGCTCGTCGATTTCCTCCATGAGAATCGGGACATCTTCGCATGGTCTCCCAAGGACATGCCGGGTGTCCCGACGGATTTCGCCGAGCACAAGTTACATTCAGAGAAGATGCCAAACTAGTCAAACAACCCCTTCGCCGACTGTTGGAGGAAAAGAGAAGAATTGTTGGTGAAGAGATAGCCCGGCTTCTGGCAGCCGGCTTCATCATGGAAGTGTTTTTTCCAGAGTGGCTTGCCAACCCAGTCCTTATACTGAAGAAGAACAACAAGTGGCGCATGTGCATTGATTACACCAGTCTCAATAAAGCTTTCCCAAAAGATCTGTTTGCTTTGCCTCGGATTGATCAAGTGATAGACTCCACAACCAGATGCGAGTTGTTGAGCTTCTTGGATACCTACCCAGGATATCATCAGATCAAGCTGAATCTGGCAGACCGCCTTCATCACACCATTTGGAGCCTTATGCTACCTGACCATGATGTTCGACTTGAGAAATGCCAGTGCCACGTTCCAGCATTGCATGCAGAAGTGCCTCCTCAGGTAGCTTGGCAGAAATGCCCATGTCTATGTGGACGATAGTGTGGTGAAGACGGAGACGCACGGTACTCTCTTGGAAGATCTCAAGGAAACTTTTGAAAATCTGCGTCGGTTTCAGATGAAGCTCAACCCAGAGAAATGCGTCTTCGGTGTACCAACCGGCCAGCTCCTTGGCTTCCTGGTCTCAGAACGCGGCATCGAGTGCAACCCCGTGGAGATCAAGGCCATCGAGAGGGTGGAGAGACCCACATGACTGAGAGATGTCCAGAAATTCACCGGCTGATTGGCATCCATCAGCCGTTTCATCAGTCGGTTAGGTGAGAAGGCTCTTCCCCTGTACCAGCTCATTAAGAAAACCACTCACTTCGAGTGGAATGACAAGGTGAACGAAGCTTTTCTCCAGTTGAAAAAAATGTTGACCACGCCGCCTGTCCTGGCGGCTCCGACTAATAAGGAACCCATGTACCTCTACATTGCGGCCACCAGCGTTGTCATGGTGGTAGAGCGCCCAGAGGCCGGCAGGGCACAGCCGGTCCAGAGGCATGTATATTATTTGAGCGAAGTGCTGTCAACATCAAAGCAAAACTACCCCCATTACCATAAGATGTGCTACGGCGTGCACTTTGCGGCCAAGAAGCTGAAGCCATACTTTCAAGAGCACCCGGTCACTGTTGTTTGCACTGCCCCACTTGCTGAGATCAATGGCAATAGAGATGCATCCGGCCGGGTGGCCAAATTGGCCATCGAGTTGTCCCCCTATACCATCTTCTACCAGCCGCGCACCGCCATCAAGTCCCAAGCACTGGCCGACTTCCTTATCGACTGGGCCGAGACCAGTACCTGCGACCAGCTCCAGACTCCACCTATTGGCGAATGCACTTCGACGGCTCGAAGATGCGCACCGGCTTGGGAGCCGGCATCATTTTCACCTCTCCCAAAGGCAACAAACTCAGATACACATTGCAAATCCATTTTGCCACCTCCAACAATGTAGCCGAGTATGAAGCACTAGTACACGGCATCTGGTTGGCCAAAGAGATCAGCATCCACCGGATCCTGTGCTACGGCGACTCCGTCTTGGTGGTCCAACAGTCGTCTGGTGACTGGGACGCCAAGGATGCAAACATGGAGAGCTACCGTTTCCTCATTCAGCAGCTCACCGGATATTTTGAAGGGTGCGAGTTCCTTCACGTGCCATGGAATGAAAATGAGCCAGCTGACACCCTGGCACAGATCGGCTCCACCTGACAAGCAATACCAGCCGGCGTCTCTCTTCAGTGCCTCCGCAAGCCGTCAATCAAGCCTTCTCCAGAATCTGAGTCCATCTTCGTGCCGACTCCTCCCGAAGAAGTCGGATCCGACTCGGGGGCTGCAGCAGCCGGCCCGGGACTTCAGCAGGCGGCTCGGGGACTGCAGCAGTCGCACTCGGCCCAGGGACTTCACAACCCGGCCCGGGGGCTGCAGCAGTCATCCCGGAGACTTCAACGATGCAGCAGGTGGCAACCAACTCCAACCCGCCACCTCCTAGCCCAGCCACCCTAATACAAGTGGCCGTAGTGGCAGTAGAAGAAATTCAAGCACGATCATGGGCAGAGCCCATTATCAAGTTTCTGGTGAACAGAGAGCTGTCGGCCGATGAGATCTCGGCCCGCCAAGTGCAGCGCCGAGCAGGAACCCACACGATAGTAAACAGAGAGCTTGTCATACAAAGTGTGACTGGAGTCTTCCAGCGCTGCGTAGAACCAGAGAAGGGCCAAGTAATCCTCAAAGATATTCACCAAGGCGAGTGCGGCCACCACGCGGCTTCCAGATCTCTTGTCGCCAAAGCTTTCCTCCATGGTTTCTTCTGGCCGACTACTTTGGAGGACACCAAGGAGTTGGTCAAGCATTGCAAAGGGTGCCAGAAGTTCAGTTCTAAGCAACATTTGCCGGCTTCTGCACTCAAGACCATCCCCCTCACTTGGCCCTTTGCTGTTTGGGGGCTGGACATGGTGGGACCATTCAAGACAGCACGCGGCGGCATGACCCATCTGCTCGTCAATGAGGACAAATTCACCAAGTGGATTGAAGCAAAGCCAACCAAGAAGTTGAATGGTCTGACTGCTATGACCTTCATCGCATACATCACCACCCGGTACGGAGTACCACACAACATCATCACCGACAATGGCACAAACTTTGCCAAGGGATCCTTGGCCTATTTCTACGCAACAAAGGGCATCCGACGGGACTTAGCGTCTGTTTCCCACCTGCAGTCAAACGGCCAAGTCGAGCGAGCAAACGGCCTCATTCTCTCCGGCATCAAGCCCCGACTGGTCGAGCCTCTAGAGCGGTCGGCTGGCTACTGGATTGACGAGCTCTCGGCCGTTCTCTGGAGCCTACGCACCACATGGAACAAATCTACCGGCTTCACTCATTTCTTCCTTGTATATGGGGTCGAGGCTATCATTCCAACTGACATTGAGTTCGACTCACCTCGCGTCACCGTGTACACGGAGGCGGAAGCAAAGGAGGCATGAGAAGACGGTGTCGATCTGCTGGAAGAGGGTCGGCTATTAGCGCTCAGCCGGTCCGCCATCTACCAGCAGAGCCTACGCCGATACCACAGTCGGAAGGTCGAGCCAAGATCCTTCCAAGAGGGAGACCTTGTGCTCCGGCTGGTCCAGCGGACAGCCAGCCAGCGCAAGCTCTCGGCCCCATGGGAAGGCCCCTTCATCATTAGCTAAGCATTGGGCAATGACTCCTACTACTTGATCGATGCACAGAAGCCTAGAGCACGCAAGAGAGATGACTCTGGCAAGGAACCAGAGCGTCCATGGAATGCAAACCTCCTCCGAAGATTTTACAGTTGATGCAGTATGTACCGCGCTACCTTTGGTATTAAGCACTAAGACATCGGGTCCCTCGAGAGCACTAGGGGGCTACCCTTTTTATCTATATGATAAGTTCTATGCCTATGAATGTGTTGTTCCATTATATTGCCTGGCACCGGGTCGACCAGTCGGCCGGGGGGCTTGCCGCCTTGTACTATGTCAATGCTACCTGCAGTCGGACAAGTAGTGTGCCGGCACTTACGCCCTCTCTTGCCACAAGCCATAGCTCGCAGAGCGACTGTCTGGCCGACAAGAGATGAAGGCAGGAAATGGTGCCCACACAAAAAATGGCTAAGGACTAAGGCATTTGCATAGGCCGAGTCGGCTCTTCACCTCACTGACCGGCTGCTAAGCAGCTGGTCGGTCAGTCTCTACCTTGATTTTCTACACTCTACCAAATGGCCAAGTACTTGCCTTCCCAAACGGACAAGTACTTGACCCAGCCACAGACCACAGAGCGGCTATCCGGCTGGCAAGACGGCAGCCAAGGGAAGGCCGCAGAGGAAAAAGACAAGGTAGTAAATAAGCAAGACAGGTCAGAAATCAGCAAAAGGAATTTTTTACAGCAAAAGGCCCTTGGCCAGCATTCAACAGAGTTTGAATACACCCCCAGCGGGTGGAACTATGCAACCTTAACAATTTTTTCAAGAGGCTACAAAACATGAAAAGGAAAGATAACTTGGCCGCCTAGGCCAAAGGAGCAGCAGCCGGATCGGAGGGGTCGGCGGAGGTAGAGGCTCGGTGTGGTGGAGCGCCCGCCTGGTGGGTCTCACCTTGGTCAGCATCGGCAGCAGTCGGCTCATCGGTGCTCCATCCGTTGGTCGAGACTTGATCAGGCTGAGGCCAGCCATCGTCTACATCATCCGGCGCGTCGTCTTCACCGTCCTCATCCTCACCCTCCTCCTCCTCGCCTTCATCACTGGAGGTGATCTCCTCCACCGAGTCCTCGCCGCCTTCTGGGTTCAGCCCGAACCAGTTGGGCGGCACCTCGGTGCCCACTTCATCTAGCTCGGGGAGGAAGATGCCGGTGTCCGTGTACTCGGTGATCGTTGCGGTGCGGTGATAGAGCGGGGCGCCACTGCCTCCAACTCCTCGCCGGCTTTAGCGCGGAGAGTGGCCAGATGGTCCATGTTCAGCCCAGGGTACTACCCTTTGACGAACTCCAGGGCCCGCCATGCACCTGCCCGGGCAGAAGAGCCCTTCCATGCCTTGATGAGGCCAATGGACACCTCCAGCTAGTCGGAGGTCTGGTTGACGGTGCGTAGAACAGGAGTACCCGGCCAGAGGCCGGTGACCACCTGGGCTCCAGCGCGCTAAAGACGGCGGAGAGCTCGATGCGCCGGCTGGAGACGAGCCTGGATGGCAAGCAGCTGCTCGGCGAGGGTGCGTGGGGCGTTGGGCGCGATTGTGGCACCAGCCCGCCTACGCTCATCACGACGAGCTTCGATGGCTTGGCTGGCGGCGACAGAATAACTGATGACCCACAAGTATAGGGGATCTATCATAGTCCTTTTGATAAGTAAGAGTGTCGAACCCAACGAGGAGCAGAAGGAAATGATAAGCGATTTTCAGCAAGGTATTCTCTACAAGTACTGAAATAAGTGGTAACAGATAGTTTTGCGATAGGATAAATTGTAACGATCAACAAGTAACAAAAGTAAATGAAGTGCAGCAAGGTGGCCCAATCCTTTTGTAGCAAAGGACAAGCCGGAACAAACTCTTATAATAGTAAAAGCGCTCCCGAGGACACATGGGAATATCGTCAAGCTAGTTTTCATCACATTCATATGATTCGCGTTTGATACTTTGATAATTTGATATGTGGGTGGACCGGTGCTTGGGTGCTGTTCTTACTTGAAGAAGCATACCACTTATGATTAACCTCTATTGCAAGCATCTGCAACTACAACAAAAGTATTAAGGTAAACCTAACCATAGCATGAAACATGTGGATCCAAATCAGCCCCTTACGAAGCAACGCATAAACTAGGGTTTAAGCTTCTGTCACTCTAGCAACCCATCATCTACTTATTACTTCCCAATGCCTTCCTCTATGCCCAAATAATGGTGAAGTGTTATGTAGTCGACGTTCTCATAACACCACTAGAGGCTAGACAACATACATCTTATCAAAGTATCAAACGAATACCAAATTCACATGACTACTCATAGAATGACTTCTCCCTTGTCCTCAGGAACGAACGTAATTACTCACAAAGCATATTCATGTTCATAATCAGAGGGGTAATAATATGCATATAGGATCTGAACATATGATCTTCCACCAATTAAACCAACTAGTATCAACTACAAGGAGTAATCAACACTACTAGCAACCTACTAGCACCAATCCCGGACTTCGAGACAAGAATTGGATACAAGAGATGAACTAGGGTTTGGAGATGAGATGGTGCTGGTGAAGATGTTGATGGACATTGCCCTCTCCCAATGAGAGGGGCATTGGTGATGACGATGGTGATGATTTCCCCCTCCAGGAGGGAAGTATCCCGCAGAACAGCTCTGCCTGAGCTCTAGCACTACAAAAAAATACACTTCCGTGATGATACGTGTTTGTCACAGTAGGTCGCTTTTTTGTCATGCATGTACATCCATGACAAATTTATGATAGAATCAAGATAGTCATACCTGTGCTGTCGTAGAAGTGTTCCATGACATTACCAAAATTATCATCACGGAAGTGTCCACTTCCATGACGACAAATCGCGCGTCACAGAAGTGCTTTCATCAAGGGTGACCGACACGTGGCATCCACCGTAACGGAACGCCGTTAAGCTATTGGGTCGGGTTTTGGATCGGATAACCCGTTAACAGCCCCGACCAATGGGAAATTTCCACGTGTAAAATTCTTATTGGCCGGACGAAACACGTGTCAGCTCATCAATGGGTCAGGTTGGCGCCTATGATACGTCGACACGTGGCACGGCCCAACAGAGGCCCATTCCTGTGTAAAGGCCGGCCCGTTTGACTTGGTGAAAAGCTGGCGGGCCGGCCCATGGAAAGCCTGTTAACGGCCTGTTCGAATATAGCCCATTTACAGCCCGCTAACCCGAGGCCCGTTAAGCCCTATCCGAATTAGGCCCAGTAGCGTCATCTGGGCCATCCAATATGATTCCAGCCTGTTTTCACTACTGGCCCATGTATGGCCCATGACGTCTTTCGACCCATATGAGGCCCTATGTAACTCTTGGCCTATTAATGGCCCGTGGTGAAACTGGCCCGTAATGAATAGTGTATCACTTTACACCCGTTAACGGCCCATGGTGAAACTAGCTTGTGATGAACAGTGTATCACTTTATACCCATTAACGGCCTGTTATACCGTTGGGCCGTTTCCAGCCCATGTTATCTTCCGGCCTTCTTCAGAGCCCATTTATTCTTGGGCTCATTTCCAGCATTCGTTTACTTACGGCCCGTTACTGTCATTTTCTGCTTGTGGGCCAAATTCAGCCCGTGGTTACAGTCGGCCCGTTTGTGGTCCATTAATACGTTGGGCCGTTTTCATAGCGTCATCAAATACGGCCTATTAACGATGGCCCTTTATGGTCGGCCCATGAATGGACGATTCCAACTCTAGCCCGTTTACGGCCAAAATGAGGTCTGTTCGGCCCATGTTTGGCCAATCGATCATACGGCCCGTATAAGGCCCATTGATGATACGGCCCGTAGAAGGCCCATTGATGACACGGCCCGTAGAAGGCCCATTGTTTCTACGGCCCGTAGAAGGCCCACTGCTTCTACGGCCCATAGAAGGCCCACTGTTTACACGGCCCGTAGAAGGCCCACAGTTTCTACGGCCCGTAGGAGGCCCAATGTCACTACAGTAAATATTAGCCCATGGTTATTGTGGCCTAGTTTTAAAAAATAGGTTATTTCAACCACTAGCAAACCGTAGAAAAAGAACTGCACTGACTACAAGCAAATAAATAAACAAGACAACAAGGAAATAAATAAGCAAGCAACTTACACTAGGCTATGACGGCTATTACACATATTACATCCACTAGGCATCAAAGTTCGCCACCGGTGCAAATATAGGGAACACAGCAACATATAAACGCCGCAGCAAAACAAGTCCAGAACTGAAACCACTTCAGAAGAGCTCAAGAAACAATATCCTGGGTACCCATAATGCTGGCAAGATGCTTAGCAAGCTTATTAACTTTCTCTTGTTTGGCGCTTAAGTCCTCCGGTGCTTGCTGTTGCACTAGAAAGTATGCATCTGAATTCTGCAGGGACTTTCTCAGTCCTTCGACTTCCTGCCGCATAACATCTGATCGATGTTTTTCAACTTGAAGTTGAGACTCAAGAAGCCGAACTGATTCATGCAACGAGTTCGAAGAGCTGGTGCCAGCAGTGGTAGCCAGTACCTCGAACACTACATCAAGACAGGACTTTGGGGTTGTCTCAGTGTCTTCAATATAGTTTTTATCAGCTTCCTTGGAGACTAACAGGGATGTCTCACTATCTTGAACCTTATCTGCATTACTTCTTTTACCATTGCATAACAGGGTACTCTTCTCCAATATTTTATCCACGTTCTAAAAGAGAAACAAACAAACACATCTCAGGTTTACCAGTTCAGTAGTAAGGTGGACAGGATAATAGCATGAAACAAACATATATCTATGTAGTATGGTCACTGTATGGTCTATATCATTCTAGTTTATGTTGCCAAATCAAGATAGATACAGTTCGAATCATATCTATTTAAGACAAAGCAGCATAGACAGAATATAAGTGTGGGAAACTACACAGCAATAACAACACTTGTAATGTGCATGGCATGAGAACATAACTGTTTATTCAATTGAAACTGAAATCAACATAGAGCAAGTTACAACAGCAAACAACCAAACACGTTGAAGAAACAGGTTTAAAACATACCTGTTGCGCCATTGGAGTTTCAATTGCATCCTTCAAATTTGAAATTAGTTGGTATCACTAAATACAGTGATGCAAGAGCAAAGTAGCATGAACCATAGCTACGGAACCTGACCTGAGAACAATTCTTCTTTTGGTTTAAGCATTGACTTCGGGTTTGGAGTGGTGGTCCTCGTGATTTGGGCACTGCAGTTGCCTTACTAACTGCTCGTGTTTGGGTGCTCCATGTTGGAGACGGTGCTGTGTCAAAGGGAACTGGGTGTCTATCTGCTGGGATTGGGGTTAGAAGGGGTGTAGCTGGTTCTCTGTCCAACTGGGTAGGGGTACAATCTGCATGAGTGTGGGTTATGTGTGGTGGGGCTGGTTCTTGGGCAAGTACAACCGTGGTTCTACCTGCATCGATAGGTAGCATGATCTTTTCTGAAGACCGTGTTTTTACTCCCACAGATACTACCATCACTCCCTCCAATTGAAATGGCTGATAAACAAGAAAAGTAATTGAATGTAAAGACATTGTAAGATAGACAGGTGCAATGGATAGTAGGGAAGAAAACAGGGCATGAAATAATTCACATTTATGTTGTCTAAGCAAACAGAATAGCAGGACATAATTTCACATATATGATGGCTAATTAAGCAGGATAGCATGACACAATTTCACATGTATGATGGCTAACTAAACAGGATAGAATGACATACTTCAAAATATGATGACTATGTAAACAGGATGACATGATATAACTATACGATGTGTCTATTAAAGTGGTTGGCATGCCATAAATCACAACCATGTCGTCGATGGAAACTTGATGGCATGATATAATTCACGGATAGAATGACATAATTTAAATATAATGACTATGTAAACAGGATGAGATGATATAACTATATTATGTCTTTAGAAAATGGGTTGGCATGCCATAATTCAGATACATATTGTCTATGTAAACATCATAGCATGACATAATTCAAATATATGATTTATATACTAAGGAAGTGAGCAGAGGGCAATCGCATATATGATGTGTCAACTAAGGAGATGGCATTCGATATTGTGTATATGATGTAAAAACTAAGCATTGCAATACAACATATGTATTATATGAGTAATATAACCCTGCCAAGTTTGAGCATACACCTCAGGGGGATAATAGGACTGGTCATCTGCCTCTGAATCCTCCTCTGAAGAGCTATCTGTAACCAGCAAGATATCTGCTTCAGCAAGTAGCATTGTCTACTCTGAAGACCTTGTTTTCACTCCAGATTTCTCCATCACCAATTCAAATGACTGATGCATAGGAAGAGTAGTTGAATATACAAACATTATCGACAAAAGCAATGTGAAATACAAAAAAGGACGACATGATATAATTCACATATATGACGCTTGCCTAAACAACATGGCATTGCATAATTCACATACATAATGCCTTGCAACAAGATAACATTGCATAATTCACATATATAATGTCTTGCAACAAGATGGCATTGCATAATTCACATATATGGTAATTAGACACTAAACAGGTGGCATTCACACAAAGAATGTCTAAACTAAGCAAATGACATAGCAATGCAAGATACCATACACACGATGTGAGCAACATAACCCTACCAAGTTAGGGCATGCACCTCGGGGGGGGAAATATGACTGGTCATCTGTCTCTGAATCCTCCTCTGAGGAGCTATCGGTAACCAGCAAGACATGCGCTTCGTCAGATAGCATTGTCTGCTCTGAAGACCTTGTTTCCACTCCAGATTTTTCCATGACAGTGCCAAATGGCTGATGCACAGGAAGAGTAATTGAATGTACTAAAATTGTTGACAAATTTAACACATAATAAAAAATGATGGCATGATACAATTCACATATAAGATGACTGGCTAACCAGGGTGGCATTGCAAAATTCACATATATGATGCCTGGCTAGACAAGATGGCATTGCATGATTGACATATACGATAAAGAAACTAAACAGATGGCATTGACACAAAGCATGTCTAAACTAAGTAGATGACATCTTTAATGTATACAGTAAGCAATGCAAGGCACCATATGCATGATATTACCAACATCAGCATGCCAAGTTAGAGCGAAGACCTCATGGGGTAAATAGGAGTGGTCTTCTCCTTCTGAATCCCCCTCATAACAGTTATCTTCCTCTTGATTACGATCCGAAATAGGTGGAGGGGGCTGCCTTTGCGCCCACCAAGGAACGACGTCTGCATGAAATTTTATTGCCACGCAAGGCTCGTCTCTTTTGCTCTACATGATCAGTTCCATTGTGTGCAATAACTGGCATGCATAGGAATAAAACATAGTGAGATTATGTAAGGAGTGCATGCACAAATCCAGAGTGATGGTAGCAAACTATGGATAGACCCAAAACCAATGATAGCAGGCAGATAATAGCTTTAGTTAAAAATACATATAATGGCTCCTTTAATGTTTGTTTGCACCCAACATGAAACTCATAGTAGACACCGGAGATTAACCTAATAGTAGACAGATAGTACTGATTGCTGCCCCAATATGTACCCCACAACCATTTCAAAACTCAAGTTTGAGCATTAGTTTGGAACTGACTCGGAGTCTAATAGGTGAACATGACGATAATGTAGCATGTCATCATATTAAGCGACGCATAACATAAGCAGACACGGAAGAGTGCGACCTCTCTTGCGGACCCGTGTAGTCCTCAAGGTCATCTGCTCAGTTGATGATGGTAATGCAGTTGCCGTGGTTGCCGGCGGTGGGGAAGAAGATCTGAGGCGGCGAAAGACAGTCTGGAGAGCGGATCCCTGCTGTGGTGAACCCTTCCATCGTTGGAGCAGCTGAGCTGGGGTGGAACACAGCGCCGCAGGAGCAGGACAAACCACACAAGGTTTTTCTTTGACACATATCTATAACAGAAGTAATTGAGTAAGGGCTTGTTTGAATTTGAGGATTCTAACAATGCAGGGATAGGAAATAGACAGGAATAGGATAGGAATGCACGTGCAAAACAGAGAATTTAAAAACACAGGATTTCTGCCAATCTGGGTGTTTGATTCACAACAATTGGAAGATCACAGGATGCAAAAAAGCATGGTGAGATTAAGTCAAACCACAAGAAAATGTACGGTTATAATGCTATTATGCTACTATCTCTTAGTCTTGTGCTTGATGAATAGGAATATGAAAAGGAGGAGAAGTGGAAATTAGAATTCCTATGGTTTTTCTTTCAAGGAGACACTAAAGGAACAAATCCTACAGTTTTCCTTTGCTCCATTCCTTTGCACCAAATTCATGAAAAGTAGTACCATAGGAAACTTTCCAATTCCGATGTTTTTCATTCACTTTTCCTTTCAAGCACTGGCGATTCTAGTAGGCAGGCTTGAGCAAGGAAAATCCTACACTAAAAAATGTTTTGTGCTACTTTTAGTACTTTCGACCCAGGCCACTGCCATACTAGCTCAACTCCCAGGCCCATCGACAAATGCACAGCTGAAACGTGCAGAGATAAATAATGATGGCGTTCAAGAGAGTCCATCATGGATAGCTAAGTTGCCTGGTACCTCACTGCTTGTCATATAGTAGGATAAAATAATCGTATTTCCCATTACTACGAGTGATCAGTGGATAATATATATAACATGTAGAGTAAAAAAGAGATGCAACAAGTGTAGAACCTCTTTGGCGAAGCCATGTCGATCTCAGCGTGATTGGGTTGGCCGGTGAGGATGCTCCGGCTGACTTGGCTATCGGAGGAGGAGAAGAAGATCTTAGGCATCTAGAGATGGAGCCCGAGGTACTGCTCCGCTGTGATGGAGGGTTTCGTCGTTGGAGCAGCTCCGGTGAGTTGTACGACGCCGAGGCTGAAGCAGGACAAGAGAGACAACGAACAATGTTAACTTGAGTGGAATTCTAATAGCATCTCCAATACATGACGTAAAATACACAACCACAAAGTGCTAGATATAAAATACATCAGCCGCTCATCTCCGAACTTAACTGTCGAAACTGAACTTAACTGTCGAAATTGAACTTAACTGTCGAAGCTGAACTTAACTGTCGAAACTGAATTTTGCTGTCGAAACTAAATTTTTGCTCTCGAAATTGAACGCACTAGCAAGGTGAGGCTACACGTCGGTTGACTGACTTTTTCATCTCTGGTCAGTCGATTTTGCAGCCATTGGATACGAAATCAAGGGCCTGCGGTTCATCTTCAACCTCCACCCCCTGAGCCGGCCAAACAGCAGCCCCCCGCCGCCCGCGGCCGGCGGTGCGCCGCCCCGCCCGCCCCAAAAACACTCCCCACCGCCGGTCCACCGCCACCCCGGCCATCCCTCTAGGCCACCCCGTGCCGAGCTTTTTCTCCGGCGATCCCCACGCCACCGCCCCGATCCTGAACCCTAAGATAGATAGTGGGGTATCGCTTCGGTGAGCCCCCCTCCCCGTTGTGGCTGGTTCTTCCTTCACCCCCGGCGAGCCCCCGCCCCCACCACCACCACTTGAAAATCGACTGACCCAAAAGTCGATTCAGTCGACTGAAGTGTAGCTAAATCAGAGCAGCATCGCAAGCAAGAGCAAGAGCGAGAGCAGCAGCGCAAGCAAGAGCAATAGCAAGAGCAGACCAGGCAAGGGACCGAGAGCAAGAGCAGAGCAGCAGCGCGAGCGAGAGCTAAAGCAGCAGCAGGTCCTACTAATGTGGACGTCGCCGCCGAGGGAGCGACGCCGTGGAGGAAGTGGCCGGCGACGCCGCCGTGGATGGAGCCGAGCCGTGTTGGCTTGGGACCGAGCGCCGACAGCACCGTGAGATCGAATCAAGAAGAAAATGCGGAGATTAGTGTACAACCTCTTTGGTGGCGCCGATTAGGCCGCAGCTTCATCCGAGGAAACGGTGATGACGATGCTCTTCCAGTGGCGCAGGTGAAGACGGCGCTGTGGGAATGGAGGTGGCGCGAAAGACGAGGGGAACGTTGGGGCAGCTCCTTGGAGGTGGAGGACGGGCTGGCTGAACCGGCGGGACTATGAGATCGACGACGGATCCTCATCCAGTACGGTGGATGAGGGACGCCGAGGTGTTGCTGTGGACGACGTCGTCGGGGAAGAGGCTCCGGCTGGGTGGCGGACGGAACAGGGTGTGGGGTTTTGTCATGGGTTTTCGTGGCCTCGATGTACGAATGGGTGGGCGGATGGGATGGCAGTGGGGAACCATGGCTTAGAGACGCACTTGTCCGAAATGTGGGGTAAATTACGAAAGTACCCCCACCGATTTGAGGCGGTTCTTTCGGTTCAGGGGTACCACGGGCATTTCACGTGTCTGGATTTCACAGGAGGTGGGAGTTTTCATGCGCGTTGTAATTTTGGAATAGCAAGGCGCAGGTTGACATGGAGGGAGTTGTCGGAGCACAACGAGACAAAGATGTATCTTAAATATTTCGGGCTAACAAGGCATGGGTTGAAGAGGCGGGAGTTTCGCAGCACGATAGACAGAGACGCTAGCTTGAATTTTCGGCATAACAAGGCGTGGCTTGAAATTTCGGAAGAACAAGCTTAACGTGTACCCAAAAAAGACAATTTGCACCTCAACACGCACAACACACACAAAAACACCATTTAGACTAGAGTAAGGTACACGTGCATTGCACGCATGAGATTTGGCAACCAAATTATGAATAAATACCACATTATAGCATGCAAGCTTTGAGTCATATATGCATGATGTAGATGTTCGTTTAATTCTTATAGTTCATTTCATTCAAAATCATCTAGTTTTTATAAGAAAGCTAGTCTATTTTAAGATTCATGCATGGAATTGTGCGTCGTAAGACATAAAGTAAAAACAAATAATGGAAAATCATGTAGAAAAACATTTGGGCAATTATGATACGGAAGATTCTAGAACAAATAAGAAGTGCTTGTGTTTTGATGTTTGTGCATTATGCTTAAGTTCAACCATGGAGTCTTCTAGATTATACATGTGGCGAAATCTGGAGGAATCTAGATGATATCCAACGGCTAGTAGTGCTCAAATTTGCCATTTTTGGACCATCGGATTCGCCTCATCCAACGACCATCTTTCAAAGTTAAAGTTACCCGCACACACTATAAAAAATATAATATATATAGGGGTATAGATATAGATATGTGATGCAAAAGCCGCCCATCATCTCCAATTAGAATAGTGTGTCCATGCACGGATGCGACGTGGACAAATGATGTGTGCCATCGGTATCTCAAATTCAAATTAGTCTGACCTTGTTCAATGTGTATACATTACAACATGCTCGTTTCCAAACCACACCACGCAGATCTCCATTATATTCATGCATGCATGGGTTTCAAACATCAGGATCTCTTATTCAAATATTTGAATTCAACTTTACATTGATTGTGACCTCACCTATTCAGCTATTCTTTTACACCCACACAGTAGTCTTCTCTTTATAATTGTACCACTAACTTTCTCTCGTGCATGCATGCACACACACTACCAGTCGGCATTATCCATCGCACGCATGCAATCTTTTTCTTTAGGTCGGTCTCCCATGAAGGCACACACCAACACACATCCCCCTCTCCATCATGTCGGGCATTCTTTATTGCTCATGCGTGCATGTGCAATGATCGATGTTCCTCTATGTATGTGTGTATATAGCTAGGTCTTTCATAGTTTTCCACACAAATCGATCAATCGATATATCCAGTGAGGTCTCACCCTCTTTCCCACGTCCACATTGATCAATATATCTCTCTATATAGGATTAACATATATAGCTAATACACCCACATTAATTATGTATCCAACGTCCCCCTCTCATCATCCATGCCTTCGTCTTCATCTCTCAGACGCATGCACAATGGCAAAGACAGGGGGCAGTAAGGGCCCTGCCCCCTCCCCCCCTAACATCACTATATATCAAGGCTAATATGAATGTGATCATTAGACAATTGCTGCTAAAAATGGTTTAAGTTCATGAATTGACCCTCCTCATAAAGGATTAGCAATGCTTGGCCCCCTAGCTCATTTATTTTTCATGGCTCTGCCACTGCGCGCATCAGCGCACGTGTTCGCCCCCTCTCTCTAAATATCGATCTCCACTTGTGCATTCCTTCATAGTCTCCCTCCACTCGGCCCCTCGCACCATCTTCTAGCCCACCCACCGGATTTTGCCACATGTACAATCTAGCAGACTCCATGGTTGAACTTAAGCATAATGCACAAACCTCAAAACAACAGTGGTTCTCTTTTGTTCTAGATTCTTCCGTATCATAACTGCCCAAACTTTTTTTCTAGTTGAATTGCCATTATTTGTTTTTACTTTATGCTTTACAACGCACAATTCCATGAATCATAAAATATATTAAGTGCTTCTTTGATTCAAAGGATTCTCAAAGGAATTTTGGAGGATTCTAATCATTAGGAATTTTTCCTATCTTGGTTGTTCGATTCGTAGGATTGTAAACCATAGGAATTTTTCCATATGATTCATTTGCACTAAATTTCATAGGAAACATCCCATTCACTCAAACCTCTTTGAAAGAATTCTGTGTTTTTTCTATGCACAATCAAACACTCGTACAATCCTGTAGGATTCAAGACGACATTCCACTATAATCCCATGTTTTTCCTATTCCCGCGTTCTTAGCTTTTTTATAAAAACTAATTGATTTTGAATGAGATGAACTATAAGAATTAAACGAAGGGATACATCAGGCATATATGACTCAGAGCTTACATGCTATAGTGTGGTATTTATTCATAATTTGGTTGCAAAATCTGATGCCTGCAATGCACGTGTACCTTACTAGTATTTCGAGTTTGTGCAAAACATGTAAACTAGAATATCAATGGCACGCTACACAGTGTCTCTCTTACAGTTCATGAAGCCACGTGGCACATGTGTAGGCGTTGTCGTGACCTCCTTGCGTGGATTGATCACAGTGACGTGTTGCTGGTTCCAGAAGAATGTACTCGTCCTCCCTGAGGGCATCTCCAACAGTTTGTATGTTAGCTTGTTGGTAAAATATGCCATGTCATCAATCAACACCTTTACATACAACAACTCCAATGGGTTGTATCTAGTTTGCCCAATAAGATGTGAGATAATAAATAAGATGCTCTCTCATTCTACATTGGAACTTGTGCAAGGGGTGTTGGCTCATGTACATACAACCTTCCTCTCTTTCCTTATTTATTGTATGACACATCATCAAAAATCCTATGTGGCAAAGTCTACCAACAACTATCTTACAACAATTGGAGATGCCCTGAGCCATAATGGCGGTACATGCACGAAGCGAAGATGTGCACGCACGCCATGCACGCACTCATTCCTCGCACGCACACGCGGGTACACGGGCGGACGCAATTTTGTACCAAGATCCACCCCATGTGATAATTTGACGCGTGTAAAGTCGTTCACTTCATTGATGGTCGATTAATACAGCGCATGCAAATTGAGTGGACATGAGGGCGGAAGAAAGACATTATTACTCCACTGCGCGCATGTGAGTAGTTAAATCGTGGGTTGCTAGTAGTACTTCCATTGGTCTCCTTTGTATTTTGTGCCAATTTTTGACAGTAACATACTACTCAATATTTACGCATTTGAGCAGTGTAGTACTTGAAATTTATGTTCCGCTAAACTCATCGGGAGCCATTTCGGGCCTCGAAACCAAAACCATCAATTAATCTTTACCTTGTTCGCATCACATTTGAAAGCCTGTTCACACCTACTAGTAGTACGTACCAAACCTGAACGTGTTCCCACTATGCAGGTATTAGTACTAGTGCTAGTACTTAGGTTATAAAAAGGGGAACTACCTAACCGAAAATCACTCTAGCTTTCCTCCTCATAAGTGCTTCTTCTTCGTCCGTCGTTGCCATGGCCGGTGAGCGGAGCTCTAGGTTGAGAACTACTCGTAACAAGGGAGCGGCAACCAAGGCTGCGGAAAAAAGAGGGCTCACCGCCACGCAGAGACCTCGAAAGATCTCTCACAGGCAGGCGATGGCTCCCAGGAGCGCCCTAGCCGCGGAGGCGAACATGCCGAGCTGGCAGAGCTGGAGTCGTTATCCCTCGACGGCATGCCCGATCAGCTCAATAAGCAGAAGGAGTTCATCCAAGGCTTGATGGAGTTGCTGAAGGAGAGCCTCGACGACATGCCCACTGAGCTCAATCAGCAGGGGGAGTTGACCGCCGGCTTGGTGATGCTGCTGAAGAAGAGCATTGCCTCAGAGAAGAAGGCGACCGGCGAAATCCTGCGACTTCGGGAGGACAATGCAAAGCTCTGCCACGAGATCGACCTATTGAAGGAGAAGAACGCCGGCTGGAAGAAGCTGCATGAGAATAGTAGTTCCTCGATGAAGATGCTGCAGGCCCTCGCCATGGAACAGAAGGAAGAGTTGGTAAAGCTCCGCATCGAGCACCCGGCTGCTGTCAAGGTACGTAATATGGCCGTGGAACAGATGATGAAGGCTCGCGTCGAGAAATGCTGCGTCATGGACACAATGATGAAGATGGCAGAGGAGACGCGCAAGGAGATGGAGGTCGTGTAGGCGATGAAGAAGCAGTTACGACTCCGCGGCGAATTAGATCATTTGGGGTGATAATCTTCCTTCTTCTTTTGCTCCTGTGTTTCATCTTTTGCTTCGGGTGTTTCGCCGCACGTGTCACGTTCTCTGCAAGGCATGAATAGAACAATGTCTTTTTGAGGGAATGAATAGAACAATGCTAACAATGAGATGACTATCAAATTAGATCATTTTTTATCGCCATATGGCACTGGGCTGTCGTGTTTCGTGCTCCTCCGTCGCAGTACTACTCCAGTGGAAAACTTGAGTATACCACACGGTTCTTTGATCCTCCTCGATCAGGTCATCGGCGCATTTATACGAGCAGTCAAATCACAAGTCCCCGCCTTCTAGCAGTAATAGCCATCAAATCACAAAGGCCCTCGCCTCTCGTGAAACCGACCAAGCTAGACTGCCCTGCCCTCTAGCCTTTTAAAAAATGTATACTTTTGTACAACAGTAGTATCGATGGATTGCGCCATGGAGCAAAACTTGAAATTAAAAAAAGGTGGTACATATAGAGAGCGCTCGTCGCCAAATTATGCATATAGTACTATTAAAAAGGCTAGTCACAATAATGGTGTCCAACATAAGCCACCCCTGAAATAAAACTAAGAGGGTGCTTGGATACGTTTTAGTCCCATGACTAAAAGTAGTGGGACTAAAACATGCTAGCCTCACCCATGCTTGGATCCAAATACTAAAAAGGCTAAAATCAAGTTAATGAGCATTTATTATCCTCCAAACCCTCCAATCCAGAACTCACCTGTGTTAAAGGAGAGGAGTTAAATGAGTAGAGAGAGGACTAATCCACATTTTAGTAGGGGTACCCCTGACTAAAAAAATTTAGTCTCAAGACTAGTTTTAGCCCCTCTTTAGTCAGGGGTGCTTGGAACTTTAGCCTCTTAAAGAGACTATTTTTAGTCAGACTAAAATAAGTCCCTTGGATCCAAGCACCCTCTAAGCATCATGGAATTCTTTGACAAAACTAAGCACCCTGAAATTCTTTGACAACTAAACTGCTGGCTATATGATGTTGGCCATATATATTGTACGTATATAATGTGAAGAAATGAGTGGTAGTACTATACCAACTAAAAGATGAAATGTAAGAAATACTAGTATGTACGTACTGAAGAGTTAAAGTAACGAGAAGAAACATAACATAGTTCTGCTGGGGGCTCAGCACAACACACCCCTCAAATTAAATTAAGCACACCTGAAATTAAACTTTGCAACTGTTCCGGTAGACACTGCATTAGAACCACCATGAGCAACGACACGGCCACCTTACTCGGAGTCCTCGTCCACGTCCTCGACTTCGTCCTTGTCCCTCTTCCTCTTGGCCGATACTTCTTTGCTTGAACCGCACACTTGGCTGTTGCTCTTCATCGAACCCTTGTAGATATTGAAGCAAAGGTAGCCATCCATTGCAGCGTACTGGATGTGGTCTATATCTAGTACATTCCGCTGCCATGCATGACGATGAAACGTGTATGGAGGTTTCACCAGTTTACCGTACGAAGGATGAACCATGGCTCCTGCCAGGGTTAGCATTGAAGGCTGACGAGAGGGCACCAGCCGATTCTTCTGGAGGTCGAAGGGGTTGCCTACAACGAGGCCTATCCGACCCAAGATTTCTTTGTCGTTACCAAAGTCTATAGTAACGAATTTGACTAGGTTGCTCCCGAGGAAGTCCTTAAAATCCTGGCACTCAACGTCGGCATGGCATATGTGGTAGACCAAGCATAAGTCATGCACGCAAACCTGGATCATGGCGGGCTTCTTCCTCTCTTCGTCCTTTAGATCCTTCTCTCGTCCCAGGACTTTGGTGTACTCAACATCTAGCCCAGTGACCCACTCATCATCTGAGTTTTCGAACATGCTATGAAGCAAGAAAGGCATCCTTTCACCGTCGCGGAAGAACGGGTGTAGATGACGTCGAACTCATCGCCGGTGATGGTTCTAACCTTGTACTCACCGCCGATCATGGAGATTTGGGACGCCATGGATTCGGGAGGAGGGTTAGGATTAGTGGAACTGTTGTAATGTGAATGGACGGGACGACTAGGAGCGAACCGCCGTAGTATCGAAGGACGTGCGGGGATGAGTAGGAGCAAACTGCCAGCATGCGAACGGCAGGGTAGTGGCTTTCCATTCTCCCATGATACAGGCTTCCGAGAGCCCTTGGATCTGAGATCGAACAGTTGCATGGCATGATTCTAGACCTATGGGTGAATATCCTATCCTGGAGGGTTATTCTGTAAATTTTCAGCAACTTAGCATGCGACCGTTTGATCTCAGATCCAAGGGCTGCCAGCAGCCCGTATCATGGTCGCGCCTACCACGACCGTCGCGTTGCTCGCGCGGTCGCGCCCTTGGAGATTTAACATGGTGCGTTAGGCTATCTGATGTTGTCATGTCATACATAGTCATCACTTAGTCACTCATACTACAACAAGGTTGGCTATAAGTGTATTTTTTGTTACTCCTCTCTATCTCTTTCTTCGTACTCAAGGAAGAAATGGTGCTAGTAAGCGTGTGTATTTATTGCATTTGCCAAGGAGTGACCTCTTCCAATGAAATGGTATTGCTAAGTTTGCTTCATTTAATTAGCTATAGACTCAAAATTGTCTTTTCACCTAGGTACACGCGCTTAGCACCGTTTCTTCCTTGGGTCACCAAACTAGTCTCTCTCTTCTTGATTAACTTGCCACATCAGACTTTATGCCTATGTGGCAAGCTTTAGCACCTGTAGGAGCAAATAAAATTAAGTACAATAGTGCGCTTTACATGGCATTTTTGCATATGTGGAGGAAAGAGAGGCAAGGAAAAAGTGGAGAAGTGGGCTCTCATGCAAGAGCCAGCCTCTACTACATGGTGGAGCATTAGGAGAGGCACCTGTATGGAGGTGGTCAGGAATCTGGGAGACTCACGCTGGTCGTAGTGCCGCAGTTAAAATGATAATGGCAAGTCAAATCACGGGGCCCCACCTGTCCAGCAGTAACTCGCTGTGAAATCACACATCCCTACGTTTGCAGCAGCCTACTCCCTTGTCTTCTCGCGTCTCTGTCGAACTGACTAGGCGGAACTGCCCCACCGCCTACCGTGCAGGAAAAGCCCCGCCCTCGACTTTTAAATAGTATATGGTATACTAATTTTGTATCCATGGATTGCGCCCGCGCCATGGAGCAAAGCGTCTAGAAAACGGAGGAGACATGGTGGTCTTGCAATAGAGAAGAGGGAGAGGCGAGACGGTGGTTTTGGAATGGAGATGATGGATAGGAGAGGAGGTGGTTTTGCAGTGGAGAAGAGGGAGAGGAGCATGCGGCAGCGATTTAGGATTGGACGAGAGGGCCGGCGCGCTCTGACTGGATCAAAATAAAAATCAATTTACCCTTCAATTAAGAAAGCGACCCCACATTAACTAGTCTCCCTTTTATTCTGGGTCATAATTGACCATGATTTTCGCACATAAAATATATGATATACGTTGTATACAAGGCCACTATCAAATTACAATTTGCAACTATACAAGGCCACTAACATTAATCGAGGCAAAATTGATGGCGTTTGCCTCGTACTAGCACGTGAGGACATTAATATCCCTTGTGTGCATGCGGGAGTGAGAAGGTTAGCTTGCATTCCCAACATTAATCAACCAATGAGGAGTAAGAGGGTTGGCTTGTTATGCTTGGGAGAGAAAAACCACATTAATTAACACGACAATCAAGGTGACAAGCTAGCTAGCAACATTGACTTAAACATGGCATTGATTTTTACCTTTGTACCTGTAATATGAGTTTGTGGCCTTGTATAAAAAAATGGAGGGAGTATAATTTGAAAGTACATTCAGATATGAACCAAACGGTACAATTTTTGGTGACATGCATTCACATTTTGCTTGTCAAATACAGTACATGGTCAAACTTTGACCCAAAATACGCGAAACAACAAAAAATACTTCCAAGACCAGCGCCGCTCTTCCGCTCTTCTCCTCTTAAACCACCGCCGCTCCTCTCCTGTTCCGATCTAAATACAGCGCCGCTCCTCTCCTCTTCCATTTCAAAACCACCGCCCCTCCTCTCCTGTTCCAATCCAAAACCAGCGTCGCTCCTCTCCCGTTCTAATCCAAAACCAGCGCCTCTCCTCTCCTCTTCCATTCAAAAACCACCGCCGGCGAGTGAAGGTGCTGTGGAGAAGTAGATCGACGGAGGAGTACAACCGATACGTGAGGATCGCAGATGGCGACCCTGTGAAGCTAGCTAGGATGTTGGAGATACAGTCTTGGTTTGACAACAAGGACCAACTTGCGGCGACGGCGACATCCATGGCCAAATATCTGCAACAGAGCGAAAAGGATGTGATACCCCCGGAGGGAGTCACGCCGGAGTACATAGAGCTGCTCCTCTAGGCCATGGAGCAAACAGATTCACCGAATCCGATCGTGAGGGAGCGATGGTGGGAGTATCGATCCCAGATGGAGCATCCACCAGAGATTGAAGGATCGAGCATCTACAGGGTGCCGTTTGTGAGGGTGTCCTGCCAGAGCGAGCCAGTGGAGTCTTCGTCGACCGAACCCAACTGCAAGATGAGAAAAGCAGTTGTCCTGACGACGCTTCCCCGCCATCGTCTCCCTCGCCGTTCACATCGTCTCACGGGGCGGCTGTCTGCCGCCGAGGAATAGGAGGGGGCAGCCCCCCCCCCAGCCCAATAGTCGGGCAAGTTGTGAATTGTCAGGAGGAGCTTAGGGTTGTCAGTATTTGCAGGTTGTGAATTGTGTTTTGTGTTGTGTATTTTGAGAGTACTTTCAGATATGAATGTCTTTTGAATTTCAGATTTGCAGTATTGAGCATATGAAGTATTTTATGAATTCTAGAGATCTATTTTTAGCACTTAAAATGTAGTTTCATAGGAGTATAAAAGTGTAGACAATGTGATTCTCAGAGAAGAAACTGCAAGTTTCAGTTTCAGATAAGAAACTGCAAGTTCAGTTTCAGATAAGAAACTGCAACTTTCACAGGCAGAGCATTTATATTAACACGACCTTTTCAAACAGGGTTAACATCATGTTGGAAGTTTTATTCATGGTCGAAAATGGAACTACCAGCCAGTTAACATCATGCTGATCAACATTCATGCATAGCACATCTTCATATGATGCGCAGTCAAAATGCCCACACAATGTCGAGTGTGTGAAACACAGAGAAAACGAGGGACGAAGTTTTGGCAAGTGTTGGATGTGGTTTTGGGCTGCCCCGTCTAGGCTTTCATTTTTAACATGCGCAGCCCACGACCTCGGATGGGAGGTCCATAGGCCTGTTTGTATTTTCTTAGGGCCGTCATGTATCGACCGGCCTATGGACCTCCCATCCGAGGTTTTATTTTTGGCAGCCCAATTTATGTATTTTTTTTGAAGAAAACGCAGAGGTATGTTCTATTTTTCTATATAAGAATAGGAACGCTAGGTCCAACTTATGTTTCCCTTCTAACTATATTATATATATTTAAATTATTTTATATGTTGACTGTTTAGTTCACATACTCCCTCCTTTTCGGTTTATAGGGCTTATCTCAAAATTTTAGTTTTTCAATTTTATAAGGCTCAATTTGGTTGTTTTCCATCACATGTTCAGATTTCAAGGTGCATTAAATCATTGCATGCAAGTATGAAGAGAAAATTGACCAATGCATGTACTTTATGCATGCATGCATTGCAATTTATGCATTGATAAACATAATTTTTTGAGGAAAACAAGTGCATTAATTAGGTGCTTTTGCAAACTACAAAAAGTATTCCACCATTCATCATCTACCTTGGTTGGTGAGATTTTTGAATTGAGCCCTATAAACCGAAAAGGAGGGAGTAATTGGCAAATAGATCTCGCCGCCACACCCCCGCCTCCTGACTCCGGGCGCGCCTGCCCCCCTCAGCAAGTCTGCTCGCGTGCCCCATGGAGTCGCCGGCCATATCCATGGGGGAATTGCTGGAAGACAGGCAGATGTACAAGATGTTGGGGAACGTTGCAGAAAACAAAAATTTTCCTACTCGTTTCACCAAGATCCATCTAGGAGTTCATCTAGCAACGAGTGATTAGATG
Source organism: Triticum urartu (assembly GCF_056163025.1). Lineage (NCBI taxonomy): Eukaryota > Viridiplantae > Streptophyta > Magnoliopsida > Poales > Poaceae > Triticum > Triticum urartu. Next base: position 113,966,144 of record NC_141876.1, read on the forward strand.
CATCTACGTACCTTGTAGATCGCGAGCGGAAGCGTTCAAAGAACGGGGATGATGTAGTCGAACACGACGTGATTCAAATCACCGATGATCAAGCACCGAACGGACGGTGCCTCCGCGTTCAACACACGTACGGAACGGATGACGTCTCCTCCTTTCTTGATCCAGCAAGGGGGGAAGAGAGGTTGATGAAGATCTAGCAGCACGACGGCGTGGTGGTGGATGCAGGGCGTCACAGTAGCAGGGCTTCGCCTATACTACGAGAGAGAGACGTAACGGGGAGAGAGGAAGCACCAAAGGCTGAGGTATGAAATCTCTCCTCTCCCCCACTATATATAGGAGGGCCAAGGGGGGTGGTGCGCAGCCTAGGAGATCCAATCTCCTAGGTGCGGCAGCCAGGGGAGGGTTTCCCTCCCCCCAAGGCACCTCGGGGTGCCTTCCACCACTTGGACTCCTCCGTGGTGGAAACCCTAGGCGCATGGGCCTAGTAGGGCTGGTTCCCTTGGCCCATGAAGGCCAAGGCGCTCCCCCTACAGCCCATGTGGCCCCCCGGGACAGGTGGCCCCACCCGGTGGGCCCCCGGGACCCCTCCGGTGGTCCCGGTACAATACCGATAACCCGAAACTTGTCCCGATGGCCGAAACAGCACTTCCTATATATAATTCTTTACCTCCGGACCATTCCGGAACTCCTCGTGACGTCCGGGATCTCATCCGGGACTCCGAACAACATTCGGGTTACTGCCTATTCATATCTTCATAACCCTAGCGTCACCGAACCTTAAGTGTGTAGACCCTACGGGTTCGGGAGACAAGCAGACATGACCGAGACGACTCTCTGGTCAATAACCAACAGCGGGATCTGGATACCCATGATGGCTCCCACATGCTCCACGATGATCTCATCGGATGAACCACGATGTCGAGGATTAATCAACCCCGTATACAATTCCCTTTGTCAATCGTCTGTATCCCAATACCTTGTTCAATCTCGTTACCGGCAAGTCAGTTTACACGTACCGTAATGCATGATCCCGTGATCAACCACTTGGTCACCTTGAGCTCATAATGATGATGCATTACCGAGTGGGCCCAGTGATACCTCTCCGTTACCCAAAGTGACAAATCCCAGTCTCGATCCGTGTCAACCCAACAGACACTTTCGGAGATACCTGTAATGCACCTTTATAGTCACCCAGTTACGTTGTGATGTTTGATACACCCAAAGCACTCCTACGGTATCCGGGAGTTACACGATCTCATGGTCAAAGGAAAAGATACTTGACATTGGAAAAGCTCTAGCAAACGAACTACACGATCTTTGTGCTATGCTTAGGATTGGGTCTTGTCCATCACATCATTCTCCTAATGATGTGATCCCGTTATCAATGACATCCAATGTCCATAGCCAGGAAACCATGACTATCTGTTGATCAACGAGCTAGTCAACTAGAGGCTTACTAGGGACATATTATGGTCTATGTATTCACACGTGTATTACGATTTCCGGATAATACAGTTATAGCATGAATAAAGACAATTATCATGAACAAAGAAATATAATAATAATACTTTTATTATTGCCTCTAGGGCATATTTCCAACAGTCTCCCACTTGCACTAGAGTCAATAATCTAGTTACATTGTGATGAATCGAACACCCATGGAATTCTGGTGTTGATCATGTTTTGCCCTAGGGAGAGGTTTAGTCAACGGATCTGCTATATTCAGGTCCGTATGTACTTTACAAATCTCTATGTCTCCATCTTGAACATTTTCACGAATGGAGTTGAAGCGACGCTTGATGTGCCTTGTCTTCTTGTGAAACCTGGGCTCCTTGGCAAGTGCAATAGCTCCAGTGTTGTCACAAAAGAGTTTGATTGGCCCGGACGCATTGGGTATGACTCCTAGGTCGGTGATGAACTCCTTCACCCATATAGCTTCATGTGCTGCCTCCGAGGCTGCCATGTACTCCGCTTCACATGTAGATCCCGCCACGACGCTCTGTTTATAGCTGCACCAGCTCACTGCTCCACCATTCAACATATACACATATCCGGTTTGTGACTTAGAGTCATCCAGATCTATGTCGAAGCTAGCGTCGACGTAACCCTTTACGACGAGCTCTTCGTCACCTCCATAAACGAGAAACATTTCCCTAGTCCTTTTCAGGTACTTCAGGATATTCTTGACCGCTGTCCAGTGTTCCTTGCCAGGATTTCTTTGGTACCTTCCTACCAAACTTACGGCAAGGTTTACATCAGGTCTGGTACACAGCATGGCATACATAATAGAACCTATGGCTGAGGCATAGGGGATGACACTCATCTCTTCTATCTCTTCTGCCGTGGTCGGACATTGAGCTAAGCTCAATTTCATACCTTGCAAAACAGGCAAGAACCCTTTCTTGGACTGATCCATTTTGAACTTCTTCAAAATCTTATCAAGGTATGTGCTTTGTGAAAGACCTATGAGGCGTCTTGATCTATCTCTGTAGATCTTGATGCCTAATATATAAGCAGCTTCTCCAAGGTCCTTCATTGAAAAACTTTTATTCAAGTAGGCCTTGATGCTGTCCAAGAGTTCTATATCATTTCCCATCAAAAGTATGTCATCTACATATAGTATGAGAAATGCTACAGAGCTCCTACTCACTTTCTTGTAAACGCAGGCTTCTCCATAAGTCTGCGTAAACCCAAACGCTTTGATCATCTCATCAAAGCGAATGTTCCAACTCCGAGATGCTTGCACCAGCCCATAAATCGAGCGTTGGAGCTTGCACACCTTGTTAGCATTCTTAGGATCGACAAAACCTTCCGGCTGCATCATATACAATTCTTCCTTAAGGAAACCATTAAGGAATGCCGTTTTGACGTCCATTTGCCATATTTCATAATCATAGAATGCGGCAATCGCTAACATGATTCGGACGGACTTCAGCTTCGCTACCGGTGAGAAAGTCTCATCGTAGTCAACCCCTTGAACTTGTCGATAACCCTTAGCGACAAGCCTAGCTTTATAGATGGTCACATTACCATCCGCGTCTGTCTTCTTCTTAAAGATCCATTTATTTTCTATGGCTCGCCGTTCAACGGGCAAGTCAGTCAAAGTCCATACTTTGTTTTCATACATGGATCCTATCTCGGATTTCATGGCTTCTAGCCATTTGTCGGAATCCGGTCCCGCCATCGCTTCTTCATAGTTCGAAGGTTCACCGTTGTCTAACAACATGATTTCCAAGACAGGGTTGCCGTACCACTCTGGTGCGGAACGTGTCCTTGTGGACCTTCGAATTTCAATAGGAGCTTGATCAGAAGTATCTTGATCATCATGAATAACTTCCTCTCTAGTCGGTGCAGGCACCTCAGGAACATTTTCTTGAGTTGCGCCATTTACCGGTTCAAGAGGTAATACTTCATCAAGCTCTACTTTCCTCCCACTTACTTCTTTCGAGAGAAACTCTTTCTCTAGAAAGAATCCATTCCTGGCAACAAAGATCTTGCCTTCGGATCTGAGGTAGAAGGTATACCCATAAGTTTCTTTAGGGTATCCTATGAAGACGCATTTTTCCGACTTGGGTTCGAGCTTTTCAGGATGAAGTTTCTTGACATAAGCATCGCATCCCCAAACTTTTAGAAACGACAGCTTAGGTTTCTTCCCAAACCATAATTCATAAGGTGTCGTCTCAACGGATTTCGACGGAGCCCTATTTAAAGTGAATGCAGCAGTCTCTAAAGCATAGCCCCAAAAAGATAACGGTAAATCGGCAAGAGACATCATAGATCGCACCATATCTAATAAAGTGCGATTACGACGTTCGGACACACCATTACGCTGAGGTGTTCCAGGCGGCGTTAGTTGTGAAACTATTCCACATTTTCTTAAGTGTGTGCCAAATTCGTGACTCAAGTATTCTCCTCCACGATCTGATCGTAGAAACTTGATTTTCCTGTCACGTTGATTCTCAACTTCACTCTGAAATTCCTTGAACTTTTCAAAGGTTTCAGACTTGTGTTTCATTAAGTAGACATACCCATATCTACTTAAGTCATTAGTGATGGTGAGAACATAACGATAGCCACCGCGAGCCTCAACACTCATTGGACCGCACACATCAGTATGTATGATTTCCAATAAGTTGGTTGCTCGCTCCATTGTTCCTGAGAACGGAGTCTTGGTCATTTTTCCCATGAGGCATGGTTCGCACGTGTCAAATGATTCATAATCAAGAGATTCTAAAAGTCCATCTGCATGGAGCTTCTTCATGCGTTTGACACCTATGTGACCAAGGCGGCAGTGCCACAAGTATGTGGGACTATCATTATCAACTTTACATCTTTTGGTATTCACACTATGAATATGTGTAGTAATACGCTCGAGATTCATTAAGAATAAACCATTGACTATCGGAGCATGACCATAAAACATATCTCTCATATAAATAGAACAACCATTATTCTCGGATTTAAATGAGTAGCCATCTCGTATTAAATGAGATCCTGATACAAGGTTCATGCTCAGACATGGCACTAAATAACAATTATTGAGGTTTATAACTAATCCCGTAGGTAAATGTAGAGGTAGCGTGCCGACGGCGATCACATCGACCTTGGAACCATTCCCGACGCGCATCATCACCTCGTCCTTCTCCAGTTTCCGTTTATTCCGTAGCTCCTGTGGTGAGTTAAAAATATGAGTAACGGCACCGGTATCAAATACCCAGGAGTTACTACGAGTACTGGTAAGGTACACATCAATCACATGTATACCAAATATACCTTTGGTGTTGCCGGCCTTCTTATCTGCTAAGTATTTAGGGCAGTTCCGCTTCCAGTGACCCTTCCCTTTGCAATAAAAGCACTCTGTCTCAGGCTTGGGTCCATTCTTTGACTTCTTCCCGACAGCTTCCTTGCCGGGCGTAGCAACTTCCTTGCCGTCCTTCTTGAAGTTCTTTTTACCCTTGCCCTTCTTGAACTTAGTGGTTTTATTCATCATCAACACTTGATGTTCCTTCTTGACTTCTACCTCTGCTGATTTCAGCATAGCAAATACTTCAGGAATGGTCTTTACCATCCCCTGCATATTGAAGTTCATCACAAAGCTCTTGTAGCTTGGTGGAAGCGACTGGAGGATTCTGTCAATGACCGCGTCATCCGGGAGATTAACTCCCAGCTGAGTCAAGCGGTTATGTAACCCAGACATAGTGAGTATGTGATCACTGACAGAACTATTTTCCTCCATCTTACAGCTGAAGAACTTATCGGAGACTTCATATCTCTCGATCCGGGCATGAGTTTGAAAAACCATTTTTAGCTCTTCAAACATCTCATATGCTCCATGTCTCTCAAAACGCTTTTGGAGCCCCGGCTCTAAGCTGTAAAGCATGCCGCACTGAACGAGGGAGTAGTCATCAGTACATGTCTGCCAAGCGTTCATAGCGTCTTGGTTCTGTGGGACGGGTGGATCACCTAGCGGTGCTTGTAGAACATAATCTTTCTTGGCAGCTATGAGGATGATCCTCAGGTTCCGGACCCAGTCCGTATAGTTGCTGCCATCGTCTTTCAGCTTGGTTTTCTCTAGGAACGCGTTGAAATTGAATACAACGTTGGCCATTTGATCTACAGGACATATTGTAAAGATTTTAGACTAAGTTCATGATAATTAAGTTCATCTAATCAAATTATTAATGAACTCCCACTCAGATTAGACATCCCTCTAGTCATCCAAGTGTTACACGATCCAAGTCAACTAATCCGTGTCCGATTAACACGTGAGACGGACTAGTCATCGTCGGTGAACATCTCCATGTTGATCGTATCTTCCATATGACTCGTGTTCGACCTTTCGGTCTCTGTGTTCCGAGGCCATGTCTTCACATGCTTAGGCTCGTCAAGTTAACCCTAAGTGTTTTTGCATGTGTAAAACTTCTTACACCCGTTGTATGTGAACGAAAGGATCTATCACACCCGATTAACACGTGGTGCTTCAAAGCGACGAACTGTAGCAACGGTGCACAGTTAGGGGAGAACACTTCTTGAAATTGTTGTAAGGGATCATCTTATTTACTACCGTCGTTTTAAGTAAACAAGATGCAAAACATGATAAACATCACATGTAATCAAATAATAATAGTGACATGATATGGCCAATATCACATAGCTCCTTTGATCTCCATCTTGGGGCTCCATGATCATCCTTGTAGATCGTCATACTCATCGACATATAAGTCGTGATTCCTTGTACAAGAACATGATCAATCTCATACATCACATATATCATTCATCACATCCTTTTGGCCATATCACATCACATAGCATACCCTGCAAAAACAAGTTAGACGTCCTCTAATTGTTGTTTGCATGTTTTACGTGGCTGCTATGGGTTTCTAGCAAGAACGTTTCTTACCTACACAAAGACCACAACGTGATATGCCAATTGCTATTTACCCTTCATAAGGACCCTTTTCATCGAATCCGATCCGACTAAAGTAGGAGAGACAGACACCCGCTGGCCACCTTATGCAACTAGTGCATGTCAGTCGGTGGAACCTGTCTCACGTAAGAGTACGTGTAAGGTCGGTCCGGGCCGCTTCATCCCACGATGCCGCCGAATCAAGATAAGACTAGTAACGGCAAGTATATTGAACAAAATCAACGCCCACAACTACTTTGTGTTCTACTCGTGCAAGAGAACTACGCATAGACCTAGCTCATGATGCCACTGTTGGGGAACGTTGCAGAAAACAAAAATTTTCCTACTCGTTTCACCAAGATCCATCTAGGAGTTCATCTAGCAACGAGTGATTAGATGCATCTACGTACCTTGTAGATCGCGAGCGGAAGCGTTCAAAGAACGGGGATGATGTAGTCGAACACGACGTGATTCAAATCACCGATGATCAAGCACCGAACGGACGGTGCCTCCGCGTTCAACACACGTACGGAACGGATGACGTCTCCTCCTTTCTTGATCCAGCAAGGGGGGAAGAGAGGTTGATGAAGATCCAGCAGCACGACGGCGTGGTGGTGGATGCAGGGCGTCACAGTAGCAGGGCTTCGCCTATACTACGAGAGAGAGACGTAACGGGGAGAGAGGAAGCACCAAAGGCTGAGGTATGAAATCTCTCCTCTCCCCCACTATATATAGGAGGGCCAAGGGGGGTGGTGCGCAGCCTAGGAGATCCAATCTCCTAGGTGCGGCGGCCAGGGGAGGGTTTCCCTCCCCCCCAAGGCACCTCGGGGTGCCTTCCACCACTTGGACTCCTCTGTGGTGGAAACCCTAGGCGCATGGGCCTAGTAGGGCTGGTGCCCTTGGCCCATGAAGGCCAAGGCGCTCCCCCTACAGCCCATGTGGCCCCCCGGGACAGGTGGCCCCACCCGGTGGGCCCCCGGGACCCCTCCGGTGGTCCCGGTACAATACCGATAACCCCGAAACTTGTCCCGATGGCCGAAACAGCACTTCCTATATATAATTCTTTACCTCCGGACCATTCCGGAACTCCTCGTGACGTCCGGGATCTCATCCGGGACTCCGAACAACATTCGGGTTACTGCATATTCATATCTTCATAACCCTAGCATCACCGAACCTTAAGTGTGTAGACCCTACGGGTTCGGGAGACAAGCAGACATGACCGAGACGACTCTCCGGTCAATAACCAACAGCGGGATCTGGATACCCATGATGGCTCCCACATGCTCCACGATGATCTCATCGGATGAACCACGATGTCGAGGATTAATCAACCCCGTGTACAATTCCCTTTGTCAATCGGTATGTTACTTGCCCGAGACTCGATCGTCGGTATCCCAATACCTTGTTCAATCTCGTTATCGGCAAGTCACTTTACACGTACCGTAATGCATGATCCCGTGATCAACCACTTGGTCACCTTGAGCTCATAATGATGATGCATTACCGAGTGGGCCCAGTGATACCTCTCCGTTATCCAGAGTGACAAATCCCAGTCTCGATCCGTGTCAACCCAACAGACACTTTCAGAGATACCTGTAATGCACCTTTATAGTCACCCAGTTACGTTGTGACGTTTGATACACCCAAAGCACTCCTACGGTATCCGGGAGTTACACGATCTCATGGTCAAAGGAAAAGATACTTGACATTGGAAAAGCTCTAGCAAACGAACTACACGATCTTTGTGCTATGCTTAGGATTGGGTCTTGTCCATCACATCATTCTCCTAATGATGTGATCCCGTTATCAATGACATCCAATGTCCATAGCCAGGAAACCATGACTATCTGTTGATCAACGAGCTAGTCAACTAGAGGCTTACTAGGGACATATTATGGTCTATGTATTCACACGTGTATTACGATTTCCGGATAATACAGTTATAGCATGAATAAAGACAATTATCATGAACAAAGAAATATAATAATAATACTTTTATTATTGCCTCTAGGGCATATTTCCAACACAAGATGCATCTCCCACATGTCTACAAAGCCTTCCCGCGGATGCTCCAGCCGCTCGACTCCGTCGCGCCAGCGGTGCTGCGGGAGACTCGAGGGAGGAGATGGAGGGAGCGGGCGATGCGGATCCGCGACGACGCTCTCTCCTGGACCCAGTGCACGCGCGAATGGAGGGAAGCAGAGGAGGAAGCTTTGAGGGAGGAAGCCGAGGAGGGACCGAATCCGTTCTCTCACTCGCGCAGGTATGCTCGGGTGAGCAAGGATCATGTGGATTGGGAGCTGCTGAATCTAGCCCTGCGGATCTACTTCGAAGGAGATTTCTCGGAGAAGTACAGGATGCCCCACCCTAGTGAGCCGCTGATTGCGTTCGTTCAATGGGCGAAAGGAGAAGTGAATTCAGGAGATCCACGCCGTGCTGCAAGATGGGAATGCTTGACTGGACTCCTGCCCACCAGCACGCCACCGGAGCCGGAGCAGGTGGATCCCCTACCTTACCTCTCCCCCAAACCTGGAGAAGATTGAAATTAGGCTTGCGATCTGCTTCAATTGAGCTGTCTGGTGGTTATTTCTGCTTCCTGAGAGACAACATCTGGCTGTAGGATGAGCAGGAACCAGGAACTCCGATGAATTTCCCCTATCACAATGGGGGGAGCGCCGGTTGGGCAGTGGTACGGCCCACCTCCGCCCCAAATGGGGGCACAATCTGGGTAGGCTCCAGTAATTGCCCATGATCAATCTGCTGGTGGTTCTGACTCTCAGATCAGTGGGAAATCTCAAGGCAAGAATCAGCAAAAGAAGAGATAGGACATCCAGAAAACTGCTCCTGCCCCTACTTCGGGCCTTATGGCATACTCTGAGGTGATCTGCTACAACTGTGGGGAACCAGGGCATCATTTGGTTAAATGTGTCAAGCCCAAGAGTTGTTTTATCTGCAAAATGGTTACCCATAAAGTTGAGAATTGCCTTGTCAGAAGGAAAACCCACAGTTCTGCTAGATATGTTGGAAGTGATAGAAATACTGCTTACTTCCATGCAGTACCTAACCAGAGGAGGAGGAAAACCCTCATTCACTCCCTTGATGGCCCTAATGGCCCTGTTACTGAGGTAGATGAGATGCTGAAAGTGGCTAGTGACTTCTACAAATACCTGTTTAAGAAAGAAAACCCTTCTGGGTTCTCTCTACAAAACAATTTTTTCTTTGCTTCTGAAAAAGTCTCTCCTGCTGAAAATGAGCTGCTAGAAGCCCCTTGTTTAGAGACAGAGGTGAAGGAAGCCATTTTTAGCTCTTATCCTGATGGGGCTCCTGGTCCTGATGTGATTCCCTTCTTGTTTTACCAGCATTTTTGGGACCTGGTGAAAAATGATCTCTTAGATCTTTTCTAAGCCTTTCATAGAGGAGAGTTGGATCTAGCAACTTACTCATGGGGGGTCTATTGGGGTCAAGTTAAATAACTGTGAAAGTGATTTTTCCTTGCTGGTAAAGGCCTTAGGCAAGGTGACCCCATCTCCCCGCTTTTGTTTAATTTATAGTGGACGTTCTTACTAAAATGATGAGCAAAGCTGCTGATCATAGTGTGATTGTAGGGCTCTGTCTTGAGGTCTGCCCTGGTGGCATCACTTGCCTTCAATATGCAGATGATACCATCCTTTTCTTAGACAATGACTCCACACATGCTAGCAATCTAAAAACTGTTCTAACTTGGTTTGAACAAGTCTCAGGCATGAGAATCAACTACTCTAAAAGTGAACTCATCCCTATCAACATGGATGATCAAGAGTTAGCTGACTTCCTCTCTATTCTAGTCTGTAATAAAGGTAACTTCCCCATTAAGTACCTAGGTATCCCTCTCCACTATGATAAACTGAGGAGAGAGGATATCCAACCCCTTCTGGATAAAATCATTAAAAGGATTGCTGGGTGGAGGGGCAAACTTCTCTCTTACAGAGGTAGATTGATCCTCATACAAGCTTGTTTGGCTAGCATTCCAGTGTATCTCCTCTCCTTCTTCAAGTTCCCCAAATGGGCAGTGAACCTCATCAATTCTCAGATGTCTCATAGCTTGTGGAATGATTTTGAGGGAAATAGGAAGCTACACCTTGCTAATTGGGCCCTAGTCTCTATGAAAAAAGATTTTGGAGGCCTAGGCATACCTAACCTCCAAGAAATTAACATCTGTCTTCTAGGCTCTTGGATTAAAAGATTCTATGAGGAAGACCTGAAACCCTGGAAGCTTCTTATTGCCCATAAATACCTAGGAAATAAACCTAATATCTGTGTCCCTTCCTCCAACCCTAATACCTCTAGATTCTAGAAAGGATTAAAATCTATTATGCATGCTGTGAAATTTGGCTACAGATGGAACATAGGGGATGGGAGCAGAACCAGGTTCAGGGAAGATAGTTGGTTTGGCACATCCCCCCTAGCAGTCCAATTTTGGCCTATTTACTCTATCCGCAATGAGCTTAACAAAAGTGTCAATGAAGTTTGGGATGGTCAATGCCTAAACTCTCTTTAACAAAAGCATTACCTTTACTGCCGAGCCAGATGCCCTGATTTGGCAGCTGGACAATAAGGGGAAGTATTCCTCCAGCTCCCTCTATCATGTTATGAACTTTAGAGGGGTTCAACCCGTGTTTATCCCTGCTGTCTGGAAATTGGGAGTTCCCCCTAAAATTCATGTATTTCTCTGGCTTCTCTCCAAAAACAAATTGATGACTAGGGATAACCTTAGGAAGAGACACATCATCAAACCCCTTGATTGTGTTTACTGCTTGGAACAAGAGTCTTGTTCTCGCCTATTTTCTGAATGTATAGTTGCTAAACATCTCTAGCCCACCGTGAGGAATATTTCTCTAGTCAGATTGGCTCATCCTTCGAATCTGTTGGCAGATTCTGGATTGCTACCAAAAAGTGCTCAGTTTTAAACACGGTTAGCTCAGCTGTCCTTTGGTGCCTCTGGAAATAGAGAAATGCTATGATTTTCAGTAACACCTCCTGGATTTCCATTCCGCGGGTATTGAGGTTAATCAGGAACATGGTGAGGAATTGGGCGATTCTCTCCTCCGGATCGGACAAGGACAAGTTGATGAGCTTCATGGAAACCCTAACAAGATCCCTCCAGAAACCGTTGGCGATCACTTGTGGCTGAACAAGGCTCGACCTGCTCTGGGGCTGGACCCGTGGGCTCGTCTCAAGATCTCTGATGAAGATGATGGGCACCTGGCGCCGAAAAAGAGGGACATCCACCATGCTTACTGGTCTCTCCGCTTGCTTACTGGTCGCTGCAGGCTGACACGGCCCCTCGGCTGAAGACCATGAAGGCTTCGCTGGACCCTCCTTGTGTCATTTGAGTGCTCTATCCGCTCTGCCTTTGGCACCGCTCGGGTGATTTGTATTATTCAGAGAACTTGTTCATCCACCCCCCTAGTTTGTAGCTTTTCTACCTTTGCTTTTGAACTGCTCTTTGAACTGCTGTATCAGAATATGTTGTGGTTTCGTTCTCAGCAATGGAACCGGGGAGATGCTCCCTGTTTTTCTAAAAAAAATATTTCATATGTTATTATATATTATTTTTATTGTCATCATATATTTAACAGATACTTACATATGTAAGAAAACAATATCCCACATCTTATTAACTTATAAAAATAATTTCTTAACAAATAAAATCCTGGATTGTTTTGGCATGAAAATCCAAGTGATTGTGTACAAAAGCTTGGTAAGATTTAAGGACGAACGTAATAATATCACTTATTATTTAAATATATTTATAACAAAATGCTCAGCCCCTTTTTATTTATTGATAACATTGCTGGCCCAACCCAACATTATAATTAGAATCAGCCCAGCAAAATCGTGAATTTCAAGAAAGTGCAAATGACCTGTAATTTTTTAGGAAATAAAATAAATGGGCCGCATGGACGCTACATTATTTGTTCACCCAGCCCAGCTAATGGATGTAATTCAAAAAAAGATCAAATTGACTGTAAATTCTACTGCGCAAAAAAAGACTGTAAATTCTGAAAAAATGGGTTGAATACGTGCCACATTTTTGGAGGCTGAAATGTGGGCCAATAGGTCGAAGCCAATGCAAGTCGTTGTCAATTTAGTCAAAAAATGATTCTGAAATGCTAGCCGTTGGATTTACATCCAATGACAGGCATCCATCTTCAATCTCTCGTATTCTTCCTCTAGCACCGCTGGGACCACCTCCCGCCTCCTGCTGCTAGCAGCTCTACTTAGCACGCTTTGCTATGAAGCGCTACTCCACCGTTGGCCAGGCCATCCCTCCACCCCTCCACAGCTCCTGTTCTTCTCCACCGACCGCCGAACCACACCGCACTAGAACCAGTTAACCCTCATACACCTCTCCGTCTACGACTCTACTCCCGCGTCTTCCCGTCTCCGGCTCGTTGCTGTCCGGGGCCTCGTCATCGTCCACCACCTTGGATGCGCTCGGCGCAGCGTGGTCAACGTGGTCAATGAACGGCACCATCGGAAGTAGACTGTGCGTGGAGAGGCTGACAGCTGGGTCCACGGCCGCACACAAGGAAATGCCTCCTTATTACGCGCAAAATAATGATTCCTCCACCTGACATCTGGGACCCACTGGAAGGGCCTCTGTATTTCGTGAAATAAAGTGCCCCCCCCCCTGACATGTCGGACCCACCAGCTATCTTCGCACGCAAGGAAGTGCCTCCTTATTACGCACAAAAAAATGAATATTCCCCTGCCAGCTGGAACCCAGCATAGTGGGAGGCTGACTTGTGGGCCTACCAAGTTGACGGGGACGGAGGGCTTTGTCAACTTAGTCAATATGAACGATTCTAGCTACTGTTACCGTACGATGTTCATCCAACGGCCGTAGTGCTTCTTCAACCTCTGGTCTTCTTGCTCCAGCCGCCCAAACCAGCGTCGGTCGTGCCGCGTGCTCCTGCCTCCCGTGGCCTGCTGTGATGCCATGGAGGCCTCACCGCCCCCTACTACTCCCACCGCTGGCCAGGCCATCCCTCTACTCACCCACACCCCCTGTTAATCTGCGGCGACAGCAGCCTCACACCGCAGCCGCACCAGTGAACCCTCGTACTCCTCTTCGCGTGGGCATCCACTGCTGCGTCTTCCCCGGCTCCGAGTCGTCCCCTTCCTAGTCCTCGCCGCCGTCCACCGCCCTGGTGCTCTCGACGCGGCGTGGTCAACGTGGTCAACGACCGACTTCCATCGGAAGAGTACTGTACGTGCAGAGGCTGACAGCTGGGTCCACGGCAGCCGCAAGGAAGTGCCTCCTTATTACATGGAAAATAATTATTCCTCCACCTGACAGCAGGGACCCACCGGACGGGCCACCAGTATTTTGCGAAAGAAATTGTTTCCCCCTGACTGTTGGGACCCACCGGACGGGCCACCGTATTTCGCGAAAAAAACGTTCCCCCCGCTGCCAGCTTAGACCCACCGGAAGTGCCTCCTTATTACGCACAAAAAAATGAATACTCCCCCGGCTAGCTGGGACCCACCTTGCTGGGAGGCTGACTTGTGGGCCTACTAAGTTGACGGGGATGAAGGGCTTTGTCAACTTAGTCAATATGAACGATTCTAGCTCCAGTGACCATACGATCTCCATCCAACTGCCGTAGTGCTTCTTCAACCTCTGGTCTTCTTGCTCCAGCCGCCCAAAGCAGCGCTGGTCGTGCCGCATGCTCCTGCCTCCCCTGGCCGGCTGTGCTGCAGCAAAGGCCTCACCGCCCTACTATTCCCACCACTGGCCAGGCCCTGCGGCGACGGCAGTCTCACACCGCAGCCGAATCAGTGAACCCTCGTAGTCCTCTCCGCGCGGGCTTCCACTGCCGCGTCATCCCCTTCCTAGGCCTCGCCGTCGTCCACCACCGTGGTGCTCTCCGCGCGGCGTGGTTAACGTGGTCAAGGAACGACTTCCATCGGAAGAGTACTGTATGTGGAGAGGCTGACAGCTGGGTCCACGGCCACAGCCCAGTTTTTTTGTGATTTGCCAAGTAAGTCGCATTGTCAGGCCTGTTGGGCTGCAAATCTTTCAAGACGAGGAGAGCTTTCATTCGGCTGGCCGAGAAAATGGCCCATCAGTAATGAGAAATGGCTTGTACATTTTTAAAACACATCAAACCGGCAATTAGTTTCAAATATCTTTTTTTTCATTTCAAGATTTTAAATTACATTAATTTTTATGCGTGGAAAATTTGTTGGATTTTATATTGATATACATTTATTTTTAAAATTAGTTTGAATGGGAGTCAAAATTTCGGGATTAAAAACAGTTCAGACCGCACCGAAATATGCAAAATTTTGTATAATTTTTTAACCGTTGCCACAATATGGGCTGCAATGCTAACAAAAAGAATATGGGCTCCAAAAAAACCTTAAGAATTAGCAAATGGGCTATAAATTATTAGAAATAATGGCAGATGGGATGTATGTTGTTTTCCACAGATTTGAGGCTTTCCTAAAAAAAGGTTGACGCACAAGCACTGATTGTTGGATGTCCATCCAACGGCCGTCGTGCTTCTTCAATCTCTGCTCTTCTTGCTCCAGCCGCTCAAACAAGTGCCGGCGGGACTGCCTGCTCCCTCCTCCTCGCGGCCGGCTGTGCTGTCGTGTAGGCCTCCCCGCCCGACCGTACTCCCATCGTTGGCCTAGCCATCCCTCTACTCACCCACATCTGCTGTTATTCTCCAGCGATGGCAGACGAACCAGTAAACCCTTGTACAGTCGTACTCCCCTCCATGTGGGAAACAACTGCCGAGACTTCCCTGCCTCCGTGTCGTCCCCTTCCTAGGCCTCGTCGTCGTCCACTGCCCTGGTGCTCTCGGCGCGGCATGGTCAACGTAGTCAAGGAACGACTTCCATCGGACGTGGACTTTACGTGGAGAGGCTGACAGCTGGGTCCACGGCGGCAGCAAGGAAGTGCCTCCTTATTACGCGGAAAATAATGATTCCTCCACCTGACAGCAGGGACCCACCGGACGGGCCACCGTATTTCGCGAAAAAACGTTTCCCCCCTGACTGCTGGGACCCACCAGCTACACCTTCGCACGCAAGGAAGTGCGTCCGGGCAAAAAAACGATTCGTCCCCCTGACTGCTGGGACCCACCAGCTACATCTTCGCACGCAAGGAAGTGTGTCCGGGCAAAAAAACCAAAACGATTCGCCCCCCTGACTGCTGGGACCCACCAGCCCCCCGACTGCCGGGACCCACCAGCTACATCTTCGCACACAAGGAAGTGCGTCCAGACAAAAAAACGATTCGCCCCCTGACTGCTGGGACTCTCCAGCTACTTCTTCGCAGGCAAGGAAGTGCCTAACAGTCGGGACCCACCTGGTCGAAGCATACGTGGCGTTGTCATTCTGGTCGCGAACGTGTACGTACATATATACTGGTGGATGTAGAGGCGCGCACGTGTCATAGTAGAGGCGGCCAGGGTGCAAGAAAGAAAATACGGCCACGTATGTGTACATACGGGCAGGGTCTCGAACGCCTACTCGCGCATATGTACGGCGAGGGCTCGTGTACATGGCTGGGTCAGAACGGAGAAACAGCGTCGTCATCGTGTTCATGGGTCGAAACAGAATGCGTGGTCGTGTTCATCGGGAGGGCTTGGACGGAAGAGGCGATGGAAACGAGGCCTGGCGTACCGCACAACGGAGGAAACGAACCTCCTACGGTCGAAACGGGGGTCCTGTTGATCGGGAGGGGTGTGGCGTACCGCAAAACGGAGGAAACATACCTCCTATGGTCGAAATGGGGGTCCTGTTGATCAGGAGGGGTGTGGCGTACCGCAAAACGGAGGAAACGGACCTCCTACGGTCGAAACGGGGGTACTGTTGATCGGGAGGGGTGTGGCGTACCGCAAAACGGAGGAAACGGACTTGTGTTGGAGCGCTACGGTTGAAACGGGGGTCCTGTTCATCGGGAGGGGTGTGGCGTACTGCAAAACGGGACTCCACGGGATACTCTTCATCTCCATCGTCGACCCCCTCCAGCCTCCACGAGCTACTGTTCATCCACCGTCGACCTCCTCCAGCCTCCAGGGGCTCCTATTCATCCAGCCTCCACCGCGCGCTACTCCACCGGCTACTGTTCAACCACCCCTCCGTCTACTGCTCATCCAGCCCTCCACACCACGGGGTCCTGTTCAACCACCCCTCCACGGGCACCCCACCACCGTCCACTGTTCATCCTGCCCTCCACACCACGGGGTCCTGTTCATCCACTCCTCCACGGGCACCCCTCCACCGTCTACTGTTCATCCAGCCCTCCACCACACCACGGGGTCCTGTTCATCCTGAGGCAACACCACCACTCACTGTTCATCCAACCCCCCCCCCCCCCCGCGCAACGCTCACTGTTCATCCCATCGATCGGCTTCAGTTAGCAGCAGTAGCCAAGGAATCGCTCGATCGGGTTCAGTTAACAACCATCGATTGATCGCTCAGGTTCAGTAACGCGTAGCCTGCAGTGCAATCGCTCGGGTTCAGTTAGACCCCAACGCCTCACTCGGGTTCAGTTAGAGCCAATGCCTCGCACACACGCGCATACGTGTACGAGAGAAACGCGCATCGCTCGGCCCCCGACCTCCCACCGTAACCGGGAACTCCCCGAAATTTTCCTCCCCCTCGCTTCTACCACGGTTTTTTCCGTCATGGACGGCCCAAAGAATGTCATGCAGCTGCGTCTCCGTCCCGCGCAGGACGAAAAGCCCATTTTCTGTCATGATTTTTTGTCATAGAAGTAGGAGCCCACCACATCTATGATGAAACCGGGTTTTGTCACAATTATCGTCATAGAAGTGTCATATGTATGATAGAAAAAAAAATTGTTCTACCCAAAATGTCATGGATGTGTCTTTTTTTTGTAGTGTAGATTGGATCCGCCAAGGTTCCGCCTCGTGGCGGCGGAGTCTCGTCCCGAAAAGTTCCCCTTTTATTTTTTTCTCATCAAAAGACCTCATATAGGAGAAGATGGGCATCGAAGAGCCACCAGGGGGGCCACGAGGTAGGGGGCGCGCCCTTAGGGGGGGCGCGCCCCCCACCCTCGTGATCAGGGTGTGGGCCCCCTGGCCTTCATCTTTGGCGTGGATTTTTCTTTATTTCTTTTAAGACGTTCCGTGGAGTTTCGGGACTTTTGGAGTTGCGCAGAATAGGTCTCTAATATTTGCTCCTTTTCCAGACCAGAATTACAACTGTCGGCATTCTCCCTCCTTGTGTAAACCTTGTAAAATAAGAGAGAATAGCCATAAGTATTGTGACATAAAGTGAAATAATAGTCCATAATGCGATAAATATCGATATAAAAGCATGATGCAAAATGGACGTATCAACTCCCCCAAGCTTAGACCTCGCTTGTGCTCAAGCAAAAAGCTGATAACAATAAATATGTCCTCATGTTTAGAGGTAGAGGCATCGATAAAAATAAAATACGGACATGGAGGCATCATGATTATTCATATAATAGCAACATATATAGATTTTGTCATATGATTACTTATGTTCAAGTGATGACCTATTCACAATGCAAAAGTATAAATCATAAACCTTATTGGGCTCCGACAAACTATAATATCAGTCATTGAAGCAATTGCAATTTATCATAACATCGGAAAGAATCTATGTCAGAGCTAAAAAGCAAGTACACATACTCAACTATCATTTAGTCCTCCATAATTGCTAACACTCACGCGATACTTGTGGTTACGGAGTTTTAATCGGACACAGAGAAAGATAGGGGCTTATAGTTTTGCCCCACAACCTTTTACCTCAAGGGTAATGTCAATAATAATGGTTCATGCTCCCCTACATCCAATTAGATATATATGTCATGTTCTTTCCAACATGCCGAGCTTGCCAAAGGTAAAATGAAAAATAAAAGGTGAAGATCACCGTGACTCTTGCATAAGGAAGAAGACAATAATAAAGGATAGGCCCTTCGCAGAGGGAAGCAGAGGTTGCCATGCGCTTTTATGGTTGGATATATAAAATCTCAATGCGAAAGAATGTCACTTTATATTGCCACTTGTGATATGAACCTTTATTATGCAGTCCGTTGCTTTTATTACTTCCACATCACAAGATCGTATAAAGCTTATTTCTCCCACACCAATCAATCATACACATTTAGAGCAATTTTTATTGCTTTGCACCGATGACAACTTACTTGAAGGATCTTACTCAATCCATAGTTAGATATGGTGGACTCTCATGGCAAAACTGGTTTAGGGATATTTGGAAGCACAAGTAGTATTTCTACTTGGTGCCGAGAATTTGGCTAGCATGAGGGGAAAGCAAGCTCAACAAGTTAGAGGAACCATGACATCATACTTTATCTCAGATATAAGAAAGACATAACTCATTACGTTGTCTTCCTTGTCCAACATCAACTCTTTAGCATGTCATATTTTAATGAGTGCTCCCAATCATAAAAGATGTCAATGATAATATATCTATATGTGAAAACCTCTCTTTCCTTATTACTTCCTATTAATTGCAACAATGACCAAAGCTATGTCTGCCAACTCCCAACAACTTTTAATCATCATACTCTTTCTATGTGAAGTCATTACTCTCAATAAGATCAATATGAACTTTCTGTTCCTTTTTATTCTTTTTCTCTTTTCTTTTATTCACCCAAGATCATGGAAAAATAATCAAGCCCTTGACTCAACACTAATCTTTATTATATATAGCTCACGGACTCGATTACATAGAGAGATCATAAAGCAAAACTCAAAACTAGATCATGCCATAAACTTTATTTTACTAGATCAAGATACTACTGATGGGATCGAACTAAGAAAAACGGTAAAGATAGGAGTTGTTATTGTGATACGATACCGGGGCACCTCCCCCAAGCTTGGTAGTTGCCAAGGGGAGTGCCCATACCCAGATACTCAATTCTTCTTTGTTGGAGGAGACGGTGCTTGTGACGGATAATCGCACATCGAGCGTAAGAGGTCCCCCAGCTTGCGAATAATGCCCTTGAGTGCAACAATATGCTCCTTAAACAAAATATTTTCTTGTGTGAGATACTTGTTTTGTATACGAGCTAACTCAATCGTCTTGAAAGCTTCAATCTCAGTTGGGGTAAGAAGGTTATGATCAATTTGAAGGGTGTCTTTTGCTGCTGGGGCTTGATCCTCTGTGGCCTTCTTGATCCTTTCATCCTTGTTGACCTTCGTGGGTTCTTCCCTCTTCAGATCTATCTTCATTAGCCAAGCTTTGTTGTCACCATTGTTGGAGGAGGGAGACTACATCATGCCTAGCCTGGAAAACCCTGACAGAAAATAGCTCGAAACAAGAACAAAGGAGGTTTGCGTGATACGGGAGTCAAAACCTTCGGGAGAATATATAATGAATTTTTACCGACCAAAATACGTAACATGCAAGAAAACGGAGTCCGGAAGGCACACGAGGTGCTCACGAGGTACGGGGCGCGCCCACCACCCTCGTGGGGCCCTCGTGTCCTTCCCGGACTACTACTTATTTTTCTAAATATTCCAAAACGGAGAAATATTGCCTTAAAAATTGTTTTGGAGTCGGTTTACTTACCGTACCACATACCTATTCCTTTTCGGAGTCTGAAACGTTCCAGAAAGTGTCCCTTATGTATTCCTCTGGGGTTATGGTTTCAATAATATTGGTTTCAACATTTATGGGATTACCTGAGATATAATGTTTAATTCTTTGACCATTTACCACCTTCGGATTTGTGCCCTCGAAGTTGTTGATTTTTATGGCACCGGAACGATAGACCTCTTCGATAACATAGGGTCCTTCCCATTTAGAGAGAAGCTTTCCTGCAAAAAATCTTAAACGAGAGTTGTATAGCAATACATAATCACCTACATTAAACTCACGCTTTTGTATCCTTTTGTCATGCCATCTTTTAACTTTTTCTTTAAACAACTTGGAATTTTCATAAGCTTGGCTTCTCCATTCATCAAGTGAGCTAATATCAAATAACCTCTTTTCACCGGCAAGTTTAAAATCATAGTTAAGCTCTTTAATAGCCCAATATGCCTTATGTTCTAGTTCGTGAGGTAAGTGACATGCTTTTCCATAAACCATTTTATACGGAGACATACCCATAGGATTTTTATATGCAGTTCTATAAGCCCATAATGCATCATCAAGTTTATTAGACCAATTCTTTCTAGACCTATTAACAGTATTTTGCAAAATTAATTTGAGCTCTCTATTGCTCAATTCTACTTGACCACTAGACTGTGGGTGATAAGGAGATGCAATTCTATGATTAACATCATATTTAGCAAGCATTTTATGGAAGGCACCATGAATAAAGTGTGAACCACCATCAGTCATTAAATATCTAGGGACTCCAAACCTCAGAAAAATAACTTCCTTAAGCATTTTAATAGAAGTGTTATGATCAGCACTACTAGTTGGAATAGCTTCTACCCACTTATTAACGTAATCAACAGCAACTAGAATATGTGTGTATCCATTAGAGGCAGGAAAGGGTCCCATATAATCAAAGCCCCAAACATCAAACGGTTCAATAACAAGTGAATAAT
The DNA here is from genome assembly GCF_056163025.1 of Triticum urartu. Classification (NCBI taxonomy): domain Eukaryota; kingdom Viridiplantae; phylum Streptophyta; class Magnoliopsida; order Poales; family Poaceae; genus Triticum; species Triticum urartu. The sequence goes on from NC_141876.1 coordinate 113,987,129, forward strand.
TCATAGGCATTTCTTGACGTCTACTAATATTACCAATTCTTTGACATTCATCACAAGACAAGAAAAACTTACCGGCATCCTTGAAGAGAGTAGGCCAATAAAAACTAGATTGCAATACCTTATGTGCAGTTCTATCTCCAGCGTGGTGTCCTCCATAAGACTCGGAATGACACTTGCGTAGGATCTGTTCCTGTTCATGCTCAGGTACATAACGTCTAATAACACCATCTACTCCTTCCTTATAAAGATGTGGGTCATCCCAAAAGTAATGTCTCAAATCATAGAAAAACTTTTTCTTTCGCTGGTATGTGAAGCTAGGTGGTATAAACTTAGCAACAATATAATTAGCATAATCAGCATACCATGGAGTACTTCGAGAAGTACTTATAACATTTAATTGTTCATCAAGAAAGTCATCATTAATAGGTAGTGGGTCATCAAGAATATTTTCTAACCTAGACAAGTTGTCTGCAACGGGGTTCTCAGCTCCCTTTCTATAAACAATATTCAAATCAAATTCTTGTAGCAAGAGAAACCATCTAATAAGTCTAGGTTTAGCATCTTTCTTTTCCATAAGATATTTAATAGCAGCATGATCAGTGTGAACAGTTACTTTAGAATCAACAATATAAGATTTGAACTTATCACAAGCAAATACAACTGCTAAAAGTTCCTTTTCAGTAGTAGCATAATTTCTTTGAGCATTGTCTAGAGTCTTACTAGCATAATGGGTAACATTTAATTTCTTATCAACTCTTTGCCCTAGAACAACACCTACAACATTATCACTAGCATCACACATAATTTCAAAGGGTAAATTCCATTCAGGTGGCTGAACAATAGGTGCAGAGACTAATGCTTTCTTAAGTATTTCAAATGCTTCTACACAATCATCATCAAAGACAAATGGTATATCTTTTTGCAATAAATTAGTCAGAGGCCGAGAAATTTTTGAGAAGTCCTTAATGAACCTCTTGTAAAATCCGGCGTGACCAAGGAAACTTCTTATACCTTTGATGTCCTTGGGACATGGCATCTTTTCAATAGCATCAACCTTGGCTTTATCAACTTCAATACCTCTTTCAGAAACTTTGTGCCCCAAGACAATACCTTCATTAACCATAAAGTGGCACTTTTCCCAATTCAAGACAAGATTAGTTTCTTCACATCTCTGCAAAACTCGATCAAGATTACTCAAGCAATCGTCAAAATAGGAACCATAGACGGAAAAGTCGTCCATGAAAACCTCACAAATCTTTTCACAAAAGTCAGAGAATATAGCCATCATGCATCTTTGAAAGGTAGCAGGTGCATTACATAAACCAAAAGGCATACGTCTATAAGCAAAAGTACCAAAAGGGCATGTAAAAGTGGTCTTTGATTGATCTTTAGCCGACACAGGTATTTGAGAGAAACCAGAATAACCATCTAGAAAGCAATAGTGTGTATGTTTGCATAATCTTTCTAGCATTTGATCAATAAAAGGTAAGGGGTAATGATCTTTCTTAGTAGCTTTATTTAGTTTGCGGAAATCAATTACCATCCTATAACCAGTGATAATTCTTTGTGGAGTCAATTCATCTTTATCATTAGGAACAACAGTAATACCTCCCTTCTTAGGGACACAATGGACAGGACTTACCCACTCACTATCAGCAACGAGATAGATTATACCTGCCTCCAGAAGCTTTAGTATTTCTTTTCTTACCACTTCTATCATTTTAGGATTCAGACGTCGTTGAGGATCACGAACTGGTTTGGCATCTGCTTCCAAATTTATTTTATGTTGACATAGAGTGGGACTAATGCCCTTAATATCATCAAGAGTATATCCAATAGCAGCACGATGCTTCTTCAGATTTTTCAATAATCTTTCTTCTTCATGCTCTGAAAGGTTAACACTAATAATAACAGGATATATCTTCTTTTCATCAAGATAAGCATATTTAAGATTATCAGGCAAAGGTTTAAGCTCAGACACGGGATCACCCTTGGGTGGAGGAGGATCCCCTAGAATTTCAACAGGCAAATTGTGTTTCAGAATAGGTTCCTGTTTAAAGAATACTTCATCTATTTCCCTTCTTTCATTCATGAACATATCATTTTCATGGTCTAGCAAAAAGTGTTCTAAAGGATCACTAGGAGGTACGGCAATAGAACCAAGACCAATAATCTCATCCTTACTAGGCAATTCTTCCTCACGATGTTGTTTACTAAATTTAGAGAAATTAAACTCATGAACCATATCATCCAAGCCAACAGTAACAACATTCTTTGTGCAATCTATGGTAGCATTGACAGTATTTAAGAAGGGTCTACCAAATATAATGGGACAAAAGCTATCTTGTGGGTAACCAAGAACAAGAAAATCAGCAGGATATTTAGTTTTCCCACACAAGACTTCAACATCTCTAACAATTCCCATTGCTGAAATAGTATCTCTATTGGAAAGTTTAATTGTGACATCAATATCTTCTAACTCAGTAGGTGCAATTTCATTCTTAATTTCTTCATATAAAGTATGCGGTATAACACTAGCACTAGCACCCATATCACATAAGCCATGATAACAATGATCTCCTATTTTAACAGAAATAACAGGCACGCCTACCATAGGTCTATGTTTATCTTTAGCACAAGGCTTAGCAATTCTAGCAGTTTCACCTTCGAACTGAATAACATGCCCATCAATATTATCAGACAAGAGATCTTTAACAATAGCAATATTATAGGTTCTACTTTAACTTGCTCAGGAGGTGTATAAGTTCTAATATTGCTTTTACGAACAACAGTTGAAGCTTTAGCATGATCCTTTATTATAACAGGGAAAGGTGGTTTCTCAATATAAGAAGTAGGAACAATAGGATCATTATAAGTGACAGTCTTTTCTTCAACTTTAATAGGTGCAGATACTTTTACTTCTATGGGAGGATGATATTTAAACCACTTCTCCTCAGGGAGATCAACATAAGTAGCAAAAGATTCACAGAAAGAAGCTACTATCTCAGAGTCAAGTCCATATTTAGTGCTAAACTTACGGAAAATATCGGTATCCATAAAAGATTTAACACAATCAAACTTAGGTGTCATACCTGACTCCTTACCTTCGTCGAGGTCCCAATGTTCAGAGTTGCGTTTAATTCTATCCAATAAATTCCATCTAAATTCAATAGTCTTCATCATAAAAGAGCCATCACAAGAAGTATCGAGCATGTTGTGATTGTTTTCAGAAAGCCGAGCATAAAAACTTTGCATAATTATTTATCTCTGGAGCTCATGATTGGGGCATGAATATAACATTGATTTAAGCCTCCCCCAAGCTTGAGCGATGCTTTCTCCTTCACGAGGCCAGAAATTATATATATATATATATATATAATTGCGATCACAATGAACAAGATGCATAGGGTAATACTTTTGATGAAATTCCATCTTCAATCTTTTATAGTCCCATGATCTCATATCATCACATTGCCTATACCATACCAATGCGTCTCCCTTCAAAGAAAAAGGGAAGACCTTCTTCTTAGCACCATCATCGGGTATACCTGGAAGCTTAAATAATCCACAAACTTCATCCACATATATTAAGTGCTCATTAGGATGCTTTGTTCCATCTCCTGTACAAGGATCAGCTAGCAGTTTTTCTATCATACCCGAATGATACTCATAAGGAATTTCATTTTCAATAGGTTCAGTAGGTTGAGGAGCAACTCTTTGCTCTACTGGACGGGGTGAAGATACCCCGAACAAGCCCCTCAGAGTATTACTTTCCATAGTAACAAGTGATAGTAAATTTCAGCACACTATATAAATTTTTCCTCACCAAATTCCACCTACCAAAGGCGCTACACCCCCCGGCAACGGCGCCAGGAAAGAGTCTTGATGACCCACAAGTATAGGGGATCTATCTAGTCCTTTCGATAAGTAAGAGTGTCGAACCCAACGAGGAGCAGAAGGAAATGATAAGCGGTTTTCAGCAAGGTATTCTCTACAAGTACTGAAATAAGTGGTAACAAATAGTTTTGTGATAGGATAAATTGTAACGAGAAACAAGTAACAAAAGTAAATAAAGTGCAGCAAGGTGGCCCAATACTTTTGTAGCAAAGGACAAGCCAGAACAAACTCTTATAATAGGAAAAGCGCTCCCGAGGACACATGGGAATATCGTCAAGCTAGTTTTCATCACGTTCATATGATTCGCGTTCGATACTTTGATAATTTGATATGTGGGTGGACCAGTGCTTGGGTGCTGTTCTTACTTGAACAAGCATCCCACTTATGATTAACCTCTATTGCAAGCATCCGCAACTACAACAAAAGTATTAAGGTAAACCCAACCATAGCATGAAACATGTGGATCCAAATCAGCCCCTTACGAAGCAACGCATAAAGTAGGGTTTAAGCTTCTGTCACTCTAGCAACCCATCATCTACTTATTACTTCCCAATGCCTTCCTCTTGGCCCAAATAATGGTGAAGTGTTATGTAGTCGACGTTCACATAACACCACTAGAGGCTAGACAACATACATCTTATCAAAATATCAAACGAATACCAAATTCACATGACTACTCATAGCAAGACTTCTCCCTTGTCCTCAGGAACGAACGTAATTACTCACAAAGCATATTCATGTTCATAATCAGAGGGGTAATAATATGCATATAGGATCTGAACATATGATCTTCCACCAATTGAACCAACTAGCATCAACTACGAGGAGTAATCAACACTACTAGCAACCTACTAGCACCAATCCCGGACTTTGAGACATGAATTGGATACAAGATATGAACTAGGGTTTGGAGATGAGATGGTGCTGGTGAATATGTTGATGGAGATTTCCCTCTCCCGATGAGAGGAGCGTTGGTGATGACGATGGTGATGATTTCCCCCACCGGGAGGGAAGTATCCCCGGCAAAACAGCTCTGCCGGAGCTCTAGATTGGATCCGCCAAGGTTCCGCCTCGTGGCGGCGGAGTCTCGTCCTGAAAAGTTCCCCTTTTATTTTTTTCTCATCAAAAGACCTCATATAGGAGAAGATGGGCATCGGAGAGCCACCAGGGGGGCCACGAGGTAGGGGGGCGCCCTCGGGGGGCGCTGTTGGGGAACGTAGCAATAATTCAAAATTTTCCTACGTGTCACCAAGATCAATCTAGGAGATACTAGCAATGAGAGAGAGGGAGTGCATCTTCATACCCTCGAAGATCTCTAAGCGGAAGCATTCAAGAGAACGGGGTTGATGGAGTTGTACTCGTCGTGATCCAAATCACCGATGATCCTAGCGCCGAATGGACGGCACCTCCGCGTTCAACACACGTACAGAACAGAGACGTCTCCCGCGCCTTGATCCATCAAGGAGGAGGGAGAGGTTGAGGAAGAGAGTTAAACAGCAGCACGACGGCGTGGTGGTGATGGAGTGGCAGTTCTCCGGCAGGGCTTCGCCAAGCTCACGCGGAGGAGGAGAGGTATTGGAGGGGAGGGGCTGCGCCAGGTGCAAGGGTATGGCCGCCCTCCCACCCCTCTACTATTTATAGGTGGGGAGAGAGGGGGCCGGCCCCCCTAGATCCCATCTAGGGTTGGGGGCGGCGGCCAAGGGGGGGAGGAGTGCCTCCCAAGTCAAATGGAGGCCCTCCCCCTTAGGGTTTCCCCTCTCCCATGCGCATGGGCCTTGGGGGGCTGGTGCCCCTGGCCCATTCAGGCTAGGGAGCCTCCCTACAGCCCATGCTACTGTATTGGACGTGGTGGAACATTTTCCGGACCTCCGTACCCCTCCGGAATCCTCCGGAACCTTCCGGAAGCTCCCCGGTGCAATACCGAAAAAAACCGAACTTTTCCTGGAACCCGAACAACAACTTTCCATATATAAATCTTTACCTCTGGACCATTCCGGAACTCCTCGTGACGTCTGGGATCTCATCCGGGACTCCGAACAACATTCGATAATCACATACAAGTCTTCCTAATAACCCTAGCGTCATCGAACCTTAAGTGTGTAGACCCTACGGGTTCAGGAACCATGCAGACATGACCGAGATAACTCTCTGGCCAATAACCAACAGCGGGATCTGGATACCCATGTTGGCTCCCACATGTTCCACGATGATCTCATCGGATGATCCACGATGTCAAGGATTCAATCAATCCCGTATACAATTCCCTTTGTCTATCGGTACGATACTTGCCGAGATTCGATCGTCGGTATCCCGATACCTCGTTCAATCTCGTTACCGGCAAGTCTCTTTACTCGTTCCGTAACACATCATCCCGTGATCAACTCCTTGGTCACATTGTGCACATTATGATGATGTCCTACCGAGTGGGCCCAGAGATACCTCTCCGTCACACGGAGTGACAAATCCCAGTCTCGATTTGTGCCAACCCAACAGACACTTTCGGAGATACCCGTAGTGCACCTTTATAGCCACCCAGTTACGTTGTGACGTTTGGTACACCCAAAGCATTCCTACGGTATCCGGGAGTTGCACAATCTCATGGTCTAAGGAAATGATACTTGACATTAGAAAAGCTTTAGTAGATGAACTATACGATCTTGTGCTAGGCTTAGGATTGGGTCTTGTCCATCAAATCATTCTCCTAATGATGTGATCTAGTTATCAACGACATTCAATGTCCATGGTCAGGAAACCGTAACCATCTATTGATCAACGAGCTAGTCAACTAGAGGCTTACTAGGGACATGGTGTTGTCTATGTATCCACACATGTATTATGGTTTCCGGTTAATACAATTATAGCATGAACAATAGACAATTATCATGAACAAGGAAATACAATAATAACCATTTTATTATTGCCTCTAGGGAATATTTCCAATAGTCTCCCACTTGCACTAGAGTCAATAATCTAGTCCACATCACTATGTGATTGTAATGAATCCAACATCCATGGGGTATGTTCATATCTTGCTTGTGAGAGAGGTTTATCAGTCAATGGGTCTGAACCTTTCAGATCCATGTGTGCTTTAAAAATCTCTATGTCATCTTGTAGATGCAGCTACCACACGCTACTTGGAGCTATTCCAAATAACTGATCTACTAAACGAATCTGGTTTACTCCTCAGAGTCATCCGGATTAGTGTCAAAGTTTGCATCGACGTAACCCTTTACGACGAACTCTTTTACCACCTCCATAATCGAGAAAATTCCTTAGTCCACTAGCTACTAAGGATAAGTTCGACCGCCGTCATGTGATCCATTCCTGGATCACTCTTGTACCCCTTGACTGACTCATAGCAAGGCACACTTCAGGTGCGGTACACAGCATAACATACTATAGAGCCTACATCTAAAGCATAGGGGACGACCTTCGTCCTTTCTCTCTCTTCTGCCGTGGTCAGGTCTTGAGTCTTACTCAATACTCACACCTTGTAACACAGCCAAGAACTCCTTCTTTGTTGATCTATTTTGAACTCCTTCAAAATCTTGTCAAGGTATGTATTCATTTGAAAGTACTGTTAAGCGTTTTTGATCTATCCTTATAGATCTTGATGCTCAATGTTCAAGTAGCTTAATCCAGGTTTTCCATCGAAAAACACTTTTCAAATAACCCTGCATGCTTTCCAGAAATTCTACATCATTTTTGATCAACAATATGTTAACAACATATACTCATCAAAAATTCTACAGTGCTCCCACTCACTTCTTTGGAAATACAAGTTTCTCATAAACTTTGTATAAACCCAAAATCTTTGATCATCTCATCAAAGCATACATTCCAATTCCGAGATGCTTACTCCAGTCCTTAGAAGGATTGCTGGAGCTTTGCATACTTGTTGTAATCTTTCAGGATTGACAAAACCTTCTGGTTATATCACATACAACCTTTCCTCAGGAAAAGCGTCGAGGAAACAATGTTTTGACATCCTATCTGCAAGATTTCATAAATAATGCAGTGACTGCTAACATAATTCCAACAGACTCTTAGCATCGCTACGAGTGAGAAAGTCTCATCATAGTCAACTCCTTGAACTTGTCGGGAAACATCTTAACGACAAGTCGAGCTTTCTTAATGGTGACACTTACCATCATTGTCTGTCTTCCTTTTAAAATCCATCTGCACCCAACAGCCTTACGACCATCAAGTAGTTCTTTCAAAGTCTATACTTTGTTTTATACATGGATCCTCTCTCGGATTTTATGGCCTCAAGCCTTTCGTAGGAATCCGGGCCCACCATTGCTTCTCCATAGCTCATAGGTTCATTGTTGTCTAGCAACATGACTTCCAAGACAGGATTACGTACCACTCTGAATTAGTACACATCCTTGTCGACCTATGAGGTTTGGTAGTGACTTGATCCGAAGTTTCATGATCACTATCATAAGCTGCCACTTCAATTTGTCTAGGTGCCACAGGAACAACTTCATGTGCCCTGCTATACACTAGTTGAAGTCACGGTTCAATAACCTCATCAAGTCTCCACCATCCTCCCACTCAATTCTTTCGAGAGAAACTTATCCTCGAGAAAGGACCCGTTTCTAGAAACAATCACTTTTGCTTCCGGATCTGAAATAGGAGGTACACCCAACTATTTTTGGGTATTATATGAAGATGCATTTATTCGCTTTGGGTTTGAGCTTATCAGCCTAAAACTTTTTCACATAAGCGTCGCAGCCCCAAACTTTTAAGAAACGACATCTTAGGTTTTTCTAAACCATAGTTCATACGGTGTCGTCTCAACGGAATTCTGTGGTGCCCTATTTAAAGTGAATGTGGTTGTCTCTAATGCTTAACCCATAAACGATAGTGGTAATTCGATAAGAGACATCATGGTATGCACCATATCCAATAGGGTGCAGTTATGATGTTCGGACACACCATCACACTATGGTGTTCCAGGCGGTATTAGTTGTGAAACAATTTCCACAATGTCTTAATTATGTGCCAAACTCGTAACTCAGATATTCATCTCTATGATCATATCATAGACATTTCATCATCTTGTCACGACGATCTTCAATTTCATTCTGAAATTACTTGAACCTTTCAATAATTCAGACTTGTGTTTAATCAAGTAAATATACTTAGCATCTACTCAAATCATCTGTGAAGTAAGAACATAACGATATCCACTGCGTGCCTCAGCACTCATTGGACTGCACACATCAAAAATGTATTACTTCCAACAAGTTGCTTTCTTGTTCCATCTTACTGAAAACAAGGCCTTTCAGTCATCTTGCCCATGTGGTATGATTTGCATGTCTCAAGTGATTCAAAATCAAGTGAGTCCAAACGATCCATCTGCATGGAGTTTCTTCATGCATATCTACCAATAGACATGGTTCGCATGTCTCAATCTTTTCAAAAACGAGTGAGTCCAAAGATCCATCAACATGGAGCTTCTTCATGCGTTTTATACCAACATGACTCAAATGGCAGTGCCAGAAGTACGTGGTACTATCATTACTATCTTATATATTTTGGCATGAACATGTGTATCACTACGATCGAGATTCAATGAACCATTCATTTTAGGTGCAAGACCATTGAAGGTATTATTCAAATAAACAGAGTAACCATTATTCTCCTTAAATGAATAACCGTATTGCGATAAACATAATCCAATCATGTCTATGATCAACGCAAACACCAAATAACAATTATTTAGGTTTAACACCAATCTCGATGGCAGAGGGAGCATGCGATGCTTGATCACATCAACCTTGGAAACACTTCCAACACATGTCGTCATCTCACCTTCAGATAGTCTCTGTTTATTCCGTAGCCTTTTATTTCGAGTTACTAACACTTAGCAACTGAACCGGTATTTTAATACCCTGGTGCTACTAGGAGTACTAGTAAAGTACACATTAATATAAGGTATATTCAAAATACTTCTGTCAACCTTGCCAGCCTTCTCATCTACCAAGTATCTAGGGTAGTTCTACTTCAGTGACCGTTCCCCTCATTACAGAAGCACTTAGTCTCGGGTTTGGTTCAACCTTGGGTTTCTTCACTAGAGCAGCAACTGATTTGCCGTCTCATGAAGTATCCCTTCTTTCCCTTGCCCTTCTTGAAACTAGTGGTTTAACCATCAACAATTGATGCTCCTACTTGATTTCTACTTTCGCGGTGTCAAACATCGCGAGTTGCTCAAGGATCATCATGTCTATCCCTGATATGTTATAGTTCATCACGAAGCTCCAATAGCTTGGTGGCAGTGACTATGGAGAACCATCACTATCTCATCTGGAAGATTAACTCCCACTCGATTCAAGCTATTGTAGTACTCAGACAATCTGAGCACATGCTCAACGATTGAGCTTTTCTCCCTTAGTTTGTTGGCTTAAGAAACTTGTCAGAGGTCTCATACCTCTTGACGTGGGCACTAGTCTGAAATCCCAATTTCAGTCTTTGGAACATCTCATATGTTCTGTGACGTTTCAAAAACGTCTTTGGTGCCACAATTCTAAACCGTATGCACTGAACTATCATGTAGTCATCAAAACGTGTATGTCAGATGTTTCCCAACATCTACAGACGACGCTCGAGGTTCAACACACTGAGCGGTGCATTAAGGACATAGCCCTTCTGTGCAGCAATGAGGACAATCCTCAGTTCACGGACCCAGTCCGCATAATTGCTACTGTCAACTCTCAACTAAATTTTCTCTAGGAACATATCTAAAACAGTAGAACCAAAGCGTGAGCTACGACATAATTTGCAAAGACCTTTTGACTATGTTCATGATAATTAAGTTCATCTAATCAAATTATTCAATGAACTCCCACTTAGATAGACATCCCTCTAGTCATCTAAGTGATACATGATCCTAGTTAACTAAGCCGTGTCCGATCATCACGTGAGACGGACTAGTCATCATCGGTGAACATCTTCATGTTGATCGTATCCACTATACGACTCATTTTCGACCTTTCGGTCTTCCGTGTTCCGAGGCCATGTCTGTACATGCCAGGCTCGTCAAGTTAACCTAAGTGTATTGCGTGTGTAAATCTGGCTTACACCCGTTGTATGCGAACGTTAGAACCTATCACACCCGATCATCACGTGGTGCTTCGGAACAATGGGCCTTAGCAATGGTGCACAGTTAGGAGGAACACTTTCTTGAAATTTTAGTGAGGGATCATCTTATTTATGCTACCGTCGTTCTAAGCAAATAAGATGTAAAAAACATGACAAACATCACATGCAAATCATAAAGTGACATGATATGGCCAATATCATCTTGCGCCTTTGATCTCCATCTTCGAGGCGCGGCATGAACACCATCGTCACCTGCATGACACCATGATCTCCATCATCGTGTCTTCATGAAGTTGCCTCGCCAACTATTACTTCTACTACTATGGCTAACGGTTAGCAATAAAGTAAAGTAATTACATGGCATTTTCATTGACACGCAGGTCATAAATAAATTAAGACAACTCCTATGGCTCCTGCCGGTTGTCATACTCATCGACATGCAAGTCGTGATTCCTATTACAAGAACATGATCAATCTCATACATCACATATATCATTCATCACATCCTTTTGGCCATATCACATCACATAGCAAACCCTGCAAAAACAAGTTAGACGTCCTCTAATTGTTGTTTCATGTTTTACGTGGCTGCTATAGCTTTCTAGCAAGAACGTTTCTTACCTACGCAAAACCACAACGGTGATATGCCAATTTCTATTTACCCTTCATAAGGACCCTTTTCATCGAATCCGATCCGACTAAAGTGGGAGAGACAGACACCCGCCAGCCACCTTATGCATCAAGTGCATGTCAGTCGGTGGAACCAGTCTCACGTAAGCGTACGTGTAAGGTCGGTCCGGGCCGCTTCATCCCACAATGCCGCCGAATCAAGATAAGACTAGTAACGGCAAGAAAATTGAACAAATCATCGCCCACAACTAGTTTGTGTTCTACTCGTGCATAGAATCTACGCATAGACCTAGCTCATGATACCACTGTTGGGGAACGTAGCAATAATTCAAAATTTTCCTACGTGTCACCAAGATCAATCTAGGAGATACTAGCAACAAGAGAGAGGGAGTGCATCTTCATACCCTTGAAGATCGCTAAGCGGAAGCGTTCAAGAGAACGGGGTTGATGGAGTCGTACTCGTCGTGATCCAAATCACCGATGATCCTAGCGCCGAACGGACGGCACCTCCTCGTTCAACACATGTACGAAACGGAGACGTCTCCCACTCCTTGATCCAGCAAGGAGGAGGGAGAGGTTGAGGAAGAGAGTCCAACAGCAGCACGACGGCCTGGTGGTGATGGAGTGGCAGTTCTCCGGCAGGGCTTCGCCAAGCTCACGCGGAGGAGGAGAGGTATTGGAGGGGAGGGGCTGCGCCAGGTGCAAGGGTATGGCCGCCCTCCCACCCCTCCACTATTTATAGGTGGGGAGAGAGGGGCACGGCCCCCCTAGATCCCATCTAGGGTTGGGGGCCGCGGCCAAGGGGGGAGGAATGCCTCCCAAGTCAAGTGGAGGCCCTCCCCCTTAGGGTGTCCCCTCTCCCATGCGTATGGGCCTTGTGGGGGCTGGTGGCCCTGGCCCATTAAGGCTAGGGAGCCTCCCTACAGCCCATGCTACTGTATTGGATGTGGTGGAACATTTTCCGGACCTTCGGACCCCTCCAGAATCCTCCGGAAACTTCCGGAAGCTTCCCGGTACAATACCGAAAAAACCGAACTTTTCCTGGAACCCGAACAACAACTTTCCATATATAAATCTTTACCTCTGGACCATTCCGGAACTCCTCGTGACGTCCGGGATCTCATCCGGGACTCCAAACAACATTCGGTAATCACATACAAGTCTTCCTAATAACCCTAGCATCATCGAACCTTAATTGTGTAGACCCTACGGGTTCGGGAACCATGCAGACATGACCGAGACAACTCTTCGGCCAATAACCAACAACGGGATCTAGATACCCATTTTGGCTCCCACATGTTCCACGATGATCTCATCGGATGAACCACGATGTCAAGGATTCAATCAATCCCGTATACAATTCCCTTTGACTATCGGTACGATACTTGCCCGAGATTCGATCGTCGGTATACCGATACCTCGTTCAATCTCGTCACTGACAAGTCTCTTTACTCATTCCGTAACACATCATCCCGTGATCAACTCCTTGGTCACATTGTGCACATTATGATGATGTCCTACCGAGTGGGCCCAGAGATACCTCTCCGTCACACTGAGTGACAAATCCCAGTCTCGATTCGTGCCAACCCAACAGACACTTTAGGAGATACCCGTAGTGCACCTTTATAGCCACCCAGTTACGTTGTGACGTTTGGTACACCCAAAGAATTCCTATAGTATCCGGGAGTTGCACAATCTCATGGTCTAAGGAAATGATACTTGACATTAGAAAAGCTTTAGCAGACGAACTATACGATCTTGTGCTAGGCTTAGGATTGGGTCTTGTCCATCACATCATTCTTCTAATGATGTGATCCCGTTATAAACGACATCCAATGTCTAGGGTCAGGAAACTGTAACCATCTATTGATCAACGAGCTAGTCAACTAGAGGCGTACTAGGGACATGGTGTTGTCAATGTATCGACACATGTATTATGGTTTCCGGTTAATACAATTATAGCATGAATAATAGACAATTATCATGAACAAGGAAATACAATAATAAGCATTTTATTATTGCCTCTAGGGCATATTTCCAACAAGCGCCCCCCACCCTCGTGAGCAGGGTGTGGGCCCCCTGGCCTTCATCTTTGGCGTGGATTTTTCTTTATTTCTTTTAAGACGTTCCGTGGAGTTTCAGGACTTTTGGAGTTGCGCAGAATAGGTCTCTAATATTTGCTCCTTTTCCAGACCAGAATTCCAGCTTCCGGCATTCTCCCTCCTTGTGTAAACCTTGTAAAATAAGAGAGAATAGCCATAAGTATTGTGACATAAAGTGAAATAATAGTCCATAATGCGATAAATATCGATATAAAAGCATGATGCAAAATGGACGTATCAATAACCAGGGAAGTACTCTGCATAAGAAGAAAAAGAAATATGAAGCCACAAGCCGGCTCATATGACAAGTCGGCCAGCGGAAGAAAGAGAGGGACAACTCACCATCAAGGAAGTCCTCGATCTCGCCATAGCCGTCCAACAAGGCCTTCTCCTTGTCCGCCCACTTCGAGCGCTCAATCTCGAATTCGGCCTCAAGGGCCTCCTCCGCGTCCTTGAGCTCCTGCAGCTCCGCCTTGTGCTTGTCCGCCTGGTCAGCCAGCTGCTCGGCCAGGCGGTCTCTCTCTTGATCCACCTTGAGGTGCTCCTCCTCCTTGGCAAGCAGCGCGGTTTGAGCTTCGCCCATTTGTTACCGCAAGGTGGCATTGGCTGCTGCAAAAGATAAGAGAGAGGAGAGGTCAGTAAATCAACAAGAAAAGGTAGTTGCTAGAAGATCCGACCCGACTGCTCAGTAGTCGGCCCGAATCTCGGGGGCTACACCCCACGGGTGCGCTAGCTGTCGGTCAGCTCGGCGGTCCGCCTGGCCAGCTCCTAGACTTGGGTGTTGTAGGCGGCCGCAAGAATGTTGTGGTAATCCTACAACAGAATCAACAAAGGAAAAGAAAAGGTCAGCACTTGGAACCTACATTTAAGTTCGGGACCGCCTGCTCAGCAGCCGGCCCGGAACCCGGGGGCTACACCCAGTGGGTGCACTGGCGTGCCCCCACAGTTGATTGCAAAGATTGAAAGCAAAAAGCATAAGGACCATACCCGGACGGCAGCTCACGACGCCAAGAACTTAGTCCTGGAAGGCGTCGCCTTGGGCCTGAAGCAGGGAGCGGACTTCCTGTGCAGCCTTGTTCAGGACACCCGTCCCACCCCCAGGCGTCCACTCCCGTGGGACGTCGCTAGTGGCCTCCGCTTCCAAGGCCCACAAGCTTGAGGCTCTGACTTCCCGAGGTTGCGGCGCTGAAGTCACCTTCGTCACACGCCGACGCGTCGGAGTACGGACGACGGGAGTCGCCCCCACCACCAGCTCGCCGCTGACTCGAGGCGCCGACGGTGCATCAGGCCGGCTGCCCGAAGCCTCGGCAGCCGACGTCTGCTGGAACACCTCTGTCTCCAGGATGACGGGGTCGCCTCCCTTCCTCTCCATGATCGGCTGGTCGTTGCTGGCCACTCCAGACGGTGCCAAGACTTTTGGCGCTGGCGGCATGGAGCTCAGCGGGACGACCAGCTATGGAGCCTGGCCACCCGTGGCTCCCCCTGCTTGCGCCTTAGCGGCCACATCCACCTGGGCCTTGGTTGCCTCCTCCTCCCGGGCCTTGGCCGCGGCATCGTCCTGGGCCTTGGCTGCAGCGTTCGCCTCCTCTTGCGTCGCCTTTGTGGCGTTCGCCTTCGCCTGCTCCGCCCTCTCCTTCTCCTCGTGCGCCTCCCGCGCGTTCTTCTCTGTCGCCTCCCGGAGGTCAGCAAGCGGGTCGATGCGGTGGGTGTTGGAAGAGCCCTCCATCCCCCCCCCCCAATGATGGAGGCGGAAGCCGACCGCTCAAGGGAGAGCGGGGCTCTGTCCACACAAGACAAGTCAAACTCAGAAAAGTTTGCGAGAAAAACACAGAATGAACAAAGGAAGACACAAGGAAAGATGTGCTCTTACGTGGATACTGTCGGCGGCTCCTTCGGGGCCCTCCCGTACCGGGCCGCCTTCATGGTGGCCTCCTCCCGCCTGGTCGCTGTGGCCGAGCCCTTATTCGGCCGACCGCCTTGCGGCTGCGAGCCGGCTCAGCGCTTTTGCATGCCGCCTGGTGCGCCCGGCATTGCCGAGGAGCTCGCCCCGCCCTGTTGGCAACCGGCGGGCGGTGCGGCACATGCTCCTCCTCATCATCGTCTGGCCAGTCCTCGAGACTGTCGCCTCCTCCTCCGGAGCTGCCTGCTCCATCGCCACCGCCCGTGGCATCATCTGCCTCCATGGCGGCCGCCCCCAGATCGGGGTCGTCCACATCGCTCACCGCCCGGTCCGGCAGGTACTACCAGCTCTGCACCAGGACGTCGACGGTCGGCTGGGTCGTGAGGAGCTGTGGCATGGCCAACTGGTCAGCCGGCAAAAAAGAACCTGGCGGACGAAGGAAAGATCAAGAGTCAGAAAACTTACCGCAGGCGGCGAGTGTGCGTGGGTATACAGCCGCTTGCCGAACCTCAACTCTGACTCCGAGAGTTTGAGGTTCGCGATCTCGTTCACCAGGTGGACCACCTCCATGGCCGGCATCTCCCTGGTGCTCGGCCAGCACGGGTCTCGATGCCCACTCATCTGGCTGATCAGATGAGGTCGGCCTTGAAGAGGGAGAACCCGGCGCTCCATGAAGGCGGTCAGCAGATCGAAGGCCTTGAGGCCCTCCGATTCCGTCATCTCCTAGAGCCGAGCGACGGTGGTGATGGAGGCGGCTGATAGATGCTTCGGCGTGAAGGTCCAGTTAGTGCGCGGCTCGGCCGGTGGGCCGGCTTCGTAGGCTGGCAAGTTGACGAAGTCCAATGCCGGGTTGACGTTCTTCACATAGAAGTACGACTTCTGCCACAGCTTGACGGACTGGATCAAGGTGATGGACGGGAAGCGGTTGTCGGCACCTGGGCGCCGTACCACGATGAAGGCGCCGCACTGAGCCGGCTCATCCTTGGCGGAGACGCCAAGTTTGGTGTGGAGGAATTCTCCCCACAGCTCGAGAGTGGGGAGAACATCGAGGTAGCCCTCGCATAGCGTGACGAAGGCCGGCAGCAGCACCATCGTGTTCGGTGCAAGGTGGTGAGGCTGGAGGTTGTAAAATTGGAGAAAGGAACGGAGGAATCCACTCGCCGGCAGGCCAAAGCCCCAGAGGAATTGCGAGCGGAAGATGACGTGCTCGCCCTCCTCCGGCGCGAGCAAGATCTCCTTCGCCAGCAGGACGCGCGTCCGGACGTAGCCCTCGCCGGGCAACCGCCGCGTGTTGCGGAGGAAGGCGATGTGGTGTTCGATGACGTTGGAGCCATCCCAGTCGCCGGCTCGCTCTTGCGCCATGGAAGCTCGAGGCTGACGGAGCAACGGCGCGGCAGAGAGCCTGGAGTTGGTGACGAGGGGCCGCGACAGCACTTTGGCGTATCGCAGGAGTGCAGCGGCGGCAGAAAGAGAGAAGAGGAAGAGTAGACTAAAGGGAGAGGAGGGCGCGCGAGCCAGAGCCGCCCCCCTCCTCCCCCTACTCATAGCCCTGGGCTACGAAACCGAGGGGACAGGGCATGGAGATCGTGGGATTAACTAGGCCCATGACCCCACGACCCCACATTAACCGCGTAGTAACGGCGTGGAGTAATCATGCCCCGGAATCCCAACCGTTCACCTCGGCCACAGTGGATCCGCACACGGCCCGGTAGTGGTGGGCCCCGGCCTGCTGCGATGTCCCATCACGCGCATGGTCTGGCAAGCGGCCTGGCCGGCTGGCGACACATGGCGTGCAGCTGGCTGGCGGCAAGACTGGTGCCAGGCCGGCGCGTCACCCAGCTCCCACCAAGAAATTTCAAAAACCACCAGGCGGCCCGCCTGGTCGTGTCTGGCTCCTATCACTCGACGTTCCGAAAGACGGACGAAGCAAGATCAATGAAGCACTCAGAGTAGGAAGCTGCTGAGGCCCCTCGCCTCTTTCAGTCGCGGCGCCCCACCAGCTTTGGGGACTACTGTCGGAGTAATTAGCCACAGGTAGCCTCATCTGCTCCCCATGGCGTTTTAAGACATTGGGGCCGACTTCGCCCCCCCCCCCCAAGACACAAAGATCAACTAGTCGCCTTCTTACGGCCGTCCGGTCCCGGTGGCCGACTGGCGGAAGGCGGCAAGGCCCAGCAGACGGCCTAAAAGTGGGCCAACTCCTAGCAGGCGGCCCCAAGCGCCCTCAAAGTTTGCACCACACTATGATGACGAGACGGAGCGTGGCTATAGTGCTGTCAGCCACCCCCGAATCCAGGGCCAAGCGTGGCCACAGTGTGTTGTATGTGGCGGACGTCCCCCGCCCGGCGCGACACTGTTGCCATGCAGCCCATGACATCACCCATGATAGAGAAGGCCATGCTCCCACTATGGGCTGTTGGTATGGCCCACAGACGGTGGGCCCTACCAGTTAGTGAAAAGCCAGAGGGCGGCGAGTTCGGGCTAGTCGGCTTGAGAGGAGGTCGACTCCTAACAGGCGGCCCTCCCCCTCCCTCAAAGTCCGTGCGCCATTAATCAGAAGAGATGGGGAATGGCTACAGTGATCGCCCGCCAGGCGGCGGTACTGTAGCCACGCTTCCCTGACAAAGCACACATCATTAGTGGCATTGCCACAGTACTAAGCAGCTGGCAAGACCGGCCAGCAGTGGGCGCGGCCTGTCGTCCAAGTACAAGACAGCCAGCGGACCCCACCAGGCGGCGGGCCCCGACGACCGGCGGAGAAGCCGGTGACCATAGACACTGACGGTCAGGTCCTACACTTGGCTATATTACCTTTATACCCCTGGGGGTAGGCCTATATAAACCCCCTAGGGCACCCATGCAAAGGGTTCAGACCTTAGTTCATTTCCACCCACACAAATAGAGACAGGAAGCTAGGGCTAGCCTTGTTCTTCTACCTCCTCTAGAGAAACAGCTCAAGGAGCAAGCTTGTAGCCACCATTGTTGCTTGAGTGATCATGCGGAGACCTCGCAGAGCAGGACTAGGGGTGTTATCTCCTAGGAGAGCCCCGAACCTAGGTAAGATTCGCCGGTGTGCATGTTTGCACCTTATCCCGTTTCCTGGCACCGGCAACGTACTATTATCCCCCTCCATGATAAGCCATCCTTTGGCATATGTCGCACGACACCCCCGAAAATTAGTGTTGGACCTAAATAAATGTTATTTGGTGTTTGCGTTGACCATAAATATGATTGGATCATGTTTATTGCGATGCGATTATTCATTTAAGTCAAAGATAATTGTTGTTCTATTTACATGAATAAAACCTTCTATGGTCATACACCCAATGTAAATGGTTTATTGAATCTCGAATTGTAGTGATACACATATTCATAATATTGATGCCAAATGATGCAAAGTTGATAATGATAGTGCAACATATTTGTGGCACTGCCGTTTAGGTCATATTGATGTAAAGTGCATGAAGAAACTCCATGCAGATGGACTTTTGGAATTACTTGTTATGAATCATTTGATACTTGCTAACCATGTGCCATGGGCAAGATGACTAAAACTCCGTTCTCTGGAACAATGGCGCGAGCCAATGAATTATTGGAAATAATACATACTGACATATGTGGTCCGATCAATGTTGAGGCACGCGGCGGGTATCATTATTTTCTGACCTTCGTAGATGATTTGAGCAGATATGGGTATATCTACTTAATGAAACACAAGTCTGAAAAATTTGAAAAGTTCAAAGAATTTCAGAGTGAAGTGGAGAGTCACCGTACCAAGAAAATAAAGTTTCTATGATCTGGTCGCGGAGGCGAATATTTGAGTTACGAGTTTGGCCTTCAATGAAAACAATGTGGAATAGTTTCACAACTCACGCCACCTGGAACACCACATCATAATGGTGTGTCCGAATGTCGTAACTATACTTTAGTAGATATGGTGCGATCTATGATGTCTCTTATCGATTTACTAGTATCGTTTTGGGGTTATGCATTAGAGACAGCTGTCACGTTAAATAGGGCACCGTCTAAATCCGTTGAGACGACACCATATGAACGATGGTTTGGCAACAAACCTAACTGTCATTTCTTAAAGTTTGGGGTAGTGACACTTATGTCAAAAGGCTTCAGCCTGATAAGCTCGAACCCAAATCGGAGAAGTGCATCTTCATAGGATACCCTAAGGAAACAATTGGGTACACCTTCTACCACAAATCCGTAGGCAAGATCTTTTTTGCCGACAATGGAACCTTTCTAGAGAAGGAGTTTCTCTCGAAAGAAGTGAGTGGGAGGAAATTAGAACTTGATGAGGTAATTGTACCTTCTCTCGAATTGGTTAGTAGCTCATCAGAGAAATCCATTCCCCCGATGCCTACACCAACTAGACAAGAAGCTAATGATAATGATCATGAAACTTCATATCAAGTTACTACTAGACCTCGTAGGTTGAACAGAGCACATTCCAGAAGGAAATATGCCCTAGAGGCAATAGTTGTTATTTATATTTCCTTATATAATGATAAATGTTTATTATTCATGCTAGAATTGTATTAACCGGAAACTTAGTACATGTGTGAATACATAGACAAACCGTGTGTCACTAGTATGCTTCTACTTGACTAGCTCGTTGATCAAAGATGGTTAAGTTTCCTAGCGATGGACAAAGAGTTGTCATTTGATAAATGGGATCACATCGTTAGAGAATGATGTGATTGACTTGACCCATCCGTTAGGTTAGTGTGACGCCCCGAGACCGATGCACCAAGTGTCTTCCAGTTATTCGCCGCCGTTGCCATGTCATTCGCTTGCGTGTTGCATCTTGTCATGTCATCACGTGCATTGCATCATCATGTTTTCAAAACTTGCATTTGTCCGTGTCTCCCCGTTCTCTCCGTTGTCCGTTCTGAGCCCAACCACACTTGCACGCGCCCGCGGCACGTCCGAAATATTATTTTATAAGTGGCCGAGAAATGTTCTCGGATTGGGATGAAAGTTGGCGTGCGGTGTTGCTTTGTTGTCAGTAGGCCGCCTGCCAAGTTTCATCGCTTTCGGAGCTCGTTTGATAGCCCAACCGTTAAACATATAGCGGCATTATAGTCGGTCTATCGTCGGACGTTTTCAGTCTCTGGAAACCGTGTCAGGCTGCCTTCTCTTCTCTCCTCTCAGCCTATCGCATTCTCCACAGCCTAGACCCACCTAACCACTCCTTGCACAGTGCATCGGACCCTCCTCGCGCGCGCGTCCGAAAGTTGTCCCGGACCCGACCCAGGCAGTCGTCACCTTGGGTCCGGATCATCCCCAAACATCTACAAATCATCTTCGTTTTGTTAATCGTACTTCCAAACCTATTTATTCTCGACCGTCCAATTTCGATCGGAGGGTCCAAACCTACTCCTTTTGTCCCTATAAATAGACCAGCTCTTTACAAATCAGACCAAAACCTAATTTCTAGGGATCCACCCCCTGTCCAATCCCCGCCGCCGCCAGTCAACCACCCCTCTTCTTCCTCGGGATCCCTCCCGATCCACTCACCTACCTTCTCGAATCTTCCATGGAGCCAAGCTCCCGTGCCTCCCGTTCATTCCCCGCTCCCAACCAATGAGTGCCAAGACCACCGCCGTCCTACCACCTCGCCTCCTTGTTCCTGTGCCGGCAGCAGTCGAGCAGGAGGCACCACGCCCGAGCCTACCCTCGTCCAGGAGATAGGAGCCCGAGCTCCTCGATCCCACCTCACCGGCCAAGTTCCTCGCCGGAGCACGCCATTGCTAGCGCCGTCGACCACCAGGCCATGCCCCTACTCCCTTTCCCGTTCCCTTCTTCGCGAAAGCCTTTCTCTTTCATCGCCTCTCACCTCTCTCTGTTCTCTCTTTCTCTATCCACAAGAGCTCCCCCCGCCATGGATTTTGCATCGACCTCGAAGTTCACTGCATTGCCACCCTGGCAAGCATGGCCTCGCCTTCGTGCCTCCGACGACCGGCCTCGTCATCGCCGGCAACCCTAGGGAGGCCCAGTCGCGCCCATGCCATCTCCCTCGCCGTCTCTTTCTTCTGCACTTCCTCGTTTTCTTCTCTGGATTCCCCCTGTCATCGTTCTGCAGGAAACAACGAACGTTGTGGATGCCAACCGCCAAGTCGTCACCTCCCTCCGCCGCCATTGCCCTTCCTCGGCCGGATCCTGCCGTCAGGGCCCCGTCCCTGCCGCCGGCACCCCCAAGTCCCGCCGTCGCTGCCGTTCCCCTACCATGGCGCCTCGGCCACCTCTGCTTCCCGCTCGCCCGCTCATTGACCGCAGCCGCATTCTCATGCAGCGCCTCGCTTGGTCGCTACCAAGGCCCAGCCTACTTCCCCATGACCCGACCTCCTCCAGTCCTACACTGAGCGGGCCAAGGCCCACTGGGTGAGGCCACCCCCTCAGCACCCCTTCTTTTGTTTTTTTCTCCTGTTGGGCTAGTCTGCAGTTTCGGCCCACATGTTTTTTTCTTGCCTCTATGATTTAGCTTTTATTTCTAGAGACTGCAGTTTTGCAGAAAACCCCCTAAGTTTCATGCATATCCTAACTCATCAACCATGCATCACTTGTAAAAACATTATATATGTAAAATGCTTAGTTTTTCATCTAGTTTCATAATTTCCAACTTTCATCCATGTTTAAAATGCTTAAATTGTAGTTTGCTTTAATTTGCTTAAATAACATGCTAAAATGATTTAATTCATAACTAAATAACCGTAACTCCGAATTTAATAAACTTTATATGTAAATGGGGTAGAAAAATGCCTAGTTTAACATGGTGGCATTACTTTGCATGTTTAACAACTCTAAAATATGGTTTAGGGCAGAACAGTACCAAATCCATAAATTGCACATGAGAATTTTTCCGGACTTGTTGTTTGTTGTTCCGGCCTCATTTAAACTTGCCTAGTTAAGTAGTTTTATTGTGCTTCACCCCTTGCCATGCTAACCAACATTTAATATTGTTGGGTATATAAACGGGAGAGAACTAAATAATTGTTGTGGTGTTTCGTCAATATGCAACTCGTTGCATATTGAGCTCCACTTAATTTGTAGTGTTGTTTGTTGCACTTTGCCATGCCATGCCTTTTAAAACCGGACATGCATCATACTTGGTTGTGCAGCATGCCATGTTTATGTGATGGTTGTTTACCATGTTGTTTGCTTCTTTCCGGTGTTGCTTCTTCGGGTTAGTTCCAAAAACGTCGCGTTTGTGAGGATCCGTTCGACTAAGTCCGTTTGTCTTCTTCATAGACTCGTTCTTCTTCCTTGCGGGATCTTAGGCAAGATGACCATACCCTCGAAATCACTTCTATCTTTGCTTGCTAGTTGTTCGCTCTATTCCCATGTCGTGATACCTACCACTTGCTATATCATGCCTCCCATATTGCCATGTCAAGCCTCTAACCCACCTTTCCTAGCAAACCGTTGTTTGGCTATGTTGCCGCTTTGCTCAACCCCTCTTATAGAATTGCTAGTTGCAGGTGAATATGGAGTTCGTTCCTTGTTGGAACATGTTTATTGTTGGGATATCATTATTATATCTTGTTTACTTTAATGCATATATATACTTGGTAAAGGGTGGAAGGCTCGGCCTCATGCCTGGTGTTTTGTTCCACTCTTGCCGCCCTAGTTTCCGTCATACCGGTGTTATGTTCCTTGATTTTGCGTTCCTTACGTGGTTGGGTTATAATGGGAACCCCTTGACAGTTTGCCTTGAATAAAACTCCTCCAGCAAGGCCCAACCCTGGTTTTACCATTTGCCACCTAAGCCTTTTCCCTTGGGTTCTGCAGACTCAAGGGTCATCTTTATTTTAAACCCCCCGGGCCAGTGCTCCTCTGAGTGTTGGTCCAAACTAGAGCACCGTGCAGGGCCGTCCCTTGGCAATTTGGGTTACCTTGGCTCATGTACGCTTAGCTTATCCAGCGTGCCCTGAGAATGAGATATGTGCAGCTCCTATCGGGATTTGTCGGCACAGCGGGTGGTCTTGCTGGTCTTGTTTTACCATTGTCAAAATGTCTTGTAACCGGGATTCCGAGTCTGATCGGGTCTTCCTGGGAGAAGGAATGTCCTTCGTTGACCGTGAGAGCTTGTGATGGGCTAAGTTGGGACACCCCTGCAGGGTTTTGAACTTTCGAAAGACATGCCCGCGGTTATGGGAAGATGGGAATTTGTTAATGTCCGGTTGTAGAGAACTTGAAACTTTACTTAATTAAAATGAATCAACCGCGTGTGTAGCCATGATGGTCTCTTTTCGGCGGAGTCCGGGAATAGAACACGGTCTCGTGTTATGCTTGAATGTAAGTAGTTTTAGGATCACTTCTTGATCATTATAGCTTCTCGATCGTGCTTTGATTCTCTTCTTGCTCTCATTTGCGTAAGTTAGCCACCATATATGCTAGTGCTTGCTGCAGCTCCACCTCACTACCCCTTTTCCTACCCATAAGCTTAAATAGTCTTGATCTCACGGGTGTGAGATTGCTGAGTCCCTGTGACTCACATATTACTTCCAAACATTTGCAGGTGCCGATGATACCAGTGCAGATGGCGCCGCTGAGCTCAAGTGGGAGCTCGATGAAGACCTTGGTCGTTGTTTTGTTTTGTTTCCTTTTGACCAGTAGTGGAGCCCAGTCGGGGTGATCGGGGATCTAGCATTAGGGGTTGTCTTTCTTTATTTGGTTCCGTAGTCGGACCTTGATTGTATTCAGGAAGATGTAATGCTATATTTATGTATTGTGTGAAGTGGCGATTGTAAGCCAACTCTTTATCCCTTTCTTACTCAGTACATGGGATGTGTAAAGATTACCCCTCTTGCGACATGCCTACTATGCGGTTATGCCTCTAAGTCGTGCTCCGATAGGTGGGAGATATAGCCGCATCATGGGTGTTACACTTAGCATGATGATCGTTTAGTTTACTGCTATTGCTTTCTCCGTAACTTATACATGTTCCTATGACTATGATATTATGCAACTCCCGAATACCGGAGGAACACTTAGTTTGCTATCGAACATCACAATGTAACTGGGTGATTATAAAGATGCTCTACAGGTGTCTCCGATGGTGTTTGTTGAGTTGGCATAGATCGAGATTAGGATTTGTCACTCCGTGTATCGGAGAGGTATCTCTGGGCCCTCTCGGTAATGCACATCACTATAAGCCTTGCAAGCAATGTGACTAATGAGGTAGTTATGGGATGTTGCATTATGGAACGAGTAAAGAGAATTGCCGGTAATGAGATTGAACTAGGTATTGAGATACCGATGATCAAATCTCGCGCAAGTAACATACCGAGGACGAAGGGAACAACATATGTTGTTATGCGGTTTGACCGATAAAGATCTTCGTAGAATATGTAGGAACCAATATGAGCATCCAGTTTCCGCTATTGGAAATTGACCGGAGATGAGTCTCGGTCATGTCTACATAGTTCTGGAACCCGTAGGGTACATACGCTTAACGTTCGGTGACGATCGGTATTATGAGTTTATGTGTTTTGATGTACCGAAGGTTGTTCAGAGCCCCGGATATGATCACGGACATGACGAGGAGTCTCGAAATGGTCGAGACATAAATATCGATATATTGGATGACTATGTTTGGACATCGAAATGGTTTTGGGTGAGTTCGAGCATATACCGGAGTACCGGGAGGTTACTAGAACCCCCAAGAAGTATATGGGCCTTATTGGGCCATAGTGGGAGAGAGGAGAAGGGAGCCTAGGAGGGGGTGCGCCCCCAAGCCCAATACGAATTGGGTGGGGGGCCAACCCACCCTTCCTTCCCCCTCTCTCCCCCTTCCTTCCTCTCCTAATCCAACTAGGGAAGGGGGAGGGGATCCTACTCCCGGTGGGAGTAGGACTCCCTTGGGCGCACCATAGAGGCCCGGCCCCTCCCCCTCCTCCACTCCTTTATATACGGGGGAGAGGGCACCCCAGAGACACACAACTTGACAATTATCTTAGCCGTGTGCGGTGCCCCCTCCACCATAATCCACCTCGGTCATATCGTTGTAGTGCTTAGGTGAAGCCCTGTTCCGGTAGCTTCATCATCACCGTCATCACGCCGTCGTGCTGGCGAAACTCTCCCTCGACACTCAGCTGGATCTAGAGTTCGCGGGATGTCACCGAGCTGAACGTGTGCAGATCGCGAAGGTGATGTACCATCGGTGCTAGGATCGGTCGGATCATGAAGATGTTCGACTACATCAACCACATTGTCATAACGCTTCCGCTTACGGTCTACGAGGGTACGTGGACAACACTCTTTCCCTCTCGTTGCTATGCATCACCATGATAGATCTTGCGTGTCCGTATGATTTTTTTTAAATTACTGCGTTCCCCAACAGTTATGCACCAGAGTGGTACGGTAATCCTGTCCTGGAAGTCATGTTATTAGACCATGGCAAACCTAAGAACTATGAAGAAGCTATGATGAGCCCAGATTCTGACAGATGGCTTGAGGCCTTGAAATCAGAGAAAGGATCCATGTATGAGAACAAAGTATGGACTTTGGTGGACCTGCCTAAAGATTGGCAAGCCATTGAGAATAACTGGATCTTCAAGAGGAAGATGGACACTGATGGTAGTGTCACTATCTACAAAGCTCGACTTGTCGCAAAAATGTTTTTGACAAGTTCAAGGTGTTGACTACGATGAGATTTTCTCACTCGTAGCGATGCTTAAGTATGTCCGAATCATGTTAGCAACTACCGCATTCTATGAAATCTGGCAAATGTATGTCAAAACTGCATTCCTTAATGGATTTCTTAAAGAAGAGTTGTATATGATGCAACCAAAAGGTTTTGTCGATCCTAAAGGTGCTAACAAAGTGTGCAAACTCCAGCGATCCACCTATGGGCTGGTGCAAGCATCTCGAAGTTGGAATATACACTTTGATAAGGCAATCAAAGCATATGGTTTTATACAGACTTATGGTGAAGCATGTATTTACAAGAAAGTGAGTGGGAGCTCTGTAGCATTTCTGAAATTATATGTGGATGACATATTGTTGATTGGAAATGATGTAGAATTTCTGGATAGCATAAAAAGGATATTTGAATAAGAATTTTTCAATGAAAGACCTCGGTGAAGCTGCTTACATATTGGGCATCAAGATCTATAGAGATAGATCAAGACAGTTGATAAGACTTTCAATGAGTACATACCTTGACAAGATTTTTGAAGGAGTTCAAAAGAGATCAGTCAAAGAAGGAGTTCTTGCCTGTATTGTAATGGGTGAAGTTGAGTAAAGACTCAAAACCCGACCACGGCAGAAGATAAATAGAGAATGAAAGTCATTCCCTATGCCTCAGCCATAGGTTGCCATGCTGTGTACCAAACTTGTTGTTACCTTGCCATGAGTTTGGCAAGGGGGTACAATAGTGATCCAGGACTAGATCACTCGACGGTGGTCAAAATTATCCTTAGTTATCTTAAAGAGGACTAAGGAAATGTTTCTCGGTTAAGGAGGTGATAAAGAGTTCGTCGTAAAGAGTTACGTCGATGCAAGCTTTGACACTGATCTAGGTGACTCTAAGTCTCAGTCTAGATACGTATTGAACGTGAGAGCAATTAGCTAGAGTAGCTCCATGCAGAGCATTGTAGACATATAAATTTGCAAAATACATACGGATCTAAATGTGGCAGACCTGTTGACTAAATTCTCTCACAAGCGAAACATGATCACACCTTAATACTATTTGGTTGTTAATCACATAGCGATGTGAACTAGATTATTGACTCTAATAAACCTTTGGGTGTTGGTCACATGGCGATGTGAATTATGGGTGTTAATCACATAAAGATGTGAACTATTGGTGTTAAACCACATGGCGATGTGAACTAGATTATTGACTCTAGTGCAAGTGGGAGACGGAAGGAAATATGCCCTAGAGGCAATAATAAAGTTGTTATTTTATATTTCCTTATATCATGATAAATGTTTATTATTCATGTTAGAATTGTATTAACTGGAAACTTGATACATGTGTGGATACATAGATAAAACATCGTGTCCCTAGTAAGCCTCTACTAGACTAGCTCGTTAATCAAAGATGGTTAAGTTTCCTAACCATAGACATGTGTTGTCATTTGATGAACGGGATCACATCATTAGGAGAATAATGTGATGGACAAGACCCATCCGTTAGCTTAGCATATTGACCGTTCAGTTTTATTGTTATTGCTTTCTTCATGTCAAATAAATATTCCTTCGACTATGAGATTATGCAACTCCCGGATACCAGAGGAATACCTTGTGTGCTATCAAACGTCACAACTTAACTGGGTGATTATAAATATGCTCTACAGGTATCTCCGAAGGTGTTTGTTGGGTTGGCATATATCGAGATTAGGATTTGTCACTCCTCGTATCGGAGAAGTATCTCTGGGCCCTCTTGGTAATGCACATCACATGAAGCCTTGCAAGCAACATGACTAATGAGTTACTTACAAAGATGATGTATTACAGAACGAGTAAAGAGACTTGCCAGTAACGAGATTGAGCTAGGTATTGAAGGAAATATGCCCTAGAGGCAATAATAAAGTTGTTATTTATATTTCCTTATATCATGATAAATGTTTATTATTAATGATATAATTGTATTAACCGGAAACTTAGTACATGTGTGAATACATAGACAAACAGAGTGTCACTAGTATGCCTCTACTTGACTAGCTCGTTAATCAAAGATGGTTAAGTTTCCTAGCCATAGACATGAGTTGTCATTTGATGAACGAGATCACATCATTAGAGAATGATGTGATTGACTTGACCCATCCGTTAGCTTAGCACTATGATCGTTTAGTTTATTGCTATTGCTTTCTCCATAACTTATACATGTTCCTATGACTAAGAGAGTATGCAGCTCCCGAATACCGGAGGAACACTTAGTGTGCTATCAAACGTCACAACATAACTGGGTGATTATAAAGATGGTCTACAGGTGTCTCCGATGGTGTTTGTTGAGTTGGCCTAGATCAAGATTAGGATTTGTCACTCTGAGTATCGGAGAGGTATCTCTGGCCCTCTCGATAATGCACATCACTATAAGCCTTGCAAGCAATGTGACTAATGTGTTAGTTGCGGGATGTTGGATTACGGAACGAGTAAAGAGACTTGCCAGTAACGAGATTGAACTAGGTATGATGATACGGATGATCGAATCTCGGGAAAGTAACATACCGATGACAAAGGGAACAAATGTATGTTGTTATGCGGTTTGACCGATAAAGTGAAGGAAATATGCCCTAGAGGAAATAATAAAGTTGTTATTTATATTTCATTATATCATGATAAAAGTTTATTATTCATGCTAGAATTGTATTAACCGAAAACTTAGTACATGTGTGAATACCTAGATAAACAGAGTGTCCCTAGTATGCCTCTACTCGACTAGCTCGTTAATCAAAGATGGTTAAGTTTCCTAACCATAGACATGTGTTATCATTTGATGAACGGGATCACATCATTAGAGAATGATGTGATGGATATGACCCATCCGTTAGCTTAGCACAAATGATCGTTTAGTTTTATTGCTATTGCTTTCATCATGACTTATACATGTTCCTACGACTATGAGATTATGCAATTCCCGAATACCGGAGGAACACTTTGTGTGCTATCAAACGTCACAACATAACTGGGTGATTATAAAGATGCTCTACAGGTGTCTCTGATGGTGTTTGTTGAGTTGGCATAGATCGAGATTAGGATTTGTCACTCCGTGTATCGGAGAGGTATCTCTGGGCCCTCTTGGTAATGCTCATCACTATAAGCCTTGCAACCAATGTGACTAATGAGTTAGTTGCGGGATGATGTATTACAGAACGAGTAAAGAGACTTGCCGGTAATGAGATTGAACTAGGTATGATGATAGCCACGATCGAATCTCGGGCAAGTAACATACTGATGACAAAGGGAACAACGTATGTTGTTATGCGGTTTGTCCGATAAAGATCTTCGTAGAATATGTAGGATCCAATATGAGCATCCAGGTTCCGCTATTGGCTATTGACCGTAGATGTGTCTCGATCATGTCTACATAGTTCTCGAAGCCGTAGGGTCCGCACGCTTAACTTTCGATGACGATTTGTACTATGAGTTATGTGATTTGATGACCGAAGTTTGTTCGGAATCCCGGATGAGATCAGGACATGGCGAGGAGTCTCAAAATGGTCGAGACATAAAGATCGATATATTGGAAGGCTATATTCGGACATCGGAAAGTTCCTGAGTGGTTCGGGTATGTTTCGGAGTACCGGAGAGTTACGGTAATTCGCCGTGGGAAGTAGTGGGCCTTAATGGGCCATATGGGAAAGGAGAAAGGGGCCTCAAGGGGTGGCCGTGCTCCCCCCATGGCAAGTCCGAATTGGACTAGGGAGAGGGCGGCGCCCCCCTCTCTTTCCTTCTCCCTCTCCTACTCCTTCCCTCTCTCCCCTCGTAGAAAAGGAAGGGGACTCCAACTAGGATTGGGAATCCTAGTTGGACTCCCCCTATAGACACGCCCCTCCTAGGACGGCCTCCTCTTCCCCCCTCATTTATATACGTGGGCAGGCGGCACCCCAAAGACACACAAGTTGATCTATTAGCCGTGTGTGGTGCCCCCCTCCACAAATTTCCACCTCGGTCATATTGTTGTAGTGCTTAAGCGAAGCCCTGCATCTGTAACTTCATCATCACCGTCACCACGCCGTCGTGCTGATGAAACTCTCCCTCGGCCTCAGCTGGATCTAGAGTTCGAGGGACGTCATTGAGCTAAACGTGTGCAGATTGCGGAGGTGCCGTGTGTTCGGTATTTGATCGGTTGGATCGCGAAGACGTTTGACTACATCAACCGCGTTACTTAACACTTCCGCTTTCGGTCTATGAGGGTACGTGGACACATTCTCCCCGCTCGTTGCTATGCTTCTCCTAGATAGATCTTGCGTGATCGTAGGCAAATTTTGAAATACTACGTTCCCTAACATAAAGATCTTCGTAGAATATGTAGGAACCAATATGAGCATTCAGGTTCCGCTATTGGTTATTGACCGGAGATGAGTCTCGGTCATGTCTACATAGTTCTCGAACCCGTAGGGTCCGCACGCTTAATGTTCGACGATGATATGCATTATGAGTTATGTGATTTGATGTACCGAAGATAGTTCGGAGTCCCGGGTGTGATCACGGACATGACGAGGAGTCTCGAAATGGTCGAGACATAAAGATTGGTATATTAGAAGTCTATGTTTGGACACCAGAAAGGTTTCGGATTGGTTCATGCATTTTCTGGAGTACCGGGGGATACCCGAACTCCCCGGGGAGTTAATGGGCCTTAATGGGCCATGGTGGGAGAGAGGAAGAGGCGGCCAAGTGGGAGGCGCGCGCCCCCCGAGCCCAATGCAAATTGGGAGGGGGCCGACCCCCCTTTCCTTCTCTCCCTCTCCCTCTTCCTTCTTCTCCTACTCCAACTAGGGAAAGGGTGAAACCTACTCCTACTAGGAGTAGGAATCCCCCCTTGGGGCGCGCCATAGGAGGCCGGCCCTCCCCTCCTCCACTCCTTTATATACAGGGGAGGGGGGCACCCCATAGACACACAAGTTGATCTCTTAGCCGTGTGCGGTGCCCCCCTCCACAGATTTCCACCTCGGTCATATTGTCGTAGTGCTTAGGCAAAGCCCTGCCTCGGTAACTTCATCATCACCATCAACACGCTATTGTGCTGAAGAAACTCTCGCTCGGCCTCAGTTGGATCAAGAGTTCGAGGGACATCACCGAGCTGAATGTGTGCAGATCGCGAAGGTTCCGTGTGTTCCGTACTTGATCGGTTGGATCGCGAAGACGTTCGACTACATCAACCGCGTTACTTAGCGCTTCCGCTTTCGGTCTATGAGGGTACGTGGACACACTCTCCCCGCTCGTTGCTATGCATCTCATAGATAGATCTTGCGTGATCGTAAGAATTTTTTTGAAACACTACGTTCCCCAATAGTGGCATCCGAGCCAGGTCTATGCGTAGATGTTATATGCATGTGTAGAACACAAAGGAGTTGTGGGCGTGGGTATATACATATTGCTTGTCGTCACTAGTTGTTTCTTGATTCGGTGGTATTGTTGGATGAAGCGGCCCGGACCGACATTACATGACCGCGTTCATGAGACTGGTTCTACCGACGTGCTTTGCACACAGGTGGCTGGCGGGTGTCTGTTTCTCCAACTTTAGTTGAATCGGATTCAATGAACAGGGTTCTTGCTGAAGATAAAAAAGCAATCACTATATCGCGTTGTGGTTTTTGATGCGTAGGTAAGAATGGTTCTTGCTAAGCCTGTAGCAGCCACGTAAAACTTGCAACAACAAAGTAGAGGACGTCTAACTTGTTTTTGCAGGGCATGTGGTGACGTGTGCAGTGCGCAATGCTTGCTGGAACTGATCCCAAGTGACATTGGCTATGGGGAAAGTGGATGTGTAATTCTCCCACCATGAGGCTGCGGGTCCATCCAGTTGATGTGTGTCAAAGCGCACCTTCTCAGCATCGGTGCAACCTGCGGTGGTCAGCTCCCTTCCAATCCTGCTGAGCCAATCATCAGCCACAATCGGCTCGGTGCTACTAGAGAACACTGGTGGATTCAACCTTAGGAAACGGGCTAAGTTGTCAACTGGAGCTGGTGGCGGTGGGTTGTTGTTGTTGTCTTGGTTCTGGACTAGCAACTGCATCAAGGCATTCTGCTGTTGGATCAACTGAGTGAGCTCCGGTGGGAAGACAAATCCGGGGTCACGTCTCGGAGGCATCTGATAGGTTTAGAGGGGTGAGAACAAAATAGAGTGAGGTCTAGAGAGAAATCACTACCCATATGCACATGAGACAAACACATTCATTTCACACGACTCAATTCAAACAAGATCATACAATCGATCTAAACTACCGTTACAAAATGCTCGGGCTATTACTATATACATGGGAGATTACTACTAATAATATGGTGGTCGACTAGAAATTTTGATCGGTGGATGACTCCATGATATCTGCTCCAGCTTCGTCTTCATAATCATCATCACTATCGGGGTTGGAGTCGGTGTCGTCGATTATGATGTAATCTTTAGGATGGTTGTCCTCCTCGGGTTCGGGATCTCCCATGAATATTCCTAGATTCTTCTTCAGGTCTTCATTCTTCTCCAGCAGTACTGCTATTTCCTCTTCATATCCATCGTGTGTAGACTTGAGTTCCTCTTGTAGCTCCATGTTCCTGGTCATCACTTTCTTCATGTCTATCATGCTGGCACACATCTGGTTCTCCTGGCGACGAATGTGCTGATTTAACTCCTGGATGTAGGCTGCAATGGATCTATCCTTCCTGGTGCAAATCGTCTCCCATTGCTCGTCTCGGCGTCCACATATCTGGTAGATGGTGTCCTTAAGATCCTTGTGGTATACCTCGCCTATGCGTCCAATTGCAATGTGGTTGGCCATGCTCTTTCCTAGATTCCAGGGTGGTGCATCAAAGGAAAACACTATGGGCTCAGTAACTGGCGTGAATGTCTTTCCTGGAACATGAACTCAGATCATCCAGCGCTCTTCTTCTGGTAAAGTGGCGGTGTAGGTCCCGGTGAAGCTTGGTATTCCAATGCTCAGTTACCTAGTGACTTCCTTCAAGTGTCGTCCAAAAGGTGTGTCTTCATCCGGTTGAATGAACTTGTTCCTCGGGTCTGCCATCTATAGAGTAGAAAATGGAGAGGAGTTAGAAATGAGTAGAGAAGAGTGTCCTATGGCTTATCCTAGTGGTCGCATCCTACAGTCAGCGTGTGCTCTGATACCATCTTGTTTCTTGTAGCGACCCGACCTCAGACGGTCAAGTCTTCGTGCTTAAGTGTCATCCCTGGATCGGTATTGCTGACACATGCAATACTCGAGGATTTATAATAGAGTTCAACCACACACTTATTACATCGAATGTCTCAAAATAGAAATTATTACAATAATATAGCTGAAGGCCATCTAAATAAGATAACAGCGGAAGCTTCGAAGGTAGAAGAGTCCATCCAACTCCACGGCAAAACTGAGTGCATGACAATGACCTAGCGCACCATACTCTTCGTCTGCAAACTCTGCAACATAATACGTTGCAGCCTGTGTAGGTCAGCACATGGAATATGCTGGCAAGATAACACTATAGAGCAATGAACAAATAACAGCTATCACTACATGCATATATAGCTGGTGGAGGCTCTACGGTTATCATTTGCATAAAGCTAATTTTCCCCTACAACAAAGGAATATTTTTATTTAACTACCAAGTTGGTTGAAAAAATTATTGAGAAGGTTCCTCCAACTCAATCCCAAAATAATAATTATAACCCCACAAATTTATTAAGTAAAGTGATGAGATCAAACCAATAATTCAAGTACCAGATACTCAAGATGTCCATAACCGGGGACACGCCTAACCATGATTAGTTTGTACACTCTGCAGAGGTTTGCGCACTTTTCCCCACAAGACTCGATCTCCTCCGTTGGATTTCTCGCATTACGTGATGTTTGAGAAACGGATGACCGAGACACAGTCTTTCAGAAGCATTAACTCTTTACTCTGGGTAGACAGTACCACCTACTTTCCCATACATCTGATAGCCTACCAGTGAAAGAGGTCACACAACTTACTCAACTATGCTAGAGCCCATAATGTCTTTTGGCTGCACACAGAAGTTTCTAGCATGAATAATCTGATCATCCCCTTGAGCTTGGGTGGCAAACCATAGAATGATCACACGGGTTCTTCGGGATATCCTAGGACAACACCGGATTGCTCCAGGTGCCCGCAACCAATCCACCCAGATGTGTATTAAAGTAGCCACCTTAAGTTAAACCTTGGTTAACAATAATCTCTCACATATTTCATGAATACTCTCAAACCAAACCACGTCTACAAGCATAGCATAGCAGTATAAGCATACGTAGTAAATACCCAGGGTTTGATATAAGACAATAGGTTCTACCTCATCAACTACTTCCCAATACCCACATGTTAATCAAACCTACTCATGCAATGTTTGTGGGTTGGAACGAATGCATAAAAACTGGGTAATAAAGGGATATGATCAAAGTGTTACTTGCCTTGCTGACGATCTGAAAAACCTAGTGATTCGTAGTAGCAAGCCTCGCACTCTGGAAACTCTATCATGAACAAACAATAGCATACATAAGCACTCAAACATAATATGCAAAGGTAAAACCCAAAAGAAAAGATCCAAATTGAAAGTTCAAGTGAAGAGCCTCGATTTGCAAAAAGAATCAATCGAATCGGAGCTACGAAACTCAAACTACGATCAAAAAAAGTTCGAAACCAAAACTGCTTGAAACCAAATTTTAAATTTTCAAAGCCATGTTCAAATTGATTATCTAGATAGAGGGGAACAAGACGAAGATTTTGGCATTGGTTTCACTGGATTTGGATAAACGAGTAAAAAGTAATGAGGGTTTGAAATTCAGGGACTAATTTGTGATAAAAGTATTCACAGATAGGTCCTTGGCTGAAAAAATAAAATTAAAAGAAAAATCTAACGAAGGAACATTCGTAAACAGAGACTAACGAACGAACATGTTCGCTATAAGAAACTAATGGGTTTACATTCGCTAATTAGCGTACATAAAAATAAAACTGAGATTAGAAAAAACCGGGCAGGGTTTTGTCGGTTTTTTACCGGTTTGGCTAAATAAACCGGTGGCGGCGGCGAATTCCTCCGGCGAGCAGCGGCAGCGACGTCGGCGGCAGGAGCAGCGGCGGCGGTGGCAGGCGGCGGCTCGGCTCGGGTGGCGGAGTTGCGGTGCGAGTTGGAGAGAGAGGGGCGGCGAAGCAGCTATTTAAGAGAGGGGGGCGACGGTGACTTAGGGAGGGGGTCGGGCGAGGCGGTGGCGGTTGCAGAGTCCGGATCGGACTCTGCCGCCGGCGTCCGCTGGGCCGCCCAGAAAGAATTATATATATATATATATAATAAATTTCACCATGAACAAAAATCCTAATAAAATATACTAAAAAATTCTAAAATCCCAGAAACAATTTTCACCGTCCAAACCTAATATTTAGGACAAGATGAACATTTTTCTGGACTAAATGCAAATTTTCAAAAATGCACGTTTTTCTCTAATTCAAATAAAATAGCAAATAAAATACAAGTAAAATAAGAAATTGATTTTAAAATTTCTCCTCCAATATTTCTTTTCTGTTGAAAAAGTCATATTATCTTCTCTCATTTATTTTTGTTATTGGAAATAATTGGAGAGAAAATATTAAAATCAAATTGATCCTTTCTTCAAATTTGAAATAAATTCAAATATGAAAATTTAGTGAAACCTACAACTCTCTCCTTGGGTCCTTGAGTTGCTTAAGATTTTTAGGATCACAACCAAATGCAAATAAAAATATGATATGCATATGATGAATTATGTATAATATCCAATTTGAAAATTGGGATGTTACAGACCTGCCCCCCTTAAGATGAATCTCGCCCTCGAGTTTGGGTTGGCTAGAAAATAGGTGTGGGTGGTCTTTCCATAGGTCTTCCTCTCGCTCCCAGGTGGCTTCTTCCTCGGTATGGTGGCTCCACTGAACTTTGCAAAATTTCATAACCTTGTTGCGTGTAACTCGGCTGGCAAACTCGAGAATCTTGACGGGTTTCTCCTCATACTTTAGGTCACTCTCCAACTGAATTGCTTCCAGGGGCACTGTATCTCTCAGAGGAATATCGGCCATCTCAGCATGGCACTTCTTCCACTGGGAAACGTGAAACACATCATGAACTCCTGACAATCCTTCTGGTAACTCCAAATTGTAGGCCACTTCTCACATACGTTCCATAACTTGGTATGGTCCTACAAATCTTGGGGCTAATTTTCCTTTGACTCTAAATCATTTAACTCCTCGCAGTGGTGGCACACAAAGATATGCCATGTCTCCGATTTCATAGACTACCTCCTTGCGTTTCGTATTTGCATAACTCTTCTGTAAGTGCATCTAGTGCCACCCCTAGTTGGTTTTGGAGTATTGACGACAAACATAGTTGAGGGACTAATGTGTTTGTGAGAATTGCAGGATAACACAGGTAGAAGTCCCTCATTGATTCGGTTTTCCTACCAGAGATGACCCCTAAAAATGTATGAAGACATTGATGTCAAATGTGGTTTATGAAGATATTCTCATTGAAGACTATGACAAGAGAAGACATCGCATGAAGCCTATGGAGCTCGAAGACTTAGATCTTTCGTAGTTCTGTTTCTTCTTTGTTGAGTCATAGGAACCACCGTACTGTTAAGTGGGGTCCAAGAGAACCAGTCAGAATGACTGAAGTGATGCTTAACCAAAAGCTATGCCTTCGAGTGAAGACTATGAGAGCGAATCTTGTCCAGAGTCGGACAAGTCAGCTTTGCTTGTAGCCTAAGTAAAGTTGTCGTGTGAGTTTGAAATCTGACCGTTGGAACACGTGTCAGTTCCTTAGTGACCCAGGGTCATTTCGGACAAATCAGGTCGGGTTTCCCAGTGGCTATAAATAGCCCACCCCCTACAACCATAAATGGTTGGCTGCTCAGAGTTAGAGTACGGCTTTTGTCGTTTGAGAGCAACCCACCTCGAAGCCTTTGAGAGAGAATTCCTTGCGAGGATAAAACCCTAACCTCCCAGAGCCAAAGAGTGTTAGGCATCACTTAAGTCTTCTTGTCTGTGTGATCTGAAGACTTATTACACTTGAGGACTGTGAATCCTCCAGCCGGTTAGGCGTCGCGTTCTGGACATCCAAGAGACATTGTGGATCGCCAGTGAACGAAGTCTGTGAAGGTTTGGGAGTCTACCTTGAAGACTTACCAGAGTGATTGGGCGAGGTCTGTGTGACCTTAGCTCAAGGGGAATACGGTGAGGACTGGGTGTCCTGAGCTGCGTGTTCAGGACTGGGTGTCCGGGACTATGTGTCCTCAGGTTTAAATACCTAGCCTCCCTAACCATACGTACAGTTGTCACAGCAACTGGAACTGGTCCAACAAATCATTGTCTTCAACGAGTCACTGGTTTCATCCTTCCCTTCCCTTTACTTACTGTTGGTCCTTGTGAAGTCATTGTATGATTGCACTATCTTTTGTCTTCACTGAGTGACTGCGTGTTCTGTTTGGCTTCATAATATCTTCCTACCTGATCCTCACTACATTGCTAATATTAGTCATTGTGCTTTCACTTCATTGAATACTTGACTATGGTTTGCCTAGTGTAGTCTACCTTCCGCTGCATGCTAATAGGTTTATTTCTATTGTTTGTCTTCGAAACTTCCACATTTTGAAGACTTTCATAAAAATCGCCTATTCACCCCCCTCTAGTCGATATAACGCACTTTCAGTTGGTATCAGAGCAAGGTACTCCCTTGTTCTGTGTGATTCGGTTTAACCACCTGGAGTTTTAGCTATGTCGACTGCAGGGATAATCAAAGTCTCCGCTGCGTGCCCCGTCTTCGATGGAACTGAATATCCCTACTGGAATAATAAGATGCGCATGCATCTTGAAGCCATTGACGTCGACCTATGGTATGTCTTCAAGAACGGCGTTCCCAAGGCTGGAGAAGGTGTCACTGCTGCCGACGTCAAGAAGTTCGTTCAACTGGACTCTACTGCCAAGAATATCATCTGTGGTCATCTGACCAAAGGACAGTATGGCCATGTGAGTGCTTTGGAAAGATCTAAGCTAGTCTGGGACTGGCTCTCCAAGGTCAACGAAGGCGTCTCAACCCAGAGAGATCACAGAATCAGTGTCCTTCGCAACCTCTTCAACCGCTTCAAGCGAAATGACAATGAGAATGTCCAGCTCACGTTTGATCGCCTCACTGACATCACAAATGAGCTTCAAGCCCTCGGCGCTACTGAGATCACCAAGCATGAAGTCGTCAAGACACTACTGAGATCACTTGACAGTTCGTTTGACACCCTAGCCCTGTTGATTCAAGAACGTCCTGCTTTCAAGACACTCGATCCATCTGACATACTTGAGAGGCTCAACACACATGAGTTTCAGCTTTCTGAGAAAAGAGATATCTACGGTCCCAACTATGGGCGAACTCGTGCCTTGAAGGCAAAAGCTGTCTCCTCATCTGAAGAAGAATCTGACAGTAGTTCTGATGATCCTGAAGACATTGGAAAGGAACTTTCTATGCTTGTGAAGAAGTTCCAAAAATTCACCAAGAAGAAAGGCTTCAGAAAGTCTTCACGATCAAGCTCAAGGAATGATGAAGCTTCTGCTCATGACTACAAGAAGAAAACATGCCACAAGTGCAAGAAACCTGGCCACTTCATCTCTGAGTGTCCGCAGTGGGACAATGAGAACAAAAAGAAGAAGAAGAGCAAGGAATATGACTCTGACGACAAGAATAAGAAGAAATACTTAGAGTCTTCTTCCAAGTCTTCCTCAAAGTCTTCATCACACAAGAAGAGCTCATCTGGCAAGGCACGTGCATTTGTTGGCAAGGAAATGGATTCAGAGGAGGAGTCCGCTTCTGAGGAGGCGGAGGTGGAGTCTGAGGAGGAGTCCGATTCTGGCGTTGCAAGTCTGGCTACAGCATACGTTGCCAAGTCCATCTTCAACACTGAAGACAATGACTACATCACCGACACCGATGCAAATGACAAGGACTACTCCGCTCCTACCTACTGCTTCATGGCACGTGGTGCCAAGGTAAACACACGCACTACTCACTATCAAACATCTAGTGAAGATAACTCTGATTGTGGTTCAAGACCCAGCTACAAAACACTTGCTAAAATTGCAACTGAACAACAGAAAGCTATGGAACATATTCAAAAACTGTTAGACAAAAGCGATGATCTGTTAGGCGCTGAAATGACTCGATCTGAGTCCTTAATTGAAGACATAAAAAATCTTCACGTTAAGTATGAGGAACTTGAAAG
Source organism: Triticum urartu (assembly GCF_056163025.1). Classification (NCBI taxonomy): domain Eukaryota; kingdom Viridiplantae; phylum Streptophyta; class Magnoliopsida; order Poales; family Poaceae; genus Triticum; species Triticum urartu. The sequence continues at coordinate 114,026,683 of NC_141876.1, forward strand.
TTGTCATGAAACGCTCTCAACAACTCATGAAAAGCTTTCCTATGATTATCTTCAAAGGAAGCAAGATCTTGAGAAATTGAGAGCGGCTCATGAAGATCTTCAAAAGGAAAATGAGTCACTTCGCGCCGAACAGATCAGTTCCGCTCAGGAAGGATTTGAACCACCATGTCGTAAATGCATTGAGCGTGATAATGCTACTTCTGTTGCTGAATGTTCTACTGCTGCTACTGTTGCAATATCTTCAACTGTTGATGTGGGAACTAACCCCTCTGCTGAGGATACCACTGCTATTGCTGATGAGAATGCTAGGTTGAAGACATTGCTTGAAACAGGGATGTACAGAAGTCTTAAAGGGCATCAGACACTATGTGATGTCCTCAAAAAGCAGATCCTGAACCGAAACCCGAGGAAAGAGGGTGTTGGGTTCGTAAGGAAAATGAATGATGATGGCTCATACTAGAAACCTGAGAAGTACCCCAAAACCACGTGGGTTGCTGCAAAGGAACTTTCAGCAGATCCATCCACTCTATCTGGCTTCACGTGTGCTAACCCCATTGTCATTGATGAATCCTTTGATGCAAACTATAAACTGTTTAAGAATCAGAATGGTGAAGTGTTTGCCAGGTATATTGGTACTAACTGCAGGAATGGGCCGCCTATGAAGAAGATCTGGGTGCCGAAAAAGTGTTTGGAGAATATTCCTGTGAATGTCATCATGACACCACAAGTAAAGAAGACAAACCCCAGACCACAGGCTTCATACGGTCCAAAGGCTTCATACAGACAGAGGACTCACCTGAGTCGCACTAACGCAAATGTTTTGCAGGGAAACCATACTCAGGCCTATGAATATGAGCGCGGTTCATCAAACCGCCATGTTCATAAGACCAAGAACTATTCTGCTTATTCTTATGAGTACTATTGTCCGCCTGCAAGACTATTTGCTAGGGCTCCAAAGCCAAAGTTCTCAGATGCTGCACTTAGACTTATTGCTTCTAAGCCACCCTTGAAGATGTGGGTGGCTAAGAAAGCTTAACTCTCTTTTGCAGGGAAGGGTCTCCAGCAGAAAACCAAAATCGTCTGACGCTATTGCTGGGGACCTTAAACATCTTGTAGGGTGCAAGATCAAATGCCCGAATGGTCTTATTATGTACTTCGTTCCTGAATCGCTTGCTACTCTCCCTATCAGTCCTAATCTGGATCTAAGCTTTCATAGCCCACTGGTTTGTCAAATGTTTTTGCTTCACAATTCTCTTCGTGAAGCCTATCCCCCTAACTGCACTGTAGGGTACGACACCAGCGTCTTCAGAATGGATTATTGATAGTGGGTGTACCAATCACATGACTGGCAAAAGAAGCCTTCTTATGGACTCAACCTTACGTCCATCCGACAAGAGTCACATCACATTTTCTCACACTGGTAAAAGTAAGTGTTTGAAGGGTATCGGAAAGATGATTTGTACGTGGTAGATTTCTCAGTAGGACCACAGCTTGCCGTATGTCTTCTAGCAAAAGCTTCAGAATGCTGGCTCTGGCATTGGAGGCTAGGGCATGCTGGCATGAGGAACCTCCACACCCTTGCAAAGAAGAAGCATGTCATAGGCATCGAGGGCGTCAAGTTCAAGAAAGATCACTTATGCGGTGCCTGTGAAGCAGGAAAGATGACGAGGGCCAAACATCCCTCGAAGACAATCATGACAACTACTCGACCCTTTGAACTGCTCCACATGGATCTTTTCGGTCCCACTCATTACTCAACTCTTACTACTACTGCTTGTCTCTATGGCTTTGTCATTGTTGATGATTATTCTAGATATACTTGGGTGCACATAATCCTCTATAAGACTGAAGTGCAGGATGTCTTCAGACGCTTCGCCAATCGAGCAATGAACAACTATGGCGCCAAGATAAACCACATCAGAAGTGACAATGGCACTGAATTCAGGAACACTGGCCTTGATACATATCTTGATACTTTGGGCATCACACATGAATTCTCGGCTCCATACACGCCACAGCAGAATGGCATCGTCGAATGCAAGAACAGAACACTCATTGAGATGGCCCGAACGATGCTAGATGAATACAAGACTCCAAGAAAATTCTGGCCTGAAGCTATTGATACTGCGTGCCATACAATCAATCGTGTTTATCTTCACAAGCTTCTGAACAAGACATCTTATGAGCTCCTTACTGGCAAGAAGCCAAATGCCAGTTACTTCAGAGTATTTGGATCTAGGTGCTGGATGAAGGATCCACATCACACTTCAAAATTTGCACCAAAAGCACATGAGGGTTTTATGCTTGGATATGGAAAGGATTCGCACTCCTACAGAGTCTTCAATCTCTTTCATTATAAAGTGGTTGAAACAGTGGATGTGCGGTTCGATGAGACTAACGGCTCACAAAGAGAGCACCTGCCAAATGTGCTAGATGAAGTTCCATCCAGCGAATCAATCAAACTAATGGGAACTGGAGAAATCATACCCTCGGAAGCTCAACCTGAAGAGGAACTTATCATCTCCACACCTGATCAACCTGAAGACAATCCCACTAACAATGACAATGATCGACAAGAGCAAAATCTTCGCCCTGTACATCCTCGTGTTACCAATGAAGTGCAGATTGAGAGAATAATTGACAGCATCAATGCACCTGGTCCGCTCACTCGTTCAAGGGCAACTCATCTAGCAAATTTCTGTGGGCACTTCGCATTTGTCTCAATAACAGAACCCAAGAAAGTTGAAGAAGCCTTCATGGAACCTGAATGGATTCAAGCTATGCAAGAAGAGCTTCAACAGTTTGAGCTGAATAATGTATGGGAACTGGTTAAGCGTCCTGACCCTCGGAAGCACAATATAATAGGCACCAAATGGATATACCGCAACAAGCAAGATGAGCATGGTCAAGTTGTTAGAAACAAAGCTCGTCTCGTTGCTCAAGGATATACTCAAGTGGAAGGAATTGACTTCGATGAAACATTTGCTCCTGTGGCTCGACTTGAAGCAATACGCATACTGCTGGCCTATGCAAATCATCATAACATACTTCTATATCAAATGGATGTGAAGAGCGCCTTTCTCAATGGCAAGATTGAAGAAGAAGTGTATGTTGCACAACCGCCTGGCTTTGAAGATCCAAAACATCCTGACATGGTATACAAGCTCAACAAGGCACTGTATGGCCTCAAACAAGCCCCTTGGGTTTGGTATGACACACTCAAATATTTCCTGAAGAGCAAAGGCTTCATACCTGGTTCCCTCGACCCCACTCTCTTCACGAAGACATATGATGGTGAACTGTTTGTGTGCCAAATATATGTGGATGACATCATCTTCGGCTGCACCAATCAGGAGTACAGTGAAGAGTTTGGATATATGATGCAAGAGCAATATCAGATGTCCATGATGGGTGAGCTGAAGTTCTCCCTCGGTCTTCAAATATGATAGCAACGCAACGGCATCTTCATATCTCAAGAGAAGTATCTCAAAGATTGCCTAAAGAAGTTCGGTATGCAAGACTGCAAAGGCTTCACGACGCCAATGCCAGCCAAACATCATCTGGGTCCCGACGACAATGGTAAAGAGTTCGATCAAAAGGTATACCGCTCCATGATTGGTTCGTTACTTTATCTATGTGCATCTAGGCCAGATATTATGCTTAGTGTTTGCATGTGTGCTCGATTCCAAGCGGCACCAAAGGAGTCGCATCACTTAGCTGTGAAGCAAATTCTTCGATATTTGGCTCACACCCCAACTCTAGGATTATGGTATCCAAAGGGCTCAGAGTTTGATCTGGTTGGATTCTCGGATGCTGATTATGCTAGTGACAAGGTGGATCGCAAGTCTACATCAGGCACATGTCATTTTCTAGGACGATCACTTGTATGTTGGTCTTCAAAGAAGCAGAACTGTGTATCTCTCTCCACTGCTGAATCTGAATACATTGCTGCTGGATCTTGCTGCGCTCAGCTTCTGTGGATGAAGCAAACACTCAAAGACTATGGCATTCATCTGAAGCAAGTGCCACTCTACTGTGACAACGAAAGCGCCATCAAGATTGCCAACAACCCAGTTCAGCACTCGAAGACAAAGCACATTGAAATTCGTCATCACTTTCTCAGAGATCATGTTGTGAAGGAAGATATTGATATCATACACGTAAACACTGAAGAGCAATTGGCAGATATCTTCACCAAGCCCTTGGATGAGAAGAGATTTTGCAAGTTATGGTGTGAGCTAAATATCTTGGAATCGTCAAATGTCCTGTGATCAGGCACACATCCTAACACTTATGCATATTGATGACTTAGATGTGCAACACACGAAGTAAAGTATATCTTCAATCAATGAAGACATACATTCTAAATGTGAATACATTAATGTGGAATTTGACTTCGGAGCGCCACGATAATTGTGCGCCGTTTCTGGGTCTAATACTTCCTATACGGTGGGTAACGCCACCACCAAATGTTCTGTTCGAAGTGTTTCACTCATGGCGTTACATTTGCTATGTCTTCACATTTGGTTTGGCTTCAATCTCAACATGTCTTCATGATTATCTTCACTATGTTGAATATATATATATATACCAGTGTTCTGTCCTCTACAGCATTCACTTATAGCTATGTCTTCTTGTTGAATCTGTTGAACTAAGTGAATGTGATCGGACCCTAACCTCTCTATGCTTTCTATCTCAAACTCTATCTCTCCAAATCATATGCATTCTTTTGAAACTGTCAAATGTCTTCTCTGCGTCCTTGTCAGCAGAAGATACAGAGACAAACATTAAGTCCGTTTTCAATGCTCATTCCTTCACCTGAAACCCGGAGAAGTGGGAATGACCACCCGACAATCCAGGCGTGCGTGGGATGTGGAACAACCCCCGATATGCTGCATGATGGCCACGTGTTCCTCGGATGTGAATCGCCAGGGGCACCTGTGTAATAACACTGAGCCGCCCCTGTCCCTATAAATATACGCCTCACCACAGTCATTATCTCTTCTTCCACTCTCGCACGAACCCTAGCGCCACCGCTAGCCCTCGACGACACCGGCGACGAAGCGCTTAGCTGCCGCAACCTCTCCGGCGCCGTCTTCACGCCGACCGCGGACATTGTCTTCTCCGCCGTCGCCGTAGGTGTCCTTCGTCGCCAAGTTAGGGCACGGACGATCGAACTGCTCGGCCTCCTCTTCCATTCCGTCTAGCAGTTCTTCGTGAGGTAAATAAAACTTCCTTTTTACGGCCCCTTTGATCCTATAGCTTCGTCACTTTCTACCACAAGCAGTTTCTATTCACACAAGTTGGATCTCTTTCATACTGCATCTCATAATATGCCTAGTATATTCACTTATGCTTCACAAAGTAGTTAGATTCCTCACTTGTACTGATCCATGGATTCGTACAAATCTGGAACCAACTCCTTATCTATGAGTGAATGTCTTCGCACGATGAGGTCAATGTCTTCTAAACTGATTTATCTTCAAAATCTTCTGAGAATGCATATGACCTCTTCCCCTTCCCTCGCACCTTAATGCTGTCACAGGTACATGTCCGTGGGAGAATCCCTTGGTTCTCATAGTCTACATTCATTTGCAGAATTCTTGCAGCATCATATAAATTCTCCCGAAGCCAGTTCCTGTTTGTCCAGCAAGCGAAAGCCTTTGAAGCCTTTGAACGTATTGAAGCCTTTCAGTTTAAAGTTCATGGCTTCAAAGAAATCTGCAAGGAAGGGAGGCAGACAGCGTCGTGGGGGAACATCAAGAGATTTGCCTGATGACCTCTCAGAACTTTACAAGACAGATCCTGAAGAGGATTATAATCAGCCCAAGACCCGAATCTAGTGGATTCAAAGATATTGGGCAGAACAGTGGTACAAATACAGATTCGTGACCAAGGAATATGCTGAGAGGAGTGCTATCAAAAGTCCTTGGGGTGATATTCTCTTCCGAGGCCTTCCACCCAAGAACAGAGCTGAAGCTATTGCTCAGGGTTTCTATCCCTGTATGGTCCGTGGACCTCAGCCTGAATATGCCGACCCATCATCATTGCTATGGTGTCATGACGATAATCTCTTCAAGCGCAACTTCCAGCACGCAAAGGCTTCGGCCAAGGAAAACAAGAAGTCATTGGGACTAGACTTCAACCCTGTTCCTTCTGCTCCTCGGGCTGACGGCACGCGCGATGCAGAACCCAATGTCATCGGTCCTTTCTACAACCTTAAAGGTCTCATCACCCATATCGTGGTTCAAGGGACTGCCGTGAATGAGCCTGCAGATGATGCTGAATTGGATGAAGCGCCTGCAGCGCCGAAGCCAAAGAAACTGAAGTAGCCAAAAGCTTCAAAGCCTGCATCTGCACCAAAAATCTCACGGACGAAGCCACTAGCCACTGCACCTCCTGAAGACAGTGTGCAGTCTGAATATTTGTCACGCATCTCCAAGCCCAGAAGGTCAAGATGCCTCTGCCACACACCGGCCAAGAACTGACAGCTGCTGCTATTCTGCGCAACGATGCCATTGATCTGTCCAGTGATGAAGATCTTGCAGATGACGCTCTTGAGCAACTGATCAAGAGCAAAGAAGAAGCAGAAATCTTCAACAATTTGCCTCTCTTTGACATGGCAATCATCCACGACTTCATTGATGAGTGGTTTGAAACGCCCAACCTCAGCTTCGAAGACCTGCAACTTCCCATTGGTCTCAGTGTCGCCTTCCATGGCGCCATTACTTCAGAGCTAGCACTAGCTCAGCGCATCGTCAAACTGAAGCAGAAGATTGACTTTGAGAAAGCTCAGTTCAAGAAGCATATGGCCAAGCTCAGCGTACAAGAGGTCAAGAACTTCAAGCTCATGCTGCACAAGCTTAAAGAAGCCTTTCTCAAGAAGTGTGAAGAAGCTCAAGGTTCTTGTGAGCGCATGAAGAGCCTGGCTGACAAGTGTGTGCAAGCCTACAATGAGGCTGAGAAGTGCAAGGCCCTTGGGCGTCCTGGCATCGACCCTAGGATGGTTGCAAAGAAGAAGAAGAAGAAGCCCGCTATGGCTGAACCCGACGCACCAAGGCAGGAAGCAGATCCCATTGTATTCCCAACTAGCATGACTGGCTCGAAGCCAAAGGCCCGGTCAACCGCTTCAGAGCTGAAGAAGACGAGGACTGCTGAGGCTGAAGCCAGAAAGAGGAAACATCCTGAAGCCTCTGCTACTGCTCCCTCCAAGAAGAAGCGGAAGACCAGGAAGGAACGGGCTGCTCCCACAGAGCCCTTGATTGTTGAACCCATCTCCATGGTTCGCCCTGACACTGAACCTCAGGAGCGCCAACTGATTGTCCATGAGCCTGCTTTCATAGAGGCTCATGAAGCTGAAGACTTTCCAGCAGCTGATCCCATCGCTGCTGAAGACATTGGTCACCATGACCATGTTGAAGATGATGCAGTTCTTCCTCAGCTCGAACACCAACAGGTATCATCACCTGTGCTAACGCACAGCGAGCTCATCAGCATTGGTCGTCCTTTGACGCCAATTGCTCGGGATGCATCATGGGCTGATCACCCACAAGCACAAGAGGAAGAAGACTTTGAGGCCCAACCAACTCCAACTCCACAGGTGTCGGCAGTGTTACACAGGCTTCACAAAGGACCAAGGCCTCCAGTCTCTAAGTCTGAAGCTAAAGCTGCTGAAGACATTCCGGCTGCATCAGCCGATGAAGAAGAAACCCAAGCGCTGCTACACCCCTGTCTCACCAAGAAGCTGTTCTCGAGGAGAACGTGACTGTGACCGACCCTCCAGCTCATCAAGTGGAGGTTGAGAATTTTGAGGCTGCCACCGACGCCACTGACACTGTCATGGCTGAAGCCAATGTGGAGCCTTCACCAACCCAAGCACCAGAAGTCAGTAAAGCCAATGATGCTACTGCTTCTGTTCCTGCGCCTGCTGCTGGTCCTCAGTTTGACTACCATGTTGAGCACAGGCCTCAGGTACAGAAGCCAATCCCCAGATTGCCTAGGTTTCCAGATCCTGCATCAGCACCTGGATCCTTCAATGTCAATGGCTTTAAAGCAGACAACACTTTCTTCAATAGCTCCAGGAACCCCTACTCAAGGGAAAGAATATCATCTGATTGGTTCTGGAGCTATCCGCAGCGAAGCTATTACTCCTGCATTCTATACAATCAAGGTCGCATCTTCCCACATAAGCATCTTGACATCAAGCAATAGCTGGTCTGCCCTGTTTGGAAGAAGCTCTGGATTGCTTCAAAGAGGTTGGATTGCTGACATTTGTCACCGACCAAGAGCACTGGAATGAAGAGTTGCTGCTCCAATTCTATGCCACACTTCACATCTGTGGGTACAACAGAGATCCGAAGACTTGGGTCTTGGAGTGGATGACAGGAAATGTTCATCACGAAGCCAAAGCCTTTGATATCATTGAGCTCACTGGTCTGCCCACTCCTGGCGATCTCTACGAACCTGGCTGTCAGCTTCACAGTGAAGCTATGGAGAGCATCTTTCAAAAGCCTGAACCAAACATGAGTCAGATGCTCAGTATGATGAAGCCTTTGCCCCTAGATGCTGCATATCCCAAGGAGTTCTTCGTTGAAGACCTTGAGTATTTGCCAAGAACTATTTATCACATCATAAGGCGAACTCTCTGGCCCATCAAAGAACATTCTCCACATGCCAAGCTGGAAGGTGCAATGAAGACTTTGGTCTTCTATATTCTTCATGGCAAATGCTTCAATGCACAGGACTTCTTCATCCGCCAACTTGCTGCATCAGGCTCTGATCTTTTTGGCTTGAAGTTCTACGCTCCATGGATAATGCGGCTGATTAAACTCCACTCCGCTATCTCATATCACCCATCTACTCGCAATCATCGGATCTTTCTGCCTGATGTGGATATGTCTGTTGAAGCCATTTATCCTGAGCCTGCCAAGGAACCTCTAAGTCTTCAGAATGCAGAGCAACAAAGTTTTTCTCAGAACATTGAAGGAGTTGAAGCAGTCACTCGTGTGTATCCTTTGGCTAGAACTACACGTGCCCCACATCCTGCCCTTACTGAAGCCACCGATAGCACAATTGCCCAACGACCCAAGAAGCGCACTCGTGTTCTCAATGACCGAGAGCTTCTGGTGGCTCTTCATCAGAAACAGGATAGGCATCATGACTGGCTGAAGCGCCAAATGCAAAGCCTCTTGGTGGATGTCAACCGCATTCGCAATCTTGCCACCAAGAATGCCTTTGTTGCACATGAAACCTCTCGACGCACATGGAAAGGGCTGACGCTTATGTGCTCTGAAGATGATCTTCAAGAGGATGGATTCTCTAAACGCTTCAAGTTTGACTCCACACCTCCTCGAAGGGCAGTGCTTCGACGAACTCCATCTCTTGAAGACTCTGAGTTCTCTTCCTCTGCTGCAACTATGAATGCCAGAGTGATCGAGGACGAAGACGATGCTACTTCACCGCCACCTCCTTCAGCACGCTCCGACACTGCTCCAAGTTCTTCTGCACCGCCGAACACCACCAACGACCCTACTGCTTCACCTACTCTTCATGGGAACGAGTAGATGCTCTATGTCTTCAAACCTTTTTGGTCCTTACTGACAAAAGGGGGAGAAGCATATGAGTTTGGTAGTCTTCAAGCGAGTCCATATGGGCGGTTGCTTTATATTTTGCTTCGTGTTTACAACTCTCGTTTTGATACATTAGGTTCTTTGAGTTGTAACACTTAAACTCGATGGTCGTCTACTACTTATTTGCCACTTTGTGATGCGATGATAAATTCTGCATGTGCGACGATAAATTCCGCACTTAGATCATTTTGCAGACGTCCATTTTCCATTATGCATGTCATTATCTTCACATACCTTCACATGCATAGTGGATTGTCATCATAAGTTGAAGAGGATCTCCACAAGCACAACCTGCCATGTACATTTGCATTCCAAAAGCAAATTACTTATATGCACATCTTCGGGGGGAGCCCTCACAGCTTATGAAGACAATTCCCTATCCTCTTAAAATTTCACATATTATATTCCCTATTGAAAACTTCAACTAGTTTTTCATAAATCACCAAAACGGGGGAGATTGTAAGTGCATCTAGTGCCACCCCTAGTTGGTTTTGGAGTATTGACGACAAACCTAGTTGAGGGACTAATGTGTTTGTGAGAATTGCAGGATAACATAGGTAGAAGTCCCTCATTGATTCGGTTTTCCTACCAGAGATGACCCCTAAAAATGTATGAAGACATTGATGTCAAAGGTGGTTTATGAAGATATTCTCATTGAAGACTATGACAAGAGAAGACATCGCATGAAGCCTATGGAGCTCGAAGACTTAGATCTTTCGTAGTTCTATTTCTTCTTTGTTGAGTCATAGGAACCACCGTAATGTTAAGTGGGGTCCAAGAGAACCAGTCAGAATGACTGAAGTGATGCTTAACCAAAACCTATGTCTTCGAGTGAAGACTATGAGAGCGAATCTTGTCCAGAGTCGGACAAGTCCGCTTTGCTTGTAGCCCAAGTAAAGTTGTCGTGTGAGTTTGAAATCTGACTGTTGGAACACATGTCAGTTCCTTAGTGACCCAGGGTCATTTCGGACAAATCAGGTCGGGTTGCCTAGTGGCTATAAATAGCCCACCCCCTACAACCATAAACGGTTGGCTTCTCAGAGTTAGAGTATGGCTTTTGTCGTTTGAGAGCAACCCACCTCCAAGCCTTTGAGAGAGAATTCCTTGTGAGGATAAAGCCCTAACCACCCAGAGCCAAAGAGTGTTAGGCATCACTTAAGTCTTCTTGTCTATGTGATCTGAAGACTTATTACACTTGAGGACTGTGAATCCTCCAGCCGGTTAGGCGTCGCGTTCTGAGCATCCAAGACACATTGTGGATCGCCGGTGAACGAAGTCTGTGAAGGTTTGGGAGTCTACCTTGAAGACTTACCAGAGTGATTGGGCGAGGTCTGTGTGACCTTAGCTCAAGGGGAATACGGTGAGGACTGGGTGTCTTGAGCTGCGTGTTCAGGACTGGGTGTCCGGGATTGTGTGTCCTCAGGTTTAAATACCTAGCCGCCCTAACCAGACGTACAGTTCTCACAGCAACTGGAACTGGTCCAACAAATCATTGTCTTCAACGAGTTACTGGTTTCATCATTCCCTTCCCTTTACTTAATGTTGGTCCTTGTGAAGTCATTGTATGATTGCACTATCTTTTGTCTTCACTGAGTGACTGCGTGTTCTGTTTGGCTTCATAATATCTTCCTACCTGATCCTCACTACATTGCTGCTATTAGTCATTGTGCTTTCACTTAATTGAATACTTGACTATGGTTTTCCTAGTGTAGTCTACCTTCCGCTGCATGGTAATAGGTTTATTTCTATCGTTTGTCTTTGAAACTTCCACGTTTTGAAGACTTTCATAAAAATCGCCTATTCACCCCCCCCCCTAGTCAATATAACGCACTTTCATCTTCTGCCTGGACTGAGGTACCTTCAGTCTATCACGAATTAACTTAACCTTCTCTTCAGACTCTCTGATTAAATCCGATCCGAACAACTGAAGGTCTCCAACTTCATCCCACATCAATGGTGTCCTGCACCTTCTTCCATACAAAGCTTCGAAAGGGGCCATCTTCAAACTAGCATGATAACTGTTGTTGTATGAGAACTCTGTGTAATGCAAATTATCATCCCAACTAGATCCATAATCTAGCGCACAAGCTCTCAACATGTCCTCCAGAATCTGATTGACTCTCTTGATCTGTCCATCTGTCTGTGGATGAAAGGTTGTACTAAACTCTAACCTGGTGTCGGTGTCAAAACTGGTGGATCTCGGGTAGGGGGTCCCGAACTGTGCGTCGGAGGTTGATGGTACCAGGAGACGAGGGACACAATGTTTACCCAAGTTCGGTCCCCCTCTATGGAGGTAATACCCTACTTCCTGCTTGATTGATCTTGATGAATATGAGTATTACAAGAGTTGATCTACCACGAGATCATAATGGCTAAAACCCTAGAAGTCTAGCCTATATGATTTATCCTCATCTCTACGGACTAAACCCTCTGGTTTATATAGACACCGGAGGGAACTAGGGTTGTACAAAGTCGGTTACATAGAAAGGCAATAGTACATCCGGCCGCCTAGCTTGCCATCCACGCAAAGGAGAGTCCTATCCGGACACGGGAGAAAGTCTTCTATCTTGTATCTTCATGGCCCAATAGTCCAGCCCATGTGCAACAGGTCAGACGCCCGAGGACCCCTTAGTCCAGGACTCCCTTAGTAGCCCCTGAACCAGACTTCAAGGACGAGGTTTCCGGTGCGCAGATTGTCTTCAGCATTGCAAGGCGGGTTCCCCCTCTGATTACTTCATAGTCCCTGACTTAAAGAGCAATATTCAGCTTTTCCATTTAATGTTGCGCCCATCGGCTTCCACGCCTTCCTGACTTCAGCTTCCACGTGTCGAGCGAATACGAGAGGTCGGGGTATGTTTGCACATACCACCTTGACCATACAAGAGAGGTGCCTATTTAAAGAGAATAGATCTCAGATCCATTCCACACCCTGCGAAAAAAAATCCTCAGAGCTCGCTAGGAGGAACCACTCCAACATGGCTAGCGCTCCGAGCTCTTCCTCTCATCCCCACGGATCCGAGAATGGTGATTGGGAGAGATGTTCTGTATCTCACGGTCAGCTGACGAAGCTGCAAAAATAGGGCTTTCTTCCCCCCGCGGATCTAGTCCCTGTCCGAGCAGGATTGACGTCCTTCAACGGCAGGGTCCAAGCGGAGAATTTCCCCAATTCGTCCTGGGGAATGAGTATGCTCCGTTCCCTACTTGCTAAGAGGCGTCGGATTTCCAATCCATCCCTTCCTCCGAGGACTTCTAGAGTATTATGGCCTCCAACTGCACAGTTTCACTCCTGCCTCCATCCTGCACATTGCGGGTTACGTTGCTCTGTGTGAGCTATTCCTGGGCTGTGAGGCCCATTTTGAATTATGGAGAAAATTGTTCTGCCTCGTCCCTCGTAACCACGGGGGATCAATATTCAAAGTGTGAGGAGCTGAGGTATGGCACATCGCCGGGACCGGATAACTGTCCGGCACGCCGAAGAAGGCTTCCGAAGAGTGGCCTTCTGAATGGTTCTATATTGACGACGTCGCTCCTCCCGACCCAGTCCGAATGGGTCTCCCTGAATTTTCAAGTACTCCATTGAAGAAACGCCACAGCTGGCGCCTCGGAGCCTCGAGGAGGAGGATAGCATGGAAGTCAGTCAATTGATGGGCAAGATTAAGACGCTCGCCCAGTCCGGATTATCAATAATCGAGGTAATGGCGATCTCCATAGTGTGGGGGTCCAACTACTCCAATACAAAGGGCTTCCCATGTGGCACTATAATGGGAAAGATGACACCTCACGCTACGGTCGGAAAGGTCCGAAAACCCCCGCCGCTTTGGCCAAAATATTGGCCGAACTATACAAAGGGGAGAAGGAGGAGTTCACTCGTCTCCAATGTCGAGATGGATTTTCCATGTATAATCCTCCTAGCTGAGTAAGTTCCAATTCCACCATTTTACTCAATCCTCTCCCTGAATCATTTCTAATGGATAGTAACCTATCCACACGCAACAGGAATGGCGGAAGGCTACCGAGGGGATCCATAGCCTCGCCCCCCGGTCAGAGGGCCACAACTGGGACCTTGACCCCGGATTCGAAGAGGATCTGGACATATTTCTGGAGCTTGAAAATGGAGTGTTCTACCAGACGAGCTATGATGGTACGGAAGTGCCCATCACTGCCGATTATCCCGGCCTCCTCCCTGCTTCGCATGTAAGTAATTTTAACAGACACCTTCTTCGAAAGAGCTTCTTTATTATGCCTCACCCACCGCACTATTTCATGATCCAAAGGTGTAATGCCCACAATGCGGCTATATCTCCCACGTGTCGGGGCATGACTTAGAGGCATAGCCGCATGGTAGGTTTTGTCGTAAGAGGGGTAATCTTCACACAATCCCATGCACTTAATAAGAAAGGGATAAAGAGTTGGCTTAGAATCGCCACTTCACACAAATACAAGTTAAACATACATCATCCGAAATACAATCAAGGTCCGACTACGGAACCAAAATAAAAGAAGACAACCCCAAATGCTAGATCCCCGATCGTCCCAACTGGGCTCCACTACTGATCAACCGGAAAGACACGAAACAACGAACAAGATCTTCATCGAGATCCCACTTGAGCTGGGTTGCGTCACCTGCACTGGTATCATCGGGACCTGCAACTGTTTGGAAGTATCTGTGAGTCACCAGGACTCAGCAATCTCACACCCGCGAGATCAAGACTATTAAAGCTTAAGGGTAGGATAGGGTAATGAGGTGGAGCTGCAGCAAGCACTAAGCATATATGGTGGCTAACATACGCAAATAAGAGCGAGAAGAGAAGCAATGCAATGGTCGTGAACTAGAAGTGATCCTGAAAGCTACTTACGTTCAAGCATAACACAAGACCGTGTTCACTTCCCGGACTCCGCCGGAAAGATCCATCACGGCTACACATGCGGTTGATGCATTTTAATTAGATTAAGTGTCAAGTTCTCTACAACTGGACATTAACAAATTCCCATCTGCCACATAACCGCGGGCACGGCTTTCGAAAGTTCAAACCCTGCAGGGGTGTTCCAACTTAGCCCATCACAAGCTCTCATGGTCAACGAAGGATATTCCTTCTCCCGGGAAGACCCGATCAGTCTCAGAATCCCGGTTATAAGACATTTCGACAGTGGTAAAACAAGACTAGCAAAGCCGCCCAATGTGCCGACAATCCCGATAGGAGCTGCACATATCTCGTTCTCAGGGCAACACCCGATAGGTCAATCTACGAGTAAAACGAACCCTCAAGTTTCCTCGAGGTAGCCTCGCGGGCTGCCCGTGTCGGCGTTCTGGGAACGGGGGTCCCCAGACTTGCCTGCCTCCGGCCTGCGGCGTGCTCAAAGGGGGGCCCAGCATGGCCCATCTTCATGAACACAGACCCAAGACCCTCGCGAGGGGCCAAGCCTCGCGGGGTGGATGACATGGAGCTTCCTCAGGCACGGCCTCATCAGGCTGGCTGGGGAGGAGGCAGAGAGATCAAGGCGGGGTACCTCACGAGGTGCCCGTGACGCAAGCCATGACGACCAAAGGCGCCAGGCAGGCGCCAGCCGCGCAGTGTCCTCCTTTCCTCTTTGGTGCAAAGGGAGCAAGCGTAGGCGAGAGCATCAAGCAAAGGCACCCGTTTCGGTGCAACGAGACCAAGACCAGTCCAACGGCAGGGAGGAAGTCATTGTGGAGCCCAAGCCAGCGTCACCACCAGAGCCTTTGGCAGGCGAGGACCAACTTTAGTCAAGATAAGTGTACCATATGTTCCCCTTCAAAATGGCCAATTGTTGGCGCCCTTCCTGCTCAATATTTGGGAAGAGGCCCAGGGCCTTTTCCTATAAATAGGACTAGCCACCCACAGGGTAGAGGGGAGAGGGGAGATCGGATCGAAATCAGAGAGAGAATCGAGGAGAGAGAGAGAGAGAAGGGTGACTGAACTCCTCCTAGCAGTTCATCCCCCCAGCCAAGAACAGACCCTCGCGAGGATGTTCTTCCTTGTATTGCTCACCATCATCAGCCCAAGAGGCAATCCACCACACCACACACTGGAGTAGGGTATTACACCACCACGGTGGCCCGAACCAATATAAACCCTATGTCTCTTTTGCTGTTCTTTCCATAGCTTAGATCTTAGCGAGGCGGAGGAGTGTAGGTAGGTAGAAGGCGAAATCTCCGCGCGCACCCCAGTGTTCGAACCTCAAGGGTCTGCCGGAACCCGAAATCCGACATTTGGCGCGCCAGGTAGGGGTGCGCCGGAATTCGTCTTCCACCACCCCGTTCTCCTCCGACCATCGCGTCCATGTCTCACGCTCGTCGGGCCTGCGCCGAGCGCCGGGCCGCTCTCGCTTCCCGCGTCGCCCAGACGGCTCCTTTAGGCGGGCGTCCTCGCCGTTCCCCGTCACCTGCCGTCAACGCCGCCACTGGCCCGGCGGGGGACGAGCAGCAAGCGTCGTCTCAGCATCCGTCCATGCGGCAAGACGGCCGCACCGCTACTCCCTCGCTCACCCCAGCTGGTTCTTCGTCCCGCGTGCTCCGCGCACCCATGGAGGCTCGAGCTGCGCTCATCGCGCCAAACGAGCTCTTGCGCTACCGTCCCGTCGACGACGTCTACGAAGAATGGCTCGACCGCGTCGCCGAGCTCATCCGCGCCGCAGGGGGCTCTCCTGCGCCGTCCGTTCCGCTGCACCGCACCCCGCCCCGCGCGGGCGACGAAGCTCCGGCGGCGCCCCAACCGCCTCCTCCTCAAGAAGGTGCCATGGCTCCAAGGCGCGTGGCCCCTGGGCGGAACCCGCTCCGTCTGGTGCCAGCGTGGCAAGAGCAGAGCTGCCAAGAAGTCCCTCGCCCGCAAGAAGCTGCCCGGGTGCTCCCTACTCCAGCACGTCGTGACCATGCTCCTGCTCCCGCACGTCAAGACCCCGCACTGCTCCCAGCTGCAGCGCGTGGGGACATGCAATACCAAGCTCTCCGCCACCCAAGGCCTCCCGTGGCCACAGCAGGCTGCCGTGCCTTCGCCACCGAGCTACGCAGCGTCGCGTGGCCCGACAAGTTCAAGCCAGACCTGCCTCCTTGTTACAACGGCACGGCCGACCCTGCGGAGTACCTCTAGCTCTATGAGCTGGGCATCGAAGCTGCCAACAGAGACGAGAAGGTCATGGCGAACTGGTTTCCCATGGCGCTCAAGGACGGGGCCTGCACCTGGCTCCTGAACCTGGCTCCAGGCACGATCTCCTCCTAGGACGAGATGCGCACCCGCTTCATCGCCAACTTCCAAGGTACTCGTGACCGGCCACCCACCGTGAGCGACATGCGCCGCATCAAGCAACAACCCGGAGAGACCCTGCAGAAGTACGTCCAGCGCTTCAACAACGCACGCCTCAAGATTCCCAAGGTGACCGAGGAGGCCATCATCTCAGCCTTCTCCGACGGCGTGCGCGATGTCAAGATGAAGGAGGAGCTGGCGATGCATGAAGACCTGTGCACTTCCTTGGAGTTGTTCAACTTGGCAACCAAGTGCGCCAGGGCTAAGGAAGGGCGTCTCTCCTTCCTCAAGCTACCTGTCGCAGACCCAGAAGAGAAGAAGCCCAAGGCCAAGGATGTGAAGCGCAAGGGGGCTGCTGTGCTCGCGGCAGAACCAGACACCAAGCGTGGCAGAGATCAGCCCGAATCTTCCAAGGGCAGTCGGTACTGTGTGTACCATGACCTCCACACCCACAACACCAATGAATGTCCAGAGCTCCGAGCCGTGCGAGAAGGAAGGATCGGCCGTCGCCCCGACCGCGGTGACCGGGGCTACGGTCGAGGAGGTGGAAGGAACGCAGGATGCTGGAAAGACCGCTGCTCGCGCCAAGGGTGGCGCGATCGACCTCGCGAGGATCGCTGGCAAGACCCGCCTTGCGAGGGAGACTAGAGGGATCAGCCTCACGAGGATCGCCCGCAAGGCAACGCAGGCCTCCCTCCGCTGCCGCCGCAGCCAAGGAGAAACGAGGACCGCCATCAGGACGAGGGGGCTGGGCGCTTCCAGGAGCCGCGCGTGATCACCTGCATCCTGGGCGGGGCTCAAGCCCCAGCCTCTCAACGCATATTCAAGCAGTTCGCCCATGAAGTGAATGCAGTCCTCCCCAAGCTCGAAGCCACGCGCCCTCTCAGGTGGTCGGCGTGCGCCATCACGTTCAGCTCAGCAGATCAGCTCAAGTGTGCGGCCACATCCGGAGTCCTCCCGATGCTTTGTTCCCCAATCATCAGCAACATGGTGGTCACCAGGACCCTCATCGATGGCGGGGCAGGGCTCAATGTCCTGTCCGTGGAAACATTCAACAATCTCCAAGTGCCCTACAACCAGCTTCAGCCAACCAAGCCTTTCTCCGGAGTCACCGATGGCTCCACGGTCCCGATTGGGCAGGTCCGCCTCCCTGTCACCTTCGGGGCACGTGACAACTACCGCACCGAGCTCATCGACTTCGACGTCGCTCACATTCGCCTGCCGTATAACGCCATCCTTGGATACCCAGCGCTGGCCAAGTTCATGGCCATAACTCACCAAGGCTACAACGTCCTCAAGATGCCAGGAAGTGGCGGAGTCATCACGGTGCCCTGCGAAGAGAAGGACGCGGTGTGTTCCCTGGAACGAGCCTTTCAGGCCGCATCACTGGAAGACCTGGATCGCGGAAGCAGGAGGCTTCCCGGGACCGCCCCCAAGAAGAAGAAGACATCGTCCGGCCCGGCCCCTCAGGAGGCAGGCCCCTCAGGGCCCGCGCCTGCCCAGGGGGAACCTCCTTCCATCGCATAGGAAAGCGCGCCCGGTGCCCTCCTCAGGCAGGGCTCGGGGGCTCTCCCCTGGAGGGCCACCGACCTGGCTAAGGTCACGAGGGAGGCGCTTGGGCACCACATAGAGGCGTGTTTCGAAGCATGTCTCCCTCAAGAAGGAGTAAGGCAAGGAGGGCCAGACCCTCAGGAGTTCGTCAGCAAGGCAATTCAGGAGCTACAGGAGTCAAGAGTCATGAGAGGCGGCTGCCGCCTACCAGCTGTGGCTCCCCATCCAGGCGAGGATGGAGGGCTGCACATCTGCATCGACATACCAGGGCTCAATCGAGTCGCCTCTCTGGAGCGCCTCTGGCCCTCGCGAGTGGGGCGCTGCGAAGGTCCACCCCACAGCTACGTTCGCATGCCTTACGGCTTGCCGAACGCGGCTGCCACATACCAGCGCCTCATGAGGGGCATCATGGAGGCTCAAGAGGCCAGGCATTCTGCAGCCCTGGCCGAGATGGAGATGGTTCGCGAGGAGCCACCAGCGCCTCCGGAGCCTCCCGAGGCCCCTGGGCCTGGGGGCTCATGAGGATCGGCTTCTGAAGCCCACCGAGTCTGCTACGCCAACACTCCTTCGTCCTCAACATCATCAGGTGACATCTTTCAAGTTTCATTTCCAGCTGGGAGCGCCCCCCAGGGCTGCATTATTCCCAGGCCGCGTGGGTCCGTCCCTGCGGCATGTATCCCTTTTATTTTATGTTGTTAGCTTACCTTGTTGGGGGCGCCCCTCGGGCTGCATCATCCCCAAGTCGCTCGGGCCTGGCCCAGTGATGTCCGCCTTCCCAGCATCTATTTGAATGAATCCACTCCTTCGTGGCTAATGTGTTTGACCTAGTTGCCCGCTCAACTGACGCCAACTGACGGAGCTGCTCCCAAACGGCACGACGCTTGCGCATGGGTCCGTCCCTGCAACGCCGACAAACCTGAATGGCTGAGCTCTGGCCTCGGCAGCCCCGCATGGCGCCACCTTGTCAAGCCTTCAGTGCCTCATCGCCCCTCGGAAGCAACCAACGGCTGACTGTCAATTGTCATGGCAACCCCTCGTTCTTTCTATGATGGGTCTACAGGATCTCCTAAAGGAGCTACGTCAGGCGAGGCCCTTGCGGTGTCTTCTTCACTCTCATCCGCGTGAACCGCTTGCACGTTAAAGGGGGGTGCCTGAGCATCGCGACTCAGGGCTCCTACTGGCTCTCCAGCCCTCACCCTCTGGCCTTGTCCACGGCATCACGACCTGGCATACCAGCGACGGCTGAGACTCGCTCGAGGGCCGAGACCCGAGGATGTAGAGCAGAAAGGGGAGCAAAGGCGAGAGGGGAGGAACACGCGAGGACCTCGCCGAGCAACCTCACGCCTGCCGATGCACGAACCCGGCGACACACCAGAGAGCGGCCCCTGATTCTCGAGATAAGTCACCACCCAGAAGCACCAGCTACGGTGGCACCATCCCCGCACCTAATGCAATCCCGTGTTAGTGACGCCGCTCTCCTTTCTCACCGAACGACGGCTACTTGAGCGCCAAAGGGGACCTCCTAAGCATCGCGACTCAGAGGCTCTTACCGGACCCCGGGTCGCTCACCTCCTGGCCTTGACCACGGCATCGCGACCTGGCATACCAGCGACGGCTGAAGCCGCCTTGGGACTGGGACCTGTCGGCGCAGAGCACCAAGCCCTCATGAGGTTCGAAAGGGAGAACTGAGCCAAGATGGAATGAGCAACTCGCACAATTCTACGACAAGGGTTATATTAACAGAACAGGATCACAGGCACCTTACAAGCCCCCACGGGACGCGTCTTTGATTCCTCGCAGGGAACAGATCCTAAAAGGATGCTAACTACACGCGCCCCTGCAAAGGACGCCATCATCAACAGTGGGCCGTCAAGCACCGGCGCCAACCCCATCCAGATCAGAGTCGGCGACACCCTGACGAGCCCGCCCTGCTCCAGGAGCGGCGCCGGCTCGGGGGCTCGTAGCTGTCGTCGCTCGTCTCCAGAGTCGCGAAGAGCTCGCCGGAGTCGCTGGAACCTCCGACGCCTCCGCCGCCTGAGGAGCCACCAAGGGAGAGGTCGGCGGGCCCAGTCCTCGCCGTAGCAGGGTCCTGACCACCTCTCCCGGGGCAGCACTCCAGCCGGTGCCTGTTAGCATCGAAGACCTTGAAGAACATCATCGAAGCACCGTCGTACTCCAAGTGGATCGCGAGGGCGCCTCTTGTCCTGCAAACCCGGGCGATTTCGCTCCAGCCTCGAGTCATGAAGACCTCGCCCGGGGCAACGACCGTGACCTCTGCCTCGGTCGCGAGGGTGCTGCAGCCGGCATGCTACAGCCAAAGCTTCAGGAGTTCTCCCTGCGGGGTGATGGAGGCGAAGAAGGGAGGAAGGAGAATCCAAGACTGAGGAGGCATGGAGGCGTGGAGCACGAACTCTCGGGAGGAGCCCTCGGTGTGGACCCTAGGGGGGACGACCCACACCTTCGTGACCCATCGGTGCCGACGGCGGCGCCGCCCGTGGCGATCGGCATCGACTCCTTCAGAGCCCTCGATGTGGGCGTACAAGGGAAGCGGGAACCCCGGTGGTGGCCGCTTGCACCAGGGCCTCGACACCACCTGATGGGCCCCCTCGTCCCGGTCGCGGAGGGTGAGCCGTTTCTTCAGTGGGAGCGGGTCTGGTTCCTCTCGGGGAGCCTTTCCCTTCTCTGCCGCTGAGAACCGGCGGATCGGAGCCATCGCAGCAAGACGGAGCAAGGACCGGGAAGAAGGAGAAGCAAGAAGGGATGGACTAGAAGGGAGCGCGCCGTTCCGTACTTATGGCCGGCGAAGGCCAACCGCCGACCCCAATGATCGCAGGTAATCATGACCCGCTTTGCATGTAGATACTTGTCCAGTCCGTGCAGTTGCCGAGGCACCATGGGAAGTGGAGACGCCCACGTCCAATCAACCGCCACGCGGCGCCCAAGGCCGCAGGCTGT
Source organism: Triticum urartu (assembly GCF_056163025.1). NCBI lineage: Eukaryota > Viridiplantae > Streptophyta > Magnoliopsida > Poales > Poaceae > Triticum > Triticum urartu. The sequence goes on from NC_141876.1 coordinate 114,048,080, forward strand.
TAGGGCCCGCGGCGCTTCGCACTTGCCCTTTCGCCTCCCTGCACGGCCAAGTCCGGGCGCGCCTTGGGCCCGGGGGCTACTGTCGGTGTTCTGGGAACGGGGGTCCCTAGACTTGCCTGCCTGCGGCCTACGGCGTGGCTCAAAGGGGGGCCCAGCACGGCCCATCTTCATCAACACAGACCCAAGACCCTCGCGAGGGGCCAAGCCTCGCGGGGCGGACGACACGGAGCTTCATCAGGCACGGCCTCATCAGGCTGGCTCGGGAGGAGGCGGAGAGATCAAGGCGGGGTACCTCACGAGGTGCCCGTGACGCAAGCCATGACGACCAAAGGCGCCAGGCGGGCGCCAGCCGCGCAGTGTCCTCCTTTCCTCTTTGGTGCAAAGGGAGCAAGCGTAGGCGAGAGCATCAAGCAAAGGCACCCGTTTCGGTGCAACGAGACCAAGACCAGTCCAACGGCAGGGAGGAAGTCATTGTGGATCCCAAGCCAGCGTCACCACCAGAGCCTTTGGCAGGCGAGGACCAACTTTAGTCAAGATAAGTGTACCAGATGTTCCCCTTCAAAATGGCCAATTGTTGGCGCCCTTCCTGCTCAATATTTAGGAAGAGGCCCAGGGCCTTTTCCTATAAATAGGACTAGCCACCCACAGGGTAGAGGGGAGATCGGAGATCGGATCGAAATCAGAGAGAGAATCAAGGAGAGAGAGAGAAGGGTGACTAAACTCCTCCTAGCAGTTCATCCCCCCAGCCAAGAACAGACCCTCGCGAGGATGTTCTTCCTTGTATTGCTCACCATCATCAGCCCAAGAGGCAATCCACCACACCACACACTGGAGTAGGGTATTACACCACCACGGTGGCCCGAACCAATATAAACCCTATGTCTCTTTTGCTGTTCTTTCCATAGCTTAGATCTTAGCGAGGCGGAGGAGTGTAGGTAGGTAGAAGGCGAAATCTCCGCGCGCACCCCAGTGTTCGAACCTCAAGGGTCTGCCGGAACCCGAAATCCGACATTTGGCGCGCCAGGTAGGGGTGCGCCGGAATTCGTCTTCCACCACCCCGTTCTCCTCCGACCATCGCGTCCATGTCTCACGCTCGTCGGGCCTGCGCCGAGCGCCGGGCCGCTCTCGCTTCCCGTGTCGCCCAGACGGCTCCTTTAGGCGGGCGTCCTCGCCGTTCCCCGTCACCTGCCGTCAACGCCGCCACTGGCCCGGCGGGGGACGAGCAGCAAGCGTCATCTCAGCATCCGTCCATGCGGCAAGACGGCCGCACTGCTACTCCCTCGCTCACCCCAGCTGGTTCTTTGTCCCGCGCGCTCCGCGCACCCATGGAGGCTCGAGCTGCGCTCATCGTGCCAAATGAGCTCCTGCGCTACCGTCCCGTCGACGACATCTACGAAGAATGGCTCGACCGCGTCGCCGAGCTCATCCGCGCCGCAGGGGGCTCTCCTACGCCGTCCGTTCCGCTGCACCGCACCCCGCCCCGCACGGGCGACGAAGCTCCGGCGGCGCCCCAACCGCCTCCTCCTCAAGAAGGTGCCATGGCTCCAAGGCGCGTGGCCCCTGGGCGGAACCCGCTCCGTCTGGTGCCAGCATGGCAAGAGTAGAGCTGCCAAGAAGTCCCTCGCCCGCAAGAAGCTGCCCGGGCGCTCCCTACTCCAGCACGTCGTGACCATGCTCCTGCTCCCGCACGTCAAGACCCCGCACTGCTCCCAGGTGCAGCGCGTGGGGACATGCAAGACCAAGCTCTCCGCCACCCAAGGCCTCTCATGGCCACAGCAGGCTGCCGTGCCTTCACCACCGAGCTACGCAGTGTCGCGTGGCCCGGCAAGTTCAAGCCAGACCTGCCTCCTTGTTACGACGGCACGGCCGACCCTGTGGAGTACCTCTAGCTCTATGAGCTGGGCATCGAAGCTGCCAACAAAGATGAGAAGGTCATGGCGAACTGGTTTCCCATGGCGCTCAAGGACGGGGCCCGCACCTGGCTCCTGAACCTGGCTCCAGGCACGATCTCCTCCTGGGACGAGATGCGCACCCGCTTCATCGCCAACTTCCAAGGTACTCGCGACCGGCCACCCACCGTGAGCGACATGCGCCGCATCAAGGAACAACCCGGAGAGACCCTGCAGAAGTACATCCAGCGCTTCAACAACGCATCCCTCAAGATTCCCAAGGTGATCGAGGAGGCCATCATCTCAGCCTTCTCCGATGGCGTGCGCGATGTCAAGATGAAGGAGGAGCTGGCGATGCATGAAGACCTGTGCACTTCCTTGGAGTTGTTCAACTTGGCAACCAAGTGCGCCAGGGCTAAGGAAGGGCATCTCTCCTTCCTCGAGCTTCCTGCCGCAGACCCAGAAGAGAAGAAGCCCAAGGCCAAGGATGTGAAGCGCAAGGGGGCTGCTGTGCTCGCGGCAGAACCAGACACCTGCGGCCTACGGCGTGGCTCAAAGGGGGGCCCAGCACGGCCCATCTTCATCAACACAGACCCAAGACCCTCGCGAGGGGCCAAGCCTCGCGGGGCGGACGACACTGAGCTTCCTCAGGCACGGCCTCATCAGGCTGGCTCGCTAGGAGGCGGAGAGATCAAGGCGGGGTACCTCACGAGGTTCCCGTGACGCAAGCCATGACGACCAAAGGCGCCAGGCGGGCGCCAGCCGCGTAGTGTCCTCCTTTCCTCTTTGGTGCAAAGGGAGCAAGCACAGGCGAGAGCATCAAGCAAAGGCACCCGTTTCGGTGCAACGAGACCAAGACCAGTCCAACGGCAGGGAGGAAGTCATTGTGGAGCCCAAGCCAGCGTCACCACCAGAGCCTTTGGCAGGCGAGGACCAACTTTAGTCAGGATAAGTGTACCAGATGTTCCCCTTCAAAATGGCCAATTGTTAGCGCCCTTCCCGCTCAATATTTGGGAAGAGGCCCAGGGCCTTTGCCTATAAATAGGACTAGCCACCCACAGGGTAGAGGGGAGATCGGAGATCGGATCGAAATCAGAGAGAGAATCGAGGAGAGAGAGAGAGAGAAGGGTGACTGAACTCCTCCTAGCAGTTCATCCCCCCAGCCAAGAACAGACCCTCGCGAGGCTGTTCTTCCTTGTATTGCTCACCATCATCAGCCCAAGAGGCAATCCACCACACCACACACTGGAGTAGGGTATTACACCACAACGGTGGACCGAACCAGTATAAACCCTGTGTCTCTTGTGCTGTTCTTTCCATAGCTTAGATCTTAGCGAGGCGGAGGGGTGCAGGTAGGTAGAAGGCGAAATCTCCATGTGCACCCCAGTGTTCGAACCTCAAGGGTCTGCCGGAACCCGAAATCCGACAGCCCGGTTCGGACCAACACTTAGAGAAGCACTGGCCTGGGGGGGTTAAAAATAAAGATGACCCTCGGCTTAATTACTCCCAAGGGAAAGGTATAGGTTGTTAGGCAAATGTAAAACCAAGGTTGGGCCTTGCTGGAGGAGTTTTATTCAAAGCAAACTGTCAAGGGGTTCCTATAACACCCAACCGCATTAGGAACACAAAATCAAGGAACATAACACTGGTATGATGGAAACTTGGGCGGCAAGAGTGGAACAAAACACCAGGCATAAGGCCGAGCCTTCCACCCTTTACCAAGTATATAGATGCATTAATTAAAATAAGAGATATTGTGATATACCAACAAATCCATGTCCCAACATGGAACAATCTTCAACTTCACCTGCAACTAGCAATGCTATAAGACGGGCTGAGCAAAAGCGGTAGCATAGCCAATCAACGGTTTGCTAGGATGGTTGAAAAAGGTTAGAGGCTATCATGGCAATTTGGGAGGCTTGATAAACAAGTGGTAGGTAGCGAGACATAGCGATAGATTGAACATCTAGCAAGTAAATATAGAAGTGATTTCGAGGGTATGGTCATCTTGCCTGAGATCCCGCAAGGAAGAAGAACGAGTCCATGAAGAAGACAAACGGACGGGGTCGAACGAATCCTTACAACTCCGGAACGAAACTGAAGCTAACGAGAAGCAACCCGGAAAGAAGCGAGCAACATAGTAAACAACCAACACATAAAATGGCATGATGCACAATCAAGTATGATGCATGTCCGGTTTAAAGAGGCATGGCATGGCAAAGTGCAACAACGAAAACTACAAATTAAGTGGAGCTCAATATGCAACAGGTTGCATATTGACGGAACACCACATCAATTATTTAGTTCTCTCTCGGTTATATACTCAACAATATTAAATATTGGTTAGCATATGGCAAGGGGTGAAGCATAATAAAACTACCTATCTAGGCAAGTTTAAATGAGGCCGGAACAACAAGCAACAAGTCCAGAAAAAATCCTCATATGCATATTATGAATTTGGTGTTGTTCTCCCCTAAACCATATTTTAGAGTTGTTAAACATGCAAGATGAGTGCACCATGTTAAACTAGGCATTTTTTACCCCATTTACATATAAAGTTTATTTAAAATGGAGCTACGATTATTTAGTTATGAAATAAATCATTTTAGCATGGCATATGAGCAAATTTAAACGAACAACATTTTAAACATGCATGAAAGTTGCAAATTGTGAAACTAGACAAAATTCTAAGCAAGTTCTATATATAATTTATTTAGATCCGAAGCACGGTTGGTGAGTTATGATATGCATGATATTGAGGGCTTTTCTGCAAAATTGCACTCTCTGGAAAAATTAGCAAATCATCCAGAACTGAAAAGAAAACACAACGGGCCAACACTTAGGCGGCCTGGGCCTCACCATAGGGGCTCAGCCCACACGTTGAAGAGGAAGGCCGTCAGGAGGGCAACTGGGTCGGCGCGGCTTGCGGGCCATACACGTGAGGAGGTGGCCCAGGCGACCCGACGAGGCAGGGGCGCACGGGATCTGGAGATCTGGTCAACACGCTTGGATGAAGCGGGCTCGTCCTCATCCTCGGAAGAAACAGGGGCGGGGTCAAAGCAGAGGTCGCAGGCAGGCAGCAGCGATGCGGGAGAGCGACGACGGCGAACTTGGCGCGCGAGGGAGAGGAGCTCGGGCTGCAGGAGAGGTCCGGCAGGGCAGCACATGGAGGAGGGTGTCGGTGTCAAAACCGGCGGATCTCGGGTAGGGGGTCCCGAACTGTGCGTCTAGGCCGAATGGTAACAGGAGGCAGGGGACACGATGTTTTACCCAGGTTCGGGCCCTCTTGATGGAGGTGAAACCCTACGTCCTGCTTGATTAATATTGATGATATGGGTAGTACAAGAGTAGATCTACCACGAGATCAGAGAGGCTAAACCCTAGAAGCTAGCCTATGGTATGATTGTTGTTCGTCCTATGGACTAAAACCCTCCGGTTTATATAGACACCGGAGAGGGCTAGGGTTACACAGAGTTGGTTACAATGGTAGGAGATCTACATATCCGTATCGCCAAGCTTGCCTTCCACGCTAAGGAAAGTCCCTTCCGGACACGGGATGAAGTCTTCAATCTTGTATCTTCATAGTCCAGGAGTCCGGCCAAAGGTATAGTCCGGCTATCCGGACACCCCCTAATCCAGGACTCCCTCAGTAGCCCCTGAACCAGGCTTCAATGACGACGAGTCCGGCGCGCAGATTGTCTTCGGCATTGCAAGGCGGGTTCCTCCTCCAAGTACTTCATAGAAGATTTTGAACACAAAGGTAGTGTCTGGCTCTGCAAAATAAGTTTCCACATATTGCCATAGAGAGAATAATACTTACACAAATCTAATCTGCTGACGTATTCCGTAGCGTGACATCACACTACGGCCAAGTCTTTATTCGAATCGTTTTACCTCAGCGCGTTTAGCGAGGCGGTTTCCTTGGCACGTCTTGTTAAAGCAGAGATCGTGTCCCCTTATTCCAGGATTCTCATCAATACGGGTGTGGGTAACCCAACCGCGCCATTGATTACGATGCTTGGCAGATAAGCGAGTTTTACTAGGCTGGTGGGGGCGCATAGTCGCGTCCACCCATATAAGGGGATAAGGATCCACCTTTTCACCACGCCTTCTTCCTCCTTTGCCTATCCATTTCCGCGCACTCGAGCTCCAGCGCCCAAGTCCGCACACCCCATGTCAACCTTCTCCAGCCATGTCCGGAGCGGGAGGCAAGTGGATGGTCTCCTCCGTCACGGAGGGACACATCAAAAAACTGAGGAAGGCTGGATACTTGTCTAACGACATTGCGCACCGGCTTCCCGAAGAGGGGCGGCTCATCCCCACCCCTAGGCCCCATGAGAGGGTGGTGTTCCTCCCCCATTTCCTCCGCGGACTGGGCTTCCCTCTCCACCCATTTGTCCGGGGGCTCATGTTCTACTATGGCCTGGATTTCCACGATCTAGCCCCGAACTTTATCCTCAATATCTCGGCATTTATCGTCATGTGCGAGGCTTTATTCTGCATCCGCCCCCATTTCGGCCTATGGCTCAAGACTTTCAATGTCAAGCTGAAGGTGGTGCGCGGCACCCAGGCGGAGTGCGGAGGCGCCATGGTGGGCAAGATGCCCAGCGTCCTATGGCCCGAGGGCTCCTTCATGAAGTCCCTAAAGGGGTGGCAATCGGGGTGGTTTTACATCACCAAGCCGCGCGACCCTGAATGGGTCACAGCCCCCGAGTTCCGATCCGGACCCCCTACGCGGCTCACCTCCTGGAAAGAGACGGGCCTGTCGTGGGGTAAAGAAGGAGAGCTGACCGGACTCCAAACATGCGTCCAAACCCTGGTGGACAAGAAGCTCAAACTTGTCAACGTAGTCCAGGTTATGCTCATCCGCCAGATCCTCCCATGTCAACAACGGGCTTTCAACCTGTGGGAGTTCGACCCGGCGCAGCACCGAACTCTGAGCAGGCTCTTCGACACAACGTACGAAGATGCCTGGAAGGTGCTTTTCAAGGGCGCCGAGGCCCCCGCATCCGCTACCGAGGATCGCGGATTCAGCACGCAGCGTCGCGCTCGTGCAGTAAGCTGTTTTTACCTTTTACAGTGTATTAGTTTTTCATAGTTTGACTCCATGCCGGATCTAAGCTCCCTTACCTTTGACAGGATTGGCTGGAGACGTCCGGACAGATCAACTGTCCGGCTCCTTTGCCCGAAGGCCCAGCGGACGCTCGCTTGGCGAAGCTGCTGGTTCCGACACCCTATGTGGTGCCGCAGAAGAAGGCCACGGGGACTCGAAAGAGTGCCCGGTGCCTGGGGGTGTCGGATTCATCATCTGACGACTCCAAGACGCACTCCTCCCGTGAAGACGAGGAGGAGGAAGAAGAGACCTCTCCCCCTCCAGCGGGGGGAGAGAAGAAAAGGAAGGCCACCCCAACTGGGGAGGCCGAAGGGTCCAAGAAGGGGAAAACCCTTCCTCCAGACCGCTCCACCAACGCCGACGACGGCGAAGTGGAGTGGCCACACAGGGCCAAGCCCCTGGCGAGATCGTAAGTATTCGGACACCAGAGCAATTCATAGTGTTCCTTTCTTGCACAGCTCCTCCTTACGCCGAATATGACTATGCAGTCCGCCCAAGACCGGGCTCGACGAGTCATCGAGCGGCTCCCTGGATTCGTCGGATGTGAATTCGCTTCCGACGGCTTCCTCCCCCCACCCTACGGACGACGCCAAGGTGGCGTCCCAACAGGTTCCAAGCCAGGAGGAGGTGGTCCTGGAGGCGCCGCAAGGCGACCTCCCGGACTCCAGGCGTGAAGGGGATAGAACCCCCAAGGGCACCGCGCCGGAACGTTCAACGGTTCCGGACTCTGGTAAGCAGCCTCCTTCCAAGAGGGGCAAGCCTACCGAGCCAGTGACCTCCGTCCAACCGAAGGCACCGGACAATTTGCTGGAGGTGCTTAACGGCGCCTCCATCGGCGAGGAGCACCGCACTATTATGAGTGCGGTGATCCAGAAGGTTCAGTCCGCCAAGAGCGGACTGAATGAAGCCTGTGCCAGCCTTCTAACAGGCTTCGAGGAAAGTAAAAAATATGTAAAAATATTACCGCATACACAGTAGCCCCTGATGCTCTGTTCGGCGTTCGGAAAGAAAAGTCGAATAGAGGATCTAATAACATTCGCAGGAGTCTAACATAATCAAGTCAATATGCATATGCAGGCTTCGCTGCTGGCCTCCGCCGCACTGACTGCGGAGGTGAATACGCTGAAGCAAAACCTCACGCGGTCCGAGAACGAGCTCGGCCATGCCAAGAGGGAACTTGAGGAGAAGGAAGGTAAGTAATAACTTGCGCAAGTATATAGAGCAGATGTGGTTGCAAAAAATGACAGGATCAACATGCTATTATAGGGGCCACAACCGAGGTGGCAATCCTTAAGCAAGCACTGTATGAGGCCGAAAACAGTGCGGCCGCGGAGTGCACAGAGAGAGGGAAGCAGGAGGCGCGGGTGGAGGAGGTGCAGAAAGAGCTCCAGGCTCTCGTGAAAAAACATGAGAGTTTGGAGCTTGACTCAAAGACGCGAGCGTCCGAGCTTGCGGCCGCCCTCAAAAGCGCGAAGTCTGCCAAGGCCGAAGCCCAGAAAGCCCTCCGAGAAATTGAAGCGATGAAGAAGATAGCGGCGGGTAAGGCATTCATTATGCAAAGCAAGCACGTGAAAGTGAATTACTTGTTACTTACCCGAGTCCGGAGCTCTCCAGGAGCATTTGAAGATTTGCCCCGCAGTGCGTCTGATGCTGCCGCCTACTACCGAGCCAAGGAGGGGAGCTCGATGAAGAAGGTGTTCTGGTCTCAGTATGATGAGGCCGGACACCTGGTGCCTTTGAGCGACCAGTTGAAGCAAATGGTCGAGCTCCACAAGGTGGCCGAACAGGCCATAAAGGGCCTCGTAGTTCGGCTTTCGCCTAGAGAGGCTCTGCCTGGGAGCTACTTCAGGCTGGTGAGGCGGCTGGTGGATGCCTGTCCACGGCTTGAAGTAATCAAGCGCTCCTTCTGCATCGAAGGTGCCCGTAGGGCGCTTGCCTGTGCTAAAGTGCACTGGCGCAAGATGGATGCGGAGAAGCTGGTGAAGGATGGGCCGTCGCCGGGCAAGGAGCATCACATCCCGGAAGCGTATTATGAGGGCGTCATGAAGGGTGCCTGCCTTATAGCGGATGAATGGTCCAAAGATGTAATTTTTGAGTAAACTCGCATTTGTGATCCTGTACGCTGAAAACTTGTTCATATGCGCTAAGCAACGCTTTTGAATTTAAAATATTACCTTCTGTGCAGCCATTTATCAAATTTGAGAGATGGCGAGTCGTCGGCTCCTGCCCCCATGCCACGAGTGCTGGGGTGTTCGGGATAAACATGAGCGCTCTTTTTCCCATTCTTGGGTCCTTCGAGGGAGGCGCTCAACACAACGAACAAGGCAATTGGACTATAATGCTTGAACACTCTCACTTAGCCATAGAATTCTATAATTTTAAATTTTGGCGAAGCCCCTAGTGTTCGGAAGACCGAGTTCAGGGCGCTATCCACGCCTAGGCCGGACAAAGCCGACTCCTCGCTCTAAGCGGCATAAGTCTTTAGGGACTCGAAAACCTCTCGAACAGCGACCAGCTCTCGCCTCATCATGATGGTCAGTTTTAGCTTTCTCTACTGAGGTGCTTAGCCCAGCTCAACTAGGGCACAATCGCAGTAGTTCTCCTAGTGCTACATTAGCCGATATAACGGAACGTAAGGTACCAAAACCTAGGAGCCGGGCAAACCCAACTATTGACCCAAGACATGATTCGGAGCCGATGCATATAATGCTATAAGTTTGGGGTGCTGCACTTGTGAAAGTGTTCGGACTTCTCACGCCGTATTGTGGGGTACTTAAGCCCCTGGCGTATTGGCCGTACCAAAGTGTACGGGTGCAACATGTCATTAATGAACATATATTCTTAAAAAAGAGTAATGCAATAATAGACGGAAGCTATGCATTGTTTATTTAAAAAAGCTGCGATCAAAGCAGAACGATACAAATAGTGCGATAAGCAAACAATGGGACTATTTAACGTGTCCTTTCCAGGGGCGAGCTGCGGAATGGTATGTGAAACAGGTATACTACTCGTTATAGAGACCACCTTAGAGTTCCATAGTGCGGCGTAGCTTTCTGCTTCCCTGGTTGTATCGTTTTTTGCGGCAATTGTACTACCGGACAAGCCTTCCAAAGAATGGAGTCCTGAAAATAAGAGAAAATTAAGAAAATGACATCCCCTAGTGCGGTTTAAGCCGCGTTTCGGGCGTGCCGTGATGGTGCCCCTCCTCCTGTGCCCATGGTATTTCCAGAGCGTAGTTATGTACGCGCAACACTGGTTTCGCAAGTTCGCGAGGGCTGGGGTTGGGGCCGCATTGCTACGCTTGCTCGGAACGTGCCAGGCGGTCTTGTTGTAGGTTACTCCAGGCACGCTTGACGGTGTCCAGACGTTTAATGGCCGGACTGGAGAATTGCCTTGAGAGGCTGCTTTGTACTTCCGCTGCGATAGCCGCTGTATGCTCCTCCGTTCGGAGAGAGCGTTCGGTGTTTCCATTGCCGTGATGACTCCTCGAGGGCCTGGCATCTTGAGCTTGAGGTATGCGTAGTGCGGCACCGCATTGAACTTAGCAAATGCGGTTCGCCCGAGCAGTGTGTGATAGCCACTGCGGAACAGGACTATGTCGAAGATTAACTCCTCTCTTCGGAAATTATCCGGAGATCCAAAGACCACTTCAAGTGTAACTGAGCCTGTACAGTTGGCCTCTACACCTGGTATGATGCCTTTAAAGGTCGTTCTAGTGGGTTTAATCCTCGAGGGATCGATGCCCATTTTCCGCACTATATCCTGGTAAAGCAGGTTCAGGCTACTGCCGCCGTCCATAAGGACTCTAGTGAGGTGAAATCCGTCAATAATTGGGTCTAGAACCAATGTGGCGAATCCGCCATGACGGATGCTAGTGGGGTGGTCCCTTTGATCAAAAGTGATCGGGCAAGAAGACCATGGGTTGAACTTTGGGGCGACTGGCTCCATCGCGTATACGTCCCTTAGCGCACGCTTCCGCTCCCTCTTGGGGATGTGGGTTGCGTATATCATGTTAACCGTCCACACTTGTGGGGGAAAACCTTTCTGACCATTGTTGTTCGGCGGTCGGGGCTCCTCCTCGTCATCGCTATGCAGCCCCTTGTCTCTGCTTTCGGCATTTAACTTGCCTGCCTGCTTGAACACCCAACAATGCCTGTTGGTGTGATTGGCTGGTTTTTCGGGGGTGCCATGTATCTGGCATGAGCGGTCGAGTATTCGGTCCAAACTGGATGGGTCCGGAGTATTTCTTTTGAATGGATTTTTCCGCTGACCGGGTTTAGAGCCTCTGAATCCGGCATTAACTGCAGTATTGTAACACCCCGGATGTAACTTTCCCAATTTGTACTCCAACTCTTGCCGTTTCCGGCGTTAGGTTAATTTTTTATCTCAGGTTCGGGTCTTTGTCTCCGTGTGTTGTTATCATTGTCATGCATCTCATATCATGTCATCATGTGCATTGCATTTGCATACGTGTTCGTTTCATGCATTCGAGCATTTTCCCCGTTGTCTGTTTTGCATTCCGGTGCTTCGTTCTCCTCCGGTGGTCATTTCTAGCTTTCTTTTGTGTGTGCGGATTAAACATTTATGGATTGGACCGAGACTTGCCAAGCGGCCTTGGTTTACTACCGGTAGACTGCCTGTCAAGTTTCGTATCATTTGGACTTCGTTTGATACTCCAACGGTTAACCGAGGGACTAAAAAGGCCTCGTGTGTGTTGCAGCCCAACACCCCTCCAATTTGTCCCAAAACCCACCTAAGTCTTCTCCATCATCTAGATCGTTCGATCACGATCGCGTGGCCGAAAACCGCACCTCATTTGGACTCTCCTAGCTCCCTCTATGGCTATAAATAGACCCCTCTCGAAAAATCCGGATCCTCCCCCGTCCAAACCCTAAAAATCCACCGCGCCGCACCGGACTTTGTCCGCCCCGCGCCGGACAAATCCCGCCGCCGCCGCCAGCCACTCCTCGGCCGACACGTGGCGCGCCGCCCGCTCCTACGCCAGCCCGATCGGCCCCGGGAGAGCCCCCGCGGCCCAGCCGCCCGCGCCGCCTCCTTGCGCCCGGCGCCGCCGCCTCCCTCGACTCCGGCGGCCGGCGCCGCCGCACGCCATCGCCGCTCGGCGCCTCCTCTCGCCAACCCCGCCGCCTTCTTCCCGCGGTCCGGCGACCGCCACCACCGCAAGCCGCCGCCCGAGCTCGCCGGCCGGTCGCCGCCCGCGGCCGCCCCGGCCTCCGTGCTCGCCGCCACCGCCTCCTCTCCGGCCGGCCTCCTCTCCCTCGTCGCCGACCAGTCCTCCGGCGAGCCACGCACCCTCCTCCGGCGAAACATGCATATAGCATATCAAAATGTTCATCTCAGAGAGTACATCATTTCATTCCATTGCATCATTTTCATTTGAGTTCACCTTGATGCCCTAAATGCTGTTAGAAGAGGGCTACTTGAGTTAATTGTCAGATCTGCTACTCTGTTTAGCTTTTTATCATTTTTGCCATGATTAATTTGTGGAAGATATGCCCATGAGTTCTACATATGTTTTGTTAAGGGTTTTGTCATCTTTACAGAGGTGCAACCCATATATTTTTGTGATGTGTGTGGTGACTAGTGCAAGCTTGCAAAGTGGTGCACTTGCTAATTCTGTTTTCAGGGACTTAGCAATTCCACTAAGTCCTTGAGCTGTTTATCTCATGATGCCATATGTTCATGTTGTTTCCTAGTGATCCGTGCCTCTTTTGAGGATGATCAGTAAGGATGTTTTGTTAATATTGTAGTACTCTATCCATCCATGTCTTTGTTTGCAATTATGGAGCACCCTAGCTTGAGTCAATTGAGCTCTACTTTTGCTACTTCGTGAATCTGGGCAGATTGTCAACTTGTTTGCAATTTTGCCGATGATGTTGTAGTTGATCCGTGCATGTTATGCTATTGTTCTTGCCATGTCTAGCTTGCATTTTATGCCTTATTGATGGGTGTATGCTTGTCTTGCCATGACTTGCACCGTACTGAGTGCATCGAGCTCGTAAACATGCCTACTTGAGTTATATTTTAGCATGTGCCAGTTTTCACTAATTCTGAAAACTGATTATGATTTTGCTATGTTCACATGCTTGCAATTGTATTTTCTGATCCCTTTTGGGTCAAGGTCACTAAGGGACTTTTGTTAAGCTCTTTGAGTAGCTCCATGCCATGCTTTACTTTTCCATGTTCAGGTCCTGTAGCATGTAGTTTGCTCCGAAGAGTGCTACCTGATCTGAAATTCCAGACAAGTGTTAATTTCACTAAGCCTGAGATCTGTTTGCCATATGCATTTTTGCCATGATTGTTTGAACCTGTTAATGGATGAATTGGCCGTAGATCAGTGCTAGACTTTTGTTAAGCATCTTGAATGCATCCCTGCCATGTATTTTGTTGTCATCTTTGGTTGCTTTAGCATGTTCATCTCATTGCATTTAGATGGCTACTTGCTGTAAATCGCAGACCGGTGTCATTTTTGAATCGCTTGCCATTTCCAAACCGTAACTCCGATTCCGGCGTTCTTTATATCGTTTTCAAGCGATTTCATCTCATCTTTCCAGTGGAGCACTTGGATTTCCAAGTTGAGGTCAGGTTCATGCATTTCCTGTCATATCTTGCATTTCTCATCCCGCATCGCATCCCGCATAGCATACCATCTTTGCATTGTGTTGTTTGAGTTTGCACGTGGTTGATTGTATCCTTGTTGATTGTTTGTCTTGTTTGGGTAGAGCCGGGAGATGAGTTCGCTAACGAGGAGCCCGTTGAGTTTGCTTTCGAGGATCCAGTCAACTCTGACAACTGTGCAGGCAAGATGATCATACCCTCGAAATCACTACTATCTTTGCTATGCTAGTTTGCTCGCTCTTTTGCTATGCCAATGCTACGATGCCTACCACTTGCTTGCAAGCCTCCCAAATTGCCATGTCAATCCTCTAACCCACCTTGTCCTAGAAAACCGTTGATTGGCTATGTTACCGCTTTGCTGAGCCCCTCTTATAGCGTTGCTAGTTGCAGGTGAAGATTGGAAGCCGTTCCTTGTTGGAACCCTTATTTACTTGTTGGGATATCATTATATTGCCATGTTATCTTAATGCATCTATATACTTGGTAAAGGGTGGAAGGCTCGGCCTCTCTCCTAGTGTTTTGTTCCACTCTTGCCGCCCTAGTTTCCGTCATACCGGTGTTATGTTCCCGGATTTTGTGTTCCTTACGCGGTTGTGTTATAATGGGAACCCCTTGATAGTTCGCCTTGATTAAAGCTTTTCCAGCAATGCCCAACCTTGGTTTTACCATTTGCCACCTAGCCTTTTCTTTCCCTTGGGTTCTGCAGACTCAAGGGTCATCTTTTTAACCCCCCCCCCCCCCCCGGGCCAGTGCTCCTCTGAGTGTTGGTCCAAATAGAGCCACTTGCAGCGCCACCTCGGGGTAACTTGAGGGTTGGTTTTAGTTGTACGTAGTGTTCATCTGAGTGTGCCCTGAGAAAGAGATATGTGCAGCTCCTATCGGGATTTGTCGGCACATTCGGGCGGTGTTGCTGGATTTGTTTTAACCTGTCGAAATGTCTTGAAGAACCGAGATACCGAGTCTGATTGGAATGTCTTGGGAGGAGGTCTATTACTTCGTTGACCGTGAGAGCTTGTCATGGGCTAAGTTGGGACTCCCCTGCAGGGATTTGAAGTTTCGAAAGCCGTGCCCGCGGTTATGGGCAGATGGGAATTTGTTAATGTCCGGTTGTAGATAACTTGAACCTTAACTTAATTTAAAATGAATCAACTGAGTGTGTTACCGTGATGGCCTCTTCTCGGCGGAGTCCGGGAAGTGGACACGGTGTTGGAGTAATGTTTGCGCAGGTTGTTTCTCTAGTTTCTCGCTCGCGCTTTGCCTCCTCTTCTCGCTCTCTTTTGCGAATAGGTTAGCCACCATATTTGCTAGTCGCTTGTTGCAGCTCCACTCATATTTACCTTGCCTTACCTACAAGCTTAAATAGTCTTGATCGCGAGGGTGCGAGATTGCTGAGTCCCTATGGCTCACAGATTACTATTACACCAGATGCAGGGCCTGATGATTCCGCTTCAGGTGACGTGCTTGAGCTCAAGTGGGAGTTCGACGAAGACTCTCAACGTTACTATGTTTCCTTTTCTGATGATCAGTAGTGGTGCCCAGTTGGGGGTGAACGGGGCCGTTCTCGCATGTTGGGTTCTTTTTTATTTTGGCGCCGTAGTCGGGCCATGAGTGTTTGGATGATGTAATGTTATTTATGTACTTGATTGACGTGGCGAGTGTAAGCCAACTATTGTTATCTCCCCTTTATTATTTATATTACATGGGATGTTGTGAAGATTGCCTAACTTGCGACATGTGCCTTCAATGCGATTATGTCTCTAAGTCGTGCGTCGACACGTGGGAGCTATAGTCGCATCGAGGGTGTTACAAGTTGGTAATCAGAGCCTTCCCCGACCTTAGGAGCCCCATTGCTTGATCGTTATTAGCGGCCGAGTTGTGTCTAGAAAAATGTTTTGAGTCTTTAGGAACTATATATCGGAGAGTTCAGGAATTCTTTTTACTTCCCAGTCTCCTCATCGCTCTGGTAAGGCATCCTGACGTAGAGTTTTGACTCTTCTCTTCTCAAATTTTCACTAAAAAAAATTTTAGGATCACGCGGGTATCTTGGAATCGTTCCAATGGTTTTATGATGAGAACATTGTCTTGGTGCCTCCTGTCAGGGGTTTAGTGGAAGTGTCCTGGGGAGTTGAGCTCTGAGGTGTTGTCATCATAATTTTATCGTTGCAGTTCTGGAATACCTGAGTTTAGTACGCCGACATCAAAAATCTGTTTTATGCAGTTCGTTGGTGAGATAACCTCGACGCCACCCAGTACTGGGGCGGAGTTCGGGACTATCGCCATAACTTGTATAACGGATGCTTTTCGAAGGTTGAGGTAGATGGTTTCCGAAGGTTTCTTGGTTATGTGTTGAAGGATGGATACAGCTGGATGTAGGATTTGCTAGTTTGGGTGAGATATTATGCTTCCCCTGTATCCCCAACACCTGATTGCATAACCGGAAAGGTTCGGGAGTTTCATAGGTGGGAATTCTTGTAGCTCTAGTTCTTCTTCCACGGATATTGGTTTGAGATTGGGATTTCTTACCGATTATTCGTTCTTGATCCGTACCTTGTTGATTTATTTCTCTACCTTAATTCTACGTGGTTTCTCAGTTTATGGATATGTGACCATTTCAGGAGGAATGCATTCGTTCATTTTGATCGGATGTGAAGACTATATGTTGCAATTTTCATTCCGTTGGATTCAGCTTCAATAATTGTCTATCAATGTGCTAATGGTGGTCAACCTCTTCAGGATGGCTTCTCCAATGCGCACAACTCCGAATCCTGATCCGCCACCACCTCCACCTCCTCCAGAGGCATGGCAAGCTGTGATGGCCGCAACCAATGCAAACACACAGTTGATCATGCAAATTCTTCAAGAGCGCAATCAAGGCAACCAAGGGAATCAAGGCAACAATCAGAATCACTTTGCTACACTCAACCAGTTCCTTGCTAACGGGCCAAAGACTTTCAGAAATTGTGTTGAGGCAACCGATGCTGACGATTGGCTTGTGGATCTGTGTAAGCATTTTGAGTGCAGTAACGTCAGGCCTGAGGACTTTGTTAAGTTCGCTTCCTTCCAACTCAAAGATCAAGTTGCAGAATGGTTCCAGCAGTACAAGGATTCCAGAGGTGGATGTGTTATCACTTGGGATGATTTCCGTCGAGATTTCAGAGCTCATCATATTCCTCAAAGCGTGGTTGAAAGCAAGCGTGAGGAATTCCGCAACCTGAAGCAAGGCTCTTTGTCTGTCTATGACTACAACAAGTTGTTCCAGAAGCTCGCCCGCTTTGCCAAGCAGGACGTCCCTGATGAGAAGAGCATGATATATCAGTTCAGGGGTGGTCACAGAGAAGAAATTCAGCTCGCTCTTGTTCTCTTTGAGCCCTTGAGGTACGATGAGTTCTACAACATGGCATTGAAGCAAGAGGCTGCTCAGTTGAGGTGTGATGCTTCCAAGAAGCGAGTCAGAGATGCTACTCCTTCTTCCTCTACTCAAGTGGCCAAGCAGCAGAAGTATTGGCTTCCTCCTCCTCCGTTCCGTCAGCGGTGTCAGGAGAAGAGCAAAGGTGGTAGTGGTTCTTCCCACCCACCCAACCCTGGCTTTCAGAACAAGACTTCGTCTCAAGCTCCAAGATCGAGTGCTCCGTACCACCGTCCGCTTTCAGAGGTCACGTGCAACAAGTGGCAAAAAAAGGGTCACTATTCCAACAAGTGTTTCAACCAGAGGCGTCTTCCTCCTCCTCCTCCTGTCAGATCGGCAAGTACAGCTGTGGTCAAGCATAACCCCAAGCACGCCAAGGTCAATTTGCTGAATGCAGCTCAGGCAGAGGACTCACCAGATGTGATCATGGGTAACCTTCCTGTTAACGATGTTCCTGCAAAAGTTCTTTTTGACACTGGTGCATCGCTCTCTTTTATTTCAACACCATTTGTGGCCAAGCATGATTTTGTGACCGAAAGGATTCCTGTTGCGTTGAAGATTGTGTCTCCGGCAAGCAAATGACTTCTAAGAATTACATCCCGGATGTCTCTATCAGATTGGGCGATTACAAGTTTCTCTCTTCTTCGGTGGCTCTTGGCAACTCAGATATTGATCTTATTCTCGGAATGGATTGGCTTAGTAAGCACAAGGCACATCTTGATTGTGCAGCCAGGCAGATTCAATTGACTCATTCGTCTGAGGATGTAATTGTCTTTGCCGCTTGTGATGATACCATCCGTCTGTTTTCTCTCAATGAGAAGGGTGAACTGGATGCCATCTCTCAAATTCCAGTCGTTTGCGAATATCAAGACGTCTTTCCAGAAGAGCTTCCAAGAATGCCTTCGCACCGGCCAGTTGAATTCGTTATTGATCTTGAGCCCGCCACGGAACCTGTGTGCAAACGTCCTAACAAGCTCGGACCTGAAGAGTTGAAGGAGCTGAAGAAGCAACTCGATATTCAAGAGAAAATGGATCTCATCCGGCCTAGTTCTTCTCCATGGGGTTGTGGTGTTCTTTTTGTGAAGAAGAAGGATGGCACGGACCGACTTTGTGTTGATTACCGACCAGTGAACAAGAAGACCATCAAGAACAAATACCCACTTCCCAACATCAATGAGCTGTTCGAACAACTCAAAGGTGCCCAAGTATTCTCCAAGCTTGATCTCCGTATGGGTTATCATCAGATTCGAATCGGTGAGCAAGATATTCCCAAGACGGCTTTCAGGACAAGCTTTGGTTCATATGAATACACTGTCATGTCTTTTGGTCTCGTCAACGCTCCTCCGACGTTCTCTCGCATGATGAACTTCATCTTCAACGCCTACACCAATGACTTCGTTTTGGTCTATCTCGACGACATTCTGGTTTTCTCCAAGAACAAGGAAGATCATGCCAAGCACTTGCGTTTGGTTCTTGATAAGCTAAGGGAACATCAGTTCTACGCCAAGTTCTCCAAGTGTGAATTTTGGCTCGATGAGGTTCTTTACCTTGGTCATATCATCTCTGCCAAGGGTATTGCCATGAATCCTGAGAAGGTGTCTACAATTGTGAATTGGGAACCTCCTCAGAACGTGAAGCAACTCCGTAGCTTCCTCGGTCTCGCAAGCTATTGCTGAAGATTCGTTGAAAACTTTTCTAAGATCGCGAAGCCTCTCTCAAATCTTATCCAGAAGCATGTCAAGTACGTTTGGTCTTCGGAGTGTGACATTGCTTTCAACACTTTGAAAGAGAAATTGATCACTGCTCCAGTTCTCACTCTGCCTGATGAATCCAAGCCGTACGAGGTCTTTTGTGATGCCTCTCTCCAAGGTCTTGGCGCAGTATTGATGCAAGAGAAGAAAGTTGTTGCTTATACCTCTCGCCAGTTGAAGCCTAATGAGAAGAACTACCCCACTCATGATCTCGAGTTGGCGGCAGTTGTGCATGCTCTTTTGACTTGGAGACATCTTCTATTGGGAAGAAAAGTGGACATTTTCACTGATCACAAGAGTCTCAAGTACATCTTCACTCAGCCTAATCTCAACCTCAGGCAAACTCGATGGGTCGAAATGATTCAAGAGTATAATCTGAGTATCGAGTATACTCCAGGCCAGGCCAATGTGATTGCTGACGCATTGAGCAGGAAAGCTTATTGCAACAGTCTGATTCTCAAGCCTTATCAACCCGAGCTTTGTGAAGCTTTCCGCAAACTTAATCTGCAAGTTGTTCCTCAAGGTTTCCTCGCCAACCTGCAAGTCTCTCCTACCTTGGAAGACCAGATTCGCCAAGCTCAGCTTCTTGATGCCATGGTGAAAAAGGTGAAGATTGGGATTGCCAAGAGACAGCCCAAGTACAAGTGCTACCGCCTTGATGACAAGGACACTCTTTTCTTTGAGGATCGTATTGTTGTACCCAAAGGTGACCTTCGTAAAGTGATCATGAACGAGGCTCACAATTCTCTCCTCTCCATCCACCCGGGGAGCACGAAGATGTATCAGGACCTCAAGCAGGCTTATTGGTGGACTCGAATGAAGCGCGAGATTGCTCAATTCATGAATGAATGTGATGTCTCCAGAAGAGTGAAGGCAGAACACCAAAGGCCAGCAGGTCTCCTCCAACCTCTTGCCATTCCAGAATGGAAGTTTGAACACATTGAAATGGACTTCGTGACTGGGTTTCCAAAGTCCAAGCGTGGCAATGATGCTATATTCGTTGTCATCGACAAACTCACCAAAGTGGCTCATTTTCTGCCTATCAAAGAGTCGATCACTACAGCTCAATTGGCGGAACTCTATACCTCTCGTATTGTCTCTCTGCACGGTATTCCACAAGTGATCTCTTCAGACCGTGGCAGCATCTTTACCTCGAAGTTTTGGGATTCTTTTTAGAAGGCCATGGGTACTAACATCCGCTTCAGCACAGCTTTCCATCCTCAAACTAGCGGTCAAGTCGAGCGTGTCAACCAGATTCTTGAAGATATGCTCCGGGCTTGTGTGATCTCCTTCGGCATGAATTGGGAGGATTGTCTTCCTTATGCTGAATTCTCCTACAACAACAGTTTTCAAGCAAGTTCGGGCAAGGCCCCATTTGAAATTCTGTATGGCACGAAGTGCCGTACCCCTCTCAACTGGTCTGAAACCGGTGAACGTCAGCTTTTGGGTAATGACTTAATCACAGAGGCAGAGGAAATATGCAAAGTCATTCGTGATAACCTCAAAGCAGCCCAATCCCGCCAAAAGAGCTACTATGATAGTAAGCACCGTGATTTGGCTTTCGAGATCAGAGATCATGTTTACCTCCGCGTCTCTCCTATGAAAGGTACTCGTCGCTTCGGTATCAAAAGGAAGATTGCCCCTAGATACGTGGGACCTTTCAAGATTGTCAGCAAGAGAGGCGACCTCGCCTATCAACTCGAGCTTCCTTCAAACTTTGCAAATGTTCATGATGTGTTCCATGTCTCTCAGCTTCGAAAGTGCTTCAAGACTCCTGACCGCACTGTCAACTTCGAGGACATTGAGCTCCAAGAAGATCTCTCTTATCGTGAGCACCCAGTTTCTATTCTTGAAGAGACTGAACGCAAGACTCGCAACAAGTCAATCAAATTTCTCAAAGTCAAGTGGTCACACCATTCCGACCGTGAAGCTACCTGGGAACGCGAGGATCACCTCCGTTCTGAGTACCCGGCGTTCTTTCAGTCCTAGATCTCGGGACGAGATCTTTTCGTAGTGGTGGAGTGTTGTAACACCCCGGATGTAACTTTCCCAATTTGTACTCCAACTCTTGCCGTTTCCAGCGTTAAGTTAATTTTTTATCTCGGGTTCGGGTCTTTGTCTCCGTGTGTTGTTATCGTTGCCATGCATCTCATATCATGTCATCATGTGCATTGCATTTGCATACGTGTTCGTCTCATGCATTCGAGCATTTTCCCCGTTGTCCGTTTTGCATTACGGCGCTTCGTTCTCCTCCGGTGGTCATTTCTAGCTTTCTTTTGTGTGTGCGGATTAAACATTTTCAGATTGGACCGAGACTTTCCAAGAGGCCTTGGTTTACTACCGGTAGACCGCCTGTCAAGTTTCGTATCATTTGGACTTCGTTTGATACTCCAACGGTTAACCGAGGGACCGAAAAGGCCTCGTGTGTGTTGCAGCCCAACACCCCACCAATTTGGCCCAAAACCCACCTAAGTCTTCTCCATCATCTAGATCGTTCGATCACGATCGCGTGGCCGAAAACCGCACCTCATTTGGACTCTCCTAGCTCCCTCTAGGGCTATAAATAGACCCCTCTCGAAAAATCCGGATCCTCCCCCGTCCAAACACTAAAAATCCACCGCGCCACACCGGACTTTGTCCGCCCCGCGCCGGACAAATCCCGCAGCCGCCGCCAGCCACTCCTTGGCCGACATGTGGCGAGCCGCCACCCGCTCCCGCGCAGGCCCGCTCAGCCCGGGGAGAGCCCCCGTGACCCAGCCGCCCGCGCCGCCTCCTTGCGCCTGGCGCCGCCGCCTCCCTCGACTCCGGCGGCCGGCGCCGCCGCACGCCATCGCCGCCCGGCGCCGCGCCTCCTCTCGCCAACCCCGCCGCCTTCTTCCCACGGTCCGGCCACCGCCGCCACCGCAAGCCGCCGCCCGAGCTCGCTGGTCGGTCCCCGCCCGCGCCGCCCGCGGCCGCCCTGGCCTCCGTGCTCGCCGCCGCCGCCTCCTCTCCGGCCGGCCTCCTCTCCCTCGTCGCCGACCAGTCCTCCGGCGAGCCCCGCGCCCTCCTTCGGCGAAACTCCGGCCGGCCGACCTCGTTTTGCGCCAGATCTGTATCGGGTGAATAGTAAACCCTAGATCCGCGGGTGTTTTTTTCCTAAGTCCCAAAATTCCAGATCCAAGTTGCCATGTTCATAGCCTTGTAACTTTGCATCCGTAGCTCCGATTCATGCATATAGCATATCAAAATGTTCATCTCAGAGAGTACATTATTTCATTCCATTGCATCATTTTCATTTGAGTTCATCTTGATGCCCGAAATGCTGTTAGAAGAGGGCTACTTGAGTTAATTGTCAGATCTGCTACTCCGTTTAGCTTTTTGTCATTTTTGCCATGATTAATGTGTGCATGATATGCCCATGAGTTCTACATATGTTTTGTTAAGGGTTTTGTCATCTTTACAGAGGTGCAACCCATGTATTTTTGTGATGTGTGTGGTGACTAGTGCAAGCTTGCAAAGTGGTGCACTTGCTAATTCTGTTTTCAGGGACTTAGCAATTCCACTAAGTCCTTGAGCTGTTTATCTCATGATGCCATATGTTCATGTTGTTTCCTAGTGATCCGTGCCTCTTTTGAGGATGATCAGTAAGGTTGTTTTGTTAATATTGTAGTACTCTATCCATCCATGTCTTTGTTTGCAATTATGGAGCACCCTAGCTTGAGTCAATTGAGCTCTACTTTTGCTACTTCGTGAATCTGGGCAGATTGTCAACTTGTTTGCAATTTTGCCGATGATGTTGTAGTTGATCCGTGCATGCTATGTTATTGTTCTTGCCATGTCTAGCTTGAATTTTGTGTATTCTTGATGGATGTATGCTTAGTTTGTCATGACTTGCTCCGTAGTGAGTGCATCGAGCTCGTAAACATGCCTACTTGATATCTGTTTTCAGCATGCTCCAGTTTTCACTAAGTCTGAGAACTGATTATGTTTTTGCCATGTTCACATGCTCGCAATTGTGTTTTATGATCCCTTTTGGCTCAAGGTCACTAAGGGACTTTTGATAAGCTCTTTGAGTAGCTCCATGCCATGATTTATTTTGCCATGTTCAGGTCCTGTAGCATGTAGTTTTGTTGCTCCGAAGAGTGCTATCTGATCTGAAATTCCAGACAAGTGTTAATTTCACTAAGTCTG
The DNA here is from genome assembly GCF_056163025.1 of Triticum urartu. Classification (NCBI taxonomy): domain Eukaryota; kingdom Viridiplantae; phylum Streptophyta; class Magnoliopsida; order Poales; family Poaceae; genus Triticum; species Triticum urartu. Next base: position 114,071,051 of record NC_141876.1, read on the forward strand.
AGATCTGTTTGCCATATGCATTTTTGCAATGATTGTTTGAACCTGTTAGTGGATGAATTGGCTGTAGCTCAGTGCTAGACTTTTGTTAAGCATCTTGAATGCATCCCTGCCATGTATTTTGTTGTCATGTTTGGTTGCTGTAGCATGTTCATCTCATTGCATTTATATGTCTACTTGCTGTAAATCGCAGGCCGGTGTCATTTTTGAATCGCTTGCCATTTCCAAACCGTAACTCCGATTCCGGCGTTCTTTATATCGTTTTCAAGCGATTTCATCTCATCTTTCCAGTGGCACACTTGATTTCCAAGTTGAGGCCAGGTTCATGCATTTCCTGTCATATCTTGCATTTCGCATCCCGCATCGCATCCCGCATAGCATACCATCTTTGCATTGTGTTGTTTGAGTTTGCACGTGGTTGATTGTATCCTTGTTGCTTGTTTGTCTTGTTTGGGTAGAGCCGGGAGACGAGTTCGCTAATGAGGAGCCCATTGAGTTTGCTTTCGAGGATCCAGTCAACTGAGCGTGTTACCGTGATGGCCTCTTCTCGGCGGAGTCCGGGAAGTGGACACGGTGTTGGAGTAATGTTTGCGCAGGTTGTTTCTTTAGTTTCTCGCTCGCTCTTTGCCTGCTCTTCTCGCTCTCTTTTGCGAATAGGTTAGCCACCATATTTGCTAGTCGCTTGCTACAGCTCCACTCATATTTACCTTGCCTTACCTACAAGTTTAAATAGTCTTGATCACGAGGGTGCGAGATTGCTGAGTCCCTGTGGCTCACAGATTACTATTACACCAGATGCAGGGCCTGATGATTCCGCTCCAGGTGACGCGCTTGAGCTCAAGTGGGAGTTCGACGAAGACTCTCAACGTTACTATGTTTCCTTTCCTGATGATCAGTAGTGGTGCCCAGTTGGGGGTGAACGGGACCGTTGTCGCATGTTGGGTTCTCTTTTATTTTGGTGCCGTAGTCGGGCCATGAGTGTTTGGATGATGTGATGTTATTTATGTACTTGATTGACGTGGCGAGTGTAAGCCAACTATTGTTATCTCCCATTTATTATTTATATTACATGGGATGTTGTGAAGATTGCCTAACTTGCGACATATGCCTTCAATGCGATTATGTCTCTAAGTCGTGCCTCGACACGTGGGAGCTATAGTCGCATCGAGGGTGTTACACGTATCCTCAGCATTGTCGCCGTTAATGCGGCGCTTTTGCTTGTTGCGATGCGACCTGCCACTGCTGTCCTTGGTATCCGAATTACCAGGGCTCTTGGTCGTGTTATTGCTGCGAGCTAGCGAGCTGTCTTCTCCCGTGCAAAAGCGGGTCATAAGTGTCGTGAGGGCTGCCATAGATTTCAGTTTTCCTGTCCTAGGTGCCGTGCAAGCCAGTCGTCGCAGATGTTATGCTTGATGGCTGCTAGGGCCTCTGCGTCCGGACAGTCAATGATTTGATTTTTCTTGGTTAGGAACCGTGTCCAGAATTGTCTGGCCGATTCCTCTGGCTGCTGAGTTATGTGGCTTAGGTCATCGGCGTCTGGTGGTCGCACATAAGTGCCCTGGAAATTGTCAAGGAATGCGGCTTCCAAGTCCTCCCAACAACCAATTGATTCTGCTGGCAAGCTGTTAAAACAATGCCGAGCTGGTCCTTTAAGCTTGAGTGGGAGGTATTTGATGGCGTGTAGGTCATCACCGCGGGCCATGTGGATATGAAGGAGATAGTCCTCGATCCATACCGCAGGATCTGTTGTGCCATCGTATGATTCGATGTTTACGGGTTTGAAACCCTCGGGGATTTGATGATCCATTACTTCATCTGTGAAGCATAGTGGGTGTGCGGCGCCTCTCTATTGGGCTATATCACGACGCAGCTCAAACGAGCTTTGTCTACTATGTTCGGCCCGGACGGATTTACTATATCCGGCGTGACGAGTACCGTCTCGTGCCGTGGGCGCCCACGTGATCCGTAGATCGATCTTGTTTGCCTTGCCTTGTCCTCCAATATATCTCGCAGGTCTGGCGCATTTTCCCATGCCTTGGTATTGTTTGAGCGGCGCCGGGGTGCGGCTTGAGTGGAGGGCCGAGAGGCCTCTCTGTCACGGCCACGGGGTGGCCGGTCGGCCGCATCATGCGCTGGTGATGTAGGTTTAGCTACTTCCTCCTCTAATTGGGGTAGCAACCTGCGCTTTGGGTAGCTCTTGGAGGGGCGTTCGAGTTCATACTCTTCGGCCGCAAGGACTTCAGTCCCATCTGTTGGCTAGCAAATCTTGATCAGCTCTAAGTTCTTGCTATTTTTTCTTGAGGCTGCTCGCCGTGGCCATAAGCCTACGTTTGAAACGCTCTTGTTCGACGGGATCCTCCGGCACGACAAATTCGTCGTCGTCGAGGCTTGCCTCGTCTTCGGAGAGATGCATATAATTATCGTCCTCGACCTCTCTGTCTGCAGCTCTCTCATGAGGGCTGGCTTCTCTATCCTCCTGTGCTGAATCTTGCTGGAGGCAGTTGTCTTCGACACTGTCCGGGGTGTTATTATCTCCTGTGCCAGAATCGCCGTTTTTGCTTTGGCGGGATTTAGAGCGGCGCCGCTGACGCCGGCGCTTAGGTTGCTTCTTGGAGGGGTCATCCTCCGCTGTTCCATCGCCATTGCCTTCTTTTGGGGTGTCCACCATGTATATATCATACGACGAGGTGGCTTTCCAGTGCCCTATAGGCGCTGGTTCTCGATCGTCTCCTGCATCGGCGTCCATACCATCGATGTCTTCGGAGTCAAAGTCAAGCATGTCGGTTAAATCATCGACAGTGGCTACGAAGTGTGTGGTGGGTGGGCTTTGAATTTCTTCATCATTCGCATCCCAACCTTGCTGACCATAGTTCGGCCAGGGCTCTCCTGATAAAGAGAGAGACTTTAGTGAATTCAGAATATCGCCGAAGGGCGAGTGCTGAAAGATGTCCGTGGCGGTGAACTCCATGATCAGCGCCCAATCAGGTTCGATCGGTAGGGGCGCGGAGGGCTCGGAGTCAGGAGAGGAGTCCGGCTCCTTGGAGTCACGGGCTTCGCAGAGAATAGGGCTGGTGTTCGGCTCGATCGTCGTAGAGATTGCAGCCCCCGAGGCGGTGTCTAACCACCCATCCTCGATTGGTGTGATCGGCTCCGAGCTAGGGGTCGGAGCGGACCCAGGTGTGGCCTCCAGGGCACTGTTCGGCGGCAGAGCTAGATCATGCCCATCGTAACAGTGCGGCGCGCTCGGGTGTGGCTCAAATCCGTCGAAGATCATGTCTCCACGGATGTCGGCCGTGTAGTTCAAACTTCCAAATCTGACATGATGGCCGAGGGCATAGCTTTCGATCTGCTCCAGATGACCAAGCGAATTGGCCCGCAGTGCAAAGCCGCCGAATACGAAGATCTGTCCGGGGAGAAAAGTCTCACCCTGGATCACATCGTTGTTGATGATCGGAGAAGCCATCGGGCCTAAAAGTGACGACACGGAGGAACTCTCAATGAAAGCACCAATGTCGGTGTCAAAACCGGCGCATCTCGGGAAGCGGGTCCTGAACTGTGCGTCTAGGCCGGATGGTAACAGGAGGCAGGGGACACGATGTTTTACCCAGGTTCGGGCCCTCTTGATGGAGGTAAAACCCTACGTCCTGCTTGATTAATATTGATGATATGGGTAGTACAAGAGTAGATCTACCACGAGATCAGAGAGGCTAAACCCTAGAAGCTAGCCTATAGTATGATTGTTGTTCGTCCTATGGACTAAAACCCTCCGGTTTATATAGACACGGGAGAGGGCTAGGGTTACACAGAGTCGGTTACAATGGTAGGAGATCTACATATCCGTATCGCCAAGCTTGCCTTCCACGCCAAGGAAAGTCCCTTCCGGACACGGGACGAAGTCTTCAATCTTGTATCTTCATAGTCCAGGAGTCCGGCCAAAGGTATAGTCCGGCTATCCGGACACCCCCTAATCCAGGACTCCCTCAGAGGGCATGGCCATGGCTGAGGCCCTGGTGGACTAGGGCAGTGGAGCCCGACGCGGTGACGTCTCGACAAGGAAGTCCATGGCAGCGGACTCGGTTTGACCCGCGACAAGGCTTGCGGAGCGAGGGAGGCAGGGGTTGCAGGCACGATCCTCTGCTCGTCAGGAAGCAGAGCAACGGCGGCATCTTGGCGTGGCTATAGGCGGCGCTTGGCAAGGCGACGAACTGCAGGTGCGGCGACACCGGATCCGGCCGCGAACGGAAGTTATGACAACGGCCATGTCGTTCCCTCCTGGTTTGATGAAGAGGAGGCACAGCGGCGTGAGAGAGGCCGGCGGCGCCATGGCGGTAGAACGACGTGTCGGTTGCAGGTCCGACGGGAGCACAGGGGCGGTGCCATGGCGTGTGCAACCTCATGTGAAAGAGAGAAATAGAGAGGTCAGGGAACGGGAAGGCATCGCCCAGGAGAAGGAAGGGAAGGAGGAAGGAGAGGCGCGACAGAGGGGGTCCACAACGCGCAGGGTTGCTGCCTGGTGCTGCTCCGACGAGCTGCGGCTCACGGTCGACGGCTAGAGTGTTGGGGATATTACTACTGGGCATAAACCGGCCTACCTGGGCCGGGTTAACTCCATCAGTAGTTCAAAGGTGTTAAAGCCCAAAGAGGCAGATAAAGGCCCAGGGCCCGTAGTCTGTTTACAACCTGTAGCCGTACATCAGCTTTGTGCATATACTTGTAATATAAGTTAGGAACAAGGAGAGACCAACCCGGATACGAGTATGAACCGGTGTTGGAACTCTCTGAACCGGCAGGCGTCACCCATATATATAAGGGGACGACCCGGCGGCGGTTCAAGGACAACAACTCGAGACATAGGCGAAGCCTATTTGCTCCCTAGTCATCGAAACACCCATCAATTCCATCACAACTAGAGGTAGGCTTTTACCTTCATTGAAGGGGCCGAACTAGTATAAACTCTCTTGCGTCCTTGTGTCCGCTTTAACCCCTTCAAGCTAACCCGTAGCGATGGCTCCACGACTAAGTCCTTTCTCTAGGACAATTGCCGTGACAAAACCACGACAGTTGGCGCCCACCGTGGGGCTATCGCACGATGGTTTCCGGTTCTTGGAGGGTCGCTTTGAAGGACTCGAGGGTTATGCTGTAGGCCGGATGACTAAGAGTCGTCACGGCAGGCTCTACATCGACGATGCAGGCTGGGGCCCCGAGGCCGGCTCAGTTGAGTATGGGTACCGGGTCCCCTTTGGTAGCATTCACGTTTTCATTGGTAAGATCGGTGAACCGGGCCCTGAGCCGGACATCTTCACCGACCTCGTTGAAACGGCTCAGCGTGCGCAATCCGCCCGGGTTAAACCGGCCATGCAGCGTGCCTTCGTGGGAGTCATCCATGGAGGAAGTCATGAGGACGGATCGGGATTTCGCGGGGCGACTGTCATTTGTTCCGGTGACGAATCTTCGACCGGAGAAACCGAATCTCTTTATCAGCTACAAGATGGCCGGATTGGGAGCTGTTCCGATGGCGACAGTATTCCGGACCCCTCTGATCTGCCCAACCAGGTTGGAATATTCATGGCCGGAACACAAGCAGCGCTTCATTCTTCGACAGCTGCGGCAACGGTTTCCGGTTCAGCAGCAGCAACGGCCGTCGGGGCAGGAGGCCCTGTGCGCCCGCCGGCTCAGGTTCTATCAGAGCTATTTGATGCGTTGGCTGTGCTTATGGCAGAAGTTAATCCGCCAGATCAGGACGTTCACAACACGGAGATTGCAAAGGTAAAGGAACAGATCACCCAGGCCAAGGCGGATCTGGCGGCTGAGGACACCAGGATGGCCGCAGAGCGGGCCGCTTTAGACGCACAGGCCTACAGGCTTATGTTGGATCAGAGCGCGTCGCATGAAGTCATGAGGAGGAAGCACCGGTCCCGCTTACATCCGGTTTTCGAGGCCAGAGACCATTTCAACACTCCAGGACCAAGAGCCGGTAATCCGCTGGAGGGGAACCGGGCAGAAGCCCCTGGGACCGGTGCACCGTTTCAGCCCCGTCAAATGGACCCGCCTCGTCAAAACACCGTTATACCTCAGGATGCTTTAACACCTCCGGGTCACTACTCCAACCCAATGGACAATCTTGTTGCCGCTGCTGCACGACTGGAGGCCATTCCAGTTGAAGGTGACTCGCCGCAAGCAGTAGAGACGCGATGGGTCAAGGAACTTCTGAGGACAGCTTTGGCCCAACAGGAGGCGTACTCGTACAGCCGCGACCGAATCCACTCGACCCCCCGTCCAAGCCGGAGCTATAGTAGACATATGGATGAACCAGCAGTGTCGAGTAATGAACGACGTGGAGCATCCCGTGGTAACAACCCGACCGGTAGTGCTGATGACGCTCAGGAAGTGGTGAACCGGGCCCGAGCGTGTAGGGAGGCCGAGTTAGCTGCACAGCATCAGGCTCGGCAGCTCACGCCGGTTCGTCCAACCATTTCGATCGAGCCTGGTGTTACTTCTAGTTCTTTGGGGGTCCCTTGCCTCGTCCCCGCTTTACGCAATGTGCGTTTGCCCAAGGATTTCAAAGGCCCACGCAAGGTACCAAATTATACGGCGGATCAACCACCAGAGACATGGGTAGAGAGCTATGAGATGGCCATGGAGATGCTTGATGTGGATGACGCGGCGTGTGCGAAATACTTCACCATGATGCTTGAAGGAACGGCCCGTACTTGGCTAAAAAGCTTGCCCGATAATTCTATCAGCTCGTGGGCCCAATTACGAGCCCGGTTTATCAACAATTTCAAGGATACCTGTAAACAGCCTATGTCGATAGTGGACTTAGCTGCATGCGTCCAAGAGGAAGGAGAGTCAACGACTCATTGGGTGCGCCGGGTTTCACAAGTATTGCACTCCTCAGACCGCATCAACGCTGACACCGCAGTATTAACCCTAGAAGGCAACTGCCGGTTTGGGCCCCTGAAGTTGAAATTGGGGTGGATGAAGCGTCATTGCACCGACATGGGAACCCTCATGGCCGCTTTGGTAAAATATGCTGATTCTGATAGTACCAAGGATCCTGAATCTGATGATGACAAGACAGGGAAGGGGAAGAAGAACAGCAGCTCCAAAGGTCAGCAGCATCACTGGGTAGGCAATGGCGGAGGAGGCAAGCGTAAAGCGGATGGCAACATGGATTTTGTGGCTAATACCAACGTATAGGACAATGGCTAGCGGCGCAAGGGCAGGCCGAAAAATCATAGTGGAGCGCCCAACCCCAACCCAAACCGCCTGAACTATTTGCTAAACCAGCCCTGTCCAAAACATGGGACGAAGGAGGAGCCAGCAAACCACCTTTGGAAGGATTGTTTTATTATGCAGGAGTTCAAGAATTCTAATAATTTCCGGTATGATCACGGATCTGGCGGCGGCTCAGGATCCGGGCCGGGTTACGGTGGAGGAAGTTCTGGTTCAGGATTTAATGGTAATCCGGGCGGGCATAATGGTCAAAATAGTTAGAACAACCAGGGTGGTTACAACCAACAGCAGCAACAGTCGGGTTACCAAAGCAACCCAAAGCAGTTGAGTAGTGGGCAGTACCATGTCTTTACCACTAGCTTGGACAAGCGAGACCGGAAGGTTCAGAGGCAGGCAGTCAACTCTGTTGAACCGGCCACACCCCGTTATCTACGTTGGTCTGAACAGCCAATCATATGGAGCAGAGAGGATCACCCACTCCAGGTCGATAATGCGGGTCAGTTGGCTCTGGTGGTGGCGCCTCAGGTGGGAGGTTATAAGTTCACCAAGGTGCTCATGGATGGAGGGAGCAGCATTAACATCCTATACTATGAGACCTTCCGTCGTATGGGACTTACAGATAAGAATCTCAAACCGTCCAATACAGTATTCCACGGTGTAGTGCCTGGCAGATCAGCCTATCCCGTTGGTAAGATAGCTCTTGAAGTGGCCTTTGGGGATGATCATGATTCCAGGTCGGAGACATTAACGTTTGAAGTGGTGAAAATCCAAAGTCCATATCATGCCCTGTTTGGGCGTCCGGCATACGCCAAGTTTATGGCTCGGCCCTGTTATGTGTATTTGCAGCTCAAGATGTCGGGTCACAAGGGGACAATAACGGTTCACGGAAGCCACAAAATCGCTTTGGAATGCGAGGAAGGAGATGTGGCTTATGTAGAGTCGGTTTGTGCCACTGAGGAGTTGAAGTACTATAAAGACAATGTTGATCCGGTGGACATGACTCGGTTGAAGAAGCCAACTACGGAGCATGATCCGGCCCTGAAGTTCAAATCGGCAACAGAAACTAAGCTTGTTGACTTCGTACCTGGCGATTCGTCCAAGCAATTCAGCATTAGTGCCAACTTGGATCCGAAATAGGAAAGCGCGCTCATCGAGTTCATCCGTGAGAATCGGGACATTTTTGCATGGAAGCCCTCCGACATGCCAGGTGTACCGAGGCAACTCGCTGAGCACACACTTAATGTGGATCCTAAATACAAACCAGTGAAACAGTTCCTCCGCCGGTTTAACGAAGAAAGACGCAAGGTGATTGGAGAAGAGGTAGCCAGGCTCTTAGCAGCTGGTTTTATTGTTGAAGTTTTTCACCCTAAGTGGCTTGCCAATCCGGTGCTAGTCCTTAAGAAAAATGGCACCTGGCGTATGTGTGTGGATTACACAGATCTTAATAAGGCTTGTCCAGCAGATCCTTTTTCCCTCCCCCGTATTGATCAAATCATTGATGCTACGGCGGGTTGTGAGCGTTTAAGTTTTTTGGATGCATATTCTGGCTATCATCAGATCAAAATGGTAGTTAAGGACCATGAGAAGACGGCATTCATAACTCCCTTTGGAGCCTTCTGCTATGTTTCTATGCCCTTTGGGCTCAAAAGTGCCTAGGCAACTTATCAACGGTGTGTACAAAACTGTCTTCACAAGCAGATTGGCCGTAATGTACATGCTTACGTGGATGATATCGTGGTTAAATCCAGGGAAAAGGAGACTCTGGTTGATGATTTGAAGGAAACCTTTGATAACTTAAGGACGTACAAGATGGTGCTTAATCCGGACAAGTGTGTCTTTGGTGTACCGGCGGGCAAGTTATTGGGTTTTCTGGTGTCCAACAGGGGAATTGAGGCTAATCCGGAGAAGATCACAGCCATCACCTCCCTAGCTAAACCGAAGTGTATCAATGATGTTCAACGCTTGGCAGGCCGGATTGCCGCGTTAAGTCGGTTTATCAGCCGCCTTGGTGAGAAGGCGATCCCTTTGTATCAGATGTTGAAGAAGACGGATCAGTTCGTCTGGAGTTCTGCTGCTGATGAAGCATTTGAGGACTTAAAGCGGCAATTGGCCAATCCGCATGTGCTCGCCGCTCCCATTCACAAGGAACCGCTACTGCTATATGTTGCTGCTAATGCTCGAGCGGTCAGCGTGGCTATTGTGGTGGAACGAAAGGAGGCAGGTAAGGAGCATCCGGTTCAACGTCCGGTCTATTATATCAGCGAGGTACTCATTGAGTCCAAGCAAAGGTATCCGCATTGGCAGAAGCTGGTGTACGGAGTTTTTATGGCAAGCCGGAAGCTTAAGCAATACTTCCAAGGGCACCCAATTACGGTGGTCAGTTCTGCTCCTTTGGGAGATATCATCCAGAACCAGGAAGCAACTGGCCGGATTGCAAAGTGGGCTATAGAGCTGGGGCCGTACGGTTTGAAATATGTGCCTCGGACAGCGATTAAGTCTCAAGCACTTGTTGATTTCATCAATGATTGGACGGAAATGCAAGCACCTGAAGAAAAGCCGGATCATACGTATTGGACCATCCATTTTAACGGATCCAGGCAGTTGGAAGGCTCGGGGGCTAGAGTCGTATTAACTTCCCCACAAGGTGATAAGTTTTGTTATGTTCTCCGTTTAATGTTCCCTTGTACTGACAATGCAGCTGAGTATGAAGCCTTGCTCCATGGTCTTCAGATGGCTAAGGAGATGAATCTAAGTCGAGTTAAGTGCTTCGGTGATTCGGACCTTGTGGCTCAGCAAGTGTCTGGCACTTGGGACTCCAAGGACCCACTCATGGCAGCATATCGTCGTGAGGTGGATATTGTTGCAGGTTATTTCAGAGGCTATCAGGTGGACCACGTGGACCGGCGGAAAAATGAAGCGGCGGACGCTTTAAGCCGGCTGGGCTCTCAGCGCAAACCGGTCCCACCCAATGTTTTTCTGGATGTGCTGCACAACCCGTCGGTGAAGATCCCTGGTGAAGAGGATTTGGCCATTCCTGATCCGGAGGCTCAATAGGTGGCAGTTCTTCATGTTATTCCGGATTGGACGCTTCCTTATCTGGCGTACAAGAACCGGGGCGAGTTGCCAGAAGATGAGATTCTAGCCCGGCAGATAATCCGGCGATCCAAGTCCATGGTTGTCATCAACGGTGAGTTGCATCATTGCAGTGTATCAGGAACTTTTCAACGTTGCATGTCTCCTGAAGAAGGCCGTGAAATTTTGCGGGAGATCCACGAAGGAGATTGTGGTCACCACGCCGGTTCAAAGTCTCTGGTGGCTAAAGCGTTTTGCCATGGTTTCTATTGGTTAACTGCTCATGCTGATGCAAAGGATCTGGTCAGATGATGTGATGGTTGCCAAAGGTTTTCAAGACGTGCTCATGTACCAGCTCAAGAATTGAGGATGATTCCAATTACTTGGCCGTTTGCGACTTGGGGGCTGGATATGGTTGGGCCTTTCAAAAGGTCCAAAGATAAGAAGACCCACCTCCTGGTGGCGGTGGACAAGTTTACAAAGTGGGTGGAGGCAGAACCTGTTAGCAAGTGTGATGCGGCCACAGCGATTCAGTTCATCAAAAAGGTGATTTTCCGGTTTGGCTTTCTGCACAGTATTATCACAGATAATGGTACCAATTTATCCAAAGGTGCTATGAAGGAGTTCTGCGAACGGGAGCACATCCGGCTCGACGTTTCATCAGTGGCACATCCACAGTCCAATGGTCAAGCAGAAAGAGCTAATCAAGAGATCTTGAGAGGCATCAAGCCCCGGCTCATGGTTCCTTTGCAGAGAACGCCGGGTTGTTGGGTAGAAGAATTACCATCTGTGTTATGGAGCATCAATACAACACCCAACAAATCAACAGGATACACACCGTTCTTCATGGTTTATGGAGCGGAGGCGGTTCTCCCCAGCGATATCCGTCATGACTCACCTCGTGTCACGGCTTATGTTGAAGCGGACAACGAGACAGCACTGCAAGATGCTTTGGACCGGTTGGATGAAGAGCATGACATCGCAGCCGCCCGGTCGGCGATTTACCAGTAGGATCTTCGTCGTTATCACAGTCGCCGAGTCAGAACCAGAGCCTTCCAGGAAGGAGATTTGGTGCTTCGGCTCATCCAAGATCAGACTGATATGCATAAGCTATCCCCACCTTGGGAGGGGCCTTTCGTGGTCAGCAAGAATCTGCACAACGGGTCGTACTATCTGATCGATATTCGAGAGCATAAGGACTCACGTACATCAGAGGAAGAGACTAACAGGCCGTGGAATATAGCTCATCTTCGGCCTTACTATACCTGAGCCATTGGCTATACTTATGTACATACAATGTATATATTATGATTAAGTATAATAAACCGGAACCTCAGCTAAAGCGGGGTATCTGTTCTTTTACATCATGTGAGGTTACACGGAGTTGCTCTAAAACGGCCTCTGGTTTACCCCTTGAGTTCGCTTTGCTAAAAGCATCGTGTTATATCACTTGGAGGATTGGTCGTGTCCGAACCAATACCATGCCTCTTGATAGGCGAAAGCCACCAGATCACTTGGGGACTTGGTCATGTCTGAACCGGTCATGCCTCTTGATCGGCCTAAGGCCACAGAATCACTTGGGGGCTTGGTCGAACCCGAACCATGACCACGCCATTTGGTCGGCATAAATGCCACAAGAATCACTTGGGGACCTGGCTAACTAGAACCATAGTTACACCTAACGAGAGCTTGGTCATGTTTGGCCATGGTTACGCCATTTGATCGGATTAAATAAATCTTTTTTGGCAAACTTTTTTGTCGTTGCTTTTGCTTCATACTTTTCTTTGAAGGGGGTTTTTGCTTTTTATTGTGTTCTTTAAACCGACAAAGTTTTTTAACCAATCAATTAACGAAACATAGTTCACGTCAATCCGGAGACTATTTGTCCGGTTTGATCCTTGTTGTTAACATCCTCTTATGGAGTAACACGGTGTTTATCATAACCCAGCACGGTTTACATGGTAAACCAGCGTCATATATATATACAGGAGCTGTTATCTCCTCCAAACAGTATGGGTTTGCAAAACTCCGCTTCAAGATTGGCCAAGCCAACTTCACGCTCAATGACGGCAGGTATTATGTATCTCAAAATTTGGTCATACTTAAAATTTTGTTTTGATTTCATATATGCAGACATCATATTCCGCCTGACGGTACAACCGCGGTGGCACTTGACGAATTTTTTATTTCAGAAAGTGTTTTGGAAAGTTCATTGCCACAGGAAGAACAAATTATGCACGAAGGCATATCAACATCAAAGGTATCAGCTAGCCTATTACAAGGCAACATGGTGCCCATAGTAATATAATTGTTTTTCGCGAAGAAGAGGCAGTTTTAAACCGGCGTCCGGTTCAAGCTTGGTCACCAGCCTGGCCTGATGGTTGTGGGTCGTCCTGCGCCGCTTCAGCCTCCGTATCCCTACCCAGTGGCTGGAAATCCACAGTTGTCCAGTCGATTCCCATTAATGCTTGAAAAACAGCTTCATCGTGGATCAGCAAGGATGGGTCAATATCGGGAGCGTAAGTATGCTTACGGACTGGAGGAATCAGATTTTCCGATTCATGGATTGGCGCAGCTATTCGCTTGTTCTGACTGTCATATTGCGCTTGATAACGAGACAAGTCTGCTTCCTCAGCCAACTGACAAGCTAGTGGACGCACCTCCCAGTTTATCGCTCGCAGATCCGCTTCACCAAATTCTGATCCGTCTTCCTTCAAGCTGGGATAGCCCTGAGCCGCTTCAACGGGATCAAAGTCCGGCACCCAGGCTTTTGCCCGGATTAAAGCATTGATTGCGCCGGTTCGACCAGCAGATTTCTTTAGCTCCTTAATCCGGGTAGGAAGCACCTACAGTTTCATCAGAGTATCTTGAATCAAAGTAGGCGCCGGTTTGTTATGAGAGGCGGTACAGATGATCCGCTGGGCACCAGTATACAATTGTTCAACCAATGTATAGGCGGCTTTTAGCTTCTTCCGTACATCTGACCCCAAGTGACCAATGCGTTTCCCTGAAATACCATAAAGGGTTAATAAGCCGGCGACTTTGTCAGAAGGCAGAGCCAATTCAGTAGGAAAACTGGCTTACCAAAGATAGCAGCAGTCATGGCATGCACGTGCCGCTTTATGCTGGTCAGTTCATCTGCCACTGGTTTTAGTGCATCCTTAGCATCCTCTGCTCGTTTGATCAAAGCGGATTTCTCAGTGGCCCAGTCCACCCGTTTATTTTTGAAGTTTTCCTTAAGTTGTTCCATGGCGCTTAAAGCACTGGTCAATTCCTCTTTTGCTTTGGAGGTTTCATCTTGTTGGGTTTTCAGGGCTTCTTGAAGATCGATGACTTGGTTCTCTTTCGTCCTCAGCTCCGCCTACATGCATACAGATATATGCTTCAGCAAACTGGTAGAAGGATTCAAGTACCAACCACATAACAAGTTATGCGCTTAGTACTTGGGGGCTAATGCATATTTGATCTAAAGCGGCCTCCGATTTACCCCTTCATCTTTCGATTGTTTACAAAGTCCCAAGATTAATAAAAGTATTCAACTTGGCACTTGGGGGCTAATGGCTATTTGATCATATGTATTCTGATGCGGCAGTTTCAATTACTTAAAGTACCGGTTTAACTACGCTAAGTTGAACCGGCCCTTGGGGACTACATCAGGAAATTTCAAAGCATCAAGATTCATATTATTAAGTCCCGGTTTGAAAGAATATTTCAAATCGGCCCTTAGGGGCTAGGAGAGTTAGCAAGAATGAAAGCATACAAGCAGGAAGGAGCATATGGAAGTTACCTCATATTTATCCTTCATCATGTTAACCAGACCGGCTTCATAGTCACGGCTGGTATACAGCCGGTTCAGATAGCCAGAATGGATATCTTGGGCGTTCAGAGCAGCGTAAGCCGTCAGATCAGCATTCCACTTGCCTTTGCCAAAAGCAGCTAGTTCTTCCTTGGCAGAATGTTTGGATAAAGCGACAGGATTGCTTGGCTCAGTATGGCCAGTGCCAGTAATGACAACTTCATCATCATTGGTACCGCCGGTTTGCACTGGAGCTGTTAGCTTGTTAGTAGGTTTTGTAGGACCGGTGGAGCTTTCAACCCGGAGGGAACCTGTGGGCTGATGGATAGGACCTGAGGTATCAGTAGGTATTTCCTCAGCAGTAAGATCATCATCTGGCTGCGGTGGATCATTGGGAATATCCTCAGGAATAGCCGCTTCAAGATTGGGTGTGGTGCCTGGCTCAAGAATGACATCTTCTTCGGCCGCTTTATCCAGGCGGGCCTTCTTGCTCGGCCTAGGTTTGGCCCTGAGAAGAATAACAAAATTAAATATAGCATATGTTCTAAGGCAATATACTACAAACATCACAATAAATATAGCTTACCCAAGCACCATTTTGAGCGGTGGGAGCTGAGTAGCCGACGACTCGCCAGAAGATGAGTGGGAAATAACCTGATAATCGGAGTCAGGCGGATTAAGAGGTTGACGAAAGCAGCCCGCTTTAGGACAAGCACTGACAAGCGAATTAGAGACCTCGGAATGACGTTTCCGAACCGGACTGTTCGGTAAACCGGCGGAGGTAACTACCTGGCCGTTGTGCCGGGTGGTGCGGCGAGCTTCGTGTTGTTGAGTCTTCATAAGAAGTTTAGGATCCAAATAATCAAGAGGATGAGAAAAGTTAACTTTCCAGTTTGCCTGACGGATTTTTTGTGAAGGCAAAGTTTCTGAATCGGAAGAGAGAATAATTACCTCTGCAACATCCACATGGCTGGCTTCGGCATCATCCTGACAAATATCATCATCAATAAGACGCATGAAAAATAAACCAAGTGAGTCAAGCTCTACCTCAAAGTCCGGATTATCCACCTCGTCATCAGGGGCCGGATTAGAAGATGCAGTGGTTCTTTTCTGGTGGGCAGTATTCTTCACAGCTTTAGTTTTTTGCCGGGTTGCTCTCTCCGGTTTATCTGTTTTCTCTGGTTTCTCCTGCGGCAGCTTTTTGCTCCAAAATGGATCATCGCCCTGGTTATGCAGACACTGATATTAAAAACAATGACCAGACATATCAATAACAGATTCAGCAAAGAGAAAAATCAAAGTCTTATAGCTGGCGGTTTGTTGGTAGCACAGAAGGGAAGCAGGCCGGTTCTAGCGCAGATGTGCTCCGGTTCATTCAGTATCTTACGCACAGCCTCTGTGATTTCCTCACCGGAGAGCTGGAGTCTTGAATGTCGCAGTGGGTCATCCACACTATCAGTATATTCACACATCAAACCGGAGCGCTGACTAAGGGGCAGTATGCTCCATGATATCCAACAGCGAGCAAGGTCAACCCCTGTTAAACCGTTGGCCATAAAGGCCCTAAGCTTTGACAGCTGATGAGCATATTTGCTTCTCTCCTGGGCAGTCAATCGTTGAGGAAAAGGGTGGGTATTGCTGAGCCGCTCCGGACGAAAGCCAGGCAAGGGATTCTCACCAGCAGGGGAGGTGTCTTTGCAGTAGAACCATGTCTGATTCCACTCCTTGGGGTGACTGTGCAGCTTGGCGTGTGGGTATGTGACCTCTTTCCTTTTTTGAATCGCCATGCCACCCAACTCCGTATTAGAGCCATCAGTAAACTCAGTACGGCGGTTTTAGATGGAAAAGATCTCTGAATAATTCCACTGTGGGCTCCTCTTGAAAGAACACCTCACAGAGCACTTGGAAGTGGCACATATTTGTAACAGAGTTGGGGCCAGTGTCTTGCGGATGGAGGTGGAAATCAGCTAGAACATCCCGGTAGAATTTAGAACTGGGCGGTTTAAAACCCCGGGCTAAGTGGTCTACGAAAACAACAACCTCTCCTTCTCGAGGTGTGGGGGGGCATTCTTTGCCAGGAGCCCTCCAATGGACGGTGTCTTTGCTGCCCAAGGCGCCAATCAGGACTAAATCATCCAGTTGATCCTCTGTGACGCGAGAAGGGACCCAATTGCACTCATACACTTGCTTGGCCATGATGAAATCTACAAAGTATATTGATATGTGCAATGTTAAACCGGAAGCAGATCTATCTAAACTGGAGTTTCATGAAGCAACCAACATCTGGCGGTTCAACAAGGGGACTAATGGCATATACCGGTTTGGAAAATTTTTTATAAAGTTAAACCGCCTGACCTAAACATTGAAGCAATTGAGATTACGGATGGTTAAGTATGCAGAAACAGGTTTCACAAGATCTTATTAAGGCATTGGATCTGAAGCAAGTTCAGAAAATAAGAAAAATAGTCAAAGATTAAAGCAGAACAGTATTGAATCAATGAGCAGAAGTATATGTGAGATCTATGGTTTTGGGCAGGAAACTAGCGGCGGATACTGAAAGTTACCGCTACACAAAGCAAGGGTTTACATGTGCATCCAGGAGCTAGTACATGAGTATGAACAAGTGAGGAACAGTGCAAGAACACGAAGCCCTAGATCAGATCTATGTTGAGAAGAACAGAAGACCTACCAGAGCTGAGGAAAACATGGAAGGTCGCCGCGGCTTTCTGGAGCGTTCAAGTTGATGCAGCGGCCAAGGGTGATGCAGAAGACAATGGCGGCGGCGGAGCTCTGAGACTGGCGACGCGAGGAAGACGAAGAGGAAGGGCACGAAGGGAAGAAAAGAAATGACCCTTCGGGCCTATTTATAAGGCAAAGGACATGTGTCAGGCGCGGGAATCAAGGGACCGCAGATTTTGGAAGTAGGGCGGTCACCTCGGTCATTGCGAATCTATTAAACAAGAAGATATCATGGATGTTTTCTTTATGAAAGATGATGTCACGCCGGTTTACAGAAAACAGAGAAGATGACATCACGTGGTTCAACAACTACAAGAAGATGTTGAAGACGAAGATTGTTGCTAAGGATTGACATCAACCTGTTCAAATCAATCTGGGGCCTAATGTTGGGGATATTACTACTGGGCATAAACCGGCCTACCTGGGCCAGGTTAACTCCATCAGTAGTTTAAAGGTGTTAAAGCCCAAAGAGGCAGATAAAGGCCCAGGGCCCGTAGTCGGTTTACAACCTGTAGCAGTACATCAGCTTTGTGCATATACTTGTAATATAAGTTAGGAACAAGGAGAGACCAACCCGGATACGAGTATGAACCGGTGTTGGGACTCTCTGAACCGGCAGGCGTCACCCATGTATATAAGGGGACGACCCGGCGGCGGTTCAAGGACAACAACTCGAGACATAGGCAAAGCTTATTTGCTCCCTAGTCATCGAAACACCCATCAATTCCATCACAACTAGAGGTAGGCTTTTACCTTCATTGAAGGGCCCGAACTAATATAAACTCTCTTGCGTCCTTGTGTCCGCTTTAACCCCTTCAAGCTAACCCGTAGCGATGGCTCCACGACTAAGTCCTTTCTCTAGGACAACTGCCGTGACAAAACCACGACATAGAGCGAGCGCTCTCGCTCGGGAAGAGCTCCTGCTCTCGATCGGGAGGGGGCTGAGTGTGGCGATGGGTTGGTGGATCGGGAGGTGGCTGGATTGGTGGATGGCTGCGGGCGCACTGGTTGGGTGGAGTTGGATAGGCAGAGATCCTGAGGAATAAGGGGACTGGCGGCGATGGGACAAGCTGCCGAGGCACAAGGGAAAGAGTGTGGTGGCGGCTGCGGGATGGAATGGATGGAACAAGATCCCTAGTTTCTAGGGTTTCCCACTATTTATATTGCAAAGATATTAGGGTAGGGGCTATCACGTCCCTACGATCGTTATCAGACGGCTGAGAAGAAAATAGGTAGGGAGCCCAAATAAGAAAGCAGAGATATTTTAGGGATGTTTGGGGATGATCCGGGCGCACTGGTGACGACTGAGTGGGTCGGGTTCGGGGAAGTTTTCGGATGCGTGAGGGGGTTCTGAGAACTGAGCGGAGAGGAGGTCTGACAAAAGGCCACGGAGGCAAGGGGGTTTGATGGCCTCAGAAAAGAGAGAGGAGAGAAGGAGAGGCCGGGCAGCAGTTTCGGGGACCGAAACATCCGACGAATAAACCGACTATATTGCGGCTGTAAGTTTAACGGTTGGGCTATCAAACGAGCTCCGAATGCGACGAAACTTGATAGGCGGTCTATCTACACTATAATAAGACCACACGCCAACTTTCAACCCATATCGAGAACATTTTCTGGCCACTTATAAAAAAATATTTCGGACGTGCCGCGGGAGCGTGCAAGTGTGTCTCGGCTCAGAACGAACAACGGTGAGAACTGGTGGAAACCGGATGGATGCAAGTTTCGAAAACATGCAGATGCAATGTGGATGATGACATGGCAAGATGCAAGACGCAAGAAAAGACAAGGCAACAACAGCAAATAACTGCAAGAAACCTGGCGCATCGGTCTCGGGGCATTACAACGCTCCACCACTACAAGAGGATCTTGTCCCGAGATCTAGGATGGCACCGGAGAGAAGCGGAAAAGGAAGAGAAGAGGTAAAACTAAGTTGCTTCTTTGACGAATGAGTGAAACCAAAGAACCTTGAGAGGTTAAACAATTGAAAGAAAGAATACAACGGAGATGAACAAAATTGTAAACACTATGTTAGAAAAGAGGAACAAGGAACATTACTAGAACTTTGTAGGTTGAAAGACATAAGAAAAAGGTTGCAATGGACAAGAAGTACATGTAAGCACTCCGGTTGAAACAAGATGTACAAGGAACGATAAAGATCAATTACGACAACACTCCGGTTGAAACAAGATAGAAAAGGAATAAGAATGATATAATTTGGGCAGCACTCCGACTGTAAATGGAAGGAATTGGACATGAACTTGACAAGATGAGAGGATACTTGATGAGATCAAGAACACACGGACTCCGAAACTATTGAAAGAATGGCACAAGGGGTAAGAAAGATTTCAGACAGCACTCCGGTTGAGAAGGGAGGCAAAACTTGATAAGATGAGAGAACTTGAATGAAGGACACGACACTCCGGTTGAGTGGATAAGCAAAAGAAAGAACATGATCATCAAAATACGAGATGATGAGTGAAGAGAGCATCATCACAATGCCTCCGGAAGAAATGAAAGAATGCAATGAAAAGAACGGAGAAGAAAACAACATGTTCTGCCTCAAATGAATTTGAGAGATCGTCCTTAAAAAGAAGGATTGAACGAAGCTGTTGGAAAATGAACAATGAAAAGAACAAACTTGTTGTGGGCTTATGGAAAACATCCCAAAACTTGAGGTGAAATTATGCCACTGCCAAAAGATTGATTAGCTGAAAGGAACGAAGAGATGGAAAAAACTTCTTTCACCGCGAGAGTAGGAGGAAACCTGGATCAATAAATAGCACCATATTTAGCAACATTCCTTAGGGAAGGCTTTAGGTGAAACATAACCCAAGATAACTCCAACGAAGAGATTGATGGATTGAGAAGAGCTCATGCTCAAAGACATTGATGGGTTTAAATATCTCATTCCTAACAACTTGTGAATCATGAAACATGAAGGGAAAATTATCAAGAATGACATAACACCACCTCAAAGGATAAGATCGAAAGAATCGCACTTCGGAATGCAAGATGAAGAATGATTGAACTCCTCAAAACAAGACATGTGTTGAGCACCATGTTTATTTGAGAGTATAGCTTGGCAGATCATAACTTCAAGAGAAATCTTAAAGAACGAATGAAGAATAAAAGAAATCCTTGATGAGCCATCATGTTGAGCCTTCATGAAGAACTCCGGATAGGAAATGATAACATAAAGGAATTGAAGGTTTGAAGCAAACAAGATTGAAGCCTTGCAATGATTAGATGAATCTTCGTGGTGATATAGTTGAGAGATCTTGGAACTCCGGGAAAAATATGAAGCACTTGAACCGAGAATTTACTCATCGTGAATTTACTCCGGAAGAATGAATCAACCACTTGGATGAAGCAAGAATAAGAATTATGTTATGCGTATCCTTCACCAATTTAGATTGATGACAAGCAACGGATTTAGCATACTACTTATTCTTGTAGAAAGGATAAGAGAGATATATAGCAAACTTGATAAGGACTTCAACGAACCACCGGTAAGATTGGAAAGAATGAATGAATTGATATGATAAGGAAGAGAAATATTGAACTGATATGATAACGAAGGAAGAGAAATCTTGAACGAACCACCGTAAGAAATGAAAATGAAAGTAGCAAAGGCACAATTCACCGGAAAGAATTTGAAAAAAGAATGAAGATACTTGAGGGAAATTAGATACAAGAGAACGAAGAGACCACGAGCTGATTAGAGAATACTTGAGAGATGCACCGGTAAGTTATGGGGAACGAAAGCTAAAAGCTAAGGATGAACAAATCTTCTAAAATGAAGGCCTTCGGAGAATCGAGAAAGGAAAAAATAACTTCTGAAATGTTTCGGATGGGTGAGAAGAATTCTCACAATCTGAAATAATTATGATAGGATGGCATAACATTGGAACCATGAATCTTCGAGAGAACGGACCAAGATTGAAGAGAAACTCTTCTTCGGTCTTCAAATGCAGAGAATGACAATGAGAAAGACCACCATGAATTGCTGAGATACTCCAGGATGAAAATTAGAAAGGTTGAACCAACGATGAAAAGAATTTGAAAAATCTTGGAGCAAGACATTTGACTGATGACAATTCATTCTTACGTCAAACTTTGAAATGAATTTTAGAATAGCTCCAGGAAAATTAGAAGAGTCGGGTAAGATCCTGGGAAAATACCTGTGGGTTAGGGCCCACTCAAGAGAAAACACCGTTGAACGATTACTTGACAGGGAGATTGCACCGATTGAATTAAATTGCTTGAATGAGATAACATCCTCAAAAGAACTTGAGCAAATTGATAATGGAAACTTGAATCTTCTGAGATATCTTCAGCACTTCGGATGTGAATAGAGAGAGGTGAGCGATTAAGAGGTGCACCGGCATGGAAAAACATTTGAAACAAGAAAAGAATGTGATCAACACTGAAGGTTTGAATTTAGTCCACCGGAGAAGAAAATGAGTGAAGAGTGATGAACTTGTAGAGCATCTTCATGAGAACCACCGGGTAAGAACATTGACGGAAAAGAAAGGAGAGACTTCACATCCATAAAATAAATACTTGATTAAGAAATCTGAGTCCTTGAAGAAACAAGGGTGGGAGGGTGGGAAAACAAAGACAACTTGGGATGGATGAAACGAACACCGTTGAGAAAAAGCTTAGAATTGAACCTGCGGATGTTGAAAATGATCGGATCCACTTGAAGAGAAGCACACCAGTTGAAAAGGATTTACATGACAATCTCGATTATCATGAAGGATTAGTGTCCACATAGGAATATGAGAACACCACTTAGGAAAGGTATGGATTCAACACTTGACATTGAAGCAACTCGAATACCACAACTGAAAACAAAACAAAAGATTTGTCTTGCAAAATGAGTCGGAAACAAACATATGATAGACCCCAAATCGTATCATGTGTCTATTGGAAAGATATTCTAGGAATTACTTGAATTCCCACTTATAAACTCCTGAAACTTTATGGTTATGCAATCAGGTGTTGGGGATACAGGGGAAGCTTAATATCTCACCCAAACTAACAATTCCTACATCCAGTTGTATCCATCCTTCAACACATAACCAAGAAACCTTCGGGAATCATGTACCTCAACCTTTGAAAAGCATCCGTTATACGAGTTATGGCAATACTCCCGAACTCCCGCCCCAGTACTGGGTGGCGTCGAGGTTATCTCACCAACAACTGCATAAAAGAGATTTTTGATGTCGGCAAACTCAGGTATTCCAGAACTGCAACGATAAAATTGTGACGACAACACCTCGGAGCTCAACTCCCCAGGACACTCCCACAACCCCTAAATGTCAGGAGGCACCAAGAACAATGTTCTCGTCACAAGACTATTGGAACGATTCCAAGATACCCGTGTGATCCTTAAAAAATTCATGAAATTTGAGGAGAGAAAAGTCAAAACTTCTACGTCAGGAGGCCTCACCAAAGCGACGAAGGGACTGAGGAGTAAAAAGAATCCTACTCTCCGATATATATAATCCTAAGACTCAAAACATTTTGTTCTAGACTCAGCAACGTCGGTGATTCGATCAAGCAGGGGGCTCCTAAGTCGGGGATGGCTCTGATTACCAACTTGTAACGCCCACAATGCGGCTATATCTCCCACGTGTCGGGGCACGACTTAGAGGCATAGCCGCATGGTAGGTTTTGTCGCAAGAGGGGTAATCTTCACACAATCCCATGTACTGAATAAGAAAGGGATAAAGAGTTGGCTTACAATCGCCACTTCACACAAATACAATTTAAACACATCATCCAAAATACAATCAAGGTCCGACTACGGAACCAAAATAAAAGAAGACAACCCCAAATGCTATATCCCCGATCGTCCCAACTGGGCTCCACTACTGATCAACCGAAAAGACACGAAACAATGAACAAGATCTTCATCGAGCTCCCACTTGAGCTGGGTTGCGTCACCTGCACTGGTATCATCGGCACCTGCAACAGTTTGGAAGTATCTATGAGTCACGAGGACTCAGCAATCTCACACCCATGAGATCAAGATTATTTAAGCTTAAGGGTAGGATAGGGTAATGAGGTGGAGCTGCAGCAAGCACTAAGCATATATGGTGGCTAACATACGCAAACAAGAGCGAGAAGAGAAGCAACGCAACGGTCGTGAATTAGAAGTGATCATGAAAGCTACTTATGTTCAAGCATAACACAAGACCATGTTCACTTCCCAAACTCCGTCGGAAAGAGACCATCACGGCTACACATGCGGTTGATGCATTTTAATTAGATTAAGTGTCAAGTTCTCTACAAACGGACATTAACAAATTCCCATCTGTCACATAACCGCGGGCACGACTTTCGAAAGTTCAAACCCTACAGGGGTGGCCCAACTTAGCCCATCACAAGCTCTCACGATCAACGAAGGATATTCCTTCTCCCGGGAAGACCCGATCAGTCTTGGAATCCCGGTTACAAGACAGTTCGACAGTGGTAAACAAGACCAGCAAAGCCGCCCGATGTGCCGACAATACCGATAGGAGCTGCACATATCTCGTTCTCAAGGCAACACCGGATAGGTCAAGCTACGAGTAAAACCAACCCTCAAGTTTCCTCGAGGTGGCCCTGCAGGCTGCCCGGTTCGGACCAACACTTAGAGAAGCACTGGCCCGGGGGGGTTAAAATAAAGATGACCCTCGGGTTAATTACTCCCAAGGGAAAGGTATAGGTTGTTAGACAAATGTGAAACCAAGCGTAAGTGCATCTAGTGCCACCCCTAGTTGGTTTTGGAGTATTGACGACAAACCTAGTTGAGGGACTAATGTGTTTGTGAGAATTGCAGGATAACACAGGTAGAAGTCCCTCATTGATTCGGTTTTCCTACCAGAGATGACCCCTAAAAATGTATGAAGACATTGAAGTCAAAGGTGGTATATGAAGATATTCACATTGAAGACTATGACAAGAGAAGACACCACATGAAGCCTATGGAGCTCGAAGACTTAGATCTTTCGTAGTTCTCTTTCTTCTGTGTTGAGTCATAGGAACCACCGTACTGTTAAGTGGGGTCCAAGAGAACCAGCCAGAATGACTGAAGTGATGCTTAACCAAAACCTATGTCTTCGAGTGAAGACTTTGAGAGCAAATCTTGTCTAGAGTCGGGCAAGTCAGCTTTGCTTGAAGCCCAAGTAAAGTTGCCGTGTGAGTTTGAAATCTGACTGTTGGAACACGTGTCAGTTCCTTAGTGACCCAGGGTCATTTCGGACAAATCAAGTTGGGTTGCCAAGTGGCTATAAATAGCCCACCCCCTACAACCATAAACGGTTGGCTGCTCAGATTCAGAGTACGGCTTTTGTCGTTTGAGAGCAACCCACCTCGAAGCCTTTGAGAGAGAATTCCTTGCGAGGATAAAGCCCTAACCACCCAGAGCCAAAGAGAATTAGGCATCACTTAAGTCTTCTTGTCTGTGTGATCTGAAGACTTATTACACTTGAGGACTGTGCATCCTCCAGCCGGTTAGGCGTTGTGTTCTGAGCATCCAAGAGACATTGTGGATTGCCGGTGAACGAAGTCTGTGAAGGTTTGGGAGTCTACCTTGAAGACTTACCAGAGTGATTGGGCGAGGTCTGTGTGACCTTAGCTCAAGGGGAATACGGTGAGGACTGGGTGTCCTGAGCTGCGTGTTCAGGACTGGGTGTCCGGGACTGTGTGTCCTAAGGTTTAAATACCTAGCCGCCCTAACCAGACGTACAGTTGTCACAACAACTGGAACTAGTCCAACAAATCATTGTCTTCAGCGAGTCACTGGTTTCATCTTCCCTTCCCTTTACTTACTATTACTCCTTGTGAAGTCATTGTATGTTCGCACTATCTTTTGTCTTCACTGAGTGACTGCATGTTCTGTGTGGCTTCACAATATCTTCCTACCTGATCCTTACTACATTGCTGCTATTAGTCATTATGCTTTCACTCTATTGAATACTTGACTATGGCTTGCCTAGTGTAGTCTACCTTCCACTGCAGGGTAATAGGTTTATTTCTATCGTTTGTCTTCATAACTTCCACGTTTTGAAGACTTCCATAAAAATCGCCTATTCACCCCCCCCCCCTCCCTCTAGTCGATATAACGCACTTTCAATTGGTATCAGAGCAAGGTGCTCCCTTGTTCTGTGTGATTCGGTTTAACCACCTGGAGTTTTAGCTATGTCGACTGCAGGGATAATTAAAGTCTCCGCTGCGTGCCCCGTCTTTGATGGAACTGAATATCCCTACTGGAAGAATAAGATGCGCATGCATCTTGAAGCCATTGACGTCGACCTATGGTATGTCGTCAAGAACGGCGTTCCCAAGGCTGGAGAAGGTGTCACTACTGCTGATGTCAAGAAGTTCGTTCAACTGGACTCTACTGCCAAGAATATCATCTGTGGTCATCTGACCAAAGGACAGTATGGCCGTGTGAGTGCTTTGGAAACATCTAAGCTGGTCTGGGACTGGCTCTCCAAGGTCAATGAAGGCGTCTCAACCCAGAGAGATCAGAGAATCAGTGTCCTTCGCAACCTCTTCAACCGCTTCCAGCGAAATGACAATGAGAATGTCTAGCTCACATTTGACCGACTCACTGACATCACAAATGAGCTTCAAGCCCTCGGCGCCACTGAGATCACCAAACATGAAGTCGTCAAGACACTACTGAGATCACTTGATAGTTCGTTTGACACCCTAGCCCTGATGATTCAAGAACGTCCTGATTTCAAGACACTCGATCCGTCTGACATACTTGAGAGGCTCAACACACATGAGTTTCAGCTTTTCGAGAAAAGAGATATCTATGGTCCAAACTATGGGCGAACTCATGCCTTGAAGGCAAAAGCTGTCTCCTCATCTGAAGAAGAATCTGACAGCAGTTCGGATGATCCTGAAGACATTGGAAGGGAACTTGCTATGCTTGTGAAGAAGTTCCAAAAATTCACCAAGAAGAAAGGTTTCAGAAAGTCTTCCCGATCAAGCTCAAGGAATGATGAAGCTTCTGCTCACGACTACAAGAAGAAAACATGTCACAAGTGCAAGAAACCTGGCCACTTCATCTCTGAGTGTCCATAGTGGGACAATGAGAACAAAAAGAAGAAGAAGAGCAAGGAATATGACTCTGACGACAAGAAGAAGAAGAAATACTCAAAGTCTTCTTCCAAGTCTTCCTCAAAGTCTTCATCACACAAGAAGAGCTAATCTGGCAAGGCACGTGCATTTGTTGGCAAGGAAATGGATTCAGAGGAAGAGTCCGCTTTTGAGGAGGCGGAGGTGGAGTCTGAGGAGGAGTCCGATTCAGGCGTCGCAAGTCTAGCTACAGCATACGTTGCCAAGTCCATCTTCAACACTGAAGACAATGACTTCATCACCGACACCGATGCAAATGACAAGGACTACTCCGCTTCTACCTACTGCTTCATGGAACGCGGTGCCAAGGTAAACACACGCACTACTCACTATCAAACATCTAGTGACGATGACTCTGATTGTGGTTCAAAACCCAGCTACAAAACACTTGCTAAAATTGCAACTGAACAACAGAAAGCTATGGAACATATTCAAAAACTGTTAGACAGAAGCGATGATCTGTTAGGTGCTGAAATGACTCTATCTGAATCCTTAATTGAAGACATAAAAAATCTTCACGTTAAGTATGAGGAACTTGAAAGTCGTCATGAAACTCTCTCAACAACTCATGAAAAGCTTTCCTATGATTATCTTCAAAGGAAGCAAGATCTTGAGAAATTGAGAGCGGCTCATGAAGATCTTCAAAAGGAGAACAAGTCACTTCGCGCCGAACAGATCAGCTCTGCTCAGGAAGGATTTGAACCACCATGTCTTAAATGCATTGAGCGTGATAATGCTACTACTGTTGTTGAATGTTCTACTGCTGCTACTGTTGCAATATCTTCAACTGTTGATGTGGGAACTAACCCCTCTGCTGAGGATTCCACTGCTATTGCTGATGAGAATGCTAGGTTGAAGACATTGCTTGAAACAGGGATGTACAAAAGTCTTAAAGGGCATCAGACACTATGTGATGTCCTCAAAAAGCAGATTTTGAACCGAAACCCGAGGAAAGAGCGTGTTGGGTTCGTAAGGAAAATGAATGCTGATGGCTCTTACTGGAAACCTGAGCAGTACCCCAAAACCACATGGGTTGCTGCAAAGGAATTTTCAGCAGATCCATCCACTCTATCTGGGTTCACTTGTGCTAACCCCATTGTCATTGATGAATCCTTTGATGCAAACTATAAACTATTTAAGAATCAGAATGGTGAAGTGTTTGCCAGGTACATTGGTACTAACTACAGGAATGGACCGCCTATGAAGAAGATATGGGTTCCGAAAAGGTGTCTGGAGAATCTTCCTGTGAATGTCATCATGACACCTCACGTGAAGAAGACAAACCTCACACCAAAGGCTTCATACGGTCCAAAGGCTTCATACAGACAGAGGACTCACCTGAGTCGCACTAACGCAAATGTTTTGCAAGGAAACCATACTTAGGCATATGAATATGAGAGCGGTTCATCAAACCGCCATGTTCATAAGACCAAGAACTATTCTGCTTATTCTTATGAGTACTATTGTCCGCCTGCAAGACTGTTTGCTAGGGCTCCAAAGCCAAACTTCTCAGATGCTGCACTTAGACTTATTGCTTCTAAGCCACCCTTGAAGATGTGGGTGGCTAAGAAAGCTTAACTCTCTTTTGCAGGGAAAGGTCTCCAGCAGAAAACCAAAATCGTCTGACGCTATTGCTAGGGACCTTAAACATCTTGTAGGGCACAAGATCAAATGCCCGAATGGTCTTACTATGTACTTCGTTCCTGAATCGCTGGCTACTCTCCCTATTAGTCCTAATCTGGATCTAAGCTTTCATAACCCACTGGTTCGTCAAATGTTTTTGCTTCACAATGCTCTTCGTGAAGCCTATCCCCCTAACTGCACTGTAGGGTACGACACCAGTGTCTTCAGAATGGATTATTGATAGTGGGTGTACAAATCACATGACTGGAAAAAGAAGCCTTCTTATGGACTCAACCTTACGTCCATCTGACAAGAGCCACATCACATTTGCTGACACTGGTGAAAGTAAGGTATTGGGTCTAGGTAGAGTTGCAATCTCAAGGGATCAACACATGGATAAAGTCATGCTTGTTGAATCCCTTGGCTTCAACTTAATGTCTGTCTCAATGCTTTGCGATTTAAACATGATCGTAATATTTGGAAAATATCGTTGCCTTGTTCTAATGGAATCTGACAAGTCTCTAGTATTTTAAGGGTATCGAAAAGATGATTTGTACGTGGTAGATTTCTCAGCAGGACCACAGCTTGCCGTATGTCTTCTAGCAAAAGCTTCAGAATGCTGGCTCTGGCATCGGAGGCTTGGGCATGCTGGCATGAGGAACATCCACACCCTGGCAAAGAAGAAGCATGTCATAGGCATCGAGGGCGTCAAGTTCAAGAAAGATCACTTATGCGGTGCCTGTGAGGCAGGAAAGATGACGAGGGCCAAACATCCCTCGAAGACAATCATGACCACTACTCGACCCTTCGAACTGCTTCACATGGATCTTTTCGGTCCCACTCATTACTCAACTCTTACTACTACTGCTTGTCTCTATGGCTTTGTCATTGTTGATGATTATTCTAGATATACTTGGGTGCACATAATCCTTTACAAGACTGAAGTGCAGGATGTCTTCAGACGCTTCGCCAATCGAGCAATGAACAACTATGGCGCCAAGATAAAGCATATCAGAAGTGACAATGGCACCGAATTCAAGAACACTAGCCTTCATACATATCTTGATACCTTGGGCATCACACATGAATTCTAAGCCCCGTACACGCCACAGCAGAATGGGGTCGTCGAACGGAAGAACAGAACACTCATTGAGATGGCCAGAACGATGCTAGATCAATACAAGACTCCAAGAAAATTCTGGCCTGAAGCCATTGATACTGCATGCCATACAATCAATCGTGTTTATCTTCACAAGCTTCTGAACAAGACATCTTATGAGCTCCTTACTAGCAAGAAGCCAAATGTCAGTTACTTCAGAGTATTTGGCGCCAGGTGCTGGATCAAGGACCCACATCACACCTCAAAGTTTGCACCAAAAGCACATGAGGGTTTTATGCTTGGATATGGAAAGGATTCGCACTCCTACAGAGTCTTCAATCTCTTTCATTACAAAGTGGTTGAAACAGTGGATGTGCGGTTTGATGAGACCAACGGTTCACAAAGAGAGCAACTGCCAAATGTGCTAGATGAAGTTCCATCCAGTGAATCAATCAAGCTAATGGGAACTGGAGAAATTATACCTTCTGAAGCTCATCCTGAAGAAGAACTTATCATCTTAGCACCTGATCAACATGAAGACAATGCTCAGCCTGAAGACATTCCTTCTAACAACGACAATGATCAGCAAGAGCAAAATCTTCGCCCTGTACACCCTCGCGTTGCCAATGAAGTGCAGATTGAAAGAATAATTGATAGCATCAATGCACCCGGTCCACTCACTCGTTCAAGGGCAACTCAGCTAGAAAATTTCTATGGGCACTTCGCATTCGTCTCAATAATAGAACCCAAGAAAGTTGAAGAAACCTTCATGGAACCTGAATGGATTCAAGCTATGCAAGACGAGCTTCAACAGTTTGAGCTGAATAATGTATGGGAACTGGTCAAGCGTCCCGATCCTCGGAAGCACAACATAATAGGCACCAAAGGGATATACCGCAACAAGCAAGATGAGCATGGTCAAGTTGTCAGAAACAAAGCTCGTCTCGTTGCTCAAGGATATACTCAAGTGGAAGGCATTGACTTTGATGAAACATTTGCTCCTGTGGCTAGACTTGAAGCCATACGCATACTACTGGCCTATGCAAATCAACACAACATACTTCTTTATCAAATGGATGTGAAGAGCGCCTTCCTCAATGGCAAGATTGAAGAAGAAGTGTATGTTGCACAACCTCCTGGCTTTGAAGATCCAAAACATCCTGACATGGTATACAAGCTCAACAAGGCACTGTATGGCCTCAAACAAGCCCCTCGGGCCTGGTATGACACACTCAAATACTTCCTGAAGAGCAAAGGCTTCATACCTGGTTCTCTCGACCCCACTCTCTTCACGAAGACATATGATGGTGAACTGTTTGTGTGCCAAATATATGTGGATGACATTATCTTCGGCTGCACCAATCAGAAGTACAGTGAAGAGTTTGGATATATGATGCAAGAGCAATATCAAATGTCTATGATGGGAGAGCTGAAGTTCTTTCTCGGTCTTCAAATACGACAGCAACACAACGGCATCTTCATATCTCAACAGAAGTATCTCAAAGATTGCCTAAAGAAGTTCGGTATGCAAGACTGCAAAGGCTTCACGACGCCAATGCCAGCCAAGCATCATATGGGTCCTGACGACAATGGTAAAGAGTTCGATCAAAAGGTATACCGCTCCATGATTGGTTCTTTACTTTATCTATGTGCATCTAGGCCAGATATTATGCTTAGTGTTTGCATGTGTGCTCGATTCCAAGCGGCACCAAAGGAGTCGCATCACTTAGCTGTGAAGCGAATTCTTTGATATTTGGCTCACACCCCAACTCTAGGATTATGGTATCCAAAGGGCTCAGAGTTTGATCTGGTTGGATTCTCGGATGCTGATTATGCTGGTGACAAACTTGATCGCAAGTCTACATCAGGCACATGTCACTTTCTGGGACGATCACTTGTATGTTGGTCTTCAAAGAAGCAGAACTGTGTATCTCTCTCCACTGCTGAATCTGAATACATTGCTGCTGGATCTTGCTGTGCTCAGCTTCTATGGATGAAGCAAACGCTCAAGGACTATGGCATTCATCTGAAGCAAGTGCCACTCTACTGCGACAACGAAAGCGCCATCAAGATTGCCAACAACCCAGTTCAGCACTCGAAGACAAAGCACATTGAAATTCGTCATCACTTTCTCAGAGATCATGTTGTGAAGGAAGATATTGACATCATACACGTCAACACTGAAGAGCAATTGGCAGATATCTTCACCAAGCCCTTGGATGAGAAGAGATTTTGCAAGTTACGGTGTGAGCTAAATATCCTGGAATCCTCAAATGTCCTGTGATCAGGCACACATCCTAACCCTTATGCATATTGATGACTTAGATGTGCAACACACGAAGTAAAGTGTATCTTCAATCAATGAAGACATACATTCTAAGTGTGAATACATTAATGTGGAATTTGACTTCGGAGCGCCACGATAATTGTGCGCCGTGTCTGGGTCTAATACTTCCTGTACGGTGGGTAACGCCACCACCAAATGTTCTATTTTGAAGTGTTTCACTCATGGCGTTACCTTGCTATGTCTTCACATTTGGTTTGGCTTCAATCTCAACATGTCTTCATGATTATCTTCACTATGTTGATTATATATATATATATATATGCTAGTGTTCTGTCCTCTACAGCATTCACTTATATCTATGTCTTCTTGTTGAATCTTTTGAACTAAGTGAATGTGATCAGACCCTAACCTCTCTATGCTATCTATCTCAAACTCTATCCCTCCAAATCATATGCATTCTATTGAAACTGTCGAATGTCTTCTCTGCGTCCTTGTCAGCAGAAGATACAAAGACAAACCTTAAGTCCACTTTCAATGCTCATTCCTCCACATGAAACCCGGAGAAGTAGGAACGACCACCCGACAATCCAGGCGTGCGTGGGACGTGGAACAAACCCCAAAATTCTGCATGATGGTCACGTGTTCCTCAGATGCGAATCGCCAGGGGCACCTGTGTAATAACGCAGTGCCGCCCCTGTACCTATAAATACACACTTCACGGCGGTCATTATCTCTTCTTCCACTCTCGCACGAACCCTAGCGCCACCGCTAGCCCTCGACGACGCCAGCGACAAAGCGCTTCGCTGCCACAACCTCTCCGACGCCGTCTTCACGCCGACCGCGGACATCTTCCTCTCCGCCGTCGCCGTAGGTGTCCCCCGTCGCCAAGTTAGGGCACGGAAGATCGAACTGCTCGGCCTCATCTTCCACTCCGTCTAGCAGTTCTTAGTGTGGTAAATAAAACTTCCTTTTTACGGCACCGTTGATCCTATGGCTTTGTCACTTTCTACCACAAGCAGTTTCTATTCACACAAGTTAGATCTCTCTCATACTGCATCTCATAACATGCCTAGTATATTCACTTATGCTTCACAAAGTAGTTAGATTCCTCACTTGTACTGATCTCTGGATTCGTACAAATCTGGAACCAACTCCTTATCTATGAGTGAATGTCTTCGCACGATGAGGTCAATGTCTTCTAAACTGATTTATATTCAAAATCTTCTGAGAATGCATATGACCTCTTCCCCTTCCCTCGCACCTTAATGCTGTCACAGGTACATGTCCGTGGGAGAATCCCTTGGTTCTCATAGTCTGCATTCATTTGCAGAATTCTTACAGCATCATATAAATTCTCCCGAAGCAAGTTCCTGTTTGTCCAGCAAGCGAAAATATTTGAAGCCCTTGAACGTGTTGAAGCCTTTCAGTTTAAAGTTCATGGCTTCAGAGAAATCAGCAAGGAAGGGTGGCAGAAAGCATCATGGAGAAACATCTAGAGATCTGCCAGATGACCTCTCAGAACTGTACAAGACAGATCCTGAAGAGGATTACAATCAGTGCAAGACCCGAATCCAATGGATTCGAAGATATTGGGTAGAACAATGGTTCAAATACCGATTTGTAACCCAGGAATATGCTGAGAAAAATGCCATCAAGAGACCGTGGGGAGACATCCTATACAAGAATCTTCAACCTAGGTCCAGAGATGAAGCCATTGAACATGGCTTCTATTCCTGCATGGTCCGTGGGCCACAGCCTGCTGATGCACACCCATCGTCACTACTATGGTGTCGTGACGACATTCTGTTCAAGCGCAACTTCCAGTTTGCCCAGAACTCAGCGAAGCAAAACAAGAAGACATTGGGACTAGACTTCAACCCTGGTCCCTCAGCTCCAAGGGCTGATGGCACACGAGATGCAGAACCCAATGTCGTCGGTCCTTTCTACAACCTTGAAGGCCTCATCACCCATATATTGGTTCAAGGGACTGCAGTGAATGAGCCTGCAGCTGACGCTGAATCAGATGAAGCGCCTGCAGCACCGAAGCCAAAGAAGTTGAAGAAGCCTAAAGCTTCAAAGCCTGCCCCTTCACAAAAAATCTCACGGGCGAAGCCACTGGCAACTACACCTCCTGAAGACAGTGTGCAGTCCGAAGATTTATCACGCATCTCCAAGCCCCAGAAGGTCAAGATGCCTCTGCCACACACCGGCCAAGAGCTAACAGCTGCTGCCATTCTGCGCAATGATGCCATTGATCTGTCAAGTGATGAAGATCTTGCAGATGACGCTCTTGAGCAACTCATCAAGAGCAAAGAAGAAGCAAAAATCTACAATGATCTGCCTCTCTTTGATGTAACAGTCATTCACAACTTCATTGATGAATGGTTTGACACACCAAACATCAGCTTCGAAGATCTCCAACTACCCATTGGCCTCAGTGTTGCCTTCCATGGCGCCATTGCTTCAGAGTTAGCTATCGCCCAGCGCATTGTTGAACTGAAGCAGAAGATTGACTTTAAGAAATCTCAGTTCAAGAAGCATATGGCCAAGCTCAGTGTGCAAGACGTGAAGAATTTCAAGATTATGCGGCACGAGCTCAAGGAAGCCTTTCTAAAGAATCATGCAGAAGCTCAGGGTTCTCGTGAGCGCATGAAGGTCCTGGCTGATAGGTGTGTGCAAGCCTACAATGAGGCTGAGAAGCGCAAGGCCCTTGGGCGTCCTGGCATCGACCCCAGGATGGCTGCCAAGAAGCAGAAGAAGCCCGCTATGGCTGAACCTGAAGCACCAAGGCAGGAGGCAGATCCCCTTGTCTTCCCAACTAGCATGACTGGCCCGAAGCCAAAGGCCAGGTCAACCGCTTCAGAACTGAAGAACACCAGGACTGCTGAGGTTGAAGCAAGGAAGAGAAAACATCCTGAAGCCTCTGCTACTGCCCCCGCTGTAGGATTGAAAGTATGTCTAGAGGGGGGGGTGATTAGACTACTTGACCAAATAAAAACTTAACCTTTTCCCAATTTTAGTTCTTGGCAGATTTTAGCTATTATAGGACAAGTCAAGCAATCATCACACAATTCAAGCAAGCATGCAAAGAGTATATTGGCAGCGGAAAGTAAAGCATGCAACTTGCAAGAATGTAAAGGGAAGGGTTTGGAGAATTCAAACGCAATTGGAGACACGGATGTTTTTCCCGTGGTTCGGATAGGTGGTGCTATCCTACATCCACGTTGATGGAGACTTCAACCCACAAAGGGTAACGGTTGCACGAGTCCACGGAGGGCTCCACCCACAAAGGGTAATGGTTGCGCGAGTCCATGGAGGGCTCCACCCACGAAGGGTCCACGAAGAAGCAACCACCCATGAAGGGTCCACGAAGAAGCAACCTTGTCTATCCCACCATGGCCATCGCCCACGAAGGACTTGCCTCACTAGCGGTAGATCTTCACGAAGTAGGCGATCTCCTTGCCCTTACAAACTCCTTGGTTCAACTCCACAATCTTGTCGGAGGCTCCCAAGTAACACCTAGCCAATCTAGGAGACACCACTCTCCAAGAAGTAACAAATGGTGTGTAGGTAATGAACTCCTTGCTCTTGTGCTTCAAATGATAGTCTCCCCAACACTCAACTCTCTCTCATAGGATTTGGATTTTGTGGAAAGAAGATTTGAGTGGAAAGCAACTTGGGGAAGGCTAGAGATCAAGATTCATATGGTAGGAATGGAATATCTTGGTCTCAACACATGAGTAGGTGGTTCTCTCTCAGAACATATGAGTTGGAATTGTGTATGTGTTCTGATGGCTCTCTCCACGAATGAAGAGGAGGGGGAGGGGTATATATAGCCTCCACACAAAATCCAACCGTTACACACAGTTTTCCAATCTCGGTGGGACCGAATCAAAAAACTCGGTCGGACCGAAAAGGTAAACCTAGTGACCATTAGAGATTTTCGGTGGGACTGACATGCAACTCGGTAGGACCGATATGGTTAGGGTTTGGGCATAACGTAATCTCGGTGAGACCGATTACACAAACTCGGTGAGACCGAGTTTGGTAATAAGCTAACCAGAGAGTTGGTCAGGTAAACTCGGTGGGACCGATTTGCTCTTTCGGTGAGACCGAAAAGTTACAAAAAGGAAACATAGAGTTTACACTGCAATCTCGGTGGGACCGATTCGCTCTTTCGGTGAGACCAAAAAGTTACGAAAGGGAAACAGAGAGTTTGCAATCCCATCTCGGTGAGACCGAGATCCCTATCGGTAGAACCGAATTGCTAGGGTTTGGCAGTGGCTTATGACAAGTGAAACTCGGTGGCGCCGGATAGAAAGAATCGGTATGACCGAGTTTGGCTTAGGGTTTAGGTCATTTGTGGAAGTGGTAAAGTAGTTGAGGGTTTTGGAGCATATCACTAAGCACATGAAGCAAAAGGCTCATTAAGCAACACCTCATCCCTCCTTGATAGTATTGGCTTTTCCTAAAGACTCAATGTGATCTTGGATCACTAAAATATAAAATGAAGAGTCTTGAGCTTTTGAGCTTGAGCCAATCCTTTGTCCTTAGCATTTTGAGGGTTCCACTTTCACATCCATGCCATGCCAATCATTGAGCTTTCCTAAAATAGTCATCTTGGAATAGCATTAGCTCAATGAGCTATATGTTGTTATGAATTACCAAAACCACCTAGGGATAGTTGCACTTTCACCCGCCAAGAAGAAATGAATGACCAAGAAGGAACGGGCTGCTCCCACAGAGCCCTTGATTGTTGAACCCATTTCCATGGTTCAACCCAACACCGATCCACAAGAACGTCAACTGACTGTCCATGAGCCTGCTTTCACAGAGGCTCATGAAGCTAAAGACTTTCCAGCAGCTGATCCCCTTGCTGCTAAGGACATTGGTCACCATGACCATGTTGAAGATGATGCAGCCCTTCCTCAGCTAGAGCACCAACAGGTATCATCGCCTGTGCTCACGCACAATGAACTCATCAGCATTGGTCGTCCACTGACGCCAATAGCACAGGATGCTTCGTGGGTGGATCGCCCACAAGAGGAAGAAGACTCTGAGGCCCAGCCAACACAAACTCCACAGGCGTCGCCCGCATTGTGCAGGCTTCGCAACGGTCCAAGGCCTCCAGTCTCTGCGTCTGAAGCTAAAACTGCTGAAGACATTCCGGCTGCATCAGCCGATGAAGAAGAAGTACCACAAGCTGCTACTCCCCTGTCCCACCAAGAAGCAGTTCTCAAGGAGAACGTGATTGAAAATCTTGCGGCTGCCACCACCAACACCACTGAAGCCACTGACGCTGTCATGGCTGAAGCTAATGTGGAGCCCTCACCAACAAAAGCACCAAAAGTCAGCGAAGCCACTGATCCCGCCACTTCTGTTCCTGAGTCTGCTGCCGGTCCCCAGTTCAACTATCATGTTGAGCACAGGCCTCAGGTACAGAAGCCAATCCCAAGATTGCCAAGGTTCCCAGGCCCTGCATCAGCACCTGGCTCCTTCAATATCAACGGCTTCAGAGAAGACAACACATTCTTCAACAGCTCCAGGAACCCCTACTCCAGGGAAAGAATATCATCTGATCTATTCTGGAGTTATCCGCAACGAAGCTATTACTCATGCGTTCTTTACAACCAAGGTTGCATCTTCCCACACAAGCGCCTTGACATTGAAGCAATAGTTGGTCTGCCCTGTCTGGAAGAAGCTCTAGATTGCTTCAAAGAGGTTGGACTGCTGCTGTTCGTCACTGACCAAGAGCATTGGAATGAAGAGTTGCTGCTCCAATTCTATGCCACACTTCACATCCGCGGGTATAGCAGAGATCCGAAGACTTGGGTCCTGGAGTGGATGACAGGAAACGTTCATCACGAAGCCAAAGCCTTTGGCATCATTGAGCTCACTGGTTTGCCCACTCCTGGCGATCTCTACGAGCATGGCTGTCAGCTTCATAGTGAAGCTATTGAGAGCATCTTTCAGAAGACTGAACCTAATATGAGTCAGATGCTCAGTCTGATGAAGCCATTGCCCCAAGATGTTGCTTATCCCACGGAGTTCTTCGTTGAAGACCTTGAGTATCTGCCAAGAACCATTTATCACATCATAAGGCAAACTCTCTGGCCAATCAAAGGACATTCTCCCCATGCCAAGCTGGAAGGTGCAATGAAGACTTTGGTCTTCTACATTCTTCATGGAAAATGCTTCAATACACAGGATTTCTTCATTCGCCAACTTGCTGCATCTGGCTCTGATCTGTTTGGTTTGAAGTTCTACGCCCCTTGGGTGATGCGGCTGATCAAACTTCACTCTGCTATCTCATATCAGCCCTCGGCCCGCAACCATCGGATCTTTTTGCCTGATGTGGATATGTCTATTGAAGCCATCTAGCCTGAGCCTGCCAAGGAACCTCTAAGTCTTCAGAATGCAGAGCATCAAAGTTTTTCTCAGAACATTGAAGGAGTTGAAGCAGTCACTCGTGTGTATCCTTTGGCTGGCACTACACGTGCACCACATCCTGCTCTCACTGAAGCCACTGACAGTACAACTGCTCCACGACCCAAGAAGCGTACTCGTGTTATCAACGACCGAGAGCTTCTTGTGGCTCTTCATCGAAACAGGATAGTCTTCAAGCCTTCAAACCTTTTTGGTCCTTACTAACAAAAGGGGGAGAAGCATATGAGGTTGATAGTCTTCAAGCGGGTCCATATGGGCGGGTGCTTTATATTTTGCTTCGTGCTTACAACTCTCGCTTTGCTACATTTGGTTCTTTGAGTTGTAACACTTAAACTCGATGGTCGTCTGCTACTTATTTGCCACCTTGTGTTGCGACGATAAATTCTGCACTTAGATCATTCTGCAGACGTCCATTTTCCATTATGCATGTCATTATCTTCATATACTTTCACATGCATAGTGGATTGTCATCATGAGTTGAAGTGGATCTCCACAAGTACAACCTGCCATGTGCATTTGCATTCCAAAAGCAAATTACTTATATGCACATCTTTAGGGGGAGCCCTTGCAACTTATGAAGACAATTCCTTATCCTTTACCATTTCACAGATTATATTCCCTGTTGAAAACTTCAACTAGTTTGTCATCAATCACCAAAAAGGGGGAGATTGTAAGTGCATCTAGTGCCACCCCTAGTTGGTTTTGGAGTATTGACGACAAACCTAGTTGAGGGACTAATGTGTTTGTGAGAATTGCAGGATAACACAGGTAGAAGTCCCTCATTGATTCGGTTTTCCTACCAGAGATGACCCCTAAAAATGTATGAAGACATTGAAGTCAAAGGTGGTATATGAAGATATTCACATTGAAGACTATGACAAGAGAAGACACCACATGAAGCCTATGGAGCTCGAAGACTTAGATCTTTCGTAGTTCTCTTTCTTCTGTGTTGAGTCATAGGAACCACCGTACTGTTAAGTGGGGTCCAAGAGAACCAGTCAGAATGACTGAAGTGATGCTTAAACAAAACCAATGTCTTCGAGTGAAGACTTTGAGAGCGAATCTTGTCCAGAGTCGGGCAAGTCAGCTTTGCTTGAAGCCCAAGTAAAGTTGTCGTGTGAGTTTGAAATCTGACCGTTGGAACACGTGTCAGTTCCTTAGTGACCCAGGGTCATTTCGGACAAATCAGGTCGGGTTGCCAAGTGGCTATAAATAGCCCACCCCCTACAACCATAAACGGTAGGCTGCTCAGATTTAGAGTACAGCTTTTGTCGTTTGAGAGCAACCCACCTCGAAGCCTTTGAGAGAGAATTCCTTGCGAGGATAAAGCCCTAACCACCCAGAGCCAAAGAGAATTAGGCATCACTTAAGTCTTCTTGTCTGTGTGATCTGAAGACTTATTACACTTTAGGACTGTGCATCCTCCAGCTGGTTAGGCGTCGCGTTCTGAGCATCCAAGAGACATTGTGGATTGCCGGTGAACGAAGTCTGTGAAGGTTTGGGAGTCTACCTTGAAGACTTACCAAAGTGATTGGGCGAGGTCTGTGTGACCTTAGCTCAAGGGGAATACGGT
Organism: Triticum urartu; assembly: GCF_056163025.1. Classification (NCBI taxonomy): domain Eukaryota; kingdom Viridiplantae; phylum Streptophyta; class Magnoliopsida; order Poales; family Poaceae; genus Triticum; species Triticum urartu. The sequence continues at coordinate 114,110,064 of NC_141876.1, forward strand.
GAGGAATGGGTATCCTGAGCTGCGTGTTCAGGACTGGGTGTCCTAAGGTTTAAATACCTAGCCGCCCTAACCAGACGTACAGTTGTCGCAGAAACTGGAACTGGTCCAACAAATCATTGTCTTCAGCGAGTCACTGGTTTCATCTTCCCTTCCCTTTACTTACTGTTACTCCTTGTGAAGTCATTGTATGTTCGCACTATCTTTTGTCTTCACTGAGTGACTGCATGTTCTGTGTGGCTTCACAATATCTTCCTACCTGATCCTTACTACATTGCTGCTATTAGTCATTGTGCTTTCACTCTATTGAATACTTGACTATGGCTTGCCTACTGTAGTCTACCTTCCGCTGCAGGGTAATAGGTTTATTTCTATTGTTTGTCTTCATAACTTCCACGTTGTGAAGACTTTCGTAAAAAACGCCTATTCACCCCCCTCTAGTCGATATAACGCACTTTCACCAAGGTTGGGCCTTGCTGGAGGAGTTTTATTCAAAGCAAACTGTCAAGGGGTTCCCATAACACCCAACCGCGTTAGGAATGCAAAATCAAGGAACATAACACTGGTATGACGGAAACTAGGGCGGCAAGAGTGGAACAGAACACCAGGCATAAGGCCAAGCCTTCCACCCTTTACCAAGTATATAGATGCATTAATTAAAATAAGAGATATTGTGATATCCCAACAAATCCATGTCCCAACATGGAACAATCTTCAACTTCACCTACAACTAGCAACGCTATAAGAGGGACTGAGCAAAAGCGGTAGCATAGTCAATCAATGGTTTGCTAGGATGGTTGAAAAAGGTTAGAGGCTATCATGGCAATTTGGGAGGCTTGATAAACAAGTGGTAGGTAGTGAGACATAGTGATGGAGAGAACAACTAGCAAGCAAAGATAGAAGTGATTTCGAGGGTATGGTCATCTTGCCTGAGATCCCGCAAGGAAGAAGAACGAGTCCATGAAGAAGACAAACGGACGGGGTCGAATGAATCCTCACAACTCCGGAACGAAACCGAAGCTAACGAGAAGCAACCCGGAAAGAAGCAAGCAACATAGTAAACAACCAACACATAAACATGGCATGATGCACAATCAAGTATGATGCATGTCCGGTTTAAAGAGGCATGGCATGGCAAAGTGCAACAACCAAAACTACAAATTAAGTGGAGCTCAATATGCAACGGGTTGCATATTGACGGAACACCACATCAATTATTTAGTTCTCTCTTGGTTATGTACTCAACAATATTAAATGTTGGTTAGCATGGCAAGGGGTGAAGCATAATAAAACTACCTATCTAGGCAAGTTTAAATGAGGCCGGAACAACAAGCAACAAGTCCGGAAAAATCCTCATATGCATATTATGAATTTGGTGCTGTTCTGCCCTAAACCACATTTTAGAGTTGTTAAACATGCAAGTTGAGTGCACCATGTTAAACTAGGCATTTTTCTACCCCATTTACATATAAAGTTTATTTAAAATGGAGCTACGATTATTTAGTTATGAAACAAATCATTTTAGCATGGCATATGAGCAAATTTAAACAAACAACATTTTAAACATGCATGAAAGTTGCAAATTATGAAACTAGACAAAATTCTAAGGAAGTTCCATATATAATTTATTTAGATCCGAAGCACGGTTGGTGAGTTATGATATGCATGATATTTGAGGGCGTTTCTGCAAAATTGCACTCTCTGGAAAAATTAGAAAATCATCTAGAATTGAAAAAAATGTAACTGGCCAACACTTAGGCGGCCTCGGCCTCACCGTAGGGGCTCAGCCCACGCGTTGAAGAGGAAGGCCGTCAGGGGGGCAACTGGGCCGGCGCGGCTTGCGGGCCATACGCGTGAGGAGGTGGCCCAGGCGACCTGACGAGGAAGGAGCGCACGGGATCTGGTGAACTAGTCAACGCGGTTGGACGAAGCGGGCTCATCCTTGTCCTCGGACGAAACAGGGGCGGGGGCAAAGCAGAGGTCGCAGGCAGGCAGCGGCGATGCAGGAGAGCGACGACGGCGAACTTGGCGCGCGAGGGAGAGGAGCTCGGGCTGCAGGAGAGGTACGGCAGGGCAACGCATGGAGGAGGGCATGGCCATGGCTGAGGCCCTGGTGGACTAGCGCGGTGGAACCCGACGCGGCGACAGCTCGACGAGGAAGTCCATGGCAGCGAACTCAGTTTGACCCACGACGAGGCTTGCGGAGCGAGGAAGGCAGGGGTTGCAGGCACGGTCCTCTGCTCGTCAGGAAGCAGAGCAACGGCGGCATCTTGGCACGGCTGTAGGCGGCGCTTGGCAAGGCGACGAACTACAGGTGTGGCGACACCGGATCCGGCCGTGGACAGAACTTACGACAACAGCCATGTCGTTCGCTCCTGGTTCGATGAAGAGGAGGCACAGCGGTGCGAGATAGGCCGGCGGCGCCATGGCTGTAGAACGAGGTGTCAGTTGCAAGTTCGACGGGAGCACAGGGGCGGTGCCATGGCGTGTGCAACCTCATGTGAAAGAGAGAAACAGATAGGTTAGGGAAGGGGAAGGCATCGCCGAGGATAAGGGAGGGAAGGAGGAAGGAGAGGCGCGACAGAGGGGTTCCACAACGTGCGGGGTTGCTGCCTGGTGCTGCTCCGGCGAGCTGCGGCTCACGGTCGACGGCTAGAGTGAGCGCTCTCGCTCGGGAAGAGCTCATGCTCTCGATCGGGAGGGGGCTGAGTGTGGCGATGGGTTGGTGGATCGGGAGGTGGCTGGATAGGTGGATGGTTGCGGGCGCACTGGTTGGATGGAGTTGGATCGGCAGGGATCCCGAGGAAGAAGGGGACTAGCGGCGATGGGACAAGCCCCAGGCAAAAGGGAAAGAGTGTGGCGGCGGCTGCGAGATGGAATGGATTGGACAAGATCCCTAGTTTCTAGGGTTGCCCACTATTTATATTGCAAAGAGATTAGGGTAGGGGCTATCACGTCCCTACGATCGTAATCAGATGACTAAGAAAAAAATAGGTAGGGAGCCCAAATAAGAAAACAGAGATATTTTAGGGATGTTTGGGGATGGTCCGGACGCACTGGTGACGACTGAGTGGGTCGGGTTCGGGGAAGTTTTCGGACGCGCGAGGGGGTTTTGAGAACTGAGGGGAGAGGAGGTCTGACAAAAGGGCACGGAGACAAGGGGGTTTCATGGGCTCAGAAAAGAGAGAAGAGAGAAGGAGAGGCCCGGCGGCAGTTTCGGGGACCGAAACGTCTGACGAATAAACCGACTATATTGCGGCTGTAAGTTTAACGGTTGGGCTATCAAACGAGCTCCGAATGCGACGAAACTTGACAGGCGGTCTGTCTACACTATAATAAGATCGCACGGCAACTTTCAACCCATACCGAGAACATTTTCCGGCCACTTATAAAAAATATTTCGGACGTGCCGTGGGCGCGTGTAAGTGTGTCTGGGCTCAGAATGGACAACGGAGAGAACTGGGGGAAACCAGACGGATGCAAGTTTCAAAAACATGCAGATGCAATGCGGATGATGACATGGCAAGATGCAACACGCAAGAAAAGACAAGGCAACAACAGCGAATAACTGGAAGACACCTGGCGCATCGATCTTAGGGCGTTACAAAAGGGGAGGCGCTCGACGCAGCAATGTGCACCAGAAGCATCTACGAAGAGAGCGGCTCCCGCGCCGAGCACGTCTTCGAAGAGAAAGGCAAACAATAATATGGCAGAACCTTCATCAAAGAGGTAAGGCTTTCTTTAAAAATACACCTCCTGGTCGCCACATCAAATCATGATGTCATCTACCGCATTCTATCAGGAAAAGTGTCCACCGGACTATGTCCGGGGATCTTGCCGGTCGTGCCTCCACTAGTCAGGTTCTAGACCCTGCCCTAAGGACGGGGGCTGACACGGGAGTGGCATCGAACTATCCTTCCGCAGAGGATTCAGACAATATGCCTGTTGAAGGAGTCCTGGATTAGGGGGTCTCCGGACAGCCGGATTATATCCTTTGGCCGGACTGTTGGACTATGAAGATACAAGATTGAAGACTTCGTCTCGTGTCCGAATGGGACTCTACTTGGCGTGGAAGGAAAGCTAGGCAATACGGATATGTATATCCCCTCCTTTGTAACCGACCTTGTGTAACCCTAGCCCCCTTCGGTGTCTATATAAACCGGAGGGTTTTAGTCTGTAGGACAATATACAATCATACCATAGGCTAGCTTCTAGGGTTTAGCCTCTCTGATCTCGTGGTAGATCTACTCTTGTACTACCCATATCATCAATATTAATCAAGCAGGACGTAGGGTTTTACCTCCATCAAGAGGGCCCGAACCTGGGTAAAACATCATGTCCCCTGCCTCCTGTTACCATCCGCCTTAGACGCACAGTTCGGGGCCCCCTACCCGAGATCCGCCGGTTTTTACACCGACATTGGTGCTTTCATTGAGAGTTCCTCTGTGCCGTCACCAGAAGGAAGGATGTCTCGTCTCATCTTTAAAGACGGTACTACTGTTGGGGGAGCCTTGGCTGTCGGCCAAACTCTCCGGCTAGGCGGTTTCGTCATGACCGCCTGTTCGGCCGCCGCGCTGACGATGACTTCTCGGGTCATCGAAAACAGCCTCCACGTCAAATTGGCACTCGCTGAACAGATGGATTGAATGGAGCTCACCTCCTTAAACGAGCTCTTGGATCACATCGCTGCCTTGGGAGTCGCTACGGACTATGATCGGATTGGGCTTAAACCCGATCAAAGGGAGATTAACTCTCTACCAGTCACCCATCATATTGCAGTGGTGGAGGAACAATGCGTCGACCTTTCCTCCATCTTGAGGACCAACTATGTCCGGATTCCCGAGCTCTCTGTGCTGGACGCCCGTTCGCGGGAGGACAACATGCAATCCCTGAACTTAGAGTCAGGCAGCAGGCCAGGATTATCGGGTAACACCCCGGAACCGGAACTTCCAAAATTGGAAACTCCTTGGCCCCTGGATCCTAGATCGGGTAAGGGTTCGGATTCAATTCCACCCACCCACCCAAACATAAGCGATCTTTCCCACATCAGGCAAGAGCCCCAGGAAACAGTACATCATTATTGGGCCAGATTCCTCCTTGCGATGAACAAGGTTAAGGACTATCGCGAGGAAGACGCAATCCTATTTTTCTGCAATAATTGCACGGACAAGGGAATCCTTAACGCCATAAATCGCCATGAGATAACACGCCTCGCTAACTTGGCATGCATAGTACGAAAGTACTGTGCCATGGAAAGTGCCTGGAAAACCAAAAAAAAACTTTTGGGATAATCCGGCCCTGAATACAAACCCAGTCCGAAATAAAAGGGTGCACTATCACAATACACCCGGGTCAACTACCAAAAAGCAAAAACCCTCTACAGGGCATGGAACCGTACTGGAGGGATGGCTCAACGGACCCTGCAAAATTCATAGTACAGCGGATACAATACCAACGCACAGCCCTAGAGCATATTGGATACTCCGGCAGGTGGCCAAAAGTGGTGAGGATCTTCTTCTCCCAAACACCACAGAGCACCATCTCGTGGATAAAAATACGGTGTTAACAGTCTTTGAGACCTTCATGTCAAATAATAGGCGCAAGCGAACACTCCGTAGCATGGCCGAAATCTGCCACGTAGCAGCAATAAATCCATGGAGTGACACGGCTATTACCTTTAGTGACGAACCTAAATTCTGAACAGCCCGAGCACCAGCCGCATTGGTCCTCAGTCCAATCGTGGACGGCTTTCGACTCACCAAAGTACTCATGGACGGCGGCAGCGGATTAAACCTCATCTATGAGGAAACTCTTCAAAAGATGGAAATAGACTGGAACTGCATTAAGCAAAGCAGCACAACCTTTAGAGGAATCATCCCCAGTCGGGAAGCACGCTGTGCTGGGAAAATCACACTAGATGTGGTATTCGGCACGCCGGATAATTACAGGTCCGAAGAAATTACATTCCAAGTGGCCCCATTCAACAGTGGTTATCACGCTCTTTTAGGACGGGAGGCGTTCAAAATCTTCCAAGCCGTACCCCATTACGGGTACATGAAGCTCAAAATGCTCGGGCCCAATGGAATCATCACTCTCGCCAGCGATCCGGACACAGCACTCCGCGCCGAAAACAAAACAGCCGCATTGGCCCTCGAGGCATTATCCGAAGCTAGGGGTGGAAACGGATCGGATGCGGATCGGATAGTGCTCTTGCCACTTCCATTTTCATATTTTCAAAACGAATACAAACCCGAATACAGATGTTATCGGATGCGGCTCGGATATTATTCGAATACGGATACGTATCGGATATTTTCTTGATTCGGAACAGATACGAATAATATCAACATATTGCTTAACTAAATTAGTCGATAGCTATGTGACCTGAAATAATCAACTTGTGACATACAATAAGTCAATGATAAATAGGTTTATGAATAAATACTATTGTAACGCATAATAATTTATAAGTTTAATCATATAAAGAGTAAAATTTGACCACTTATTTGGCTTTTATGTTCGATAATTGGAATATTGGGTCTAGAATTTTGAAAATTACCTCCCATAATCTTATTCGGATACGGATATATCCACTTCCATATCCATATTTGTCTCAAAATCTCGTATCATATTTTATTTTTTTATTTGTTTAATAAATTCGGATACGGATAATTTCCATTTCCATTTTGGTTCGGATGCGGATGTTTTGGATACGAATAGGCATTTTCTCGAATACGAATATCGGATATTTCGGATTATCCGCTACCAATTTCCACCCCTATCTGAAGCCCTCTCGGTCGAGGAATTAACCACGCTACGCTCCACATTGGATAGGGAAGACGTGATACTCGACAAGAGATCCAAGTCCACCTCTTTTAAACCAGCGGATGAAATAGTCAAATTCCAAGTCCACCCAACAGACCCTACAAAAATAGCCTCCATCGGGGCAAAGTCAAACCCCGTTGTGGACGTCGCACTACGAGAGTTCCTGCGCGAGAACTGGGACATATTCACCTGGCATCCCTCAGACATGCCAGGAATCCCACGCAGGCTAGCCGAGCATAGCCTAAATATCCTAAAGTGATTCAAGACGGTCAAGCAAGCTCTTCGGCGTTTCTCCGAACCTAAGAGACAGGCCATGAGAGAGGAACTAGCCAAGTTATTGGAGGCCGGATTCATCAGAGAAATAAAACACCCGGACTGGCTAGCAAACCTGGTGATGGTACCAAAGAAGGACAAATCCTGGCGCCTTTGTGTTGATTTCAAAGACCTCAATAAAGCTTGCCCAAAGGATCCCTTCCCGCTCCCACGCATCGATCAAATCATGGATGCTACCGCAGGACACGAGTCATTGTGTTTCCTCGACGCATACTCCGGTTACCACCAAATCAAGATGGCGGAGTCCGACCAAGCCGCAACGGCATTCATCACACCATACGGTCCCTTCTGTTTTAACACAATGCCTTTTGGGCTCAAAAACGCCGGCGCAACATATCAGCGCATGATTCAGACATGTCTGGAGAAACAAATCGGCAAAACAGTGGAGGCATACGTAGACGATGTGGTCGTCAAAACCAAACACGTCGACTCTTTGATAGACGATTTGAGGCTCACATTCGACAACCTCCGAACATAAGACATCAAGCTCAATCCGGAAAAATGCGTTTTCGGCGTACCAGCCGGAAAGCTCATGGGTTTCATTGTCTCCAGTAGAGGTATTGAAGCTAATCCGGCCAAAATCCGAGCTTTGTCACAGTTGGCTACCCCAACAGACCTCAAACAAATCCAGAAGTTAACTGGATGCGTGGCGGCTCTAAGCCGCTTTATCTCCCGCTTAGGAGAAAAGGCTTTACCCCTTTATCGCCCCCTTCGGCGCACCGAACACTTCGAGTGGACGGACGTGGCCACAGCCGGATTGGAAGAAATAAAGGCCATTTTGGCAACCAACCCAATCCTGCCCGCACGAAACATCGGCGAACCAATGTTGCTATACATTGCGGCAACTCACCAAGTTGTAAGCTCGAACGGGAAGCGGACGGACATAAATTCCCTCTTCAAAAGCCGGTATACTATGTATCCACTGTCCTCACTCCATGCAAATCACGGTACCCACATTATCATAAGATAGCATATGCGGTATTCATGGCATCGCGGAAGCTGCGACACTACTTTCAAGAGTGTTCGATTACAGTAGCCTCGGAAGTGCCACTTAATGATATTATAAACAACCGCGACGCTACAGGCCAGATTGCCAAATGGGCCATTGAGCTCCTCCCGTTCGACATAACATACAAACCTCGACGAGCCATCAAGTCGCAAGTATTGGTCGACTTCGTCGCCGAATGGACAGAGGCCGAACTCCCTAAAGAGTACGGCGCATACTCCAATTGGATCATGCACTTCGATGGTTCTAAAATGCTGGCTGGTCTAGGGGCTGGCATCGTCCTCATGTCCCCAACCGGAGATACCGTTCAGTACGTACTGCAAATATTGTATACAGACTCCAACAATGCAGCCGAATACGAAGCTCTGTTGCATGGTCTTCGGATGGCAGTCTCCATGGGCATTCAACGCCTGGAGGTGCGTGGGGATTCAAACCTCGCAATATCCCAAATAAATGGAGACTTTGACGCCAAGGATCCGAAAATGGCGGCCTATCGAAACGCCATCCTAAAAATGTCAGCTCGGTTCGAGGGGCTCGAATTTCACCATGTGGCTCGGGAAAACAATCAGGCGGCGGATATCCTCGCCCGCATCGGTGCAAAACGCGATGTGGTCTCCCCCAACATATTTTTGGAAAGGATGTTCAAACCATCCGTAGTATGGGAAGGGGACACCGGTAACAACAGTCCGGACCCGGCCAAAATACCCGATACCAAACTCTCTGACACAATCGGAGGCTCCGCCACCGAAATAACACCTTCAGCCCATGAAATAATGGCCATTATTGCCCCGTGGACAGAACCATTCCTAGCCTACCTAACTAGACGGGAACTTCTAGAGGACCAAAATGAGGCACCCTGCATAGTGCGGCGATCCAAGGCCTACAGGTTCCATGAGGGAGAATTGTACAAAAAAAGCACTACCGGAGTCCTTCAAAGGTGCATCTCCGAAGAGGAAGGGCAGAATCTTTTGGCAGAAATTCACGCCGGACTCGGCGGTCATCACGCCGCAGCCCGGGCACTTGTAAGCAAGGCCTTCCGTATAGGATTCTATTGGCCAACGGCCCGGGCAGATGCACAGGACTTGGTCCAACGTTGCGCTGGTTGCCAGCTCTTTGCAAATCAAAGCCACATGCCACCCACCACCCTCCAAACAATCCCCATTACATGGCCCTTCGCGGTCTGGGGGCTTGACATGGTTGGACCCCTTAAAGGGGGAACCCACAAGAAAAAATACTTATTGGTCATGGTGGATAAATTCACTAAATGGATAGAGGCCAAACCTATTAAAACAGCCGAATCCGGACCGGTGATAGACTTCATATCCGGGGTTGTACACCGTTATGGCATACCCCACAGCATCATCACTGATAATGGCACGAACTTCATGGCCAATGAGGTAAAACTCTGGTGCAGCAAAATGGGCATCAAGCTCGATTATGCTTCAGTCTATCACCCACAAACCAACGGTCAAGTCGAGCGAGCAAACGGTCTTATAATGAGCGGCATTAAACCCAGATTAGTGTGTTCCTTAACGGAGTCTAACACGCACTGGGTAGAGGAGCTCGACTCCATACTCTGGGGGCTGCGGACCACGCCGAATTGTAGTACCGGATATACACCCTTCTTTATGGTGTACGGCGCAGAGGCAGTCTTGCCCTGTGACATAATTCATGACTCACCTCGAGTGCGCATGTACGAAGAAAGAGAAGTCGAGCTCGATCGGCAGGACAGTCTGGACACACTGGAGGAGGAGCGCGACGTAGCCAAAGCCCGTTTCGCATTTTATCAGCAACAGGCTCGCAGATACCAAAGTAGAGAAGTACGGGCCAAAACTTATAACATTGGCAAACTAGTTCTACGCCTGCCGGATAAGAAAAACAACAAGCTCGAGCCCAAATGGGAAGGTCCCTTCATTATTGACCAAGTTCTGACCAGTGGAGCGTACCGACTGCGGGATGCATCGACTAGTCGACTGGAGCCGAACCCATGGAACGCGGCCAGGCTCCGAAGATTCTACGCCTAGCACCGGACTCTATGTTAGTCCCCTCCCTTTGTCCATTTTTTGCATATACATTATCTGTCTTGTTTCTCTTTCTTTCTTTCTTTTATTATTTCTATAGGCCTTCAAGGGTCACCTTATGCCTCGCTTGCACATTACAGATGCGCTAGCCGCACTCTTCATACCTGGGGGCTTCTTTCACAGAAGCTTAAATTATTTATCTGGGCCTCATGCCCAACACATGTGTTATACTTCCGCATGTACCTTTTTTTCACCATTATATGCATCAATATGACTTAAGTTTTGGCCAAGCTGGGTTGCCTGGCTCTTGTATTTATGCCCTACGTTCCTGTTAATTCGGCTAGGGCATAAGGGGAGCACCTCTGCGATTGTTACTGCCGGGTCAGCCGGATGTGTACCTCAGACTGGGTGAAGCCGAAAGCTAGCGTTCTTAAGGGAATATTCGGTCGGTGAACAAAAGATGTTTTTTATTTATTGTCCATATCTGCCCCCAGATGTTTTTCCTGCGTTACCTATCGCAGTCCAGACATGTATTTTAGGGCATGCTTACCCAGGGAAAGGAACCCTTAACGGAACTATTCTCCCTGGAAGATGTTTCTTACTACCCATGTAATATAACATAACTAGTTGGGCACTTGTCTGATAAAGCACTAATGACCCCTACGCCTGGTCTCCACGCATACCCCGGTTCTTATATAACTGAGCGGGTATTCAGATACACTCCGGACTATTGGGCCCGGAGGTTGAAGCGAAAAGGTCCGCAACGACAAATGATCTACAATCCGGTTAGAAGGCATTATACATGTCACTTTAATTACATAGTCATGCAGACTGACTAAATTCCTCTTCTATACCATTCAACAAGCGGTCTAGCTTACAATCCTATTGGGAATACTTTGCGGCTAATTCTACTTGCCCGTAAACTAAGCTAACGGGGATCTCTTTTCCGTCGGGCCCCATAGGTCCGACCTCGGCCATGTGATTTGGGTCTGCCTTGGTATACCGCGTCTTCACCATGGCCCAGGCTTCTCTGGCACCCTGTCGGCAGGCTGATATCTTCCATAATCGGAAGTGTCGCCGTGCTCCCTTGAGCTTCTCCGCAAGCTCTGCAACGCCCTCTGGCAGGGAGACGAACGGCCACAAGGCTTGGGCAACACCCTGCATCACCTGCCGAACTTGTTCGTGTAGATGTGACAGCTCGGACAGAAGATCACCCGCAGACCCGGGCATCTCCTCCGCGGGACGACCCGTCAGCATATCTACAGACATAATGCCGTTAGTCGGCTTCTTCTCCGAATTCATTTAAAAGGATTCGTTCAAGCACTTACTGAAAATGCCGCGTCGAAGCCGCTTATTCTCCTTCTCAGAGTCTGCAAGCTGGCCCCCAACATCTTTTAGTTCCACGCTCAGCTTAATATTGGCATCTTGGAGATTGTTCTTCTCCCTCCTAACCTCAGTCAGCATGCGTTTGCCAGCCTCTAGCTGTCGCATAACATGTTGGTCCTCCGGATTTTCTCTGGATTCATCTGCAACATCTGTTGTTAGATCTGCAGCCATGCCGCACATTATATGGTAACCATCATTCTTTAAAGTAAATGTTACCAGCAGGTGACTTTTTCGGTTCCTGCAATGCGGCCACAGCAACCCGCAGTTGGGTCTTGCATTCCTCTAGCTCCTGTGACAGCCTAGTATTCTTCTCTGTAAGAACCTGCACAATAAAGATGATCCTTAAATCAGTTATGTTGACTGTTTCAAGTCTCAGGGGCTACTGATACATATAAATCACCAGATTTACTCACCCATACATCCTTTACATACTGATCCGTGGCTCTGGCTAGACCATCTTGAGTGGCACGGAGGTACACCTCTCCAGAATTGAAGGCATCAAACGCCTCTGGTGAGAAACAAGCGTCACGGAGTACGGCCCGACGGCGCCTATGATTCATGGCGCTTTCCACTTCTGAGTTTGTAGTGGATAATCTATCTACATCCTATGTAGGGGGATTATCCAGCGCCTGCCCCATATCGGCTTCTGCCTCCATGTCCGGTCCTGGCGCCCGACTGGTGGAAGCGTGATTGGCAACATCGCCGGACATATTCCGGTGAGCGTTTTTTCTGTTAAAGAAACACGGGCGTCATTACATTTCGAGCAAGACGACAACCACGGAGTGGGGTTTGTTATACCTTTGCGCCGGCGTCTCCATCCTGACCACCTTCCTTTTTGGCCTACCCGGCCTCGGTGCCTCCTGTTGGCGCATTGCTGCGGGTTCGGCAGGGCGTCCCGAAAAAATGCCATGTGTATATGGTGGGTGAAGTGCCTAAGAGGGGATCCTAATTTTGGAGTTGGGATTTTTGGTTTTTCTTACTTGCGATGCAGGGAGCAGTCCAGGATAGTTGGCCGTAATGGCCACCATGGCATCGTTGCAGCTTAACTGATAGAACTGTCGGTCTATCAGCTCCAGGAATATAACCGGATCTTCTTCAAGTCCAGGGTCGAGGGCCTGGTGAGGGTCCTCTGGTTGTGGAGAAGGGCTGCTGACCTCCTTCATGGCTTTTCGCAGTTCGTGCCGCAAAGTGGCAAGGTGAATACTTACGACAGAGAATGCAGGAAAAATGGGAGCAGGGAGATATAACTTACCCAGCTTGGAGGATTGTACATGGAGAATCCATCCCGTGGCTTGATGCGGGTGAACTCCTCTTCCTCACCCTTGAACAATTCGGACAGAATTTTCGCTAAGGCGGCAGCATTGTCCGGACCCTTACGCCCGCAGCGGGTGGCGTCATCCGCCCCGTTATAACACCACAAGGGGTGCCCACGATATTGAAGTGGTTGCACTCCCCGCATTATGCAAATCGACATAACTTCGATTACTGTCAATCCTGATCGAGTCAGTGCTTTAATCCGGTTCATCAGATAGAGGACTTCTCCATTGTCTTCCACCTGGGGGCTCCGTGGGCGCCAGCTTCGGCGCTTCTTCAGAGGAGCATTGTTGAACTCAGGAAGACCCCGCCAAATAGGGTCCAGAAGGGGAACGTCCTCCATATAAAACCATTCTGGAGGCCAGTCTTCGGATGACTTCTTCGGGGTACCAGACAGGTATCCGGTATCAGCGATGCGCCATATTTAGGCTCCACCCACTTGATAAAGTGATCTCCTCTGTATGCGAGGGACGAGGCAAAATAGCCTTTCCATAGCTCGAAGTGAGCCTCACAGACCAGGAACAACTCGCAGAGAGCAACATAGCCGATGATATGTAGAATGGAGGCAGGGTGAGATTGTGTAATTGGAGGCCGTAGAACTCCAGGAGCCCGCGGAGGAACGGATGAATTGGAAATCCGAGTCCCCTTAGTAAATAAGGAACAAGGCAGACCCGTTCCCCCATGGAGGGACAGGGAAAGCTCTCCGCTTGCTCCCCGCCATTGTAGGTGGCAAGCCCGGCTCGAACGGGCACCATATACACCGGAGGGAGAAATCCCTTAGTCTGCAGTTCGACTAATCGACTGTGCGGGACTGAACACCTCTCCCAATCATCGGGCTTAGGGCTACGGGGGCGGGAGGAGGAGCTGCGGAGGTCGGCCATGCTAGAATAGATCCTTCCGAAACGCGCTCTGATGGATTCTCGCTGGGGGAGGATGGTATGGATCGGATCTAAGAATCCCCATCCCTTTAATAGACAATTTATTTATCTGGCTAGGGGGGCGAATGTAAAAATGGCCTGGCGCCTTGTATTCATTCGACACGTGGGAGAAAGCCCTTATTGGGCACAGAAGCCAAGAGGTTCAACATTTATGGAACCGGACACTGCTTACGAACACTTGAAAATTGGAGAAGAACCCGCCTTGCAATGCCGAAGACAACACTACGCGCCGGACTCATTGTCATTGAAGCCTGGTTCAGGGGCTACTGAGGGAGTCCTGGATTAGGGGGTCTCCAGACAGCCGGATTATATCCTTTGGCCGGACTGTTGGACTATGAAGATACAAGATTGAAGACTTCGTCTCGTGTCCGGATGGGACTCTACTTGGCGTGGAAGGCAAGCTAGGCAATACGGATATGTATATCTCCTCCTTTGTAACCGACCTTATGTAACCCTAGCCCCCTCCGGTGTCTATATAAACAGGAGGGTTTTAGTCCGTAGGACAACATACAATCATACCATAGGCTAGCTTCTAGGGTTTAGCCTCTCTGATCTCGTGGTAGATCTACTCTTGTACTACCCATATCATCAATATTAATCAAGCAGGACATGGGGTTTTACCTCCATCAAGAGGGCCCGAACCTGGGTAAAACATCGTGTCCCCTGCCTCCTGTTACCATCCGCCTTAGATGCACAGTTCGGGACCCCTACCCGAGATCGGCCGGTTTTGACACCGACACCTGTCATGAACTCTAAAGTGGAGAGCGCCATGAATCATCATCGTCGGAGGGCCGTTCTCCGTGATCCCGACTTTTTAAAGGAGGCGTTCGATGCCTTCAGCTCAGCCGATGCGTACATCCGAGCTGCAAAGGGTGGACTTGCCAGAGCCACGGTGATGCGGAGCATCCTACGATCATCCCCATGGACCCACCATCGTCTCAGGAAGCGCCAAGAGGACCTATGACTAGAGCTAGAGCTAGAGCTCTCGAGACCGAGGTGACTTCTCTCCTTAGTGACATTTCATATGACCCTCTCGATATATGGCGTCTACCTAAGTCTGACACATTGTGCATGATTAGGTACCAAGAGGACCCTCCTGAAGATGCACATTAAGACGGACAAGCCGCCAAGTCCACGGATGAAGAGGAACGTCGGAAGGAGAAGAAGGCATCTCCGGGGCCTGGACATCTGGCCCTGATGACCCACAAGTATGGGGGATCTATCGTAGTCCTTTCGATAGGTAAGAGTGTCGAACCCAACGAGGAGCAGAAGGAAATGATAAGCGGTTTTCAGCAAGGTATTCTCTGCAAGCACTGAACTTATCGATAACAAATAGTTTTGTGATAGGTAATTAGTAACGAGTAGCAAGTAATAAAAGTAAATAAGGTGCAGCAAGATGGCCCAATCCTTTTTGTAGCAAAGGACAAGCTTGTACAAACTCTTATATGATGTAAAGCGCTCCCGAGGACACATGGGAATTATCTCAAGCTAGTTTTCATCACGATCATATGATTCGCGTTCGGTACTTCTATAATCTGATATGTGGGTGGACCGGTGCTTGGGTACTGTCCTTACTTGGAAAAGCATCCCACTTATGATTAACCCCTATTGCAAGCATCCGCAACTACAACAGAAGTATTAAGGTAAACCTAACCATAGCATTAAACATATGGAGCCAAATCAGCCCCTTACGAAGCAACGCGTAAACTAGGGTTTAAGCTTATGTCACTCTAGCAACCCATCATCTACTTATTACTTCCCAATGCCTCCCTCTAGGCCCAAACAATGGTGAAGTGTCATGTACTCGACGTTCACATGACACCACTAGAGGGATGACAACATACATCTCATCAAAATATCGAACGAATACCAAATTCACATGACTACTAAGACCAAGACTTCTCCCATGTCCTCAGGAACAAACGTAACTACTCACAAAGCATATTCATGTTCATAATCAGAGGGGTATTAATATGCATAATGGATCTGAACATATGATCTTCCACTAAGTAAACCAACTAGCATCAACTACAAGGAGTAATCAACACTACTAGCAACCCACAGGTACCAATCTGAGGTTTGGATACAAAGATTGGATACAAGATATAAACTAGGGTTTGAGATGAGATGGTGCCAGTGAAGATGTTGATGGAGATTGACCCCCTCCCGATGATAGGATCGTTGGTGATGAGATGGTGATGATTTCCCCCTCCCGGGGGGAAGTTTCCCCGGTAGAACAGCTCCGCAGGAGCCCTAGACTGGTTCCGCCAAGGTTCCGCCTCGTGGCGGCGAAGTCTCGTCCCGAAAGCTTGCTTATGATTTTCTCCTCGATGAAAGACTCCATATAGCAGAATATGGGCATCGGAGGGCCACCAGGGGGCCCACAAGGAAGGGGGCGCACCCGGGGGGTAGGGCGTGCCCCCACCCTCGTGGCCAGGGTGTGGGCCCCCTCTGGAACTTCTTGCGCTCCGTATTTTTTATATATTCTAGAAATATCTTCCGTGAAGTTTTAGGACTTTTGGAGCTGTGCAGAATAGGTCTCTAATATTTGCTCCTTTTCCAGCCCAGAATCCCAGCTGCCGGCATTCTCCCTCTTTATGTAAACCTTGTAAAATAAGAGAGAATAGGCATAAGTATTGTGACATAGTGTGTAATAACAGCCCATAATGCAATAAATATTGATATAAAAGCATGTTGCAAAATGGACGTATCAACTCCCCCAAGCTTAGACCTCGCTTGTCCTCAAGCGAAAGCCGAAATCAAAAAATATGTCAACATGTTTAGAGATAGAGGTGTCGATAAAAATAAAATACGGACATGAGGGCATCATGATCATTCTTAGAACAACAACATATATATTGCCATATGATCTCTTATGCTAAAGTAATAATTCAATCACAATTTCAAGTATGACTCATAAACTTCGTTGAGAACCAAAAAACTCTAATCTTAGTCATTGAAGCAATTGCAATTTATCATAACATCGGAAAGAGTCAATATAAGAGCTTTTCAGCAAGTCCACATACTCAACCATCTTTTAGTCTTTCACAATTGCTAACACTCACACAATACTTTTGGGTATGAAGTTTTAATCGGACACAGAGAAAGATAGGGGCTTATAGTTTTGCCTCCCAACGTTTTACCTCAAGGGTAATGTCAACAATAATAGTTCATGAAGACTCACATCCAATTAGCTATATATAACAGGATCTTTCCAACACATTGTGCTTGCCAAAGGATAAAATGTAAAAAGGAAAGGTGAAGATCACCATGACTCTTATGTAAGGTAGAAGATAAGAGTAAAAGATAGGCCATTCGCAGAGGGAAGCAGTGGTTTTCATGCGCTTTTATGGTTGGATGCACGAAATCTTAATGCAAAAGAACATCACTTTATATTGCCACTTGTGATATGGACCTTTATTATGAAGTCTGTCGCTTTTATTTCTTACATATCACAAGATCGTATAAAGCTTATTTTCTCCGCACTAATAAGTCATACATATTTAGAGAGCAATTTTTATTGCTTGCACCGATGACAACTTACTTGAAGGATCTTACTCAATCCATAGGTAGATATGGTGAACTCTCATGCCAAAACTAGGTTTAGGGATATTTGGAAGCACAAGTAGTATCTCTACTTGGTGCGAAGAAATTGGCTAGCATGAGAGGGAAAGGCAAGCTCAACATGTTGGATGATCCATGACAATATAATTTATCTTAGATGTAAGAAAACATAACCCATTACATTATCTTCCTTGTCCAACATCAACTCTTAGCATGTCATACTTTAATGAGTGCTCATGATCATAAAAGATGTCCAAGATAGTATATTTAGATGTGAACCTCTCTTTCTTTATTACTTCCTATTAATTGCAACGATGACCAAAACTATGTTTGTCAACTCTCAACAACTTTTATTCATCATACTCTTTTATATGTGAGCTCATTACTCTCCATAAGATCCATATGATCTCTTTGTTTCTTTTTATTTCTTCTCTTTTTATTTTATTTAATTCCCTCAAGATCATAGCAAAATAATCAAGCCCTTGACTCAACACTAATCTTTATTATATAGCTCACAAACTTGATTACATAGAGGGATCATAAAGCAAAACTCACAACTAGATCATACTAAAACTTTATTCTACTAGATCAAGATATTACTAAAAGGATCGAACTAAGAAAAACGGTAGATAAAAGTGATGGTGATACGATACCGGGGCACTCCCCCAAGCTTGGCAGTTGCCAAGGGGAGTGCCCATACCAGATACTCAGTTCTTCTTTGTTGGTGAAGAAGGTGGAGTTTTTGATGATGGATAGTCGCACATCGAGCGTAGGAGGTCCTCCAACTTGCGGATAATGCCCTTGAGTGCGATGATATGCTCCTTCAACAAAATATTTTCACGTGTGAGATACTTGTTTTGTATATGGGCTAACTCAATCATCTTGAAAGCCTCAATTTCAGTTGGGCTAAGAAGATTGTGATCAAGTTGAAGGATGTCTTCTGCTGCCGGAACTTGGTCCTCTGTGGTCTTCTTGATCCCTTCATCCTTGTTGATCTCCATAGGTTCTTCCCTCTTCAGCTCTATCTTCATTAGCCAAGCATCGTTGTCACCATTGTTGGAGGGGGGATACGACATGATGCCTGGCCTTGACAACCCTGACAGAAAACAGCTCGAAACAAAGACAAGATATATTTGCGTGATACGGAGGTCAAAACCTTCGGGAGATTATATAATGAATTTTTACCGACCAAAAGAAGTATCGTGCAAGAAAACGGAGTCCAGAGAGCATACGAGGTGCCCATGAGGCAGGGGCGCGCCCAGGGGGTAGGTCGCGCCTCCCACCCTCGTGGGAGCCTCCTGTCCTTTCCGGTCTGCTTCTTATTTTCCTATTTTTCTAAATATTCCAAAACGAAGAAATATTGCCATTAGAACTATTTTGGAGTCGGTTTACTTACTGATACGTCTCCAACGTATCTATAATTTTTGATTGTTACATGTTATATTATATTCTGTTTTGGACAATATTGGGCTTTATTATACACTTTTATATTATTTTTGGGACTAACCTATTAACCAGAGGCCCAACCCAGAATTGATGTTTTTTGCCTATTTCAAGTTTCGCAGAAAAAGAATATCAAACGGAGTCCAAACGGAATGAAACATTCGGGGATGTGATTTTTGGAACGAACGTGATCCAGAGGACTTGGACCCTACGTCAAGACATCAACTAGGAGGCCACGAGGTAGGGGGCGCGCCTACCCCCCTGGGCGCGCCCTCCACCCTCGTGGGCCCCCTGTTGCTCCACCGACGTACTCCTTCCTCCTATATATACCTACGTACCCCCAAACTACCTGATACAGAGCCAAAACCCTAATTCCACCGCCATAACTTTCTGTATCCACGAGATCCCATCTTGGGGCCTGTTCCGAAGCTTCGCCGGAGGGGGAATCGATCACGGAGGGCTTCTACATCAACACCATAGCCCTCCGATGAAGTGTGAGTAGTTTACCTCAAACCTTCGGATCCATAGTTATTAGCTAGATGGCTTCTTCTCTCTTTTTGGATCTCAATACAAAGTTCTCCCCCTCTCTCGTGGAGATCTATTCGATGTAATCTTCTTTTGCGGTGTGTTTGTTGAGGCCGATGAATTGTGGGTTTATGATCAAGTTTATCTATGAACAATATTTGAATCTTCTCTGAATTCTTTTATGTATGATTGGTTATCTTTGCAAGTCTCTTCAAATTATCAGTTTGGTTTGGCCTACTAGATTGATCTTTCTTGCAATGGGAGAAGTGCTTAGCTTTGGGTTCAATCTTGCGGTGTCCTTTCCCAGTGACAGTAGGGGTAGAAAGGCACATATTGTATTGTTGCCATCGAGGATAACAAGATGGGGTTTACATCTTATTGCATGAGTTTATCCCTCTACATCATGTCATCTTTCTTAAAGCGTTACTTTGTTCTCTTGAACTTAATACTCTAGATGCATGCTGGATAGCGGTCGATGTGTGGAGTAATAGTAGTAGATGTAGGCAGGAGTCGGTCTACTTGTCTCGGACGTGATGCCTAAATACATGATCATACCTAGATATTCTCATAACTATGCTTAATTCTGTCAGTTGCTCAACAGTAATTTGTTCACCCACCGTAAATACTTATGCTCTTGAGAGAAGCCACTAGTGAAACCTATGGCCCCCGGGTCTATTTTCCATCATATTAATCTTCCAACACTTAGTTATTTTTATTGCCTTTTATTTTACTTTCCATCTTTATCATAAAAAATACCAAAAATATTATCTTATCATATCTATCAGATCTCACTCTCGTAAGTGACCGTGTAGGGATTGACAACCCCTTATCGCGTTGGTTGAGAGGATTTATTTGTTTGTGTAGGTGCGAGGGACTCGTGCGTGGCTTCCTACTGGATTGATACCTTGGTTCTCAAAAACTGAGGGAAATACTTACACTACTTTGCTGCATCACCCTTTCCTCTTCAACGGAAAACCAACGCAGTGCTCAAGAGGTAGCAAGAAGGATTTCTGGCGCCGTTGTCGGGGAGGTCTACGCAAAAGTCAACACACCAAGTACCCATCACAAACCCTTATCTCCCGCATTACATTATTTGCCATTTGCCTCTCGTTTTCCTCTCCCCCACTTCACCCTTGCCGTTTTATTCGTCTCCCTCTTTCTTTTTACTCCTCGCACTTTCTGTCGTTATGACTGAAATTGGGGAAACTATTGTCGATATGGACAGTAGTAATAATATGGAAAATTTTGATGCTCCTGCTGAAGAACCCCCTACCTTACATACAAAAAAAATTCCGAATTGGTAGTTTTAATATTATTGGAAAAGGGGTTATTCAAGATTTATTTACTTGTGTTGGTGCCTTGCCTTCTATGGGTACTTCTATTCTTCATAAAACTAGTAGTCTTGCGGACGCTATTGCCATGCTTGTAGTTGAACTTGAAAGGCAATTTATGCACATGCACCCTTGCATACAAAGGATTTTCCTAGAATTTTCTAATATTGAGCATTCTTCTGTTAAGCGTGCCGTTACTATCTTTTTGGCTCATGAATTCAGATTTATAATAAAAGAGGCCAAAGAAATCTTTGCACATTATAGGGTGGACGTTGGCCGTCCTCCCATAGAAACTATCCTATTTGATCAAGAGGAAATAATTTTCAATCTCTAGATTATGTTGCTTTTAATGAAAACCTTAGAAAAAAGGTTCCTACCAATGTTCTAGTTGATAGACTTTCAGAACTTAATAATGATTTTGCTATTCAAAATAATGAGCTAGGATATTCTCTTGAGTATAGGCTCACAAAGTTCTGTCAAAAGAATGCTTATAATGATGAATTGGTTGTGCAATACGAAGGGCCGAAGGAGGAACCTATACCTCCTAAAGTTGATCTTGGGGACTTTTGTCCCATTAAATTTAGCCCTTTTGATTACTTTTGCTTGCCTCAAAGAAAACTTGCTGCTAAACGTAGAGAATACGAAATGAGTTTTAATGATTTATCCTATTATTATGGCGATACCTAGATCTATCCTTGCTTTTTATGCCAAGCTAGGGGCGTTAAACGATAGTGCTTGTTGGGAGGCAACCCAGTTTTATTTTTATTCCTTGCTTTTTGCTCCTGTTTAGTAATAAATAATTTATCTAGCCTCTGTTTTCGTTGTGTTTTTTGTGTTTAATTAGTGTTTGTGCCAAGTAGAACCGTTGGGAAGACTTGGGGAAAGTCTTTTTAATCTTGCTGTAAAAAACAGAAACTTTAGCACTCACGAGAATTGCTGCCATTTTTATTTGGAAAGTGATATTTAGTTAATTATTTTTTCAGATGATTAATAGATAAATTCCTCACGTCCAGCAATTTATTTTAGAATTTTTGGGGTTCCAGATCTTGCGTTAGTTACAGATTACTACAGACTGTTCTGTTTTTGACAGATTCTGTTTTCCGTGTGTTGTTTGCTTATTTTGATGAATCTATGGCTAGTAAAATAGTTTATAAACCAAAGAGAAGTTGGAATACAGTAGGTTTAACACCAATATAAATAAAGAATGAGTTCATTATAGTACCTTGAAGTGGTGTTTTGTTTTCTTTTGCTAACGGAGCTCACGAGATTTTCTGTTAAGTTTTGTGTTGTGAAGTTTTCAAGTTTTGGGTGAAAGATTTGATGGATTATGTAACAAGGAGTGGCAAGAGCCTAAGCTTGGGGATGCCCATGGCACCCCAATATAATCTAAGGACACCTAAAATCCAAAGATTGGGGATGCCCCGGAAGGCATCCCCTCTTTCGTCTACTTCCATCGGTAACTTTACTTGGAGCTGTATTTTTATTCACCACATGATATGTGTTTTGCTTGGAGCGCCTTGCATGATTTGAGTCTTTGCTTTTTAGTTTACCACAATCATCCTTGATGTACACACCTTTTGAGAGAGACACACATGATTCAGAAATTATTAGAATACTCTATGTGCTTCACTTATATCTTCTGAGTTATATAGTTTTTTTCTCTAGTACTTCACTTATATCTTTTAGAGCACGGTGGTGGTTTTGTTTTATAGAAACTATTATTCTCTCATGCCTCAGTTAGATTATTTTGAGAGTCTTAAATAGCATGGTAATTTACTAAAATAATCCTAATATACTAAGTATTCAAGACTAGTAAAAACTTTCTTATGAGTGTGTTGAATACTAAGAGAAGTTTGATGCTTGATGATTGTTTTGAGACATGGAGGTAGTGATATCGAAGTTGTGCTAGTTTAGTAGTTGTGAATTTTAAAAATACTTGTGTTGAAGTTTGCAAGTCCCATAGCATGCACGTATGGTAAGCGTTATGTAACAAATTTGAAACATGAGGTGTTCTTCGATTGTCCTCCTTATGAGTGGCGGTCGGGGACGAGCGATGGTCTTTTCCTACCAATCTATACCCCTAGGAGCATGCGCGTAGTGCTTGGTTTTTGATGACTTGTAGATTTTTGCAATAAGTATGTGAGTTCTTCATGACTAATGTTAAGTCCATGGATTATACGCACTCTCACCTTTCCATCATTGATAGCCTCTTCAGTACCGTGCATTGCCCTTTCTCACATTGAGAGTTGGTGCAAACTTCGCCGGTGCATCCAAACCCCGTGATATGATACGCTCTTTCACACATAAACCTCCTTATATCTTCCTCAAAACAGCCACCATACCTACCTATTATGGCATTCCCATAGCCATTCCGAGATATATTGCCATGCAACTTTCCACCGTTCCATTTATCATGACACGTTCATCATTGTCATATTGCTTTGCATGATCATGTAGTTGACATAGTATTTGTGGCAAATCCACCATTCACAATCCTTTCATACATGTCACTCTTGGTTCATTGCATATCCCGGTACACCGCCGGAGGCAATCATATAGAGTCATACTTTGTTCTAGAATCGAGTTGTAATCATTAAGTTGTAAATAAATAGAAGTGTGATGATCATCATTTTCTAGAGCATGTCCCAAGTGAGGAAAAAAAGAGAAAGGCCATAAAAAAGAGAAGACCCAAAAAAATGAGAGAAAAAGAGAGAAGGGACAATGTTACTATCCTTTTTACCACACTTGTGCTTCAAAGTAGCACCATAATCTTCATGATAGAGAGTCTTTTGTTTTGTCACTTTCATATACTAGTGGGAACTTTTCATTATAGAACTTGGCTTGTATAATCCAACAATGGGCTTCCTCAAATGCCCTAGGTCTTCGTGATCAAGCAAGTTGGATGCACACCCACTTAGTTTCTTTTGTTGATCTTTCATATATTTATAGCTCTAGTGCATCCATTGCATGGCAATCCCTACTCCTTGCATTAACATCATTTGATGGGCATCTCCATAGCTCATTGATTAGCCTCATTGATGTGAGACTTTCTCCCTTTTTTGTCTTCTCCACATAACCCCCATCATTATATTCTATTCCACCCATAGTGCTATATCCATGGCTCACGCTCATGTATTGCGTGAAGATTGAAAACGTTTGAGATTACTAAAGTATGAAACAATTCTTGGCTTGTCATCGGGGTTGTGCATGATGAGAGCATTCTTGTGTGACGAAAATGGAGCATGACTAAACTATATGATTTTGTAGGGATGAACTTTCTTTGGCCATGTTATTTTGAGAGGACATAATTGCTTAGTTAGTATGCTTGAAGTATTATTATTTTTATGTCAATATTGAAATTTTATCTTGAATCTTTCGGATCTGAATATTCATACCACAATTAAGACGAATTACATTGAAATTATGCCAAGTAGCATTCCACATCAAAAATTTTGTTTTTATCATTTACCTACTCGAGGACGAGCAGGAATTAAGCTTGGGGATGCTTGATACGTCTCCAACGTATCTATAATTTTTGATTGTTCCATGCTATATTATATTCTGTTTTGGACATTATTGGGCTTTATTATACACTTTTGTATTATTTTTGGGACTAACCTATTAACCGGAGGCCCAGACCAGAATTGATGTTTTTGCCTATTTCAGAGTTCCGCAGAAAACGAATATCAAACGGAGTCCAAACGGAATGAAACCTTCGGGAACGTGATTTTCGGAACAAACGTGATCCAGAGGACTTGGACCCTACGTCAAGACATCAACTAGGAGGCCATGAGGTAGGGGGCGCGCCTCCCCCTGGGCGCACCCTCCACCCTCGTGGGCCCCCTGTTACTCCACCGACGTACTCCTTCCTCCTATATATACCTAAGTACCCCCAAACTACCAGATACGGAGCCAAAACCCTAATTCCACCGCCGTAACTTTCTGTATCCACGAGATCCCATCTTGGGGCCTGTTCCGGAGCTCCTCCAGAGGGGGCGTCGATCACGGAGGGCTTCTACATCAACACCATAGCCCTCCGATGAAGTGTGAGTAGTTTACCTCAGACCTTCGGGTCCATAGTTATTAGCTAGATGGCTTCTTCTCTCTTTTTGGATCTCAATACAATGTTCTCCCCCTCTCTCATGGAGATCTATTCGATGTAATCTTCTTTTGTGGTGTGTTTGTTGAGATCGATGAATTGTGGGTTTATGATCAAGTTTATCTATGAACAATATTTGAATCTTCTTTGAATTCTTTTATGTATGATTGGTTACCTTTTCAAGTCTCTTCGAATTATCAGTTTGGTTTGTCCTACTAGATTGATCTTTCTTCCAATGGGAGAAGTGCTTAGCTTTGGGTTCAATCTTGTGGTGTCCTTTCCTAGTGACAGTAGGGGCAGCAAGGCACGTATTGTATTGTTGCCATCGAGGATAACAAGATGGGGTTTACATCATATTGCATGAGTTTATCCCTCTACATCATGTCATCTTGATTAAAGCGTTACTCTGTTCTCTTGAACTTAATACTCTAGATGCATGCTGGATAGCAGTCGATGTGTGGAGTAATAGTAGTAGATGCAGGCAGGAGTCGGTCTACTTGTCTTGGACGTGATGCCTATATACATGATCATACCTAGATATTATCATAACTATGCTTAATTCTGTCAATTGCTCAACAGTAATTTGTTCACCCACCGTAAATACTTATGCTCTTGAGAGAAGCCACTAGTGAAACCTATGGCCCCCGGGTATATTTTCCATCATATTAATCTTCCAACACTTAGTTATTTTTATTGCCTTTTATTTTACTTTGCATCTTTATCATAAAAAATACCAAAAATATTATCTTATCATATCTATCAGATCTCACTCTCGTAAGTGAACGTGTAGGGATTGACAACCCCTTATCGCGTTGGTTGTGAGGATTTATTTGTTTGTGTAGGTGCGAGGGACTCGTGCGTGGCCTCCTACTGGATTGATGCCTTGGTTCTCAAAAACTGAGGGAAATACTTACGCTACTTTGCTGCATCACCCTTTCCTCTTCAAGGGAAAACCAACGCAGTGCTCAAGAGGTAGCACTTACCGTACCACGTACCTATTCCTTTTCAGAGTCTGAAATGTTCCGGAAAGTATCCCATATGTATTCCTCCGGGGTTACGGTTTCAATAATGTTAGTTTCAACATTTATAGGATTACCTGAGATATAATGTTTAATTCTTTGACCGTTCACCACCTTTGGATTTGTGCCTTTGAAGTTGTTGATTTTTATGGCACCGGAATGATAGACCTCCTCGATAACGTAAGGACCTTCCCATTTAGAGAGAAGTTTTCCTGCAAAAAATATTAAACGAGAGTTGTATAGCAATACATAATCACCTACATTAAACTCATGCTTTTGTATCCTTTTGGCATGCCATCTTTTAACTTTTTCTTTAAACAGCTTGGCATTTTCATAAGCCTGGGTTCTCCATTCATCAAGTGAGCTAATGTCAGATAACCTTTTCTCACCGGCAAGTTTGAAATCATAGTTGAGCTCTTTAATGGCCCAATATGCCTTATGTTCTAGCTCAAGAGGTAAGTGACATGCTTTACCATAAACCATTTTATACGGAGACATACCCATAGGATTTTTATATGCAGTTCTATAGGCCCATAATGCATCATCAAGTTTCTTGGACCAATTCTTTCTAGATCTATTAACAGTCTTTTGCAAAATTAATTTGAACTCTCTGTTACTCAATTCTACTTGACCGCTAGACTGTGGGTGATAAGGAGATGCAATTCTATGATTAACGTCATACTTAGCAAGCATTTTACGAAAGGCACCATGGATAAAATGTGAACCACCATCAGTAATTAAATATCTAGGGACTCCAAACCTTGGGAAAATAACTTCTTTAAGCATCTTAATAGAGGTGTTATGATCAGCACTACTAGTTGGAATAGCTTCTACCCACTTAGTAACGTAATCAACAGCAACTAAAATATGTGTATACCCATTAGAGCAAGGAAAAGGTCCCATATAATCAAAGCCCCAAACATCAAATGGTTCAATAACAAGTGAATAATTCATAGGCATTTCTTGACGTCTACTAATATTTCCAATTCTTTGACATTCATCACAAGACAAGACAAACTTACGGGCATCCTTGAAGAGAGTAGGCCAATAAAAACCGGATTGCAATACCTTGTGTGCAGTTCTATCTCCAGCATGGTGTCCTCCATAAGCCTCGGAGTGACACTTGCGTAGGATTTGTTCATGTTCATGCTTAGATACACAACATCTAATAACACCATCTACTCCTTCTTTATAAAGATGTGGTTCATCCCAAAAGTAATGCCTCAAATCATAGAAGAACTTTTTCTTTTGCTGGTATGTGAAACTAGGTGGTATAAACTTAGCAACAATGTAATTAGCATAATCAGCATACCATGGAGTAGTATGAGAAGCATTTATGACATTTAATTGCTCATCAGGGAAGCTATCATCAATAGGAAGTGGGTCATCAAGCACATTTTCTAACCTAGACAAGTTGTCTGCAACGGGGTTCTCGGCTCCCTTTCTATCAATAATATGCAAATCAAATTCTTGTAGCAGGAAAACCCATCTAATAAGTCTAGGTTTAGCATCTTTCTTTTCCATAAGATATTTAATAGCAGCATGATCGGTGTGAATAGTTACTTTAGAATCAACAATATAAGGTCTGAACTTATCACAAGCAAATACAACTGCTAAGAATTCTTTTTCAGTGGTAGCATAATTTCTTTGAGCATTGTCTAGGGTTTTACTAGCATATTGAATAACATTTGATTTCTTATCAACTCTTTGCCCTAGAACAGCACCTACAGCATAATCACTAGCATCACACATAATTTCAAAGGGTAAATTCCAATCAAGTGGCTGAACAATAGGTGCAGAGATCAATGCTTTCTTAAGAATTTCAAATGCTTCTACACAATCATCATCAAAAACAAATGGTATATCTTTTTGTAATAAATTAGTCAGAGGCCGAGAAATTTTTGAGAAGTCCTTAATGAACCTCCTATAAAATCCAGCATGACCAAGGAAGCTTCTTATACCTTTGATGTCCTTGGGACACGGCATCTTCTCAATAGCATCAACCTTGGCTTTATCAACCTCAATACCTCTTTCAAAAAATTTATGCCCCAAGACAATACCTTCATTAACCATAAAGTGGCATTTCTCCCAATTCAAGACAAGATTAGTTTCTTCACATCTCTGCAAAAACTCGATCAAAGTTGCTCAAGGAATCATGAAAAGAGGATCCATAAACGGAGAAATCGTCCATGAAAACCTCACATATCTTTTCACAAAAGTCAGAAAATATAGCCCTCATGCATCTTGGAAAGGTAGCAGGTGCATTACATAAACCAAAAGGCATACGTCTATAAGCAAAAGTACCGAAAGGGCAAGTAAAAGTGGTCTTTGATTGATCATCAGCTGACACAGGTATTTGAGAGAAGCTAGAGTAACCATCCAGAAAGCAAAAATGTGTATGTTTGGATAACCTTTCTAGCATTTGATCAATAAAAGGTAAGGGGTAATGATCTTTTTAGTAGCCTTATTTAATTTGCGGAAATCAATTACCATCCTATAACACGTAATAATTCTTTGCGGAATCAATTCATCTTTATCATTAGGAACAACAGTAATACCTCCCTTCTTGGGGACACAATGGACAGGACTTACCCATTGACTATCAGCAACGGGATAAATTATACCTGCCTCAAGGAGCTTTAATATTTCCTTTCTTACCACTTCTTTCATATTAGGATTCAGCCGTCGTTGATGATCAATAACTGGTTTGGCGTCTTCCTCCAAATTTATTTTGTGTTGACATAGAGTGGGACTAATGCCCTTAAGATCATCAATAGTATATCCAATAGCATCACGGTGCTTCTTCAGAGTTTTCAATAATTTCTCTTCTTCCTTCTCTGAAAGGTTAGCACTAATAATAATAGGATATATTTTCTTTTCATCAAGATAAGCATATTTAAGAGTATCAGGTAATGGTTTAAGCTCAAACACGGGATCACCCTTGGGTGGAGGAGGATCCCCTAGGATTTCAACAGGCAAATTGTGTCTCAGAATAGGTCCCTGCTTAAAGAATACTTCATCTATTTCCCTTCTTTCATTCATGAACATATCATTTTCATGGTCTAGCAAATATTGTTCTAATGGATCAGTAGGAGGCACGGCAATAGAAGCAAGACCAATAATTTCATCTTTACTAGGTAATTCTTTATCATGGGGTTGTCTATGAAATTTAGAAAAAATAAACTCATGAGACATATCCCCTAAACCAATAGAGACAATATCCTTATTGCAGTCTATCTTAGCATTGACAGTATTCAAGAAGGGTCTACCAAATATAATGGGACAAAAGTTATCTTGTGGGGAACCAAGAACAAGAAAATCAGAAGGATAATTAACCTTCCCACACAAGACTTCAACATCTCTAACAATCCCAATTGGTGAAATAGTATCTCTATTAGCAAGCTTAATGGTAACATCAATACCTTCTATTTCAGCTGGTGCAATATCATGCATAATTTCTTTGTATAAGGAAATAGGTATTGCACTAGCACTAGCACCCATATCACACAAGCCATGATAACAATGATCTCCTATTTTAACAGAAATAATAGGCATACCTACGACAGGTCTATGTTTATCTTTAGCACCAGGTTTAGCAATTCTAGCAGTCTCATCACAGAAGTAAATAACCTGCCCATCAATATTATCGACCAAGAGATCTTTAACCATAGCAACATTAGGTTCATCTTTAACTTGCTCAGGGGGTTTAGGTGTCTTAATATTACTTTTGTTGACCACAGTTGAAGCTTTAGCGTGATCCTTAATTCTAACAGGGAAAGGTGGTTTCTCAACATAAGTAGTGGGAACAATAGGATCATTATAAGTGATAATCTTTTCTTCAAATTTAATAGGTGCAACTACTTTTACTTCAATGGGAGGATTATATTTAAACCACTTCTCTTTAGGGAGATCAACATGAGTAGCAAAGGATTCACAGAAAGAAGCTACTATCTCAGAGTCAAGTCCATATTTAGTGCTAAATTTACGGAAAACATCGGTATCCATAAAAGATTTAACACAATCAAACTTAGGTGTTATACCTGACTCCTTACCTTCGTCGAGATCCCAATCTTTAGAGTTGCATTTAATTCTATCCAATAAATTCAGTTCGTATTCAATAGTCTTCACCATAAAGGAACCAGTACAAGAAGTATCGAGCATGGAGCGATTGTTGTCAGAAAGCCGAGCATAAAAGTTTTGAATAATCATTTCTCTTGAGAGCTCATGATTGGGGCATGAATATATCATTCACCTAAGCCTCCCCCAAGCTTGAGCGATGATTTCTCCTTCGCGAGGCCAAAAATTATATATATAATTACGATCACGATGAACAAGATGCATAGGATAAAACTTATGATGAAATTCCAATTTCAGTCGCTTATAGTCCCATGATCCCATATCATCACATAGCCTATACCATGTCAATGCATCTCCATTGAAAGATAAAGGTAAGACCTTCTTCTTGATAACATCATCGGGCATACATGCAAGCTTAAATAATCCACAAACTTCATCCACATAGATTAAGTGTAAGTCGGGATGCAATGTTTCATCTCCTAAAAAAGGATTAGCTAGCAGTTTCTCTATCATACCCGAAGGAATTTCAAAGTAAACATTTTCAGTAGGTTCAGTAGGTTGAGGGGTAACTAATTGTGGTGCCGGACGAGGTGAAGATACCCCGAACAAACCCCTCAAAGGATTATGTTCCATAGTAACAAGTGACAGTAAATTTCAGCACACTATATAAATTTTTCCTTACCAAATTCCACCTACCAAAGGCGCTTCACTCCCCAGCAACGGCGCCAGAAAAGAGTCTTGATGACCCACAAGTATAGGGGATCAATTGTAGTCCTCTCGATAAGTAAGAGTATCGAACCCAACGAGGAGCAGAAGGAAATGATAAGCGGTTTACAGCAAGGTATTCTCTGCAAGCACTGAAATTATCGGTAACAAATAGTTTTGTGATAAGGTAATTAGTAACGAGTAGCAAGTAATAAAAGTAAATAAGGTGCAGCAAGATGGCCCAATCCTTTTGTAGCAAAGGACAAGCCTGGACAAACTCTTATATGATGTAAAGCGCTCCTGAGGACACATGGGAATTATCGTCAAGCTAGTTTTCATCACGATCATATGATTCACGTTCGGTACTTTGATAATCTGATATGTGGGTGGACCGGTGCTTGGGTACTGTCCTTACTTGGAAAAGCATCCCACTTATGATTAACCCCTATTGCAAGCATCCGCAACTACAACAGACGTATTAAGGTAAACCTAACCATAGCATTAAACATATGGATCCAAATCAGCCCCTTACGAAGCAACGAATAAACTAGGGTTTAAGCTTCTGTCACTCTAGCAACCCATCATCTACTTATTACTTCCCAATGCCTCCCTCTAGGCCCAAACAATGGTGAAGTGTCATGTAGTTGACATTCACATGACAGCACTAGAGGGATGACAACATACATCTCATCAAAATATCGAACGAATACCAAATTCACATGACTACTAATAGCAAGACTTCTCCCATGTCCTCAGGAACAAACATAACTACTCACAAAGCATATTCATGTTCATAATCAGAGGGGTATTAATATGCATAAGGGATCTGAACATATGATCTTCCACCAAGTAAACCAACTAGCATCAACTACAAGGAGTAATCAACACTACTAGCAACCCACAGGTACCAATTTGAGGTTTGGATACAAAGATTGGATACAAGAGATGAACTAGGGTTTGAGATGAGATGGTGTTGGTGAAGATGTTGGTGGAGATTGACCCCCTCCCGATGAGAGGATCGTTGGTGATGACGATGGTGATGATTTCCCCCTCACGGAGAGAAGTTTCCCCAGCAGAACAGCTCCGCGGGAGCCCTAGATTGGTTCCGCCAAGGTTCCGCCTCATGGCGGCGGAGTCTCGTCCCGAAAGCTTGCTTATGATTTTCTCCTCGATGAAAGACTCCATATAGCAGAAGATGGGCATCGGAGGGCCACCAGGGGGCCCACAAGGAAGGGGGCGCACCCAGGGGGTAGGGCGCGCCCCCACCCTCGTGGCCAGGGTGTGGGCCCCCTCTGGAACTTCTTGTGCTCAATATTTTTTATATATTCTAGAAATATCTTCCGTGAAGTTTTAGGACTTTTGGAGCTGTGCAGAATAGGTCTCTAATATTTGCTCCTTTTCCAGCCCAGAATCCCAGCTGCCGGCATTCTCCCTCTTTATGTAAACCTTGTAAAATAAGAGAGAATAGGCATAAGTATTGTGACATAGTGTGTAATAACAGCCCATAATGCAATAAATATTGATATAAAAGCATGATGCAAAAT
Source organism: Triticum urartu (assembly GCF_056163025.1). Classification (NCBI taxonomy): domain Eukaryota; kingdom Viridiplantae; phylum Streptophyta; class Magnoliopsida; order Poales; family Poaceae; genus Triticum; species Triticum urartu. The sequence goes on from NC_141876.1 coordinate 114,142,191, forward strand.
GGACGTATCAGGCCCCGCGCCCGGACGTCCGGCCGCTGAAGACTCCAACTACAATAGCATTCCAGCCGCCAAGCCCATACAGGCCCCGGACATCCGGCCCTGCCAGCCCGGACGTCCGGCCCTTCCCGAGCGCCCGGATATCCGGCCTCCAGCCCAGAAATCCGGTCCCCTCCGAACCCGAGAACAACAAACCAGCCACTCCATCCCGGACAACCGGTGAAATCCTGAACATCCGGCCCGACGTCCGGACGGCCGGCCTCCCCTGTATGTGCACAGTGAAGGGTCAAGGCCCGTGTACCCTTCTCCCCCCTAGACTATATATACTCCACCTCGTCCAACTTTCTAGGGTTAGCAAAGGATTAGCTCATATTTTGTGTGAGAGGTTTGCTCATCCACTTGGATACCTTCTCCTCGGAGATTCGAGCCTCCACCGGAGAAGATCCCCCAAGCGGATTCAAGACCCCTTTTAGGGAAGAACTCAAGACCTCCTCACGGAGAAGACCGGCTACCCTTGTATCGTCCTTAGTTGTCCGTGGATCATGTATATTTCCTTATGTACTCGAGGATCTAGCACATGTGTGACTTATTCATGTTGGTTTAGTGTTTCCTCTTGTGTTTCCCCTTGTGTTTTCCCTCTTTTCCCCCTCGTGTTCCCCGTGTTCTTTGCGAGATCCGCTCCTTTCGTGAAAGATCGGCCGATTAGGGTTCTACCCTACATCATTTTGGTATGAAGAGCCACGTTGATCACGATTTCGGAGCCTCCCCGTTGTGTTGCTAGCCTTGTTTTTGTTGGTTTTGTCCCTAATTTGAAAATTCCCCACAAAAATAGCCCCAATTTTTCTTTTGCAATTTGTTGGTGTGATAAAGTTTTGTTGGATTTGATCCGCGGATTTCGTGTGTTGCAGGCAGATCTAGCTTTCCATCCACTTTTCCCCAATTTCCATCCACAAATTTCTCTGAATCTTGCCCGGATTTGACCTCTCCTCGCGAAGATCTTCGAATCCATCCACGGATCCAGACATCCGGCCCCTGGCAGCACCACTTCCTCTCCACCGCCCGTTTTCCATCCATTTTTCGCCAAATTTTGTTCTGGTGCCCACATATACTTCCGCACACCTCCACCACTTCCGCATAGCACCACCATATACCACATACACAACCACCGCTTACCAACTCCAACTCCGACAATTTTGGTCCAATTTTTCTTTGAGAATTTGAGTTGTGGTACCGTCTCCTACTTGTGTTTCGGCTATTTAGGTACGGTTCGACATCAACATCACCGCCGCTCATCTTCGCCACGGACGCGTCATCAACAACGACCACCTCGACTACATCTTGGTTTTCGTGCCACCATTTTTACACCATACCGTAAGCAAGAACGGTAACCTCGTTTTGGTATCGTGATACACCATTCTTTCCATTACATTGATAGCCATCATAGCCTTACTCCTTTGCGTTGCTTACCCATCGAGACTAGCCTTTGAGTATTGCCGGCAACGAGATTTGTGCACTTAGTGATCATACTTCCCATATCATACATACATCATTGTTGCATATCTTGGTATCATCTCTTGTGTCACAAGGTTGTCATCGCATACACAATTGCTATCTTGGTTCGTCAAGCATTGCATGAAGAAAGAGCTCCAACATCAAAGATCCAAACAAGCTTTTAAGAAAAAAGGGAAAGATAAGAAAAAAGCTTTTAAGCAAGAACCATAGCATCATACAACATTAAGATTGTCATACTCGATCATCTTGGATCATCGCATAGAAACACCTTGCATAGAGCATACTTGGGATAGAAGTCGTTGCATTTTTGCTAAGTAGGTTGTGCACAAGTTCTTTGTATCCGCCTATTGTGCAATCGTGCTGTGTCTCTCTAGTGTTGTGCAACAAGAGCATTTTTGTGGATTCCACATTTTGGCTCACCCTTGGTTGCACGACCCCAATTATCTATTTGCGTGTGTGTTTCTGTGTACCTTATATCACTTGGTCTACTTGTTGCATTGCAATCTTGCAAATATTTTCCAACATTATTGAAGCTCACTTACAATTGCATCAAATTTTGTGCCACCATCCTAACCAAGCTCCACCATAAGCTTTTACTTGTGTAGGTGTGAGAAACCGACAAGAACTAGTACCAATTGTGCTATTTCTCCTCTACCAACCCACTCTTCATTGAGCACGACGACGACATGAACTCCTACGTCACCAAGAGCCACCTCTTTGGTGCACAATGTGCTTTGCATCAAGAGCAACAAGCAATGAGTGAATGTATTGACAACCTCGCCGCCGACTTGCGACTCTCCGAGCAACGTACAAGGGACTACTTCGACCACAAGCTCAACGATCACAAGCAAGAGAATGACGCAAGGATGGATGAGATTCGCGCTTTGTTTCTCAACCGCTCTTCTTCCACTTCGTCTTCATCAAGAAGGACCCGCTCAAATCGACACTCCGACTTCACCCTCTCCGGCTCAAGTACACCGACATCGAACACTCTTCGCCGTGCCGCGTGCAATGATCGTCAAGCAAGCCTTAATCCTCTACGCGACACCGACTCTCAACAGCACCGACAATGTCAAACCCAAGAGGATTTTGCACTAGCACAAGAACGGCAACGACAACGCCAACATGAAGAGGAAGAGCGCGCGCGTCTACACCAAGATGCACAAGATGCCGAGGCACAACACCAAGAACAACAACTTCGTGAAGCTCAAGCACTTGCGGCGCAACAAGCCCTCCAAGATTCAAGTCGAGCCGTAGCCAACCGAGGCCGACAAGCTCGTGAACAAGAAGAAGCACTTCACGAAGAAGTTCAAGAACGAAGATTTCAAGCTCGCGTGCATCGTCAAGTTCCTCAAGTTCCTCCTCGAGCTTGACAAGCTCCTCCACAAGCTCGCCAAGAACATCAAGTTCATCAAGAGCATGAAGACAACGGAATTCATCCACGACAAGAGCAACATGAGGTTCACAACCCTCCTCACCAAGAGCAACACGAGCTTGACAATCATCAACAGCATGGGCGTCATCATCCCCGACCCCAACACAATGAAGAGCAACGCTACGGCAAGCTCAAGTTCACCATGCCCAAGTTCAACGGAAGCAACGATCCCGAAGAGTACCTCTCATGGGAATTGAAGGTCGACAAAATCTTTCGTTTGCACAACTTTGAAGAAGAGAAGAAGATTGCAATGGCATCCCTTGAGTTCCAAAACTATGTCCTCATTTGGTGGGAACAAGTTATCGAGCGCCGAGAGGCAAGAGGTGAACCACCCATCACTACTTGGGCGCAAATGAAGGATGTCATGAGAGAATGCTTTGTGCCTACCTACTACAACCGCGACCTCTTCAAGAAACTCCAACTACTCAAGCAAGGAACCAAGAGCGTTGAAGAGTACTACAAGGAGATGGAGATTGCCATGATACGAGCCAATGTCATGGAAGACGGTCAGCAAACTATGGCACGTTTCTTGAATGGACTCAACCATCCTATCAAGAAGATCGCCGACTTCCAACCATACTCGAACCTCATCGAGCTAGTGCATCAAGCTACAAAGGCAGAACGTCAAGTGCAAGACGATTTCAAGTATGCCAAGTTCTCATCCAAGTCCTACGGCTTCTCCAACAACCAAGCTTCAACGACTCCAGCACCGTCTATCAAGCCTTCTACAAGCAACGTCGACAAGTTGAGTTCCAAGAAAGCTTAGTCAACTCCAAGTCATCCTCCTACTACAAGCAACTTCAAGCCGAGAGCTTCATCATCATCCACTCCAACTTATGAGACCGTCAATATGAGTTCCTTCAAATGCTTCACATGCGGAGGCCGAGGCCACAAGATCTACGAATGCACCAACAAGAGGACCATGATCCTCAACGACGACGGCACCTGCGACTCGATGAGTGAAGGAGAAATGGACGCCCTTGAGCAAGTCGCCATGCACTGGCAAGTGAATGATGAAGAGGAACAAGTCTTTTGCGATGAAGATTCAAGTCCCGCTCTTGTTGTCTCCAAGGTCTTGACTCTCCAACATCACCAAGAAGAAGACCAAAGATGCCACATATTCCACACCAAGGCCGGCATCAATGGAAGATCCGTCAAGGTCATCATCGATGGAGGGAGTTGTCATAATCTCACAAGTGAAGAACTTTGCTCCAAGCTCCAATTGCCCAAGACGAAGTACCCACATCCATACAAAGTGCAATGGCTTAGCGACTCCGGCACTATACAAGTTGAGCATCGAGTACAAGTCTCCTTCAAAATTGGTGCCTACGAAGATACCTTAGAGTGTGACATCGTTCCAATGACCGTTTTCCACCTTCTCCTTGGACGCCCATGGCAATTTGATAGAGGAGTCATCCACAATGGTCGAACGAACCACTACATCTTCAAGATGAAGGGAAAGGAGTATGTACTTCGTCCCATGTCCCCAAGCCAAGTTATCGCCGACAAGCCCATTGTGGAGATAATAGTGAGAGAGCGAGACACCAAAAAGAGAGTGAGCACCACAAGCCCAAATCGAGCACCTCCATGATGAGCGAAAAGAAGAACTTAGTCCTATTTGCCACCAAAAGTGAGATAAGAGGAGTGTGTGAGAACCCATCTAGTGTCCTACACTACGTCCTTTTGTGCAAGGACAATGAACCACAAGCTAACACTTCTCACACTCTTCCTCTAGTGTTGTCTTCTCTTTTGCAGGAATTTCACGATGTTTTCTCCGACGAGCTACCTCCGGGACTACCTCCACTACGAGGCATTGAGCACCGCATCGACCTCATCCCCGGAGCACCACTTTCGAACAAAGCTCCCTACCGCGTCAACCCCGAAGAAACCAAAGAAATACAAAGGCAAGTAAAGCATCTCATAGACCATGGACATGTGCGTGAAAGTTTGAGCCCTTGTGTCGTCCCAGTCATTCTTGTGTCAAAACAATACGGTAGCTTTCGCATGTGCTCTGATTGTAGATCTATCAATGCTATCACCGTTTGTTATAGGTACCCCATTCCACGCCTTGATGATATGCTTGATGAACTTAGTGGTGCCACTATATTTTTGAAAATTGATCTTAAGAGTGGTTACTATCAAATCCGCATACAAGAGGGTGATGAATGGAAACCCGCCTTCAAAACCAAGTTTGGCTTGTATGAGTGGTTACTCATGCCTATGGGTCTCTCGGAAGCACCAAGTATTTTTATGCGCCTTATGAATCATGTTTTTCGCCCTTACATTGGCGTTTTTGTTGTGGTCTACTTCAATGATATCCTTGTTTTTAGCAAGTCTCTCAAAGAGCATGCCACCCATGTCCAAACCGTTTTGCAAACTCTTCGAAAAGAGCATCTCTATGCTAATATGGAGAAATGCCTTTTTGGCGTTGACAAGCTCGTTTTCTTGGGTTTTGTTATATCTTCTAAGGGTGTTCATGTAGATGAGTCCAAGATCAATGCTATCAAGACTTAGCCACAACCAACCAACTTGCATCAAGTGCGTAGTTTTCTTGGCCTTGCAGGTTTCTATCGTCGCTTTGTGAAGGATTTTAGCACCATTGCTTCGCCTTTGCATGCTTTGAGCAAGAAGAATGCGCCTTTTGTTTGGGGACCATCCCAAGATACCGCTTTTAATGAGATTAAGAATTTGCTTACTCATGCTCCCATGCTTGCATTACCCAACTTTGACAAACCCTTTGAGATTCATTGAGATGCTAGTGGTAATGGCATAGGAGGTGTTTTAACGCAAGAGAAGCGCCCCATAGCTTACTTTAGTGAGAAACTCTCCGGCGCGCAACTCAATTACCCCATAAATGACAAAGAGCTATATGCTTTAGTCCGCATTTTGCATGAATGGGAACACTATCTTCGCCCTCATGAGTTTATCTTCATACCGATCATGAAACACTCACGTATTTTAAGGGCCAAACCAAGTTGAACAAGAGTCATGCTAAATGGAGTGAATTTATTGAGTCTTTTCCTTATGTCATCAAGTACATTAAAGCTAAAGAAAACATTGTGGCGGATGCCCTTTCCCGCATATGCATGCTTGTTACTCAACTTGAATTGGATGTCATTGGCTTTGAGCATATAAAAGACTTGTATGAGCATGATCCTACTTTTGCTACTCCTTATGCCAAGTGTTTGACGCACACCTCTTGGGAATGCTATTACATCAAAGATGGATATCTTATGAGAGCTAAAAAACTTTGCATCCCCGAGTCTTCTCTTCGTTTGTTGCTTTTGCAGGAATCTCATGGAGGAGGCCTAATGGAACATTTTGGACGCGACAAGACTTTCGCCACGCTCTCGAAGAACTACTTTTGGCCCAAGATGTTTCGCGACGTCAACCGCTTCACCAACCGATGCTCTACATGTCGCAAAGCTAAGTCTAAAGCTCAATCCCATGGCCTTTACATGCCTCTCCCAATTCCATATCAACCATGGGAAGACATTAGCATGGATTTCGTACTTGGATTGCCTAGGACTAGAAATGGAAAGGATTCAATATTTGTCGTTGTGGACCATTTCTCCAAGATGGCACATTTCATTCCTTGCAACAAGATAGACGATGTGTCACATATTGCAAACCTCTTTTGTAGGGAAATATTGCGTCTACACGGAGTGCCAAAGACGATCGTCTCGGATCGCGACGTCAAGTTCCTAAGCTACTTTTGGAAGACCCAATGCACCAAGCTCGGAATCAAGCTACTCTTCTCCACGGCTTACCATCCTCAAACCGACAGCCAAACGGAGGTGACCAACCGCACACTCTCCGCTCTACTTCGAGTACTCATCAAGAAGAACATCGAGGAGTGGGAGGAGTGTCTACCTATTGCCGAGTTCGCCTACAACCGAGCAAGACACTCAACAACCGGCAAGTCCCCCTTCGAGGTCGTCTACGGATTCAACCCATTGTCACCATTGGACATTCTTCCTCTACCACTCCAAGAGGGCATCAATTTGGACGCAAGTGCATGAGTGACACATCTCAAGAAGGTGCATGAAGATAGAGGCAACACCATCGAACGCCAAGTTCAACGCCTTGCAACCAAGCTCAACCTCAACAAGCAAAAAATGGTCTTCAACACCGGAGATCTCGTGTGGCTACACCTTCGCAAGGACCGCTTTCCCCAAGAACACAAGTCCAAACTTCTATCACTAGCGGATGGACCCTTCAAGGTGCTAGAAGCTACAACAACAACGCATACAAGATCGACATTCCACGAGACAAGTACTCCGTGAGCGACATCTTCAATGTCAAAGATCTCTCTCCCTGCCATGGTGATGAGGATTTCGATCCAAGGTCGGATCTTCCCCAAGGGAGGGGAGATGATGCGGAGCATCCTACGGTCATCCCCATGGACCCACCATCGTCTGAAGAAGTGCCAAGAGGACCTATGACTAGAGCTAGATCTAGAGCTCCCAAGACCGAGGTGACTTGTCTCCTTAGTGACATTTCATATGACTCTCTCGAGATATGGCTTCTACCTAAGTCTGAGACATTGTGCATGATTAGGTACCAAGAGGACCCTCCCAAAGATGCATGTGAAGACAGACAAGCCGCCGAACATCTATGGATGAAGAGGAATGCCGGAAGGAGAAGAAGGCATCTCCAGGGCCCGGACATCCGGCCCCGAGCCCGAACGTCCGGCCGCTGAAGACTCCAACTACAGCAGCATTCCAGCCGCCAAGCCCCTACAGGCCCCGGACATCCGGCCCCGCCAGCCCGGACAGCCGACCCTTCCCGAGCACCCGGATATCCGGCCTCCAGCCCGGAAATCCGGACCCCTCCGAACCTGAGAGCAACAAACCAGCCGCTCTAGCCTAGATGTCCGGCCTCCCAGCCCGGACATCTGGCCTCGCATGAAAGCCCGGACACCCGGCCCGATGCCCGGACGTCCGGCCTCCCCTGTCTGTGCATAGTGAAGGGCCGAGGCCCGTGTACCCCTTCTCCCCCCTAGCTTATATATACTCCACCTCATCCAACTTTCTAGGGTTAGCAAAGTATTAGCTCATATTTTGTGTGAGAGTTGTGCTCATCCACTTGGATACCTTCTCCTCAGAGATTCGAGCCTCCACCGAAGAAGATCCCCCAAGCGGATTCAAGACCCCTTTTAGGGAAGAACTCAAGACCTCCTCACGGAGAAGACCGACTACCCTTGTACCGTCCTTAGTTGTTCATGGATCGTGTATATTTCCTTATGTACTCGAGGATCTAGCACATGTGTGACTTATTCGTGTTGGTTTAGTGCTTCCTCTTGTGTTTTCCCTCTTTTCCCCCTCGTGTTCCTCGTGTTCTTCATGGGATCCGCTCCTTTCATGAAAGATCGGCCGATTAGGGTTCTACCCTACATCACACGGACCAGCATCTAAAAGATATGCGGGTAAGTGTAGATATAATAATCATATACCAGTAGCCCCCGAGACTTAAAGCAGTTGATACAACTGATTTAAGGATCATTGTATAATCAGGCACTTATGGAGAAGAATAGCCCACTGTCTCAATAGCTGGCAAAGTGTCAGACTCAGCTAACTACAGCTACCGCCGAATTGGAAAAATCCAAGGAGGCACCTCCTGGTAATGCTTCTCCCCGTCATAAAAAGGTATAATCACATACCAGTTGTATTATTACTGTTATGTTTCTGCTGACAGAATCACTAGAGCAACTGAGAGGGAAACTAAAGGAAGCCCAGGCTGGTGAACAAGAGGCCAAAAGACAACATGCGGCAGGCGAACATTTGCTGACGTGGGTCAGGGATGAGAAGAACAAGTTGCAGGATTCCCATACCCAACTGGGCGAAGAACTGAAAGATGTTCGAGCCCAGCTAGCTGGCGCCGTCAAGGAGAATATGAGGCTACAAGGCGGCATATTCAGTATGCTCTTCAAATTTTCCTCCCTATAATTCGGTCGATGGCCGAAACTGACAGATTTATGTCTGCAGGTATGCTGACTGGCCGTCCCGAAGAGGAAATGTCCGGATCTCAAGGCGACCTGCTACAAGAGCTGTCCCAGATGCACGAGTGAGTTCGGCAAGCAATGCGAAGTGTTTCCAAGGCTTTATGGCCATCCACCTCTCCTCCAGGAGGTATGGCGGAGCTCATGGAACTGTTCAAAGGAGCACGGCGGCGTATTCAATTATGGAATATATCAGCCTGCCGGGAAGGTGCACGAGAAGCCTGGGCCATGGTAAAAACATTGTATACCAAGCTTGATCCAAATCATATGGCTCATGTCGGACCTCTGGGGTTAGATGGGAAAGAAATTCCCGTTAATTTGCCCGCCAAGTAGAAGTGGCCGCCAAATATTCCCAACAGGATTGTAAGCTAGACCGCCTGTTAGACGGTATAGAGGAGGAAATTTTTGAGTCTAAGTGACTATGTAATTTCCTGGACATATTTGTCTCTAGTCAGATTGTAAAACGATTGCCATGGCCGACCTTTTCGCTTCGACCTCCGGACCTGAAGGTGTAGAGTGTTTCCGAATACCTGGGCGGCAAAATAGACTGGGGTATGCGTGGAAACCAGGCGTAGGGGTCATAGTTGCTTGAACAGACAAGTTGTATCCGACTAGCTATGTTATATTACATTGTGATTGTAAGAAACATCTTCTAGAGAGAATAGTTCCGTTAAGGGTTCCTTTCCCTGGGTGTACATGCGTTAATGTGCATGTCTAAACTGCGATTGAGAAGATCGAAGTATAAGTAACATCTGGGGGTTCATAGTGGAAGAAATGTAAAAAGGTCTTTATTCCGACGACCGAATATTCCCTTAAGAACGCTAGCTTTTGGCTTCACCCAGTCTGAGGTACATGTTCGGATGACCCGGCAGTAACAATCACAGAGGTGCTCCCTTTATGCCCTAGCCGAACTAACGGGAACGTAGGGCATAAGCACAGGATCCAGGCAACCTAGCTTGGCCAAAACTTAAGTCATATCGATGCATATAATGGCGAAGAAAAGGTACATATGAGGAAAAAATGCATATGTGATGAGCTTGATGCTCAAAAAATAACAATAATAAGCTTCTGTGCCAGAAGCCCCCAGGCATAATGGGCGTACACATTTAAGGATGTGTACATCATAGGTGTATAGTTTAGCCGCACGAAAGCTTTAAGGCTAAAAGAGAAAAAAGGAAAAGGTTAAAAGAGAGGAGAAAAAATAATGAAAACAATAGGGAGAAGGAGACGAACGAAGAGTTCGGTGCTAGGCATAGAATCTTCGGAGTCTAGCCGCGTTCCAGGGGTTCGGCTCTAGGCGATTGTCTGATGCATCACGCAGGCGGTACGCTCGTACCGCGAGAACTTCGTCGATGATGAAAGGACCCTCCCACTTGGGCTTAAGTTTGTCCTTTTTCTTCTCCGGCAAGCGTAGAACGAGTTCACCAACATTATAAGTCTTGGCCCACACTTCTTTGCTTTGATATCTGCATGCTTGTTGTTGATAAAATGCGGAACAGGCTTTTGCAACGTCGCGCTCCTCCTCCAGGGCATCTAAGATGTCATGCCGATCAAGCTCGGTATCTCTCTCTTCGTACATGCGCACTCGAGGTGAGTCATAAATAATGTCGCAGGGTAACACAACCTCTGCGCCGTACAACATGAAAAAAGGTGTATATCTGGTAGTGCGGTTGGGCGTGGTCCGCAGCCCCTAGAGTACGGAGTCGAGCTCCTCAACCCAGTGCTTGTCTGATTCTTTCAAAGACCGCACTAGTCTGGGTTTGATGCCGCTCATAATAAGACCATTGGCTCGTTCGACTTGACCGTTTGTTTGCGGATGATAGACGGAGGCGTAATCGAGCTTAATGCCTAGATTAGCACACCGGGCTTTCACCTCATCGGCTGTAAAATTTGAGCCGTTATCGGTGACGATGCTGTGTGGAACATCATAACGGTGCACAACACCGGATATGAAGTCTATCACTGGTCCGGCCTCGGCTGTTTTAACTAGTTTGGCCTCTATCCACTTAGTGAATTTATCCACCATGACCAGTAGATACTTTTTCTTATGGCTTCCTCCTTGAAGGGGTTCGACCATGTCAAGCCCCCAGACCGCGAAAAGCTAAGTGATGGGGATTGTCTGTAGAGCAGTGGGTGGCATGTGACTTTGGTTGGCCAAAAGCTGGCATCCGGCGCAACGTTGGACAAGGTCCTATGCATCTGCCCGGGCCGTCGGCCAATAGAAACCTGTATGGAAGGCCTTGCCTACAAGGGCCCGAGCTGCGGCGTGGTGACCACCGAGACCGGCATGAATTTCAGCCAAGAGCTGTCGTCCCTCTTCCTCGGAGATACATCTTTGAAGTACTCTGGTAGTGCTTTTCTTATAGAGCTCTCCTTCGCGAGACTTGTAGGCTTTCGAACGCCGAACAATGCAGCGGGCCTCATTCTGATCCTCAGGGAGCTCTCGCCTATTAAGGTAGGCCAAGAAGGGTTTGGTCCATGGGGCAATGACTGCCATGATGAGATGGGTCGACGGTGTTATTTCAGTGGCCGAGCCTCCGACAATATCGGTGTGTTCATAATCTGGGGTTATGGTTGGATCCGAACTGTTGTTGCCGCTCTCCCCTTGCCACACCACGGATGGCTTGAAAAGCCTTTCCATAAAGATGTTAGGTGGGACAGGGTCACGCTTGGCGCCGATGCGAGCAAGGACATCTGCCGCTTGATTACTTTCTCGAGCCATGTGGTGAAACTCGAGCCCCTCGAAACGAGCCGACATTTTGAGTACGGCATTACGATAGGCCGTCATCTTTGGATCTTTGGCATCAAAGTCTCCATTTATCTGGGATATTACAATATTTGAGTCCCCGCGTACTTCCAGGCATTGTATGCCCATGGAGGTAGCCATTCGAAGACCGTGCAATAAGGCCTCGTATTCGGCTGCGTTGTTGGAGTCTGTGTATAATATTTGGAGTACATACTGAACTGTATCTCCAGTGGGGGACGTTAAGACAACGCCCGCCCCTAAGCCCGCCAGCATTTTGGAACCATCGAAGTGCATGACCCAGTTCGAATATGTGTCGTACTCTTTAGGGAGTTCGGCCTATGTCCATTCGGCGACGAATTCTGCCAATACTTGGGATTTGATGGCCCAGCGCGGCTTATATGTTATGTCGAATGGAAGGAGCTCAATGGCCCACTTGGCAATCCGGCCCGTGGCGTCGCGGTTGTTTATTATGTCATTCAGTGGAACTTCGGAAGCCACCGTGATCGAGCACTCTTGAAGACCGCGTATGCTATCTTTTGATAATGAGGGTATATGGATTTGCATGGAGTTAGGACGGTGGATACGTAGTATACTGGCTTCTGGAGCGGGAATTTGTGTCCGTCCTCCTCTCGCTCGACAACGAGTACTGCGCTCACCACCTGGTGTGTTGCGAAGATGTATAATAACATTGGTTCACTGACGCTTGGCGCAGCCAGGATTGGGTTGCTTGCTAAAAGTGCCTTTATTTCTTCCAATCTGGCCGTTGCCGCATCCGTCCACTCGAAGTGGTCGGTGCGTCGGAGAAGTCGATAAAGTGGCAATGCTTTTTCTCCTAGTCGGGAGATGAAGCGGCTTAAAGCTGCCACGCATCCGGCTAGTTTTTGGACCTGTTTAAGGTCTGTTGGTGTGGACAATTGTGATAAAGCCTGGATTTTGGCTGGATTTGCTTCGATTCCTCTACTGGAAACAATGAAGGCCAGTAGTTTTCCAGAGGGAATGTCGAAAACACATTTTTCTGGATTGAGCTTAATATCATATGTCCAGAGGTTGTCGAATGTGAGGCGTGGGTCGTCTATTAATGACTCGACGTGCTTGGTCTTGATGCCGACGTCGTCCACATACGCTTCAACTGTCTTGCCGATTTGTTTCTCCAGGCATGTTTGAATCATGCGTTCGTACGTGGCTCCAGCATTTTTGAGCCCGAAGGGCATAGTGTTGAAGCAGAATGGCCCATATGGTGTAATGAATGTCATTGCGGATTAGTCGGACTCCTTCATTTTGATTCGATGGTATCCGGAATATGCGTCGAGAAAACACAGTGAGTCGTGTCCTGTAGTAGCATCAATGATCTGATCGATGCGGGGGAGGGGGAAGGGATCCTTAGGGCAAGCTTTGTTGAGGTCTTTGAAATCGATGCACAGGCGCCAGGATTTATCCTTCTTTGGCACCATCACCAGGTTTGCTAGCTAGTCTGGGTGTTTAATTTCTCTGATTAATCCGGCCTCAATCAACTTGGCTAGCTTCTCCCCCATAGCTTGTCGTTTGGGTTCGGAAAAGCGCCACAGTGTTTGCTTGACCGGCTTATATCCCTTCAATATATTGAGGCTGTGCTCGACCAACCTGTGTGGGATTCCTGGCATATCAGAAGGGTGCCAGGAGAATATGTCCCAGTTCTCGCGTAGGAACGCTCGTAGTGCGGCGTCTACCATTGGGTCCAGCTGTGCCCCGATGGATGCTGTCTTATTTGGGTCCGTCGGGTGGACTTGAAATTTGACTATTTCTTCTGCTGGTTTGAAGGAGGTGGATTTGGAGCGCTTGTCAAGGATTACGTCGTCCCTATCCGCCGTCGAGCGCAGCGCGGTTAAATCTTCGGCTGCAAGGGCCTCAGATAGTGCCTCGAGGGCCAAGGATGTTGTTTTGTTTTCGGCGCGGAGGGCTATATCCGGATCACTAGCGAGAGTGATAATACCATTGGGCCCGGGCATCTTGAGCTTCATATACCCGTAATGAGGTATGGCTTGAAAGCGTGTGAATGCGTCTCGCCCCAACAGAGCGTGGCATCCACTGTTGAAAGGGGCCACTTGGAAGGTTATCTCTTCGGACCGATAGTTCTCCGGCATGCCGAATACCACATCGAGTGTAATTTTTCCCATGCATCGTGCCTCCCGACTGTGATTGATTCCTCGGAAGGTCGTGCTACTTTGCTCGATACGGTTTCTGTCTATTTCCATTTTGTTGAATGTATCCTCGTAGATGAGGTTCAATCTGCTGCCGCCATCCATGAGCACTTTGGTGAGTCGAAAGTCGTTCACAATTGGATTGAGGACCAAGGTGGCCGGTGCCCGGACTGGCCGGATTTTTGGCTCGTCACTGGCATTGAAAGTTATGGCCGTGCCGTTCCAAGGATTTATTGTTGCGACTTGGCAGACTTCGGTGAGGTCGCGGAGTGCTCTCTTGCGCCAATTGTTTGAAACCAAAGTCTCAAAGACTGGCAATACTCTGTCATCGTCGTGTTCTGAGGGGAGTTGCTCCGCGGTGTTTTTGGTGAGGATATCCTCGTCGCTCTTGGCCACTTGCCGGAGTATCCAACATGCTCTAAGGCTGTGGGTTGGTATGGCATCCGATGTTGTGTGTATTTTGCATGGCCTATCAAGCCATCCCTCTAAAACGGTTCCGCGTCCCATAATGGGTTTTGATTTCTTTACAATTTGGTCGGGCGCCTCACGAGGGTGCATCCCTTTTGTCCGGACGAGGGGTTGAGTGGAAACCGATGGTTCCCAACGAGTTGCCTGAGCTTTCCAGGCGCTTTCCATTGCGCAGTAATTCTGTACTATGGTTGCCACATCAGCGAAGTGTGATATGTGACAGCGGTTGATGGCGTTGAGGATTCCTTCATCCGTGCAATTATTGCATAATGCTGAGATGGCGTCTTCATCACGGCAATCTTTAATCTTGTCTTTGACAAGGAGGAATCTAGCCCAAAAGTGATGGACTATTTCCTGAGACTGCTGCTTTATGCACGTGAGGTCGTGCATACCTGGGTGGGTGGGTGGATTTAAATCTGAACCCTAACCCAATTTGGGATCCGGAGTTTGAGAACTTCCCGAGCTTAACAGTTCGGGCTCTAGGAGATCGACCGATTTCTCAGGTCTACCATCTGATTCCGGGTTCGGAGGACAAGGTATGTCGTTCCGCGGACAGGTATCCGGCTCTTCGAACTCGAAGATCTGAACATAGTTCGTCCTCAATATCGAGGGAGAGTTGTTGCTTTGCTCCTCTACTACCGCTATCTGGTGGGTGATTGTGACGCCCCCGATTTGACTGTACACTAATCATACACGCAAACGTGTACGATCAAGATTAGGAACTCACGGGAAGATATCACAACACAACTCTACACATAAAAATAAGTCATACAAGCATCATATTACAAGCCAGGGGCCTCGAAGGCTCGAATACAAGAGCTCGATCATAGACGAGCCAGCGGAAGCAACAATATCTGAGTACAGACATAAGTTAAACAAGTTTGCCTTAAGAAGGCTAGCACAAACTAGGATACAGATCGAAAGAGGCGCAGGCCTCCTGCCTGGGATCCTCCTAAACTACTCCTGGTCGTCGTCAGCGGGCTACACGTAGTAGTAGGCACCTCCCGAGTAGTAGTAGTCGTCATCGACAGTGGCGTCTGGCTCTTGGGCTCCATCCTCTGGTCGCAGCAATCGAGTATAGAAAGGGGAAATGAGGGAACAAAGCAACCATGAGTACTCATCCAAAGTACTCGCAAGCAAGGAGCTACACTACATATGTATGCATTGGTATCAAATGGAAAAGGGGTATCATATGTGGACTGAACTGCAGAATGCCGAAATAAGGGGGGATAGCTAGTCCTATTGAAGACTACGCTTCTGGTAACCTCCATCTTGCAGCAGAGGAAGAGAGTAGATGGTAAGTTCACCAAGTAACATCGCATAGCATAATCCTAACCAATGATCCTCCCCTCGTCGCTCTGTGAGAGAGCGATCACCGGTTGTATCTAGCACTTGGAAGAGTGTGTTTTATTAAGTATCCGGTTCTAGTTGTCATAAGGTCAAGATACAACTCCAAGTCATCCTGTTACCGAAGATCACGGCTATTCGAATAGATTAACTTCCCTGTAGGGGTGCACCACATTTCCCAACACGCTCGATCCCCTTTGTCCGGACACACTTTTCTGGGTCATACCCGGCCTCGAAAGATCAACACGTCGCAGCCCCACCTAGGCACAACAGAGAGGTCAGCACGCCGGTCTAAATCCTATGCACACAGGGGTCTGGGCCCATCGCCCATTGCACACCTGCACGTTACGAACGTGGCCGGAGAGCAGACCTAGCAACCTCCATTACAAAGGCAGTTGCGTTACGTGGTCCAACCTGGCACGCGCTGCTCAGTCGCTGACGTCACGAAGGCTTCGACTGATACCATGACGTCGAGTGCCCATAATTGTTCCCGCGTAGTTGGTTAGTGCGTAGAGGCCAGTAGCCAGACTCAGATCAAATACCAAGATCTTGTTAAGCGTGTTATCTTGAAGTAACCGCGAACGTCGACCAGGGCCAGGCCCACCTCTCACCTGGGTGGTCTCAACCTGCCATGTTGCTCCGCCATAAAGATCCACACAGAGGGCCGTCGGTAAAGTATGTCCTTCCAGCCCCCAATTCGTGAATCAACTGCGGTTACTCAACGAGCCGACCCGACTTTAGTCACAACATATATCATGTGTAGTAGGTATAATATATACCCGTGATCAACACCCGACGTGATCACGGCCCGATAGTATAGCATGGTAGACAGACAAAAATGTACGGCCACTGATGATAAACTAGCACCCTATACTAAGCATTTAGGATTGCAGGTAAGCTATCAACAGCTGGAGCAACAATGACAGGCTATGCATCAGAATAGGATTAACGAAAAGCAGTAACATGCTACACTACTCTAATGCAAGCAGTAGAGAGAAGAGTAGGCGATATCTGGTGATCAAAGGGGGGGGCTTGCCTGGTTGCTCTGGCAAGAGAGAGGGGTCGTCAACACCGTAGTCGTACTGGGTAGCAGCGGCGTCGGTCTCGGTGTCTAGCGAGAGAAGAGGGGGAAGAAACAATAAATATAATGAAAACAAATGCATGACGATGCATGACATGACAAAGCGTGATGCTAGGTGTGCCCTAACGCGGTATGAGGTGGTACTGGTGAAGGGGGGAAACATCCGGTAAAGTATTCCCGGTGTTTCACATTTTCGGACAAATAAACCGGAGGGGAAAGTTGCGTGTTCGATAGGTTAGGGATGTGTGGTGGACGAACGGGCTGCGTATCCGGATTCGTCTCGTTGTTCTGAGCAACTTTCATGTAGAAAGTATTTTCATCCGAGTTACGGATAAAAAGATATGATTTTCTGAAGATTTAAATCATTTACTGGAATTTACTTATTTAACAAAAAAGGAATTATGACATCAGCATGATGCAATGCTAACGTCAGCTAGTCAACAGGTCGGCTGACCAGTCAAACCAGATAGGTGGGTCCAGTGGGACCCACATGTCATTGACAGGGCACTAACAGGGGGGTTTAGACTAATTAATTGGGTTAATTAGCAGATGGGGGGCCCAGTAGTCAGTGAGCGATTAGGTTTCAATTAATTAATTTAATTAATTAGCAGTTTATCTATTTGTTTTTATTCGTTTTAAGGCATGGGGCCCGCATGTCAGTGGCAGTAGCTGCCATGTCAGCGTAGTTCACTCCGGTCAACCTGGCCAGTTGGGGCCCCCAAGCCTACAGGCAGTGACCCAGGGGTGGCCCCAGGTGTGCCAACTCAGCGGAGCCACCGGAGTAGCTCCGGCGAGCCCGCGCGCAGCGGCCGAACACCGGCGAGCGTCGGGATTCGCCTACGCGGCACCAAATCGGGCGCCGTCTCTTGCGTTCGAACGAGGAGAGTGCCCTGCGTCTAGTGGTGGCGGTGGCGTGGCCGGAGGTGGCCGGAAAAGTCGCCGGCGACGAGCGCGGCGGACGGCAGTTTGGGCGCGGGAGGAAAACGGCGATGCGGCGCGGAAACAAGCAAACGGAGAGGCCAGGCGAGACGTACGCGAGGTGGCAAAAGCAACGGGCGTTGGCCGGTGACCATTTGGTCATCGGAGTCCCGCCGGCGACGAGATCCGCGGCGGAGCGTTCGGGCGCTCAACGAGCTAGGGGCTAGGGGCCACGGGGGAGCGCGTGCGCGGGTGCGTTGGGTTCCTGGTAGCACCAGGAACACGATGTCGTGCTCAGGCAAGCACGACGGAGAGCATGGCCACGGCGGCGAGGCGATCCGCGGCGACGGGCTCACAGCAGCGGCGACGGGGTAGCTACGGTATGCGAGGGGCGTAACGAGGAGGAGCAGTAGAGGAGCTCACCGTGCGGCACGCAAGTTGGCCCGTGGTGGTTTAGTAGCAGCAGGAGGGTTGCCGGAGTTGGTGAATACGGCGGCGACCGGAGATGTGGAAGAAGGGGAACCGGTGCAGCAGCGCCTCCGAGCTCCAGCTGCGGCCACTGGTCGACGAGGAGGACGACGGCGGAGAGAACAGACACGTTGGCGAGGCCAGGTGGTGGCTGTGGCCGCGCGAGTTACGGCGGCGAGCCCATGGTGGCGCTCGGATGCGGTGGGGGAAGGAGGAGTGGCGAGGTGGATCTGAGGGGAGAGGGCGAGGGAGCGTGAGGTGGAGTGGGGGAGGAGACCCGAGGAGGCGCGGTGTTGGCGTTCTTATCCTCTCCTCGACGCCGGTGAGGGGGTTCGGCGGCGACCGTGCCCTGTAGCGACACGCAATCGAGGAACAGGAAGAGGGCGCGGTCGGGGAGCTGGGCCGGATGGGCTGGTTGGCTGGCTGCTGGCTAGCTGGGCCTTTCGGCCCAGGGGGAGAGGGCTTTCTTATTTTTTTTCCTTTTGTTTTGTTTTCTGTTTTGTCATTTTCCTTTTATTTATTTTCTTTTCTGTTTTATTTCACATTAACATTTAGGCAGTTTCTAAAAAGGTGTTGTGTGCACTATAATTACCTAGGCATTTAACTGCACACTCCGAACATTTTTGTTTCAATATTTGAAAAGTTTTACCGTTTGACTTGATGTTGAATTTTTGAATTTGAAGGTGATTTGAATCAGAATGAGTTTAGTAACAGTAATAGTGGGGACATTGCATCATTAGTAGAGGGTTACTGTAGCTTAATTATCCGGGCATTAAAAAACTCCTCCACTACAAGAAATCTCGTCCTGTGATTTAGGAGGTAGAAGGAAACAGTGCGGGGTCTTCATCACGCAGGCGGCCCTCGCGTTCCCAAGTGGCCTCATCTTCAGAGTGATGCGACCATTGAACCTTGAGGAACTTGATCGCTTTCTGACGTGTGCGGCGTTCAGCTTGGTCGAGAATGCGGACCGTATGCTCTTTATAGGAGAGGTCCTGTTGCAATTCGAGAACTTCATGATCCACTGCTCGGATTGGGTCCTTGAAGCAACGGCGGAGTTGTGGCATGTGGAACACATCGTGAACCTGGGAAAGGTTCGGCGGAAGCTCCAGTCGATATGCCACTTTTCCACGCCTTTCGAGAATAGTGAAGGGGCCGATATAGCGAGGAGCTAGCTTGCCCTTGATCCCGAAGCGGTGAGCACCCTTCATTGGTGTAACTCGAAGGTAAGCCTTTTCGCTAGGTTGATAGACCATGTCTTGGTGATGACGGTCATACTGACTTTTCTAACGTGACTGAGCAGTCTTGAGATTCTCGTGAATAATGCGAACTTGTTCTTTGGCCTGTTGGATAATATCCGGACCGAAGAGTGGACGTTCCCCAATTTCTGACTAGTTCAGATGGGTCTGACACTTTCGTCCATATAGCACTTCCAAGGGGGACATCTTCAGACTAGCTTGATAGATATTATTATAAGAGAACTCGGCATATGGAAGAGATTCCTCCCATTTCTTGCCGAAGGAAATTACACAAGCTCGAAGCATATCTTCGAGAACTTGGTTGACACATTCAACCTTGCCCTTGCGACTGAGGATGAAACACAGTACTGAACGACAGATGAGTTCCCATAGCTTCTTGGAAACTTGCCCAGAATCTTGAAGTGAATAAGCTGCCACGGTCCAAACTGATAACCAGTGGAATACCATGAAGTGAAACAATTCTGGACATGTAGAGAGTTGCAAGCTGACTAGCAGTGATTGTTTCTTTGACCACCAGAAAATGTGCAACTTTAGAAAGCCGGTCAATGACGACAAGAATAGCATCATTACCTTTCTGCGATTTGGGAAATCCAGTGACAAAATCCATTTCAACATGGTCCCATTTCCATTCAGGAATAGAGATAGGTTGCAGAGTTCCAGCAGGCCTTTGATGTTCAGCTTTGATACGACGGCAAACATCACACTCGGCAACATAACGAGCAATGTCCTGCTTCATATTGGACCACCAGAATCTCTGACGGATGTCCTGGTACATCTTTGTACTACCGGGATGAATAGACAAAGGCGTGTCATGAGCTTCTTTCATAACCTTTTTAGTCTGATCTAGGTTTTTCCTCGAACGTGGTACCACTAGGCGGCCTTTGAAGTACAAGGCGCCATCATCGGCGATAGTGAAGAATGAGGGCTTTCCTTCTGCTAGATGGCGTTCAATCCTATGGACTTCAGAGTCATAACCTTGAATAGTCTTTATACCATCTACGAGATCTGGTACGATAGCCAGGGTATTTAGAGAACCCTTAGTAACAACATGAAGATTCATCTTCTGAAACTCTGGGGGAGGGGCGAGTGCTCCAGGAGGAACAATATGAAGGTGCAGCTTTCTAAATTCTTCGACAAGCAAGGGCTAAAATTTGTGAACCTGGAGGTGGTTGCAGTAGGACTTGCGGCTCAAGGCATCAGCCATTACATTAGCCTTGCCTGGGGTATAGGATATACCCACGTCAAAGTCTGCAACAGTCTCCATCCATCTCTGCTGACAGAGGTTCAGGTCAGGCTGAGTAAACAGACACTTCAGACTTTGATGGTCGGTGAAGATCTTGCAACGATTACCAAGAAGGTAATGTCGCCACTGCTTCAGAGCATGAATGACAGCAGCAAGCTCGAGGCCGTGAACTGGGTAGTTTTCTTCATGAGGGCGCAGTTTACGAGAGGCATGCAACAGATTAGTCAGAGGCCTGGATATCTTGGAGAAGTTCTTGACTTGCAATAGCTGGCGAAGAAAGGGGGAAAAGAGGGAACAAAGCAACCGTGAGTACTCATCCAAAGTACTCGCAAGCAAGGAGCTACACTACATATGTATGCATTGGTATCAAATGGAAAAGGGGTATCATATGTGGACTGAACTGCAGAATGCCGGAATAAGGGGGGATAGCTAGTCCTATCGAAGACTATGCTTCTGGTAACCTCCATCTTGCAGCAGAGGAAGAGAGTAGATGGTAAGTTCACCAAGTAACATCGCATAGCATAATCCTAACCGATGATCCTCCCCTCGTCGCCCTGTGAGAGAGCGATCACCGGTTGTATCTGGCACTTGGAAGAGTGTGTTTTATTAAGTATCCGGTTCTAGTTGTCATAAGGTCAAGATACAACTCCAAGTCGTCATGTTACCGAAGATCACGGCTATTCGAATGGATTAACTTCCCTGCAGGGGTGCACCATATTTCCCAACATGCTCGATCCCCTTTGTCCGGACACACTTTTCTGGGTCATACCCGGCCTCGGAAGATCAACACGTCGCAGCCCCACCTAGGCACAACAGAGAGGTCAGCACGTCAGTCTAAATCCTATGCGCGCAGGGGTCTGGGCCCATCGCCCATTGCACACCTGCACGTTGCGAACGCGGCCGGCGAGCAGACCTAGCAACCTCCATTACAAAGGAAGTTGCGTTATGCGGTCCAACCCGGCGTGCGCCGCTCAGTCGCTGACGTCACGAAGGCTTCGGCTGATACCATGACGTCGAGTGCCCATAACTATTCCCGCGTAGTTGGTTAGTGCGTATAGGCCAGTAGCTAGACTCAGATCAAATACCGAGATCTCGTTAAGCATGTTATATTGAAGTAACCGCAAACGCCGACCAGGGCCGGGCCCACCTCTCACCTGGGTGGTCTCAACCTGCCCTGTCGCTCCGCCACAAAGATCCACATAGAGGGCCGTCGGAAAAGTATGTCCTTCCAGCCCCCAATTCGTGAATCAACCGCGGTTACTCAACGAGCCGACCCGACTTTAGTCACAACATATATCATGTGTAGTAGAGGTAATATATACCCGTGATCAACACCCGACGTGATCACGGCTCGATAGTATAGCATGGAAGACAGACAAGAATGTAGGGCCACTGATGATAAACCAGCATCCTATACTAAGCATTTAGGATTGCAGGTAAGGTATCAACAGCTGGAGAAACAATGACAGTCTATGCATCAGAATAGGATTAACGGAAAGCAGTAACATGCTACACTACTCTAATGCAAGCAATAGAGAGAAGAGTAGGCGATATCTGGTGATCAAAGGGGGGGCTTGCCTGGTTGCTCTGGCAAGAGAGAGGGGTCGTCAACACCGTAGTCGTACTGGGTAGCAGCGGCGTCGGTCTCGGTGTCTAGCGAGAGAAGAGGGGGAAGAAACAATAAATATAACGCAAACAAATGCATGATGATGCATGACATGACAAAGCATGATGCTAGGTGTGCCCTAACGCGGTATGAGGTGGTACCGGTGATGGGGGAAAACATCCGGGAAAGTATTCCCGGTGTTTCGCGTTTTCGAACAAATAAACCGGAGGGGGAAAGTTGTTGTTCGATAGGTTAGGGATGTGTGGTGGATGAACGGGTTGCGTATACAGATTCGTCTCGTCGTTTTGAGCAATTTTCATGCAGAAAGTATTTTCATCCGAGTTACGGATTAAAAGATATGATTTTCTAGAGATTTAAATCATTTACTGGAATTTACTTATTTAACAAAAAAGGAATTATGACATCAGCATGATGCAATGCTGACGTCAGCTGGTCAACAGGTCGGCTGACCCGTCAAACCACACAGGTGGGTCCAGTGGGACCCACATGTCATTGACAGGGCACTAATAGGGGGATTTAGACTAATTAATTGGGTTAATTAGCAGGTGGGGGCCCAGTAGTCAGTGAGAGATTAGGTTTTAATTAATTAATTTAATTAATTAGCAGTTTATCTATTTGTTTTTATTCGTTTTAAGGCATGGGGCCCGCATGTCAGTGGCAGTAGCTGCCACGTCAGCGTAGTTGACTCCGGTCAACGTGGCCAGTTGGGGCCCACATGCAGTGATCCAGGGGTGGCCCCAGGTGTGCCAACTCAGCGGAGCCGCCGGAGTAGCTCCGGCGAGCCCGCGCGCAGCGGCCGAACGCCGGCGAGCGTCGGGATTCGCCTACGCGGCACCAAATCGGGCGCCGTCTCTTGCGTTCGAACGAGGAGAGTGCCCCGCATCTAGTGGTGGCGGTGGCGTGGCCGGAGGTGGACGGAAAAGTCACCGGCGACGAGCGTGGCGGACGACAGTTCGGGCGCAGGAGGGAAACGGCGATGCGGCGCGGCAACAAGCAAACGGAGAGGCCAGGCGAGACGTACGCGAGGTGGCGAAAGCAACGGGCGTTGGCCCGTGACCATTTGGTCATCAGAGTCCCGCCGGCGACGAGATCCGCGGCGGAGCGTTCAGACGCTCAACAAGCTAGGGGCTAGGGGCCACGGGGGAGCGCGTGCGCGGGTGCGTTGGGTTCCTGGTAGCACCAGGAACACGATGTCGTGCTCACGCGAGCACGACGGAGAGCATGGCCACGGCGGCGAGGCGATCCACGGTGACGGGCTCACGGCAGCGGCGACGGGGTAGCTACGGTATGTGAGGGGCATAACGAGGAGGAGCAGTAGGCGGAGGAGCTCACCATGCGGCACGCAAGTTGGCCCGTGGTGGTTTAGTAGCAGCAGGGGGGTTGCCGGAGTAGGTGAAGACGGTGGCGACCAGAGATGTGGAAGAAGGGGAACCGGTGCAGCAGCGCCTCTGAGCTCCAGCTGCGGCCACCGATCGACGAGGAGGACAACGGCGGAGAGGATGGACACGTTGGCGAGGCGAGGTGGTGGCTATGGCCGCACGAGTTACAGCGCCGAGCCCATGGCGGCGCTCGAATGCGGTGGGGAGAGGAGTGGCGAGGTGGATCTAAGGGGAGAGGGCGAGTGAGCGTGAGGTGGAGTGGGGGAGGAGACCTGAGGAGGCGCGGCGCTAGCGTTCTTATCCTCTCCTCGACGCCCGTGAGGGGGTTCGGCGGCAACCGTGCCCTGTAGCGACACGCAACCGAGGAACGGGAAGAGGGCGCGGTCGGGGAGCTGGGTCGGATGGGCTGGTTGGCTGGCTGCTGGCTAGCTGGGCCTTTCTGCCCAGGGGGAGAGGGGTTTCTTTTTTTCCTTTTGTTTTGTTTTCTGTTTTGTCATTTTCCTTTTATTTATTTTCTTTTCTATTTTATTTCACATTAATGTATTTAGGCAGTTTCTAAAAAGGTGTTGTCTGCACTATAATTACCTAGGCATTTAACTGCACACTCCGAACATTTTTGTTTCAATATTTGAAAAGTTTTACCGTTTGACTTGACGTTGAATTTTTGAATTTGAAGGTGATTTGAATCAGAGTGAGTTTAGTAACAGTAACAGTGGGGACATGGCATCATTAGTAGAGGGTTACTGTAGCTTAATTATCCGGGCGTTACAGTGATCGATGGAGATTTGATTTCTCTCTGATTGGGTTTTTGCCCAATCCGATCGTAGTCTATAGCGACCCCTAAGGTGGCGATGCGATCCAGGAGTTCATTCAAGGACGAAAATTCCGTTGGATCCATCTGTTTGGAGTATTCAGAGTCAATTTGGAGGCAATTTTCGATGACCCGAGAAGTCATCGTCGGCTCACCAGCCGAACGGGCGGTCATGATAAAGCCACCCATCCAGAGGGTTTGGCCTGAGGCCAGAGCTCCTCCGGCGGTGATATTGTCCTTGATCACAAGGCGAGCCATCAACTCTGACTTCGACGTCACAGTGGAACTCTCAATGAAAGCACCAATGTCGGTGTCAAAACCGGCGGATCTCGGGTAGGGGGTCCCGAACTGTGCGTCGGAGGTTGATGGTAACAGGACACGGGGGACACAATGTTTACCCAGGTTCGGGCCCTCTCTATGGAGGTAATACCCTACTTCCTGCTTGATTGATCTTGATGAATATGAGTATTACAAGAGTTGATCTACCACGAGATCGTAATGGCTAAAACCCTAGAAGTCTAGCCTGTATGATTTATCCTCGTCTCTATGGACTAAACCCTTCGGTTTATATAGACACCGGAGGGAACTAGGGTTGTACAAAGTCGGTTACATAGAAAGGAAATAGTACATCCGGCCGCCTAGCTTGCCATCCACACAAAGGAGAGTCCTATCCGGACACGGGAGAAATTCTTCTATCTTGTATCTTCATGGCCCAATAGTCCGGCCCATGTCCAACAGGCCGGACGCCCGAGGACCCCTTAGTCCAGGACTCCCTCACCTGGTACCCAAAGTCTGGTGCAGCTGATTCCAAAACGTTGAAGTAAACTATGTTCCTCTATCTGATACAATGGTCCTCGGAACTCCATGCAGACATATGATCCTGGTCATATATATTTTGGCCAACTTCGCACTTGTATAAGTGGTTTTCACAGGGATAAAGTGAGCTACTTTGGTCAAGCAATCAACTACTACCCAGATGGAGTCATATCCTGATCGGGTCCTGGGTAATCCGGTGATAAAATCCATGCCAAGTTTATCCCACTTCCATTCGGGTATCGGCATAGGATGTAGTAATCCAACTGGCTTCTGGTGTTCTGCCTTAACTCTTTCACATACGTCACATACGGCTACATACTCGGAAATATCCTTCTTCATACCTGTCCACCAGAAACGTTCCTTCAAATCCAAATACATCTTAGTGTTTCCGGGGTGAATCGAGTATGGTGAGTCATGAGCCTCCTGAAGTATTAACTTCCTGATCTCTGAGTCATTAGGCACGTAAGCACGGTCCTCAAACCATAAAGTTTCGTTCTCACCTTCATGAAAACCTTTGGCCTTTCCTTTGCTCGTCTTCTCCTTTATCTCAGCAATTTCCTTATCATCCTTCTGAGCTTCTCGAATCCTTCCCAATAACATAGACTGAACCTCCATTGTTGTAACAAATCCTCTTGGAACTATCCCCAAATGAAGTTCCTTGAGATCGTCGACTAACTCCTGCGGTAATCCTCCGCTTACGAGGGTATTGACATCACTCTTACGGCTCAAAGCGTCTGCTATGACATTGGACTTTCTTGGATGATAATGTAGTTTCATATCATAATCCTTTATGAGCTCCAACCATCTCCTCTTCCCGAGATTCAACTCCTTCTGTGTGAAAATATACTTCAAACTCTTATTGTTCGTGTATACATCACAACGGTTTCCAATAAGAAAATGTCTCCAGGTCTTGAGCACGTGCACTACGGCTGCTAACTCCAAATCATGTGTGGCATAATTCAACTCATGAGGTCGAAGCTGACGTGAGGCATATGAAACAACTCTTCTGTCTTGCATAAGTACACCTCCAAGTCCCAGGCGAGAAGCTTCGCAATAAACTTGGAAATCCTTGCATATATCCGAAAGAATCAGCATTGGGGCTGTAACCAAACATTTCTTCAACTCCGGAAAACTGGCCTCACATTCCTCGGTCCATTTGAACTTGGTGTCCTTCTTCAACAACTTTGTCATGGGTTTCGCAATCTTGGAAAAATTCTCAATGAACCTCCTATAGTATCCTGCGAGTCCCAGAAAACTGCGGGTGTCCCCAACTGAGGTTGGTGCCAACCACTCAGTGACAGACTGAACCTTGGTAAGGTCTACTGCTATACCTTCTCCTGATATAACATGTCCAAGAAATCCAACTTCTTTCAACCAAAATTCACACTTGCCGAACTTGGCATATAGCTGATGTTCTCTGAGCTTCTCGGGAACTAAGCGCAAATGTTCCTTGTGTTCTTCTTCATTCTTCAAGTACACTAATATATCGTCTATGAACACCACAACAAACTTATCCAAGAACTCTATGAACACCTTATTCATCATACTCATAAAATAGGCAGGGGCGTTAGTCAATCCAAAAGACATGACCGTGTACTCATATAGCCCGTACCTTGTGGTAAAGGCTATCTTAGGTATATCCTGTTCTCGGATCTTCAGCTGGTGGTGTCCTGATCGAAGATCGATCTTGGAGAATAATTTAGCTCCCTGCAGCTCGTCAAACAAATCATTTATCATTGGTAGTGGGTACTTGTTCTTGATCGTCACCTCATTCAATGCACGATAATCAACAACCATTCTCAAGGATCCATCCTTCTTCTTGACTAAGAGCACTAGGGCTCCCCACGGTGATGAACTTGGTCACATATAACCTTTCTCCAATAACTCCTTAATCTGCTTCTTAATTTCCTCCAGATCATTTGCGGGCATCCGATACGGTCTCTTTGATATTGGTCCGGTGCCTGGCAACAACTCTATCAGAAATTCTATGTCTCGATCTGGTGGCATGCCTGGTAATTCTTCTAGAAATACATCAGGGTAATCCTTCACAACTAGCACTTCCTCCTGAACAACTCCCGAGAGGGAATTTACTTGAGTCCTCCTTGGCACATGCCTAGATACATACTTGATCCTCTTTCCCTCAGGGGTGGTGAGTAGTATCGACTTACTAGCACAGTTGATGTTTCCTCCATACTTCGATAGCCAATCTATGCCTAGTATTATATCCAATCCTAGTGACTCCAAAATTACTAGGTCTGAGGGGAAAACATGGCTACCAATGGTTAATGGTAACCGTTCACTCCATCGGCTGGCCATATACTCTGCTCCTGACGAGCTTACTAACATGGGTGACCTAAGGGCTAAGGTTGGCAACTTAAACTTGTCCACAAATCCCCTTACTATGTATGAATGCAATGCACCAGTGTCAAAAAGAACGAGAGCGGTAAATGACTTAAGCAAAAACTTACCAATCACTGCGTCAGGCTGCTCTTCAACTTCCTCCACGTTGATGTGGTTCACCTGATCTAAATTTCGCCGCGAACAAAAATCCTAATAAAATATATAAAAAATTCTAAAAATCCCAGAAACAATTTTCACCGTCCAAACCTAATATTTAGGACAAGATGAACATTTTTCTAGACTAAATGCAAAATTTAAAAAAATGCACGTTTTTCTCCAATTCAAATAAAATAGCAAATAAAATAAGAAATTGATTTTAAAATTTCTCCTCCAATATTTCTTTTTTGTTGAAGAAGTCATATTATCTTCTCACATTTATTTTTCTTATTGGAAATAATTGGAGAGAAAATATTAAAATCAAATTGATCCTTTCTTCAAATTTGAAATAAATTCAAATATGAAAATTTAGTGAAACCTCCAACTCTCTCATTGGGTCCTTGAGTTGCTTAAGATTTATAGGGTCACAACCAAATGCAAATAAAAATATGATATGCATATGATGACCTATGTATAACTTCCAAATTGAAAATTGGGATGTTACAGTTATTTGTTGCTAAGAATGGATCCTTTCTAGAGAAGGAGTTTCTCTCCAAAGAAGTGAGTGGGAGGAAAGTAGAACTTTATGAGATAATTGTACCTTCTCCTGAATTGGAAAGTAGTTCATCACAGAAATCAGTTCCGGTGATGCCTACACCAATTAGTGAGGAAGTTAATGATGATGATCATTAAACTTCAGATCAAGTTACTACTGAACCTCGTAAGTCAACCAGAGTACGTTCCGCACCAGAGTGGTACGGTAATCCTGTTCTGGAAGTCATGTTACTAGACCATGACGAACCTACGAACTATGAGGAAGCGATGATGAGCCCAGATTCCGCGAAATGGCTTAAGGCCATGAAATCTGAGATGGGATCCATGTAAGAACAAAGTATGAACTTTGATTGACTTGCCCGATGATCGGTGAGCCATTCAGAATAAATGGATCTTCAAGAGGAAGACGGACGCCGATAGTAGTGTTACTATCTACAAAGCTCGAATTGTCACAAAAGGTTTTCAACAAGTTCAAGGTGTTGACTACGATGAGATTTTCTCACTCGTATCGATGCTTAAAAGTCTGTCCGAATCATGTTAGCAGTTCCCGCATTTTATGAAATCTGGCAAATGGATATCAAAACTACATTCCTTAATGGATTTATTAAAGAAGAGTTGTATATGATGCAACCAGAAGGTTTTGTCAATCCTAAATATGCTAACAAAGTGTGCAAGCTCCAGCGATCCATCTATGGACTGGTGCAAGCATCTCGAAGTTGGAATATACGCTTTGATGAGTCGATCAAAGCATATAGTTTTATACAGACTTGTTGTGAAGCCTGTATTTACAAGAAAGTGAGTGGAAGCACTACAACCTTTCTGATAAGTATATGTGAATGACATATTGTTGATCAGAAATGATGTAGAATTTTCTGGAAAGCATAAAGTAGTGTTTGAAAGGAGTTTTTCAAGGAAAGACCTCGGTAAAGTTGCTTACATGTTGAGCATCAAGATCTATAGATATAGATCAAGACACTTGACAAGTTTTTTCAATGAGTACATACCTTGACAAGATTTTGAAGGAGTTCAAAATGGATCAATCAAAGGAGGAGTTCTTTCATGTGTTGCAAGGTGTGAAGTTGAGTAAAGACTCAAAACCCGACCACGGTAGAAAATAGAATGAGAACGAAAATTCATTCCATGTGCCTTAGTCATAGGTTCTATAAAGTATGTTATGATGTATACCAGACCTATTGTATACCTTAGCATGATTTTGGCAAGGGAATACAATAGTGATCTAGGAGTAGATCACTGGACATCTATCAAAATTATCCTTAGAGAACTAAGGAAATTTTTCTCGGTTATGGAGGTGATAAAAGAGTTCATCGTAAAGAGTTACGTCGATGCAAGATTTTGACACCGATCTAGATGACTCTAAGTCCTGATCTAGATACATATTGAAAGTGGGAGCAATTAGCTAGAGTAGCTCCATGCAGAGCATTGTAGACATAGAAAATTTGCAAAATACATACGGATCTGAATGTGGCAGACCCGTTGACTAAACTTCTCTCACAAGCAAAACATGATCACACCTTAGTACTCTTTGTGTGTTTATCACATGGCGATGTGAACTAGATTATTGACTCTAGTAAACCCTTTGGGTATTGGTCACATAGCGATGTGAACTATAGAGTGTTAAATCACATGACGATGTGAACTATTGGTGTTAAATCACATGGCGATGTGAACTAGATTATTGACTCTAGTGCAAGTGGGAGACTGAAGAAAATATACCCTAGAGGCAATAATAAAGTTGTTATTTATATTTCCTTATATCATGATAAATGTTTATTATTCATGCTAGAATTGTATTAACCGAAAACTTAGTACATGTGTGAATACATAGACAAACAGAGTGTCACTAGTATGCCTCTACTTGACTAGCTCGCTAAACAAAGATGGTTAAGTTTCCTAGCCATAGACATGAGTTGTCATTTTATGAACGAGATCCCATCATTAGAGAATGATGTGATTGACTTGACCCATACGTTAGCTTCGCACTATGATCGTTTAGTTTATTGCTATTGCTTTCTCCATAACTTATATATGTTCCTATGACTATGAGATTATGCAACTCCCGAGTACCGGAGGAACACTTAGTGTGCTATCAAACATCACAACGTAACTGGGTGATTATAAAGATGCTCTACAGGTGTCTCCGATGGTGTTTGTTGAGTTGGCATGGATCAAGATTAGGATTTGTCATTCCGAGTATCGGAGAGGTATCTCTGGGCCCTATCGGTAATGCATATCACTATAAGCCTTGCAAGCAATGTGACTAATGAGTTAGTTGTGGGATGTTGCATTACAGAACGAGTAAAGAGACTTGCCAGTAACTAGATTGAACTAGGTATGATGATACGGACGATCGAATCTCGGGCAAGTAACATACCGATGACAAAGGGAACAAACGTATGTTGTTATGCGGTTTGACCGATAAAGATCTTCGTAGAATATGCAGGAACCAATATGAGCATCCAGGTTCCTCTATTTGTTATTGACCGGAGATGAGTCTCGGTCATGTCTACATAGTTCTCGAACCCGTAGGGTCCGCACGCTTAACGTTCGATGATGATATGTATTATGAGTTATGTGATTTGATGTACCAAAGATAGTTCGGAGTGCCAGATGTGATCACGGACATGACGAGGGGTCTCGAAATGGTCGAGACATAAAGATTGATATATTGGAAGACTATGTTTGGACACCGGAAAGGTTTCGGATAGGTTCGGGCATTTTTCGGAGTACCGGGGGGTTACCGAAACCCCTCGGGGAGTTAATGGGCCTTAATGGGCCATGGTGGGAGAGAGGAAGAGACGGCCAA
The DNA here is from genome assembly GCF_056163025.1 of Triticum urartu. Taxonomy (NCBI): domain Eukaryota; kingdom Viridiplantae; phylum Streptophyta; class Magnoliopsida; order Poales; family Poaceae; genus Triticum; species Triticum urartu. Next base: position 114,173,348 of record NC_141876.1, read on the forward strand.
GTGGGAGGCATGCGCCCCCCAAGCCCAATCTGAATTGGGAGGGGGCAACTATGGAGCGAGCAACTGACTTATTGGAAATAATACATACTGATGTATGAGATCCGATGAGTGTTAAGGCTTGTGGTGGGTATCATTATTTTCTGACCTTCACAGATGATTTGAGCAGATATGGGTATATCTACTTAATGAAACACAAGTCTGAAATATTTGAAAAGTTTAAAGAATTTCAGAGTGAAGTGGAGAATCATCATAACAAGAAAATAAAAGTTTCTACGATATGATCGCAGAGGTAAAATATTTGAGTTACGAGTTTGGCCTTCAGTTAAAACAATGTGAAATAGTTTCACTACTCACGCCACCTGGAACACCACAGCATAATGGTGTGTCCGAACATCATAACCGTACTTTATTAGATATGGTGCGATCTATGATGTCTCTTACCAATCTACCACTATCGTTTTGGGGTTATGCATTAAAGACAGGTGCATTCACGTTTAAAAGGGCACCATCTAAGTCCGTTGAGACGACACAATCTGAATTGTGGTTTGGCAAGAAACCAAAGTTGTCGTTTCTTAAAGTTTGGGATTGTGATGCTTATATGAAAAGGTTTCATCCTGATAAGCTCAAACCCAAATCGGAGAAATATGTCTTCATAGGATACCCAAAGGAGACTGTTGTGTACACCTTCTATCACAGATCCGAAGGCAAGACATTCGTTGCTAAGAATGGATCCTTTCTAGAGAAGGAGTTTCTCTTGAAAGAAGTGAGTGGGAGGAAAGTAGAACTTGATAAGGTAATTGTACCTTCTCCCTTATTGAAAAGTAGTTCATCACAGAAATCTGTTCCTATGACTACTACACCAATTAGTGAGGAATACTAATGATGATCATGTAACTTCAGATCAAGTTAATACCGAATCTCGTAGGTAAACCAGAGTGAGATCCGCACTAGAGTGGTACGGTAATCCTGTTCTGGAAGTCATGTTACTAGACCATGACGAACTTGCGAACTATGAGGAAGCGATGATGAGCCCAGATTCCACGAAATGGTTTGAGGCCATGAAATCTGAGATATGATCCATGTATGAGAACAAAGTATGGACTTTGATGGATTTGCCCGATGATCGGCAAGCCATAGAAAATAAATGGATCTTCAAGAGGAAGACGGATGCTGATAGTAGTGTTACTATCTACAAAGCTAGAATTGTCGCAAAAAGGTTTTCGACAAGTTCAAGGTGTTGACTACGATGAGAGTTTCTCACTCGTATCTATGCTTAAGTCTGTCCGAATCATGTTAGCAATTGCCGCATTTTATGAAATCCGGCAAATGGATGTCAAAACTGCATTCCTGAATGGATTTCTGGAAGAAGAGTTGTATATGATGCAACCGGAAGGTTTTGTCGATCCAAAAGGAGCTAACAAAGTGTGCAAGCTCCAGCGATCCATTTATGGACTGGTGCAAGCCTCTCGGAGTTGGAATAAATGCTTTGATAGTATGATCAAAGCATATAGTTTTATACAGACTTGCGGTGAAGCCTGTATTTACAAGAAAGTGAGTGGGAGCACTACCGCATTTCTGATAAGTATATGTGAATGACATATTGTTGATTGGAAATAATGTAGAATTATTCTGCAAAGCATAAAGGAGTGTTTTGAAAGAAGTTTTTCAAAGAAAGACCTTGGTGAAGCTGCTTACATATTAAGCATCAAGATCTATAGAGATAGATCAAGACGCTTGATAAGTTTTTTCAATGAGTACATACCTTGACAATATTTTGAAGTAGTTCAAAAATGGAACAGTCAAAGAAAGAGTTCTTGGCTGTGTTACAAGGTGTGAAATTGAGTAAGACTCAAAGCCCGACCACGGCAGAAGATAGAAAGAGAATGAAAGTCATTCCCTATGCCTCAGCCATAGGTTCTATAAAGTATGCCATGCTGTGTACCAGATCTATTGTATACCCTACACTGTGTTAAGCAAGGGAGTACAATAGTGATCTAAGAGTAGATTACTGGACAGTGGTCAAAATTATCCTTAGTGGAATAAGGAAATATTTCTCAATTATGGAGGTGACAAAAGGTTCGTCGTAAAAAGTTACGTCGATGCAAGTTTTGACACAGATCTGGATGACTCTAAGTCTCGATCTAGATACATATTGAAAGTGGGAGCAATTAGCTAGAGTAGCTCCGTGCAGAGCATTGTAGACATAGAATTCGCAAAATACTTACGGATCTGTATGTGACAGACCCGTTGACTAATATTATCTCATAAGCAAAACATGATCACACCTTAGTACTCTTTGGGTGTTAATCACATAAACGATGTGAACTAGATTATTGACTCTAGTAAACCCTTTGGGTATAGGTCACATGACGATGTGAACTATGGGTGTTAATCACATGGTGATGTGAACTATTAGTGTTGAATCACATGGCGATGTGAACTAGATTATTGACTCTAGTGCAAGTGGGAGACTGAAGGAAATATGCCCTAGAGGCAATAATAAAGTTATTATTTATTTCCTTATATCATGATAAATGTTTATTATTCATGCTAGAATTGTATTAACCGGAAACATAATACATGTGTGAATACATAGACAAACAGAGTGTCACTAGTATGCCTCTACTTGACTAGCTCGTTAATCGAAGATGGTTATGTTTCCTAACCATGAACAAAAGAGTTGTTATTTGATTAACGGGATCACATCATTAGAATAATGATGTGATTGACATGACCCATTACATTAGCTTAGCACCCGATCGTTTAGTATGTTGCTATTGCTTTCTTCATGACTTATACATGTTCCTATGACTATGAGATTATGCAACTCCCGTTTACCGGAGGAACACTTTGTGTGCTACCAAACGTCACAACGTAACTGGGTGATTATAAAGGAGCTCTACAGGTGTCTCCAAAGGTGAATGTTGGGTTGGCGTATTTCGAGATTAGGATTTGTCACTCCGATTGTCGGAGAGGTATCTCTGGGCCCTCTCGGTAATGCACATCACATAAGCCTTGCAAGCATTACAACTAATGAGTTCGTTGCAAGATGATGTATTACGAAACGAGTAAAGAGACTTGCCGGTAATGAGATTGAACTAGGTATTGAGATACCGACGATCAAATCTCGGGCAAGTAACATACCGATGACAAAGGGAACAACGTATGTTGTTATGCGGTCTGACCGATAAAGATCTTCATAGAATATGTAGGAGCCAATATGAGCATCCAGGTTCCGCTATTGGTTATTGACCGGAGACGTGTCTCGGTCATGTCTACATTGTTCTCGAACCCGTAGGGTCCGCATGCTTAAGGTTTCGATGACAGTTATATTATGAGTTTTGATGTACCGAAGTTAGTTCGGAGTCCGGGATGTGATCACGGACATGACGAGGAGTCTCGAAATGGTCGAGACATAAAGATTGATATATTGGACGGCTATATTCGGACACCGGAAGTGTTCCGGGTGATTTCGGAGAAAACCGGAGAGCCGGAGGGTTACCGGAACCCCCCCGGGAGAAGTAATGGGCCATATGGGCCTTAGTGGAGAGAGAGAGGGGCAGCCAAAGGTGGGCCGCACGCCTCCTCCCCCCTGGTCCGAATTGGACTAGGAGAGGGGGGGCGGCGCCCCCCTTTCCTTCTCCCTCCCCACTTCTTTCCCCCTCCTAGTAGGAGTCCTACTCCTACTAGGAGGAGGACTCCTCCTTGGCGCGCCATAGGGGCCAGCCGGCCTCCTCCCCTTGATCCTTTATATACGAGGGCAGGGGCACCCCTAGACACACAAGTTGATCCTCATGATCATTTTCTTAGCTGTGTGCGGTGCCCCCCACCACCATAATCCTCGATAATATTGTAGCGGTGCTTAGGCGAAGCCCTACGACGGTAGAACATCAAGATCGTCACCACGCCGTCGTGCTGATGGAACTCTTCCCCGACACTTTGCTGGATCGGAGTCCGGGGATCATCATCGAGCTGAACGTGTGCTAGAACTCGGAGGTGCCGTAGTTTCGGTGCTTGATCGGTCGGGCCGTGAAGACGTACGACTACATCAACCGCGTTGTTATAACGCTTCCGCTGTCGGTCTACAAGGGTATGTAGATCACACTCTTCCCTCGTTGCTATGCATCACCATGATCTTGCGTGTGCGTAGGGAAATTTTTGAAATTACTACGTTCCCCAATAGTAACATACCGATGGACAAAGGGAATAACATATGTTGTCATAACGGTTAGACCGATAAAGATCTTTGTAGAATATGTAGGAGCCAATATGGGCATCCAGGTTTCGCTATTGGTTATTGACCAGAGAGGTTTCTCGATCATGTCTACATAGTTCTCGAACCCGTAGGGTCCGCACGCTTAACGTTCGATGACGATATAGTATTATATGAGTTATGTGATTTGGTAACCGAATGTTGTTCGGAGTCCCGGATGAGATCATGGACATGACGAGGAGTCTCGAAATGGTCGAGAGGTAAAGATTGATATATAGGGCGATGGTATTCGAACATCGAAATTGTTCTGGAGGGTACCAGGTACTTATCGGGTCACCGGAAAGGAGTTTCGGGCACCCCCGGCAAAGATATGGGCGTTATGGGCCAAGTGAGAGAACACACCAGCCCTGATGCGCCCCTATAGAGCCCAGCCCTATGAGGAGGAGAAGGAAAGAGGGGAGGGCAAGGAAAGTGTGGATTAGGATTCCTACTTCCTTTCCTCTCCCCCCCCCTCTTTCCTTCCACCTCGGTTATATATGGCAGGGCGGGCGCGCGGTTTGGGAGGACTCCAAGTAGGATTCCTCCTACTTGGGCGCCTCCTATGGCTGCTCCTCCCTCCCTCCCACCTATATATATGAGGAGGGGGTGCCTAGCACAAAACAAACAATTTCCTAGCCGTGTGCGGCACCCTCTCCACAGTTTACACCCTCGGTCATACCTTCGCAGTGGTTAGGCGAAGCCCTACGAGGATCACTTCACCATCACCGTCACCATGCCATCATGCTAACGGAACTCATCTACTACCTCTTCGTCTTGCTGGATCAAGAAGGCGAGGGACGTCACCGAGCTGAACATGTGCAGAACTCAGAAGTGTCGTACGTTCGGTACTTGATCGGTCGGAGCTAGAAGAAGTTTGACTACATCAACCGCGCTGTCAAACGCTTCCGCTTACGATCTACAAGGGTACGTAGACACACTCCCCCCCCCCCCTCGTTGCTATGCATCTCCATGGATAAATCATTGCGTGTAAGTAGAATTTTTTTGAAATTTCATGCTACGTTTCCCAACAGTCTCGTACCCTATAAACAATTTCATCTTATACTCTCCATGATAGGAACTTTGGAGTGATTCATTGCTGCATGCTGAGGGATTTTTATATGATCCAATTATGTTATAATAGTTGAGAGATCTTGCACTAATGAAAGTATGAGCCCTAGGGCTTGTTTTCAAGCATTGCAATACCGTTTTTGTTCACTTTTGTCACTAGTTACCTTGATGTTTTTATTTATTGAGAAAAGTATACTTTCCATCCTTCAACTCTTGGCCGAGTCTAAATTTAGTCCCTCAACTTCAAAACCGGGCAACTTGCACCCTCAACTACTAAAACCGGAAAAGATTCATCCCTGGTCTTGGATTTGACCGGTTTTGGTGCTCACTCACCCCGGTTTTGACCGGTGCTGACTCAAATTCGCGTAGTTTTTTCAAATCCATGAACTTTTTCTTTGAAATTCACATACTTTTTTCATACCCGTTTACTTTTTCAAATCTGTGTACTCTTTTCAAAATCGCTTTTTTTAATCCATAAACTTTTTGAAATTCAGGTACTTGTTTCCAGTTTGTGTAATTGTTTCAAATTCGCGTAAGTTTTATCATTGGTCAACACATTCGCTTAATGTTTCAAATTCGTGTAAGTCTTTTCATCAGTTCATATAATTGTTTCAAATTCGCGTAAGTTTTTTCAAAAACTACAGTAATTTGAAAAAATGAATGAATTTAAGAAAATATGCAAACTTGAAAAAGTACGTGAGTTTGGAAAAAAAATACATGAATTTGAGTCAGCTCTGTCAAAATAGGGGGAGTCAGCAGCAAAACTGGTCAAAATTGAGTCCAGGGATAAACCTTGTCCAGTATCAGTAGTTGAGGGTCCAAGTTGTTCGGTTTTGAAATTGAGGGACCAAATCTAGACTCCGCCAAGAGTTGGGGGGTGAAAAGTATACTTTTCTCTTATTTATTCATACTATAAAAAAAATATTTCTACCATACTACGCTTTTATCACCATCTCTTCGCCGAACTAGAACACCTATACAATTTATCATTGTATTGGGTGTGTTGGGGACATAAGAAACTCTTTGTTATTTGGTTGCAGGGTTATTTGAGAGAGACCATCTTCATCCTACGCCTCCCACGGATTGATAAATCTTAGGTCATCCACTTGAGGGAAAATTGCTACTGTACTACAAAACTCTACGCTTGGAGGCCCAACACGAGTCCATAAGAACAAGTTATGTTGTAGACATCAAGCTCTTTTCTGGTGCCATTGCTGAGGAGGTGAGTGCTTGAAGGTATATCTTTAGATCTTGCAACTGAATCTTTTAGTTTCTTGTTTTATCACTAGTTTGGTTCGTAAAAGTATATTACAAAAAAATGGAATTGATGTTGCCAGATATAATTCATCTTTATAATGTGTTTCGTGAAAATGATGAAAATAAAAGGTTGTGCTCAATTGTTAGAAGAAGAATTCAATAAAATGTTTGGCACAAAATCTTTAAATGATGAGCATGATTGCAATGTTGCTAGTATGAATTATTTGAATATCCATGATGCTAATGATATGCAAAGCAGCTTGGGGATGCTTTGTTTTATGAATATGATATTTTTAGTCCCCCAAGTTTTGATGTGCAAATTTATTATGATGATTGCATGCCTCCTATTTATGATGATTATATTGATGAAAGTGGGTTTGGAAGAGTGTCAACTCTAGGTAATAATTATCCCACTATTTTGGAGGGTGTTGAATCTTATTGTTATAATTATAAAAGTGGATTTGGAGAGGTCATGACTTCATTAGTTGATGAATTCAATACTTTGGAATAGGTTTCAATTGACTATGATAAAAAGTTGCTATCTACGATGATTATTGTGATGATATGTATGCTAGAAAGAGTATTGATATCCATGAAACTTGTCATCATGATTTTAATGCTCAAATTGATTATCCCAATCAAGTATCACATGATAATTATTTTGTTGAGTTTGCTCCCACTACTGTTCATGAGAATAAATTTGCTTATGTGAAGAGTAATAAAATTTCTATTCTTGTGGATCATGAAAAGAATGCTTTATATGATAGTTATATTGTTGAATTCATTCATGATGGAACTGAAAATTATTACGAAACAGGAACATTTTCTTTTACATATCTCAATAATATCAAGTCACCTCTCTATATGTTGAAAATCTTGACGTCATGCTTGTTTTTTTCCTTTCTATGCTAGTTGATTCTTGTTCCCATAAATTGTTTGCTCACAAAATCCCTATGTATAGAAAGTGGGTTAGAATTAAATGTGCTTGCTTTGTGAGTCATGATGCTCTATTTGTGTTTCATTCTTTACTTCTATGTGAGCATTATTGAATCATCATGCCTACCCAAAAAGACATTAAAGAAAAGCATTTGTTGGGATACAATCCAATAATTACGCCTACTGTTTTTGTGTGTTCACATGATTAAGCTACTATAGCAATCATGTTTTATAGATTTTGTTTTAATAAAGTGTCAAGCCTTTGAGATAGTGTCGATGATAGTTGACTTGATTCTATGCAAAAACAGAAACTTTTGCATCTAATGGCAGAATTGTTGAGATTTGCTGAAGCGTGATAAAATTCTGAATTTTTTACACATGATTGATATACATATTATCTATGTTTCCTAGTTTTTCAGAATTTTTGGATTTATAGAAGTGTGGTCATTGTCTAGATCATTACAGACTATTAAATTTTTGACAGATTCTGTTTTTAACGCATAGTTTGCTTATTTTAGTGTTTTCATTGCTTATATTAAATGATATAAATTGTGTAAATGATAAGGTAGTTGGAATTATGTGGAAACAATTATGAATCTTGTTTTTGACAGTAAAATCTGTTTTCAACGTATAGTTTGCTTTTTTAGTGTTTTCATTGCTTATATTAAATGAAATAAATTGTGTAAATGATAAGTTAGTCAGAATTATGTGGAAACAATATGAATCTTGTTTTTGACAGTAAAATATGTTTCCAACGCATAGTTTGCTTGTTTTAGTGTTTTCATTGCTTATATTAAATGATATAAATTGTATAAATGATAAGGTAGTTGGAATTATATGAAAACAATTATGAATCTACTTGTCTGATGAAATTTTGTTAAATTTTGTGTGGTTCAATTTCCAGTTGCGCAAGTCCGCAGACGTATATGGGGGAATTTAGGATGTGTTTGGTAGCATGTATGGACCTAGCCTAGTTGTTCTCCTCTTATACATGCTGAGTGTAGACATGCTGAGTCCATGCAGTTGCTGTTGTTTGGCAGCGATGTATGCGCTGAGACATGCTGAGCTGAGACTTTGTTTGGTAGCCTGCATGTGTTTAGACATGCTGAACAATTTTGAATTATGAATATTTTTTTGAATGATGAACAAAATCAAAAAATGTGAACACAAATGTAAACATATTTTGAAAATTTAAACAAAATTTGAAATTCTAAACATTTTTTAGAAAATTAAAATAAAATTTGAAAATCTGTAATTTTTTGAAAATTTGAACATATTTGAAATTCTGACCTTTTTGAAAATGTAAACAAAAATTGAAATTTTGAATATTTTATAAAAATTTAAATAAAATTTGAAATTCTGTATTTTTTTCAAAATTCAAACAAATATTGATTTTCTTTTGAAATTCCGATTTTTTTTGAATTTTTTAAAAAATTGAAATTCTGAACATTTATTGAAAATTCAAACAAATTTTGAAATTATGAACAATTTTTGAAAATTTAAACATTTTGAAACTATAAAGTTTTTCAAAAATTTAAAGAAAATTTGAAATTCTGAAAATTTTCAAAAATTTAAACATATTTTGAAATTCTGAACATTTTTTGAAAATATAAACATATCTGGACGTGGTCTAGTGGGTGGGGACGAGTGTCAGGGCCAGTATGGCTGTCTCCATGCACCCTGTATGGGGTGCATGAGATGAGCATAGTTAAGGGTCCTTTTATGCATCAGATGAGCATAGCTCAAGTGAGCGCATGCACCCTACCAGACAAGCAAAAATGGGTTAGATTGAAATTTTTTGCCCTCATGCACCTTATCAAACACACCCTTAAGGACTGCCCGGTCGGGCGAGTCTGCGGACATATATGGGGGCGGATTTGATAGTGCGGGATTATATAGGTTGTTACAACAAGTCAGGGGGAGATTACAGATTTAGGATTATATAGGTTGTTACGACAAGTTAAGGGAAGATTACAGACTAGGATTATATAGGTTGTTACAACAAGCTAGGGAAAGATTACAGAGTAGTGGTATACACAGAAAGAGTTAAACGTATCTACTCGCCTATCGTTTGACATCACACACACCAACGTGATAGGCACAAACTGAGCAAGTGAGCAAGGTTTTGATGTGCGCTCCGTGCGCGTGTTCAGTTCATCACATGACGATGCACCCAGCGCTAGGCTCCTCCTCGTAGCACTGCGGCTGGTACGGATTCCTGCCGTACCCTCCGACGTACGCCCCGTACGCGCCGTGGTCGTACACGGGCCCGCCGTAGTACCCGCCGGCAGGTGCCCCTCCGGCGTGCCCGTATCCGTATGCGGGTGCGCTGTACCCCCACCCAGGGGCGGCCGGCCAGATGGACGGCGTGGCCATCGCCTGCGGCATCATCGTCATGCTAGGCGCCGGCGTCGGCATCCGCATCGGCGCCATGGCCGCCATGGACGCCGGCTGCTGGCCGCGCGGGGCCTCATTCCGTGACATCGCCGTGGTAGTTACCACCTTCGGCTTTCCGCCGTGGCCATTGCCGTGTCCATGTCCATGTCCTTGTCCGTGGCCTTGGTCGTGGTGACCGCGCCGATCGATTCGTTCGTCGTCCTCCATGCCGAACTGGACGTGCTTGGTCTTGTCCGGCTTGCCGCCGTGACCGTGCACTTGCGGTCCGGGGCCGTGCCGATCGATTCGTTCGTCGTCGTCCATGCCGAACTTGACGTGCTTGGTCTTCTCCGGCTTGCCGCCGTAACTGTGCGCTTGGGGCCCAGCGCCGTGGCCGTGACCGTGCGCTTGGGGGCCGGGGCCGTGGCCGTGGCCCTCCTTGCCGTGCTGCTTGGGCGCCACCTTGGCACTGGGGTTCATCTGTTTCCCCCTGGCGACTTGTACGTCGGTGATCACCTTGCCAGCATCGGAGCAGAGCCTGTCGGCGACCTCCTCGGCGTCGAAGGAGCCGGACACAGTCACCGTGTTGCTCTTCTCGTCGTACGAGATCATCTTGATGTTTTCTCTGTCTGTTGATGCATACAGAAACATAAGTGAGTTGTCACTTGTCTAGTCCATGGATCAAGAAGTGAGTTGATGCACAATTTGAGATCTCGGGGCAATTAACCTTGGAGCTTGCAGAGGACCTTTCTGATCTTCTTGTAGCATCGGTCGCAGTCAAGGTCGACTCTCATGATGATTGTCGCCATCTGAAAGTAAAAAGTATCTTGCGATTAGTCCCAACTAATTTCTTTTTAACAGTAGTACAAACTATTTTTGTTTGTTACATTCCCTAAAATACTTACTGGTTCCGTTTATATAGACATAAAGGACAGAGAATTTTTTTAAGAGAGCTTTGGCCTGAATTGAATCTTGCAGTAGTTTTCTTTCATGAGAGAAGCAGAGGATGAGCGAATCGGAATCCTAATTTCCTGGGAATATTGACTACTTTTCCGGCCGACATATCCCCGGATCAACAACTACTAGCTACTGTAGTAGCAAGGTAGTTAGTCAATTTATTAAAGAGAAAGAGGAAAGCATATCGCTCGTTGCCTTGATCTCTACTTCACGTCTCCTACTTTGGTAGACAGAGCACAAAGCAATCAGTTATCCCACCAAGCGTTAGTCACAGTACACCAAAAGTACTGTACTGATCATCTCAACATGGATCTACTAGCATTAGAGATCTTCTGCCTCGTTAAAAAATAGAGTTTCGATCGAGAGAGACTAGCATTAGAGATCTTCTGCCTCGTTAAAAAATAGAGTTTCGATCGAGAGAGAGGGAGAGAGAGAGTGTGTGTGTGTGTTTCAAGTCTCAAGGATTTCATGGCAGTTGATGAACGTTGATAGTGTTTGCGTGCGTAGCAGGAGAAACTCCGGTCATGTAGGAAAAGACGCGCGCTAATGAAGAGAGCAGAGAAGGTCTTACCTCCGAGGTTAGGTTCTGCCTTCTGCCTTCTTCTTCGTGGTGATCGCTCGTGGCAAAGAGCCAGCCAGCCGAGAGGGAGGCCGGCAGGAGGAAGAAGAGATGAGGAAGCAAGACGAGAAAGAGAGAAAGTGAGGGTGGGTGCAGTGGCAGCTCTGGTTTTAAACTAGCCGGTGGCGCAGGCAGAGGCTGACACGCATGATTGCGCGCAGCTGCTGCGATCGACGAATACCAGCTCTCGGTGCTGGGTGGGCCGACCACCTTAAAACCAGCGGGATTTCATGCAGGAAATAAAATAGTAAAAGGGGGTGTGATCCACAATGGCTTACCGCCACCTTTCCACCCGTAGCGCTTTCGCTGCAGCCGCTTTTCTGGCCCGCCCGGCACGTAGTCCGTAGTGTGTCGGCGAGCAAGGAGGGCACTACCCTACGCGATAAGATTGAGTGAGTTTTGATTAGGCTACTAAGTGCCATGATTTTCGATCTGAGTGGAGAAGTGGCGTCTCCCGCCTTTTCCCCACCATTCGCCGGGGACGGAGGGAGGAGCAGAGCTGTCGCTAGCGGAGCTGCTGCCGCACTGTTGAGCTGCCGCGCTGTTGAGAGAAGACGCTGTTCGAAAAGGAAACCAAATAAAGCTACCACAGCCCTTGAGATGTTGATGCAGGAGCGTTCGCGTGGTGAAAGTAGCACCAAGCAGCGGTGCTCCACCTACTGTCTGCTGGGTGAGTACTAGGATCACTGCATTGCAGGCAATGCAGCAGAAGCCCGTGACGGTTTTGATTCTTCCGGATCTGCCGTTGCTAGAACAGCGCCCAACTGACTCCCAGTTCAGGACGTACGTGCGCTGTTTGCACGGGGTTGGAAATGTGTGTGTGCAAAGGCTTCCTTTTGTCCTCATTTAGCAGTCCCTCCTACCAATGCAGTGCACGGGCACGCTTCAAGTGGGCGGACGCGCCTAAGGAAGGAAAACAAATACAGTTAGGGCTCCTTTGGTTTGGAGGAATTTCATAGAAATTCTGAAAGATAGGATTTTTATAGGATTTTTTCCTTAAGAGCTCTTTGGTTCATAGGAATGGATTCATATTTCTATATAGGATTGGTTCATATCCTTCACATTTCATAGGAAAATAAAAATGAGCCTAGACTCGATGGAAAATTTTCTTTGGTGTGAACCAAATGACATCTCGTTTCCTATTCCTACTCATAGGATTTGAGATACATGTCATCTCATTTCCTACAAATTTCCTATTTCTATGATAATCCTATCCTATGAACCAAATGAGGCCTAAGATGTTATATTTGTGTCGAATATTATGTACGCAAGGGGTTACGTGGACTTGGAGTTGTAATTGGTGTGGTTAGGTACAAGTTGTGTAGGAATCGGACACTTGTATCCTAGGCCTTCTTATATACGGAGGGGCACCACACGTTGTAACCCATGACGACTTGATAGCAACAGGTACGCGGGGGAGCCGACGGCTTGTGCCGGCGCCCGGGCGGCCGGTGTTGTGGTATCTTGGGGAGGAGCGCCCGTAGTCATGCCCCGGGGATGTAGCCATATCGGTGAACCTCGTTAACAAATCTCGGTGTCGTGCTCGTGTGATTGCTTGGTCCTCGGATGATCAACGGGGGCCTCGGATTTATTCTAACATAAGCAAGCGACGGGGCTCAAAATTGTATGCCGGACAATGTACCACTAGTCGTGTTTAAATTATTTGGCCGTTCCAAAAGCTCTTTCTTTTACAACACCGTTTATGAGTATGTGAAAGTGCGTTATATCGACTAGAGGGGGGTGAATAGGCGATTTTTATGAAAGTCTTCAAACCGTGGAAGTTTCGAAGACAAACGATAGAAATAAACCTATTACCATGCAGCGGAAGGTAGACTACACTAGGCAAATCATAGTCAAGTATTCAATAAAGTGAAAGCACAATGACTAATAGCAGCGATGTAGTAAGGATCAGGTAGGAAGATATTATGAAGCCAAACAGAACACGCAGTCACTCAGTGAAGACAGAAGATAGTGCAATCATACAATGACTTCACAAGGACCAACAGTAAGTAAAGAGAAGGGAAGGATGAAACCAGTGACTCGTTGAAGACAATGATTTGTTGGACCAGTTCCAGTTGCTGTGACAACTGTACATCTGGTTAGGGCGGCTAGGTATTTAAATCTGAGGACACACAGTCCCGGACTCCCAGTCCTGAACACGCAGCTCAGGACACCCAGTCCTCACCGTATTCCCCTCGAGCTAAGGTCACACAGACCTTGCCCAATCACTCTGGTAAGTCTTCAAGGTAGACTTCCAAACCTTCACAGACTTCGTTCAACGGCGATCCACAATGTCTCTTGGATGCTCAGAACGCGACGCCTAACCGGCTGGAGGATTCACAGTCCTCAAGTGTAATAAGTCTTCAGATCACATAGACAAGAAGACTTAAGTGATGCCTAACACTCTTTGGCTCTGGGTGGTTAGGGCTTTATCCTCGTAAGGAATTCTCTCTCAAAGGCTTCGAGGTGGGTTGCTCTCAAACGACAAAAGCCGTACTCTAACTCTGAGCAGCCAACCGTTTATGGTTGTAGGGGGTGGGCTATTTATAGCCACTAGGCAACCTGACCTGGTTTGTCCGAAATGACCCTGGGTCACTAAGGAACTGACACGTATTCCAACGGTCAGATTTCAAACACACACGGCAACTTTACTTGGGCTACAAGCAAAGCTGACTTGTCCGACTCTGGACAAGATTCACTCTCATAGTCTTCACTCGAAGACATAGGTTTTGGTTAAGCATCACTTCAGTCATTCTGACTGGTTCTCTTGGACCCCACTTAACAATACGGTGGTTCCTATGACTCAACAAAGAAGAAAAGGAACTACGAAAGATCTAAGTCTTCGAGCTCCATAGGCTTCATGCGATGTCTTCTCTTGTCATAGTCTTCAATATGAATATCTTCACATACCACCTTTGACTTCAATGTCTTCATATATTTTTAGGGGTCATCTCTGGTAGGAAAACCGAATCAATGAGAGACTTCTACCTGTGTTATCCTGCAATTCTCACAAACACATTAGTCCCTCAACTAGATTTGTCGTCAATACTCCAAAACCAACTAGGGGTGGCACTAGATGCACTTACAGTATGTCACTAGCATCATCAATTCTTTTTCTAGGAATGTTTTGAAGTGTTCTGTGTTTTTTCGCGAATACGCAAAAGACTTGCGTACCATTGCATTGATAGGAGGAGTAGATTGTAGCAATTATATATGTGAGCTCGCAAGCACAAGCACGGCACACAGTCGGGTGAGCGAGGCACACGAGCGCATACAAGCTAAGGGGTGCGCAGCCCTACGTAACTGTCATAAATCTTGCCGATGAGGTGGCCAAGTCCCCTGGCCCCGGCGTGGGCCCATGCTTCTAGCGTATTCCTTGATCTACTCGACAAGCCGCGTAACTGAAGGCCGATCGGCGTTGAACACACATCCGTTGTGGTGTTTCCAGATCCTCCAAGTCGTGAGGATGAAGATGGTTGCGAGGTCGCGTCGTAGGGACGTCGGGGAATCACGAATAGAAGCGGCGAACCAGTCACGGAATTCCGAGTCTGGGGATGGCAGGTTGGTGGTGGAGCGGCACCGCACCAGGATCTCATGCCAAACTTGTCGAGTGAAGGAGTGCCCATAGAGCAAGTGTTGCATGGTCTCAGGTTCTTGGTCACACATGAGACAAAGGGGAGCATGCGGCATACCATAGTGTGCCAGCCTATCCGCCGTCCAACATCGTCCCTGCTAGGCGAGTCATAAGAAGATTTTGACTCAAAGTGGCGCCCACGATCTCCAGGTCAGCCGCCATTCGGGCTCGATAGTCGATCCATAGAAGAGGGCACGAGGGCGCAATTTGGCGGAGTATGCGTCATTCCGCGTCCATCGAGAGAAGATGCGGTTCGGGGCGTCCGAAAGGGAGATGTCACGTAGATTACCCTAAAGTGTTACGTACTGCACCAGCGCTCGGCGCCGAGCGACATGTGGATGGCCCGCACCCAATCGCGGTTGGAGAGGGCATCACACACGTTGCGTGTATTGCGTTGGCGATGAGGGATCAAGGTGTGGGTCAAGAGGGCAATCTCACTGTGCTCGATCCGTCCAACCAGTGGTCCTCCTAGAATGAGCAACTCCTGCCATCGCCGAGCTCCCAGTAGGTTGAAGCGCGGAAGATGGTGTGTACCTGAGGCGCGCAGGGAATGTGAAGATGACGCCATGGCCACGATGGGTCGGTCTTGCGCAGCCAAAGCCACCTGACCTGAAGCGCGTGCCTGGACCGGAGCAAGTCGGGGACGCCCATGCCTCTAGAGCAATAGGGCGACAAACTACCCCGGCTCACAAGACAGTGACCACCACTCGCGGTATTCCTTCCATGCCACAAGAAACACGCGAACCAGTCGATTCATCTACTTGATTATTGCGGGGTTAATTGCCATGGCGATGATGATGTGAGTCTGCATGGCATAAAAGACGTGCCGCACCATGGCAAGCCGCTCGCCACGAGAAAGCATCAAAGCCCCCCAAGGTGAGAGCTCCTTCCCGAGCTTGTCCACGTAAGGCTGCAAGGCATTGGTGGGGACCTTGCGAATAGACAATGGGAGCCCAAGGTACTTCATTGGGAAATCCAAGATTGGGCAGGGAGAGTGGCTGGCAATGGAGCCCACTGTTATTCGATAATTAATAATATGGTTGTGCGAATGAGCAAGTGTAGAGGCGGGGATCTATCCTTATATAAAATACAGAAATAGCACATACATAAAACCTGACATACATACGAGTCAAATGGAGTAAGCGAGCAATCAGTCAGTGATTACAATCGGCCGTTTGTGCTCATCGATACAATATATCACAGACCGGTCGTCTCATAGAACGTTGAGTGATAACCTTCAAACCGAGACCAGGGATACATATCACTGATGTGCTTTTCGTGTTGGTATGTGATGGCCCTCATCAGTGACGCTTGGCCCGTGGCGTTTAGTGATGAGGGCCAGTGTTGTTCGGATTTGTAGTTGTGCGCCAAGAATTGAGGTTAGATTTGTCCTCCTGCTAGAGGTGAGTGAGTAAAATAGGGGGTGAGACTCGACCCCGCGCCATCCTGTGCCTATAGATTTTGGTCTACCGCCATCTCCATGCCGATTCCTCCGTGCACTGATGCGTACTTCACATTTTGCGCTCGACTCAATCTGGCTCGCTGGAAACTAACGATTCAAGCGTCCCACCGAGCTAGGCTCTGGACTGCTTTAAGTTTTGTGTGCATGCGGATCAGCACCTCGTGTACACAACCAATGTGTTTTTTTAAATCCAGTGGCCTATTGGGGGAGGGGGGCGCTCCAGGAAACAGGCCCCTAATCACTGAAATGCAGCTCCCTGAATTTCTCCCAAACTATCGTCCTTCAAAACATTTTCCTTTACTAAAGAGACCTCGTGCTTGACGCTTGCGAGCATTTATAAGTAGACGAGCCTTCACGTAGTGTATATGCATAATGGGCCTCCAACCCATTCAGGCGATACGCATAATGGGCCTCCAACCCACTCACGCATACGTGACATGCTCTATTGAGCAATTTTCTTTCATTTGTTTTTTAGCAGTTGTTTGAACTATTTTTTATGACTTTAAATACATCCGAACCTATTAAAATAAAAGGTAAAATATTTACAAAGTTTATCATTTAAAACATATATCCAATATATGTCTAAAAACACTCTACAAAAACAATTTGAAAATTGTTGACCAAGTAGTTGAAAAGTGTTGAACAAGTATTTTAAAAAATGTTGATCATGTATATAAAAATGTTGAACAAGTATTTGATTTTTTTGAGGAAATATTTGAAAACTATTCAACAACTATTTGAAACAATGTTGATCATGTATCTACAAATGTTAATCAATAATTTGAAAAAGGATGTTGAACAAGTTTTTGAAAATAAATTTGATCATGTATATAAAAATGTTAATCAAGCATTTGAAAAAAAATGTTGAACAAGTATTTGAAATATGTTAATCAAGCATTTGAGATGTTAAATGTGTATATAAAAAATGTTGACCATGTACTAAAAAATGGCGATTTTTTTGCATTTATATGAAAATGTTAATCAAGCAATTGAGCATGTATTCGTAAAATGTTGATCAAGCATTTGACAAATGTTAAAATGTGTATAGAAAAAATGTTGACCATTTATTTAAAAAATGATGATTTTTCTGATGATGCATATAAAAATTTTAGTCAAACTTTTGAGAAAAATATTGAACAAGTATTTGAAAAATGTTAATCAAGCATTTGAATGATGTTAAATGTGTATAGGAAAAAATGTTGAGGATGTGTTAGTATTATATTTAGAAAAATGTTAATCAAGCAATTGATTTTTTTAAATATATATACAAAATGTTGAACATGTAATAAAATAATATTAAATTTGTATTGTAAAAATGTTAAACGTATATTAGAAAATTGTTTTGACGTATGAAAACTGTAGAAATGACAAACAAAATAAACAAAAAAGAAGCAAAATAAACCAAAGAAAAAAAGCTAAAGAAACAAATGAAAAAATCTGAGAAATAAAAAAAAAATATAGAAAAGAAACAAAACCGAGAAAGATATGAAGAAACTCGAAGAAACAACAAAAAAAGCAAGGAAAGAAAAACCCCAATGAAAACATAGAAAACCCGGTGAAAACAAAAGGAAAAAAACAAAAAAACCGAAAAACCCATTGAAAAAACAGGAAAACTTGTTTTTTCGCCTTAAGTAGAACGCGCCTAACTTACTAGACACGAACACGAGATTAGCCGAGTGGCAAGGAGCGCCGCGCGTGGTTCCCCCTTTCCTTCCCCTTTTTTTAAAAGTGGAGCAACACAGGACACAGGTCGGCCCAGTAACCTACAAGAAGGAAAAACCTTCAGCGATGCTAGCCTATGGCTCGTTTAATGCGAGATACAGTCGCCGCGCAAATATAAACCACCATCGTTAAAAAGGGAGAGCTTCTATTGAACGCGCGCGGGCATCAAAATAGGGTAGCCTCCCCTTGAAGCCGAGGCAAATGGGCCGACCACTCTACCTTCGAGCGGTTTTCATTTTTTTCTTTCGTTCCTTTGTCGTTTAAAAATAGAATCTTGTTTATTAGGAGATAGACATTTAAGAATATATTAAAACATAATTAATATATTTACAAAATGTTCAATATGTGATTTAAAAATGTTTAGTATACCAAAAATATATTCAGTGCGTATTACAAACCATTCATTATATAATTGGAAAACATTCATTGTATATTAGAAGATGTTTATTTATTTTACACAAATATTCATCATATATTTAAAAGTATGCAATGTGTATTTAAAAAATATTCACTGTCCATTAAAATAACTTTATTGTATATTTAAAAAATTCTCACCATATATCACAAAAATAAATAAAAGATGTGGAAAAAAGCAAAAGAAAAACCAAATCTTTAAATAGAAAACAACAAAAATGAAAAAGGATATGGAAACACGAAATAAAACCAAACAGAAAACTGCAAAACTAAAAAGAATGGAAAAATCAACTTCTAGATTATTATTTTTCAGAAACAAATCAACTTCCATATAAACAAGCAAAAGAAGACACGAACAGAAAAAGAAGACGGAAAGGCTTTTTTAGGCGAACGAAAAGATAAGCGAAGCAGCGCTGCCGCGATGTGGGCCGGCCAAGGATCCGCAGGTTAAAAGGAGGTGATGCCCCGCAAATCCAGCCGTTGGGGTGACACGAGGCAGCCGCCGGCCCTCACCACCAAGACACGTTGCAGATCTCAAGGTAAAAAGAAACCCTAGACACGTCGCAAAGCCCTATATACGGGCAGCGTTTCCCCTATTAGCGCCGCCTCTGTTCCTTTCGGTGTCAGTCCCCTCCGCCGCCAGCGGCGCTCTCTCCTTCCCCATCTGCTGATGCTGCTTCGTCTGGGGGTGCTGGGTTTGCGAAGCTCTTCTAGTTCGGGAGGCGGAAAATCCGAGGGGACGCCGCGAGATGGTGGTACGTCTTCTTCTCTCTCTGCTTCATAGTCTGGGCATCGTCTCTGTCCTTCTCCTGTGGGGTTTCTCGAGGTTTCCTCTCCCGGTGGAGGCGGCGGGGCCGGGGCCGGGGCCGCAGCGGATTTGCCTTGATCCCCGCCGGCGACATGGTCCTTTTGTAGGAGGGATGGGAGCGATCTGTCTGACGCGTTTGGTTGGGTACAGGTAATGTATTCAGTGTTGTAATGAGAATACGCTGTATTAGATCGGGAACTATGCGATTGCACGATGTGTTTGGTTCAAGCAAGGGAAGAGGAAGCGGTGGGTTGGGTTGCATTAAAAAGCGAGGATGCCAGCTGCTCATGACGGCGGCAGGATCTTTGGCGCTGCTGCGCACGGCAGGGGATAGATCGCCGGTGCTGCTCCTCATGGCGGGGGAGATCGCCGGCGCTGCTCCTCACGACGGCGAAAGGAAACCAGCGCTGCTGCCAATGGTGGTGACGCAAGATCGCGACGCTGCTGCTCACAGCAGAGGGAGATCGCCGGCCGTGTTTTCCATGGACGCGGACGAAGATCTACTACGGCGCTGCTGGTTGTTGCAGCGTGCTTGTGGTGAAAAATATTCAGGACGAGCAGAGAATAGAGAGAAGGGGGGGGGGTGTTTTCCCATGCCAATCCGTATAGGCCTTTTTTGGTTTTGAGAAGAGTTGTTTCCGATTAGAGGGATCTGAAACCGGCCGGACCTAAACAAACACCGGTAACGTAATCACGAGCCGGTGTAATCGGAAGATAGTGAAAAAATTGCTAACCAAACGTGTTGTCTGTTTAGAGTGGATGAGATTAACTGAGACTATTTATTTGGGAGATCTGTGAAGCCAATGCTAATTCGACAATACATCTTTTGGTGAATTTTCTTGTGCAGGATGATGTCTGTGATGAGTGCGGAGATGTCGGCTACAGTCATCTTCTGCTGCGATGCATCAACTGCAACAATGCTGCTAGGCATCGGTATGCTTCTCGATCTTGCTAGATATCTACTCCTATTAGTCACCATGCCCCATGCTTTTCATCTGAAAACGCAATATCAGAGGATTTTACTTCTTACTAAATGCATAGATTTTATTTATTCATGCCACTTTTGGTCCAGGCTAAAGTGATTGCGTAGTTTGCTACCCATCTTCTTGATGCTATTTTTGCAATTTAGTGGCAGTCATAATTTGGGAATTTGGGGAGAATTAATACCAAATTCTTGGATTAATTGGATCGCGTCCCCCAAAGGCGATGACATTTTGTTCTTTCTCCCTAATTTGGCCATCCTTTGATCTTTTCGCCTATCCATATCTATCACTATCTTTGACTCTCAAAGAAGGGCGTTTTTGCTTTGCTGAGTATATTGGAATCCAAATGATTGAGGCCATGCATATTGATTATGATGCCAGTTTTCATAGTTAAGTGGGTGTCATATTTTGGGGAAAGATATGCAAAAATCTTGGGACAATTTACGTGGTGTTTGGTTCTCTAGTCCTAGGACTTTTTGAAAAAGGCTCTCAAGGAGGTGCTTTTAAGGACTTTTAGCAAAAAGTCCCATCCTGTTTGGTTTGCTAGGGACTTTTTCAGTCCCAACACACAAACCAAATACCCCCTTAGTCTTATCCCCCAATTGATGACACTTTGTTCTTTTTGCCTAATTTGCTCATCCTATGGTTCCTTCCCTAATTTGGTCCTCCTTTGATCTATTGTATCTATATCTGTTACTCCCTTTGTTTCATAATATAAGGTGCATAGTTCAATAATATAAGGTGCATAAATTTTCGCGGAAGTCAGACATGTATATGTTTGACAAGGATTCTAGAATAAAATATCAACATCATTAATACAAAATAAATAAAATATGAAAATACATTTCATGATGGATCTAATTTTTATATATTTGGTATTATAGATGTTAATACTACTTTTTCTAAAATATTGGTCAAACATACACATTTGATTGGAAAACTTTATGCACCTTATAACCTTATAACATGGAACAGGTGGAGTTTATTATACCAATACAGAAACTATCACTGTTTTGGAATCCAAACAATCTTAGCCACATGCTTTACGGAAAATCTTGGGGTAATTCCATCAATCAAATCCCTGAAAGCTAATGAGGCTTTGGTTTCTCCTCTAAAGTATTCATGATTTGGCCTTTATCCCTATCTATATCTATGAGAGCACATATATGCATGAATCTTCCACCTCATGCGGACATCGTTACATTAATTATTAAATTCAGGTTTTAAAATGATTTATTTTACAAATCGTTAATCCAATTATAAATTTGTCTTTGTCGTTGAGTTTGTCTTGAGAGCTTCAAAAGAACCCATGTTGGCATGTTTGTATGATCTTTTTTGGCACTACAAGTTGCCATATGTATAACATGGTTGTCATATTAGCAATGAACAATTGCCACAATAATATTGTGTGGTTACCATGCAATATTTTACATGTGTTGTCAAGCACTCCAGTGCTATGTAGGACTACAAACTGAGTTTTCAAGTATTCCAAGCAAGTCTGCATAGGTGGGGGAGAATGACATCTAGTAGTAACTTGGTAACTTAGTTGCTATAATTTGGTATAACTAAGAATTAAGTAATGAAGTGACTACAATCTAGGAAGTGATATTAATCTGGCAATTATTTATAGAAGAGAAGTCGCTAAAATATATCAACACGGGATCAATTAGATTACGGTTTGGGGATAAAACATTTTAAAAAGTTTAAAACGAAGGAATCTTCGTTGATGCTTACATACATTGGCCTCTTTTTGGTTGCATGCATGTCTAGAGAAAGAAGTGGAGTGGTGGTCGCATGCTGTACAAAATGTGACGCCGTTCTGTACCATATACATTATAATGCATGTACGTGAGAGGAAGAGAGAGGAGTGGTCGCCTCATAGTAGAACTGAAATATGGCAATGTTGTGTAGCATTGTCCTATATTATAAAAAAATCGCATATATTGTTGATCTATAAATTAAAGATGGACCTCTACTAATTGTGCATTAGTAGAGCATTAAAACATTAGGCAAGGAGCGCACAACCATTATGCCCCCAATGGTCTCAGACACACCAGTTTGCCTCATTTGACGGAGGGCATCGTTTTGAACACTAGCCACACATAGTAAGAGTTTATAACTGGTTTCTAGCAAAATTGGTTTTACGAACTTCTTTTTGAATAACCAGTTTATAGAAAATCATGTTTTGGTTAGGAAGTAATAAATTAGCCTATTCCTATTCTCCTGTCATATGCGTGTGACCTTCTCTTCCTCAATTTCTCCAATGTGACCCATTGAAGACACTTTCCAAGCTCCCTAGCCCCTACTTTTTTTCTCCTTGCTGCTGCTTGCCTTCCCTTAGGCCTACCATTGGTCGTTGAGATCGCTTGAGACACTTATTTTGAGATGGAGGGAGTAATAAACTAGCCTATTCCTATTGTCCTGTCATATGTGCGTGACCTTCTCTTCCTCAATTTCTCCAGTGTGGCCATTGAAGACACTTTCCAAGCTCTCTAGCCCCTAATTCCTTCTCCTCGCCATTGCTTGCCTCCCCTTCGGCTTATCATTGGTCTTTGAAATCGCTTGCCTGTTGCCCTAAAATGTGACTCAAGAACAAGTGGTGGTTGGGAATACAAAGGCTATGAGAGTTCCAATGGTATCATAAAGTTCGCTCGAGCCTAAGGGGTTAATGCCTTATACAGGCAACCTAGAGAAAAGAGCCACTATGCTTCAAGATTCTCATCTTATAGGGGCGACGGTTTTGTGATCAGATGCACCAGGTTCTCCAAACAATGCTTGAAACAATGACAATGAATGCACACATGATAACTTGCTTCAGGTATCCTAACGTCAAGCATGACACCACACCATGAATCCCCCTCGCATCACCCATAAGTATATCCATGGCACTCATGCCTAAGTTGGCAAGTTTTATTAGTTATTAGTTGAAGTTGTTCTAGTATCAAGTACAAAATCACCAAGTCATCCATAACATTGGACATGGCTATTTGGATAAATTTAATCCTATAGGGATGTAACATTGTACCTTAACACGTGCCTATTGCTCTTGGTGCCTGTGCGAGTAGCATGCACGGTATGTTGTCGGAGTGAGATAAGCCACAAACACTTCCCACACGTTGTAGAATAAGTCCAACGAGCCACCCAACTGAGTTGTACCCGAATCAAGAGTCCAACGATAGCTTTGAGTCAGACCCGACCATTGTGTGCGTGGTCCAAGATGTCTAGAGCCTTGACCAGGATAATCACTTGGCTCGGCTACATTCCTATATGTATGAAAACATTAGGTGAAAACATCATCCCATGATAAAAATAACATCTTATACTTATTGTAGACGAAGATGATTCATGCAACTACCTGTATGCCAAAAGGGAAGCCTGAACTATGGGGCCCCTGGACAGGTCTGGGGATTAGGTACTAGGTCATGAGAGGGGCCTATTCTCTCCCATTGAGAGTTTGGTACGCTCGGTCTTTGATCAAGATAAAGAGCTACAATGGGAATGGGAGTTTAGGAGATCTAAAACATAAAGTTGCTTGTTTGGTCGGAAGGAATGGGAATTTAGGAATGGATTGCAAAGAGTCAACTCCCACCATTTTATCAACAGGGGAGTGGGTGGGAATTGATTTACATAGAACATCTCGTCCCTTCATCATAACTTATGTTGCCATCTCTCAGCTAAGTCCACATGAATTCCCACTAACAAAATGAGGGAATAAACACCCCTCTTAAATTTCCACATGCAATCTCACCCATACCAAACAAGGAATTTGGAATAAAATAGCACTTCCCATGTCTAATCTTGTCACAACTCCCTCCTCTAAATTGTGCTCCCCTTCCCAAGATTACCAAACATGTTGTCGGGTCATAGTGTTAGAGCATCTCCAGCCGCGCCCACAACAGGCCTACCCGAAGCCCCTTTCTTGTTGTTGGCGCCGAAAAAATGGCCCAATGCCCCCAGGAGCCCATTTTTCGCCGGCTCGGGCCGATTTTCGCGTCGGCGGACCCAGGCTGAACTCGGCGCGATAGGGGGTGCCGGTGGAAACAATTTTGGCGCGAATTGGAGCGGGTTTGCCGAGCCAGCGACTCGCCTCATTCGTCGTCCTCATCGCCTTAGTTCCCATGGGAAACAATGCCAAGGCTGCCACGCCGTCGCGTCGGTCAGCCTTCCATTGATGTCTCACGGGCGGCGCAGTAAAGACGCCGCGATGCGCGTCCCGCCCGCTCCCTCCACGCGGTACCCGACTGGCAGCTTCTCACCGACCATCTTCGGCTATAAAAGCCGACCTCCCTGCCGGTGAACGCCACAACTCGCCACTTCTCGCCATCGTAGCCTCGCTTCCCCACTCTTCCCCCCGCCGATGAGCAATGGTCGAGCGTTACCCAGGCGACGCCACGGAGGCGAATGGCTTCGGCCATCGCCATCTGCGCGAGGACGAGGCGCGCCTCCTCTATGAGGTCGACTACCCGGCGCCCCCGGACATGCGGGTGCCGGGCTCGTGGAGGCTGAACGCCGGCGGCGTCCCTGTGCCCCCGGCGCCCACCGGTGCCGAACGCCGCGCCGAGATAGCATGCATCCGTTCGTCGCTGTCGGAGGCGCAATGGAACGAGCCAAGGTATGCTGCCGACAGCCACAACCTATGGACGATGTACTTAGACCGCCGCCATGCCGACCAGGTCGCCTCCGCAAACGGCGTCGTGCCCCGCGACCACCTCAACTATGACGGGCAGCGCGAATGGTGGGGCGTACCCGGTCGTCCTCGACCACATTGAGGCCGGACACACGCCACGCCTTGAGTACACGTCTCCCCCGTCCTTCTCTCGCCGCCGTGGTAGTTCCTGGACACCGCAGCGAATGGATACGGCGACCTCATCATCGTCGGGCTCCGGTTCGCTTTCCTTTGGGCCGCCGGCGCTGCGCCCATCAAGCCATAGCTGCAGGAGACGCCACTTGGGCGCTGCACCTGCAGCGCCGCCCTTGTCATCAACGAGGGCGGCGGCTGCCCCTCCCCTCGTTCCCTTTGCCTTGTCCGTTTGAAGATCGAGACAGGGTTGCTCCTTGTGAAGGAGCACGAGGAGATGGCTGCCGCCGACGAGACCGCCCTCAAGTGGGCGAAGGCGGACTATGTCCGCGAGTAGGTGGAGCGCCAACGCTGGGCCTACGAGGAGATCAAAGCTCGGGACGAGGGCGGCATCGTCGTCCTTGACAACGACGATGAGGACGCGCCCGAGGCGTCCAACCCCCCTCGCGTCTGCGACCCTGGTCAGGGGTGCAGCAGGGACGGCGGCGGCTCCGGTGGGACGCAGGGCGACGATGATGACGACGATGACGGTCGCGACTACACTCGGTTCTACAGGCTCCTCGGCATGTAGAAGGCGGGCGGCGGTAGCGACGGCGTAGTAGGGCTAGGCGTAGTTGTTTTTAAATCATGTTTTCTGTTTTTTGTACAAATTTGAATGAATTCACCGAGCTTGTGTCGTGTTTGTGCCAATTTGGGGGCGTCGACTGGGAACACGTTCGCCCCCACGCCAAAATTAACACCGGTTCGGCCCTAGATGTCGCTTTTTCGGCGTCCTGGGGGCCGGACGGCTGGAGATGCTCTTAGCTCAGTTGAACAAACACCATGTGCCCAAACATGGCCTCCAATCGTTGCCTTTGTTACATATGAACATAAGTATATTCATAGCGCAATAACAATGTATCAGAGCCAGGTTTGGCTACTCATAAACAATGGTAAGTAGATATAACATGACTCAAGCAACAATCCTAAGCATGCATACCATGACCGGTAAGAAGGGCTAAATAGGCAAAGAACACAACCAAGTAACTACTCATGATAGGACTAGAAAGTAAAGGTAATATCACAACGACTGATGCCATCTTCAAATCCTATCTTGAAGAAGCCAACAAAGATGTAGTATGTTCATGAAATGCAATGCTTGACATGTATATGGTTATGCAAGATTATCCTAATGAACAAGAGGCATGTTAATTGAACTTGGAATGCATCACATGAACCATTTCCAAAAGACCCCAATCTGGGCATTCATCTAGTGGTACTTACATGAATGCAAGTAAATATTGCCTAGCCATTTCCATCAGTTCAGACTTTTGGTTGTGTTGGCTACTACATTAAGCTTAACATGGTATCAGAGCCCATGGTTTTGAGTTCAAGTCCTGGCTTTTGCAATTTATCTAAAAATTGTTGTTACCCCCTTTTTTTCACATATACCTCTGAATCTATCCATGTGTTGAATTTTCGCATCACACATGAGAGGGAGTGTTGAAGTGTATATGTTACCTAGCTCTTTCCATCAGTTCGTACTTTTAGTTGCGTTGGCTAGTACATGAAGTGTAACAAGCATGAATATGGTGCGGAGCTGAAAATAATCTAATGCAACACCATCAAGTTATTTGGAGTCGAAACACACTTAGTATAACATTTTCACTAATTTCAACAATTAATGTAAGGGCTCATGTGAACATGGCATAAGATTATGAGGGATGCACTAGTCAAATTGCAAAAGTTAAATGAAGAAGAATCATTTATATAAAGTAACTCCGTCTCCATGTCAATAGGAAGTCATAATGTTATTTGAGTTAAATAACAATTTTATGGTGTTAACATGCATTAGAATGACACATCAAGGTTATATGCAATTTTCTAAATAATTTGATATATAATATGCGTTTTACGATTTCGTGCCACGACAAGCACAAGTTGGTAGCCATGGCAGTGATTTGGGTTCACAACAACAATATGCTTGTCTAGTTTCTCATTAGAGATTTTGGCGCAATTGGTCCCAATTGTGTGTGTGTGTGTGTTGTGTTCTGCTACAGGGAGTGATCCGGTTCATCAGCGGAGATAATACACTAGGTGCATCTCATACATCGCATGCATACGTCAAATCTCAACCATGGAGCAAGTACCTACGCATTATTTGAGTATGCATGTCATTGCACTCGGCGGTTGCCTTGAAGGTGATAAACTTGTAGCGTGCAGGTGATGCAGATCGGGTCTGTGGGTCGTCGTCATTGAACTTGGTGGTGCGTCCACGGTGGTCATTGGCGATGAGGTACTTGCGGGGTGGTGGTTCTAGTTGTAGACGAATTTGGCGGGGCCTCGTTGGACTAGCTAGGTGGTGGAGTCGTTCGGTGTTGGAAACAGATTCGATGGTCGTTGATTGTCGGGTCTGGAGTGGCGCTGATACGGAGGCGACGGTGGACGACATGTGTAGCGGGGCTGGTGGGTGAGCGAATTCGAAGGCGGTGGATGTGGACGATCGACGGAAGCGGAATTGAGCTCGTCAATGATCCTGGGTAGGGGCTGCCAAAGTCAATGACTGGGTCGACAGAGGGCAGAGGTGATTCTATATGTTGGTTGTGGGTTAGCTGACCCCATAACTTCTGAATAAAACAGCCTGAAACACGGTATACTAATTGTTCATTGTGATTTTTTTTCAAATAATTAGCAACGCGCCCACAGATACTTGAGTTTGGCTTCGCCGCTGACAGAGGGCATAGGGAGGCGCTCGAGGTGGTTGTGGTCGAGGACGCCTGATATGCTGGGTGAGGTGGCTCGTCGACGAGGTGCAGGGGCGTCCCCGTAGACTGGGAAGGCAAATGGTCGGGCGTCAGGCTAGCGACCGGTGATGGGGAGCCATGGAGGTAGCGTTGGTAGGGCTATGGTGCGGCAAGGCACGACAATCGCCATGGTCGGTGCAGGAGATGTCGGTTGTTGGACTGCTGGGGGTCATGGCGCGATCTAGGAGAGGGAGGGGGAACGAAGGGTGCGGCGGTGGATTAGGCTTGAGGTGGGCGTCTACATCTCCTAGCTGCTAGGGTTTTCACTAGGGTAGGTGGGGGTGGCCGATCGGGCTTATATAGACTAGATGGGCCTTGGTCCTTAGGTGGTGGGCTGGCTAGGGTTGGTTGGCCAGTTAGTGTTTATATGGGCCGGCCTGTTAGCTACTAGCTGCAGCGTTGTGCAGCTATATTGCGCCCTTGGCGCATTTGGTTGAATTGCGGCACAGTAGCAATTTCTCTCTCCTTAATTATTTCATTTAAAATAATTACTCACTATTTATAATTTGTTGGGAACTCCAAAATTTATGAAATTTTTGTGGGGTTTATTTGTACTATAATGAAGCCTCACAAAAAGAATCATAATTTTTTGGGTCATTTTTATATTTTTATAGGAAAATAACCTCAATTAGTTATGCTTAGGGTTTTAAGCCAGACTAGGTATGTGCCTGTGTGTTGCCACGGGGGTCAAATATTTTTTAACACAATAAGAATACCGTACGGGACAAATCTTTATTCAAAGCAAATATACAAAATAAGATTTGTTTTGGTTATAAAGTATAGATTTTCCAGCTATTTCTTAAACTGATAAAATAAGAGATTGATTGATGTTCTATTTATTTGCTTGTATGGCCATGAATTTATTGCTATACCATAAGAAGGGGATGAAAATCTAGAAAAAAAAATGGTGGAGGGTGGAAGGTTGGATGAAGGGATGATGGGAGAAAAGTGAAAGATGAAACCTTAGCATTCTAGTAGATTAGCCGATGACTACACGTCCCTTAGTACATGATGCGCTAAAATCTCAGCAAGATTTTATATGCAATCGCCATAATTTACCTGCCATATAAGTAGAGATCCATTTTAAACCTTAAAATTCCAGGAGGGCCCACATAATGATTATGAGGTTTTTGCCAAATATTGTAGGTTTCAGGAAGGGCATTTTGGACAATTGGCACAATTTAGGGTTTTAGCCCTTCAAGAAAAATTGGAGTGTTGAATTAATCCTCAATCCTATATCAAAATTAAATAAATACTCCCTCCATCCGGAATTACTTGTAAAATGGATGTATCTAGATGTATTTTAGTTTTAGATACATTCATTTTTATCCATTTCTGCGACAAGTAATTCGGAACGCATGGAGGGAGTATAATGTTGATGAGATGATCATGATGCACAATCAATTTCTAAGGAAATGTTGGTCCGGGGCTATTACACCGCCTCTAAACAAACCGACACATAGGGTAACTCTCAATGGTTGGGTTCTGTAACTCCCGACACATAAGCGAATTGCTTGGCACCTATTTCCAATCCAGTAGTACTGCTCATGAAGTGCTACGGGGTCGCAGAGAGTCACTAGCTGTGTTTTGAAGATATTTCAAAGGCTTTGTTGTGTTGTGTAAGTGGTTTGGCTCTGTAGTGGATGGAGCTTACTATGAGAGGATGACTAACCAATCATCATTATAGTTGACTCTACAACAACATTTTACATTGCCATGAGGGCAAATCCCTTCTTGACATGTGGTTGTCTCTATTAACATCTTGAATAATCCAAGCTATATCTTTAACTTAACATGGTCTGTTGTTTTGTAGATATTGTTTGGATGAGATAAACTTCGATTCGGCAGTGGAGTGGTCATGTAGTGATTGTATCCCAAAACAGAGTGAAGCCATTAAGTCGCCAGGAGACACAAATTGTCAAAGGCAACCAAGGAACACCCAGTTGGATTTCTCTGTAGTCAATGAACCAAATGTCGAGCAAGAGAAGGTAACGAAGGCACGCGGACTTCGTAGAAATAGACCATGCCGAGAAAGAGAAGCTAGTTTTGATGAAAGTATTGAACATGTCCCGGGTGGAGACACATCGAGTCGGGGACGATGTGTTGAAGAGACATTAGATTCTTGTGAAATCTCTGTTCGGGATATACCCAACCTCATTGATTGTAAGAAGGAAGGGGAGGATATAAATGGGCACTTAATTTGCACACCGGAGAGTTTTGATGGTTCAAGTAATTTGGCTTTGGATCATGCTTCAAGTATTGAACCCAACAATTTGCAAAAGGAAATTGGTGGTTCTAAACTTGCTTCAGATTCTATGGACTGTCCTGATCTCCCAAATGCAAGGAGTGGCTGCTTTGCTTCATCGAAGTATGTTGAGGGTTTTGTTCCACCAGGAAGAAAGGGTGATATTTTTTCTCTAATGAGTGAGGTCGAGGGATCCCGCCCAATGATTGTGGACAAGTCTTGTTCTACATCGGTAAGCATGGAGCAAGCAGATGGTTTATTGGTAAACATAGAGAAATCTGAACCTTTGAAGTTGGTTAAAGGATTGGAGGAGACTGTTGTAGCATCAAAGTTTGCACCAAATCATTCAAAGCCGATGCTAGGATCAGATCTGGAGACAGGGAGTGTGGATGTCTTGAATCCTCTAGAGCAGCGTTTGGACTCTTGGGCAATGCCACTGATGCAATCAAGTCCCTTAAATGAACTAGAAGATGCGGCTATTCAGGAAAACAGTGCTGAAAGAACAAGGTGCTTGGTGGACATGGAAACCGTTGCCTCTGAATTGGAGAACCACAAAGGATCAAATCCCAAAATGGCAAATGAAAGCTTGAGTTGTGGTGAAGGTAACTCAGATGAAGCAAATAGAAGATCAGATGAGCTTTTATCAAGCACCAAAAACAATAAGATGCGAAGGCGAATATGTGTTGCTAGAAAGATAGTTAACTCTTGCAAGGTAAATGGAATTACAGATCCTGAGCCAGCACATGGTAACCGAGATGCAATAAACCTCCAATGTAATGCAGGAAAGACATCTTCTCTTGCTGTAAAAAAGGTGCCTCTTCAGCTGCATGAGGAAGGCATTAGCAATGAGTTGTTGCAAGAGGAAGGCATTAGCAATGAGTTATTGCAAGAGGAAGGCATTAGCAATGAGTTGTTGCAAGAGGAAGGCATTAACAATGAGTTATTGCCTTCCAAGTTTGTTGGTCCATGTGAGTCAACAAAAATCAACCCTAGAAAGCGTAAGCAATCAGAAAATTACGCTTCTGATGGAACAAAATATCAGAAAGCCTGTATTATAAGTGGGAATGAAAATGCCAATGTTGCACGGTCAAAAAGTGGTAGACCAGTACGAACTTGCCAGAACACACCCAGGAAAGACAATGGTAGCAATGATAAAGTTATTGGGCACTCAAAGATGGGAAAAGATAAGAAAATTGTTAAGTCATGGCTGGCTAACAATGGCATCCGATATTCACGGAAGACAGGTGTCTTGCAGCCCTACTCTCTTCGTAGACGTTCTGTGGACAGATCAAGACCTTCACGGAAGAGAGGTATGGTTACCAGTGTCTTGCAGCCCTACTCTCTGCGTAGACGTTCTGTGGACAGATCAAGACCTTCACAGGAGAGCGGTGTTGTTACCAGTGTCTTGCAGCCCTACTCTCTGCGTAGACGTTCTGTGGACAGATCAAGACCTTCACAGGAGAGAGGTATGGTTACCAGTGTCTTGCAGCCCTACTCTCTGCGCAGACGTTCTGTGGACAGATCAAGACCTTCAGAAAACATGGATCTGGCGCTGATGGAAAGCAGCTGCGCATTGAATAATCCAAGCAGCAGTTGTGCAGCGCAAGCATCAGGTTTCTCTTCAAAATCGAAAGAATTACGCGAGAGTGATGAGCCAAAGAAACGAAGAAAACTCATTTTAACTTATGACGAAGAGGAAGATGCTGAGGCCTTACAGGCAGAAGATCTGAATTCCCGGTCTTGTGATGATAATGAACATGTGAAGAAGCAAAGAAAATGCGTGGAAAATGCTGCGAAGAACCAGAGAAGATCTGTAGAACAAGGTAAAGAAGCTTTGGGGTCAGGAAATTTGAATCGATGTTTGAAGAATCATAAGCAGGTGAAGAAGCAACGAAGCGTAGAGGCAGAGGAAGATGAAAATGCATCTGTAAGAAATCCGAATGCTGGATGTTCAAGGATGCCAGTCATTTCAGAATGTATTGGCGGGCAACCCCTTGATATACCTTGTTGGACGTATGTTACATGCCCTTTATTCCATTACTTGCATACTTCTTTTTCTTCTGTCAAGTGCTAATATGGTCTCTTTATGTTGATAGTGGAATCATGAAGATCAACAATAACTATATTCCATTGGCTGCACACCTGTCAACCAAAGCAGGCAAGAAGGTGCAGGAACTGTCAAGATCACTGCCACCAATAATGAAAGCGGCCAAGCTTTCTACATCGGAATCATGTCCAAAGCACTTTGAGGCACCGGTACCTACAGCTGACAGCATTGGCTTGTATTTCTTTTCGGGTGATATGAGGTTTGTTGAGCCTGTGCATGTTGTTTGTCTTATTTCTTCTACACATACTAGGGTCTGACATTCTTTGATCCTCTAGGCCAAATAAAGAGCTGGATGAGCTGGTGAAGCATCTCGCTGATAGTGGAATTGTTCTAGAAGCTGTTGTTGGTTTGAGGAAGCTGTTTCTCTTCCCTTCTGGTGTACTACCAGTGGAACATCAGAGTAAGTCATATGGCAGATTTCATTATTCAAAATTATGAGTATCCTGAAAATATACCATATTACACCTAATCTGCCTATGCTACCACTAATGTAGTAAACTGCATTTGGTATAGTAATGTGTAATGCAGTTGTGCATGATTTTTCATACTGCCTACTTGAACATTGTTTTGTTTGTCATGGTGGAGCATGTATGGTTTATACAAGGCCTTTTTGCTCCATGTCAATTTTTCTTTTGTAGTAATTTGTCAGCCAGTCATTAGTTTCTGTCTTGTTGCAGCATTCCAAGGGAAACCCTATCTATGGGGAATGTTCAAGCCCAGAAAAGATAAGATCAGAAGATTTCCAGTGGAACAAGATTGTACTGCACATGTTTCAAAGGAAGAACATGCGCAAGAACAGCATGCCTTGGACCAGCAAGACAAGGCACAAAGTGACACCCTGGACCAGGTCGTGCATCCCGAGAATCAACCCTTACTGGATGCAAACCAACTAGGAAAGGAAGCGCTGTCTGGCAATTGCCTGCCCCCTGTTGACGTGCAAGCTCTAGTCTCTGCAAATATCGGCCCAGCTGATCATGGACAGCCCTGCTCAAATCCAGAAGCTCAGCCACTTAAACTCTGTGGTTTTGTTGTCTCACGGACACCAAGGTCCGCGCAACTCATCCAGGAGATGCAGAAGGAAGGTGCATTACTGTTTGCTGTGCAGCAGGTGATGACAGAACCTGGGTCAGTGATATAGGATCAGAATATGTGCGTGGCAACCATGCTGTGGTTTCAGAGGACCATACCTGTAGCTGTTGTCTCTTAAGGCGTGGCGCGCTGCAGTGGTCACTCTTAGGGCAGAAACATGCTAGCAGTAGACCTGAGAGCTCTTTAGCTTCAGTGCCGGCTCATTGTGCCTCGCATCTTCTATGTCCGCCTATGTGCTTGTCTGCTAGCTAGTCCCTGTCATGTTCAGGACCGGACTGTGGTGTTCGCTCTTTGTATGTTGTATTAAGAGCCGACTTAGCTGAGCTTACTTTCTGTTGTGCAAGTTGTACAAGTTTGAGCCAATTTTGCCGATTGTACTGTAAAAGCATCTCCTCTGTTTATATAATGGCATGCAAATTATCATCAGTTCATCTTGTCATTATCATGGAGCTATTATCCTGTGCTCCTTGTGATTCTTGCCATGTCGAACTGTTGAGTAACCTTCGTGAAGTAACCACATGAACTTCACATGAACCGTTGAAAATTCACAATGACAATTGCAGTTCCATTTTATTTGAAGTTGTTGGGACATGGGCTTTAAGCTAAGCTGATGCATCAACCAGCAAGATCAACCACATGAAGATTACTCCTACGTGCCAATGTGGGTTAACCTGGGTAAGACGATCACCATGGAGAAGGAAATAGTAAGTTTCAGGGAACCTGGGTGAAGCCTAAAGATAATAAATTCTGACATGATGCACTTTTTCTTCTTCTTGTTTTCCACTGTATCCACGGTATGAACATGGTGGAGGCAAGGTAAAAAAGAAAGAAACATGGATAGAACTGATCAGTTGACAAAACACATGATCAAAACTGTGTAATCATCATTCGATTATGTATGTTTGGTATAATGTACAAAAGATGTGTGGAGTAACAAGGCTTGAGGGTTGAGAAGCATCTAGGAGCTAAGGATGTTCAGGAGTGAAACCCTGCTCTGAATCAACCTCCTGAACAGGGACTCAACACCGTTCTCGAGATCCGCTACACTGCGCTCCAGCGCTTGCAGCTGCGCCGCCTCGCAGACAACCCTCTTCTTCTGGAACTTCTGTGAGACCAGAGACCATCTGCTTCCATTGGCAACCCCAATTTGCTTCAGCAGGAGGCGCGGCGCGGATTCAAGCAGAGAGACCGCCATGTCTCTTGCTTCTGCCAATAGCCTGACCGCCCCGCAGCCTTCGGCGGTAGCCTTGCCGCTTGTGATCTTCTTGAAAGGCTTCTGCGCCTTCTTCGCCAGGCGAACAAAAGACTCGATCTTGAGCTGAACAGCCACGCCATCTCCCCTCTTGAGGGCGAGCCGCAAGTCCTGGATGCTCATCTTCAGCTCTGCCAGGCTCTCCTGCATGGCATTGCAAAGATCCACCAGGACAAGTGATCTGTCAAGCTCTTCCTCGACCGTCTTCCTCTGCAGGGGCAGGGAGAGGCCGATTTGGTTGCTGGGCAGGCTCATGATCTCTTCTATGGAGCTGTAGATGTCTCCGAGCCTGCTCAGACCGCCGCACATCGTGTCGATGGTCGCGGAAGGCATGGAGATGTGTGTCTGCAGGCCCTGCAGCTCCACCTCCACTTTGGATTCGGTGGAGTGGGGGATGGAAGGCAGACTCGCAGATCTTTGATGGCAGGCCATGTTTCTAATGGATGAACTCAACTGATGATCTGCTATTTCTGATTGTAATGATGGAAGAGAAAGTGAAGAGCAGATGTGTTTTGTTGGTGCTCAACCCTTTGTACCCCGCTCTATTTATAGTCGAGAGCCACAAGGAATTGATAATGGAGCAAGTTCTCCGCTGCGGCTTAATCATCCGCGCGAAACTGGCGCTCTCTTATTTTGGTTAGTGCAACTGACATCAATGAGTGAGATCGAGTGCGTGTACATGTCTCGCCTATAGATGTCAAAGTATCCGCACGAGTGGTTCGTCTCATCATCCAGATTGGCAAAATACCTTCTGGCAATTTGGTTGTCAACGTGTGATGGTTGCACCCGCACCTCAACCCTCGTGCAGCAGCACTGTTGTCTTCTTGGCATGTCTGCTAATTGCATCATGGTCAACCACACATGCGCTATAATACTTAATAGACGCTTCAAATCTTTAGTTGATGGCTAAACTAATAGTCTCGAATCAAACTAGAGTAACATTTCTTATGAGAGCTATTTCATAAATGTCATATTTTACTACTCCCTCCGATCCATATCAATTGTTGCTGATTTAGTACAACTTAATACTAAATTAACGACAATTAATATGGATCGAAAAGAGTATTGGAAAACATAATAGGGGCACGAGCTCTGAGCTCATAGTGTACTAAATCAGCGACAATTAATATGGATCGAAGGGAGTACTGAAAAACATAACAGGAGCACGAGCTCATCGGATCTTGGGAACTATAGAAGGCCATGAATCTAGGTGCAGTAATGTAGAAAGTAATAACATGGGATCTTGACATGGACTCTGACTGCATCCTATTTTCTCTGAGAAGAGAATATATAACAAGTTTGATTGGATAAATTAGCGCTCTATCGCTGAGCTCCAACAACTGTTACAACCCCACGAGTAGTACTTCATAATAATATGATAATGAGATACATGTATGTATGTAATTAGTATTGCCTATTTGTCATGTTTTGGTTATTCAAGAAAAAGAAATAGAATGCACGAGGGAGCAAGATTCATGGAAGCATAGGATGCATCAGATTACATCCCATATGGCTAGTGCACCTAATATGCTAAGAGCTTTATTGAAAAAAGAAGTTGTTAAGAGAGGGGGAAGAGCTGACTTTACCTACAGAAACACGCTCAGTCATGATACTGTCCAGGCAACATCTAGATGAGCATGAACTCAACACCTCGTGGAGCATTGCTGTCTTGTTTCATAAACCTGCAACAAGATCCGCCGCACAACAGAAAGATCAGCATTATTCTTGACCAGCCCAAGCAGAAACTCGCTAAAAGAGCCGTGAGAGAACTTCACGTGCAATAGAATATGAGCTGAGATACAGAGATAGTGCTTATTTTTGCCTCTCTTAGATGATCTAAATAAACATAATGCATATATACAATAGATTCTGAAAATTGAGCCTTTTTTTTGTTTCCTACTGTATCCATCATATACACAAAAGAAAGATAATCCACGGTATGGACATAGTTGAAGCATCGTAAACAAGAAAGAAACATGGATAGAAGTGATCAGTTGACAAAATACATGATCAAAACTATGTAATCATCATTCCATTGTATGTATGTTTGGATGTACAAAGATGGGTAGAGTAACAAGGCTTGAGAGTTGAGAAGCATCTAGGAGCTAAGGATGTTCAGGAGTGAAACCCTGCTCTGGATCAACCTCCTGAACAGGGACTCGACGCCGTTCTCAAGGTCGGCCACGCTGTGCTCCAGCACTTGCAGCTGCGCCGCCTCACAGACAACCCTCTTCTTCTGGAACCTCTGTGAGACCAGAGACCATCTGCTTCCATTGGCGACCCCAATTTGCTTCAGCAGGAGGCGCGACGTGGGTTCAAGCAGACAGACCGCCATGTCTCTTGCTTCTACCAGTAGCCTCACCGTCCTGCAGCCTTCGACGGTAGCTTTGCCGCTTGCGATCTTCTTGAAAGGCTTCTGCGCTTTCTTCGCGAGGCGAATGAAGGACTCGATCTTGACCTGGACAGCCGCGCCATCTCCTCTCTTGAGGGCGAGCTGCAGGTCCTGGATGCTTGCCTTCAGCTCTGCCAGGCTCTCCTGCATGGCATTGCAGAGATCCACCAGGACAAGTGACCTGTCGAGCTCTTCCTCGACCATCTTCCTTTGCAAGGGGACTTGGTTGCTGGGCAGGCTCATGATCTCTTCTATGGAGCTGTAGATGTCTCCGAGACTCCTCAAACCGCCGCACATCGTGTCGATGGTCGCGGAAGGCGAGGATATGCGTGTCGGCAGGCTCTGCAGCTCCAGCTCCACTTTTGATTCACTGGAGTGAGGGATAGAAGGCAGACTCGCAGATCTTTGATGGCAGGCCATGTTTCTAATGGATGAACTCAACTGATGATGTACTATTTCTGTTTGTGGTGACGGAAGAGAGAATGAAAGGCAGATGCGCTTAATTTGTTGGTGTTGAGAACTTTGCAGCGCGCTCTATTTATAGTCGAGAACCAAAAGGAAATAATGGAGCAAGTCCTCTGTTGCGGCCTAATCATCGGCCGCCTAGGCAAAACGGCTGCTCTCTTATTTTGGTTAGTGCAACTGACATCAATGAGCGAGATGGAGAGCGTGTGCATGTCTCGTCTATAGATGGCAAAGTATCCGCACGAGTGGTTCGTCTCATAATAAAGATTGGCAAAATACCTTCTGGCAACCTGGCAATTTGGTTGTCAACGTGTGATGGTTACACCCGCACCTCAACCCTCGTGCAGAACTGTTGCCTTCTTGGCATGTCTCTGCTAATTGCATCATGGGCCACCACACATGCGCTAGAATTCTTAACAGACGCTTCAAATCTTTATCTCATGGCTAAACTCGAATCAAACTAGAATAGCTATGCAAGCTAATATTTCATAAATGCCATAGTACCTCGATATTAGAAAACATAACAGGGGCATCAGCTCAGCAGATCTTAACATGGGAGCTATAGAAGGCCATGAATTTAGCTGCGGTAATGTAGAAAGTACTCCCTTTACAGAGGGAGTAAGAAAGCAAATATTCTGTCTTAACACACACAGTGACACTGACTGTGCCCATTTTCACTGAGAAGAGAATATATAAAACAAGTTTCACAGGATAAATTACCGGTCTATCACTTACTGCAAGTTGCTGGTTTAACCTAACAGCCGAAATGATAACAAACAACTGATAGAACGCGCAATCTTCACGAGTACTTCATAATATAGGATAATGAGATACATGCACGTATGTATTTAATTAGTATTGCCTATCTGTCATGTTTCGGTTATTCGAGAAAAAGAAATAGAATGCACGGGTGTACAAGTTCGACTTGGCCGTAGCACGAGGGAGAAAGATTCATGAAAGCATAGGATACATACATCAGATTGCATCTCATATGACTAGTGCACCTAATATGCTAAGAGTTGTAATTCAAAAAACAAGTTGTTAAGAGAGAGGGAAGAGCTGACTTTACCTACAGAAACACTCTCGGACATGATACGTTCCAGGCAACATCTAGATGAGCATGAACTCAGCACCTCGTGGAGCATCGCTGTCTTGTTTCATCAACCTGCAACAGGATCCGCCGCAGAACAGAAAGATCAGCATTATTCTTGACTAGCCGAAACAAAAACTCGCTTAAAGAGGTGTGCGATAACTTCACGTGCAATAGAATATGAGCTGAGATAGTGGTTATTATTGCTTCTGTTCAGAGGATCTAAATAATTGGTGGCATATGCTTAAGTCTGGTACATCCGTGGGAATAACAGGGCGCGCCAGCCATCAGGCTAATGATGAGCGGCTACCACATGGCTTAGAGCTGGCATGTCCATGGTTGTTCAGAGTACTGCAGGTAAAAGATGGTGGCGCCAGTTGTAAACTGTAATTGCTGTGACCTAACATGGCCGTTTCAAAGATAAGATCGAATAAAATTGTACATGTGTACAACTTACAGTCACAGCTAGAAATTACTACACATACAGCTCCCACCGAAATTCTGAATAATTTAATCTTCACTTAGACTCAGCTATGAAAAGAAATCAGAATCACTGCCCAGTAAATATCAATGTGAGCGAAATCAGAAGTGATGGTATGAACATAGTCAAAACTGTTTTCATCAACTGATCATTTGCATGTACATTTGGCACTGTGCTCTGTACACAAGCTAGAAAGGTTCTATATGACTGGTGAATCCTTTAAAAGGCGGATGCCAATCGCAATATGCTAGAGAAACAAGGCCTGGGAGTGTCTACGAGCTGAGAATGTTCAGGAGTAAAACCCTGCTTTGGATCAGTCTCCTGAACAGAAGCTCCACACCGTTCTCAAGATCTCCCATGCTTCGCTCTAGCACCTGCAACTGTTCCTCCTCGCAAACGACCTTTCTTTTCTGGATAAGAGACCATTTGCTTCCTTTGGTAGTGGCGAACTGCTTCGGCAACAGCTGCGATGTGGACTCGAGTAGAGAGACAGACATCTCTCTGGCTTCCGCCAGTAGCCTGATCAGCCTGCAATCCTCACCACTAGCTTTGCTGCTTGTGATCTTCTTGAAAGGCTTCTGAGCCTGCTTCGCCAGGCGAATGAAGGACTCAACCTTGAGTTGAACAGCCGCATCATCTCCTCTTTTGAGAACCAGTTGCAGCTCCTGGGTACTCATCTTCAGCTCTGCTAAATTCTCTTGCATGGAATTGCAAAGATCAATCAGCACGAGGGATCGCTCCAGTTCCTCTTCCACCATTTTCTTGTTTTGGGGGAAGGAGAGGCCAACTTGGTTGCTGGGCAAGCCCATGATCTCCTCTATGCAGTTGTAGATGTCTCCAAGCCTTGCATAACCACCACACATTGTGTTGATGGTTGCGGAGGGTGAAGAGATGCATGACTCCAGGCCCTGCAGCTCCACCTCCACTTTGGATTCACTGGAGTGGGCGATAGAAGGCAAACTTGCAGATCTTTGATGGCAAGCCATGTTTCTAATGGATGAGCTGATGATGTGTTTCTGTTTGTAGTGCAAGAGAAAGTGAAGGGCAGGTGTGCTTTCTTGGTGCTCGACCATTGTGGTGGACTCTATTTATAGTCAAGAAACAAAAGCAGTCTTGCTGGCAAAGCCAGTTAGGCAGCAAGAGTATTGTGCATAACCATCTCTGTCCAATACAATCTTGTTAGGAGACAAGAATCACTAAGTGCATGACATGTCTTAACAATTGGCAGCAAAGCATCAGCACAATGCTTAAGGCAGAATCCAGATCACCAAACAGAGACAAAATAAACTAGAATGCAAGTCATGCGGCTGAGGTGTATGTTGAAGGACTAGAAGACTTCACCTTCCAACAGCCTGTCAATTTGGTTCCGATAGTTGCACCTTCGCCCCAATTGCCGTGAAGCACTGTTGCTGTGCTGGTATGTCTCTGCTACCTGCGGCATGATCCACCACACATGCATTATAATCATCAATAGATGCTTCACTTCTTCTCATGCAACATTTACTCGTTTAGAACATAAGCGAAAACTAACTCATAAACGTCACTGGAATGGGTTCTAGCTTGCAAAATTCTAGATATTCTGCTTCTGTAAGAAATATGTTGTGTTATCCTTCAGTAGCAGAAGTAGAGGTGCACAATTTGGCCAATTGCATGAGAAATTTGAGAATAAGGCACAACGGATTGATATACAGACAGAAAGTATCTCTTTCTCTGCAGATCCCATGTACTCACATGGCCACCACAGCCTCAGCCAAGTTGGTACCTTTGTCTATCTTAGTTTAAAACAGCACGCGTTGCTAAATTACTAAACAGTGCAGCCTTGACATATTCCAAACGTAGGCAAACTACTACAGGAAGACAAATCGCTATTTTTGTATTTCCAATCTGTCATGTTTCAATTATGTCCGGCAAAATGGACTGCACGAGTACCCAGAGTTGTTTTCTGCTATAAGGTGGTGGGCAAGAATCGCAGTTCATGAGAGGAAAAGTTGAGACACAGAACCTCCAAAAACGTGTTCAATGCTAATATGGGCCAGTCAGCTTCAAGATAAGCATGAACCTCACGGAGTACGACTGACAAGTTTTATCCACCTACAGTAAGATCCAATTATTGTTTCAAGAGTACTTCATAATATAGATAAGGAAATAAATGCATCCAACTAGTGTTCCCTATGTGTCATTTTTCAGCTGTTCGAGAGAGAAAAAACGGAATGCACGGTCGATAATCTGGGTGCGGTAATAGAGAAAGTTAACTCTTTTTTCTGTCTTGGACACAAAGTGACAATGTGTCCTAATTTCACCGAGAAGAGAATATAGAACAACTTCGATTGAATAAATTACCGGTCTATCTCGCTTAATACTGCAGATTTCTGTTTTAACCTACTAACAGCCCAGATGATAACAAACAACTGTTAGAATGTGCAGTCTTCACGAGAACTGGATGAGGAGATAAATTAATATATCTAATTAGTGTTTCCTAACTGTCACGTTGCAGTTGACCCTGAGAGAAAAATGGAATGCACGGGGGTTCATGTTTGATTTGGCCATAGCACCAGGGAGAAAGATTAATGAAAGCATAGGATACATCCGATTACATCTCATATGGCTAGTGCACCTAATGTTTTCCCTAGGACACAGTGTCTATAAGTTGTTAAGAGAGAGGAAAGGAGTTGACTTAACCTACAGAAGCACACTCAGTCCAGGTAACATCTAGATAAGCATGAACTCAACACCTCGTGGAGCATCGCTGTCTTGTTTCATCAACCTGCAACAAGATCCGCCGCAGAACAGAAGGATCAGCATTATTCTTGACCAGCCGAAAAAGAAACTCGCTTAAAGAGGTGTGAGATAACTTCACGTGCAATAGAATATCAGCTGAGATAGTGGTTAGTATTGCCTCTATTCAGAGGATCTAAATAATTGTTGGCATGTGTTTGATTAAGTCCAGTACATCTGCTGGGCATAATGTGCTTCTACCTTATGCTAGTGATCAGGCTAATAATGAGTGGCTATCACATGGCCCAGAGCTAGCATGTTCATGGTTGTTAAGAGTATTGTAGGCAAACGATAATGGCGCCGATTGACGTAACATGGCCGTTTCAAAGGTAAGATCAAATAAAAATCATACATGTCTACAACTTATAGCTAGAAATAATTACACATAAAGCTCCTACCAAAGTTCAGAACGATTAATATTCACCTAGACTCTGCATGCCGTTTTCTGAAGAGGAATTTCCTTTTCGGTTCCTTAGCATTCATCATATACTTGAAAGAGAACATATCGACATGACATTCAGCTAAAAAGAAAATCTAAATCACCGGCCGGTAAAGATCGGTGAAATCACAAATAATGATATGGGCATAGTCAAAACTGCATTCGTCAACTGATCATTTGTATGTACATTTAGTAGTGTACCCAGTACACAAGCTAGAAAGGATCTATATGACTGGTGAATCCTTTAAAAGGCAGATGCCAATCGCAATATGCTAGAGAAACAAGGCCTGAGAGTGTCTACGAGCTGAGAATGTTCAGGAGTGAAACCCTGCTTTGGATCAATCTCCTGAACAGAAGCTCCGCACCGTTCTCAAGATCTCCCATGTTTCGCTCTAGCGCTTGCAACTGTACCTCCTCGCAAACGACCTTTTTCTTCTGGACAAGAGACCACTTGCTTCCTTTGGTGGTGGCGAACTGCTTTGGCAACAGCTGCGACGTGGACTCAAGTAGAGAGACAGACATCTCTCTACCTTCCGCCAGTAGCCTGACCAGCCTGCAATCTTCACCACTAGCTTTGCTGCTTGCGATCTTCTTGAAAGGCTTCTGCGCCTGCTTGGCGAGGCGAATGAAAGACTCAACCTTGAGTTGAGCAGATGCATCATCTCCTCTTTTGAGAACCAGTTGCAGCTCCTGGGTACTCATCTTCAGCTCTGCTAAATTCTCTTGCATGGAATTGCAGAGATCAATCAGCACGAGGGATCTCTCCAATTCCTCTTCTACCATTTTCTTGTTTTGGGGGAAGGAGAGGCTAATTTGGTTGCTGGGCAAGCCCATGATCTCCTCTATGCACTTGTAGATGTCTCCAAGCCTTGCGTAACCACCACACATTGTGTCGATGGTTGCGGAGGGTGAAGAGATGCATGACCTCAGGCCCTGCAGATCCACCTCCACTTTGGATTCACTGGAGTAAGGCAAACTTGCGGATCTTTGATGGCAAGCCATGTTTCTAATGGATGAACCGATGATGTGTTTATGTTTGTAATGGAAGAGAAAGTGAAGAGCAGATGGCTTTGTTGGTGCTCAACCATTGTGATGCACTCTATTTATAGTCAAGAAACCATCTGCTCATTAGGCATTAAGAATATTATGCATGACGCTCCATTTGCGACCAATAGTGGATCAATTTTCTGGACCAGCATAACCATCTCTATCTATATAATCTTGTTAAGGAG
This sequence comes from Triticum urartu, assembly GCF_056163025.1. Classification (NCBI taxonomy): domain Eukaryota; kingdom Viridiplantae; phylum Streptophyta; class Magnoliopsida; order Poales; family Poaceae; genus Triticum; species Triticum urartu. The sequence continues at coordinate 114,216,984 of NC_141876.1, forward strand.
ACAAGCATCACTAAGTGCATGCCCTGTCTCGACGATTGGAGGCAAAGCATCAGCACAAGTGCTTGGCTTAACAGAGAATCCAGATCAGCAAACCGAGGCAAAATAAACTAGAATGCAGGTCATGCAACTGTGCTGTATGTTGAAGGACCAGATGACTTCACCTTCCAACAGCGTGTCAATTTGGTTCCCAGTTCATGACAGATGCTCCTTCGCCCCAATTGCTGTGAAGCACCGTTGCAGCGTTGCTGCGCTGGTATGTCCACCACACATGCATTATAATCATCAATAGATGCTTCGCTTATTCTCATGCAACATTTACTCGTTTAGAACATAAGCGAAAACTAACTCGTAAACGTGACTGAAACGGGTTCTAACTTGCACAAGTCTAGATATTCTGCTCTGTAAGAAATATGTTGTGTCATCCTTCAGTAGCAGAAGTAGAGGTGCCCAATTTGGCCAATTGTATGAGAGATTTGAGAATAAGGCAGAAGGGATTGATACACAGACATAAAGATCTCTGCAGATCCCATATACTCATATGGCCACCACAGCCTCAGCCAAGTTGTTACCTTTGTCTATCTTGGTTTAAAACAGCATGTGTAGTGTCAAAAACGCTCTTATATTATGGGAAGGAGGGAGTACTAAACGGTGCAGCCTTGACATATTCCAAACATAGGCAAACTGTGGTCTGCATGACTACTTGACACTACAGGAAGACAAGTTGCTATTTGGTATTGCCAATCTGTCATGTTTCAATTATGTCCGGCAAAATGGACTGCACGGGTACCCAGAGTTGTTTTCTGCTATAAGGTGATGGGCAAGAATCGCTCATGAGGGGAAAATTTGAGACACAGAACCTCCAAAAACGTGTTCAATGCTAATATGGGACAGTCAGCTTCAAGATAAGCATGAACTCAACGCCTCATGGAGTACGACTGGCAAGTTTCATCCACCTAAAGTAAGATCCAATTATTGTTTCAAGAGTACTTCATAATATAGATAAGGAGATAAATGCATCTAATATAGATAAGGAGAAATGGATAAAAATGGATGTATCTAGAACTAAAATACATCTAGGTACATCCGTTTTGTCGACAAGTATTTCCGGACGGACCGACGGAGAGAGTATCATTTTTCAGCTGGTCGAGAGAAAAAACAGAATGCACAGCTGATAATCTAGGTGCGGTAATAGAGAAAGTTAACTCTTTTTTCTGTCTCGGACAGAAAGTGACAATGCGCCCTAATTTCAGTGAGAAGAGAATATAGAACAACTTCGATTGGATAAATTACCGGTCTATCTCGCTTAATACTGCAGGTTGCTGTTTTAATAACCTACTAACAGCCCAGATGATAAGAAACAACTGTTAGAATGTGTAGTCTTCACGGGTACTGGATGAGGAGATAAATTCATATATCTAAATACGTTGCAGTTGATCCCAAGAAAAAAAATTATATGCACAGGGGTTCATGTTTGATTTGGCCATAGCACCAGAGAGGAAGATTCATGAAAGATAGGATACATCATATTACATCTCATATGGCTAGGACAGTGTCTATAAATTGTTAAGAGAGAGGAAAGAGTTGACTTTACCTACAGAAACATGCCCAGTCCAGGTAATATCTAGATAAGCATGAACTCAACACCTTATGGAGCATTGTTGTCCTGTTTCATCAACCTGCAACAAGATCCGCCGCAGAACAGAAGGATCAGCATTATTCTTGACCAGCCGAAACAGAAATTCTCATGAAGAGGTGTGAGATAACTTCACGTGCAATAGAATATGAGCTGAGATACTGGTTATTGCCTCTATTCAGAGGATCTAAATCATTGGTGGCATTTGTTTAATTAAGTCTGGTACATCTGCTGAGCATAATGTGCTTCCACCTTATGCTAGTGATCAGCTAATAATGAGCGGCTTCCACATGGCCTAGAGCTGGCATGTTCCTGGCTGTTAAGAGTACTGTGGGCAAAAGATGATGGCGCTGATTGCAAGCTGTAATTGGTGTGACGTAACATGTCTTTTTCAAAGGTAAGATCAAATTAAAATCGTACATGTCTACACCTTCCATTACACAAATTCAGAATGATGTAATCTTCACCTAGACTCTGCATGCCATTTTCTTGAGAGGAATTTCCTTTTCGCTTCCTTAGCATTCATCGTATACTTGAAAGAGAACATATCGACATGACATTCAGCTATGAAAAATAAATCTAAATCATCGCACGGTAAAGATCAGTGAAATCACAAGTAATTTTATGGGCATAGTCAAAACTGCTTTCGTCAACTGATCATTTGTATGTACATTTAGTAGTGTACTCAGTACACAAGCTAGAAAGGTTCTATATGGCTGGTGAATCCTTTAAAAGGTGGATGCCAATCGCAATATGCTAGAGAAACAAGGCCTGAGAGTGTCTACGAGCTGAGAATGTTCAGGAGCGAAACCCTGCTTTGGATCAATCTCCTGAACAGAAGCTCAGCGCCGTTTTCAAGATCTCCCATGCATCGCTCTAGCGCTTGCAACTGTTCCTCCTCGCAAATGACCTTTCTTTTCTGTACAAGAGACCATTTGCTTCCTTTGGTGGTGGCGAACTGCTTCAGCAACAGCTGCGACGTGGACTCGAGTAGAGAGACAGACATCTCTCTGGCTTCCGCCAGTAGCCTGACCAGCCTGCAATCCTCACCACTAGCTTTGCTGCTTGCGATCTTCTTGAAAGGCTTCTGTGCCTGCTTGGCGAGGCGAATGAAAGACTCAACCTTGAGTTGAACAGACGCGTCATCTCCTCTTTTGAGAACCAGTTGCAACTCCTGGGTACTCATCTTCAGCTCTGCTAAATTCTCTTGCATGGAATTGCAGAGATCAATCAGCGCAAGGGATCTCTCCAGTTCCTCTTCTACCATTTTCTTGTTTTGGGGGAAGGAGAGGCCAATTTGGTTGCTGGGCAAGCCCATGATCTCCTCTATGCAGTTGTAGATGTCTCCAAGCCTTGCGTAACCACCACACATTGTGTCGATGGTTGCGGAGGGTGAAGAGATGCATGACTTCAGGCCCTGCAGCTCCACCTCCACTTTGGATTCACTGGAGCAAGGCAAACTTGCGGATCTTTGATGGCAAGCCATGTTTCTAATGGATGAACTGATGATGTGTTTATGTTTGTAATGGAAGAGAAAGTGAAGAGCAGATGTGCTTTGTTGGTGCTCAACCATTGTGGTGCACTCTATTTATAGTCAAGAAACAAAAGCAGTCTTGCTGGCAAAGAATATTTTGCACCACGCTCCATGTATTGCCAATGATGAATCAATTTTTTGGAGCAGCATAACCATCTCTATCTGTTACAATCTTGTTAAGGAGACAAGCATCACTAAGTGCATGCCATGTCTCGACGATTGGAGGCAAAGCATCGGCACAAGTGCTTAGCTTAACAGAGAATCCAGATCAGCAAACAGAAGAAAAATAAACTAGAATGCAAGTCGTGCAACTGAGGTGCATGTTGAAGGACCAGAAGACGTTACCTTCCAACAGCCTGTCAATTTGGTTCTCAACTGATGTCAGCTGCACCTTCGCCTCAATTGCCATGCAGCACTGTTGCTTTCCTGGTATGTCTCTGATATCTGCAGCATGATCCACCACGCCAACACATGCATTAGAATCATCAATAGATGTTTCGCTTCTTCCGTTGCGTCATTTACTCATTTAGAACATAAGCAACTTATGAAAACTAACTCATAAACGTCACTGGAACAGGTTCTAGCTTGCAAAATTCTGATACTAGAAGGTAATGCATGTTTCTGTGGTGTCATCCTTCAGTAGCAGATGTAGAGGAGCCAACTAAATGAGAAACTTGAGAATAAGGCACAACAGATAGATATACAGGCAGAAAGTATCTCTATCTCTGAAGACCCCATGTACTCACATGGCCACTATAGCCTCAGGCAAGTTGGTACCCTTATCTATCTTAGTTTAAAAGAGCACGCGTTGCTAAATACTATACAAGCAACGTTGACATGTTCCAAAGGTAGGCGGGCAAACTGTGGTCTGCATTGTGACAGTACAGGAAGACAAGTTGCTATTTGGTATTGCCAATCTGTCATGTTTCAATTATGTCCGACAAAATGCTGCACGAGTACCCAGAGTTGTTTTCTGCTATAAGGTGGTGGGCAAGAATCGCAGTTCATGAGAGGAAAAGTTGAGACACAGAACCTCCAAAAACGTATTCAATGCTAATATGGGCCAGGCAGCTTCAAGATAAACATGAACTCGACACCTCATGTTGTACCACCGGCAAGTTTCATCCACCTACAATAAGATTCAATTATTGTTTCACGAGTAATTCATAATATAGATAATGAGATAAATGTATCTACTTAGTGTTTCCTATCTGTCATTTTCCCGCTGTTTGAGAGAGTAAAAAGGAATGCCCGGACGTTAATCTAGGTGCAGTAATAGAGAAAGTAAACTCTTTTTCTGTCTCGGACACAAAGTGACACTGCGCCCTATTTTCACTGAGAAGAGAATATAGAACAACTTTGATTGGATAAATTACCGGTCCATCTTGCTTAATACTGCAGGTTTCTGTTTTAACCTACTAACAGCCGAGATGATAACAAACAACTGTTAGAATGTGCAGTCTTCACGAGTACTTCATAATATTAGATGGGGAGATACTAATTAATGTTTCCTATCTGTCATTGCTGTTGATCCAGAGAAAAAACTGAAATGCACGGGGGGTCATGTTTGATTTGTCCATAGCACGAGGGAGAAAGATTCATGAAAGCATAGGATACATCAGATTACATCTCATATGGCTAGTGCACCCCCTAGGGCACAGTGTCCATAAGTTGTTAAGAGAGAGGAAAGAGTTGACTTAACCTACAGAAACACGCTCAGTCATGATAGATCCAGACGACATCTAGATAAGCATGAACTCAACAGTCAACACCTCGTGGAGCATCGCTGTCTTGTTTCATCAACCTGCAACAAGATCCGCCGCAGAACAGAAGGATCAGCATTATTCTTGACCAACCGAAACAGAAACTCTCATGAAGAGGTGTGAGATAACTTCAGGTGCAATAGAATATGAGCTGAGATAATGGTTATTGCCTCTATTCAGAGGATCTAAATCATTGGTGGCATGTCCGCATGTGTTTAATTAAGTCTGGTACATCTGCTAGGCATAATGTGCTTCCACCTTATGCTAGTGATCAGGCTAATAATGAGCAGCTACCACATGGCCTAGAGCTGGCATGTTCATGGTCGTTAAAGAGTACATTAGGCAAAAGATGATGGCGCCGATTGCAAACTGTAATTGGTGTGACGTAACATGGCCGTTCGAAGGTAAGATCAAATAAATACTGTGCATGTCTACAATTTATAGCTAGAAATAATTACACACAAATTCAGAATTATTTAGTCTTCACCTAGACTCTGCATGCCATTTTCTTAAGAGGAATTTCCTTTTCGCTTCCTTAGCATTCATCGTATACTTGAAAGAGAACATATCGACATGACATTCAGCTATAGAAATAAATCAAAATCATCGCACTGTAAAGATCGGTGAGATCACAAGTAATTTTATGGGCATAGACAAAACTGCTTTCGTCAACTGATCATTTGTATGTACATTTAGTAGTGTACTCAGTACACAAGCTAGAAAGGTTCTATATGACTGGTGAATCCTTTAAAAGGTGGATGCCAGTCGCAATATGCTAGAGAAACAAGGCCTGAGAGTGTCTAGGAGCTGAGAATGTTCAGGAGCGAAACCCTGCTTTGGATCAATCTCCTGAACAGAAGTTCAGCGCCGTTTTCAAGATCTCCCATGCTTCACTCTAGCACTTGCAACTGTTCCTCCTCACAAACGACCTTTCTTTTCTGGACAAGAGACCATTTGCTTCCTTTTTTGGTGGTGAACTGCTTTAGCAACAGATGCAATGTGGACTCAAGTAGAGAAACAGACATCTCTCTGGCTTCCGCCAGTACCCTGACCAGCCTGCAATCCTCAGCAACAGCTTTGCTGCTTGTGATCTTCTTGAAAGGCTTCTGGGCCTGCTTCGCGAGGCGAATGAAAGACTCGACCTTGAGCTGAACAGCCGCATCATCTCCTCTTTTGAGAACCAGTTCCAGCTCCTGAGTATTCATCTTCAGCCCTGCTAAATTCTCTTGCATGGAATTGCAGAGATCGATCAGCACGAGGGACCGTTCCAGTTCCTCTTCCACCATTTTCTTGTTTGGGGGAAAGGAGAGGCCAACTTGGTTGCTGGGCAAGTCCATGATCTCCTCTATGTTCTTGTAGATGTCTCCAAGCCTTGCGTAGCCACCACACATTGTGACGATGGTTGCGAAGGGTGAAGAGATGCATGACTTCAGGCGCTGCAGCTCTACATCTACTTTGGATTCACTGGAGTGATCAATAGAAGGCAAACTTGCAGATCTTTGATGGCAAGCCATGTTTCTAATGGATGAAGTGATGATGTGTTTCTGTTTGAAATGGAAGAGAAAGAGAAGAGCAGATGTGCTTTGTTGGTGCTCAGGCCTCTGCAGCACACTCTATTTATAGTCAAGAAACAAAACAGTCTTGCTGGCAAAGCCCATTAGGCAGCAAGAATATTGCGCACCATGCTCCATTTGTTGCCAACAATGGATCAAATCATTTTGGAGTAGCATAACCCTCTAAATCCATTACAATCTTGTTAAGGAGACAAGAATCACTAACTGCATCCCAAGTCTCAACAATTGGCGGCAAAGCATCTGCGCAAGTGCTTAGCTTAACACAGAAACCAGATCAGCAAACCGAGGCAAAATAAACTAGAATACAAGTCATGCAACTGAGATGTATGATGAAGGACCAGATGGCTTTACCTTCAAACAGCCTGTCAATTTGCTTCTCAACTTATGACAGCTGCACCTTCGCCTCAATTGCCGTGCAGCACTGTTGCTGTGCTGGTATGTGTGCTGACTGCAGCATGATCCACCACACATGCATTATAATCATCAATAGATGCTTCACTTCTTCCGCTGCAACGTTTACTTGCTTAGAACATAAGCAACTTACAAAAACTAACTTATAAGTCTCAGTGCAGCGGGTTCTAGCTTGCGAAATTCCAGATATTAAAAGCTAATACCTGTTTCTGTAAGAATCTGTGGTGTGATCCTTCAGTAGCAGAGGCAAAGTTGCTCAATTACATGTGAAACTTGAGAATACGGCACAGACAGAAAGTATATTTATCTCTGCAGAACCCATGTACTCACATGGCCACCACAGCCTCAGACAAGTTGATGCCTTGTCTATCTTAGTTTAAAACAGCACGCGTTGCTAAGTGCTAAATAATGCACCTTTGACATGTTCCAAATGTAGGCAAACTGTGGTCTGCACGACTACTAGATAGTACAGGAAGACAGGTTGCTATTTGGTATTGCCAGTATGTGATGTTTAAATTATGCCCGACAAAACAGACTGCACGAGTACAGAGTTGTTTTCTGCTATAAGGTGGTGAGCAAGAATCACAGTTAATGAGAAGAAACGTTGACACGCAAACCTCCAAAAACGTGTTCAGTGCTAATCTGGGCCACGTAGGGTTCAAGATAAGCATGAACTCAACACCTCAGGGAGTAGTGCAGGCAAGTTTCATCCACCTACAATAAGATCCATCATAAAAGGATCAGCATCTTTGACCATATTAAAAGTAACATGGATAAATGGTAAGATTGTAAACTTCAATGAAACTCAAAGTATCCGTGTCATAGGTAGCATGCGCTTAAGTCTGGTCCCTGCACAGTTGTTAGTTTTCCAAGTTTTCTCTTCTTTCTTATTATTCAGTCTAATTAAGAGCCTACACACATAGCCTGGATCTTATGTACTCATGCATGTAAAGCAAATCAATCACAAAATAATAAGCTTAATGCAAGTACAGGAAAAATATGAGGTAAAAGCGTCAAGTGAAAATACAATAGCTCCGGTTAAAACCTACAGACAACAGATGAGAAGTATTGTCATACTGAGGATACCAGTATTCAGCCAGGAATAAGCAAAATCACATTTCACCAGAGTCAGAATTAAGAAGTACTCCCTCTGTAAAGAAATATAAGAGCGTTTACATCACTAAAGTAGTGGTCTAAATGCTCTTATATTTATTTACAGAGGGAGTACATACAAAGGATCATTGGCAACATAAACATGATGAAAGCATTTTTCCTTTTAGTCTACCAGTAATATCTGCATGTGGTCTCAGCATACACACTCGATAGACTTACACAAGGTTGGCAAACCCCTTAAAAGGTGGATGCCATTCACAGGGCGCCAGAGCAGCAAAGCATATGGATGAGCTAAGAATGTTCAGGAGAGAAACCCTAGTCTGGATCAATCTCCTGAACAGAAATCCTACACTGTTCTCAAGATCTCCAATTCTGCACTCTAATGCTTGTAGCTGATCCTCCTCACATACAACTTTCTTTTCTGGAACCATTTGGACACCAGATGCCATTTGCTAGAATTGGATGTGACAATCTGATTGGGCATGAGGTATGATGTACATTCAAGTAGGGACACAGCTATCTCTCTGGCTTCTACTAGTAGCCTGACAAGGCTGAGACCTTCAGGAGTAGCTTTGCTGCTGTATTTCTTGAAATGCTTTTGCATATTCGTTGCTGAACGGAAGAAAGGCTCAATTTTGAGATTGGCAGTGGCATGATCTCCTCTTTTAAGGACTAGTTGCAGCTCTTGGATGCTCATCTTCAACTCGGCAAAGTTCTCTTGCATAGCATTGCAGATATCAAGCAGCACAAGGGACTGTTCCAGTTCTTTCTCCACCATTTTCTTTTGCTAAGGCAAGCAGAGGTCAACTTGGTTCCTTGGCAAGCGTACAATCTCCTCAACACAGTTGTAGACATGTGCAAGCTTCCTCAAACCATCACTCAGTGTGACAGATGCTAGCAGGCTGCCTACAGAAGTGTGTTTTTAGGCCGTGCAACTCTTCTTCTGCTTTGATCTCACTAAAATGAGGCCTAGAAGGCAGACTTGTAGATCTTAGATGGCAAGACATGTTGTTGATGGATGGTGCGAATGAGTGATGGTATATTTCTTCAGGACATGGAAGAGAAGAGAAAGGAAGAAAAGTTGCACACCGTTCAGCTCTTCAGGCATACTCCATTATAGTTGAGAATCAAAAGGCCAATGGAAGCAAAGCCGGTGATCATCTAAACAATATGGAGCAAGTTTTGTGCTATGGTTATATGGCGTAGCCATTTGTGTCAAAGACAAGTTCATGTTGTTTCATCTTGTTTGTGCAACAGACATCAATAAGTGAGCTTACAAGCAGATGATGTCCCTACAATTGGTGGCAAAGCATATGCACGAGTGTTTAAAATTAATCAGAATCAATCTACATGGTTGACTGATAGGCAGCAACCAAAAGAAAAGAAATGTGAGCTGTGCAATTGGTGTTTGTTGGAGGACCGCCTGCTACCTACAGAATGATCCATGACCCACGCATCGAAATTCTGCAAGCGTGCTTTGATGCCATGTTCCGATTGTTCCGGGCAGGATAAACTGCACGGGCATCCCATTTTCTGCTGGATAGAGGTTGAGGGGGCAGAAACAAGAGGATAATAAGAAATAAGATCTGCTAGTTGACTCAACCTCCAGGAATGTGCTCACCTAGTTCAGGTAATGAACTGTCCACCTCTTGGAACTGCCCTGGCATGTCATGGCCATCTGTGACAAGATCCACCACAAAATGATCTGCAATCTTGGCCATGTGAAATGGAATCAATTATTGAAAAACTAAACCAATCGATGAGCTTCTGCGAATGTCATTAGGGGTTGGATGTCAACCGGATCATCAGAGAGCGCTGCTATTTAGGAGCAGCCTTCCAGCCCAAGAGAGGTTGAGAAGAGACACCCTGCTCTACCTCACAGCTGGAAATGCTGCTCTGCTCCCCACTTTCGGCAGAATTAGGCGCGGCGGTTCGCACGGCAGCAGCCGCCGTCATCGCCGTCGCCCTGAACCGCAGGTTTCTGGCGAAGAAACTTCCATGGATGGCGAAAAAGGGCTCCGCACCCCAAGATCCAGCGATTTGAGAGACCGTGCAAACACAACGTCGTCCCTTACTGCCGCAGCCGTACGAGCATGCGGTGGAAGAAGTAGGTCGAGGCGCGTTGAGGCGGACGAGGAGGAGGAGACGAGGCGGCGGCGGCGCGGCGCCGGTGGCGAGACATGAGGAGAGGAATGAGGTGGGGATTGAAGTCGGACGGGGCAGAAACCGGGGCCGCATAGCAGCGATGATCCCAGGTGTTTTCACTTTGAATACAATGTTAGGAAGAATATAGCAACAAGGGCATTTGGTCTAGTGGTATGATTCTCGCTTAGGGTGCGAGAGGTCCCGAGTTCAATTCTCGGAATGCCCCACTTTTAATTTTGTTTTTCCTTTTCCACATTTTTTTAGATTTGTTTACTTCTTTCATCATGACGTGTAGACCTTTTTGCTTCCTCACAGTTTTTCTTTTTGCATTTGCTTTGTCTAATTATTACACAATTTTTTAGGGGGTAATCTAATTGCATAATTTAGAGATAGTGATGTGGACCTGAATTATTTCTATCTGAGTTCACATGCACCAGTGTGAATGATAAAATTCAAACAATATTAAAAATTCTTAATTTGTTTGGCAACAAACATGGCTGAGTTTTCTATTTACGTATGAATTTTCATGAAGATAAATGAAATTTATGTTGCTCTAAAAAGAAGAAAATGATGCTCTAAAATGGTCGTTTTGTAAAGCTTATTGGAGCATTGTTTTTCCTTTCTTCTCCGAACCACCATGAATGCTATTTCTTCACAGTTTTTCCAGATTTTATTTTGCTTCCCTTCATCACGACGTGTGGACCTTTTCGCTTCCTCGCCGTTTTCTTTTTGCATTTGCTTTGTCTAATTATTACACAATTCTTTTAGGGGTAATATAATTTCATAATTTAGAGATAGTGATGTGGACCTGAATTATTTCTCTCTGAGTTCACATGCACCAGTGTGAACAATAAAATTCAAAAAATATTTAAAATTCTTAATTTGTTTGGCAACAAACATGGCTGAGTTTTCTGTCTACGTATGAATTTTCATGAAAATGAATGAAATTTATGTTGCTCTAAAAAGAAGAAAATGATGCTCTAGAACGGTCGTTTTGTAAAGCTTATTGGAGCATTGTTTTTCCTTTCTTCTCTGAACCACCATGAATGCTATTTCTTCACAAAACTCTGTGCATACGTAGAACGCTCAACCGTGTTTGTTGCCAAAACAATCTTATTCTTTTTTTAAATCATTTTTCATTTCTAGGATTTTAGCTACCCCGGGTGCATATGAGTTTGGTATTACACAAAACACCACCGTAAGAGTGTGCTCATCAAATTTGTTTACTTCTCACATGGACAAGACTCGATGCATTATTTTACTTCCTCTTCTTCCAATTGCAGAACTTGGAGATAATGATGTTTTCATCAAATCGATTATGACGCATGGCTCGATGCATCATTCTGCTCCCTCTTTGTCCAATTGTGCAGTTTGGAGATGGGGACATTGAAAAGACATCTAAACTTCTAAGTGAATTTTGACATAAATGACAAGTAATTAGCAGACTAATGATGTTACAAGTTATCCTATATACCTAGAGAATCATCCTCACTGACTTATTCATCTAGAAAAATATTTAAAATTCTTAATTTGTTTGGCAACAAACATGGCTGAGTTTTCTGTCTACGTATGAATTTCATGAAAATGAATGAAATTTATGTTGCTCTAAAAAGAAGAAAATGATGCTCTAGAACGGTCGTTTTGTAAAGCTTATTGGAGCATTGTTTTTCCTTTCTTCTCTGAACCACCATGAATGCTATTTCTTCACAAAACTTTGTGCATACGTAGAACGCTCAACCGTGTTTGTTGCCAAAACAATCATATTCTTTTTTTTAAATCATTTTTCATTTCTAGGATTTTAGCTACCCCGGATGCATATGAGTTTGGTATTACACAAAACACCACCGTAAGAGTGTGCTCATCAAATTTGTTTACTTCTCACATGGACAAGACTCGATGCATTATTTTACTTCCTCTTCTTCCAATTGCAGAACTTGGAGATAATGATGTTTTCATCAAATCGATTATGACGCATGGCTCGATGCATCATTCTGCTCCCTCTTTGTCCAATTGCGCAGTTTGGAGATGGGGACATTGAAAAGACATCTTGTAGCGACCCGACCCGAATGGGTCAAGTCTCTGTGCTTACGTGTCATCCCTGGATCGGTATGCTGACACACACAGTACTCGAAGGATTTATAACAGAGGTAAATCACATGTATAAAGTAACGTAAATACTATTACCTCAAATCCAAAATCGCGGAAGCAACAAGGTTGTAGTTACCCATCAACACCAACGGCAAAGTTGAGTGTAGAAATCGTAACCCTAACGTATCACTTACTCGTCGTAAGATAATCCTGCAACATGAGACGTTGCAGCTCGAAAACGGGTCAGTACATTGAATGTACTGGCAAATTCACACCATAGAGAATAATGAACAATGGCTATCACTACATGCATATTTGGCTGGTGGAAAAGCTCTATGGTTATAAGGTTTTTGCGTAAAGCCAATTTTTCCCTACTGCAAAGGAATAAATTTATTTAACTATCATGGTGGTTGTGAAACATTGAGAATGGTTGACAGCATTCTCAATCCCAATTAAAAATAATTAAAACCCAGCAACATTAATTAGAAGTAACGTGATGAGATTCACAATGATATTCAAGTACTAGATACTCAAGTTGTCCATAACCGGGGACACGGCTAATCATGATTAGTTTGTTACTCTGCAGAGGTTTGCGCACTTTTCCCCACATGACTCGATCGCCTCCGTTTGTTTTCTCGCACTACATGGTGTTTGAGAAACGGATGACCGAGACATAGTCTTTCAGAAGCACTAGCACCTTACATGTGGGGTAGACCGGTACACCTACATCCCCTACATCTGCTAGTCCACCCCGTAAGAGTTCGCACAACTTAGTCAACTATGCCAGAGCCCATAGTAGCATGTGGCTGCACACGGAAGTTTCTAGCATGAATTATCTTATGATCCCTTTGAGCCTGGGTGGCGGTCCAAAAAAAAACAGGCAAGTCCTGATAGACATCAGGTGCCTCAATCCACCCAGATGTGTGTTAGGTTGCCACCTTAGATAAACCATTAAAATTATCAATCTCACATCTGTCATGGATATCACTCACCCAATCCACGTCTACTAGCATAGCATGGCATAATAAGCAAACGTAGAAGTAACTCCCAAAGGTTTCATAGTAATACAGGTAATAGGTACTACCTCATGTACTTCCCATCCCACAATTTAATTAGATCCTAATCATGCAATGTGTGAGGATTGATCTATTGCAATAAAACTGGGTTGTAGAAAAGGTATGATCAAAGTGTGAACTTGCCTGCAATGTTGATGAAGATGATTCGCACTCAAAACTCGTGATAGATCTACTCGTCACACTCCGGTCAATCTATCGTAAGCAAACAATAGTAACCACACAATAAGTACTCATCTAATGCACAAGTAAACTCGAACGAGAGAACGAACCAGATAGTTCAACTTAAGAACTCCGGTTGCAAAGAAAGAACGAACCGAACAAACGACGGAAAACAAACGGCGGAAGAAAACAACTCGGTTCTAGAAAGTTGAACTAGGTCAAAATTTTACAGTAGCAAGAACTTGTTTAAGTTGATTAGTCGGAACGGCGGTTTCGAGACGAAACTCCAGGCGCTTGAATCACCTGATTCCGATAAACGAGCGAGAAGATAAACTAGAACGAAGATCGGATCTGAGATCGCGATCGCGGAATAAATCCGACGAAAAGAAAAAGAAGAACGGTTAAACGAACGGACGTTCGTTAACCTAGAAGAATCCGGTGGTCACGTTCGTTGAAACGAACGGTCCGAAAGAAGAACGAAAACCGATCTAGAAAACCGGAACGGTTTGGCGAAGAATCGGAGAGAAAATGAATCGGTAGAGAAGAAAAGAATCGGAACGGTTTATAAGATAAACCGAACCGAGGGAAAGAAGAGACGCGGCGCGGTACCTCCGGCGAACGGCGGCGACGGCGGCGTTGACGCAGGGCGGCGGCGGCGCGGTGACGCATGGCAGCGGCGGCGGTGTATGGCGGCGTTGGGCGCGGCGGCGATGCACAAGGGCGGCGGCGCAGGTGAGTCGGCGGGCGAGGCGGCGCGGCGCGGTTGAGGGGCGCGGCGGCGGGTGAGGGGTGGCGCGGCGGCGGTGTAGGCAAGGCGCGGCGGCGGCGGGTGACGCAGGGCGCGGCGCAGGTGAGAGGCACGGCGGCGGGTGAGGGGTGCGGCGGCGATGCACAAGGGCGGCGGCGCGGGTGAGGCGGCGGGCGAGGCGGCGGGTGGTGGAGAGAGGGGTTTTGATTTGATGTGTTTGAAGGGGGGTGTTAGGGTATTTATATAGGTGAGGGGAGAGGGTTTTTTGGGATAGGGGACAAGAAATAGAGTAGGAATAGGAATAGAAAAGAGGGAAGGAAAAGATCTAGAAATAGAAAAGGAATTTACAGAAGTAGGACAAAAGTCCTACTAGGACTTCCAAAAGACAAAGGCGGCGGCTCCTGGAGCCTGGGCACGCGCGCGGTGCGGCGATGGCCTTGGCCTTGGCTGGCCGGTCGGCAACAAAATCTACCGAACTCCAAAACTAATAAAGTAAATTTTCTCCGACTCCTAAAAATGAGTTGAACAAAATGAACTTTTCTCCAGACCTAAAATGCAATTTTTGAAAACGCGCATTTTTTCCTATCCAAATAAAAACAAACAAACACCGGAAAACAAAATTTGATCTATTTATTAAATCTTCATTTTTCCTAAATTTCGGGAAAGTCATATTATTCCCGCTCTTTTATTTTGACATCGGAAAATTTTATTGAAGATGGAATAAATAAATCAAATGATCCTCTTTTCCAATTCGAGAAAACTCTCAAATAAGAAAATAACAAAATCTCCAAATCTCTCCGAAGGTCCTTGAGTTGCGTGAAATTTTTAGGATCGACCAAAAGCAAGAAAATAAGATAGGCATGATGATCTAATATTCCAAATTGAAAATAAATTCAAAAGAACTTTGAATTTAATTCTTTGAAACTCCCAACTCATATTTCATATAATTTGAAGAAGTCATTTTATCTTCTCTCGTGAAAATCATTGAGTCGCATAAAGCTTCAGAATTGGAATATTTCCAAATGAAATTCAATTGTTTTTCAAACACCCTTTTCATTTTTAAATGGAAGAAGTCATGTCATCTTCTCTCTAGGGTTTTGTGTTTGAAAGAATTTGAATTCATGGAGATCAGAAAGCAAATATGAAAGTTTGGGAAAGTCCTTTTATTCCCTCTCATTTAACTTTCAAAAGAATTCGAATTTCACTCAATTCACGCAATCAATCAAACAATCAATCAATCTATCTATGTGTTTATAACATTCCAAAATTTAGAATTTTGGGATGTTACAAACCTACCACCCTTAAAATGAATCTCGTCCTCGAGATTCGGAGAGGCTAGAAAGAAAAGGTTAGGGTTTGGGGTCTTCTCAAAATCCATCGATCATCACACGGGGTCTGGGGTGCTACCACCCTTAGAAGCATGGTTACAGTTCCATCAAAACTCTTATACTTCATCCATATTCTTGACAGCGTCGGTCTTCTTAGATCTTCAGGATAATTCCTTATCCGGGCTCTTCCGGTAGTGGCATAACCTTACCACAAGTCTTTTGTCCTTTCCTCTTGGTCAGGTTATTTCGAGATCGGGTCTTCTTAGCTGACGGGTCTGGCGCCAAAACTAAACAACTATCGATATCTCATGATGGTCAACAATTTGTGGTTTCTCCTGCAGGAAATGGGTCTGGGTTGATCCTCACCGTATAACCTACGGTTGGCAAAAAGCTGCCGTGTACAAGGGAAAAATTCTTATACCATTCTAAGGTTTAACAAGGTTTAATATCGTCGTCTCTCTACTATAGGCAAGTCACTCAGATTTACCATCCCATATAGCAAGGCGAATAATAAGAGTAAGTCGGTATGGTGATCAATCCATCCCGCACCCAAATCATTACCATGTATACAGTTTAGCGAATCTCGCATTCTAACACTCGGTCATCCTCACAAGCATTGCAGAATTTCTCTTGTCGACGAACTAAGTTCGGATAATCCATGGATTCTGCAAGCCAGACAAACATCTATCGTTCCTTCACAACTCTCAGGTTTTGCGTAAACTCCTATAAAATCGTCTGTCGACAAAGGTATGGGTCCTTCCTTCAGCAAGAATGTGCTTGCTTCTTGGCAGGTCCTGGGGCCTGTGGGTTATGGCCCATCTCATCACTTGTAGTCCTTGAACTTATCATCGGGCAACTGTTCATTATTCCAACTTCCAACTTCCTAGTATTCTTAAACCCATCCAATTGTATCATCTTCCTTCCTTCTATTGGCACCAATATTAGGACATGATTACTCTGACTCATCATGGAGTTTCCATTGATCCATATTTCCAACATCATACCTCCTTTATATCCAATAGTAATTTATTTCTTCATCCTCGGGGTATCCCTCATACCGAGATAAAATCTTATACTTATGAAGTCCATACTCTACTTCGTGGAACATCATTATCCTTTCCAGGGTCAAGCGTCCTTACAGGGGAATATTGGCCATCTTTGCATGGCACTTCTTCAACTGGGAAACGTGAAACACATCTTGAACTCCTGACAGTCCTTCGGGTGACTCCAACTTGTTGGCCACTTCTCCATACGCTCCAAAACTCGGTATGGTCCTACAAGTCTCGGGGCTATCTTTACCTTAACTCCAAATCGTTTAACTCCTCGCAGAGGAAACACATGAAGACATACTTTGTCTCCAATTTCATAGACTACCTCCTTGAGTTTTTGAGTCTACATAACTCTTCTACCTGGACTGAGCTACCTTCAGCCTATCTCGAATCAACTTAACATTCTCTTCTGACTCCTTGATCACATTTGGTCCAAACAACTGTCGGTCTCCAACTTCATCCCACATACTCTTGGGGCATCACACATATCGAGACAAAACTCGTATTCATTTTGTCCAAAATCCACGCAGTGGAGTATCCTTATCTTTTCCAGGGGTCAACGGTTCTTACAGGGTACTACCACCCTTAAAATGCACAAATCTTCCATAGACCATATTTCTCTTATCCTCAAAAATGGTCAAAATCCTTCTTCATAGAGTAACAACTCATAGAATCCATATCAGTACCAACGAGGCTAACTTTATTAATTCTCAAATCATTACAATCTCCCGTTTTTCCATTACATGCCTCAACTCAATACCTCTATATAAAAGAAAAATGTTCTCACTTCTACTACTCCATTTCTTTTGTTGCAAACTCAACTATCTAGCACAAGTTTCCTTCTCTTTGGGGCATTCTCTGGCAAAGTGCCCTGCTTTATTACAACGGAAACATATTACATCTGACAAGTTTTGAGGTTTTCTTGTGATTATATAGCCTCCATGGGTTCTTGGCTTCCTTTTTGGGCAACTGTGGAGGTAGTGCCCTGACTCCTTGCATCTGTAACAGATGATATGACTCAGGTTCCTCCTGGGCTCCAATCGGTTTCTCTTCCTGGACCTTTCCATTCCAATCATGGCTTCTATTTCCTGTGGGTCATATTCTACTTCCTCTGTCGGGAATTCTACTAGATCCCCCTTCATACAATTTTGAGATACGTGTCCTTCTTCTCCACATGAATAGCAAGACTTGGTGCAGGGTTTAATTGGTTCCTCTTTCGGTGTGTCCTCCACCTCTTCCTTCATCGCAGGTTCTTCTAAAACTTCCATAAGGGCTCCTTTCATTGCTTCTTCCTTCTGCTGGATGGTTCTTTGTACCAAGGGGTAAATGTGACACTGTGCAGGGTAGTGGGTAGTCCCTTCACACAAGAAACAAGTGATCTGCCTAGTTGGGCATTCTTCAGCTAGGTGACTTCCTTCACAATTAGGGCATTCATCCTCGTGTTCTTTATGGGTGTGTCCGATTTCTCCACAAATCTTGCATGCACATGGTTTCCTCATATCCTTTCCATAAGGCTTCAACTTCTGGGACACAAACTGAGACTTTAGCAAAGTCAACTTAAATTCTTTCCAAGTGGTTACTCCTTGCCATCCATTGATGGTTTGGTACATCCTCCACCAAGTAGCAGCACCTTTTTCAAAGCATTGAAGAGCATGCTGGGCCGTATCCTTTCCGACTATAGGGTTGTTCTCCATATGATCCTCCATGTTCTGAATCCATCGGTCTGTCTCCAATTGACTCATCCGTCCAGAAAATACAAGCTCATCTTCATTCATCCTCTATTAGGTCCATGGGTTTTGGGGTGAGATAAGAGAGATCAAGAGAGAGGAAAGCACACAATACAAACAGAAGTTTTTGAAAAGACAGGTTTTATTGTGGCTGTCGGAAAAACATCAAACAAATGATAGCTCACAAACGTCGCATCTAACATAGGTGTATAACAGGGGTTTGGTCTTCTAAAGGTCAACATCGCCAAACTCTTCAAGTCTTGTTCATGCCTCCAATGGCTTCTTACAATCATGCTTGTCCTTCTCAAGTTCTTTTGCCAGATCAACTCTGTTGACGCGAAGTCTCTCGTGACATCCTTTAATATTCTGGAGTTGTATTCCAAACTTCTAGGTTTCAACATCCTTGGCATGAGCCATGGTCATACTGTCCTCCAGTTCCTGACAAATCTCCGGTATCTCGAGGTTGTAGCTCCTCCAGATTGGCTATTTTCAGCTTTTGGTTCCTGAGTTCTTCACGAAATGCTCCTTGTCAAAATACGGCTTCTTGTAGCTCCACCTTAAACTTCTTGATGTACTACTCCAGACCCTGGTGTTACACCGGCTAAGGTTAAAACTTCATCTTACAATTAGGTGCTCCATCAGCCTTCTTCCATCAAATCCATTCTGAAGAAATGCATCCTTAACTCAGCACAGTGACAGTAGTATCAGCGGGCGATGACATCACGGATAACCATGTTTCTGCTCTTGTCATTCATGAGCTATCATTCCATAGTTGATATCTTCTGCCTTAGGGTTTTTCTTAACAGAACTTTGAGTTCTCATGCTCCTTGTTTCGGTCTTTCTCCCATACACCTTGATCTCGGGTATTGACAGCTTCCATAGTCTGCCAAGTTCCATAAGGGTAGCCTTCTTAGGCCATACAAATCTAGGGATTCTTCAGAGCCTTCAGATTCTCCTAGTCTTCGGAGTCTTCAACCGTTGTAGTTTCCATTATCATAATGTATGGTAAAATCCTCTTCATTTCGAATGGTCTTACTAGTCTGATATCCTGTACTTCTTGGAATGGTCTCATCAGTCAAATCTTCGGGTGGTCAAAAGGGAAAGGGGTATGGTCTCACTAAAGGGAATTTTTGAATAAGCTCAGAAGAGAAGAGAGGTAAAAGATCTTTTTGAAAGGGAAAGTTGTAGAGAAAAATCTTTGCTATGGGCTTGCCAATTTCTAGGGTCACGTCCTACAGTCAACATGTGCTCTGATACCATCTTGTAGCGACCCGACCCGAATGGGTCAAGTCTCTGTGCTTACGTGTCATCCCTGGATCGGTATGCTGACACACACAGTACTCGAAGGATTTATAACAGAGGTAAATCACATGTATAAGGTAACGTAAATACTATTACCTCAAATCCAAAATCGCGGAAGCAACAAGGTTGTGGTTACCCATCAACACCAACGGCAAAGTTGAGTGTAGAAATCGTAACCCTAACGTATCACTTACTCGTCGTAAGATAATCCTGCAACATGAGACGTTGCAGCCCGAAAACGGGTCAGTACATTGAATGTACTGGCAAATTCACACCATAGAGAATAATGAACAATGGCTATCACTACATGCATATTTGGCTGGTGGAAAAGCTCTATGGTTATAAGGTTTTTGCGTAAAGCCAATTTTTCCCTACTGCAAAGGAATAAATTTATTTAACTATCATGGTGGTTGTGAAACATTGAGAATGGTTGACAGCATTCTCAATCCCAATTAAAAATAATTAAAACCCAGCAACATTAATTAGAAGTAATGTGATGAGATTCACAATGATATTCAAGTACTAGATACTCAAGTTGTCCATAACCGGGGACACGGCTAATCATGATTAGTTTGTTACTCTGCAGAGGTTTGCGCACTTTTCCCCACATGACTCGATCGCCTCCGTTTGTTTTCTCGCACTACATGGTGTTTGAGAAACGGATGACCGAGACATAGTCTTTCAGAAGCACTAGCACCTTACATGTGGGGTAGACCGGTACACCTACATCCCCTACATCTGCTAGTCCACAGAGTTCGCACAACTTAGTCAACTATGCCAGAGCCCATAGTAGCATGTGGCTGCACACGGAAGTTTCTAGCATGAATTATCTTATGATCCCTTTGAGCCTGGGTGGCGGTCCAAAAAAAACAGGCAAGTCCTGATAGACATCAGGTGCCTCAATCCACCCAGATGTGTGTTAGGTTGCCACCTTAGATAAACCATTAAAATTATCAATCTCACATCTGTCATGGATATCACTCACCCAATCCACGTCTACTAGCATAGCATGGCATAATAAGCAAACGTAGAAGTAACTCCCAAAGGTTTCATAGTAATACAGGTAATAGGTACTACCTCATGTACTTCCCATCCCACAATTTAATTAGATCCTAATCATGCAGTGTGTGAGGATTGATCTATTGCAATAAAACGGGGTTGTAGAAAAGGTATGATCAAAGTGTGAACTTGCCTGCAATGTTGATGAAGATGATTCGCACTCAAAACTCGTGATAGATCTACTCGTCACACTCCGGTCAATCTATCGTAAGCAAACAATAGTAACCACACAATAAGTACTCATCTAATGCACAAGTAAAACTCGAACGAGAGAACGAACCAGATAGTTCAACTTAAGAACTCCGGTTGCAAAGAAAGAACGAACCGAACAAACGACGGAAAACAAACGGCGGAAGAAAACAACTCGGTTCTAGCAAGTTGAACTAGGTCAAAATTTTACAGTAGCAAGAACTTGTTTAAGTTGATTAGACGGAACGGCGGTTTCGAGACGAAACTCCAGGCGCTTGAATCACCTGATTCCGATAAACGAGCGAGAAGATAAACTAGAACGAAGATCGGATCTGAGATCGCGATCGCGAAATAAATCCGACAAAAAGAAAAAGAAGAATGGTTAAACGAACGGATGTTCGTTAACCTAGAAGAATCCGGTGCTCACGTTCGTTGAAACGAACGGTCTGAAAGAAGAACGAAAACCGATCTAGAAAACCGGAACGGTTTGGCGAAGAATCGGAGAGAAAACGAATCGGTAGAGAAGAAAAGAATCGGAACGGTTTATAAGATAAACCGAACCGAGGGAAATAAGAGACGCGGCGCGGTACCTCCGGCGAACGGCGGCGACGGCGGCGTTGACGCAGGGCGGCGGCGGCGCGGTGACGCATGGCGGCGGCGGCGGTGTATGGCGGTGTTGGGCGCGGCGGCGATGCACAAGGGCGGCGGCGCGGGTGAGGCGGCGGGCGAGGCGGCGTGGCGCGGTTGAGGGGCGCGGCGGCGGGTGAGGGGTGGCGCGGCGGCGGTGTAGGCAAGGCGCGGCGGCAGCGGGTGACGCAGGGCGCGGCGCAGGTGAGAGGCACGGCGGCGGGTGAGGGGTGCGGCGGCGATGCACAAGGGCGGCGGCGCGGGTGAGGCGGCGGGCAAGGCGGCGGGTGGTGGAGAGAGAGGTTTTGATTTGATGTGTTTGGAGGGGGGGGGGGTGTTGGGGTATTTATATAGGTGAGGGGAGAGGGTTTCTTGGGGTAGGGAACAAGAAATAGAGTAGGAATAGGAATAGAAAAGAGGGAAGGAAAAGATCTAGAAATAGAAAAAGAATATACGAAAGTAGGACAAAAGTCCTACTAGGACTTCCAAAAGACAAAGGCGGCGGCTCTTGGAGCCTGGGCACGCGCGCGGTGCGGCGATGGCCTTGGCCTTGGCTGGCCGGTCGGCGGCTTGGGCCTTAAACGGTTCCGCGCTCGGAAAAACACACAAAAACAAAATTTACCGAACTCCAAAACTAATAAAGTAAATTTTCCCCGACTCCTAAAAATAAGTCGAACAAGATGAACTTTTCTCCGGACCTAAAATGCAATTTTTGAAAACGCGCATTTTTCCCTATCCAAATAAAAACAAACAAACACCGAAAAACAAAATTTGATCTATTTATTAAATCTTCATTTTTCCTAAATTTCGGGAAAGTCATATTATTCCCGCTCTCTTATTTTGACATCGGAAAAAATTATTGAAGATGGAATAAATAAATCAAATGATCCTCTTTTCCAATTCGAGAAAACTCTCAAATAAGAAAATAACGAAATCTCCAACTCTTTCCGAAGGTCCTTGAGTTGCGTGAAATTTCTAGGATCGACCAAAAGCAAGAAAATAAGATAGGCATGATGATCTAATATTCCAAACTGAAAATAAATTCAAAAGAACTTTGAATTTAATTCTTTAAAACTCCCAACTCATATATCATATAATTTGAAGAAGTCATTTTATCTTCTCTCGTGAAAATCATTGAGTCGCATAAAGCTTCAGAATTGGAATATTTCCAAATGAAATTCAATTGTTTTTCAAACACCCTTTTCATTTTTAAATGGAAGAAGTCATGTCATCTTCTCTCTAGGGTTTTGTGTTTGAAAGAATTTGAATTCATGGAGATCAGAAAGCAAATATGAAAGTTTGGGAAAGTCCTTTTATTCCCTCTCATTTAACTTTCAAAAGAATTCGAATTTCACTCAATTCACGCAATCAATCAAACAATCAATCAATCTATCTATGTGTTTATAACATTCCAAAATTTAGAATTTTGGGATGTTACACATCTAAACTTCTAAGTGAATTTTGACATAAATGACAAGTAATTAGCAGACTAATGATGTTACAAGTTATCCTATATACCTAAGAGAATCATCCTCACTGACTTATTCATCTCAATATGCAAGCATGCTCACTCACGATACTATTATGAAATGGGATAACCCACACCTCAACATGAAATCATGCATGGGAAAAGACCCACCACAACATTAAACCATGCATGGAAAAATATTTTTCATTCGGTTATTCTACTTATATTCAATAAATATTGTTAAAAGTATACGTAATCAAATATAATAAGTCATGTATATTTTAATTTTGGTTATCATGATATGAATCCAAATTTTCATCAACCAAATCCCTCAGGAACGTGTGAGGTATCCACTATTTTGAACAAGTATTGGTCTGATGGTTGAAAATAAAAGGTGGTTGAAGATCCCAAGCAAAAACGAGAAAAGAAGATCATGTGTTTAAATCTTTGCGATTTATCGTATGGTTGAGGTATAAGAAAGTTGAACTATTAAGAGGATGTGACGAACTTAAATGTGGGAGACAAACATCCTCTGGGATCATACACCCACATCCAAACTTGAGAGAAAACCCAAAGAAAGAGAGAGACATAAGTAAAAAGCCGCAAAGTTAACCTAGGTTTTGCTCTATGTGTGGCCCAGAGGTTCCGGATGGGAGTTCTGGATGCCCCAGAGCTCCATATGGCACTCTTGTTGAGGTGCAAGATGAGTGCAGAGGCTACTAAATTGGACCGGAGGCGGGTACGGAACCAACTCAGAGGTCTAGGTGGTCTAGAGGTTTCGAACTGGTGTGTAGAAAACATAATGAGTATATTTTAGTGGGCCATATATAAGCCTGCCTCATTTTCTCCGAAGGATATTCCAATTTGAGCCAAATAAAACTCTCTCACAGACACTTTTGTTGGAGCTCCAAAACTCAGGAAGCTCCCCTCACCTAGCCAAATGTCGTTGAGCCTTTGAGGTCAAAGAAAGAGGCCCCCGCGATCTATGGTCTAACCCAAGACAAATTTGAACCCTCCTTGTTTTCATCGTTTTGATTATTACTCTTGAGAATTTGGTAATCCTCCTTGCTTGTTACTGTAATAACCTAAATTTAATATGTGCCAATAATTAGTGTAATTGGATCATTGTAATGGGATTATGTGTTAAACTACCATGCTAGAATATAAAAAGAATAGATATGTACAACACCTAGCAGATTATTTACGCAAGAAGAATACCTTTTGTCTGGTTCTTAAAATATCTGGGTAACTAGGCTAATGAAACGACTAATAGATAAACATCTCCATAACCAGAGTGAGCAACCTTGGGGTAACCCAAATAGTTAAAGCATCCTCGTCCATGTAGCCTTTCCTCTACAAATGTCACACTCTCGGCTCTCTTCTTCTCCGCTATAAACAGACTTTTAGTCACATGTTACTAATCGCCCCACTTAAAGTTCCCCACTTTAGTCAAAAACGACCGGAGAATGACGTCTGATGAGAGAAGCCTAGGAGAGATTGAAGACAAGGAGGTTGGAGCTCGGATTTAACCGAGGAGGAACCACATCAAGACTATGCATATCATCTTCTTTCTAAAGTAAACTCTTGAGATAATTTAGTTAATATTATTTAAATCTATAATATTTATGCCACATGAGGATAATAGGTGATGAATTATTAATTTGTACTACCATGATAACCACTGATAAACGACAATTCAAGAACATACACCGTTGTGATCATGGTATGTATGGTATATGAAGCTCGGGGCAGCTGATATCTGAAATAACGGTACACGACTAATTTAGTCGGTACTAATGTGAGATGAAAAATGCCTCACACAAGTAGGGGATGATAACCCACAAGTATAGGGGATCGCAACAGTTTTTGAGGGTAGAGTATTCAGTCCAAATTTATAGATTTGACACAAGGGGAGCCAAAGAATATTTGTAAGTATTAGCAATTGAGTTGTCAATTCAACCACATATGGAGATTAAATATCTGCAGCAAAATGATCAATAGCACAGTAGTATGATACTTTTGATAGCAGTGGTAACAGTAGCAGTGGTAACGGTAATAGCAATAACAGTTGTAACAGTAGCAATATCAATAGTGACGCAACAAGAACAATATGTGAAAAGCTCGTAGGCATTGGATCAGTGATTACGTTGGATGATATTCCTCATATAACAGTCATAACCTAGGGCGATACAAAACTAGCTCCAGTTCATAAATATAATGTAGGCATGTATTCCGTAAATAGTCATACATGCTTCTGGAAAAGAACTTGCATACCATCTTTTGTCCTAGCCTACTGTGGCAGCGGGGTCCATAAGAAAACTAAGGGATATCAAGGCCTCCTTTTAATAGAGAACCGAAACAAAGCATTAACACATAGTGAATACATGAACTCCTCAACTATGGTCATCACCGGTAAGTATCCCAATTGTTGTCACCTTGGGGTTTACAAATCATAACACATAATAGGTGCATATGACTTGCAAGATCAGATCAAGAACATAGATATAATGGTGAAAACATAAACGGTTCAGATCTAAAATCATGGCACTTGGGCCCTAGTGACAAGCATTAAACATAGCAAAGGCATAGCAGCATCAATCTAAGAACATAGTGGACATTGGGGATCAAGCCCTAACAAAAACTAACTCGATTACATGATGAATCTCATCCAACTCCTCACCGACCAGCGATCCTACGAAGGAATTACTCACTCCCGGCGGTGAGCATCATGAAATTGGTGATGGAGGATGGTTGGTGGTGACGAAGACGGAAGATCCCCCTCTCCGGAGCCCCGAACGGGCTCCAGATCTAGCCTTCCGATGAAGAATAAGAGGTGGCGGCGGCTCTATATCATAAAACATGATGAAAAAAAAGGATTTTATAGCGTCGGAATTAGGGTCAGTGGAGTATCGTGGGCCCCACTACCCACCAGGGCGTGCCAGAGGGGGGTGGCGCCCCCTTGTGCCTTGTGGGCAACTGGAGCCCTGATGTTTACTACACAACCTTCTTCTTGTAGATGTTGTTGGGCCTCCAAGTGCAGAGGTTTGTAGGACAGTAGCAAATTTCCCTCAAGTGGATGACCTAAGGTTTATCAATCTGTGGGAGGCGTAGGATGAAGATGGTCTCTCTCAAACAACCTTGCAACCAAATAATAAAGAGCCTCTTGTGTCCCCAACACACCCAATACAATGGTAAATTGTATGGGTGCACTAGTTCGACGAAGAGATGGTGATACAAGTGCAATATGGATGGTAGATATAGGTTTTTGTAATCTGAAAATATAAAAACAGTAAGGTAACTAATGATAAAGTGAGTGAAAATGGTATTGCAATGCTAGGAAACAAGGCCTAGGGTTCATACTTTCACTAGTGCAAGTTCTCTCAACAATAATAACATAATTGGATCATATAACTATCCCTCAACATGCAACAAAGAGTCACTCCAAAGTCATTAATAGCGGAGAAAAAATGAAGAGATTATTGTAGGGTACGAAACCACCTCAAACCTATCCTTTCTGATCGATCTATTCAAGAGTCCGTGATAAAATAACACGAAGCTATTCTTTCCATTCAATCTACCCTAGAGTTCGTACTAGAATAACACCTTAAGACACAAATCAACCAAAACCCTAATGTCACCTAGATACTCCAATGTCACCTCAATTATCCGTGGGTATGATTATACGATATGCATCACACAATCTCAGATTCATCTATTCAACCAACACAAAGAACTTCAAAGAGTGCCCCAAAGTTTCTACCGGAGAGTCAAGACGAAAAGGTGTGCCAACCCCTATGCATAGATTCCCAAGGTCATGGAACCCGCAGGTTGATCACCAAAACATACATCAAGTGGATCAATAGAATACCCCATTGTCACCACGGGTATCCCACGCAAGACATACATCAAGTGTTCTCAAATCCTTAAAGACTCAATCCGATAAGATAACTTTAAAGGGAAAACTCAATCCATTACAAGAGAGTAGAGGGGGAGAAACATCATAAGACCCAACTATAATAGCAAAGCTCGCAATACATCAAGATCGTGCGAATCAAGAACACGAGAGAGAGATCAAACACATAGCTACTGGTATATACCCCCAGCCCCGAGGGTGAACTACTCCCTCCTCATCATGGGGAGCACCGGGATGATGAAGATGGCCACCGGAGAGGGATCCCCCTCCGGCAGGGTGCCGGAACGGGTCTAGATTGGTTTTCGGTGGATATGGAGGCTTGCGGCGGCGGAACTCCCGATCTAGGTTTATTTCTGGAAGTTTGGGTATATATAAGAGGTGTTGGAGTCAGGAACAAGTCAGGGGGGTCCCCGAGGCGGCCACGAGATAGGGGGCATGCCCCCACCCTCATGGTGGCCTCGGGACTCCTCTGGTCCATCTCCGGTACTCCATGGGCTTCTTCTGGTCCAAAAACAATCTCCATGAAATTTCAGGTCAATTGGACTCCATTTGGTTTTCCTTTTCTACGATACTCAAAAACAAGGAAAAAACAGAAACTGGCACTGGGCTCTAGGTTAATAGGTTAGTCCCAAAAATCATATAAAATAGCATATAAATGCATATAAAACATCCTAGATGGATAATATAATAGCATGGAACAATCAAAAATTATAGATACGTTGGAGACGTATCAAGCATCCCCAAGCTTAATTCCTGCTCATCCTCGAGTAGGTAAATGATAAAAACAAATTTTTTATGTGGAATGCTACCTAACATAATTATCAATGTAATTATCTTTACTGTGGCATGAATGTTCAGATCCAAAAGATTAAACATAAAAGTTTAATATTGACATAAAAATAGTAATACTTCAAGCATGCTAACCAAGCAATTATGTCTTATCAAAATAACATAGCCAAAGAAAGCTTATCCCTACAAAATCATATAGTTTGGCCATGCTTCATTTTCGTCACACAAAATGCTCCCATCATGCATAACCCCGATGACAAGCCGAGCAATTGGTTCATACTTTTTAACGTGCTTCAGCCTTTTCAATCCTTACTCAATACATGAGCGCAAGCCATGGATATAGCACTATAGGTGGAATAGCATATGATGATGGGGGTTATGTGAGAAGACAAAAAAAGGAGAAAGTCTCACATTGACGCGGCTAATCAATGAGCTATGGAGATGCCCATCAATTGATGTCAATGCGAGGAGTAGGGATTGCCATGCAATGGATGCACTAGAGCTATAAGTGTATGAAAGCTCATCAAAAGAAACTAAGTGGGTGTGCATCCAACTTGCTTTCTCATGAAGACCTAGGGCATTTTGAGGAAGCCCATCATTGGAATTTACAAGCCAAGTTCTATAATGAAAAATTCCCACTAGTATATGCAAGTGACAAAATAAGAAACTCTCTATCATGAAGACCATGGTGCTATTTTGAAGCACAAGTGTGGAAAAAGGATAGTAACATTGTCCCTTCTCTCTTTTCCTCTCATTTTTTGTTTGGGCTTCTTTGGCCTCTTTTTTTATTTGGGCTTCTTTGGCCTCTTTTTTCACTTTCCTCACATGGGACAATGCTCTAATAATGATGATCATCACACTTTTATTTACTCATAGTTGTTGGGAAACATGGTAATTTCAAAAAAAATCCTACGCACACGCAAGATCATGGTGATGCATAGCAACAAGAGGGGAGAGTGTGTCCACGTACCCTCGTAGACCGAAAGCGGAAGCGTTAGCGCAACACGGTTGATGTAGTCGTACGTCTTCACAATCCGACCGATCAAGTACCAAACGCACGGCACCTCCGAGTTCTGCACACGTTCAACTCAATTACGTCCCTTGAACTCCGATCCAGCCGAGCTTTGAGGGAGAGTTCCGTCAGCACGATGGCGTGGTGACGATGTTGATGTTCTACCGTCGCAGGGCTTCGCCTAAGCACCGCTATGGTATTATCGAGGTGGACTATGGTGGAGAGGGGCACCGCACACGGCTAAAAGATCCAAGAGATCAATTGTTGTGTCTATGGGGTGCCCCTCTCCTCCTTATATAAATGAGGGGAGGAGAGGGCCGGCCAAGGGGAGGAGGCGCGCCCAAGGGGGGAGTCTTACTCCCACCGGGAGTAGGACTCCTCCTTTTTCATATTTGGAGAGGGAGAGGGAAGGAAGAGGAAGGAGGGAGGAAGGAAAGGGGGTCCGGCCCCCCTCCCAATTCAGATTGGGCTTTGGGGGGGGGGTGCCCCCTCCCTTGCTCCTTTCCCCTCCTTTCCACTAAAGCCCATTAAGGCCCATATACCTCCCGGGGGGTTCCGATAACCTCTCGGTGCTCCGGTATTATCCCGATCTCACCCGGAACCATTCTGGTATCCAAATATAGTCGTCCAATATATCGATCTTTACATCTCGACCATTTCGAGACTCCTCGCCATGTCCGTGATCACATCCGGGACTCGAACTACCTTCGGTACATCAAAAACCATAAACTCATAATATAACTATCATCGAACTTTAAGCATGCGGACCCTACGGATTCGAGAACTATGTAGACATGACCGAGACACGTCTCCGGTCAATAACCAATAGCGGAACCTGGATGCTCATATTGTCTCCTACATATTCTACGAAGATCTTTATCGGTCAAACCGCATAACAACATACGTTGTTCCCTTTGTCATCGGTATGTTACTTGCCCGAGATTCGATCGTCGGTATCTCAATACCTAGTTCAATCTCGTTACCGGCAAGTCTCTTTACTCGTTCCATAACACATCATCCCGCAACTAACTCATTAGTTGCAATGCTTGCAAGGCTTAAGTGATGTGTATTACCGAGTGGGCCCAGAGATACCTCTCCGACAATCGGAGTGACAAATCCTAACCTCGAAATATATCAACCCAACAAGTACCTTCGGAGACACCTGTAGAGCACCTTTATAATCACCCAGTTACACTGTGACGTTTGGTAGCACACAAAGTGTTCCTCCGGTAAACGGGAGTTGCATAATCTCATAGTCATAGGAACATGTATAAGTCATGAAGAAAGCAATAGCAACATACTAAATGATCAAGTGCTAAGCTAACGGAACGGGTCAAGCCAATCACATCATTCTCCTAATGATGTGATCTCGTTAATCAAATGACAACTCTTTGTCTATGGCTAGGAAACATAACCATCTTTGATCAACGAGCTAGTCAAGTAGAGGCATACTAGTGATACTCTGTTTGTCTATGTATTCACACATGTATCATGTTTCCGGTTAATACAATTCTAGCATGAATAATACACATTTATCATGATATAAGGAAATAAATAATAACTTTATTATTGCCTCTAGGGCATATTTCCTTCAGTCTCCCACTTGCACTAGAGTCAATAATCTATATTACACAGTAATGATTCTAACACCCATGGAGCCTTGGTGCTGATCATGTTTTGCTCATGGAAGAGGCTTAGTCAACGGGTCTGCAACATTCAGATCCGTATGTATCTTGAAAATCTCTATGTCTCCCACCTGGACTTGATCCCGGATGGAGTTGAAGTGTCTCTTGATGTGCTTGGTTCTCTTGTGAAATCTGGATTCCTTTGCCAAAGCAATTGCACCAGTATTGTCACAAAATATTTTCATTGGACCCGATGCACTAGGTATGACACCTAGATCGATATGAACTCTTTCATCCAGACTCCTTCATTTGCTGCTTCGAAGCAGCTATGTACTCCGCTTCACATGTAGATCCCGCTACGACGCTTTGTTTAGAACTGCACCAACTGACAGCTCCACCGTTTAATAAAAACACGTATCCGGTTTGCGATTTAGAATCGTCAGGATCAGTGTCAAAGCTTGCATCGACATAACCATTTACAACGAGCTCTTTGTCACCTCCATAAATGAGAAACATATCCTTCGTACTTTTCAGGTATTTCAGGATGTTCTTGACCGCTGTCCAGTGATTCACTCCTGGATTACTTTGGTACCTCCCTGCTAAACTAATAGCAAGGCACACATCAGGTCTGGTACATAACATTGCATACATGATAGAGCCTATGGCTGAAGCATAGGGAACATCTTTCATTTTCTCTCTATCTTCTGCAGTGGTCGGGCATTGAGTCTTACTCAACTTCACACCTTGTAACACAGACAAGAACCCTTTCTTTGCTTGATCCATTTTGAACTTCTTCAAAACTTTGTCAAGGTATGTGCTTTGTGAAAGTCCAATTAAGCGTCTCAATCTATCTCTATAGATCTTGATGCCCAATATATAAGCAGCTTCACCGAGGTCTTTCATTGAAAAACTCTTATTCAAATATCCTTTTATGCTATCTAGAAATTCTATATCATTTCCAATCAACAATATGTCATCCACATATAATATCAGAAATGCTACAGAGCTCCCACTCACTTTCTTGTAAATACAGGCTTCTCCAAAAGTCTGTATAAAACCATATGCTTTGATCACACTATCAAAACGTTTATTCCAACTCCGAGAGGCTTGCACCAATCCATAAATGGATCGCTGGAGCTTGCACACTTAGTTAGCTCCCTTTGGATCAACAAAACCTTCCGGTTGCATCATATACAACTCTTCTTCCAGAAATCCATTCAAGAATGCAGTTTTGACATCCATTTGCCAAATTTCATAATCATAAAATGCGGCAATTGCTAACATGATTCGGACAGACTTAAGCATCGCTACGGGTGAGAAGGTCTCATCGTAGTCAATCCCTTGAACTTGTCAAAAACCTTTTGCAACAAGTCGAGCTTTATAGACAGTAACATTACCGTCAGCGTCAGTCTTCTTCTTGAAGATCCATTTATTCTCGATGGCTTGCTGATCATCGGGCAAGTCAACCAAAGTCCACACTTTGTTCTCATACATGGATCCCATCTCAGATTTCATGGCCTCAAGCCATTTTGCGGAATCTGTGCTCAACATTGCTTCTTCATACTTCCCAGGTTCGTCATGGTCTAGTAACATAACCTCCAGAACAGGATTACCGTACCACTTTGGTGCGGATCTTACTCTGGTTGACCTACGAGGTTCAGTAACAACTTGATCTGAAGTTTCATGATCATCATCATTAACTTCCTCACTAATTGGTGTAGACGTCACAGGAACCGGTTTCTGTGATGAACTACTTTCCAATAAGGGAGCATGCACTGTTACCTCATCAAGTTCTACTTTCCTCCCACTCACTTCTTTCGAGAGAAACTCCTTCTCTAGAAAGGATCCATTTTTAGCAACGAATGTCTTGCCTTCGGATCTGTGATAGAAGGTGTACCCAAGAATTTCCTTTGGGTATCCTATGAAGACACATTTCTCCGATTTGGGTTCAAGCTTATCAGGTTGAAGCTTTTTCACATAAGCATCGCATCCCCAAACTTTAAGAAATGACAACTTTGGTTTCTTTCCAAACCACAGTTCATAAGGTGTCGTCTCAACGGATTTTGATGGTGCCCTATTTAACGTGAATGCAGCCGCCTCTAAAGCATAACCCCAAAATGATAGCGGTAAATCAGTAAGAGGCATCATAGATCACACCATATCTAGTAAAGTACGATTATGACGTTCGGACACACCATTACGCTGTGGTGTTCCGGGTGGCGTGAGTTGCGAAACTATTCCGCATTGTTTCAAATGTAGACCAAACTCGTAACTCAAATATTCTCCTCCACGATCAGATCGTAGAAACTTTATTTTCTTGTTACGATGATTTTCAACTTCACTCTGAAATTCTTTGAACTTTTCAAATGTTTCAGACTTATGTTTCATTAAGTAGATATACCCATATCTACTTAAATCATCTATGAAGGTGAGAAAATAACGATACCTGCCGCGAGCCTCAACATTCATTGGACCACATACATTAGTATGTATGATCTCCAACAAATCAGTTGCTCGCTCCATAGTTCCGGAGAATGGCGTTTTAGTCATCTTGCCCATGAGGCATGGTTCACAAGTACCAAGTGATTCATAATCAAGTGATTCCAAAAGTCCATCAGTATGGAGTTTCTTCATGCGCTTTACACCAATATGACCCAAACGGTAGTGCCACAAATAAGTTGCACTATCATTATCAACTCTGCATATTTTGGCTTCAACATTATGAATATGTGTATCACTACTATCAAGATTCATCAAAAATAGACCACTCTTTAAGGGTGCATGACCATAAAAGATATTAATCATATAAATAGAACAACCATTATTCTTAGATTTAAATGAATAACCGTCTCGCATTAAACAAGATCCAGATATAATGTTCATGCTCAACGCTGGCACCAAATAACAATTATTTAGGTCTAAAACTAATCCCGAAGGTAGATGTAGAGGTAGAGTGCCGACGGCGATCACATCGACTTTGGAACCATTTCCCACGCGCATCGTCACCTCGTCCTTAGCAAGTGTTCGCTTAATCTGTAGTCCCTGTTTTGAGTTGCAAATATTAGCAACAGAACCAGTATCAAATACCCAGGTGCTACTGCGAGCTTTGGTAAGGTAGACATCAATAACATGTATACCACATATACCTTTGTTCACCTTGCCATCCTTCTTATCCTCCAAATACTTGGGGCAGTTCCGCTTCCAGTGACTAGTCTGCTTGTAGTAGAAGCACTCAGCCTCAAGCTTAGGTCCAGACTTGGGTTTCTTCTCTTGAGAAGGAACTTGTTTGCTGTTCTTTTTGAAGTTCCCCTTCTTCTTCCCTTTGCCCTTTTTCTTGAAACTGGTGGTCTTATTGACCATCAACACTTGATGCTCCATCTTGATTTCTACCTCCGCAGCCTTTAGCATTGCGAAGAGCTCGAGAATCATATTATCCATCCCTTGCATGTTATAGTTCACCATGAAGCTCTTGTAGCTTGGTGGTAGTGATTGAAGAATTCTGTCAATGACGCTATCATCCGGAAGATTAAGTTGAATCAAGTGATTGTTATACCCAGACATTCTGAGTATATGCTCACTGACAGAACTATTCTCCTCCATCTTGCAGTTGTACAACTTATTGGAGACTTCATATCTCTCAATCTGGGCATTTGCTTGAAATATTAACTTCAACTCCTGGAACATCTCATATGCTCCATGATGTTCAAAACGTCATTGAAGTCCTGGTTCTAAGCCGTAAAGCATGGCACACTGAACTATCGAGTCGTCATCAACTTTTCTCTGCCAGACATTCATACCATCTGGTGTTGCTCTTGCAACAGGTTTGGCACCTAGCGGTGCTTCTAGGACGTAATTCTTTTGTGCAACAATGAGGATAATCCTCAAGTTACGGACCCAGTCCATGTAATTGCTACCATCATCTTTCAACTTTGCTTTCTCAAGGAATGCATTAAAATTCAACGGAACAACAGCACGAGCCATCTATCTACAACAAACATAGACATGCAAAATACTATCAGGTACTAAGTTCATGATAATTTAAGTTCAATTAATCATATTACTTAAGAACTGCCACTTAGATAGACATCCCCCTAATCATCTAAGTGATCACGTGATCCAAATCAACTAAACCATAACCGATCATCACGTGAAATGGAGTAGTTTTCAATGGTGAACATCACTATGTTGATCATATCTACTATATGATTCACGCTCGACCTTTCGGTCTCAGTCTTTCGAGGCCATATCTGCATATGCTAGGTTCGTCAAGTTTAACCTGAGTATTCTGTGTGTGCAAAACTGGCTTGCACCCGTTGTAGATGGATGTAGAGCTTATCACACCCGATCATCACGTGGTGTCTGGGCACGACGAACTTTGGCAACGGTGCATACTCAGGGAGAACACTTTTATCTTGAAATTTAGTGAGAGATCATCTTATAATGCTACCGTCAATCAAAGCAAAATAAGATGCATAAAAGATAAACATCACATGCAATCAATATAGGTGATATGATATGGCCATCATCATCTTGTGCTTGTGATCTCCATCTCCGAAGCACCGTCATGATCACCATCGTCACCGGCGCGACACCTTGATCTCCATCGTAGCATCGTTGTCGTCTCCCCAACTATTGCTTCTACGACTATCGCTACTACTTAGTGATAAAGTAAAGTAATTATAGGGTGATTGCATTGCATACAATAAAGCGACAACCATATGGCTCCTGCTAG
The DNA here is from genome assembly GCF_056163025.1 of Triticum urartu. Taxonomy (NCBI): domain Eukaryota; kingdom Viridiplantae; phylum Streptophyta; class Magnoliopsida; order Poales; family Poaceae; genus Triticum; species Triticum urartu. The sequence goes on from NC_141876.1 coordinate 114,252,048, forward strand.
TTGCCGATAACTCGGTTACAAAACATGATCATCTCATAAAATAAAATATAGCATCATGTCTTGACCATATCACATCACAACATGCCCTGCAAAAACAAGTTAGACGTCCTCTACTTTGTTGTTGCAAGTTTTACGTGGCTGCTACGGGCTCAGCAAGAACCATTCTTACCTACGCATCAAAACCACAACGATAGTTCGTCAAGTTAGTGTTGTTTTAACCTTCTCAAGGACCGGGCGTAGCCACACTCGGTTCAACTAAAGTTGGAGAAACTGACACCTGCCAGCCACCTGTGTCCAAAGCACGTCGGTAGAAGTAGAACCAGTCTCGCGTAAGCGTACGCGTAATGTCGGTCCGAGCCGCTTCATCCAACAATACCGCCGAACCAAAGTATGACATGCTGGTAAGCAGTATGACTTGTATCGCCCACAACTCACTAGTGTTCTACTTGTGCATATAACATCAACACATAAAACCTGGCTCGGATGCCACTGTTGGGGAACGTAGTAATTTCAAAAAATTTCCTATGCACACGCAAGATCATGGTGATGCATAGCAACGAGAGGGGAGAGTGTGTCCACATACCCTCGTAGACCGAAAGCGGAAGTGTTAGCACAACACGGTTGATGTAGTCGTACGTCTTCATGATCCGACCGATCAAGTACCGAACGCATGGCACCTCCGAGTTATGCACACGTTCAACTCGATGACGTCCCTCGAACTCCGATCCAGCCGAGCTTTGAGGGAGAGTTCCATCAGCACGACGGTGTGGTGACGATGTTGATGTTCTACCGTCGCAGGGCTTCGCCTAAGCACCGCTACAATATTATCGAGGTGGACTATGGTGGGGAGGGGCACCTCACACGACTAAAAGATCCAAGAGATCAATTGTTGTGTCTATGGGGTGCCCCTCTCCTCTTTATATAAAGGAGGGGAGGAGAGGGCCGGCCAAGGGGAGGAGGCGCGCCCAAGGGGGAGTCCTACTCCCACCAGGAGTAGGACTCCTCCTTTTTCCTATTTGGAGAGGGAGAGGGAAGGAAGAGGGAGGAAGGAAAGGGGGGCCGACCCCCCTCCCAATTCGGATTGGTCTTGGGAGGGGGGGGCTCCCTTGCTCCTTTCCCCTCCTTTCCACTAAAGCCCATATACCTCCCGGGGGGTTCCGATAACCTCCCGGTGCTTCGGTATTATCCCGATCTCACCCGGAACCATTCCGGTATCCAAATATAGTCGTCCAATATATCGATCTTTACATCTCGACCATTTCGAGACTCCTCGCCATGTCCGTGATCACATCCGGGACTCGAACTACCTTCGGTACATCAAAAACCATAAACTCATAATATAACTATCATCGAACTTTAAGCATGCGGACCCTACGGATTCGAGAACTATGTAGACATGACCGAGACACGTCTCCGGTCAATAACCAATAGCGGAACCTGGATGCTCATATTGTCTCCTACATATTCTACGAAGATCTTTATCGGTCAAACCGCATAACAACATACGTTGTTCCCTTTGTCATCGGTATGTTACTTGCCCGAGATTCGATCGTCGGTATCTCAATACCTAGTTCAATCTCGTTACCGGCAAGTCTCTTTACTCGTTCCGTAACACATCATCCCGCAACTAACTCATTAGTTGCAATGCTTGCAAGGCTTAAGTGATGTGTATTACCGAGTGGGCCCAGAGATACCTCTCCGACAATCGGAGTGACAAATCCTAACCTCGAAATATATCAACCCAACAAGTACCTTCGGAGACACCTGTAGAGCACCTTTATAATCACCCAGTTACACTGTGACGTTTGGTAGCACACAAAGTGTTCCTCCGGTAAACGGGAGTTGCATAATCTCATAGTCATAGGAACATGTATAAGTCATGAAGAAAGCAATAGCAACATACTAAATGATCAAGTGCTAAGCTAACGGAACGGGTCAAGCCAATCACATCATTCTCCTAATGATGTGATCTCGTTAATCAAATGACAACTCTTTGTCTATGGCTAGGAAACATAACCATCTTTGATCAACGAGCTAGTCAAGTAGAGGCATACTAGTGATACTCTGTTTGTCTATGTATTCACACATGTATCATGTTTCCGGTTAATACAATTCTAGCATGAATAATACACATTTATCATGATATAAGGAAATAAATAATAACTTTATTATTGCCTCTAGGGCATATTTCCTTCAATAGTATGAAACAATTATGAAAGTGGCTTTGCCACAAATACGATGTCAACTACATGATCATGCAAAGCAATATGACAATGATGGAGCGTGTCATAATAAACAGAATGGTGGAAAGTTGCATGGCAATATATCTCCGAATGGCTATGGAAATGCCATAATTGGTAGGTATGGTGGCTGTTTTAAGGAAGATATAAGGAGGCTTATGTGTGATAGAGCGTATCGTATCACGGGGTTTGGATGCACCAGCGACGTTTGCACCAACTCTCAAGGTGAGAAAGGGCAATGCACGTACCGTAGAGGCTAGCAAATTGCGGAAAGGTAAGAGTGCGTATGATCCATGGACTCGCATTAGTCATAAAGAACTCATATACTTATTGCAAAAGTTTATTAGCCCTCGAAGCAAAGTACTACTATGCATGCCCCTAGAGGGATAGATTGGTAGGAAAAGACCATCGCTCGTCCCCGACCGCCACTCATAAGGAAAGCACTCAAAGAACACCCCATGCTTCAAATTTGTCACACAACGTTTACCATATGTGCATGCTACGGGACTTTCCAACTTTAACACAAGTATTTCTCAATTTCACAATTACCCAACTAGCACGAATCTAATATTACCATCTTTATATCTCAAAACAATTATCAAGTATCCAACTTCTCATAGTATTTAATGCACTCTATATGAAAGTTTTTATTATACCCATCTTGGATGCCCATCATATTCGGAATAGTTTCATAACCAAAGCAAATTACCATGATGTTTAAGACTCTAAAAATAATATAAGTTAATCATGAGAGTTCAACAATTTCTTCAAAATAAAACTACCGCCATGCTCTAAAAAGATATAAGTGAAGTACTAGAGCAAACGACAAACTGCTCCACAAGATATAAGTGAAGGTCAATGAGTAGTCGAATAATTATGCAACTATGTGAAGACTCTCTAACATTTAAGAATTTCAGATCTTGGTATTTTATTCAAACAGCAAGCAAAACAAAATAAAATAAAATGATGCTCCAAGCAAAACACATATCATGTGGTGAATAAAAATATAGCCTCAAGTAAAATTACCGATGAACGAAGACGAAAGAGGGGATGCCATCCGGGGCATCCCCAAGCTTAGGCTCTTGGTTGTCCTTGAATATTAACTTGGGGTGCCTTGGGCATCCCCAAGCTTATGTTCTTGCCTCTCCTTGTTCCATAGTGCATCGAATCTTTACCCAAAACTTGAAAACTTCACAACACAAAACTCAACAGAAAACTCGTAAGCTCCGTTAGTATAAGAAAATAAATCACCACACTTTTGGTACTGTTGTGAACTCATTCTAAATTTATATTGGTGTAATATATAATGTATTCCAACTTCTCTATGGTTATACCCTCTGATACTACTCATAGATTCATCAAAATAAGAAAACAACACAATGAAAACAGAATCTGTCAAAAACAGAACAATCTGTAGTAATCTGGAGATTTCGAATACTTTTGTAACTCCAAAAATCTGGAGAAATTAGGAAGTCCTAGGAAATTTGTATATTAATCTAGTGCACTTGGAATTGGTATTTTATCGCTCTCTGGTAAAACATGAAAATTATATTTGTGAGCGCATACTTTCTGTTTTTATCAGCAAGATCAAACAATAATCACCCAAGAAGATCCTAAAGGCTTTACTTGGCACAAACACTAATTAAAACATAAAAAACACAATCATAACAGAAGCTAGATGAATTTTTTATTACTAAACAGGAACAAAAAGCAAAGAACAAAAATAAAATTGGATTGCCTCCCAACAAGCGCTATCGTTTAACGCCCCTAGATAGGCATGATGATTTCAATGATGCTCACATAAAAGATAAGAATTGAAACATAAAGGGAGCACCATGAAGCATATGAAAAGCACATTTATGTCTGACCCACTTCCTATGCATAGGGATTTTGTGAGCAAACAACTTGTGGGAACAAGAATCAACTTGCATAGGAAGGTAAAATAAGCAAAACTTCAAGATTTTCAACACATAGAGAGGAAATTTGATATTATTGCAATTCCTACAAGCATATGGTCCTCCCTAATAATAATTACATGTAGGATCATAAGCAAATTCAATAATATAGCTATCACAAAACATATTCTTAACACGATCCACATGTATACAAAGTTGACACTCTTCCAAAATAGTGGGATTAACATTAACTAAAGTCATGACCTCTCCAAACCCACTTTCATAATTATCACAATAAGATTCAGCAACCTCCAAAATAGTGGGATCATTACTTCCTGAAGTTGACACTCTTCCAAACCCACTTTCATCAATATAATCATCATAAATAGGAGGCATTCTATCATCAAAATAAATTTGCTCATCAAAACTTGGGGGACAAAAAATATCATCTTCATCAAACATAGCATCCCCAAGCTTGTGGCTTTGCATATCATTAGCATCATGGATATTCAAAGAATTCATACTAACAACATTGCAATCATGCTCATCATCCAAAGATTTAGTGCCAAACATTTTAATACATTCTTCTTCTAACACTTTGGCACAATAATCGGAACCCTTATTTTCACGAAAGACATTAAAAATATGAAGCATATGAGGCAACCTTAATTCCATTTTTTTGTAGTTTTATTTTATAGACTAAACTAGTGATAAAACAAGGAACAAAAAGATTCGATTGCAAGATCTAAAGATATACCTTCAAGCGCTAACCTCCCCGGCAACGGCGCCAGAAAAGAGCTTGATGTCTACTACACAACCTTCTTCTTGTAGACGTTGTTGGGCCTCCAAGTGCAGAGGTTTGTAGGACAATAGCAAATTTCCCTGAAGTGGATGACCTAAGGTTTATCAATCCGTGGGAGGCGTAAGATGAAGATGGTCTCTCTCAAACAACCTCGCAACCAAATAACAAAGAGTCTCTTGTGTCCCCAACACACCCAATACAATGGTAAATTGTATGGGTGCACTAGTTCGACGAAGAGATGGTGATACAAGTGCAATATGGATGGTAGATATAGGTTTTTGTAATCTGAAAATATAAAAACAGCAAGGTAACTAATGATAAAAGTGAGCGAAAACGGTATTGCAATGCTAGGAAACAAGGCCTAGGGTTCATACTTTCACTAGTGCAAGTTCTCTCAACAATAATAACATAATTGGATCATATAACTATCCCTCAACATGCAACAAAGAGTCACTCCAAAGTCACTAATAGCGGAGAACAAACAAAGAGATTATTGTAGGGTACGAAATCACCTCAAACTTATCCTTTCCGATCGATATATTCAAGAGTCAGTAGTAAAATAACACGAAGCTATTCTTTACGTTCAATCTATCCTAGAGTTCATACTAGAATAACACCTTAAGACACAAATCAACCAAAACCCTAATGTCACCTAGATACTCCAATGTCACCTCAAGTATCTGTTGGTATGATTATACGATATGCATCACACAATCTCAGATTCATCTATTCAACCAACACAAAGAACTTCAAAGAGTGCCCCAAAGTTTCTACCGGAGAGTCAAGACAAAAAGGTGTGCCAACCCCTATGCATAGATTCCCAAGGTCACGGAACCCGCAGGTTGATCACCAAAACATACATCAAGTGGATCAATAGAATACCCCATTGTCACCACGGGTATCCCAAGCAAGACATACATCAAGTGTTCTCAAATACTTAAAGACTCAATCCGTTAAGATAACTTCAAAAGGAAAACTCAATCCATTACAAGAGAGTAGAGGGAGAGAAACATCATAAGACCCAACTATAATAGCAAAGCTCGCGATACATCAAGATCGTGCGAATCAAGAACACGAGAGAGAGAGAGAGATCAAACACATAGCTAGTGGTACATACCCTCAGCCCCGAGGGTGAACTACTCCCTCCTCGTCATGAAGAGCGCCGGGATGATGAAGATGGCCATCGGAGAGGGATCCCCCCTCCGGCAGGGTGCCGAGATGGGTTTAGATTGGTTTTCGGTGGCTACGGAGGCTTGCGGCGACGGAACTCCCGATCTAGGTTTCTTTCTGGAAGTTTGGGTATATATAAGAGGTGTTGGAGTCGGGAACAAGTCAGGGGGTCCCCGAGGCGGCCACGAGATAGGGGGGCGCGCCCCCACCCTCGTGGTGGCCTCGAGACTCCTCTGGTCCATCTCCGGTACTCCGTGGGCTTCTTCTGGTCCAAAAACAATCTCCGTGAAATTTCAGGTCAATTGGACTCCGTTTGGTTTTCCTTTTCCGCGATACTCAAAAACAAGGAAAAAACAGAAACTGGCACTGGGCTCTAGGTTAATAGGTTAGTCCCAAAAATCATATAAAATAGCATATAAATGCATATAAAACATCCTAGATGGATAATATAATAGCATGGAACAATCAAAAATTATAGATACGTTGGAGACGTATCAAGTCCCCCCTCCAGTGGGTGTTGGTTCCATACATTATTATATATTCCAAAATAATTCTCCAAAAAGTTTCATATGATTCCGAGAAGTTTTATTTCTGCACAAAAACAACACCCCGATAGTTCTACTGAAAACAACGTTGGTCCGGGTTAGTTTCATTCAAATCATGCAAATTAGAGTCCAAAACAAGAGCAAAAGCGTTAGGAAAAGTAGATACGATGGAGACTTACCAACTCCCCCAAGATTAATCGATTGCTTGTACTCAAGCAATTTAGTTGACAAACTGAAAGTGATAAAGAAAAACTTTTACGAACTCTTTTGTTCTTGTTTACATATATATGCTTAAATAGCACCTAGGTTTTCAGCAAAGATCATGACTAACCATGCCAACAATAAATCTTAGAAATTATATTAACTCATATCAATGGCATAATCAACTAGTGAGCTATAATAAGATATCTCAAACGCCAACACTTTGTCAAAACAATCATGATATAATATGACAATAATGGTATCTCGCTAGCCCTTTCTGAGACCGCAAAACATAAATTCAGAGCACCTCCAAAGTTCAAGCAACGACTAAACATTATAATTCATGGTAGAAGAGATCCAGTCATGATGCATTCAACATTAACTATACACAACGCATGAGGATGACAATAGTGCTCTCAGGACTGGCGAGTTGTTTGAGAAGGTGATGACTCAACATAAAAATAAAATAACCTAAAAGTAAATAGATATTCCCTTCACAGAGGGAAGCAGGGATTTGCAGAGGTGTGATGTGTACAACACAACTTTATTCTTGTAGATACGTGTTAGGCCTCCAAGCGCAGAGTTTCATAGGACAGTAGCAATTTTCCCTCAAGTAGATGACCTTAGGTTTATCAATCCGTGAGAGGTGTGGGATGAAGATGGTCTCTCTCAAATGACCCTGCAACCAAATACAAGAAATCTCTTGTGTCCCTAACACACCCAATACAATGGCAAATTGTATAGGTGCACTAGTTCGGCGAAGAGATGGTGATAAAAGTGTAATATGGATGGTAAAAATATGTTTTTATAATCTGAATAAATAAAAACAACAAGGTAGAAAATAGTAAACATGCACAAAAATTGTATTTCAATGCTTAATAACAAGGCCTAGGGTCTGTACTTTCACTAGTGCAATCTCTCAACAGTGCTAACATAGTTGGATCATATGATTATCCCTCAAAGTGTAATAAAGAATCACTCCCGAGTTCCTATTAGCGGAGAACAAAGGATAGGAATTGTTTGTAGGGTACGAAGCCACCTCAAAGCTATTCTTTCCGATCGATCTATTCAAGAGTTCGTACTAAAATAACACAAAGCTATTGTTTTCGTTCGACCTATCCTAGAGTTCGTACTAGAATAACACCAAAGCATATTAATATTCTTAATACTCAATCCACACAAAGAACTATAAAGAGACCCCGAAGTTTCCGTCGGAGAAAAACATGCATCAACCCCTATGCATAGATTACCCCAATATCACTGCGGGAATCCGCGAGTTTAATGCCATAACATATATCAAGTGAATCAATAAGATACCCCAATTGTCACCTCAAGTATTCATACCGCAAGACATATATCATGTGTTCTCATCTCTGAATATTCAATCCGACAAGACAAAACTTCAAAGGGTAAAGATTCAATTCATCACAATGAGAGTATAGAAGGGAGAAACATCATATGATCTGACTATATTAACAAAGCCCATGATATAGATCACAAGAGAGAGAGAGATAAAACACATAGCCACTGGTACAAACCCTCCGCCCCGAGGGTGGACTACTCCCTCCTCATCGTAGTGGCCGCCAGGATGATGAAGATGGCCACCGGAGATGATTCCCCCCTCCGGCAGGGTGCCAGAACAGGTCTAGATTGGCTTTCGATGGCTACGGAGCCCTGCGGCGGCGGAACTTCTAATCTAGGTTAACCCCGTGGGGTTTCGGAATATTCGAGAATTTATAGTGCAAATAAGGGATACAGGAGGCCACCGAGGTGGGCACAACCCACCTGGGCGCGCCAGGGCCCCCTGGCGCACCCTGGTGGGTTGTGCCCCCCTCGGGGCACCCCCAGGTGCTGCTCTGGCCCATCGGGAGTCTTCTGGCCAATAAAAAATCCACAAAAAGTTTCGCGGTGTTTGGACTCCGTTTGATATTGATTTTCTGCGATGTAAAAAACAAGCAAAAACAGCAACTTGCACTAGGCACTGGGTCAATAGGTTAGTCCCAAAAAATGATATAAAGTTGCTATAAAATGATTGTAAAACACCCAAGAATGATAAAATAACAACATGAATACTTCATAAATTATAGATATGTTGGAGACGTATCAACATCCCCAAGCTTAATTCCTACTCGTCCTCAAGTAGGTAAATGCTAAAAGAAATAATTTATGAAGTATGAATGCTAGCAAAGTTCACAAGTTTGATCAATGATAATTTCAATCACTTTTCCTAGCATCATAACAGAAATTCTTTCTTATGAAACTTCTCATGTTATAGTAGCAACCAATTCACATGTTAAGGTTCAAACAATGAACTCTCTTGAAACTCAACAACCTATGTTCTTAGTCACCAAGCAATTGCAATTCAACTTATTCAACAGAGTTTAAGTAAGAGCTCCACATACTCAACCATCATATGGTCTTCTATGATTGCTAACATTCACCTTGTACACATGAGCAAAATGTTTTAGCCGGACACATAGAAAGATAGGGGCATATTGTTTTGCCTCCTAACTATTCACCTCAAGGGTGATGTCAACAATCATAACTCATCCTATCCATATTCAACTGGACATATGTGCCTAGATATTTCCTCATCACATGATGCTTACCAAAATAAAAAATAAAAAGGAATAGAGAGGAATACTTTGACTCTTTGCATAAAAGTAAATACATAAAAGTAAAAGATAGGCCATTCGCAGAGGGAAGCAGAGGTTGCCATGTGCTTATTTGTTTGTATATTCATTCCCTTAGTGCAAAAGAACATCACGTTACATTGCCCCTTGTGATAGCGACCTTTATTATGCAGTCTGTCGCTTTTATTCTTCAGCATCACAAGTTCGTGCAACGCTCAATTTTCTCTTACACTAAATGAGCTCACACTTTTAGAAGCAATTTTTTTGCCTTATTGCACCGATGACAACTTACTTGAAGGATCTTGCTCAATCCTTAGGTAGGTATGGTGGACTCTTGAAAATAAGATTTGGGTTTAAGGGTTTTTGGATGCACAAGTAGTATCTCTACTTGGTGCGGAATTTTTGGCTAGCAAAGATGGGGGGCAAGCACCACATGTTGAAGGATCTATGACAATATAACTTCTATGTGAATATGAACAAACATAAACCATTACGTTGTCTTCCTTGTCCAACATCAACAATTTTGGCATATAATTTTTTGATGGGGGCTCACAATCACAAAAGATTTCCATGATAGTGTATTTATATGTGAAAGTTCTCTTCCTTATACTAATTATTCGTGAATTGCTTGTATGACCAATATTGTGATTGTCAAGCCTCAAAAGATTTCACTTTCTAAACCCAATGTGAAGCTACCACTAGGCATGATATGATTTCAAGTTCATGACATTCAATTTATTCAACAGTTTACTCATAGGATATAAGTGAAGCACAAGAGTAAATGACATAGGAAAGAGCTTCGTTGATGGGATGTGAATGCCGCTTACTTGGCCTCCCTGGCAATTATTTGAGGACTCTATTTTGTTTAAAAACTTTCATATCTAAGTAATTTATTAAAACAGCAAGCAAAACAAAATAAAATGACATTCTAAGAATAGCACAACTCATGTGAAGAAGCAAAAACTTAGGCTCAACCGATACTAACCGATAATTGTTGAAGAGGAAAGGTGGGATGCCCATCGGGGCATCCCCAAGCTTAGATGCTTGAGAGTTCTTGAAATATTATCTTGGGGTGCCTTGGGAATCCCCAAGTTGAGATTTTGTGTCTCCTTAATTCCTTTTATATCACGGTTTTCCTAAATCTCAAAAGCTTCATCCACACAAAACTCAACAAGAACTCGTGAGATAAGTTAGTATAAACCAATGCAAAAACCTTATCATTCTCTACTGTAGTAAATCACTAAAATTATTATTAAACATTGAATACTAAATTCCTATGAATATTTAATACTCCTATCCTCAAATATAATCATTAAACAAGCAAACATATGCAAACAATGCAAACATAACAACAATCTGCCAAAACAGTACAATCTGTAAAGAATGCAAGAGTATCAATACTTACCTAACTCCAAAAATTATGAAAATTTACCACACTGTAGAAAATTTATCAGACCTCATTTTGGAAAAAGTTTCAACATTTTATCATATTCTGACTTTTTTAGGGAATTTTTGCAACAACGGTAAACTTTCTGTTTTCAAACAGCAACATGTATACTTACAAAATAAGCATGGCAAAGGCTATCATTGCCACTTTTATTGAAATAAAAGATGCAAAACATTATTATAAATAACATCAAGCAAATCCTAACAAAATAAATTGACGCTCCAAGCAAAACACATATCATGTGATGAATTAAAACATAGCTCCAAGTGAGGTTACCGATAATGTCGGAGACGAAAGAGGGGATGCCTTCCGAGGCATCCCCAAGCTTAGTTGCTTGGATATTACTTGAATATTTCCTTGGGGATGCCTTGGTCATCCCCAATATTAGGTTATTGTCACTTCTTATTCTCCTCATATCGATATCTCACCCAAAACTTGAAAACTTCAATCACACAAAACTTAACGGAACTTGGTGAGATAGGTTAGTATGATAAAGAGCAAACCATTCCACTTTTGGTATTGTCAAAGAAAAGATTCATAATTGTTCTCACACAATGCCTACTGTAGCATATCATTTCCACAATTTATATTGAGCAATATAACCCATAGAAACTAGAAAACAAGCAAACTATGCATTGAAAACAGAATCTGTCCAAAACAGAACAGTATGTAGTAATCTGTACTCAAACCATACTTCTGCTACTCCAAAAATTCTGAAACATTAGTAACACGTGAGAGATTTGTATGTTAATCTTCTGAAAAAAGAATCAACTCAATAGCACTCTTCTGTTAAAAACTAGAATTATTTTCGTGAGCGCAAAAGTTTCTGTTTTTTTAGCAAGATCAAAGCAACTATCACCCAACAAGATCCTAAAGGCTTTACTTGGCACTTTATTGAAACAAAAGCAATAAAACATTATTAATACAGTAGCATAATCATTTGAACACACAAAAACAGTAGGTAAAAGTGTTGGGTTGTCTCCCAACAAGCGCTTTTCTTTTATGCCTTTTAAGTTAGGCATGATGATTCCAATGATGCTCGCATAAAAGATAAGAATTGAAATGTAAAGAGAGCATCATGAAGCATATGACTAGAACATTTAAGCCTAACCCACTTCCTATGCATAGGGATTTTGTGAGCAATCAACTTATGGGAACAAGAATCAACTAGCATAGGAAGGCAAAACAAGCAAAACTTCAAAACTTTCAACACATAGAGAAGAAATTTGATATTATTGCAATTCCTACAAGCATAAGTTCCTCCCTCATAATAATTTTCAGTGGCATCATGAAGAAAATCAACAATATAACTATCACATAAATCATTCTTTTCATGACACAAAAGCATAGAAAACTTATTACTCTCCACATAAGCAAATTTCTTCTCATCAATAGTAGTGGGAGCAAACTCAACAAAATAACTATCATGTGATTGAAAATTAAAATCATGATGACAAGCTTCATGGTTATCATTATTCAATATTGCATACATGTCATCACCATAATCATCATAAATAGCAACTTTGTTCTCATAGTCAATTGAAGCCTCATCCAAAATGGTGGATTCATCACTAAATAAAGTCATGACCTCTCCAAATCCACTTTCATCATTATAATCATCATAAATAGGAGGCATGCAATATTTATAACAAATTTCCACATCAAATCTTGGGGGACTAAAAATATCATCTTCATCAAACATAGCATCCCCAAGCTTATGGCTTTGCATATCGTTAGCATCATGGATATTCAAAGAATTCATACTAACAACATTGCAATCATGCTCATCATTTATACCAAACATTCTATTGAATTCTTCTTCTATTAATTGAGCACAATTTTCCTTTCCATCTTTTTCATGAAATACATTATAAAGATGAATAATATGATGCAACCTCAATTCCATTTTTAGTTTTCTTTTATAAACCAAACTAGTGATAAAACAAGAAACTAAAAGATTCGATTGCAAGATCTCAAGATATACCTTCAAGCACTCACCTCCCCGGCAACGACGCCAAAAAATAGCTTGATGTCTACTACGCAACTTTATTCCTGTAGACACATGTTGGGCCTCCAAGCGCAGAGTTTTGTAGGACACTACCAATTTTCCCTCAAGTGGATGACCTAAGGTTTATCAATCCATGAGGGGTGTAGGATGAAGATGGTCTATCTCAAATGACCTTACAATCAAATACAAGAAATCTCTTGTGTCCCCAACACACCCAATACAATGGGAAATTGTATAGGTGCAATAGTTCAGCGAAGAGATGGTGATAAAAGTGTAATACGGATGGTAGAAATATGTTTTTATAATCTGAATAAATAAAAAAGCAAGGTAGCAAATAGTAAACGGGCACAAAAAATGGTATTTCAACGCTTAAAAACAAGGCCTAGGGTCCGTACTTTCACTAGTGCAATCTCTCAATAGTGCTAACATAGTTGGATCATATGATTATCCCCCAAAGTGTAATAAAGAATCACTCCCGAGTTCCTATTAGCGGAGAACAAAAGATAGGAATTGTTTGTAGGGTACGAAGCCACCTCAAAGCTATTCTTTCTGATCGATCTATTCAAGAGTTCGTACTAAAATAACACAAAGCTATTGTTTTCGTTCGATCTATCCTAGAGTTCGTACTAGAATAACACCAAAGCATATTCATATTCATAATACTCAATCCACACAAAGAACTATAAAGAGACCCCGAAGTTTCCGTCGGAGAAAAACGTGCATCAACCCCTATGCATAGATTACCCCAATCACCACGGGAATCCACGAGTTGAATGCCATAACATATATCAAGTGAATCAATAAGATACCCCAATTGTCACCTCAAGTATTCATACCACAAGACATATATCATGTGTTCTCATATCTGAATATTCAATCTGACAAGACAAAACTTCAAAGGGTAAAGATTCAATTCATCACAACAAGAGTATAGAGGGGAGAAACATCATATGATTCGACTATATTAACAAAGCCCATGATACAGATCACGAGAGAGAAAGAGAGAGAGATAGAGAACACATAGCTACTGATACAAACCCTCAGCCCCGAGGGTGGACTACTCCCTCCTCATTGTGGTGGCCACCGGGATGATGAAGATGGCCACCAGAGATGATTCCCCTCCAGCAGGGTGTCGGAACGAGTCTAGATTGGTTTTCGGTGGCTACGGAGCCCTGCGGCGGCGGAACTTCTGATCTAGGTTAACCCCGAGGGGTTTCGGAATATTTGGGAATTTATAGTGCAAATAAGGGGTACAGGAGGCCACCGAGGTGGGCACAACCCACCTGAGTGCGCCAGGGGGCCCTGGCGCGCCCTGGTGGGTTGTGCCCCCCTCGGGGCACCCCCCAGGTGCTGCTCTGGGCCATCGGGAGTCTTCTGGCCCATAAAAAATCCACAAAAGTTTCGCGGTGTTTGGACTCTGTTTGATATTGATTTCTACAATGTAAAAAACAAGCAAAAAATAACAACTCACACTAGGCACTGGGTCAATAGGTTAGTCCCAAAAAATGATATAAAGTTGCTATAAAATGATTGTAAAACACCCAAGAATGATAAAATAACAGCCTGAATACTTCATAAATTATAGATACGTTGGAGGCGTATCAAGGTGCCAGAGCTCAAAGCTTAAATCAGAGATAAATATAATTTTGGGAGGTGCACCCTTCGTATCAATGTCACGACCAAGAGTTATTAATATCTTCCATGCTAAACACATTAGCGGTGGTTCCCAAGCAATAAAAATAAAAGTTTACTCCCCCACCAATAAACACAAGCCCTGGCTAACCGAATCCACGGGTGCCTTCCATACCAACAACCGTCTTGGGGGAGTTTTGTTTAATTATTTGCAATTTTTCGATTTCGGGACTGCGCATCCCTATTACCAGCCCCTCTCGTGCAAGGACGAGTGAATAAACACTCATCATGAGAATAACCTACTTAGCATGGAACATATTGACCACCCCCTGTCGCTCCATGAGCGGTCCAGGCACACAAACAAATGTTCATTTGAAATTTTAGAGGTGGCACATGCAAATTTACTTGGAACAGTAGGATAATACCGTATATAGGTAGATATAGTGGACTCATCTGGAATAACTTTGGTTTAAGGATTTTTACGCACAAGCATTATTCCCTCTTAATACATGCGAAGACTAGCAAATAGGCTGAGAAGTGGCCAGCTAGAGAGCGAACACAGTCATGAACATGCATTATGAATAATAAACATTGAATACTAGCATGAGTAGGATATAAACACCATGAACATAAATATCGTGGAGGCTATGTTGGTTTTGATTCAACTACATGTGAGAACATGTGGCAGGTCAAGCCACTTGAAATATTCAGAGGAGGATACCATATCATCATACTACATCACAATCATTTTAATGCATGTTGACACTCAAGATAAATCATTATCTACTCCTAGCTACTTAAGCATGGCATGAGCAACTATTGTTGGGAGTCGTTGCATGGAAAACAAAAAAATTCTACGCATGCGTAATGTTCTATCCATGGAGATGCATAGCAGCGAGGGGGATACTCTGTCTGTCAGATTTCGGGTTTCGGAAAAACCCTAGAGGTTCGAACACTGGGGTGTGCATGAAGATCTCTCCCCCTCTAGCTCACGCCCTCACCGCAGTCTCAAGTCTTAGCGCGTCGAACCCGTAGAACAAGGGACACAAGATTTATACTGGTTCGGGCCACCAATGTGGTGTAATACCCTACTTCAATGTGGTGTGGTGGATTGCCTCTCGGGCTGAGGATGAACAGTTACAAGGGAAGAACAGCCTCCTGAGGAGAGGTGCTCTTGTGCTTGGTCCGCTGATGCCGTCAAGGATCGTCCCTCTTCTAAGGTGGTGGCTAGTCCTATTTATAGAGGGCTGGGTCCTCTCCCCAAATATTAGGCGGGAAGGGATCCCACAATGGCCAGTTTGAAGGGGGACATCTAGTGCAAGCTATCCTGGCAAAATATGGTCTTCGCCTGCCAAAGGCTCTGGTGGTGACGCCGTCTTGGGCTCCACGGTGACCTCCATCCTGCCGTCCTGCTGGTCTTGGTCTTGTTGCACCGATATGGAAACCTTTGCTTGATGCCTCAGGACCCCGCGCCTGCGCTTGCTTCTTTAGCACCAAAGAGGAAACGAGACACAGCGCACACTGGCGCCCGCCTGGCCTTGGTCGTCATGGCTTGCGTCACAGGAACCTCGCAAGGTTCCCCTTGCCTTGATCTCTCCGCCCCTTGCGAGCCAGCCTGGTGAGGCCGCCCCCGAGGAGGTCTTGCATCGTCTGCCTCGTGAGGGTCTTGAGTGTTTGCTGGTGAAGATGGGCCGTACAGGGCCGCTGGTGGAGCCACGCCACGGGCCGCAGGCAGACAAGTCTGGGGACCCCCGTTCCCAGGACGCCGACAGTAGCCCCCGGGCCCAAGGCGCACTTGGGCTTGGATTCGAGGTGAAGCCAAGGGACAAGTGCGGAGCATTGCGGGCCCCAACAACCTGCGGCCTTGGTTGACGCGTGGCGGCTGATTGGATGTGGGCGTCTCCGCTTCCCCATGCAACCTTGATATCCGCCTGGCTAGGCGGCCACCCGGACTTACACAGTTATCCCCTCATTGTTGGTGATGCGCCCCTCCAACTCTCCTACCTTTCCGAAACAATAACCTCCTCTTCCAATCTGCCCCGAGCTCGGCCCTCCTCGCTTCCATGGAGCCCCGGCGAACGGAGAAGGGAAAGAAGAAGCCTTAGTCTTCAGCCGGGGCCGCCCCCGACCGTTGAACCCGCTGTTGGCTGGTCACTGGTTCTTAACCAGGAAGCCATGGACAAGGTCCATCCTGTGCTCACTACTGACTTCAACGAATGGGGGAGGATGGCGGCCTGGCCTACATCACGCGCCTCCGTCGACAGGACAACCATCGAGGTTCCGATCCTCATCGACGCCCTGTGGGCTGGTCTGGTCCCTCCTTTTTCTGCCTTCTTCAACGCCGTGCTCTCCCACTACCAGATCCATATGTTGCACCTAGATCCCCAATCAGTCTTCCTTCTTGCCGTCTTCGCTTTTGTTTGTGAGGCCATGGTGGGCATTCCCCCTTCCTTGGCCCTACTGCGCCATTTCTTCTCGCTGCACCTGACTAGCTCTCGGTAGTGCTCGGGATGCTTGAGTTTCCAGGCCGTGGCTGCGACGGCTGGCTCGGGGATCGATTTTGAGCTTCCATCATCCTCAAGCGGATTTCGGGAAAGGTGGGTGTATGTGGACGTCGGTGTGCTCAGCCCCTTGCTCTCGCTCCCTTCGGCGCCCGCCGTTCCCAGCTCCGGCCGGGGCCACGAGAAGCTCACGGACCCCCGCCTTGCCTTTGTCTGGCTCCGGTTGAAGAGGCTGAAAGATCTCGGCGTGACTGCGCCCATGGTGATGAAGGAGTTCCTCTGACGCCACGTCGCCCCTCTCCAGCACCATTCCCGGCCGATGTGGGCCCTGTCCGGCGGCTAGGATCGCATGGGGCTTCAGGAAGCGGGGCTTCCACTCGAGGCACGAAGAACAGTGCTCAAGGTCTTGACGGGCGATCCCTTGCCAGCTGACATGCCGCAGGAGGGCTGCCTCTTGTACTGCTGCTCAAACAGGGTGGAGTTCGCGGAGCAGATGCCCCCCTTCGATGAATGGGGGCTGCGTCGAGCTGGCCTTGAAGGGCCCCGCGAGAACCCTGTCTCCATGGCTCCCCTCCCTGCCGCCAGCGCCGAGCTTGCCCCAAGAGTGGATGTAGGGGGACGAGCTCCGCTAGGGGCCGGAGGCACGGGTGCTGAGGCGTCAGCACCGCTCGAGGCTCCCGAGGTACCATCCTCGGGAGCCTGTGACTCTTGCTTGGGGGTGACAGCTGAGGGGGCGACGCAATCCGCTGCTCCTGAGGTTGAAGCTCCCGAGGTCTTCGCGGGCCATCATGAGGCGGTGCCCGGGGGCTCTCCTCACCCCAGCACTCCCGAGGCCGTCTCCTCAGGAGCCTCACCACGTGTGCCCCGCTCTGGTTGCCACGTCTAGCGCTTCGGCCGGCTTTGTCTGGACTTCGATGCGCTCCGCAAGAGGAGAGGGTCCCCAAGCTGCAGCAGTGATGCCTTCCGATCGTTGAAGCAGAGGAAGTATATCGCCATAGACGAGTGAGTACCTTATCTTTGTAATTTATTGAGTACTACTTCTCCTCCTGACCGTGTCCCCTCAGGGTCTCTTCTGCTAAGGCGGCAAAGTCTCCCAGGAAGCAACCTTCTCCTGCCTCGGACTCCCCGCTGGCCTTGAGTGCCCCAAGCCAGCATGCCGCACCCAGCGCGAGGTTGACTGGAGAGGCAAACAAGTTAGCTTGGCGCTTTGAGCCCGTGCCTTTGCCATCTCTCCTTCTTGGCCTCTCCTGGAGCGCGACAAGTGTGCCAAGGGCTCCTCCTCTGGTTATGGACGGTGGCTAGATGACTTCGATCCTGGCTTATTCTTCGAGCAACGGGCCTCAAGCCATCTGGGCCCCTACCGAAGTCCGAATGGCGACTCGGGAGGCGCCAGCCCCCTGCTGGAGGGGGCGAGCCGCTTCGGATCCTGTCAGCCACCCCCGTTGCGGGGGACAGACCTGGTTGCATGCTTAAGTTTGCGCACGGGCGGGGTGTCGTCCGCCACGAGATCTTCCAAGAGGCTATGGGCGCGATGAACCGACTCGGCGGAGAGCTTGCAGATGTCGATGCTCGCCTTGAAGCCAAAGGCCTCTGGCTGGTGGAGGAGTGGCATCGCTTGAAGGTGGCTATCAACCTCGGGCGCCTCCAGCGCGAGCATGCTGATGTGAAGGCCGAGGAATCCCTGGCAACCTCACGAGAGGCTAGCGCCCGGGCCTTGGAGGAGGCCCGGGAGGCGGACAATCGCTGCACGACTGCCGAGGAGCACATGCGGGAGCTCCAGGCCTTGAATGCCTCCCTGGAGCAGCAGGTGGAGGCGCGTAGAGTTGCCCTGGCGTCGATGAAGGGCGCCTTGGCCGACAAGGAGGAGATCTTGAGGCGTGAGGAAGCACTATTGTTGGAGGCCATGAAGCGCAGCCTCGAGCTCGAGCGGTTGGAGACGAGGGAGCCCCAAGTCACCCGAGCAGAGGATGCTGTCGGCGCACGCGAGGCCAGTGCCCAGGAGGAGGCCGACCGCAGGGTGGACGAGGCTCGCACGGATCTCGCCGGCCGATACGACCTGAAGTTGAAGCTCGTGGAGGCCGAAGGTGTGGGCAGGACCGCTGCCCTCAGGTTAGGGCTGGCTGAGGCGGAACAGCGCGAGAAAGCCGCCGCAGCTGCCGTGGTCTTGGTGCAGGCCGAGCTGGCTTCCGCTCGTGCTGAGCTGCTCTCTCTTCAACAACGAGTTGTCAGGGCCGAGTACTTCATGCAGCAGAGCAGGGAGGAGGCACTTCGCCGGCAGACACTGCTGCACGAACACGCTCCCATGCTTCGGGACCTCCGGACGAAGGCCAACCGGGCGCTTGGTACCATCTGTGATGAGCACACCCCTCATCCCCATGCCAAGGATTACGCCAGCCATCTTTGCTTCTTCGCTGATGTGGTGACGCGCCTGGAGAGCCGTGCTGAGAGGGCTCGCGAGCTCGTGGATGAAAAGAGCCGAGGCCTTCTCGAGCGCGCATTCTCCCGCGTCTTCAGTCATCTTCTAAACACCAATCCCGACTTTGACTTCGCGGCCGCAATTGCCCCAGTGCCCATGGTCGTCCGAGGCCACCTCACGCATTAGGTGGACGACAATGTGGACGCTCTGGTTAGGGACTTTGCTTCTAATGACGATGCGGTGGTGGTCGCAGCAGATGAGGGCGACGTGGTTGATTGTGGCGTGGCTGATGGTGGTGCGGCTGACGGCGATGGAGACAACGACAGCGACGACGCCAGCAGCCTGTCCGGGGGTGATTCGGGGGACGAGGCGAGTGATATGTCCGGCTGAGCCCTTGCTCCTGTATTTTGAAACTGCATGCAAAAAGCTTGGGTACGGCCCCTCACGATGTAAGAGCATTTTGAAGAGTGGGAGCCCCTCATGTAAATAGACTACCACTTCATTCCTTAGGCTAGGCTTAAAGTGTGCCTTTGAGTGCTCATGGCTCCCCTTGCGGGCTTGAGGCCGTAACTTACTTTGCTTTAGCCGGGCTTCGAACTGGTTCGGCGGTTGTGGACGTGCATTCCTTCTGAGAGAAGCCCCTCACAAGCTCGCGAGGTTTTGGTTTCCTGAGAGGTTTGCCCGTCCACCCGAGAGGGCCTCGCAGGAGCGAGCGCTAGTAATGGTGAGATGTGCGCATAGTGCGCGTGCGCCGCTGCCATCCCCTGCTGGTGAGGTTTTCAAAAGGGGGGAAGATAGCGGTCGTCAATCCCAAACAAAACACGAATCCAGAAACTCACGAAATCAACACGAACAAGAACGGATGTCCCCCGCGATTTCCAATTAAAATGCAACTTCAAATTCAAGATCAAAAGCTGCAAGTCTTAGCTACAGAAAAGAGGTCGAAAGCAAATGGCCACGTCTGACACTTAGCTAGTCTTCTTGCCTTCGAGTCTTCCCACCAGCGCAGAGCTAAGTGCTTTCACAGGCCGTGAGCATAGTCATTGGGGGACAGTGTCGACGGCCAGTGCAGAGCATGGTACTTCCACTAGGACGTGGGCGGGAGCCCCTGAGGCCCGAGGGCGGCACTCCGGAGACTCCGGGGTGTGTATAGCCCCACTCATTATTACGTGAGAGTGTCACGAGCGAAGATCTTCACAGGCGCGAGCCTTACTTCATATCGCCAGGCGAGGGCCCCGCCTTGCACCGCCCTGGACCACCGTTGGGGCGTCCGGAAACCAGGACGACACCAAGGGGCAAAGGGGACGCTAGCGGCGCCCTCAGTGACCATGGTCCCTCTGCTGGGGGGAAGGCTCGCCAGCGCCTCCCCGACAGAGGACCTACCTCCGGGCGATGCCTTGATCCAGACGATGCAGGGAGGGGCCTTGCTCCCGGTCCTCCCCCACAGCCCCTAATGCGCTTCCCCTGGTGAGATGGGGGCTGCCGTGCTGGGGCCATCGTCCACCTCTGTGACCTGATTCACTCGCGACCCTTGGTTAGCGTAAGCCTGCTCCTGAGAAATTACTGGTACCCTATAGCTGCTGTCGCCGGCGTGGTCGGCGGGGCTCCTAGGCGGCTCCTAGAAGGCCTCAGCTTCCAGCGTCTCCTCTTCCCAGCCCGGCCCGAGGAACGAACTGGGGTCGTCTTCCGGTGCGTACTCCTGGTCCATCATGCGGGGCACATAGGCCTTCGGAGCCGTCGCCCCGGAAACCTTGCCGAGGTGCCCCACGCTCCATGCTGCCTGGCCCGGCGCGCCAGGGTAGTAGGCCGGCATCCTGCCGGAACCATGGGTGGCGATGCTTACGCCTGCGCCCATTGGGGGAGGCACATGTGTGGTTGGGTGTCCGGCGCCGCTGGTTGCACCGGTGCCGACGAAACCTCCTAGTGCGCCTAGGGGCGCGCGGGCGCGACGAGGACCACCATGCGATCCGACCGCAGCCTGAGGCGTAAGTAAGGAGCAGAAAGGCGGCGCACCCCCAGCTGCGGTGTCCAACAGCTCGACCACATGCTCCAGCAATGCGTTTCGGACACTCTCCATCAGTCAGCATCGCAACAGCTCCCGCACCACTGTGAGCGCGGCCCTCACGTTCGCTTGTGTCGGCGTTCTAGGAACGGGGGTCCCCAGACTTTCCTGCCTGCGGCCCATGGCGTGGATCCACCAGCGGCCCTGTGTGGCCCATCTTCACCAGAAAACATTCAAGACCCTCGCGAGGCGGACGATGCAAGACCTCCTCAGGGGCGGCCTCACCAGGCTGGCTCGCGAGGGGCGGAGAGATCAAGGCAAGGGACACCTCGCGAGGTTCTTGTGATGCAAGCCACGACGATTGGAACCAGGCGGGCGCCAGCACACGCAGTGTCCTCATTTCCTCTTTGGTGCCAAAGTGGCAAGCGCAGGAGAGGAGTCCGAGGCATCAGTCAAAGGTTTCCATATCGGTGCAACAAGACCAAGACCAGCAGGGCGGCAAGACGGAGGTCATCGTGGAGTCCAGGACGACGTCACCACCAGAGCCTTTGGCAGGCCAAGACCACTTTTGTCAGGATAGCTTGTACTAGTTGTCTCCCTTCGAATTTGGCCGTTGTGGGATCCCTTCCCGCTCAATATTTGGGAAGAGGACCATGACCTATATAAATAGGACTAGCCACCACCATAGAATAGGGAGAAAGCGGATTCCGAGCTCATCTTGGACTAGATCCATTCCACCAAGGCCACCAGACAAGCTCACCGAGCTCAAGAACACCTCTCCTCACGAGGCTGTTCTTCCTATGTAACTGTTCATCCTCAGCCCCAGAGGCAATCCACCACACCACACTGGAGTAGGGTATTACACCACAATGGTGGCCCGAACCAGTATAAATTTTGTGTCTCATGTTCTTTGGGTTCGTCGAGCTAGGTCGTGAGATCATAGAGTGCGCGAGCTAGAGAGGGGGAGAGATCTTCATGCGCACCCCAGTGTTCGAACCTCAAAGGTTTTGCCAGAACCCGAAATCCAACATTTGGCGTGCCAGGTAGGGGTGCGCCGAAGCTTTCCTCTTCGGCGATCCGCGCTTCACCGCTTCGCCAAGTTCATGGCCGATGCTCGCCGGGCCGCTCTCGCCACCCGTGTCGCTCAGATCGCCCCTGTCGGTGGACCTCCCCGTCGTTCTCCGTCACCCGCCGCCAATGCCGCCACCCGCTCGGTGGAAAACGAGCAGCAAGCCTCTTCACTGCACCCCTCTGTGCGGCACGATGGTCGCATTGCCACCCTGTCGCTGACTCCGGCCGTCTCATCGTCTCATGCTCACCGCGCCCCCACGGACGTGCAGGCCGCGCTGCTCATGGCACGCGAGCTCCTGCGCTACCACCCGGTCGATGACCTCTACCAGGACTGGTTGGACCGCATCACCGAGCTCGTCAGCGCCGCGGGGGGCTCTCCAGCACCATCCCTCTCGCTGCCTCGCCCGCCCCTGGCTGCGGGTGACGTGGCTCACTGAGCGCCTCCGCCCCCTCAACACCAAGATGGCGCCCTCGCGCTGAGGCGCGTGGCTCATGGAGCGCCTCAGCCTCCCCCGCGTCAAGACGACGTCCTCGCTCCAAGATGTGCGGCCCAGCGGCGTGATCCTCCGCGTCGTGTGCCCGCGCACGAAGAAAGAAGTTGCCAGGAGGTTCCTCATCCGCAAGAAGATGCTTCACCGCTTCCAGCACCACCACATCAGGATCACTTGCTGTGGAAGGGCCATGTGCCACTTGCCGTGGCAGCGCAGGGACGCCAAGGTCAAGCTCCGCCTCCCTGACAGGCCCCGGTGGCCAAGGTAGGCTGCCGCGCCTTCACTCCCGAGCTGTGTAGCGTCGTCTGGCCGGGCAAGTTCAAGCCGGATCTGCCTCCTTGCTACGACGGCACCCCCGACCCTGTGGAATTTCTGCAGCTCTACGAGCTGAGCATCGAAGCGGCCAACGGCGACGAAAAGGTCATGGTGAACTAGTTTCCCATGGCTCTCAAAAACGGTGCCCGTTCATGGCTCCTGAACCTGCCCCCAGGCTCGATTTCCTCCCGGGATGAGATGCGCAGCCACTTCATCGCCAACTTCCAGGGCACTCGCGATCGCCCCCCAGTCGCGGGTGACCTGCGCTGCATCAAGCAACAATCGGGAGAAACCCTGCAGAAATACATCCAGTGCTTCAACAACACGCGTATCAAGATCCCCAAGGTGACAGACAAGGCCATCATCTCAGCGTTCTCCGACGGCATCCGCAACGTCAAGATGAAGGAGGAGCTCGCCATCCATGAGGAGCTGTGCACGATCTTGGAGCTGTTCAACATAGCAACCAAGTGTGCGAGGGCCGAGGAGGGGCGTCTCTCCCTCCTCGAGCTCCCTGCTGCAGATCCAGAGGAGAAGAAGGCCAAGGTCAAGGACGTGAAGCACAAAGGAGTGGACGTACTCGCGGCAGAACCGGACACCAAGCGTGGCCGAGATCTTCCCGAGTCGTCCAAGGGTGGCCGTACATTCCGCGCCTTCCACAACATGCACACACACAACACCAACGATTGTCAAGAGCTCAGGGCCATTCGAGATGGACGCTTCGGTCGACGCCCCGAGCGCAACTACCGGGGCTACGGCCGAGGAGGTGGACGAGGTGCAGGACGTTGGGATGACCGTGGGCCCCGCCAAGAGTGGCGCGACCAACCTCGCGAGGATCGTTGGCAAGACCAGCCCCGTGAGGGCGCCTGGAGGGACCGGCCTTGTGAGGATCGCCCTTAGGGCAACCCTGGTCTCCCTCCGTTGCCGCCGCCAAGAAGGAACGACGACCACCAACAGAACAAAGGGGCGAGGGGCTTCCAGGAGCCGCGCGCCATCGCCTGCATCTTGGGTGGCGCTCAGGCCCCAGACTCCCAGCGAATCTTCAAGCAGTTCTCCCGTGAAGTGAATGCAACCCTCCCCAAGCTCGAAGCTATGCGGCCGCTCAGGTGGTCCAAGTACGCCATGACCTTTAGCTCGGCGGACCAGCTCAAATGCGCGGCAACCGCCGGCGTCCTCCTGATGCTCTGTTCACCTGTCATCAGCAATGCCCAAGTCACCAAGACCCTCATCGACGGTGACGCAGGACTCAGTGTCCTGTCCGTCGAGACGTTCGACAGCCTCCAAGTGCCATACGATCAGCTCTAGCCCACCAGGCCTTTCCCAGGAGTGACAGACGGCTCCACCACCCCAATAGGGCAAGTCTGCCTCCCTGTCACCTTCGGTCAGCGCAACAACTACACACCGAGCTCATCGACTTCGATGTCGCCCACATCCGCCTGCCATACAATGCCATCCTCGGGTACCCAACACTTGCCAAATTCATGGTAGTCACCCACCATGGCTACAACGTCCTCAAGATGCTGGGAAGCGGCGGAATCATCATGATCCCTTGTGAAGAAAGAGACGTGGTGTGATCCCTCAAGCGCGCCTTCCAAGATGCATCGACCGAAGACCCTGATGGCGCGGGTGCGCAGTACCCTCCTGAGGCCAACCCCAAGAAGAAGAAGCAGCTACTTCGCACTGGGCCTCAAGGGAGCGCCACCTCCAGCGGCTCCACTTCAGGATCCGCGCTAGCGCCTAGGGTGCCTCCTTCCCTCGCATAGGGAGACGCGCCCGGCGCCCTCCTCGGGCAGGGCTCGGGCTCTCTCTTCTGGAGGGCCTCTGTAACACCCCAGATGTAACTTATCATATTTGTACTCCGACTCTTGCCTTTTTCGGCGTTAAGTTATGAGATTTGTGGTTGGGTTCTTTCCTTTTTTTGCTTTTTTGTTCATGTCATGCATTTCATATCATGTTATCATGTGCATCGCATTTGCATACGTGTTCATCTCATGCATCCGAGCATTTTCCCCGTTGTCCGTTTTGCAATCCGGCACTCCTACGTCCTCCGGCGCCCCCTTTTGTCTCTTTTCATGTGCGGGTGTTAAACTTTCTCAGAATGGACCGAGATTTGCCAAGCGGCCTTGGTACACCACCGGTAGACCGCCTGCCAAATTTCGTGCCATTTGGAGTCCGTTTGATACTCCAACGGTTAACCGAGGAACCGTAAAGGCCTCATGTGTGTTGCAGCCCAACACCCCTCCAAAGTGGCCCAATAACCAATCCAAAATCCCTCCATCCTCTCGGCCGTTCGATCACGATCGCGTGGCTGAAAACCGCTCTCCATTTGGACACTCCCACCTCCTTCTATGTATAAATAGGTGCTCCCCTCTTTTTTTCGAGTAGACGAAACCCTAGCCCCGCTCCCTCTCCGCCGCCGGACACGTCCGGTCCGCACCAGACAAAACCCACCGCCGCGCACGCACCAACCAGGCGCCGACACGTGGCACCGCGCCACCCGCCGCCGCCGCGGCTCACGAGCCCACAACGGGCCTGCCGAGCCCGCGCCGCCCGACCGCTCCCCCGCGCGTCCCCGCGCCCGAGGACAGCGAGCGCCGCCGCCGCATGCCTCCTCCGCCGCCCGGCTAATCCCCGAGCCACCGCCGTCGCCCTCTCTGCCGCCTCACCGGTCACCACCGCCCACGCCTCGCCGACGTCGCGCTTCCCCGCCACCGCGCCGCGTCGGATCCGGCCGGATCTCGTCGCCCCGAGCTCGCCGGCGTCTTCCTCCGCTACTCCGGTCGCCGTCCCCATCTTCTCCGGCGTCCTCCCCGACGAACCTCGAACCGCGCGTCTCAGATCCGGATCTAGAAAACCCTAGGGTTGACCTTGTTTCATCACTAAGTCATTTTATTTCTGCATTTTGAAGCCCTGTTCTACATGCCATAACTCCTCATCCATAGATCCGATTTGCATGCATGATATATCAAAATGTTCATCATGATGTGCTCTTCATTTTGTTCCATTGTTCCATGCTTGTCTGAGTCCATATTGATGCCCAAATCGTGGGTGCAAGAGTGCTATAAAATGTTAGATGCTAATTCTTAGCAGAGTATGAGCTTTTGTCATTTTTGCTACAATTGTTGTGTGCTGCATATGGTCTTGAGCTCTACATGTGTTTTGGGATATGCCATGCCATCTTTACAAGGGTGTATGCCATGTATTTTTTTGATCTTTGTGGTGACTGGCACATGCATGCAAAGTAGCTCTCGTAATATTGCTGATTTCAGGGACTTAGAATTTCACTACGTCATTTCCCTGTTGTTATTTTTATGCCATGTATTCATGCTGCTACAGTGAGATCCATGCTTCTTTTGAGTATGTCCAGTAAGGATGATTTGGACATATGGTTGTGCTCTATCCATCCATGCCCCTGTTTGCATTTATGGAGTGCCCTAGCATGACTTAATCTTGCTCTAGTTTTGATATAAAATGTTCCTGGCAGATTGTTTACGTGTTAATCAATTTTGCCAAGGATATTTTAGTTGAGCCAAGCATCCTATAAACTTGTTCTTGCCATGGTTAGCTTCTTGAACATGTCTTCTTGCTGATGCTATGCTTATCTTGTCATGCAATGCCTTGTGTTGAGTGAATCGAGCTCGCAAAGATGCCTTCATAATTCTGTTTTTGCCATGCCCAGTTTTCTGCTAAGTCTGAATCTGTTAATGAAACTTGCTATGTTTACATGGGTGCCATAATATCTTCTGATCCTTTTTGGCTTATGGTCAGTAAGGGACTTTTGTGATATGCTTTGAGTAGATTAATCCATGCATTGTATTGCTATGATCTGATCCTGTAGCATGTTGTTTGCTTGCTCTAAACATGGCTCCCTGATGTTAATTCCTGGCATGTTAGTATTTTCACCAAGTCTGTGATGCTGATATCTTTTGCACTTTTGCCATGCTTATTTGAACCTGCTCTTGTGTGATTTAGCCGTAGCTCAGTGTTCATATTTTGTCAAGCATCTTGAGTAGATCACTGCCATATGCTTTGTTGCTATGTTGGACTGCAGTAGCTTAGTTTCTTGTTGCATTCTAGATGGCATCATGCTGTTAATCGTAGAATTGTGCCATTCTTGTTTTGCTTGCCATTTGCAAACCGTGCATCCGATGCTGGTGATCTTTATATCGATTTCGACCAAAATCAACTCATCTTTCCAGCGGCGCACTTGGTTTGCCAAGTTGACGCCTGTTTCATTATTTCCCTTCCGACGCACGCATATGCATTGCATATCACATCCCGCATATCATGCAATGTTTTGCATCATGTTGCTTGCGCATTGCACCGTGATTGATTTTTGGTCTTTTGCTTGTGTGCTTGCCTTGGGTAGAGCCGGGAGACGAGTTCGTGATCGAGAAACCCGTTGAGTACGCTTACGAGGATCAAGCTTTCGTCAACTCGAAGAACTTTGCAGGCAAGATGACCATACCCTCGAAATCACTTCTATCTTTGCTTGCTAGTTGTTCGCTCTTTTGCTATGCTGCGATACCTACCACTTGCTTTATCATGCCTCCCATATTGCCATGTCAAGCCTCTAATCCACCTTTCCTAGCAAACCGTTGTTTGGCTATGTTACCGCTTTGCTCAGCCCCTCTTATAGCGTTGCTAGTTGCAGGTGAAGATGGAGTTTGTTCCATGTTGGAACATGTTTATTGTTGGGATATCATTATTATATCTTTTTTACTTTAATGCACCTATATACTTGGTAAAGGGTGGAAGGCTCGGCCTTATGCCTGGTGTTTTGTTCCACTCTTGCCGCCCTAGTTTCTGTCATACCGGTGTTATGTTCCTTGTTTTTGCGTTCCTTACGCGGTTGGGTTATAATGGGAACCCCTTGACAGTTCACCTTGAATAAAACTCCTCCAGCAAGGCCCAACCTTGGTTTTACCTTTTGCCACCTAAGCCTTTTTCCCTTGGGTTCCACGGACTCAAGGGTCATCTTTATTTTAAACCCCCCCGGGCCAGTGCTCCTCTGAGTGTTGGTCCGAACCGAGTAGACTACGGGGCCACCTCGGGGCAACTTGAGGTTTGGTTTTACTTGTAGGATGTCTCATCCAGTGTTGCCCTGAGAACGAGATACGTGCGACTCCTATCGGGATTTGTCGGCACATCAGGCGGCTTTGCTGGTCTTGTTTTACCATTGTTGAAATGTCTTGTAACCGGGATTCCAAGTCTGATCGGGTCTTCCTGGGAGAAGGAATATCCTTCGTTGACCATGAGAGCTTGTGATGGGCTAAGTTGGGACACCCCTGCAGGGTTTTGAACTTTCGAAAGCCGTGCCCGTGGTTATGGGCAGATGGGAATTTGTTAATATCCGGCTGTAGAAAACTTGACACTTAACTTAATTAAAATGAATCAACCGCGTGTGTAGCCGTGATGGTCTCTTTTTGGCGGAGTCAGGGAAGAGAACACGGTCTCGTGTTATGCTTGAACGTAAGTAGCTTCAGGATCACTTCTTGATCATTATAGCTTCTCGAACGTGCTTTGCTTCTCTTCTCGCTCTCATTTGCGTAAGTTAGCCACATATATGCTAGTGCTTGCTGCAGCTCCACCTCACTACCCCTTTCCTACCTTAAGCTTAAATAGTCTTGATCGCGAGGGTGTGAGATTGCTGAGTCCCCGTGACTCACAGATTACTTCCAAAACCAGATGCAGGTGCCGATGATGCCAGTGCAGGGGACGCGACCGAACTCAAGTGGAAGTTCGACGAGGATTCGAGACGTTACTATGTTTCCTTTCCGGACGATCAGTAGAGGAGCCCAGTTGGGGCGATCGGGGATCTATGCATTTGGGGTTGTCTTTCTTTATTTGGTTCCATAGTCGGACCTTGGTTGTATTCTGGATGATGTAATGCTATATTTATCTATTGAGTGAAGTGGCGATTGTAAGCCGACTCTTTATCCCTTCCTTATTCAGTACATGAGATGTGTAAAGATTACCCCACTTGCGACATGCCTACCATGCGGTTATGCCTCTAAGTCGTGCCCCGACACATGGGAGATATAGCCGCATCGTGGGTGTTACAGCCTCGGACCTGGCCAACATCATGAGGGAGGCGCTCGGTTACCATGTGGAGGCGTGCTTCGCGGCACTTTTCCCTCAGGAGGACACCGGGCAAGGAGCGCCCGGCACTCAGGAGTTCATCACCAAGGTGTCTCAGGAGCTTCAGGAAGCAAGAGCAATACGCGGCAACCACCGCCTACCTAGAGTTGCTCCCCACCCAGGTGAGGGTGGTGAGTTGCGCATCTGCATCGACATCCCAGGGCTCAACAGGTCCGCATCTCGGGAATGCTTCTGGCCTTCGCGTGCTGGCCGGTGTGAGGGTCCCCCTCACAGCTACATTCGCATGCCGTTCGGCCTGCCGAGCGTGGCTTCCGCCTTCCAGCACAAT
Organism: Triticum urartu; assembly: GCF_056163025.1. Lineage (NCBI taxonomy): Eukaryota > Viridiplantae > Streptophyta > Magnoliopsida > Poales > Poaceae > Triticum > Triticum urartu. The sequence continues at coordinate 114,281,844 of NC_141876.1, forward strand.
CTGCGGAGCATCTTGGCGGGTTAGGAGGCGAGGCACCACATGGTCCTAGCGGAGATGGAGACGGTCATCCGGAGGCCACCTGAGCCTCTAGAGCCTCCCGAGGCTCAGGGTCTCGGCGGCTCGTGAGCAGCAACTTCTTTGCTACGTGTCTTCAGCTACCCCAACACTCCTTCCACAACCAAACCAGGTGACATTTTTCCAAGTTCATTCAGCTGGGAGCGCCCCTGGGCTGCATCATCCCCAAGCCACATGGGTCTGCCCCTGCGGCATGTATCCGCTTGCATATTTGGTTCACTCTGCTGGGAGCGCCCCTCAGGCTGCATCAACCCCAGGCCGCTTGGGTCCAACCCAGTGGCATGTATCATTCTCGCATTTACCTAAGCTAGTTGCTTTTTATGCATAATCTATCTATGGTTATCACTTGCTTGATTGTCACCCACTATGAGAGCCGTGCGCCAATTGTCTTTCTTCAGGATCCTTCGCATAAGAAGGCTAGGCACGGCTTCTGTGCCCGGGCCCGTCCCTGCAGCGCCGATAAATCCAACGGCTGAGCTCTATCTGGCGGGCCGGCCCTGTTCACATCACCTCCTGGGGTCGTTGGTGCTTGGCCTTCTCGCGCGATAGCCTCAGGAAATCTACTCAGCGCAGGTTGTCTAACCATCTCGCAGGAACGCCACAGCCATCAAGAACCAAGACCAGGCGCAACCCGCCTTGAGGTAGGGCCTCGTGAGTCCCGCGCTGGCTCACGAGTGCCCAGATACATCTCGTCTAGCCCTGCCGTGCAAGCCACGTGCCAGGGCGGGGCTGTACACGCCCCAGGGGCTCTTCGTAGTAGGGAGTCCCCTCCCACGCGCCAGTGACGGACCAGCAATCTCCATGGCGATTTGCGCCCCTCCTCGTGCTAACCTGTAGGAACTTCCTGAGGACTACAGCGGGCGGTACCGCAGACTCTCTCTCTCTCTCTTCTCCCATGCAATTCGCTTGTGCGTTAAAAGGGGGGCTCCTGAGCATCGTGACTCAGGAGCTCTTACTGGCTCTCCAGCCCTCACCCTGGCCTTGACCACGGCATCGCGACCTAGCATACCATCGATGGCTGGGCTCGCTCGAGGGCTGGGACCTGAGGATGTAGAGCACCAGGAAGAGCATGGAGAAGAGGGGGAGGCCCGCATGGTCCTAACCTAGCTACCCGGCAGCGGCCGACGCCCAATTCTGGTGCGACACGAGAAACCGGCTCCGGAACTCCAAAGATAAGTCTTGTACCTGGACCGACCCAGAGCTACGGCATAAGATTCTCGCCTTTTCGCTGCCCCGCTGTGGCAAGGTCGCCTCCCTTTCCCATCCTCAGGTAGCTGCTTGCGCGCTAAAGGGGACCTCTTGAGCATCGCGCCTCAGGAGCTCTTACTGGACCTCGGGCCGCTCACCTCCTGGCCTTGACCACGGCATCGCGACCTGGCATACCAGCGACAGTTGCAGCCTGCCTGGGGACCGGGGCCTGTCAGCGTAGAGCACCAAGCTGCCGCAGGATTGGAAAGGGGAGACCAAGCCTCAGCAGGACATGCACTCGCAAATTTTCACAATACGGATAATATCAACAAAAGGCATTATAGGCTCTTTACACACCCCCGCAGGGTCCGTTTCGATTCCTTGCAGGGAGCAAAAGGAAGGGAATTCCTAGGAGTTCTATCTACACGCGCTGGACGTCGCTGACGCCATCATCAACAGTGGACCACGAGAGGTCGGCGCCAACCCCATCCGGATCAGCGACGGCGGCGGCCGGACACGGTGGCCTTGCTTCGGGCCCGACGGGAGCTTGGGGGCACGTAGCTGTCGTCACTCATCTCCGGAGACTCGGCGAGCTCGGGAGAGTCGCTGGACCACTAGGAGGCACCACTATCGCTGGAGGAGCTGCGGGTGAGGCCAGCGGCAGGCCCGGCGCTAGCCGCTGCACCATCCTGGCGACCCCCTTCGGGACATCACTCAAGCGGCGACCTTCCTCATCGAAGAACTTGAAGAACAGCGTGGAGGCGCCATCATACTCGAAGTGGATGGCGATGGCGCCTTCCACCTGGCAGGCTCGGGCGACCTCACCCCAGCCTCGGGTCATGAAGATCCTCCCGGAGGCAACGGCTTCAACCCCTGCTCCAGTTGTCGGGGTGCCGCAGTTGGCGTGCTGCAGCCAGAGCTCGAGAGGGCCCCTCGACGGCATCTCGGCGGTGAAGAACTGCGGGAAGTGAATCCAAGTGCTCGGAGGCATTACCGCCCACAGCACGAACTCGCGCGTGGAGTCCACGGCATGGACCCCTGGGGCGACGGCGTGCGTCTCCGCAGCACGACGTCCACGGCCCTGGCACGGGTGGCAGCGCTCATTGTTCCTCCCCCGGAACCCTCAGCGTGAGCGTACAAGGGAAGCGGGTACCCAGGAGGTGGCCTCTCGTACCACGGCCGCGACACTACCGGCCTCACGACCATCTCGCGACGATGGGACCTCCTCTTCTTCGGCGGGAGTAGCTCGGGCTTGTTGAGGGGAGTCTTGCCCTTCTCCACGGCCGAGAACCTCCTTATCGGCGCCATGACTACACCAGCGAACAGTGGAGCGAGGAAGAAGCAGGAGGATCAAGGAGGAGACGGGTGACTGGGGCTCCGCCCACACTTCCCATTTATAACCAAGGGGAGGCCAACCGCCGGCCTCCATGATCTAAGGTAATAATGATATTTTTTCTACATTCAGCAAGGACCCGTCAAGTCGGGCAGTTGCCGAGGCTGCGTGGGGAAGCGGAGACACCCACGTCCAATCAGTCGCCACGCGCCAACTGTAGCCGTAGGCTGATGGGGCCCGTGGTGCTCCGTCCTTACCCTTTGGCTACGCCTCGAAGCCAAGCCCGAGTGCGCCTTGGGCCCAGGGGCTACTGTCGGTGTTCTGGGAATGGGGGTCCCCAGACTTGCCTGCCTGCGGCCCACGGCGTGGCTCCACTAGCGGCCCTGTACGGCCCATCTTCACTAGCAAACATTCAAGACCCTCGCGAGGCGGACGACGCAAAGACCTCCTCAGGGGTAGCCTCACCAGGCTGGCTCGCGAGGGGCAGAGAGATCAAGGCAAGGGACACCTTGCGAGGTTCCTATGACGCAAGCCATGACGACTGGAACCAGGCGGGCGCCAGGCAGGCGCCAGCGCGCGCAGTCTCCTCGTTTCCTCTTTGGTGCTAAAGGGGCAAGCGCAGGCGAGGAGTCACGAGGCACCATGCAAAGGTTTCCATATCGGTGCAACAAGACCAAGACCAGCAGGATGGCAAGACGGAGGTCATCGTGGAGCCTAGGACGACGTCACCACCAGAGCCTTTGGCAGGCGAAGACCACTTTTGTCAGGATAGCGTGTACTAGTTTTCTCCCTTCGAATTTGGCGATTGTGGGATCCCTTCCCGCTCAATATTTGGGAAGAGGACCAGGGCCTCTATAAATAGGACTAGCCACCACCATAGGAAAGGGAGAGAGCGGATTCCGATCTCATCTTGGACTAGATCCATTCCACCAAGGCCACCAGACAAGCTCACCGAGCTCAAGAACACCTCTCCTTGCGAGACTATTCTTCCTCTGTAACTGTTCATCCTCAGCCCAGAGGCAATCCACCACACCACACAGGAGTAGGGTATTACACCACAACGGTGGCCCGAACCAGTATAAATCTTGTGTCTCATGTTCTTTGGGTTCGTCAAGCTAGGACATGAGATCGTAGAGTGCGCGAGCTAGAGAGGGGGAGAGATCTTCGTGCGCACCCTAGTGTTCGAACCTCAAGGGTTTTGCCGGAACCCGAAATCCGACAGCTTGTTCCCGTCAGGAGTGCGGCGCCGTCGCCGCGGCATAGCTTGAGGCCCTTGCAGCGGCTCACACGCGCCGCGTGGTAAGGGTGGAAGGTGTCGGACCACGCCGCCCGCGCCCCTTAGTGCTTGGCGATGCGCATGCCACTTGGAGCATAGAGTTGAGGTCTTCTTGGGCGGATGGTGCCGCCTGGGCTGGCCAGGCTGCCCAGCGATCGGTGTCGGCCCTCGGGTTGCCGGACATCGGCGCTGTAAAGCGCTGGCGGGGCTGCCGATGGAAGAGAGGCTTCGGCGCACCCCTACCTGACGCGCCAAATGTCGGATTTCGGGTTCCGGCAAAACCCTTGAGTTTCGAACACTGGGGTGCGCACGAAGATCTCTCCCCCTCTAGCTCACGCCTCACCACAATCTCAAGTCTTAGCGCGTCGAACCTGCAAAACAAGGGACACAAGATTTATACTGGTTCGGGCCACCAATGTGGTGTAATACCATACTCTAGTGTGGTGTGGTGGATTGCCTCTTGGGCTGAGGATGAACAGTTACAAGGGAAGGACAGCCTCCTGAGGAGAGGTGCTCTTGTGCTTGGTCCGCTGATGCCGTCGAGGATCGTCCCTCTTCTAAGGTGGTGGCTAGTCCTATTTATAGATGCCCGGGTCCTCTCCCCAAATATTAGGCGGGAAGGGATCCCACAACGGCCAGTTTGAAGGGGGACAACTAGTACAAGCTATCCTGACAAAAGATGGTCTTCGCCTGCAAAAGGCTCTGGTGGTGACGCCGTCTTGGGCTCCACGATGGCCTCTGTCCCGCCGTCTTGCTAGTCTTGATCTTGTTTCACCGATATGGAAACCTTTGCTTGATGCCTCGGGACTCCGCGCCTGTGCTTGCTTCTTTAGCACCAAAGAGGAAACGAGGACACTGCGCGCTCACGCCCGCCTGGCCTTGGTCGTCATGGCTTGCATCACAGGAACCTTGCGAGGTTCCCCTTGTCTTGATCTCTCCACCCCTCGCGAGCCAGCCAAGTGAGGCCGCCCCCGAGGAGGTCTTGCGTCGTCCGCCTCGCGAGGTTTGGCCCCTCGCGAGGGTCTTGAGTGTTTGCTGGTGAAGATGGCCATACAGGGCCGCTGGTGGAGCCACGCCGCGGGCCTCAGGCAGGCAAGTCTGGGGATCCCCGTTCCCTGGATGCCGACAGTGTCTACATACCCTCGTAGACCGTAAGCGGAAGTGTTAAACAACGCGGTTGATGTAGTCAAACTTCTTCATGCTCCAACCGATCAAGTACCGAACGCACGTCACCTCCGTGTTCTACACACGTTCAGCTCGACGACGTCCTCCGCCTTCTTGATCCAGTAAGACGGCGAGGTAGTAGATGATTTCTGATAACATGATGGCATGGTGACGGTGATGATGAAGTGATCCCTGCAAGGCTTCGCCTAAGCACTACGAAAATATGACCGAGGGTGTAACCGGTGGATGGGGGGCCACACACGGCTAAGGGATTGATATGATTGTGCTAGGCGCCCCCTCCCACATATATATTGTCGGATCATGGGTTCCGGCACACCCTTGAGGTTCGGACTCTGGGGTGTGCATGAAGTTCTTTCCCTCCTACCGATCTACACCCTAGCTTGCTAAGGTCTCGCGGACGAACTTGACGTACTCGCAACACAAAGACACAAGGTTCATACTGGTTCGGGCCACCGATGTGGTGCAATACCCTACTCCAGTGCAGTGGTGGTGGATTGCCTCTTGGGCTGATGATGAACAGTACAAGGGGAAGAACAGCCTCCTGAGGTTGAGGTGTTCTTGTGCCCGGTGTGCTAAGGGTTGGCCTTCTATCAGATCGGATCTCTCCTCTCTCCTTTTGGTGGTGGCTAGCCCTACTTATATAGACCCTGGTCCTCTCCCCAAATATTGAGAGGGAAGGGAGCCAACAACGGTGGCCAATTTGAAAGGGGACAACTAGTACAAGCTATCCTGAGAAAAGGTGGTCTTCGCCTGCCAAAGGTTCTGGTGGTGACGCTGTCCTGGGCTCCATGGTGACCTCCGTCCTGTCGTCTTTCTGGTCTTGGTCTCATCGCACCGATATGGAAACCTTTGCCTGATGCCTCGGTACTCTGTGCCTGCACTTGCCTCCTTAGCACCGAAGAGGAAACAAGGACGCTGCGCGCGCTGGCGCCCGCCTGACGCCCGCCTGTTGCCGATCGTCATGGCTCACGTCACGAGAGCCTCGCGAGGTTCGCCTCGCCTTTATATCTCCGCTCCTCGCGAGGCAGCCCGGTGAGGCCGCTCCTGAGGAGGTATTGCGTCGTCCACCTCGCCAGGCTTGGCCCCTCGCGAGGGTCTTGAATGCCTTGTTGATGATGATGGGCCGCACAGACCTGCCAGCACAGCCACGCATGGGCCGCATGCAGGCAAGTCTGGGGACCCCCGTTCCCAGAATGCCGACAGTAGGCCCTGGGCCCAAGGCACGCTCGGGCTTGGCTTCGAGGCGAAGCTAAAGGATCAAGCACGGATCGCCGCGGGCCCCAAAATCCTGTGGCCTCGACTGACGCGTGGCAGTTGATTGGCCGTGGGCGTCTCCGCTTCCCCACGCCGCCTCGGCAACTGCTCGACTTGACAAGTCCCTGTGACATGTAAGGAAAATCATCATTACCTGTGATCGTGGGAGGCGCCGGTTGGCCTTCTTCCGCTATAAATGGGGAGGGGACGGAGCCCCCATTGCCCATCTCTTCTTGATTCACTTGCTTCTTCCTCCTTGCTCCACCGCTTGCAGCAATGGCGTCGTCGAAGAGGTTCTCTGCCGCGGAGAAGGGCAAGGCCCCTCGGGAGGGACTCGGCTCCCCGATGCCCAAGTGAGGACGTGGCCGTCCCCGCAAGCACGCCGCGACCCCCGCCATGGCCCCCAGCTCTCAGGGTGGTGCTCCGGTGCGTGGCAGGAGTCGCATTGGTCGTGGCAGTCCTGTCAACGAGAGGAGACACACCGTGGTTGCGTGACCTCCCCGACCGCGGTTCCATGCGTCAGAGGTGCTGCCGAAGTTCGTTGTCTGGTCGGAGGATCCGGCCGACAGCTGGCTCTAGCTCCCCCGCTTCTTTGCCGACGAGATGTCGGCCTCCGGTCCAGGCGGGCTCTGGCTACAAGCAGACGGTTGCTACAGCCGAGCTTCTTGGGTCGTGGTCGAGGTCTCCGTCATGGGCAACATTGCTCTGGCCCGCGGTTGGCAGACGTTCGCCCGTGCGTGTGGCCTGGGCAGGCGGTGCACCCTCCACTTCAAGTTCGACGGTGATGCGACCCTCTTCGTGCAGGTGTTTGGGGAAGACGGCCGCCGTGCCAGATGCTGCCCCGAGGTGAACGACGGCGAGGAGGTGCTCGGCCTCAGCGATGGTCGGGACGAGGAGGAGGACGAACCCGCTGGCCGTGACTTGTCTGGCTATGGTAGCTCCTCCCTTGGCGATAGTTCCAGCAGTGGCGGCCTTGATCAGCCGCCATGCCGCCGCGCCCGCTTCGAGGGTGGTAGCGGGTCGTCTCGTCGTCGCACACTGGTGAAGCGCGAGGAGGGGTCCGACTAGACCTGGGACGTCACCAAGGCCCTGCCCCCGTTGGCTGCTGCAGGGGCGAGCGCCGCTTTTGTTATGTTCCCCTTTCCCTTCCTGTATCAGAATGAAGTTAACATTGGCCCGGAGGGGCATGTATTGAATCATAACTTATTATCCATTATGCTACGCTTGTTGTTTCAGTGCTGTGCGAATGTTTTGCGCAAAGATAACTTAGCCTGGTGCATTCGGGGCGCCCTCCTCCTCATGAGGCGTTTACTTCCTCGTGTCCATCTTGACCTTGTGGTCTGCGACTGCTCAGGAACTGCGAAAAAATTTGTTAGGGAATTTTGCCAGGAGATTGGCAGGAGATTTTCCGTTCACCCAAGCCTTGATCCGGCGCCTTGTATCGCGGTACCCGTGGGGCACGGATTAGGAGAGATGCGCCAGCTTTCGGGCTCGAATGAGGGTGGCTCGCGAGGAGGCAGAGAGAAGAATAACGACCGCGAGGGCATCTTCCTAGCCCCCCTCGCGAGGTATGCGAGAGAGAGAACACGAGCGGACCAGAGCCGGAAAATGCGGTAAGAGGCGAGGGAATTGAATCAGCAAGGAACACCAAAGGAAAACTTCGATTAAGGAAAAGCGAGCCAACTACGGAAAGCAAATGAAAAGCCGCGTCCGGCACCTAATATAGTCTTCAAGTTTTCTCACCAGCTCGGAGCTAAGTGCTGCCACTAGGCATGGGAGGGAGCCCCAAGGCCTGAGGCCGGCGCTCCTGAGACTCCGAGGCGTGTACAACCCCACTCATTATTACGTGAGAGTTTCACGGGCGGCGATTCTTCACAGGCTCTGGGCCTTGCTTCATGGGTAGAACCTCCGGAGGTGCTGGATGTTCCAGGCGTTCTGGACAGGTATACCGTCCTGCGTCTCCAGGCGCGCGGCGCCAGGCCTGGAGACATGGACGACCCTAAATGGGCCTCCCACACGGGTGAAAGCTTGTGTAGCCCTTCCCTAGAGAGGACCCGCCTCAGGACGAGGTCGGCCACCTCGAGCGTCCCGGAGCGGATGTTGTGGCAGTGGTATCGCCGCAGCGCCTGCTGGTACCTGGTCGCCCTCAGTGCAGCTTCGCGATGACGCTCCTCCCCCAGCACGAGGTCCATCCCCCGCGTGGCATCCTGCTGCGTTTCATCGAACGCCAGGACCCGTGCGAAGCGATGCCTAACCTCGTGAGGAAGGAATGCTTCAGCTCCGTAGACAAGGAAGAATGGGGTCTCGCCCATTGGTTTGGTGGCGGTGGTGCAGATAGACCATAGCACAGACTGGAGCTCGTCGTGCCAGCCCCTGCCACATGCCCCGAGCTTCTTCTTGAAGGTCCTTGTCTTGAGGCCTCTTAGGATCTCCACGTTGGCGCGTTCGGCCTGACCATTGCTCCTGGGGTGCGCCACCGAAGTGTAGCGGATCTGCGTTCCAAGGTTAGCACCGTAGGTTTTGAAAAGGTTACTAGTGAACTGCGAGCCGTTATCAGTGATGATGTGGTTGGGGACCCCGAAGAGGCTCACGAGGCCCTTGATGAACTTGATAGCGGAGCCAGCTGGGATGGTACAGACAACTTCCACTTCCGCCCACTTGGTGAACTTGTCGATGGCGACGTAGAGGTAACGGTAGCTCCCAGGCGCTCGAGGGAACGGGCCCAAGATGTCCAGCCCCTAAACCGCGAATGGCCACGTGAGTGGAATGGTCTGGAGGCCCTGAGCCGGCTGATGAATTTGCTTGGCGTGGAACTGGTAGGCTTCGCAAGACTTCACCAGCTCAGTTGCGTCGTTGAGCGCAGTGGGCCAGTAAAATCCACTGCGGAATACCTTGCCGACGAGGGTCTGTGATGACGAGTGGTGCCCGCAGTCCCCACCATCTATGTCAGTTAGCAGCTCCTTCCCTTGGTCCCTGGAGATGCGGCGTAGGGAAACATCATTTGGCCGCTTCTTGTACAACTCACAGTACGCCATGGCTTGCCGAACCACACGCTCTGCATCTTCCTCCTTCTCTGGCAGCGCCCCTTGCATCAGATATTCCTTGAATTCCTTGGTCCAGCATCCCTCCTGAGGTTCGAGTGCCAAGAGCAAGCGAGCTCCTGAGGTCGGGCCGCAGGCCGGGTCTCCTGCGGTAGGAGGCTGTGGGAGATCCTCCCGAGGCTAAGCAGTGCTTGAAGGCGGCGGTGTCGCCGATGGCTTGAAGAGCCATTCCTCAAAGACACCAGGCTCTTGTGGTTGCCACTTGGATACTCTCTTGGCGATGTCGTCGGCTTCCTTGTTGGTGCTCCGGGGCACATGCTGCAGCTCCAGGCCCGAGAACTGCTTCTGCATCTTGCACACCTCCGCGAGGTATGCCTCCATATGCTCGTCCTTCGGCTCGTATACTTTGTTGGAGAAGTTGATGAGGAGCTGCGAGTCGCCTCTAATGGTAAGGCGCTTCACCCCTAGAGCCGTCGCGGCCTTCAAACCAGCTATGAGGCCTTCGTATTCCGTGATGTTGTTGGAGACCTTCTCGCCCTGCTGAAAGCAGAGCTGCACGGCGTACTAGAGCTTATCCTTAGTGGGCGAGATGAGTACTGCTCTAGCCCCCGCGCCCTGGTGCACGAAGGCGCCATCGAAGTACATGACCCAACCATCTGGTGCCTCACTTCTTGGCAAGGTGGACCGCTCTTCGCCTACTTCAATTGTCGGGACGTCCGTCCATTCCGCCACAAAATCAGCGAGCGCGGCTCCCTTGATGACCCTGGTAGTGCTGAACTCTAACTGGAATGCTTGCAGCTCGATGTTCCACTCGGCGACCCTTCCAGCAGAGTTGGGGCTCCTGAGCACCCTCTCTAATGGGTAGGCCAAGACAACCTTGATGGTGTGCCCCTGGAAGTAGTGTGGTAGCTTGCGCGAGGCAACCAAGAGTGCGAGTAGAAGCTTCTGAGGCATGGGATATCGCGCCCTCGCATCTTGCAACACGGTGCTGACGAAATACACCGGGTGTTCGACGAGGGATGGTGTGGTGTCTGGGCTCACGTCTTGCAGAAGTTGAGATGCTTCGTGAGGTGACGGGGCTCCTGACGCCTGATTGTTTGCGGGAATTTTGGCGGTGGCATCCTGTTGAGCTTGGTCTTTTGTCGATGCTGCCACGGCTCTTGCGGTGCCTTCCTGATCTTGCATTGCCTCAGTTGTAGCCCGGCGCAACACGCCCTTGGTTTGCTGCTCCTCCCGAACCGCCACCAGTGCTGCGCTGATGGAGTACGGGGTAGCAGCGAGGTAGAGTACTAGGGGCTCGAGGGGCCGTGGCGCCACCATCATCGGAGGGCTGGTCAGGTATCTCTTGAGGTCTTGAAAAGCTTGGTCAGCCTCCTGGGTCCACTCGAATGGCCCCTTCTTCGTCATCAGCTTGAAGAAGGGTAGGGCGCGTTCCCCTAGCTTGGAGATGAAGCACCCCAACGCAGTTACCCGGCCAGCCAGCTTCTGCATCTCCCTAAGGGTCTGCGGCGGGCTCATGTCCTTGATGGCCTTGATCTTCTCTGGATTCGCCTCGATCCCTTTGTGGGACACGAGGAAGCCCAGCAGCTTGCCGAAAGGGACGACGAACATGCACTTCTCCGGGTTAAGCCGCAAGTTCACTTGGCGCAGGCTCACGAAGGTCTCCTCCAGGTCTTGAATCAAGGTCCTCGCCTCCCGAGACTTCACCACAATGTCGTCGACGTAGGCCTCTATGTTTCTCCCAAGCTGCCGCCCTAAGGCGATGTGCATTAGTCGCTAAAAGGTTGTGCCCGCATTTCGCAATCCAAAAGGCATGCAGGTGTAGCAGTACACCCCACACGGGGTCAGGAAGGCTGTCTTCTCCACATCTTCTACCGCCATCTTGATCTGGTGATATCCTGAGAACGCATCCAGGAAGCACAGCAGGTTACACTCGGCGGTGAAGTCAACGATCTGATCGATGCGCGGGAGTGGGAACGGATCTTGGGGGCAGGCCTTGTTAAGGTTGGTGAAGTCAACGCACATCCTTTCCTTCCCGCCTTTCTTCGGTACTACCACGGGGTTCGCCAGCCATTCGGGATACCGAACCTCGCGAATGGCGCCAGCCGCCTCCAGCTTGCGAGTCTCTTGGACGATGAAGGCCTGCTTCTCAATGGACTGCCGTCTCGCCCGCTGCTTCATAGGGCGTACTTTGGGGCATACCCATAAGTGATGCTGAATCACTTCCCTCGGAACTCCAACCAGCTGATTGGGATCCCACGCGAATATATTCTTGTTTACGCGCAAGAACTTCACCAATGCTTCCTCTTGACCTTGATCGAGGCTGGCACCTATGGTAAAGGTGGATCCTGAGGGCCCGTCCTCATTGATTGGCACCTGCTTGGTTTCCGCCTTGTCTTGTGTGAACAACTGCTTCTTCTTGGTCGGTACGGCTCCCTTGGGCTCGGAGGTGCCCGCGCCGGCAGGCTGCGCCGCCGCGACGGTTTTGAGGGCGAGCCTGAGCGGTGTCAGAGCCTCCTTGGCATCCCCTTTGACCGTGAGGACGCCCTTGCTCCCAAGCATCTTCATGAGGTTGTAGGCCGGATGAGTCGCTGCCATGAACTGGGCCAGAGCCGGGTACTCGAGAATGGCGTTGTACGGGAGGCCGATGCGGGCGATATTGAAGTCGACCAGCTCGGTGTGGTAGTTGTCGCGCGTGCCGAAGGTGACGGGAAGGCAGATCTGTCCCAGAGAGCAGGCAGTGCCACCACCAACTCCTGAGAAAGGCTTGCTGAGGCTGAGCCACTCGAGTGGCACGTGAAGAAGGCTGAAGGCTTCCACGGAGAGCAAGTTGAGGCCGGCACCGCCGTCGACGTGGGTCTTAGTAACAGCCACGTTGCAGATGGTGGGCGTGCAGAGCATTGGGAGCATGCCCGAGCCGGCGATGGAGTCGGGGTGGTCCTCTAAGCCGAAGGTGAGGTCGGCCTCTGGCACAGCCCAGCCTGGCAGAGCCCTCGGGCGCTTGGAAGCGACACCAATCTGGCGGAGGAACGGCTTGACGTGGCGATCTGAAGGTGGTGCTTGAGAGCCGCCTAGCAGGGCCGCAACTGCGTGGTGTGCCGGTACCGCGTAGCGAGTAGTGAAGAGGTCGTGGAGTTCCCCCCATGATGCCACCGTGGATCCAGGGAGGTTGAGCAGCCAGGCGCATGGCTCACCGGCGAGGGCCATGGGGAGCCAGTTGGCCATGACCTTGTTGTCGCCCCCGGCCTCGAGGACGGCCTCCTCGTATGCCAACAGGAAAGCAGACGGGTCCGCCGCGCCGTCGTAGCGCGGCAGCATCTCCGGCCTGAACTTGAGTGGCCATCGCACCCGCCGCAGGGCGGGGGCCAGGGCTCGGAGCCCCTGGCCCTGTTGTCAGCACCGGCCGCTGGAGCCGGTGGTGGGGCATCTGCCATGAGGGCGAAGTGCGGTGGCGCGGAGCGCAGGCCGGTGGAGGGGAGCTACGGCACACCCCTACCTGGTGTACCACATGTCAGATCACAGGTTTCGGCAAACCCTTGAGGTTCGAACTCTGGGGTGCGCGTGAAGTTCTTTCCCTCCTACCGATCTACGCCCTAGCTTGCTAAGGTCTCGCGGACGAACTCGACGCACTCGCAACACAAAGACACAAGGTTTATACTGGTTCGGGCAACCGATGTGGTGTAATACCCTACTCCAGTGCGGTGGTGGTGGATTGCCTCTTGGGCTGATGATGAACAGTACAAGGGGAAGAACAACCTCCTGAGGTTGAGGTGTTCTTGTGCTCGGTGTGCTAAGGGTTGGCCTTCTATCAGATCGAATCTCTCCTCTCTCCTTTTGATGGTGGCTAGTCCTACTTATATAGGCCCTGGTCCTCTCCCAAATATTGAGCGGGAAGGGAGCCAACAACGGTGGCCAATTTGAAAGGGGACAACTAGTACAAGCTATCCTAACAATAGGTGGTCTTCGCCTGCCAAAGGATCTGGTGGTGACGCCGTCCTGGGCTGCATGGTGACCTCCGTCCTGCCGTCCTTCTGGTCTTGGTCTCGTTGCACCCATACGGAAACCTTTGCCTGATGCCTCGGTACTCCGCGCCTGCACTTGCCTCCTTAGCACCTGATAACCCACAAGTATAGGGGATCACAAAAGTTTTTGATAAGTAAGAGTGTCGAACCCAAAGAGGAGCTAAAGGTAGAACAAATATTCCCTGAAGTTCTATCGACCACCGATACAACTCTACGCACGCTTGACGTTCGCTTTACCTAGAACAAGTATGAAACTAGAAGTACTTTGTAGGTGTTGTTGGATAGGTTTGCAAGATAATAAAGAGTACGTAAATAAAAACTAGGGGCTGTTTAGATAAAGAAACAATAAATTAAATATAGCGAGTGTGGAAAAGTGGTGGTAGGAGTTGCGAAATTGCCCCTAAGCAATTGACTACTTTACTAGACCGATAGCAAGTATTATGTGGGAGAGGCCACTGCTAGCATGTCATCCCTGACTTGGAATTCTATGCACTTATGATTGGAACTATTAGCAAGCATCCGCAACTACTAATGTTCATTAAGGTAAAACCCAACCATAGCATTAAGATATATTGGTCCCCCTTCAATCCCGTATGCATCAATTTCTATGCTAGGTTGAAGCTTCTGTCACTCTTGCCCTCCAATACATAGTCCTATCAACATACAACTAACCCTAGGGTGTGATCCACACGCGCAATCATATGATGGGCACCAAAGGACAACAACATAACCACAAGCAAATTAAATCAATCATAGCAATTCATCAACCACCGATAGGACAACGAAAATCTACTCAGACATCATAGGATGGCAACACATCATTGGATAATAATATGAAGCATAAAGCACCATGTTCAAGTAGAGGGTACAGAGGGTTGCGGGAGAGTGGACCGCTGTAGATAGAGGGGGGAAGGTGATGGAGATGTTGGTGAAGATGGCGGAGGTATTGGTGTAGAACGCGGTGATGATGATGGCCCCCGGTGGCACTTCGGTGCCACCGGAAGCGAGGGGGAGAGAGCCCCCCTCCTTCTTCTTTTTCTTCCTTGACCTCCTCCCTAGATGGGAGAAGGGTTTCCCCTCTGGTGCATGGCCTCCATGGCACGGGAGGGGCGAGAGCCCCTCCGAGATTGGATCTGTCTCTCTGTCTCTCTCTGTTTCTGCGTTCCCAGATTCTTCCCTTTCACCGTTTCTTATATTCTCGAAGATCTATAACTCCGATTGGGCTGAAATTTTGACACGATCTCTATCCAGAAATTAGCTTTCTTGCGGCGAAAGAAGGGCACCAACCGCTTTACAGGTGGCCCACGAGGGTCAGGGGCGCGCCCCCTGCCTCGTGGCCACCTCGTGCACCGTTTCGCGTGGATTTTTCTTCCCAAAAATCATATATATTCCAAAAAATCTCCATCAGTTTTTATTCCATCTGGACTCCGTTTGATATGGACATTCTGCGAAACAAAAAACATGCAACAAACAGGAACTAGCACTGGGCACTGGATCAATATGTTAGTCCCAAAAATAGTATAAAAAGTTGCCAAAAGTATATGAAAGTTGAATAATATTGGCATGGAACAATCAAAAATTATAGATACGACGGAGATGTATCAGCACCAAAGAGGAAACAAGGATGCTGCGCGCGTTGGCGCCCGCCTGGCGCCGATCGTCATGGCTCACGTCACGAGAGCCTCGCGAGGTTTGCCCCGCCTTGATATCTCAGCTCCTCGCGAGGCAGCCCGGTGAGGCCGCTCCTGAGGAGGTCTTGCGTCGTCCGCCTCGCGAGGCTTGGCCCCTCGCGAGGGTCTTGAATGCCTTGTTGATAATGATGGGCCGTACAGACCTGCCAGCACAGCCACGCCATGGGCCGTAGGCAGGCAAGTCTAGGGACCCCCGTTCCCAGAACACCGACATATATAGGTGGGGGGAGGAGGGAGCAGCTAGGAGGGCACCCCAAGTAGGCCGAATCCTATTTGGGGTCCTCCCCAAGTGGCGCCCCCTTTCCTTATTTGCCGGAGAAGAAAGGAAAGGGGGAAGAGAGAAGGAGGGGGAGGCTGAATCCTCCCCCTTTCCTTCCCCACTTGGCCGAGTGCCATGGGGGGAGGGCGAGCCCCTTGTGGGCTGGTGTGCTCCCCTCTTGTGGCCCAATAGGCCCAATACTCTCCCGGGGGTGACCGGTACCCCCTCCGGTACTCCGATGACTATCCGGTTTTCTCCGAAACACTTCTGGTGTCCCAATACCGTTGTCCTATATATCAATCTTTACCTCTCGACCATTTCGAGACTCCTCATGATCATGTCCATGATCTCATCCAGGACTCCGAACAACATCCGGTCACCAAAATCACATAACTCATATAATACTATATCGTCAACAAACGTTAAACGTGTGGACCCTACGGGTTCGAGAACTATGTAGACATGACCGAGACACCTCTCCAGTCAATAACCAATAGCGGAACCTAGATGCCCATATTGGCTCCTACATATTCTACGAAGATCTTTATCGGTTGAACTGTTATGACAACATACGTAATTCCCTTTGTCCATCGGTATGTTACTTGCCTGAGATTCGATCGTCGGTATCTCTATACCTAGTTCAATCTCGTTACCGGAAAGTCCCTTTAATCGTTTCATAATACATCACCTCATTACTAACTCCTTAGTCATTTGCTTGCAATCTTATGATGTGTATTACCAAGAGGGCCCAGAGATACCTCTCCGATACTCGGTGTGACAAATCCTAATCTCGATCTATGCCAACTCAACAAACACCTTCGGAGATACCTATGGAGCATCTTTATGATCACCCAGTTACGTTGTGATGGTCGATAGAACACAAGGTATTCCTCTAGTATCCGGGACTTGCATAATCTCATAGTTGAAGAAATATGTATTTGACATGAAGAAAGCAATAGCAATAAAATTGAACAATCATTATGATAAGCTAACGGATGGGACTTGTCCATCACATCATTCTCCTAATGATGTGATCTCATTATCAAATGACAACACATGTCCATGGTCAGGAAACTTTAACCATCTTTGATCAACGAGCTAGTCAAGTAGAGCTGTAGAGGCATACTAGGGACACAATATTTGTTTATGTATTCACACATATATTTAAGTTTCCGATATATACAATTCAAGCATGAATAATAACCTTTATCATGAATAAGGAAATATAAAATAACAACTTTATTATTGCCTCTAGGGCATATTTCTTCAGTCTCCCACTTGCACTAAAGTCAATAATCTAGATTACATTGTAATGAATCTAACACCCATGGAGTCTTGTGTTGATCATGTATTGCTCACAGAAGAGGCTGTCGGCGTTCTAGGAACGGGGGTCCCTAGACTTGCTTGCCTGCAGCCCACGGCGTGGCTCTGCGAGCGGGCCCGTATGGCCCATCTTCACCAACAAGCATCCAAGACCCTCGCGAGGGGCCAAGCCTCGCGAGCCGGACGACACAAGGCCTCCTCGGGAGCGGCCTCACCAGGCTGGCTCACGAGGGGCGGAGAGACCAAGGCCAGGCAAACCTCGCGAGGTTCCAATGACATGAGCCATGACGATCAAGACCAGGCGGGCGCCAGCGTGCACAGTGTCCTTGTTTCCTCTTTGGTGCTAAGGAGGCAAGCGCATGCGAGGAGTACCGAGGCGTCAAGCAAAGGTTTCCATATCGGTGCAATGAGACCAAGACAAGCAGGACGGTAAGACGGAGGTCACCATGGAGCTCAAGGTGGCGTCACCACCAGAGCCTTTGCCAGGCGAAGACTGCTTTTGTCAGGATAACTTGTACTAGCTTTCCCCTTTCAAATTGGCCGTTGTTGGCTCCCTTCCCGCTCAATATTTGGGGAGAGGACCAGGGCCTCTATAAATAGGATTAGCCACCATAGTAGGAGGCGAACGAAATAGAGCCTCAACCATCTCAGCTTGGACTAGATCCAACCCATCCTCACACCCACCTAGCACAAGAACACCTCACCTCAGGAGGCTGTTCTTCCCCTTGTACTGTTCATCCTCATCTCGAGAGGCAATCCACCACACCACACTGGAGTAGGGTATTACACCACAACGGTGGCCCGAACCAGTATAAATCTTGTGTGTCTTGTGTTGCGAGTTCGTCGAGCTAAGCTTAAGATCGTGGCGAGGTTGACGGTGTGAGTTGGTAGGGGGAGATCTTCGTGCGCACCTAGTGTTCGAACCTTGAGGGTTTTGCCGGAACCCGAGATCTGACATTTGGCACGCCAGGTAGGGGTGCGCCGAAGCCTTCTTCTTCGTCGACCCACGCTTCGTCACTCCACCACGCTCATGGCCGACGCTCACCGGGCTCGCGCGGAGCGCCGGGCCGCTCTCGCCGCCCGTGTCACTCAGACAACCCCAGTAGGCGGGCCTCCCCTTTGCTCTCCATCACCCGCCGCCAACACCGTCACCGGTCAGGCGGCAAACGAGCAGCAAGCCTCTTCGTTGCATCCCTCCGTGCCCCGTGACGGCCACACCGCCACCCCGTCGCTGACTCCGGCCGGCTCGTCATCTCACGCTCGCCGCGCACCCATGGATGCGCAGGCCGCGCTGCTCATGGCACACGAGCTCCTGCGCTACCGTCCAATCGACGACCTCTACGAGGACTGGCTGGACCGCATCACTGAGCTCGTCAGCACCGTGGGAGGCTCTCCTGCACCGTCCCTCTCGCTGCCTCGCCCGCCCCCAGCTGCGGGCGGCGTGGCTCACGGAGCGCCTCCGCCTCCTCCGCAACAAGATGGCACCCTTGCACCGAGGCATGCGGCTCAGGGAGCACCTCAGCCTCCCCCGCGTCAAGACGGCGTCCTTGCTCCAAGAAGCGCGGCCCAGCGGCGCGACCCTGCGCGCCACGTGCCAGCGCATGAAGAAAGAAGCTGCCAACAGATTCCCCGTCCACAAGCAAACGCTCCACCACTCCCAGCTCTGCTACGAAAGGATTGCTTGCTGCGATAGGGCCATGCGCCGCGTGCCACGACGATGCAGGGGCACCACGACCAAGCTCTGCCTCCACGACGACCCGCGGTGGCCATGGCGGGCTGTCGCGCCTTCACCCTCGAGCTGCATAGTGTCGCCTGGCCAGGCAAGTTCAAGCCAGACCTGCCTCCGCGCTACGACGGCACC
This sequence comes from Triticum urartu, assembly GCF_056163025.1. Taxonomy (NCBI): domain Eukaryota; kingdom Viridiplantae; phylum Streptophyta; class Magnoliopsida; order Poales; family Poaceae; genus Triticum; species Triticum urartu. The sequence continues at coordinate 114,300,352 of NC_141876.1, forward strand.
CCTGAGCCCACAGACTTCCTGCAGCTCTACGAGCTGAGTATCGAGGTGGCCAACGGCGATGAGAAAGTCATGGCGAACTGGTTCCCCATGGCCCTCAAGGATGGCGCATGCTTGTGGCTCCTGAACCTGCCTCTAGGCTCCATCTCTTCCTGGAACGAGATGCGCGACCGTTTCGTCGCCAACTTCCAGGGCACTTGCGACCGCCCCCCGGCCGCGGGTGATCTGCGCCACGTGAAGCAGCAGCCACGGGAGACCCTCCAGAAGTACATCCAGCACTTCAACAACGTTCGTCTCAAGATCCCCAAGGTGACGAACGAAGCCATCATCTCCGTGTTCTCTGATGGCGTCCACGACGTCAAGATGAAGGAGGACCTCGCCATCCACGAGGAGCTGTGCACATCCCTAGAGCTGTTCAACCTGGCGACCAAGTGCGCGAGGGCTGAGGAAGGGCGCCTTTGTAACACCCACAATGCGGCTATATCTCCTACGTGTCGGGGCACGACTTAGAGGCATAGCCGCATGGTAGGCTTGTCGCAAGAGGGGTAATCTTCACACAATCCCATGTACTGAATAAGAAAGGGATAAAGAGTTGGCTTACAATCGCCACTTCACACAAATACAAGTTAAACATACATCATCCAGAATACAATCAAGGTCCGACTACAGAACTAAAATAAAAGAAGAAAACCCCAAATGCTAGATCCCCGATCGTCCCAACTGGGCTCCACTACTGATCAACAGGAAACGAAACAACACAACGAACAAGATCTTCATTGAGCTCCCACTTGAGCTGAGTTGCATCACCTGCACTGGTATCATCGACACCTGCAACTATTTGGAAGTATCTGTGAGCCACAAGGACTCAGCAATCTCACACCCATGAGATCAAGACTATTTAAGCTTATTGGTAGGAAAGGGGTAATGAGGTGGAGCTGCAGCAAGAACTAAGCATATATGGTGGCTAACATACGCATATAAGAGCGAGAAGAGAAGCAATGCACGGTCGTGAACTAGAAGTGATCAAGAAGTGATCCTGAAACTACTTACGTTCAAGCTAACACAAGAACCGTGTTCACTTCCCGGACTCCGCCGGAAAGAGACCATCACGGCTACACACGCGGTTGATGCATTTTAATTAAGTAAGGCTACAACCGGACATTAACAAATTCCCATCTGCCCATAACCGCGGGCACGTCTTTCGAAAGTTCAAAACCCTGCAGGGGTGTCCCAAATTAGCCCATCACAAGCTCTCACGGTCAATGAAGGATATTCCTTCTCCCTGGAAGACCCAATCAGTCTCGGAATCCCGGTTACAAGACATTTCGATAATGGTAAAACAAGACCATCAAGACCGCCCGATGTGTTGACATCCCGATAGGAGCTGCACATATCTCGTTCTCAGGGCAACACCGGATGAGCGCTGTGTACAACTAAAACCACCCCTCAAGTTTCCCTGAGGTGGCGCTGCAAAGGACTCTGGTTCGGACCAACACTTAAAGAAGCAAACAACACAGTAAACAACCACCACATAAACATGGCATGATGCACAACCAAGTATGATGCATGTCCGGTTTAATGAGGGCATGCCATGGCAAAGTGCACAAGCAAAACTACAAGTTAAGTGGAGCTCAATATGCAACGAGTTGCATATTGACGGAACACCACATGACTTATTTAGTTCTCTCTCGTTTAGGTACCCAACAATATTAAATGTTGTTAAATATGGCAAGAGGTGGAGCATAGTAAAACTACCTATCTAGGCAAGTTTAAATGAGGCCGGAACAACAAGCAACAAGTCCGGAAAATCCTCATGAGCATATATTAGATTTGGTACTGTTCTACCCTAAACACAATTTTAGAGTTGTTAAACATGCAAAGCAAGTACACCATGTTAAACTAGGCAATTTTCTACCCCATTTACATATAAAGATTATTTAAATCCGAGCTACTGTTAATTAGTTATGAATTAAATCATTTTAGCATATTATTTAAGCAAATTAAAGCAAAAAACATTTTAAACATTTCAAACATGGATGAAAGTGGCATATTATGAAACTAGATGAAATTCTAGTCATTTTTCATATATAAAACATTTTAATCTGATGCACCATTTGTGAGTTATTAAATGAATGAAGTATGAGGGCTTTTCTGCAAAACTGCTGTCTCTGGAAAAATAGTTAAATTCGCCGAACTGAAAAAAACAAGAGCTGGACAGCAACAGGGGCGGCTGGGCGCTGGGGTTGGCCTCACCTAGTGGGCTGAGGCCCGCTCGGTGCAGAGGCTGGTGCGCTGGGCCTGCTACGCAGTGGGCTGGGGAGGCGCTGGGTTGTGGTTGGGCCAACGAGGCCGGCTGGCCCAGGCGAGCGAGGCGTGCTCGTCGTCCTCGTGCTCCCACACGAGCAGGGAGGTCGACGGTGGCGCTGACGATGGCAGGGAGGAGCGGAGGCGGCGTGATACGAATGGGGCTCGCCGGATCCGCGAGCGGAGGCGTCGGGGCGGCCAGATCTGAGCACGGGAGGTCACCGGGGTTCCGTTCTTGGTCGCGAGGAGGCTCGGCAGTGACCTAGTCGCGGGTCCGGCGGACCTTCGATGGTGCGGGCAGTAGCAAGATGGCGAGTTGCGGGCGCGGAGCGGGAGGCATGCAAACGCCGAGGTGGTGGAGTGGATCCGGGCGGCGAGGTGGTGACAGGGTTGGGCCTGGGTGGCGTTGGCGCTCGAGGTCGTCGGCGGGGCGGGCTTGCCGGTGCGGAGGACGGCGCTCAGGACTCGGCAGTCCAGATCGAGTGGGGGCTCGGGGGAGGAGCAGCGCATGGGACGGCGGATGGGCCTGGCGGGCCTGCAGATGGGCCTGGAGGGCCGCGGTGGTGGTGGAGGCTGAGGGGGCGATGTGGCCTCCTCCGATTGGCCACGGGCGGTGCGGGGTGGCCGCGCAGCCAATGGCTACACGCCAAGTGGCAGGGACGAGGTGGCCTGCACGAAAACGGAGGTGGGGGGCGGCAGCTGCGAGGTGGGGGAAGGGCTAGGGATAGGGTAGGCTTGGGTTAGTCCATATTTGGAAGGTGGGATGTCTATATATAGACATAAGCTAGGGTTAGGGGGTGAGGAGGGGTTTTCGGAGCCTCCGACCGCGATCCGACGGATCCGATCGAGAGGCGGGATAGGTAGGCCTAGTTGGGCTGTGCAGAAGGCCTCAGACTGAGAGGAGAGAAGAGAGAGAGAGAGGTCCGACAACAGTCTCCCGAGACCAAAAACGTCCGATGAAAAGACCGGCTATATCGCCGCTATAGTTAACCGTTGGGGCATCAAATGAACTCCGAATGCGATGAAATTTGACATGTGGTCTATCTACACTATAATAAGACCACACGCCAACTTTCAACCCATTCCGAGAACAGTTTTAGGCCACTTATAAAATAATATTTCAGACATGTCGCGGGCGTGTGCAAGTGTGTCTGGGCTCAGAACGGACAACGGAAAGAACAGGGAGGCTGGGACGGATGCAAGTTTTGAAAACATGCGGATGCAATGCGGATGATGACATGGCAAGATGCAACACGCAAGCGAATGACAAGGCAACAATAACGAATAACTGGAAGACACCTGGCGCATCGGACTCGGTGCATTACAACACTCCACCATTACAAGAGGATCTCGTCCCGAGATCTAGGATGGCATCAGAGAAAAAACGAAAGAGGAAGAGAAGAGGTAAAACTAAGTTGCTTCTTTGACGAATAAGTGAAACCAAAGAACCTTGTGAGGTTGAACAAATTGAAAGAAAGAATACAGTGAAGATGAACGAAGTTGAAAACACTCCGTTAGGAAAGAGGAACAAGGAACATTACTAGAACCTTGTAGGTTAAAGACATAAGAAAAGGGTTGCGATGGACAAGAAGTACATGCAAGCACTCCGGTAGAACGATATGTACAAGGAATGATAAGGATCAATTACGACAACACTCCGGTTGGAAATGGAAGGTAGAGAATATGAACTTGCAAAATCATAGCACTTGGATGAGACTTCGGTTAGAAGAGGAATGATAGACACCACACTCCGGTTAAAACAAGATAGAGAAGGAATAAGAATGATATAATTTGGACAGCACTCTGACTGTAAATGGAAGGAATTGAACATGAACTTGACAAGATGAGAGGATACTTGATGAGATCAACAACACACTACCTCTGGAACTATTGAAAGAAGGGCACAAGGGGTAAGAAAGATTTCAGACGGCACTCCGGTTGAGAAGGGAGGCAAAACTTGATAAGATGAGAGAACTTGAATGAAGGACACGACACTCCGGTTGAATGGATAAACAAAAGGAAAGAACATGATCTTCACAAAAATGGGATGATGATCTGAATAGAACAACATCACAAAGCCTCTGGAAGAAATAAAAGAATGGAATTAAAAGAATGGAGAAGAAAACAACATCTTCTACCTCAAATGAGCTTGAAAAATCATGTTTAGGAGAAGGGTCGAACGGAGTTGTTGGAAAACCAACAACGAAAAGAGTAAGCTTGCAGTGGGCTTATGGAAAACTTCTCAAAACTATGAGGTGAAATTCTACCACTATCGGAAACAATAAATTGGATTGATATGAACAAGGAGACGAGAAACTTATTTCACCAGGATGATAAATGAAGAACTTGGGTCATTATGAGAACCATAAATAGCAACAAACCTTAGAAAAAGATTTAGGTGAAATATAACCCAAGATAACTCCAAGGAAGAGATTGATGGTTTGAAAAGATGTCTTGAGCGAAGAGAAAATGATGGATTTAGATATGTCACTCTTGAAACTTGTGAATCATGAAACACGAAGGGAAATTATCAACAATGAAATAACACCACCTCAAATGATAAGGTAGAAAGAATTGCACTTTGGAATGAAAGATGAAGAATGCTTGAACTCCTCAAAACAAGACATGTGTTGAACACCATGTTTAATTTTGAGTATAGCTTGGCAGATCTTAACTCCGAGAGAAATCTTGAAAAACAATTGAAGAGTGAAAAGAATCCTTGATGAACCACCATGTAGCCTCCATGAAGAACTTCGGTAATAAAAGAATGATCAAAAGGAAGACAAGTTGAGAAGTACTCCGGGAGAAGCCTTGCAATGATTAGATCGAGCTTTGCAATGACATAATCGAGAAAACTTGGCACTCCAGGAGGAAAAGATGAACAAATGAAATCAAGAATTTTGATGAACCTCTGGAATAAGGAATTGAATCATTTCGATGAAACAAGAATAAGAATTACATTATGCTTATCCTTCACCAATTTAAATTGATGGCAAGCAACGGATTTGGCATACTACTTATTCTTGTAAAAAGGATTAAGATAGAAATTGCGCAAACTTGGGAAAGTCTTCAACGAACCACCGGTAGGATTTGGAAAAAATGAATGAATTGATATGATAGCAAAGGAAGAGAAATCTTGAACGAACCACCGTAAGAATTGAAAATGAAAGTAGCAAAGGCACAATTCAGTGGGAAGAATTGGAAAACGAATGAAGATACTTGCTAGGATTTAGATATATTAGAACGAAGAGACCATGAACTGATTAGAGGATATTTGAAAGATGCACCAGTAAGATTTGAAGAACGAGAGCTGAAAGCTGAGAATGAATAAACCCGAAATGATGGCCTTCGGAGAATCAAACTGAAAAGACTCCTGAAATGCTCCGGATGGATGAAAAAAATTCTCACAATCGCAAACAATTATGAGAAGATGGCATGAAGCTAGAACCACGAGTCTTCAAGAGAACTGAGAAATATTTAAGAGAACTCTTCTTCGGTCTTCAAAATCCGAGAATTACGACGACAAACACCACCAAAAATTGTTGAGACACTCCAGAATAAAAATTAGAAAGGATGAACCAATGATGAAAAGAATTTGAAAGATCTTGGAGAAAGACATTTGACTGATGACAAATCATTCTTACGTCAAACTCTGAAATGAATTTGAGAATAACCCCGGAAAAATTAGAAGAGTCAGGTAAGATCCTGGAAAAAGACCTGTGGGTTAGGCCCACTCAAAAGATCCACTGTTGAACAACTTGAGAAAGATTGCGCCGGTTGAATTAAATGGCTAGAATGAGATAACAACCTCGAGATATCTTGAACGGATTGATAATGGAGACACAAATCTTTTGAGATATCTTCAGCACTCCGGATACAAAAATAGCAAGAGGTGGATGGTTAAGAGGTGCACCGGCATGAGAATACATTTGAAACAAGGAAAGGAATACAATCAACACTGAAAGCTTGAGTTGGATCCACCGAAGAAGAAAAAGAACGAAGAATGATGAACTTGTAGAGCATCTTCATGAGAACCACCGGGTAAGAACATTGACGGAAAAAATGGAGGGACTTCCCATTAATAAAAGGATACTTGATTTGAATATCTCTGAGTCCTTGAAGAAAAAGGGGTGGGTGGGCAGGAAAACAAATGCAACTTAGGGACAGATGAAACAAACAACATTGGGAAAAACCGAGAGGTGATGTTGCGGATGTTGAAATGATCGGATCCACTTGAAGAGAAACACGCCGGTTGAAAAGGATTGGCATGACAATCTCGATTATCATGAAGGATTGGTATTCACATCGGAGTATGAGAACACTGTTTAGGAAAGGTATGGAATCAACACTTGACTTCGAAGCAACTCGAATACCACAACTGAAAACAAAAACAAAGGATTGGCTTGCAAAATAAGCCAGAACAAACATATGATAGAGATTTCGTCCAAAGTTTTCGTGGTGGGTCCCACACGGGCTCAATCGTACAGCACCATCATGTACAAGGTAGTGCACATGACATACGAAGCGTCCCCGAGTCAGCATAGCCAAGGACTCTTTAAGACACAACAAGACCACTATAAAACCAACCGTGGATAGGCGGACCACTAGACGTCGAACCCCAATTTCATATCATACATCTGTCGGAAAGATATCCTAGGAGCTACTTGAATTCCCACTTATAAACTCCCGAAACTTTCTGGCTATGCAATCGGGTGTTAGGGATACAGGGGAAGCATAATATCTCACCCGAAACTAGCAAATCCTACATCCAGCTGTATCCATCCTTCAACACATAACCAAGAAACCTTCGGAAATCGTTTACCTCAACCTTCGAAAAGCATCCGTTATACGAGTTACGGCAATACTCCTGAACTCCCGCCCCAGTACTGGGTGGCGTCGAGGTTATCTCACCAACAACTGCATAAAAGAGATTTTCGATGTCGGCGAACTCGGGTATTCCAGAACTGCAATGATAAATTGTGACGACAACACCTCGGAGCACAACTCCCCGGGACACTGCCACAACCCCTAAACGTCATGAGGCACCAAGAACAATGTTCTCGTCACAAAACCATCGGAACGATTCCAAGATACCCACGTGATCCTAATTTTTTTCCATGAAATTTGAGGAGAGAAGAGTCAAAACTTCTACGTCAGGAGGCCTCACCAGAGCGACGAAGGGACTGGGGAGTAAAAAGAATCCTACTCTCCAATATATATAATCCTAAGACTCAAAACATTTTGTTCTAGACTCAACAACGTCAGCGATTCGATCAAGCAGGGGGCTCCTAAGTCGGGGAAGGCTCTGATTACCAACTTGTAACACCCACAATGCGGCTATATCTCCCACGTGTCGGGGCATGACTTAGAGGCATAGCCGCATGATAGGTTTGTCACAAGAGGGGTAATCTTCACACAATCCCATGTACTGAATAAGAAAGGGATAAAGAGTTGGCTTACAATCGCCACGTCACACAAATACAAGTTAAACATACATCATCTAGAATACAATCATGGTCTGACTATGGAACCAAAATAAAAGAAGAAAACCCCAAATGCTAGATCCCCGATCGTCCCAACTGGGCTCCACTACTTATCAACAGGAAATGAAACAACACAACGAACAAGATCTTCATCGAGCTCCCACTTGAGCTGAGTTGCATCACCTGCACTGGTATCATCGGCACCTGCAACTATTTGGAAGTATCTGTGAGCCACAAGGACTCAGCAATCTCACACCCACGAGATCAAGACTATTTAAGCTTATTGGTAGGAAAGGGGTAATGAGGTGGAGCTGCAGCAAGAACTAAGCATATATGGTGGCTAACATACGCAAATAAGAGTGAGAAGAGAAGCAATGCACGGTCGTGAACTAGAAGTGATCAAGAAGTGATCCTGAAACTACTTACGTTCAAGCTAACACAAGAACCGTGTTCACTTCTCGGACTCCGCCGGAAAGAGACCATCACGTCTACACACGCGGTTGATGCATTTTAATTAAGTAAGTGTCAAGTTCTCTACAACCGGACATTAACAAATTCCCATCTGCCCATAACCGCGGGCATGTCTTTCGAAAGTTCAAAACCCTGCAGGGGTGTCCCAAATTAGCCCATCACAAGCTCTCACGATCAACGAAGGATATTCCTTCTCCCTGGAAGACCCAATCAGTCTCAGAATCCCGGTTACAAGACATTTCGACAATGGTAAAACAAGACCAGCAAGACGACCCGATGTGCTGACATCCCGATAGGAACTGCACATATCTCGTTCTCAGGGCAACACCGGATGAGCGCTGTGTACAACTAAAACCACCCCTCAAGTTTCCCTGAGGTGGCGTTGCAAAGGACTCTGGTTCGGACCAACACTTAGAGAAGCACTGGCCCAGGGGGGGGGGTTAAAATAAAGATGACCCTCGAGAGCGCGACTCCCAAGGGAAAAGTAGGTGGTGGTGAGGCAAATGGTAAAACCAAGGTTGGGCCTTGCTGGAGGAGTTTTATTCAAAGCGAACTATCAAGGGGTCCCCATAACACCCAACCGTGTAAGGAACGCAAAATCAAGGAACATAACACCGGTATGATGGAAACTAGGGCGGCAAGAGTGGAACAAAACACCAGGCATAAGGCCGAGCCTTCCACCCTTTACCAATATATAGATGCATTAATTAAATAAGAGATATTGTGATATCCCAACATATCCATGTTCCAACATGCAACAAACTTCAGCTTCACCTGCAACTAGCAACACTATAAGAGGGGCTGAGCAAAAGCGGTAACATAGCCAAACAACGGTTTGCTAGGAAAGGTGGGTTAGAGGCTTGACATGGCAATATGGGAGGCATGATAAAGCAACTGGTAGGTATCACGGCACAACAATAGAGCGAACAACTAGCAAGCAAAGATAGAAGTGATTTCGAGGGTATGGTCATCTTGCCCGAGATCCCGCAAGGAAGAAGAATGAGTCCACGAAGAAGACAAATGGACGTACTCGAACGGATCCTCACAAATGCGACGTTATCGGAACTAACCCGAAGAAGCAACACCGGAAAGAAGCAAACAACACAGTAAACAACCACCACATAAACATGGCATGATGCACAACCAAGTATGATGCATGTCCGGTTTAATGAGGGCATGCCATGGCAAAGTGCACAAGCAAAACTACAAGTTAAGTGGAGCTCAATATGCAACGAGTTGCATATTGACGGAACACCACATGACTTATTTAGTTCTCTCTTGTTTAGGTACCCAACAATATTAAATGTTGTTAAACATGGCAAGAGGTGGAGCATAGTAAAACTACCTATCTAGGCAAGTTTTAATGAGGCCGGAACAACAAGCAACAAGTCCGGAAAATCCTCAGGAGCATATATTAGATTTGGTACTGTTCTGCCCTAAACACAATTTTAGAGTTGTTAAACATGCAAAGCAAGTACACCATGTTAAACTAGGAAATTTTCTACCCCATTTACATATAAAGATTATTTAAATCCGAGCTACGGTTAATTAGTTATGAATTAAATCATTTTAGCATGTTATTTAAGCAAATTAAAGCAAACAACATTTTAAACATTTCAAACATGGTTGAAAGTGGCATATTATGAAACTAGATGAAATTCTAGTCATTTTTCATATATAAAACATTTTAATCCGATGCACCATTTGTGAGTTATTAAATGAATGAAGTATGAGGGCTTTTCTGCAAAACTGTTGTCTCTGGAAAAATAGATAAATTCGCTGAACTGAAAAAACAAGAGCTGGGCCGCAACAGGGGTGGCTGGGCGCTGGGGTTGGCCTTACCTAGTGGGCTGAGGCCCGCTCGGTGCAGAGGCTGGTGCGCTGGGCCTGCTGCGGAGTGGGCTAGGGAGGCGCTGGGCTGTGGTTGGGCCAACGAGACCGGCTGGCCCAGGCGAACGGGCGAGCGAGGCGTGCTCGTCGTCCTTGTGCTTCCGCACGAGCAGGGAGGTCGACGGCAGCACTGACGACGGCAGGGAGGAGCGGTGGCGGCGCGATACGCGAGCGGAGGCGTTGGGGCGGCCAGACCCGAGCATGGGAGGTCACCGGGGTTCCGTTCTTGGTCGCGAGGAGGCTCGGCAGTGACATGGTCTTCGGTCCGACGGACCTTCGATGGTGTGGGCAGCAGCAAGATGGTGAGGTGCGGGCGCGGAGCGGGAGGCGTGCAAACGCCAAGGTGGTGGAGTGGATCCGGGTGGCGAGGTGGTGACGGGGTCGGGCCTGGGTGGCGTTGGCGCTCGAGGTCGCCGGCGGGGCGGGCTCGCCGGCACGGAGGACAGCGCTCGGGACTCGGCGGTCCAGATCGAGCGGGGGCTCGGGGGAGGAGCAGCGCATGGGACGGCGGATTGGCCTGGCGGGCCTGCGGATGGGCCTGGAGGGCCGCGGTGGTGGTGGAGGCTGAGGGGGCGACGTGGCCTCCTCCGATTGGCCACGGGCGGTGAGGGGTGGCCGCGCAGTCAATGGCTACGCACCAAGTGGTATGGACAAGGTGTCCTGCATGGAAATGGAGGTTGGGGGGGGGGTGGGCGGGGGCGGCGGCTGCGAGGTGGGAGAAGGGCTAGGGGTAGGGTAGGCTAGGGTTAGTCCATATTTGGAAGGTGGGATGTCTATATATAGACATAAGCTAGGGTTAGGGGGTGAGGAGGGGTTTTCGGAGCCTTTGATCGCGATCCGACGGATCCGATCGAGAGGGGGGATAGGTAGGCCTAGGTGGGATGTGCAGAAGGTCGAGAAGAGAGAGATGTCCGACAGCAGTCTCCCGAGAACAAAAACGTCTGACGAAAAGACCGGCTATATTGCCGCTATAGCTAACCGTTGGGGCATCAAACGAACTCCGAATGCGATGAAATTTGACAGGCGGTCTATCTACACTATAATAAGACCGCACGCCAACTTTCAACCCATTCCGATAACAGTTTTCGGCCACTTATAAAATAATATTTCGGACATGCCGCGGGCGCGTGCAAGTGTGTCTGGGCTCAGAACGGACAACGGAAAGAACGAGGAGGTCGGGACGGATGCAAGTTTTGAAAACATCCGGATGCAGTGCGAATGATGACATGGCAAGATGCAACACACAAGCGAATGACAAGGCAACAACAACGAATAACTGGAAGACACCTGACGCATCAGACTCGGGGCGTTACAACCTTTCCCTTCTCGAGCTCCCGGCTACCGACCTGGAGGACAAGAAAGCCAAGGCCAAGGACGTGAAGCGCAAGGGAGTGGCCGTACTCGCGGCAGAGCTGGACACGAAGCGCAGCAGGGACCAGCCCAAGTCATCCAAGAGAAGCCGACCGTTCTGCGCCTTCCACAATGTACACAGCCACAACACCAACGATTGCCAAGAGCTCAGAGCCGTGCACGACGGACGCTTCGGTCGATGCCCCGAGTGCAACGACCGAGGCTACGGCTGAGGAGGAGGACGTGGCGGAGGACGCTGGGACGACCAGGGTCCACGCCAGGAGTGGCACGACCGGCCTCGTGAGGACCGCTGGCAGGATCAGCCTCGCGAGGGTGCCTGGAGGGATCAGCCATGCGAGGACCGTCCTCAGGGCAACACTGGGCTTCCTCCACTGCCGCCACCACCAAGAAGGAACAAGGACCACCATCAAGACAAGGGGGCTGGGGGCTTCCAGGAGCCGCGTGCTATCACCTACATCTTGGGCGGAGCTCAAGCCCCAGCCTCACAGCGTATCTTCAACCAGTTTGCTCACGAGGTGAACGCATTCCTCCCCAAGCTCAAGGCTACTCACCCGCTCAGGTGGTCCAAGTGCGCTATTATCTTCAGCTCGGCAAACCAGCTCAAGTGTGCGGCCACCGCTGGCGCTCTCCTGATGCTCTGTTCACCCGTCATCAGCAACGTGCAAGTCACCAAGACTCTCATCGACGGCGGCACAGGGCTTAATGTCCTGTCCGTCGAGATGTTTGACAACCTTCAAGTGCCCTACGATCAGCTTCAGCCTACCAAGCCTTTCTCAGGAGTGACCGACGGCTCCACCACCCCGATAGGTCAGGTCCGCCTCCCAGTCACCTTTGGACAGCGTGACAACTACCGCACCGAGCTCATCGACTTTGACGTCGCCCACATCCGTTTGCCATACAATGCCATCCTCGAGTATCCAGCCGTGGCTAAGTTCATGGCAGTGACCCACCACGGCTACAATGTCCTCAAGATGCCAGGAAGCTGCGGAATCATCACGGTCCCCTGCAAAGAAAGAGACGTGGTGTGCTCCCTCGAGCATGCCTTCCAAGCTGCAGCAATCAATGACCCCGACAGCAAGGGCGAGTACCCTCCTGAGGCCATCCCCAATAAGAAGAAGCAGTTACTCCGTGCTGGGCGTCAGGAGAACGGCGCCGCAAGTGGCTCCACGTCAGGATCAGCGCCCACACCTGGGGCGCCTCCCTCTATTGCGTCGGAAGGCGCACCCGGCGCCCTCCTCGGGTAGGGCTCGGAGGCTCTCTTCTGGAGGACCTCAGACCTTGCCAACATTACGAGGGAGGCGCCCGGGCACCATTTGGAGGCGTGCTTCGTGGCACGTTTCCCTCAGGAGGACACAGGGCGAGGAGCGCCCAGTGCTCAGGAGTTCATTACCAAGACCACTCAGGAACTGCAGGATGTGAGGGCCATGCGTGCCGATCGCCGCTCACCTGGCGCTGCTCCCAACCCGGGCAAGGGTGGTGAGCTACGCGTCTGCATGGACATCCCAGGGCTCAACTGGGCCACATCTCAGGAGCACTTCTGGCCTTCGTGTGCTGGACGCTGCGAAGGTCCACCTCATAGCTACGTTCGCATGCCGTTGGGCCTACCGAGTGTGGCTGCTGCCTTCCAGCGCCACCTATGGAGTGTCATGACAGGTCTGGAGGCCAGGCATCACGCAGTCTTGGCGGAGATGGCGACGGCCCTCAAGGAACCGCCTGGGCCCACAAAGCCCCACGAGGCTCGGGGCCCGGCGGCTCGTGGGGAGCAACCCCTTCACCGTGTACCTTCAGCCGCCCCAACATTCTTTCATCAACAGAATCAGGTGACATTTTCCAAGTTCATTTAGCCGGGAGCGCCCTCAGGGCTGCATCATTCCCAGGCCGCGTGGGTCCGTCCCTGTGGCATGTATCCCTTCTTGTTTATGTCTTTAGCTTACCTTGCCGGGGGCGCCCCTCGGGCTACATCATCCCCAAGCCGCTCGGGCCTGACCCAGTGGCATGTTTGCTTTCCATGCTTAACCTATCTATGACTATTACCTGCTTGATTGTCACCTACCACGGGAGCCGCGCACCGACCGTCTTTCTTCAGGACCCTTCGCGTGAGAGGGTTAGGCACGTCGTCTGTGCTCGGGCCTATCCCTGCAGCATCGATAAATCCAACGGCTGAGCTCTGTCTGGCGGGCCGGTCTTGTTCACGTCACCTCCTGGGGCCGTTGGTGCTTGGCCTTCTCATGCGATAACCTCAGGAGATTCATCCGGCGCAGGTTGCCTAACCACCTTGCAGGACCACCACAACGAACAAGAATCAAGACCAGGCGCAACCTGCCTTGAGGTAGGGCCTCGTGAGTCCTGCGCTGGCTCACGAGTGCCCAGACACACCTCGTCTAGCCCTGCCGTGCAAGCCACGTGTCAGGGCGGGGCTGTACACACCCTGGGGGCTCTCCACAATAGGGATTCCCCTCCCACGTACCAGTGGAAGCACCATGCTCCGCGCTGGCAGTCGACATTGCCGAGGAGCGGCTATGCCCATGCAAGTGCGGAAGCGCCATGGTCCGTCTTGGTGATAAACAACTGAGGGCGGCCTCACGGCTGTATCAACCTCAGGGAGCCTCTGGGCTCGGTGTTTGGCCTCATCGCAATGCCTCCCCTCGGGAGAGCTGCGCGAGGGGGCTGGGCACGGGGGCTACGCTCGGGTCACGCCCAAGCGTACGCCACCCTGCCAGGTCCCGCGGACCCGGTCATCGCGCGCCCTCCCAAGCAGAGCTAAGGTATGAAGGTCATTTGAACGTCAAGGGGACTCCTGAGCATCACAAGTCAGGAGCCTAACTGACCATGTAGCCCCTCACTCCTTGGTCCGTCCTGGTGATCCGGTCGACCCAATGGCGGCTCAGGTATGCGCGGGGTCGGGCTCTGCCGACGTAGAACACTAGACCTGCCCATGCATTTCCTTTCCACAAGCTGTTTGCGCGTCAAGGGGGACTCCTGAGCATCGCGACTCAGGAGCCTAACTGACCACGTAGCCCCTCACTTCTTGGTCCGTCCTGGTGATCCGGTCGGCCCAACGGCGGCTGAGGTATGTGCGGGGTCAGGCTCTGCCAACGTAGAACATAAAGCAAACGGGAAGGAAATCACAAAATCTCAAAGCAAATATTACAAGACATTGTTCTCCAAATATCAAACACAAGTTTAAATGCCTCCACGAGGCATGCTACATGCTGCAGGAGTTTCAACAGGAAGGGAGCTGCAAGCCAGTCATCCCTGGATACCGCGGGCACCCGCAAGAGGCGCCCCCTCCTGGGTGGCGTCGCCTTCACCTGCATCACCGGTCAAAGGCGCGGGGGTTAAGGCGTCGAACCTCTGCATTAGGGCCTCCACCTGACCCTCACGGCTGTGGCGGCTGCTGCGTAGCGCTCGTCGTCCACAGGCTCCAGCATCTCGTCAAGGCGGGCGGCGGGATCGCGAAGATGGAGGTGGTTGAAGACGCGCGTCAGCGCGGCTCAAGAAAGGACGCGAGCCTCTTCCTCTGCCATGGGGCCGATGCCGCTCACGACTTCCTCAAGCGCCTCAACCAAGTAGGGAAGCAACTAGGCGGGGCCGTCCTCATCGGTGGTCAACGACTTCTCCAAGCCCTTCTCATAGAGTGTCTTCAGAGCCTCGCGAGACCTCCTCTCGAGAAGCGCAAAGGCCGCGCGGTCCTTGGCCAGAACCTTCGCCTTGGTGTCAAGTTTGGCTTTCTCCGTCTGCACCTTTCGCTCCAGCTCCTCTAGCCGTCCGCGCTCAGCGGCCTACGCCTACGCCAGCTGCTCCAGCTCGGCGTGGTGACCCTTGACGGCGTCCTCCTGGGCCTTCATCCTCTCTTCCTCCGCTTTACGGCCATAGGCATATTCGGCACGCTGTTCACGCAGGATCTTCAGCTCGGCCTCCAACACCCGGCAACGACCTTGGGCGGCCTCGGCGTCCTTCAGCACCGCCTCGTGAGTAACTGCTGCCTGAGCTGCGGCTCGCTTCTCCCCCTCGGAGGTTGCCGCGACCTGGCTCAGCGCCGCCCGAACAGACATGTCAGAATGAAGCCAACCAGAGACCAGCTCCAGGCTCCCGCCCGCCAGGAGGGGTTCGGCGCTCTGGAGATCTTCTCGCAGTTGGGCCATCTCAGAAAGGGCCCGCTCCAGGATGTTAGGAGAAGCAGAGTAACCTGGGGTTAGCAACACGGCAGAAGGAGGAGGAAGAGGCGTTGTCATCACCATGGCCTGGGAGGTTGGAGGCTCCTGGGCCTCTTGGACCTCAGCACCCGAGCCGGACTCTGGCACCTCCCGAGTCAGCGGGGCCTCGGGGACTGACTTCTCCCGAGGATGCTCCACCCAGCATCGCGAGGATGATCGGGCTGGAGAAGCACGAGCACCGTCCCCACCTTTGCTCATGGAGAGGGGCGCAGCCGCACGAGGCGACCTGGGCTCAAGCAGCACCACCTCGCCCTCCCTTCGCCTCTTCGCCATAGGCGTCGGCCTAGTTCCACAACAAGGAAGAAGAGTCCGAAACAAGCATCAGCAGCAAGAACAAGGCAGGACAAGAACACTTACTCATCCATCGCGGCGTAGTCCCTCCACTTCGGGAGCTTGAAGCCAGAGAGCTTCGCGACCCGAGGCGCGGGCGCGCCATCTCCAGAAGCAGAAGTAGGAGCAGCAGCTGAGCCGGAAGCGGCTCCAGGTGATGGCAAGGAAGGAGCGTTGTCCCGGGGGAGCAGCGCTGACCTGCCCTTCATCGAAACCACGGGCGCATCCCACTTCTCTAGAAGGATATCGCCCTCGCCATCACTGTCAGGCAAGGTGCGGAGGATGTCAGCTTTGCTCAAGTCTTCCCCATCCCTTCAGGGGTCACCTCCGAGTCTTCTTCTTCCTCCTCCTCCTCTTCCTCCCCGCGAGACTCACCAGAAGATAGCTCCACCGGCGTCGGCACTGCAGGGGCCCCGGTGGGCGCCGACGGCACCAGCCCGCGCCTGTCAAAGGTCGGCCTGGCGGCCATGACCTGCGCCCCGTCCTTGCGGCGGAACAAGGGAGTGAAGACACTCGGCGGGTACTCTTGGTCGTCCCCGACCTGGAGGCGGAGAACCACATCTAGCTCACCGTCGGACAAGGCTTTCGGGCTCAGGCGAACCTTATCCTCTTCGTCCCCAAGCTCCCACAAGGGGCGCGTACGCGCCTGAAGCGGGGCTACGCGCAACATCAGGAACTCCCTCACAAGCATGGCCCCTATCACCTTTGCCGCCTTCGCGTTGCCCGGCTTCAGGTCGGCGTTCATCTGCTCCAGCACCAACGTCGCCCGCTCATCAGTGATCTTCACGCAAGACCACCCCTTGTCAGACTGGGGCATCTCCGTTGGCAGCATCAAGCGTGGGTGGACGCACTTGGCATCCATCATGGTCCACTTGCTCCTGAACCGCCGACCTTCTTCCCAGTCTTCGAGATTGAGTTGGCCTTGCCAGCTGTGATGAAATTGGCACACCCAGAGGTATGACCCTCGTTGATGCGGAGGAAGAAGAAGTGGCGCAGCAGAGCCACGAACGGCATCACGCCGAGGTACGCCTCGCAGTAGTAGGCGAAGATCGGCAAGAGAAGGATAGAGTTGGGATGAAGATGCAGCGCCTGCAGCCCATAGTGGCCAAGGACCTCATAGGAGAAGTCAGAGAAGGGGGGAACCCGCTCTGCGATGATGCTGCTCGTGAAGAAGGGGAAGAAGGTGCTTCCCTTGAGCTCCGGCATGTCGGAGCCGGCCCAGAGCTCAGTCTTCCCCCTCTCGTTGCTTTCCCCCATCGTCAGCAAGCATGTGGCGGCGAGGTTCTTCTTCGAGATGTTGGGCGCGTCGAGAGCTGGCTCGTACCAAGCCGGTGACGAGGCATGCTTGATCTTCCGGGGCGCCATTGGTCGCTAATGCGGAAGGGGATGGGAGTAGATCTGGAGATTTCAGAAGCAGGGAGCAAGAAAGGGAATCGGGAACAAGGCGAAAGGAAGCAATGAAGGCAAGTGCTGTCTACGCCAGCCTTTTGACAGTCGAGCAGTTGCCGAGTGAAAGTGCGTTATATCGACTAGAGGGGGGGGGGGGGTGAATAGGCAATTTTTATGAAAGTCTTCAAAACGTGGAAGTTATGAAGACAAACGATAGAAATAAACCTATTACCCTGCAGCGGAAGGTAGACTACACTAGGCAAGCCATAGTCAAGTATTCAATAAAGTGAAAGCACAATGACTAATAGCAGCAATGTAGTAAGGATCAGGTAGGAAGATATTGTGAAGCCACACAGAACACGCAGTCACTCACTGAAGACAAAAGATAGTGCGAACATACAATGACTTCACAAGGAGTAACAGTAAGTAAGGGGAAGGGAAGATGAAACCAGTGACTCGCTGAAGACAATGATTTGTTGGACCAGTTCCAGTTGCTGTGACAACTGTACGCCTGGTTAGGGCGGCTAGGTGTTTAAACCTTAGGACACACAGTCCCGGACACCCAGTCCTGAACACGCAGCTCAGGACACCCAGTCCTCATCGTATTCCCCTTGAGCTAAGGTCACACAGACCTCGCCCAATCACTCTGGTAAGTCTTCAAGGTAGACTCCCAAACCATCATAGACTTCGTTCACCGGCAATCCACAATGTCTCTTGGATGCTCAGAACGCGACGCCTAACCGGCTGGAGGATGCACAGTCCTCAAGTGTAATAAGTCTTCAGATCACACAGACAAGAAGACTTAAGTGATGCCTAATTCTCTTTGGCTCTGGGTGGTTAGGGCTTTATCCTCGCAAGGAATTCTCTCTCAAAGGCTTCGAGCTAGGTTGCTCTCAAACGACAAAAGCCGTACTCTGAATCTGAGCAGCCAACCGTTTATGGTTGTAGGGGGTGGGCTATTTATAGCCACTTGGCAACCCGACCTGATTTGTCCGAAATGACCCTGGGTCACTAAGGAACTGACATGTGTTCCAACGGTCAGATTTCAAACTCACACGGCAACTTTACTTGGGCTACAAGCAAAGCTGACTTGTCCGACTCTGGACAAGATTCGCTCTCATAGTCTTCACTCGAAGACATAGGTTTTGTTTAAGCATCACTTCAGTCATTCTGACTGGTTCTCTTGGACCCCACTTAACAGTACGGTGGTTCCTATGACTCAACACAGAAGAAAGAGAACTACGAAAGATCTAAGTCTTCAAGCTCCATAGGCTTCATGTGGTGTCTTCTCTTGTCATAGTCTTCAATGTGAATATCTTCATATACCACCTTTGACTTCAATGTCTTCATACATTTTTAGGGGTCATCTCTGGTAGGAAAACCGAATCAATGAGGGACTTCTACCTGTGTTATCCTGCAATTCTCACAAACCCATTAGTCCCTCAGCTAGGTTTGTCGTCAATACTCCAAAACCAACTAGGGGTGGCACTAGATGCACTTACACCGAGGCAACATGGGGAAGCGGAGACGCCCACGTCCAATCAACCGCCATGCGGCGACCAAGGCCGCAGGCTATTGGGGCCCGCAGTGCTCTGCACTTGCCCTTTGGCTTTGCCTCGAAGCCAAGCCCAAGCGTGCCTTGGGCCTGAGGCCTACTGTCGGCATTCTAGGAACGAGGGTCCCTAGACTTGCCTGCCTGCGGCCCAGGGCGTGGCTCTGCGAGCGGGCCCGTACGACCCATCTTCAGCAACAAGCATCCAAGACCCTCGCGAGGGGCCAAGCCTCGTGAGGCGGACGACAAAAGGCCTCCTCGGGAGCGGCCTCACCAGGCGGGCTCACAAGGGGTGGAGAGACCAAGGCTAGGCAAACCTCGCGAGGTTCCAACGACATGAGCCATGACGATCGAGACCAGGCGGGCGCCAGCGCGTACAGTGTCCTTGTTTCCTCTTTGGTGCTAAGGAGGCAAGCGCAGGCGAGGATTACCGATGCATTAAGCAAAGGTTTCCATATCGGTGCAACGATACCAAGACCAGCAGGACGACAAGACGAAGGTCACCATGGAGCCCAAGGCGGAGTCACCACCAGAGCCTTTGGCAGGCGAAGACTGCTTTTGTCAGGATAACTTGTACTAGCTGTCCCCTTTCAAATTGGCTGTTGTTGGCTCCCTTCCCGCTCAATATTTGGGGACAGGACCAGGGCCTCTATAAATAGGATTATCCACCACAGTAGGAGGCGAACGAAACAGAGCCTCATCCATCTCAACTTGGACTAGATCCAACCCATCCTCACACTCACCTAGCACAAGAACACCTCACCTCAGGAGGCTGTTCTTCCCCTTGTACTATTCATCCTCATCTCGAGAGGCAATCCACCACACCACACTGGAGTAGGGTATTACACCACAACGGTGGCCCGAACCAGTATAAATCTTGTGTCTCTTGTGTTGCGAGTTCGTCGAGCTAAGCTTAGAGATTGTGGCGAGGTTGAGGGCGTGATGGTTGAGGGCGTTGGTGGTGTTTGGCGGTGCTGAAGAGCCTGGAGCAGAGTCGAAGTGTGCTGAAGGAGGTGGCGGTGAAGTAGCATCGTCTTCATCCTCGATCACTCTGGCATTCACAGTTGCAGCAGAGGAAGAGAACTCAGAGTCTTCAAGGGATGGAGTTCGTCGCAGCACTGCCCTCCGAGGAGGTGCGGAGTCAAACTTGAAGCGCTCAGTGAAGCCATCCTCTTGAAGATCATCTTCAGAACACATCAGCGTTAGCCCTTTCCATGTGCGGCGAGAGGTTTCATGGGCAATAAAAGCATTCTTGGTGGCAAGATTGCAAATGCAATTAACATCCACCAAGAGGCTTTGCATCTGATGCTTCAGCCAGTCATGATGCCTATCCTGTTTCTGATGAAGAGCCACAAGAAGCTCTCGGTCGTTGAGAACACGAGTGCGCTTCTTGGGTCGTGGAGCAGTTGTACTGTCAGTGGCTTCAGTGAGAGCAGGATGCGGTGCACGTGTAGTGCCAGCCAAAGGATACACACGAGCGACTTCTTCAACTCCTTCAATGTTCTGAGAAAAACTCCGATGCTCTGCATTCTGAAGACTTAGGGGTTCCTTGGCAGGCTCAGGATAGATGGCTTCAATCGACATATCCACATCAGGCAGAGAAATCCGATGATTGCGAGTAGATGGCTGATATGAGATAGTGGAGTGAAGTTTGATCAGCCGCATGACCCATGGGGTGTAGAACTTCAAGCCAAATAGATCAGAGCCTGATGCAACAAGTTGGCGAATGAAGAAATCCTGTGTATTGAAGCATTTTCCATGAAGAATGTAGAAGACCAAAGTCTTCATTGCACCTTCCAGCTTGGCATGGGGAGAATGTCCTTTGATTGGCCAGAGAGTTCGCCTTATGATGTGATAAATGGTTCTTGGCAGATACTCAAGGTCTTCAATGAAGAACTCCGTGGGATAAGCAGCATCTTGGGGAAATGGCTTCATCATACTAAGCATCTGACTCATATTAGGTTCAGTCTTCTGAAAGATGCTCTCAATAGCTTCACTATGAAGTTGACAGCCATGCTCGTAGAGATCGCCAGGAGTGGGCAAACCAGTGAGCTCAATGATGTCAAAGGCTTTGGCTTCGTGATGAACGTTTCCTGTCATCCACTCCAGGACCCAAGTCTTAGGATCTCTGCTATACCCGCGGATGTGAAGTGTGGCATAGAATTGGAGCAGCAACTCTTCATTCCAATGCTCTTGGTCAGTGACGAACGGCAGCAATCCAACTTCTTTGAAGCAATCCAGAGCTTCTTCCAGACAGGGCAGACCAGCTATAGCTTCAATGTCAAGACGCTTGTGGGGGAAGATGCGACCTTGATTGTATAGAATGCAGGAGTAATAGCTTCGCTGCGGATAGCTCCAGAACCGATCAGATGATATCCTTTCCCTTGAGTAGGGGTTCCTGGAGCTATTGAAGAATGTGTTGTCTGCTCTGAAGCCATTGATATTGAAGGAGCCAGGTGCTGATGCAGGACCTGGGAACCTTGGCAATCTTGGGATTGGGTTCTGTACCTGAGGCCTGTGCTCAACATGATAGTCGAACTGGGGACCGGCAGCAGACTCAGGAACAGAAGTGGCGGGATCAGTGGCTTCGCTGACTTCTGGTGCTTTTGTTGGTGATGGCTCCACATTAGCTTCAGCCATGACAGCGTCAGTGGCTTCAGTGGTGTTGGTGGTGGCAGCCTCAAGATTTTCAATCACGTTCTCCTCGAGAACTGCTTCTTGGTGGGACGGGGGAGTAGCAGCTTGTGGGACTTCTTCTTCATCGGCTGATGCAGCCGGAATGTCTTCAGCAGATTCAGCTTCATACGCAAAGACTGGAGGCCTTGGTCCTTTGCGAAGCCTGCGCAACGCAGGCGACGCCTGTGTAGTTGGAGTTGGCTGGGCCTCAAAGTCTTCTTCCTCTTGTGGGCGATCAGCCCATGAAGCATCCTGAGTGATTGGCGTTAGAGGATGACCAATGCAGATGAGTTCGCTGTGCTCGAGCTGAGGAAGGACTGCACCATCTTCTACATGGTCATGGTGACCAATGTCTTTAGCAGCAATGGGATCAGCTGCTGGAAAGTCTTCAGCTTCATGAGCCTCTGTGAAAGCAGGCTCATGGATTGTTAGTTGTCATTCAGCGTCAGGACGAACCATAGTAATGGGTTCAACTATCAAAGGCTCTGTGGGAGCAGCCCGATCTTTCTTGGTCTTCCTATTCTTCTTGGAGGGGGCAATAGGAGAGGCTTCAGGATGTTTCCTCTTCCTGGCTTCAGCCTCAGCAGTCCTCGTCTTCTTGAGCTCTGAAGCGGTTGACCGGCTTTTTGGCTTCGAGCCAATCATTCTAGTTGGGAAGACAATGGGATCTGCTTCCTGCCTTGGTGCGTCAGGTTCAGCCGTAGCGGGCTTCTTCATCTTCTTTGCTGCCATCCTGGGGTCGATGCCAGGACGCCCAAGGGCCTTGCGCTTCTCAGCCTCATTGTAGGCTTGCACACATCTGTCAGCCAGAACCTTCATGCGCTCACGCGAACCCTGAGCTTCTGCACGTTTCTTTAGAAAGGCTTCCTTGAGCTCGTGCAGCATAATCTTGAAGTTCTTCACCTCTTGCATGCTGAGCTTGGCCATATGCTTCTTGAACTGAGCCTTTTCATAGTCAATCTTTTGCTTCAATTCAACAATACGCTGGGCGATAGCTAGTTCTGAAGAAATGGCGCCATGGAAGGCGACACTGAGGCCAATGGGTAGCTGCAGATCTTCGAAGCTGATGTTTGGCGAGTCAAACCACTCATCAATGAAGTTGTGGATGATTGTCACATCAAAGAGAGGCAGATCATTGAAGATTTCTACTTCTTCTTTGCTCTTGATGAGTTGCTCAAGAGCGTCATCTGCAAGATCTTCATCACTTGACAGATCAATGGCATCATTGCGCAGAATGGCAGCAGCTGTTAGCTCTTGGCCGGTGTGTGGTAGAGGCATCTTGACCTTCTGGGGCTTGGAGATGCGTGATAAATCTTTGGATTGCACACTGTCTTCAGGAGGTGCAGTAGCCAGTGGCTTCGCCCATGAGATTTTTGGTGAAGGGGCAGGCTTTGAAGCTTTAGGCTTCTTCAAATTCTTTGGCTTCGGCGCTGCAGGCGCTTCATCTGATTCAGCGTCAGCTGCAGGCTCATTCACTGCAGTCCCTTGAACCAAGATATGGGTGATGAGGCCTTCAAGGTTGTAGAAAGGACCGACGACATTGGGTTCTGCATCACGTGTGCCGTCAGCCCTTGGAGCTGAGGGACCAGGGTTGAAGTCTAGTCCCAATGTCTTCTTGTTTTGCTTCGCTGAGTTCTGGGCAAACTGGAAGTTGCGCTTGAACAGAATGTCGTCACGACACCATAGTAGTGACAATGGGTGTGCATCAACAGGCTGTGGCCCACGGACCATGCAGGGATAGAAGCCTTGTTCAATGGCTTCATCTCTGGACCTGGGTTGAAGATTCTTGTATAGGATATCTCCCCATGGTCTCTTGATGGCATTTTTCCCAGCATATTCCTGGGTTACAAATCGCTATTTGAACCATTGTTCTGCCCAATATCTTCGAATCCATTGGATTTGGGTCTTGCGCTGATTGTAATCCTCTTCAGGATCTGTCTTGTACAGTTCTGAGAGCTCATCTGGTAGATCTCTAGATGTTTCTCCACGACGCTTTCTGCCACCCTTCCTTGCTGATTTCTCTGAAGCCATGAACTTTAAACTGAAAGGCTTCAACACGTTCAAAGGCTTCAAAGATTTTCGCTTGCTGGACAAACAGGAACTTGCTTCGGGAGAATTTATATGATGCTGTAAGAATTCTGCAAATGAATGCAGACTATGAGAACCAAGGGATTCTCCCACGGACATGTACCTGTGACAGCATTAAGGTGCGAGGGAAGGGGAAGAGGTCATATGCATTCTCAGAAGATTTTGAATATAAAACAGTTTAGAAGACATTGACCTCATCGTGCGAAGACATTCACTCATAGATAAGGAGTTGGTTCCAGATTTGTACGAATCCAGAGATCAGTACAAGTGAGGAATCTAACTACTTTGTGAAGCATAAGTGAATATACTAGGCATGTTATGAGATGCAGTATGAGAGAGATCTAACTTGTGTGAATAGAAACTGCTTGTGGTAGAAAGTGACAAGGCCATAGGATCAACGGTGCCGTAAAAAGGAAGTTTTATTTACCACACTAAGAACTGCTAGACGGAGTGGAAGATGAGGCCGAGCAGTTTGATCTTCCGTGCCCTAACTTGGCGACGGAGGACACCTACGGCAACGACGGAGAGGACGATGTCCGCGTTCGGCGTGAAGACGGCGTTAGAGAGGTTGCGGCAGCGAAGCGCTTCATCGTCGGCGTCGTCGAGGGCTAGCGGTGGCGCTAGGGTTCGTGCGAGAGTGGAAGAAGAGATAATGACCGTGGTGAGGCGTGTATTTATAGGTACAGGGCGGCACTGCGTTATTACACAGGTGCCCCTGGCGATTCGCATCTGAGGGGTACGTGGCCGTCATGTAGCATATCGGGGGTTGTTCCACGTCCCATGCACGCCTGGATTGTCGGGTGGTCGTTCCCACTTCTCCGGGTTTCAGGTGAAGGAATGAGCATTGAAAACGGACTTAATGTTTGTCTCTGTATCTTCTGCTGACAAGGACGCAGAGAAGACATTCGACAGTTTCAATAGAATGCATATGATTTGGAGATGATAGAGTTTGAGATAGAAAGCATAGAGAGGTCAGGGTCCGATCACATTCACTTAGTTCAAAAGATTCAACAAGAAGACATAGCTATAAGTGAATGCTGTAGAGGACAGAACACTAGTATATATATATGTATAATCAACATAGTGAAGATAATCATGAAGACATGTTGAGATTGAAGCCAAACCAAATGTGAAGACATAGCAAGGTAACGCCATGAGTGAAACACTTCAAAATAGAACATTTGGTGGTGGCGTTACCCACCGTATAGGAAGTATTAGACCCAGACACGGCGCACAATTATCGTGGCGCTCCGAAGTCAAATTCCACATTAATGTATTCACACTTAGAATGTATGTCTTCATTGATTGAAGATATACTTTACTTCGTGTGTTGCACATCTAAGTCATCAATATGCATAAGGGTTAGGATGTGTGCCTGATCACAGGACATTTGAGGATTACAGGATATTTAGCTCACACCGTAACTTGCAAAATCTCTTCTCATCCAAAGGCTTGGTGAAGATATCTGCCAATTGCTCTTCAGTGTTGACGTGTATGATATCAGTATCTTCCTTCACAACATGATCTCTGAGAAAGTGATGACGAATTTCAATGTGCTTTGTCTTTGAGTGCTGAACTGGGTTGTTGGCAATCTTGATGGCGCTTTCGTTGTCGCAGTAGAATGGCACTTGCTTCAGATGAATGCCATAGTCTTTGAGCGTTTGCTTCATCCACAGAAGCTGAGCGCAGCAAGATCCAGCAGCAATGTATTCAGATTCAGCAGTGGAGAGAGATACACAGTTCTGCTTCTTTGAAGACCAACATACAAGTGATCATCCCAGAAAGTGAAATGTGCCTGATGTAGACTTGCGATCAACTTTGTCACCAGCATAATCAGCATCCGAGAATCCAACCAGATCAAACTCTGAGCCCTTTGGATACCATAATCCTAGAGTTGGGGTGTGAGCCAAATATCGAAGAATTCGCTTCACAGCTAAGTGATGCGACTCCTTTGGTGCCGCTTGAAATCGAGCACACATGCAAACACTAAGCATAATATCTGGCCTAGATGCACATAGATAAAGTAAAGAACCAATCATGGAGCGGTATACCTTTTGATCGAACTCTTTACCATTGTCGTCAGGGCCCAGATGATGCTTGGCTGGCATTGGCGTCGTGAAGCCTTTGCAGTCTTGCATACCGAACTTCTTCAGGCAATCTTTGAGATACTTCTCTTGAGATATGAAGATGCTGTTGCGTTGCTGTCGTATTTGAAGACCAAGAAAGAACTTCAGCTCTCCCATCATAGACATTTGATATTGCTCTTGCATCATATATCCAAACTCTTCACTGTACTTCTGATTGGTGCAGCCGAAGATAATGTCATCCACATATATTTGGCACACAAACAGTTCACCATCATATGTCTTTGTGAAGAGAGTGGGGTCGAGAGAACCAGGTATGAAGCCTTTGCTCTTCAGGAAGTATTTGAGTCTGTCATACCAGGCCCGAGGGGCTTGTTTGAGGCCATACAGTGCCTTGTTGAGCTTGTATACCATGCCAGGATGTTTTGGATCTTCAAAGCCAGGAGGTTGTGCAACATACACTTCTTCTTCAATCTTGCCATTGAGGAAGGCGCTCTTCACATCCATTTGATAAAGAAGTATGTTGTGATGATTTGCATAGGCCAGCAGTATGCGTATGGCTTCAAGTCTAGCCACAGGAGCAAATGTTTCATCGAAGTCAATGCCTTCCACTTGAGTATATCCTTGAGCAATGAGACGAGCTTTGTTTCTGACAACTTGACCATGCTCATCTTGCTTGTTGCGGTATATCCATTTGGTGCCTATTATGTTGTGCTTCCGAGGATCGGGACGCTTGACCAGTTCCCATACATTATTCAGCTCAAACTGTTGAAGCTCGTCTTGCATAGCTTGAATCCATTCAGGTTCCATGAAGGCTTCTTCAACTTTCTTGGGTTCTGTTATTGAGATGAATGCGAAGTGCCCACAGAAATTTGCTAGCTGAGTTGCCCTTGAACGAGTGAGTGGACCGGGTGCATTGATGCTATCAATTATTCTTTCAATCTGCACTTCATTGGCAACGCGAGGATGTACAGGGCGAAGATTTTGCTCTTGCTGATCATTGTCGTTGTTAGAAGGAATGTCTTCAGGCTGAGCATTGTCTTCATGTTGATCAGGTGCTGAGATGATAAGTTCTTCTTCAGGATGAGCTTCAGAAGGTATAATTTCTCCAGTTCCCATTAGCTTGACTGATTCACTGGATGGAACTTCATCTAGCACATTTGGCAGTTGCTCTCTTTGTGAACCGTTGGTCTCATCGAACCGCACATCCACTGTTTCAACCACTTTGTAATGAAAGAGATTGAAGACTCTGTAGGAGTGCGAATCCTTTCCATATCCAAGCATAAAACCCTCATGTGCTTTTGGTGCAAACTTTGAGGTGTGATGTGGGTCCTTGATCCAGCACCTGGCGCCAAATACTCTGAAGTAACTGACATTTGGCTTCTTGCCAGTAAGGAGCTCATAAGATGTCTTGTTCAGAAGCTTGTGAAGATAAACACGATTGATTGTATGGCATGCAGTATCAATGGCTTCAGGCCAGAATTTTCTTGGAGTCTTGTATTCATCTAGCATCGTTCTGGCCATCTCAATGAGTGTTCTGTTCTTGCGTTCGACGACCCCATTCTGCTGTGGCATGTACGGGGCTGAGAATTCATGTGTGATGCCCAAGGTATCAAGATATGTATCAAGGCCAGTGTTCTTGAACTCAGTGCCATTGTCACTTCTGATATGCTTTATCTTGGCGCCATAGTTGTTCATTGCTCGATTGGCGAAGCGTCTGAAGACATCCTGCACTTCAGTCTTGTAAAGGATTATGTGCACCCAAGTATATCTAGAATAATCATCAAAAATGACAAAGCCATAGAGACAAGTAGTAGTAGTAAGAGTTGAGTAATGAGTGGGACCGAAAAGATCCATGTGAAGCAGTTCGAAGGGTCGAGTAGTGGTCATGATTGTCTTCGAGGGATGTTTGGCCCTCGTCATCTTTCCTGCCTCACAGGCACCGCATAAGTGATCTTTCTTGAACTTGACGCCCTCGATGCCTATGACATGCTTCTTCTTTGCCAGGGTGTGGAGGTTCCTCATGCCAGCATGCCCAAGCCTCCGATGCCAGAGCCAGCATTCTGAAGATTTTGCTAGAAGACATACGGCAAGCTGTGGTCCTGCTGAGAAATCTACCATGTACAAATCATCTTTTCGATACCCTTCAAATACTAGAGACTTGTCAGATTCCATTAGAACAAGGCAACAATATTTTCCAAATATTACGATCATGTTTAAATCGCAAAGCATTGAGACAGACATTAAGTTGAAGCCAAGGGATTCAACAAGCATGAATTTTTCCATGTGTTGATCCCTTGAGATTGCAACTCTACCTAGACCCAATACCTTACTTTTACCAGTGTCAGCAAATGTGATGTGGCTCTTGTCAGATGGACATAAGGTTGAGTCCATAAGAAGGCTTATTTTGCCAGTCATGTGATTTGTACACCCACTATCAATAATCCATTCTGAAGACGCTGGTGTCGTACCCTACAGTGCAGTTAGGGGGATAGGCTTCACGAAGAGCACTGTGAAGCAAAAACATTTGACGAACCAGTGGGTTATGAAAGCTTAGATCCAGATTAGGACTAATAGGGAGAGTGGCAAGCGATTCAGGAACGAAGTACGTAGTAAGACCATTCGGGCATTTGATCTTGCGCCCTACAAGATGTTTAAGGTCCCCAGCAATAGCGTCAGACGATTTTGGTTTTCTGCTGGAGACCTTTCCCTGCAAAAGAGAGTTAAGCTTTCTTAGCCACCCACATCTTCAAGGGTGGCTTAGAAGTAATAAGTCTAAGTGCAGCATCTGAGAACTTTGGCTTTGGAGCCCTAGCAAACAGTCTTGCAGGCGGACAATAGTACTCATAAGAATAAGCAGAATAGTTCTTGGTCTTATGAACATGGCGGTTTGATGAACTGCTCTCATATTCATATGCCTGAGTATGGTTTCCCTGCAAAACATTTGGTTAGTGCGACTCAGGTGAGTCCTCTGTTTGTATGAAGCCTTTGGACCGTATGAAGCCTTTGGTCTGAGGTTTGTCTTCTTCACGTGAGGTGTCATGATGACATTCACAGGAAGATTCTCCAGACACCTTTTCGGAACCCAGATCCTCTTCATAGGCGGTCCATTCCTGCAGTTAGTACCAATGTACCTGGCAAACACTTCACCATTCTGATTCTTAAACAGTTTATAGTTTGCATCAAGGGATTCATCAATGATAATGGGGTTAGCACAAGTGAAGCCAGATAGATTGGATGGA
Organism: Triticum urartu; assembly: GCF_056163025.1. Classification (NCBI taxonomy): domain Eukaryota; kingdom Viridiplantae; phylum Streptophyta; class Magnoliopsida; order Poales; family Poaceae; genus Triticum; species Triticum urartu. The sequence goes on from NC_141876.1 coordinate 114,329,446, forward strand.
TCTGCTGAAGGTTCCTTTGCAGCAACCCACGTGGTTTTGGGGTACTGCTCTGGTTTCCAGTAAGAGCCATCAGCATTCATTTTCCTTACGAACCCAATACCCTCTTTCCTCGGGTTTCGGTTCAGAATTTGCTTTTTGAGGACATCACATAGTGTCTGATGCCCTTTAAGACTTTTGTACATCCCTGTTTCAAGCAATGTCTTCAACCTAGCATTCTCATCAGCAATGGCAGTGGTATCCTCAGCAGAGGGGTTAGTTACCACATCAACAGTTGAAGATATTGCAACAGTAGTAGCAGTAGAACATTCAGCAAAAGAAGTAGCATTATCACGCTCAATGCATTTAAGACATGGTGGTTCAAATCCTTCCTGAGCGGAACTGATCTGTTTGGCGCGAAGTGACTCGTTTTCCTTTTGAAGATCTTCATGAGCCGCTCTCAATTTCTCAAGATCTTGCTTCCTTTGAAGATAATCATAGGAAAGCTTTTCATGAGTTGTTGAGAGAGTTTCATGACGACTTTCAAGTTCCTGATACTTAACGTGAAGATTTTTTATTTCTTCAATTAAGGATTCAGATCGAGTCATTTCAGCACCTAATAGATCATCGCTTCTGTCTAACAGTTTTTGAATATGTTCCATAGCTTTCTGTTGTTCAGTTGCAATTTTAGCAAGTGTTTTGTAGCTGGGTTTTGAACCACAATCAGAGTCATCGTCACTAGATGTTTGATAGTGAGTAGTGCGTGTGTTTACCTTGGCACCGCGTGCCATGAAGCAGTAGGTAGAAGCGGAGTAGTCCTTGTCATTTGCATCGGTGTCGGTGATGAAGTCATTGTCTTCAGTGTTGAAGATGGACTTGGCAACGTATGCAGTAGCCAGACTTGCGATGCCTGAATCGGACTCCTCCTCAGACTCCACCTCCACCTCCTCAGAAGCGGACTCCTCCTTTGAATCCATTTCCTTGCCAGATGAGCTCTTCTTGTGTGATGAAGACTTTGAGGAAGACTTGGAAGAAGACTTTGAGTATTTCTTCTTCTTCTTCTTGTCGTCAGAGTCATATTCCTTGCTCTTCTTCTTCTTTTTGTTATCATTGTCCCACTCTGGACACTCAGAGATGAAGTGGCCAGGTTTCTTGCACCTGTGACATGTTTTCTTCTTGTAGTCGTGAGCAGAAGCTTCATCTTTCCTTGAGCTTGATCGGGAAGACTTTCTGAAACCTTTCTTCTTGGTGAATTTCTGGAACTTCTTCACAAGCATAGCAAGTTCCCTTCCAATGTCTTCAGGATCATCCGAACTGCTGTCAGATTCTTCTTCAGATGAGGAGACAGCTTTTGCCTTCAAGGCACGAGTTCGCCCATAGTTCGGACCGTAGATATCTCTTTTCTCAAAAAGATGAAACTCATGTGTGTTGAGCCTCTCAAGTATGTCAGACGGCTCGAGTGTCTTGAAATCAGGACGTTCTTGAATCATCAGGGCTAGGGTGTCAAACGAACTATCAAGTGATCTCAGTAGTGTCTTGACGACTTCATGTTTGGTGATCTCAGTAGCGCTGAGGGCTTGAAGCTCATTTGTGTTGTCAGTGAGTCGGTCAAATGTGAGCTGGACATTCTCATTGTCATTTCGCTTGAAGTGGTTGAAGAGGTTGTGAAGGACACTGATTCTCTGATCTCTCTGGGTTGAGACGCCTTCATTGACCTTGGAGAGCCAGTCCCAGACCAGCTTAGATATTTCCAAAGCACTCACACGGCCATACTGTCCTTTGGTCAGATGACCACAGATGATATTCTTGGCAGTAGAGTCCAGTTGAACGAACTTCTTGACATCAGCAGCAGTGACACCTTCTCCAGCCTTGGGAACACTGTTCTTGACGACATACCATAGGTCGACGTCAATGGCTTCAAGATGCATGCGCATCTTATTCTTCCAGTAGGGATATTCAGTTCCATTGAAGATGGGGCACGCAGCGGAGACTTTAATTATCCCTGCAGTCGACATAGCTAAAACTGCAGGTGGTTAAACCGAATTACACAGAACAAGGGAGCACCTTGCTCTGATACCAATTGAAAGTGCGTTATATCGACTAGAGGGGGGGGTTGAATAGGCAATTTTTATGAAAGTCTTCAAAACGTGGAAGTTATGAAGACAAAGGATAGAAATAAACCTATTACCCTGCAGCGGAAGGTAGACTACACTAGGCAAGCCATAGTCAAGTATTCAATAGAGTGAAAGCACAATGACTAATAGCAGCAATGTAGTAAGGATCAGGTAGGAAGATATTGTGAAGCCACACAGAACACGCAGTCACTCAGTGAAGACAAAAGATAGTGCGAACATACAATGACTTCACAAGGAGTAACAGTAAGTAAGGGGAAGGGAAGATGAAACCAGTGACTCGCTGAAGACAATGATTTGTTGGACCAGTTCCAGTTGCTGTGACAACTGTACGTCTGGTTAGGGTGGCTAGGTGTTTAAACCTTAGGACACACAGTCCCGGACACCCAGTCCTGAACACGCAGCTTAGGACACCCAGTCCTCATCGTATTCCCCTTGAGCTAAGGTCACACAGACCTCGCCCAATCACTCTGGTAAGTCTTCAAGGTAGACTCCCAAACCATCACAGACTTCGTTCACCGGCAATCCACAATGTCTCTTGGATGCTCAGAACGCGACGCCTAACCGGCTGGAGGATGCACAGTCCTCAAGTGTAATAAGTCTTCAGATCACACAGACAAGAAGACTTAAGTGATGCCTAATTCTCTTTGGCTCTGGGTGGTTAGGGCTTTATCCTCGCAAGGAATTCTCTCTCAAAGGCTTCGAGGTGGGTTGCTCTCAAACGAAAAAAGCCATACTCTGAATCTGAGCAGCCAACCGTTTATGGTTGTAGGGGGTGGGCTATTTATAGCCACTTGGCAACCCGACCTGATTTGTCCGAAATGACCCTGGGTCACTAAGGAACTGACACGTGTTCCAACGGTCAGATTTCAAACTCACACGGCAACTTTACTTGGGCTACAAGCAAAGCTGACTTGTCCGACTTTGGACAAGATTCGCTCTCATAGTCTTCACTCGAAGACATAGGTTTTGTTTAAGCATCACTTCAGTCATTCTGACTGGTTCTCTTGGACCCCACTTAACAGTACGGTGGTTCCTATGACTCAACACAGAAGAAAGAGAACTATGAAAGATCTAAGTCTTCGAGCTCCATAGGCTTCATGTGGTGTCTTCTCTTGTCATAGTCTTCAATGTGAATATCTTCATATACCACCTTTGACTTCAATGTCTTCATACATTTTTAGGGGTCATGTCTGGTAGGAAAACCGAATCAATGAGGGACTTCTACCTGTGTTATCCTGCAATTCTCACAAACACATTAGTCCCTCAGCTAGGTTTGTCGTCAATACTCCAAAACCAACTAGGGGTGGCACTAGATGCACTTACACCGAGGCAACATGGGGAAGCGGAGACGCCCACGTCCAATCAACCGCCACGCGGTGACCAAGGCCGCAGGCTATTGGGGCCTGCAGTGCTCTGCACTTGCCCTTTGGCTTCGCCTCGAAGCCAAGCCCAAGCGTGCCTTGTGCCTGAGGGCTACTGTCAGCGTTCTGGGAACGAGGGTCCCCAGACTTGCCTGCCTGCGGCCCAGGGCCTGGCTCTACGAGCGGGCCCGTACGACCCATCCTCAGCAACAAGCATCCAAGACCCTTGCGAGGGGCCAAGCCTCACGAGGCGGACGACACAAGGCCTCCTCGGGAGCGGCCTCACCAGGCTGGCTCACGAGGGGCGGAGAGACCAAGGCTAGGCAAACCTCGCGAGGTTCCAACGACATGAGCCATGACGATCGAGACTAGGCGGGCGCCAGCGCGTACAGTGTCCTTGTTTCCTCTTTGGTGCTAAGGAGGCAAGCGCAGGCGAGGATTACCGATGCATTAAGCAAAGGTTTCCATATCGGTGCAACGATACCAAGACCAGCAGGACGGCAAGACGAAGGTCACCATGGAGCCCAAGGCGGAGTCACCACCAGAGCCTTTGGCAGGCGAAGACTGCTTTTGTCAGGATAACTTGTACTGGCTGTCCCCTTTCAAATTGGCTATTGTTGGCTCCCTTCCCGCTCAATATTTGGGGACAGGACCAGGGCCTCTATAAATAGGATTATCCATCACAGTAGGAGGCGAACAAAACAGAGCCTCATCCATCTCAACTTGTACTAGATCCAACCCATCCTCACACTCACCTAGCACAAGAACACCTCACCTCAGGAGGCTGTTCTTCCCCTTGTACTATTCATCCTCATCTCGAGAGGCAATCCACCACACCACACTGGAGTCGGGTATTACACCACAACGGTGGCCCGAACCAGTATAAATCTTGTGTCTCTTGTGTTGCGAGTTCGTCGAGCTAAGCTTAGAGATTGTGGCGAGGTTGAGGGCGTGATGGTAGGGGGAGATCTTCGTGCGCACCCCAGTGTTCGAACCTTGAGGGTTTTTCCGGAACCCGAGATTCGATGGAGGCTTAGTCAACGGGTCTACTACATTCATACTCGTATGTATCTTGCAAATTTCTATGTCTCCATCCTTGACTTGTTCATGAATGGAGTTGAAGCGTCTCTTGATGTGTTTGGTTCTCTTGTGAAATCTGGATTCCTTTGCCAAGGAAATTGCTCCAGTATTGTCACAAAAGATTTTTATTGGACCCGATGCACTAGATATTACACCTAGATCGGATATTAACTCCTTCATCCAGACTCCTTCATTTGCTGCTTTCGAAGCAGCTACGTATTCTGCTTCACACGTAGAACCCTCCACGACGCTCTGCTTGGAACTACATGATACACCCATTTTGCATCATGCTTTTATACCGATATTTATTGCATTATGGGCTGTTATTACACACTATGTCACAAAACTTATGCCTTTTCTCTCTTAATTTACAAGGTTTACATGAAGAGGGAGAATGCCGGCAGCTGGAATTCTGGGTTAGAAAAGGAGCAAATATTAGAGACCTATTCTGCACAACTCCAAAGGTCCTGAAACTCCATGAAATTCGGTTTTGGAATATATATATATAAATTGGGCGAAGGAAGCACCAGAGGGGGCCACCCACCGTCCACGAGGGTGGGGGCGCACCCTACCCCCTGGGCGCGCCCCCTGCCTCGTGGCCACCTGCCAGGCCCCCGATGCCCATCTTCTGGTATAAGGTGTCTTTTGCCCTGGAAAAAATAAGAAGGAATCTTTCGGGACGAAGCGCCGCCGCCTTGAGGCGGAACCTTGGCGAAACCAATCTAGGGCTCCGGTGAAGCTGTTCTGCCGGGGAAACACCCCTCCGAGAGGGGAAATCGTCACCATCGTCATCACTATCGATCCTCTCACCCGGAGGGGGTCAATCTCCATCAACATCTTCACCAGCACCATCTCCTCTCAAACCCTAGTTCATATCTTGTATCCGATATTTGTCTCAAAACCTCAGATTGGTACCTGTGGGTTGCTAGTAGTGTTGATTACTCCTTGTAATTGATGCTAGTTGGTTTATTCAGTGGAAGATTAAATGTTCAGATCCTTTATGCATATTAATACCCCTCTGATTATGAACATTAATATTATTTGTGAGTAGTTACGTTTGTTCCTGAGGACATGGGAGAAGTCTTGCTATAAGTAGTCATGTAAATTTGGTATTCGTTCGATATTTTGATGAGATGTATGTTGTCTTTCCTCTAGTGGTGTTCTGTGAACGTCGACTACATGACACTTCACCATTGTTTGGGCCTAGGGGAAGGCATTGGGAAGTAATAAGTAGATGATGGGTTACTAGAGTGGCAGAAGCTTAAACCCTAGTTTATGCATTGCTTCGTAAGGGGATGATTTGGATCCATATGTTTCATGCTATGGTTAGGTTCACCTTAATTCTTCTTTCGTAGTTGCGGATGCTTGCGAGGGGGTTAATCATAAGTGGGATGCTTGTCCAAGGAAGGGCAGTACCCAAGCACCGGTCCACCCACATATCAAATTATCAAAGTAACGAACGCGAATCATATGAGCATGATGAAAACTAGCTTGACGATAATTCCCATGTGTCCTCGGGAGTGCTTTCCTTTATATAAGAGTTTGTCCAGGCTTGTCCTTTGCTACAAAAAGGATTGGGACACCTTGCTTCACCTTGTTTACTTTTGTTAGTTGTTACCCGTTATGAATTACCTTATCACAAAACTATCTGTTACCGATAATTACAGTGCTTGCAGAGAATACCTTACTGAAAACTGCTTGTCATTTCCTTCTGCTCCTCGTTGGGTTCGACACTCTTACTTATCGAAAGGACTATGATATATCCCCTATACTTCTGGGTCATCAAGACTCTTTTCTAGCGCCGTTGTCGGGGAGTGAAGCGCCTTTGGTAAGGAAAAATTTATATAGTGCACTGAAATTTACTGTCACTTGTTACTATGGAAAATAATCCTTTGAGGGGCTTGTTCGGGTATCTTCACCCCGACCAGTAGAGCAAAGAGTTGCTCCTCAACCTACTGAACCTACTGAAAATGTTTACTTTGAAATTCCTTCGGGTATGTAGAGAAACTGCTAGCTAATCCTTTTACAGGAGATGGAACATTAGATCCCGATATGCACTTAATCTATGTGGATGAAGTTTGTGGATTATTTAAGCTTGCAGGTATGCCCGAGGATGTTATTAAGAAGAAGGTCTTCCCTTTATCTTTGATGGGAAAGGCATTGACATGGTTTAGGCTATGTGATGATATGGGATCATGGAACTACAACCGATTGAAATTTGAATTTCATTAGAAGTTTTATCCTATGCATCTGGTTCATCGTGATCGTAATTATATATATAATTTTTGGCCTCATGAAGGAGAAAGTATCACTCAAGCATGGGGCAGGCTTAATTGAATGTTATATTCATGCCCCAATCATGAGCTCTCAAGAGAAATCATTATTCAAAAATTTTATGCTCGGCTTTCTCTCAATAATCACTCCATGCTCGATACTTCTTGGACTGGTTCTTTTATTGTGAAGTCTATTGAATTCAGATGGGATTTATTGGAAATAATTAAACGCAACTCTGAAGATTGGGAACTCAATGAAGGTAAGGAGTCAGGTATAACACCTAAGTTTGATTGTGTTAAATCTTTTATGGGTACCGATGCTTTTTGTGAATTTAGCACTAAATATGGACTTGACTCTGAGATAGTAGCTTCTTTCTGTGAATCATTTGCTACTCATGTTGATCTCCCTAAGGAGAAGTCGTTTAAATATCATCCTCCCATCGAAGTAAAAGTAGTTGAACCTATTAAAGTTGAAGAAAAGACTATCACTTATAATGTTGATCTTATTGTTCCTTCCGCTTATATTGAGAAACCACCTTTCCTTGTTAGAATAGAGGATTGTGACGCCCCCGATTTAATCGTACACTAATCATACACGCAAACGTGTACGATCAAGATCAGGGACTCACGGGAAGATATCACAACACAACTCTACAAATAAAATAAGTCATACAAGCATCATATTACAAGCCAGGGGCCTCCAGGGCATGAATACAAGAGCTCGATCATAGACGAGTCAGCGGAAGCAACAATATCTGAGTACAGACATAAGTTAAACAAGTTTGCCTTAAGAAGGCTAGCACAAACTGGGATACAGATCGAAAGAGGCACAGGCCTCCTGCCTGGGATCCTCCTAACTACTCCTGGTCGTCGTCAGCGGGCATCACGTAGTAGTAGGCACCTCCAGTGTAGTAGGAGTCATCGTCGAATGTGGCGTCTGGCTCCTGGGATCCAACATCTGGTTGCGACAACCAGGTAGAAGGGATAGGGGAAAAGAGGGAGAAAGCAACCGTGAGTACTCATCCAAAGTACTCGCAAGCAAGGAGCTACACTACATATGCATGGGTATATGTGTAAAGGCCATATCGGTGGACTGAACTGCAGAATGCCAGAATAAGAGGGGGATAGCTAATCCTGTCGAAGACTACGCTTCTGGCAGCCTCCGTCTGGCAGCATGTAGAAGAGAGTAGACTGAAGTCCTCCAAGGAGCATCGTATAACATAATCCTAACCGATGATCCTCCCCTCGTCGCCCTGTGAGAGAGCGATCACCGGTTGTATCTGGCACTTGGAAGGGTGTGTTTTATTAAGTATCCGGTTCTAGTTGTCATAAGGTCAAGGTACAACTCCAAGTCGTCCTGTTACCGAAGATCACGGCTATTCAAATAGATTAACTTCCCTGCAGGGGTGCACCACATACCCCAACACGCTCGATCCCATTTGGCCGGACACACTTTCCTGGGTCATGCCCGGCCTCGGAAGATCAACACGTCGCAGCCCCACCTAGACCAATAGAGAGGTCAGCACGCCGGTCTAAACCTAAGCGCACAGGGGTCTGGGCCCATCGCCCTTAGCACACCTGCACATTGCGTACGCGGCCGGAAGCAGAACTAGCCCCCTTAATACAAGAGCAGGCTTACGTTCCAATCCGGCGCGCGCCACTCAGTCGCTGACGTCATTAAGGCTTCGGCTGATACCACGACGCCGGGATACCCATAACTACTCCCGCGTAGATGGTTACTGCGTATAGACCAAATGGCCAAACTCAGATCAAATACCCAGATCTCGTTAAGCGTGTTAAGTATCCACGAACGTCGACCAGGGCCAGGCCCACCTCTCTCCTAGTTGGTCTGAACCTGCCCTGTCGCTCCGCCTCAAAGATCCACTCGCGGGTGCTCCTCAAGCCGACCCGTCTTTAGTCACCACATGTATCATGTATAAAGTATATAGTATATACCCGTGATCAACTCCCGAGTGATCACGGCCCGATAGTATAGCATGGCAGATGGACAAGGATGTAGGGCCACTGATGATAAACTAGCATCCTATACTAAGCATTAGGATTGCAGGTAAAGGTAACAACAGTAGTAGCAAGGACAGGCTATGCATCAGAATAGGATTAATCGGAAAGCAGTAACATACTACACTACTCTAATGCAAGCAGTATAGAGAAGAGTAGGCGATATCTGGTGATCAAAGGGGGGGGGGCTTGCCTGGTTGCTCTGGCAAGAGAGAGGGGTCGTCGGTGACGTAGTCGACCACAGGGGCATCAACATCGTCACGGGGTCTACCGGAGAGAAGAGGGGGGAGAAACAGTAAATACATAGCAAGCAAGTGCATAACAGGACAACAGGCAAAGCTAGACATGTTCTAACGCGATATGAGGTGATACCGGTGAAGGGGGAAACATCCGGGAAAGTATTCCCGGTGTTTTGCGTTTTCGAATAGGTGGAACGGAGGGGGAAAGTTGCGTGTTTGCTATGCTAGGGATGTGTGGCAGACGAACGGGTTGCATATCCGAATTCGTCTCGTCGTTCTGAGCAACTTTCATGTACAAATTATTTTCATCTGAGCTACGGTTTATTTTATATTAATTTTAAAAGACTTAATTCATTTTTAGGATTTATTTAATTATTTAAATTCAACATTATCCGGAACAGTAAAGGATGACGTCAGCATGACATCATGCTGATGTCAGCAGTCAACTGTGCAGTTGACTGGGTCAACTATGTGTGGGTCCCGCATGTCATTGATTGATTAGGCTAATCAGGGGTTAATTAAGTTAACTAGTAATTAGGTTAACCTAATCAAGATTAATTATTTTAATTTAATTAATTCTTTAATTAATTAATTAATTTAATAATTATTATTTATCTAATTATTTTTATTTTTTTATTTTTTTAATTCCTTTTTTTAATTAAAACATTCTGGGCCTGGGGCCCATCTGTCATAGGCCCGGGGCCTTAGCGGGCGCGGGCTACCGGCTAGCGGGCATGGGGCGTTGTGGGTGCTCGACCCAGGAGAGGGCCGAGCGGGCGCTGAGGGGCGCCGGCGCCGGGGATGGCAGCGGCGAGGCCACGACGAGGCGGCGCCGGGGGCCGGCCTAGCGCGAGCGCGGTCGGGCGGAGCCTGTGCGGCCAGGGCAGGAAGCGGGCGAGGGAGTGGGGCGATGCGAGGGCCGACGGGTGCGGCAAGGCGCCGTGGGGGGGACCGGTGGCCAGGGACGGCCGGAGTGGCGGGGCTGCAAGGGCGGGGCGAGCGGGGGCGCACAGCAGCAGAAGCCAGGGGCGGCGGCGAGCGGGGAAAGGCTGAAGGCGGCGGCACGGGGAGCAGCGAGCAACGCCGGCCACGGCCAGGATGCGGCCGGCAAGCACAACGCGCGGGGAGGCGAGGCCATGGCCTGAGCGGGACGGCGCGGGGCGCGGCTGTGCTAGCAGGGAGGCGCGGGCGCGCGTCTGGGCGCAGGGCGACGTCGGCCGCGGTGCGGGCGCGGCGAGCACGGACGCGCGTGTGCGGGCGTCTGGACAGGGAGAGAGGAGAGGGCTCACGTGGCGGACGTAGGGCACGGGCAGCGGGGGGTCGGTGGAGGCCGGGGAGGGCCGTTGTGGAGGGGGACGGGGACGCGCGGCGGAGTGGAGGAGGACGGCGAGGTGGCGGCGTCCTGGCGTGGGGGGGGGGGCGGAGAGCTCCGTCGGCTCCTCTGGATCCCGATCCAGATCGGGAGAGAGGAGGGGGAAGAGCGAGTGGGGGGGGGTGAGTGGGTGGCGGCTAGGGTTGCGGGGGGTGAGGGGAGTGGATAAGGAGAGTGAGGTGGGCTGGCGTCGGTGGGCCGGTCGACTGGGCTAAAGCCCAGTTGGGCCAGGGGGCTTTTCTTTGTTTTTCTTTTGCTTTCTGTTTTTATATTTCTTTTCTGTTTTAGCTAATTGTTTGGGCACCAAATAAGTTTTGTAAAATATGAGAGTTGGCCCACAATTCACAACATAATATATCCTACCACCAAAAACTAGTTTGGGGTAATTATCATTTCATATTTTTTTAATAAAAAGGTTAGTAAATAATGTTTTCAGCCACTGTTCGAGGTTGTTTAAGTCACTTATCAAATTTCAATAATGTTGTTTACAATTTTATCATAGCCTCTGATTTATCTACTATTTATTGAACATTTTAGTTTTATTATTTGAAAGACTTTTATTGTTTGCTTGATTTTGATTTTGAATTTGAATCGGTTTCGAACTAACGCGAGATTACTAACAGTAATCAAAGTGACGTGGCATCGTTAACGTGGGATTACTGTAGCCTAATTATCCGTGCGTCACAATTCTCCTCCACTACAAGAAATCTCGTCCCGAGATTTAAGAGGTAGTAAGGGGGAAGTCCTGGTTACGAAAGTCTAACGGATCTTCTTGTCTTTGGTTGCTCTCCTCGAAGAGGTCGATCCATTACATTGACGTCTTCATTTCTTTGCTTCAGGTCATCATGGTGAAGTCATCATCCTTTCTCCGGAGTCTTCATCATACTAACGAAAGAATAAGGGGGTATACCGGAAGAATGGACCTCTGCAGGGTAGACTATCTAGTAGACAACAACGAGGAAGGTGGCGGAAAGTAACTCTCGAATTGAAATTTAAGACAATATCGAGAGCAAAGTAAGAAGGTGCAAAATAGAAGTTTCAAACGCATAGGCAATCGTTCGTTGCCTGAAACGAAGTGTGAAAGGGGTTCAGAGAAATGGGAATAAGTATTGCGTTTGATACCAGAATTGATGATCTCATCGGAAGGTGGCTCGTGAATTACATACGAGAACACGCGCAAGGAATAACCTTGGGAACATGGGGTGTACAAGAGAGTCAGGTTTTGATCCTGGGACCTGTGGGTTATGGGCCCACCATGTGGGTTAAAAGTAGGAAAGGCGGTGACGTCTTGCACAATCATGTAAGCAAGGCATGTCAGAGGATAGCCTATCAGTTATGTCGGCAACAACGTTGGTACCTAGGGCGAGGGACGAAGAGAACCATTTTCCTACTCGTTGAACGAGGCAGACCAATAGGCAAAGTTCTCGTCCATCGGTGGCTACCGGAATGTTATCAACAATAGTAACAGGATCTTACTGATAGAGTTGTACACCGAGGTGTTTACATAAGCAGGAGAATATTACTGCTTATACAATATAGAACACAAGGAGGTTTAAACAACCCAATGGAAAGGAAAAGTGATTATCAGGTTTTAAACAGAACAATGGAAAGGAAAATGTGTTTAAACACATATTTCAAGGGTATATTCTTCCCAAGGACAAGCAGAACATATTATCCATGACAGGATATAATGTAGAAAATTCCTTAGGTAGGGGAGAGAAATTTCATGACATTACCCGTACATCGGTGTTTGGATAATTGAGCAGGAAACATTTAGCATTGGGCTTTAAATGTTCTTGTTGAAAATCGGAGTACCATAGACATGCTTCGAGATAGCATTGACATAGTCTTCAAGCAAAGGTCGTACTTTGGATACACCAAGGATTCATCAGGAACAACTTATAGAATAAGTCTTGCAATTTCCTCATGGAAGAATGGATAACCTTGCTAATAAGAAAACTATAACAGTAGGTCCTCCGGCCAGGTGTGCTGGCATGACATCACCTTACCAGGTCATATGAGGATCAATGTTATAACTCTTGAAAGTATGTTCCAACCATCATATCTGACCGAGATTCAGATCTGATCGGTGTTAGGAAACCTCAGACTCAAGATGCCTGAGAAGAAAAGGTGCAAGACAAATTGACGAGACGACATTGTAAGATTCTCGGGAATTGAACTGTGGAAGCAAGTTCCGAATCATGAGTTCATTATTAAATCAAGGATAGAATGAGGAGGTGGCTGATGGAATCAGCGACAATTCATCGAGATTAACAAAAGATGGATTTCCACAATTAAGTGAACAAGGAGATAACATTTGTCAGATCAAATGATATAAGGAAGTATGCTCACGGAAAACATACACAATTAAACATTGGTTGAAAGGTGCGCCCAAAATATGGGTTGGGTTGCACGACCAATGTCAGAATGGTGATTCAATAATCAATAGTCTAAGAATGAATGGCCGACCATTAACTTCAAAGCAATAGGGTTGCTAGAAGTGTAGAATCCAAACAACACCGTTCACTTGTTGGTACCCCGGTTGGAATCAACATGAGGACCAAGAAAGAATGGTGATGGTGAGAAGTATCACAATACCAAGAATTCTTAAGAGGTGGTGAAATTCTCACAACATTCTTGACATAAAAGATGGTAATACTCCAAGGTAAAGGAGAACAAATGCTGGATAGCAAGGATCTCAAGGTATAACACGAAACACGAACAAGTTTGTGTTGAACAGAAGGCAATTGAGTGGTCGATGATAACACAAATCATCGAGGGCAAGGATGGTATTCCTCATCAGGAATTCAATTGATATCCTTGAGGAGCTCGAAATGTTGATGATGATCATGACAATTTCTGTCGAGAGGTTTCATGGAGATGTAATCGGTCAGCGATGACATCAAGTCAAACGAATGATGAAGCGAAAGGTTATTGGAACCATGGGTACGACACAAACTTGAAATCAAGTTTGTTGTTTGAGGTGAAACGATAAGACAAGGAAGATCGACGTAAGCTTAGCCCATCATCAAAATTGTGCTCCGGAAAGAAGGACGAGGTAGCACAGTTAAAATTTGGCACGATAATGATATAGCCGAGTAGGCTCGGAATGACGTGATCGAGTTCAGACTCGTAAGTAATGAAGGTTACCAAGAGTTGTTGAATCGTAGTGTGGACTCAATTCAGTTGTCGGTGTCCTTGAGGGGTTCTAACAACTGAGAACCCGTTGGAAAAATGGAATTGGCAAGAATATTAGTTGATGCAGAACTCATAAGAAGTTATGTATTCCGTGGTATCCTCGAGATACCAGGGGGTAATACTCGACGACAGATCAAAGTAGAGGTTGGACTGGGGTATTGCTCTGCAGAAGACAAGTGCTTAAACTTGCATGAGAAACGGTACCTAAAAGAGAACATGGTCGAAACCACGATTGCAAAAAGGCCAGATCCCAGATATAATATGAACTTATACCAAGGGAGTAATTAATTTAAGAGAAGCTTTAATGATAAGATCTACATCGTGTCCATGGGCATGAACACAAAGTTCAAGGTCGACTCCCACTTCTTCAATGTATAACCTTCCATTCACTTTTCGCTTTGATAAAGGCCTTAGTGTTGAAAGTTTTACCTGGTGAAATACCAGATGAGTATGACTCGTGAAAACTTCCGAGTTCACACATATAAAGGAAGGCATCGGATCAACCCGTTAGGGTATCGTGGAAAAATAGAACACAATCTTCAAGAGTAGATATCACCAGCTCGAAAGTAGAGCATGGTTGGCAAAAGGAGAGGATACAATTTACCAAAGGCATTATGTATCGGAGAAAGAACTCATAAGGGGATTAATTATGAAGGACATTGTCGGATAATAATCCAACAGTGGATATGGTGATCCACAATGGAGCTGATGTGAGTATCGATACCCAATCAGAGGAAGAAAGAATGCAAATGCATCATTTTACAGAACATCTGAATAATTCAACGTTTAAATAACAAAGGAATTATGATTTTCGAATCAAGGGATCAGGAGCAAACACTCTGATCAAGGACGGACAAGTTGAATAGACTTAGGGGTACAATCGATGGCAATCTGATTGGCCGAGGACCAGCTCGCATTTTAAATGACATCCGAGCTGGAAGGATGAATTCTATGATCTGAGTGAGGATTGCGAGCATTCGCAACATATTGAGTCAATGGACTCAAAATGATATTGACAAAGGTTTCCAATAAGATTACTATACTTAATTATGGGATTAACCATAATGCAAGCAAGCAAGAATTACAGGAGCAATAGGTTGCTCAGGATTTTCGGAAGACAGAATGGTATTTCGAAGAATTTTGTGAACTGCATGAATATCTGGGGATGGGCGGATACTCGATAAATGCGAGTAATTATCCGTAGTGGTATGCATGTGGCAAAGAACTGCAAGGCAGTAGGCACAAAGTATTCTCGGGGTATCTTATAATAACAAGATCGACTGGGAATAGAAGTAAGAACGACAGGCGTAAGTATTTATCCATAGGGATATTTCGGTGGAAGGGAATTGCAAAAACAACGGGCACAAGGTCTCGAGAGAATATCAAAGAGTATCTTCGAAATCTTTTAGTGCAGCCAGCGATCATCTGGACTGAAGGGGCTCTCTGGGAGAAAGTATTTTCGAGAACCTAAAGTTAGATTTTAGTAAAAATCGTTTAACCCGAATAGAAGAGAATTCAGAATCCTAGAGTAAAGATCGAGAAGTAAAAGATCCTAATACCACCCAATGGCGACGTGGGCCCATGGGCCGCACAGCCATGTTAGTAAAAGTTTTGCAATGTCTAGACTCGACTACGACCAAGGAGTGTGGAAGGGGGATTCCTACAGGCAGTCGGCTCTGATACCAACTTGTGACGCCCCCGATTTAATCGTACACTAATCATACACGCAAACGTGTACGATCAAGATCAGGGACTCACGGGAAGATATCACAACACAACTCTACAAATAAAATAAGCCATACAAGCATCATATTACAAGCCAGGGGCCTCGAGGGCTCGAATACAAGAGCTCGATCATAGACGAGTCAGCGGAAGCAACAATATCTGAGTACAGACATAAGTTAAACAAGTTTGCCTTAAGAAGGCTAGCACAAACTGGGATACAGATCGAAAGAGGCGCAGGCCTCCTGCCTGGGATCCTCCTAACTACTCCTGGTCGTCGTCAGCGGGCATCACGTAGTAGTAGGCACCTCCAGTGTAGTAGGAGTCATCGTCGAATGTGGCGTCTGGCTCCTGGGATCCAACATCTGGTTGCGACAACCAGGTAGAAGGGATAGGGGAAAAGAGGGAGAAAGCAACTGTGAGTACTCATCCAAAGTACTCGCAAGCAAGGAGCTACACTACATATGCATGGGTATATGTGTAAAGGCCATATCGGTGGACTGAACTGCAGAATGCCAGAATAAGAGGGGGATAGCTAATCCTGTCGAAGACTACGCTTCTGGCAGCCTCCGTCTGGCAGCATGTAGAAGAGAGTAGACTGAAGTCCTCCAAGGAGCATCGTATAACATAATCCTAACCGATGATCCTCCCCTCGTCGCCCTGTGAGAGAGCGATCACCGGTTGTATCTGGCACTTGGAAGGGTGTGTTTTATTAAGTATCCGGTTCTAGTTGTCATAAGGTCAAGGTACAACTCCAAGTCGTCCTGTTACCGAAGATCACGGCTATTCGAATAGATTAACTTCCCTGCAGGGGTGCACCACATACCCCAACACGCTCGATCCCATTTGGCCGGACACACTTTCCTGGGTCATGCCCGGCCTCGGAAGATCAACACGTCGCAGCCCCACCTAGACCAATAGAGAGGTCAGCACGCCGGTCTAAACCTAAGCGCACAGGGGTCTGGGCCCATCGCCCTTAGCACACCTGCACGTTGCGTACGCGGCTGGAAGCAGAACTAGCCCCCTTAATACAAGAGCAGGCTTACGTTCCAATCCGGCGCGCGCCACTCAGTCGCTGACGTCACGAAGGCTTCGGCTGATACCACGACGCCGGGATACCCATAACTACTCCCGCGTAGATGGTTACTGCGTATAGACCAAATGGCCAAACTCAGATCAAATACCCAGATCTCGTTAAGCGTGTTAAGTATCCGCGAACGTCGACCAGGGCCAGGCCCACCTCTCTCCTAGGTGGTCTGAACCTGCCCTGTCGCTCCGCCTCAAAGATCCACTCGCGGGTGCTCCTCAAGCCGACCCGTCTTTAGTCACCACATGTATCATGTATAAAGTATATAGTATATACCCGTGATCAACTCCCGAGTGATCACGGCCCGATAGTATAGCATGGCAGACGGACAAGGATGTAGGGCCACTGATGATAAACTAGCATCCTATACTAAGCATTAGGATTGCAGGTAAAGGTAACAACAGTAGTAGCAAGGACAGGCTATGCATCAGAATAGGATTAATCGGAAAGCAGTAACATACTACACTACTCTAATGCAAGCAGTATAGAGAAGAGTAGGCGATATCTGGTGATCAAAGGGGGGGGGGCTTGCCTGGTTGCTCTGGCAAGAGAGAGGGGTCGTCGGTGACGTAGTCGACCACAGGGGCATCAGCATTGTCACGGGGTCTACCGGAGAGAAGAGGGGGGAGAAACAGTAAATACATAGCAAGCAAGTGCATAACAGGACAACAGGCAAAGCTAGACATGTTCTAACGCGATATGAGGTGATACCGGTGAAGGGGGAAACATCCAGGAAAGTATTCCCGGTGTTTTGCGTTTTCGAATAGGTGGAACGGAGGGGGAAAGTTGCGTGTTTGCTATGCTAGGGATGTGTGGCAGACGAACGGGTTGCGTATCCGAATTCGTCTCGTCGTTCTGAGCAACTTTCATGTACAAATTATTTTCATCTGAGCTACGGTTTATTTTATATTAATTTTAAAAGACTTAATTCATTTTTAGGATTTATTTAATTATTTAAATTCAACATTATCCGGAACAGTAAAGGATGACGTCAGCATGACATCATGCTGATGTCAGCAGTCAACTGTGCAGTTGACTGGGTCAACTATGTGTGGGTCCCGCATGTCATTGATTGATTAGGCTAATCAGGGGTTAATTAAGTTAACTAGTAATTAGGTTAACCTAATCAAGATTAATTATTTTAATTTAACTAATTCTTTAATTAATTAATTAATTAATTTAATAATTATTATTTATCTAATTATTTTTATTATTATTATTTTTTAATTCCTTTTTTTTAATTAAAACATTCTGGGCCTGGGGCCCATCTGTCATAGGCCCGGGGCCTTAGCGGGCGCGGGCTACCGGCTAGCGGGCGTGGGGCGTTGCGGGCGCTCGACCCAGGAGAGGGCCAAGCGGGCGCTGAGGGGCACCGGCGCCGGGGATGGCAGCGGCGAGGCCACGACGAGGCGGCGCCGGGGGCCGGCCTAGCGCGAGCGCGGTCGGGCGGAGCCTGTGCGGCCAGGGCAGGAAGCGGGCGAGGGAGTGGGGCGATGCGAGGGCCGACGGGTGCGGCAAGGCACCGTGGGGGGGACCGGTGGCCAGGGACGGCCGGAATGGCGGGGCTGCAAGGGCGGGGCGAGCGGGGGCGCACAGCAGCAGAAGCCAGGGGCGGCGGCGAGCGGGGAAAGGCTGAAGGCGGCGGCACGGGGAGCAGCGAGCAACGCCGGGCACGGCCAGGATGCGGCCGGCAAGCGCAACGCGCGGGGAGGCGAGGCCATGGCCTGAGCAGGACGGCGCGGGGCGTGGCTGTGCTAGCAGGGAGGCGCGGGCACGCGTCTGGGCGCAGGGCGACGTCGGCCGCGGTGCGGGCGCGGCGAGCACGGACGTGCGCGTGCGGGCGTCTGGACAGGGGGAGAGGAGAGGGCTCACGTGGGGGACGTAGGGCACGGGCAGCGGGGGGTCGGTGGAGGCCGGGGAGGGCCGTTGTGGAGGGGGACGGGGACGCGCGACGGAGTGGAGGAGGACGGCGAGGTGGCGGCGTCCTGGCGTGGGGGGGGGCGGCGAGCTCCGTCGGCTCCTCTGGATCCCGATCCAGATCGGGAGAGAGGAGGGGGAAGAGCGAGTGGGGGGGGGGGTGAGTGGGTGGCGGCTAGGGTTGCGGGGGGTGAGGGGAGTGGATAAGGAGAGTGAGGTGGGCTGGCGTCGGTGGGCCGGTCGACTGGGCTAAAGCCCAGTTGGGCCAGGGGGCTTTTCTTTGTTTTTCTTTTGCTTTCTGTTTTTATATTTCTTTTCTGTTTTAGCTAATTGTTTGGGCACCAAATAAGTTTTGTAAAATATGAGAGTTGGCCCACAATTCACAACACAATATATCCTACCACCAAAAACTAGTTTGGGGTAATTATCATTTCATATATTTTTTTTAATAAAAAGGTTAGTAAATAATGTTTTCAGCCACTGTTCGAGGTTGTTTAAGTCACTTATCAAATTTCAATAATGTTGTTTACAATTTTATCATAGCCTCTGATTTATCTACTATTTATTGAACATTTTAGTTTTATTATTTGAAAAACTTTTATTGTTTGCTTGATTTTGATTTTGAATTTGAATCGGTTTTGAACTAACGCGAGATTACTAACAGTAATCAAAGTGACGTGGCATCGTTAACGTGGGATTACTGTAGCCTAATTATCCGGGCATCACAAGGATCATGCTAAAGCTTCAACTGTGGACCGTAAGAGTAATGCTAGAACACCTATACCCCCTGAGCAAATTAAAGTTGAACCTACTATTGCTATGGTTAAAGATCTCTTAGTCGATAATATTGATGGGCATGTTATTTACTTTTGTGATGAAGCTGCTAGAATTGCTAGACCCGATACTAAAAATAAACATAGACCTGTTGTAGGCATACCTGTTGTTTCTGTTAAAATAGGAGATCATTGCTATCATGGCTTAGGTGACATGGGTGCTAGTGCGAGTGCAATACCTCATTCCTTATACAAAGAAATGATGCATGACATTGCACCTGCTAAGATAGAAGATATTGATGTTACTATTAAGCTTGCCAATAGAGATACTATTTCACCAGTTGGGATTGTTAGAGATGTTGAAGTCTTGTGCGGGAAAGTTAAATATCCTACTGATTTTCTTGTTCTTGGTTCCCCACAAGATGACTTTTGTCCCATTATATTTGGTAGACCCTTCTTGAATACTGTTAATGCTAAGATAGACTGCAAAAAGGATATTGTTACTGTTGGTTTAGGGGGCATGTCTCATGATTTTAATTTTGCTAAATTTTGTAGACAACCCCATGATAAAGAATTGCCTAGTAAAGATGAAATTATTGCTCTTGCTTCTATTACCGTGCCTCCTAACGATCCTTTAGAACAATATTTGCTAGACCATGAAAATGATATGTTTATGAATGAAAGAAGGGAAATAGATGAAGTATTCTTTAAACAGGGACCTATTTTTAAACACAACTTGCCTGATGAAATTCTAGGGGATCCTCCTCCACCCAAGGGTGATCCCGTGTTTGAGCTTAAACCATTACCTGATACTCTTAAATATGCTTATCTTGATGAAAAGAAGATATATCCTGTTATTATTAGTGCTAACCTTTCAGAGCAGGAAGAAGAGAAATTATTGAAAATTCTGAAGAAGCACCGTGCTGCCATTGGATATACTCTTGATGATCTTAAGGGCATTAGTCCCACTCTATGCCAGCACAAAATAAAATTGGAGAAAGACGCTAAACCGGTTGTTGATCACCAACGGCGGTTAAATCCTAAGATGAAAGAAGCGGTAAGAAATGAAATACTAAAACTTCTGGAGGCAGGTATAATTTATCCTGTTGCTGATAGTCAGTGGGTAAGTCATGTCCATTGTGTCCCTAGTAAGGGAGGTATTACTGTTGTTCCTAATGATAAAGATGAATTGATCCCACAAAGAATTGTTACCGGTTATAGAATGGTAACTCATTTCCGCAAATTAAATAAAGCTACTAGAAAGGATAATTAACCTTTACCTTTTATTGATCAAATGCTAGAAACATTATCCAAACATACTCATTTTTGCTTTCTAGACGGTTATTCTGGTTTCTCTCAAATACCTGTGTCGAAAGAGGATCAGGAAAAGACCACTTTTACTTGCCTTTTCGGTACCTTTGCTTATAGACGTATGCCTTTTGGTCTATGTAATGCACCTGCTACCTTTCAAAGATGTATGACTGCTATATTCTCTGACTTTTGTGAAAAGATTGTTGAGGTTTTCATGGATGATTTCTCTGTGTATGGAACTTCTTTTGATGATTCCTTAAGCAACCTTGATCAAGTTTTGCAGAGATGTGAAGAAACTAACCTTGTCTTGAACTGGGAGAAGTGCCACTTTATGGTTAATGAAGGTATTGTCTTGGGGCATAAAATCTCTGAAAGAGGTATTGAAGTTGATAAAGCTAAAGTTGATGCTATTGAAAAGATGCCGTGTCCTAAGGACATCAAAGGTATAAGAAGTTTCCTTGGTCATGCCGGCTTTTATAGGAGGTTCATTAAAGACTTCTCAAAAAATTCTAGGCCTATAACTAATCTCTTACAAAAAATATGTTCCTTTTGTCTTTGATGATGATTGTGTAGAAGCATTTGAAATACTTAAGAAAGCCTTGATTTTTGCACCTACTGTTCAACCACCTGATTGGAATTTACCCTTTGAAATTATGTGTGATGCTAGTGATTATGCTGTAGGTGCTGTTCTAGGACAAAGAGTTGATAAGAAATTAAATGTTATCCAATATGCTAGTAAAACTCTAGACAGTGCCCAGAGAAATTATGCTACTACCAAAAAATAATTTTTAGCAGTTGTATTTGCTTGTGATAAGTTCAGACCTTGTATTGTTGATTCTAAAGTAACTGTTCACACTGATCATGCTGCTATTAAATACCTTATGGAAAAGAAAGATGCTAAACCTAGACTTATTAGATGGGTTCTCTTGCTACAAGAAATTTATTTGCATATTATTGATAGGAAGGGAGCTGAGAACCCCGTTGCAGACAACTTGTCTAGGTTAGAAAATGTTCTTGATGACCCACTACCTATTGATGATAGTTTTCCTGATGAACAATTAGCTATCATAAATGCTTCTCGTACTGCTCCATGGTATGCTGATTATGCTAATTACATTGTTGCTAAATTTATACCACCTAGTTTCACATACCAGCAAAATAAAAAGTTTTTCTATGATTTAAGACATTACTTCTAGGATGACCCACACCTTTATAAAGAAGGAGTAAATGGTGTTATTAGACGTTGTGTACCTAAGCATGAACAGGAACAGATCCTATGCAAGTGTCACTCCGAAGCTTATGGAGGACACCACGCTGGAGATAGAACTGCACATAAGGTATTGCAATCCGGTTTTTCTTGGCCTACACTTTTCAAATATGCCCGTAAGTTTGTCTTGTCTTGTGATGAATGTAAAAGAATTGGTAATATTAGTAGACGTCAAGAAATTCCTATGACCAATTCACATGTTATTGAACCATTTGATGTTTGGGGCTTTGATTATATGGGACCGTTTCCTTCCTCTAATGGGTATACACATATTTTAGTTCCTGTTGATTACGTTACTAAGTGGGTAGAAGCTATTCCAACTAGTAGTGCTTGATCATAACACCTCTATTAATATGCTTAAAGAAGTTATTTTTCTGAGGTTTGGAGTCCCTAGATATTTAATGACCGATGGTGGTTCACATTTTATTCATGGCGCTTTTCGTAAAATGCTTGCTAAGTATGATGTTAATCATAGAATTGCATCTCCATACCACCCACAGTCTAGTGGTCATATAGAACTGAGTAATAGAGAGATTAAATTAATTTTGCAAAATACTGTTAATAGACCTAGAAAGTATTAGTCCAAGAAACTTGATGATGCCTTATGGGCCTATAGAACTGCATATAAAAATCCTATGGGTATGTATCCGTATAAAATGGTTTATGGAAAAGCATGTCACTTACCTCTCGAACTAGAACATAAGGCATATTGGGCCATTAAAGAGCTCAATTATGATTTCAAACTTGCCGGTGAGAAGAGACTATTTGACATTAGCTCACTTGATGAGTGGAGAACCCAGGCCTATGAGAATGCCAAATTGTTTAAAGAAAAAGTTAAAAGATGGCATGACAAAAGGATACAAAAGCATGAGTTTAATGTAGGTGATTATGTTCTATTATACAACTCTCGTTTAAGATTTTTTTGCAGGAAAAATCTTCTCTAAATGGGAAGGTCCTTATGTTATCGAGGAGGTCTATCGTTCCGGTGCCATAAAAATCAACAACTTCGAAGGCACAAATCCGAAGGTGGTGAACGGTCAAAGAATCAAATATTATATCTTAGGTAATCCCATAAATGTTGAAACCAATGTCATTGGTACCGTAACCATGGAGGAGTACATAAGGGACACTTTCCAGAACGTTTCAGACTCTGAAAAGGAATGGGTATGTGGTACGGTAAGTAAACCGACTCCAAAACAGTTCTAATAGCAATTTTTCTCTGTTTTGGAATAAATAAGAAAATAGGAAAATAAGAAGTAGTCCGGAAAGGACACGAGGCGTCCACGAGGGTGGAGGGCGCGCCCCTCCTGCCTCGTGGGCACCTCGTGCGCCCTCCGGACTCCGTTTTCTTGCATGATACTTCTTTTGGTCGGTAAAAAAACATTATATAATCTCCTGAAGGTTTTGACCAACGTACCACACAAATATCTCCTGCTTTTGTTTCGAGCTGTTTTCCTGACAGATCTAGATCACCATGACGTCTTCAAGCGCCCCAAGGACAAGTTTTTTGAGAAGGTCATCAACCCCTACCTCGCGGAGGTGCTGCAACACCCTCAAACCATTGAGATGCATGAGGGGGTGCTGCACATCTGCGATGTTGAGGTACCAAGGAGGACCGAAAGCTTGGAGACAAGACTCGAAGCAATAGAGCAACAAGTTTTCAAGTGCCAGGGGATGGTGGAATGCGGACTCGACGCCAACCACATGATGATCACATATTTCACCAACAACCACAAGCTAGATGCCAAGAACATTGGGGAGACCATCTTCAAGCTTCACGAGAAAATCGAGCACCTCTAAGCCTAGATCTATGACCTGCAAAACCAAAACTGTGAGTATGAATATAGATTCAAGAGGATGAGTTTGGCTGCAGATTTGAGGATCCCGGAGACTCGATCATTGTAACACCCCGGATGTAACTTTCCCTATTTGTACTCCAACTCTTGCCGTTTCCGGTGTTAAGTTATATTTATTTCCTCGGGTTTGGGTTTTTGTCTCTGCGTGTTGTTGTCGTTGTCATGCATCTCATATCATGTCATCATGTGCATTGCATTTGTATACATGTTCGTCTCATGCATTCGAGCATTTTCCCCGTTGTCCGTTTTGCATTCCGGCGCTTCGTTCTCCTCCGGTGGCCATTTCTCGCTTTCTTTCGTGTATGGGGATTAAACATTTCCGGATCGGACCGAGACTTGCCAAGCGGCCTTGGTTTACTACCGGTAGACCGCCTGTCAAGTTTCGTATCATTTGGACTTCGTTTAATACTACAACGATTAACCGAGGGACCGAAAAGGCCTCGTGTGTGTTGCAGCCCAACACCCCTCCATTTTGGCCCAAAACCCACCAAACTCTGCTCCATCATCTAGAGCGTTCGATCACAATTGCGTGGTCGAAAACCGCACCTCTTTTGGACTCTCCTAGCTCCCTCTATGCCTATAAATAGGCCCCCTCGAAATATCTCGGATCCCCCTCCCCGAAACCCTAGTCGTCTTCCACCTCTCGCCGCCGGACACGTCCGATTCGGGCCGGGCGTGTCCGACCTGTCCCGCCGCCGCCATGTGGCGCAACCCACTGGCCCGGCCGCTTCCCTGCCGCCTCGCCCGCGCCGGCCCGCCCGGCCCGCGCGCGGCCCCTGCGAGCCCGCGAGCCGAGCCGCCTCGCCTGCCGCCTCCTCAGCCGCGCCCCGCCGCCTCCTTCGCCGGCCGCCGCCGCCAAGCCGCCGTTGCCGCCATCGCCACCTCGCCGGCCGAGCCGCCTCGCCTGCCGCCTCCTCAGCCGCGCCCCGCCGCCTCCTTCGCCGGCCGCCGCCGCCAAGCCGCCGTCGCCGGCATCGCCACCTCGCCGGCCGAGCTCGCCGCGCCGCCGCCTCGCCCGCGCCGCCCGACTCCGCCACCGGCCGCGCTCCCCCGCCGCGCCCGTAGCCCGCGCCGGCGACCACCCGGGCCGGCCTCCGCCTTCCTCCGGCCACCGCGGCCCCCCTACTCCGGCAAACAGTGCAGCTCCGACGTTCCTCGATTTACGTGCCCAAATCTGGATCGGGATGAACAGTAAACCCTAGAGGTTGATTTTTTTTGTCTAAGTCCCGAAATTCTCAGTCCATATGCACATGTTCGCGGCTCCGTAACTTTGCATCCGTAGCTCCGATTCATGCATATAGCATATCAAAATGTTCATCTCAGAGAGTACATCATTTCTTTCAATTGCATCATTTTCATTTGAGTTCATCTTGATACCCGAAATGCTGATAGAATTGGGCTACTTGAGTTAATTGTCAGATCTGCTAATCCGTTTAGCACTATTGTCATTTTTGCCATGATTATTGTGTGCATGATATGCCCATGAGTTCTACTTACGTTTTGTTAAGGGTTTTGTCATCTTTCCAGAGGTACAACCCATGTATTTTTAGGATGTGTGTGGTGTCTTGTGCAAACTTGCAAAGTGGTGCACTTGCTAATTCTGTTTTCAGGCACTTAGTAATTTCACTAAGTCCTGGAGCTGTTTATCTCATGATGCCATATGTTCTTGTTGCTTCCTAGTGATCCGTGCCTCTTTTGAGGATGATCAGTAAGGGAGTTTTGTTAATATTGTAGTGCTCTATCCATCCATGCCTTTGTTTGCAATTATGGAGCACCCTAGCTTGAGTCAATCGAGATCTACTTTTGCTACTTTGTGAGTCTGGGCAGATTGTCAACTTGTTTGCAATTTTGCCGGTGATGTTGTAGTTGATCCGTGCATGCTATGCTATTGTTCTTGCCATGTCTAGCTTGAATATTGTGCCTTATGGATGGGTGTATTCTTGTCTTGCCATGACTTGCACCGTGGTGAGTGCATCGAGCTCGTAAACATGCCTACTTGAGTTATATTTCAGCATGTGTCAGTTTTCACTAAGTATGAAAACTGATTATGTTTTTGCTATGTTCACATGCTTGCAATTGTATTTTCTGATCCCTTTTGGCTCAAGGTCACTAAGGGACTTTTGTTAAGCTCTTTGAGTAGCTCCATGCCATGTTTTACTTTGCCAGGTTCAGGTCTTGTAGCATGTAGTTTTGTTGCTCCGAAGAGGGCTACCTGATCTGAAATTCCAGACAAGTGTTGATTTCACTAAGTCTGAGATATGTTTGCCATTTGCATTTTTGCCATGCTTGTTTGAACCTGTTAATGGATGATTTGGCCGTAGCTCAGTGCTAGACTTTTGTTAAGCAGCTTGTTTGCATCCCTGCCATGTATTTTGTTGTCATGTTTGGGTGCTGTAGCATGTTCATCTCATTGCATTTAGATGGCTACTTGCTGTAAATCGCAAACCGGTGTCATTTTTGAATCGCTTGCCATTTCCAAACCGTAACTCCGATTCCGGCATTCTTTATATCGTTTTCAAGCGATTTCATCTAATCTTTCCAGTGGTCCACTTGGTTTTCCAAGTTGAGGCCAGGTTCATGCATTTCCTGTCATATCTTGCATTTTGCATCCCGCATCGCATTCCGCATAACATATCATCATTGCATTATATTGCTTGGTCTTGCACGTGGTTGATTGTGTCCTTGTTGCTTGTTTGTCTTGTTTGGGTAGAGCTGGCAGACGAGTTCGCTAACGAGGAGCCCGTTGAGTTTGCTTTTGAGGATCTAGTCCACTCTGACAACTGTGCAGGCAAGATGATCATACCCTCGAAATCACTACTATCTTTGCTATGCTAGTTTGCTCGCTCTTTTGCTATGCCATTGCTACGATGCCTACCACTTGCTTGCAAGCCTCCCAAATTGCCATGTCAAACCTCTAACCCACCTTGTCCTAGAAAACCATTGATTGGCTATGTTACCGCTTTGCTCAGCCCCTCTTATAGCGTTGCTAGTTGCAGGTGAAGATTGAAGGCCATTTCTTTGTTGGATCATTTATTTACTTGTTTGGGATATAATTATATTGCTATGTTATCTTAATGCATCTATATACTTGGTAAAGGGTGGAAGGCTCGGCCTCTCTCCTAGTGTTTTGTTCCACTCTTGCCGCCCTAGTTTCCGTCATATCGGTGTTATGTTCCCGGATTTTGCGTTCCTTACGCGGTTGGGTTATAATGGGAACCCCTTGATAGTTCACCTTGATTAAAGCTTTTCCAGCAATGCCCAACATTGGTCTTACCATTTGCCACCTAGCCTTTTCTTTCCCTTGGGTTCTGCAGACTCAAGGGTCATCTTATTTTAACCCCCCCCCCCCGAGCCAGTGCTCCTCTGAGTGTTGGTCCAAACTAGAGCCCCTTGTAGCGCCACCTCGGGGAAACTTGAGGGCTGGTTTTAGTTGTACGGATTGCTTATCTGAGTGTGCCCTGAGAAAGAGATATGTGCAGCTCCTATCACGATTTGTCGGCACATTCGGGCGGTGTTGCTGGTCTTGTTTTAACCTGTCGAAGTGTCTTGAAGAACCGAGACACCGAGTCTGATCGGAACGTCTTGGGAGGAGGTCTATTCCTTCGTTGACCATGAGAGCTTGTCATGGGCTAAGTTGGGACTCCCCTGCAGGGATTTGAACTTTCGAAAGCCGTACCCGCGGTTATGGGCAGATGGGAATTTGTTAATGTCCGGTTGTAGATAACTTGAACCTTAATTAATTAAAATGAATCAACTGAGTGTGTTACCATGATGGCCTCTTCTCGACGGAGTCCGGGAAGTGGACACGGTGTTGGAGTAATGTTTGCGTAGGTTGCTCTTTAGTTTCTCGCTCGCGCTTTGCCTCCTCTTCTCGCTCTCTCTTTTGCGAATAAGTTAGCCACCATATTTGCTAGTCGCTTGCTGCAGCTCCATTATGTTTACCTTGCCATACCTATAAGCTTAAATAGTCTTGATCGCGAGGGTGCGAGATTGCTGAGTCCCTGTGGCTCACAGATTACTATTACACTAGATGCAGGGCCTGATGATTCCGCTCCAGGAGACGCGTTTGAGCTCAAGTGGGAGTTCGACGAAGACTCTCAACGTTACTATGTTTCCTTTCCCGATGATCAGTAGTGGTGCCCAGTTGGGGGTGATTGGGACCGTTGTCGCATGTTGGGTTCTCTTTTATTTTGGCGCCGTAGTCGGGCCATGAGTGTTTGGATGATGTAATGTTATTTATGTACTTGATTGACGTGGCGAGTGTAAGCCAACTATGTTATCTCCCCTTTTACTATCATGTTACATGGGATGTTGTGAAGATTGCCTAACTTGCGACATATGCCTTCAATGCGATTATGTCTCTAAGTCGTGCCTTGACATGTGGGAGCTATAGTCGCATCGAGGGTATTACAAGTTGGTAATCAGAGTCTTCCCTGACCTTAGGAGCCCCATTGCTTGATCGTTTTTAGCGGCCGAGTTGTGTCTAGAAAAATGTTTTGAGTCTTTAGGAATTATATATCGGAGAGTTTAGGAATTCTTTTTACTCCCCAGTCTCCTCATTGCTCTGGTAAGGCATCCTGACATAGAGTTTTGACTCTTCTCTTCCCAAATTTCACTAAATTTTTTTAGGATCACGCGGGTATCTTGGAATCGTTCCGATGGTTTTATGATGAGAACATTGTCTTGGTGCCTCCTGTCAGGGGTTTAGTGGAAGTGTCCCGGGGAGTTGAGCTCTGAGGTGTTGTCATCATAATTTTATCATTGCAGTTCTGGAATACCTGAGTTTAGTACGCCGACATCGAAAATCTCTTTTATGCAGTTCATTGGTGAGATAACCTCGACGCCACCCAGTACTGGGGCGGGAGTTCAGGAGTATCGCCATAACTTGTATAACGGATGCTTTTCGAAGGTTTCTTGGTTATGTGTTGAAGGATGGATACAGCTGGATGTAGGATTTGCGAGATTTGGGTGAGATATTATGCTTCCCCTGTATCCCCAACACCTGATTGCATAACCGGAAAGGTTCGGGAGTTTCATAGGTGGGAATTCTTGTAGCTCTAGTTCTTCTTCCACGGATATTGGTTTGAGATTGGGATTTCTTACCAATTATTCGTTCTTGATCCATACCTTGTTGATTTATTTCTCTACCTTAATTCTATGTGGCTTCTCAATTTATGGATATGTGACCATTTCAAGAGGAATGCATTCGTTCATTTTGTTCGGATGTGAAGACTATATGTTGCAATTTTCATTCCATTGGATTCAGCTTCAATATTTGTCTGTCAGTGTGCTAATGGTGGTCAACCTCTTCAGGATGGCTCCTCCAACGCGCACGACTCCGAATCCTGATCCGCCACCACCTCCACCTCCTCCGGAGGCATGGCAAGCTGTGATGGCCGCAACCAATGCAAACACACAGTTGATCATGCAAATTCTTCAAGAGCGCAATCAAGGCAACCAAGGGAATCAAGGAAGCAATCAGAATCACTTTACTTCACTCAACCAGTTCCTTGCTAACGGGCCAAAGACTTTCAGCAATTGTGTTGAGGCAACCGATGCTGACGATTGGCTTGTGGATCTGTGTAAGCATTTCGAGTGCAGTAACGTCAGGCCTGAGGACTTTGTTAAGTTCGCTTCCTTCCAACTCAAAGATCAGGCTGCAGAATGGTTCCAGCAGTACAAGGACTCCAGAGGTGGACGTGTTATCACTTAGGATGATTTCCGTCGAGATTTCCGAGCTCATCATATTCCTCAGAGCGTGGTTGAAAGCAAGCGTGAGGAATTCCGCAAACTGAAGCAAGGCTCTTTGTCTGTCTATGACTACAACAAGTTGTTCCAGAAGCTCGCCCGCTTTGCCAAGCAGGACGTCCCTGATGAGAAGAGCATGATATATCAGTTCAGGGGTGGTCTCAGAGAAGAAATTCAGCTAGCTCTTGTTCTCTTCGAGCCCTTGAGATACGATGAGTTCTACAACATGGCACTGAAGCAAGAGGCTGCTCAGTTGAGGTGTGACGCTTCCAAGAAGCGAGCCAGAGATGTTACTCCTTCTTCCTCTACTCAAGTGGCCAAGCAGCAGAAGTTTTGGCTTCCTCCTCCTCCGTTCCGTCAGCCGTATCAGCAGAAGAGCAAAGGTGGCAGTGGTTCTTCCCACCCACCCAACCGTGGCTTTCAGAACAAGACTTTGTCTCAAGCTCCAAGATCGAGTGCTCCGTATCACCGTCCGCTTTCAGAGGTCACGTGCAACAAGTGCCAACAGAAGGGTCACTATGCCAACAAGTGTTTCAACCAGAGGCATCTTCCTCCTCCTCCTCCTGTCAGATCGGCAAGTACAGTTGTGGTCAAGCATAACCCCAAGTCCGCCAAGGTCAATTTGATGAATGTAGCTCAGGCAGAGGACTCGTCAGATGTGATCATGGGTAACCTTCCTGTTAATGATATTCCTGCAAAAGTTCTTTTTGACACTGGTGCATCGCATTGTTTCATCTCGAGACCTTTTGCATCTAAGCATGATTTTGTTACTCAAGTGTTGCCGAATCCGTTGGCTATTGTCTCTCCGGCCCGTCAAATGACATCTCGAGTATGCGTTCCGGATGTTACTATCACTTTGGGTGACTATAAGTTCTTGTCCTCTCCAAATGTTCTTGGTGACTCGGATATTGATCTTATTCTCGGGATGGATTGGCTTTCTAAGCACAAGGCTCAGCTTGATTGTGCAGCCGGGCAGATTCAATTGACTCATTCGTTTGAGGATGTGATTGTCTTTGCCGCTCGTGATAATACCATCCGTCTGTTTTCTCTCAATGAAAGGGGTGAACTGGATGCTATCTTGCAAATTCCAGTCGTTTGTGAATATCAAGACATCTTTCCAGAAGAGCTCCCAGGAATGCCTCCGCACCGGCCAGTTGAATTCGTTATTGATCTTGAGCCTGGCACGGAACCTGTGTGCAAACGTCCTTACAAGCTCGGACCTGAAGAGTTGAAGGAGCTGAAGAAGCAACTCGATATTCAAGAGAAAATGGGTCTCATCCGGCCTAGTTCTTCTCCGTGGGGTTGTGGTGTTCTTTTTGTGAAGAAGAAGGATGGAACGGACCGACTTTGTGTTGATTACCGTCCAGTGAACAAGAAGACCATCAAGAACAAATACCCACTTCCCAATATCAATGAGCTGTTCGAACAACTCAAAGGTGCACAAGTATTCTCCAAGCTTGATCTCCGTATGGGTTATCATCAGATTCGAATCCGTGAGCAAGATATTCCCAAGACGGCTTTCAGGACAAGCTTTGGTTCACATGAATACACTGTCATGTCTTTTGGCCTTGTCAACGCTCCTGCGACGTTCTCTCGCATGATGAACTTCATCTTCAACGCCTACACCAATGACTTCGTTTTGGTCTATCTCGACGACATTCTGGTTTTCTCGAAGAACAAGGAAGATCATGCCAAGCACTTGCGTTTGGTTCTTGAAAAGCTCAGGGAACATCAGTTCTACGCCAAGTTCTCCAAGTGTGAATTTTGGCTTGATGAGGTTCTTTATCTTGGTCATATCATCTCTGCCAAGGGCATTGCCGTAAATCCTGAGAAGGTGTCTGCAATTGTGAATTGGGAACCTCCTCAGAATGTGAAGCAACTCCGCAGTTTTCTCGGTCTCGCAAGCTATTGCCGAAGATTCGTTGAAAACTTTTCTAAGATAGCGAAGCCTCTCTCAAACCTTCTTCAGAAGCACGTCAAGTACGTTTGGTCTCCGGAGTCTGACATTGCTTTCAACACTTTGAAAGAGAAGTTGATCACTGCTCTAGTTCTGACTCCGCCTGATGAATTCAATCCGTACGAGGTCTTTTGTGATGCCTCTCTCCAAGGTCTTGGCGCAGTATTGATGCAAGAGAAGAAAGTTGTTGCTTATACATCTCGCCAGTTGAAGCCTAATGAGAAGAACTACCCCACTCATGATCTCGAGTTGGCGGCAGTTGTGCATGCTCTTTTGACTTGGAGACATCTTCTATTGGGAAGAAAAGTGGACATTTTCACTGATCACAAGAGTCTCAAGTACATCTTCACTCAGCCTAATCTCAACCTCAGGAAAACTCGATGGGTCGAAATGATTCAATAGTATAATCTGAGTATTGAGTATACCCCAGGCAAGGCCAATGTGATTGCTGACGCATTGAGCAGGAAAGCTTATTGTAACAGTCTGATTCTCAAGCCTTATCAACCCGAGCTTTGTGAAGCTTTCCGCAAACTTAATCTGCAAGTTGTTCCTCAAGGTTTCCTCGCCAACATTCAAGTCTCTCCTACCTTAGAAGACCAGATTCGCCAAGCCCAGCTTCTTGATGCTATGGTGAAAAAGGTGAAGATTGGGATTGCCAAGAGTCAGTCCAAGTACAAGTGCTACCGCCTTGATGACAAGGACACTCTCTTCTTCGAGGATCGTATTGTTGTACCCAAAGGTGACCTCCGTAAAGTGATCATGAACGAGGCTCACAATTCTCTCCTCTCCATCCACCCTGGGAGCACGAAGATGTATCAGGATCTCAAGCAGGCTTATTGGTGGACTCGAATGAAGCGCGAGATCGCTCAATTCGTGAATGAATGTGATGTATGCAGAAGAGTGAAGGCAGAACACCAAAGGCCAGCAGGTCTCCTCCAACCTCTTGCCATTCCAGAATGGAAGTTTAACCACATGGAAATGGACTTCGTGACTGGGTTTCCAAAGTCCAAGCGTGGCAATGATGCTATATTCGTTGTCATCGACAAACTCACCAAAGTGGCTCATTTTCTGCCTATCAAAGAGTCGATCACTGCAGCTCAATTGGCGGAACTCTATACCTCTCGTATTGTCTCTCTGCACGGTATTCCTCAAGTGATCTCTTCAGACCGTGGCAACATCTTTACCTCGAAGTTTTGGGATTCTTTTCAGAAGGCCATGGGCACCAACATCCACTTCAGCACAGCTTTCCATCCTCAAACTAGCGGTCAAGTCGAGCGTGTCAACCAGATTCTTGAAGATATGCTCAGGGCTTGTGTGATCTCTTTCGGCATGAAATGGGAGGATTGTCTTCCTTATGTTGAATTCTCCTACAACAACTGGGCTGAAACCGGTGAATGTCAGCTTTTGGGTAATGACTTAATCACATAGGCAGAAGAAATGTGCAAAGTCATTCGTGATAACCTCAAAGCAGCCCAATCCCGCCAGAAGAGCTACTATGATAGTAAGCACCGCGATTTGGCTTTCGAGATCGGAGATCATGTTTACCTCCGTGCCTCTCCTATGAAAGGTACTCGTCGCTTCGGTATCAAAGGGAAGCTTGCCCCTAGATACGTGGGACCTTTCAAGATTGTCAGCAAGAGAGGCGACCTCGCCTATCAACTCGAGCTTTCTTCAAATTTTGCAAATGTTCATGACGTGTTCCATGTATCTCAGCTTCGAAAGTGCTTCAAGACTCCTGACCGCACCGTCAACTTCGAGGACATTGAGCTCCAAGAAGATCTCTCTTATCGTGAGCACCCAGTTGCTATTCTTGAAGAGACTAAACGCAAGACTCGCAACAAGTCGATCAAATTTCTCAAAGTCAAGTGGTCACACCATTCCGACCGTGAAGCTACCTGGGAACGCGATCTTTCAGTCCTAGATCTCGGGACGAGATCCTTTCGTAGTGGTGGAGTGTTGTACCACCTCGGATGTAACTTTCCCTATTTGTACTCCAACTCTTGCCGTTTCCGGCATTAAGTTATATTTATTTCCTCGGGTTCGGGTTTTTGTCTCCGTGTGTTGTTGTCGTTGTCATGCATCTCATATCAAGTCATCATGTGCATTGCATTTGCATACGTGTTCGTCTCATGCATTCGAGCATTTTCCCCGTTGTCCGTTTTGCATTCCGGCGCTTCGTTCTCCTCCGGTGGCCATTTCTCGCTTTCTTTCGTGTATGGGGATTAAACATTTCCGGATTGGACCAAGACTTGCCAAGCGGCCTTGGTTTACTACCGGTAGACCGCCTGTCAAGTTTCGTATCATTTGGACTTCGTTTGATACTCCAACGATTAACCGAGGGACCGAACAGGCCTCGTGTGTGTTGCAGCGCAACACCCCACCATTTTGGCCCAAAACCCACCAAACTCTGCTGCATCATCTAGAGCGTTCGATCACAATTGCGTGGCCGAAAACCACACCTCTTTTGGACTCTCCTAGCTCCCTCTATGCCTATAAATAGGCCCCCCTCGAAATATCTCGGATCCCCCTCCCCGAAACCCTAGTCGTCTTCCACCTCTCGCCGCCGGACACGTCCGATTCGGGCCGGACGTGTCCGACCTGTCCCGCCGCCGCCACGTGGCGCAACCCCACTGGCCCGGCCGCTTCCCCGCCGCCTCGCCCGCGCCGGCCCGCCCGGCCCGCGCGCGGCCCCCGCGAGCCCGCGAGCCGAGCCGCCTCGCCTGCCGCCTCCTCAACCGCGCCCCGCCGCCTCCTTCGCCGGCCGCCGCCGCCAAGCCGCCGTCGCCGCCATCGCCACCTCGCCGGCCGAGCCGCCTCGCCTGCCGCCTCCTCAGCCGCGCCCCGCCGCCTCCTTCGCCGGCTGCCTCCGCCAAGCCGCCGTCGCCGCCATCGCCACCACGCAGGCCGAGCTCGCCCCGCCGCCGCCTCGCCCGCGCCGCCCGACTCCGCCACCGGCCGCGCTCCCCCGCCGCGCCCGTAGCCCGCGCCGGCGACCACCCGGGCCGGCCTCCGCCTTCCTCCGGCCACCGCGGCCCCCCTACTCCGGCAAACAGTGCAGCTCCGATGTTCCTCAATTTACGTGCCCAAATCTGGATCGGGATGAACAGTAAATCCTAGAGGTTGATTTTTTTGTCTAAGTCCCGAAATTCTCAGTCCATATGCACATGTTCGCGGCTCCGTAACTTTGCATCCGTAGCTCTGATTCATGCATATAGCATATCAAAATGTTCATCTCAGAGAGTACATCATTTCGTTCAATTGCATCATTTTCATTTGAGTTCATCTTGATACCCGAAATGCTGTTAGAATTGGGCTACTTGAGTTAATTGTCAGATCTGCAACTCCGTTTAGCACTCCTGTCATTTTTGCCATGATTATTGTGTGCATGATATGCCCGTGAGTTCTACTTACGTTTTGTTAAGGGTTTTGTCATCTTTCCAGAGGTACAACCCATGTATTTTTAGGATGTGTGTGGTGTCTTGTGCAAGCTTGCAAAGTGGTGCACTTGCTAATTCTGTTTTCAGGCACTTAGTAATTTCACTAAGTCCTGGAGCTGTTTATCTCATGATGCCATATGTTCTTGTTGTTTCCTAGTGATCCGTGCCTCTTTTGAGGATGATCAGTAAGGGAGTTTTGTTATTATTGTAGTGCTCTATCCATCCATGCCTTTGTTTGCAATTATGGAGCACCCTAGCTTGAGTCAATCAAGATCTACTTTTGCTACTTTGTGAGTCTGGGCAGATTGTCAACTTGTTTGCAATTTTGCCGGTGATGTTGTAGTTGATCCGTGCATGCTATGCTATTGTTCTTGCCATGTCTAGCTTGAATATTGTGCCTTATGGATGGGTGTATTCTTGTCTTGCCATGACTTGCACCGTGGTGAGTGCATCGAGCTCGTAAACATGCCTACTTGAGTTATATTTCAGCATGTGTCAGTTTTCACTAAGTATGAAAACTGATTATGTTTTTGCTATGTTCACATGCTTGCAATTGTATTTTCTGATCCCTTTTGGCTCAAGGTCACTAAGGGACTTTTGTTAAGCTCTTTGAGTAGCTCCATGCCATGTTTTACTCTGCCATGTTCAGGTCCTGTAGCATGTAGTTTTGTTGCTCCGAAGAGGGCTACCTGATCTGAAATTCCAGACAAGTGTTGATTTCACTAAGTCTGAGATATGTTTGCCATTTGCATTTTTGCCATGCTTGTTTGAACCTGTTAATGGATGATTTGGCCGTAGCTCAGTGCTAGACTTTTGTTAAGCAGCTTGTTTGCATCCCTGCCATGTATTTTGTTGTCATGTTTGGGTGCTGTAGCATGTTCATCTCATTGCATTTAGATGGCTACTTGCTGTAAATCGCAAACCGGTGTCATTTTTGAATCGCTTGCCATTTCCAAACCGTAACTCCGATTCCGGCGTTCTTTATATCGTTTTCAAGCGATTTCATCTCATCTTTCCAGTGGTCCACTTGGTTTTCCAAGTTGAGGCCAGGTTCATGCATTTCCTGTCATATCTTGCATTTTGCATCCCGCATCGCATTTCGCATAGCATATCATCATTGCATTATATTGCTTGGTCTTGCACGTGGTTGATTGTGTCCTTGTTGCTTGTTTGTCTTGTTTGGGTAGAGCCGGCAGACGAGTTCGCTAACGAGGAGCCCGTTGAGTTTGCTTTTGAGGATCCAGTCAATTCTGACAACTGTGCAGGCAAGATGATCATACCCTCGAAATCACTACTATCTTTGCTATGCTAGTTTGCTCGCTCTTTTGCTATGCCATTGCTACGATGCCTACCACTTGCTTGCAAGCCTCCCAAATTGCCATGTCAAACCTCTAACCCACCTTGTCCTAGCAAACCGTTGATTGGCTATGTTACCGCTTTGCTCAGCCCCTCTTATAGCATTGCTAGTTGCAGGTGAAGATTGAAGGCCGTTTCCTTGTTGGATCATTTATTTACTTGTTTGGGATATCATTATATTGCTATGTTATCTTAATGCATCTATATACTTGGTAAAGGGTGGAAGGCTCGGCCTCTCGCCTAGTGTTTTATTCCACTCTTGCCGCCCTAGTTTCCGTCATATCGGTGTTATGTTCCCGGATTTTGCGTTCCTTACGCGGTTGGGTTATAATGGGAACCCCTTGATAGTTCGCCTTGATTAAAGCTTTTCCAGCAATGCCCAACATTGGTCTTACCATTTGCCACCTAGCCTTTTCTTTCCCTTGGGTTCTGCAGACTCAAGGGTCATCTTATTTTAACCCCCCCGGGCCAGTGCTCCTCTGAGTGTTGGTCCAAACTAGAGCCCCTTGCAGCGCCACCTCGGGGAAACTTGAGGGCTGGTTTTAGTTGTACAGATTGCTTATCTGAGTGTGCCCTGAGAAAGAGATATGTGCAGCTCCTATCGGGATTTGTAGGCACATTCGGGCGGTGTTGCTGGTCTTGTTTTAACCTGTCGAAGTGTCTTGAAGAACCGAGACACCGAGTCTGATCGGAACGTCTTGGGAGGAGGTCTATTCCTTCGTTGACCGTGAGAGCTTGTCATGCGCTAAGTTGGGACTCCCCTGCAGGGATTTGAACTTTCGAAAGCCGTGCCCGCGGTTATGGGAAGATGGGAATTTGTTAATGTCCGGTTGTAGATAACTTGAACCTTAATTAATTAAAATGAATCAACTGAGTGTGTTACCGTGATGGCCTCTTCTCGGTGGAGTCTGGGAAGTGGACACGGTGTTGGAGTAATGTTTGCGCAGGTTGCTCTTTAGTTTCTCGCTCGCGCTTTGCCTCCTCTTCTCGCTCTCTCTTTTGCGAATAAGTTAGCCACCATATTTGCTAGTCGCTTGCTGCAGCTCCACTTATGTTTACCTTGCCATACCTATAAGCTTAAATAGTCTTGATCGCGAGGGTGCGAGATTGCTGAGTCCCTGTGGCTCACAGATTACTATTACACCAGATGCAGGGCCTGATGATTCCGCTCCCGGAGACGCGTTTGAGCTCAAGTGGGAGTTCGACGAAGACTCTCAACGTTACTATGTTTCCTTTCCCGATGATCAGTAGTGGTGCCCAGTTGGGGGTGATTGGGACCGTTGTCGCATGTTGGGTTCTCTTTTATTTTGGCACCGTAGTCGGGCCATGAGTGTTTGGATGATGTAATGTTATTTATGTACTTGATTGACGTGGCAAGTGTAAGCCAACTATGTTATCTCCCCTTTTACTATCATGTTACATGGGATGTTGTGAAGATTGCCTAACTTGCGACATATGCCTTCAATGCGATTATGTCTCTAAGTCGTGCCTCGACACGTGGGAGCTATAGTCGCATCGAGGGTGGTACAATCATCCTTCTATGATGGTGAGCCTATGCCTTGGAAGATGGACGATAAGCCTACATCATCAACAACTCCAACATCACCACCTCCGAAGAAAGAGATATAAATACATGGGTATGGGCACTCCCCTTGGCAACTGCCAAGCCTGGGGGAGGTGCCCCGGTATCATATCACCATCACACTTCTATCTTTACCATTTTTCTTAGTTCGATCCTTTTTATTATATCTTGATCTAGTAGAATAAAGTTTAGTATGATCTACCTTTGAGTTTTGTGTTGATCCTTATCTATGTAATCGAGTCCGTGAGCTATATATAATAAATATTAGTCTTGAGTCGAGGGCTTGGTTATCTTTCTATGATCTTGAGGGAATAAAAGAAAAAAGGGGGAAGAATAAAAAGAAATAAAGAGATCATATTGATCTTATCGAGATTAATGACTTCACATATAAATAGTATGATGAATAAAAGTTGTTGAGAGCTGACAAACATAGTTTTGGTCATCGTTGCAATTAATAGGAAGTAATAAAGAAAGATAGGTTTTCACGTATAAACATACTATCTTGGACATATTTTAGGATTGTGAGCACTCATTAAAATATGACATGCAAAAAGGTTGATGTTGGACAAGGAAGACAACGTAATGGGTTATGTTTTCTTATATCCGAAACAAATTATATTGTCATGGATCATCCAACATGTTGAGCTTGCCTTTCCCCCTCATGCTAGCCAAATCATTTGCACCAAGTAGAGATACTGCTTGTGCTTCCAAATATCCTTAAACCTAGTTTTGCCATGAGAGTCCACCATATCTACCTATGGATTGAATAAGATCCTTCAAGTAAGTTGTCATTGTTGCAAGCAATAAAAATTGCTCTCTAAATATGTATGATCTATTAGTGTGGAGAAAATAAGCTTTATACGAGATTGTGATATGGAAGAAATAAAAGTGACACCATGCATAATAAAGGTCCCTATCACAAGTGGCAATATAAAGTGACGTTCTTTTGCATGAAGATTTTGTGCATCCAACCATAAAAGCACATGACAACCTCTGATTCCCTCTGCAAAGGGCCTATCTTTTATTTTTGTCTTATAATTTATACAAGAGTCATGGTGATCTTCACCTTTCCTTTTTACACTTTATCCTTTGGCAAGCACTATGTGTTGGAAAGATCCATATATATATATAATTGGGTGTGGGTTTTCATAAAGCATTATTGTTGACATTACCCTTGAGGTAAAAGGTTGGGAGGCAAAACTACAAGCCCCTATCTTTCTCTGTGTCCAATTAAAACTTCATACCCATAAGTATTGCGTGAGTGTTAGCAATTGTGAAAGACTGAATGATAGTTGAGTATGTGGACTTGCTGAAAAGCTCTTATATTGACTATTTCCGATGTTATGATAAATTGCAATTGCTTCAATGACTGAGATTATAGTTTGCTAGTTTCTCAATGAAGTCTCTGATTCATACTTTACATTGTGAATAGATTGTTACTTTAGCATATATATATATATATGTGTGTGTGTGTGTGTGTGTGTGTTGCTATTCTAAGAATAATCATGATGCCCTCATGTCCGTATTTTATTTTATCAACACCTATATCTCTAAACACGTGGACATATTTTTCGATATCGGCTTCTGCTTGAGGACAAGCGAGGTCTAAGCTTGGGGGAGTTTGAAGGAAATATGCCCTAGATGAAATAATAAAGTTGTTATTTATATTTCCTTATATCATGATAAATGTTTATTATTCATGCTAGAATTGTATTAACCGGAAACTTAGTACATGTGTGAATACATAGACAAACAGAGTGTCACTAGTTTTGTCACACCCCTAGTTCTGGTAATGCTTAGTGCTAGCATCTTCTGTTGCATCATGTCTAAGTTTTAATTAAACTTGAAATGGGTGATAAACCCTAGCAGCAAATGAAATACAACTAGGGTCAAATTAAATCTTTTTCATCTACCCAAAATGGCCTTTAGAAAAGTTCATCAATTTTGGAATGGTTGAAAACTTCTCCCAAAAATGATGCACACATTTCTAGGACATTTCTCGATTTTGGAGCTAATTCATAAGTATTTGAATTTGGATAATTAAATTCTATAAATATTTTTTAAATGTCCAAATAATCTTGAAAGCATTTGAGGGCTGTGGGAAATAATTTCCCAAGTGCCACAAATATTTTGAGCATTTTACAAAGTGGTTTGGCATTTTTGCTAAGTCAAAACCAATTGCAGAAAGTAGAAAACATAAAGAAATAGAAAAGAGAGGGGGAGAAAGCACTTACCTGGGGCTCACTGATACGTCTCCAACGTATCTATAATTTTTGATTGTTCCATGCTATTATATTATCTGTTTTGGATGTTAATGGGCTTTATTTTACACTTTTATATTATTTTTGGGACTAACCTATTAACCCAAGGTCGAGTGCAAATTGCTGTTTTTTTGCCTATTTCAGTGTTTCGCAGAAAAGGAATATCAAACAGAATCCAAACGGAATGAAACCTTCGGGAATGTGATTTTTGGAACAAACGTGATCTAGAGGACTTGGAGTGGACGTTAAGAAACGAACGAGGAGTCCACGAGGCAGGGGGCGCGCCTACCCCCTGGGAGCGCCCTCCCCCTCGTGGGCCCCTCGTGGCTCAACTGACCTATTTCTTCCTCCTATATATACTCATATACCCTGAAAACATCTAGGAGCACCACGAAACCCTATTTCCACCGCCGCAACCTTCTATACCCAAGAGATCCCATCTTGGGGCCTTTTTCGGAGCTCCGTCGGAGGGGGCATCGATCATGGAGGGCCTCTACATTAACTCCATGGCCCCTCCGATGATGTGTGAGTAGTTTACTTCAGACCTTCGGGTCCATAGTTATTAGCTAGATGTCTTCTTCTGGAGATCTATTCGATGTAACTCTTTTTGCGGTGTGTTTGTCTAGATCCGATGAATTGTGGGTTTATGATCAAGTCTATCTATGAACAATATTCGATTCTTCTCTAAAATCTTTTATGTATGATTGGTTATCTTTGCAAGTCTCTTCGAATTATCAGTTTGGTTTGGCCTACT
Organism: Triticum urartu; assembly: GCF_056163025.1. Taxonomy (NCBI): domain Eukaryota; kingdom Viridiplantae; phylum Streptophyta; class Magnoliopsida; order Poales; family Poaceae; genus Triticum; species Triticum urartu. Next base: position 114,370,127 of record NC_141876.1, read on the forward strand.
AGATTGATCTTTCTTGCAATGGGAGAAGTGCTTAGCTTTGGGTTCAATCTTGCGGTGCTCGATCCCAGTGACAGAAAGGGAAACGACACGTATTGTATTGTTGCCATCGAGGATAAAAAGATGGGGTTTATATAATATTGCTTGAGTTTACCCCTCTACATCATGTCATCTTACCTAATGTGTTACTCTGTTCTTATGAACTTAATACTCTAGATGCATGCTGGATAGCGGTTGATGTGTGGAGTAATAGTAGTAGATGGAGGCAGGAGTCGGTCTACTTGTCACTGATGTTATGCCTATATACATGATCATGCCTAGATATTCTCATAATTATTCACTTTTCTATCAATTGCTCGACAGTAATTTGTTCACCCATCGTAATACATATGCTATCTTGAGAGAAGCCACTAGTGAAACCTATGGCCCCCGGTTATATCTTTTATCATACAAGTTTCCAATCTCTTTTATTTTGCAATCTTTACTTTCAATCTTTATCATAAAAATACCAAAAATATTTATCTTATTATTATTATCACTATCAGATGTCACTCTCGTAAGTGATAGTGAAGGGATTGACAACCCCTTTATCGCATTGCTTGCGAGGTTCTTATTTGTTTGTGTAGGTATGAGGGACTTGCGTGTGGCCTCCTACTGGATAGATACCTTGGTTCTCAAAAACTAAGGGAAATACTTACGCTACTTTGCTGCATCACGCTTTCCTCTTCAAGGGAAAACCAACGCAGTGCTCAAGAGGTAGCACTCACCTGGCAGCCCATCTGGCTGGCCCAGCCCACCAGTGGCAGGGAGGTCTTATTCCTCCCGCCAGTCGGATGCACAGCGCGTGCCCGACGCGTGCACGGCCACTGCACGCCACCTCCTGCCTCCCTGCTTGCTCCCGCGACCCCTGGAGACGGCACGCAGCCCCCCGACCTCTCTCCCACTCTCCCCGGGCTTCTTCCCTCTCCTCTTCTCTCTCCTTCGCGGCCGCCTGAACGAGCCAGAGTGTGCCGATGAACACCACTGCAGCCACCAGCATCCTCGCGCCCATCCCGCTAGCCCACGAGCTCCGCCTCGCTGCCGCGCACCTCTACGCCGAACTACACGACCCCGGACGCCTTGAAGCCTCGTCATCGAGCTCGTCTTCCCCGCATGGCCACCAGACACCATGTACAAATTCACCGCTACCAGGTCGACCCCGAGCGCACTGAGCTGCGCTTCGACCTCGCAGTGAGCTCCTCCGCCATTTCCCTTGTCCCCATGGTCGGTTGCTTGCCGTGGTGTTGTTCCCCACCGTGGCCGAAACACGTTGCCGCCTGCACTCGTCGCCGGTGACGCTCCAGTGACCATTTGGTCCCAGGCATGTGTCCAACGTACTTGCCACACCGCGTAGAAGCCGTAGGTGCCAACCCCGCATCGCCAAGGCCGTTGTAGCCTCGACCCCGAGCTCAACTGAGCTCCGACAGCCGCCATGGTCGACGCTGACGAAGATTCCAGCCACCCTAGCACCTCCCACTGCCACCACTCGATGCGCGCGGGCTCCAGCTACTCGTGGATGGGCTCCATCGTTGATTTTGTCGCCGGAGGAGCAATTCTGAGCGTCACCGCCACGTTTGACCTCACCGGCGTCGAGTCGCCGACGTGTTTGACCCCGCTAACTAGGGGGTTTGACCTTCCCTGGGTCCCTGACGTGTGGGCCTAGGCCCTACTTAATTAGTGTTAGTTTTGATTAGGGTTAATTAACTTAGTTAATTAGATGAGTCACCGACTCATGGGCCACCCCCTGACACTTTTAGTTAGTATTAGGTTAACACTAATTAACTTAGGTTAGTTAGTTAGACACTGACATGTGGGCCCCAGCATCAGGTTTGACCTGGACTAGCCCCGTTGACCTACTGACGCAATGCAGATGTCATGCTGATGCAGTAAATAGTTTCTGTATTTAAAATATTTCAAAAATTCCAAAAAATGTCCAAAACTTCTAAATTCATAGAAATTCAACCATAACTCAGAATGAAATAAGTTATATATGAAAAATGATCAGAAAAATCCAATCTATCCATCTGTATTGGTTTTATGCATGTTTTAGCAACTTAACCTTGCTGTTTAGTGACAAACATGATAAGGCACTATTTAAATTCTTAAGTTGAGTTTGGGATTGAACCTTTGGTTCAAAATGACTCAAACCCAACTGGTTGTAGTTGCATTAGCCCAACACACTCATTTTGCCATGTCCTGATCATGCATCATATTGAGCATTGCATTGATTGTGTTCATTCTCTGTTTGCTAGTATTTGTCCCCTCTTAATGGACATTGTTCCGACGTTGTGATTGTTGACACTGATGAAGAGCTATTACTATCTTCAGAAGTGTCAGGCAAGCAAAACCCCCTTGTTCATTCCGATACAATCCCACTCTCTCGCTCCTGCTCTCTTTTACTACATTAGGACAACAATGATTCAACTGTTACATGCTGCGGTAGTTGAACCCCTTTTCCTCTGCATGACCTGTCATTGCCACAGTAAATAGATGAAACCCACTAGCATGAGTAGGAGTTGTTTGAGCCCTGATGTGCCTACTCATTCATGCTTGTTTGTCATGCCTGCTACTGCTTAGAGTTGAGTCGGGTCTGATTCATCTGTGATGAATTGGAATGGTGATGAACATGTCCTACTATGTGTGTGCTAAGTGTGTGAACACGATTTGGTAAAGGTAGCGATGAGAGGCCATGTAGGAGTACATGGTGGGTTATCTCATTGAAGCCGTCCTCAGGAACCGAGTTCTGTGTTTGTGATCCATGAACAACTACTACCACTCATTGGGATCCTTAATTGACCCTCTCAACTTATTAGCCGCCCTTTTCCTCTGTCCACGAGTTACAAGTAGTTTCTAGTGTTTGTAGTTGCTGGAGGTCGTGCACAATAGTGACCCGAGGGGTGGGCTATGATGCAGTAGGCACGTGGCCGGGTATGCCGGGCGCCCGTTTGGTGTCGCGGAACCCTGTACACATCGTTCAGGGCCGTATGTGGAAACCTCGGCCGGACTCCCTGCGGATGGAACCTGAATAGGCGATAAACCTGGACTAGGGACTTATGTGGTTAGTTAGGTCGTGGCCGACACCCTCACTAGGCTTCCGCTTCAAGGTTGCCGAGATACATGACGTGTACATGGCGATAAGTGGCGAGAGCGTGTGTGAAGAAGTACACCCCTGCAGGGTTAACATCATCTATTCGAATAGCCGCGTCCGCGGTAAAGGACCTCTGGGTTGCATGTACAGTTCATAGACAAGTGAAAGTGGATACTCTAAAACTCGCAAGATAAGCGTGAGTGCTATGGATGGCCTTCTCGTAGGGAGATGGGAGCGGATCCATAGTGGTGTATTGATATGGTGAATATGTGGACTCGTGTGCGCCACCTCAAAAGAGTTACTTGCAGTCGTAGTTCAGGATAGCCATCGAGTCAAAGCTGGCTTGTTGCAGTTAAACTCCACCACCCCTTTGTTGATACTGATGCATATGTAGATAGTTCTGATGTAAGTCTTGCCGGGTGTCGTGGTTTCGTCACGGCAGATGTCCTTGTGAAAGGACTTAGTCGTGGAGCCATCGCTACGGGTTAGCTTAAAGGGGTTAAAGCAGACATGGGACGCGAGAGTTTTATACTGGTTCGTCCCCTTATGATGAAGGTAAAAGCCTACTCCAGTTGTGATGGAATTGCTAGGGTTTCGATGACCAGGGAGCGAATCCGCTTTGCCTGGCTCTCGAGTTGTTGCCTGTCGTCCCTAAACCGCCGCCAGGCCGTCCCTTTATATACATAGGTCGACGCCCGTCGGTTTACAGAGTCCCGAGGCCGGATCATCAACGTGTCCAACTCGGTCTCTATTCCTCCTATATTACAATACAAGTTTACATGATAATGTCGGTTTATGTCTACAGGCCTTAACCCGCCTTTGGGCCTTGGGTCTTCATAAAGCGCCAACGTCCTTTGTCTTCCTGGGCTTCTAATCTTCATAGAGTTAATCCGGCCACTCCTGGCCAGTTTACGTCCAATAGTAATATCCCCAACATTAGACCCCAGATTAATTTGAACTTGTTCGTGTCAATCCTCAATACTTAGAAAAATTCTTGCCCTTGCACCTTCGCATAAATATTGTAAACCGCCCTGACGTCATCCTCCGGATTTGTAGTAAACTGCCATGACATCACCTGCTTATTTAAAGCTGAAGATATCCCTTTTATTAATAAGCATCCGACAATCGAGGCAACAATCTCGTTATCTATCCATTTTTTGGGCTCCTCGATTCCCGCGCCTGTCACTTATCTCTTTTTCCTTATAAATAGGGCGGAGGACCCCTTCCTTTTCCTTCTGTTTCCCTTTCCTCTCTTCTTCCTCCTCGCGACGCCTCTACACCTGAGCGCTGCCGCCGTTGTCAAGCTTCGTCTCTGCCTCATCATTGGCCGCAGCATCAACCTGACTAGATCAGAAAAACACGGCGCACCTCTTCTGCTTCAACATCCTTGGTACGTCTTCTCCCTTTTCTTTGTAGATCCACTTAGGGTTTAAGTGTTCATCGGAGTTCATCGAAGCTCCATCGCTATTCTTCTCTTTCCTTCCTAGTAGCATCAAAGACTAGTTAGATCTATTAGCTCTTTGTGCGATCGTAGCCATACTCTCCCCTTTCCTTATCATACCATCCTCTTCATATAGGAAAAACTCATCTGAACCTGATAAACCGGTACCTGAAATTTAGGTCTGAATATATTCTAGTTTTCTGTCATACGACAGATCTGAAATCATTGTATAACTCTTGTGAAACTTGTTTTCCTTCACTTAGGCATTTATAGACATGTACTCTTCATAGTTCATACCAATATAGGCGGTTTAATTTTTGGGAGTATGATAATCCGGCATATACCATTAGTCCCCTTGTAAACCGTTCATCTCTTTGCCACTTAAAAAACACTCATCGTAGGCGGTTTATAACCTCCCCCGGTTTATCAATACTACATGCTTGAATTCCTTTCTCCTCAACCTGTTGTACCATATGCTTTGTTTTTAATGAATCATAAACCGGTATTGTTTTCTTTCCATCTCTTCACCTGTAATGGCTAAACAGTTCTATTCCTGCAACTGGGTCCCTTCCCGAGTTACTAAGGAGCAACTGAACGGAATGGTCAAAATTGGTACCTTACCGAAGAAAAATGAAATCCGGTGGCGAGTTCCTGGGCCAGAAAATCCTCCTACCCCTAGAGAGGGTGAAGTAGTGGTGTTTGCTGATCATATAAGTCTTGGTTTTAAACCGCCCGGGTCCAAGTTTTTCCGGGATGTACTTGCCAGCTTTCAGATCCACCCTCAAGATATTGGACCCAACTCTGTATCCAATATCTGCAACTTTCAAGCTTTTGTGAAGCATATCTACAAAAAGAACCAACTGTCGAGTTATTCCAGGATTTCTTCCACTTAAACCGTCGCACTGAATTCGTAGACGGGCCCAATACTGAACTTGGTGGCGTCCTCATTCAGAAAAGGAAGGATGTTAGTTTTCCTCATGCCAAACTTCACAGTCACCTAAAGGCGTGGAATCAAACTTGGTTCTATTGCAAGGACACCTGTCCTGATATGAGAACCGTCTGCCGGGTTACCATGCTCACCGGCTCACCAATACTCATCCGGCTCCGCAACGACCAAGTGCCCAGGAACGGGCCTCATACGCACCACAACTCGCCAAGCTTAGAGCTTTTATGGCCAACTGTTTAACAGGTGTGGACTTCGTCCATTGCTGGATATCCTGGAGTATCTTGCCGTTAAGCCGCCACTTCGGTTTAATGTGCGAGTACATCGGTGACGTGAAAGACTCCCAATGTCATATTGACATTCAGCTAACAGATGAGGAAGTTACTGAGTCTGTCAAGAAAATGTTGAATGAACCGGAAGCTATCTGTAGCAAGACCGGGTTAAGCTCCTTTTACACACAGAACAAACCGCCCGCTGTAAGTATTGTTTTTGCTTCCGCTTTACACCTGATATTTTTGAACTATGCAACTTTGAATACCCTCTGCCCATTTTTAAACAGGGTGATGATCCGTTCTGGAAAAAGAAACATCAGGAGAAAGCAGTGAAGCCTTCTCGACCTAATACAAAAGCTGTCAAGAAAACCACGAAGAGAAAGGCACCTAAACCCATCGGTTTAGGGCTTGATGATGACCCTGATGAACCGGAAGCAGAGGTAGAACTTGATTCACTTGGTTCACTTTTCATGCACCTCATTGACAATGATATTTATCAGGAGGACGCTGAGGGCAGCCAAGCTGACGATGCAGAGTTAATTATCCTTTCCCCCGGTTCAGACCCTCTACCAACACAAAAAATTCGTTAAGCAGTCCGGAAAGTAAGATTTTCTCACCCTCTTGCTCACTTGGATCCAAAATTTCTTTTGAAGAAATAGCGGCACGAGGCTCGCCGCACAACCCGGCACAGCAGCCAAACAGTCACTTCGACCGGTTTACCAAACACCCCGGTTCGAAAACGCTGACTTGAGGTCTCACCCACTTCTGACACATCTTATCCCAAGGCCGGCTATTTTCGACAACCTCTTAATCTATCCGGTTCGAATTATCAGGTGACACCTCCTTCATCATCCGGTGAATCAACGACCACACAACTCCCTCCTCTTAGGACCGTCGCTGGGTAAGTATTTCAACTCAATCTTTTTGATGTTTCACACTTTATATGCTATGCTAACCTGTGCATCTGTTTTTTAGAGCCAAAGCTAGACCCAGTAAGAAGGCTCAGGTGAATAACCCGTCTGAAGACCATGTGATGATTGGACCAGAGCTGACTACTGAACTGGAAGGTCCAAATACTGAGGCCACAATAGATGAACCGCCCCCTCAAGATCATAACATTGATGAACAAGCAGAAGTTGATACCGCTGTGCAAGATGATAAACCGGCAAGTCCAGTCCGGATTGATGACAGACCTTCTAGTCCGGTACATTTTCACGCAGAAGGAGTTGAACCTCAGACAGAGGAGATGGTTGGAGCTTATCAAGGATTATGATATGAGATTACATTACCATCCCGGAAAGGCTAATGTAGTAGCTGACGCATTGAGCCGTAAGAGCCATGTCAATACTTTAATGACGGGAGAAGTACCAAAGGAGTTAGCAGAAAACCTTCGTGAGCTATGTTTGGAAATAGTTCCGAGAGGCTATGTAGCAGCATTGGAGATTCAGTCAACATTGATGGATAAAATCAGAGAAGCTCAGAAATTCGACAAGGAGATTGCTGCTATAAAAGAGAAATTGAGCGAAGGAAAAGCAAAGGGATTTCGTGAGGATGAGCACGATACCCTATGGTTTGAGGACCGTGTTTATGTGCCCAATGACCCGGAGATCAGGAAGTTGATTTTGCAAGAGGCACATGATTCACCGTATTCGATTCACCCAGGGAATACCAAGATGTATTTGGATTTGAAGGAAACATTCTAGTGGACCGGAATGAAGAAGGATATTGCAGCATATGTAGCAGTATGTGACATATGTCAGAGAGTAAAGGCGGAGCATCAGAAGCCAGCAGGATTGTTACAACCATTGCCGATACCCGAGTGGAAGTGGGATAAGATAGGCATGGATTTTATCACAGGACTACCCAGGACGAAAGCAGGCTATGACTCGATATGGGTAGTAGTTGATCGTTTGACAAAGGTAGCACATTTTATTCCAGTTAAGACCACTTACACCAGTGCTATGTTGGCGAAGATATACATGACTAGGATCATTTGTTTGCATGGAGTTCCAAGGAGTATCATATCAGATAGAGGAACCCAATTTACCTCAAAGTTTTGGAATCAGTTGCATGAAACTTTAGGAACCAGACTAGAGTTCAGCACAGCTTTTCACCCGCAGACAGATGGACAGACTGAGAGAGTCAATCAGATTTTGGAAGATATGCTGAGAGCTTGTGCACTAGATTATGGATCAAGTTGGGACGATAACTTGCCGTATGCGGAGTTTTCTTATAACAACAGTTACCAAACCAGTTTGAAGATGGCACCTTTCGAAGCTTTATACGGAAGGAGGTGCAGGACACCGTTGTCATGGGACGAAGTTGGAGACCGTCAATTCTTTGGACCAGATTTGATTAAGGAGTCTGAACGGAAAGTTAAGTTGATTCGCGATAGGCTCAAGGTAGCCCAGTCCAGGCAGAAGAGCTACGCAGATTCTAAACACAAGGAGACAGTCTACGAAGCCGGAGACAGAGTTTATCTTCGAGTATCCCCACTTCGAGGAGTTAAGCGCTTTGGAGTTAAGGGGAAGTTAGCACCACGTTTCGTTGGACCATATAAGATCTTGCAACGTATGGGAGAAGTTGCTTATAAGTTGGAATTACCAGAGGGACTGTCAGGAGTTCATGATGTATTCCATGTTTCTCAGCTGAAGAAATGTCACGCCGAGATGGCGGAGGTACCGCTAAGAGATACAGTACCGCTTGAAGCGATTCAGTTGAAGGACGACTTAACATACGAGGAGAAACCAGTCAAGATTCTCGAGTTTGCCAGCAGAGTTACTCGCAGCAAGGTTATCAAGTTTTGCAAAGTTCAGTGGAACCACCACTCAGAGGATGAAGCCATCCTGGGAAAGAGAAGAAGATTTGCTCAAGGACCACCCTCACCTATTTTCTAGCCAACCCGAATCTCGAGGGCGAGATTCATCTTAAGGGGGGTAGGTATGTAACATCCCAAATTTTCAATTTGTAATGTTATACACTAGATCATCATGCATAGCATATTTTCTTGCATTTTGGTTGATCCCAGAAATTTCACGCAACTCAAGGACCCTCGGAGAGAGTTGGAGATTTCGTTATTTTCATATTTGAGAGTTTTCTCAAATTTTGAAAAGAGGATCATTTGATTTATTTATTTTATCTTCAATTATTTTTACGGTGTTAAAATATATGAGAGGGAATAATATGACTTTCCCAAATTTAGGAAAAATGAAGATTTAATAAATAGATCAATTTTGGTTTTGCCGGAGTTTTATTTGCATTTTATTTGGATAGGGAAAAATGCGTGTTTTCAAAAATTGCATTTTAGGTCCGGAGTAAAGTTCATTTTGTTCGGCTCATTTTTAGGAGTCGGGGAAAATTTACTTTATTAATTTTGGAGCCCATTCAGATTTTCTTTTCTGTTTTTTTTCTGCGTGCGAAACCGTTTTAAAAAAAAACCCGCAGGCCAGCCGGGCCAAGGCCCAGCCAGCCGCCCAGCCCCCAGCCGCGCGTGCGCCAGCGCCAGGCGCAGGAGGCATCCGCCGCCTCTTGTCTCTTAGCCGAATCCTAGTAGGATTCTTAGCCCCCTTTTCTTTGTTTCGTTTTCCTATTCCTACTCTATTTCTTGCCCCTACCCCAAGTCTCCTCACCCCTCCCCAATATAAATACCCCAACACCCCCCCTCTAAACCCATCAAATCAAACCCCAAGCCCCAAGCCCTCCACCGCACCCCACCCCGCGCCCTACACCGCCGCCGTGCCACCCCACACCCGCGCCGCCGCCCTTGTGCCCTAGCGACGCCGCCGCACCTTGCCCACGCCGCCGCCCTACGCCACGCCGCCGGAGCCCCTCGCCGGAGACCCCGCCGGAGGTTGCCCCGCGTCTCTTTTCCTCGGATCGTTTTCTTCTAATCGTTCCGATTCTTTTCTTCTCTTCTGATTCGTTTTCTTTCCGGTTCTTTTCTAAACCGTTCCGGTTTTCTAGATCGGTTTTTTCATTTCGGTTTTCTTCTCCGAAACCCTAGATCGGATTCGTTTTCTTATCCAATTTAGTTGCCTTTGGACCGTTCGCCAGACCGTTCGTCCTAACGAACATGATCACCGGATTCTTCTAGGTTAACGAACGCCTGTTCGTTTAACCGTTCTTCTTTTTCTTTTCGTCGGATTTATTCCGCGATCGCGATCTCAGATCCGATCTTCGTTTATCTTCTCGCTCGTTTATCGGAATCAGGTGATTCAAGCGCCTGGAGTTTCGTTTCGAAACCGCCGTTCCGTCTAATCAACTTAAACAAGTTTTTGCCCAGTAAAATTTGACCTAGATTTAACTTGCTAGAACCGAGCTGTTTTCTTCCGCCGTTTGTTTTTCCGTTTCTTTGTTCGGTTCTTTCTTTCTTTGCAACCGGAGTTCTTAAGTTGAACTACCTGGTTCGATCTCTTGTTCGAGTTTTACCTGTGCACTAGATGAGTACTTATTGTATGCTTGTTGTTTGTCTGCGATAGATTACCCGGATTGCGCCGCCTGTTACTTCGAAACCCTAGGTCTCGCGGATCATCAGCAAGGCAAGTAACCCTTTGATCATACCTTTTCTACAACCCATGTTTTCTTGCATTAGATCAATCCTCTCACATTGCATGATTAGGATCTAATTAAACTGTGGGATGAGAAGTAGATGAGGTAGTACCTATTACCTGTATTATTATGAAACCTTTGGGAGTTACTTCTACGTTTGCTTATTATGCCATGCTATGCTAGTAGACGTGGATTGGGTGAGTGATATCCATGACAGATGTGAGTTGATAATTTTAATGGTTTATCTAAGGTGGCAACTTAAACACACATCTGGGTGGATTGAGGCACCTGATGTCTATCAGGACTTGCCTGTTTTCTTTCGGACCGCCACCCAGGCTCAAGGGGATCATAAGATCATTCATGCTAGAAACTTCCGTGTGCAGCCACATGCTACTATGGGCTCTGGCATAGTTGACTAAGTTGTGCGAACTCTTACGGGGTGGACTAGCAGATGTAGGGGTTGTAGGTGGTACGGTCTACCCCACATGTAAGGTGCTAGTGCTTCTGAAAGACTATGTCTCGGTCATCCGTTTCTCAAACACCATGTAGTGCGAGAAAACAAATGGAGGCGATCGAGTCATGTGGGGAAAAGTGCGCAAACCTATGCAGAGTGTACAAACTAATCATGATTAGCCATGCCCCCGGTTATGGACAACTTGAGTATCTAGTACTTGAATATCGTGTGAATCTCATCATGTTACTTCTAATTAATGTTGTTGGGTTTTAATTATTTTTAATTGGGATTGAGAATGCTGTCAACCATTCTCAATGTTTCACAACCACCATGATAGTTAAATAAACTTATTCCTTTGCAGTAGGGAAAAACTGGCTTTATGCAAAACTGTAACCATAGAGCTTTCCACCAGCCATATATGCATATAGTATAGCTGTTTCATTCCATTACTCTCTATGTGTTACTTTGCCAGCATATCCATGTGCTGACGCGTTTTCGGGCTGCAACTTCTCATGTTGCAGACTTTTCAGACGACGATTGAGGTGTTTTTAGGTCGTGGTTCTATACTCAGTGATGCCATTGGAGTTGATGGACCCATTTATCTTCCAAGTCTTCCACTGTTATCAACACTAGATGGCCTTAAGCCATATTTATTGTAATAAGTTCTCTTTGAGACAACGATGTAATAAGTGTGTGATTGCCACTCTGCTATAAATCCTTCGATGTACTGTGTGGTGTCAGCATTACTGATCCAGGGATGACACCCGAGCACAGTAGACTTGATCCATTCGGGTCGGGTCGCCACACGGGAAGTGTTGGGGGCCTCATGGGCCAAGGGGAGGGGGCAAACAAGCCCATTAAGGGGTTGTGCGCCCCCTCACCCTTTCCCACGTTGCCAGAAGAGGTGGGGCGCCTCCCTAGGGTTTGCCTCCGCCTGGCTTGGGGGCCAAGTCTCCTAGGGGGGAGAACCCATCTAGGGTTTCCCTCTTGTGGCCGTCGGCCCTAGATGGGATACCCTAGGGGTGCCCCCTCTCCCCCTTCCCCCTATATATGAAGAGGTAGAGAGAGGGAAGCCGCACCCATGAGCACATCTCCATACCACGACGCTGCCCTTCCTCTCCCTTGTAGCCCTCTTCCTCTCCGTAGTGCTTAGCGAAGCTCTGCTGAGATTCGACCACCACCACCACTGCCACCACGTTGTCGTGTTGCCGGAGGACTTGAGCTATTACTTCACCATCGCTCGCTGGATCGAGGAGGTGAAGGCATCATCAAGCTGTACGTGTGTTGAACGCGGAGGTGATGTCTGTTTGGCACTAGATGCGGAGTTCGCGCGATGGATCGTGATTGGATCACGAAGACGTTCGACTACATCAACCGTGTTTCTTAACACTTCCGATTAGCTATCTACAAGGGTATGTAGATGAAATCTCTCCTCTCGTAGATGTTCATCTCCTAGATTGGATCTTGGGTGTTCGTAGGAAATTTTTTGTTTCCCATGCAACGTTCGCCAACAGTGGCATCATGAGCTAGGTCTATGCATAGATGACATCACGAGTAGAACACAAAGGAGTTTGTGGGTGTTGATATTCAGATTTCTTCCTTCCTTGGTCTTTTCTTGATTCGGCGGTATTGTGGGATGAAGCGGCCTGGACCAACCTAACATGTCCACGTACAAGAGACCGGTTCCATCGACAGACATGTGACTTTGTTGCATAAAGATGGATGGCAGGTGTCTGTCTTTCCCACCTTAGTTGAATCGGATTCGACAAAGGTGATCCTTGTAGAAGGTTAAATAGCAACTTGCATATCACTGTTGTGGCTTTGCGTAGGTAAGAATCATTCTTGTAGATACCCATAGCATCCACGTAAAACACGCAACAACAATTAGAGGACGTCTAACTTGTTTTTGCAGGGTATGTTGTGATATGATATGGCCAAAGACATGAGGAAATATATTTGATGTATGAGATGATCATGTTTGTAATAGTTTATATTGACTTGCATGTCGATGCATACGGCAACCGGAAGGAACCATAGGGTTGTCTTTATTTATTGTATGACCTGCGTGTCAATCATTAAGCGCTACGTAATGCTTTACTTTATCGCTAAGCGATAGCAATAGTAGTAGAAGCATGGTTGGTGAAACGTCTCCAACGTATCTATAATTTATGAATAATTCATGTTGTTATATTATCATTCTTGGATGTTTTACAATCATTTTATAGAAACATTATATCATTTTTTGGGACTAACCTATTGACCCAGTGCCCAGTGCTAGTTGCTATTTTTTGCTTGTTTTTTACATTGCACAAAATCAATATCAAACGGAGTCCAAACACCGTGAAACTTTTTGGAGATTTTTTATGGACCAGAACACACAAGATGGGCCAGAGAAGCACCTAGGGGGTGCCCCGAGGGGGGCACAACCCACCAGGGTGCGCCTGGGGGGGCAGGCATACCCAAGTGGGTGGTGCCCACCTCAGTGGCCTCCCGCACCCCCTCTTTACCCTATAAATTCCCAAATATTCCAAAACCCTCGGGGTTAACCTAGACCAGAAGTTTCGCCGCCGCAAGGCTCTGTAGCCACCAAAAACCAATCTAGACCCCGTTCTGGCACTCTGTCGGAGGGGCAAATCATCACCGGTGGCCATCTTCATCATCTCGGCGGCCACCACGATGAGGAGGGAGTAGTCCACCCTCGGGGCTGAGGGTTTGTACCAGTAGCTATGTGTTTAATCTCTGTCTCTCTCTCTCTCTCGTGTTCTTGATATGTCACGATCTTGATGTATCATGGGCTTTGTTAATATAGTCGGATCATATGGTGTTTTCCCCTCTCTATCTTGTTGTGATGAATTGAGTCTTCCCGTTGAGATTTCATTGTTATCGGATTGAATACTTTTATGGATTTGAGAACACTTGATATATTTCTTGCAATTGAATACTCGTGGTGACAATGGGGTATCGTATTGATTCACTTGATATATGTTTTGGCACTCAACTCGCGGATTCCCGAGGTGACATTGGGGTAATCTATGCATAGGGGTTGATGCACGTTCTTGTCTTTGTTTCTCCGATAGAAATCTTGGGGCACTCCTTGAAGTTCTTTGTGTTCGATTGAGTATTATGAATCTGAATTTGCTTTGGTGTTATTTTAGTATGAACTCTTGGTTAGATCGATTGGAAAGAATAGCTTCGTGTTATTTTAGTATGAACTCTCGGATAGATTGATCGGAAAGAATACCTTTCAGGTGGTTTCGTACCCTACAAAAAATTCCGTCTTATGTTCTTCGCTAGATAGGAACTTTGTAGTGATTCTTCGTTGCACGCTGAGAGACAGTTATATAATCCAATTATATTAGCATTATTGAGAGATTGCACTAGCGAAAGTACGGACCCTAGGCCTCATTTTCAAGCATTGCAATACCATTTTTGTGCCCGTTTACTCTTTGCTACCTTGCAGTTTTTATTTATTTAGATTATAAAAATATAATTCTACCATCAATATTACACTTTTATCACCATCTCTTCGCCGAACTAGTGCACCTATACAAATTGCCATTGTATAGGGTGTGTTGGGGACACAAGAGATTTCTTGTATTTGATTGCAGGGTTGCTTGAGAGAGACCATCTTCATCCTACGCCTTCCATGGATTGATAAACCTTAGGTCATCCACTTGAGGGAAAATTTCTACTGTCCTACAAAACTCTGCACTTGGAGGCCCAACGCGTGTCTACAAGAATAAAGTTGTGTAGTATACATCAAGCTCTTCTCTGGTGCCATTGCCAGATAGGTTAGGTAAGCGACACTCACACCCCATCAACGAAGCTCTTTTCTGGCGCTGTTGCAGGGGAGGTGAGTGCATGAAGGTATATCTTTAGATCTTGCAATCGAATCTTTTAGTTTCTTGTTTTATCACTAGTTTGGTTTATAAAAAGAAAAGTACAAAAAATGGAATTGAGGTTGCATCATATTATTCATCTTTATAATGTATTTCGTGAAAATGATGGAAAGGAAAATTTTGCTCAATTGATAGAAGAAGAATTCAATAGAATGTTTAGTATAAATGATGAGCATGATTGCAATGTTGTTAGTATGAATTCTTTGAATATCCATGATGCTAATGATACGCAAAGCCATAAGATTGGGGATGCTATGTTTGATGAAGATGACACTTTTAGTCCCCCAAGATTTGATGTGCAAATTTGTTATAATGATTGCATGCCTCCTATTTATGATGATTATAAAGATGAAAGTGGACTTGGAGAGGTCATGCCTTTATTTAGTGACGAATCCACCGTTTTGGATGAGGCTTCAATTGACTATGAGAACAAAGTTGCTATATATGATGATTATGGTGATGACATGTATGCTATATTGAATAATTGTAAACATGAAACTTGTCATCATGATTTTAATTTCCAATCACATGAGAGTTATTTTGTTGAGTTTGCTCCCACAATTATTGATGAGAATAAATTTGGTTATGTGGAGAGTGATAAAATTTCTATGCTTGTGAATCATGAAAAGAATGCTTTATGTGATAGCTATATGTTGAATTCATTCATTATGCTACTAAAATTATTATGAGAGAGTAACATATGCTTGTAGGTATTGAAATAATATCAAGTTCCCTCTCTATGTGTTGAAAATCTTGAAGTTTTGCTTGTTTTGTCTTCCTAGGCTAAGTTTATTCTTGTTCCCATAATTTTTTTGCTCAAAAAATCCCTATGCATAGGAAGTGGGTTAGACTTAAATGTGCTTTTCATGTGCTTTTATGATGCTCTCTTTGTGTTTCAATTCTTATCTTTTATGTGAGCATCATTGAAATCATCATGCCTAGCTAAAAGGCATTAAAGAAAAGCGCTTGTTGGGAGACAATCCAACACTTTTACCTACTGTTTTTGTGTGTTCACATGATTAGGATATTGTAGTAATCATGTTTTATTGTTTTTGTTTCAATAAAGTGCCAAGTAAGACCTTTGGGATGGCTTACGGTGATAGTTGATTTGATCTTGCTGAAAAACAGAAACTTTTGCGCTCAGGAAAACAATTCTCATTTTTAACAGAATTACGATAAAATGCTAATTCATTTTAAAGAAGATTAATAGAAAAATTTCACAGGTTTTCCTATTTTTTATAATGTTTGGAGTAACAAAAGTATGGTTGGAGTACAGATTACTACAAACTATTCTGTTTTTGACAGATTCTGTTTTCAATGCATAGTTTGTTTGTTTTCTAGTTTCCATGGCTTATATTGCTCAATATAAATTGTGGAAATGATATGCTACAGTATGCATTGTGTGAAAACAATTATGAATCTTGTCTTTGGCAATACCAAAAGTGAAATGGTTTGCTCTTTATCATACTAACCTATCTCACAAAGTTTCGTTAAGTTTTGTGTGATTGAAGTTTTCAAGTTTTGGTTGAGATGCCGATATGAGGAGAATAAAGAGTGACAAGACCCTAAGCTTGGGGATGCCCAAGGCACCCCAAGGTAATATTCAAGGAATATCTAATCAACTAAGCTTGGGGATGTCCCGGAAGGCATCCCCTCTCTCGTCTTCAACATTGTCGGTAACCTCACTTGGAGCTTTGTATTCATTCGTCACATGATATGAGTTTTACTTGGAGCGTCATTTTATTTTGTTAGGATTTGCTTTCTGTTATTTGGAATAATGTTTTGCATCTTTTATTTCAATAAAAGTGGCAATGATAGCCTTTTCCATGCTTATTTTGCAAGTATACATGTTGCTGTTTAAAAAACAGAAAGTTTACCGTTGTTGCAAAAATTCCCTAGAAAAGTCAGAATGTGATAAAATGTTGAAACTTTTTGCAAAATAAGCTATGATAAATTTTCTACAGTGTGGTAAATTTTCATCACTTTTGGAGTTAGGGACAGTACTGTACTGTTTTGGCAGATTGCTACTCTTGCATTCTTTACAGACTGTACTGTTTTGGCAGATTGCTGTTATGTTTGCATTGTTTGCATATGTTTGCTTGTTTAATGATTCTATTTAAGGATAGGAGTATTAAATATGAATAGTCATTTAGTGTGAAATGTTTAATAATAATTTTAGCGATTTGCTACAGTAGAGAATGATAAGGTTTTTGCATTGGTTTATACTAACTTATCTCACGAGTCCTTGTTGAGTTTTGTGTGGATGAAGCTTTTGAGATTTAGGAAAACCGTGATATGAGAAGAATTAAGGAGACACAAAAGCTCAAGCTTGGGGATTCACAAGGCATCCCAAGATAATATTTCAAGAAGTCTCAAGCATCTAAGCTTGGGGATGCCCCGGTAGGCATCCCACCTCTTTTCTTCAACAATTATCGGTTAGCATCGGTTGAGCCTAAATTTTTGCTTCTTCACATGATGTGTGCTATTCTTGGAATGTCATTTTATTTTCATTTTTCTTGCTGTTTTAATAAAATACTTATATCTGAAAGTTTTTAAATAAAATAGAGTCCTCAAATAAGGCTAGGTAAGCGGCATTCACATCCCGTCAACGAAGCTCTTTTATATGGAATTGCTCTATTGCTTCACTTATATCCTTTTGAGCACGGTGTGCTTTAGTATTTTTTAATAAATTCTCTCTTTCTTCCCTTAAATTAATTTGAGAGAAAGAAATATTATGCTCATGATCTTCACTTTTATCTTTTTGGAGTAGCTTGTCATTTACTCTTGTGCTTCACTTATATCCTATGAGTAAATTGTCGAATAAATTGAATGTCATGAAGTTGAAATCATATCATGCCTACTGGTAGCTTCACATTGGGTTTAGAAAGTGAAACCTTTTGAGGCTTGACAATCACAATATTGGTCATACAAGCAATTCACGAATAATTAGTATAAGGAAGAGAACTTTCACATGCAAATACACTATCATGGAAATCTTTTGTGATTGTGAGTCTCCGTCAAAATATTATATGCCAAAATTGTTGACGTTGGACAAGGAAGACAACGTAATGGTTTATATTTGTTCATATTCACATAGAAGTTATATTGTCATAGATCCTTCAACATGTGGTGCTTGCCCCCCATCTTTGCTAGCCAAAAATTCCGCACCAAGTAGAGATACTACTTGTGCATCCAAAAACCCTTAAACCCAGATCTTATTTTCAAGAGTCCACCATACCTACCTAAGTATTGAATAACATCCTTCAAGTAAGTTATGATCGGTGCAATAAGGCAATAAAAATTGTTTCTAAAAGTGTGATATCATTTAGTGTAAGAGAAAATTGAGCATTGTACGAACTTGTGATGGTGAAGAATAAAAGCGACAGACTGCATAATAAAGGTTGCCATCACAAGGGGAAATACAACGTGACGTTCTTTTGCACTAAGGGGGTGAGAATACAAACAAATAAGCGCATGACAACCTCTGCTTCCCTCTGTGAAGGGCCTATCTTTTACTTTTGTGTATTTACTTTTATGCAAAGAGAAAAAGTTATTCCCTCTATTCCTTTTTATTTTTCTCTTTTGGCAAGCATCATGTGGTGAGGAAAGATCTAGGCACATACATCCAGTTGGATATGGGTAGCATGACTTATTATTGTTGACATCACCCTTGAGGTGAATACGTTGGGAGGCGAAATTATAAGCCCCTATCTTTCTATGTGTCCGGTTGATATGTTTTGCTCATGTGTATATGGTGAGTGTTAGCAATCATAGAAGACTATATGATGGTTGATATGTGGAGCTCTTACTTAGACTCTGTTGAATAAGTTGAATTACAATTTCTTGGCAACTGAGAACATAGGTTGTTGAGTTTCAAGAGAATTCATTGTTTAAACCTTAATGTGTGAATTGGTTGCTACTATAACATGAGAAGTTTTATAAGAAAGAATTTCTATTATGATGCTAGGAAAAGTGATTGAAATTATCATTGATCAAACTTATGCACTTTGCTAGAATTGACACTTCATAAATTATTTCTTTTATCATTTACCTACTCGAGGACGAGTAGGAATTAAGCTTGGGGACGCTGATGCATCTCCAACGTATCTATAATTTATGAAGTATTCATGCTGTTATATTATCATTCTTGGATGTTTTACAACCATTTTATAGCAACTTTATATCATTTTTTGGGACTAACCTATTGACCTAGTGCCCAGTGACCATTGCTGTTTTTTGCTTGTTTTTTACATCGCAGATCAAATCAAATGGAGTCCAAACACCGCGAAACTTTTTGGAGTTTTTTTATGGACCAGAACACCCAAGATGGGCCAGAGGAGCACCTGGGGGTGCCCCGAGGGGGGCACAACCCACCAGGGCATCCCTGGGGCTAGGCGCGCCCAGGTGGGTTGTGCCCACCTCGCTCGCCTCCCGCACCCCCTCTTTACCCTATAAATTCCCAAATATTCCAAAAACCCTCGGGGTTAACCTAGATTAGAAGTTCTGCCTCCGCAAGGCTCTTTAGCCACGGAAAACCAATCTAGACCCCATTCCAGCACTCTGCCGAAGGGGGAAATTATCACCGATGGCCATCTTCATCATCCCGACGGCCACCACAATGAGGAGGGAGTAGTCCACCCTCGGGGCTGAGGGTTTGTACCAATAGCTATGTGTTTAATCTCTCTCTCTCTCTCTCTCTTGTCTTCTTGAGATGTCACGATCTTGATGTATCGCGGGCTTTGTTAATATAGTCAAATCATATGGTGTTTTCCCCTATCTATCTTGTTGTGATGAATTGAGTTTTCCCTTTGAGATTTCGTCGTTATCGGATTGAATACTTTTACAGATTTGATAACACTTGATATATGTCTTGCAATTGAATACTCGTGATGACAATGGGGTATCGTATTGATGTTGGAAATATGCCCTAGAGACAATAATAAAATGGTTATTATTACATTTCCTTGTTTATGATAATTTTCTATTGTTCATGCTATAATTGTATTAACCGGAAACCGTAATACATGTGTGAATACATAGATCACAACATGTCCCTAGTAAGCATCTAGTTGACTAGCTCTTCGATCAATAGACGGTTATGGTTTCCTGACCATGGACATTGGATGTCGTTCATAACGGGATCACATCATTAGGAGAATCATGTGATGGACAAGACCCAATCCTAAGCATAGGACAAGATTGTGTAGTTCGTTTGCTAGTGCTTTTCTAATGTCAAGTATCATTTCCTTAGACCGTGAGATTGTGCAACTCTCGGATACCGTAGGAGTGCTTTGGGTGTATCAAACATCACAACGTAACTAGGTGTCTATAAAGGTGCACTATAGGTATCTCCGAAAGTGTCTGTTGGGTTGGCACGAATCAAGACTGGGATTCGTCACTCCGTATGACGGAGAGGTACACTACAAAAAAATACACTTCCGTGATGATACGTGTTTGTCATAGTAGGTCGCTTTTTTGTCATGCATGTACATCCTTGACAAATTTATGACAGAATCAAGATAGTCATACTTGTGCTGTCGTAGAAGTGTTCCATGACATTACCAAAATTATCATCATGGAAGTGTCCACTTCCATGACGATAAATCGTGCGTCACAGAAGTGCTTTTGTCAAGGGTGACCGACACGTGGCATCCACCGTAATGGAACACCGTTAAGCTATCGAGTCGGGTTTTGGATCCGATAACCCGTTAACAGCCCCGACCAATGGGGATTTTCCACGTGTAAAATCATCATTGGCTAGAGGAAACACGTGTTGGCTCATTGTCGGGACAGATGTCATCCACTCACTGGACAGAAGGCGCCTATGATACGTCGACACATGGCATGGCCCAACAAGTTTAAATGGACCGGCCCAACTAAAGGCCGACAAGATTTTGCGGACCATAATGGGCCGGCCCAGCTAAAGGCCCACGAGATTTTGCGGACCATAATGGGATGGCCCAGCTAAAGGCCCACAAGATTTCGTGGGCCATAATGGGCCGGCCCAGGTACAGGCCCACAAGATTTTTGTGTGCCATAATAGGCTGGCCCAGGTAAAGGCCCACAAAATTCTTACGGATCATAATGGGCCGGCCCAGCTAAAGGCCCACGAGATTTCGCCGACATTAATGGGCCGGCCCAGCTGTAGGCCCACAAGATTTTGAGGACCCTAGTAGGCCGGCCCGTTAACTGGCTGCCATGTTTTGGGCCAAATGTCGGCCCATATTTGATACGGTCTATTAATGGCCTGCCACGCTCCGGGCCTAATAGTGGCCCATATGAGATCCGTCCCGTTAAAAGCCTACCATGTTCTGGGCCAAATTACAGCCCAGATCAGGTCCATCCCTTTAAGAGGTTTTGGGCCTAATTATGGCCCATATCAGATTCGGCCCGTCAACTGGACACTATGCTTTTGGGCCCACTTGCTAAAGGCCCACTTAGTAATGCGGCCTGATATTAGTTTTGGCCTGTTAAGGGCCTGTTTAACATTTCGGCCCTATATTAATTTCAGCCTGTTAAAAGCCCGTCATATAGTTGGGCCTAACTACGGCCTGGTTTGCATCCGGCCTGCTCGTAGCCGATATCTAATTGGGCCAAACAAGGACCGAGACAATTTTTCGGCCTGTTAAAAGCCCGTGATTTGATCCGCACAATCATGGGCCGGGGTTCATTTTGGGTTGCTCCCGGCCCATGAGCTAATCGGCATGTTTCAGGCCCAACCTACATCGTGATTGCATGACGGCCCGATTATGTACCATAATTTACGGTTTGGCCGGTTTACTACGAAGACATGATATATATATACAGTAAAATAACTGTAGCATCATGAATAATAAAAAAACCTATACTATACAATAAAGAAATTACGGCATATTACATCCACTGGGCATCAAAGTTCGCCACTATGATAATAAAGCACAAGAAGACAGTAGATTACATACACTAGGCATCAAAGATCGCCACTAGTGCAAATAAACACGCCGACAAAATAATATACAAAACCGACAGCACTTCAATAGAGTTCAAGAAAGGTTAGCCCTGCTGGGGAGCTGCAGCGCATGCAGCTGAGCAAGATGATGAGACTGCGCTTGTTCAACACTTATATCTTCCTCACTCTAAAAGATAAACAAGCAGACAGATGACAGGTATTGCACATAAAAGTATCAGTGCTGACAATTCATCACATTTCTTACTGACGAATAAAGTGACACAGTTTAAATTTGCATTAACACAATATGGTATTGTTCAGGTCAAGACATGGCAGGAAATGACATTGTGAAGGAGTTGGCAGCTTCACGACACCACTGGATTACAGATCAAGAACTCATAAGTATCAATGGTTAGTGTGCTGTCAATTTATACCATTTCAGATTGGCAAATCAAGAGATGGTTTAAATAATAGTAGAATGATATGACATTTTTCATAGTTAAGACATTGCAGAATATGACATTGTGTTGTAGTTGGTAGGTTCACCACACCACTGGATTACAGATGAAGAACAGAAACATACATGCAGTGCAAAAGAAGATCACTTGCTCTGTATAGTTTAATTTACATGGTATGAAGAAGGAACTTGGTTGTACAACTGAAAACTTAAATTGAGAAAGGACGAACTTTTGTTTATGAACTACATATAATAAACTTTAAACAAGCAATTTGATGCAAACACCAAAAATAAACAGTTGTTGCAGTCATGCCTAACCAAATATATACAACAAAGTTTGAAGGCTTGAGATGGACAAACTTACATTATTGGTGAAGACAGGCTCTATAAGGGCCTTGTCCATGCTGATGGGGGGGGCAATTCAAGAAGTTTACCACAGAATCTTCTTCAAAAACATTTCCTTTATTCTACATTTTGTTAAGAGTAAATATAGATGTGATAATATACGAAAAATGGAGAATATTTAAGATAAGATGAAGAGTGATGCTACATAACCAAGTAGCTATAAATGTAAGTGCAACGATACAGGCAAAAGGTACAGCCAAGAGCAATGCACAGCTAAACTTCTTCAGTACCAACCTAATGGTAAGAGTAAATATAGATTGATGTGTAGAAAATGGAGGCCAAAGGAAAATAAGCTACAGAGTGATGGTACATGAACAACTACTTGTCATTATAAGTACACTGATAAAGGACAGCATGTACTTACAAGAACAATGCAGAGCTAAAAAAAACATTGGCATTGGATATATTCTACACTAATGTAACCATTCATACAGATCAGATAATTTGGAGAGAACAACTGATAAGCAAGCTATCATGCATACTGCTGTCACAAAATGAACCAGGTATGTATGCAAGTATAGTGATAAAGGACAACAGGTACTAACAAGAGCAAAGCAGCGGGCAGCATATTTGAGATATCTTGTCATTCTTGTCAAACCGGAATTCTTCTTTGAGCAGATTTCCTGCAAAAAAGATCCGTAAGGCACATGCGAAAAAGTAGAAGTTCAAATTGTCATGTGATTTCATAGACAGTACCTCATCCTGGGAACGAGACCAGTGTATAACAAGGTTTTTCCATTCAATGTGTTCTAAATTTAGCACAGGAGACTTCACCAGGAATTCATTTATAGACTTGCCATCAAAGTGTGATTTCCTCAGGTAACACCGATACTGCTGCAATGCTTTCTTGAAAAGCACAAGCAAGCTTTGCTCGTCATGACTATCCCGATTGACCCTCGCCTAGTTACAACAATGTAATGTAAATCATTGATGTGTTCAATCACCAGAAAGCAAGAAACTAATAGCCATGAATAATAGCACTTACACATAAGTTGGACAGGAAGATGTGAAAATGGTTTTTGTCTTCACAATAATCTTCCCATGATGGGAATATATGCACGTAGTCCCTAACAACATTGAAAGCATTGTCTTTTAAACTGGGAATAAATGGAATGGGGTTCCAATCTGCAGGAATTGGCCGTCTCTGCAGTTGGGATAGGTCTTCGGCCGGTGGACTTGCTGTACTTTTTGCTGGAGTGTGATTTTTCTGGGGTACAGCTGGTGCTATGGCAAATGAAATCGGTATACCTTTTGCTGGAGTGCAGGTCCTGTGTGTGGGGCTAGTGGTGTGGCCAGTTAAGTATGGGTACAGTCTGCTGGAGTCGGTCCTACGTTTTGTGTCACTGGTTGTACATCCAATATAAGTGGGGTGATGTCTGATTTCTCCGGCACCGCCACGTTTTTCAAGGACTTTGCTGGTGCTCCTTCAGGCTCGGCAATTACCCTCTTCCTTTTTGATGTCTGATGCCCAAGAACAGCATTTGAGTGAAAAAACATGGTATGATGACAGATGGAATATGTATTGATAATGGATGGGCATGGCATCTCCACATATATGATGAGTAAACTAAGCAGATGGCGGTGCAACAAAGTAGAAGAAATGCAAGACAACATATGCAAGATACCCGCAATCAATAAAACATTGCCAAATTAGAACAGGCACCTTGATGGGTGAATAGGACAAGCCATCTGCCTTTGACTCCTCGAGGTTAGAATAGTCATTAGGATGATATTCTGAACAAGAATCAACAGGTGGGGAGCGTATGAGTTTCATTGCATCCAGAATGGCACTCAATGCCTTGATGCCAATTTTGTAAGTCATTGAAGTGTTTAGCTTCAAGAGTGGATTGCTGCTAGTGCGACACAAAGCAGCTACACAGATCATAGTGTAGATATAACGGGAAAACCTTAAGCATTAGAGTAAAATCAGCAAAGTGGAACTTGCTGGAATATATGTGCTAGTATTTCTGGTACGGCTAGAAAGGCTTCGGATACCAGCTCTCTTCAAGTGAAGGTGCGGTACTGTTAATATCAATGTAACTCTCAAAGGCGACACAGCTCCCCGCATTTCCTTGCTATTCTTATAGGATTCAAGTGGGCAGGCCACTACAAATCCTATTCCTATGTTTACAAGATCCTACGAATCAAAGAGGCTCAAAGTATCCATCACAACCGACCGTATAGACCTCTACACTGCAAATGTCCCTGCTCATCTTCAGTACAAGGAACATATTGTACTACTATCATACTCCCTCCGTTCCAAAATATAAGTCTTGGTAGAGATTTCCACTATGGATCACATACATATGTATCCAGGTACATTTTAGAGTGTAGATTCACTCATTTTGCTCCATATGTAGTCCATGGTGGAATCTATACAAAGACTTGTATTTAGGAACGGAGAGAGTACATATTAAAGAAGAACGGAAGAGGAACATGGTAAAGAAGAGCAAGCAGATTTTGGATAATAAAATGTTGGTTGCGCAGTGCCCACACATGATGAACCAGAGCGCATTAAGAATGCAACTCCTAGCTGTCTCTCGACCATTTCAGGCGGTTAGATGAAGATCCTACGTCTCCTAACCCTTCTTCTTCCTCGTCTCTGATTCTTCCCATACAGAACACCGCACGGGCCGCCGGCCAGACCACCGGCCCCCAACGCATGTGTTCCTCCGCCACCCCCACCCCAACCCCCACCCGCATCGAGTTTTCTTTGTTCGGCGAGGCCCCACAACCACCTGAGCCCCTTCAATCGCACCGGCGAACTTCGGCGAGCTTTGAAAAATTGACTGACCCAATTTTGAAATTTAGTCTACTGCGATTTAACTAGTGTGGAATATAAAAGGGGAAAACCATAAGCATTGCGAGTATGGTGTTGAACATGCCATGGCAGATCTGAAGGTGCAAACCGGACAAAGGAAACTTCACAACCAAGACAAGAAATCAGAGTAAAGCAGTGGCGATCTATTTTCTTGCTACAATAAATAAGTTGAGCAGATACGAAAGAGTACCGCCTCTGGTGCGGCGCCATGTAGGCATCTGCTGAGAATTTGACTATGCTGCGGTAGCCATGGCTGTCGGCGGCGTGGAAGCAGATCTAGGAGGCTAGACGGTGGCGGCGGGGCGCAGTGGACGAGATGGTCGTAGGAGCGGCGCCGACAAGGTGGACGACAGCGGGGATGAAGCGAGAGGACGGGATGCAAGGATCCCGGTCCGAAGCCGTGGATGAGAGAGGTCGATCTCTTGTAATGGACGGCGGTGTCGGGGTATCAGCTCCGACATGGTGGAGGAGGACGGCGGTGGATGGGGTGGCGGACGGCGGCGGACGGAGGAGGGTGGGTGGAGAGGGTGTTTTGGCGCCCACGGAGTACGAATGGGGAAAGGGAGGTAGAGAGGAAGGGGGAACCATGTATTCAAGGCGCGTTTGTCTCAAATGCGAGGAAATTTACAAACTTAGCCCCCGTTTCAAATTTCTACTACATCACAGCAACACTAGTCGGTTGGGGATAGGACTGTAATCTTGCATACACCGAATATTTGCCGACGAGAATTTGTTTTTGGCGCCCACCGTGTATGAATATGAATCGGGGAGGGAGTCGATTTTGGCCAAGGGCACACTGTGTTTTGGCGCCCACCGTGTATGAATCCGGGTGAGAGGCGGTTACGTCATGTTTGGGTGAAATTACAAACCTACCCCTATCGAAACCTATAGAAATCCAGCATATAGGCTTTGCATGGCAAGGATAGGCAGTAGTGATTTCCATCTCGCGGATTTTGGTTTCGGGCGGTTACTGCGACTTTGCCCGCTTCGTTCAAATTTTGCAGAGTGCATGTTTACCGTGCCAACTCAATTCGAATCCCATTTGTATTCTATTTTTTTCGGGCGGGATCCATTTTCAATTGGAATTACATTATATATACATCATTTTATATATATATACTTTCAAAAGCACAACAAAGAATTCTGCTCCTTTATATGTATAATATGATCTACAAATACAACAATCTCGAAATCTTAAGGTTGAATTCGAAAAAATTTAACCAAATTATGTTCTACTAAAATGTATGGATCATTAATATCTACATATTAAATAACATAGATGTGCGTGAATTCATATGAGTGTGCATGTTTGATAGATCAATTTTGGTTCGAGTATGGATTACATGTATCATCATCTCGAATTCAAATATTTGAATCCCTTTTTTGTTCACTCCTTTCACACCCATCTCTCTCGCATGCATGCTCCTTCAGGTAGCTATCACTCTCTTTTCTCCAGCTCACCTGCATGCTCACTTCATGTTGCTCCTATCCTCGCAAACATGGTCACTCGACGTCTCCCTTGAGAAGTGTCACACTCTCCCTATCATTATAAATTACACGGTTTTCATTATCTCTCATGTCTCTACTGTTCTCTGGTATCACTCGGTACCTAAGCTTTCTTTTTCACCGCCAAACACACAGTCTCCACTCGTCTTTCACTTTGTCTTTCTCTCTATGGGATTCTCTCACACACCCTATATGTCTCTACATATGACTCATACCACTAAAATTACTCTCTCTATCTCTCCTGTAGACGCACCATTTGTTGCGGTCTCCTTTTCGTCTCCATCCCAGGCTGACATTATTCATTTGTTTATCGATCAAACAACCCCGACTACCACCTCCTCTCTCTCACACACAGACACACACGCACAACTCCTACCACTAAAATGTGAATGGGAAACGAGATTTTGTTATACCCAAACAAAAAAAGGAATGGAGGGAGTGATTGCTCTGACACGGACACGACCTCTCATAGCGCAGGCATTGAACCGGCGCGCCGGCCAAGAGGGCCGCACTCGCTGCAGGCCCGGTTGAGCACGCCTCCTCGCCGCGTGCAACCAACTTAAGACTGCCCCGCCTGCCTTCATTGAATCTGCGCGTGTGCCGGCAACACGCCCTTCCGCGAGCCGGCAGGCATTTTAGAACACAAAAAATGACTACAATATAATTAATTTACGCACGGTCTTGACTTGTTGTGCTCGCACTGGTAGCAGGAACTAGTAGAGGATTTTCTTTATTTATAACTCTCCTCACATTTTTTTGGCTTTGAAGTGAATCATGGTTGTGGATATTATGTATGAATGTGCAGATATCTGTGAACATGAGTTTGATGTGGAAGTTGAACTTGGAATGTCTGGCTTCCGCGTGAACTATACCATGTCCAATGCTTCGTCTGTTATTGTTTGGAAAGTAATTGTTGTTATTACATGACCCTAAAAAAACATTTTGTGCCACATCAGTAGATGCACGGACATCACAGCAGGCATGCTGACCGGATAAACATTTGAACCTAGCTATTATGAAGGAAATTTTGTATTGACAACAATTTTAGATAGCAGGAGACGCCTAGCCTGCTCTGCCTCTGCTAGCTTATTTCTGGCTTCTTCCATCTCTTCTTTGGCTTGGGTGAAGAGAGCATCTGATTGCTCTTTTCCCTTCTTCAGGAACTCAGCTACATTCTCAAGGGCTGCTGCACGCTTTCTTTCAGCCTTTACTAATGCCACGAGGACACGAACAGCTGACGACTCCACCTGGCTTGTGTGTAATCCAGCTTCATCCGGGAATTTGCACCTTGTGTCTAATCCAGCATCATTAGGGAACTGGCACCTTGTGTGTAATCCAGCCTCATTTTGGAAACATGATCTCGAGGTTGACCATACTTCCCTCCTCGTAGCAACTGCATCCTGACATGAAGTTACTTCTTTTTTAGATTAATACTCAAAGCAACCTAGATCCATTTAGTAGAAGCCAGATAAACAGAACTCGGAGAAGTGAATTCAAAAGGAATAAATAAATAAATAAAAACAGACTACAAGGTGAGAACACCCACTTCCTACATCAAGCTAAAAACGAAAGCATTAGGGCGATTAAGACTCTTCTTATTACACATCGAAGAACACCACGCTTAAGAGAAACATAAACTACAACATATACACATCGAAGAACACGAGGCTACACAGAAGTAATTGAAAGGGTGTTACTTACCAAAGCTCGTTTTACAGGTTTGGTGCAGCTCCTCTTTAACTTGCCATGCTCCTTGAAGATGTCCCGAATATCCCGTGTTTGATCTTCATTGCTCCTCTGCATGTTCGCACTCGTGGTTTTAAAATCTCAACATGGCAAGAAAAATATACTACTAGTAATACTCGCACATCTTGTGGGCAACATTAAAGCACTCGTCTGCCATGTTAGAGCATCTCCAACAAGATAAACTACTCATACAAATGCATCTTGATGCGTGCAACGCATGGGCATTTTGCTAGTTCTAAAAACATTTCCATCATTTGCCACACTACTGGTTGCAGATGAAAAACCTACCCAAGCACAGCGCGATATAGGAGCAACACACAATTACAAGCTGATATTCTGTTGGACAATGGAGGCTATAACCAATTACTTTTATGGGAACAATAGCACCCAGGAAATTTGAAGGGTAGGTATGAACAAAATTGGAACTGCACATGTACTGCTAAGTGATTCAACACATTACCAATCGAGGAGGAGAACGATGGTCGCGGCGGCCTCTGTGAGTCATGGTCGGCAACGGGAGTCAGTTCATTGTCCACGATGGTGGTACTTCTGCACTTGGCGTCGGCTTCCGGGAAGCAGATACGAGACTGTGGAAGACGATGCCGGGGAAGAGGCTCCATGTACGACGATGACGGTGGACCGACTCCAGTGCGGCGTACGAGGTCGTCGATTAGGCAGATGCGCTGCGGTGGACGAGTGCGCCGATGTAAAGGGGAGGAGCACAAAGGCTGCGGTGCCGTGGAGAAGTCTATTTTGCGGCGGGGATAGAAATTGGGGAGTATTCAGGTGTACTACTCTGGGTGCCGGGGTGGGGTTGGCTGGGTAGGGTGAACCTGAAGTTACGAAAACAGCCCCCTACCAAGCGTCATCTGTAGGCCTGTTCCGAAGGCTATGATGGTAACTTCCCACTGCTCGAATCAGGGTCGCGGGAGATTTTCCCGCCGACCTCAAAATTTTGTGACACTGGACTCCCCGTGTGGCGTGTTGAGTGATTCGGCTAAGCAACTAGCGAGTAGTAGTAGTAAACTCTGCATATTAGGTTTGGCCGAAGTCAGACTTCCTAAAGTTTGACCAAGTTTATAGAAAAATACAAACATTTACCACAACAAATATGTACGATGTGAAAGTACATTCAATAATGAATCTAATGGTATTTATTTGTTATTGTATATGTTAATATTTTTTGTTATAAGCTTTCTGAGAGTTTACAAAACTTGACTTTGACCAATGCTAATACGCGGACTTAAATAAAAACGGAGGGAGTACACATTTCTTTTCTTAGTTTGTAGTGAACAAGTCATTTGTTGAAATTGTGAAATAAATATATTAGGCTATTGACTTTGAATGTAATGGTCTATACAATTCAATAGTTACAATCATTGTCGAATCCCAAGATGTATACAAGGTCTATAGTACTTCACAACATGCTCAAACTCACATAATCCAAGTCAAATGAGAATCTAAATGCATTTCATAGTTATTACTTTGTAGGATGCAACAAGAACAATCATAACTCTACATCAGCCATTATAGAAGCAACATTTTGACATATCCCAATGTGTGAATGAAACGTGCAGAGAGAGCTTTTGAAGATGGAGCAGATAGGGAGGGAAAGATTGTATGTATGTGGACGAGAGAGTAGGAGACAAACCTAACGAGACAGAGAGAGAGAGAGATAGAGAGAGAAAGAGAGAGGAAGAAGTTAGGTCTGTGAGAAAAATGCATACATGTAATATACATGAGATGCGTGTGCATCTGGATTCTGTATACGTGGAAGGAGAAGAGACAATATGTTTGATGAGAGAGCAGGAAAAACATGGACGAGAGGGGAAGGATCTCATGGGTTGAGGGATTGACAATTTTGTGCGGGGGAGAGAGGGATTGGTAATTTTGTGCAAGAGAGAGAGGGTGGGGGGAGGAGTCAGTCAGTCGTCGTCACATCACCCTGCTTCCAAATGACCCCGCATTCTCTAGCGCGGTGTGGTCGCCGTCTTCGATCTGCTCGTTGCCCTCTTTGAAGATTGAGGTGTTGTGCATGTTGGGGTGCAAAGAAGCACAAGCGAGAGTGGTCGCCGTATAAGCTTGGATGGGGATGAATTGTGTGCTCGGGGGAGTGTGTGTGTGTTGTGCTGCGTGTGTCTCTCTCTCTGTGTGCGTGTGTGTGTGTCAGATATTGAGAGAAAACAAACCTAAGGAGAGAAATGGGTATTCACGAAGAGATTGTGCGGGCCTTGAGGTGGGCAGGGGCCGGGTGAGGGTGTCAAAATGTGCGCGTTGATGCATGTGTTGCATGCGACCGTGCGAGGGACAGACGAATCGAGAGAGATGGTTGTTGTGTTACGGATGCTCCTCTCTCTGTCTCTCTCTCCCCCCCTCTCTCTCTCTCACACACACAAGTAACGTAGAAGACCGTTCTCTCATGTATACACAACATATCGGCATCTGTCTATGTCTCACTCATGCACGATCATTTGCACATTCACACCTCTCTATGTCTGTATCACACGCACACCATCTCCACATTGCCCTTCCTCCACAACACACATATGGACACATACAAACGTTCTCTCTCAATCACACACACCAAATCAGTATTAAAAAAACTAGGGCGCACCTAAAACGTCCAAATCCAAATAAACACGAACTGGAGCTAAATTCAAATATATGGAAATATTGCAGCGTCAAGAACTTTCACAGGAAAAAAAAGTTGAGTAATATTCGAGGATTTTTTTCACACACACAAAAAGGTTCGGTGGATGTCCTTCAAGCGCGACACGGTGACGCACCATTCGATCGACCGTGTAGCCGCGGTTCACGCGCTTGCACAGGATTCCGTATCATGGTCGTGGTACTAAGGCTGGTCACAATGGGCAAGAACATAAGCTCGTAACTAATAAAAGCGCTGCCTAAGTCTAATGTTTATGTGTACTAGTACGGTTTTCTTTTAAGTTTGACCAACCTTATATATAAAACTAAAATAAGCTCCCACACGCGCACTCATCAATATGCCGCCGCCGTTGCGCATGCCGGCGCCCGCCTGCTCTGGCCAACAATTTCTCGCCCATCACCGCCGTGTCGCCGCCATCCCTGTGCCATGAAGCCGAAGGCTCGCCCGCTCACATCGTCTGCAGTCACTCCTCGTGATGCCGTCATGCTACCAAGCACGCAAGCATGCAAGCAGCTAGTGGAGCCATTTCTATGCATGCAGCGTACGAAGAGGAGGACGAGCGCGTGCTCCAGCACGCCGGCAAGGAGGAACTAGAGTGTCATTGTCGTCTCCGCCCGCGCGTAGGAGGTGCCCATGGTGGCTGTCGCGACGGAAGCCAGTCGCGCGCGCGTCGAGCCTGCAAACCGGGTGCGGACACGGAATCTACCTTCGAGACCTTGAATGGCACATGGATCCTGCAATCTAAAAGAGCAATTTGGGTCAGTCGACTCATGTGAGCCGTTTGATGCAACATGTATGGCTAGAAGGGCTTCTTCCACCTCTTCTGCCGTCTTCTTCCTTCGCTGTGTCGAACTTCTTTCACAAATCGACTGACCCAAATTATACTACTAGTACGAACGTATTAAGTATAGTAGGAAAACGAAGATACGAGTAGTAGTACCAACTGCAAGAAGAACAGTAGTAAGACATAGTACTAGTACTACTGTATGTACTAAAGAGTTCAAATAAGGAGAAAGAACATAAACATAAGGGCTGTTTGGTTCCTAGCCACACATTGCCACACTTTGCCACACCTAACCTTAGGCAAGTTTGACCAAGTTAGGTAGGTGTTTGGTTCTAGCCACACTTGAGACAAGGAATTTTTTATGAGCAGTGAACCCCACATGTCATAGACACAAAAAGTGTGGCAAGATTCCCTTAGGCAAGCCAAAGTATGGCTAACAATTTGAGCAACTCAAGTAAGGCAAGTGTGACAAATGTGGAAAAAATCATGTGGCAACATATGGCAAAGATAGTCAAAATCCAAACAACCCCATAGTTCTGCTGGGGCCTCAGCACAACACACCCTTGAAAATAAACTAATAAGCAACTAGTCTGCTTGACACTGCAGTAGAATAAGCATGAGCGACGGCACTGCCACCTACTTGGAGTCCGAGTCCACGTCCTCGACTTCGTCCTCGTCCCTCTTCCTCTTCCTCTTTGCTGACGCTTCATTGCTTGAACCGGACACTGGGCTCTGCTTCTTCATCCAACCCTTGTAGATATTTAAACAAAGGTAGGCATCCATTGCTGCGTACAGGATGTGATCTTCATCTAATGTCTTCGACTCCCATGCATGATGAAACTCGTGATGAGGTTTCTTCAGTTTAGCGTACGAAGAATCAATCATGGCTACTGCCAGGGTCAGCATTGAAGGTTGAGAGGAGGACACCAGGCTTGCCTTCTGGAGATCGAAGGGCTGGCCTACAACGAGACCTATCCGACGCAGGACGTCACTATTGTTCTTAAAGCCTACAGTAACGAATTTCACTCTTTTGTCCTTGAGGAAGTTCTTAAAATCCTGGCACTCAACGTCGGCATGGCATATGTGGTAGACCAAGCAAACGTTATGTACGCAAACCTGGATCACGGCGGGCTTCTTCCTCTCTTTGTCCTTTAGATCCTTCTCTCGTCTGAGGACTGTGGTGTACTCAACATCTAGCCCAGCGACCCACTCATCCGTTGAACTGTTGAACATGCGTAGGAAGCGAGCAAGCCATGCTTTCACCATCTCGGATCCACGTGTGTAAATGACGATGAACTGATCACCGGTGATGGCTCTAACCTGGTACTCAGCGGCGACCATGGAGATTTGGGAGGCCATGGATTTTGGAGGAGGGTTAGGAGAAGTTGAACTGTTGTACCCCGCAAAAAAACTGGGAGCAAACTAATGTGAAAGGACGGACGACTGGGAGCGAACTGTTGTAAGGTAGAAGACGGGGACGAGTAGGGCGTGCGAACGGCGTGGGGTTGCTGGCTTGCCCGGTGGATAAATGGCTGCAAGCCCCCAAAGAGTTCTCGAGAACTATGCGGGACCCACTAGATGTCATGTCTACTAGACCCATATCGTAGGCCTGACGGTATAGCTTCTGCCTATTCGCACGCCATGCCGGCGCGTGGATGTAACTTCACTTAATTCCGCCAAATGTTGCGCCTCCCACGACCTTCGCCTCCCTCGCGCGGTCGCGCCCTTTGAGACTTCGACCGACTATAAATGAGCAATTCTTTTGCCTTTTTTTAGACAAGCAATTTTTTGCCTACTCCGCATGCATGATACTCCCTCTGGTCCTTTTTACTCCCGTCAACCGTTTGCAAATTGTTTGACCAAATTTATACTTTTTTTGAACACCACCTTATATTAATTAACCAGCCACACCAGTATACTCATTCGATACAATATTCACCACACAGGGCGGTACGTTATTTACAATAATACCATCTAATCTATTGTCAAAGCTATACTTAGCGATTAAGTGTGCCACCTTATTGGCCGAACGGCTAATCTTTGAAAATTGAAGATTGTTGATCAACTTTGAGATGCTCAACGCTTTCATCTTCAGGTCACGCATAGCAGACCTGTCAACGCTTTGACAGGCATCAATGAAATACCACGACCAAATTTATACTAAAAATATCAATATCTACAATACTCCCAAAACACTTAGACTAGCCACAGTGGGAGTAAACTTCAGCGGTAACATCGAGTCCAACTCAGCAGATTTGCTTATGTGGCAATGAGTTAATGAAGAGAGAGAGGTAATTGTAGTAACTTAGCTAGTTACTGTAACATCACATGTCCCAATGCAATATGAGTCTATAACCTAATAAATGAAGGTAGTAACATAGTCTAGGGATATGTGTATGTTACTATCCATTGTGGCTAGTCTTAGGCGCGGTGCATTAACTTCTACCTCGTTTCTTGTTTTTTGACATATCAACCAATAGGAGATGTGGGTGTGCATGCTTTTAATGACTTGAGACTACCAAACACGATATGCAGTGGTTAGTTCATTGCATGCAATGCTATTAATTAGCAAATAAACATTAAGATCTCTCGGTTTCCCCTCCTCCTTGGTCACAGTGCACAATCTAAGACGACTTGCTCACCTAGACGGAGGGAGTACTGATTATAAACATTAAGATCTCTCGTTTTCCCCTCCTCCTTGGTCACAGTGCACAATCTAAGATGACTTGCTCACCTAGACAGAAGGAGTACTGATTATAATGAGTACTCAACTAGTACTAGTATAAGAACTACGTTTTATAATGAGTGTAAAAATATTGATTTGACATTGTGAATGTTGACACATTGTGGAATAGTTTTTGAAGTCTGCAAAAGTACTCACCTAGTGTTGTCGTTCTCCACAAAAAATGTGTTACCAATGCATGCATGAACTCTAGTTACTCTAACCCCCCTCTCTTCTTTAATTCTTTGCCACATCAGCATGTTTGCTATTCCCGTGTGCATGATACCAACTAAGATACCACCATTATGGCCAGCCTTAATCATCGCATGCAATAATTTAGTGCACCTTGAAATATGAACATGTGTGGGGCGTGTTTGTTTTTAATGACTTGAGACTATACCTAGCCCGGCATGCAAGATGACTTATTATGCACCGTTCCCCATACCTGCAGGAAGCCCGTTCGACTCCAATTTTTTTCCTCTCCATGTGTGAAACAATATGCCTGCCAAACTCTCCTTCTCCCTCCGGCGGTCCCACCACTCCACCCCGTGTGAAAAAATCTGCATGCATGACTCTCCTCCCCCCACGCTCGTCCAATCCGTTGTGACCAGCATTATTTCCCCCCTTCGCTCCCCCGTAATTTACTCCAACAAATATGCCCACGTAGCTGTTACTTAACTACAGGTGCATTCGGTCACTGACGTATGGGCCCAACAGGGGTCTGGCCCACATGTCACTGACGCAACTGGACCGGCAGTTAAGTCAGTGCAGCTCAGTCCATATCTTACGTAGGTGTGCCATTGCTCGCTATAAATACTACGCCTCCCACGACATTGCTATCTCCTCCCCTCACATTCACGTTCATCGCTATCTCCTCCCCTCCCTCTCATGTTGACCACCATGGCATCGCCCCTCCCAAGCCCTAGGAGCCCCTCGCTGCACCGCGCGGACGGTCACGCGTCGCTGTTCTGTTCCTCGCCGCCACTAGTCGAGGAGGATGCGTCGGTGTTCCGCTCCTCGCCGCTACGCGACGCGTTGCCGTTCCGTTCCTCGCCACCACTAGTCGAGGAGGACGCGTCGGCGTTCCGCTTGTCGCCGCGATGCGTCAATGTGGACGCGTCGGCGTTCCCAATCTCGCCAGCACGCGTGTCTGAGGACGCTTCGGCTCCCCGCTACGAGGAGAACGCCGCGCCGCCCATCGAGCCCCCCAGCCTTGAGGAGCTTTGGAAAGAAATGGATGTCGCCTTGTGGGAGGCTTTACCTCCAGCAGAGTGCGCCAAAATAGAGGCGGAGAAGAAGGCCGAGGAAGAGAAGCGCACCGCGGAACAAGCTGCCTGGGAGGCCTATGTCGCGTCCGAGAGAGTCAGGCAATTGGCTCTTTGGCAGAAGGCTCGTGCGAGGGCCATGAGGGTGGCGGAGGATGCCCGTGCCGACACCCTGAGTGCAGTCGGGCCCAAGCGCCTCATCTACGCTTGGCAGTACATGGACCGGGTGCACGCTTCCAGCGAGGAGGAGTACTTGTTGGCACCGTATCACCACACCGGTGAGATCGCGTTCACCCGCCGGCAAGCCGCCAATCAGCACCTCGCGAGTTGCCAGGCTGAGGAAGAGGCATTGTGTTGGCGCGCTGGTAAACGGCCACGCACCAGGGCACTCGTGGCGCGCCACAAGCGCTCCTACGAGCGCCATGGCTTTTAGGAGGAGTATAATTTTTGTTTCGTAAGGCGATCTCATTAGTTTTGGGATGCAAATGATAAATCCCGAACGTTCAGGAATTTTTAGCGTCCTTAATTAAGTATGTAAAAGGGAAAGTTTGGAAACCTTGTGTATTCGTACGCATTTTGCAAGTACGTGCATATAGCACAAACTTTACTATATACTATCGCAGGAAAAGAATTCTATGAGACTAGGTCTCACGCGACACCCATCCTGATGGATGACACATGGCATTCACAAATCACAAAGCATCCCCCACCCCCACTTAAAATCCACGTGTCATCCATCAGGACGGGTCTCACCTGCTAACTGTGAGACCTGGTCTCATATACGAGTAATTTTTTTCCACTATCGCACTACACGTCTCTCTCGATATATGCTTGCAGACTGTGCTACTCCCTCCGTCCAGGTCAATAAGTCATCTTTGGTTGTGCACCGTGACCAAGAAGGAGGGAAGACTTATACACCTAGACGGAGGGAGTACTACTATTACTTATGTACGTGCAAATGCACGTTTTAACATTACGATGCGGTTTTTGTAAAAGTAGAAAAACAGCACTAGTCAAGCTTGTGAAACGATTCAATGCAAAACAAAAGCAAAAATGCTCGTTTGATTGTTTAATTTTAGCTTCCTTCTCTGTGGTTATTTCTCTGTCGTACTTTGTACGGAGTATCTCACTGGTTGGAAAGGCATGCAAATTCCCAAACCGCTTCCTACACCCTGTATCTCACTGGTTGCCGGCATTGACGTTGTCGCCCATGTCGTCGAGGATGAGGTTGCCGAGGTCGGGGAAGAAGTCGTCGTTCGCAACTAATCATGTGGACTAGCATAGTAGTAGGATACAGAGTAGAAACATGAATTTTACCACAATTTCGAACAGGAAGGACAGAAACACATACGGTGCAACGGGAGCTGCACCGTTGGCGTTGAGGTTGTCGCCCATGTCCAAACACCACGTAGACACGGTCTTTGAGCACGGTTCATAGTCGTTCCACACTCGGGGATTGAAGTTTGTAACTATTTTAGATTAGAATATACTACTCCTCCGGTGCTAGTAGTAGAGCAGAGTCCAACTCTACTACTCTACTCAAGCAAGTTAGGGCATAGCATTGTAGGGAGTACCAGTACTGTGATCACTCAAGCAAGTTGTCTGGCATCGACATGACCCTACGCTGCTGGTATGTGTCTCGTAAGTCAAGCGGCATGCTGTAGTCATCATCACCTGTCCACTTCCCACAGCACATATTCGCTTCTCCATCTTTGTCCGCACATAATCTCGTCCAATCTTCCATTCCCGCTAAGGCGCCTCCCCCCCTCATCCGAAACCCAAGCACTAACAATGGCAGAATCGAGCAGCGTCCGCCGAAAGAGTGGCTGGAATTTGCTCCCCATAGAGGTAATCAAGCTCATTGTTTCGCGTGTGGACAATCTCAATACCATGCCGCTCACCGCGTGCTCGTCGAGGCTGTACCGTTTACTCAAAGCCCTCAGGCCGAAGCTTTTTAAGCCAGCTCCTTGCTTGCTGATGCCGCGTGATCTTCAGAAATGGCGTGTCATGCAGCATAATGATCATAGGGTGGCGAGCATCAACCCCCTTGATTGCGATCCGATCCCCGTCAGCCTCAACTACATTAACGGTATGTACTGGGTCGGCATGAACACGTCTTGGATGGTGCTCGTCGACGGTCGCGGTAGCTGGATGCTGGTGGAGGTCTACACCCGGCGATTGATCCCCCTTCCTTCGATTAACACTGCACTGCTTTGGCACCGCGGCCCAGAATACTCTGAATCTTACAGTAGCCAACATGATACCAAGTTTGATTTGCTCAAGGTTGTAATCTGCCAAGTGCGCACAAGATCTGCGAATTATAAAGACTTCAGGCTAATTGCGTTCTTCAACCGCGGTCTTGCCTATCTAACAGGTCACTGCGGTAAGTGGATAAATCTGCATGTCCATCGCAGGATCATACATCCTCCATGGTTCTCTGATGCCATTGAACACAAGGGCTTCATTTACGCTGTCGACTCCTTCTATGGTTGGATGTATTGCTGGCCTACTCCAGTCATCGCTACAAATGGCTTTTACAGCAGTATGTTACTTTCCTATGATATCATGATGGCTTGCTTATATTACTGTCAACATTTGCTGAAAAATTATTCATGCTCATAACATGCTGTTCTTAAGATTGACTAAACCAAGAGCCCTTTTTTATTTGACTCCAACTTGATATGATGCTGTAGGCCGCCTGGTGTCCCTACCCTTCCTAATCCCAGAACCTATCAAAGAAAAGCGGCATGGTAGTTGCAGGTGGTTCCTGGCTCGATCAGACGACGGCGAAAGATTGATGATCGTTTGCACGTACCGGACGTGTTGTTTTGCGGAATACAATCACAATCACTGCAAGGTCTTTGAGCAGGATCCCAGCTTCTCTGGGCCTTCAGGAATTTTTGACTGGAGGCTGGTAAGTAGCCTTGGTACACGCTCTCTGTTTGTCGGACTGAATTATCCGATTAACCAGGAGATAACCGACGGCAAGGATCATGATGGCAGTGCAGTTTCGTTCATCAGGCAAAACTGTGTGTACACATCGTACCATGCGTCTCTGCATGCACCATACCCTGATATGTGCTGCCACGCTCTGCAGCACAAAGTAGGAGAGAGGGTCGCAAGTATCAGACTTCGACCTGCTGGCTGGAGTTTCCCCCATCAGGCACCCATCTGGTTCAAGCCGCCAGCCAATCTCCACAGCTTAATAAATAGTAACGTCTAACTGAGCCAGTTAGTTAGATGCGTACACTTGGTGTAGTAGGATCTTTATTTAGTTTGATGCATACACTTGTTCTTTTTTGGTAGCCCTTTTGTAATAATGGCTGATGTTTGGTTTGGAAGAGAGAGCTGCGTCTTCACTCTTCTGGCCTGCTTACTGCTTCTGTTGCACCCCCAGCCCTGGTTGCGGCTGCTGCTGTTTTCAATGTACAATCAGTAGTATATTTCATCTGTTGGTTGAATAAATGTGTTGTTAGAACGACAAACACAATGTTTTGGAAGTCGTTGCACAGTTCGATCCTTTAGTGCCCCGCGCATACTATTTATCATACGGAACACATTTTTTTTGAAACTCGGAACACATTTTCCACTTGTTGATAACATGCAGCCCACTGATGAAGGCCCAATAGAGAAGCCCATAATTAACTGGAAGGGAGGCTCTCACATGAATCCGGCCCAAGTACATGCTCATGGTCCCCTAAACATAAATAAGTAAATAAATAAATAAAGCTAAATGCTCATGCACCAGTTCTTTGGGAAAATAGGTAGCCCAGTATTTCTTTCTGAAGAATACCCAAGCTAGGCCTATTTGTTTTCTCCGAATTACTAGGCTGCAAATCTTTCAAGACGAGGAGGGATGCATTCCGGCCTAGCTTAAGAGTATGGTCAATGTCTGTTAAAAGTAATATCAAAAGGGGTTGAAAATTCCAAAAAAAATTATAGCAAATGGGATATAAGTTTCTTTTTTTGTTTTTGTTCTTCACTGATATCTTATACGTACTTCATTGGATTTAACATGACATAGTACTGATTTATTTTTAAATTTGTTTTAGTATGGCTATTAATTTTTGGATTAAGAATATTTCGTTCCTGTCACAGCCCTAGAATTTGTTTGTAATTAGTTGCATCAGCACCCATGCATCATGTCTAAAATTTATTTGAAAGTTGAAATGGGGAGTGTTAAACCCTAGCAGCAAGTGAAATTCAACTAGGTTCAACTTAAATCTTTTCAATGAACCCAAAATTCCCTTTAAAAATGTTCATCATTTTTGAATTGGTTTTGGCACCTCTGACAAAAATGGTGCACATTTTTCTAGCTCAATTTGGATTTTTGAATGAACTCATTAAGTATTTGAATTTGGGCATTTAATTGCTATAAATAATTAAAATTGCCCAAATAATTCTAAAAGTGGTTGAGGGCTGTTGGAAATATTTCCAAATGTGCCCACAAGTCATTTCAGGAATTTTGGAAATGGTTTGGTCTTTGAACTAAATCAAAACATAATAGCAAAAATAGAAAAACAAAACAAATTAAATAAACAGAGAGAGAGAGTCACCAGGGCCACTTACCTGGAGCGGCCAGCTGGATGGCCCAGCCCACTGGCTGGAGCGGTTGTCTTCAACCTCTGCCAGTAGGCAAAGGCATGTCGACGCCTGCGCGCCCGAGGCCTCCACCTCCTCTCTGCCTGCTCGCCCGGATGCCTCTGGACGGCGCCACGCACTCCCCCTGGGCCCCCTCCCTCTCTCGCGCGTCCATCCCCTCCTCTCCCTCGCTCTCTTCCGCGACGGCCGACGCGGCCATGGAAGCGCCGTCGTGAACCACCGCGCTCCCCGACCCCCTCTCGCCTTCCCATGTTGTGTGGAAGCTCCGCCACCGTCGCCCACGCCTCCTGGACGACCCGCAGGACGCCGGACGCACCGCACCACGACCATGGCGTCGTCTTCAACTGTAGATCAGAATTAAATAAATTATATATGAAAAATTAGCTAAAAAATCCAATCTATCAATCTGTGGCATTTTCATGCATGTTAGAACAACTTATAGCTACTGAATTTGACAAATCAATAAATGGCATTTTAAATGCCTTACATGGAGTTTGAACCTTTGGTTCAAACCAACTTCATTTAATCTGGTTGCTAGATGCATTACCCCAAACACCAGCATGTTGCCATGTCATGATCATACATCATATTGTTGCATTGCATTGATTGTGTTCTTGCTGTGTTTGCCGGTGATTGTCCCCCCCCCCTCGGTAGACGTATGTTTTGACGATGTGATCAATGACACCGATGAAGAGCTATATCATGTTCAGAAGTGCCAGGCAAGCAAAACCCCCTTGTTCATTCCGATACAATCCCACTCTCTCGCTCCTGCTCTCTTTTACTGCATTAGGACAACAACGATTCAACTGTTACATGCTGCGGTAGTGGAACCCCTTTCCTTGCATGACCTGTCATTGCCACAGTAAATAGATGAAACCCACTAGCATGAGTAGGAGTTGTTTGAGCCCTGATGTGCCTACTCATTCATGCTTGTATGTCATGCCTTCTACTGCTTAGAGTTGAGTCAGGTCTGATTCATCGGGGATGAATTGGAATGGTGTTGAACATGTCCTACTGTGTGTGAGCTAAGTGTGTGAACACGATTTGGTAAAGGTAGCGGTGAGAGGCCATGTAGGAGAACATGGTGGATTGTCTCATTGCAGCCGTCCTCAGGAACTGAGTTCTGTGTTTGTGATCCATAAACAGTTACTACCACACATTGGAATGCTTAAATGCCCCTCTTGACTTATTAATCAACCTGATCTCTGTCCAGGAGTTGCAACTAGTTTCTGGTGTTTGTAGGTAGTGTTA
This sequence comes from Triticum urartu, assembly GCF_056163025.1. Taxonomy (NCBI): domain Eukaryota; kingdom Viridiplantae; phylum Streptophyta; class Magnoliopsida; order Poales; family Poaceae; genus Triticum; species Triticum urartu. The sequence goes on from NC_141876.1 coordinate 114,411,963, forward strand.
GTAGTCTACCAAGTGGTACCCGGTATAGGTGGGCTTGGGACAGACTAGGCACAGTGGCATGGTGTACCAAGTGGCACACGGATGGTGCGCTTGGGAACCCTGCTGACATCGTTTGGGGCCGTGAGCGACACCCCGGCCGGATCTCCTTGCAGATGGAACCCGAATAGGCGATAAACCTGGACTAGAGACTTGTTGGTTAGTCAGGTTGTGGCTGACTCCCTTGCCAGGCTTCCTCTTGAAGGTTGCCGAGATACACGATGTGTACATGGCGGTAAGTGGCGAGAGCGTGTGTGAAGAAGTACACCCCTGCAGGGTTATCATTATCTATTCGAATAGCCGGATTCCTCGGATATGGAAACTTGGACCCCTTGCATAGTTCATAGACAAGTGAAAGTGGATACTCTAAAATGCGCAAGATAAGCGTGAGTGCTATGGATGGCGTTCTCGTAGGGAGACAGGAGCGGGTCCATAGTGGTGTATTGGTATGGTGAATATGTGGACTCGTGTGCGCCACCTCAAAAGAGTTACTTGCAGTCGTAGTTCAGGATAGCCACTGAGTCAAAGCTGGCTTGCTGCAGTTAAACTCCACCACCCCTTTGTTGATACCAATGCATATGTAGATAGTTCTGATGTAAGTCTTGCTGGGTACATTTGTACTCACGTTTGCTTAATTTATGTTTTGCAGAGAGACGTCAGTCTCACTAGTAGTTCCGCGTGGACTTCGGCGTTTAGCTTGTTACCTCAGCTACGATCTTGTACCTTGGGAGGGTCTTGTAGATAGTCAGGCTTCCGAGCCTTCTTCATTTGTAGTTGTCTTTACTCAGACAAGGTAAGCTTCCACATGTGCTTATTGCTTGTATGCTCTGTATGTTGGGTCATGAGACCCATGTTTGTAATACTTGGCTCCTCGGAGCCTAATGAATAATACTCTGAGTCGTAGAGTCTTGTTGTGATGCCATATTGTATTGCACATATTGAGCATATTGTGTGTATGATTGAAATGCTTGGTATGTGTGGGATCCGACAACCTAGTTGTTTATCCTTGGTAGCCTCTCTTATGGGGAAATGTAGTCTTGTGCTTCCATGATTCATAGTAGTCTGCTACAGCCCGGTTCACCGGAGTCCTGCTAGCCTAGCACTACTGCTCCAGAACACTTGACTGGCTGGCATGTGATTCACTTCGTTCATGTGTCTGTCCCTTCGGGGAAATGTCACGCGGTGACATCCGGAGTCCTGCCTAGCCTGCTATAGCCCGGTTCACCGGAGTCTTGTTAGCCCAGTGCTACAGCCCGGATTCGCACGCTGCTGACCGACATGCTCGATGTTGATTCATGTATGCATGTCCCCGTAAGTTAGTGCCACTTTGGGTTCATGACTAGTCATGTCGGCCCTGGTTCTCTGTCATATGGATGCTAGCGACACTATCATATACGTGAGCCAAAAGGCGCAAACGGTCCTGGGCCATGGTAAGGCGACACCCATGGGAATACCGTGCGTGAGGCCGCAAAATGATATGAGGTGTTACCGGCTAGATCGATGTGACTTGGAATCGGGGTCCTGACAGCTTTGGTATCAGAGCCTGACTGCCTGTTGGATTACCAAGCCAAACTGGTCGAAGTCGAGTCTAGAAATGCTTTAGTAATATAAGGGAATTGATTGTGGAAGGGAACGTAAGGCTCTTTTTACTCCTTTACCTTATGCCCTTCTGATCCGAGTCACCCTCTTCTTTTCTACGGGGATTAAGAACTAGGCTTTCTCTTCTATCTCTCAGGATGACGTGTTACTAAACCGTAGTTGCCTAGGATTGTTGAGTTCAAGCCTCAGTTCAGTTCCTACTACTTCCATATGTTCATAGCTAGCTTCAGAACCTTGAGTTTGTGATGTTGAGTGGCTATGCCACCATTTTTGCAGGTTGTCTCAAATCTTTTGAGCAATTACAGCCGTTATGATGTCCGAGTCATCCCAGATTTCTAAATAGTCTGATGCATTTGCAAATCCCTTCTTTCCGTTCCCGATGTCCCTTTGGGCCAGTTCAACCACACTAATCGTTCTGTTGAGGTACTCCATTGCCTTGACATATATGTTGGAGCTATTACTATGACCATAGGTGTCTTAGAGGATCACCTAGTAATCTAGCCATGTTTTGTGTTCCAGTGTGATGATTCTGGCCATTCTTCTCGAAAGCATCCCGTGATGTTATTAGTTAGTAGGTATTCTACTCCTGGGTTATTGAACACAAGATTCACCCTACTTACTTCATGTTGATAGTGTTGTTAGTTCCTTTAGGATATTAGTAACATTTGCGATAGTCCCCGAGGTCCCTGGTATTTCCTTCTTCCAAATACCATGAATCATTAAGGCAAAAGTTCTTTGAACCAAAAGATCACCATTAGAGTACTCCTGAGGAGTTCTCCATTCATAATTGTGATTCTGCCAGTTCTACCTTTCTGCATGGGTTATCCGGAAGAAATATGTTGAACTCGTTCGACATACTAATCTATGCATCCACAACTCAGAAAGATATATGTCCCTTTGAGTTGTCCCGTCTTAGTTGATAACTGACCTTCATCTGCCAATTGTTGGTCAAGAGTAGTTGTCCATTCATGTTATCGATGCCTATTATTCTGTGGTCTATCAAGCCATTCTAATTCAGAATGACTAGGAGAAACAAACTCCAGTACCTCATCCATATCTAGGATTGGGTCAAAGCAGTTGTATTCCGCAGATCAAAATGCCAATCCAGCTTTTGATTCTATTCTACCCTGAAGTATTGCCCTCTTTATGTCAGGAATATCATAGGAATTGCACAACCTCCTATGAACTCTTGATACAGTGATACTTCTCGCCATCATTATTCATTTCTCAGTCCCGTGTTGTTGTAACCGGAATGCCGACAAGTAAACTGTGATGTGTGAAATCAATACTCCTAGCAACCCTGTTGCTTGGTATATAATGGACAATAATCTTATCCTTAGCGTGTTGATTATTGAATCATCACCCTAAGGTTTATCGTGCTACCTAGTCCTTATTTCCGGTGCACTTTTCGATCAATGAGTTAGGATAGTGTCAATCCTTGCTTATTCGATCATATCGTCTTGCCCTGAAAAGCAAGATTGATCTTGAGCTTAGTAACATATTAGTGGGTCGTGATTTTCCGAATATCTTCTCGGAAGTATCACATGGTTATCACCTGACCGCTATGTTGACTTCGTGATGAAGTTGATTTTTCTATAAACCGCTATTTCTCCAAGTATTTGTGTTGGATACCCTGAAATAGTTGGTTAAGCTAAATGACAACTTGGAGAGTTAGAATATGATAGCTTGTCCGACTTAGTTCATCCCAAAGGGATATCCTTGTGTTAGATAGTTGTTGAAGCAAGATGATATCTTCATCAATTGGTCCTCGTGATTAGTTGCTGGGTCTATCATCTTGTCAAAACTTTGACTTGAATATGGGCTATCGTCAAGTCAAATCAGAACCAACGATGTTTGTAATGTTGCCTTACTCGTGGTTGACCCCTCGAGCATACACCATTACATCTTTTGGTCTGACCAATGCTATCACCGTGTTCACATGATGGTGGAAGTCCAGTGATATGGAAATTCCGATGAGTTGCTGTTAAGCCCATCAGTAGCATTTTGTCTCCCCCATGATTCATGTTGAACATCAACCTACTATTGGAAACTTTGTAAGAAATGCCTTCGTGTTCCGTTCATGAAGCTTATGCTTGGATGGAAGAAGCGACTTCCTCAAATTCATGTGCATTTGGAGCAAGTTGCCGCCATGAGTTCGAGAAAGATTGTTTTGTTTCCCCTGGTACCATCCCAAGTTAGTTATGCATGTGCGAATGTATTATATGGTTTGGTAGATTAATTACCTCCACTCCATACGTATTCCCTAGCACACCAAGCCACTGATTGATTTGTTCAAGGAGAAGAAGTTCCTTCTTAAGAGCATGCCTTATGCAAGGACTTTGTTATCCTCGATGATGGTTCCCCACCTGAACTCGGTAGTGTTTTTATTATAAGACTACTACGTGGTCATGCTTGTTTGGGACAACATGTTCACATGTGTTAGCAGAACCAGCTCATGTTTTGGAGCTTACTACCATAGTCCATTTGCCGAGAATCTCGCAATGCCATCTCGTCAATTTGTGTTGCAAACTTTCATTTTCTTCTAGACTCGATGGGTCTGGAATATCCTGTTACCAACCAGATCTGAATCTCAGGCAGATATGATGGTTGGAACTTTTCCAAGATCTATGATGTAGGTCCCCGACAAGGTTGATGTTCTGGCCGACACACCTAGCCAGAAGATCTATCATTGTAGTATCTTGATTGAGCTATTTGACCATCTTCTCCATGAGGATTTAATGTGACTTATTCTTGAAGTTGTTCCTTAGGGATCCTTGTGCTCTCAGTTTCTTCGATGATTCTATAACCATTGGAACGTTGGAAACACTCTCGAGTGTTGAGTTCGTCCCTAGTTACCAGAATCATTCCCAACATTTGCATTTTGTTCCCAGCTTGCACCTCAGTAGTTGTTGTTCAGGATCATCTTCAAAAGTGGACTTACCGTGGGTCCCATCCATTTCCGATGATAAGCTAAAAATCATCCATTGCGTTGTCTTCAACAAGGTAGTCCACATCATCCATCCTAGTCGGAGTATGCCATTCTTTAGAACCCCTTCCAACGATCGATTATGATTACCTCAGGCTGGTATAAAGAGTTTCAATGATCTTTGTATCAAAAGTAATTCTTTTTGCCACTTAAGGGAAATGCTCTACGAGTCACCTTTCCCTAAGGTATCTCGTTATGGAATCATGGCAATTACCTCCTCGCTACTTTGAAACCATGCACCATCTTACCCAAGCGTGGAATGGTTGCCTATCAATTTGAATCTTCATCATCTGTTTCCTTTCCATCACCCTTGATGTGTGTTTTGTGTCTCAGCTCAAGAGATGTTTCGACATCTCATTCCGTGAGTTGATCTTGAGTTTCTCGATCTTCACGAAGATCGATTCTTCTAGAGTTTTCCTTTTTCTCTTGTTGTCGTGTTGGTTGAAGTTTCCAAAGCAAAGATGTCAAGATCAAGATGATGATCGAATCAATGTTCTTATGAAGTGCAAGTTGGATCATGGAGATCAAGTTAGCTTTGAATCCCCTTTGTCTTCTTACCTCATGTCTTGAATCTCGGGACGAGATTCTTGTTTAGTGGGGGTGAGTTGTCACAGCCCTAGAATTTGTTTGTAATTAGTTGCATCAGCACCCATGCATCATGTCTAAAATTTATTTGAAAGTTGAAATCGGGACTGTTAAACCCTAGCAGCAAATGAAATTCAACTAGGTTCAACTTAAATCTTTTCAATGAACCCAAAATGCCCTTTAAAAATGTTCATCATTTTTGAATTGGTTTTGGCACCTCTGACAAAAATGGTGCACATTTTTCTAGCTCAATTTGGATTTTTGAATGAACTCATTAAGTATTTGAATTTGGGCATTTAATTGCTATAAATAATTAAAATTGCCCAAATAATTCTAGAAGTGGTTGAGGGCTGTTGGAAATATTTCCAAATGTGCCCACAAGTCATTTCAGGAATTTTGGAAATGGTTTGGTCTTTGAACTAAATCAAAACATAATAGCAAAAATAGAAAAACAGAACAAATTAAATAAACAGAGAGAGAGAGAGAGTCACCTGGGCCACCTACCTGGCGCGGCCAGCTGGACGGCCCAGCCCACTGGCTGGAGCAGTTGTCTTCAATCTCTGCCAGCAGGCAGAGGCGTGTCGACGTCTACACGCCCGAGGCCTCCACCTCCTCTCTGCCTGCTCGCCCGGATGCCTCTGGACGGCGCCACGCACTCCCCCCAGGCCCCCTCCCTCTCTCTCGCGTCCATCCCCTCCTCTCCCTCGCTCTCTTCCGCGACGGCCGACGCGGCCATGGAAGCGCCGCCGTGAACCACCGCGCTCCCCGACCCCCTCTCGCCTTCCCGTGTTGCGTGGAAGCTCCGCCACCGTCGCCCACGCCTCCTGGACGACCCGCAGGACGCCGGACGCACCGCACCACGAACATGGCATCGTCTTCAACCTCTCGGCCGCCGAAATCGCCGACGACCGCACACCGTCACCAACCCCTCCCCGAGCCCACTGAAACGCGTATTGCAACCGCCGTAAGCTCCTTCCCCGAACCCCCCCCTTCTTCTCCGTCTCGTTTGCATGCTGTAGCGCCATTCCCCACCGTCACCGAAGCTCGCCGCCATTGTGCTTCGTCACCATCGTGGCTAGAGCGAACATAGCTCGAAGCCGAGCACACCGCTGTGCTCAGTGCGGCTCCAGGAGCCCGTAGCGCCCACCAGCTCCTCCCCACGTGCCCCCTAGCTCCAACCTGAGCATGCCCGTAGCTCCGGCCGCCGCCCAAGTGGTCGCCGCTGTAGTTCCCGATCTCTCCTCGCCCAGCGGCCTGCGGTGCACGTCCAGCAACCTGTAGGGCCAAACCGCAAGCCCAATGGTCGCCGGATGGCAAAACCCGACGCCTCTACCGTGCGGAATGGTTGCCGCCGACCAGATTCCGGCAAGGCCGACATGGCGACATCATTAGTTGCTAATGAGCCCACTAATGACCCCTCTAGAGCCACAGACGTGTGGGACCCTGTGACTAATTAGGTTAGTCTAATTTTCTGTTAAGATTAGTACTAATATGTGTGGACCCCACGTGTCAACTTTGACTTTGGTCAAGTCAACGTTGACCGGTCCCACCTGTCATCCACACAAACCAGCCCGAGACAGTGACGTGCCGACCCCACACGTCAGGTTTGACCTGGACCCGTCCTGTTGACTGGATGATGTCACAATGACACAATGATGAGGTCATAAATGCTTTTCTGGATTTTAAATAAATCAGAAATGATTTGTTTAATTCAGAAAATGTCCTAAACTTCTAAAAATTATAGAAAATCAACCGTAGCTCAGAATTAAATAAATTATATATGAAAAATTATCAGAAAAATCCAATCTATCCATCTGCGGCACTTTCATGCATGTTAGAACAACTTATAGCTGCTGAATTGGACAAATCAATAAATGGCATTTGAAATGCCTTACATGGAGTTTGAATTTGAACCTTTGGTTCAAACCAACTTCATTTAATCTAGTTGCTAGATGCATTAGCCCAAACACCAGCATGTTGCCATGTCATGATCATACATCATATTGTTGCATTGCATTGATTGTGTTCTTTCTGTGTTTGCCGGTGATTGTCCCCCCCCCCCCTCAGTAGACGTATGTTTTGACGATGTGATCAATGACACCGATGAAGAGCTATATCATGTTCAGAAGTGCCAGGCAAGCAAAACCCCCTTGTTCATTCTGATACAATCCCACTCTCTCGCTCCTGCTCTCTTTTACTGCATTAGGACAACAACGATTCAACTGTTACATGCTGCGGTAGTTGAACCCCTTTCCTTGCATGACCTGTCATTGCCACAGTAAATATATGAAACCCACTAGCATGACTAGGAGTTGTTTGAGCCCTGATATGCCTACTCATTCATGCTTGTTTGTCATGCCTGCTAGTGCTTAGAGTTGAGTCAGGTCTGATTCATCGGGGATGAATTGGAATGGTGTTGAACATGTCCTACTGTGTGTGAGCTAAGTGTGTGAACACGATTTGTTAAAGGTAGCGGTGAGAGGCCATGTAGGAGTACATGGTGGGTTGTCTCATTGGAGCCGTCCTCAGGAACTGAGTTCTGTGTTTGTGATCCATAAATAGTTACTACCACACATTGGAATGCTTAAGTGCCCCTCTCGACTTATTAATCAACCTGATCTCTGTCCAGGAGTTGCAACTAGTTTCTGGTGTTTGTAGGTAGTGTTAGTAGTCTACCAAGTGGTACCCGGGTACAGGTGGGCTCGGGACAGACTAGGCACAGTGGCACAGTGTACCACCTGGCACCCGGATGGTGGGCTTGGGAACCCTGCTCACATCGTTTGGGGCCGTGAGCGACACCCCAGCCGGATCTCCTTGCGGATGGAACCCGAATAGGCGATAAACCTGGACTAGAGACTTGTTGGTTAGTCAGGTTGTGGCCGACTCCCTCGCTAGGCTTCCGCTTGAAGGTTTCTGAGATACACGATATGTACATGGCGGTAAGTGGCGAGAGCGTGTGTGAAGAAGTACACCCCTGCAGGGTTATCATTATCTATTCGAATAGCCAGATTCCTCGGATATGGAAACTTGGACCCCTTGCATAGTTCATAGACCAGTGAAAGTGGATACTCTAAAATGCGCAAGATAAGCGTGAGTGCTATGGATGGCGTTCCCGTAGGGAGACGGAAGCGGGTCCATAGTGGTGTGTTGGTATGGTGAATATGTGGACTCGTGTGCGCCACCTCAAAAGAGTTACTTGCAGTCGTAGTTTAGGATAGCCACCGAGTCAAAGCTGGCTTGCTGCAGTTAAACTCCACCACCCCTTTGTTGATACTGATGCATATGTAGATAGTTCTGATGTAAGTCTTGCTGGGTACATTTGTACTCACGTTTGCTTAATTTATGTTTTGCAGAGAGACGTCAGTCTCACTAGTAGTTCCGCATGGATTTCGGCGTTTAGCTTGTTACCTCATCTACGATCTTGTACCTTGGGAGGGTCTTGTAGATAGTCAGGCTTCTGAGCCTTCTTCATTTGTAGTTGTCTGTACTCAGACAAGTTAAGCTTCCGCATGTGCTTGTTGCTTGTATGCTCTGTATGTTGGGTCATGAGACCCATGTTTGTAATACTTGGCTCCTCGGAGCCTAATGAATAAATACTCTGAGTCATAGAGTCTTGTTGTGATGCCATGTTGTATTGCACATATTGAGCATATTGTGTGTATGATTGAAATGCTTGGTATGTGTGGGATCCGACAACCTAGTTGTTTATCCTTGGTAGCCTCTCTTATGGGGAAATGTAGTCTTGTGCTTCCATGAGCCATAGTAGTCTGCTACAGCCCGGTTTACCGGAGTCCTGCTAGCCCAGCACTACGGCTCTGGAACACTTGACTGGCCGGCATGTGATTCACTTTGTTCCTGTGTCTGTCCCTTCGGGGAAATGTCACGCGGTGACATCCGGAGTCCTACCTAGCCTGCTACAGCCCGGTTCACCGGAGTCCTGTTAGCCCAGTGCTACAGCCCGGATTCGCACGCTGCTGACCGACATGCTCGATGTTGATTCATGTATGCCTGTCCCCGTAAGTTAGTGCCACTTTGGGTTCACGACTAGTCATGTCGACCCGGGTTCTCTGTCATATGGATGGTAGCGACACTATCATATACGTGAGCCAAAAGGCGCAAACGATCCCGGGCCATGGTAAGGCGACAGCCGTGGGAATACCGTGCATGAGGCCGCAAAGTGATATGAGGTGTTACTGGCTAGATCAATGTGACCTGGAATCGGGGTCCTGACAGTTCCCGAGAAAAAATTTGCGAATTTTCTAAGTTTCCCACATATTTAGTTAATTTTTTGACCCTGGTACTGACCAAAAAATGGCTAGCAATTCTAAAAGTGGAAAACGGGCTCCAATAAATTCCATATGAATTAGAAAATGAGTAAAAATTATAAAAATAATAGCAAATGGGCTGTACACGCCACAGATTTTGAGGCCGAATTGTTTATGCAAGGCTTTGTCAGTGAACACACGATTCTAGCAGCAGTTAGTGTTGGATGTCCATCCAACGGCCGACGTGCTTCTTCAATCTCCGATCTTCCTGCTCCAGCCGCCTAAACTAGCACCGGCAGGACTGCCTGCTCCCTCCTCTTGTGGCCCGCTGTGATGCCGCGCAGGCTTCCCCGGCCCACCCTACTCCCTCCGCTGGCCTAGCCGCACGCAATCAACTGCCTCCTTATTACGTGAAAAAAAATGATTCCTCCCACTGACATCTGGGGCGCACCGGTTGGGAGGCTGACCTGTGGGCCTACTTAGTTGACGCGTACGCAGGGCTTGTCAACTTAGTCAACAAACGATTCTAGCAGCAGTAACCATTGGATTTGAATCGAACGGTCCTGCTGCTTCTTCAATCGCCGCTCTTCTTGCACCAGCCGCCCAAACCAGCGCCGGGGAGACCGCCTGCTCCTGCCTCCAGTGGTCGGCTGTGCTGCCGATGAGGCCTCATAGCCCCCTACTACTCCCACCGCTAGCCAGGCCCTGCGGGGACGGCAGCCTCACACCGCAGCCGAACCAGTGAACCCTCGTACTCCTCTCCGCGTGGGCATCCACTACCGCGTCTTCCCTGGCTCCGCGTCGTCCCCTTCCTAGGCCTCGCCGTCGTCCACCGCCTTGGTGCTCTCGGCGCGGCGTGGTCAACGTGGTCAACGACATTCCATCAGAAGAGTACTGTACGTGGGGAGGCTGACAGCTGGGTCCATGGCCACAGCCCAGTTTTTTTGTGATTTGCCAAGTAAGTCGCTTTGTCAGGCCTGTTGGGCTGCAAATCTTTCAAGACGAGGAGAGCTTTCATTCGGCTGGCCGAGAAAATGGCCCATCAGTAATGAGAAATGGGTTGTACATTTTTAAAACACATCAAACCGGCAATTAGTTTCAAATATCTTTTCTTCATTTCGAGATTTGAAATTACATTAATTTTATGCATGGAGAATTTGTTGGATTTTATATTGATATACATTTATTTTTAAAATCAGTTTGAATGTGAGTCGAAATTTCGGGATTAAAAACAGTTCGGACCGCACCGAAATATGCAAAATTTCGTATAGTTTTTTAACCGTGGCCACAATATGGGCTGTAATGCTAACAAAAAGAATATGGGCTCCAAAAAACATTAATAATTAGCAAATGGGCTGTAAATTATTAGAAATAATGGCAGATGGGATGTATGCTGTTTTCCACAGATTTGAGGCTTTCCTAAAAAAAGGTTGACGCACAAGCAGCGACTGTTGGATGGCCATCCAACGGCCGTCGTGCTTCTTCAATCTCTGCTCTTCCTGCTCCAGCTGCTCAAACAGGCGCCGGCGGGACTGCCTGCTCCCTCCTCCCCACGGCCGGCTCTGCTGCCGCGCATGCCTCACCGCCCCACCGTACTCCCATCGCTGGCCTAGCCATCCCTCTACTCACCCACACCTGCTGTTATTCTCCGGCGACGACAGACGAACCATTAAACCCTCGTACAGTCGTACTCCCCTCTGCGTGGGAAACAACTGCCGAGTCTTCCCTGCCTCTGTGTCGTTCCCTTCCTAGGCCTCGCTGTCGTCCACCGCCCTGGTGCTCTCGGCGCGGCCTGGTCAACGCGGTCAACGACCGACATGCATCTGAAGTGGACTTTACGTGGAGAGGCCGACAGCTGGATCCACGGCCGCATGCAAGGAAATGCCTCCTTATTACGGGCAAAATAATGATTCCTCCACCTGACATCAGGGACCCACCGAAAGGGTGTATTTCGTGAAAAAAACGTTACCGCCGCTGACAGCTCGGACCCACCAGCTATATCTTCACACGCAAGGAAGTGCCTCCTTATTACGCACAAAAAAAATGAATACTCCCCCTGTTAGCTGGGACCCAGTATAGTGGCAGGCTGAATTGTGGGCCTACTAAGTTGACGGGGACGGTGGGCTTTGTCAACTTAGTCAATATGCACGATTCTAGCTCCAGTGATCGTACGATGTCCATCCAACGGCCGTAGTGCTTCTTCAACCTCTGGTCTTCTTGCTCCAGCCACCCAAACCAGCGCCGGTCGTGCCTCGTGCTCTTGCCTCCCGTGTTCGACTGCGATGCGGCGAAGGCCTCACCGCCCCTACTACTCCCACCGCTAGCCAGGCCATCCCTCTACTCACCCACACCCCCTGTTATTCTACGGTGACGGCGGCCTCACACCGCAGCGAACCAGTGAACCCTCGTACTCCTCTACGCGTGGGCATCCACTGCCGCGTCTTCCCCGGCTCTGTGTCGTCCCCTCCCTAGGCCTCGCCGTCGTCCACCGCCCTAGTGCTCTCGGCGCGGCGTGGTCAACGTGGTCAAGGAACGGCTTCCATCGGACGTGTACTGTACGTGGAGAGGCTGACAGCTGGGTCCACGGCCGCAGTAAGGAAGTGCCTCCTTATTACGTGCAAAATAATTATTCCTCCACCTGACAGCGGGACCCACCGGACAGGCCATCGTATTTCGTGAAAAAAATGTTTCCCCCTGATTGCTGGGACCCACCAGCTACATCTTCGCACGCAAGGAAGTGCGTCCGGGCAAAAAAAAAACGATTCGCCCCCTGACTGCTGGGACCGACCAGCTACATCTTTGCAGGCAAGGAAGTGCCCGACAGTCAGGACCCACCTGGTCGAAGCGTACGTAGCATTGTCATTCTAGTCGCGAACGTGTATGTACATACTGGTCGATGTAGAGGCGCGCACGTGTCGTAGTAGAGGCACGCATGTAGCATTTACACGTACGTACAGCGGCCAGGGTGCAAGAAAGAAAATACGGCCACGTATGTGTACATACGGGCGGGGTCTTAAACGCCTACTCGCGCATACGTACGGCTAGGGATGAAAATGGAGTGGAAAGTTTCCGCTTTTCCAGAGGAAAACTGGAAACGGAGAGGAAATATGAAAACGGAAACGGAAATTTGCAAAATGGAAATGGAAGTGGAATTTTTATGCGGAAACGGAAACAAAAACTGAATGGTGTTTTCCGGTAAAACAGACGCGGAAACCGAACTTTCTGTTTCCGTGAATATGGAATTTCCATTTCTATTATAGGCCCATGGCTGCTTTGTAGCCCAATTACCAAACAACACACAATGACACAATGAGCAGACTGGATCATTTGAGGACCAACTTTTACTTCCACACACATTCTCAACTAGACACAATACGGAATTGTCATGTACTATTACAATACTACCCTATGTTACCAACACAACCATATTATCATGTAGCCATGTTAAAAAATTCTTAAATTTCTTTGTTTTTGTGTGTATTTCTCTATGATTCAAGGGGGTTTTAAGTTCCGGTCAACAGACCGTTCTGTTTCCGTGTCCGCTCTGTATTCGCTCCGTGTCTGTTTCCGGTAGTATTTGTTTCCATATTCATTTCCGGAGTTTTCGTATTCATTTCCGCTTCTGCAAAAAAATATGAAAAAAAATATGGTAGCACCGAGTTCCGTCCGTTTCCGCTCTGTTTTCATCCCTACGTATGGCCAGGGCTCGTGTACATGGCTGGGTCAGAACGGAGAAACAGCGTCGTTGTCGTGTTCATGGGGAGGCAATGGAATGCGTCGTGTTCATGGGGAGGCAACGGAATGCGTCGTGTTCATCGGGAGGGTTTGGACGGAACAGGCGATGGAAACGAGGCCTGGCGTACCGCAGAACGAAGGAAACGGCCTTGTGTTCGACCGGCCACGTTCGAAACGGGATCATGTTCATCGGGAGGGGATTGGCATACCGCAAAACGGAGGAAACGGACCTCCTACGGTCGAAACGGGGGTCCTGTTAATCGGGAGGGGTGTGGCGTACCGCAAAACGGAGGAAACGGACTTGTGTTGGAGCGCTACGGTTGAAACGGGGGTCCTGTTCATCGGGAGGGGTGTGGCGTACCGTAAAACGGGACTCCACGGGGTACCGTTCATCTCCACCATCGACCCCCTCCAGCCTCCACGAGCTACTGTTCATCCACCGTCGACCTCCTCCAGCCTCCACCTGCGACTGTTCATCCACGGGCTCCTGTTCATCCAGCCTCCACCGCGCGCTACTCCACGGCTACTGTTCAACCAGCCTCTCCACGGGCTCCTGTTCAACCACCCCTCCACGGGCTACTGTTCATCCTGCCCTCCACCGTCTACTATTCATCCTGCCCTCCACGGGGTGGTCCTGTTCATCCAGCCCTCCACGGGGTCCTGTTCATCCAGCCCCAACCGGCTCGATCGATCGGGGTCCTGTTCATCCACCCCCACCGGGAACTGTTCATCCAACCCCCCCCCCCCCGCAACACTCACTGTTCATCCAGAGGCAGCATCGATCGGCTTCAGTTAGCAGCAGTAGAAAAGGAATCGCTCGATCGGGTTCAGTTAACAGCCATCGATCGATCGCTCGGGTTCAGTAACGCGTAGCCTGCAGTGCAATCGCTCGGGTTCAGTTAGAGCCCAACGCCTCGCTCGGGTTCAGTTAGAGCCAACGCCTCGCACACACGCGCATACGTGTACGAGAGAAACGCGCATCGCTCGGCCCTCGACCTCCCACCGTAACCGGGAACTCCCCGAAATTTTCCTCCCCCTCGCTTCTACCACGGTTTTTTTCGTCATGGACGACCCAAAGAATGTCATGCAACTGCGTCTCCGGCCCGCCCAGGACGAAAAGCCCATTTTCTGTCATGATTTTTTGTCATAGAAGTAGGAGCCCACCACATCTATGATGATACCGGGTTTTGTCACAATTATCGTCATAGAAGTGTCATATGTATGACAGAAAAAAAATTTGTTCGGCCCAAAATGTCACGGATGTGTCTTTTTTTCTAGTGGTATCTCTGGGCCCACTTGGTAATGCATCATCATAATGAGCTCAATGTGACTACGGAGTTAGCCACGGGATCATGCATTACGGAATGATTAAAGAGACTTGTCGATAACGGGATTGAACGAGGTATGGGGATACCGACGATCGAATCTCAGGCAAGTAACATACCGATGGACAAAGGGAATTGTATACGGGATTGATTGAATCCTCGACATCATGGTTCATCCGATGAGATCATCATGGAAGATGTGGGAGCCAACATGGGTATCCAGATCCCGTTGTTGGTTATTGGCCGGAGAGATGTCTCGGTCATGTCTGCATGGTTCCTGAACCCGTAGGGTCTACACACTTAAGGTTCGGTGACGCTAGAGTTGTAATGGGAATAGTACGTGGTTACCGAAGGTTGTCCAGAGTCCCGGATGAGATCCCGGACATGACGAGGAACTCCGGAATGGTTCGGAGGTGAAGATTGATATATTGGACGAAGGGTATTGGAGTCCGGAATTGTTCTGGAAGTACCGGGTGACGACCAGCGTGACCGAAAGGAGTTTCGGAGGCCCCGGCAAGCGTTGGGGGCCTTATGGGCCAAGGGGAGGGAGCACACCAGCCCACTAAGGGGCTGTGCGCCGGGCCCACCCCATCTCACGTAACTTGGAGAGGTGGGGGTGCCTCCCCTAGGGCAGCCGCCCCTCCCGGCTTGGGGGGCAAGTTTCCTAGAGGTGGGGGCGCCCAAACCCATCTAGGGTTTCCCCTGTGGCTGCCGCCCCTCCCCTAGGGAAACCCTAGGGCGCCTCTTCCTCCCCCTTCCCCCTATATATAGTGAGGGAGAGAGGGCAGCCGCACCCCTTCCCCAGGCGCAGCCCCTCCCTCCTCCAACACCTCCTCCTCCTCCATAGTGCTCTGTGAAGCTCGGGTGGAGAACCGCAAGCTCCACCACCATCCCGTCGTGCTGCCAGAGCTTTTCCTCAACTTATCCTCTCCCCTTGCTGGATCAAGAAGGAGGAGACGTCCCTGGGCTGTGTGTGTGTTGAACGCGGAGGCGCCGTCCGTTCGGCGCTTGGATCGGATCTTCCGCGATTTAAATCGCTGCTAGTACGACTCCATCAACCGCGTTCTTGTAACGCTTCCGCTTAGCGATCTTCAAGGGTATGAAGATGCACTCCCTCTCTCTCTCGTTGCTAGCATCTCCTTGATTGATCTTGGTGACACATAGGAAAATTTTGAATTATTACTATGTTCCCCAACAGTGGCATCATGAGCTAGGTCTATGCATAGATTCTATGCATGAGTAGAACACAAAGTAGTTGTGGGCGATGATTTGGTCAATTTGCTTACCGTTACTAGTATTATCTTGATTCGGCGGCATTGTGGGATGAAGCGGCCCAAACCGACCTTACATGTACTCTTACGTGAGACTGGTTCCACCGACAGACATGCACTTGATGCATAAGGTGGCTAGCGGGTGTCTGTCTGTCCCAGTTTAGTCGGATCAGATTCGATGAAGAGGGTCCTTATGAAGGGTAAATAGCAATTGATATATCACCTTTGTGGCTTTTGCGTAGGTAAGAAACGTTCTTGCTAGAAACCCCCAGCAGCCACGTAAAACATGCAACTACAATTAGAGGACGTGTAACTTGTTTTTGCAAGGTATGCTATGTGATGTGATATGGCCAAAAGGATGTGATGAATTATATATATATGTGATGTATGAGATTGATCATGTTCTTGTGATAGGAATCCTGACTTGCATGTCGATGAGTATGACAACCGGCAGGAGCCATAGGAGTTGTCTTAATTTATTGTAGACCTGCGTGTCAATGAAAAACGCCATGTAATTACTTTACTTCATTGCTAACCGTTAGCCATAGTAGTAGAAGTAATAGTTGGCGACACAACTTCATGAAGACACATGATGATGGAGATCATGGTGTCATGCCGGTGACGAAGGTGATCATGCCGGCCTCGAAGATGGAGATCAAAGGCGCCAGATGATATTGACCATATCATGTCACTTTACGATTTGCATGTGATATTTTTCATGGTTACATATTATTTGCTTAGAATGACAGTAGCATAAATAATATGATCCCTCACTAAAAATTTCAAGAAATGTGCCCCCCTAACTGTGCACCGTTGCGAAGGTTCGTTGTTTCGAAGCACCACGTGATGATCGGGTGTGATAGATTCTAACATTCGCATACAACAGGTGTAAGCCAGATTTACACATGTGAAACACTTAGGTTGACTTGACGAGCCTAGCATGTAAAGACATGGGCTCGGAACACAAGAGATCGAAAGGTCAAACATGAGTCGTATAGTAGATACGATCAACATGGAGATGTTCACCATTGATGACTAGTCTGTCTCATGTGATGATCGGACACAGCCTAGTCGATTCGGATCATGTATCACTTAGATGACTAGAGGGATGTCTATCTGAGTGGGAATTCATTAAATAAATTTATTAGATGAACTTAATTATCATGAACATAGTCTAAATTGCCTTTGCAAATTATGTTGTGGATTAATAGCTCGCGCTTTAGCTCCTTGTTTTAATACGCTCCTAGAGAAAGACTGAGTTGAAAGATATTGTAAGCAATTGTGCAGACTAGGGCCATAGTCTGAGCATTGTCCTCACTACTACACGGAAGGCTTCTGTACTTGATGCACCGCTCGGTGTGCCAACCCCTCTGGCGTCGTCTGTGGATGTTGTGAACATCTGACAGACACGTTCTGATGACTACCTAATAGTTTAGTGTGCCATGCTTTACGGCTTAGAGTCGGGGCTCCAAAAGCATTTTGAACGCCATGGAACATATGAGATGTTCCAAGAGCTGAAATTGGTATTTCAGGCTCATGCCCGTGTTGAGAGGTTTGAGACATCTGACAAGATCTTTGCCTACAAGATGAAGGAGAATAGCTCAGCCAGTGAGCATGTGCTCAGAATGTTTGGGTACTGCAATCACTTGAATCAAGTGGGAGTTAATCTTCCAAATAAGAGAGTGATTAACAAAAGTTCTCTAGTCACTATCACCAAGCTGCTAGAGTTCCGTGATGAACTATAACATGCAAGGGAAGATGATCCCAGAGCTATTCGTCGTGCTTAAGGCTGTAAAGGTAGAAATCAAGAAGGAGCATCAAGTGTTGATGGTTAACAAGACCACTGGTTTCAAAGAAGGGCAAGGGCAAGTAGGGAAACTTCATGAATGGCAAGCCAGTTGCCGCTCCAGTGAAGAAACCCAAGAACCCAAACCCGAGACGAAGTGGTTCTATTAGGGAAACGGTCACTGGTAGCGGAACTGCCTCAAATACTTGGTAGATAAGAAGGCTGGCAACTTCAACAAAAGTATATTTGATATATGTGTTATTGTTGTGTGCCTTACTAGTACTCCTAGTAGCACATGGGTATTAGATACCGGTTCAGTTGCTAATATTGGTAACTCAAACAAAATCTACGGAATAAACGGAGACTAGCTAAGGGCGAGGTGACGATGTGTGTTGGAAGTGTTTCCAAGGATGATATGATCACCATCGCACGCTCCCTCTACCTTCGGGATTAGTGTTGAACCTAGATAAATGTTGATTGTATTGGTGACTGCGTTGAGCATGAGCATGATTAGATCAAGTTTATTGCAATACAGTTATTCATTTAAGTCAGAGAATAATGGTTATTTTGTTTACATGAATAATACCTTCTATGGTCATGCACCCAATGTGAATGGTTTATTGAATCTCGGTCGTAGTGATACACATGGTCATAACATTGATCCCAAAAAGATGTAGATTTGATAATGATAGTAGCACTTTCTTGTGGCACCGCCGCTTCAGTCATATTGGTGTAAAGTGCATGAAGAACCTCCATACTAATGGACTTTTGGAGTCACTTGATTTCGAATCACCTGACACATGCGAACCATGCCTCATAGACAAGATGACTAAAACCCCATTTTCTAGAACAATGGAATGGGCAAGTGACTTGTTGGAAATCACACATGCTGATGTATGCGGTCCGATGAGTGTTGACGCACGCGGTGGATATCATTATTTTCTCACCTTCAACGATGAATTGAGTAGACTAGTCGCGAACCCGTGCGAACGCACGGGCTAGGTATTTACTATTATTTTAGAATTCATATTATAGAACATAGTAACTCATAAGGGGCGTATTTCTATGAGTAAGTTTTCCGTACGTTGGACTGTTCGATGAATTAAATTTGGTGTTTAAAGATATATGCTTTGAGATAGGCTGCTACCTGCAGATATGTATATTGTTTCTATTTTAATTTTATGAACACTGATAATTAGAAATCCCAGCATTCCTTCATGCATACATGGATTTGAACACTAACTATCTCAGAATAGTCATGTTGTCGTTGTTAGTCCTTTATGAAACGAATAAGAAGAGCATCACCTCTTAGTGATATGGATGTAGTATTTTATTTTGGAGAACTACTATGTGCAAAAAATATTTTTCCTTAATCATAAGTTTCTATTGATAAATAATCCCCTTCTTGAAAAAAGTAGTAAGGGGGCACATATATTTATGATCATTCTTGACACTTGATATCCTTCAAGTTAACAGAGAGTAAATGAACAATGCTTCTTACTCAAGTGAGCTAAATAATTTCTAATTAAACGACATCATAACTTTAGAAAGTGCAAATAGGAGAACGCATATATAACTTATAGAGAGCTTATGTCACCAAGAGTCATGGAAATCTGTAGTAAAGCAGATTGCGCAGTATATGCACTTGTACTACATTTTTAAATACCAATATGTATAAACATAATTTTATTTGTTGTGGAGGGGAATATTTTAGAGGCTCGGTCATTTCCATCCTTCATTTGTTAGCGGCTCAGATTGGTACACCACACTCATTATACAAAAATAAAACCAAAGGAATGTTTGTCGATCCTTGGCCTTGTATTGATAGTGGACATGCATTTTGAAAGAAAGTTTCATCCTATAAATTCTTCTAGTTATGTTTCTACACGTAGTACAGAGACAAAGAAGACTTGCCAAGGGTCTACTTTGAATAGTTAAGTTAAGAAACTCATACTTCATCCTAGCATCCTGCATTGACAATCATATCTTGTGTGCGTTGTCTCATGTGGATGTTGACCACTTTTTGTAGGGGGTCTAGGAGAGAAAGGAGCAAAGAAGGCCTGTAAAATAATATATCCATCAGTAGTAATGCATGGCTTGAACAGCTATGACCACACCTATGCAATTTGATACATCCGTGGTTTAATGTGAAACTGTTGCGTATGTCTGGTCGATGTATTTAACTGTGGTCGGACACATGCGTATATAATATTGACCCCAGATATCATACAATAGTGGATATTTCGGTCAAACTCAAATTCATTGATGACGGTGCCTATGGCAACTCTGGTGTTCAGCCAAAGGTTCCTCACTGATCAATTTGTGTGGTGTTCAATCTATGTACACTGGGGAATCGGGAGTTAATTTGGAAAAAATAAGAAGTAAAAAAACAATGATGATCCAGTTGCTTTTTTGTCCTGGCTTTTGAATGAGAAAATAATTGATCAAAATGGGGTTGATCAAATACATGATAACTTCTGGATACCTTATTCTTCATGTAACGGTTCAAAAGCACCAGATTGATGTATTAATTCGTCTTCGTGCAAGTGGATCATGGTTTGGAACTCTGGATGGATTTTTGGGGCATCATCCTCTTTATATAGACACGTCAGAGTTGAAGGCCTGATTAGCCGAATAAACATGGCTATAACTATGACCAAAACCTAATAATAAGATTGGGAGGATATTTATCTTGTTTTAATAGTAACATAAATCGTAGGTTAAGGTAGATCAATAGCATGACTAATTTGTACTTGCTGCATGTGTTAAAGTTTAACGCCATGTGAATACCAATCTCTATTGGAGCAGAAGCCTTAATCCGACTTAGATACGTGAAATTAGGATATACTTCCTCCGTTTCAAAATAGTGGACTCAATTTTGTACTAACTTAGTACAAAGTTGAGTCATCTATTTTGGAACGGAGGGAGTAGCTTGTAATCACACGATGAGATCAAATTAACACAAAGAAATACTAAGCACTATACATGCACGTGGCAACCAATTAATTCCACTTGTGTTCTCTTTCGAGCATGTTTGCACCTGGCTATAAATCCATCAGGCTAGCTAGCCTCCATGAAGATCCATCCAGCTGCCTGCTTCGAGCTACTTCTCCATAGGTGCGCATCTGACGGAACTGACAAAATGTACGCATACAGGTTTAATATGTCGAGCCATCGGCATGTATTAATGGACGCATAGCTACAGTAATAACAATGTATAGACCAATATATTTACCTAGTCATATATGTATTACTACCATTACCAGTTGATTACATACCTCTCGCTGGCCAACCCCGTGATTGGCTTATAAGGAACGAACGTCCGGTACTATTATTTCATGGCGCTTGTGCGTCACCTTCAATGTCCGAAGCGCCCATTTGTTTGACGGCCGGCTGTCCCATCAATGGTGACAATTCTGAGCTAGTCCAACCTCATTTGGATCTGCTAAATTATATTATAGTGTATATACTATTCTGTAAAAATGAAATAAATATAACACCACACTAATTAGGAAAAAAGAATGAACAATTACATCATGGAAGCTTGGAAGAATTTAACATTGAAGAAGGGAACCTGGACAGATTGGATTGGATCGCATCATGATTTACGACCTTGCCATTATTTGGATCTGCTAAATTATATTATAGTGTATATACTATTCTGTAAAAACAAAATAAATATAACACCACACTAATTAGGAAAAAAAGAATGAACAATTACATCATGGAAGCTTGGAAGAATTTAACGTTGAAGAAGGGAACCTTGACAGATTGGATTGGATCGCATCATGATTTACGACCTTGCCGTTCCGGCTGCAACCAAGCAAGACTCCTCTGCCGAAAAATTATCTATACTAAACTCCTTGCCGCACAACATGTTGAAGGCCTGCAGCACTCATGACCCCATGTATATAGGAAGTATAATACAGGCATGCATTGTTCCTATTTCAATTTGACTGATCGTTGGGCATAACATCTAGAACAGGGACCAAGATCGACCAAGCCTACTTTGTGCACTTGCACCCCTGACCAGAAGATTAATCAAGTGCTCAGCTCATGTACTTGTACATCTCGCCGGAATTTATCGACAATAAGAAACGCAAGGATGGCCGACGACGTTCTTTCTTTTTGTAGGATTAGCGATAGATGGGATTTCCTATTACCACATCGTCAATGGTACATCTTTTCTGTATTTTCTTTCTCAATCTGAGCCCTTATAATTATGGCTCACATAATCCAGTCTGCTAGATCAATGGCTTGCAGTTTTTTCTCTCATTGGTGTGTAAAGGTTGTTGTGTTTTTCTACAGGTATAAGCTTGCGTGTAGCATTAGTAGAAAGATTGAGATCGATCCTTTCTCAAAAAAAAAAGATTGAGATTGATCCCTCAAAAAAAATATTCAGATTCAGATGAGATTCCCCCCCCCCCCTTCTTTTTCTAGAACCGTTACATGAGACGTGCGGTTTCTCTGGTTGGCATGTAAAGGTCTCTGGTTGGCGTGTAAAGGTTGGTTTAGTATAAGCTGTCGTGCAGTATTAGGAAGATTGAGATTGATCCTTCCTAAAAAAAAGAGAGATTTAGATTGATCCCTCAAAAAAAGATTGAAATTGAGATGAGATTTTTGGAGCATTAGAAAGATTGAGATTGAACGTTCAAAAAAAAGATTGAGATTGATCCCTCAAAGAAAAAAAAGATGGAGATTGAGATGAGATTTTTTTTTCTTCTGTTTCCAGGTTGATCTACACCGTTATAATTCGGTCCCACCAAATTAACAGCTCGTAAATTCGATGAGATTTTTGGAGCATTAGAAAGATTGAGATTGAATGTTCAAAAAAAAGATTGAGATTGATCCCTCAAAGAAAAAAAAGATGGAGATTGAGATGAGATTTTTTTTCTTCTGTTTCCAGGTTGATCTACACCGTTATAATTCGGTCCCACCAAATTAACGGCTCGTAAATTGTAATTAACATGGGATTTTTTAGGGAGTCTAGGATTAGTATAGTAATAGAATAGATAGATAGATAGATAATAGATAATAGATAGATAGATAGATAATAGATAGATAGATAGATAATAGATAGATAGATAGATAGATATTGGTATATTTACTGAATGAAGCATAAGTCTGAAACATTTGAAAAGTTCAAGCAATTTCAGAGTGAATTTGAGAATCATCATAACAAGAAGATCAAGTCCCTACGATCTGATCAAGGGGAGAGTATCTGAGTTATGAGTTTGGCAATCACTAAAGACAAGGTGGAATCGTTTCACAGTTGACGCCACATGGAACACCATAGCGTAATGATGTGTCTGAATGTCGTAATCACACCCTATTGGATATGGTGCGATCTATGATGTCTCTTACCGATCTACTGCTATCATTTTGGGGTTATGCATTAGAGACAATTACATTCACTTTAAATAGGGCACCATCTAAGTCCATGGAGACGACACCATATGAACTATGGTTTGGCAAGAAACCTAAGTTGTTGTTTCTTAAGGTTTGGGGTTATGATGCTTATGTCGATAGGCTTCGGCCAGAAAAGCTCGAACCCAAAGAGGAAAATTGTGTCTTCATAGAACACCCAAACAAGACGATTGGGTATACCTTCTATCTCAGATCTAAGGGCAAAGTGTTTGTCACTAGGAACATGTCCTTTCTCGAGAAAGAGTTTCTCTCAAAAGAATTGAGTGGGAGGAAGATAGAACTTGATGAGGTTGTTGAGCCTTCACTTCAACCAGAGAGTAGTGCATCACAGAAAGATGTTTCTGTGGCACTTACGTCAGTTGAAGAGAAAGCTAATGATGATGATCATGAAGCTTCAGATCAAATTACTACCAAACCTCGTAGGTCGACAAGGGTGTGTACAACTTATGAGTGGTAACCCTATCTTAAAGGTCATGTTGTTGGACAACGATGAACCTATGAGCTATGATGAAGAGATGGTGGGCCCGGATTCCAACAAATGGCTGGAAGCCATGAAATCCGAGATAGGATCCATGTATAAGAACAAAGTATGGACTTTGGTGGACTTGCCCGATGATCGGCAAGCCATTGAGAATAAATGGATCTTTAAGAAGAAGACAGGCACTGATGGCATTGTCACCATTTATGGAGCTCGACTTGTCTCGAAGAAGTTTCCGACAAGTTCAAGGAGTTGAATGTGATGAGACTTTCTCAATCATAGTGATGCTAAAGTTTGTTAGAATTATGTTAGCAGATGCTGCATTTTCATTTACGAAATCTGGTAGATGGATGTCAAAACAAAGTTTCCTTGACGGTTTTCGTGAGGAAAGGCTGTATGTGATACAACCAGAAGGTTTTGTTGATCCTAAGGATGCTAAAAGGTACGCAAACTCCAGCGATCCTTCTAAGGACTGGAGCAAGTATCTCGGAGTTGGAAAATACGCTTTGATGAGGTGATCAAAGCATTTGGGTTTATACAAAGTTTGCAAGAAACTTGTATTTGCAAGAAACTTGTATTTGCAAGAAAGTGAGTCGGAGCACAACAACATTTTGATAAGTATATGTGGATGCCATATTGTTGATCAGAAATGATGTAGAATTTCTGGAAAGCATAAAGGGTTGTTTGAATGGAGTTTTTCAAAGGAAGACCTGTGTAAAACTGCTTACATGTTGGGTATCAAGATCTATAGAGATAGATCAAGGCGCCTGATAAGACTTTCACAGAGCACATACCTTGACATGATCTTGAAGGAGTTCAAGATGGATTAGTCAAAGAAGGAGTTCTTTCCTGAGTTGTAAGGTGTGAGGTTAAGACTTGAAGCTCGACCATGGCAGAAGAAAGAGAAAGGACGAAAGTCGTCCCCTATGCCTTAGCCATAGGCTATATACGATATGCCATGCTGTGTACCACGATGTGCCTTGCCACGTGTCTGGCAAGGGGGTATAAGAGTGATCCAGGAGTGGATCATTGGACAGCGTTCAAAAATTGTCCTTAGGAATAAGGACATGAATCTCGATTATGGAGGTGATGAAGAGTTCGGCGTAAAGGATTACGTCGATGCAAGCTTTAACACCTATCCAGATGACTCTGAGTAGAAAACCAGATACCTATAGTGGAACAACCATTTGGAATAGCTCCAAGTGGAGCATAGTCGCAACATCAACAATATGAAATAGAGATTTGCGAAGAACACACAGATCTGAATGTTGCAGAACCATTGACTCAAACCTCTCTCATAAGCATAACATGATCAAACCCTAGAACTCATTGAGTGTTAATCACATCGTGATGTGAACTAGATTATTGATTCTAGTAAACTCTTGGGTGTTAATCAAATGGCGATGTGAACCAGATTTTATTGACTCTAGTAAACTCTTTGGGTGTTAGTCACATGGTGATGTGAACTATGAGTGTTGATCACATGGCGATGTGAACTAGATTATTGACTCTAGTGCAAGTGGGAGGCTATTGGAAATATGCCATAGAGGCAATAATAAAATGGTTATTATTATATTTCTTTGTTCATGATAATTGTCTATTGTTCATGCTATAATTGTATTAACCGGAAACCGTAATACATGTGTGAATACATATACCACAACATGTCCCTAGTAAGCCTCTAGTTGACTAGCTCTTTGATCAATAGATGGTTATGGTTTCCCGACCATGGACATTGGATGTCGTTGATAACAGGATCACATCATTAGGAGAATGATGTGACGGACAAGACCCAATCCTAAGCATAGCACAAGATCGTGTAGTTCGTTTGCTAGAGCTTTTCTAATGCCAAGTATCATTTCCTTAGACCATGAGATTGTGCAACTCCCGGATACTGTAGGAGTGCTTTGGGTGTATCAAATGTCACAACATAACTGGGTGTCTATAAAGGTGCACTACAGGTATCTCCGTAAGTGCCTGTTGGGTTGGCACGAATCGAAACTGGGATTTGTCACTCCATATGACGAAGACGTATCTCTGGGCCCACTCGGTAATGCATCATTATAATGAGCTCAATGTGACTAAGGAGTTAGCCATGGGATCACGCGTTATGGAATGAGTAAAGAGACTTGCCGGTAACGACATTAAACGAGGTATGGGGATACCGACGATCGAATCTCGGGCAAGTAACATACCGATGGATAAAGGGAATTGTATACCAGATTGATTGAATCCTCGACATTATGGTTCATCCGATGAGATCATCGTGGAACATGTGGGAGCCAACGTGGGTATCCAGATCCCACTGGTAGTTATTGGCCGGAGAGATGTCTCGGTCATGTCTGCATGGTTCTCGAACCCGTAGGGTCTACACACTTAAGGTTCAGTTATGCTAGAGTTGTAATGGGAATAGTATGTGGTTACTGAAGGTTGTTCGGAGTCCCGGATGAGATCTTGGACGTGACGAGGAACTCTGGAATGGTCCGGAGGTGAAAATTGATATATTGGACGAAGGGTATTGGAGTCCGGTATTGTTCTGGAAGTACAGGGTGACGACCAGCGTGACCGAAAGGAGTTTCGGAGGCCCCGACAAGCATTGGGGGGGCTTATGGGCCAAGGGGAGGGAGCACACCAGCCCACTAAGGGGCTCTGTGCCCCTCCCACCCCATCTCATGTAACCTGGAGAGGTGGGGGCGCGTCCCCTAGGGCAGCCGCCCCTCCCCGCTTGGGGGGCAAGTTTCCTAGGGGTGGGGGCGCCCAAACCCATCTATGGTTTCCCCTGTGGCCGCCGCCCCTCCCCTAGGGAAACCCTAGGGCGCCTCTTCCTCCGCCCTTCCCCCTATATATAGTGAGGGAAAGAGAGGGCAGCCGCACCCCTTCCCGAGGCACAGCCCCTCCCACCTCCAACACCTCCTCCTCCATAGTGCTTGGCGAAGCCTTGCTGGAGAACCGCAAGCTCCACCACCATGCCGTCGTGCTGCCGGAGCTTTCCCTCAACTTCTCCTCTCCCCTTGCTGGATCAAGAAGGAGGAGATGTCTCCGGTCTGTATGTGTGTTGAACGCGGAGGCGCCGTCCGTTCGGCGCTTGGATCGGATCTTCCGCGATTTGAATCGCCGCTAGTACGACTCCATCAATCGCGTTCTTGTAACGCTTCCGCTTAGCGATTTTCAAGGGTATGAAGATGCACTCCCTATCTCTCGAAGCTAGCATCTCCTAGATTGATCTTGGTGACACGTAGGAAAATTACGAATTATTACTACGTTCCCCAACAATTGATTCACTTGATATATGTTTTGGCACTCAACTCGCGGATTCCTGAGGTGACATTGGGGTAATCTATGCATAGGGGTTGATGCACGTTCTTGCCTTTGTTTCTCTGGTAGAAATCTTGGGGAAGTCTTTGAAGTTCTTTGTGTTGGATTGAGTATTATGAAACTGAATTTGCTTTGGTGTTATTTTAGTATGAACTCTTGGTTAGATCGATCGGAAAGAATAGCTTCGTGTTATTTTAGTACGAACTCTGGGATAGATTGATCGAAAAGAATAGCTTTGAGGTGGTTTCATACCCTACAAACAATTCCTTCTTATGTTCTCCGCTAGATAGGAACTTTGGAGTGATTCTTCGTTGCACGTTGAGGGATGGTTATATGATCCAATTATATTAGCATTGTTGAGAGGTTGCACTAGCGAAAGTATGGACCCTAGGCCTCATTTTCAAGCATTGCAATACCATTTTTGTGCCTGTTTACTATTTCCTACCTTGCTGTTTTTATTTATTCAGATTATAAAAATATATTTCTACCATCAATATTACACTTTTATCACCATCTCTTCGCCGAACTAGTGCACCTATACAAATTGCCATTGTATTGGGTGTGTTGGGGACACAAGAGATTTCTTGTATTTGATTTCAGGGTTGCTTGAGAGGGACCATCTTCATCCTACGCCTCCCACGGATTGATAAACCTTAGGTCATCCACTTGAGGGCAAATTGCTACTGTCCTACCAAACTCTGCACTTGGAGGCCCAATGCGTGTCTACAAGAATAAAGTTGCGTAGTAGACATCAAGCTTTTTTCTGGCGCCATTGCCGGGGAGGTTAGGTAAGCGACACTCACACCCCATCAACGAAGCTCTTTTCTGGTGCCGTTGCCGGGGAGGTGAGTGCATGAAGGTATATCTTTAGATCTTGCAATCGAATCTTTTAGTTTCTTGTTTTATCACTAGTTTGGTTTATAAAAAGAAAACTACAAAAAAATGGAATTGATGTTGCATCATATTATTCATCTTTATAATGTATTTCGTGAAAATGATGGAAAGGCAAATTTTGCTCAATTGATAGAAGAATAATTTAATAGAATTTTTGGTATAAATGATGAGCATGATTGCAATGTTGTTAGTATGAATTCTTTGAATACCCATGATGCTAATGATACGCAAAGCCATAAGCTTGGGGATGCTATGTTTGATGAAGATGATACTTTTAATCCCCCAAGATCTGATGTACAAATTTTTTATAATGATTTCATGCCTCCTATTTATGATGATTATAATGATGAAAGTGGATTTGGAGAGGTCATGCCTTTATTTAGTGATGAACCCACCGTTTTGGATGAGGCTTCAATTCACTATGAGAACAAAGTTGCTATATATGATGATTATGGTGATGACATGTATTCTATATTGAATAATTATAAACATGAAACTTGTCATCATGATTTTAATTTCCAATCACATGAGAGTTATTTTGTTGAGTTTGCTCCCACAATTATTGATGAGAATAAATTTGCTTATGTGGAGAGTAATAACATTTCTATGCTTGTGAATCATGAAAATAATGCTTTATGTGATAGCTATATTGTTCAATTCATTCATGATGCTACTAAAAATTATTATGAGAGAGGAACATATGCTTGTAGGTATTGCAATAATATCAAGTTTCCTCTCTATGTGTTGAAAATCTTGAAGTTTTGCTTGTTTTGCCTTCCTAGGCTAAGTTGATTCTTGTTCCCATAAAATTTTTGCTCACAAAATCCCTATGCATAGGAAGTGGGTTAGACTTGAATGTGCCTTTCATGTGCTTGATGATGCTCTCTTTGTGTTTCAATTCTTATCTTTTATTTGAGCATCATTGAAATCATCATGCCTAGCTAAAAGGCATTAAAGAAAAGTGCTTGTTTGGAGACAACCCAACACTTTTACCTAATGTTTTTGTGTGTTCACATAATTAGGCTACTGTAGTAATCATGTTTTACTGCTTTTGTTTAAATAAAGTGCCAAGTAAGACCTTTGGGGTGGTTTACGGTGATAGTTGATTTGATCTTGCTGAAAAACAGAAACTTTTGCGCTCAGGAAAACAATTCTCATTTTTAACAAAATCATGATAAAATGCTGATTCTTTTTGCAGATGATTAATAGAAAAATTTCCTAGGTTTTCCTATTTTTTTCATAATGTTTAGAGTAACATATGTATGGTTGGAGTACATATAACTACAGACTATTCTGTTTTTGACAGATTCTGTTTTCAATGCATAGTTTGCTTGTTTTCTAGTTTCCATGGCTTATATTGCTCAATATAAATTGTGGAAATGATATTCTACAGCATGCATTGTGTTATAACAATTATGAATCTTGTCTTTGACATTACCAAAAGTGAAATGGTTTGCTCTTTATCATACTAACCTATCTCACAAAGTTCCGTTAAATTTTGTGTGATTGAAGTTTTCAAGTTTTGGGTGGGATGTCGATATGAGGAGAGTAAAGAGTGACAAGACCCTAATATTGGGGATGCCCAAGGCACCCCAAGGTAATATTCAAGGAAGATCTAAGCAACTAAGCTTGGGGATGCCCCGGAAGGCATCCCCTCTTTCGTCTTCAACATTATCGGTAACCTCACTTGGAGCTATGTCTTCATTCGTCACATGATATGAGTTTTACTTGGAGCATCATTTTATTTTGTTAGGATTTTCTTGATTTTATTTAGAATAATGTTTCGCATCTTTTATTTCAATAAAAGTGGCAATGATAGCCTTTTCCAGGCTTATTTTGCAAGTATACATGTTGCTGTTTGAAAACAGAAAGTTTACCGCTGTTATGTTTGCATTGTTTGCATATGTTTGCTTGTTTAATGATCCTATTTGAGGATAGGAGTATTAAATATGAAGAGGAATTTAGAGTGAAATGTTGAATAATAATTTTAGTGAATTGCTACAGTAGATAATGATAAGGTTTTTGCATTGGTTTATACTAACTTTGTCGGCCTTCTGGGAACGGGGGTCCCCAGACTTGACTGCCTGCGGCCCGCAGCGTGGCTCCACCAGCGGCCCTGTACGGCCCATCTTCACCAGCAAACATTCAAGACCCTCGCAAGGGGCCAAGCCTCGTGAGGCGGACGACGCAAGACCTCCTAAGGGGCGGCCTCACCAGGCTGGCTCGCGAGGGGCGGAGAGATCAAGGCAAGGGACACCTCACGAGGTTTCTGTGACGCAAGCCATGACGACTGGGGCCAGGCAGGCGCTAGGTGGGCGCTAGCACGCGCAGTGTCCTCGTTTCCTCTTTGGTGCTAAAGGGGCAAGCGCAGACGAGGAGTCCCGAGGCATCAGGTAAAGGTTTCCATATCGGTGCAACAAGACCAAGACCAGCGGGACGGCAGGACGGAGGTCACCGTGGAGCCCAAGACGGCATCACCATCAGAGCCTTTGGCAGGCGAAGACTACTTTTGTCAGGATAGCTTGTACTAGTTTTCTCCCTTCGAATTTGGTCGTTGTGGTATCCCTTCCCACTCAATATTTGGGAAGAGGACCAGGGCCTCTATAAATAGGACTAGCCACCAGCGTAGGGGAGGACCCGGATCGGATCCATATCATCCCCAACCACTCAAGTTCACTAAGCACAAGAAGACCTCTCCTCGCGAGGCTGTTCTTCCCTTGTAACTCTTCATCCTCAGCCCAAGAGGCAATCCACCACACCTCACTGGAGTAGGGTATTACACCAGAACGGTGGCCCGAACTAGTATAAATCTTGTGTCTCATGTTCTTTGGGTTCGTCGAGCTAGGCCGTGAGATCGTAGAGTGTGCGAGCTAGAGAGGGGGAGAGATCTTTGTGTGCACCCCAGTGTTCAAACCTCAATTGTTTTGCCGGAACCCGAAATCCGACATTTGGCGCGCCAGGTAGGGGTGCGCCGGAGCTTCTCTTCCTCGGTTGATCCGCCGACGCCCCGTGGTTCCGATGTCCAGCGACCCAAGGACCAACGCCGACCGCTGGGCAGCTTGACCGGCCCGGGCGGCACTGTCCGCCCAAGAAGACCTCAACCCAGCGCCCCAGGCGGCGCGCGCGCAGCCAAGCACCGCGGGGAGTGGGCGGCGCAATCAGACGCCGTCCACCCTCACTCCACGACAAGTGTGGGCGGCCGCAAGGGCCTCAATCCACGCTGCGGCTACGACGCCGCACACCCGACGGGAACAAGCAAACATGAGGGTCGTGCTCACGGTGGCTCGCGAGCTGCTGCGATGCCGGCTGATGGAGAGCGGCCGGGATGCATTGCTGGAACGCGTCGCCGAGCTACTGGATGCCGCGGCCTCGGGAGCACCGCCCTTCTACTCCCTGCTTATGCCTCAGGCCACAGCCGGATCGCATGGCGGGCCACGCCGTGCCCGCGCACCCCGAGGTGCGCCAGGGGGCTCCATCGACACCGGCACGACCAGAAGCACCGGACGCCCACTCGCGCCCGCGCCACCCCCGATGGGCGCGGGCACGAGCGTTGCTGCCCCCGTCCTCGGTGGAGTGCCGCCC
Source organism: Triticum urartu (assembly GCF_056163025.1). NCBI lineage: Eukaryota > Viridiplantae > Streptophyta > Magnoliopsida > Poales > Poaceae > Triticum > Triticum urartu. The sequence goes on from NC_141876.1 coordinate 114,443,247, forward strand.
TACCATCCTCAGGGCGGCACAACATGGAGCGTGGGGCACTTCGGGGAGGTCTTCGGGGCGGCGGCCTCGGAGGCCTACGTGCCCCGCATGGTAGACCAAGAGTATGCGCTGGAAGACGACCGTGGCTCGTTCCTCGAGCCAGGCTGGGAGGAGGAGGCGCTGGAAGCTGAGGCCTTCCAGGAGCCCCCCGAGCACGCCGTGAGCCTCACCAACCATGCCGGCGACGACAGCTACAGGGTACCACTAATCTCTCAAGAGCAAGCTTATGCTAACCATGGGTCGCAGGAGGATCAGGTCACAACGGCGGATGGCGGCCCCAGCTCAACGGCCTCCCTCCCACCAGGAGGAGTGCACTGGGGGCTGCAAGGGAGAGGCCGGGAGCCAGGTCCCTCCCCGCATCACATGGAGCAAGGCGCCCCCCAGAGGTAGGCCCTCTGTCAGGGAGGTGATGATGAGACTTCCCCCGGCAGAGGACCCGTGGTCGCCGAGGGTGCCGCTGGCGTCCCCTTTGCCCCTTGGCTTCGTCCTGGTTTCCTGTCGAACCAACAGTGGTCGAGGGCGGTGCAAGGCGGGGCCCTCGTCTGGCGATATGAAGTAAGGCTCACGCCTGTGAAGATCTCCGCTCGTGACACTCTCACGTAATAATGAGTGGGTCTGTACACGCCCCGGAGTCTCACGAGCACCGCCCTCGGGCCTCGGGGGCTCCCTCCCACGTCTAGTGGCAGCACTTAGCTCTACGCTGGTGAGAAGACAAGAAGACTAGACTAGGTGCCGGACGCGGCTATTTTCTCTTAACCTCTTTTCTGTAGCCCTGTTTCAAGCTTTGGATTTAGGTTGAAGTTGAATTTTCATTGCTATGCGCGGGGGGTGACTTTTCTCGTTCGTTCGGTTTCTTGCCGTCTGGTTCCTTGCCCCGACTCGAAGTTCGCACCTGCTGCCTCCCCCCTCGCGAGCCCCTCGAGAGCAGGGGCTGGGCGCGACACGCGCCCGCTGCGTGCACGCCCTTCCACGGCTGGCTCTTGCTCCTTGCGAAGCCCTCTCGGGCAGATCAGCAGGCCCTTCAGGAGCTCACGGCCTCATGAACTGGCCGGGAACCGGTCCTGACTAAGGTAAATTTCGGCAGTAAGCTCGCGCCGCGACTCGCGGGCCCATAAAAACACATCTTCAGCTTGGCCTAAGGAATAGAGGTAGTAATCTGTTTACATGAGGGGCTCCCCCTCCCAAAATGCTCTTACAACTTTCGAGGCTGTGCCCAAGTTTTCACTTACAGGGTGAGCAACGAGGAAGCACGAGCTCAATTGGACATATCGCTCGCTGCGTCCTCCGGGTCGCCCTCAGACACGTCGCTGGCATCATCATCACCATCGCTGGCGCCACCATCCTCGTCACTGGCATCACCGTCACCATTGTCGGCGTCACCCGCACCATCGTCGACCACGTCGCCTTCATCCGCGGCGACCACCACCGCATCATCCTCGGAGGTGAAGGCTCTGACTAGAGCATCCACATTGTCCTCTACCCAGCACGCCAGGTCGTCCCAGATGGCCTCGGTCACAGGGGCAATGGCGGCGTCAAAGTCAAAGTTGGGGTAGGTGTTCTAGAGGTGGCTGAAGACACGGGAGAATGCGCGCTTGAGCAGGCCGCGGCTCCTCTCCTCGACAAGCACGCGAGCCCTCTCGGATCGATTCTCCAGGCGTGTCACCACGTCGGCAAAGAAAAGGAGGTGACTAGCATAGTCGTTTGAGTGGGGATGAGGTGCATTTTCGTCGTAGATGGCGCCCAACGTCGCATTGGCTCTGGCCCTGAGGCTTTGGAGCATGGGGGTGTGCTCGCACTCCAGCGTTTACCGCTGGAGCGCTTCCTCCCTGCTCTGTTGCGTGGAGGATTCGGTGCCGGCGATCCGCCGCTGAAGGGAAAACAGCTCGGCACGAGCGGAAGCCAGCTTAGCTTGCACTAAGGACAGGGCGGCTGCGGCGGTTTTCTCATGATGTTCCGCCTCGTCCAACCCTGCCCTGAAGGCATTAGGCCTGCCCACAGCCTCGGCTTCCACAAGCTTCAACTTCAGGTCGTACCTGCCCACAAGATCCACATGAGCCTCGGCCACCCGGCGGTCGACTTCCTCCTGGGCCTTGGCCTCGCGCGCGCCGATAGCATCCTCAGCTTGGGCAACCTGGCGCTCCCTCGTCTCCAACCGCTCGAGCTCAAGGCTGCGCTCCATGGTTTCCAGCGCCAGCGCTTCCTCGCGCCTCAGGATCTCTTCCTCCTCGACAGGCGTCCCCTTCATCGATGCTAGGGCAGCCTTGCGTGCCTCCACTTGCTGCTCCAGGGAGGCACTCTAGGCTTTGATCTCCCACGCGCGTTTCTCGGCGATCTCCCGGCGTCGATCAGCTTCCCGGGCTTCTTCCAAGGCTCGGGAGGAAGCTTCGCGCGAGGTCGCAAGAGACGCCACGGCCTTCGCGTTATCAAGCTCACGTTGGTGGAGCCCGAGGTTGATGGCCACCTTCAGTTTATGCCACTCTTCCACCTGCCGAAGACCCTCAACCTCGAGGCGCGCGTCTACATCCGCGAGCTCCCCGCCAAGCTGGCTCATCGCACCCATCGGCTCCTGGAAGAGCTCGTGGCGGACGACGCTCCGTTCGTGCGCAATCTTGAGCGCGCGGCCGACTCCGTCCTCCACATCAGGGGCCGTCGACGGAACCCAGAGCGACTCGCCCCCTTCCCACAGGGGGCTGGGGGCTGGCGCCCCTCCGGTCGCCGACTGGGCTTCGGTAGGAGCTCGGTTGGGATGAGGCTCGCTGCTCGAAGAAGGAACCAAGAACAAAGCCATCCGGGCGCCGTCTATAACCAGAGGAGGATCCCTTGGCACGCTCGTCACGCCCCCAACGAGGCCACGAAGAAGAGATGGCAGGATTGCAGGCTCAAGGCGCTAGGCTAGCACGTCTGCCTCTCCAGCCGACCTCGCGACGGAGGCAGCATGTTGGCTTGGGACGCTCAAGGCCAGTGGAAGATCCGAGGCAGGAGGAGTTTGCTTCCCGAGGGGCTTCGCGGCCTTTGCAGATGGGATCCTGAAGAGCCACCATCGGGAGGGGAAGCAACATTCAAGGAATTACAAAGATAAGGTACTTACTCATCTATGGCGATATACTTCCTCTGTTTCAATGGCCGGAAAGCGCCACTGCTGCAGCTTGGGGACCCCTTCCTCTTGCGGAGCGCATCGAAGTCTATACAGAGCCGGCCGAAGCGTTCGGCGTGGCGACCAGCGCAGGGCGTGCCTGGTGAAGCGCCCAAGGAGGTGACCTCAGGAGCACCAAGCTGGGGAGAGCGATCAAGTACCACCTTGTGACGGCCTCCAGAGGCCTCGGGAGCTTCGGCCTCGGGAGCAGCAGGTTGCGCCACCCCCTCAATTGCCACCTCAGTGTGAGAGTTGCTGGCTCCGGAAGATGACGCCTCAGGAACTGCGGGCGGCTTCGACGCCACGGCGCCCGCGCCTCCAGCCTCCGGTGATGCTTGCCCCCCTACGTCCACTCTTGGGGCAAGTCTGGCGCCGGCAGCAAGGAGGGGAACCACGGTGACGGGGTTCTCACAGGACCCCTCAAGGCCAACCAGACATAGCCCCATTCGTCAAAGGGGGGCATCTGCCCCGCGAACTCCACCCTGTTCGAGCAGCAGTACAAGAGACAGCCCACTGGTGGCATATCGGCTGGCGAGGGGTTGCCCGCCAGGACCTCGAGCACTATTCTTCGTGCCTCAAGTGGAAGCTCTGACTCCTGGAGCATCATGCAATCTGGGCCGACATATAGGGCCCACATTGGCTGGGAATGGCGCTCGAGTGGGGCGACGCGGCGTCGGAGGAACTCCTTCATCACCATGGGTGCGGTCAAGCCAAGGTCTTTCAACCTCCTCAGCCGGAGCTAGACGAAGGCAAGACGGGGGCCCGTAAGCTTCTCGTGAGCCCAGCCGGAGCTGGGAACGGCGAGCGCAGACGGAGGCGAGAGCAAAGGGCTGAGCACTCTGACATCCACATACACCCACCGTGTCTGGAACTCGCTCGCAGACGGCGGGAGCTCAAAGTTAATCCCTGAGCCGGCCGTCGCCGCCACGGCCTGGAAGCTCAGGCACCCCGAGCATTGCGGGGGGTCGGTCAGATGCAGCGAGACGAAATGGCGCAGAAGGGCCACGGAGGGGGCGATTCCCACCATGGCCTCATAGACAAAGGCAAAGACGGCAAGAAGAGTGACATATTGGGGATCTACGTGCAGCAGATGAATATGGTAATGGGAAAGCACGGCGTTGAAGAAGGCGGATAAGGGGGGAATCAGGCCGGCCCACAGGGCGTCGATGAAGAACAGGACCTCGGTGGCTGCTCTATCGACAGAAGCTCGGGACGCCGGCCAGGCGGCCATCCCTTCCCATTAGTTGAAGCTGGTGGCGAGCGCAAGGCAGACCTTGTCCATGGCCTCCTCATTGAGCACCCCCGATCGGCCAACTGCGGGCTCGACAGCAGGAGGCGGGTTGGCTGAGGACAGGGGCTTCTTCCCTTTCTCCGTCTGGTTCGGCGCCATGCCGACGGGGACGACTGAGCTTAGGTTGGATTTGGAAAGGAAGCTGAGGTTCGAGGAAGCGAAGGAGTCGGGGGGTGCGTTGCCAACAAGGGGGAAATAACTGTGTGGGACGCCGTGGCCGCCTAGCCAGGCGGATATCAAGGCTGCCTGGGGAAGCGGGGCTGCCCACGTCCAATCGATCACCATGTGTCAAGCAGGGCCACATGTTGTTGGGGCCCACGGCGCTCTGCACTTGCTCCTTTGGCTTTGCCTCGAAGCCAAACCCGAGAGCGCCTTGGGACCGGGGGCTACTGTCGGTGTTTTGGGAACGGGGGTCCCCAGACTTGCCTGCCTGTGGCTCACAGCGTGGCTCCACCAGCGGCCCTGTACGGCCCATCTTCACCAACAAACATTCAATACCCTCGCGAGGGGCCAAACCTCGCGAGGCGGACTACGCAAGACCTCCTCAGGGGCGGCCTCACCAGGCTGGCTCACGAGGGGCAGAGAGATCAAGGCAAGGGACACCTCGCGAGGTTTCTGTGACGCAAGCCACGACGACTGGGGCCAGGCGGGCACCAGCGTGTGTAGTGTCCTCATTTCCTCTTTGGTGCTAAAGGGGCAAGCGCAGACAAGGAGTCCCGAGGCATCAGGCAAAGGTTTCCATATCGATGCAACAAGACCAAGACCAGCAGGATGGCAGGACAGAGGTCACCGTGGAGCCCAAGATGGCGTCACCACCAGAGCCTTTGGCAGGCGAAGACTACTTTTGTCAGGATAGCTTGTCCCTTCGAATTTGGCCGTTGTGGGATCCCTTCCCGCTCAATATTTGGGAAGAGGACCAGGGCCTATATAAATAGGACTAGCCACCACCGTAGCGGAGGACCCGGATCGGATCCATATCATCCCCAACCACTCAAGTTCACTCAGCACAAGAACACCTCTCCTCACGAGGCTGTTCTTCCCTTGTGACTGTTCATCCTCAGCCCAAGAGGCAATCCACCACACCACACTGGAGTAGGGTATTACACCACAATGGTGGCCTGAACCAGTATAAATCTTGTGTCTCGTATTCTTTGGGTTCGTCGAGCTAGGTCGTGAGATCGTAGAGTGTGCGAGCTAGAGAGGGGGAGAGATTTTGTGCGGACCCCAGTGTCCGAACCTCAAGGGTTTTGCCGGAAACCGAAATCCGACAAACTTATCTCACGATTCCTTGTTGAGTTTTGTGTGGATGAAGCTTTTGAGATTTAGGAAAACCGTAATATGAGGAGAATTAAGGAGACACAAAATCTCAAACTTGGGGATGCACAAGGCATCGCAAGATAATATTTCAAAAAGTCTCAAGCATCTAAGCTTGGGGATGCCCCGGTTGGCATCCCACCTCTTTTCTTCAACAATTTATCGGTTAGTATCAGTTGAGCCTAAGTTTTTGCTTCTTCACATGATGTGTTCTATTCTTGGAATGTCATTTTATTTTCATTTTGCTTACTGTTTTAATAACTTACTTAGATTTGAAAGTTTTTAAATAAAATAGAGTCCTCAAATAGTTACCAGGGAGGCTAGGTAAGCGGCATTCACATCCCGTCAATGTAGTTATTTTCTATGGAATTGCTCTAGTGCTTCACTTATATCTTTTTGAGCACAATGTGCTTTGTATTTTTTAAGAAATTATCTCTTGATTCACTTAAATTAATTTGAGATAAAGAAATATTATGCTCATGATCTTCACTTTTATCCTTTTGGAGTAGCTTGTCATTTACTCTTGTGCTTCACTTATATCCTATGAGTAAATTGTTGAATAAATTGAATGTCATGAAGTTGAAATCATATCATGCCTAGTGGTAGCTTCACATTGGGTTTAGAAAGTGAAATCTTTTGAGGCTTGACAATCACAATATTTGTCATACAAGAAAGTCACGAATAATTAGTATAAGGAAGAGAACTTTCACATGCATATACACTATCATGGAAACCTTTTGTGATTGTGAGCCCCCATCAAAATATTATATGCCAAAATTGTCTATGTTGGACAAGGAAGACAACGTAATGGTTTATGTTTGTTCATATTCACAAAGAAGTTATATTGTCATATATCCTCCAACATGTGGTGCTTGTCCCCCACCTTTGCTAGCCAAAAATTCCGCACCTAGAGATACTACTTGTGCATCCAAAAACCCTTAAACCCAGATCTTATTTTCAAGAGTCCACCATACCTACCTAAGGATTGAATAATATCCTTCAAGTAAGTTGTCATCAGTGGAATAAGGCAATAAAAATTGCTTCTAAAAGTGTGATATCATTTAGTGTAAGAGAAAATTGAGCGTTGTACGAACTTGTGATGGTGAAGAATAAAACCGACAGACTGCATAATAAAGGTTGCCATCACAAGGGGCAATACAACGTGACGTTCTTTTGCACTAAGGGGTTGAGCATACAAACAAATAAGCGCATGGCAACCTCTGCTTCCCTCTGTGAAGGGCCTATCTTTTACTTTTGTGTATTTACTTTTATGCAAAGAGTCAAAGTTATTCACTCTATTCCTTTTTATTTTTATCTTTTGGCAAGCATCATGTGGTGAGGAAAGATCTAGGCACATACATCCAGTTGGATATGGGTAGCATGACTTATTATTATTGACATCACCCTTGAGGTGAATACGTTGGGAGGCAAAATTATAAGCCCCTATCTTTCTGTGTGTCCGATTGAAACATTTTGCTCATGTGTATGCGGTGAGTGTTAGCAAACATAGAATACTATACGATGGTCGAGTATGTGGAGCTCTTACTTAGACTCTGTTGAATAAGTTGAATTACAATTGCTTGGTGACTGAGAACATAGGTTGTTGAGTTTCAAGAGAATTCATTGTTTGAACCTTAACATGTGAATTGGTTGCTACTATAACATGAGAAGTTTTATAAGAAAGAATTTCTGTTATGTTGCTAGGAAAAGTGATTGAAAATATCATTGATCAAACTTATGCACTTTGCTAGCATTCACACTTCATTAATTATTTCTTTTATCATTTACCTACTCGAGGATGAGTTGGAATTAAGCTTGGGGATGCCGATACGTCTCCAACGTATCAATAATTTATGAAGTATTCATGCTGTTATATTATCATTCTTGGATGTTTTACAATCATTTTATAGCAACTTTATATCATTTTTTGGGACTAACCTATTGACCCAGTGCCCATTGCTATTTTTTGCTTGTTTTTTACATCGCAGGAAATCAATATCAAATGGAGTCTGTGATAGTCTGGTTTTTGCCCACTTCTCTTTGACTGATCTTCAGTTGGTTTGGTTTTAAAATTTGGAGTATTCAATCTTTTTAGATGGACTTAAACACTTCGGTACACCTTGAATTTCACCCAAGTGCCTCATTCCCCTCTCTAACTATCATTTCTTCTCTGGTTCACCTCAAAATAACATTTTTAAATATTTTTCTTAAAGGAAAATATTCATATCCCTCTCTAAAACCCTAGCAAGCTCAATGTGCTCCAAAGCAACCCCAATTTTTCTTGCCCACCAAAATCTGAGAAAATTCCCAAATATTCTTTTAACCCTAGGGCACCTTCCTGGGCAAAAATATTTCATCACTTTTTGGAATATTTTTGCTACAGAAAATCTTTTCTGTTCTGGACAGAAATGGGGGTTTCTACAGTAACTACCATTTTACTTGCTCTATTGTGGCTGATTTTTCTTGTGCATCATCACCTTAGTAGATGATTGCTAACCACCAAAGCCCAGCTCCCAACTCCCGGTAGTTTGACCACAGTAGGCTCCCAAAGTTACTAACCAGAAACTTACCAGGGAGTAGAAATCCATTCTACTGCGTCTAAGCTCAAACCAAAGCCTGGTAACATCTTAATCTACCACGAACTACACGCCAGACATGAAGTTTGGGCTTAGGTCGGCCTGAGGTCATAGTTCACGCGGTGACCGTGCTCATCCAGGCGTGCTGGCATACGGCCGACGCGCTCTGCGTCGCGCCCGAGCCTCTATTGCGCGCGTGCTTGCTTCCCCGACTGCCAAACCTTGCCAAACCTAGCCACGATCATCGTCCCGACCCTCTTAACTCCCTCCTGGCGCTTGCCGACGCTGGAGCTCGCCGCAGCGAGCACGAGCGCAGTCTGGCCAATGCAACAGTGCGCTGCGCACTGTGTTCATCGCCACCCTCTCGCCCCTGTGCTCGTCTCCGCTCGCCCACAGTTCCCGCGTGAGTTGCGTCGCCTTCCCCCTCGCTCACTGACGCCGTTCATCGTTGGGCACCGTGTCTAGGTGTCCTCCGGCGGAGCCCGAACCCCCTCGTCGCTCCGGCTATAAATAGAGCCCTCCCAGCCTCCTCAAGCCTCATCCACTCCACACACACACTCCATGATCACGTAGAAAGCCGTAGCCTGGCCGGGCAGGACGCGGGCCGCCATCACCGAGCTCGAGCTCGCCGGCGATCCCCTCGGGTCGTCTTCACAGCTCCAGCCCCTCCCAGGCTCGGGCCATCCTTCCAGGCCTCCGATGTGCCTCGGTGGTGCTGTTCCGCCCGATTGGAGCCCCTGGTATCGCCTCTAGTCGCCGTCGTCCTCATCTCTGGCGACCTCTGCTTCCTGTTGCCGCTGGAGAGGTCATTTCCGACGCTGTCCAATCACCCTTAGCTAACCTACAGGTACGAGCAGGTGCACCTCCGTCTCCTCTTTTGATCCCTCCCTCTAATTCGGGCCAAGGAGCCCTCCTTGCCGGCGTGTGCTCAGGCGAAGCCGCGCCGTCCTCTGTTTCCCTCGCCCCCTCCCTCTCACCCGACTAGCAGGGCCCGCTAGTGAGCCACTCTATACGCGCGCGAAGCGGTACAAGTAGTGGCGCCCGCGAGGTTTACGCCTTCGAGTCAACCCCCCTAGTTCTGTTTTATTTAAATTCAAATCCAGAGAACTTCAAACAGACAAAACTTTTTAACCCTAAGTCCAAATGAATTGGTTCTTTTTGCATTGTGTTCTTTATGAAGAAATCTAGCAGCTCACCAAAAATGAGAATTTTCTCTACTGTCTAGATTTTCTGGTGAATTTCAGAAGGGTTCTTGGTATTTTATTTTGGTGTTTATAATTGTTTTCAAAGAGTGAAGCTTGTCTTGAGGATCACCAGGAGGTTTGTGAACCTCATCTGCACTAAGGCAAGCCACTGCAACATTTTCATGGTGCCATTACAATATTTGTGATTTTTTTCAACTTGAATTAATGATTTAATCCATGCATTTAAATCACTAGCATATTATTTATAATCTGATAAGTTGCTTGTTTAAGTTGATATGCTTAGTTTACAGAAAGTTAGAAGCTAACTAAGTTGGTTAAGTAACTAGAAGTAATAATTGTTATGAGGAAGTAATACGAGTATGGATATAAGTACTTATTTTGAGTATTTTCTTGGATGAGAAAAAATGATAAATTTGCTAGTAAGGATTCTGTTTAAAGTGGGGATTAATCATAACCAGGGAAGTGTTATGAGTTGTTGATGATTATGCTTAGTGTGGATATAGTTGACCCAGTTATTTCCATTGAGATATGATGTGCATGTTAGTGCTGCATTTCATGGCATATTATGACACCGGCTGCATTCACTTTAAGTTGAACTTGATAATAACTCAACTTGAATATATCGTTGACCGGGTCATGGTGCCACTAAATCGAGTTATTCCCAGTGCAACCACATTTGCCTTTATGGGAAGGCCTTTATTTGGTCCATTGTCATGCCTCTGGTCGGTGCCTCCAACGAGGGAAGGTTATGGGCGTGCGGTACCCTGGCCCGGTAAGCAGACATAACCTTGTGTGCCCGTTGTTGATGTTATGGTACCTTGTACCAGTGTGGGACTGTTTATGTTTTGCCACAACGGTGGCTGTTGGTGTCTTTGGTAGACACGGGGCCACCCAGGACTAGCCCAGTGGGGCGTGAGTCGGAGTGGCCGAGAGAGTGTCATGGCAATGGAGGGGTTCCGTCAGAATGTCGTTGGTCCACCCGAATGGGAGTGCGAGGCCATGGGTTCCGTGGTGTGGGTACAATGCGCTACCTCTGCAGAGTGTATTAAATCTATCGATAGCCGAGTCCACGGTTACGGACACGCTCGAAAGTAGGTCACACCATGGGTCAACGTTTAAATAAATTTTGCACACTAAGTTATGAACGTCGCACTGTTGAGAAGATGATGGTGGGTAAACCATCTTGATGTTGGTTGTGATCGCCCGAAGGATCGCCGTTTGAGGCCAAGTGTTGGTCATGGTTGTGATCGCCGGAAGGATCACCGTTTGAGGCCAAGTGTTGGTCATGGTTGTGATCGCTGGAAGGATCACTGTTTGAGACCAAGTGTTGGTCATGGTTGTGATCGCTGGAAAGATCACCGTTGGTAAGCAAGTCTGAGGGAAATTTTATCACGAGATCATGTTCACGGCATGTATGATATGTTGTTGCATTATTAATTGGTTAAGTATCATGATATTGTTTGACATTATGTATATGTTTGTTGTGAGCTTGCAAGTACATTCAATGTACTGACCTGTCATGTCATGCCAGATTTCAGGAAAGTCTCGTTGGAAAGTAGTATCGTCTGAGTCTACATCGTGTCCACATCGGTGTCCCTGTGCTATGGAGTTCCGCTACGACATTGTTATGCTGCCACGTAGTTGTTCTGATCGAGGCCCCTTTATGTTCACTAAATAATGCACATATTGTTCAGCCGCACCGTGTGTGCCGCTTGGCCTCGCCACCTGTTGTAATATAAACTATGATCCACTGGCATCAATAAAGTGGCTGTTTTCTATACCAAGATGTTGTGTGTTGCCAGAAGACATGGTCTCTGGGCTGGACATGCATGGTAAACCGGTTGCTCTGAGCCGGGGAGCCATAGAGTCCAAACACCGTGAAACTTTTTGGATGTTTTTTATGGACCAAAACACCCAAAATTGGCAAGAAGCACCTGGGGGGGGGGGTACCCCGAGGGGGGCACAACCCACCAGGGCACGCTTGGGGGCCCAAGCGCGCCCAGGTGGGTTGTGTCCACCTCGGTGGCCTCCCGCACCCCCTCTTTACCCTATAAATTTCCAAATATTCCAAAAACCCTTGGGTTAACCTAGATCAGAAGTTCTGCCGCCGTAAGGCTCTATAGCCACCGAAAACCAATCTAGACCCCATTCCAGCACTCTGCAGGAGGGGGAAATTATCACCGGTGGCCATCTTCATCATCCCGGCGGCCACCACGATGAGGAGGGAGTAGTCCACCCTCGGGGCTGAGGGTTTGTACCAGTAGCTATGTGTTTAATCTCTCTCTCTCCCTCTCTTTCGTGTTCTTGAGATGTCACGATCTTGATGTATCGCGGGCTTTGTTAATATAGTCGGATCATATGGTGTTTTCCCCTCTCTATCTTGTTGTGATGAATTGAGTTTTCCCTTTGAGATTTCGTTATCATCTTCAACAATTTCGTCTTATTTTAGTACGAACTCTAGGATAGATTGAACGGAAAGAATAGCTTTGAGGTGGTTTCGTACCCTACAAACAATTCCGTCTTATGTTCTCCGCTAGATAGGAACTTTGGAGTGATTATTCATTGCACGTTGAGGGATGGTTATATGATCCAATTGTATTAGCATTGTTGAGAGATTGCACTAGCGAAAGTATAGACCCTAGGCCTCAGTTTCAAGCATTGCAATACCATTTTTGTGCCCGTTTACTATTTGCTACCTTGTTGTTTTTATTTATTCAGATTATAAAAATATATTTCTACCATCAATATTACACTTTTATCACCATCTCTTCGTCGAACTAGTGCACCTATACAAATTGCCATTGTGTTGGGTGTGTTGGGGACACAAGAGATTTCTTGTATTTGATTGCAGGGTTGCTTGAGAGAGCATCTTCATCCTATGCCTCCCACGGATTAATAAACCTTAGGTCATCCACTTGAGGGAAAATTGCAATTGTCCTATAGAACTCTGCACTTGGAGGCCCAACGCATGTCTACAAGAATAAAGTTGTGTAGTAGACATCAGTTGGCGTGACAACCCCGATGGCGGCATGATGATGGAGATCATGGTGTCATGCCCGTGATGATGGATATCATCCCGTTGCTTTGGAGATGGAGATTAAAAGCACAAGATGATGGCCATATCATTTCACTTATGATTTGCATCTTTTGGCATTAATATTATGAATATGTGTATCACTACGATCGAGATTCAACAAGAATTGATCACTCATCAAGGGTGCATGGCCATAAAAGATATTACTCATATAAATAGAACAACCATTATTCTCTGATTTAAATGAATAACCGTCTCGCAATAAACAAGATCCAGACATAATGTTCATGCTCAACATGGGCACCAAATAACAATTATTCAGGTCTAAAACTAATCCTGAAGGTAGACGTAGAGGTAGCGTGCCGATGACGATCACATCAACCTTGGAACCATTCCCGACGCGCATCATCACCTCGTCCTTACCAATCTTCGTTTAATCCATAGCTCCTGTTTCGAGTTACAAATATGAGCAACCGAACTAGTATCAAATACCATGGTGCTACTACGAGCATTAGTAAGGTACACATCAATAACATGTATATCAAATATAACGGGTATGCGTCGGTGCTATACAAACGGTTTTTAACCCCTTTCCGCGACGGCATTTACCGTCGCCTAGTGAGTGACGGTGATAGGGGGGTCCTTCCCACGCGACCCAGAAACCGTCGGGGATAGGGAGCCTTGATGCATACAGTTGTGCCTATATAACCGTTTCCGATATCTCGAATATCCCAAACACTTCATCCTTGCTACTCGTTTGCGCTCGCATTGCCATCGTAGTCGGAGTTTTGTGGTTTTACTTAAAACCAGGTAGATTCCAGGCACGAGAGTTTTCCAGGCAGATTCCAAGCACGGGAGTTTTACGATGCCTGGCACATCACAAACAGTTCATGATTATAAACCGTGTACGATAGGTAGACAATTACACACATTTAGTTTTCCCGCACCGTATGTGATAGTGTCTGACATCACACACGCTTTGCAAACGGCAACTGTGTGCATTGTTACACACCTTTCCTCTCCGTGAACCGTGTCAGATTATGATGTGTATCGCACACGCTGTGCTTTATTAACCGTGTGCGCCATAATGACCTGCACACCGTAATCTCTCCCTAATTTAATTGTTGCTATTTAAAATTGTACCTAATTTAAACTTGAAAGTAGGCTATAGCTTTATTCATATCTATCAGGTTCAAACAGCCAACGCATTATTCGATTCACATATACATATGTTTAAGAATTACATAAGCATCAAATAAAGAATGATGAACCAGGGTTCTATACTTGTACTATTACAGATGGTAAAGAAAGAGGCGACAGACATTCCAGTTGCTGAACAAGGTGAAGCGGAATGGCCCTATTATGCTCTCCTAGATGCATAAGGCATGCAGGACTCTAGTCCAACCCCTTGTGATGGTAGGCTGCCAATCATGTAGTTTGAGAGGTAATCTTGAGTAAACTGCTTCAGGATCCACTGGAAAAGAAAAAAAGATTCAGACATTGTCATCTAACACAACTCATTACGGGCAGTAAAAAGAAGGTTACACGGTTCTTACTTACCGTCCTGCAGTTCACTGTTGTCTAGCATGAAGCAATGTTGGGGATATCGCTTATCGGGAACTTATCGGTCGACCCATGATAAGGGGTAAATCGGCCAGTTTATCGGCATATCGGCCGATTTATCGCCATATTGGCTGATTTATCAGCCGATTTATCTTATCGGTCAGACAACGGTAAGCGATAAATCGTCCGATTTATCGAAATATCGAAAGATATCTTGAACAGTGGCATGAAGTGTAAACAAATAGTTCGATTGACGTCTTTGGACCCATTTTAATAACAATCTTTATGAGTTTCCTCACTTGATGCTGGTTGATGAATATCTCATTGCCCCAGAAAGGGTCGATGTGTGGAACTTTGGCAATGATATATGTACCTAAAAGCACCAAGTTAATATTAGAAGCTAAACAATAATTGAAAAATGATGTAGTACAACACTCCCTCCATCCCATTATATAAGATTTTATTACATGTATATCTAGACATCATCAAAACATTAAGGTAACACTCTTCCTTGTTGCTATGTAGCCTGGGATTGCATATTTAGTCATTCAGTACAATGCATGTTGTTATGTAGCCTCAGATATATTAAATATGTCCCTAGTTAACCTACTGATAAATGGGTTACAGATATATTCAGTGAAATGTCCGTTTCGACGATTAATCCCTTATCAGCCCCATGCTATATGGCACCAGTTACCGATATCCTGAATAGTGAGTACATATAAGCAATGCAATGAAACTAACCTCGATGGAAAACAACACTGTTCTCAATATTGTTCTGCATGAGTACAAATAAAGGCATGTTAAGCACAACAAGCTAAACATCAACCAAATATATCCATGGTAGACAACATAATCTGCAAATGATAGCTTCAATGTGTAGGCTTAAGCACGCTAGTTAAGCAAAACAAGAAGTGGAAAGGTGTGTTAACTGCATCAGGCATAACATTTAAAAACAAGCAAATAGTCATTCAAACTAGTATTGTGCAGGTCTAAAGTACACTAGTTATTGTTAAAAGAACGAAAAGGCATGTTAACTGCAACATCCTTAACAACAACCAAATATCGTAATTCATAGTGGTATTGTTGAAACTGTTATTGATGAAATTGAACTACACGGCAAATAGTTGCACATATAGAGTATCACATTGTGAAGAACTAAAATAAACAAGTCATAAGGCCATCTCTAGCCGATCCTTTAAAAGTTAAAGGACTAAACCCCTTAGTGGATATATATATACTTCAACATTTTTTGTCCTTTTCTAGTCGATCCCCTAAACTTAACGTTGTAAGCTTCAATTTGATCAAGTTCAAAGCAGGTTCAACTGAAAGTAGCATGCATTCAAACATAAACATAGATAGTTTTGCATAACCAAACATAAAACATAAATTCAAACTAAGCTAAACTACTTTCGGTCGAATTAGAGGTCGAGCCAATCCTTCCTCGTCACGTACGGTGTGCCGTGAGCCGGGTCCAGGCCGGTGCCGTTGTCAGGGTCGTTAGGGAAGGCACTCCTCCTCTCGTCGACGTTGATCTCCTCGTCCTCAAGGCCCACCTCGATGCCCTCTGCACGACTGTCGTCGCCGCCTTCGACCTCATCATCGGAGGAGAGCGCGATACCCTCGCCGCCCTCCGCGCTGCCATCCTTGCCGCCTTTGACCTCGTCATCAGAGGAGAGTGCAATAACCTCGTCGCCCTCCGTGCCGGCAAAGATCGCCCGCTCTGCCTCCACGAGCTCCGGGTGCTGCCGGCGGAGCTCTTGCATGTAGGCCTCGTCGGCGGCCACGGCCTCGAGGCGCTCCCACGCCTCGCGGTCCTCCCGAGCCATAGCCGAGATCACCACCCCAGGCTCCGGCGGAACGAGGTCGACCGGACGTGTGCCGAAGGGGAAATTGAGCCTAGCCGCCGCGCCATGGTAGCGGACCTGCCAGCGGTCGTACTCCATGGTCGCGAGTTCAGCCATGTGGAAGCTACCAAGCCACCGGTGATGAAGCTATGTACCTAGGGTAGGGTCATGGGCCTGACCTAGACGCCCTTCCCAAGGTCATCGCCCTAAAGCCAAAAGCATTCCAAGGGTACCATTATCCATTCAACCAGAGGCATTCCACTCGGAAGAATCAATGACACTCGACCGTCACAGAAACCACTCGACGTATAGAAGATCTAAAGCCACTCTACGCAACAACGGTCGGGCATTTACTCATATACTTAATTACCATTTATATCACTTAATTGCTAGCATTACCAGTAACTTTCCACTCTTAATGTACATTGAACCCTGTGTAACGGAGGGGAGCTGGGGTCCTGGCGCACTCTATATAAGCCACCCCCTCCTCTGGGATAAGGGTTCGCATCCTTTGTAAACACACACATATACACAATCCAGTCGACCGCCTCCGGGCACTGAGACGTAGGGTTTTTACTTCCTCCGTGAAGGGCCTGAACTCGTAAACTCGTGTGTACAACTACTCCATAGCTAGGATCTTGCCTCCTCATACCTACCCCCTATTCTACTATCAGTCTTAGAACCACGACAGTTGGCACCCAACGTGGGGCAGGTGTCTTAGCAGTTTGTTGGAGAAGTTGCGATTTTTCTGATTCCCATCATCATGGTTTCCGGCGGAGGATTGACTGAGGGCCGTGAGATCCGTCTTGGCGTGCTTGTCTTCATCGCATGGTGGGCGACTCCAATGGTGGGCGAGGCATGCGGTGGCCTGCCAATCGGCCACCCCACAAATCGCCGCGATCGAGCCCGATGAAACTCTCTACGGCATGTTCGACTGGCTCCGTCGAGACTACATCCGAGTGTGATAGTAGTGACCCCGCGGCGGAAGTCTTGATGGTCAATGGACCACGCAGTCCTCCTGGCTTCCCCCGCGACGACGGTGGCGATGGCGTTGATGATCCGTCGCGCGTCCACGAGGAGTACCGCCCTGAACCCCTCTTTTCGCAGCAGAGGGAAGATCTTCGCCGCCGCAATATGGATGCACTTCACACTCCTATTGTTGGAGAAACCCCCGAGGCCCGGGCCTTGGAGGAGGTGCGCCTGGCCAACTTGGCTGAGCGCACTTGACTGTAGAACCTCCAGCACGCACTCGACGAGTGTGCTCGGCAGCGGATTCTTGAGTCCAGTCGACGACCACTTTTTTCGCCTCCAACTCAGGTATACTGAACTCCGATCCAGAATCTCACAGCTGCAACCCGAATAGCAGAGTCAATTCAGCCTTCCCAATCGGAAGCTGGCCGAGGTTTGATGCAGATCCGGGCTTTACTCCGGGCAGCAGGAGAGCAAAATACAACAGTATCTCAGTCGCGGAATAGGATTCATAGCAGATCTGTGGTGGCAGACACTGTCCAATCTGCTCACAGCCCAAGATCGCCTCTGCGGCGTGAGGGACGTGGGCACCGGCAGGATCAGTACAGGAACCGTGAGCAGTATGATCATAGACTCGACCACGATGACCGTCGTCGAGTGCCCACGCCTCCTTCGAGGAGTGGGTCATACGTGCATCGGCGGTAAGAGGACAGGCGCCCCCATAGCGGCGAACAAAGAATTCCAGTCGACCCCAGAGAGCCAGGCTTTGATGCGAGATCTATTCTTGTTCAAGGTCTGGTTGACAGGAACAGGGCACACAGAGAGGGCCATGATAGAGATTGTCCGACTGGAAGCAGGGTGGATGTTTCAGATCCCGAGTGTTTCAGCAGAGCCATCAGAGCAGCAATGATTCCTTCCAACTTCAGGTTGGCGACTGGAGTCAGCAAGTTCACTGGCGAGTCCAAGCCTAACACTTGGCTTGAGGACTACCGAGTGGCTGTGCAGATCGGTGGCGGCAATGATGAAGTGGCCATGAAGCACCTTCCTTTGATGTTGGAGGGCTCAGCCAGAGCATGGTTGAATCAGTTAGCACCTGGCAGCATATATAGTTGGGAGGAACTTGCCCGAGTGTTTGTTAGAACCTTTGAAGGTACATGCAAAAGGCCGGCGGGGTTGACAGAGTTGCAGTCCTGTGTGCAGAAGCCGAATGAAACCTTGAGAGATTATATCCAGAGATGGATCAAATTGCACCATATAGTTGAGAATGTGTCGGATCACCAAGCAGTTTGTGCCTTCAAGGAAGGAGTTAAGTACAGAGAGTTGAACCTAAAGTTTGGTCGGACAGGAGATATGTCCCTGATTCGAATGATGGAGATTGCCACCAAGTATGCCAATGGTGAAGAGGAAGATCGACTCTGGAGTGGCAAGCACAAAACAGTCGCCCAAGAAACCGGAGGAGGGAATTCCAGTTGGAAACAGAAGTGCAAGGCCGAACCAGCTGCTCCTGGTGAAGCTTTAGTTGTGGCCCAAGGGAAATTCAAGGGGAAGCCCAAAGGGCCCTGGACTCCAAGAAAGTTAAAGATCAACATGGGAACGATGTGTTGGATTTACCGTGCCACATTCATACCAAAAAAGATGAAGAGGGGAATCTCATTTACCCTAAGCACACCACTCGACAGTGTCGTCTCCTGATCCAGCAGTTCCGAGAGAAACAACCCCAGGAGAAGGAAAAGGAGTTGGACAAGGGTGAGGAAAGGGAAGAAGATGATGATGGTTTTCCCAATGTCAATTCCACTCTGATGATTTTTGCTGATGTTGAAAGCAAAAGTCGACTGAAAGTTATTAACAGAGAGGTGAACATGGTTGCTCCGGCAACACCCAGTTATCTGAAGTGGTCCCAGACTGCCATCACATTCGACTAGTCAGACCATCCAGCACATATAGCTACCCCTGGGAGGCAAGCACTGGTAGTCGACCAAGTTGTTGAAGGCACTCGACTAACTAAAGTGCTGATGGATGGTGGTAGTGGCCTGAATATTCTTTATGCTGAAACTTTGAAGGGAATGGACATTCCGATGTCCAAGCTTAGTGAAAGCAACATGAGCTTCCATGGTGTTATACCTGGCAATAAGGCTGAATCACTCGGCCAAATCGCCCTTGAAGTGGTGTTCGGTGATTCCAAGAATTACCGCAAGGAAAAGTTGACATTTGAGGTAGTGGATTTTAAGAGTGCTTATCATGCCATTCTGGGTAGGCCTGCTTATGCACGTTTCATGGCTCGGCCGTGTTATGTGTACCTCAAACTGAAAACGCCTGGCCCAGAGGAGTGATAACTATCACTGGCAATCGGCAGAAGGCAGAAGAGTGCTTCCAGAAGGGATCAAAAATTGCCGATGCACAAATGGCAGTAGTAGAATTGTAAGAGTATCAGAAAAATGCAGATCCGAGTGATTTGCTGCGAGCTAAGAAGCCTGCCACAGACTCTGCATTTCAGTCGTCTGGAGAAACGAAACCGATTCATATTCACCCGACCGATCCCAATGCTGCTCCGACTCATATTTCAACGACACTCGACAGCAAATAGGAAGAATCACTCATCCAGTTCCTCTGTGAGAACTGGGACATCTTTGCATGGAAACCTTCTGACATGCCGGGTGTACCCAAGGGACTGGCTGAGCATCGTTTGCGAGTCGACCCGAAAGTGAAACCTGTCAAGGAACATCTCCCATGGTCCGCCATCCAGAAGAGAAAATCAATTGGTGAAAGTGGCTCGGCTCCTGGCAGCTGAGTTCATCCGAGAAATCTACCACTTTGAGTAGCTCGCCAATGTTGTCATGGTCCCCAAGAAGGACGATTCACTTCGCATGTGCATTGACTTCAAGCATATCAATCGGGCCTGCCCGAAAGATCATTTTCCTCTCCCCCGCATCGACCAAATCGTCGACTCGGCTGCGGGGTGTGAGCGTTTGTATTTTTTGGATGCCTATTCCGGGTACCATCAGATCCGACTGTATGGACCCGATGAGATAAAGACGGCTTTCATCACTCCATTCGGATGCTTTTGTTATGTCACCATGCCATTCGACCTGAAGAACGCTGGAGCCACATTCATGAGGATGATCCAGAAGTGTCTGCTCACTCAAATTAGTCGGAATGTGGAAGCATACATGGATGACATTGTGGTCAAGTCATGTAAGGTTTATGACCTGCTGGCTGACCTTGTTGAAACCTTTGCCAACCTTAGAAGATATGATATCAAGCTTAATCCATCAAAGTGCACATTCGGAGTTCCTGGCGGAAAGTTACTCGGTTTCCTCGTTTCCGAACGAGGGATCGACGCTAACCCAGAGAAAGTTGGTGCTATACTTCGCATGAAACGCCCTGTGCGTGTGCACGATGTCCAGAAGCTTACTGGTTGTTTGGCCGCCTTGAGTCGATTCATTTCTCGCCTCAGTGAAAAGGCATTGCCTCTTTACCAACTGATGAAGAAGTCTGATAAGTTCGAGTGGACTCCCGAAGCTGATGCAGCGTTTGCAGAGGTCAAAGACCTACTTTCCACCCAGCTGGTGCTTGCTGCACCAATCAGCAAAGAGCCTTTACTGCTTTATATTGCAGCCACTGGACAAGTTGTCAGTACAGTACTCACGGTCGAGCGGGAAGAAGAAGGAAAAGCCTATAAAGTTCAGCGCCCAGTATATTACGTTTCTGAAGTTCTGACTCCATCGAAGCAAAGATATCCACACTATCAGAAGCTTGTTTATGGGATTTACATGACCACGAAGAAGGTTGCACACTATTTCTCTGATCATTCCATTACAGTCGTCAGTGACGCTCCATTATCAGAGATTTTGAACAACAGAGATGCAACTGGTCAAGTGGCAAAGTGGACGATTGAACTCCTTCCCCTGGACATCAAGTTTGAGGCAAAGATAGCTATCAAGTCCCAAGCAATAGCAGATTTCCTCGTCGAGTGGATCGAACAACAACTTCCGGCCCAAATTCATTCAGAGCATTGGACCATGTTCTTCGATGGCTCCAAGATGCTGAATGGTTCTGGTGCTGGGGTGGTGTTGGTATCCCCCCGTGGTGACAAACTCAGCTATGTTCTCCAGATTCACTTTGACTCTTCCAACAACAAAGCTGAATATGAGACACTTCTGTACAGGTTGCGTATGGCCATTTCACTCGGTGTCCATCACCTCATGGTCTATGGCGACTCGGATTTAGTGGTCAATCAGGTGATGAAGGAGTGGGACGTCAAAAGGCTAGCTATGACCGGTTATTGCAATGAAGTGATAAAGTTAGAAAAGAGGTTTGAGGGGTTAGAGCTCCATCACGTACCCCGACTAAAAAATCAAGCAGTTGATGATCTAGCAAAGATAGGTTCCAAGAGGGAAGACATTCCCAGCAATGTGTTCCTGGAACATATTCATACACCTTCAGTTCAAGAAGATCCTTTCACTGAAGAGCCCCCACAACCAAAGAGTGCCACTGATCCGACTGAAATCGAGGTCCCAGCCGTGGTCGATTTGATCATGGAGGTTTTGGTCATCACTCCCGATTGGACAGTACCATATATCGCATACAATCTTAGAAAGGAACTCCCAGAGGATGAAGAAGAGGCTCGACAGATCGTTCATCGATCCAAAGCCTTTACCGTGATAAGAGGACAGTTGTTCAGAGAAAGTGTGACTGGAGTCTACCAGAAATGCATAACACCCGAAGAAGGTCGAGTGATCCTCAATGACATTCACTCGGGGACCTGTGGTCACCATGCGTCCTCTCGGACCATTGTGGCCAAAGCATACCGAGCGGGATTTTACTGGCCATGAGCAAATGAGATGGCAAAAGAAATAGTCGACAAATGTGAAGGTTGCCAGTTTTACTCCAACATGTCTCACAAGCCCGCTTCGGCCCAGAAGACCATTCCACTCATCTGGCCCTTTGCTGTTTGGGGATTGGATATGGTTGGACCTCTGAGGACTGGTAGGAGCGGCTTCACTCATGTGTTAGTCATAGTCGACAAATTCACCAAATGGATTGAAGCCAAGCCTATCAAAAACCTTGAAGCCAGCACTGCTGTCAGTTTCATCAGAGAGTTAAAATTTAGATATGGTGTTCCACACAGCATCATCACTGACAATGGCTTGAACTTTGATCCTGATGAGTTCAGAGCCTTCAGTGCTTCTCAAGGTACTCGAGTCGACTATGCTTCGGTCGCCCACCCCCAGTCGAATGGACAAGATGAAAGAGCAAATGGATTGATTCTCAAAGGACTGAAACCCCGACTAATGCGTGATCTCAAACACGCAGTAGGAGCCTGGGTCGATGAACTTCCGTTAGTGTTGTGGGGACTGAGGACAACTCCCAATCAGTCGACTGGCAAAACTCCTTTTTTCTTGGTTTATGGAGCTGAAGTTGTACTTTTGAGTGACTTACTCCATAATGCTCCTCGAGTCGAGCTTTTCTCAGAAGCAGAAGCAGAACAGGCATGGCAAGATGCAGTTGATCTCCTGGAAGAAGAAAGAGAGATGGCCTTGATCCGGCCGACCATCTATCAGCAAGACCTTTTTCGATTCCACGCCAGAAACGTGAGAGGTCGAGCATTTCAAGAGGGAGACTTGGTTCTCCGAGTGGATCAGCAGAAACCACACAAGCTTGCTCCTGCTTGGGAAGGCCCCTTCGTTGTCACCAGAGTGCTCCACAATGAAGCATACCACCTCTACAATGCCGAGCACAAGAAAGACGAGTCATGCGCTTGGAATGCGGAACTGCTCCGCCCCTTTTATACTTAAGCACTCAGTATGTTGAGATGTAATAGGAAGCACATTTGTAGTCTGTTTATCAAATACAAGAGTTTTACAGTCTTCCAAAATGATTGTCGATTGCTTACGTTTGTTCCTGAAATCCCCAAGTGGGTGGCTTAGCTGTGAATCTGTTTCGCCTAAGTTTAAAAAAAATCCTACCGAGTGATGAGCAAGCCTCTCACTCGGGGGCTTAGCTGTGAATCCGTTTAGCCTAAATTTAAAAAAATCCTACTGAGTGATGAGCAAGCCTCTCACTCGGGGGCTTAGCTCCGAATCCGTTTCGCCTAAGTTTTAAAAAAATCCTACCGAGTGATGAGCAAGCCTCTCACTCGGGGGCTTAGCTGCAGTCCAGTACTCGCTTAAGTGTTAAAATCCTACCGAGTGGTGAGTAAGTCTCTCACTCGGGGGCTTAGCTACAGTCCAGTACTCGCCTAAGTTTCAAAAATCCTACTGAGTGGTGAGCAAACCTCACACTCGGGGGCTTAGCTGCAGTCCAGTACTCGCCTAAGTTTAAAAAATCCTACTGAGTGATGAGCAAGCCTCTCACTCGGGGGCTTAGCTACAGTCCTATACTCGTTTAAGTTTCAAAAATCCTACCGAGTGGTAAGAAAACCTCACACTCGGGGGCTTAGCTGCAGTTCAGTACTCGCCTAAGTGTTAAAAATCCTACTGAGTGGTGAGCAAGTCTCTCACTCAGGGGCTTAGCTGCAGTTTAGTACTCGCCTAAGTTTCAAAAATCCTACCGAGTGGTGAGCAAACCTCACACTCGGGGGCTTAGCTGCAGTTCAGTACTCGCCTAAGTGTTAAATATCCTACCGAGTGATGAGAAAACCTCACACTCGAGGGCTTAGTTGCAGTCCAGTGCTCGCCTAAGTTTTAAAAATCACACCGAGGGATGAGCAAACCTCACACTCGGGGGCTTAGCTGCACTCTAGTACTCGCCTAAGTATTAAAAATCCTACCGAGTGATGAGCAAACCTCACACTCGGGGGCTTAGCTGCAGTCCAGTACTCGCCTAAGACGACGAGATGCAGGTCGACTGCAACTCTCTCCTCGGAGTTGCGCCACAATTACAACATGCGCTCCATCCCTATCCGCAAGGATGACAAGGTGCAGGTCGATTGCAACCTTCTCCTCGGAGCTGCGCCACAAGCACAACGTGCTCTCCATCCCTATCTGCACGGATGACGAGGTGCAGATCGATTGCAACCTTCTCCTCGGAGTTGCGCCACAAGTACAATGTGCGCTACATCCCTATCCACAAGGACGACGAGGTGCAGGTCGACTGCAACTCTCTCCTCGGAGCTGTGCCACAAGCACAACCTGCGCTCCATCCCTATCCGCAAGGATGGTGAGGCGCATGTCGACTGGGGTACCTCCCTCAGAACTGCATCTCAAGAAATATTCCGAGTGAAGAATAAGTTCCACTCGAAGGCAAACGCAAGCACATGCAGAAGATAAACCAAGTTCGGATAGAACCTCAAAAGTTTCAGGACAAAGATAAAAGTACTCGGGCATCAGGCCCGAAGGAGTTTAACGATTAAAAAAATCACTCGGCATTCCGAGGAAAATTTAAAGAAAGTTCACGTATCAAGTTTGTTCACTCAGCAGGAGGAGGGCTTGCAGGCTCGATGAACTCGTCCAAATCAATCGCGTCCGCGATCCGAGTGGCAGCAGCAATGGAAGTCTCCATGAAGGACTGGAAGTCGTGCCTTTTGGTGTTGGCGACCTTGATCGCCGCCAGCTTCTCTTCTCAAGCTTCTTTGCAGTGGACCCTGACCAAAGACAGAGCCACATCAGCACCGCATCGGGCAGAGGACTTCTTCCATTCCTGCATTCGACCGGGGACTTCATTAAGTCGAGTCATCAGAGACTCGAGATCATTCTGAATCATTGCCCTTGGCCAGAGCGATCCATCAGTGCATGACACCGCCACCTTTAGACCAGCAAGATAGCTGGTAACATTGGCAACACGAGATTCTAGTCGAAGCACATTCATGGCAGCCTCGTCGTCGACTGGAGAAAGGATAGGATCCAAGACCGTCTCGATCCGTCCAGTCTCCTCTTCAAAGTTTTGGCAGAATTCTGAAAATTCAAGGATTTAGTGAGTCGACTGATCAGGACTAACTTGCAAATAGTAAAGCAGTCGGATAAAAGGGGTACCTTCGAGCATAAGAAAGAGCTTCTTGGCGAGGGCCTTTGGATAAGCTTCCAAGTCGTTTCTCCTACTAGACATGCTTTCCAGTTGGTCGTTCAGAGCCACCTTATCCTTCTTCAAATGAGTCGCCTCTCATTTGGACTCAGTAAGAGACGACTTCAGCTTGGTTATCTCCTCCTCCAGCGCTCCGACTGAAGCCAACTTTTTGTCAGCGAGAGCAGTCTTCTGTTGAGATTCTTTTTGTGCAGCCGCAAGGTCTAGGTCCTTCTTCTCTAGAGCGAGCCTCATTTTCTCTGCAAAATACACATTTAGATCAAACAGAAGAACGAGGGGATAACTCGAAGGATGGTCGGGATAAGCAGTCGATAGGCCGTTACCTTCCATACCAGCAACTTCATCTTGAGCCTTTTTCAAGTTCTGTTGGGCCAACTCCAAGTAAAGATTGAGTTGCCTCTGCTTTTCCTCAAATTCAGCGAACTTGGAGATGAGGGCACAAGATCTCTACAGTGAGTAAAAGACATGTCAACAGACAAGATCAAAGATTATTTACTTCCGACTGAATAAAACTTTAAGACTACTGCAGAATCGAACATTCTACAGTAGTCTCGGGGACTACACCCAGTGGGTGCACTTAGCATGCCCCCACTGGTTCAGATCCCACTCCACATGGTCCGCCCAGACCGAGTGTTAAAAAAAGTACTCAGACCCCAACCGACTGCCAATAGTCGATCGCGGTCTCGGGGACTACACCCAGTGGGTGCACTTAGCGTGCCCCCACTGGTTCAGATCCCACTCGACATGGTCCGCCTAGACCGAGTGGAAGAAAGGGGAAAACGGAGAAGGTAGTGCTCAGACCCCAACCGACTGCTAACAGTCGATCACGGTCTCGGGGACTACACCCAGTGGGTGCACTTAGCGTGCCCCCACTGGTTCAGATCCCACTCAACTAGGCCGAGTGGATGAGTGAAAATAATAAAGATGACAAAACACCCAGTGGGTGTACAATCTCGAAGTGCAAGACAATGAGAGATTGCGTGAAGGAAAATATTTGGGTAGCATATCCTAATAGAACAAGTTCAGTTGAAAGTCAACTTACCTGGACATTGGCTCGAAGAGCCGCGCTGGCATCATAAGCAGCCACACTGCTTTCGTGCACCGCCTTCACCCGCTCCATCATTATGCCAGCCTGACGAATGGCCTCCGCAGCGGCGTCCGACTAGCTTTCTGGAACATGATGAGTGGTGAAGAAGGGGACGGACGGTCCAGACGCAGCGGCTTGGAGCTCCGAGGCATGAAGTTGGATGGTTGAAGCAAGCACTGGTGCAGTCGGCGATGCAGGGCGCGCACTCGACACTGGATCAGCAAAGGTTACAGAAACCTTACTCGCATCTTCGAGCTGTTGAACTTGTCGGCGTTCTGGGAACGGGGGTCCCCAGACTTGCCTGCCTGTGGCCTACGGCGTGGCTCAAGTGGGGGCCTAGCGCGGCCCATCTTCATCAGCTCAAGCTCAAGACCCTCGCGAGGGGCCAAGCCTCGCGGGGCGGACGACAAGAAGCTTCCTCAGAGGCGGCCTCATCCGGCAGGCTCGCGAGTAGGCGGAGAGATCAAGGCCGGGATACCTCGCGAGGAACCTGTGACGCAAGCCATGACGATCGAGACCAGGCGGGCACTGGCCTGCGCAGTGTCCTTGTTTCCCCTTTGCTGCAAAGGGGGCAAGCACAGGTCAAGGCATCAGGCAAAGGTTACCATTCCGGTGCAACGAGACCAAGACCAGCAGAGCGGCAGGACGGAGGTCACCATGGAGCCCAAGACGACTTCATCACCAGTACTTTTTGCAGCCGAAGACCACCTTTGGTCAGGATAACTTGTACTATATGTTCCCTTCAAAATGGCCAAGTGTTGGCGCCCTTCCCGCTCATTATTTGGGGAGAGGCCCAGGGCCTCTATAAATAGAGCTAGCCACCACAGAGTAGAGACATGGAGAAAACCTCAAGAGATCGGGGAGACTACCAGAAAATCTGGTAGAGCCCTAGCAGAGAGAGAGAGAGAGAGAGGCTACTGAGCTCACCCTAGCAGTTCATCGCACCAGCTCAAGAACACCTCTCGCGAGGCTGTTCTTCCCTTGTACTGTTTGTCATCAGCCCCAGAGGCAATCCACCACACCACACACTGGAGTAGGGTATTACACCACAACGGTGGCCCGAACCAGTATAAACCTCGTGTCCCTTGTGTTGTTCGTTGTTTCCAACTTAGATCACGCGATGAGATTGGACGTAGATCGGTAGGGGAGAGATCTCCATGCGCACCCCAGTGTTCGAACCTCAAGGGTCTACCGGAACCCCAAATCCGACATGTGGCGCGCCAGGTAGGGGTGCGCCGGAATCTTTCTTCCGTCGTTAGCGTGTGGTCTTCAGTCGTGTCCATGGCTGACGCTCGTCGGGCTCGCGCCGAGCGCCGGGCTGCTCTCGCCACCCGCGTCTCCTAGACGGCGCCCGTCGACGGACGTCCTCGTCGTTCCCCGTCGCCTGCCGCCAACACCGCCACCGGCCCGGCGGGGAACGAGCAGTAGGCCTCCTCCCAGCATCCTTCGGTGCGGCGGGAGGGCCGCACCGCCACACCGCCGCTGACTCCAGCCGCTTCGTCGTCCCATGCCCGTCGCGCCCCCACAGATGCGCACACCGCGCTGCTCCTGGCAAGAGAACTCTTGCACTACCGCCCCTTCGACGACCTCTATGAAGACTGGCTCGCCCGCATCACCGAGCTCGTCAGCGCCGCGGGGGGCTCCCCCTTGTCGTCCCTCTTGCTGCCTCACCCTCCATTCCACGCAGGAGGCGAGGATCTGGAGGTGCCTCCACCACCTCCTCCCCAAGGAGGCGCCCTGGCTCCAAGGCGCGCAGCCCCGGGGCGAGACCCTCCGCGCCCGGTGCCTGCGCAGCAAGAAAGGAGCTGCCAAGAGATTCCTCGTCCCCAAGAAGGCGCTCGCGTGCTCCTGGCGCCGGCGCGCCAAGATCGCGTCCCTGCACCTCCACGCCAAGACCCTGCGCTGCTCCAAGCGGCGGCGCGGGGTAATCCCCAGGAGCAAGCCTAGTACCAGCAAAAGGTACCGGTGGCCACAGCAGGCTGCCGTGCCCTCACCCCCGAGCTACGCGGTGTCGCATGGCTAGGCAAGTTCAAGCCTGACCTGCCCCCTCGCTACGATGGCACGGCGGACCCTGCGGAGTTCCTGCAACTCTACGAGCCATGCATCGAAGCCGCCAACGGAGACGAAAGGGTCATGGCGAACTGGTTTCCCATGGCGCTCAAGGACGGGGCCCGCACCTGGCTCCTGGCACAATCTCCTCCTGGGACGAGATGCTCACTCACTTCATCGCCAACTTCCAGGGCACTCGCGACCGGCCCCCGGCCGTGAGCGATCTGCACCGCATCAAGCAGCAGCAAGGGGAAACCCTGCAGAAATACATCCAGCGCTTCAACAACGCTTGCCTCAAGATCCCCAAGGTGACTGAAGAAGCCATCATCTCGGCCTTCTCCGATGGCGTACACGACATCAAGATGAAGGCGGAGCTAGCAATCCATGAAGACCTGTGCACATCCCTGGAGCTGTTCAACTTGGCGACCAAGTGCGCCAGGGCTGAGGAGGGGCACCTTTCCCTCCTCGAACTCCCGGCTGCCGACCCAGAAGAGAAGAAGCCCAAGGCCAAGGGCGTGAAGCGCAAGGGGGTTGTCGTGCTTGCAGCGGAGCCAGACACCAAGCGAGGAAGGGATCAGCCTGAGTCATCGAAGGGCAGCTGGTATTGCGTGTACCATGACCTCCACACCCACAACACCAACGAATGTCAAGAGCTCAGGGCCGAGAGAGATGGACGTGTCGGCCGACGCCCCGAGCGCAATGACAGGGGCTATGGCCGAGGAGGAGGAAGAGGTGGCGGACGATGGGAAGAGCGTGGCCCTCGTCAAGGGTGGCGAGACTGACCTCGCAAGGATCACTGGCAGGACCAGCCTCGCGAGGGAGGCTAGAGAGACCAGCCTCGTGAGGATCGCCCGCGCGGCAACACAGGCCTTCCTCCTCTGCCGCCACCGCCAAGGAGGAACGAAGACCAACATCAGGATGAGGGGGCTGGGGGCTTCTAGGAGCCGCGCGTAATCGCTTGCATCTTGGGTGGCGCGCAGGCCCCAGCCTCACAGCGCATCTTCAAGTAGTTTGCTCACGAGGTGAATGCAGTCCTCCCCAAGCTTGAGGCCACGCGCCCTCTCAGGTGGTCCGCGTGCGCTATCACGTTCAGCTTAGCGGATCAGCTCAAGTGCGCGGCAACGGCCGGAGTCCTCCCGATGCTTTGCTCCCCAGTCATCAGCAACGTGCAGGTCACCAGGACCCTCATTGATGGCGGAGCAGGACTCAACGTCCTATCCGTCGAGATGTTTGACAATCTCCAAGTGCCGTACGATCAGCTTGAGCCAACCAAGCCCTTCTCAGGAGTCACTGATGGTTCCACTGTTCTGATAGGGCAGGTTCGCCTTCCAGTCACCTTCGGGCGGCGCAACAACTACCGCACCGAGCTCATCGACTTCGACGTCACCCACATCCGTCTGCCGTACAACGCCATCCTTGGGTACCCAGCCTTGGCCAAGTTCATGGCAGTGACTCACCATGGATACAATGTCCTCAAGATGCCAGGAAGCGGTGGAGTCATCACCGTACCCTGTGAGGAAAGGGACGCGGTGTGTTCACTTGAGCACGCGTTCCAAGCCGCAGCAATCGAAGACCTGGACCGCAGAAACGGAAGACTTCCCGAGGCAACCCCCAAGAAGAAGAAGGTTTTGCCTGGCCCAAGCCATCGGGAGGCAGGCGCCTCCGGAGGTGTTGGGTCAGGATCTGCGCCCAATCAGGGAGCGCCACCCCCTCTTGCATAGGAAGGCGCGCCCGGCGCCCTCCTCAGGCAGGGCCCGGGGGATCTTTCTTGGAGAGCCACCGACTTTGCCAAGGTCGCGAGGGAGGCGCTCGGGCACCACTTGGAGGGGTGCTTCCAGGCACGTTTCCCTCAGGAAGGTACAAGGCAAGGAAGACCAAACCTTCAGGAGTTCATCGCAAGCAACACTCAGGAGCTATAGGAGTCGAGAGTCAGGCGCGGCAGCCACCGCTTGCCCGCCATGACCCCACATCCAGGCGAGGACGGTGAGCTGCGCGTCTGCATCGACGTACCAGGGCTCAACAGAGAAGCGTCTCAGGAGCGCCTCTGGCCCTCGCGCGCGGGGCGTTGCAAGGGTCCGCCTCACAGCTACGTTCGCATGCCTTTCAGCCTGCCGAACACGGTCGCCGCTCATCGGCGCTTGCAGAGGAGCATTCTGGAGGCTCAGGAGGTCAGGCATGGTATGGTCCTGGCGGAGATGGAGAAGGCCCTCGGAAACCCACATGTGCCCTCGGAGCTTCCCGAGCCTCCTGGGCCTGGGGGCTCGTAAGGATCGACGTCTTCATCGCGCATCGCCCGCTTCTTCAGCATCACTCCATCTTCAACGGCACCAGGTGACATCTTTCTAAGTTCCATTTTTAGCTGGGAGTGCCCACAGGGCCGCATTATTCCCAAGTCGCGTGGGTCCGTTCCTGCAGCATGTATCCGTTTTGCTTATGCTCTTTACTTACCTTGTTGGGGGCGCCCCTTGGGCTGCGTCATCCCCGAGCTGCTCGGGCCTGGCCCAGCGGCATTTGCTTTTCCTGCGTCTACTTAAAATGAATTTTCTCCTGCGTGCTTATCATACCCAACCTAATTGCCTGCTCGATTGACGCCTACCTATGGGGCCGCTTGCTCTGGCACGGCATCTGCGCACGGGTCCATCCCTGCAACGCCGAAAAATCTGAGTGGTCGAGCTCTGGCCGCGGCAGCCCCGCAAGGCGCCACCTCACCAGACCCTCAGTGCCCAATCACTCCCCCGAAGCGACCAAAGGTTGGCTGGCAACCGTAACAACAGGTCTTGTTTCTCTTTATGACTGGTGTGCAGGACCTACTCTAGGAGCAATGATAGGGACATCGCGAGCTGTCTCTCCCTCTCTCCGGCACGGACCGCTTGCACGTTAAAAGGGGGGCGCCTGAGCATCGTGACTCATGGGCTCCTACTGGCTCTCCAGCCCTCACCCCCTGGCCTTGACCCACGGCATCGCGACCTGTCATACCAGCGGCGGCTGAGCTCGCTCGAGGGCCGGGACCTGAGGATGTAGAGCATTAAGGAAAGTGCGGGGGAGTGGGAAGAAGCTCGCGAGGACCTAACCCAGCAGTGCCTCAGCCGCCATCGTTCAGGCCAGGCGCTTCATCGAGGAACTGCACCAAACTCAATAAGTCACGCCCTTACAAGAGTTGGACTAACGCAGCGCAAAACCCTCGCCCAGTGCAGCTCTGTCACGACGAAGTTACCTTCCTTTCTCACCCAGCAAGGACTGCTTGAGCGCTAAAGGGGACCTCCCGAGCATCGCGACTCAGTGCCTCTTACCGGACCTCGGGCCGCTCACCTCCTGGCCTTGACCACGGCATCATGACATGGCATACCAGCGACGGCTGAAGCCTGCCTGGGTACTGGGACCTGTCAGCGTAGAGCGCCAAGTCCTCGCGAGGATAGAAAGGAGGAGCCGAGCTAAGACAGGACAAGCACCTTGCATTGATTCATATTAAGGATATAATATATATAAAAGACATGGCAGACGCCTTACATACTCCCGTGGGGTGTTGCTTCGATTCCTCGCAGGGAACAAGAGTACTAATCCTAAAGAACGCTAATCGCTCGCACCGCCGCAAGGGACGCCATCATCAATAGTGGGCTTCCCAACATCGACGCCAACCCCATCTAGATCAGTGGCGTTAGCGGCTGGACGCAGCTACCCCGCTCCGAGCACCGCGCGAGCTCGGGGGCTTGTAGCTGTCGTCGCTCGTCTCCGGAGTCGCAAGGAGCTCGGGGGAGCCACTGAATTCCCCAGCTCCTCCGCTGCTGCCTGAGGAGTGCTACGTCTTGAGCTTACGTTGGTTTTCCCCAAAGAGGAAGGGATGATGCAGCAGAGTAGCGTAAGTATTTCCCTCAGTTTTCGAGAATCAAGGTATCAATCCAGTAGGAGGCCACGCTCAAGTCGCTCGTACCTGCACAAAATGATAGCTACTCACAACCAACGCGATTAGGGGTTGTCAATCCCTTCACGGTCACTTACGAGAGTGAGATCTGATAGATATAATATTTTTGGTATTTTTGGTATAAATATGCAAAGTAAAAAAGTAAAAGCAAAGTAAAAGGCAAAGCAAGATTAAAGTGATGGAGATTGATATGATGAGAATAGACCCGGGGGCCATAGGTTTCAGTAGTGGCTTCTCTCAAGAGCATAAGTATTCTACGGTGGGTGAACAAATTACTGTTGAGCAATTGACAGAATTGAGCATAGTTATGAGAATATCTAGGCATGATCATGTATATAGGCATCACGTCCGTGACAAGTAGACCGAAACGATTCTGCATCTACTACTGTTACTCCACTCATCGACCGTTATCCAGCATGCATCTAGAGTATTAAGTTAAAAACAAGGTAATGCCTTAAGCAAGATGACATGATGTAGAGAGATAAATTCATGCAATATGAAATAAACCCCATCTTGTTATCCTCGATGGCAACGATGCAATATGTGCCTTGCTGCCCCTTCTGTCACTGGGAAAGGACACCGCAAGATCGAGCCCAAAGCTAAGCACTTCTCCCATGGCAAGAACTACCAATCTAGTTGGCCAAAACAAACGGATAATTCAAAGAGACTTGCAAAGATAACCAATCATACATAAAATAATTCAGAGAAGATTCAAATATTATTCATAGATAGACTTGATCATAAACCCACAATTCATCGGTCTCAACAAACACACCGCAAAAAGAAGATTACATCGAATAGATCTCCACAAGAGAGGGGGACAACTTTGTATTGAGATTCAAATAGAGAGAAGAAGCCATCTAGGTACTAACTATGGACCCGAAGGTCCGAGGTAAACTACTCACACTTCATCGGAGGGGCTAGGATGATGTAGAAGCCCTCCGTGATGACAGCCCTCTTCCGGCGGAGCTCCGAAACAGGCCCCAAGATGGGATCTCGTGGATACAGAAAGTTGCGGCGGTGGAATTAGGTTTTTGGCTCCTGTTCTGATCGTTTGGGGGTACGTAGGTATATATAGGAGGAAGGAGTACGTCGGTGGAGCACCGAGGGGCCCACGAGGCACGGGGCGTGCCCCCCACCCTCGTGACCTCCTCTTTGACTCCTTGGAGTAGGGTCCAAGTCTCCTGGATCACGTTCGGTGAGAAAATCACGTTCCCGAAGGTTTTATTCCGTTTGGACTCTGTTTGATATTCTGTTTCTCCGAAACACTGAAATAGGCAAAAAAACAGCAATTCTGGGCTGGGCCTCCGGTTAATAGGTTAGTCCCAAAAATAATATAAAAGTGGAAAATAAAGCCCAATATAGTCCAAAACAGTAGATAATATAGCATGGAACAATCAAAAATTATAGATACGTTGGAGACGTATCAGGCATCCCCAAGCTTAATTCCTGCTCGTCCTTGAGTAGGTAAATGATAAAAAGAGTAATTTTGATGCAGAGTGCTACTTGGCATAATTTCAATGCAAATCTTCTTAACTGTGATATGAATATTCAGATTCGAAAGATTCAAGACAAAAGTTTATATTGACATAAAAATAATAATACTTCTAGCATACTAACAAATTAATTATGTCTTCTCAAAATAACATGGCCAAATAAAGTTATCCCTACAAAATCATATAGTCTGGCTATGCTCTATCTTCACCACACAAAATATTTAAATCATGCACAACGCCGATGACAAGCCAAGCAATTGTTTTATACTCTAACTTTTTCAAAACTTCTTCAATCTTCACGCAATACATGAGTGTGAGCCATGGATATAACACTATAGGTGGAATAGAATGGTGGTTGTGGAGAAGACAAAAAGGAGAAGATAGTCTCACATCAACAAGGCATATCAACGGGCTATGGAGATGCCCATAAATAGATATCAATGTGAGTGAGTAGGGATTGCCATGCAACGGATGCACTAGAGCTGTAAGTATATGAAAGCTCAAAAAGAAACTAAGTGGGTGTGCATCCAACTTGCTTGCTCATGAAGACCTAGGGCAATTTGAGGAAGCCCATCCTTGGAATATACAAGCCAAGTTCTATAATGAAAAATTCCCACTAGTATATGAAAGTGATAACATGAGAGACTCTCTACTCTGAAGATCATGGTGCTACTTTGAAGCACAAGTGTGGTAAAAGGATAGTAACATTGTCCCTTCTCTCTTTTTCTCTCATCATTTGTTTATTTGGGCCTTTTCTCTTTTTTTATGGCCTCTTTTTATTTGGGCTTCTTTGGCCTCTTTTTTTATTATTTATTTTGTTTTTCGTCCGGAGTCTCATCCTGACTTATGGGGGAATCATAGTCTCCATCATTCTTTCCTCACTGGGACAATGCTCTAATAATGATGATCATCACACTTTTATTTTTCTTACAAATCAATACTTAGAACAAAATATGACTCTATATGAATGCCTCCGGCGGTGTACCGGGATATGCAATATGACAATGATGGAGTGTGTCATGATAAACGGAACGGTGGAAAGTTCCATGGAAATATATCTCGGAATGGCTATGGAAATGCCATAATAGGTAGGTATGGTGGCTGTTTTGAGGAAGGTATATGGTAGGTGTATGATACCAGCGAAAGGTGCGCGGTATTAGAGAGGCTAGCAAAGGTGGAAGGGTGAGAGTGCGTAGGATCCATGGACTCAACATTAGTCATAAAGAACTCATATACTTATTGCAAAAATCTAGAAGTTATCAAAGCAAAGTATTACGCGCATGCTCCTAGGGGGATAGATTGGTAGGAAAAGACCATCGCTCGTCCCCGACTGCCACTCATAAGGAAGACAATCAATAAATAAATCATGCTCTGACTTCATCACATAACGGTTCACCATACGTGCATGCTACGGGATTCACAAACTTTAACACAAGTATTCTTTAAATTCACAACTACTCTACTAGCATGACTTTTAATATTATCACCTCCATATCTCAAAACAATTATCATGCTTCAATCTTTTCTTAGTATTCAACACACTCAAAAGAAAGTTTCACAAATCTTGAATACCAAGCATATTATTATTAAGAAAATTACCATGCTATTAAGAGACTCTCAAAATAATTTAAGTGAAGCATGAGAGATCAATAGTTTCTTTAAAACAAATCCACCACCGTGCTCTAAAAGATCTAAGTGAAGCACATAGAGCAAAACTACTTAGCTCAAAAGATATAAGTGAAGCACATAGATCAAAACTACTAGGTCAAAAGATATAAGTGAAGCACATAGAGTATTCTATCAAATTTTTAATTCATGTATGGCTCTCTCAAAAGGTGTGTACAGCAAGGATGATTGTGGCATACTAAGACACAAAGACACAAATAATACAAGATGCTCCAAGCAAAACACATATCATGTTGGTGAATAAAAATATAGCTCCAAGTAAATTATCGATGGAAGTGGACGAAAGAGGGGATGCCTTCCGGGGCATCCCCAAGCTTTGACTTTTTGGTGTCCTTGGATTATATTGGGGGTTCCATGGGAATCACCAAGCTTAGGCTCTTGCCACTCCTTGTTCCATGATCCATCAAAAGAATTCACCCAAAACTTGAAAACTTCACAACACAAAACTCAAAATAGAAAACTCGTGAGCTCCGTTAGCGAAAGAAAACAAAAGACCACTTCAAGGTACTGTAATGAACTCATTCTTTATTTATATTGGTGTTAAACCTACTGTATTCTAACTTCTCTATGGATTATAAACTATTTTACTAGCCATAGATTCATCAAAATAAGCAATCAACACACGAAAAACAGAATCTGTCAAAAACAGAACAGTCTGTAGTAATCTATAGCTAGCGCAAGATCTGGAACCCCAAAAATTCTAAAATAAATTTCTGGAAGTGAGGAATATATATATTAATCATCTTAAAAAATAATTAACTAAATAGAACTCTTCAAATAAAAATGACAGCAGTTCTCGTGAGCGCTAAAGTTTCTGTTTTTACAGCAAGTTCAACAAGACTTTCCCCAAGTCTTCCCAACGGTTCTACTTGGAAAAAACACTAATTAAACACAAAAAACACAACCAAAACAGAGGCTAAATAATTTATTTATTACTAATCAGGAGCAAAAAGCAAGGAATAAAAATAAAATTGGGTTGCCTCCCAACAAGCGCTATCGTTTAACGCCCCTAGCTAGGCATAAAAGCGAGGATAGATCTAGGTATTGCCATCTTTGGTAGGAAATCCATAAGTGGCTCTCATGATAGTTTCATATGGTAATTTTATTTTCTTTCTAGGAAAGTGTTCCATGCCCTTTTTTAATGGAAATTGAAATATAATATTCCCTTCCTTCATATCAATAATTGCACCAACCGTTCTAAGGAAAGGTCTACCAAGAATAATAGGGAAAGAAGGATTGCAATCTATATCAAGAACAATGAAATCTATGGGCACATAATTTATATTTGCAACAATAAGAACATCATTAATCCTTCCCATAGGTTTCTTAATAGTGGAATCCGCAAGATGCAAGTTTAGAGAGCAATCATCAAAATTACGGAAATCTAGCAAATCACACAAAGTCTTGGGAATAGTAGAGACACTAGCACCCAAATCACACAAAGCATAAAACTCATGATCTTTAATTTTAATTTTAATAGTTGGTTCCCACTCATCATAGAGTTTTCTAGGGATACAAACTTTCAACTCAAGTTTTTCTTCATAAGATTGCATCAAGGCATCAACAATATGTTCGGTGAAGGCTTTATTTTGACTATAAGCATGTGGAGAATTTAGCACGTATTGCAACAAGGAAATACAATCAATTAAAGAGCAACTTTCATAATTAAATTCCTTGAAATCCAATATAGTGAGTTTAGCAACATCTAGATTTTTATTTCTTTCAATTCCACTTTCATCAATTTCATCATTAAGATCTAAATACTCCGAATTTTTAGAACGCCTTCTAGGTAAAGGAAGATCATATTCAGTTTCATCAATATTCATATTGCAAAATAAAGATTTAATAGGAGACACATCAATAACTTTTAGATCTTCATCTTGATTTTCATAGGAATTGGAAGAACACGCTTTAATAAAGGCATCTTTGGAAGCACGCATCCTAGCGGTTCTTTCCTTGCACTCATCAATGGAAATTCTCATGGCTTTGAGAGACTCATTGATATCATGTTTAGGAGGAATAGATCTAAGCTTTGAAGGAACAACCTCAAGAGAAATTCTATCAACGTTCCTAGCCAAATCATCAACTTTAAGCAATTTCTCTTCAAGCAAAGCATTAAAATTCTTTTGTGAATTCATAAACTCTTTAACACTAGTCTAAAATTCAGAGGGCATCTTATTATAATTTCCATAAGAGTTGTTGTAGGGATTCCCATAATTATTAGAAGGATTACTAGGATATGGCCTAGGATTAAATTTCCCTCTATAAGCGTTGTTACCAAAATTATTCCTACCAACAAAATTCACATCCATAGATTCATTGTTATTCTCAATCAAAGTAGACAAATGCATATCATTAGGATCAGAAGAAACACTCTTAGTAGCAAATAATTTCATAACTTCATCCATCTTTCCACTCAAAACATTGATTTCTTCTATCGCATGCACTTTTTTATTAGAAGATCTTTCAGTATGCCATTGAGAATAATTAACCATAATATCATATAGGAGTTTACTAGCATCTCCTAAAGTGATTTCCATAAAAGTGCCTCCCGCGGCCGAATCTAAAAGATTTCTAGAAGCAAAATTCAATCTGGCATAAAAATTTTGTATGATCATCCATAAATTCAAACCATGAGTAGGGTAATTACGTATCATTAATTTCATTCTCTCCCAAGCTTGTGCAACATGTTCATGATCAAGTTGCTTAAAATTCATAATATCATTTCAAAGAGAGATGATCTTAGCGGGAGGAAAATACTTAGAGATAAAAGCATCTTTGCACTTGTTCCATGAATCAATACTATTCTTAGGCAAAGACGAAAACCAAGCTTTAGCACGATCTCTAAGCGAAAAAGGAAATAGCTTCAATTTAATGACATCATTATTGACATCTTTTTTCTTTTGCATATCACATAAATCAACGAAGCTATTCAGATGAGTAGCGGCATCTTCGCTAGGCAGGCCGGCGAATTGATATTTCATAATAAGATTCAACAAAGCAGCATTGATTTCACAAGATTCAGTATTGGCAAGAGGAGCAATCGGAGTACTAAGGAAATCATTATTATTGGTATTGGTGAAGTCACACAATTTGGTATTATCTTGAGCCATCGCGACAAACAAGCAATCTAACACACGAGCAAACAAAAAGGCAAGCGGCCAAAAGGAGGCAAATTGAGAGGGAGGATAGAGAGAGAAAGAGGGCGAATAAAACGGCAAGGGTGAATTGGGGGGGAGAGGAAAACAAGAGGAAAATGGCAAATAATGTAATGCGAGAGATAGGGATTGTGATGGTGTAACACCCTCGATGCGACTATATCTCCCATGTGTCGAGGCACGACTTAGAGGCATAATCGCATTGAAGGCATATGTCGCAAGTTAGGCAATCTTCACAACATCCCATGTAATATAATAATGAAACGGGAGATAACATAGTTGGCTTACACTCACCACGTCAATCAAGTACATAAATAACATTACATCATCCAAACACTCATGGCCCGACTACGGCGCCAAAATAAAAGAGAACCCAACATGCGACAACGGTCCCGTTCACCCCCAACTGGGCACCACTACTGATCATCGTGAAAGGAAACATAGAAACGTTGAGAGTCTTTGTCGAACTCCCACTTGAGCTCATATGCGTCTGCTGGAGCGGAATCATCGGGCCCTGCATCTGGTGTAATAGTAATCTGTGAGCCACAGGGACTCAGCAATCTCGCACCCTCGCGATCAAGACTATTTAAGCTTATAGGCAAGGCAAGGTAAAAGTATATGTGGAGCTGCAGCAAGCGACTAGCAAGTATGGTGGCTAACTTACTCGCAAAAGAGAGCGAGAAGAGGAGGCAAAGCGCGAGCGAGAAACTAGAGAGCAACCTGCGCAAACATTACTCCAACACCGTGTCCACTTCCCGGACTCCGCCGAGAAGAGGCCATCACGGTAACACACTCAGTTGATTCATTTTAATTAATTAAGGTTCAAGTTATCTACAACCGGACATTAACAAATTCCCATCTGCCCATAACCGCGGGCACGGCTTTCGAAAGTTCAAATCCCTGCAGGGAAGTCCCAACTTAGCCCATGATAAGCTCTCACGGTCAACGAAGGAATAGACCTCCTCCCAAGACGTTCCGATCAGACTCGGTATCTCGGTTCGTCAAGACACTTCGACAAGTTAAAACAAGACCAGCAACACCGCCCGAATGTGCCGACAAATCCCGATAGGAGCTGCACATATCTCTTTCTCAGGGCACACTCAGATTGTCCAAACTTCAGGTAGGCCAGCCCAGAGTTGCCCTTGGTAGCCACCGGCGGCTGACAGTTTGGACCAACACTCAGAGGAGCACTGGCCCGGGGGGGTTAAAATAATGATGACCCTTGAGTCTGCAGAACCCAAGGGAAAGAAAAGGCTAGGTGGCAAATGGTAAAACCAATGTTGGGCATTGCTGGAAAAGCTTTAATCAAGGCGAACTATCAAGGGGTTCCCATTATAACCCAACCGCGTAAGGAACGCAAAATCCGGGAACATAACACCGATATGACGGAAAACTAGGGCGGCAAGAGTGGAACAAAACACTAGGCGAGAGGCTGAGCCTTCCACCATTTACCAAGTATATAGATGCATTAAGATAACAAGATAATATAATGATATCCCAACAAGTAAATAAATGTTCCAACGAGGAACGGCCTCCAATCTTCACCTGCAACTAGCAACGCGGTAACATAGCCAATCAACGCTTTGCTAGGACATGGTGGGTTAGAGGTTTGACATGGCAATTTGGGAGGCTTGCAAGCAAATGGTAGGCATCATAGCATTGGCATAGCAAAAGAGCGAGCAAACTAGCATAGCAAAGATAGTAGTGATTTCGAGGGTATGATCATCTTGCCTGCACAGTTGTCAGAGTTCACTGGATCCTCAAGAGCAAACTCAACGGGCTCCTCATTAGCGAACTCGTCTCCCGGCTCTACCCAAACAAGACAAACAAGCAACAAGGATACAATCAACCACGTGCAAACTCAAACAACACGATGCAAAGATGATATGCTATGCGGGATGCGATGCGGGATGCAAAATGCAAGATATGACAAGAAACGCATGAACCTGGCCTCAACTTGGAAAACCAAGTGTGCCACTGGAAAGATGATACGAAATCGCTTGAAAACGATATAAAGAACGCCGGAATCGGAGTTACGGTTTGGAAATGGCAAGCGATTCAAATATGACACCGGTCTGCGATTTACAGCAAGTAGGCATCTAAATGCAATGAGATGAACATGCTACAGCACCCAGACATGACAACAAAATACATGGCAGGGATGCACACAAGATGCTTAACAAAAGTCTAGCACTGAGCTACGGCCAATTCATCCATTAACAGGTTCAAACAAGCATGGCAAAAATGCATATGACAAACAGATCTCAGACTTAGTGAAGTTAACACTTGTCTGGAATTTCAGATCAGGTAGCCCTCTTCGGAGCAACAAAACTACATGCTACAGGACCTGAACATGGCAAAGTAAAGCATGGCATGGAGCTACTCAAAGATCTTTAAAAAAGTCCCTTAGTGACCTTGAGACAAAAGGGATCGGAAAATACAATCGCAAGCATGTGAACATAGCAAAAACATAATCAGTTTTCATACTTAGTGAAAACTGGCACATGCTGATATATAACTCAAGTAGGCATGTTTACGAGCTCGATGCACTCACTACGGTGCAAGTCATGGCAAGAAAAGCATACACCCTTCAAGAAGGCACAAAATGCAAGCTATACATGGCAAGAAAAATAACATAGCATGCATGGATCAACTACAACATCACCGGCAAAATTGCAAACAAGTTGACAATCTGCCCAGAATCACAAAGTAGCAAAAGTAGAGCTCGATTGACTCAAGCTAGGGTGCTCCATAATTGCAAACAAAGACATGGATGAATATATCACTACAAGATCAACAAAACTCCCTTACTGATCATCCTCAAAAGAGGCACAGATCACTAGGAAACAACATGAACATATGGCAACATGAGATAAACAGATCAAGGACTTAGTGAAATCACTAGTCTCTGGAAACAAAATTAGCAAGTGCACCACTTTGCAAGCTTGCACAAGTCACCACACACATCACAAAAATACATGGGTTGCACCTCTAGAAAGATGACAAAACCCTTAACAAAACACATGTAGAGCATCAGGGCATAGCATGCACACATTAATCATGGCAAAAATGACAAAAGTGCTAAACGAAGTAACAGATCTGACAATTATCTCAAGTAGCCCTCTTCTAACAGCATTTCGGGCATCAAGATGAGCTTAAATGAAAATGCTGCAATGGAATGAAATGATGTACTCTCTGAGATGCATGAATCGGAGCTACGGATGCAAAGTTACGGAGCCGTGAACATGGGCACTTGAGCTAGGGTTAGGAGGGAAAAAGTCAACCGAAAATATCTTCAGATCCAGATCTGGCTCCCACGGTACTGTTCACGCACGTCTCCCGAGGACTCCGGCGAGGTAGCAGGGCTCCGGCGAGAAGGTTGGATCCGGCCAGCGCGAGGACGAAGGGGTCGCCGGCGAGGGGGATCGGCGCGGTGGTGCGGCTAGGACCGGGCGGCGGCTCGGCGGAGACGAGCGGGCGCGGTGGGGCGGCGCCTTGATGGCGGCGGCCGGCGACTGGGAGGCGGCAAAGGTGCGGTGGCGTCGAGGCGGAGGCGGCCGGCGACTGGGGCCGCGGAGGAAGAGGACGGCGGCGGCTCGGGTGCCCCGGGCGGCGCGGAGCTGGGCCTGGCGGGGGCCCTGCGTGGGCCGGGCGGGCCGGTGCGGCGGGGAAGCGGCCGGGCCAGTGGGGTTGCGCCACGTGGCGGTGGCGGGACAGGTCGGACACGTCCGGCCCGAATCGGACGTGTCCGGCGGCGAGAGGTGGAAGAAGACTAGGGTTTCGGGGAGGGGGATCCGAGATATTTCGAGGGGGGCCTATTTATAGGCATAGAGGGAGCTAGGAGAGTCCAAATGAGGTGCAGTTTTCGGCCACGCGATCGTGATCGAACGCTCTAGATGATGGAGCAGAGTTAGGTGGGTTTTGGGCCAAATTGGAGGGGTGTTGGGCTGCAACACACACGAGGCCTTTTCGGTCCCTCGGTTAACCGTTGGAGTATCAAACGAAGTCCAAATGGTATGAAACTTGACAGGCGGTCTACCGGTAGTAAACCAAGGCCGCTTGGCAAGTCTCAGTCCAATCCGGAAATGTTTAATCCCCACACACGAAAGAAAGCTAAAAATGACCACCGCAGGAGAACGAAGCGCCGGAATGCAAAACGGACAACGGGGAAAATGCTCGAATGCATGAGACGAACACGTATGCAAATGCAATGCACATGATGACATGATATGAGATGCATGACAACGACAACAACACACGGAGACAAAACCCGAACCTGAGGAAAATAAATATAACTTAACACCAGAAACGGCAAAAGTTGGAGTACAAATAGGGAAAGTTACATCCGGGGTGTTACAGCACTCCACCACTACCAAAAGATCTCGTCCCGAGATCTAGGACTGAAAGAATGCCGGGTACTCAGAACGGAGGTGATCCCCGCATTCCCAGGTGGCTTCACGGTCGGAATGGTGTGACCACTTGACTTTGAGAAATTTGATTGACTTGTTGCGAGTCTTGCGTTCAGTCTCTTCAAGAATACCAACTGGGTGCTCACGATAAGAGAGATCTTCTTGGAGCTCAATTTCCTCGAAGTTGACGGTGCGGTCAGGAGTCTTGAAGCACTTTCGAAGCTGAGAGACATAGAACACGTCATGAACATTTGCAAAGTTTGAAGGAAGCTCGAGTTGATAGGCAAGGTCGCCTCTCTTGCTGACAATCTTGAAAGGTCCCACGTATCTAGGGGCAAGCTTCCCTTTGATACCGAAGCGACGAGTACCTTTCATAGGAGAGACGTGGAGGTAAACATGATCTCCGATCTCGAAAGCCAAATCATGGTGCTTACTATCATAGTAGCTCTTCTGACGCGATTGGGCTGCTTTGAGGTTATCACGAATGACTTTGCACATTTCTTCTGCTTCTGTGATTAAGTCATTACCCAAAAGCTGACGTTCACCGGTTTCAGACTAGTTGAGAGGGGTACAGCACTTCCTACCATACAGAATTTCAAATGGGGCCTTGCCCAAACTTGCTTGAAAACTGTTGTTGTAGGAGAATTCAGCATAAGGAAGACAATCCTCCCACTTCATGCCGAAGGAGATCACACAAGCCCTGAGCATATCTTCAAGAATATGGTTGATACGCTCGACTTGACCACTTGTTTGAGGATGGAAAGCTGTGCTGAAGCGGATGTTAGTGCCCATGGCCTTCTGAAAAGAATCCCAAAACTTCGATGTAAAGATGCTGCCACGGTCTGAAGAGATCACTTGTGGAACACCGTGCAGGGAGACAATACGAGAGGTATAGAGTTCCGCCAATTGAGCTACAGTGATCGACTCTTTGATAGGAAGAAAATGAGCCACTTTGGTGAGTTTGTCAATGACAACGAATATAGCATCATTGCCACGCTTGGACTTTGGAAACCCAGTCACGAAGTCCATTTCAATGTGGTCAAACTTCCATTCTGGAATGGCAAGAGGTTGGAGGAGACCTGCTGGCCTTTGGTGTTCTGCCTTCACTCTTCTGCAGACATCACATTCATTCATGAATTAAGAAACCTCGCGCTTCATTCGAGTCCACCAATAAGCTTGCTTAAGGTCCTGATACATCTTCGTGCTCCCAGGGTGGATGGAGAGGAGAGAATTGTGAGCCTCGTTCATGATCACTTTACGAAGGTCACCTTTGGGTACAACAATACGATCCTCGAAGAAGAGAGTGTCCTTGTCATCAAGGCGGTAGCACTTGTACTTGGACTGACTCTTGGCAATCCCAATCTTCACCTTTTTCACCATAGCATCAAGAAGCTGGGCTTGGCGAATCTGGTCTTCTAAGGTAGGAGAGACTTGAAGGTTGGCGAGGAATCCTTGAGGAACAACTTGCAGATTAAGTTTGCGGAAAGCTTCACAAAGCTCGGGTTGATAAGGCTTGAGAATCAGACTGTTGCATTAAGCTTTCCTGCTCAAAGCGTCGGCAATCACATTGACCTTGCCTGGAGTATACTCTATACTCGGATTATACTCTTGAATCATTTCGACCCATCGAGTTTGCCTGAGGTTGAGATTAGGCTGAGTGAAGATGTACTTGAGACTCTTGCGATCGGTGAAAATGTCCACTTTTCTTCCCAATAGAAGATGTCTCCAAGTCAAAAGAGCATGCACAACTGCCGCCAACTCGAGATCATGAGTGGGGTAGTTCTTCTCATTAGGCTTCAACTGGCGAGATGTATAAGCAACAACTTTCTTCTCTTGCATCAATACTGCACCAAGACCTTGGAGAGAGGCATCACAAAAGACCTCGTACGGTTTGGATTCATCAGGCGGAGTCAGAACTGGAGCAGTGATCAATTTCTCTTTCAAAGTGTTGAAAGCAATATCACACTCCGGAGACCAAACGTACTTAACGTGCTTCTGGAGAAGATTTGAGAGAGGCT
This sequence comes from Triticum urartu, assembly GCF_056163025.1. Taxonomy (NCBI): domain Eukaryota; kingdom Viridiplantae; phylum Streptophyta; class Magnoliopsida; order Poales; family Poaceae; genus Triticum; species Triticum urartu. The sequence continues at coordinate 114,488,059 of NC_141876.1, forward strand.
TCGCGATCTTGGAAAAGTTTTCAATGAATCTTCGACAATAGCTTGCGAGACCGAGGAAGATACGGAGTTGCTTCACGTTCTGAGGAGGTTCCCAATTCACAATTGCAGACACCTTCTCAGGATTCACGGCAATGCCCTTGGCAGAGATGATATGACCAAGATAAAGAACCTCATCGAGCCAAAATTCACACTTGGAGAACTTGGCATAGAACTGATGTTCCCTGAGCTTATCAAGAACCAAACGCAAGTGCTTGGCATGATCTTCCTTGTTCTTGGAGAAAACCAGAATGTCGTCGAGATAGACCAAAACAAAGTCATTGGTGTAGGCGCTGAAGATGAAGTTCATCATGCGAGAGAACGTCGGAGGAGCGTTGAAGAGGCCAAAAGACATGACAGTGTATTCATATGAACCAAAGCTTGTCCTGAAAGCCGTCTTGGGAATATCTTGCTCACGGATTCGAATCTGATGATAACCCATACGGAAATCAAGCTTGGAGAATACTTGAGCACCTTTGAGTTGTTCGAACAGCTCATTGATGTTGGGAAGTGGGTATTTGTTCTTGATGGTCTTCTTGTTCACTGGACGGTAATCAACACAAAGTCGGTCCGTTCCATCCTTCTTCTTCACAAAAAGAACACCACAACCCCACGGAGAAGAACTAGGCCGGATGAGACCCATTTTCTCTTGAATATCGAGTTGCTTCTTCAGCTCCTTCAACTCTTCAGGTCCGAGCTTGTAAGGACGTTTGCACACAGGTTCCGTGCCAGGCTCAAGATCAATAACGAATTCAACTGGCCGGTGCGGAGGCATTCCTGGAAGCTCTTCTGGAAAGACGTCTTGATATTCGCAAACGACTGGAATTTGCGAGATGGCATCGAGTTCACCCCTTTCATTGAGAGAAAACAGATGGATGGTATTATCACGAGCGGCAAAGACAATTACATCCTCAGACGAGTGAGTCAATTGAATCTGCCTAGCTGCACAATCAAGCTGAGCCTTGTGCTTAGAAAGCCAATCCATCCCGAGAATAAGATCAATATCCGAGTTACCAAGAACCATTGGAGAAGCCAGAAACTTGAAATCACCCATCATGATAGAAATATCCGGAATCTCGTGATTAGAAAACAAACATTTACCCGGAGAGACAACTGCTAATGGTTTATGCATAACTTGGGAAGTCAACTCATGCTTAGATGCAAAAGGTTTTGAGATGAAGCAATGCGATGCACCCGTGTCAAAAAGAAATTTTGCAGGAACATCGTTAACAGGAAGGTTACCCATGATCACATCTGACGAGTCCTCTGCCTGAGCCGCATTCATCAAATTGACCTTGGCGTGCTTGGGGTTATGCTTGACCACAGCTGTACTTGCCGATCTGACAGGAGGAGGAGGAGGAAGACGCCTCTGGTTGAAACACTTGTTGTCATAGTGACCCTTCTGTTGGCACTTGTTGCACATGACCTCTGAAAGCGGACGGTGATACGGAGCACTCGATCTTGGAGCTTGAGCCGAAGGCTTGTTCTGAAAGCCAGGGTTGGGTGGGTGGGAAGAACCACTGCCACCTTTGCTCTTCTGCTGATACGACTGACGGAACGGAGGAGGAGGAAGCCAATACTTCTGCTGCTTGGCCACTTGAGTAGAGGAAGAAGGAGTAACATCTCTGACTCGCTTCTTGGAAGCATCACACCTCAACTGAGCAGCCTCTTGCTTCAATGCCATGTTGTAGAACTCATTGTATCTCAAAGGCTCGAAGAGAACAAGAGCTAGCTGAATTTCTTCTCTGAGACCACCCTTGAACTGATATATCATGCTCTTCTCATCAGGGACGTCCTGCTTGGCAAAGCGGGCGAGCTTCTGGAACAACTTGTTGTAGTCATAGACAGACAAAGAGCCTTGCTTCAGATTGCGGAATTCCTCACGCTTGCTTTCAACCACGCTCTGGGGAATATGATGAGCTCGGAAATCTCGACGGAAATCATCCCAAGTGATAACGCATCCACCTCTGGAGTCCTTGTACTGCTGGAACCATTCTGCAGCTTGATCTTTGAGTTGGAAGGAAGTGAACTTAACAAAGTCCTCAGGCCTGACGTTACTTCACTCGAAATGCTTGCACAGATCCACAAGCCAATCGTCAGCATCGGTTGCCTCAACAAAGTTGCTGAAAGTCTTTGGCCCGTTAGTAAGGAACTGGTTGAGTGTAGCAAAGTGATTCTGATTGCTACCTTGATTCCCTTGGTTGCCTTGATTGCGCTCTTGAAGAATTTGCATGATCAACTGTGTGTTTGCATTGGTTGCAGCCATCACAGCTTGCCATGCCTCCGGAGGAGGTGGAGGTGGTGGCGGATCAGGATTCGGAGTCGTGCGTGTTGGAGGAGCCATCCTGAAGAGGTTGACGTCCATTAGCACATTGATAGATAAATATTGAAGCTGAATCCAACGGAATGAAAATTGCAACATATAGTCTTCACATCCGAACAAAATGAACGAATGCATTCCTCTTGAAATGGTCACATATCCATAAATTGAGAAGCCACGTAGAATTAAGGTAGAGAAATAAATCAACAAGGTACGGATCAAGAATGAATAATCGGTAAGAAATCCCAATCTCAAACCAATATCCTGGAAGAAGAACTAGAGCTACTAGAATTCCGACCTATGAAACTCCCGAACCTTTCCGGTTATGCAATCAGGTGTTGGGGATACAGGGGAAGCATAATATCTCACCAAAACTAGCAAATCCTACATCCAGCTGTATCCATCCTTCAACACATAACCAAGAAATCTTCGGAAACCATCTACCTCAACCTTTGAAAAGCATCCGTTATACAAGTTATGGTGATACTCCCGAACTCCCGCCCCAGTACTGGGTGGCGTCGAGGTTATCTCACCAACGAACTGCATAAAAGAGATTTTCGATGTCGGCGTACTAAACTCAGGTATTCCGGAACTGCAACGATAAAATTATGATGACAACACCTCAAAGCTCAACTCCCCGGGACACTTCCACTAAACCCCTGACAGGAGGCACCAAGACAATGTTCTCATCATAAAACCATCGAAACGATTCCAAGATACCCGCGTGATCCTAAAAAAAATTAGTGAAATTTGAGAAGAGAAGAGTCAAAACTCTACATCAGGATGCCTAACCAGAGCGATAAGGAGACTGGGAAGTAAAAAGAATTCCTAATCTCTCCGATATATATTTCCTAAAGACTCAAAACATTTTTTCTATACACAACTCGGCCGCTAATAACGATCAAGCAATGGGGCTCCTAAGGTCAGGGAAGGCTCTGATTACCAACTTGTAACACCCTCGATGCGACTATATCTCCCACGTGTCGAGGCACGACTTAGAGGCATAATCGCATTGAAGGCATATGTCGCAAGTTAGGCAATCTTCACAACATCCCATGTAATATAATAATGAAAGGGGAGATAACATAGTTGGCTTACACTCGCCACGTCAATCAAGTACATAAATAACATTACATCATCCAAACACTCATGGCCTGACTACGACGCCAAAATAAAAGAGAACCCAACATGCGACAACGGTCCCGTTCACCCCCAACTGGGCACCACTACTGATCATCAGGAAAGGAAACATAGTAACGTTGAGAGTCTTCGTCGAACTCCCACTTGAGCTCATACGCGTCTGCTGGAGCGGAATCATCGAGCCCTGCATCTGGTGTAATAGTAATCTGTGAGCCACAGGGACTCAGCAATCTCGCACCCTCGCTATCAAGACTATTTAAGCTTATAGGCAAGGCAAGGTAAAAGTATATGTGGAGCTGCAGCAAGCGACTAGCAAGTATAGTGGCTAACTTATTCGCAAAAGAGAGCGAGAAGGGGAGGCAAAGCGCGAGTGAGAAACTAGAGAGAAACCTGCGCAAACATTACTCCAACACCGTGTCCACTTCCCGGACTCCGCCGAGAAGAGGCCATCACGGTAACACACTCAGTTGATTCATTTTAATTAATTAAGGTTCAAGTTATCTACAACCGGACATTAACAAATTCCCATCTGCCCATAACCACGGGCATGGCTTTCGAAAGTTCAAATCCCTGCAGGGGAGTCCCAACTTAGCCCATGACAAGCTCTCACGGTCAAAGAAGGAATAGACCTCCTCCCAAGACGTTCCGATCAGACTCGGTATCTCGGTTCGTCAAGACACTTCGACAGGTTAAAACAAGACCAGCAACACCGCCCGAATGTGCCGACAAATCCCGATAGGAGCTGCACATATCTCTTTCTCAGGGCACACTTAGATTGTCCAAACTTCCGGTAGGCCAGCCCAGAGTTGCCCCTGGTAGCCACCGGCGGCTGACAGTTTGGACCAACACTCAGAGGAGCACTGGCCCGGGGGGTTAAAATAATGATGACCCTTGAGTCTGCAGAACCCAAGGGAAAGAAAAGGCTAGGTGGCAAATGGTAAAACCAATGTTGGGCATTGCTGGAAAAGCTTTAATCAAGGCGAACTATCAAGGGGTTCCCATTATAACCCAACCGCGTAAGGAACGCAAAATCCGGGAACATAACACCGATATGACGGAAAACTAGGGCGGCAAGAGTGGAACAAAACACTAGGCGAGAGGCCGAGCCTTCCACCCTTTACCAAGTATATAGATGCATTAAGATAATAAGATAATAAAATGATATCCCAACAAGTAAATAAATGTTCCAACGAGGAACGGCCTCCAATCTTCACCTGCAACTAGCAACGCTATAAGAGGGGCTGAGCAAAGCGGTAATATAGCCAATCAACGGTTTGCTAGGACATGGTTGGTTAGAGGTTTGACATGGAAATTTGGGAGGCTTGCAAGCAAATGGTAGGCATCGTAGCATTGGCATAGCAAAAGAGCAAGCAAACTAGCATAGCAAAGATAGTAGTGATTTCGAGGGTACGATCATCTTGCCTGCACAATTGTCAGAGTTCACTGGATCCTCAAAAGCAAACTCAACGGGCTCCTCGTTAGCGAACTCGTCTCCCGGCTCTACCCAAACAAGACAAACAAGCAACAAAGATAGAATCAACCACGTGCAAACTCAAACAACACGATGCAAAGATGATATGCTATGCGGGATGCGATGCGGGATGCAAAATGCAAGATATGACAGGAAACGCATGAACCTGGCCTCAACTTGGAAAACCAAGTGTGCCACTGGAAAGATGAGACGAAATCGCTTGAAAACGATATAAAGAACGCCGGAATCGGAGTTACGGTTTGGAAATGGCAAGCGGTTCAAATATGACACCGGTCTGCGATTTACAGCAAGTAGGCATCTAAATGCAAAGATATGAACATGCTACAGCACCCAAACATGACAACAAAATACATGGAAGGGATGCACACAAGATGCTTAACAAAAATCTAGCACTGAGCTACGGCCAATTCATCCATTAACAGGTTCAAACAAGCATGGCAAAAATGCATATGACAAACAGATCTCAGACTTAGTGAAGTTAACACTTGTCTGGAATTTCAGATCAGGTAGCCCTCTTCGGAGCAACAAAACTACATGCTGCAGGACCTGAACATGGCAAAGTAAAGCATGGCACGGAGCTACTCAAAGAGCTTAAAAAAGTCCCTTAGTTACCTTGAGCCAAAAGGGATCGGAAAATACAATCGCAAGCATGTGAACTTAGCAAAAACATAATCAGTTTTCATACTTAGTGAAAACTGGCACATGCTGAAATATAACTCAAGTAGGCATGTTTACGAGCTCGATGCACTCACTAAGGTGCAAGTCATGGCAAGAAAAGCATACACCCTTCAAGAAGGCACAAAATGCAAGCTATACATGGTAAGAACAATAACATAGCATGCACGGATCAACTACAACATCACAGGCAAAATTGCAAACAAGTTGACAATCTGCCCAGAATCACAAAGTAGCAAAAGTAGAGATCGATTGACTCAAGCTAGGGTGCTCCATAATTGCAAACAAAGACATGGATGGATAGATCACTACAAGATTAACAAAACTCCCTTAATGATCATCCTCAAAAGAGGCACGGTTCACTAGGAAACAACATGAACATATGGCAACATGAGATAAACAGATCAAGGACTTAGTGAAATCACTAGTCTCTGAAAACAAAATTAGCAAGTGCACCACTTTGCAAGCTTGCACAAGTCACCACACACATCACAAAAATACATGGGTTGCACCTCTGGAAAGATGACAAAACCCTTAACAAAACACATGTAGAGCATCAGGGCATAGCATGCACACATTAATCATGGCAAAAATGACAAAAGTGCTAAACGGAGTAACAGATCTGACAATTATCTCAAATAGCCCTCTTCTAACAGCATTTCGGGCATCAAAATGAGCTCAAATGAAAATGATGCAATGGAGTGAATTGATGTACTCTCTGAGATGAACATTTTGATATGATATATGCATGAATCGGAGCTACGAATGCAAAGTTACGGAGCCGTGAACATGGGCACTTGAGCTAGGGTTAGGAGGGAAAAAGTCAACCGAAAATATCTTCAGATCCAGATCTGGCTCCCGCGGTACTGTTCACGCACGTCTCCCGAGGACTCCGGCGAGGTAGCAGGGCTCCGGCGAGAAGGTTGGATCCGGCCGGCGCGAGGACGAAGGGGTCGCCGGCGAGGGGGATCGGCGCGGTGGTGCGGCGAGGACCGGGCGGCGGCTCGGCGGAGACGAGCGGGCGCGGTGGGGCGGCGCCTTGATGGCGGCGGCCGGCGACTGGGAGGCGGCGAAGGTGCGGTGGCGTCGAGGCGGAGGCGGCCGGCGACTGGGGCCGCGGAGGAAGAGGACGGCGGCGGCTCGGGTGCCCCGGGCGGCGCGGAGCTGGGCCTGGCGGGGGCCCTGCGTGGGCCGGGCGGGCTGGTGCGGCGGGGAAGCGGCCAGGCCAGTGGGGTTGCGCCACGTGGCGCCGGCGGGACAGGTTGGACACGTCCGGCCCGAATCGGACGTGTCCGGTGGCGAGAGGTGAAAGAAGACTAGGGTTTCGGGGAGGGGGTCCGAGATATTTCGAGGGGGGCTATTTATAGGCATAGAGGGTGCTAGGAGAGTCCAAATGAGGGGCGGTTTTCGGCCACGGGGATCGTGATCGAACGCTCTAGATGATGGAGCAGAGTTAGGTGGGTTTTGGGCCAAATTGGAGGGGTGTTGGGCTGCAACACACACGAGGCCTTTTCGGTCCCTCAGTTAACCGTTGGAGTATCAAACGAAGTCCAAATGGTACGGAACTTGACAGTCGGTCTACCGGTAGTAAACCAAGGCCGCTTGGCAAGTCTCGGTCCAATCCGGAAATGTTTAATCCCCACACACGAAAGAAAGCTAGAAATGACCACCGGAGGAGAATGAAGCGCCGGAATGCAAAACGGACAACGGGGAAAATGCTCGAATGCATGAGACGAACACGTATGCAAATGCAATGCACATGATGACATGATATGAGATGCATGACAACGACAAAAACACACAGAGACAAAACCCGAACCCGAGGAAAATAAACATAACTTAACGCCGGAAACGGCAAAAGTTGGATATAAATAGGGAAAGTTACATCCGGGGTGTTACAGATGGGTACTTCGTATGTTGACTTTTTGCGTAGACTCCCCGGCAACGGCGCCAGAAATCCTTCTTGCTACGTCTTGATCTTGCGTTGGTTTTCCCCGAAGAGGAAGGGATGATGCAGCAAAGTAGCGTAAGTATTTCCCTCGGTTTTTGAGAACCAAGGTATCAATCCAGTAGGAGGCCACGCTCAAGTCCCTCGTACCTGCACAAAACGATAGCTACTCGGAACCAACGCAATTCGGGGTTGTCAATCCCTTCACGGTCACTTACGAGAGTGAGATCTGATAGATATAATATTTTTGGTATTTTTGGTATAAAGATGCAAAGTAAAAAGTAAAAGCAAAGTAAAAGGCAAAGCAAGATTAAAGTGATGGAGATTGATATGATGAGAATAGACCCGGGGGCCATAGGTTTCACTAGTGGCTTCTCTCAAGAGCATAAGTATTCTACGGTGGGTGAACAAATTACTGTTGAGCAATTGACAGAATTGAGCACAGTTATGAGAATATATAGGCATGATCATGTATATAGGCATCACGTCTGTGACAAGTAGACTGAAACGATTCTGCATCTACTACTATTACTCCACTCATCGACCGCTATCCAGCATGCATCTAGAGTATTAAGTTAAAAACAGAGTGACGCCTTAAGCAAGATGACATGATGTAGAGAGATAAATTCATGCAATATGAAATAAACCCCATCTTGTTATCCTCGATGGCAACGATGCAATACGTGCCTTGCTGCCCCTTCTTTCACTGGGAAAGGACACCGCAAGATCGAACCCAAAGCTAACCACTTCTCCCATGGCAATAACTACCAATCTAGTTGGCCAAACCAAACGGATAATTCGAAGAGACTTGCAAAGATAACCAATCATACATAAAAGAATTCAGAGAAGATTCAAATATTATTCATAGATAGACTTGATCATAAACCCACAATTCATCGTTCTCAACAAACACACCGCAAAAAGAAGATTACATCGAATAGATCTCCACAAGAGAGGGGGAGAACTTTGTATTGAGATTCAAAGAGAGAGAAGAAGCCATCTAGCTACTAACTATGGACCCGAAGGTCTGAGGTAAACTACTCACACTTAATCGATGGGGCTAGGATGATGTAGAAGCCCTCCGTGATGACGGCCCTCTTCCGGCGGAGCTTCGGAACAGGCCCCAAGATGGGATCTCGTGGATACAGAAAGTTGCGGCGGTGGAATTAGGTTTTTGGCTCCTGTTCTGATCGTTTGGGGGTACGTAGGTATATATAGGAGGAAGGAGTACGTCGGTGGAGCACCGAGGGGCCCACGAGGCAGGGGGCACGCCCCCCACCCTCGTGACCTCCTCTTTGACTCCTTGGAGTAGGGTCCAAGTCTCTTGGATCACGTTCGGTGAGAAAATCACGTTCCCGAAGGTTTTATTCCGTTTGGACTCCGTTTGATATTCTGTTTCTCCGAAACACTGAAATAGGCAAAAAAACAGCAATTCTGGGTTGGGCCTCCGGTTAATAGGTTAGTCCCAAAAATAATATAAAAGTGGAAAATAAATCCCAATATAGTCCAAAACAGTAGATAATATAGCATGGAGCAATCAAAAATTATAGATACGTTGGAGACGTATCGAGGAGCTTCTGGAGGGCCGACGGGCAGGCCAGGTCCTCGCCGGTTCATCGCCCCTGCCGCTCTCCCTGGGGCAGCACTCCAGCTGGCGTCCTTCAGCATCGAAGACCTTGAAGAACATCAGGGAGGCGTCTTCGTATTCAAGATGAATCACGAGGGCGCCTACCGTCCGGCAGACCCGGGCAATTTCGCCCCAGCCCCGGGTCATGAAGACCTTGCCCGGAGCGACGACCGCGACCTCCGCTCCGGTCGCAAGGGTGCTGCAGCCAGAGCTCCAGAGCCCCGCTCGGTGGCATATCAAAGGCGAAGGAAGGAGAGAGGAGAATCCAAGAGCTTGGAGGCATGGCGGCGTGGAGCACGAGCTCGCGAGAGGAGCGTTCGGCATGGACTCCAGGAGGAACGACGCACACCACCATGACTTGCCGGCGTCGACGGCGGCACCGTCGATGTTGCTCAACGCCTTCTCCCACAGGACCTACGACGCGGGCGTGCAAGGGTAGCGGGAACCCAGGCGGCGGCCGCTCGTACCAGGGCCTCGGTGCCTCCTGCTGAGCACCCTCATCTCGGTGGCAGAGGACCAGCCGCTTCTTCGGCGGAAGTGGGTCAGGACCCTCTCGGGGGGGGCCTTTCCCTTCTCTTCTGCAGAGAACCGGCGGATTGGTGCCATTGGCGTAAGGAGAAGCAAGAGCAAGGAAGGAGAAGGAAAGGAGCAGCAAGAAGAGATGGACTGAAGGGGCTTGCCCAGCCCCGTACTTATAGCCAGAGGAGGCCAACCGCCGAGCACCACGATCGCAGGTAATCATGATCGGTTTCTCTGCATGCAGGGACTTATCAAGTCGTGTGGTCGCCAAGGCGTCGTGGGGAAGCGCAGACGCCCACGTTCAATCAATCGCCACGCGGCACCCAAGGCCGCAGGCTGTTGGGGCCTGCGGCGCTTCGCGCTTGCCCCTTCGCTTTCCTGCTAGGCCAAGCCCAGGCGCGCCTCGGGCCCGGGGGCTACTGTCGGCGTTCTGGGAACGGGGGTCCCCAGACTTGCCTGCCTGCGGCCTGCGGCGTGGCTCAAGTGGGGGCCCAGCGCGGCCCATCTTCATCAGCTCAAGCTCAAGACCCTCGTGGGGCGGACGACAGGAAGCTTCCTCAGAGGCGGCCTCATCCGGCAGGCTCGCGAGGAGGCAGAGAGATCAAGGCGGGGATGCCTCGCAAGGAACCCATGACACAAGCCATGACGATCGAGACCAGGCGGGCGCCAGGCGGGCGCCGGCCTGCGCAATGTCCTTGTTTCCCCTTTGGTGCAAAGGGGGCAAGCACAGGCCAAGGCATCATGCAAAGGTTACCATTCCGGTGCAACGAGACCAAGACCAGCAGAGCGGCAAGACGGAGGTCACCGTGGAGCCCAAGACGGCGTCATCACCAGTACTTTTGGCAGCCAAAGACCACCTTTGGTCAGGATAACTTGTACTATATGTTCCCCTTCAAAATGGCCAAGTGTTGGCGCCCTCCCTGCTCATTATTTGGGGAGAGGCCCAGGGCCTCTATAAATAGAGCTAGCCACCACGGAGTAGAGACATGGAGAAAACCTCGAGAGATCGGGGAGACATCCAGAAAATCTGGTAGAGCCCTAGCAGAGAGAGAGAAAGAGGCTACTGAGCTCACCCTAGCAGTTCATCGCACCAGCTCAAGAACACCTCTCGCGAGGCTGTTCTTCCCTTGTACTGTTCGTCATCATCCCTAGAGGCAATCCACCACACCACACACTAGAGTAGGGTATTACACCACAACGGTGGCCCAAACCAGTATAAACCTCGTGTCCCTTGTGTTGTTCGTTGTTTCCAACTTAGATCATGCGAGGAGATTGGACGTAGATCGGTAGGGGAGAGATCTCTGTGCGCACCCCAGTGTTCAAACCTCAAGGGTCTGCCGGAACCCGAAATCCGACAGAACTACTGGCTCTGCCGCCGGTTCTAACTGGGATGTCTTGCCAGCTGTTGCCTTCTTCCTCCTGGACCTCGGCGGCACGTCCTCATCATCATCTAGAAGTTCAAAGACATTGGGAGGGGCTGCAAAGAAATTAGTCGACCCCAGATGAGTCGCTAGAATTTAATCAACCATGTAATTGAGGACAAGATCACGAGAGTTGTACCTGGGTTGGAGGTGACTGCATCTTCCATCTCCTCGTCTTCATACTGGCGGGTGGAAGTCCCAGAGGTAGCAGCTCTGCAAATTTCAATATTCAGTTGGTCATGTTTGTTACACCGAGTCAACCAAAGGATCAGGTCGGATTATTACCTAGAGATAGTAGGAATGACCACTTTGATCTTGGGCAAAGCCTTCGGCGGTTTGGATGATGCAGCCTTCGGTGGTTTTGGCACTGGAGGAGGTGCAACTTTAGATTGCCTCGGTGTCTTCTCAGTCGGCACTGGAGAGGACGTCCGGGGATGCTTTAAAGACTGCCCAGTCGGTGCAGCCAACGTGTCATGAAGGCTTACCGGGTCGTGAGCGTGCTTGGACCTTTTTTCTCTGTGAGGAGGCGAGTCGACCTCTTCTTCATCACTTGGGTCGCCGCTCTCCTCGCCCTCCTCCTCGTCCGAGTGCCACTCGCTGCTATCGCCTCCGCTCACCTCCTCCTCCGAGTCCTGCTCCTGCTCTCCATTGGGCATTGAATACATCTCAGTAAGAGCCTGAAAGATAACAAGAAAAGCAAGAAACAGTCAGTCGTCAACAGGCGGTTACATGATTAATCAAAAAAGTACTCGGCAATCCAGAGTCAGACCTGGTCTGGCTGGCGCGAATGGTCGAATGGAGCAACCCTCCTGGACCCCTGGGGTTATCCTTGTTGCCTGTGATGCCTCTCAGCCACTTCTCCACTGTGTCCCCGTCGACCTCCTCCGAGTGGATCCGAGTGGAATCCTCAATGCCCGAGTACATCCACATTGGATGATCACGAGCTTGGAGCGGATGGATGCGTCGTTTGAGGAATACCTCCAGCAGATCCATACCAGTCACGCCGTCCCGGACGAGCTGGACCACCCGCTCGACCAACACCTTCACCTGTGCTTCACTTTCAATGCGGAGGGCTTCTCGACCCGAGCCATGGAAAAAGCAGGGAGCCCAGTCGACTGACCTGGAGTCGGCTGGTCTTTGCAATAAAACCAGGTAGACTGCCAACCTCGGACCGACTCGAGAAGGATCATGGCTGGGAAAGTGCTTTTACTTCTCATCTGAATCCCAAGACCCCCGCACATCTAAATCACGCGCGTCCTCTCGTCACTCGGATTGGCCTTCTTGACCGACTGAGAACGGCAAGTGAAAATTTGCTTGAAAAGACCCCAGTGTGGCCTAGAACCTAAGAAGTTCTCGCACATGGACACGTAGGCGGCAATATATACGATGGAGTTGGGATTGAAGTGGTGAATTTGTGCTCCAAAGAAGTTCAAGAATCCCCGAAAAAAGGATGAGGAGGGAGAGAAAATCCACGGTCAACATGAGTTGTGAGGAGAACGCACTCACCATCTAGAGGTTGCGGTTCGGTCTCTCCTTTCGAGAGCCGCGTCGATTCATGGGGAATCAGCCCCCCCCCCCCTCAACCAGATCATCGATGTCGTCTTGGCTGATCGTCGACCGGATCCAGTCGCCCTGGATCCAGCCGCGCGGCAGGCTAGATCTCGACGAGGATCCACCCCGGTTGGACCTCTTCCCCTTCGCCTTTGTCGTTGCCTTCTTTGCACGCTCCAGGGCTACCGTCTTCTCCTTCCCCATGGTTGCAGGCGAAGCTCGAATGGAGCAGCGGCACTGAGAGCGGAAATGGAGATGGCGGAGAAAGTAGAGGAGAAAGGAGGAGAATGGGGACGCGCTGCACACAAAACCCCGACCTAGCACTCTATATGAGGCCGCTTCGAGTGGCTGACCTGTGGGTCCGGAAGATCCAGTCAAATGTCGCAACAGTCGCGCACGAGGTACGTGGAGAAAAAGGTGGTGCGGTGATCGAGGCGGCCTCGCCTAATCCCCTCCGATTACTGCGGCCTCCCCCGTCCTACGCGCTTCCCCAAATTCGAATCCCACAATATCCACACGCAGCAAGGCAACCTGTCAGACGGAAGATCTTTTCCATATCAGTACTCAAAACATCGTAGTAAAGTTCACTCGGCAGAAACAAGAATGGATCAAGGCGACTAAAAAGAAGTTGAGATCATCACAATTGTTCACTTGGTCGCAAATAAGACGCTCCTGAAGCATGAAAATTGAATCGGAGGAATTCTCAACTCCTTCTCCACTCAAGCCCTGAACCATTCGGGGGCTAATGATGAAGCTATGTACCTAGGGTAGGGTCATAGGCCTGACCTAGACGCCCTCCCCAAGGTCATCGCCCTAAAGCCGAAGCATTCCAAGGGTACCATCATCCACTCGACCAGAGGCATTCCACTTGGAAGAATCAATGACACTCGACCGTCACAGAAACCACTCGACGTACAGAAGATCTAAAGCCACTCTATGCAACAAGGGTCGGGCATTTACTCATAGACTTAATTACCATTTATATCACTTAATTGCTAGCGTTACCAATAATGTAACACTCTTAATGTACATTGAACCCTGTGTAACAAAGGGGAGCTGGGGTCCTGGCACACTCTATATAAGCCACCCCCTCCTCTGGGACAAAGGTTCGCATCCTTTGTAAACACAAACATATACACAATCCAGTCGACCGCCTCCGGGCACCGAGACGTAGGGCTGTTACTTCCTCCGTGAAGGGCCTGAACTCGTAAACTCGTGTGTACAACTACTCCACAGCTAGGATCTTGCCTCCTCATACCTACCCCCCATTCTACTGTCAGTCTTAGAACCACGCCATTTGGCGCCCACCGTGGGGCAGGTGTCTTAGCAGTTTGTTGGAGAAGTTGCGGTTTTCCGATTCCCATCATCATGGTTTCCGGCGGAGGATTGGCTGAGGGCCATGAGATCCGTCTTGGCGCGCTCGTCTTCATCGCCGACGGCTCCGCTTGGCTCCACAAGGCTCCACTCAATGTCGACGCGCTCCCCGTCCACGGGGCAACGCACTTCCGCGCGTGCGTCCACGGCGTCCTTCTTCGACAGCCCTCGACTCAGTATCAGTCGGCTCCTACGGCGTCCTCACTCCCCGTTGCTCGCCGGTGCAAGCGATCCGGTCGGTCACGACTCCAACGGTGGGTGAGGCATGCGGTGGCCCGCCAATCGGCCACCCCACAAATCGCGGTGATCGAGCCCGATGAAACTCTCTACGGCCTGTTTGACTGGCTTCGTCGAGACTGCATCCGAGTGCGACAGCAATGACCCCATGACAGGAAGTCTTGATGGTCAATGGACCACGCAGTCCTCCTGTCTTCCCCAGCGACGACGGTGGCGATGGCGTCGGTGATCCGTCGCGCCTCCACGAGGAGTATCGCCCCGAACCCCTCTCTTCGTAGCAGAGGGGAGATCTTCGCCGCCGCAATATGGATGCACTTCACACTCCTATCGTTGGAGAAAGCCCCGAGGCCCGGGCCTTGGCTGGCGTCGGGCAAAAAGTCCACGATAAACCTCTTTTTGGCCATTGGCTCCTCGAGCTCCCTGGCACACAGGCAGAAGTTGAGGATGGAGGCACTGGCGGCGACCTACCAATGGTCTCGAGGGTTGTGTGTGTCTGTGTGAGCGGAGGTTTTGGGGAGTGTGTGGTGTGTGTGGAGGGGGCGGGGGGCAAGGGGGTGTTTGAGGAAATACTGCGGCAACTGAAAATTTTACTAGGCGGGAGTAACAAGGCGGGGCTACTGAAAATTTGGATCAAGGTCGAACAAATATTTTTGAGAATGCGAGGGATGCAGAGGCGAGAGTAAAATGCTGAGGCTACTGAAAATTTGAATCAAGGGACTGAAGGAGAGAGGGAGTAATAGACATCGCACACGGTCCGCACATACTAATCGTGTGCTATCAAACATTAAAACCTTCCAGGCGGTAGATATTTTTTAGATTGCAAGGCAGTAATATTTCGAGATTTCGAGGGATGCAGAGGTAGGAGTATTTAGGGAGCGAGCTAGTGCACTTGAGACGCCGGCTGTGGACTGTAGCTGACGCACCTTCTTGCGTAAGCCATAGGCGTACTATACACTTAAGCTGCTCCAGGATATTTTGTACTACATCTCACACGGTTGGTGATAAGAAACTGTGTGGGATCTACTTGATTTTTCATCTTGATTTGAATTACATAATGGGGTCACAGCGGCAATGGATGGTGTTTCAATTGCTAGACCTTTTATCTACAGTGAACATGCAACTATATGTCTGTCGTAAAAGAATTGCAATTATTCAGGGTTTGTTTGGAAATTTTATACATTAAAGTGGTTTTCTAGCCATTTCAGGTGCACAATTCAAAATTAAACTACATGCACATGCTCTGGTGCATATAAATTGGTTGAAAAGTCAAACGGTGTCCTTGGGTGCATGCTTAGGTCCCATGCAAGAAATGAGAACGAATTTCAAACACCAGGGCATTGTTGATTGCCGGCAAAACGTTGAGATACCTGGTTTTTAAATTCTAGTAAATCCAGAACTCATTTGAAATTCATGAAACTTGGCATGGTATCATGGAGCGGCATCAGCATGTGATGGTAAAATTTTTGTCCCATTTGGGGCAGGATTGGGTATAAGCTTCTCAAAAACCAGATCTTCTCACAACAAGCTTGATGGTTTCGGTATGGAACGTGCCACCTTTGGGGACGAAACGATATCTGATGCCTCTTATTGCTTTCAAAAAATTTCTAGTGTCAACATAGAACAACATGAGTGTTGTATTAAGTTTTGGAATTTTTCGTGGTTCGTTTGGACATTTTTATACATTAACTGGGTTTTCTAGGCATTTTATGTGCATAATTCAAATCAAAAATACATGCACATGCTCCAGTGCATATAAATTGGTTGAAAAATCAAATATGTGTCCTTGGGTGCATGCTTAGGTCCCATCCAAGAAATGGGAATGAATTTCAAACACCAAGCACTGTTGATTGCCGGCAAAATGTTGAGATACCTGGTTTTTAAATTCTAGTAAATCCAGAACTCGACTGAAATTCATGAAACTTGGCATGGTATCATGGAGTGACATCAACATGCCGTGGTAAAAAATTTGTCCCATTTTGGGCAGGTTTGGGTATAAGCTTCTCACAAACCAGAGCTTCTCACAACAAGCCAGATGGTTTCGGTACGGAACGTGCCACCTTTGGGGACGAAACGATATCCGTTGCCTCTTATTGCTTTCAAAAAAATTCTAGTGTCAACATAGAACAACAGGAGTGTTGTGTTAAGTTTTGGAATTGTTCGTGGTTCGTTTGGAGATCTTTATACATTAACTGGGTTTTCTAGGCATTTTATGTGCATAATTCAAATTTGAAATACATGCACATGCTCCAGTGCATATAAATTGGTTGAAAAATCAAATATGTGTCCTTGGGTGCATGCTTAGGTCCGATGCAAGAAATGGGAATGAATTTTAAACACCAGGGCGCTGTTGATTGCCGGCAAAACATTGAGATACCTGGTTTTAAATTCTAGTAAATCCAGAACTCGTCTGAAATTCATGAAACTTGGCATGCTATCATGGAGCGGCATCAACATGCTGTGGTAAAAAAATTGTCCCATTTGGGGCAGGTTTGGTTATAACCTTCTCACAAAGCAGAGCTTCTCACAACAAGCCTGGTGGTTTCAGTACGGAACATGCCACCTTTAGGGACGAAACGATATCCGTTGCCTCTTATTGCTTTCAAAAAAATTCTAGTGCCAACATAGAACAACAGGACTGTTGTGTTACGTTTTGGAATTTTTTTCGGGTTTGTTTGGACATTTTTATACATTAACTGGGTTTTCTAGGCATTTTATGTGCATAATTCAAGTTTGAAGTGCATATAAATTGGTTGAAAACACAAATCTGTGTCCTTGGGTGCATGCTTAGGTCCCACGCAAGAAATGGGAATGAATTTCAAACACTAGGGGACTGTTGATTGCTGGCAAAACGTTGAGATACCTGGCTTTTAAATTCTAGTAAATCCAAAACTCGTATGAAATTCATGAAACTTGGCATGCTATCATGGAATGGCACCCGACATGCTGTAGTATTTTTTGTGTCCATTTTGAGA
Organism: Triticum urartu; assembly: GCF_056163025.1. Lineage (NCBI taxonomy): Eukaryota > Viridiplantae > Streptophyta > Magnoliopsida > Poales > Poaceae > Triticum > Triticum urartu. The sequence goes on from NC_141876.1 coordinate 114,505,371, forward strand.
GAAGGCGCACTCAAATAACAGCCAACAAAGGCATTTTGAAAAAATAGCTACCACTTTAATATCTCAAACGTTTGTATAATTCAAACCGTGTGCATTTTGTTAACCATTCACGTGACCCCACGTGCCTTGGTTTTAATGGCTATAGGAGGTGCCATGCGGACAGCTGCTTGACTGAATGGGAGGCGTGCGAGCGCAGGCTCACAAGGAAGCACGCAAGTTGTTCAACGCAAGATCTGTGCATCGTTTCAACGCAAACGGTTCAGATTACGGTATGCAAATTAAAGCTAGACTTTGGCGCCAAGCCAAGAGACACTGCAACTTATCAAAATATGCAGCTAAAAGTCAATAGAATAATCTATTTTTTGCAACTAAAATTCAATAATTAAGCATAGATTTCATTCATAGAGATTAAGCAGTCGTTCTCACCGGGAAGCAATACAACCTTGGACTACCGCCCGCCTCGCTCCCACTGGTCTGTATTAATGGCGTGGACGAGTGGCTGCACCACCCATCCTCACCACACACACACAATCCTCTCTCTCCGCCCGCATCCTGGATGCCGCTCTGAGTCCTCAAAACCGTCAGTGTATGAGGATGTCGCCGAAGCGCCCCATCGGAGGGAGTGGCGACGCCGGGGCTTCTGAAGCACCAGAGCACGGCGTGAATATGGAGATTGAGGTTACTGTCGCCGCCGACGAGGTGGAGAACGAGGCTATCAACAAGCGGAGGCGGGTCAAGAAAGAACCGCAAGCGACTCCAGCAGGCCTGGACTTCATCAACAACCTCCCCGATGATATGTTGATAGTCATCATATCCCTCCTCCCAATCAAATATCAGGCGAGAACAGCCGCCCTTTCCCGGCGGTGGCGCCCCCTATGGCTCCTCACCCTTGTCGACCTCCTCGACACCCACGAGCTCTGCCATGGCTATCGCCAAAGCTTGGATGCATTCTCCCAGATCATCGGCAGTCACCATGGCCCAATCAAAGGCCTTATCACGGGCAAGTTCCGTTCCAATGGCATGGACCAACCCAAGCTTGATAAGTGGTTCCGACCCCCCGCCATAGATCATCTCGAGAAACTTAGTTTTAATGATGGGCATATGCGCTTGCTGCCAACGTCCGTGCTCCGCCTCGCACCCATGCTGCGCCTCGCCAAGTTCATGAACTGCCATTCCCCCCCTTAATGATGCGCCTGCTCTTTTTCTACCACGACTGAAGCACCTCGAGCTCATCGCCGTCTACATCCCAAAGCATGACATGGAGCGCCTGCTCCGCGGCTGTACTGCACTCGAGTTCCTTCGTCTTCAGGCGATGAATTGGTCGAGTACCTTGCACATCACCTCCAGGACTCTCCAGACTATTTATGTGTGTTGCTGGTGCTACAACGAGAGATCACAAAAGGTAGACCACAATATGGTCACTGAGGACACACCTTCACTTTTCACCTATATATATACTCTTATACCCTGGAAACATCCAGGGGAGCCACGAAACCACTTTTCCACCGCCGCAACCTTCTGTACCTGTGAGATCCCATCTGGGGACCTTTTCCAGCGATCTGCCAGAGGGGGATTCGATCACGGAAGGCTTCTACATCAACACCATAGCCTCTCCGATGATGTGTGAGTAGTTTACCACAGATCTTCGGGTCCATAGTTATTAGCTAGATGGCTTCTTCTCTCTCTTTGGATCTCAATACAAAGTTCTCCTCGATGTTCTTGGAGATCTATTCGATGTAATTCTTTTTGCGGTGTGTTTGCCGAGATCCAATGAATTGTGGGTTTATGGTTAAGATTATCTATGAACAATATTTGATTCTTCTCTGAATTCTTATATGCAAGATCTGATATCTTTGCAAGTCTCTTCGAATTATCAGTTTGGTTTTGCCTACTAGATTCATCTTTCTTGCAATGGGAGAAGTGCTTAGCTTTGGGGTTCAATCTTGCGGTGCTCGATCCCAGTGACAGAAAGGGAACCGACAGTATTGTATTGTTGCCATCGATGATAAAAAGATGGGGTTTATTTCATATTGCTTGAGTTTATCCCTCTACATCATGTCATCTTGCCTAATGTGTTACTCTGTTATTTTGAACTTAATACTCTAGATGCATGCTGGATAGCGGTCCATGTGTGGAGTAATAGTAGTAGATGCAGAATCATTTTGGTCTACTTGACACGGACGTGATGCCTATGTTCATGATCATGATCATGCCTAGATATCATCATAGCTATGCACTTTTCTATCAATTGCTCGGCAATAATTTGTTCACCCACCGTAATATATGCTATCTTGAGAGAAGCCACTAGTGAAACCTATGGCACCCGGTGTCGGTGTCAAAACCGGTGGATCTCGGGTAGGGGGTCTCGAACTGTGCGTCTAGGATCGATGGTAACAGGAGACGGGGAACACGATGTTTACCCAGGTTCGGGCCCTCTCTATGGAGGTAATACCCTACGTCCTGATTGATTGATCTTGATGAATATGAGTATTACAAGAGTTGATCTACCACGAGATCGTGATGGCTAAACCCTGGAGGCCTAGCCTGTATGACTATGGTAATGAATATATTTTCCGGACTAACCCCTCCGGTTTATATAGACACCGGGAGGGGAATCTAGGGTTACATAGAGTCGGTTACATAAGAAGGAATCTTCATAGTCGGTCGCCAAGCTTGCCTTCCATGCCAAGGAGAGTCCAATCCGGACACAGGTACAGTCTTCGGCCTTCGTGTCTTCATAGTCCATTACTCCGGCCCATGGATAACAGGACGGACGCCCGAGGACCCCTTAGTCTAGGACTCCCTCAGTAGCCCCTGAACCTGGCTTCAATGATGAGGAGTCCGACGCGCAGATTGTATTCGGCATTGCAAGGCGGGTTCCCTTCTATCCGAACTCCTAGTTGAGCTTCAGATGTAATGATTGTATCCGGACTTGTATGCAAAACCGCAGAGGAAATAATATTTCATGAGTTCCACCGACCACTTTTTGGTAATATCACACCATGCCTGCCCGGCCACTACTTGCGAACCGTTTTAGCCGGCCCGTCGCCCCACGTCCCAAGACATGGTCTTATTGGTGCGTCTTATCCAAGCAGAGATCGTGCCTTCCTTTTTTAAGGGATTCCTGTCAACCCGGACGTGGGTAACCCAACCATCGCTTGGGTACAACTCCTTGAAAACAAGCAAGTTTTTTAGGCCCAAGAGGAGACGTTTGATATTTGCATCCTTTATATAGGGGTATGCTACCTCTTGAGCACTGCGTTGGTTTTCCCCGAAGAGGAAGGGATGATGCAGCAAAGTATCATAAGTATTTCCCTTAGTTTTTTAGAACCAAGGTATCAATCCAGTAGGACACTATGCGCGAGTCCCTCGTACCTGCACAAAACAAATAAATCCTCGCAACCAACGCAAATAGGGGATGTCAATCCCTATAAGGCCACTTACGAGAGTGAGATCTGATAGATATGATAAAGATAATATTTTTGGTATTTTTATGATAAAGATACAAAGTAAAATAAAGGCAAAGTAAATAGCAAAGGAAATAACTAAGTAATAGGAGATTAATATGATAAAGATAGACCCGGGGGCCATAGGTTTCACTAGTGGCTTCTCTCGAGAGCATAAGTATTCTATGGTGGGTGAACAAATTACTGTTGAGCAATTGACAGAATTGAGCATAGTTATGAGAATATCTGGGTATGATCATGTATATAGGCATCACGTCCGGGACAAGTAGACAGACTCCTGCCCGCATCTACTACTATTACTCCACTCATCGACCGCTATCCAGGAAGCATCTAGAGTATTAAGTTAAAAACAGAGTAACACCTAAAGCAAGATGACATGATGTAGAGGGATAGACTCATGCAATATGAAGAAAAACCCATCTTGTTATCCTCGATGGCAACAATACAATACGTGCCTTGCTGCCCCTACTGTCACTGGGAAAGGACACCGCGAGATTGAACCCAAAGCTAAGCACTTCTCCCATTGCAAGAAAGATCAATCTAGTAGGCCAAACCAAACTGATAATTCGAAGAGACTTGCAAAGATAACCAATCATACATAAAAGAATTCAGAGAAGATTCAAATATTATTCATAGATAGACTTGATCATAAACGCAGAATTCATCGGTCTCAACAAACCCGCCGCAAAAAGAAGATTACATCGAATAGTTCTCCACAAGAGAGGGGGAACATTGTATTGAGATCCAAAAAGAGAGAAGAAGCCATCTAGCTAATAACTATAGACCCGTAGGTCTGAGGTAAACTACTCACACTTCATCGAAGAGGCTATGGTGTTGATGTAGAAGCCCTCCGTGATCGATGCCCCCTCCGGCGGAGCTCCGGGACACGCCCCGAGATGGGATCTCGTCGATACAGAAAGTTGCGGCGATGGAATTAGGTTTTTGGCTATGTATCTGATCGTTTGCGGGTACGTAGGTATATATAGGAGGAAGGAGTACGTCGGTGGAGCAACAAGGGGCCCACGAGGGTGGAGGGCGCGCCTGGGGGGGTAGGCGCGCCCCCCTACCTCGTGGTCTCCTGTTTCTTTTCTCGACATAGGGTCCAAGTCTCCCGGATCATAATCTTCCTAAAAATCACGTTCCCGAAGGTATCATTCCGTTTGGACTCTGTTTGATATCCCTTTTCTTCGAAAACCCTAAAACAGGCAAAAAAACAACAATTCTGGGTTGGGCCTCCGGTTAATAGGTTAGTCCCAAAAATACTATAAAAGTGGATAATAAAGCCCAATAATGTCCAAAATAGTAGATAATATAGCATGGAGCAATCAAAAATTATAGATACGTTGGAGATGTATCAAGTATCCCCAAGCTTAATTCCTGCTCGTCCTCCAGTAGGTAAATGATAAAAACAGAATTTTTGATGCGGAGTGCTACTTGGCATAATTTTAATGTAATTCTTCTTAATTGTGGTATGAATATTCAGATCCGAAAGATTCAAGACAAAAGTTTAATATTGACATAAAAATAATAATACTTCAAGCATACTAACAAAGAAATTATGTCTTCTCAAAATAACATGGATAAAGAAAGTTATCCCTACAAAATCATATAGTCTGGCTATGCTCTATCTTCACCACACAAAATATTTAAATCATGCACAACCCCGATGACAAGCCAAGCAATTGTTTCATACTTTTGACATTCTCAAAACTTTTTCAATCTTTACGCAATACATGAGCGTGAGCCATGAACATAGCACTATAGGTGGAATAGAGTGGTGGTTGTGGAGAAGACCAAAAGGGAGAAGATAGTCTCACATCAACTAGGCGTATCAACAAGCTATCGAGATGCCCATCAATAGATATCAATGTGAGTGAGTAGGGATTGCCATGCAACGGATGCACTAGAGCTATAAGTATATGAAAGCTCAAAAAGAAACTAAGTGGGTGTGCATCCAACTTGCTTGCTCATGAAGACCTAGGGCATTTTGAGGAAGCCCATCATTGGAATATACAAGCCAAGTTCTATAATGAAAAATTCCCACTAGTATATGAAAGTGATAACATGAGAGACTCTCTACTATGAATATCATGGTGCTACTTTGAAGCACAAGTGTGGTAAAAGGATAGTAACATTGTCCCTTCTCTCTTTTTCTCTCATGTTTTTTATTTGGGCCTTTTTATGGCCTCTTTTCTTTCTCTTTTTTTATTATTTTTCGTCCGGAGTCTCATCCCGACTTGTGGGGGAATCATAGTCTCCATCGTCCTTTCCTCACTGGGACAATGCTCTAATAATGATGATCATCACACTTTTATTTTTCTTACAACTCAACAATTACAACTCGATACTTAGAACAAAATATGACTCTATATGAATGCCTCCGGCGGTGTACCGGGATATGCAATGACTCATGAGTGACATGTATGAAAGAATTATGAACGGTGGCTTTGCCACAAATACGATGTCAACTACATGATCATGCTAAGCAATATGACAATGATGGAGTGTGTCATAATAAATGGAATGGTGGAAAGTTGCATGGCAATATATCTCGGAATGGCTATGGAAATGCCATAATAGGTAGGTATGGTGGCTGTTTTGAGGAAGGTATATGGTGGGTGTATGATACCGGCGAAAGGTGTGCGGTATTAGAGAGGCTAGCAAAAGCGGAAGGGTGAGAGTGCGTATAATCCATGGACTCAACATTAGTCATAAAGAACTCATATACTTATTGCAAAAATCTACAAGTTATCAAAGCAAAGTATTACGTGCATGCTCCTAGGGGGATAGATTGGTAGGAAAAGACCATCGCTCATCCCCGACCGCCACTCATAAGGAAGACAATCAAAAAATAAATCATGCTCCACTTCATCTCATAACGGTTCACCATACGTGCATGCTATGGGAATCACAAACTTTAACACAAGTATTTCTCAAATTCACAACTACTCAACTAGCATGACTTTAATATCACCATCTCCATATCTCAAAACAATTATCAAGTATCAAACTTATCAGAGTATTCAACACACTCATAAGAAAGTTTTATTATTAATCTTGTGTACCAAGCATATTAGGATTTTAAGCAAATTTCCATGCTATTGAGACTCTCAAAATAATCTAAGTGAAGCATGAGAGATCAATAGTTTCTATAAAACAAATCCACCACCGTGCTCTAAAAGATATAAGTAAAGTACTAGAGCAAAATTATATAACTCAAAAGATATAAGCGAAGCACATAGAGTATTCTAACAAATTCCAAATCATGTATGGCTCTCTCAAAAGGTGTGTAAAGAAAGGATGATTATGGTAAACTAAAAAGCAAAGAATCAAATAATACAAGACGCTCCAAGCAAAACACATATCATGTGGCGAATAAAAATATAGCTCCAAGTAAAGTTACCGATAGAAGTAGACGAAAGAGGGGATGCCTTCTGGGGCATCCCCAAGCTTTGGATTTTAGGTGTCCTTAGATTATATTGGGGGTTCCATGGGCATCCCCAAGCTTAGGCTCTTGCCACTCCTTGTTCCATAATCCATCAAACCTTTACCCAAAACTTGAAAACTTCACAACACGAAACTTAAAGTAGAAAATCTCGTGAGCTCCGTTAGCGAAAGAAAATAAAAGACCACTTCAAGGTACTGTAATGAACTCATTATTTATTTATATTTGTGTTATACCTAATGTATTCCAACTTCTCTATGGTTTATAAACTATTTTACTAGCCATAGATTCATCAAAATAAGCAAACAACACACGAAAAACAGAATCTGTCAAAAACAGAACAGTCTGTAGTAATCTGTAGCTAGCGCAAGATCTGGAACCCCAAAAATTATAAAATAAATTGCTGGAAGTGAGGAATTTATCTATTAATCATATCAAAAAATAATTAACTAAATAGAAATTTCCAAATAAAAATGGAAGCAGTTCTCGTGAGCGCTAAAGTTTCTGTTTTTTACAGCAAGTTCAACAAGACTTTCCCCAAGTCTTCCCAACGGTTCTACTTGGCACAAACACTAATTAAACACAAAAAACACAACCAAAACAGAGGCTAGATAAATTATTTATTACTAAATAGGAGCAAAAATCAAGGAATAAAAATAAAATTGTATTGCCTCCCAACAAGCACTATCGTTTAACGCCCCTAGCTAGGCATAACAAGCAAGGATAGATCTAGGTATTGCCATAATAGTAAGATAGATTATTAAAACTCATTTTATATTCTCTACGTTCGGCAGAAAGTTTTCTTTGAGGCAAGCAAAAGTAATCAAAAGGGCTAAATTTAATGGGACAGAAGTCCCCAAGATCAACCTTGGGAGGTATAGGTTCCTCCTTTGGTCCTTCATATTGCACAACCAATTCATCATCATAAGCATTATTTTGACAGAACTTTGTGAGCCTATATTCAAGAGAATATCCTAGTTCATTATTTCGAATAGCCAAATCATCATTAAGTTCAGAGATTCTGTCAACTAAAACATTGGTAGGAACCCTTTTTCTAAGATTTTCATTGAAAGCGACATAGTCTAGAGATTGAAAACGCATTATTTCTTCTTGATCAAAGAGGATAGCCTCTATGGGAGGACGGCAAGCGTCCACCCTATAATGTGAAAAGATTTCTTTGGTCTCTTTTATTATGAATCTAAACTCATGAGCCAAAAATATAGTAGCGGTATGCTTAACAGAAGAATGCTCAATATTAGAAAATTCCAGAAAAATCCTTTGTATGGAAGGATGCATGTGCAAGTATTGTCTTTCAAGTTCAACTACAAGCATGGCAATAGCGTCTGCAAGACTACTAGTTCTATGAAGGATAGAACTACCCATAGAAGGTAAAGCACCGGCACAAGTAAAGAAATCTTGAATAACTCCTTTTCCAATAATATTACCACTACCAACACAGAATCTTTTTGTATGTGAGATAGTGGGTTCTTTAGTAGGAGCATCAGAATTATTATCGACAGTAGTTTCCCCAATTTTAGACATAGAGGCAGAAGGTAAAGGACTAGCCATAACGACAAGCAAACAAACTAACACACAAGCAAACAAAAAGCAAGCGGGCAAAAAGAGGCAAATAGAGAGGGAGGATAGAGAGAGAGAGGGCGAATAAAATGGCAAGGGTGAAGTGGGGGAGAGGAAAGCGAGAGGCAAATGGCAAATAATGTAATGCGGGAGAAAAGGGTATGTGATGGGTACTTGGTATGTTGACTTTTGCGTAGACCTCCTCGGCAACGGCGCCAGAAATCCTTCTTGCTACCTCTTGAGCACTCTGTTGGTTTTCCCAGAAGAGGAAGGGATGATGCAGCAAAGTAGCGTAAGTATTTCCCTCAGTTTTTGAGAACCAAGGTATCAATCCAGTAGGAGGCTATGCGCGAGTCCCTCGTACCTGCACAAAACAAATAAATCCTCGCAACCAACACAAATAGGGGTTGTCAATCTCTATAAGGCCACTTAAGAGAGTGAGATCTGATAGATATGATAAAGATAATATTTTTGGTATTTTTATGATAAAGATGCAAAGTAAAATAAACGCAAAGTAAATAGCAAAGGAAATAACTAAGTAATAGGAGATTAATATGATAAATATAGACTTGGGGGCCATAGGTTTCACTAGTGGCTTCTCTCGAGAGCATAAGTATTCTACGGTGGGTGAACAAATTACTATTGAGCAATTGACAGAACTGAGCATAGTTATGAGAATATCTAGGTATGATCATGTATATAGGCATCACATTCGAGACAAGTATACCAACTCCTGCCTGCATCTACTACTATTACTCCACTCATCGACCGCTATCCAGCATGCATCTAGAGTATTAAGTTAAAAACAGACTGACGCCTTAAGCAAGATGACATGATGTAGAGGGATAGACTCATGCAATATGAAGAAAACCCCATCTTGTTATCCTTGATGGCAATAATACAATACGTGCATTGTTGCCCCTACTGTCACTGGGAAAGGACACCGCAAGATTGAACCCAAAGCTAAGCACGTCTCCCATTGCAAGAAAGATCAATCTAGTAGGCCAAACCAAACTGATAATTTGAAGAGACTTGCAAAGATAACCAATCATACATAAAAGAATTCAGAGAAGATTCAAATATTATTCATAGATAGACTTGATCATAAACCCACAATTCATCGATCTCAACAAACACACCGCGAAAAGAAGATTACATCGAATAGTTCTCCACAAGAGAGGGGGAGAACATTGTATTGAGATCCAAAAAGAGAGAAGAAGCCATCTAGCTAATAACTATGGACTCGTAGGTCTGAGGTAAACTACTCACACTTCATCGGAGAGGCTATGGTGTTGATGTAGAAGCCCTCCGTGATCGGTGCCCCCTCCGGCGGAGCTTCGGAACAGGCCCCAAGATGGGATCTTGTGGATACCGAAAGTTGCGGCGGTGGAATTAGGTTTTTGGCTCTGTATCTGATCGTTTGGGGGTACGTAGGTATATATAGGAGGAAGGAGTACGTCGGTGGAGCAACAGGGGGCCCACGAGGGTGGAGGGCGCGCCTGGGGGGTTAGGCGCGCCCCCTACCTCGTGGCCTCCTGTTTCTTTTCTTGACGTAGGGTCCAAGTCTCCCAGATCGTAATCTTCATAAAAATCACGTTCCCGAAGGTTTCATTCCGTTTGGACTCCGTTTGATATTCCTTTTCTTTGAAACCCTAAAACAGGCAAAAAACAGCAATTCTGGGTTGGGCCTCCGGTTAATAGGTTAGTCCCAAAAATAATATAGAAGTGGATAATAAAGCCCAATAATGTCCAAAACAGTAGATAATATAGCATGGAGCAATCAAAAACTATTGATACGTTGGAGACGTATCAGGGTACAGACCCGTCTTTTTCTTCCATGCTTGCCTCTTTCTCAACCCCTGCTACCCCGACTTCCAACACCTGGGTTTCAGTCGCCACCAGCCCCAATCATGTCCCGATCCAGCCGTCAAGGCCGGTGGGTAGCTTCTTCTGTTGCGGAGGAATACATTGCAAAGCTTCGGGCGGCGAGGTACCTGACCGCTGAAATCCATCAACGGCTTCCTGTCGAGGGGCATGTTATTCCCACCCCCAGATCCGGTGAGAGGGTCGTGTTCGTGTCCCACTTCCTCCGCCGGTTGGGGTTTGCCCTTAACCCCTTCGTCTGAGGGCTCATGTTCTATTACGGGCTAGACTTTCACGATTTGGCCCCGGACTCTATTCTTCTTATCTCAGCGTTTATCGTCACGTGCGAAGCCTTCCTCCGAACTCCTCCGCACTTCGGCTTGTGGCTCAAGACATTTGATGTGAAGCCGCAAGTGGTAGAGGGGGAGCAGGCCGAGTGCGGCGGCGCTACAGTGAGCAAGCTTGCTGGCGCCGTTTGGCTTAAAGGATCCTTCACCAAATCTTCCGATCTGTGGCAGCAGGGGTGGTTCTATATCACCGAGCCCCGCAGCTCCAAGTGGGCAACTGCGCCCGCATTCCGATCCAGCCCCCCAATTCAGCTTGCATCATGGATTAACAAGGGGCTGGATTGGGGATCAACGAATGATGTGCAAACTCTGCAAAGTCGCATCCGAAGCCTCATTGAGAGGGAAATCGACATAGCCAAGGTTGTTCAAGTAATGCTAGTCCGTCGGACCCTACCGTGCCAGCGACGACCTCTCCGCCTATGGGAGTTCAATCCAGAAGGGCCGCGGACTCTTCAGCACTTCTTCGGCACAACGCACGAAGGAATGTGGATATTATTCTTCAGGAAACGAACGAAATGGCTGGACACCACCGAAGATGTCAGCCTAGACTGTAACCATCTGGATACCCCGGTAAGTACCCGTTTACCGAATACCTTATACTTAGCTACCCAGTGGCAAGATACCAACAGTATCATCCTTTTTCAGGACTGGATAAAGAAGGTGGAATTGATTAGGTGTCCGGCTCCCCTTCCCGAAGACTCAGCTACTCCTATGTTAACAAGGATGCTGGCCTCGGCACCATACCAGGGACCAGCAGGGGAGGGCAAGAAGACCCAAGTTGACCTTGGTTCCGGCAGTAAGTCAGATACTGAGTCCGGAGAAATCGACCTTTCCTCGCCCGAAGATAGAGGCGGAAAAGGACCCAGTATCCCTTCTCCAAACAAGAGGAAAAGGGCCGCCTTCGAAGATTGGGAGGGGCGGTCTTCCAAGAAGGGCAAGATGCCACCGTCGATCGGCTTAGGTTTGGAAAACGACGCCGTTGAGTAGCTCCAACAGGGGGACAAGCCCTCGGCCAAACTGTAAGACAATCTGAAGTAGTTTGATAGCATCCTGCTCCGTTATTGTTACCGAAGATACACGTAACGCATTTATGCATTTTTTTCAGGTCGGCACAGAATTTTTTTGGGCGATCCTCTTCTTCGGGGAGTCTCCTCCCAGAGATGATGGAGAGCGAGACACCTCCTCCAACCTCCTCGCCCAATAAGGCGGATGACTCTGAAGTGTCTTCGCGGAGGGTCCCTTTAGACCAGGGGACAAAAGAGGCAGTACCCAAAGGTGGACCTCCAACCATCCAAGATTCCGGGGCTGATGATAACAAAGGCCCCGGACTGTCTGGTTCACAGCCGGTAGTGATTTTGGAGACGGGTGAGCAGATTCCTTCAAAGGATGATTGTGCTTTTGGAGCAGCTTCCGGAGACCCGGGACTCCGGATATGTTGTGGGACATGTTGCAAAAAGCATCTGTCTCGAGGGAACAGCGTACCTTGATGGGTACACTGATTGAAAAGATTTCGTCCGTGAAAAGTGGATTAAAAGAAGCCGTCATGAGCCTACTAAAGGGCTTCGAGGTTTGTGACATAATGTTTTCAGCTATGTTTCATTTGCAAAGATGCGCCTGTGTATAGGTAGTAGCCCCTGATACTCAGGTTGGCTTCCGCTAGGAAGCAAAATGGAGGATCGAAAAGGATCGTTTGAGGACTAACCTAACCAACTTTGAACATAGGCTGCTTCCCCCTTGGCCGCTTCCCGGACTATGGAAATTACCGAGTTGCAGCGAAAGCTTGATGTGGCAGGGGATGATCTTGCTTTAATCAATATGCGTCTTGATGAGTCGCAAGGTATGTATTCGGGGCAATCCTCATACAGTTTTGTGGTATAAGCATGATGCTGAGATTTAGATGCTGGAATATGCATGGCTGCAGATGGTGCTGCCGCCGTTGAAGTTCTTCGAGTGGAGCTGGCCCAGGCGAATGAGCAGGCCCATCGTAGTAATGTTGCTACCGAAAAGGCATTGGCTAAATTAAAAGTCGAACAAGCTGCACGGCGCCAAGATGAGGAGAAGATAACCACTATGACAATCGAACTGGAGAATGCTACCGGCCGCTGTGAATTTCTGGAGAAGGAGAGTAAAGCCTTAACGGCTGATCTGGACAAGGCCTTACAAGAGGCTAGAGCAGCGCGGTCGGAATCCAGAGCAGCCCGTGAGGAGGTTCGACGGGCGAGGGAGATTGCGGCTGGCAAGCCCTTTCTGCTGCAAACTAAGTTCGGTGACTGATACGTCTCCAACGTATCTATAATTTTTTATTGTTCCATGCTATATTATATTCTGTTTTGGACATTATTGGGCTTTATTATACACTTTTATATTATTTTTGGGACTAACCTATTAACCGAAGGCCCAGCCCAGAATTGCTATTTTTTGCCTATTTTAGGGTTTCGCAGAAAAAGAATATCAAACGGAGTCCAAACGGAATGAAACCTTCGGGAACGTGATTTTCGGAACGAACATGATCCAGAGGACTTGGACCCTACGTCAAGCATTCAACGAGGAAGGCACGAGGTATGGGGGCGCGCCTAACCCCCCCCCCCCAGGCGCGCCCTCCACCCTCGTGGGCCCCCTGTTGCTCCACCGACGTACTCCTTCCTCCTATATGTACCTACGTACCCCCAAACTACCAGATACGGAGCGAAAACCCTAATTCCACCACCGTAACTTTCTGTATCCATGAGATCCCATCTTGGGGCCTTTTCCGGAGCTCCGCCGGAGGGGGCATCGATCACGGAGGGCTTCTACATCAACACCATAGCCCCTCCGATGAAGTGTGAGTAGTTTACTACAGACCTACGGGTCCATAGTTATTAGCTAGATGGCTTCTTCTCTCTTTTTGGATCTCAATACAAAGTTCTCCCCCTCTCTTGTGGAGATCTATTCGATGTAATCTTCTTTTGCGATGTGTTTGTTGAGACCGATGAATTGTGGGTTTATGATCAAGTTTATCTATGAACAATATTTGAATCTTCTCTGAATTCTTTTATGTATGATTGGTTATCTTTGCAAGTCTCTTCGAATTATCAGTTTGGTTTGGCCTACTAGATTGATCTTTCTTGCAATGGGAGAAGTGCTTAGCTTTGGGTTCAATCTTGTGGTGTCCTTTCCCAGTGACAGTAGGGGCAGCAAGGCACGTATTGTATTATTGCCATCGAGGATAACACGATGGGGTTTATATCATATTGCATGAGTTTATCCCTCCACACCATGTCATCTTGCTTAAAGCATTACTCTGTTCTCTTGAACTTAATACTCTAGATGCATGCTGGATAGCGGTTGATGTGTGGAGTAATAGTAGTAGATGCAGGCAGGAGTCGGTCTACTTCTCTCGGACGTGATGCCTATATACATGATCATACCTAGATATTCTCATAACTATGCTCAATTTTGTCAATTGCTCAACAGTAATTTGTTCACCCACCGTAAATACTTATGCTCTTGAGAGAAGCCACTAGTGAAACATATGGCCCCCGGTTCTATCTTCCATCATATTAATCTTCCAATACTTAGTTATTTCCTTTGCCATTTATTTTACTTTGCATCTTTTATTTCTCTTTATCATAAAAATACCAAAAATATTATCCTATCATATCTATCAGATCTCACTCTCGTAAGTGAACGTGTAGGGATTGACAACCCCTTATCGCGTTGGTTGCGAGGATTTATTTGTTTGTGTAGGTGCGAGGGACTCGTGTGCGGCCTCCTACTGGATTGATACCTTGGTTCTCAAAAACCAAGGGAAATACTTATGCTACTTTGCTGCGTCACCCTTTCCTCATCAAGGGAAAACCAACGCAGTGCTCAAGAGGTAGCAAGAAGGATTTCTGGCGCCGTTGCCGGGGAGGTTCGCGCAAGACAAGTCAAGATTTGACTCCCGACAACGAGTCACTTGTGGCGCCGTTGCAAGTCAAGACATACCAAGTACCCATCACAAATCCTTATCTCCCGCATTACATTATTTGCCATTTGCCTCTCATTTTCCTCTCCCCCACTTCACCCTTGCCATTTTATTCGCCCTCTCTCTCCATCCTCACTCTCTTTCTCTATTTGCCTCTTTTTGCCCGTTTCTTGTTTGCTTGTGTGTTGGATTGCTTGCTTGCCACGATGGCTCAAGATAATACTAAATTGTGTGACTTCACCAATACCAACAACAACGATTCCCTTAGCACTCCGATTGCTCCTCTTATCGTTAATGAATCTTGTGAAATCAATGCTGCTTTGTTGAATCTTGTCATGAAAGATCAATTCACCGGCCTTCCTAGTGAAGATGTCGCTACCCATCTGAATAGCTTCGTTGATTTATGTGATATGCAAAAGAAGAAAGATGTGGATAAAGATATTGTTAAATTGAAGCTATTTCCTTTTTCGCTTAGAGATCGTGCTAAAGCTTGGTTTTCGTATTTGCCTAAAAATAGTATTGATTCGTGGAATAAGTGCAAAGATGCTTTTATCTCTAAGTATTTTCCTCCCGCTAAGATCATCTCCCTTAGAAATCATATTATGAATTTTAAGCAACTTGATCATGAACATGTTGCACAAGCTCGGGAGAGGATGAAATTAATGCCCTACACATGGTTTGAATTTGTCAATGACTATACAAAAAATTTATGCCGGATTGAATTTTGCTTCTAGAAATCTTTTAGATTCGGCCGCTTGGAGGCACTTTTATGGAAATCACTTTAGGAGAAGCTACTAAACTCCTAGATAACATTATGGTTAATTATTCTCAATGGCATACTGAAAGATCTACTAATAAGAAAGTGCATGCGATAGAAGAAATTAATGTTTTGAGTGGAAAGATGGATGAACTTATGAAATTATTTGCTAATAAAAGTGTTTCTTCTGATCCTAATGATATGCCTTTGTCTACTTTGATTGAGAATAATAATGAATCTATGGATGTGAATTTTGTTGGTAGGAATAATTTTGGTAACAACGCGTATAGAGGAAACTTTAATTCCTCTAATAATTATGGTAATTCCTACAAAAAATTTTATGGAAATTATAATAAGATGCCCTCTGATTTTGAATCTAATATTAAAGAATTTATTACTTCGCAAAAGAATTGCAATGCTTTAATTGAAAAAAAAATTCTTAAGATTGATGAGTTGGCTAGGAACGTTGATAGAATTTCTCTTGATGTTGATTCTTTGAAACTTAGATATATTCCACCTAAGCATGATATCAATGAGTCTCTCAAAGCCATGAGAATTTCCATTGATGAGTGCAAAGAAAGAACCTCTAGGATGCGTGCTAAGAAAGACTGCTTTATAAAAGCGTGTTCTTCTAGTTTCCATGATAATAAAGATGAAGATCTAAAAGTTATTGATGTGTCCCATATTAAATCTTTGTTTTGAAATATGAATCTTGATAATGATGGGACTGAATATGATCCACCTTTACCTAGAGGGCGTTCCAAAAATTCGGAGTCTTTAGATCTTGATGCTAAAATTGTTAAAAGTGGGATTGAGGAAGTCAAAACTTTAAATATTAATGAACCCACTATTTAGGATTTCGAGAAATTTAATTATGATAATTGCTCTTTGATAGATTGTATTTCCTTGTTGCAATCCGTGCTAAATTCTCCTCATGCTTATAGTCAAAATAAAGCTTTTACTAAATATATCGTTGATGCTTTGATGCAATCTTATGAAGAAAAACTTGAGTTGGAAGTTTCTATCCCTAGAAAACTTTATGATGAGTGGGAACCTACAATTAAAATTAAAATTAAAGATCATGAATGCTATGCTTTGTGTGATTTGGGTGCTAGTGTTTCCACGATTCCAAAGACTTTGTGTGATTTGCTAGGTTTCCGTGATTTTGATGATTTCTCTTTAAACTTGCACCTTGCGGATTCCACTATTAAGAAACCTATGGGAAGAATTAATGATGTTCTTATTGTTGCAAATAGGAATTATGTGCCCATAGATTTTATTTTTCTTGACATAGATTTCAATCCTTCATGTCCTATTATTCTTGGTAGACCTTTCCTTAGAACGATTGGTGCAATTATTGATATGAAGGAAGGGAATATTATATTCCAATTTCTGTTAAGGAAAGACATGGAATACTTACCTAGAAAGAAAATTAAATTAACTTATGAATCTATTATGAGAGCCACTTATGGATTGCCTACCAAAGATGGCAATACCTAGATCTATCCTTGCTTTTATGCCTAGCTAGAGGCGTTAAACGATAGCGCTTGTTGGGAGGCAACCCAATTTTATTTTTATTCCTTGATTTTTTCTCCTGTTAAGTAATAAAAAATTTATCTAGACTCTGTTTTGTTGTGTTTTTTGTATTTAATTAATGTTTGTGCTAAGTAGAACCATTGGGAAGACTTGGGGAAAGTCTTTTTAATCTTGCTGTAAAAACAGAAACTTTAGCGCTCACGAGAATTGCTGCCATTTTTATTTTGAAAGTGATATTTGGTTAATTCTTTTTGCATATGATTAATAGATAAATTCCTCACGTCCAGCAGTTTATTTAAGAATTTTTGTGGTTCCAGATCTTGTGTTAGCTACATATTACTACAGACTGTTCTGTTTTTGACAGATTCTGTTTTTCGTGTGTTGTTTGCTTATTTTGATGAATCTATGGCTAGTAAAATAGTTTATAAACCATAGAGAAGTTCTAATACAGTAGGTTTAACACCAATATAAATAAATAATGAGTTCATTACAGTAACTTGAAGTGTTGTTTTCTTTTATTTCGCTAACCGAGCTCACGAGATTTTCTACTTTAAGTTTTGTGTTGTGAAGTTTTCAAGTTTTGGGTAAAAGATTTGATGGATTATGGAACAAGGAGAGGAAAGAGTCTAAGATTGGGGATTCCCATGATACCCCAAGGTAATCTAAGTACACCTAAAAGCCAAAGCATGGGGATGCCCCGGAAGGCATCCCCTCTTTCGTCTACTTCCATCGGTAACTTTACTTGGAGCTATATTTTTATCTACCTCATGATATGTGTTTTGCTTGGAGCGTCTTGTATTATTTGAGTCTTTATTTGTTAGTTTTCCACAATAATCCTTGTTGTACACACCTTTTGAGATAGACACACATGATTCAGAAATTGTTAGAATACTCTATGTGCTTCACTTATATCTTTTGAGTTATATAGTTTTTGCTCTAGTGCTTCACTTATATCTTTTAGAGCACGTTGGTGGATTTGTTTTATAGAAAATATTGTTCTCTCATGCTTCACTTAGATTATTTTGAGAGTCCTACAAAATATCATGGTAATTTTCTTTAATTATGTTAGGCATTCAAGACTAATAAAAAAATTCTTATGAGTGTGTTGAATACTATGAGAAGTTTGATACTTGATAATTGTTTTGAGGTATGGAGATGGTAATATTAGAGTCATGCTAGTCGAGTAGTTGTGAATTTGAGAAATACTTGTGTTAAAGTTTGTGATTCCTG
Organism: Triticum urartu; assembly: GCF_056163025.1. Classification (NCBI taxonomy): domain Eukaryota; kingdom Viridiplantae; phylum Streptophyta; class Magnoliopsida; order Poales; family Poaceae; genus Triticum; species Triticum urartu. The sequence goes on from NC_141876.1 coordinate 114,523,540, forward strand.
TAGCATGCACGTATGGTGAACTGTTATGTGATGAAGTCGGAGCATGATTTATTTATTGATTGTCTTCCTTATGAGTGGCGGTCGAGGATGAGCGATGGTCTTTTCCTACCAATCTATCCCCCTAGGAGCATGTGCGTAATACTTTGCTTTGATAACTTGTAGATTTTTGCAATAAGTATATGAGTTCTTTATGACTAAGGTTGAGTCCATGGATCGTACGCACTTTTCTTCCTTCCACCATTGCTAGCCTCTCTAATACCGTGCACCTTTCGCCGGTATCATACACCCACCATATACCTTCCTCAAAACAGCCACCATACCTACCTATCATGGCATTTCCATAGCCATTCCGAGATATATTGCCATGCAACTTTCCACCGTTCCGTTTACTACAACACGCTCCATCATTGTGATATTGCTTTGCATGATCATGTAGTTGACATTGTATTTGTGGCAAAGCCACCATTCATAATTCTTTCATACATGTCACTCTTGATTCATGGCATATCCCGGTACACCGCCGAAGGCATTCACATAGAGTCATATTTAGTTCTAAGTATTGAGTTGTAATTGTTGAGTTGTAAGTAAATAAAAGTGTGATGATCATCATTTTTAGAGAATTGTCCCAAGTAAGGAAAGGATGATGGAGACTATGATTACCCCACAAGTCGGGATGAGACTCTGGACGAAAAATAAAATAATAAAAGAGGCCAAAGAAGCCCAAAAAAGAGGCCATAAAAAGAGGCCCAAATAAAAAAATATGAGAGAAAAAGAGAGAAGGGACAATGCTACTATCCTTTTACCACACTTGTGCTTCAAAGTAGCACCATGATCTTCATAATAGAGAGTCTCCTATGTTATCACTTTCATATACTAGTGGGAATTTTTTATAGAACTTGGCTTGTATATTACAATGATGGGCTTCCTCAAATTGCCCTAGGCCTTCGTGAGCAAGCGAGTTGGATGCACACCCACTTAGTTCCTTTTGTTGAGCTTTCATATACTTATAGCTCTAGTGCATCCGTTGCATGGCAATCCCTACTCACTCACATTGATAGCTATTGATGGGCATCTCCATAGCCCGTTGATACGCCTAGTTGATGTGAGACTATCTTCCCCTTTTTTGTCTCCTCCACAACTACCATTCTATTCCACCTAAAGTGTTATGTCCATGGCTCACGCTCATGTATTGCGTGAAGATTGAAAAGGTTTGAGAACACGAAAAGTATGAAACAATTGCTTGGCTTGTCATCGGGGTTGTGCATGATTTAAATACTTTGTGTGGTGAAGATAGAGCATAGCCAGACTATATGATTTTGTTGGGATAACTTTCTTTGGCCATGTTATTTTGAAGAGACATAATTGATTGGTTAGTATGCTTGAAGTATTATTATTTCTATGTCAATATTGAACTTTTGTCTTGAATCTTTCGGATCTAAATATTCATACCATAATTAAGAAGAATTATATTGAAATTATGCCAAGTAGCATTCCACATAAAAAAATTTGTTTTTATCATTTACCTACTCGAGGATGGGCATGAATTAAGCTTGGGGATGCTTGATACGTCTCCAATGTATCTATAATTTTTGATGGTTCCATGCTATATTATATTCTGTTTTGGACATTATTGGGCTTTATTATACACTTTTATATTGTTTTTGGGACTAACCTATTAACCAGAGGCCCAGCCCAGAATTGTTGCTTTTTTGCCTATTTTAGGGTTTCGCAGAAAAAGAATATCAAACGGAGTCCAAACGGAATGAAACCTTCGGGAACGTGATTTTCGGAACGAACATGATCCAGAGGACTTGGACCCTACGTCAAGCATTCAACGAGGAAGGCACGAGGTAGGGGGCATGCCTACCCCCCCCCAAGGTGCGCCCTCCACCCTCGTGGGCCCCTTGTTGCTCCACCAACGTACTCCTTCCTCCTATATATACCTACGTACCCCCAAACTACCAGATACGGAGCCAAAACCCTAATTCCACCGCCATAACTTTATGTATCCATGAGATCCCATCTTGGGGCCTTGTCCGGAGCTCCACCGGATGGGGGCATCGATCACGGAGGGCTTCTACATCAACACCATAGCCCCTCTGATGAAGTGTGAGTAGTTTACTTCAGACCTACGGGTCCATAGTTATCAGCTAGATGGCTTCTTCTGTCTTTTTCGATATCAATACAAAGTTCTCCCCCTCTCTTGTGGAGATCTATTCGATGCAATCTTATTTTGCGGTGTGTTTGTTAAGATCGATGAATTGTGGGTTTATGATCAAGTTTATCTATGAACAATATTTGAATCTTCTCTGAATTCTTTTATGTATGATTGGTTATATTTGCATGTCTTTTTGAATTATCAGTTTGGTTTGGACTACTAGATTGATCTTTCTTGCAATGGGAGAAGTGCTTAGCTTTGGGTTCAGTCTTGCGGTGTCCTTTCCCAGTGACAGTAGGGGCAGCAAGGCACGTATTGTATTGTTGCCATCGAGGATAACAAGATGGGGTTTATATCATATTGCATGAGTTTATCCCTCTACATCATGCCATCGTGCTTAAAGCGTTACTATGTTCTCTTGAACTTAATACTCTAGATGCATGCTGGATAGCGGTCGATGTGTGGAGTAATATTGGTAGATGCAGACAGGAGTCGGTCTACTTGTCTCGAACGTGATGCCTATATACATGATCATACCTAGATATTCTCATAACTATGCTCAATTCTGTCAATTGCTCAACAGTAATTTGTTCACCCACCGTAAATACTTATGCTCTTGAGAGAAGCCACTAGTAAAACCTATGGCCCCCGGTTCTATCTTCCATCATATTAATCTTCCAATACTTAGTTATTTCCTTTGCCATTTATTTTACTTTGCATCTTTTATTTCTCTTTATCATAGAAATACGAAAAATATTATCCTATCATATCTATAAGATCTCACTCTCATAAGTGGCCGTGTAGGGATTGACAACCCCTTATCGCGTTGGTTGCGAGGATTTATTTGTTTGTGTAGGTGCGAGGGACTCGTTCGCGGCCTCCTACTAGATTGATACCTTGGTTCTCAAAAATTTTGGGAAATACTTACGCTACTTTGTTGCATCACCCTTTCCTCTTCAAGGCAAAACCAACGCAGTGCTCAAGAGGTAGCAGTGACCCGAACTATGCCCAGGTTAACCAAGTATGGAGTTCTCCGGACGAGTTCTTGGACTTGCTGAAGAGTTCTGCCGATGCGGCGCAGTATTACCAAGCGCGAGATGGATATACAACGGAGAAGCTTTTTTGGTCGCAGTTTGGTGCATCAAAGCGCCCTCCGTTGCTCAATGAACAGATGTCCCAATGGGCCGAACTTCATAGGATATCCGGCATTGCCATGAAGGATGTCGTAATCCGGTTGTGGCCAACCGAGCCTGTTCCGAATAGCTATTTCGGTTTGGTGCAGAAGCTTGTTGATGCGGTGCCGCGTATCGATGCTGTGAATCGATCATCATCCATTGAGGGTGCGAGGATGGCTTTTGCCCGAGTCAAAACATTTTGGGGGAAGATGAAGGCCATCGATGTTGCAACGAAGAGTCCACCCAAAGCCAAGGACCGCTCGGAACCGGAGCATTATTTTGAAGACGTCCTAGAGGCTGCCCGCTTTATACAGGGTTAGTGCTCGAAAGACATAATGTTCGAGTTGTTACGCCCTCGATGCGGCTATATCTCCCACGTGTTGAAGAACGACTTAGAGGCATAACCGCATTGAAAGCAATGTCGCAAGTGAGGTAATCTTCACACAACCCAAGTAGTACAATAGGGGAAAAAGATACATAGTTGGCTTACAATCGCCACTTCACACAATTACATGAATAAAACATTACATCATCTAAATACACTCATGGTCCGACTACAGAACCAAAATAAAAGAAGAACCCCAAAAGCGACAAAGGTCCCCAATCGACCCCAACTGGGCTCCACTACTGATCAACTAGAACGAAACAACACAAAGGACAAGATCTTCATCGAGCTCCTTCTTGAGCTTGGTTGCGTCACCTACTCTGTAACATCGGCACCTGCAAACTGGTTTTGGAAGTAATCTGTGAGCCACGGGGACTCAGCAATCTCGCACCCTCGCGATCAAGACTATTTAAGCTTATAGGTAAGGTAAAAGGTATGAGGTGGAGCTGCAGCAAGCGACTAGCATATATGGTGGCTAACATACGCAAATGAGAGCGAGAAGAGAAGGCAAAGCGCGGTCGATAAAAGTATGATCAAGAAGTGATCCTATAGCAACCTACGTCAAGCATAACTCCAACACTGTGTCCACTTCCCGGACTCCGCCGGAAAGAGACCATCACGGTTACACACGTTGTTGATGCATTTTAATTAAGGTCAACTTCAGGTTTTCTACAACCGGACATTAACAAATTCCCATCTGCCCATAACCGCGGGCACGGCTTTCGAAAGTTCAAATCCCTGCAGGGGTGTCCCAACTTAGCCCATGACAAGCTCTCATGGTCAACGAAGGAATAGACCTCCTCCCGAGACATTCCGATCAGACTCGGTATCCCGGTTCTTCAAGACATCCTCGACAATGGTAAAACAAGTCCAGCAAAGCCACCCGATGTGCCGACATCCTGATGGGAGCTACACATATCTCGTTCTCAGGGCAACACCGGATAGGTCAAGCTACGAGTAAAACCAGTCCTCAAGTTTCCCCGAGGTGGCCCCGCAGGCTGCCCATTTCGGACCAACACTTAGACAAGCACTGACCCGGGGGGGTTAAAAATAAAGATGACCCTCGGGATGCGCGACTCCCAAGGGAAAAAAAGGCTAGGTGGCAAATGGTAAAACCAAGTTTGGGCCTTGCTGGAGAAGTTTTATTCAAAGCGAACTGTCAAGGGGTTCCCATTATAACCCAACCGCGTGAGGAACGCAAAAATCCGGGAACATAACACCGATATGACGGAAACTAGGGCGGCAAGAGTGGAACAAAACACCAGGCATAAGGCCGAGCCTTCCACCCTTTACCAAGTATATAGATGCATTAATTAAATAAGATATATAGTGATATCCCAACAAGTAAACATGTTCCAACAAGGAACAACATCTCCATGTTCCAACAAGGAACAAACTTCAATCTTCACCTGCAACTAACAACGCTATAAGAGGGGCTGAGCAAAGCGGTAACATAGCCAATCAACGGTTTGCTAGGACAAGGTGGGTTAGAGACTACGTTCAACAATATGGGAGGCATGATAAGCAAGTGGTAGGTATCGTAGCATAGGCATAGCAAAAGAGCGAGCAACTAGCAAGCAAAGATAGAAGTGATTTCGAGGGTATGATCATCTTGCCTGAAATCCCGCAAGGAAGAAGAACGAGTCCATGAAGAAGATAAACGAACGTAGACGAACGGGTCCTCACAAATGCGACGTTACCGGAACCAACCCGAAGAAGCAAACACCGGAAAAGAAGCACACAACATAGTAAACAACCAACACACGAACACGGTATGATATGTGGGATGCGGTATGCGATGCATATGCATGATTTGACAAGGAATGATTGAACCTGGCATCAACTTGTAAATCCAAGTGTGCCACTGGAAAGATCAGATGAAATTGCTTGAAAACGATATAAAGAACGCCGAAATCGGAGTTACGGTTTGGAAATGGCAAGCAATTCAAATATGACACCGGTCTGCGGTTTACAGCAAGTAGCCATCTAAATGCAATGAGATGAACATGCTACAACACCCAAACATGGCATAAAAATACATGTAAGGGATGCATTCATGATGCTTAACAAAATTCTAGCACTGAGCTACGGCCAATTCATACATTAACAGGTTCAAACAAGCATGGCAAAAATGCAATTGGTAACAGGTTTCAGACTTGGTGAAATTAACACTAGTCTGGAATTTCAGATCAGGTAGCACACTTTGAAGCATGAAAACTATATGCTACAGGAACTTAACATGGCAAAGTAAGGCATGGCATGGAGCTACTCAAAGAGCTTAACAAAAGTCCCTTAGTGACCTTGAGCCAAAAGGGATCAGAAAATACAATTGCAAGCATGTGAACATGGCAAAAACATAATCAGATCACAGACTTAGTGAAAACTGGAGCATGCTGAAACAGATATCAAGTAGGCCTGTTTACGAGCTCGATGCCCTCACTACAGAGCAAGGCATGACAATCTAAGCATACACCCATCCAGAATACATAAAATACAAGCTAGACATGGCAAGAACAATACCATGGCATGCACGGATCAACTACAACATCATCGGCAAAATTGCTAACAAGTAGACAATCTGCCCAGATTCACGAAATAGCAAAAGTAGAGCTCGATTGACTCAAGCTAGGGTGCTCCATAATTGCAAACAAAGACATGGATGGATAGAGCACTACAAGATTAACAAATCATCCTTACTGATCATCCTCAAAAGAGGCATGGATCACTAGGAAACAACATGAACATATGGCCATATGAGATAAACAGGTCAGGGACTTAGTGGAAATGCTAAGTCCCTGAAATCAGCATTACCATGTGCCTCACTTTGCAAGCTCGTGCTAGTCACCACACACATCACAAAAATACATGGGTTGCACCTCTGGATAGATGGCAAAACCCTTAACAAAACATATGTAGAGCTCCAGGTCATATCATGCACACAATAATCATGGCAAAAACGACAAATATCTAAATGGAGCAGCAGATCTGGCAATTATCTCAAGTAGCACTCTTCTAACAGCATTTCGGGCATCAAGATGAACTCAAATGAAAATGATGCAATGAGATGAAATGATGTACTCTCTGAGGCGAACATTTTGATATGCTATATGCATGAATCGGAGCTACGGATGCAAAGTTATGATGCAATGAACATGTGCATATGAATCCGAGAATTTCGGGGACTTAGTGAAAAAAACAGGACTGAAAGGTGAGCGTTGGATAACTATTCATTGCACGGGCGGGGCATAGGAGAGGCTCACCCTGGGCTTCGGCCCAGACGCGGAGAGAGGCAGGCTGGGCCTGACGGGCCGGATGCGGGGCCCATGAGCGGGGACGCGGTCAACAGCAGACGGATCGGGGCTCCTCCCGATCCTCTCCGGCGGCGGCGCACCTGGAACTCCGGCGACGGGGACGGCAGGAACCGAGCGGCGGCACCGGATCTTGGGGCGGACGGCACCGGGGCTCCTCCCTGGGGTCGGATCGAGGCAGCTGCGCTCCGGGACGGCGGCGGGAAGCGAAGGACGACGGGGGCGGCATCCGGTGAGCTCGACGGTGGCCAGAGCTAGGCGGCGCGGCACTGCGGCGGCGTTCCGGCGGAGACGGGCGGCGGGCAGGCGCGGGCTTCCTCCGCGGGCAGGGCGCGAGGCAGCGATGTGAGACGGGGTCCCGGCGTGGCGGCGCGAGGAAATCCGGCGGAGGTCCGGCGAATGTCCGGCGAAGGAGCGGCGCGGGCACATGCCCGTGGGCGGCGGTGGCGGCGACCGGGCCCGTGCGAGCCCGCGATGGGCTCCGCGGGCCGGCGCAGTGGTTGATCGGCGGCGGGAACACGTGGCACAAAATGATAGGCCGAGGGCGGCGGCGGAGGCGATGTGGCGCCGCCATTGGCTGGAGCGGCGTGGAGGGGCGCGGACATGTCCGGCGAAGGTGCGGATTTCGTCCGGCGGTGCGAGGAGGACGAAGTTAGGGTTTCGTCTGCGCGGGAAATTCGGAGGAGAGCACATATTTATAGGTAGAGGGAGCTAGGAGAGTCCAAATGAGGTGCGGTTTTCGGCCACGCGATCGTGATCGAACGAACGAGATGTTGGACGAGGTTTAGGTGGGTTTTTGGGCCACTTTGGAGGGGTGTTGGGCTGCAACACACACGAGGCCTTTTCGGTCCCTCGGTTAACCGTTGGAGTATCAAACGAAGTCCAAATGGTACGAAACTTGACAGGCGGTCTACCGGTAGTAAACCAAGGCCGCTTGGCAAGTCTCGGTCCAATCCGGAAATGTTTAACCCCCATACATGAAAGAAAGGTAGAAATGACCACCGGAGGAGAACGGAGCGCCGGATTGCAAAACGAACAACGGGGAAAATGCTCGGATGCATGAGACGAACACGTATGCAAATGAAATGCGCATGGTGACATGATATGCAATGCAAGACACGCAAGCAATGACAAGGCAACAACAGCGAATAACTGGACGACACCTGGCACATCGGTCTCGGGGCGTTACAACACTCCACCACTATGAGAGGATCTCGTCCCGAGATCTAGAATGGCAACGGAGGGGAAAACGGAAGAGAAAAGAGGAGAGGTAAAACTAAGTTGCTTCATTGACAAACGAGTGAAACCACGAACCTTGAAGAGGTTAAGCAAATACGAGAAAAGAATACGACGGAGATGAAAAAAATTGAAAACACACCGATAGAAAGGAGGAACAAAGAAGAACAAATTCGTATAGCGCTCCGGTTGGAAAGAGATGCAAGACTTGATAAGATGAAAAGAACTTGATCTTGACAAGAACAAAAAGAAAAAATAGAAGAGAGCCACATCAAAATGCCTCCGGAAGAAAAGAGAGAATGGAAAGGAGTGAACGAAGTAGAAAACAATATCTTGGCAGAGCACGCTTACAACAAAAGCTAGAACGGAGTTGTTGGAAAACCAACAACGAAAAGAATAATCTTGATATGGTCTTATGAAATACAACTCAAAATTATGAGGTGACAATCTGCCACTCACGGGAAAGAATTGTATTTATTTGAACAAGGAGACGAGAAAGTATTTCACCGGGAGGATAAGGAAGATCTTGGATCATTTATGAGCACCATAGATAGCAACAGTCCTTAGGGATGGCTTTAGGTGAAATATAACCCAAGACAATTCCACCGAATAAGTTGATGGATTTAACATATCCCAATCTTGACAGCATGTGAATCATGAAAACATGAACTCAAATTATCAAGAATGACATAATACCACCTCCAATTATACGATAGACAGAAATGCACTCCGGATTACAATATGAAGAAAGCTTGAGTTTCTTAGAAAAGAATCTCGATGAACACTTCGAGAAGGAATATAAATCCTTGATGAACCATCATGTAGAACCTTCATGAAGAACTCCAGTAATAAAAGAATGAATCGAAATAATTGAATGATGAAAAGAATAAGATTGAAGCCTCGCAATGATTTATATAGAGATCTCCGTGATAATATAATTGAAAGAGGTTGAAACTCCGGTAAAAAGACAAGATGAAACAAATGAAACCGAGAATTTAATCATCGTGAACAAACTCCGGAAGAAAAGATTAACATATGGATGAAAACAAGAATAAGAATTACGCTATGCTTATCCTTCACCAATTTAATTGATGACATAGAACGGATTTGACATATTACTTATTCTCGTAGAAAAGATTAAGAGAGATATAACATAAACTTGAGAATGTCTTCGACGAACCGCCGGTAGGATTGGAACATTGAATGAATTGATATGATAATGAATGACGAGAACTATTGAACGAACCACCATAAGAATTGAAAAAAAGAACGAATAAAAGATAATGAATCACCGGGAAGAATTATGAAATGAACGAGATAACAACCTCGAAAGATCTTGAACGAATGCAGAGTGGAAAACATGAATCTTCGAGATATCTTGAGCACTCCGGACCAATTGAATAGTGAGAAGTGAATGATTAAGGATTGCACCGGCATGAGAAAACATTGAAAACAAGGAAAATATATGATCAATAAAGCTTGACTTGAAACCACCGGAGATGAAAAGAATGAAGAATGACGAACTTGAAGCTCCGTTAGGATCTTCATGAGAATCACCGGATAACAATATTGACGGAAAAGGATGGAGAGACTTCACAAGAACAAAAGGATACTTGAATAAGAAGTTCGATTCCTCGAAGAAAAAGGGTGGGTGGGCGGGAAAAACAAAGGCAACTTGGAGACGGACGAAACAAACACCGTTGAGAAGAAGTGATAATAGATCTTGCGAATGTTGAAGTGATCGGATCCACTTGAGGAGAGACACACCGGTTAAAAGGGATTGACAAAAACAATCTTGATGATCAAGAAGGATTAGTATTCACATAGGAGTATGAGAACACCATTTAGGAAAAGTATGGAATCAACATTAGACTTCGAAGCAACTAGAATACCACAACCCAAAACAAAAACAAAGGGTTGACTCGCAGAATAAGCTGGAACAAACATATGATAGAGATGTCGTCCGAAGTTTTCGTGGTGGGGCCTACACGGGCTCGATCGTACAGCACCATCATGTACAAGGCAGTGCACATGACATACGAAGCGTCCCCGAGTCGGCATAGCCAAGGACTCTTTAAGACACAACGAGACCACTATAAAACCAACCGTGAATAGGCGGACCACTAGACGTCGAACCCCAATTTCATATCATACATCTGTCGGGAAGATATCCTAAGAGCTACTTGAATTCCCACCTATGAAACTCCCGAACCTTTCCGGTTATGCAATCAGGTGTTGGGGATACAGGGGAAGCATAATATCTCACCCAAATCTAGCAAAACCTACATCCAGCTGTATCCATCCTTCAACACATAACCAAGAAACCTTCGAAAATCGTCTACCTCAACCTTCGAAAAGCATCCGTTATACAAGTTATGGCAATACTCCCGAACTCCCGCCCCAGTACTGGGTGGCGTCGAGGTTATCTCACCAACGAACTGCATAAAAGAGATTTCGATGTCGGCGTACTAAACTCAGGTATTCCAGAACTGCAACGATAAAATTATGACGACAACACCTCAGAGCTCAACTCCCCGGGACACTTCCACAAAATTCCTGACAGAAGGCACCAAGACAATGTTCTCATCACAAAACCATCGGAACGATTCCAAGATACCCGCGTGATCCTAAAAAAAATTTTAGTGAAATTTGAGAATAGAATAGTCAAAACTCTATGTCAGGATGCCTTACCAGAGCGATGAAGGGACTGAGGAGTAAAAAGAATTCCTAAACTCTCCGATATATAATTCCTAAATGACTCAAAACATTTTTCTAGACACAACTAGGCCGCTAATAACGATCAAGCAATGGGGCTCCTAAGGTCGGGGAAGGCTCTGATTACCAACTTGTTACGCCCCCGATGCGGCTATATCGCCCACGTGTCGAAGCACGACTTAGAGGCATAACCGCATTGAAAGCAATGTCGCAAGTGAGGTAATCTTCACACAACCCAAGTAGTACAATAGGGGAAAAAGATACATAGTTGGCTTACAATCGCCACTTCACACAATTACATGAATAAAACATTACATCATCCAAATACACTCATGGTCCGACTACGGAACCAAAATAAAAGAAGAACCCCAAAAGCGACAAAGGTCCCCGGTCGACCCCAACTGGGCTCCACTACTGATCAACTAGAATGAAACAACACAAAGGACAAGATCTTCATCGAGCTCCTTCTTGAGCTTGGTTGCGTCACCTTCTCTGTAACATCGGCAACTGCAAACTGGTTTTGGAAGTAATCTGTGAGCCACGGGGACTCGGCAATCTCGCACCCTCGCGATCAAGACTATTTAAGCTTATAGGTAAGGTAAAAGGTATGAGGTGGAGCTGCAGCAAGCGACTAGCATATATGGTGGCTAACATACGCAAATGAGAGCGAGAAGAGAAGGCAAAGCGCGGTCGATAAAAGTATGATCAAGAAGTGATCCTATAGCAACCTACGTCAAGCATAACTCCAACACCGTGTCCACTTCCCGGAATCCGCCGGAAAGAGACCATCACGGTTACACACGCTGTTGATGCATTTTAATTAAGGTCAACTTCAGGTTTTCTACAACCGGACATTAACAAATTCCCATCTGCCCATAACCGCGGGCACGGCTTTCGAAAGTTCAAATCCCTGCAGGGGTGTCCCAACTTAGCCCATGACAAGCTCTCACGGTCAACGAAGGATAGACCTCCTCCCGAGACATTCCGATCAGACTAGGTATCCCGGTTCTTCAAGACATCCTCGATAATGGTAAAACAAGTCCAGCAAAGCCACCCGATGTGCCGACATCCTGATGGGAGCTGCACATATCTCGTTCTCAGGGCAACACCGGATAGGTCAAGCTACGAGTAAAACCAGCCCTCAAGTTTCCCCGAGGTGGCCCCGCAGGCTGCCCATTTCGGACCAACACTTAGACAAGCATTGGCCCGGGGGGTTAAAAATAAAGATCACCCTCGGGATGCGCAACTCCCAAGGGGAAAAAAGGCTGGGTGGCAAATGGTAAAACCAAGGTTGGGCCTTGCTGGAGGAGTTTTATTCAAAGCAAACTGTCAAGGGGTTCCCATTATAACCCAACCGCGTGAGGAACGCAAAAATCCGGGAACATAACACCGATATGACGGAAACTAGGGCGGCAAGAGTGGAACAAAACACCAGGCATAAGGCCGAGCCTTCCACCCTTTACCAAGTATATAGATGCATTAATTAAATAAGATATATAGTGATATCCCAACAAGTAAACATGTTCCAACAAGGAACAACATCTCCATGTTCCAACAAGGAACAAACTTCAATCTTCACCTGCAACTAACAACGCTATAAGAGGGGCTGAGCAAAGCGGTAACATAGCCAATCAACGGTTTGCTAGGGCAAGGTGGGTTAGAGGCTTTGTTCAACAATATGGGAGGCATGATAAGCAAGTGGTAGGTATCGCAGCATAGGCATAGCAAAAGAGCGAGCAACTAGCAAGCAAAGATAGAAGTGATTTCGAGGGTATGATCATCTTGCCTGAAATCCCGCAAGGAAGAAGAACGAGTCCATGAAGAAGATAAACGAACGTAGACGAACGGGTCCTCAAAAACGCGACGTTACCAGAACCAACCCGAAGAAGCAAACACCGGAAAAGAAGCACACAACATAGTAAACAACCAACACACGAACATGGTATGATATGCGGGATGCGGTATGCGATGCATATGCATGATTTGACAAGGAATGATTGAAGCTGGCCTCAACATGGAAATCCAAGTGTGCCACTGGAAAGATGAGATGAAATCGCTTGAAAACGATATAAAGAACGCCGGAATCGGAGTTACGGTTTGGAAATGGCAAGAAATTCAAATATGACACCTGTCTGCGATTTAAAGCAAGTAGCCATCTAAATGCAATGAGATGAACATGCTACAGCACCCAAACATGGCATAAAAATACATGGAAGGGATTCATTCATGATGCTTAACAAAAGTCTAGCGCTGAGCTACGGCCAATTCATACATTAACAGGTTCAAACAAGCATGGCAAAAATGCATATGGTAAACAGATCTCAGACTTAGTGAAATTAACACTTGTCTGGAATTTTAGATCAGATAGCACTCTTCGGAGCATCAAAACTATAGGCTACAGGACCTGAACATGGCAAAGTAAAGCATGGCATGGAGCTACTCAAAGAGCTTAACAAAAGTCCCTTAGTGACCTTGAGCCAAAAGGGATCAGAAAATACAATTGCAAGCATGTGAACATGGCAAAAACATAATCAGATCACAGACTTAGTGAAAACTGGAGCATGCTGAAACAGATATCAAGTAGGCATGTTTACGAGCTCGATGCCCTCACTACAGAGCAAGGCATGACAATCTAAGCATACACCCATCCAGAATACATAAAATACAAGCTAGACATGGCAAGAACAATACCATGGCATGCACGGATCAACTACAACATCATCGGCAAAATTGCTAACAAGTAGACAATCTGCCTAGATTCACGAAATAGCAAAAGTAGAGCTCGATTGACTCAAGCTAGGGTGCTCCATAATTGCAAACAAAGACATGGATGGATAGAGCACTACAAGATTAACAAATCATCCTTACTAATCATCCTCAAAAGAGGCACGGATCACTAGGAAACAACATGAACATATGGCCATATGAGATAAACAGGTCAGGGACTTAGTGGAAATGCTAAGTCCCTGAAATCAGCATTACCAAGTGCCTCACTTTGCAAGCTCGTGCTAGTCACCACACACATCACAAAAATACATGGGTTGCACCTCTGGATAGATGGCAAAACCCTTAACAAAACATATGTAGAGCTCCAGGTCATATCATGCGCACAATAATCATGGCAAAAACGACAAATATCTAAATGGAGCAGCAGATCTGGCAATTATCTCAAGTAGCACTCTTCTAACAGCATTTCGGGCATCAAGATGAACTCAAATGAAAATGATGCAATGAGATGAAATGATGTACTCTCTGAGACGAACATTTTGATATGCTATATGCATGAATCGGAGCTACGGATGCAAAGTTACGATGCAATGAACATGTGAATATGAATCCGAGAATTTCGGGGACTTAGTGGAAAAAACAGGACTGAAAGGTGAGCGTTGGATAACTATTCATTGCACGGGCGGGGAATAGGAGAGGCTCACCCTGGGCTTCGGCCCAGACGTGGAGAGAGGCAGGCTGGGCCTGACGGGCCGGATGCGGGGCCCATGAGCGGGGACGCGGTCAACGGCAGACGGATCGGGGCTCCTCCCGATCCTCTCTGGCGGCGGCGCACCTGGAAATTCGGCGACGGGGACGGCAGGAACCGAGGCGGCGGCGTCGGATCTTGGGGCGGACGGCACCGGGGCTCCTCCCTGGGGTCGGATCAAGGCAGCTGCGCTCCGGGACGGCGGCGGGAAGCGAAGCACGACGGGGGCGGCATCCGGCGAGCTCGACGGTGGCCGGAGCCAGGCGGCGCGGCACTGCGGCGGCGTTCCGGCGGAGACGGGCGGCGGGCAGGCACGGTCTTCCTCCGCGGGCATGGCGCGAGGCGGCGATGTGAGACGGGGTCCCGGCGTGGCGGCGCGAGGAAATCCGGCGGAGATCCGGCGAATGTCCGGCGAAGGAGCGGCGCGGGCACATGCCCGTGGGCGGCGGTGGCGGCGACCGGGCCCGTGCGGGCCCGCGATGGGCTCCGCGGGCCGGCGCGGTGGTGGATCGGCGGCAGGAACACATGGCGCAAAACGATAGGCCGAGGGCGGCGGCGGAGGCGATGTGGCGCGACGCCATTGGCTGGAGCGGCGTGGAGGGGCGCGGACATGTCCGGCGAAGGTGGGGATTTTGTCCGGCGGCGCGAGGTGGACGAAGTTAGGGTTTCGTCTGCGCGAGAAATTCGGAGGAGAGCACATATTTATAGGTAGAGGGAGCTAGGAGAGTCCAAATGAGGTGCGGTTTTCGGCCACGCGATCGTGATCGAACGACCGAGATGTTGGACGAGGTTTAGGTGGGGTTTTGGGCCACTTTGGAGGGGTGTTGGGCTGCAACACACACGAGGCCTTTTCGGTCCCTCGGTTAACCGTTGGACTATCAAACGAAGTCCAAATGGTACGAAACTTGACAGGCGGTCTACCGGTAGTAAACCAAGGCCGCTTGGCAAGTCTCGGTCCAATCCGGAAATGTTTAACCCCCATACATGAAAGAAAGGTAGAAATGACCACCGGAGGAGAACGGAGCGCCGGATTGCAAAACGGACAACGGGGAAAATGCTCGGATGCATGAGACGAACACGTATGCAAATGAAATGCGCATGGTGACATGATATGCAATGCAAGACACGCAAGCAATGACAAGGCAATAACAGCGAATAACTGGACGACACCTGGCACATCGGTCTCGGGGCGTTACAACACTCCACCACTATGAGAGGATCTCGTCCCGAGATCTAGAATGGCAACGGAGGGAAAAATGGAAGAGAAAAGGGGAGAGGTAAAACTAAGTTGCTTCATTGACAAACGAGTGAAACCACGAACCTTGAAGAGGTTAAGAAAATACGAGAAAAGAATACGACGGAGATGAAAAAAATTGAAAACACACCGATAGAAAGGAGGAACAAAGAAGAACAAATTCGTATAGCGCTCCGGTTGGAAAGAGATGCAAGACTTGATAAGATGAAAAGAACTTGATCTTGACAAGAACAAAAAGAAAAAATAGAAGAGAGCCACATCAAAATGCCTCCGGAAGAAAAGAGAGAATGGAAAGGAGTGAACGAAGTAGAAAACAATATCTTGGCAGAGCACGCTTACAACAAAAGCTAGAACGGAGTTGTTGGAAAACCAACAACGAAAAGAATAATCTTGATATGGTCTTATGAAATACAACTCAAAATTATGAGGTGACAATCTGCCACTCACGGGAAAGAATTGTATTTATTTGAACAAGGAGACGAGAAAGTATTTCACCGGGAGGATAAGGAAGAGCTTGGATCATTTATGAGCACCATAGATAGCAACAGTCCTTAGGGATGGCTTTAGGTGAAATATAACCCAAGACAATTCCACCGAATAAGTTGATGGATTTAACATATCCCAATCTTGACAGCATGTGAATCATGAAAACATGAACTCAAATTATCAAGAATGACATAATACCACCTCCAATTATACGATAGACAGAAATGCACTCCGGATTACAATATGAAGAAAGCTTGAGTTTCTTAGAAAAGAATCTCGATGAACACTTCGAGAAGGAATATAAATCCTTGATGAACCATCATGTAGAACCTTCATGAAGAACTCCAGTAATAAAAGAATGAATCGAAATAATTGAATGATGAAAAGAATAAGATTGAAGCCTCGCAATGATTTATATAGAGATCTCCGTGATAATATAATTGAAAGAGGTTGAAACTCCGGTAAAAAGACAAGATGAAACAAATGAAACCGAGAATTTAATCATCGTGAACAAACTCCGGAAGAAAAGATTAACATATGGATGAAAACAAGAATAAGAATTACGCTATGCTTATCCTTCACCAATTTAATTGATGACATAGAACGGATTTGACATATTACTTATTCTCGTAGAAAAGATTAAGAGAGATATAACATAAACTTGAGAATGTCTTCGACGAACCGCCGGTAGGATTGGAACATTGAATGAATTGATATGATAATGAATGACGAGAACTATTGAACGAACCACCATAAGAATTGAAAAAAAGAACGAATAAAAGATAATGAATCACCGGGAAGAATTATGAAATGAACGAGATAACAACCTCGAAAGATCTTGAACGAATGCAGAGTGGAAAACATGAATCTTCGAGATATCTTGAGCACTCCGGACCAATTGAATAGTGAGAAGTGAATGATTAATGATTGCACTGGCATGAGAAAACATTGAAAGCGAGGAAAAGATATGATCAATAAAGCTTGACTTGAAACCACCGGAGATGAAAAGAATGAAGAATGACGAACTTGAAGCTCCGTTAGGATCTTCATGAGAATCACCGGATAACAATATTGACGGAAAAGGATGGAGAGACTTCACAAGAATAAAAGGATACTTGAATAAGAAGTTCGAGTCCTCGAAGAAAAAGGGTGGGTGGGCGGGAAAAACAAAGGCAACTTGGAGACGGATGAAACAAACACCGTTGAGAAGAAGTGATAATAGATCTTGCGAATGTTGAAGTGATCGGATCCACTTGAGGAGAGACACACCGGCTAAAAGGGATTGACAAAAACAATCTTGATGATCAAGAAGGATTAGTATTCACATAGGAGTATGAGAACACCATTTAGCAAAAGTATGGAATCAACATTAGACTTCGAAGCAACTAGAATACCACAACCCAAAACAAAAACAAAGGGTTGACTCGCAGAATAAGCTGGAACAAACATATGATAGAGATTTCATCCGAAGTTTTCGTGGTGGGGCCTACACGGGCTCGATCGTACAGCACCATCATGTACAAGGCAGTGCACATGACATACGAAGCGTCCCCGAGTCAGCATAGCCAAGGACTCTTTAAGACACAACGAGACCACTATAAAACCAACCGTGAATAGTCGGACCACTAGACGTCGAACCCCAATTTCATATCATACATCTGCCGGGAAGTTATCCTAAGAGCTACTTGAATTCCCACCTATGAAACTCCCGAACCTTTCCGGTTATGCAATCAGGTGTTGGGGATATAGGGGAAGCATAATATCTCACCCAAATCTAGCAAAACCTACATCCAGCTGTATCCATCCTTCAACACATAACCAAGAAACCTTCGAAAATCGTCTACCTCAACCTTCGAAAAGCATCTGTTATACAAGTTATGGCAATACTCCCGAACTCCTGCCCCAGTACTAGGTGGTGTCGAGGTTATCTCACCAACGAACTGCATAAAAGAGATTTCGATGTCGGCGTACTAAACTCAGGTATTCCAGAACTGCAACGATAAAATTATGACGACAACACCTCAGAGCTCAACTCCCCGGGACACTTCCACAAAACCCCTGACAGAAGGCACCAAGACAATGTTCTCGTCACAAAACCATCGGAACGATTCCAACATACCCGCGTGATCCTAAAAAAAATTTAGTGAAATTTGAGAATAGAATAGTCAAAACTCTATGTCAGGATGCCTTACCAGAGCGATGAAGGGACTGAGGAGTAAAAAGAATTCCTAAACTCTCCGATATATAATTCATAGATGACTCAAAACATTTTTCTAGACACAACTCGGCCGCTAATAACGATCAAGCAATGGGGCTCCTAAGGTCGGGGAAGGCTCTGATTACCAACTTGTTACGCCATCGATGCGGCTATATCTCCCACGTGTCGAAGCACGACTTAGAGGCATAACCGCATTGAAAGTAATGTCGCAAGTGAGGTAATCTTCACACAACCCAAGTAGTACAATAGGGGGAAAAGATACATAGTTGGCTTACAATCGCCACTTCACACAATTACATGAATAAAACATTACATCATCCAAATACACTCATGGTCCGACTACGGAACCAAAATAAAAGAAGAACCCCAAAAGCGACAAAGGTCCCCGATCGACCCCAACTGGGCTCCACTACTGATCAACTAGAACGAAACAACACAAAGGACAAGATCTTCATCGAGCTCCTTCTTGAGCTTGGTTGTGTCACCTGCTCTGTAACATCGGCACCTGCAAACTGGTTTTGGAAGTAATCTGTGAGCCACGGGGACTCAGCAATCTCGCACCCTCGCGATCAAGACTATTTAAGCTTATAGGTAAGGTAAAAGGCATGAGGTGGAGCTACAGCAAGCGACTAGCATATATGGTGGCTAACATACGCAAATGAGAGCGAGAAGAGAAGGCAAAGCGCGGTCGATAAAAGTATGATCAAGAAGTGATCCTATAGCAACCTACGTCAAGCATAACTCCAACACCGTGTCCACTTCCCGGACTCCGCCGGAAAGAGACCATCACGGTTACACACGTTGTTGATGCATTTTAATTAAGGTCAACTTCAGGTTTTCTACAACCGGACATTAACAAATTCCCATCTGCCCATAACCACGGGCACGGCTTTCGAAAGTTCAAATCCCTGCAGGGGTGTCCCAACTTAGCCCATGACAAGCTCTCACGGTCAACGAAGGAATAGACCTCCTCCCAAGACATTCCAATCAGACTCGGTATCCCGGTTCTTCAAGACATCCTCGATAATGGTAAAACAAGTCCAGCAAAGCCACCCGATGTGCCGACATCCTGATGGGAGCTGCACATATCTCGTTCTCAGGGCAACACCGGATAGGTCAAGCTACGAGTAAAACCAGCCCTCAAGGTTCCCCGAGGTGGCCCCGCAGGCTGCCCATTTCGGACCAACACTTAGACAAGCACTGGACCGGGGGGTTAAAAATAAAGATCACCCTCGGGATGCACGACTCCCAAGGGAAAAAAAGGCTAGGTGGCAAATGGTAAAACCAAGGTTGGGCCTTGCTGGAGGAGTTTTATTCAAAGCGAACTGTCAAGGCGTTCCCATTATAACCCAACCGCGTGAGGAACGCAAAAATCCGGGAACATAACACTGATATGACGGAAACTAGGGCGGCAAGAGTGGAACAAAACACAATCATAAGGCCGAGCCTTCCACCCTTTACCAAGTATATAGATGCATTAATTAAATAAGATATATAGTGATATCCCAACAAGTAAACATGTTCCAACAAGGAACAACATCTCCATGTTCCAACAAGGAGCAAACTTCAATCTTCACCTGCAACTAACAACGCTATAAGAGGGGCTGAGCAAAGCGGTAACATAGCCAATCAACGGTTTGCTAGGACAAGGTGGGTTAGAGGCTTGGTTCAACAATATGATCATCTTGCCTGAAATCCCGCAAGGAAGAAGAACGAGTCCATGAAGAAGATAAACGAAAGTAGATGAACGGGTCCTCACAAATGCGACGTTACCAGAACCAACCTGAAGAAGCAAACACTGGAAAAGAAGCACACAACATAGTAAAGAACCAACACACGAACATGGTATGATATGCGGGATGCGGTATGCGATGCATATGCATGATTTGACAAGGAATGATTGAACCTGGCCTCAACTTGGAAATCCAAGTGTGCCACTGGAAAGATGAGATGAGATCGCTTGAAAATGATATAAAGAACGCCGGAATCGGAGTTACGGTTTGGAAATGGCAAGCAATTCAAATATGACACCGGTCTGCGATTTACAACAAGTAGCCATCTAAATGCAATGAGATGAACATGCTACAGCACCCAAACATGGCATAAAAATAATGGAAGGGATTCATTCATGATGCTTAACAAAAGTCTAGCACTGAGCTACGGCCAATTCATACATTAACAGGTTCAAACAAGCATGGCAAAAATGCATATGGTAAACAGATCTCAGACTTAGTGAAATTAACACTTGTCTGGAATTTCAGATCAGATAGCACTCTTCGGAGCATCAAAACTATAGGCTACAGGACCTGAACATGGCAAAGTAAAGCATGGCATGGAGCTACTCAAAGAGCTTAACAAAAGTCCCTTAGTGACCTTGAGCCAAAAGGGATCAGAAAATACAATTACAAGCATATGAACATGGCAAAAACATAATCAGATCACAGACTTAGTGAAAACTGGAGCATGCTGAAACAGATATCAAGTAGGCATGTTTACGAGCTCGATGCCCTCACTACAGAGCAAGGCATGACAATCTAAGCATACACCCATCAAGAATACACAAAATACAAGCTAGACATGGCAAGAACAATACCATGGCATGCACGGATCAACTACAACATCATCGGCAAAATTGCTAACAAGTAGACAATCTGCCCAGATTCACGAAATAGCAAAAGTAGAGCTCGATTGACTCAAGCTAGGGTGCTCCATAATTGCAAACAAAGACATGGATGGATAGAGCACTACAAGAATAACAAATCATCCTTACTGATCATCCTCAAAAGAGGCACGGATCACTAGGAAACAACATGAACATATGGCCATATGAGATAAACAGGTCAGGGGCTTAGTGGAAATGCTAAGTCCCTGAAATCAGCATTACCAAGTGCCTCACTTTGCAAGCTCGTGCTAGTCAACACACACATCACAAAAATACATGGGTTGCACCTCTGGATAGATGGCAAAACCCTTAACAAAACATATGTAGAGCTCCAGGTCATATCATGCACACAATAATCATGGCAAAAATGACAAATATCTAAATGGAGCAGCAGATCTGGCAATTATCTCAAGTAGCACTCTTCTAACAGCATTTCGGGCATCAAGATGAACTCAAATGAAAATGATGCAATAAGATGAAATGATGTACTCTCTGAGACGAACATTTTGATATACTATATGCATGAATCGGAGCTACGGATGCAATGTTACGATGCAATGAACATGTGCATATGAATCCGAGAATTTCGGGGACTTAGTGGAAAAAACAGCACTGAAAGGTGAGCGTTGGATAACTATTCATTGCACGGGCGGGGAATAGGAGAGGCTCACCCTGGGCTTTGGCCCAGACGCGGAGAGAGGCAGGCTGGGCCTGACGGGCCGGATGCGGGGCCCATGAGCGGGGACGCGGTCAACGGCAAACGGATCGGGGCTCCTCCCGATCCTCTCCGGCGGCGGCGCACCTGGAACTCCGGCGACGGGGACGGCAGGAACCGAGGCGGCGGCGCCGGCTCTTGGGGCGGACGGCACCGGGGCTCCTCCCTGGGGTCGGATCGAGGCAGCTGCGCTCCGGGACGGCGGCGGGAAGCGAAGGACGACGGGGGCGGCATCCGGTGAGCTCGACGGTGGCCGGAGCCAGGCGGCGCGGCACTATGGCGGCGTTCCAGCGGAGACGGGCGGTGGGCAGGCGCAGGCTTCCTCCACGGGCAGGGCGCGAGGCGGCGATGTGAGACGGGGTCCCGGCGTGGCGGCGCGAGGAAATCCGGCGGAGGTCCGACGAATGTCCGGCGAAGGAGCGGCGTGGGCACATGCCCGTGGGCGGCGGTGGCGGCGACCGGGCCCGTGCGGGCCCGCGATGGGCTCCGCGGGCCAGCGTGGTGGTGGATCGGCGGCGGGAACACGTGGCGCAAAACGATAGGCCGAGGGCGGCGGCGGAGGTGATGTGGCGCGACGCCATTGGCTGGAGCGGCGTGGAGGGGCGCGGACATGTCCGACGAAGGTGGGGATTTCGTCCGGCGGCGCGAGGAGGACGAAGTTAGGGTTTCGTCTGCGCGAGAAATTCGGAGGAGAGCACATATTTATAGGTAGAGGGAGCTAGGAGAGTCAAAATGAGGTGCGGTTTTCGGCCACGCGATCGTGATCGAACGACCGAGATGATGGAGGAGGTTTAGGTGGGTTTTGGGGCCACTTTGGAGGGGTGTTGGGCTGCAACACACACGAGGCCTTTTCGGTCCCTCGGTTAACCGTTGGAGTATCAAACGAAGTCCAAATGGTACGAAACTTGACAGGCGGTCTACCATTAGTAAACCAAGGCCGCTTGGCAAGTCTCGGTCCAATCCGGAAATGTTTAACCCCCACACATGAAAGAAAGGTAGAAATGACCACCGGAGGAGAACGGAGCGCCGGATTGCAAAACGGACAACGGGGAAAATGCTCGGATGCATGAGACGAACACGTATGCAAATGAAATGCGCATGGTGACATGATATGCAATGCAAGACACACAAGCAATGACAAGGCAACAACTGTGAATAACTGGACGACACCTGGCACATCGGTCTCGGGGCGTTACACGAGTGAGGTGTATGAAAATTGTAAAAGACAATTTTATAGTTAATCTATTTATGTTTTGCTTGAAAGCTTGAATTCCTCCTGTGTGGCCGTTTTGATATAATTTGAAAGTTCTCCAGTTGTCGGCTTCAGTCCCCTCATAGGAAGTACGGGGGTGTTCGGAAAGGCATTTAATCACTCTTTATCCAACGTCTTGGTCCATGAAGGAGGTGATAATGCGACGAACCAGGCAATCGGACTATAGCGTGTTAACACTTTCACTTAGCCGTAGGAGTTTTATTGTGGGGCTACGACATAGCCCCTGGTATGTATGCGGCGTATGATGCCTTACATATTTGATCTGAAAAAAGATCCCCCGTGTGACACGGAGAATGGCTAAAGATACCAAGAAGTCATCAAGTGGTTGACCAGCTCACACCGAATCATGACAGTCAGTTTTCGGCTTTCTCTACTAAGGTGCTCGTCCGGTTTAGACTAGGGCACAATCACGGTAGTTCTCCCTTTACTACCCTAGCCGATAGAGCAGAACGTGGGGTAGCAAGCACAGGAGCCGGGCAACCCAACTATTGACCCAAGACAATGATTCCGAGCTGATGCATATAAGGCCAAACTTGCGACTCTGAAGTATGCTATAGAGCTATTCGGACTTTTACTGGCAACTCATTTGTTCCCACACCAAGCCCCTGGCAGGTTATGCCAAGGTATTTCTGTGAAATAACCGTAGAAGACATATTTGTTGGGGAAACAATGCGGATGATTGGTTCGGATATTGTTTAATGGGAACCGAGTGATATGCCAATGATTACTTATGATATATATAAGCCATCCTCCCGGCTATTTGACATGCTCGTGGTTGGAGGCAGAGGAACAGGCATAGTACAAGCTCGAGAGATAGAGAGTGCGGTCTACAAAAAGTTATTTTGGACCTCCTGTCGCATGTTTGCGCCGATAGTCCTTGGTGGGGGGAATCCTTGATGGAAATAGCCCCTTAGGTGAGAGTATGGATCCGGACTCCGATAGAGCCAGTTTCCGATGTTCATCCTGTTCGTCACCTGTTTTTAAAGGATAGCGAAGGAATAAATAAAAATAAAATAAATAATAATAAGAAAAGTTACTGGAGTGCTTGCAGGCTTGTCCATATTGTGCTTCCGCCTATGCCCATGGTATACGGAGTGCGCGGCGGAAGCCGGGTTGCTATTTCCGTTATAGGAGTAGTTGATCCTTGGGTGGAGACTGCTTCTGACCCCCGGTGTTTCATTGGTGTACCTTTCCATCATCCGTGTCACTTGGCGGCCTCCTCCCCCTGTGTTCGGCGTTGAGCTTGCCGGCATGTTTAAAGACCCAGCAGTTTCTGTTGGTATGATTAGCTGGTTTATCGGGGTGGCCATGAATTTGGCAGGGTCGGTCCAATATCCTGTCCAGGTTGGATGGTTCGTCTCGATTCGCCTTGAATGGCTTCTTTCGTTGACCGGGCTTGGGGTTGATGAATCTGGCGTTGACCGCTGTGTCGCCTGATCTGTCGTTATCATTGCGACTGTTGTTTTTGCTTCCTCGTGGCTTGCTGTTGCCGTCTCGGGTTTCAGAGGTGCCCTGGTTGCTGGTGCTATTGCTTCTATGAGTGAGCCAGATGTCTTCTCCCGCGCAAAAGCGGGTCATCAGAGCAGTGAGGGCTGTCATGGATTTAGGTCCTTCTTGGCCGCGGTGGTGTGCAAGCCATTCGTCCCAGACGTTGTGTCTGAAAGCCGCAAGGGCTTCCACGTCCGGAGAGTCGATGATTTGGTTCTTTTTGACCAAGAACCGAGTCTAGAGCTCCCTGGCTGATTCTCCGGGCTGTTGGATAATGTGACCTAGGTCATCGGCATCCGGTGGCCGGACATGTGTTCCTCGGAAGTTAGCGAGGAAGGCCTCTTCCAAGTCCTCCCAGCTGCCTATGGAATTTTCAGGCATGTTGTTTAACCAGTACCGAGCTGGCCATTTTAGTTTTAGTGGGAGGTATTTAATGGCGTGGAGGTCGTCCCCATGGGCCATATGGATGTGGAGAATGAAATCTTCTATCCATACCGCGGGATCGGTTGTCTCGTCGTATGATTCAATATTGATGGGTTTGAATCCTTCAGGGAATTCATGATCCATTACTTCATCAGTGAAGAAAAGCGGGTGTGCGGCGCCTCTATGTTGGGCCACACTGCGACGTAACTCCGAAGGAGTCCCTTTGCGGTTTTCGGCTCGGGCATGGCGAGGTTTGACACGTCCGAATAGGTAGCCATCGTCGCGTGTCGAAGCATGCTTTTGTGATCCATAGATTGGTCTTGCGTTTCCTACTCTATTGTCCAAGTCCCTCTACATGTTGTCTTGGTAATCATGACTTGCGTTGTTCTTGCCTTTACAGCGAGGTGGGGCGGTCTGGTGTTCAGCTTGAGTTGCGTCTTTATCCGGATAGAGTTGTCGGCGACCTACCGCATTGTGTGATGATGGTATGGGCTCCAATGCCCCGTCATCGGACCGGTATAGTGATCTGTGCTTTGGGTAGCCTTTGGCTAGGCCACTAAGGCCGTATTCTTTGGCAACCACGACTTCGGTCCATCTGTCATTGAGTAGGTCTTGGTCAGCTCGAAGCTGTTGCTGCTTCTTTTTCAGGCTCCTCGCCGTAGCTATCAGCCTGCGCTTGAAGCGCTTCTGCTCGAGGTGCTATTCGGGTACGATGAAGTCTTCGTCTCCGAGGCTTACCTCATCTTCGGAGAGCGGGAGGTAGTTGTCGTCCTCCGAACCATCGCTGGGCGGGGCCTGTTCATCGGGGCTGGCTTGCCCGTTTTCCTGTTCCTCCTGCTCGGATATTGCTCCCACATGGTCTGCATTGCTTTCGGCGTCGTCCGGAGTACTATTTTCTCCAGTGCCATCGTTGTTGTGGCGTGACTTGGGGCGGCGTTTGGGGCGCCGGAACTTAGACTGTGTCTCAGGAGTTTTAACTGGATCTCCCTTGTCCTTGCCGCGAGGCTTTTTAAGTGTATCGATCATGTACACGTCATATGAAGGGGTGGCCGTCCCACGCCTGATGACTGGCGGGTCTTGGCCTTGCTCCTTATCGGCATTGTCGTATATGTCATCAATGTCTTCAGAGCCATAAGCGGCAATGTCGGTTAAGTCCTCGACAGTGGCTATGAAGTGGGTGGCGGGTGGGAAGCACAATTTCCCATCATGGGCCTCCGGGTCGAACCGAACATAGTTCGGCTGTGAGTCCTTCTCCAAGGACAAGTTCTTTAACGAGTTTAGCACATCACCCAAAGGTGAGTGCTGGAAGATGTCTGCTGCACTAAATTCGAAAATCGATAACCGATCCAGCTCGGTGTCCGCAGGCGTGCCTGGTCCGGAACTTATAGCCGGAGACGAGTCCGGAGTTCCATGACGCAAATATTGCAGGGTGTCGAGCCCGTGTGCGGCTCCAACGCCGCAGACTCTGTGGCCTCGGATGGCATGATCTGCTCTGGTTCTAAGGCCATTGCGGCAACAGGGACCATCTCCTAGATGTGATCCGATGACAGATTTAAGTCATGTTCATCGGGATGAGGGGGAGCGATCGCTGCGGTCTCAAATCCATTGAAGATCAAGTCTCCATGGATATCCGTGACGTAGTTCAAGCTTCCAAATCTGACATGGTGGCTAGGGGCGTAGCTATCGATCTGCTCCAGATGGCCAAGTGAGTTGGCCCGTAGTACAAAGCCGCCGAACATGAAAATCTGTCCGAGGAGGAAGGTTTCTCCTTGGACAGCATCACCATAGACGATTGAACGGGCCATCGAACCTTTCATTGACGGCACACTGGAGCTCTCAATGAAAGCACCAATGTCGGTGTCAAAACCGGCGGATCTCGGGTAGGGGGTCCCGAACTGTGTGTCTAGGATCGATGGTAACAGGAGACGGGGGACACAGTGTTTACCCAGGTTCGGGCCCTCTCTATGGAGGTAATACCCTACATCCTGCTTGATTGATCTTGATGAATATGAGTATTACAAGAGTTGATCTACCACGAGATCGTGATGGCTAAACCTTGGAGGCCTAGCCTGTATGACTACGGTAATGAATATATTTTCCAGACTAACCCCTCCGATTTACATAGACACCGGGAGGGGAATCTAGGGTTACATAGAGTCGGTTACATAAGAAGGAATCTTCATAGTCGGTCGCCAAGCTTGCCTTCCACGTCAAGGAGAGTCCAATCCGGACACAGGTACAGTCTTCCGCCTTCGTGTCTTCACAGTCCATCAGTCTGGCCCATGGATAACAGGCCGGACGCCCGAGGACCCCTTAGTCCAGGACTCGCCCACCCGGGTCTACTTTACATCATATTATTTTCCCGTCAACTAGCTATTTCTGTCACCGTTTATTTTGCAATCTTTACTTTTCAATCTGTACAACAAAAATACCAAAAATATTTATCTTATCATCTCTATCAGATCTCACTTTCGTAAGTGACCGTGAAGGGATTGACAACCCCTTTATCGCGTTGGTTGCGAGGTTATTGTTTGTTTGTGCGGGTACTAGGTGACTTGCGTGTAGTATCCTACTGGATTGATACGTTGGTTCTCAAAAATTGAGGGAAATACTTACGCTACTTTGCTGCATCACCCTTTCCTCTTCAAGGGAAAACCAACGCATGCTCAAGAGGTAGCAATGACTACTTGATAGTTTAATGTGCCATGCTTTACGGCTTAGAACCGGGACTTCAAAAACGTTTTGAACGCCATGGAGCATATAAGATGTTCCAAGAGTTGAAATTAGTATTTCAGACTCATGCCCGTGTCGAGAGGTATGAGACCTCTGACAGTACTTTGCCTACAAGATGGAGGAGAATAGCTGAACCAGTGAGCATGTGCTCAGATTGTTTGGGTACTACAATTTCTTGAATCAAGTGGGAGTTAATCTTCTAGATAAGATAGTGATTGACAAAGTTCTCTAGTCACTATCACCAAGTTACTGGAACTTAGTGATGAACTATAATATGCAAGGGATGATGTAAGACGATTCCCGAGCTCTTCGTGATGCTGAAATCAACGAAGGTAGAAATCAAGAAAAGCATCAAATGTTGATGTTTGACAAGACCACTAGTTTCATGTAAAAGGGCAAGGGAAAGAAAGGGAACTTCAAGAAGAATGGCAAACAAGTTTCCACTCCCATGAAGAAGCCCAAAGCTAGACCCAAGCCTGAAACTGAGTGCTTCTACTGCAAAAGGAAATGGTCACTAGAAGCGGAACTGCCCCAAATACTTGGCGGATAAGAAGGATGGCAAAGTGAACAAAAGTATATATGATATACATGTTATTGATGTGTACTTTACTAGTGTTCATAGTAGCCCCTGGGTATTTGATACTGGTTCAGTTGCTATGATTAGTAACTCGAAACAGGAGTTACAAAATGAACAGAGACTAGTTGAGGGCGAGGTGACGATGTGTGTTGGAAGTGATTCCAAGGTTGATAAGATCACCATCGCACACTCCCTTTACCTTTGGGATTAGTGTTGAACCTAAAATAAATGTTATTTGGTGTTTGCGTTGAGCATAATATGATTGGATCATGTTTATTGCAAATACGGTTATTCATTTAAATCAAAGAATAATTGTTATTCTATTTACATGAATAATACCTTCTGAGGTCACACACCCAAGGTGAATGGTTTACTGAATCTCAATCGTAATGATACACATATTCATAATATTGATGCCAAAAGATGCAAAGTTGATAATGATAGTGCAACATATTTGTGGCACTGCCGTTTAGGTCATATTGGTGTAAAGCGCATGAAGAAACTCCATGTTGATGGACTTTTGGAATCACTTGATTATGAATCACTTGATGCGTGTGAACCATGCCTCATGGGCAAGATGACTAAGACTCCGTTCTCCGGAACAATGGAGCGAGCAACAGACTTGTTGGAAATAATACATACTGATGTGTGCGGTCCAATGAGTGTTGAGGTTCGCGGCGGGTATCATTATTTTCTGACCTTCATAGATGATTTGAGCAGGTATGGGTATATCTACTTGATGAAACATAAGTCTGAAACATTTGAAAAGTTCAAAGAGTTTCAGAGTGAAGTGGAAAATCATCGTAACAAGAAAATAAAGTTTCTACGATCTGATCGCGGAAACAAATATTTGAGTTACGAGTTTGGTCTTCATTTGAAACAATGTGGAATAGTTTCGCAACTCACGCCACCTGGAACACCATAATATAATGGTGTGCCCGAACGTCATAACCGTACTTTATTAGATATATGGTGCAATCTATGATGTCTGTTACCGAATTACCACTATCGTTTTGGGGTTATGCATTAGAGATAGTTGCATTCATGTTAAATAGGGCACCGTCTAAAAATCTGTTGAGACGACACCATATGAACTGTGGTTTAGCAAGAAACCTAAGTTGTCGTTTCTTGAAGTTTGGGGTTGCGATGCTTATGTGAAAAGGTTTCAGCCTGGTAAGCTCAAACCCAAATCGGAGAAGTGCGTCTTCATAGGATACCCAAAAGAAACTGTTGGGTACACCTTCTATCACAGATCTGAAGGCAAGATCTTTGTTGCTAAGATTGGATCCTTTCTAGAGAAGGAGTTTCTCTCGAAAGAAGTGAGTGGGAGGAAAGTAGAACTTGATGAGGTAATTGTACCTTCTCCCTTATTGGAAAGTAGTTCATCACAGAAATCAGTTCGAGTGATACCTACACCAATTAGTGAGGAAGCTAATGATGATGATCATGGAAACTTCTGATCAAGTTACTACCAAACCTCATAGGTCAACCAGAGTAAGATCCGCACTAGAGTGGTACGGTAATCCTGTTATGGAGGTCATTTTACTCGACCATGATGAACCTACGAACTATGAGGAAGCAATGATGAGCCTAGATTCCGCGAAATGGCTTGAGGCCATGAAAGCTGAGATGGGATCCATGTATGAGGACAAAGTATGGACTTTGGTGGACTTGCCCAATGATCGGCAAGCCATAGAGAATAGATGGATCTTCAAGAGGAAGATGGATGCTAATAGTAGTGTTACTATCCACAAAGCTCGAATTGTCGAAAAACAGTTTTTCACAAATTCAAGGTGTTGACTATGATGAGATTTTCTCATTCGTAGCGATGCTTAAGTCTGTCCGAATCATGTTAGCAAATTGCCACATTTTATGAAATCTGGCAAATGGATATCAAAACTACATTCCTTAATGGATTTCTTAAAGAAGAGTTGTATACGATGCAACCAGAAGGTTTTGTCAATCCTAAAGGTGCTAACAAAATGTGCAAGCTACAGTGATCCATCTATGGACTGGTGAAAGCATCTCGGAGTAGGAATATACGCTTTGATAAGTTTATCAAAGAATATAGTTTTATACAGACTTGCGGTGAAGCCTGTATTTACAAGAGAGTGAGTGCGAGAACTACAACATTTCTGATAAGTATATGTGAATGGCATATTGTTGATCGGAAATAATGTAGAATTTTCTGGAAAGCATAAAGGAGTGTTTGAAAGGAGTTTTTCAAAGAAAGACCTCGGTAAAGCTGATTACATATTGAGCATCAAGATCTATAGATATAGATCAAGACACTTGATAAGTTTTTTCAATGAGTACATACCTTGACAAGATTTTGAAGGAGTTCAAAATGGATCAGTCAAAGAAAGAGTTCTTGCCTGTGTTGCAAGGTGTGAAGTTGAGTAAAGACTCAAAACTCGGTGACGGCAGAAAATAGAAAGAGAATGAAAAGTCATTCCCTATGCCTCAGTCATAGGTTCTATAAAGTATGTTATGCTGTGTACCAGACCTATTGTATACCTTAGCATGATTTTGGAAAGGGAGTACAATAGTGATCTAGGAGTAGATCACTGGACAGCGGTCAAAATTATCCTTAGCGGACTAAGGAAATATTTCTCGGTTATGGAGGTGATAAAAGAGTTCGTCGTAAAGAGTTACATCGATGCAAGCTTTTGACACCGATCTAGATGACTCTAAGTCTCGATCTAGATACATATTGAAAGTGGGAGCAATTAGCTAGAGTGTCTCCGTGTAGAGTATTGTAGACATAGAAATTTGCAAAATACATACGGATCTGAATGTTGCACACCTGTAGCCTAACTTCTCTCACAAGCAAAACATGATCACTCTTTGGGTGTTAATCACATAGCGATGTGAACTAGATTATTGACTCTAGTAAACCCTTTGGGTATTAGTCACATGAAGATGTGAACTAATCACATAAAGATGTGAACTATTGGTGTGAAATCACATGACGATGTGAACTAGATTATTGACTCTAGTGCAAGTGGGAGACTGAAGGAAATATGCCCTAGATGCAATAATAAAGTTGTTATTTATATTTCCTTATATCATGATACATGTTTATTATTCATGCTAGAATTGTATTAACCGGAAACTTAGTACATGTGTGAATACATAGACAAACAGAGTGTCCCTACTATGCCTCTACTTGACTAGCTCGTTAATCAAAGATGGTTAAGTTTCCTAACCATAGACATGTGTTGTCATTTGATGAGTGGGATCACATCACTAGAGAATGATGTGATGGACAAGACCCATCCGTTAGCTTAGCACTATGATCGTTTAGTTTATTGCTTTTGCTTTCTTCATGACTTATACATGTTCCTATGACTATGAGATTATGCAACTGCCGAATACCAGAGGAACACTTAGTGTGCTATCAAACATCACAACGTAATTGGGTGATTATAAAGATGCTCTACAGGTGTCTCCGATGGTGTTTGTTGAGTTGGCATAGATCGATATTAGGATTTGTCACTCCGATTGTCGGAGAGGTATCTCTAGGCCCTCTCGGTAATGCACATCATTATAAGCCTTGCAAGCAATGTGACTAATGAGTTAGTTGCAGGATGATGCATTATGGAACGAGTAAAGAGACTTGCTGGTAACGAGATTGAACTAGGTATGGTCACTACAAAAAAGACACATCCGTGACATTTTGGGCCGAATGAAAAAAGTTTTTGTCATACTTATGACACTTCTATGACAATAATTGTGATAAAACACGGTATCATCATAGATGTGGTGGGTCCTACTTCTATGACAAAAAATCATGAAAGAAAATGGGCTTTTCATCCTGGGCGGGCCAGAGACGCAGCTGCATGACATTCTTTGAGCCGTCCATGACCGGAAAACCATGGTAGAAGCGAGGGCGAGGAAAATATCAGGGTGTTCCCGGTTGCGGTGGGTGGTCAGGGACGAGTGATGCGTGTTTCTCTCTTACACGGACGCGCATGGGTGCGAGGCGTTGAGCTCTAACTGAACCCGAGCGAGGCGTTGGGCTCTAACTGAACCCGAGCGATTGCACTGCAGGCTACGCGTTATCGAACCCGAGGGATCGATCGATGGCTGTTAAGTGAACCCGATTGAGCGATTCCTTCGCTACTCCTGCTAAGTGAAGCCGATCGATGCTGCCTTTGGATGAATAGTGAGCATTGCTGGGGGGTTGGATGAACAGTTCCCGGTGGGGGTGGATGAACAAGACCCTGTGGTGTTGCCTCTGGATGAACAGGACCCCGATCGATCGAGCCGGTTGGGGCTGGCTGAACAGGACCCCATGGAGGGCAGGATGAACAGGACCACCCCGTGGAGGGCTGGATGAACAGTAGACGGTGGAGGGCTGGATGAACAGTTGCCCGTGGAGGGGTGGTTGAATAGGAGTCCGTGGAGAGGGCTGGTTGAACAGTAGCCGAGCGAGTAGCGCGCGGTGGATGTTGGATGAACAGGAGCCCGTGGATGAACAGGCGCAGGTGGAGGCTGGAGGAGGTAGACGGTGGATGAACAGTAGCCCGTGGAGGCTGGAGGGGGTCAACGGTGGAGATGAACAATATCCCATGGAGTCCCATTTTGCGGTACGCCACACCCCTCCTGATGAACAGGACCCCCGTTTCGACCATAGCGCTCCAACACAAGTCTGTTTCCTCTGTTTTGCGGTACGCCACACCCCTCCCGATCAACAGGACCCCTGTTTCGACCGTATGAGGTCTGTTTCCTCCATTTTGCGGTACGCCAGACCCCTCCCGATGAACAGGATCCCGTTTCGACCGTGGTCGGTCGAACACAAGGTCGTTTCCTCCGTTCTGCGGTACGCCAGGCCTCGTTTCCATTAGCTGTTCCATCCAAGCCCTCCCGATGAACACGACGACGCATTCCGTTCCGACTCAGCCGGTTGGCTCCCCATGAACACGACGATGACGATGTTTCTCCGTTCCGACCCAGCCATGTACATGAGCCCTGGCTGTACGTACGCACGAGTAGGCATTCGAGACCCCGCCCATATGTACGTACGAGGCCGTATTTACTTTCTTGCACCCCGGCCGCTATACGTACGTGTACATGCTACGTGCGTGCCTATGCTATGACACGTGCGTGCCTCTACATCGACCACTATGTACGTACACATTCACGGCCAGAATGACAACGCTACGTATGCTTCGACAAGGTGGGTCCCGACTATTAGGCACTTCCTTGCGTGCGAAGATGTAGCTGGGGGTCCTAGCAGTCAGGGGGCGAATCATTTTTTTGCCCGAACGCACTTCCTTGCGTGCGAAGATGTAGCTGGTGGGTCCCAGCAGTTAGGGGCAAACGTTTTTTTCATGAAATACGGTGGCCCGTCCGGTGGGTCCCCGCTATCAGGTGGAGGAATAATTATTTTGCGCGTAATAAGGAGACACTTCCTTGCTGCGGCCATGGACCCAGCTGTCAGCCTCTCCACGTACCATCCAGGTCCAATGGAAGCTGCTCCTTGACCACGTTGACCACGCCGCGCCGAGAGCAACAGGGCGGTGGACGACGGCGAGGCCTAGGAAGGGGACGACACGGAGCCGGGGAAGACGCGGCAGTGGATGCCCATGCATAGAGGAGTACGAGGGTTCACCGGTTCGCTATGGTGTGAGATTGTTGTCGCCGCAGAATAACAGGGGGTGTGGGTGAGTAGAGGGATGGCCTGGCCAGCGGTGGGAATAGTAGGGGGCGGTGAGGCCTCCACGGCAGCACAGCCGACCACGGGAGGCAGGAGCATGCGGCACGACCGGTGCTGCTTTGGGCGGCTAGAGCAGGAAGACCAGAGGTTGAAGAAGCACTACGACCGTTGGATGGACATCGTATGGTCACTGGAGCTAGAATCGTTCATATTGACTAACTTGACAAAGAACTCCATCCCCATCAACTTAGTAGGCCCACAAGTCAGCCTCCCACCAAGGTGGGTCCCAACCAGCAGGGGGAGTATTCATTTTTTTGTGCGTAATAAGGAGACACTTCCGGTGGGTCCGAGCTGACAGCGGGGGGAACATTTTTTTGTGAAATACGGTGGCCCGTCCGGTGGGTCCTAGCAGTCTGGGGGGAAATGTTTTTTTCGCCAAATACGGTGGCCCGTCTAGTGGGTCCCTGATTTCAGGTGGAGGAATAATTATTTTCCGTGTAATAAGGAGGCACTTCCTTGCGGCTGCCGTGGACCCAGCTGTCAGCCTCTCCACGACAGTACTCTTCCAATGGAAGTCGTTCCTTGACCACGTTGACCACACCGCGTCGAGAGCACCAGGGCGGTGGACGACAGCGAGGCCTAGGAAGGGGACGACGCGGAGCCGGGGAAGACGCGGCAGTGGATGCCCAGGCGGAGAGGAGTACGAGGGCTCACTGGTTCGGCTGTGGTGTGAGGCTGTCGTCGCCGCAGAATAACAGGGGGTGTGGGTGAGTAGAGGGATGCCCTGGCCAGCGGTGGGAGTATTAGGGGGCGGTGAGGCCTGCACGGGAGGAGGGAGCAGGTGGTCCCGCTGGCGCTGGATTTGGCGGCTGGAGCAAGAAGATCAGAGATTGAAGAAACATGACGGTCGTTGGATTGACATCCAACGGTTACGTCTGCTAGAATCATTTGTTGACGTATATAATAACTAAAAAATCTTGCATACGCATCAACTTAATAGGCCCATAAGTCAGACCATTCCCTCATTTTTTAATAATTTATATATAGCTCATTGTGACTTCTTATGCAATTTATTGCAGTCTATTTTTTTGGTTGGCCAGGGCCAATTTCACATATTTCTGTGGGTTCCAAACTATTTTTAATACCGAAATGTCGAGCCAGATTTAAAGTATTTTGAAGATATATTTAAATTAGGTTAATGCCTAGTGAAATAGGAATCTAAAAATGTCAAAAAATTCAGAAATTATAAAGTAATTGCCAATTTGTCATCTGTTTTTATATTTACAACCAATTTCATATTACTTTCAAGATTTGTGGGCGTCTTGAAAGAGTTGCAGCCCATCAGGGCGTAGAAAAATAAATAGGCTTGGATTGGGTTTTCTTCAGAAAACATAAACTGGGCTCATTTTCACCAAGAAAAAATAGCTGGGCTGGTCACATGGTGAACATAAAATATAAGCCTGGGCTAGACAGGCCACAGCCCAGTTCAAACCCTGCTCCGTCTCAACAATAACAAAAAAATACTGCTCAAGCAGCTACGTCCCAGGTGTCAGCCGATCTTGTGTTGTTCTCTTGTCTATTGACTATATACGCTCACAATGTCGTGGGTCCTAGATGTCAGGAAAACACTAGGAGGAAGCATTTTATTTTTCCTTACGCTGACATGGTGGGCCCGTACTGTCACCCTCTCCACGTACTTCTGCCGATTCCTGTTGTTTGTTGACCATGTTGACAACGCGAGAGGGCGGCGCCGCGGCGAGCGCACCAAAGCGCGCGGAGGACGACGGCGAGGCCTCGGACGTCAGCATTAACGATTTAGGAGACGGTGGGGCGGCGATGTGTGCACTGAGTTGCAGCCAGCCATGGGAGGCGAAAGCAGGCGGCCCCGCTGACACTGGTTTGGTTTTGGCGGTTGGAGGAAGACATGACTGAAGAAACACGAGAGACTGTAAAAGCAGCAGGAGTACTTAACAACCTTAACTGAAACCAGCAGGGGCACTTAACAACCATAGTTGAAAGCAGTATGAGTACTTATATAGATTCAACCATACAAAGCACGCCTCGAAGAGTGCTACTTTGCCTACAGTTAACCAAGGGTGAGGCCGCCAAGCCCCAGGACAAGGCCCGGGCGCCACCCAGCGCATCCACAACCTTGTGAAAGTGGCTCATCTCGCAATGTGGTCAATAAACAGGATATTCTCTTTAGAGCCATGGAAAAGCAGGAACATAATCTTCTATCCTATTCTCCAAGATGGACGGGCCTTCATTATTTGAGACCACCCATGAATAAGTATCTTTTCACCTCCAAGGGGAATGGAGTAGGTCGACATAAACATCATGTTGTGACCAAG
Source organism: Triticum urartu (assembly GCF_056163025.1). Lineage (NCBI taxonomy): Eukaryota > Viridiplantae > Streptophyta > Magnoliopsida > Poales > Poaceae > Triticum > Triticum urartu. Next base: position 114,559,835 of record NC_141876.1, read on the forward strand.
CGCAAGTCTGACCCGACCATGGTTAGGCATCTGTATAGGAACAATAGAACTGGGTAGTTTCTGTTTCAAGAAGATCACATCTATAAAACTGTGTATAAGTAATAGTTTATGAACAACACATATAACAGAAAACAGCTCATACCATAAGTTTCTCGACACAGTTGGACATGTTCAACGAGTGCAGCAGTGGCACACATATCCCACGTGGCCTTCCACCAATGAAACGCCCCACAAGGACCTCAAAACGATCAATAAAGTGTAGGAACTTGTGGATGTCATCCCAGTCAACTTCAGTGCCATCAGTAACAACCAACTTGTTGCAGAACAACAAATGAGCAGCCTGCTTAACTCTGAAAAAACCTACACGTGCCACCAATTATAAGAAAAAAATAGTTAGAAGTAGCATCTTCGTGAGAGATTCATTGCTACTTCTAAAGTTAAATTGTGATTATTTAGACAGAACAGGTGGATTAAGAAGTAATCGAGGCAACAAGCAAGAACCAGATACAAAACTAACATGGATGAACAATTGGAACGACGTCGGGGTGGAAGATCGCAGTGAAGATGAGACCAGGTTATGCTATTTCCATCAACATTCGTGCGCCAACTTTCAGTCTGTAACACTTGAGAAAGTTTATCCAAGTTCGGCCATAAAAAAGCAGCGATCTTCTTGGTTCATGAACCCAACTCGGAACTTATATCCATGGCTTGTCTTCACTGTGACCATTAAACTGGTGTATTCAGTTATGCCAAGGCCGAGCGTCTTGAGTACATGTGTTCTGGCAGAGCAAATAATGCACTGCATGAAAAATAATATGAGAACACAATGTATTCCCTATCCAAATCTAAAAATAACGTCCTCCTTCACGTCAGTGTTAACCATCGTACTGGTAGTACCTTTTATCCAAATATAGCAATCCAAATTTCCAAATTAGTCGACAACATGTTCAAAAAAACCACCCTCCCGGATAGAAAACAAGATTCTAGGAACATACTGTGCGCGTTTTAAAATCTTGTGTTAGGATGAGAAGGAACAAGTGTGGCGTCTCGCCGAGGGCGCAGAAACCTGTAGGGTCCTCGCACTTTGGGCACTACAAATGAAACACACTAGATTCAGTAGGAAGAAAAATGCATCAACGGCGGCGGCTGCCATCCTAGGATTACCCGCGACCAAGGGACTTGGATTTATCGGGGATGGATGAAGAATTTGTACTTGGTTCTCCATGAGAAAACCCTATGCAATCACCGAGAGAGGATTTTCTCTGAACAAGCAGATGAGGAGAAGGGGATTCAGGCCCAGTGAAATATTGTCGCTTCGTCCGTCCAGCTTACTGCTAACGCTGGAAAGGGGGGGTTGTGATTTGACGGTTCATTGGGCATTACTGCGGTGCTACGACCGGGGCGTGTCTACCGTTCAGTTGTGCACTCTAATTTGTGCATATGGCACATGGACCCCGTTGCCGGATGCCCCACATATCAGCGAAAGGAAGTAGAAAGACAGGAGTAACTAGTTACACAAAAATATATTTTTGATAGAGAGATACTCCCTCTGTAAAGAAATATACAAATCTTTTATATCACAACTTTATACATAAGAAAAATCAAGGGGAATATATATAACATATATAATTATAAAAAACAGAGTTGTTTTTAACACAGTATAGACGAGTTGGTGATGATGGTCTGCCTGCCATCCTGCAATATAGGCCTCTGATTTATATCTGACGGATAGGAAGGAAACTATGGCAGTTTTGCAAAAAGGTACCCACACACCTCTCCACATTTGCAAATAAGGCCTTCCCTCGTTCATCCTTTTCTATCACAAGATAAAATACTCATACAAATGCATCTTGATGTTACATGCAACGCACGGGAATTATGGGGGTTCAGCTGAGAATATAATACTCAAACAGGCTCACGGTTCTGGACTTTGGGCCGCAGGGCCACCCTGCATGTTTGGGGGCCCATGTGTTCCACCTCAATGCTTTTCATATTGCAAGTGATCGGTACGGCGCTGGTTTTAGATGCTGTCGCAAGGCGAATACACAAAATTGAATAAAGCACGGCAGCTGTTGGAATGAAATCGAATGATAATTCCTAACCAGCAATGAGAGTTGCAATTCTATCAACGATATACCATGTGATAAATAATATTGTCGTATTACTTATACACACAGGACACTTGTTTCACCATGCCATATTATTACATCAAAATCTCTCGTAGGATAGATCAGTTCGGCTGTTGCGTGCTGCTACTGAAGAATTTCAAAGTTGATTTGGACCAGCTCTCCTTGCCGAGAAAGTTCGATTTTGAGATCATCCCCTACCGCAAGATATGATTTAGATTTGAACCTTGACCATCCTTTAGCATCAATCATCATGCGACCATCCTTTGTACTTACGGTATATTGAGCAGGTTCATTCACACCAAGGCTGCGCATGGTAAGAGAAACTTGGCCACTGTCGCCCGGATTGTTGAATGACTCCCTCGTTGCTCTAGGAATTCTCTGTTTGCAAACAAGAAGACATACCCAAACAGTTAGATCAACACAGTGAATCATGCAAAACAACACGGAAAGAAAAAGAACGAAACACTTGGGCGGCCAATGCTTACCAAGAAGGTGGACATGTCGGTTTTTGTAAGGACTTTGGTATATGAAGTGCGAACTGCAGCCCAGTCTGTTGCCGGTGCAACTACTCATTCGGTTGCCGTTGCACGGGCCGGAGCAGATGCAAGTGCAAGTGTTAGTGCAGGTGCCGAAGCCGCTGCTGCTGCTAGAGATGGTGCTCCTTGTAGAGCTGGTGCCGGTGTCGGAGCAGGTGCCGGTGTCGATGCCCGATCCTCCGGTAGGGTGTCGATGCCTGATCCTCCGGTAGATCAGCCTAATCCGCTGACGCGGTCGGTGCCCAATCCTCAGCTGGATCAGACTGAGCTGTTGCTACTGTCAGTGCTAGAGCAACTGCCGGTGCTCGATCCGTTGCTGAAGGTGGTATCGATGTGCGAGATAGCGGCGATCGTGTCTGATCTGCTATGATCAGCTTTCTAACTTGACTAGGCTTCGTGACCGTGATCCAGTTTTTTTATTCATTTCTTTTAAACTCGAGAAGGACTAATTGTGGCATTTTTGTTAAACCAAACTGCAGTTCATCATAGGGATTCAGCTTGTACTCAGACAACAGACTGATCCAATTTTTTCCAGTAATATAAGTGATGGACAATGCCTTCGTTACTGACACGACATAAGAAGTGAAACCTATAAAAATAGCCATCATAGAGCAAACCAAAAGGTTTATTCTATGATGAATGTCACATGGCAAAACCTGCAACGTAAAATTACAGGAAAAGAAAGAAAACATGACATTAAATCAATAAGATTTAGACAATAAATCAATAAGATTTACTTGATGTGACGCGAGCGAATCCTTACCAGGAAATCACTATGTTGAAGTACTAAACAGAAGCTTGATCGTCCAACTATGGGTGGCATGCAGGGGCCCCGCCTACTCCCACAAGCAGGACAGTCCAAAGGTCATGACAAATCGTATGAACCGAACATCCATGGGACTGGAAATCCTGGTGGGTGCGATAAACCCTGCAATGCATACAGATATTGGAGTGTAACCATAATTGATAAACTGTCCTCACAAAAAAGATGATCTGGATACTTCAAAATATACAGACTGAATTGAGTGGACAGACATTAACATAGACCGTTCTCAGGACTGACCACATAACAAAAGCGGCAGTACTAATAAACAATACAGGGTTCACAAAGACAAATCAAGTACTGAACAATAGTACTTACTATAGACAAGCAAAGTTGCACTAATTAAACTCTGCAGACTATTTCTTGCCACAGACCTACAGGGTGAACCCTGCATAACTGACTAGGCCATGGACCTCGTGAGAGATGTCTACATGCACCATCACCATCTCGTCAACCTTGGAGAACCTAACAGCGTGGTCTTTCCACTCATAAACATGATCATGAAGACAGACCGCATCAGATTTGTTGGGAAGCTTTACAAGAACCACACCCTTCATAATCGAAGGCACAGCCAGGAAATTGTTGTGGTCAAGTACAGCCTCGAGAACACGCCTGACAACAATGCTACAGGAAAACACTAGTTCAGGACACGTGGCGACAAGGACACAGTAGCTGAATAGTTTAGCAGTAGAACTCATCCTCAGGTCTTCCAGTTCACACGGCATGACTTTGAGAACTTCATCTCCACCGCGGACCTAGTTCTAATTCAAACAGTAACCATATTTTATTACTACCTCCGTTCAGAAATATAAGATGATTTTCGATATTATACTCCATATATGACTACATATACGCATAGAAATGAGTGAACAAAGACACTAGAACATGTCTTCAAAGGCCGAGAGCAGAGGGATTACTTGAAATATCCATAACACAAGTTACTGAGGCAAATATACCCTCTTCAAAGGTAGCATTGATGTTCATAAAGTACTCCCTCCGTCCCAAAATTCTTGTCTTAGATTTGTCTAGATACGGATGTATCAAGTCACATTTTAGTATTAGATACATCTGTATCTAGACAAATCTAAGACAAGAAATTTGGGACAGAGGGAGTAGTTGAAAGTAATTTATAAGAAATCAGTGTCAACCTCTCGCATGTTTGGTCAAAAGAGGAATTTAGAACCGTCATTTGGCACACAAAAATCACATGCAAGATCACCCAGAAAATTGTACTACTAGTACTAGTAGTGCGTGTTAGATGAAAAAACACGATCAAGATTGAGAAAAAGATCGTCAACAAGAGATATTACCTGGACTTGCTTAATGAGGGATCCCGAAGAGGGGGGGTTGGACTCGGCGATGGCTTTGAGCTTGTCTGTGGTAGTCTCGGCGGGGTGCTTGCGCTTCTTCCTACCATGAGCCTCGACGGTTTTGGCCAGAGCCATAGACATCACTTCGGCCGGTGCTCCAGCGTCCATCAAGAAACTGTCAAATAGAAATAAAAGAAAAGAAACCATAATCACAAACCCAAAAGAAGAAAAGAGAGGGAGTTATAGGATCGGTCTTGGGGTTGCAAGACCAGGCCTTGGCCAGAATCAACACCATTGATGCGCTCACCTTTCCTTCTTTGGGAGAGAATAACAATGGCAGAAGCAGGTCGGGGTTTTATTGAAGAAATGAGGAACAAGATGAGGGAGAAGCGAGTTGGGTGGAGAGGAAGCTGAGAGAGAAGAGTGAAATGACGGTTGCTTCGTCCGTCCAACTTACTGCTGGAAAGGAGGGGGTTTTGTAATTTGACGACTCATTGGGCATTACTGTGGCGCTTCGATCGGGGTAGTCTACCGTCACTCTACTACAGAGTAATTTAGTGCATGGCTGGTGGACCCTGGTGCTGGCTGTCCCACACGTCGACGAAAGTGAGTAATTTAGTGCATGGTTGGAGGAGGATCCGCATGGTAGAGCGTGTCCACTATTTTTCTAAAGAAAAAAATGATTACAGCAAGCGTTTCCACTCTTACGACGGAGGAGTGCGAAACACGGCAGCCACTTCAACATACACAGTGCTCCTACTACTAGGCATGTGCAGTGGTTCATACGTCAGAACTACATAATCTTGTTGCTAGTGTAGTAAGATATGATGACAACAATGATGTTGTGCGCATGTCAACTATATGAACAGTAATGTAGTAACATAGTACCGCTTTTTTTATTATTCGGTGGAGAATGAACGGTGAGGTCAATGTTAACAGAACTAGGTCTACAGTGCACGCAGAGTACGGTGCTACAGTACTCCATGAAACATGAACCATATGAAGCACGAATAGTGCTAGGCAGGGTGTATGAAGGGTGCGCGGGATGAGAGCAAAAGTTCCCTTCTCGACCCACTTTTGAGTGTTTGGCAGAGTGCATGAAGGGTGCATGAGTCCACACTAGTAGGTTAACACAAATACACGAAGAGGAAACAACTATATTGATATGAGAATGCAACCAAACACACCCACACGCTTTGTGCTATAGTGACTGATCTGCACCGTCTGAGTTTGATCCAACGGTCATGTTGCACCAAGACATGGACATGCCCATGCAGAGGGCGCCTAAACACCACCGAAGTCCCTCTGCTTCTCGAGGCGCGCGACGTTGGTGATGCAGGGGAAAAACGGCTGAAAGGCAATGCAATCTATGGGAAGGCGGAGGGAGCCAGCCGAGGAGCGGGGAATCTTTTGGTTTTCACCATGGTAAAACACCAGTCGACGACTTCTCACATCAGGGAGCAGTGAGTTTTACAGGCGGAGTCATCGTGAATAATTGCTACCGCGCCTGCTCCCGTCAATCAGAAAATTAAAAATCCTGTCGCGCCTGCTCCTGTCAATCAAAAAATTAAGAATCCTGCCGCACTCAAACAACAGAGCAACACCGCAGTGGATATTTAAATTTACCTGCTGGCAAGTAGATAAAAAAGGGGTGAAAAAACAAATGTGGCGGCGGCCTAGCTAATCGGTCAAACTAGCCCAACTAGCTAGCCACAGTGCTTCACTGATGTACTCGGCAGGAAAAGTGGTCTTTCATGATTTGACGGCTCATTTACTTGCTTCGGCGAAAATGCGCGGTAGGGCGTCCCACGTCAAGAAGAATATATGCGTGCACCACCCGGGAGGACCCCGAAACCGCGCGGTAGGGTGTGCCATGTCTCGGCACGGAGGAAAAATGTGTGTGTAAAAATGTACTGTATCAAACGTAGTACCTATGGTTCGACCTCGGGACCCAGCCAGCCGGTCGAAAACACCCCACTAGCCACACAGCTTCATCATGCTAACATGGCACAGAGGATAGGTGTGGTTAGCTCTGTCTGGACCAGCCACAACGTCTCTTGTTCTAAGCGATTCTTCTATTTTCCTAGCTTTTTTTAGTTGTAATAACACCATGGAAAGCTAGCGCCTCTCTTCGTGTGTGCCCGTGCAAAGGTTATACGATGGAGAGAAGAGAGAGATCGCAGACCTGGGACCCACCAATAAGTGAGTCAACGGTCATGCGCGTGTTGACGAGGCACTACCTCTACTCTACTCAACGTAATACTGTATAAAATCAAGTTATGGGACAAAGCCAACAACTGTTGTTGTATCAGGCTATCGACTTACTCTTTGTAGTCCAGGTTTCCAGTTCAAATCTCGTCTTTCAGATTTGTTAGTTTTAGGTCCAAATTTGATTAATGAAAAGTGGGACCCCCGTGTGTTGTACCGATATTTCAGTGTAGGATGGTTTTTTTGAACAAACACTTTCCGCGGTTAGACAAGTAACGGCACAAGTTACACGTATTTTGCAAATTTACGAACAAAAATGACAGCGGCATAGAATATCACATCCACCCCGCAGCTTAGATGCTATGGTGATACGAGTTTTTACACTGTTGGAAGTGAGATCCAATGGCTTGGGAGTAGTCTTTTTAATTATGCACAATTTCCAAACTCTCCAAAGGTTTTTTGCAAATAAAACATTCAGGCCGCGTGTGTGCCGCTGCATCTTGGATCCAACGGCCCCCCATTGCTCATATTAGGTGCTCCCCGTAGCTTAATTACCCGCTACGGTGATATGAGCATCTAGGTCGTATGATCAGTGATCAGATGGCACATGCGTAGTACTTGTACTTTCTGCGCAATTCCCAAACTCTCTCAGTCGTATATTGCAAAAACATTCAAACCTCCTACTATGGGCCGTTAGATCTCCGTGAACTCGTATCACCATAGAATCTACGGTGCGGGAGCACCTCATATTCTCCCGTGCGAGAAAACATAAGGTGCTCTCGCAGCTTGGATGCTACGGTGATACGAGCTTCAAGGTTGTTTGATCTGAGATCCAATGGCATCTGAGCAGTCTTTGTGCTTGTAAGCAGTGCCGAACTCTTTGGGGGTTTTCTGCAAAAAACCATTCGAACCACCGAGGAGGTGTTGGGTCACAAATCCAACGGCTTCGAAGAGCTTGTATCACCAAAGCATCTAAGGTGTGGTAGCACATGATATTCTTACATACAGGAGAATATGATGTCCTCCTTCATCTTAGATGCTACGGTGATAGGAGCTTCGAGGTCGTTGGATATGGGATCCAAGGGCATCTGAGTAGTTTTTGTACAAATTGTGTGCAATTCTCAAACTCATCAAGGTTTCCTGTAAAATATTAAGACATCATGTGAGCTGATATATCTCAGATCTACAAGCTCCAAGCAACTCGTACCGGCATATAGCATCTAAGGTATGGGGGCACATGATATTCTCCCGGGGAGGAGGGGTAGGGGTGCACAACCAATCGGTGATTGGGAGGGTGGGGATAAATATAATCTAAACAACCCTAAACAGAGCTTCACAATTTTATCTAAGGTCAAGGGGGTAACCCCCGACAATCATAGCTCCACCTAATTAAACACAACATTTGCATGTACTTTAGTACTAGACTTAATATTCATGTTTTAGCTTCATGTTCGTTTTAAATATTGAATTGAGGACCATGCATGTCTTACATTTTACTCCCTTCGTTCCTAAATATTAGTCTTTTAGAGATTTCAAGTGGACTGGCACATACAGATGTATGTAGACATATTGTAGAGTATAGATTCACTCATTTTGCTCCGTATGTAGTCGCTTGTTGAAATCTCTAAAAGACTAATATTTAGGAACAGAAGGAGTATTTTTGAATTCGTGCCATACATGCATGGTTTGGAAAAATAGATGCAGTATACTTATTGGATTGTTATTGTGTTCATGTGTGGGTGTCTCTCTCTCTGTGTGTGTGTGTGTGTGGTCATATGCTTGATACATACAAAGTTTTCTCACCTCCATATTGTTCATCTTTTAAATTTGAATTTGCATTGAAAAACTTACCAGGGATACCATGAAATGTGAAATCCACGTTGAGATCACTATATCACAAACTCACTCTAATTCAACAACTCGTCATAAATCAATTACCACGTTGAGATTAGTATTTGCAAGGAAAATACGGGCATTGTAATACACATAGATTCTTTTGGCAATTTAAAAGGTTCCTTTCATATTCTCGAATGGTAGGGCCAAACGGCGTACCAGCCAGACCTTGGCTCATGTTGATCCTAAAAAAATAAAATAAAATAAAAACGGGCTCGTGTCCTTCTGGTGGCGTGCGTGGTACACACATTAGGCAACCCCAACCAGTCGAGCCTCCGCGTTTCGAGTCGAAATATCTGGCAGCCAGAATTCCAGCCCTCGGAAATTCCCCTCATGTCCCCGGTCCATAATGACTACCGATGAACAACGGAGGGATGCTTTAGTAACTAGACAACGTTACCTACCGTGCCGAGCACGGTTCAATTCCCTCGGTCGCCGCTCGCCAAGGTCACCCGTCAACTGCATTGCCTAGTACTACTACTACTACTACTACAGGATGAGCACAGAATTGAGCCCGTTTGTTCGTGCCTAGTACTTGATTTAATATATCAGGCAATGTACTGGTACGGAGGGATTATCCTTTTGCTCTGCATATATAACTTGTCTGAAGTCTAACTAAGCAAAATGTTTGACCAAATCCTTTCTTAAGAAATACAACAGGACAGATGTATGGCTTGAAAATTTATTGCATGATGTAGGTTATGATATTGTTTCGAATCCTGGATCTTAAATTTCAGAAAATCCAAAAGTGACCATAAATTCTTGAAACTGAGCATGGTCACGTGATATGGCACAAATATTACTTCGTAATTTTTTTCTTCAATTCGAGACAAGCTGCTTATGACAAGTTTCACAAATGAAGAGCCAAGGTATTTTGGAACAAAGACCTGTCATGTTAAGGCGAACGCTTTCACTATTGAAACCATGGGTGTTTACATGCCGCCACGAGTCCCGCTTCTCATCGGCAGGTGCCGTCCGAGCAAGCGTGTGAGTCGACGGGAGGCGTGCGAGCAGACCGCTGCACCGGCTGACAGGGAGGCGTGCGAGCAGACCGTTGTGCAGGCTCACCGGGAGGCGAGCCCTTTGACCAGGCTTCGCCGCCCACCTTCGTCCCAACTGCTCCCACTTTTAATGTCGCCGGCGCCGCAGTTTAAAATCAACCCTGCACTAGCCGGTATCGCTACAATCTTCTCTCTTCCTCTCCGATTCTCCTGTCGTCTAGCTCCAACCAGCCTGACCTAAACATACGCCATGATGCATCACGATGGTCTGCCCTTAGTCTTCCAAATTCCTAAGGAAGACACCCAGCCGGAGTCTCAAGAACATAAGGCGCTTTGGGACGAGCTTGAACTGGCCTTGCGGGAAGACGTCGCGCCTGTCCCCGCTCCCGTTCCGGCTCCCGTCGCCCCGACTGCGCCAGCGCCCATCCCCGTGGCATTGATGGGCTGGGAGCCGCACATTGTCGCTGAGCTTGATGCCACGGGTTCCACGAGGTCCCCGCCGACTTTCACGTGCCCGTGCACCTGCCAGCGCATGCTCCTGCGCGTGCACTGACGCGCACGCCCGTGCCGATGCCCGTGCACCTGCCAGCGCATGCACCTGCGCGTGCACTGACGTGCGCGCCCGTGCCGATGCCCGTGCACACGAATGTCTCTATCGCGCTGTTGACAGCGCCTATCCCCGCGCAGGTGCCAGTGCCCCCCTCAGCGGCATGGATGGCCGCCGTCGACCGCTTCCTTGCACCAACGCCAGTCACCTCCTCCCACCAGTTGACTCGCTCCAAAGTCCAGAACATTTTGGCCTTCCTTAAAGCTAGGCCAACGTCCAAGAGTACGCCAACAACGGCGCAAGGCGCCGCCGTCGCCGTCGGTCAGTGGCCCGACGACACACAGAGCATGGCAGAGGAGCCGCTTCCCACCGCAAGACGCCCCCGCCGCCGCCGCGTAATCAAAATTTGCCATGAAAAACATTCAGATTGTCATGCTTAAAATCCGAACATTTATCATTTCCGTTTATTTTAGATCGATCATCGTATAATTTAAAGTCGGAGTCAGACTGAACGAAATCTATGGTTTGATTGATTGAATGTTCTGCTAGAGTCGTATCAAATTAAATATAAAACATCATCAAGCCACATGTATTCCTTTTCATCCAACGACCTAGACTGCTTCAATGTCGAGTGCTCAACACGTTTAGTGTGCAGTTAATTTCATGCCAAAAATAGTGCTAATCATGTAATAACACGCAAATAATATCCTACTTAATATCTGCATGCACTTAATATACTTCCAAATTAACGTGCATTGCACGTACACACTGACTAGTGCTGCTAGCACGTGAAACTGGTGTTGTAACTTGTGAACGCATCCAGATATGGTCAACGGCAACATCACGCGCGAGTTCTTCGTGTTTGCCCGTGCGTCTAAACGCAGAAGGGGAGGAGAGAGAGAGAGCACACATGGAACCCACCAGTAAGTGAAGGCGAATAGTACTAAAAATAATATTACATGTAATCAATTAAATAGGATGTGGTAATATAAAAACATTATATGAACAAAGGGAGGTACAACAAACATTGTTGTTCTACGTATGTTGCCTATTGACGTGCGGCTTGAAGGCCCTGGTCTCATGTTCGATCCTCGTCCTTTATTTTTTAATTTGTATATGGGTCCTAATTTGTTTCATGACATGTGGGCCCCTCGGTGTGTAGTTTTTAGCACTTTAATTTGTGGGTCAAAATTTGTTCCATTCCAAGTGGACTATCAGTGTGTAGTTTTGTAGCTTATTTATAATAATTAAAGAGAACAATAGAGTTTTTTGCAATAATACCATGGTGCGATGTTGAAGGCGAGAAAGGACGTGCGAGAGAGCGATGACCGAGCCAGAGGGAAATCAACTAGGGGAATTGCGGGGGTTGCAATGGTGTTTCGAGTATTTGTGGGCCGAATGCTACGAAAATATAATCTAAACCGACCGGAATAAATGCCTACACAAATTAATCCAAGGTTGGAGTGCCCCTCGCAATGTAAATAGCTTCGGCTTTGTGAGGGATGGAGAGGTAGCTTCAAGGTGTGGAAGATACGGCATGAGAAAGCGAGGTCAATCGAGAGACATATAGATAGAGAGACAAAGTGAGTGTGGTCTGACATTCATTGAACAAATATATATGCTCTGGAGAGATATTGTCCAATTGAGCTTTTGGCAAGGGTGGGGGCTGTAAGATAGAGCTTGAGAGATGATCCAGTCACAGACGTGTAGATATATTTTGTGCGTGGGAGGAAGCAAGGTCAATCGATCACATAGGGTCGTCGTGCGATCGAAAGAGTGAGACGGGTTGGAGAGTGTGACCTAGATAGACAATGTGCGTGAGAGAGTATACAATGTGAATAAGTCGAATTGGGCTCAAACATGGTGATATATCGTTTTTGTTTGAGAAGGAGCGAGGTCAATCGAGACATACAAAGAGAGAGAGAGGGGGGGGAGAGAGAGTGAGAGAGAGAGAGCGTGGCCCACCATGAGGTTGAAAGAGTGGGGGCGGCTTCGAAGGACTAACTTAGATAGACAATCTACGTGAGAGAATATAGAGTGTGTCGATCGAGGCCCGAACAGGGAGATATATCATTTGTGTGTGAAAGAAAACGAGGTTAAATGAGACTCGGATAAAGAGAGCGAGATTGAGCGAGTGTGGCCCGCCGTGCGGAAGAAAGAGTGAGACAGTCTTGAGGGAGTGACCTAGATAGACAACGTGTGTGCATGCGCACGAGAGGTTGGGGGGCTAGATAGGCAATGCATGTATTTAGCGCGAGAGGGTGAGAGGGAGAGGGGGAGGGAGAGAGCTCGGCATGGGGTGCAATGGCGGGTGTGTGAGGTAAATACATTTCGTAACAGAGTGGGAAAAGGGGGGTTGTGTAGTTGAGAGAGTTAGAGATCGAAACATGGAGAGAAAGAATGGATGTGTGTTGGAAACCGATAGCTTCCTAAGGTGGTTAGGAGAGGAAGATTGATCGATATAGGAAGTATGTAGCATGTGTGCGCGGGGGGGGGGGGGGGGGCTAAAAACAACATTTGAATGTAGATAGTACGAGACTTAATATCGATGTTTCAATTTGGTGTACATTGTAAGATTTGAACTGAGGACCGTGCATATGGGTAATTATTTCGAATTCGTGCCATACTAGGTTTCGAAAAGTTGACATTGACTCAATTTGTTGTGCTATTTTGTAGGTCATATGTTTGGATCCATCCAAAAGTTTTCTCACTACCATGGTGTTCATCATATATATATGAATTTATATTAAAAAAGTAGCGTGGATACAGTGAAATGTGAAATCCACGTTAGAATTGGAGATCGCTATCTGACACACACTCTAATTCAAATAACTAATTATGTGACACACACTCTAATCCACGTTAGCGTGGATACCGTTTCGATTTTTTTTCAAATAACTCCTCATTAATTAATTTATAGTATCTCGTTTCGAATGACTAATTATTGCAAGGAAAACACGGGCATGGTAATACATACAGATTTTGCAAATGAAAGAAGATTCGTTTGCATTCTCAAATGTAGGCGCACCAGGAAGACCAGGGTCGTGTCGTGGTGGTCGCGTGTGTCAGACGGACCCTTAGCACCCAGCCAGCCACCCCCTCCCTCCATCCCCCCTCCCCCCCCAAAAGGACGACGACAAAATAAGTTCGCGCTTCCATGTTTCGGATTGAAATATCTGGCGGCCCCAATTCCAGCCCTCTAAAATCTCCCTTCTCCATCATCCCCCTCCGCGCCCAGATTGCTCAAATCCCTAATTCGCCGTCAACCCAAGCAAAGTTCGAATCCCCCTCGTCTCTTTCCCCACCTCTATGCCAGATGACGACAAAGACGACAGTCGCGCTTCACCACCGCACCGGAGCTGCCTCATCTACGCCCTCGTCCACCGCACCGGGTGGTCCACCGACAATGTTGGCCACCGCAACTGACGTGCCTCACAGACACCGACTTCCACCGCATCAGGTGCGCTTCACCGACGTTGTCTCCCAGCTCACCGGGGCTACTTCACCGAGCACATCGTCGCGCCTCCGCCCCCCCGAGGCCACTGGGGCTTCACCAATAGTCTCGTCCACTGCATCATAGTGCTCCGCTGCCACTCAAGATCTGCATCCGTGCACGGCCAGCCAACGCCAGCGCATCACCCTTAATGGCTCTGAAGTGACCCGCACTCTAGCTAGGCAAGCATGCCCAAACGCCGGCCCGAACTAGGTATCCACACATAACTCCCTTGTGCATTGTTCTGACGATGTTTGGATATCCTTTCACTGCTCTCTTAGCTTACACGCCTATCCAACTCTGACTTTAACTCTTATTTCTTCTGGAGATATCATCTAAAGCAAGAAAATCCATTTTTTAGCGAAGCATGACGACACTACGGGATCTGGTACACATCCTGCACACCCATATAACCTTGTAAGTATCTGTCCTCCGGTACAACAGCAAGGTCGATTCCTCTTATTTGATCAGCCATTCGTTGTGTCAAAAATGCAGAGGGGGATGCAAGGAGCACAAGGCCTGCACATCCAAGCAAGTGGTAACATGGACTTGTATATGGAACATCCCAAGCGCAAGCAGAGCTGCAGTGAGCCTGTACAATGGGCTAGCGTAAGTCCCTGCATTTCATTTAATTCATACTGGCATTCGTGTATGATTTGTGTGCAGTGGCAGATCCACGAATTCAAGTTACCAGGGGCGAACATTTAACTTAAAAAATACGAAGGCACTTGCACTCCGAAAATCAACATAACTTGAGAAATGTGAAGCTACATGCACTTTGAAAACCAGCTAATGATCCAAAGTAGTTCAGATTATAAACACTAAATGATGCAAGCACCAAAAAACACAAAAATGCAACATGGTGTATAAGGACTACATACATGGTCTGTACCTGCTTGAATTATTCGTTCTCTGGCTGAAAATATCGAAGTGTAATTGCACCTATAACCAGTGCGCAAACTGCATATCAATATATCTATCCTGCACAAGTATGCCAATAGTTTCAAACAACAGATTAGAAAAGTATTTATGCTACGTTGTCATGATATGGGGACTTTCTGGTAGATGGCCTCGACGTTTCCTCAAGCCATGAAAATGCACTATAATTTGCTTGTCATCAATGCCTGCAAATCTCTATGTCTCTCTCAACATAGCAGATCATCATTAGCAGTCTGTTCATTAGACACTTCAGGCTCAAGAACAACATGAGCTTGGATGTTTGCACCGGAAACTTGATTAGATTCATCAGATTCAGTCAGTTCAGTATTTATTGGGGGAGTTATAAAATAAGTAGAAATTGGTTTCATTTTCTCATAGATTCCCTACATACAAGCAGTTTTACAACACTGTCGGGTTTAACTATTGGCCAGAAATTGAAGAGTTGAATTAGATATAATCAGGGATGTGATGTACCTGCTCGTTGCGCATGCTACTCTTGCAAGCTGCGACTGTCCGTTTGCACAAGCTCGATGCCATGCCTGTGCTGCGGCCGCTGCCTCCCACGCAGGCTATACACAGGGTTGGATCTTCGTCTTCTTGTCCTTACGTTTGCTTGAATCCCGGCGACCGCCCTCCAATGAGGGCGCGAGGAAGTGCTATGCCGGTCTGTCCAGCGGCGGCTAGGTTAGGAGCGAACCAGACTGGAGGCTGGAGCGGATGAATTGGGATTTTTCCTATTGTCGATCGATATGGGAGGCGCTCATGTGGGCCGCGAGCCTGCTATAGGGCCTGCCTTGCACTTATGTTATTAACCTATCCAAATTGAAACATTTTTCTTCATTTTTTACATTGCCTGCTCGTGCGTTGGGACGAATAAAACTAGCCTGGGCCAACCTAGACGACTCAAACTAGGTGCACACTTTTAAGCCACCCGAGGCGGCCGCCCATACCAGGCCCTATGGTGGCATCGCTCCTTTTTGCGTGTATGATAGGGGTAGTGAAAAATATTTCAGTGGCGCTTTTGATTTACCCACAGAATGGTTGAATTGCTTGTTTTTATGAACCGAGTTCGCCAATAATGTGAAGGATGCCAGTCTTTTCATCCTGTTGTAGATTGCTTAGATCTTGATATGCCAAAAGTAATCGCATGAAATATACAGTAAAAGCCAGTGTGATGTGTGTGGCTACAACTAGTCTGACTACACGTCCTCATATAACATATGAAGGACGCACCATCTTACCAGATTAATCATTTGACTTACCAATGCAGTGTGGGAAGAAAGAAGTATTGAGACTGCGTATCCAAGCAATTGATGCCATGGACTCCTTTGTACAACCTTGTAAGCGAAAAAGAAGTTGCAGTGTGCCTGTACAAAGAACTAGTGTAAGTTCAGTTACCTGCTTCTCGGAATTTTAGTTAGCCACTTATCGCAAAATTGTTCAATTACGTTGCTTGGCTTAATTTAGTTTGCTACTGATTACATAATGCCACAGCCTGTTAATCCTATTATAGACTGCGCCTATCTATGTGTTTGATACTTACTATTAAGAATTACCTGTTTGCCTGAACTTAAATAGCTACTTGTTTGTTTAACTGCTTTGTTGCTGCAACAACGGGTTACAATGATGTTAATAACTACTTTTCAGCATCGAATTGAAACTCTTTAATTCCTTGTTTGTTTAACTGGTTTGCTGTTATAACTCCCAGTTGAGATGTTTTGCTAACTTCAACTTTTCTGAATCCAAATGGAACTTTAATGGCAAAACAGGTTAGCCCAAGATCAAAGAGCGAGGTCCCCATGGATGTTGTATCATCCCACAGCAGTGGCACCAGCCCAATTGTGCATTATGAATTGCCAACTGTTGATGCTCTAGAGGCTAAACTAGTGGTAGAAAGAGATTCTGCTTCTGCACTTAGATATGAAGTTGACATGTTGAGGAAGCAAACAGCACAATCATTAGCAGTACTCAAGACAACCATTAAATATTTGGTGGATTTCAAAACGAAGCAAGCTGAGACTGACCACATTGTTAAGGTCTTGAAGAAAAAAAGGAAATTAAATTCCCACTTGGTAAATCATAGGTGAAATGTTATTTCCATCGTTGAATAACCTTTGTGTTGTTTGTTCATGTAATCAATCAAACCATTTTTGTTTTAGAGATCATGTAAAAGTTGTTTTTTGTTTTTTGGTTTGTAATTTTATTTGAGCACAAGTCTGTATTAATTGATAAGACTCGGAGACATTTCACTTTGATTGTTGTGCCAGACCTACAAATATGCCAATCGGGTTGAATGTGTATTCAGCAATAATAGTAGTAATGGACCATAAGTGGCACGCATCGGAAAGGGCCAAGATGTTGTAGTAGTTTGGCTAAAAAATGATGCTGTTGTAGCAAAGAAAAGTACAGCGGCTTGGCTTATGCATGTTAGTTGATATTATTGATCCATATACTCTATAAGTGTTTATATGTCTGTTAGTTCTGTACATTCTTGGTTGATTGACTCGGTATTTGAATCTTGATACATCGCTTGTGTACATATCTAAACCGGAGTACACATTATGCTGCGTGTGACATTTGAGTTGGACATGAAGTGTTCCAAATATTCGAATTCACCTTAAACTGGATTCTAGCTTCTGAATTTGAGTATCGGCATTTGTAAACCATATTCATATATGACAGTGGAATACATATTTGTCGTCCTTTTGAAGATATATAAAAACACATAGAATGATTTATAAAGATTCGTATAGGAATACAAAATGGATTCGAATTTAGTTGCCAGGGTAAACGTGGATGCTTATTGTCCCAAAATTTGAAAGAAGCAGCAAATGTCCACTCCCACGTCGGCTGCCCGAAGCCAAGTGTTTGGGAGATGGAAATTACTGTCTACCCACTACACGGACAATCCATCGGCCCGATTTCCACTGCTCTAAATAGGGGTAGGATAGTAACTTCAATTAGACGTGACACGACCGCCTCTGATCCCATTCCGACATGGTGAGCGCCAAACATGGGCGGCAAAACACATTTGATTCAAGCTCGTCTGAAAGACCTCTGTTTCTCCCTCCATTTCCCCATTCATACACGATGGGCGGCAAAACAAACTCGACTCAGCCGAAATCGATGTAGGCAAATATTTTCAATAGGGGCAGGTTTGTAACTTCACTCAGACGTGACACAACCGCCCTACCTATTAGCCCCGTTCATACATCATGGGTGCCAACCATGGGCGCCAACCACCTCTCCTCGCCCGAAATCGCTTTGGGCAAATATTGGCGAGATGCGAGATTACCTCGTATCCCCAACCGACGAGACGTCCAAATTTTAAACGGGGGCTAAGTTCGTAACTTTCCCATATTTCAGACAAGCGCGTCCCAAAAACATGGTTCCCCGTACCTCTCCCTCCATTTTCCCATTCATACACCGTCCGCGCTAGAACACCATCCCCACACCAGCCTCCGTCCGCCACCCCATCCATCGCCACTGTCCTCCACCACATCCATCGTCGCCGTCCTCCACCACATCCATCGCCACCGTCCTCCACCATGCCGGAGCGCCTACCAAGACCGTGCCGTCCACTGCTAGAGATGGACGTTTCTCATCCAGGGCGAAGGACCAAGAGCCTTGCATCACGTCCTCTCACTTCATTGGTGCCGTCGTCCTCTTTGTCGGGGCCGCTCACACGACCTTCTCTTCCACCGCAACGGGACTTATCCCCCTATGCACCCGTCTACCGTCGCAGATCTGCTTCAACACCACCGAGAGCCATCTCACTCCCGATGCCTACACGGCGCCACAAGAGAGGTGGTACTTCATATCTCCTCAACTTTTTGATTTCAACCAGAAAATAGATCTTAACTTGGTTACTCTACTTTCTTTTCAGCTCTTAGAATTTAGTTCTTAGTTCGAAGCAAACAATGGCTGCTAAATATCATTTCTCTGATTTTCCCCTTTTATGATCACTATATGATCAGAATATGTGTTTCATGTCATAATAGCACTGCTCGACCCATCAAGCTAAACAAGCTTAGTTGTTCAAGTACGAATCTGATATTATTAAAATAGATTCGTTTAATTGGTCAGCTAAATGTTCCTAAATTAGTTTCGAAAATGCATGTTCGCCGCTTGGGTGTGTATCTCTACAGGGTGCCCATGATGGGCCGGCCCACCCTAGGATTTTGGGTCGTCCCAGGCCTCGATTCCCCTCTGTTCTGCTGCACGCTTCCGATCTCTACTCGCCCCCAGCCGCCTGCCTCGTCGACGACTTGCCATCCCCGGACGGCATGACTCTAGAAGATGCCGGACTAACAGGAGGTCAGGAGCCGCTCGCCCAACAGCGTCACCACTGCCCGAGCGTGCCACCGTGCCTACCTTCCTAGTCTGTTCATGGCTCAGGCATGCAGCACCCACTAAGCCAACCCGATTTATCCTGAGATAAGTCCTGAACACTCAGCAGCCACTCCTCATCACCCATTTTCTAATTGATTCATTACTCATTAGGCAGGACTGTCATTAGGGTTTGTTGTGTGCTCAGTGCTACCTACACTTAATGGTTCAGATGTATTTCGGTAACCTTTAGTACCTGTAAAGTTCACAGGGTTTTCAAAATTCCGGCCCTAGGAACAGACACTAGTCATTTTGGATTGTTGGTCGTAGTGACATTGACCCAGATTACTACTGCAAGCCAGGTTTGTTGACAATTTTACTTGTCTTTCTTACTCATTCGATATAATATCTAATTATTCACGTCGATTAGTTGCAAACAATAAGTGCTAGACAAACTTCTTGGTTCAGATTTTGGATGGTCTCTTACTGTAGTTACAATTCTGCATACTTGTCCTAGTAAGCTCACAAGTAAATGATTGATTCACTACATTTATGCTTGCCTTGTCATATTTGTTGTCAATATTCTTTTAGGGTGGACCACCCTGTTTCTAAATACTGCAACTGTAGACATGAGTGAATAGTATTTCTCTATGTGATCTCTTCCATCATGTGTGGGCAACGAACACAGCATTGTATAGAAATAAAGTGTCATTTCCAGCTTTTACATAGGCTTTTATCTTTTACATGGAATACAATCTGCCTACTTGCTTTGTGTCGCACTACCAACACTCCACCCTTGAAGCTAAACATTATGCCACTCATAATTCCTTAGTTTATTTGTTCAAATATGAATTTCATATGATTCTAATGTTCCTACTTCAGTTTTGAAATGTGTGTCTGCCTGTTATAGAGACATAAGGGGTTTGTGTTTCTATGTGTGGTCTGGTCAGCACGGTTGGGGGTGAACTTTGCATATGCAGGGGTTTATAGGGAGACACTCTTCGAGTTGAATCCGCAATGCATTCCATAGATAATCTGACTACTTTTTATGTTTTCATGAATCTCAGATTCTGAACAGCATCATAATGATTATGAGCTTGCGTGCATGAAAAGAATAAAGCAGAACAATGCCATGGCTGTCAAACCTGGCATTAAGGGGCTGAAATCAAGTCTGGATGCAATGCAATGCAAACGCTCTCCACCTACAGATTCATGCTCAGCATATGATCCTAACAGTGATTCTGAGCTAGAGGGAGACCTAAGTCAATGTAGCTCCCTAGTGGAGGAGTCAGAGGAAGATGCCATATCTTATTCACCCATCAAGGTGCTTGCTCTAACTTTCCAAGGTTATATTTGTCGCACATATCTTGCAACTGATGCTTTGCATTGCTTCTACTTTGCTGAGCTGCCATTAGCTTAGTTTACACATCGTGTATGTGAATATGCCCTGCCTATCCATTTTTAGTACATATTCCATCTGACATCATACCATATTTATCCATTCAAATGTTGTTCTTGTGTATCAGACGTTCAAAAGGAAGAGGGCGATTGCTGATCGTGGAGGAGCACAAGCAAAGTATTTGGAAAAGGTAGTGGCACCTGATAAATCAAATAGCCCATTAGGTGTAGTTGCAATATCACCTGACCCACAAAACACCCCAACTCTAGCAGACTCTAGCCCTACTACATTGGTCATTTCTGATGCCCCAACTCAGCAGACCCCAACTGCAGCAAACATTATGATTATGCCAGTTGACATAGCACCAGCTCTATGACGCAAAACCCCCATTCCAGCAAAGAGTACACCAAATCCAGTTGCCAAATCCCTTTTCAAACCAGAGAGAGCCCCAATTGCAGCAAATAGGACCCATGTTCCATTTCTTCCCAGTTTAGAAGACAAAGCTTATATTGTTGTCAGGAACTTTGTGCGCATCTTTCCTTCATGGAAAGATTATACCGCAGACACAAAACAATTTCCAGTCTTCCTCTGCAACTTACGTGTAAGTAATGTACTAATGTTATTCATGGTCATTGCTGCATATGTTTCTGCTGACAGAAGACACAAGATTTCATTCTTTTAAATAGGCGAGGACCAAACTGGATTGTGAAGACGAGCAAGGGTTGGTTACGCTTTTCAAGCACTCATTGATGAAGTATCGTTCCTACCTGAGGCAAGCGCACTTCGATGGCAAGCCTCTAAACAAAATTTCTGTAAAGTCTCCGGTGCTACAATTATCCAACGGTGACTGGAATAATCTTGTTACACATTGGTCTCGGCTGCAGCGTAAGGTACTATCTATGATATCACATCACAATTTGAACTACAGTTCTGTATTTTCCTTAACGTCTCACTTGTACGAAAACTGTTAGTAGAAGAACATTCATTCTCAAGGGACCATAGAATCTCGCAACTATACTGCACACTGCATTGCTCTTGTGAGTACCTCTTGCCCTGTATGACCATACTTACTTTCATAGTTGTTTGATTATGTAGCATCACTGCACATGTTAGCCTCGTTATCGTCCATTTGGTGGACATTATAAGATCCGTATGGACTCTTACATAAATTTAGAATCAACCCAATGCTTTTGAAGAGGTTTAGCTCTGCAGTCCTCTTGTAAGGGCTGAACGTCGTCTATCACTGTACTTACATTAACAGCTACTCCCTCCATCCCATAATATAAGAATGTTTTGAATAGTACACCAGTGTTCAAAACACTCTTGTATTATGGGAAGAGGGATTGGTTCATTGTGTAGCATTCTGCATCTTATCTCCCTCGCCCACCATTTACTAAAAAAGATCAGATCTATATTTAATCTTACCAAAAAGTAGAATACACAGACAATGCCAGTGTAGAAGTGTAGCCCATTGCTCTTGTCAGTACATTTTGTCCTGTAATGCTTGTACTTCCAGGGATTAGTAGTTGATTATGTAGCATCAATCTGCATCTTATCTTCATTATCCTCTATCCCTTCTAGTATTATCATATCTATAATTACTCTCTACAAAATGTAGAGTACAGGCAATGCTTATGAAGAAGATTCTGTGCTGAAATTCTTGAGTTATCCTTCCCTTGACATGGAGAAGGGCATTATAAAGCCGGTGTTAACTGTTAATGTAAGTCAATCCTTCTAAAGCCTTTATCCTCAACTTCTGTTTAGTTTTCTCATACTCCCTATCATTTACTGCTGTTTAGTTTATTGTTTCTACCAAAATGCATGTTCGCAAGAACCGTAAGTTCTAAGTTTTACTTGTAAAACCAAATTCCTTATTCACACCATGCACATTACTCAATACTCCCTATATGTATGCTTGTTTTTGTGGATCTATAATCCAGTGTGTGGTGAAGCAGCCCACGTTTGCACCTTGTCATCTCCTGTTTTATCTTACTGATGTGTCTTATGATATGAACAACATGCCATGCACATTAACCAAAATAGATACAATGATTTTTCTTTGCCCTTCATCTATGCTTGTTATGTTGACATGGTAATCCAGTAGTGTGGTGAAGCTCCCCGCATTATGAACAATGCCAAATTATGCTATTGATAGTTTGAATTTACTCTTTATTTTCTAATTCGAAATTGGATGGAATTGACAGCACAGTTATCATCTTTGTTTATACACGTGCAAAACCTGTCATCTCTCTGCTTTGTTTCAGGGTGATATGCCTGATGGCATGCACAAGTCTGCTGAAGGTTGTGAGACAAACCCAACATATATTGCAGCAAAGAAGGGAAAATATCTTGAAGATAGCGAGACAACCCCAAAGTCTTGTCTTGATGCAGTGTTCAAGTTACTTGAGACTAGCAGTCAAACAAGCTCACAGAATTTGTTGTCTGAATTAGTTCGACTTCTTCAGTCCCAAGTTCTAGCAGAAAGGCATTCTGTAACTCAATTTCGACTTGAAGTCCTATCTCTATGAAAGATTGTGGAGAACACCAATGAGAACCTCATCGCTAAACAGCTACACCTGGAAGCTATGACCGACATGCTAGGCCGGTCTCACAGCCTTGCTCAGCAGCTTGTGCAGCAGTTCCTGTGCAAGGCTAACCTTTCTTGAACTGTCTTGGAAGTGGTCTTCGTTCAGTATTATTTTGTTACGTTGTAATGGTGCCCAGTTTTTGTAATCTGCTTCTTCGTTGCACGTTATGATCACTGGTGGCGAACTTCGATGCCCAGTGGATGTAATATACCATAAATCCTTTATTGTATAGTGTAGGTTTATTCTTAGTTACTATGCTGTAATTTCTTTATTGTATAGAGTAGGTTTGTTCTTAATTCCTACTAGTTACTGCCATCATTCCCTATCTGAAAAAAAATCAGATGTAGTCGACCGGGCCGAAACATTCGCCTCTAACAGGCCTGGTGTTTAGCGGGCCACAATTGGGCCGGCCTGCATCTTTCATGGGCTCGAATCATTGGGGACTTCACACTTTGCATGAGTCCCACAACTTACACTGGCCTATATTTTAGTTGGGCCTTTTGTGGACCCAGCGCTTAGTTTGGCCCAGGTAGCGTTGGGTCATTAACAGGCTGAATATTGTACTGGCCTGTTACGGCCCAGATGAAACCATGGGCCTTTAGCAGGCCGAAATGCATATTGGGCCTCAATTTTCACTAGTCGCTGACGGGCCTTCAACAGGCTGAAATGTAGACCGGGCCTTTTTGGGCCCAGTTATATCACAGGCAGTTACCAGGCCAAAACATATCTCGGGCCTTAGTTGACCCACTGATATCATGGGCCTTTAAGAGGCCGAAAGCTTAGTACAGACATCAACGGGCCGAATTATGCGACAGGCCTTTAACAGGCCCAAAGTCACGTTGGGCTTAACTGTTGCCACCTTTATCACGGGTTGTTAGTGGGTCCGATGTCCTGTCGGACCATATATGGCCCATGGGCAGCACGGGCCATTCCCAGGCCTAAAGTCACACCGGGCTGAAATGGTGTAACATCCCAAATTTTCAATTTGGAATGTTATACATAGATCATCCATGCATATCATGATTTATTGCATTTCCGTTCCGCAATCCTCGAAATCCTAAGCAACTCAAGGACCCCCGGAGAGAGTTGGGGATTTTCCGGTTTTCATATTTGATTTTTATCAAATAATGAAACGAGGATTTTGATTTTAATAATTTTTCTCTCCGAGAAATATTTCATATTAAATCAAATGAGTGGAGATAATATGACTTCTCCAAAATAATTGAAATATCGGAGGAAAAATATTAAAATCATTTATTGGATTTTATTTGGTTTTATTCGGATTTGATATGCATTAGAAAAATTGCATGTTTTCGAAATTTCATTTTAGGGCCAAGAAAATGTTCAACTTGTCCTAAATATTTTATTTAGATGGTGAAAATTTGTTTTGGCATTTTTAGGTTTTTATTTATTTTTTTCTAGGATTTTATTTCGGTCGGCGAAGTTAAAAAAAAGGGTTCCCGTGCCAGGCCGCCGCCGCCGCATCCTGCGCGCGCGCGCCGCCACTCAGACAGGAGTCCGAGTTGGACTCCGCCTCCGCCGCGCCTTGCCCCCTCCTCCAAGTCGCTGCCCCACCCCCCTTTATATATGCCGCCACCCCGCCCCCAACACCACACCACCACCGCCGCCGCCCGGGCCACGCCAAGCCGCCGCCGCCGCTTGCCGTCGCCGCCACCGCCGCCTGCCACTGCCACCGCCGCAGCTCGCGCCGCCGCCTCGCAAGCCGCCGCCCACCGCTGCCTCGCCTCGCCAGACCTCTCGCCGGAGGTAGCCGCTGCGCCCCGCCGCCGGTTTTTTTTATAAAGACCGTTCGGTTTTTTTTTGAAACCCTAGATCCGTTTTTCGGATTCGCCAGTTTTTTTTCTCGGTTCTTCTAGTTAGCGGATGTTCGTCTGAACGTTCGTTTTAACGAATGGTTCCTCGCCCGTTAGTTACAACTAACGAACGCTCGTTCATTAGTCTGTTCGTGAGTTTTCTTTTATCGGATTTATTCCGCGATTTTCTCTGATCGCGATTTCTGATCCGATCTTAGATTCTGTTTATCTTTTCGCTCGTTTATCGGAATCAGGCGATTCAAGCGCCTGGAGTTTCGTCTCGAAACCCTCTTTCCGTTTAACCAACTCAAACAAGTTTTCTCTATTGTAAAATTTGACCTAGTTTCAGATTAGTAAATGAAGCTTCTTTCTTTCGCCGTTTGACTTTCGTTGCTTCGTTTGATTTGATTCTTTTTAAGTAACGGAGTTCTTAAGTTGAACTTTCTGGTCAACCTCTCTTATTTGAGTTTTGTTTGTGCATCGTTGCTTGTTACTTATGTATGTTATTGTTTGCTTGCGATAGAATTCCCGGAGTGCGAAGCGTGTTACTACGAGTCTCTAGGATTCGCGGATCGTCAGCAAGGCAAGTAACACTTTGATCATATCCCATTATTACCCAGTTCTTATGCATTAGTTCCAATCCTCAAACATTGCATGATTAGGATGTCATTAACTTGTGGGTTGGGAAGTAGTTGCTGAGGTAGAACCTATTGCCCTGTTATATTCAAACCCTTGGGAGTTACTTCTACGTATTGCTTATATTGCTATGCTATGCACGTAGACGTGGTTTGGGTTTGAGTGAAATTCATGACAGATGTGAGATTGTTAATTAATGGTTCAACTTAAGGTGGCAACTTAATCAAACAACTGGGTGGATTGAGGCACCTGGGGAACCCAGTGTTGTCTGTTTTTTTGGAAATCCCGGGGTACCCGTGTGATCTTCCTATGGACCGCCACCCAGGCTCAAAGGGAACTGAGATGATTCATGCTAGAAACTTTCGTGTGCAGCCACAAGATATTATGGGCTCTAGCATAGTTGAGTAAGTTACGTGAAGCTCTTGAAGAGGTAGATCAGCGAGTAGTGGGTTTTGTAGGTTTGGTATGGTCTACCCGGAGTAGAGAGTTAACGTTTTTGAAAGACTGTGTCTCGGTCATCCGTTTCTCAAACACCATGTGGTGCAAGAAATCCAACGGAGGCGATCGAGTCTTGTGGGGAAAAGTGCGCAAACCTCTGCAGAGTGTACAATCTAATCATGGTTAGCCGTGTCCCCGGTTATGGACAATTCTTGAGTATCTAGTACTTGGGTTATCACATGTATCTCACCATGTTTAATTAATAATGTTGGGTTGTTAATCACTTTAATTGGGATTGATTTGGGGGTACCTTCTCAATGATGTTTCAACCACCATGATAGTTAAATTAAAATCTATTCCTTTGTTGTAGGGAAAAATTGGCTTTTCGCAAAACTATAACCATAGAGCTTTCCACCAGCCATATATGCATATAGTGATAGCATTATTTTGTTCTTGCTCTACTGTGTTACTTTGCCAGCATATTCCATGTGTTGACCCGTTTTCGGGCTGCAACGTATTATGTTGCAGACTTTTCAGATGAGGAGTAAGGTTCGTTAGGTCATTGCCATGCAACTCAGCTATGTCGTTGGAGTTGATGGACTCACCTTATCTTCCAAGCCTTCTGTTGTTATCGTATTAGATGGCCTTAAGCCATATTCTTGTAATAAGTTCTCTTTGGAGACATTCGATGTAATAAGTGTGTGAATGCTACTCTATTATAAATCCTTCGAGTATTGTGTGTGTGTCAGCATTACCGATCCAGGGATGACACTGAAGCACAGAGACTTGACCATCTGAGGTCGGGTCGCTACAAGATGGTATCAGAGCACACGCTGAGTGTAGGACACGACCACTAAGATAAACCCTAGGTCACACTTCTCTTCTCATTTCTGACTCCTCTCCATTTTCTACTCTTTAGGATGACGGAGATGAAGAACAAGTTTGCACAACCGGATGAAGACACACCTTTTGGACGCCACTTGAAGGAAGTCACTAGGTACTTGAACATTGGAATACCAAGCTTCACCGGGATGTACAATGACACTTTACCAGAAGAAGAGCTCTGGATGATTCAAGTACAAGTTCCAGGAAGGACGTTCTCGCCAACTTCTAAACCCATAGAATTTTCCTTCGACACACCAACCTGGAGTTTAGGAAAGAGTATGGCAGCTCACATCACCATGGGGCGCATTGGAGAAGTTTACAACAGGGAGCTTAAGGACACTATCTACCAAACATGTGGGCGCCAAGATGAGCAATGGGAAGTGATCAACACCAAGAAGGATAAATCCATTGCAGCTTTCATCTAGGAGTTAAACCAGCACATTCGACGTCAGGAGAACCAGATGTGCGCTGACATGATGGACCTGAAGAAGGCGAAGACTAGGATCATCGAGCTGGAGGAAGAACTCAAGTTTACCCGCGATGGATATGAGGAGGAAATCAAGACCCTACTAGAGAAGAATGACGACCTAGTCAAGAAGATTGGAGTATTCATGGGAGGACTAGCACCGGGAGACGAAGACGAAGATCCCACTTGCTCGGACAACTACATCATCATCGAAGACACCGACTCCGACCCTAGTGATGATGACTTTGAAGACGAAGCTGGAGCAGACATCATGGAGTCTCCCATCGATCAAAATTTCTAGATGACTACCAACTATTAGTAGTATTTCCCCCATGTATATAGTAGTAGTGAGCACTTTTGCGATAGTTCTAGACCGTTTGTATGCCCTTGCTTGATTGATTGAGTGAAATGATTGTGTTTGTCTCATGTGCATGTGGGTAGTGTTTTCTCATTAGACCTCTTCTATTCTAAATCTCTCCCATCTAAACCCCTCAGATGCTTCCGAGACGTGACCCCGGTTTTGCTTTCCCACCGGAGCTCACCCAGTTGATCCAGCAGTAGAATGCCTTGATGCAATTGCTAGTTCAGAACCATGGCAACAACAACAACCCACCGCCAGTGGACAACCTAGCCCGTTTTCTAAGGTTACAGCCACCAGTATTTTCCAGTAGCACCGAGCCTATAGTTGCTGATGATTGGCTACGTCGTATTGGAAGGGAGTTGAACACCGCAGGTTGCACAAATGCTGAGAGGGTGCGCTTTGCCGCACATCAATTGGATGGACCCGTAGCCTCATGGTGGGAGAATTACACAGCCACTTTTCCTGTAGCCAACGTCACTTGGGACCAGTTTCAGCAAGCTTTCCGCACCGCCCATGTCTCAACTGGAGCTATGCAGATGAAGAAGCGGGAGTTCTGCACCCTACGCCAGGGGAACCGTACTGTGGCTCAGTACGTGGATGAGTTTAGCAAGTTATCACGCTATGCCCCTGATGATGTGGCCACAGATGCCGCGAAGCAGGAGAAGTTTATGGAAGGGCTGAATGATGAGATGAGCATGTAGTTGATGGTAGCAACCTTCAACAACTACCAGGAGTTAGTAGATAAGGCTCTTATGATTGAAGGGAAACAGCAGCAGATTGAGAGCCGCAAGAGAAAGTATGGACAAGGGAAGTATAACTCAGGAGCTCAGCGGAAGCCTCGCCTAACCCCGAACTCGGGAGGACTTGTTCACAACCATGGAGGTCACAACCACACTGGAGGAGGATCACATAACCATAGTGGTGCTAAGAATGGGAATGGGAACGGAGCTAACAACAATCAGAACCGCTCCAACCCGTCCACTCCCGCCAAAAGAGACTTAAGTCAGGTTACCTGTTTTAATTGCGGGAAGACAGGGCACTATGCCAATGATTGCCCCGAAGGAAGGAATGGAAATGGAAATGGAAGCGATGGGAAGAAGCCCAATCCATTCAACAAAGGACAAGTGAACCACGTTAACGTGGAGGAGGTTGAAGAGCAGGCGGACGTGGTAATAGGTAAGTTTTTGGTTAAGTCATTTACCGCTCTTGTTCTTTTCGATACTGGTGCATCGCATTCATACATATCAAGGGGATTCGTGGATAAGTTTAAACTACCAACCCAAACCCTTAGGACCCCTCTTTTAGTGAGTTCACCCGGAGCAGAATATATGGCTAGCCGATGGTGTGACCAGATACCCTTAACCATTGGCACACATGTGTTTCCGTCCGACCTAATTATCTTGGAGTCGCAAGGATTGGATGTGATATTGGGTATGGACTGGATGTCAAAGTATGGAGGAAGCATTGACTGTGCGAGTAGGTCGATTTATCTCACCACCCCGGAGGGAAAAAGGATTAAGTATGTGTCTAGGCATGTGCCAAAAAGGAGCCAAGTGAATGCCCTTACGGGAGTTGTTCAGGAGGAAGTGCCGGTAGTAAAGGATTACCCAGATGTTTTCCTAGAGGAGTTACCAGGCATGCCACCGGACAGAGACATTGAGTTTTTGATAGAGCTGTTGCCAGGTACAGGACCAATATCCAAGAGACCCTATCGGATGCCTGCAAATGATCTGGAAGAAATTAAGAAACAGATCAAGGAGTTATTGGAGAAAGGACACATCCGAAGAAGTTCATCACCTTGGGGAGCCCCAGTACTTTTGGTTGAGAAGAAGGATAAATCCCTAAGGATGGTTGTTGATTATCGAGCCCTGAATGAAGTGACGATAAAGAACAAGTACCCACTACCGATGATCAACGATCTGTTTGATCAGTTGCAAGGAGCTAAAGTGTTCTCAAAGATCGATTTACAATCCGGGTATCATCAGTTGAAGATACGAGAGAAGGACATACCAAAGACGGTGTTCACAACGCGATATGGATTATACGAGTACACGGTCATGTCGTTTGGACTGACTAACGCCCCTGCCTATTTCATGAGCATGATGAACAAGGTGTTCATGGAGTATTTGGACAAGTTTGTTGTGGTGTTTATTGATGATATCATGGTATAATCGAAGAACGAGGAGGAGCACAAAGAGCATTTGCGTTTAGTTCTCGAGAAGCTCAGGGAACACCAGTTGTATGCTAAGTTTAGCAAATGCGAGTTTTGGCTGAAGGAAGTTGGATTCCTTGGACATGTTATATCAGGAGAAGGTATAGCAGTAGACCCTAGCAAGGTTCAGTCAGTCACTGAATGGTTGGCACCCACCTCAGTTAGCGAGATCCGCAGTTTTCTTGGACTCGCAGGATACTACCGGAGATTCATTGAGAATTTTTCCAAGATTGCAAAACCAATGACTGAACTGTTGAAGAAGGATACCAAGTTTAAATGGACAGAAGATTGTGAAGAAAGTTTCCAGGAGTTGAAGAAACATTTGACTACAGCCCCAGTGCTAGTACTGCCAGATATACATAAGGAGTACCAAGTGTATTGCGACGCCTCTCGCTTAGGACTTGGATGTGTGCTTATGCAGAACGGAAGAGTTGTTTCGTATGCCTCAGACAACTAAAACTGCATGAGTTGAATTATGCTACGCATGATTTGGAGCTAGCGGCCGTAGTGCATGCGTTGAAGACTTGGAGACATTACCTTATTAGAAACCGTTGTGATGTGTACACGGATCACAAGAGTTTGAAGTACATCTTCACCCAGAAGGAGCTGAACCTTAGGCAGAGGAGATGGTTGGAGCTTATAAAGGATTATGACATGAAGCTACACTATCATCTAGGAAAGGCCAATGTCGTAGCAGACATATTGAGTCGGAAGAGTTATGCTAATATCCTTGAAAGTAAAGGACTGCCGAAGGAATTAGCAAAGGACATCATGGAACTTCGATTAGAGATTGTACCTAGAAGGTTCATTGCCACAATGGAGGTTCAATCGACATTGCTGGACAAGATTCGGGAAGCTCAGAAAGATGATAAAGAGATTGCCGAGATAAAGGAGAAGATGGGCAAAGGAAAGGCCAAAGGTTTCGTGAAGATGAGCACGATACCCTATGGTTTGAGGACCGAGTTTATGTGCCCAACAACCAGGAGATCAGGAAGTTAATACTTCAAGAGGCCCATGACTCACCATACTCGATACACCCCGGAAACACCAAGATGTATTTGGATTTGAAGGAACATTTCTGGTGGACTGGTATGAAGAAGGATATTGCCGAGTATGTAGCCGTATGTGATGTATGTCAGAGAGTTAAGGCAGAACATCAGAAGCCAGCAGGACTGTTACAGCCTATGCCGATACCCGAATGGAAGTGGGATAAACTTGTCATGGACTTTATCACCGGATTCCCCAGGACTAAAGCAGGATATGATTCCATATGGGTAGTAGTTGATCATTTGACCAAAGTAGCTCACTTCATCCCAGTGAAAACCACCTATACAAGTGCAAAGTTGGCCAAGACCTATATGTCCAAGATCGTATGTCTGCATGGAGTTCCGAGGACCATCGTATCGGATCGAGGAACACAGTTTACTTCAAAGTTTTGGCATCAGTTACACCAGACTCTGGGAACGAGATTGGAGTTCAGTACAACGTTTCACCCGCAGACAGATGGACAGACTGAGAGAGTCAATCAAATTTTGGAGGACATGTTGAGAGCCTGTGCGCTAGATTATGGATCTAGTTGGGATGACAATTTGCCGTATGCAGAGTTCTCATACAACAATAGCTACCAAGCCAGTTTGAAGATGGCACCGTTTGAAGCCCTATATGGACGCAGGTGCAGAACACCATTGATGTGGGATGAGGTAGGAGACCGACAGTTGTTTGGACCAGACTTGATTAAAGAATCTGAGGAGAAGGTAAAATTGATCTGAGACCGACTGAAGATTGCTCAGTCCAGGCAGAAGAGTTATGTAGACTCAAAACGCAAGGAGGTAACCTACGAAATTGGAGACAGAGCATATCTGCGAGTATCGCCCTTGCGAGGAGTGAAACGTTTTGGAGTTAAAGGAAAGTTAGCCCCGAGATTTGTAGGACCGTATCGCATTTTGGAACGGATGGGAGAAGTTGCCTACAAGTTGGAGTTACCTGAGGGATTGTCAGGAGTCCATGATGTGTTCCATGTTTCACAGCTGAAGAAGTGTCATGCTGAGATGGCGGATATACCATTAAGAGATACAGTACCCTTGGAGGCGATTCAGTTGGATAGTGATTTGACTTACGAGGAGAAGCCAGTTAAGATTCTTGAGTTTGGCAGCAGAGTCACCCGCAGTAAGATTATCAAGTTTTGCAAAGTTCAGTGGAGCCACCATACCGAGGATGAAGCTACCTGGGAACGAGAGGATGATCTCCGCAAGGACCACCCATACCTATTTTCTAGCTAACCCGAATCTCGAGGGTGAGATTCATCTTAAGGGGGGTAGGTTTGTAACATCCCAAATTTTCAATTTGGAATGTTATACATAGATCATCCATGCATATCATGATTTATTGCATTTCCGTTCCGCAATCCTCGAAATCCTAAGCAACTCAAGGACCCACGGAGAGAGTTGGGGATTTTCCGGTTTTCATATTTGATTTTTATCAAATAATGAAACGAGGATTTTGATTTTAATAATTTTTCTCTCCGAGAAATATTTCATATTAAATCAAATGAGTGGAGATAATATGACTTCTCCAAAATAATTGAAATATCGGAGGAAAAATATTAAAATCATTTATTGGATTTTATTTGGTTTTATTCAGATTTTATTTGCATTAGAAAATTTGCATGTTTTCGAAATTTCATTTTAGGGCCAAGAAAATGTTCAACTCGTCCTAAATATTTTATTTAGATGGCGAAAATTTGTTTTGGCATTTTTAGGTTTTTATTTATTTTTTTCTAGGATTTTATTTTGGTCGGCGAAGTTAAAAAAAAGGGTTCCCGCGCCGACTGGGCCTAAGGCCCAGCCGCGCTAGGCCACCGCGCCAGGCCGCCGCCGCCTCCTGTATGCGCGCGCGCCGCTGCCGCCGCCACTCGGACCGGAGTCCGAGTTGGACTCCGCCTCCGCCGCACCTTGCCCCCTCCTCCAAGTCACTACCCCACCCCCCTTTATATACGCCGCCACCCCGCCCCCAACACCACACCACTACCGCCGCCGCCCGCGCCACGCCAAGCCGCCGCCACCGCCGCCGCCGCCGCAAGCCGTCGCCGCCGCCACCGCCGCCGAGCGTCGCCCCCGCCGCTGCCTCGCCTCGCCAGACCTCTCGCCGGAGGTAGCCGCCGTGCCCCACCGCCGGTTTTTTTATAAAGACCGTTCGGTTTTTTTAAACCCTAGATCCGTTTTTTTCGGACTCGCTGGTTTTTTTTTATTTTTTTCTCGGTTCTTCTAGTTAGAGGACGTTCATCCGAACGTCGTTTTAACGAACGGTTCCTCGCCCATTAGTTACAACTAACGAACGCTCGTTCATTAGTCTATTCGTGAGTTTTCTTTTATCGGATTTATTCCGCGATTTTCTCTGATCGTGATTTCTGATCCGATCTTAGATTATGTTTATCTTTTCGCTCGTTTATCGGAATCAGGCGATTTAAGCGCCTGGAGTTTCGTCTCGAAACCCTCTTTCCGTTTAACCAACTCAAACAAGTTTTCTCTACTATAAAATTTGACCTAGTTTCAGATTAGTAAACGAAGCTTCTTTCTTTCGCCGTTTGACTTTCGTTGCTTCGTTTGATTTGATTCTTTTTGCGTACCAGAGTTCTTAAGTTGAACTTTCTGGTCAACCTCTCTTATTTGAGTTTTGCTTGTGCATCGTTGCATGTTACTTATGTATGTTATTGTTGCTTGCGATAGAATTCCCGGAGTGCGAAGCGTGTTACTACAACAATGTAATGGTTACGTGAGTCCATGGAGGGCTCCACCCACGAAGGGTCCATGAAGAAGGAACCTTGTCTATCCCACCATGGCCATCGCCCATGAAGGACTTGCCTCACTAGGGTAGATCTTCATGAAGTAGGCGATCTCCTTGCCCGTACAAACTCCTTGGTTCAACTCCACAATCTTGACAGAGGCTCCCAAGTGACACCTAGCCAATCTAGGAGACACCACTCTCCAAAAGGTAATAGATGGTGTGTTGATGATGAACTCCTTGCTCTTGTGCTTCAAATGATAGTCTCCCCAACACTCAGCTCTCTCTCATAGGATTGGATTTGGTGTAAAGAGGGTTTGAGTGGAAAGCAACTCGGGGAAGGCTGGAGATCAAGATTTATGTGGTTGGAATGGAATATCTTGACCTCAACACAAGTGTAGGTGGTTCGCTCTCAGAAAATGTATGTTGGAAGTGTAGGCATGTTCTGATGGCTCTCTCCACGAACGAAGAGTGGGTGGAGAGGTATATATAGCCTCCACACAATTGACCAAACTCGGTGGGACCGAATCAGAAAACTCGATCAGACCGATTCAGTTCATAATGTGACCGGTAGGATTTTCGGTGGGACCGACATGATCAACTCAGTGGGACCGATGTGCTAGGGTTAGGGTAAAACCTCATCTTGGTTTGACCAATTACACAAACTCGGTGGGACCGATTTGGGTAATAAGCGAAACAGAGAGTTGGTCAAGCAAACTCGGTGGGACCGATTGCATATCTCGGTGAGACCGAGATTATTGCAATAGGCAACAGAGAGTTTGCAAGCCCATCTCGGTGAGACCAAGATCCCAACGGTGTGACCGAATTTATTAGGGTTTGTGGCAATGGCTATGTCAAGAGAACTCAGTGGCGCCGGATGGAAAATTTCGGTGGGGTCGAGTTTGACTTTTGGTTTGGGACATATGTGGATATGAGAAAGTGGTTGAGGGCTTTGGAGCATATCACTAAGCACTTTGAGCAAGCAAGCCATTAAGCAACACCTCATCCCCTTTTAATAGTATTGGCTTTCCTATGGACTCAATGTGACCTTGGATCACTAAAAGCAAAATGTAGAGTCTTGAGCTTTAGAGCTTGAGCCAATCTTTTGTCCTTAGCATTTTGAAGGGGTTCCACATCTTCTTGTCCACGCCACTCCATCTGTTGAACTTATCTTAAAAATACTAGATAAAAACATTAGGCCAACAAGAGATATGTTGACATTAATTACCAAAACCACCCAGGGAGCACTTGTGCTTTCACATAGCACCCCCAAGCTCAGGACAAACACTAATTGCAGCAAATAAATTCTCAAACATGTCATTCTTATCAAACATAGCATCCCCAAGCTTGTGGCTTGGCATATCATAAGCATAATCACTCTCATCATTAATAGTATGAATAGCACCAACAGTATAGCAATTGCTATCATCATAATTTCCCATGTTGGTGCCAAAAAGATTTCCAAGATTATAAGAAGTATCATTATCTTCCCAATCATAATCATCACAACAAGCAATAGGCATAACAAAATCATCATTAATAGTGCTCTCGGACATTGTGCCATAAGACATAGAAGCAATATCATCATCAAGTGCATCATCCTTCACAATTATTTTTGATTCATTTTCATGAGGCACGACAATAATAGGAGCAACACTATTTGGGAGAGATACCTTTTTACCTCTATTCTTTCTTCTTTTCTTCCTCTTCACCACATCACGTGTGGGTTTAATTAAAATTTTCAAGCTTCTTACTAATGAGATTGGTTGAATAGGGAGCTCCTGCTCGTCACCTATTTCATCATGAGAGATAATAGGAGGGAAAGTGGAAATCTTTACCCTTTCATTAGTATTCCTTTTATATTCTATTGGTTTTCCCATCTTTCTATAGTTGGAAATATAAGCATCTTTATTCTTGTAGACACTTGTTGGGCCTCCAAGCGCAGAGTTTTGTAGGACAGTAGCAATTTTCCCTCAAGTGGATGACCTAAGGTTTATCAATCTATGGGAGGCGTAGGATGAAGATGGTCTCTCTCAAACAACCCTGCAGTCAAATAATAAAAAGTCTGTTGTGTCCCCAACACACCAAATACAATGGTAATTTGTATAGGCGCACTAGTTCAGCGAAGAGATGGTGATACAAGTGTAATATGGATAGTAGATATTGATTATTGTAATAAGAACAATAAAAAACAGCAAGGTAGCAATTGATAAAACGGAGCACAAACGGTATTGCAGTGCTTGAAAATGAGGCCTAGGGTCCGTACTTTCGCTAGTGCAAATCTCTCAACAATGCTAATATAATTCGATCACATAACCATCCCTCAACGTGCGATGAAGAATCACTCCAAAGTTCTTATCTAGTGGAGAACACAAGAAGAAATTAGTTGTAGCTATTCTTTCCAATCGATCTATCAAGAGTTTGTACTAAAATAACACGTAGCTATTCTTTCTGATCGATCTATCAAGAGTTCGTACTAAAATAACACCAAAGCAAATTCAGATTCATAATACTCAATCCAACACAAAGAACCTCAAAGAGTTCCCCAAGATTTCTACCAGAGAAACAAAAGACGAGAACATGCATCAACCCCATGCGTAGATTACCCCAATGTCACCTCGGGAATCCGCAAGTTGAGTTCCAAAACACATATCAAGTGAATCAATATGATACCCCATTGTCACCACGGGTATTCATAGCAAGACATACATCAAGTGTTGTCAAATTCATAAAACTATTCAATCCGATAAAACGAAATCTCAAAGGGAAAACTCAATTCATCACAACAAGATAGAGAGCGAAAAACACCATATGATTCGACTATATTAACAAAGCCTGCGATACATCAAGATCGTGACATCTCAAGAACACGAGAGAGAGAGAGAGAGATTAAACACATAGCTACTGGTACAAACCCTCAGCCCCCAGGGTGGACTACTCCCTCCTCGTCATGGTGGCCGCCGGGATGATGAAGATGGCCACCGGTGATGTTTTCCCCCTTTGACGGAGTGCCGGAACGAGGTTGAGATTGGTTTTTCGTGGCTACAGAGGCTTGCGGCGGTGAAACTACTGATCTAGGGTTACCCCGAAGGTTTTTGGAATATTTGGTGATTTATAGGGCAAAGAGGGGGTGCGGGAAGCCACCGAGGTGGGCACAACCCACCTGGGCGCGCCTGACCCCCCAGGCGTGCCTTGGTGGGTTGTGCCCCCCTCGGGGACCCCCCAGGTGCTGCTCTGGCCCACTAGATGTCTTCTGGTCCATAAAAAATTCACAAAAAGTTTCGCGGTGTTTGGACTCCGTTTGATATTGATTTCATGCGATGTAAAAAACAAGCAAAAAATAGCAACTGGCACTGGGCACTGGTTCAATAGGTTAGTCCCAAAAAATGATATAAAGTTGCTATAAAATGATTGTAAAACATCCAAGAATGACAATAAAACAGCATGAATACTGCATAAATTATAGATACGTCGGAGACGTATCAGTGACATCCTCGCCTTCTTGATCCAGCAACACGATGAAGTAGTGGATGAGTTCCAGCAGCACGACGACGTGGTGACGGTGATGGTGAAGCTATCTCCGCAGGGCTTTGCCTAAGCACTATGAAAATATGACCGAGGGATGAAACTATGGAGAGGGGCGCCGCACATGGCTAAGAGGTTGTCGTGATTATGTGTGGCGCCCCCCTCCCACATATATATAGGTGGGGGAGAGGGGAGCAGCCAGGAGGCGCCCCAAGTAGGGCCAAATCCTACCTGGGCTCCCTGCCCTGGCTGCGCCCCCCTTACCATATATACCGGAGGGGGAAAGGAAAGAGGGGAGAGGGAAGGAAAGGGGAGGCTGAACCCCCCTCCTTCCTTTCTCCCATAGGTCGGCTGCCATAGGAGGGTGCGCCAGCCCCTTGTGTGCTGGTGTGCTCCCCTCTAATGGCCCAATAGGCCCACCTTCCTCCCGAGGCTTCCCGGAACCCCTTCCGATGATCCGATGACCACCCGGTACCTCCCGAAACTCTTCCAGTGTCCGAATAGTATCATCATATATATTAATCTTTACCTCTGGACCATTCTGGAGCTCCTCGTCATCTCTGTGATCTCATCCGGGACCCCGAACAACATTCGATCATCAAATCATATAACTCATATAACACTATATCATCAACAAACGTTAAGCGTGTGGACCCTACGGGTTCGAGAAACTATGTAGACATGACCGAGACGCCTCTCCGGTCAATAACCAATAGCGGAACCTGGATGCCCATATTGGCTCCTACATTTTCTATGAAGATCTTTATCAGTCAAACCTTATAACAACATACGTAATTCCCTTTGTCCATCGGTAGTTACTTGCCCGAGATTCGATCGTCGGTATCTTCATACCTAGTTCAATCTCATTACCGACAAGTCTCTTTACTCGTTCTGTAATACATTATCTTGTGACTAACTCCTTAGTCACTTTTCTTGCAAGGCTTCTTATGATGTGTATTACCGAGAGGGCCCAGAGATACCTCTCCGATACTCGGAGTGACAAATCCTAATCTCGATCTATGCCAATTCAACAAACACCTCCGGAGATACCTGTAGAGCATCTTTATGATCACCCACTTACGTTGTGACGTTTGATAGAACACAAGGTATTCCTCCGGTATCCAAGAGTTTCTTAATCTCATAGTCGAAGGAATATGTATTTGTCATCAAGAAAGCAATAACAATAAACTAAGCGATCATATGCTAAGCTAACGGATGGGTCTTGTCCATCATATCATTCTCCTAATGATGTAATCCCATTATCAAATGACAACACATGTCTATGGTTAGGAAACCTTAACCATCTTTGATCAACGAGCTAGCCTAGTAGAGACTTACTAGGGACACGGTAATTGTTTATGTATTCACACATGTATTTAAGTTTTCGATCAATACAATTCTAGCATGAATAATAAACCTTTATCATGAATAAGGAAGTATAAAATAACAACTTTATTATTGCCTCTAGGGCATATTTCCTCTAGTCTCCCACTTGCACTAGAGTCAATAATCTAGATTACATTGCAATGAATCTAACACCCATGGAGTCTGGGTGTTGATCATGTTTTGCTCACGAAAGAGGCTTAGTCAATGGGTCTCCTACATTTAGATCTGTATGTATTTTGCAAATCTCTATGTCTCCATGCATCCTTAACCTTTTCACGAATGGAGTTGAAGCGTCTCTTGATGTGTTTGGTTCTCTTGTGAGACCTGGATTCCTTCGCCAAGGCAATTGCTCCAGTGTTGTCATAAAATATTTTCATTGGACCCGATGCACTGGGTATTACACTTAGATCGGATATGAACTGCTTCTGAAGCAGCTATGTATTCCGCTTGACATGTAGATCCCGTCGCGACGCTCTGCTTGGAACTGCACCAACTGACAGCTCCACCATTCAATTTAAATATGTATCCGGTTTGTGACTTAGAGTCATCTGGATCAATGTCAAAGCTATCATCGACATAACCATTTACAACGAGCTATTCGTCACCTCCATAAACAAGAAACATATCTGTGGTCCTTTTCAGGTACTTCAGGATGTTCTTGACCGATGTCCAGTGATCCACTCTTAGATTACTTTGGTACCTCCCTGCCACACTTATGGGAAGGCACACATCAGGTCTGGTACACAACATTGCATACATGATAGAACCTATGGCTGAGGCATAGGGAATGACTTTCATTTTCTCTCTATCTTTAGTAATGGTCGGGCTTTGAGTCTGACTCAATTTCACACCTTGTAACACAGGCAAGAACCCTTTATTTGACTAATCCATTTTGAACTTCTTCAAAACTTTATCAAGGTATGTGCTTTGTGAAAGTCCTATTAAGTGTCTAACTCTATCCCTACAGATCTTGATGCCCAAAATATAAGCAGCTTCACCGAGGCCTTTCATTGAAAATTTTCTTATTAAAGTATCCTTTTATGCTATCCAGAAATTCTATATCATTTCCAATCAATAATATGTCATACGCATATAATATTAGAAATGCCACAGGGCTCCCACTCACTTTCTTGTAAATACAGGCTTCACCGTAAGTCTGTATAAAACCATATGCTTTGATCACCTCATCAAAGCGTATATTCCAACTCCGAGATGTTTGCACCAGTCCATAGATGGATCATTGGAGCTTGCACACTTTGTTAGCACCTTTAGGATTGACAAAACTTTCTAGTTGCATCATATACAAATCTTCTTTAAGAAACCCATTAAGGAATTCAGTTTTGATGTCCATTTGCCAGATTTCATAATCATAAATTGCTAACATGATTCAGACAAACTTAAGCATCGCTACGGGTGAGAAAGTCTCATCGTAGTCAACTCCTTGAACTTGTCGAAAACCTTTCACGACAAGTCAAGCTTTGTAGATAGTAACATTACCATCAGCGTCAGTCTTCTTCTTGAAGATCCATTTATTTTCTATGACTTGCCGATCATCGGGCAAGTCCACCAAAGTCCATACTTTGTTCTCATACATGGATCCAATCTCGAATTTCATGGCCTAAAGCCATTTATCGGAATCTGGGCTCATCATAGCTTCTTCATAATTCGTAGGTTCGCCATGGTCTAACAACATAACTTCCAAGACATGATTACTATACCACTCTGGTGCGGATCGTGCTCTGGTTGACTTACGAGGTTCAATAGTAACTTGATCTAAAGTTTCATGATCATTATCATTTGCTTCCTCTCTAGTTGGTGTAGGCATCACGGGAACGGTTTTCTGTGGTGTGCTATTTTCCAATTCAAGAGAAGGTACAATTACCTCATCAAGTTCTACTTTCCTCCCACTCACTTCTTTTGAGAGAAACTCCTTCGCTGGAAAGGATCCATTCTTAGCAATAAAGATCTTGCCTTCGGGTCTGTGGTAGAAGGTGTACCCAACAGTTTTTTTAGGGTATCCTATGAAGACACACTTCTCCGATTTAGGTTCGAGCTTATCAGGATGAAGCCTTTTGACATAAGCGTCGCATCCCCAAACTTTAAGAAACGACAGCTTAGGTTTCTTGCCAAACCAAAGTTCATATAGTGTCATCTCAACAGATTTAGACGGTGCCCTATTTAACGTGAATGCGGTTGTCTCTCTAATGTATAACCCCAAAACAATAGTGGTAAATCGGTAAGAGACATCATAGATCGCACCATATCTAATAAAGTATGGTTACGACGTTCGGACACACCATTACGATGTGGTGTTCCAGGTGGCATGAGTTGTGAAACAATTCCATATTGTTTAAAATGAAGGCCAAACTCATAGCTCAAATATTCGCCTCTACGATCAGATCGTAGAAACTTTATTTTCTTATTGCGATGATTCTCCACTTCACTCTGGAATTCTTTGAACTTTTCAAATGTTTCAGACTTGTGTGTCATCAAGTAGATATACCCATACCTACTCAAATCATCTGTGAAGGTCAGAAAATAATGATACCCACCGTGTGCTTCAACACTCATCGGGCCGCATACATCGGTATTTATTATTTCCAATAAGTCATTAACTTGCTCCATTGTTCCGGAGAACGGAGTTTTAGTCATCTTTCCCATGAGTCATAGTTTAAAACTATCAAATGATTCATAATCAAGTGATTCCAAAAGCCCATCAGCATGGAGTTTCTTCATGCGCTTTACACCAATATGACCTAAATGGCAGTGCCACAAGTATGTTGCACTATCATTATCAACTTTGCATCTTCTGGCATCAATATTATGAATATGTGTATCACTATGATCAAGATTCAACAAGAATAGACCATTCATCAAGGGTGCATGACCATAAAAGACATTACTCATATAAACAGAACAACCATTATTCTCAGATTTAAATGAATAACCTCTCGCGGTAAACAAGATCCAGATATAATGTTCATGCTCAACGCGGGGCACCAAATAACAATTATTGAGGTCTAAAACTAATCCCGAAGGTAGATGTAGAGGTAGCATGCTGACGGCGATCACATCAACCTTGGAACCATTCCCGACGCACATCGTCACCTCATCCTTAGCCAATCTTCGTTTGTTCTGCAGCTCCTATTTCGAGTTACAAATAAGAGCAACCAAACCAGTAGCAAATACCCAGGTGCTACTATGAGCATTATTAAGGTACACATCAATAACATGTATATCAAATATACCTTTGTTCACTTTACCATCCTTCTTATCCGCCAAGTATTTGGGGCAGTTCCGTTTCAAGTGACCATTCCCTTTGCAATAGAAGCACTTAGTTTCAGGCTTGGGTCCAGCTTTGGGCTTCTTCATGGGAGCGGCAACTTGCTTGCCATTCTTATTTAAGTTCCCTTTCTTTCCCTTGCCCTTTTTCTTGAACCTAGTAGTCTTGTTAACCATCAACACTTGATGCTCCTTCTTGATTTCTACCTCCGCGGCCTTAAGCATTGCGAAGAGCTCGGAAATCGTTTTCGTCATCCCTTGCATATTATAGTTCATCACGAAGCCTTTATAGCTTGGTGTCAGTGACTGGAGAACTCTGTCAATAACACTATCAACTAAAAGATCAACTCCTAGCCGAGTCAAGTGGTTATGATACCCAGACATTTTGAGTATGTGTTCACTGACAGAACTGTTCTCCTCCATCTTGCGGCTATAGAACTTGTTGGAGACTTCATATCTCTCAACCCGGGCATTTGCTTGAAATATCAACTTCGACTTTTGGAACATCTCATATGCTCCATGACGTTCAAAACGTCTTTGAAGTCCCGGTTCTA
Source organism: Triticum urartu (assembly GCF_056163025.1). Taxonomy (NCBI): domain Eukaryota; kingdom Viridiplantae; phylum Streptophyta; class Magnoliopsida; order Poales; family Poaceae; genus Triticum; species Triticum urartu. The sequence continues at coordinate 114,602,369 of NC_141876.1, forward strand.
AGCTGTAAAGCATGGCACATTGAACTATAGAGTAGTCATCAGATCGAGCCTGCCAGACGTTCATAACATCTTTAGTAGCACCTGCAGCAGGTCTGTCACCTAGCAGTGCATCAAGGACAAAATTCTTTTGTGCAGTGATTGCTCTTTGACTATAGCGCCAGAAAAGCTCTTGTCTGCTAGGACAACGTCGGTATTTCCCCAAAGAGGAAGGGATGATGCAGCACAGCGACGGTAGGTATTTCCCTCAGTGAAGAAAACAAGGTTATCGAACCAGTAGGAGAACCAAGCAACACAACGTAAACAACACCTGTACACAAATAACAACACCTCACAACCCGACGTGTTAAAGGGGTTGTCAATCCCTTTCGGGTAACGATGCCAGAAAATTGTAGTAGATTGAAATAATAGATTGCAAATAAAATAAAGTGCAGCAAAGTATTTTTGTATTTTTGGTTTAATAGATCTGAATAAAAATGCAAAGGAAAAGTAGATCGCAAGCAAATATATGAGGAAGAAGACCCGGGAGCCGTAGGTTTCACTAGTGGCTTCTCTCGAGAAAGATAGCAAACGGTGGGTACACAAATTACTGTTGGGCAATTGATAGAACCTCAAATAATTATGACGATATCCAGGCAATGATCATTACATAGGCATCACGTCCAAGATTAGTAGACCGACTCCTACCTGCATCTACTACTATTACTCCACACATCAACCGCTATCCATCATGCATCTAGTGTATTAAGTTCATGGAAAACGGAGTAATGCAATAAGAACGATGGCATGATGCAGACAAGATCCGTTTATCCATTGCGTAGATATAGATCCCATCTTTTTATCCTTAGTAGCAACGATACATACATGTCGGTTCCTTTTCTATCACTATGATCAAGCACCGTAAGATCGAACCCACTACCGGGCACCTCTTCCCATTGCAAGATAAATAGATCAAGTTGGCCAAACAAAACCCAAATACTGGAGAAGAAATACAAGGCTATAAGAGATCATGCATATAAGAGATCAAAGAAACTCAAATAACTTTCATGGATATAAAAAATATATGACTTATCATAAACTCAAAGTTCATCAGATCCCAATAAACACACCGCAAAAAGAGTTACATCATATGGATCTCCAAGAGACCATTGTATTGAGAATCAAGAGAGAGAGAGAGAGAGAGAGAGAGATGAAGCCATCTAGCTTCTAACTACAGACCCGAAGGTCTACAAAGTCATCGGAGAGGCACCAATGGAGGTGGTGAACCCCATCCAAGATGGTGTCTGCTACCTCTTGAGCACTGCGTTGGATTTCCTTGAAGAGGAAAGGATGATGCAGCAAAGTATCGTAAGTATTTCCCTCAGTTTTGAGAACCAAGGTATCAATCCAGTAGGAGGCTGCACGCAAGTCCCTAGTACCTGCACAAAACAAATAACTCCTCGCAACCAACGCGATAAGGGGTTGTCAATCCCTTCACGGTCACTTACGAGAGTGAGATCTGATAGATATGATAAGATAATATTTTTGGTATTTTTATGATAAAGATGCAAAGTAAAATAAAAGCAAAGGAAATAACTAAGTATTGGAAGATTAATATGATGAAGATAGACCCCGGGGCCATAGGTTTCACTAGTGGCTTCTCTCAAGAGCATAAGTATTTTACGGTGGGTGAACGAATTACTGTTGAGCAATTGACAGAATTGAGCATAGTTATGAGAATATCTAGGTATGATCATGTGTATAGGCATCACGTCCGAGACAAGTAGACCGACTCCTGCCTGCATCTACTACTATTACTCCACTCATCGACCGCTATCCAGCATGCATCTAGAGTATTAAGTTCATGAAAACAGAGTAACGCCTTAAGCAAGATGACATGATGTAGAGGGATAAATTCATGCAATATGATAAAAAACCCATCTTGTTATCCTCGATGGCAATAATACAATACGTGCCTTGTTGCCCCTACTGTCACTGGGAAAGGACACCGCAAGATTGAACCCAAAGCTAAGCACTTCTCCCACTGCAAGAAAGATCAATCTAGTAGGCCAAACCAAACTGATAATTCGAAGAGACTTGCAAAGATAACCAATCATACATAAAAGAATTCAGAGAAGATTCAAATATTGTTCATAGACAATCTTGATCATAAACCCACAATTCATCGGTCTCAACAAACACACCGCAAAAAGAAGATTACATCGAATAGATCTCCACAAGAGAGGGGGAGAACATTGTATTGAGATCCAAAAAGAGAGAAGAAGCCATCTAGCTAATAACTATGGACCCGAAGGTCTGAGGTAAACTACTCACACTTCATCGGAGAGTCTATGGTGTTGATGTAGAAGCCCTCCGTGATGGATGCCCCCTCCGGCGGAGCTCCGGAACAGGCCCCAAGATGGGATCTCGTGGATACAGAAGGTTGCAGCGGTGGAATTAGGTTTTTGGCTCCGTATCTGATCATTTGGGGGTACGTAGGTATATATAGGAGGAAGGAGTACGTCGGTGGAGCAACAGGGGGCCCATGAGGGTGGAGGGCGCGCCCCCTACCTCGTGGCTTCCTCCTTTGTTTCTTGACGTAGGGTCCAAGTCTCCTGGATCATGTTCGGTGCGAAAATCATGTTCCCGAAAGTTTCATTCCGTTTGGACTCCGTTTGATATTCCTTTTCTTCGAAACCCTAAAATAGGCAAAAAAACAGCAATTCTGGGTTGGGCCTCCAGTTAATAGGTTAGTCCCAAAAATAATATAAAAGTGGATAATAAAGCCCAATAATGTCCAAAATAGTAGATAATATAGCATGGAGCAATAAAAATTATAGATACGTTGGAGACGTATTAGTGTCTAGATTGGATCTGGTGGTTCTGGACTCTGCGGCGGCTAGATGAATATTTCATCGACTCCCCTATGGTTTTGGGAATATTTGGGTATTTATAGAGCAAAGAGGCGGTCCGGGGGCACCCGAGGTGGGCACAACCCACCAGGGCGTGCCTGGGCCTCCTAGCGTGGCCTGGTGGGTTGTCCCCTCCTCGGGACTCCCCCAGGTGCTACCAGGGCCCAACATGTTCCTTCTGGTCCATAAAAAATCTTCGTAAAGTTTCATGGCATTTGGACTCTGTCTAATATTGATTTTCTGTGATGTAAAAAGCACGGAAAAAACAGGAACTCGCACTTGACACTATGTCAATAGGTTAGGCCCAAAAAATGACTATAAAATGATTATAAAGCATCCAAGATTGATAATATAACAACATGGAACAATCAATAGTTATAGATACGTTGGAGACGTATCATGCAGCAATGAGGATAATCCTCAAGTTACGGACCCAGTCCGTGTAGTTGCTACCATCATCTTTCACCTTAGCTTTCTCTAGGAACGCATTAAAATTCAGGGGAACGGTAGCACGGGCCATTGATCTATGAAGGTGCAACTATCCCTAGGTGGTTTTGGCAATTCCTAGCAACATATGTTCATTGAGCTAATGCTATTTCAAGACTAATATTTCAGGAAAGCTCAATGATTGGCATGGCATGGATGAGAAAAGTGGACCCCTCAAAATGCTAAGGACAAAGGATTGGCTCAAGCTCAAAGCTCAAGACTCTACATTTTCCATTTTAGTGATCCAAGATCACATTGAGTCTATAGGAAAAGCCAATACTATCAAGGAGGGATGAGGTGTTGCTTAATGAGGTTCTTGCTCAAAATGCTTAGTGATATGCTCCAAAACCCTCAACTACTTTCTCACATCCACATATGACCTAAACCAAAAGTCAAACTCGGCCCCACCGATTCTTCCTATCCGGCGCCACCGAGTTTCAGATGTCATAGCCACTGCCACAAACCCTAGGCAAATCGGTCTCATCGATAGGGATCTCGGTCTCACCAAGATGGGGTTGTAATCTCTCGGTTTCCCTTCGTAAAATTTCGGTCCCACCGAGATGAGCGATCGGTCCCACCGAGATTGCAATGTAAACTCTCTGTTTTCCCTTCGTAACGTTTCGGTCTCACCAAAATGAGAGATCGGTCCCACCGAGTTTACCTGACCAACTCTCTGGTTAGCTTATTACCAAAATCGGTCTCAGCGAATTTGTGTAATCGGTCTCACCGAGATTACGTTATGCCCTAACCCTAATCATATCGGTCCTACCGAGTTGCATGTCGGTCCCACCGAAAACCCTAACGGTCACTAGCTTTGCTGAATCGGTCCGACCGAGTTTAACTATTCGGTCCCACCGAGATTGGCAAGTTGTGTGTAATGTTAGATTTTGTGTGGAGGCTATATATACCCCTCCACCTCCTCTTCATTCGTCGAGAGAGCCATCAGAACGAACCTACACTTCCAACTTATTTTTTCTGAGAGAGAACCACCTACACTTGTGTTGAGACCAAGATATTCCATTCCTACCATATGAATCTTGATCTCTAGCCTTCCCAAGTTGCTTTCCACTCAAATCTTCTTTCCACCAAATCCAAATCCTGCGAGGGAGAGTTGAGTGCTGGGGAGACTATCATTTGAAGCACAAGAGCAAGGAGTTCATCATCAACACACCATTTGTTACTTCTTGGAGAGTGGTGTCTCCTAGATTGGCTAGGTGTCACTTGGGAGCCTCCGACAAGATTGTGGAGTTGAACCAAGGAGTTTGTAAGGGCAAGGAGATCCCCTACTTCGTGAAGATCTACCGCTAGTGAGGCAAGTCTTTTGTGGGCGATGGCCATGGTGGGATAGACAAGGTTGCTTCTTCGTGGACCCTTCGTGGGTGGAGCCCTCCGTGGACTCGCGCAACCGTTACCCTTCGTGGGTTGAAGTCTCCATCAACGTGGATGTACGATAGCACCACCTATCGGAACCACGACAAAAACATCCATGTCTCCAATTGCGTTTGAATCCTCCAAACCCTTCCCTTTACATTCTTGCTAGTTGCATGCTTTACTTTCCGCTGCTCATAAACTCTTTGCATGCTTGCTTGAATTGTGTTAAGATTCCTTGACTTGTCCAAAGTTGCTAAAATATGCCAAGAACTAAAATTGGGGAAAGGCTAGATTTTTATTTGGTCAAGTAGTCTAATCACCCCCCCCTCTAGACATACTTTCGATCCTACAAGTGGTATCAGAGCTTTGGTCTCCATTTGCTTTGATTCCCATAGCTTTTGGTGGTCATAGCCTTGGTTTCACAACCTAGGAGAGTATGGCGTCTAGCGAGGGAAATTACCACCGTAGAGGTCCTACTTTGATGGCACAAATTTTGCTAGTTGGAAGCATAAGATGAAAATGCATATTCTTGGACATAACCCCGTCGTATGGTCTATTGTGTGTATTTGCTTGCAAGGTGAATTCTTTGATGGGAGAGAACCGAACCGTGAAGCTACCGCGGAAGAGTTGAAGATGCTACAATACAATGCTCAAGCTTGTGATATCCTCTTCAACGGATTCTGCCCCGAAGAATTCAACAAAATCAGTCGTCTTGAGAATGCAAAGGAAATTTGGGATACTTTGATTGATATGCACGAAGGTACCGACTCCATCAAGGAATCCAAGTTGGATGTGCTTCAAAGTCAACTTGACAAGTTCAAAATGAAAGATGGTGAAGGTGTCGCTGAAATGTACTGTAGGCTTGCTCTTATCACAAATGAGATTGCCGGCTTAGGAAGTGAAGAGATGACCGACAAATTCATCATCAAGAAGATCCTAAGAGCCTTGGATGGAAAATATGATACCGTATGCACATTGATCCAAATGATGCCAAATTACAAAGATCTCAAGCCAACGGAAGTCATTGGAAGAATTTTTGCTCATGAGATGTCACTCAAGGATAAGGAGGAGCTCCATAACAAGTCAAGTGGTGCTTACAAAGCCTCATGTGAAGCTCCCACATCATCAAGTGAGAAACAAACCTTCAATGAAGAATTGAGCCTAATGGTGAAGAACTTCAACATGTTCTACAAGAGTAGAAGCAAAGAAAGAAGTTCCAAGTCAAGGTCCTACAACGACAAAAGATCTTCTAGTCGAGAGCGAAACTGCTACAATTGTGGAAGACCCGGACACTACTCCAATGAGTGTACGACCCCCTGCAAGAGAAGAGAAGATTCTCCCAAAAGAAGAAGTAGAAGAATCACCATCGAGGGAGAGAAGGAGTAGGGATGATCGTTATGAACGAAGACCCTCTCGAAGAAGCAAGGATTCGGAAAGGGAGGACAAGTCACAAGGAGCTACACAAAATGAAGACATCAAGCTCATGTTGGTGAATGGGTATCCGGCTCCGACTCCGACAATCACTCCGAGAGAAGCTATCACTCCGACTCCGAATATACTCAAGATGAAGGTGTTGCCGGTCTAGCACTTGTGTCAACCAACTCCTACGACATATTTGATTCACCAAATGAAGGAATTGGAAGATGCTTCATGGCCAAAGGTCCAAAGATATCACACCCCGAGTATGTTGATTTCAATAGTGATGAAGATGACTTGTTAGGTGATGATGATTTACTTGTTGACAACTCTAGTGATGAATACTATGATGAAACATCAATTAATCATGCTAATCAATATGAAACGAATGACAATGATAAGGAGAAGATTGAGTCTCTAACTAAAGAACTAAACACTCTTAAGTTAGCTCATGAAACTATCTTAGGAGATCATCGAGAACTTTCAAGGACTCATGAGAAATTACGTTTTGAGAAGCTCAATCTTGAGCAAGAGCATGAGTTCTTAAAGGCAATCAATGATGATCTTCGCAAGAAAAGTTCTTCTTACATTGCCAAGCATTTACTCTCATCCACTTACATGCCTCAAGTCAAGTCTAGTAACAAGAACAAGAAGGATTCTTCCTCTATTAGTAACAATAATCATGCTAAAACCAATATTGTTGCTTCTAGTAGTTCTCTTGATTCCACTAATGATTCTCTTAGCCAAGTTACACTTGAGCAAGAAAATAGCTTATTGAAGGGAATCATAGAGAAAGGTGTTTACAAGAGTCTTGCCGGGAGTAAGCAATTCGAGGAAATTGTACGCAAGCAAGGAAGGCACCGGAAGAACCAAGGTATTGGTTTTGAACGAAAGTTCAATGCCAATGGAGTTGAGTGGGAAGAAGATCAATACCCCAAGACGAAGTTTGTTCCTCAACAAGAGAAGTATGATCCTACTTATTTCAAAGGGACACAAGCTCAAGATGATCTTCCACCACAAGACCACAAGGAAAAAGGCAAGGACAAGCTTCAAGAGGAAATTGATGCATTTGAAGAAGCTCCTAAGGCCTTGGTCAAGTGGGTTCCCAAGACTACATCAAGTTCCACTTCAACAATTACAACTACAACTCCGAGGATTCCCATCAAGATAGTGTGGATCCCGAAGAAGAAGAACTAGAGAGTTCTTGAGGGTGACTCCGCCAACATACTTCACTCTTATCATTTTGGCAAGAACAAGTGCAATCAATTTCCACATCTTGCACTAGTTCAAGGAGTCACAAACCCTCTTGTTGGTAAGACAAGGGACAAGGTAACCTAATGCTCTCATAGACATCATCTTGTGTGTGTATCACTCTATGTCTATGGATATCCTTGTTTGTTCCTTGTGGGACTAACCCGTGTAGGTATTGAAAGTGCAACTCACTCCAAAGGATAGCTCCGAATGATCTACATCAACTTAGAGCATCCATATATTCAACACCTACATGAAGTCATCATCGACAAAACCCAAGGTTAGTTCATCCCTCTTAGGGGGGATCTCACATCTAGGGGGAGCTTTACTCTAAGAATTGAGCTAAAGCAACTCTAATGGTGTGAACACAACAACGCTTTATGTAAAAGTGGTAACCCCACTTGTGCTTAAACGATGAGTATGGCCTATGATCAAATGTTCTCATTTGACTCCTAAGTCAATATACTCATATATAGATGACCTAGTCATCGCCAATTGCTTGATAGATGCTAGAATTGTTTGTGCATGCTTTGCCACATATTTCATTTGTCATTTTATTGTGTGAGCATGTTGGTTGCATAATTTACTCATTCGAGGACATCCACTTGTTGTTTTGATTGGTTGGTTTCTTTTTCTCTTGTCAAGTGGATGGACAAGAATGCCTAAGAACCTTCTCTAGCTATCTATGCTCTTCTCGTCTCAAACTCTATTCATGCTGCATCACAAAGTTTGATCAAGTCAGATTCGAACCACTTTGTGTGAGGAGCACTCGGAGTCCCTGATTCATCATAGACTTAAACTTCCAAAACTTCTTTGTGCATTTTGGTCTGACTGATTCATCCATTTCAGTCATACCGAGATCACTAAGTCGATCTGGGTTTTCAATCTCGGTGCAACCGATTTGAACTTTTCAGTCACACCGAGTTGTAGTAACTGCTTGCGGTTATGCATCTCGATGCCATCGAGTTGTTTCACTCGGTCACACCGACAGGGTCAGGCTATATATACCCATGGGCCAAAATTTGGAAAACTTTCCAAACCTCTTCGCCCGCACTTAGCCTGCTCTGCCTCCCTGGGTCTCCGGATCGTCCTCCTCGTCGCTAGCCGCCTCCAGTCGCTGGTCTCCGCCGCCGTCAACGGGATCGTCTCTGCCGTTGCCGCTGTAGCAAGTCCATCGTCGAACTAGGGTATGGACTTGATCTTTGTGCTATTCTCACTCCGATTCCCCAGCACATTGTTTTGCTATGTATCTTGCCATGATTGAGATCATTCTATCCATCAAAATCACTCCGTGGTTTAGTTGTGGATTGAAAATTTAGGGTTAGGTTTCCGCCGAAACCATCTCGGCCCGACCGAGTTGTTGAAATCGGTTCCACCGATTTGGCTCGGGCCATTGCACATGTGATTCTCAGTCTGACCGAGAATTGCAAATCGGTGTGACCGAGTTCGAGTCTTTGTGAAACCCTAGCAGTCTCGGTGCCACCGAACTGTGACTCTGTCTGACCGAGTTCACTAGTTTAGGTTCCAACAGCTGCTTTGGTATCACCGAGATTTCAAATCGGTAGATCTGAAATGCTTTCTGTGGAAAACTAAAACTAAGTCTTTGATTCATTCTTTTGCAAAAACCTCTGCACTTTGTGATGCTCATCCACTCTACCTCATCTATAATCTATTCACAGGGTCTGTTGTCAGTGCTTGCATCATGTCAGATCAGAGTGACAGTCAGAACAAATCTAAGGAGCAGGTTCGGATGAGTGAGGGCACTAGTCCCTCCAGTAGCTCAGATGATGGAAGCAGGAGCACACCCAGCAACTTGCCTAAGGCAGCCACCAGGACCAGAAAGAAGAAAACCTCAGATTCTGAGGATGAGGACTATGTGGCTATTGATGAAGAGGCCACCTCAAAGAGGAAAGTCCTGAAAAAGGAATATGGCACAGCTGTTGCCACTAGGATAGGGATGAAGCAAAAGGTTCCTGCCAAGAGAGAGCTCCCATCTCAAAAGCCAGAACATCCACTCAAGAGACTTTGGGATCTGCACCCAAAGAGCAGGTTGTGGCAGAAAAGAAAAGGAAAGAGAGGGTCAAGAAGACCGCTGCCAGAGTGCTTGGGAGATCTTCAATAATGAAAGACTCTGAAGAAGAGGAAGAGGAAGAGGATGCAGCACCAGCACCCAAAGCTCAAAAGCTTATGGGAGATGCCATAAGATTAGGGGCTGCTCCATCTAAGCCCAAAGGAACTCCTAAGCCAGCTGCTCCAAAACCCAAAACTGCACCCAAGAGGAGCACCAGGAACATCCCGGCAGCAGAAAAGAACAAGGCCCCAGTGCATGAAGCTTCAATGGAAGAAGAAGATGATGATTCACATGTCTTGAGGAAGTTGAAGCCAAAAATTCCAGATCACAATGATGCTCATCCAGTAGCTGAGAACATGAAGATGATGAAGGATTCAGGATTGAGGCTATGGAGAGAGTCAGATCCATATGCCACCAAAAGAAGAATTATTGTGGACTACAGGTTCCATACCAAGGAACAACAGGACTTCTATGAGATAGTGTTGCTTGACAAGAAGCCAATAGTGTGTGACATGAGATGGGTCGATTGGACATTCATTGAGGAAAATGAGGATCACTTCCCTGGTGTATATGACAGCTTCAAGGCGTGTGGAGTCGATGAGTTTGTGGCTCATAAGCTCACAAAGTGGAATGATGAGCTCATCATGCAGTTCTACTCCACAACTCATTTCTACCCAGATGGAAAGATTGTCTGGATGTCTGAAGGCACTAGGTACCAGTCAACAGTTGCAGAATGGGCTCAGTTGATCAATGCCCCAGAAGAACAAGAAGATGACTTGGATGTCTATGCCAAGAAGAAGAAGGATCACAACACCATGGCACACATGTACAAAGAGATCCCAGATGCTGCTCTTGAGACACACAAGTTTGGATCAGTACATTACCTTCTGTCAGGCTTGCCAACAATCAACTGGATCCTCAGGCACACTCTCTTGCCAAAGTCAGGTGATGACAAGATGATCAGAGGCCATGCAATTAACTTGCTTCACATTTTTTATGTTCCACAGAAGTTCAAGGTCATGAGCCTAATTGTGGAAACCATAAAGAGGATAGCTGCATATCAGAAGAGGAGTTGTGGGTATGCCCCACAGATCCAGGAGCTGATCAACTCCAAGATGGGCACTGGCACATATCTGCTTAACAAGGAGCACCTGCCCATCTACCCAGACTTTGAGGGCAACACTATGGTGATGGATGAAAATGAACCATCTTCTGTGCACGCACAAGCCAAGAAGGAGAAGGCAAGGGCTGAAAAGGCTGCAAAGATGCCAACCATGGATGAGGCATCTCAGTATCTTCTGAAGAGCAAGCAAGATCAGCTTGGCTACTTGATTGCATCCACTATGAGGATTGAGAAGGGACTGGCCACCCTGACTCAAAACCAGGAGAGCTTGGACAGGATCATGGAGTAGAAGTCTATGACTTAGATGTGAAGATCACTGAGATACAGTCTGTTGTTGAACAACTTCGGGAGGAAGTGCAGGAGAAGAATGGCAAGACAACCACTGATGCTTTTGCTAGAGTGCCCAGAGGTCAGAGGTCTGCTGCTATGCCTGTCACAGACACCAGAGCAACTTCATCTGCACCAGCTACAGCTTCAGTGCCACCAGCTCCAGCACCTACTCCACCAGCTCCATCTACATCAACTGACGCATTTGTCCTTGGAGTTCTGTCTACACCACCACCTGAAGACCAAGCCTGAGTGACGATTTAGCACTATGCATTTTTATGAACATTTTGGTAACTTGTTGCCAAAGGGGATAAAATGTATAGATCATAGGCTTCGAGAGAGAGTGTTGCTTTTGTTCTCTCTTGCGTTTCTCCTTGGTGGTTGAACTTTATTATCTGCTCGTTTGAGATACTTTATACTTTGTGCTTGCTTGGATGATCATGTATTTGATCATATACTACCTTTATGCATGTTGGATGACATTATCCTTTTATATTCCATATGATCACTCACTTTGCTTGGTGATGAGTGCATGTATTTTAATTATTATCATTTTGAGCGCTCCACCAAGATGTATGTGACATGGAAGAGTAACCCATGATCCTAACTCTTTGTGATGATCCTAACTCTTTGTGCATTTGCAGTCCAAAGAAAATCTTAAACTATGCACAAATTTAGGGGGAGCTCTTGCTTTTCACATACTTCTCAAAGCGACAATGTTTTTCACTCTTATTATCATTTGTCGAAGCTTTGATCTATATGCTATCATCAATTACCAAAAAGGGGGAGATTGAAAGTGCAACTATCCCTAGGTGGTTTTGGTAATTCCTAACAACATATAGTTCATTGAGCTAATGCTATTTCAAGACTAATATTTCAGGAAAGCTCAATGATTGGCATGGCATGGATGAGAAAAGTGGACCCCTCAAAATGCTAAGGACAAGGGATTGGCTCAAGCTCAAAGCTCAGGACTCTACATTTTCCATTTTAGTGATCCAAGATCACATTGAGTCTATAGGAAAAGCCAATACTATCAAGGAGGGATGAGGTGTTGCTTAATGAGGTTCTTGCTCAAAATGCTTAGTGATATGCTCCAAAACCCTCAGCTACTTTCTCACATCCACATATGACCTAAACCAAAAGTCAAACTCGGCCCCACCGATTCTTCCTATCCGGTGCCACCGAGTTTCAGATGTCATAGCCACTGCCACAAACCCTAGGCAAATCGGTCTCACCGATAGGGATCTCGGTCTCACCGAGATGGGGTTGTAATCTCTCGGTTTCCCTTCGTAACATTTCGGTCCCACCGAGATGAGCGATCGGTCCCACCGAGATTGCAATGTAAACTCTCTGTTTTCCCTTCGTAACGTTTCGGTCTCACTGAAATGAGCGATCGGTCCCACCGAGTTTACCTGACCAACTCTCTGGTTAGCTTATTACCAAAATTGGTCTCACCGAGTTTGTGTAATAGGTCTCACCGAGATTACGTTATGCCCTAACTCTAATCATATCGGTCCTACCGAGTTGCATGTCGGTCCCACCGAAAACCCTAACGGTCACTAGCTTTGCTGAATCGGTCCGACCGAGTTTAACTATTCGGTCCCACCGAGATTGGCAAGTTGTGTGTAACGGTTAGATTTTGTGTGGAGACCATATATACCCCTCCACCTCCTCTTCATTCGTGGAGAGAGCCATCAGAACGAACCTACACTTCCAACTTATTTTTTCTGAGAGAGAACCACCTACACTTGTGTAGAGACCAAGATATTCCATTCCTACCATATGAATCTTGATCTCTAGCCTTCCCAAGTTGCTTTCCACTCAAATCTTCTTTCCACCAAATCCAAATCCTGTGAGAGAGAGTTGAGTGTTGGGGAGACTATCATTTGAAGCACAAGAGTAAGGAGTTCATCATCAACACACCATTTGTTACTTCTTGGAGGGTGGTGTCTCCTAGATTGGCTAGGTGTCACTTGGGAGCCTCCGACAAGATTGTGGAGTTGAACCAAGGAGTTTGTAAGGGCAAGGAGATCGCCTACTTCGTGAAGATCTACCGCTAGTGAGGCAAGTCCTTCGTAGGCGATGGCCATGGTGGGATAGACAAGGTTGCTTATTCGTGGACCCTTCGTGGGTGGAGCCCTCCATGGAATCGCGCAACCGTTACCCTTCGTGGGTTGAAGTCTCCATCAACGTGGATGTACGATAGCACCACCTATCGGAACCATGACAAAAATATCCATGTCTCTAATTGCGTTTGAATCCTCCAAACCCTTCCCTTTACATTCTTGCAAGTTGCATGCTTTACTTTCCGCTGCTCATATACTCTTTGCATGCTTGCTTGAATTGTCTTAAGATTGCTTGACTTTTCCAAAGTTGCTAAAATCTGTCAAGAACTAAAATTGGGAAAAGGCTAGATTTTTATTTGGTCAAGTAGTCTAATCACCCCCCCTCTAGACATACTTTCGATCCTACAATCTACAACATATATATGAACTCTCACTTAAATAAACATCCCTCAAGTTATCTAAGTGATACATGATCCAAACCAACTAACCCATGTCCGATCATCAAATGAGATGGGGTAGTCATCAATGGTGAACATCTCTATGTTGATCATATCTACTATATGACTCATGTTCGACCTTTCGGTCTCTAGTGTTCCGAGACCATGTCTGTACCTGCTAGTCTCGTCAAGTTTAACCCAAGTATTCTGCATGTGCAAAACTGTCTTACACCCATTGTATGTGAACATAGAGTCTATCACACCCGATCATCACGAGGTGTTTCGAAATGACGAACTTTGGCAACAGTGCATACTCGGGGAGAACACTTTTATCTTGAAATTTAGTGAAGGGATCATCTTATAATGCTACTGCCGTTCTAAGCAAAATAAGATGTATAAAGGATAAACATCACATGCAATCAAAAAATGTGACATGATATGGCCATCATCATCTTGTGATTTTGATCTCCATATCCAAAGCATTTTCATGATCTCCATCGTGACCGGCTCGACACCTTGATCTTCATCGTTGCGTCGGGGTCGTCTCACCAACTATTGCTTCTACAACTATTGCTAACACATAGTGATAAAGTAAAGCAATTCCATGGCGTTTGCATTTCATACAATAATTAAGAGACAACCCTAAGGCTCCTGCCGGTTGTCGATATTGCAAAACATGATCATCTCATACATCAACATATATCACATCATATCTTGACCATATCACATCACAACATGCCTTGCAAAAACAAGTTAGATGTCCTCTACTTTGTTGTTGCAAGTTTTACGTGGCTGCTACGGGCTTCTAGCAAGAACTGTTCTTAACTACGCAAAAACCACAACGGCGATTATCATGTTTGCTTTTTTAACCTTCTTCAAGGACCGGCCATAGTCAAATTCGAGTCAACTAATAGGAGAAACAGACACCCACTAGCTACCTTTATGCAAAACAAGTTGCATGTCAGTCGGTGAAACCGGTCTCATGTGCGTGGACATGTAAGGTTGGTCCGGGCTGCTTCATCCCACAATACCACCGAATCAAAATAAGACGTTGGTGGTAAGTAGTATGACTATCACTGCCCACAACTCTTTGTGTTCTACTCGTGCATATCATCTATGCATAGACCTGGCTCATGATGCCACTGTTGGGAAATGTTGCATCAAAAAACAAAAAAAAATCTACGCACACGCAAGATCTATCAAAGAGATGCATAGCAATGAGAGGGGAGAGTGTGTCTACGTACCTCATAGACCGTAAGCGGAAGCGTTTGACAATGCAGTTGATGTAGTTGAACTTCTTCGCGTTCCAACCGAACGTATGGCAAAAACCACACCAGTGTTTCATCAAGTTTGCTGTTTTAACCTTCTTCAAGGACCGGCCGTAGTCAAATTCGATTCAAGTAAAGTAGGAGAAATAGACACCCGCCCGCCACCTTTACGCAAAACTAGTTGCATGTCTGTCGGTGGAACCGGTCTCATGTGCGTGGACATGTAAGGTTGGTCCGGGCCGCTTCATCCCACAATATCGCCGAATCAAAATAAGACGTTGGTGGTAAGCATTATGACTATCACCGCCCACAACTCTTTGTGTTCTACTCATGCATATCATCTATGCATAGACCTGGCTCGGATGCACTGTTGGGAAACATTGTATGGAAAACAAAAAAAATTCTACGCACATGCAAGATCTATCCATGGAGATGCATAGCAATGAGGGGGAGAGTGTGTCTACATACCATCATAGACCGTAAGCGGAAGTGTTTAGTAACGTGGTTGATGTAGTCGAACTTCTTCGTGATCCAACCGATCGAGTACCGAACGTATGGCACCTCTGCGTTCAGCACACGTTCAGCTCGGTGATGTCCTCGCCTTCTTGATCCAGCAAGATGACGAAGTAGTGGATGAGTTCTGGCAGCACGACGGCGTGGTAATGGTGATGGTGAAGCTATCTCCGCAGGTCTTCACCTAAGCACTACGAAATATGACCGATGGGCGAAACTGTGGAGAGGGGTGCCGCACACGGCTAAGAGTTTGTCGTGGTTATGTGTGGCGCCCCCTCCTACATATATATGGGTGGGGGGAGAGGGGAGCAGCCAGGAGGCGCCCCAAGTAGGGCCGAATCCTACTTGGGCTCCTGCCCTGGTTGCGCCCCCCCTTTACCATATATGTTGGAGGGGGAAAGGAAAGGGGGAGAGGGAAGGAAGGGGGAGGCCGAATCCCCCTCCTTCCTTTTCCCCATATGACGGCTGCCATAGGGGGGGGTGCGCCAACCCCTTGTGGGCTGGTGTGCTCCCCTCTAATGGCCCAATAGGCCCATCTTCCTCCCGGGGCTTCCTGGAACCCGTTCCGGTGATCCGATGACCACCCGATACCTCCCGAAACTCTTTCAGTGTCCGAATAGTATCGTGCTATATATCAATCTTTACCTCCGGACCATTCCAGAGATCCTCATCATGTGTGTGATCTCATCCGAGACTCCGAACAACATTCGGTCACCAAATCATATAACTCATATAACATTATATCATCAACGAACACTAAGCGTGCGGACTCTACGGGTTCGAGAACTATGTAGACATGACCGAGACACCCCTCCGGTCAATAAACAACAGCGGAACCTGGATGCCCATATTGGCTCCTACATATTCTACGAAGATCTTTATCTGTCAAACCTTATGACAACATACGTAATTCCCTTTGTCCATCGGCATGTTACTTGTCCGAAATTCGATCATCGGTATCTTCATACCTAGTTCAATCTTGTTACCGGCAAGTCTCTTTACTCGTTCCGTAATACATTATCTTACAACTAACTCCTTAGTCACTTTGCTTGCAAGGCTTCTTATGATGTTTATTACCAAGAGGGCCCAGAGATACCTCTCCGATACTCGGAGTGACAAATCCTAATCTCGATCTATGCCAACTCAACAAACACCTTCAGATATACCTATAGAGTATCTTTATGATCACCCAGTTACGTTGTGACGTTTGATAGAACACAAGGTATTCCTTCGATACCCGGGAGTTGCATAATCTCATAGTCGAAGGAATATGTATTTGTCATCAAGAAAGCAATAGCAATAAACCGAACGATCATATGCTAAGCTAATAGATAGGTCTTGTCCACCACATCATTCTACTAATGATGTAATCCTGTTATCAAATGACAACACATGTCTATGGTTAGGAAATCTTAACCATCTTTGATCAATGAGCTAGTCTAGTAGAGGCTTACTAGGGACATGATATTTGTTTATGTACTCAAACATGTATTTAAGTTTCCGATTAATACAATTCTAGCATGAATAATAAACCTTTATCATGAATAAGGAAATATAAAATAACAACTTTATTATTGCCTCTAGCGCATATTTCCTTCAGTTTGTGGATGACAGTCTACTCTTTTTCAAGGGGACCATTGATCAAGCCTTAGTCATTAAAATTATCCTGTCAGCTTATGAGGAGGGTACTGGTCAGCTTCTGAACCCTGATAAATGCTCGATTAAGTTCGGCAAAAAGTGTAGTATGGAAAATCAGGTGGCCACGATGGTTATTTTAAAAAAATTCTGCATAACGTTTCGAGGATAAGCACATTAGGTTACCTGTGCCGAAGGGTAGAATGAAGGTGGGTAAATTCCAGTCTACCAAAGATAAGGCTTTAAAAAGATCATCGGACTGGATTGAAAAGTATGCCTCTAGCGGTATAAAGGAAAATCAAATTAATGCAGTGTTGCAAGCGCTCCCAGTGTATGCCATGGGAATCTTTAAATTTCCAGCATCACTATGTGATGAGCTTACTCAGATTATTAGGATTTTTTGGTGGGGAGATGAAGAAGACAGAAGGAAAACCCTTTGGTTAGCTTGGGATATGCTAACTAAACCAAAAAGGGAGGGAGGCATGGGTTTCTGAGATCTCAGGTTATTTAATAAAGCACTCTTGGCTAAGCAGGCGTGGCGATTATTGGTGTACCCGGACTCTCTTTGTGCTATGGTTTTGAAGGCAAAGTATTATCCCAACGGTCACATCTTGGATACGGTATTCTCGCAGTCCACGTCGGTGAATTAGCAAGGTATTATGCATGGCCCGGACTTGCTAAAAGAAGGGGTCATCTAGAGAGTGTTCGATGATAAAAATGTTAATATCTGAAGAGATAACTGGCTTCCTAGGAATTTGGGCCTAAAAGTTATTGGGAAAAAACCAAACTAGACTGAAATGGGTTTCAGAATTATTTTTCAGCGGAACAAGATGTTGGGATGAAAATTTGATTAGGCACTTGTTCTATCACCATGATGCCGAGGAGATCCTAAGCTTACATATTCAGTCTATTGAAGAGGGTGATCTAATTGCTTGGCACTTTGAGAAAGATGGCATGTTTTCCATTAAAAGTGCATACAAACTGGCCTTAAGTCTAAAAGATGGCAAGGGCGAGAATGGAATGTCTAGCCGTGCCATTAATGAGGAAAGGAGGTTGTGGGATATTATTTAGAAGGCCAAAGTTCCGCAATAAATAAGAATTTTTTGCATGGTGTGTTGCGTTAAACAATTTGGCGGTACAGATAAATAGAGTATGTCATCATCAAAGGATGTCAGGGATGTGTTCTATCTATGGTGTTGAGGATGAAAGTATTTTTCATGCCCTTGTGACGTGCCTGAAAGCGTGCGCTTTCCGTTTCGCCATGAGGGAAGTGTGGAATATTTCAGGTGAGGAGTTTTATGGATTTATGGGGCCTGACTGGTTCCTCATTCTGCTGGACCAACTGGGGTCACCGGTACGTGAGCAAGTGTTATTCATATTCTGAAGAGCCTGACATCTAAGGAACGATTTGATTTTTGGAGAGGGGAAAGAATCTTTGTCTGCATCTGCTATTTATGTGGAAAATTATTGGAAAACCTTATCGGTGGCTAACACTTGTGTACAGTTGGATTTCAATAAGGGCAAAAGGGGTGGTGGATAATTGGATATGCGTTGCCCCGCCTTCGAATAGTCGTGCTCTTTGAAAGCCAAAATAAATGTAGATGCTAGCTTTGTGGAGAGCATGAGATCTGTCAATATTGGGGTTGTCGCCAAGAATCATCTAGGGGAGTCTTATTTTCTTCGTGGGATTTCATCCGTTTGTGTAATTGTGCGGATGAAGCGGAACTTCGGACGTGTCTCGCCGGATTATACATTGGTATTACACTTCGCAATTCAATTATTTTGAAAACCGACTGTTCTTTTGTTGCTTTTTTTCTGGCAAAGAAATCCATTAATAGGTCTCCTCTGATGGATCTGAAAAAGGAGACGCAGAGTGTCTTTAAGTTCATCAAGGATATCAAAATCATGAAAATTGATAGACAGGCCAATAAGATGGCGCATGAGATTGCGAAATTTAGTTTTGATAGCAAATTCAATGGTGCTTACTGTAATAGTGTTTCGTCCTGCGTGGCAAACCTTGTAATACTCGATTGTAAGAATTGCTAGTTAATTAATATATGGGTGGTTTTTTTTTAAAAGAATTCAGAAACCTTTGCTCCAAATGATGCGAATCTAACATCGCAATCTAGCTGTCTCTGTTCGTGGTGATGGCAAGTACGTTGGCCCCAAAGGGACCCAGCATGTCAGTGACACCAACCGCCACAATTATATCGTTATACAAGTTATCAACCATTAAGCCAACCTGTCCAGGCATCAGACCGGATGACACGCGGGTCCCTCAACTAAAACCGTCACACTCCCCGCTCCCACTGACATACTAGGTCCACATGCCAGCCACGCGCGCGCCGCAGACAAGCTCCGTCCGGGCCGCACGCAGCGACGCGGGTTCAACTCGGGCACGCCTCCAAAACAGGAAGGAGACAAAAATAAAAAATAAAACGCCGCCGAGTTCTTCTCCGGCGACGGCGGCGGCGGCGGGAAAACCCTAGGGTTGGGAGCCCCTGCGTGATCCCATCGTACGCCGATCCCCCGCCATCGCCCCCCCCCCCCCCCCCCCCCCCGCGCGCCCCGCGGCGGGCAGAGATGCGGAAGGCGATGGGGAGCGTGGACGATCTGATCGAGGAGGCCAAGGTGCGCACCGTGGCCTGGGCTCTCGGCATCTTCGCCATCTCCTACTTCCTCACACGTAAGCTACGCTCCGCCCGCCTTCCCCATATGCTACCCTCGATTTTCGCAAAGTACGCGGCAATTGACGAGCGCCACCTCGATGCGGGATTGGATTGCTCTGGCTGGAATTGGATCGTCATGTCGTTTCATGCTTTTCCGAGCTACGCACCGGAGATTATTGCTACACGAGGATGTATTCGGGAGAGAATTTGGGTGGCTGCTGCTGTTGGATGCATGTGTCGGAATTGTGAGGGAATTCGGCGAATAATGCGTCTGAAATCTAGACAATTTTGCTACCCTGATAACTAGAGCTCGTGTGTAGATTTGCTACGCGATGCATCTGACAGCTAGGAGTTTTGACCGCTATTACGTGGGGGCTTTTAAGCTGCTAGTTTCTGCTTGCCCTTGATTTGGTTACTGCTTTTAGCGGTAGAGTTGAGATCATTAGCAAGGAAATTTGCCCGGATATATCAAAACTCTTAAAAATAATCTTAAATTTGTGCGATACTGTATTTTCACAAGTCGTTTGATGAATCTCTAAATGCACTAGAATGGAAGTAGCGGTTGGTGTACGAATGATGCCTTCTTTGCTGATCTTCTAATTTTACAGTGTTTGTTTTGGATCAGTAGATGAGGCCAATCAAACCTACATACAACAATCTGTTCATGATGAATGAGGCAAGATAGGCTTCTAGCATTTCCTATGAGTAGACTATGTGTGAATTATGTGCAACATATTTTCCCAGTCTATTTTATGACAAGCAAGAGATCTCTAGCATAAATTGTTTATGGTTTGTTCTCGCATTTTCATGCAACTATTGATTTCTACATCGTTTGTAGCTCCCATCTTGCGCATATACGGGCTTGCTAACATTTATCATCTTCTTTCTTTGAAATAGATACAAGTAAATCAATGTGGACAAATGTCCCCATGTCGATTCTTATACTTGCATTTCTCCGTTACGTCTCCTTCAAAGTGGAGTTCCGTTGGAGAAGTCAGCCTGTATCTAAGCAGACATATTTGTCTCAAGCGTCAAAACGACAGTTGTCTGCTAACGATCATCGGATTTCAACTGTGCCACCAGTTTCAAGATGGAGAAGGAAAGTTGATTCGCCTGCTGTTGAGGCTGCTTTTGAAAGTTTCATTGATAATGTTCTCCGGGACTTTGTCATGGACTTGTGGTATTCTGATATTACTCCTGATAGAGAGGCCCCAGAACTGATACGTGGCTTAATACTCCATGCCCTTGGTGAAGTATCAGGCAGGGCAAAGGAGATGAACCTAGTTGACTTGCTAACAAGGTGAGTGAATAATGGATCTACTATCTGGGGTGTACTCATTTAGTAATAATTATCTCCATTGAGAATGAAAGTGTTCTCATTTTTCTCTATTGCAGGGATATGTCTGATTTGATTGGAAAACATGTGGATATGTTCCGAAAAAACCAGTCTGAAATTGGTGTTGATGTCATGGGAACGTTGTCTTCCGAGGAAAGAGATGAGCGACTGAAACAACACCTAATAGTTTCACAGGAACTTCACCCTGCATTGTTATCTTCGGAGCACGAATACAAGGTGAGTGCTAATACTTTTAGCTTCATTGTAGTCCATTTATCCAACAAATAATATTTAAAGTGGGTTATAGGTTCTTCAAGAACTAGTTGGGGGCATTATGGCCCTAGTGTTGAGACCACAAGATGCACAGAGTCCATTGGTTCGCTGCTTCTCCAGGGAACTTCTGACTTGCTTAGTCTTGCAGCCAGTGATGAACTTCGCAAGTCCTATGTAAGCTCTTAATTCTTCACTCTGTTTTCGTTTTTTTATTGAGCTCTACTACATGCTTCTGTTCATGAGGTCATGACATGTTCAGAAGAAAATCAATGCATTTTGTTTCTCAAGTTCTTCCTGGTTATTTTCACCACCGTCTTAATATTCAGTTATTCACAAAGTGCCGCATGCAATCAGTACTTCAGTACGTCTAATAAGCTGTTGTTTCAAATTGTTAGGATTGATTGGTTAACTAGATGTAACTTTGTTTTTTTCTCTAACCTGCACTAAACCAATTCCTAATTTATCTTCTTTCTTTTCCTAGTTATGTGAACGAGCTAATTATCTACTTTCTAAACAACAAAGACACAAACATTGGAGGCAGCGTAAACAAGACTAGTACTGTAGTCACAGTAACAAATGATCATTCATCTTATAAAGGAGGTTCGCAGGGTCATCAAATGGAATCACAAAAGTTGTCTGCAGAATCAAGTGGCTCAGTACTAGCAAGTAGCTCCGGGCTGACTTCCCTTGAGGGCGATAAGTCAAAAGTGTTAGTGGATGACCATGGGAAGACCGTCCAGCCTCGTCAGGCAGATTGGGCACTGGTATTAGATGCAGCTACTAAAAGGCGGTCTCAGGTTCTTGCTCCGGAGAATCTTGAGAACATGTGGGCTATTGGGAGAAACTACCAAAAGAATATGGTGAAAGTGGAACGTCCATCAAAAAAAGGAAAAGGTGCAGGAGGGATAGATAGCGTTCGAAATGCAGTAGTGGCCGGAAAAGAGTTATCCCCTAACTTCAACGAGAGAGTTACATCGGTTGATGACAAATACATGGTTAATTTGATGCAAGGTTCAAATAGGAATGCTCAGTCCACTTTTGTCACAGGCAGTCACCCACTTGTTTCGCAAAATACAGATGAAGTAAAGTCAGAGCACCCTGAAGCTGTCAAGAACACAAAAGCTCAGCTAAAGCGGTCTAATAGTAGTCCTGATATGGAGAAAAGACATTTGGCCAAAAGTAATCAAACCGCGCTATCCAGTGAAAGCTTAAATTCAAGGACCATTCAAGAGGACAAAGGTTCTGTTCCTTCCTCACATGGTGAGGTACTAATGTATGCTCCAAAGATAAGGTGTCGGGTAAGTTTTGCTGATCCCATCACAGCCACTCTTTTCAATATCCTTTTTTCTTCAGAAATTGAGAATTATATGATTGGTTGGTACTACTGAATAAATGAATTTAAACCATATAATACTATTGTGTAATTAGCACTCACCAATGACTAAACTATTTCTGTATTGAAGGCTGCTATAATAGTTATAATAGTAAGCACAATCTGTTTTGAGATAGTTTCAGACATTGATAACAATCACATGCTAATCGCTGTTTTTTGTTTTGAAAGCCCCTGGTAATTTTCTACTCCCTCTGTCTCACATTTTGAGACAGAGGGAGTAGCTATTACTAATAGAATAGTTATGGGTGTGAGGTTGGTGTTTTACTTCATATGTGTTGTATTTTGCATCATTACCTAAGTAACCATTGTTATGTCAGTTGCTTTCTTTTTCTATTTAACATTTATAAAGAATAGCATGTGGTTTTGTGTGGTTCTGTTACTTCTTAGCATTAGCTGTCCAATGAGAATTGGCTACAGGATTTAAAATTTTAAATCGGGTGGGGGGTGTTTACTTGAAATACCACCAACTGACGGAATTTCTGAACAAAAATTGGATCTGAACAAAAATTGGATCTAATTTTTGTGAGATAAAAAGTTAACGAACCTAGGTGATGACACATAAACAACCGTAACCCGATGGTCGGCGTGCTTCAGCCCATTCCATGAGGTCAGGGGTTTGATACCCCACCTCCCGCTTACAGTTTTTTGCTGATGTAGTGAAAAAGTAAGGAAAGAAAAAACAAATGGCAATGTGAGGACTTGAACACATGACCAGAAGAAAAGTGCAGCTCTCCCACACCATTATACCGTGCCTTGGTTTGTGAACTGAGTTGAAGACAGTAGCAACTTGAATTCAAATTAATCCGGAATTTTCAATCTGGTAAGAGTGATTGCAGGGAGGGGTGGGTAAATATGGATCATCCGGTCACCAGAACCTTGGAATGAACACATATACAGCTCACTGTTTGGTCTGGTAGTTTTGTACGATAACTACTTTGCATGTTGCTTTAAATAGTATGTTGTGTTTTTACATGATTACGACATGCCTAGCTGTTGTATCCTACCTTTCTGTTATTGTCTAGCTATTTATGTGAAGTCATATTCTTTTGATAGCCGTATTTTACTCAAGTTGTGGTTTTTTATTTTTCTTTGCAGGTAGTGGGTGCATATTTTGAGAAACTTGGTTCAAAATCTTTTGCAGTTTATTCTATTGCTGTGACTGGTGCAGATAACAAGGCCTGGTTTGTGAAAAGAAGGCATGCGTTTCTGAACAGCTTTGAAATAGCTCAGTATCACTACTTATAATATATGCTGCTGACTTTCAACTTCTGTTTGTAGATACCGGAATTTTGAGCGTCTTCATAGACAACTAAAGGAAATACCAAATTACTCACTGCACTTGCCTCCAAAGAGTTTCCTTTCGTCTAGTATTGATGATTACCTTGTGCACCAACGATGCATTCTACTGGACAGATATCTTCAAGTATGCTTTTGTCCTCTAGCATTCATCCAACTTTTTACTTCAAATTTGGTTACAATAATCTGTTCTGTCCAATAGGATCTCTTGTCGATCGCTAATATTGCAGAGCAGCATGAAGTTTGGGATTTTCTTAGTGAGTCCTCAAAGGTGTGTATGAAGCCAACAAAAATTCTTTGTGCCTTCTCCTTAGCAGGAGAAAGATGAACACATATTGTGTTACTTTCCTGTGATTCTATATGCTTCATTTCTTGTTTCCATTTTGTAGAATTACTCAGCTGGAAAGTCCACCTCTGTTATCAAAACCTTGGCTGGTATGTACCTCTTCTCATTCTATATTTTTTTTCACAATTATGAACTCGTGTATTTAATATTTTCTCACTCAAGATATTTATCTATTTATTTTGCATCACTAGTTAACGTTGATGATGCCATGGATGACATCGTTCGACATGTTAAAGGAGTTTCAGATGGTCTAAAACGCGCAGTCGGCACATCGTCCCCTAGCGCGCCGTATTCACACTTGACAGATAATAGGATGTCTCTATCTTGGAACCAGGAAGAGACAGATAATCAGAATCTGCAGAATAGAAATTTGGGAAGTTCACATAGTCTCTCTGATGGTGATAGTAACTGTGGAGACCGCCCCTCATCTGTAAATAGTGCATGCCACTCGGACAATGAATTGAGCAATGGAGGGTACATTTCAAGTGATATTAAGCACAATGAAGCAACTGGTTGTGATGCACAAGTAAACCAACAAATAGAAAAACCTGCAAGGGCAATTTCGGATTCTACAAACATGTCATCTGTAAAACCATTTGAGGATCCATCAGGAATTCCTCCCGAGGTATGTATTTCCACTATGTAGCTATATTTAAGTCAAATTGCAGGGAATTTCTGTTCTAAAAGCTTTTCCATTTTGCCCTAAAACTTCTCTTTTCATTTGGCAGTGGGTGCCAACAAATGTCAGTGTGCCTCTATTGAATCTTGTAGACAAAGTGTTCCAACTAAAGCGACGGGGTTGGATAAGGTTTGCTATTTCTTTTTCATAAACTTTTTCTAGTGCCTCTATATAATTTGCCTGCTAGTTTTCTACTGTTGTTATGTAGCCATGAGTGAAGTAAATGTAGTACTGTAGACACCATGAGGATCGCGATAGGAGCTGCTTGGGCCGATTGCTAGATATCATTGATACTTGTCACTTGGCAGTATAATTGGAATCTGAGAGGGAAGTTTGTGCAGATATGCCATTGTTTATTCAGGGATTGTTTGATATTTCTGTGCAAGTCAGATATATTTTCACCATCCATGATTGGGTTCACAATACTTCTACAATCCAATTGTTTCTAGCTTTCAATTGCAGAACATTATGTTTGACTTGTTACTTATGTTATCTGCAGAAAACAAGTTTTCTGGATATCAAAACAAATCTTGCAGTTAGTCATGGAAGATGCGATTGATGATTGGATTTTAAGACAGATCAATTGGCTCCGACGAGATGAGGTCATTATACAAGGAATCCGTTGGATTCAAGATGTAAGGAGGCACTGTATATTTTTGTCTGAACTGAAGTGTTCTAATACCCTTTCCGCTGCCAGACTAAAATTTGCTGTATTATCTGCATGAAACCATGTTAAAAAGTTGTTCCAACTAGAAAAAAAGTTCCATACGATCCAAATTGTTACTTGGTACTCCCTCCTTTCCATAATTTTAGGCGTATTAGTTTCAGCACGAAAATTACCGCAGGTTTACTTGAGCGATCCAATCTCATACTAAGAAGGCGCTGTGAGCTGACCTCACGAGAGACCCAGCCAGCGATATGTTTTCCTTTCCAGAAAAATAGCGATAGTTAGTTATGGCTGTAAGTGAATGGGAGAAGAAGGCACGTGCACCTTAGATTATGGGATTGCATGCAAAACTAATATGCCCAAGATTTTGGGTAGGGAGTACTTGGTACCAAATCACTTTGTTGCTAAACGATGGCATAACATAAATACCAAGGTAATTAGCAAATTATTCTTATATGCTAGGGTCCAATATAAAATGTTACTACTGTCATATGGACCATATTGTGTCCCAATGTAGGTGCATGCCAGAACTAAGAGCGCTTTAGATAGTTGTACCTAATGGACAACTACTCTGGTCTTCCATTTGTGTAATTAACAAATTTACCATCCTACAGACCCTCTGGCCTAATGGTGTATTCTTCACCAAGTTGGATGGATATCAAGGAAATGCAGGTAGCAGTCAATTTGACAAGCACCCATCGGGGAGTGCCGATGAGACTATTGGCAACAGAAAGAGCAACACGAGCTCTTTTGAGCTTCAACTGGAGGCATCTAGAAATGCCAGTGAAGTTAAGAAACTTCTTTTAGGTGAGTCTATTGACATATTTTATCTCATTGCTTTTGTAATTTTTCTATTTCTGAATCTACGCTGCAAACATTGGGCGGTGTTTGCGTGCAAATTCAGATATGTGATAGAAGCAACAAATACGCAAAATTCTGGTCAGTACATGTGGTCCAACTAACCTAATTCTCGATGTCCTGTCCAGGTGGGACTCCATCTACATTAGTCAGCATAATTGGGTACAAGCAGTACCAGCGCAGTGCAAGGGACATCTACTACTTCTTGCAGGTAAGTAAAAAACAAAACCTAGCATCAAAACAGCGATATGGTGCGATGTCATTCTGATTTCCATGATTCTCATGCTGTGCTGCAGTCCACCGTGTGCGTGAAGCAGCTCACTTACGCGATGATAGAACAGGTGCTCGTGACACTTTTCCCAGAGCTTCATAAGCTCATAGAAGGCATCCATGAGAAAGGTCGCAAGGAACAAGCCTCGTTCATTTACCAACTTTGACTGAAATGGTGAGAGGCCATCTTGATACACCTTTTAAATTCTAAGCCCGCGTCGGTGACGACGTAGCATGAGGCTCCCTGGGCCGCAGTTTTGCCCGAATGGATTTTGACAGCAGAGCTGGATCCAGGGATTGGTTGGTGTCCCCCCCCCCCTCCCCCCCGCCCCCCCTCCCCCCCCCCCCCCCCCCACTTAAATATGTACAGCTGTATATCAGGAGGTATGTAAATTAGGCACCCTGATGCAATCTAGAGCGAGGAGTTTGAGTTCAGAGTTGTACTACTAGGAATAGTATTGTACCACACATCATTCATTGATTTTTTTTTTCCATTTTGCCTAGGCCGAAATTATTCGCTTAGACCGAGGCTTGTAAGTTGTGCAGAGATTCAATTGTATAGCTGTACCATTTTGCCGCATGTTGTGTTCTTCTGAGGAAATCAGATCATTCTCTGGAGATGAGCATCCAGATCCAATGGAGCATCGTGAGCTTTGCCTTGGGTGTATCTCTGTGACTGAAAATGTTCGGCCAGTTTGGAACGCATGAGTTTTACTGGTGTGTAGCTCTTTGGCTGCCCCAGGAAATGGAGATCTGTTGCCGTGTTCCGGACGTGTCTGGTATGTATGTGCAGTTGAGTGATGACTTGGGTTGGAAAATTGACGTGAAAACTGTACTACTAGTACCTATCGTCACTGATAGAAGCCTTACGCTTTGGACAGATCGAAGCTTTCATCCGACGGACATGGACATGCACCGTTGTCTTCTTTTGCCTTGCTAAATTCCATGCACTTTCTTTCCATCCCTGGTTAACTAACCCGACTCCATGTAGACCTGGCGATACCCCCTACCTGGAGATAAGCCACCAGTTGATCCTTGAAAGCGAACGAGGAAAGACTGCACATGAAACAAAGATCGAGTTTTGTCCACGGACGTCTTCTCCTCCCTGCCCTGCCCTTATCTTTGCCGCCCCCAAGCCAACAGATGCATGTGCGCTCAGCTGAAGCGGATCCGTTGTTGATGAGACGTTTATTAACACCGAAAAATTACGATTTCTTAAGACGAAAATATTGGAAGGATTCGAAAAGGAGAATGAATGGCGACTGTCAGGTCAGGTATGGAAAGGTGCACTAGTGCGAGCTAAAAGTTGATTCGACTCGTATGCCTGCCGGTGCTCGATCTGGGGTCAGATCGCACTGTTCCCGAATCGCAAAGCACGATCGGGGCGGTGGTTGCCCCGTCGCTCTCGGTCTCTCATCTCACTAGCCTCTTCTCAGCTCAGTGTTTTTTTTTTGCGGGATCAGTGTTCTCATCTATAGTACGTAGCTGGCTATCTAGTCAGAGGTGGAGGACGGAAAAAAATTAAGATGTGGCGAAGTCTTAAGGAAATAATTCTTTTGATGCAAATCGAAAGAGTCAATACACATTACAACTCAAAATGAAATACACTGAAAATGTAGGCATATTTCAATAGAAAAACAACCTAAAACATACCGATAATAATGCTTTCAATGGCGTCTAGAAGACCCAGGCAATGACAATATACTAGCATGAATGAATATAAACAAATCTGAAGTTCTGGAGTTCTGGTTCAGAAACTTTAGATCATGGAGAACTGACAGAAGAAAAAACGCCAATGCCCCAACAAAGTTCAGAGTTCAGACCTAGCCCCTAGGGATTACCAGAAAAATCCCCGACCCCGACTGTGGCCGTCGCCTGCTGAAGCCGCCGGTGAAGCCCCCGCGCCGCTGAAGCCGTCGCCGGAGCCGCCGCTTGCTGTGCCGCCGGAGCCGCCGCTGCAAGCGCCGCTGTGCAGCAGCCCTCCAAGCCCCCAGCCCGCTGACGCCGTCGACTGCCCTGTCGTCGCGCCCGCCTGGACCTCGCGACCTGGCCAGCCGCCGCCGCCGCGCTAGGTTTGGTCGCGTCTGGGTGGGTGGAGTTGGTCGCGTTCGCGTCGCGGCGTCGGTGTGTGCGGCCGTTCATTTTTTTCTGTTTTTCTAGGTATACACTAGTGGGCGCTCGATGCAGAGCCCCATCTGGCCACGGTGGATGCTCCAACCGATGTCACGTAGATATAAATTTTTTTTGGCCAAAAATCAAGGTATAGCGGGCGCCATACCCTGCCCACCGGAGCCCTCCGCCAGCGTATCTAATCCTACCTAGCATGCATATATCCACCGATCAAGAACTAGTGTCATTTCGACGATATTAATTCCGATATATCTAAAACTAACAGTGCTCTGTGGGCCCAGAAACAACAAGTCTATGCCTACCCTATAGCCTAGTAGCCTAGACGATGAGATATCCCGATTCTTTGTACGAGCTCCAGATCTTTCCGAAAAGAAAAAAGAAAGAAAAAAAGAGACAAGGCATGAGCTGTACGACGTCATTGTCCAAGTCTTTTCGGCCACATGAAACGACAACACTTGACTTCTCTTTACTAGTACTAGGGCAAGTAGCAGCAGCTTAGGAGTAGTAATTGCTAGGTGTCCTAATTACTCTCCATTGCCACGAAAGCGCAAAGAGGAAAAGATCTCAATTCATGCACCGGAAAGATGACGCACCACCTGGCGTCATTGTCCGCGGACACTTGTCTTGGAGCGTCGATCCTCCCAGCCAGCAGTTTGCGCTCCATCTCACTGACTTTGGCCGGCAACAGAATCTCGAGCCATATCGCAAATCTACAGGAGTCAGGACGTGCATGCACCGCTGTGAGAAAGCCTTGTCCCAAACCGGCTCACAAGTCCTATTCTGGACGGTAGTCTCTCATGACGGCTAAAAAGTCGCAGTCCAGGAAGAAATATATTCAGACCGGCCTGGCATACTCAGAGCATGAGCAATATCGTTGGCTCTAAGAAAATCGTTACAACTCGATTCTACAAAAACTGAAATTTCCCTTTTTGGCAAAAATGTCTCAGATTATTATAATCCTTCACAAAAAGAATATTTATCATAGTACCTTTTTTAGCCCCACGTATCAGCGATGCAGATCTTGGGTCTAGGGTGGCGATGCACCCGAATTGGAAAAATAATTTAGTACTCTCTCCGTCTCAAAATATTTGTCATCAAAATGGATGAAAAGAAATGTATCTAGAACTAAAATACATTTAGATACATCCCTTTTTATTTTTTTTGATGACAAGTATTTTCGAACGGAGGAAGTAATTAAAAAAGAGTCAAAAATTCTAAACCTTTTTGGAATCAAACATGATCAAGCGTTACACTTGTGTGAATTTTTTTCGCAAATGAAGCCATTCTTTCTCGAAGCATTTCACACGAGTGTAATACCTGATCATGTTTGATTCCAAAAAATTTCTAGGATTTTTGACTTTTTTGATTTTTCTAAATTATTTTTCCCAATTCAGGTCCATTGGGACCCGGGACCCACCGGGTATTTCTGCATGTACCAGATGCTATATTCTTTATCATCTACCTTCCTCTCACAATTTGAGCTAACTTTGTTTTTGAGGGGAACAATGTGAGTTAACTTGGAACCCACATATAATCAACTCTTACAAATCCAAAAACAAAACAAAAAGAAAACTCTCACAATTCCAGTCTTTTTTCTTAGGGCATCTCCAACACCGACCCGCAAAAGGACACGACATTTGTTCGAAAATCAGTCCGGACTGGTGTCCGGACACGGATACGGGAGCCATCCATCCAACCCTATACCGCAAATGTTCACCTTAAAAAATTAGCAACTATGATATATAATTTGTTTTATAGCTAAGCTACTAGTTTCCTCCAAACTCATAAGCATTTGGCAGTAGAGCTTTTCACCAAATGAAGCTACTAAGCTTCGCCTAATCTAGCAATGACTACCTAATCAAGCATAATTAGCACCTTCCGCCAAATGCACAAACGTCTTCCACTACCTTTCGCTAAATGTAACGCAATTAGCACAAAGTCTTCTCCCAAATGCTAGCCATTCTGAGTGGACGCAGAGTAGAGACGGTACGTGGTGCCTTTTGATTGACCAGATGAATGTTCGGACTCCCATAAAACCCTTCACATTTGGTTTCAGTTTGCCAGAAAAACATGGTTCAGACCGGTCGACGGATCGATACAGGACCGCCTTGGATGACAAACTGCGTCCGAAATCCAGACAGCATGATCCGGACACTTGCAAGAGGTTTGAGGGTTCGCCTTGAAGAGGCCTTCAATACCACCTCACTCTACAATGGTTAGCACCAATTAGAGTCGGTGCTAACTGCTAAGATGTCTTAACACTAAGTTTTTACCAACACTTGCCATGCTATGACACGAAACGAGTGGCGGAGCTAGGAAAAGTTAGTAGGTAGGGCCAAGTGCTCTAAACAAAGTTGGGGAGGGAGAAACCATCATAATACCCAGATTTAGCAGCAGCTAATCACCATTCTAATGTAAAATACTGCATGTTGGCCTGGGCCAGGGCCCTGCGGGCCACCCTTGTGACAGTATGATTTAATTACCGCATGTGGTTTCATTTCAAAGTCATATGTGATGTTTGACTAATTAAGGGCCAAACATCACATACGCAGTGAGAAATGAATCCAAAATTTACAGGAGTCACGGGCGGAACAATGCATGCCTATGTTGAAACGGAAAAATCTATTCGACTTTTAGGACGTTTTGACCTAGTGCTTGTAAACCCGAACGGAAACACTGGAGACAACTGATCCGAGAGGCATCCCGACAGCCTGACACTGTCCCTGAACAGATACACGATCACTCGCGCACGCACGAAGTGGATTCGAGGAGTTCCAAGATGATGATTAATGATGGGGATCAAACAGTGGAGAGATTGCCCAAACAGTGTAGACTAATTATACCACTGCATGCATGCACTGATTTCTTTTTCTGCAAGGGCATATACAGTAATTAATTAGTGGGATACGCAGGTAGGTGTCCTACGTGACCTCCATCTGTTAAATGGTTGACGTATCGAGTGAACGTCGTGGATGGGTCTGTCGGTTTGGATGAAACAACAGTTCGTGCATCGTCTCTAGCTGTGCAGCCTGTGCTCTTCAACGTCATGTCATGCCATACACATGCACACAATGTGCTAACATACATTGTCACACTGTGACATGATCTCTCCTCCCCTGTCCCATGTCATGATTTGCATGCTGAATTGTGTCAGGCGGTGACTAAAACTGTTGGTTAAGTTTTCAGTCCAAGCTTTTAATCTACTGCTGTAACGTCGATCGTGTGCCTCAATGTTTACCTCATCATACAACGTATATAATCCAAAAGCTGCAGAACGTGCCGCTGGAGAGGACGCATGGCGATGATCTTGATGGACAGAGATAGAGGCAGTGCATGTTGTTCCCGTGTAAGAAAATTAGCTTTGGTTTTGATATAACTCGACTGTCTGACTGATGATAGCTCTGCATGCAGCAACCGTTGGGAGATGTATACGTGCATGTCCTGCGGTGTCACAGAGCACATCCAATACGCTATTCTGGGACGCATGCCCCCCTCGTTTTGGTGCTTTCAGTCAGGCACCTTAATCTGGAGGTCACTGTCCTGTTTGGATAGCGATTTGCTTGTACATCAGAGTTGATTAACTCGTGCTGACATGTACTAGTAGTATAGATTATTATGTCTACCAGTCAATGATTGAATGCAAACATAAAGAATATGTGTGGTGATTAAAATGAAGTAAGAAAACTCGTCACTAAGAGTTACTAACGTCTACTCTATTGGAAAATGCTCTCATTTCTTAACTTCTCTTAGGTCTAGCTAAAATCACAGCTCTGTTTGAAGCCAAAGAAATATCTTGGGTCTTTGATATTTTGACATTTTACAGTTTTTTATATCAACAGATGGACACAACATTTTTCTCGGTTCCATTTGTGCAGGGATCCGCGGTTGGGTCTGAAGAACGGTGCCATCGGGTGCAGAGACAAACACCCGACACAGAGGACTTCGGCCTGGGGTATAATAACATTCTTTTTGGCAAACACTCTCTCCGTTCCTAAGTACTATAAGCCTTTCTAGAGATTTCAATATGAACTACCTACTAAGCAAAATGAATGAATTCACGCTCTAAAATATGTCTATATACATCCGACGTACGTTGTTCGTATTGAAATCTCTAAAAAATACTTATATTTAAAAACAAAGGGAGTAGTTAGCAATTTAGGTAGTGTGGGGTGTATCTCTTTCAGCGCTGCTTCCTCTCATATCCCACTGCGGGCCTGCTGCACTGCTGCCCCTACCCCAATTGTAGAAGGGCAAGATGTGGGCTGTGCAATCGCGATGTATTGATCGGTGCACCAGGCACGTATATATAAGTACAGAGGTGGGCCACAACCTCAACTATACAGAGGAAACAGGAGGTGGGCCCTATACACAAACATATACGTACACAATATACTCAACACCCCCCGCAGTCGAAGCGGCGCCAGTGACGCAGAGACTGGAACGAAACTCCTCGAAGGTGGAAGTCGGCAGTCCCTTTGTCATCACATCAGCGAACTGTTGTGCAGTCGGCACGTGGAGAACCCGAATGCGTCCAAGGGCCACCTGCTCGCGCACAAAGTGAATGTCCAGCTCAATGTGTTTAGTCCGGCGATGATGAACGGGGTTGGCGGAGAGGTACACCGCATAAACATTGTCGCAGTAGACAACTGTAGCCTGGGAGACGTCGTGATGCAGCTCCTGAAGTAACTGTCGTAGCCAGGTGCACTCAGCAACAGCGTTAGCCACAACTCGGTACTCAGCCTCCGCGCTGGAGCGCGAAACCATGGGTTGTCGCTTGGACGACCACGAAACGAGTGAAGGACCGAGGTAGACGCAGTAGCCAGAGGTGGACCAACGAGTGTTTGGGCAGCCAGCCCAGTCCGCGTCAGAGTAGGCCATCATCTCCAGAGAAGTGGACGCCGTGAGGGTGAGTCCAAGGGTCATCATGCCGCGAATGTAATGGAGGATCCGCTTCACGAGAGTCCAATGGGAGTCACGAGGGGCGTGCATGTGGAGACACACTTGCTGAACAACATACTGAAGATCCGGTCTGGTGAGAGTCAGATACTGAAGAGCACCAACGATAGACCGGTAGAAAGGAGCATCCGATGCTGGCGAGCCCTCAAGAGTAGAAACCTTGGCCTTCGTGTCAACAGGAGTAGCAACAGGGTGACAGTTGAGCATGCCAGCATGCTCAAGAAGCTCGTGCGCATACTTCTGCTGATGAAGAAAGAAACCGTCCGGGCGACGAACGACCTCAATGCCAAGGAAATAATGTAGAGCACCCAAGTCCTTGATGGCAAACTCGTCACGCAGCCGAAGAGTAATCTGCTGAAGAAGAGCTGCGGAGGAGGCCGTCAGGATGATGTCGTCGACGTACATGAGCGGTTATGCAGTGGTGTCACCGTGGCGATAGACAAACAACGAGGCATCCGAGCGAGTGACGCTGAAACCCAGTGTCTGAAGAAACCCGGTGATCCGCTGGTACCAGGCGCGGGGTGCTTGCTTGAGCCCGTAGAGAGACCAGGACAACAGACACACATGGCTACGAAGAGATGCGCCGACAAAACCGATGGGCTGCTCACAATAGACCTGCTCCTCAAGATGGCCGTGGAGGAAGGCGTTGGAGACATCCATCTGATGAACTGGCCAGCCTCGGGACACCGCAAGCTGGAGGACGGTGCGGATCGTGCCCGGTTTGACAACCGGGGCAAATGTCTTAGTGAAGTTAACTCCAGTGCGCTGTCTAAAGCCACGAACCACCCAGCGAGCCTTGTAGCGCTCAAGGGTACCATCCGAGCGGGTCTTGTGGCGAAAAACCCACTTGCCGGTGATGACGTTGGCGCGAGGAGGCTGGGGAACCAGTGTCCAGGTACGGTTCCGCTGAAGGGCGTCGAACTCTTCCTGCATCGCCGCAAGCCAGTGAGGATCGCGGAGGGCTGCGCGAGCGGACGCGGGAAGAGGAGACGGCTTCGCGGTGGAGGCGGCGAGGAGGTACTCATCGCGGGAGTACCGGAGGCTTGGACGGTGAGCGCCGGCTCTAGCCCGTGTAACAGGGCCAGTCAGCAACATCGGAGCGGTCGGCGTGACGGGCGGCGAGCCACCGGCGAGGCGGCCGGCGAAGCCATCGACGAGGCAGCCGACAAAGCCACCGGCAAGGTGGCTGGGCCGGCGAAGAAGCCGGGGAGGCGGCGGCCGAAGGGGCGGCCGAGCCCAGAGTGCCCGAGGCCGCGGCGCCTGAGTCGGGGACGGCGGGTGAGGGAGGGGCGCCAGCCGCGGCGTCGGCGAGGAGGCCGAGGGGGCAGGCGCCAGCGTGGGGGCGCGCGGCGCAGCTCGTCCCACTGCGCGAGGACCGCCAAAGCCTGGAGGCGGTCCAAGGGCCGGGCGGGGCCGTCCACCTGACGGAGTCGCCGAAGGGCCGGCGGTGGCCGGCGGTGACGAGGCGACAAGGGGTACCTGCTGCTGAAACGGAAACACCATCTCATCAAAGTAAACATGTCGGGAGGTGAAAACACGATGGGAGACGGGATCATAGCAGCGATAGCCCTTGGTGTTAGGTGGGTAGCCAAGAAAGATGCAGGCGACGGAGCGGGGTGCAAACTTATGAGGCGCAGTAGCGGCGATGCTAGGGTAGCAAAGGCAGCCGAAGATGCGAAGCTCATCATAAGAAGGTGGTGCACCGAAGAGAAGGTGATGAGGTGCAAAGTTCCCGCGAGTGCGACAGGGACGGATGTTAATGAGGAGTGAAGCGGTGGCGAGAGCGTCAGGCCAAAAGCGCGGAGGCACATTGGCATGAAAAAGAAGAGTCCGAACGCAGTCATTAAGAGTGCGAAGGATATGCTCAGCGCGACCGTTCTGCTGCGAGGTGTACGGGCAAGTGAGACGAAAAGTCGTGCCATGTGTGATGTGAAGAGTGCGAACAACAAGGTTGTCGAACTCCTTCCCATTATCTGTCTGCAATGCGAGAATGAGACGACCAAACTGCGTAAGAACATAGGAGTAGAAGGCGGCGAGAGTGGATATAGCATCCGACTTGCGGCACAACGGGAAGGTCCACACATAATGCGAGAAATCATCAAGTATGACAAGATAATAAAGAAAGCCTGTGTTACTGGCAACAGGAGATGTCCAAACATCACTATGAATTAATTCAAACGGGTACGATGCAATATGAGAAGAAGCCCTAAACGGGAGACGAGCATGTTTGCCGAGGCGACATGCATGACACGAGTGATCCTCATTCTTATTACACGTGAAAGAAAAACTCCGAAGTATATGGCGAAGGGTGGCAGGATTAGGATGACCCAAGCGAGCGCGCCAAAGATCCACTCCGGTGGCGAGAGCGACATGGGCGGCGGAAGTGGTGGAGGTGGCTGAGTGAACGGGGTAGAGCTCGTCGGGGCTGTCACATCGGTGGAGCACCATCCGCGTGCGAGCGTCCTTAAAAGAAAAACCACACTCGTCAAATTTAACGGTAGCAGGATTTTCACGTGTAAGAGAACGAATAGAAACAAGATTTTTAATAAGCTCAGGAGAAACTAAGACATTAGACATGGATATTGGAGTGGAGTTAGACGGAAAATATGCATGACCTATGTGGGTGATAGGAAGAGAGGAGCCGTCACCGACGGTGATGCGGTTGGAAGTGTGAACGGGATAGGAGGTGTGGAGGTTACCGGGATAAGCTGCCATGTGGGGGATGGCTCCGGTGTCCATGTACCAGTCACCGCCGCCGGTGTATCTGGATGGAGAAGGGGCGGTGTGGAGTGCCGCCAGGAGGGCCGGGTTCGACGGCGCCGGCGGGAGAGGCTGTGGCGGGGCCGTCAGGGGCAGCAGCGGCAGCCCGCCTGGCTGTGACTGCTGGCCGTAGGGCGCCGCGTAGGGTGCCGCATAGGGCTGCGGTGCGGCGTAGAACGCCTGGTGCGACGGTGGCCGGGCGCCGAGGATACCCGGGGCAGGGGCACGGAAAACCGGCATGGAGTAGGCGTGCACAACACCGGTCCATGGGTTCTGGCCAGCGTACCACGGGGGCCGGCTGATAGGCGGGCTGCGGCAGGCGGGGTGCTCCTCCCTGAGCTCCGGTGCCCCCCTGCTTGCGGCCGCCGCGACGACCCCCCCATTGGCCGCCGGCTGGGGCGGTGGGAAGGGAGCTGCCGGGGCGGGCGGGAAGCCGGGGCAGCCGGCCGGGGCGGCATCGGGCGCGGTGGTGGCGGGCCTTGAGCCCCGTGGGTGCCGGCGACGATGGCGGTGTGGGTTGCGCGAGTCCGCGCCATCCGCATCCGGTGCTCCTCCAACTTGAGGTACGCGACCACCTTAGCGAAGGTAGGCTCTGGGATGAGGGTGAGGTTGGAGGCGGCGTTCCCAAAATCCTCGTTGAGTCCGGCGGTGAGGGTGCTGATGAGGAGCTCGTCGCCAATCGTCTGCCCGAGATCACGGAGCTCATCAGCAAATTCTTAAGGCGCATGCAGAAATTATCGATGGACGAGTCAAGCTGCTGGCACCCATAAAACTCGTCGTGGAGAAGGACCTTGCGCTGTAGCCTGTTGTCGGTGAAGAGGCCATTGAGCTTGGTCCAGACCGCGTAGGCGTCGTCGTCGTCATCCACCACGGTGTGGAAGAGGTCACTGGAGATGATGAGGTAGAACCAACGGATGATGGTGGCGTCGAGGGTCATCCACTCCTCGTCGTTGATCATGAGCGCCGAGTCCACGGTGCCGTCCATGTGGCCGTGCAGGAGGAACTCACGGCTGGAGGTGGGGTGCGCGGCACGGGCGGGTGGTGCGGAAGCTAGCGGCGTTCGGCGGCGGCGGCCTCGGGGAGAGGCGGCGGCGGCGGAAGGCGGAGTGGTGGGAAGGGGCGGCGGCAACCAGCGGCGGCGGCGGCTGATGGCGGCGGCGGCTTAGGGTTTAGGATCGTGCTGCGATAGATACCATGTAAAAGGGCAAGATGTGAGCTGTGCAATCGTGATGTATTGTTCAGTGCATCAGGCACGTATATATAAGTACAGAGATGGACTACAACCTCAATTATACAAGTAAAACAGAAGATGGGCCCTATACATAAACATATACGTACATAATGTACTCAACACCAATGAAAACTAGACTAGAAGAGGGGACGAAGCTGTGGAGATACATCTGAGGGGCGAAATAGAGGAGGCAGAGAAGGAGGGCCACCGATCCGATCTTTCCAACAACAACGGATACATGCCTGTTCAAACTATCCAAGAAAACTAGTTCAGTGACTCGCTTAATAATTGCAGCATCATGCTAATTGACCTCCTGCTGCAGCTAGATCGATCTATCGATTGATCGATCGACAACGAAAAGTATAATTAATTTGTTTGGAGCAAGACATGAAAGGACAGCATAAGGTTATCTTGTCACGCCCACCTATCTAGTAGTATCTATTGATTTGACACGATCGAGTGCGCGTAGGTTGAAATCTCTTGGTTTCAATTCACTCCCCAACTAAACCAACAGGGAGATCGTTGAGCTGCTTAATGAGAAGTAGTATAGCTGTAGCACTACAGCACTCGTGTGCATGAGACGTTAATGTTTTGCATCCATGTGACCATGTATAACTCTTCAGATCCCAGAACTCAACTACTGTCCCCAGCTCCGGTACTCCGCTCCCCATGCCCAATCAAGCGATCGAAAATCGCAAATGCTTTTTTTTAAGAGAAAATCGTAAAAAAGGATTTGAGGGGAGGAGAAAATCGCAAATGCTATTTGTTTTTTTTTTTGAGGATGCAAATGCTATTTGTTGTGGAGTAGCCTCAGGAGCTTCCAACGTGGGCTGTGGCCCAGTAGCAACGACGGGAGCAGTTTTTCTTTGTGGTGCCGTATTTTTCTTTAGCTATGTGGTTTTTTGACGGAAAAGTTGACAACGCAGCACTTTCTACTCCTATAAAAAGCTGAGTTGGTGATGATGGTATGTCTGCCATCCTTCATTTACAACCGTTCGATTTACATTCAACGCATCTGAGACAAACTATGTCAGTTTTATAAAAAGACCCCCGCACTCCACTATCGTTTGTAGATAACCCCCTGCCTCTCACCTCATCTAGCCATCTCATGACAAAAATAAGAAGGATATGGAGAGGTCGCTGCTCTTGGTGTCGTCTACCCCCAACGCCTCTCATGCCTTCGCTTGGGCCGCATTGCCGACCACCACCACGACCCCCTCCTCCTCGCCATCTCCTCTGCCCCCTTCCAAGTCATCCCGAGTTACATTCATAGCTGTTTAGAAAAAATAAACAAAACCGATACTCATTTTTTTTGAAGATCATTTTTTGTAAAGCACAATAAGTGTTATTTCTTCATAAAGTTTTGGATGCAGGTTGAACACTTGAACGATTTTGTTTGCAAAAGATGTTTTTTATCTATTTTTCCTACATTTACTATTCACCCGGATGCTTGTGAGCTCTAGAGAAGAATGAATATCTGAAGAACCTATCAATATTTGTTAAACATGAGATGACCCGGATCAATGCACGACGATCCTGCCAATCAATATCGTGGCCGGAGTGCAAAGAATTTTGAACATTCTCGATTTCTGTTCGTTCCAAGTGATCCACCATACGAGCTGCGCCAGGGAGCTCCATGCTTTCCTACCATTCGTGGGGAACATGTCAGTGGTGTGATTGGGCCATTCCAGCACGGAGGTGGTGGTAGCCGAGGGCACAAGATTGGCTGGAAGATTGCACCGTCGAATAATGCCCCGCCAGACAGCGATAGAGAACAGGCACGAAGCAAGCAGGTGTATGGCGTCCTCCATCGGGCCATCACAAAGGGCATAGGTTGGGTCGCGCGACCACCCCTTTTTAGCGAGCATGTCAGCCGTGTTGCAACACCCAAGGATCGCCAACCATCCAAAAGCCATGCACTTCCCAGGGGCATCAGATTTCCAAATGAACTTGTCGAAACTGGCCCGACAACTCCCCTTGAATTGGATGCACTACACAGATTTTGAGTTGTAGACACCATCGACCTTCCACCTCCACGAAACAGAATCTGGTTCCGTCCCAAGCACAGTCTGATTGATTTTATGTCCAAAGCTGATGAGTGGATTTTATGCATAATTTTGAGAGTATATTTTAGTGCCAAAACCCCTCATATCATATCATATCCATCTAGCATTTATTCATGTCTCCAATGCATAGGTTTTAGTATTTACCTGTTTTACCAAGTTCGTTGCACACCTTCTATTTTTATTTAGTTTTTATTAGTTCTCCTTTGTTTTGTGGACTTTGTAGGTGTGTTGACATGTTCATGGACTTGGGATATCAAAATAACCAAGCTGGGGGTCAAACCAGAGAATTTCCACGCACCAGATCAAGGCCCTTTGGAGAGTTTGATGATTTGACATTTACTAAAGTGTCCAAAATGAAGATCCAAGGACACTGACACATCGGGCTTTTCCTTAGCAATCCAACGAGCCCAAGAACATCAAAATATGAGTTCGTATGAAGAAATGGCGATCAAAATACAAAACAACCGCCAAAGGTCCACAGTGTTTGACGGCCTTCCATACGAGCATAGCCGCTTGTATGGATGGCCGTATGAAATTGGCCAAACCTTCTAGATTTTGCTCCGATCTCATCCCTGTTTTTTCAAACGAGATTCTTGACGATCAAGGCTTGTATGGGATGTGGATTTGGCTCCCCTAGAGCCCTTGGATGAAGGAGAGGAGGCTACATCAACTAAGGAGACCCGAGGAGGCCTCCTATAAGAAGACCTCCAACCCTAGCCGCTGGGCATCATATCTCCATCCTTCACAAGTTCCATCAGCTACCACCACACCTCCATGGCAGCAACTCCACCATAGAGAGAGGGCCAAGACAAGAAGAAGGAGGAGAGGAGGCGCCCCCTACATCCGTCGCCGGCCGGAGGGCCTGTGCCCTCTCAATCGCTGCCGCCACCATGCTCCTCTCCATCTCCAACATCTTGTTGGCTTGTAACTTTTCTGTATCATCCGTGTACTCCATCTACATGTTTGAGTGACTAACTAGTTCTTGGGGAATAGGATGAACTTTAGTTTGTACTAGAACCCAATAATTTGCGAGATATGAAAAAACCTTCCATGCATTGTTAATGTTCTTCGTGATGTTGGGGAAGTGCACCATCCAACATTTGAATTTTGGATACAAGGATATTACAATCGGGTGATGTGGAGAGCGGAGAAAGCATGTGACAGTGCAATCTCTAGGGAAGTGGAGGAGAAAAAGTGACAGTAGTATCCTCTATCTATCCTGTCTCTACCAATTCGATAGGGGAATAACGGCGACCACCCATTGGCCACATCCACGGGGAAACCCTTAATCATCATATCCATAACCCGTCGGGGGAGGAAACGGTGGTGGCATGCATGATACGTTTGACTACTCGTAGCACTCTATACTGTACCAGGCTCCGCCCACAAATAAATACATGAAAAATGGCTTACCATGAATTGAAATAGCCCT
Organism: Triticum urartu; assembly: GCF_056163025.1. Lineage (NCBI taxonomy): Eukaryota > Viridiplantae > Streptophyta > Magnoliopsida > Poales > Poaceae > Triticum > Triticum urartu. The sequence goes on from NC_141876.1 coordinate 114,643,583, forward strand.
ATGCCCTTGCAGCTCATCAAAAGCCCGGCGAAGTCCCTTGTGGCCTCGGGAGAGAGGTTTCGCTTGAGATGCCCGATCCATCTACCACCATTCAAAGCTTGCGCGACAGTGAGGTTGGATGACCCACAAGTATAGGGGATCTATCGTAGTCCTTTCAGTAATTAAGAGCGTTGAACCCAACAAGGAGCAGAAGGAAATGACAAGCGGTTTTCGGCAAGGTATTCTCCACAAGTACTGAAATTATCGATGATCGATAGTTTGATACCAAGATAATTTGTAACAAGTGACAAGTAGCAATAGTAAACTAATGTGAAGCAAGGTACCCCAATCCTTTTTGTTGCAAAAGGACAGTCCGGAATAATATCTTATAATAAGTAAAACATTCTCGAGGACACATGGGTATTCCATCTAGTCACTTTCATCATGTTTGTTTGACCCGCGTTCGCTATTTTGATAATTTCATATGTGGCTGGACCGGTGCTTGGGTGCTGTTCTTACTTGAACAAGCCTCCCACTTATGATTAACCCCTCTCGCAAGCATCCACAACTATGAAAGAAGAATTAAGATAAAATATAACCATAGCATTAAACGCATGGGTCCAAATCAACCCCTTAAGGACTAGCGCATAAACTAGGGTTTAAGCTTCTGTCACTCTAGCAACCCATCATCTAATAACTACTCCACAATGCATTCCCTTAGGCCCAAAGATGGTGAAGTGTCATGTAGTCGATGTTCACATAACACCACTAAGGGAATCACAACATACACATCATCAAAATATCGAACGAATACCAAATTCACATGATTACTCATGACAAGACTTCTCCCATGCCCCAAATAACAAAAGTAACTACTCACAAATCATATTCATGTTCAAGATCAGAGGGGTATTGAATATCATAATGGATCTGAACATATAATCTTCCACCAAATAAACCAACTAGCATCAACTACAAGATGTAATCAACACTACTAGCAACCCACATGTACCGATATGAGGTTTTGATACAAAGATTGAATACAAGAGATGAAATAGGGTTTGAGATGAGATGGTGCTGTTGAAGATTAGCCCTCCCACGATGAGAGGGTTGTTGGTGATGACGACGACTTTGATTCCTCCCTCCCAAAGGGAAGTATCCCTGATGAAATAGCTCCGCCGGAGTGCAAAAGTGCTCCTGCCCAAGTTCCGCCTCGAGATGGTGGCGCTCCATCCCGAAAGTCCTCTCTTTATATTTTCTAGGGCAAATAGGCTTATATACCAGAAGATGGGCACCGGGGGCTGGCCAGGGGCCCCACCACCCACTAGGGCATGCCTGGGGGGGGGGGGCAGGCGCACCCTGGTGCATTATGGGCACCTGGGTGGCCCCCTCTGGTACTTATTTGCTCCAGTATTTTTATTTATTCCAAAATAAATCGCCATGAAATTTCAACTCATTTGGAGATGTGCATAATAAGTACCTCTGACATAGCTTTTTCAAGTCCAGAATTCTAGCTGTCGTTAATCTCCCTCTTCGTGTAAACCTTGCTTATTATGAGAGAAAATGCATTAGAATTGCTCCACAAAGTGTTATATTGATTGAAAACACTATAAATAACAGTAGGAAAACATGATGCAAAATGGACGTATCAAGGTTCTTCCTGGTGCATTGGCTGAAAAGGGAGGGGGGAAACACACTTGGAAGCTGACCCCATTGTGCCATGACTCCCTCCAAAAGGATATGTGCGCCCCATCCCCAAGGTGGAAGACGACTCCACATTGACATGATCCTTACCTAGGATCCACCGAGAGTTCAAGACCAAGCCACAACTTGTTTCATTCAGACCATGAGGTCGCTGAAATCAGTTGGCCGACATAAAACTTCCAATTCGCAAGACACTTTCCACCCGAGGAGATCTCCTGCCCGCCCCACAGATTAACTCCGTGGTTTCAGTGCGGAAAATGGTTTTTTCGCCCAGTTTTTTGTATGTGTGGGTTTTCTTCCCTTTTTTCTTTCTTCCTTTTCTGTTTTTCTTCATTCCACCCAGTTTTAGTGTATTTATCCCATTTGACTTTTCATTTAATTATTTTCTCCTGTTTTCCTTTTTATATTTCTGTTTCTTTTCCCCTTTAGGAAAAAATTCATGTTTTTTGGAAGAAAATGAGTGAACATTTTTACAATGACATGAATATTTGTTCAAAATTATGTGAACACTATTTTACATTTTTTATCAATATTTACTAAACATGTAAACATTATAAAAATATCATGAACATTCTTTGGACCAAATAAATATTCCTAAGAATTAAACGAACAAATTTATACGTTTCAGTACCGTTGTTTTTAATGTTATGAACGTAATTGTAAGCAAGTAATTTTCTAAGGTGTCACAAGCATTTTTTTGATCGGCATGGACTTCTTATAAAAGCTGCACAGACAATGTTTTGCACTTTATTTAAATGTGTGGACAATTTTTTTAAAAACTTATCCACATATTTGCCCCCAAATACACTAATATTTTATAAAACATTGATAAAAATGGACAATTAAAACAAAAGGTGGAAAAAAGAAAAGAAAACGTACATGCATATACGGCGCTATTGACTATCCTATCCCGGGCCGGGCCTCACCCATTTACGAGGAGCTAGCAGGCGAAGCTGGCGTATCCCTCCTAATATGTGAGAAATAGACGGGCACATCTGAAATCCGTTAGGCGCAACTTCTCCAGAAATCATGTCACTAGCCAACGTGCTTAAATCCCATATGACACGGGATTTGGCCCAACTCAAAGGGAAGGAAGGCTAGGAAGAGACCCAATTCAAAGATGATGGGTGGCCGCATGATGTAAAGGCTGTTTAGCGAAGGAGGTCGGTGTGCATCCCATAGCGGCACTAGGGTTGGAGGGATTGATGAGTTGGACAGGGGTTATGACTAGGAGGGATGAGGAGGACATTGCTGGTTGAGACGGACATGCCCACGGGCAGCATGGCAACTGTGAAGTAGGGGCATGACCCATGGCTACAGTAGGGTTCAGATGGGAATGAGAGAGAGAGAGAGGCTCAAATCGATACATTGGGAGGTCACTAGGTGGTGGCAACATGGGTAATTGTGGAAAATTCATGCCCGTCGATTTTCTTGGATTTTGGATTTCCCAACTCCACAAACTTACCCCATTCGGCCCAGCTCCACTCGTGGAGTTGGCGGAGCCCAGAGGTAGGGAGTTGCCATACTCTCCTTAAGTTAGTGGATCCACACTTGTAGAGGAAGAGAGATCAAGGCAAGAATATCAATGCTTCACACTAATGAAGAACATGCCTACTAACACCCTCATCACACACAGTTAGGTCTGAAATGCGTGCAATATCTCAATTGCATACTATGGCAAAGACAGATCCTATACAAAAACACTATCGGGAAAGTGCTTATAGGTGGAGTAATACTAGTGGTGGGCATGCTGTGGATACCACCATTAGTAATTTGGACAGATATGCTGGGGGGCCACAAACTGCACCCGCCATTGGCACTAACTTACTAGTGGTGGGCGACTGTGCCCACCCACAACTAGAATGACTGGTTCCAAGTTAACTAATGGTGGGTTGGACAAAAAAAGAGAGAGAAGAGCTCTCGCGAGCACCTAGACGATCTGGTGGCGACGGAGCCCAGTGGGAGTGAATGGCGGAGGTGTCGCCGGCGATATCTGCGGTGGAGGGAGGAGAGGGTGGGGCCTCATCGAAGGCATCTTCAACGCACAGGAGTGGAGAGAAATTAGGGAGAGATCGAGGCAAATCCTTCGGACTGCCATGGGGCGGAGGAGTTGCCTGGAAAGATTGAAGAGGAGGTCGGAGGAAATCTTTGGCGAATCTTCAGGTGAGCTTGCATATAATTCTGGAAGGGGAGTGTCGGATCCCTCATGTCTAGGAGAGCGGATTCTATCGCCTGTAAAGTATAGGGAAAGAATTAAAGAGGAAAAGGAGATAGGAAGGAAAGGGGTTTCGGTGTTGATCTCTACTGGTTATAGGAGGATCCCGAAATTCTGGGATTTAATGATTTTTCAGTTGAGGCATGATTTAGGGGTTGGATGAGAATTGGGGGGGCCGTTTCTTGCCGTTATTTTATATACCAGAGAGAAATTAGTGGGGAGTGGATTTGGAAACGGAGAAATCATAGTTATTTGTTCACTATTGTCGCTGGTGCGTGTCGGTGCTATACAAACGGTTTTTAACCCCTTTCCGCGACGAAATTTGGAACCGTCGCCAAGTGAGTGTGGGCGATAGGGGGGTCCTTCCCACACGACCCAGAAACTGTTGGGGACAGGGCCCCTACAATACTCCTACTCATTTCTGCTCGCATTGCCATCGCAGTCGGTATTCTGTGGTGCTACGTTTATGATGCGCGGCCCATCACAAACGGTTCACTATTATAGAACGTGTATGATGCGCGGCCCATCAAAAACGGTTCACTGTTAAGAAGATTACCTAATCGTCGTGCGAGTGTCGGACAGGATTACAAAACGTCGGACTGTCGTAACATCGTCGTACACAACAACTATCGCACACGCTATTCTGTAGTGCAACATTTATGATGCATACTTCATCCAAAATAGTTCATGGTTGCGAATCGTGTACGATAAGGCAACTAACACAAACATTTAGTTTGCCAGCACCGTTTGTGATATTGTCTGACATCACACACGCTTTGCAAACGGCAACTTTGTGCATGCTTGCACACGTTTCCTCTTTGTGAACCGTCTCGAATTATGCACTCCTCCATGTAGAAGGCACACGCGACTCTAGTACAACCCCTTGTGATGGCCGACCGCCCATCCTTCATGGTCTTCATTAAAACATCTAGATAATCATCATGTTCTGGTAGAAATACTTTAACCTTTGCATGCCCACCAATCATGTAGTTTGAGAGGTAATCTTGAGTAAACTGCTTTGGCAACCACTGCAAAGGAAAAAGATTCAGACATTGTTATCTAACACAACTCATTATGGGCAGTAAAAATAAGGCTGCAGAGTTCTTACTTACCATCCCGCAGTTCGCTGTTGTCTTGGATAAAGTGTAAACAAATAGTTTAATTGCCATCTTTGGACCCATTTTACTAACAATATTTATTAGCTTCCTCACTTGATGTTGGTTCATCGATATCTCATTGCCTCATACGCAGAAAGGGTCGAAGCGCGGATCTTTACCAATGACATATGTATCTAAAAGCACCAAGTTAATATTAGAAGCTAAACAACAATTGCACAATGATGTAGTACACCACTCTTTTATAATATGTCTATATACATCCGTATGTGGTAGTCCATTTGAAATCTCTAAAAAGGCAAATATTTAGGAACGGAGGGAGTATCTTATAACATCCAATATACTCACATATTAGATGAATAATTAACATCTTATATTATGGGCCGGAAGGAGTTTAGTGCATCCTTACAAATTATCAGCTGCTGTATCCATGGGTTATAGTTAGTTTGAGCTAGTTTGGGCTCAAATAGCCCTAAAGTATATCTAAACATGAGGGCTAGTTTGAGCTAGTTGCATCTATAACCCACCCAAAAAAACTATCCAACCCAAGAGGTGCTAATTGGAGCTAGTTCTCCAAGTGCATTTATTGTCAATCTACCCCTGCCATCCAAACAACTCTTTGGATGGAGTTAGTTCAGGGTTAGTCATGGGCTAGAAACTAACTCTAACCTCTAGCTAAGTTGAGTATCCAAACAGGGTTGCAGATATCTAGACATCATTAGAACATTAATGTAACACTCTTCCTTGTTGCTATGTAGCTTAGGATTGCATATTTAGACATTAAGTACAGTGCATGTTGCTATGTAGCCTCAGATATATTACATATGGCCCTAGTTAACCTAACAATAAATGGGTTGCAGATATATTCAGTTAAAAGTATGATTCATCGATTAGTCCCTTATCAGCCGCCGGCCTATATGGTACCAGCTACCGATATCCTGAACAGTGAGCAGATATAAGCCATGGGATGAAACTAACCTCGATGGAAAACAACAATCATTCCCAAAATTGTCCTGTGTATGTACATCGAGAAGCACGTTAAGCACAACAGGCTAAACATCAACCAAAATTATCCATGGCAGACAAAATAATCTCCAAAAGATAGCTTCAGTGTGTAGGTTTAAGCACGCTAGTAAAGCAAAACAAGTGGAAAGGTGTGCTAACTGCAACAGGCCTAACATTTAACAATAAGCAAACATAGTCATTCAAACAGGTACTGTGCCGGTCTAAGTACACTGGGTATTGTTAAATAAAAATGGAAAGGCATGTTAACTACAAGATGCAGCAACCAAATGTAGTCATTCATAGTGGTATTGTTGAAACTGGTACTGATGAAATTGAACTGCACAGTTCATACCTGCACATATAGAACATCACGTTGTGAATAACTGGAATAAACAAGGCATACTACGAACAACCAAAGATAGCATTTGAAACTGGACATATGCTAACTACAAACAACCGAACAATAAAAAAACTTTAAAAGAGGCATATGCTTGCTATAACAGGCTTAACAACAAGCAAATATATGCATTCCTATCGGTATGTTTAAAACTGGATTGATGAAATGTAACAGTAAATAATTGCACATATAGAGCACCACATTGTGAACAACTGAAATAAACAAGGCATACTGCAAACAACCAGATATAGCAATTAAAACTGGACATATTCTCACTACACTATAAAAGGGACTCGACAAAATAAATTATGGGTTTCCCCCTGTGAAGAGGCACGACAAAACAAATCATGGGTTTCCTCACTTGTCACAGTTGGGCTCGTTCCCGTGGGAAGAGCACGGACCCTGGATGCGCTCCATGTTGTCGTAGATGGGCTCCTTCCCCTTAGAAGAGCACGGCTGTAGGGTACCCTCCCTGATGTCGCAGACGGGCGCTTTCCCCTTGGAAAAGAAACTGGGCTCTTTCCCCTTGGAAGAGCTAGAGAGGGTGCCTTCCCCGTGGTCGTCGTCGATGAGGTCTGACTTGGAAGCTGTGGATCCCAAGCCAGCGTCTCAGAACATGTCCTTCAGAAATGACAAAAGGGGCTCGATGATGATGAAGAATGGCAAATTGTTGTCAGTGAGCCAGAGGAGATCAGCGTCGGGGCCATGGATGAGATCGACGGCGGTTGAACCCGAGGGGTTGGGGGTGGGCCACTTAACCTGTGACATAGCCCGCCACAGGCCGTCATTGTCGATGACCTGGATGTCGTAGCCGGCGGCTGAGACATGCCCGCATACTCTAGCCCGCTGCTTGAGTGCCTGCCGCCAGTAATGGTCATCAGCTTCCTCGGCGATGTCGGGCGAAGAGACCGTTATACACCTCTTTTGGGCTAGTCGATCCTCGAGCTCCATAGGAAGCGTAGCCGGGCTTAGGCTGTGACGCTATGGAGTGGGGGATGAGTATGGGGATCTGTGAGAAAGGGGGCGTTTGGCAGGCGTCATCTAAGAAACTCAGGGTGGCCTGGGTATGGAGATCAGTGGGTAAGCTGCATGGGCAAACCGGCAGATGTTGACAATGGAGGCCTTGCAGCGGCGGCGGGGACCTTGCTAGGGTTTCGAGCGAGGGCCGGTGTGTGTGTGTGCGCACGCCCGAGGAGGTTTTGGTGTGTGTGTCTGTGTGTTGTGTGTGTGTGTGTGTGTGGAGGGGGGCGGGGTGTTTGAGGAACTGACGCGGGTACTGAAAATTTTACTACGCGGGAGTCAAACGCGGGAGTGAAATGCCGGGCTATTGAAAATTTTGATGATAGTGCATCGCACACGGTCCGGAGATATCAACCGTGTGTTATGAAACAGAAAAACCCTCGACGCGGGCATATATTTTCTAGGGATGCAGGCGGGATTGGGAGCAAGAAACATCGCACATGGTCCGGAGATAACAACCGTGTGTTATGAAATGGAAAAATCCTCGAGGCGTGTAGATATTTTCTAGGGATGTAGGCGGGATTGGGAACAAGAAACATCGCACATGGTCCGGATATAACAACCGTGTGTTATGAAACAGAAAAACCCTCGAGGCGGGCAGATATTTTTGAGAGGGGGAGCCTCGTGGAGCCCAATGTACGGTGCGGATGTGTGCGTGACAGGGGCACCCGCGTGGCACATGGTTAGTTTGAGTGAACTGTGTCTGTTGCGTCATCCGACTTGTCTAATGTTCATAAATTTGACGATAAATGACGCAGTAGAGGGTCAGAACACGAACACACTTGCATGTAGACCAAATTTATGTATCAAAATGGTGGTTTGATTTTCAAATACCAAATGCAAATTCGATGTGACACCTCTTTCGCAAAGTGCACGGTATTGCTTGTCCCCACCCCCTCGTGTCGGCACGAAGGGAATCCTAAGCTATGAATGCATGCCCCCTCCCCCCAATCAAGGTTCACCTAGCAAAGTGCGAAGTAGCTAGCAGCCCCCTCCTCCCTCATGTCGGCACGCAGGGAATCCTAAGCTATGAATGCATGCCCCCAACCGAGGTTCATTCACCTAGCAAAGTGCGAAGTAGCTAGCAGCCCCCCTCCCTCATGTCGGCACGAAGGGATCCTAAGCTATGAATGCATGCCCCCCAATCGAGGTTCACCCTAGCAAAGTGGGAAGTAGCTAGCAGCCCCCTCCCTCGTGTCGGCACGAAGGGAATCCTAAGGTATGAATGCATGCGCCCCAACCGAGGTTCACCCTAGCAAATTGCGAAGTAGCTAGCAGCCCCCTCCCTCGTGTCAGCGCGAAGGGAATCCTAAGCTATGAATGCATGCCCCCCAACTGAGGTTCACCTAGCAAAGTGCGAAGTAGCTAGCAGCCCCCCTCCCTCGTGTCGGCATGAAGGGAATCCTAAGCTATGAATGCATGCCCCCCAACAGAGGTTCACCTAGCAAAGTGCGAAGTAGCTAGCAGACCCCCCCTTGTGTCGGCACGAAGGGAATCCTAAGCTATGAATGCATGCCCCCTCCCTCCAACCGAGGTTCACCTAGCAAAGTGCGAAGTATCTAGCAGCTCCGCTCGTGTCGGCATGAAGGGAATCCTAAGCTACGAATGCATGCCCCTCCCTCCAACCGAGGTTCACCTAGCAAAGTGCGAAGTAGCTAGCAGCCCCCTCGTGTTGCCACGAAGGGAATCCTAAGCTATGAATTCATGCCCCCGCCAACCGAGGTTCACCTAGCAAAGTGTGAAGTAGCAACCCCCACACACTTTTAGTCAGCAGGCCAGAGAGGCATATCTCACCAAGATGGATCATAAAACGGACCAAGAATAATCCACCTTGGTCGTACAACCTCTCTCTTGTTGTTGGTCAAAGTGATGGCCGTCCATGCGACCCCGGAGATGGGCTAGCTCGCCAATAATCACGCAAGTAGCTAGTCCCCGAAGACAACCATTGCATGCGTGTGGCCCAAACATATGTATGGAGAGGTGTGTTTTTGAGTAACAATGGAACAACTTTGATGTGGCACCGTGATTTCGAACTAGAAATCCCCACACTAAGTGAGGGTTAGGTTGATGATGCATATGTATGTTACACCACACTTCAAGCCAACGACGGGGATTCATGCATGCATGCGTGCATAGTATATGCGCTCAAACTTAAGGTCTGAATCTCACCATGACCTATACTACGATAACACAAACCAAATGAAGAATCCGCCATGGTAACCTATCTTGTTGTTGGTCAAGGTGATCATGGATGTCCGCGTGGGCCCATGAATATATAGGCTTTTCGTCGATAACCACGCGAGGGAGTGTACCGTTCGAAGGCAACCACTACATGCATATGTATGGAGGTGATGCGTGCATGCATGTTTGAATACACAACATTGATGTGGCGCATGCATAAAAAATCGTACACTAGCTCCCCACACAAAGCGAGATTGGTTCATGATGTGTCGTTGTACTAGCCATTCGACTCGATGGGAGGGATTCATGCGTACACATGCATGTGTGTGTGCTCAAACTGTATCATGCATGTCATCCCAGAGCAAAAATAACAATCCCCTCCTAAGTCAAATCAACCTCTCTTGTTGTTAGGCAAAAAGTAGTGATGGACCAAGCGGGCCCACAGATGGAAGGCATCGATATCGTTGATAACCGCTTAAGTGGGTGCGAGAGGACAACCACCACCGCTTTGCATGCGGGCCAAACATATATATGTTGAATACCCAAAATGCACAACTTTGATGTGCCACATGCCTCAAAAACCGTAAACCATGCACCCACATAGAGCAAGGTTCATCATGCGTACTACATATGATGGTCCCCTTCCCCCCTCTTCACCGCATACTATATGCTCCTACCGTAATATATGTACAACCGAAAAGAATTCTCATCGATGGTGAAATTAATTAACCTTTCCCGATGTAGGTCAAAGTGATGCATGCATGCATCGACGATGGCCTCGTGGGCCCACAGATGGAAGCGTCACACGTGAGTGTCCTAGCTAGGATATGCATGTGGCCCAAAAAGGTGTTGTGTGATGTTTGAATAGCCAATTTCACAATTTTGATGTAGCACGTGCCTCGGAAACCAAAAAGTCCCAACACTAAGTGAGGTGTGCTTGTTCACGGACGCGCACGTATAGTATATATGCTAGTCCCCTCACACCTCTTCGACGCGTACTATATACCACCATAACACAAACAAAAAAGATTCTACATTGCTGGTCAAATTAACCTCACTGCCGGCTGTTCGTCAAAGTGATGGAAGACGACCTCGCAGGCCCACAGAAAGCGTCACACGTGAGTATCGAGTGTCGCGTAGGACAACCATTGACTGCATGTGGCCAAAACATGTATGTACGAAAGGGTTGTGTAATGTTTTAAATAATGATTTCACGACTTTGATGTGGCACCGGCCTGCCTAACAAAACGGCCAACCCACACGGTGGCTCACAACTCATAGTGTACTGCGAGCCACCCGCCACCCTCAGACGCACACAGCCACACACACACCACAAATCCACCGCAACTATGATGCATGTTAAATTAATTATCCCGCGGTGAACATATATGTTACCAAAGGAGGGACGTTTTAATTTAAAAAAAATCAGAGTTCATTAAGACGTTTTAGTACATTAATTGATTGATTTTTTACGGGTATAATGTGCAAAAATCAAATTTGAGCTACATGCACACGTGACAGTGCACCTAAATGGATTGCAAAAACACTTGTGTCTTACTGGGTGCATGTTTACTCCCCGTGCAACAAATTTCAAACATTGAGAATCTTGATTTTTAAATTCTACTACATCCAAAACTTATTTGAAGTTCATGAAACTTATCGTGTTGTCATATGGACACCAATACAAAGTGGCATTGTACTTTTTTGGGTCAAATTTGAGACCAGTTTTGATGTAATCTTTATCTAATTACAGACGGCAAATTATTAATAATTGGGAACCATCTCCCAAACGGATTATTTATTCGAACCGTGAGCGTTAGACCAACAATGGATACGTGCCATGCTTCGGTTAAGCAATAAAGCGGTAGCATTAAATCCAAATAGAAAAACAATATACGTGTCGCCGCGCGACCCGTGTGCCGTGTGAGCAGGCGTGAGTTGACGGGACGCATGCGAGTAGTCCGCCGCGCAGGCAGATGTGGAGGCGTGCGTGCAGGTGTGTGAATTGATGGAGGCGTGCTCGCTGCATAGTGTCTCCGGGAGGCGTGTGAGTAGCTGTGTGAAGCTTTGGTAGGCATGCCAGTAGTCCAGTGTGCAGGCTCACCGGGAGGCGAGCCATCGGTTTGACCGCTGCCCGCCTCTCTCCCACAACTACCACTACTCCATATTAATGGTGCGCCCGAGCGGCCGCATCCCCCATCCTCGCCACACATACAATCCTCTCTCTCTCTCCTTGCATCCTCGACGCCGCTCCCAGTCCTCAAAGCCATCAGTGTATGAGGATGCCGCCGAAGCGCCCCATCGGAGGGAGTGGCGACGCCGGGGCTGCCAAAGCACCAGAGCACGACGTGGAGATGGAGATAGAGGTTGCCGTCACCTCCGGCAAGTTATCGCTGCACTCTGACGTCGTCGAGCTTCCACAATCGGAGGCGGAGTTCCACACCAACTCCGACGACCACTCCAGCGATGACTCCGGCGACCACTCCGGCGACTACTCCGACTCTGACAGACAGCTGGTTAGTCATCTATACCCATTTATGTGTCAAATAGATCATAGGGTTTCTCTGGTTACTCCTACCTCCCTCTTTTTGGAATAGAAATCCTATGGTTATGTTCTCCCAATCCATGAAATCTGAGTAAGTTTTGTTAGATCCGTGTAGTGTATTGATTGTTTGAATGGTACAAGTGATAAGTGATTAGTTGTTTCATCTGTGCAAATGATTTCTGCTAGTAATCCGACTAGGGTTAGTGTTCGTGCTAATAATTCCTAGCCAGGACTTGACAATTGTTTTTGAATGACTTACATATGTTTGTGCCATTATTTTCTTCAAGATTGGTCTATACATAGACGTCTGTGCTTAAAAATCGAACCATAATCTCTAGATATGTAAAAATAAATAGCCATAAATTCCTAATCCTACTTCATGACATGTAATCATTGATTTGATGCCAAATTTGTTTTACTATTTGTATAGGTGCTGTCTGACGATGTGGACAACGAGGATGAAGATGACCAGAGGAGGTACAAGAGGCAAATCCCGAGGAAGCTTTATGCGGGAATGCATAACATGTGTATTAGAACTTGGAACGACGGCTATGGATGCCCATTTTGCAACCTGAAGCTCCATGACGCGTATCTAAGTGTTCTGGCGCATGCAAGTGGACGGGATGTTGGCTCCTTCAAGCAGAAGTATTCTCCCAGGGTGGCCCACGATGCGTGCGCCGAGTACCTGGAGAAGCTTCAGGATCGTGCCGGCATGTGAGATGAGTATGCTTAAAGATGGTTGAACTATGTACTTATGGTTGAACTATGCTTATATACATGTACGCTTATTATCTATGTCTGAGTATGTTAAATATTTGGTCAAAGTTTGGTAAAAATTACAAAGGGGGACCAATAAACCAGGACGGAGGTAGTATGTCAATCACACACGGTTTCCAAAATTGGAACCGTGTGCAATGACTTTCATTTTGCCTATTGCGTCAATCACACACGGTTCGCTCTAGCAATCCGTCGCCCCCAAAATTCTTTGTGGGACAGAAAACCCTCACCACCCAATTCAAAAAAGAAAAAAGAAAACCCTCACCATCCCCACGTCACAAAAACCCTCACCCCGCACGCCACCCCTCCGGTACATTCCCCATTTACACCTGCACAAGCTCCTCCGCGTCTATGCCATGGCACCGCCTATCGCGGCGGTAAACACTTAGCTCGACACCTGCCGCCGCCGCCAGGCTGCCGGCAAAGCCCACCGCATTTCGCCACTTCCGCTTGCCGCCACCTATTGCCATCGACTTTCTCGATGCTGCTCGCGGTCGAACTAGCTCCGCTCGGTTGCGGAATCTGCCGTATTGAGGGTTCTTTCTCATGGAAGACAAGGTAACTAATTTAATGAGATATTATCTCATCTCTTATCCCACTTCATCTGCCTCCTTTAATCACCCGGCGGAAATCATCGCGAATTCATTTTTATTCGAGCTGATTTGAGGGTTTTCTTTCATTCATAAAATGTACAGTGTGCCGACACTTCAGGACTTTGCGACCTCCGCCAGAGATTCCATCTCACCGTATTAGATAACTTGAGGACGCGCGTGGTATGTTCAATCTCACCCTAAATCGGTTGGCATGACCTACTTTCCTGAACATATTCTAAATATTGCTACATTTGGATAAAAGGTGCCATATGCACCATATATGTCAAAGGGGATTTTCCCCTCTTCTTTCTATATTAGGTAAATTAATGATGTATTATTCTTTCGATTACTCTCATATTTCCATGACATCATGTTTACCCTATTTGTTTAATTATAGATTTTTGTTCTTCAATTTCAACTGCTGTACAGTTCTTTCAATTTGGGCCCATATTTGCATGTTACCATATTTTCTTTAACAATCCTACGATTTTTTGCAGCACATCCCTTGCTATGCAACAAATTATGTGGTGCACAATTTTTCCCTTTACATAGATCAAGGCTCCACGGATGTCATACTGCACACAAACCATGGATTTACAATTGTTTCTACTGTAAGACTTGATGAACATGGTGACTCCTATTTTGGCACTAGCTTTTGGAAAGAAATTTCTAAGTTTTATGTACTGAAAGCTGGCACTAAAATTGCACTGCGCATAAAAGGGCCTGGTCATGAGATATATGCTAACTTCCCTAACAAAATCATCTGTCCAGACTTTGTTCGAAGTAAGTTTTCTTTTCAACTATCTGCATGTTGACCTACCCAGCAATGTCAAATGAATTGTGTAGTATTTAAGCAACCAATTGTTATTCCCTTTTCCTACTATATTCCCACCTAATAACTTCTAGTTACCAATACACTTTTCTATTGCCCAGTTTTAACTAAATATTCTCTGTACTCCCATTTCTATCAGAAAGCACCGCTGACAAGGAGACTCCGGAGGTGGAGAACGGGGCTGCCAACAAGCGGAGGTAGGGCGAGCTAGAACCGCAAGCGACTCCAGTAGGCCTAGACTTCATCAGCAGCCTCCCCGATGATATGTTGAGAGTCATCATCTCCCTCCTCCCAATCAAATATGGGGCGCGAACAACCGTCCTTTCCCGGCGGGGGCGCCCCCTATGGAACTCCAGCCCTCTTGACCTCATCGACACCCACGAGCTCTGCCATGGCTATCGCAAAAGCTTGGATGCGTTCTCCAAGATCCTCGGCAATCACCTTGGCCCAACCAAAGGCATCAGAATGGGAAAGTTCAGTGCCAACGGCAAGGACCTAGCCAAGCTTTACGACTGGTTCCGATCCCCCGCCCTAGATCAGCTCGAGGAGCTCACTTTTGATGATGGGCATATGCGGTCACTGCCAACGTCTGCACTCCGCCTCGCGCCCATGCTGCGTGTCGAAAAGTTCAGAAACTGCCATTTCCCCCCTTAATGACGCGCCCGCTCTTACTCTACCACGACTGAAACATCCGGAGCTCGTCGCCGTCTGCCTCTCAAATGGTGACATGGAGCGCCTGCTCCGTGGCTATACTGCACTTGAGTACCTTCGTCTTCAGGCGATCAATGGGTTGAGTACCTTCCACATCACCTCCATGACTCTCCGGACTATTTATGTGTGTTGCTGGTGCGGCAGGAAGACATAACAAGATGTGTACCACGGTATGGTCATTGAGGACACACCTGCACTTGAGAGATTACTTGTAGTTGATCAAGAAGGTTCAACAAGAATCAATGTCATTTCTGCACCGAAATTGACAGTGTTGGGCTACTCGTCTGACAAATATTCCAAACTTGTTATGGGATCCACACCCGTTCAGGTACAACAGCCGCCTTCTACTTCTCCTTCTACGAATTAACATTATTTCTAATTTTGAAGATATTTGTTCGTCTGTCATTCAGAAAATGATTCCCACAAGCTTGACCCTAAAACTGTGCACAGTGAAGGTCTTGGCACTAGAATCTATCGGCCCCAACCTAGAGCAAGTTGTCAGTTTCCTGAGATGCTTTCCGTGCCTGGAGGAGCTATATATCGAGGTGATGTTCCTTTCCTGTTAAATGTTAACCATAAGGGAGTTCAATTTGTGACACCTTTTTCCAAATTTACAATGACAATGTACTACAATTTCTGAAGGTTCTTTTGGAGGATTTCAGTACATACATGTCCCCCCCCCCATATTGGTTGCTTGATCCATATGGTTACAATCAATAAGCATTTCTCCTTTGGATTCATCTGTACTAGTTTTCTTAGGGAACTTTTCATCCAATCCAACCTCTTGTGAAGAAGGCTACATTTTTCTAGAATGTAATCAAATGCCCATGTTAATCATGTCAGATCAAAGATGGCATGTTACTGCATTTTACAAATCCTGCAAACCAAATAGGCCTGTAGTAATGTTCAAAACTGCATGTAGGCACTAACACATTTTCTTATTTTGCAGATAAGATTAGGCCCAATGGTGGATAATGTGATACAGTATAACAATCACGTCGAATGCCTAGATCTGCATCTCTCAGAAATTACTTTGAACTCCTACCGAGGGACCTTACCGAAGATTATATTCACCAGGTTCTTTGTTGTCAGAGCAAGGGTGCTGAAGGAAATGAGGTTTGCCCTACATTTATTTCGCAAAAATGAATGGTTTGTTGATCAGCGCCGGCGCCTGCGACAGAATGGAGTAGGCTCCAAAAGTGCTGAATTTCGCTTTGGAACTTCAGATGACAGAGTAATCGGAAGTCATCGTGTCAACCCCATACATGATTTCTCAGTGGCTGAACCCTTTGCAAAAATTGAGAGGTTTTGAAACAGACTTAGAAGTGGTGAATTAGTTTTAACCTCTTTGATATCCATGTTCAGCGGATCAACGCGAGCGTTTGCAGCTGATGAGCTGAATTTCATTTCTAATATCAGTTTGAACCTTGTAATCTTCGAATTTGAGCCATATAACTCTGGAATTTGAACCTTGTAACATTTCGAGCTTTTGTGGTACAATCATTGAAATGGCATCGTATGAGACTTGTATATTGCTAGCACTATTTTGACCTTAATATGCAATGGTCTTAGATTTTATTAACCATTCTCAAATAAGTTTACCTTGTCGATCTCACAGCACACGATCTGTATAGCTAACTCGACTGCGATCTTCGACATTATTGCACACAGTTGGTTTCTTCCACCATGTGCATTGTAGAGCGTAGAATTAATTACCGCACTCGAGTGTCCATCATCACCCTTCTGTGTAACTTTGACCTCATCACCCACGGGTAAAGTTATGATCGAAGTCATTCCACACACTTCGTTTTTACAAAGCCTTTTGCCAATAAACACCCACGCGTGGCCAAACTAGCCAGACGGGAAGCTTGCACGGTAAACAGCACGGTAGTGCAGGAACAGGCTCACCGACGATACATTTGGCGCCTCTCGAGCCCACGCGTGCGGTGCAGTGTTGTCAAGCGTGCACTGGAATCCTCCGCAATGAACGCCGTGACAAGACATGATGATTACAGGCCGTCCGGCCCCCATTTATTACAGCGGCCATTTAACCCTTGTGTCTCTTCAACCTTTCGAGCGTGCCCCACCATTGCAAGAAGCACACCCACCACGAGAAATTCTTGGAGGGTATCCCGCGCGGCTCCAATGGCGCTCCGAGCTGCTGCCGACGACGAGCAGCAGTTCAGCATGCGTGCCATGGTGGACACCCACAGAAGGTTCATGGACCTCTCGACGGTGTACAACAACGACCTGGTCTGGGTGGAGCACTCCATCCACATCATGGAGCTGTTGCTTGCCGTAGAGAAGTACAAGGTGGTCGGGTTCGACCTCGAGTACACCCGCGCTCATGCCGGGTCTCGTCCCAAGGTCGCCGTCGCCTAGATGTGCATGCGCCACCACGTCCTCGTCTACCACTACTACTTGGCCACAAGGCCTTGCGAGCGTTTTGCCAGGTTTGTCAACAGCCCCCACTACATGTTCGCTATGGTGGACGTCACCAATGATGTAAAGACGCTCGAGAATTCGGGCATTACCTGCCAGAATCTTGTCGACATCCAGGGCCAATACAAGATCTGGGGTAGCAAGGAGCATGAGAATGACTCACTGGTTCACCTCGCCGAGGCCATCATCTACCCCTACTACAGAGACATGAAGGATTCATGCAACAAGGACAAGTGTGCCGGGCACTCGGCCTGAATGGAGAAACTCGACAAAGCTCACGTCGTGTACGCGGCCAAGGAGGCGTACATGAGCTACGACATGTACAGGCGGATCGTTGACATGAGGAAGTGCCTCCTTCCCCAAAACGGCCAGGGATCCAGCCGGAAGCAGAGCAATGGCAAGCGTCGTCGCAACAATAAGTAGATGATTAGATCCTCGTTTCTCCTACTATAGTATGCATGTAATTGCTTACTTTGGTGTGTGGAAATGTTATGTGTGTAGTCACTTGTGTAATTGTATGCTTAATTTGGTTATGCAATGCTTTATTTTTAAGTATATATGTTGATGCTTTGTAGACAGAGCGTAGATGTTGTGCGGACAAAGAAAATCACATCGCACACGGACTAAACAATGGAACCTATCGGTGATGTTTTCATCAATCACTCACAATTTTATACCAGCAATCGTTTTCTCACAACACACACGACTTGTTAGCAGTAATCGTCTGTGTTGTTATCGGTCTTCGCACACGTTTCCGATTATAGACCTGTTTGCCTCGTATCACACACATCTTGTTCATTTGAACCATTTATGTTCTCATGTCTCAACGCAAACAGTTCATCCAAGTGAACCGCATGACGTATATCACACACACCTTTGATCTGGCTGATTGTTTCTTTTGTGTTGCCCAATCACAAACAGTTCATCCGAGTGAACTGTATGCTGTACATCGCACACACCTTCATCTGGCTGCTCGTTTCTTTTGTTCCTCCTCATCGCAAACAGTTAATTGAGCTGAACCGTATGCCCCACATCGCACACGCAACTAAAATCTGAACTGTGTTTGATGCATCCTCCATCGCAAACATTTTGCACCTTTTTTTGATGGTTTTTTACACCACCGTTTTCGATTATGGCATCGCACATAGTTTTGTCAAAGGGTCTCTGATCGTAGTGTCGCGTTAGCAGCATCCTGCAGTACTGTGTGTGCTTCAACTTCATAATTACCTATGCGATTAGAGAGAAGGAAGAGTCTATTTCTTCCGTAGGAGGAGGTGCCCTGTTCTTCACAGGAAGCAGTAGCAGAGAGGGGCTCGGTTCTTCTCTCCTTTGCTCAGACAGTGTGTCCCATGCTGAGCAAGGGTGATGCTAAGGGGGGTTGTGGGGATAGAGACAAAGAGGGGGTGGTGAGTACTATAGGTGAGATGGAATCGATGGCAGCGGCATGGACTCACGTGGCATCTAGGGGTGAGGATCCCCTTCTTGGTCGTACGGCGGCTAAGCACAAGGGGAAGTCGGCGACGAGGCGCTCCTCGGGCGAGGCTCCTCCTCTCGTTGTCGACATGGAGGCTGCTAGGAAGGTCGTCTCTGGCTTCGTGGTGGTTGGACACTTCTTGCCACCTTTCCAAGTGAACCCACGATCCATCGTCTATGAGCTCCGAAACTCCAGGGCGTGGCAGCTTCAGGGTACGACCATCGTTCAAGATGTGGCCAGCAAGGACGGACACTTTGTCCTCAACTACACCTCCGAGGGGGATCAACGATTTGTGCTCAAGGCACAACTGTGGCAATACAAACGGGATGACATCATCTTCACCGAGTTCGACGGCAAGGGCGACCCGGTAGAGATAGACCTTGGGGTCATGCCCATTTGGGCCCATGTTTGTCATGTACATTTCGAGCTCAAGATGGAGAGTATGGGATGGGCTTTCGGGTATCAGCTCAGGGAAGTGGTGGATGTGTCGCACCGTAATCATGTCATAGTTGAAAAATTCCCCGCGAGTGCGTGTGGGGATCTTCTTGCATGAGCCGCTCAAGAACAATGTAGAGTTTACTCCGTTAGGTAGCTCCAAGAAAGTTGGATATGTTGTTCCATATGAAAAACTACCTCTGTATTGTGAGTGTTGTGGGCTTATAGGACATACACCCGAGCGCTTATGTAGGATTCCAAAAGAAAAAAGAGTAGCAATCTACCTAAAAAATCTTAGTGTAGATGCCTATTGGAAGGGTCAAGGGTCACACAAGAGAGAGTTTATCTTTGGAAGCTTCCCTCGAGGTGAGAAGTCTTCGTTCATCGCACCCGACAAGAAAAACAAGTCAAATGCTATGGAGGGTGTCATGGTCAAGGCGGCCAAGGCGGTGAGCGGGCATGGTTTTCGACAAGGACGTGACTGTAGTGACAAAGGCGGCCCCACCTAGCTTCCCGCTCGGCCAGGAGGACCGGGCATCAGAGGCTCCTTCATCGACTCCTTTCGGTGTTGCGCTCAGTCAGGAGGGCTAGGTTGTAGCGCTGGAGGCACCTGCTTGCCTTGGCTAGGAGGGCCAAGGGCTGACGTCCCTAATGCACAGCCAAACGGGTGTGATGTTTGGCCAGGAGGGCCCTAATTGGTTCAGCCAGGGGGATCCAACACCTCCAAACTGCTGTACCAGCTGCTGTTTGCCGGTAGTATACTACTGGCCAGGAGGGCCAAGGTAGTCTGCTCATGGGCGGGCTTCTTGCCCAGGGGGCTCTGTACAGCAGCGGCTGGGGGACCCTAGTGTCCCCAACACTGCTATTGCTGATGCGTCTCACTTGCGGTGCACTAGTGGCCTGGAGGGCCTGCTCCTGGGTGTGCCCGTCCTTGCCAATGGAGCAGCAGGAGGGTTTGTTAAGTGTTTTTCTATAGCCGCGAATCTTCAGGACCAATTACTGTTCCAGCCGGGTGTACTAGAGGCCCTGACAGGCGCTGTTGCTGCGAGGCTTTTGACATCTGTGGCTGTGGTTGACACCGTGGATGATAGTGTATTGGTCAAATTTAGTGCTAATAAGAATCATATGCAGGGCTAACTAAAGAGGATGGAGAGGAAAGAGAAAAGGGAAAGAAGGAGTGAGTGAGCAGAGGATGCTCGCAAGATAGTAATAGGCAAAAAAAAGAAGACACAGACATGACACTCCATGTACAGGAGGTGATTTATAATTTTCTTTTGAGAAAGCGCTGGATAGTTATGAGCGATTACTATACGATGATGTGAGTGTTTCTTCTAAATGTTTATGAACCGGTAGAGTGGAAATGGTGAAGGATGTTGATGGTGTTGTTACACATGTTGCGAAGGAGTTAGAAGAGAAGGAGGAGTATGTATAATAGAGAGGGGAGTCAGTTGGAGAAGAGAAGGGAGATAATGGCGCATCGGTGGCCTTCGAGGATGAGGTCCACCAGGCCAAATGGAAATCTTAGGATGGAACTACCGTGGTATGCTCTCCCCCATGACATTTTGCGAGCTCTTGGAGCTCCAAGGACGGCTGCACTCAGAGCTAGTTTTTTTTATAGAATCACACTTAAATAAAATAAAGGCTGACGAGCTACATTGTAAATTAGGTTTTAATTCCATGTTTTTATCAGAGAGTGATGGTAAGGCTGGTGGACTTGGATTATATTATCAAAAGGAGAATAAATTTGAATTGAACTATTTGTCTCTATATTTTATTGATGTAATATTTATGAATGAGAATAATGTGGACTGGCGCTTTACGGGGTTTTATGGTCATCTGGCTTGGAATGTGATACGTCTCCAACGTATCCATATTTTTTTATTGTTCCATGCTGTTATATTATCAATCTTGCATGTTTTATAATCATTTTATAGTCATTTTATATCATTTTTTTGGTACTAACCTATTGACATAGTGCCAAGTGCCAGTTCCTGTTTTTCCCATGTTTTTTACATCGCAGAAAATCAATATTAGACGAAGTCCAAATGCCACGAAACTTTACGGAGAATTTTTATGGGCCAAAAGGAACACAACGGGCCCTGGCTGCGCTTGGGGGGTGCCCCAAGGGGGGCACAACCCACCAAGGCGTGCCAGGACGCCCAGGCGTGCCCTGGTGGGTTGTGCCCACCTCGAGTGCCCCCGGACTGCCTCTTTGCTCTATAAATACCGCAAAAATCCCAGAACCCTAGGGGAGTCGACGAAATATTCATCCAGCCACTGGAGAGTCCAGAACCACCTGATCCAATCTAGACACCATCTCAGATGGGGTTCACCACCTCCATTGGTTCCTCTCTGATGATGCATGGGTAGTTCTTTGTAGACCTTCGGGTCCGCAGTTAGTAGCTAGATGGCTTCATCTCTCTCTTTATTCTCAATACAATGGTCTCTTGGAGATTCATATGATGTAACTCTTTTGCAGTGTGTTTGTTGGGATCGATGAACTTTGAGTTTATGATCAGATCTATCTTTTTATATCCATGAAAGTTATTTGAGTTTCTTTGATCTCTTATATGCATGATTGCTTATAGCCTCGTATTTATTCTCCGATATTTGGGTTTTATTTGGCCAACTTGATCTATTTATCTTGCAATGGGAAGAGGTGCTTTGTAGTGGGTTCGATCTTACGGTGCTTGATCCCAGTGACAGAAAGGGAAACGACACGTATGTATCGTTGCTACTAAGGATAAAATGATGGGGTCTATCTCTACATAGATAGATCTTGTCTACATCATGTCATCGTTCTTATTGCATTTCTTCGTTTCTCCATGAACTTAATACACTAGATGCATGCTGGATAGCGGCCGATGTGTGGAGTAATAGTAGTAGATGCAGGCAGGAGTCGGTCTACTAATCTTGGACGTGATGCCTATATAATGATCATTGCTTGGATATCATCATAATTATTTGAGGTTCTATCAATTTCCCAACAGTAATTTGTTAACCCATTGTTTGCTATTTTTCTCGAGAAAAGCCACTAGTGAAACCTACGACCCCCGGGTCTTCTTTCTCATATATTTGCCTTTGCGATCTACTTTTCTCTTGCATTTATTTTCAGATCTATTAATCCAAAAACCCAAAAATACTTTGCTGCAATTTTCCCTTATTTATTTTATTTGGCGTTCGATCTATCAATCTACTACAAATTTATCTCACGTCCGTTTGCCTATCCTGAGGCGCCGTACCCCGAAAGGGATTGACAACCCCTTTAACACGTCGAGTTGCGAGGATTTGCTATCTGTGTGCAGGTATTGTTTACACTGTGTTGCTTGGTTCTCCTACTGGTTCGATAACCTTGGTTTCATATCTGAGGGAAATACCTACCGCCATTGCGTTGCATCATCCCTTCCTCTTTGGGGAAATACCGACGTAGCTTCAAGTGACATCAGAATGAAAAACATTTATCTTGGACTGACCTTCACACTTTACATTCTAATGGCTTGTACCCATGGGTTGTTCTTGGTGATTTTAATGACATTATGTATTCTCATGAAAAGGACGGAGGTAACCCAAGACCAAATGCAATGATGTAAGAGTTTTGGAATTGTTTGGGAGAGTGTGGGTTACATGATTTGGGATATGTTGGCAACTATTTCACTTGGAGGAGAGGGGAGATTAGGGAGAGACTTGATAGGGTTGTATGCAATGTGGAATGGTCAAATAAATTCCCAAAGGTGGGCATCATCTATGAGGAACATGTGCATTCTAATCACTGTCCCTTAATCCTTGACACACAATTTTATGATGAGAATATCTTTAATATCCCCAAAATCCGTGTGAAGCAATTTCAGGCCAGATTGCTCAAAGAGGAGACGATTGGAGAAGTTGTGCGGACAACATGGGAAAAGGCCAAACTAGTGGGTGTTGACCTATCTCTTGTTGCACGTACACGGGCAGTGCATGCTGATTTACACCTGGGACTGAGAGACTCTAAAAGGACCAAATAGAAGAATAAGTAAATTAAAAAAAGAGCTCGAAAAATTGAGGCGGGGACCTATGAATGCGGAATCTCGCTCTCGCTAGAAGGAAGTTCTTGTTCTGATCCAGAATTTGTTAGATTAAGAGGATAATTTTTTTGGCTACAAAGAGGAAGAGCTAATTGGTTGATGAATGGAGATTGTAATACATCTTTTTTTCATAATGCTGCAACGGCTAGGAAGAAAAGGAATAACATTGAAAAACTTCTTGATGATGCTGGTGTTTGGCAACAAGGAGTGGAATTAAACAACCATATAAAGAGATATTTCTCAAACCTTTTTGCCTCTGAAGTGTTGCAACCGAATATGGAAATTCTATCTCTCGTTAGGAAAAGAGTGTCAGATGAGATGAATAATGCCCTCCTGGCACCTTATATGACCGATGATGTCTGAAAAGCTCTTTTTGACATAGGAGAGTTAAAGGCCCCGGGCCCTGATGGTCTCCATGCTATTTTTTATAAAATATTTTGGCCTATGCTTGGGGGTGATCTCGTCCAAGAAGTGCTGCAGGCGGTGAATACGTGTACTATCCCGAAAGGCTGGAATGATACTGCGATAGTGATCACCCCGAAGGTTAATTCATCAAATAAGGTATCTCAGTTCAGACCAATTAGCATGTGTAATGCTGTGTACAAGGTTATATCCAAAATGGTGGATGCTCAATTGAAGGTATTTCTTCCAGAAATTATTAGCCCGACATAGAGTGCTTCTGTACCTGCACGAATGATTATTGGTAATGTTTTAGTGGCCTATGAATGTTTCCACAAAATAAGAAATAAAAGGGATGAAAGGAAGGATTGTGTGTGATTCAACTAGACATGCATAAAGCTTATGAATGGGTTAAGTTGGTTTTCTTGAAGAAGATCATGTTGAAATTAGGCTTCCAAGAGAGTTAGGTCAAGTTTATTATGCAATGTGTTTCTACTATTGAATACCGAGCTAGATTTAATATGGAAGAAAATGAGAGTATTAAGCCATCCAGAGGTTTATGACAAGGAGACCCGTTATCGCCTTATTTAATTTTGCTATGTACTGAAGAGTTGACCGCTCTCTTGTCACATGCGGAGGAGAGTGGGAAAATTGAAGGTGCGGAAGTATGTAGAGAGGCTCCATCTATTACGAATCTTCTTTTCGCCGATGGCTCATTGATCCCGATGAAGCCAAATATTCGCAATGTCGAGGCTTTCAAAACCATTCCGGAATCGTATTGTAAAGCATCGGGGCAATTGGTCACTGTTGATAAATCAAGCATATTTCCAGCCCAAATACGAAAGTGGAAATCAAGGAGCAACTCTGTAGAACCCTCAATATTATGACTGAAGCTCTCAACGATAAATTTTTGGGGTTACTGGCTAATGTGGGTATGGATAAGTCTGTGTGCTATCAATGTTTGATAGAGCATATCATCATGAAGATAAGTGGATGGAAAGAAAAACTTTTATCTGTAGGAGGGAAGGAAATCCTCGTTGTTGTGGTTTTTTCACGGCAGATGCCCTTATGAAAGGACTTAGTTGTGGAGCCATCGCAACGTAGGTTCGCTTGAAGGGGTTGAACGGGACAAAGGACATAAGGTTTACGCAGTTTCGGCCCCTCACAATGAGGTAAAAGCCTACGTCCCGCTTCTAGTTGTATTGCTTGGATATCGATTACAAGGGAGCGAAATCGCTTGACCTAGCTACCGATCAATTGCTTCTTGAGTTAACCCGCCACCAGGTCTCGCCTTTATATACACAGGCCGAGGCCCGACGGTTTACAAGAGTCTAGGTCGAGTTCACATAACATAACTGACTCGGGTTCTAAGTCGACTTGCCTTGCCAGGAAAGTCACCATCCGGCGGTTCACACCTTCGGGTCTTTAAACACTTCCGGGTCTTGGGCCTTCAATAGGCTTGCTTGTAAGCCACTGTATTCATGTCTTGTCTCATTGGGCCTACTTAGGCCTTCTTCATGCTGAGTTGCCAATGGTGTAACCCAGCCCCTCCTGGGCAGGTCACACCTCAGGGATGTATCCCCAACATTAGGCCCCATATTGATTTGAACTTATTCATGTCAATCTTCACTGCTTCAGTTGGCAAGTCATCCTTCCAAAGTTTAACCTTGAATAAACCACTATAACCCGCCATGACGTCACGCAAAATAAACTTAAATAAACCAGCATAACCTGTTATGACATCATGCGAAGTAAGTAAAAAAACATGACATCACAATGGATCTTTTCGCATTAACTACCTGTCCGAGAATTGAGGCGCCTGCACTGTGGAGATAATCATGTTGCCTCCTTGATTTTCATGCATGCCATTTTACTCTTTGCTTATAAATAGGGAGGGGGGGGGGTTCCTTTTTCATTTGTACCCTCGCCCCTCTCTCTTATTCTTCCTTGTGTCGACCGCCGCTGCCGGAGCTCCGCCGCCCCAGTCGACCTTCCTCAGCGACTCCATCCAGGCCGCTGCATCAACCTGAGTGTAACCAAAAATCACGGTGCCCCTCCGCTACTCATTAGCATCGCTAGGTATCCATCTTTTTCTTACTTTCAATATGCATTAGGTCACTCTAGTTCGTTGGTGTTCGTCGGTGTTCGTCTAAGTTCATTGTAGTTCATCCATCCGCCACCGTAGCTCAATCTAAAATGACATTGAAGTCGTGCGGTAGTAATATTGGTGTTTGTCTCAAATCATAGATTCATCCTTTCCTCCTGAGATTCAATGCCTAGCTTACTAGTTCTTCCGCGGCCATGCTTTAGGTTTAGCAATTACTCTTTATTTTTGAACTGCCGTAGATCCAAAATTATAGGCATGATTTGTGAAACTTGTTTGCCCAACACTTGGTGAAATTCTGAGAAGAATGAAATCAGTAGTTGTTTGATCCGCCCTTCAATGTTTGGACACCTTAATAATAAATTTGCAATCTTGTAACCCGCCAATCTTCCGCCGACTTAATCATAAATTTGTAACCCGTCATGTTCCAATCACTCCATAACCAGCTTGCTGCTACTGAATTATCACTGTAATCATCATGCGGCTTACCACCGTAATTTTGACCCGCCATATTTTTGCTCCTAGGCCGAAGCTTTTAAACCGCCAATCATGACCAAGACTCCCACTTCTTGCGATTGGGTCACTTCTAAAGTTTTTGAACTTTCTCTCCAAGAGTATGTTGATATGGGAGTCTTCCCAACGAAGGATACCATCCACCGGTGAGTTCCAGACGCTGAAACTAGACCTCAGCCTAAAGAAGGTGAAGTCATCATCTTTGTGGATCACCTCCTCCATAGCTTCTTGCCACCTAGGTCAAAATTCTTCTAGGATGTTCTCCATTTTTACAATCTTCACCCTCAAGACATGTGTCCCAACTCTGTTTACAATATATGCAATTTTCAAGTCTTCTACGAAGTGTACTTTCAACAAGAGCCAGAAGTTGATTTGTTCAGAGAATATTTCTATCTGAACCACCAAACAGACATGACCAATGGGCCTAGTCTCGTGTTTGGTGGAATTTTCATTCAGAGGCGACGAGATATTATTTTTCCGGCAACTATATTGCCTAGTCACCCCAAAGATTGGAACTGCACATGGTTGTATTGTCAAGACACATATCCGGCTGGTGAGAATCCCCTCGGGTTTTCGCCCTTTCTGGCTTTAGCCCCACCCATGCGTTTCTAGATCGTATCTCTGCTGTAGAACGGGCTAAGTACTCAACCATATTTTCAAAGATAAGAGCCCTGGTAGCCAACGGCTTGTCTGGAGTAGACCTGGTCCATTATTGGGTCTTGTGGAGAATTTTGCCATTAAGCCGGCGCGACAGCTTAATGTGTGAATACACAAGCAACACAAAGGACCCTCAACACTACAACCAGACGCCCTTGACTGATGAGGAAGCCACCACTATGGTTAAATCATTACTTGGGGAGACTCTGAAAACTGCCGCAAAGTAGGAGTGAACCCTTTATGCATGCTCAATGCGGCTCCACCTATAAGTGTCTTTAATGAACATTCGTCATGTTTTCGTCAATGTTCACCTTATTTCAAATTTCTGCTGCTCATTTGAATACAGGTCGACTCTCCATTCTGGAGAAAGAAACTTCAAGCCGCCCCTGGTCAAAAAGCTTAAAGCCAATGCCCATGGTCCGGGCCGCCGTAAAAAATCAAGAGCGGAAGATCTTCTCAAGCTAGATGACTCGGAGGTAGAACTTGACTCCCTTGGTCGCCTTTTTATGCAACTTATTGATGCCGACTCTTCTCAGGATGACATGGAGACAAGCCAAGCTGACGCTGCAGAGGTAATCCCTGTCTCCTCTAACTCAGAACCTTTGCCAAGAAAGAGAACTCGGCGGGTCATTCGGAACGTGAAATTTTCTCATCCTCTTGCTCACTTGGATCCAAACTTTCCTTTGAAGAAACAGCAATACGAGTCAAGACGCCCGACCCGGAGCGAGGAGTCTCAAGATCTTATCCCTGGCTTACCCAATACGCCTGCTCCACGCAAACGTCGTCATGAGTTGCCACATAACCTATATTATCTTTATACATTAGCTGGCCACATATGTCAACCTCTTAATCCTTCCAACTCGAATTATCAGAAGACACCTCCATCATCTGGTGACTCTTCTGGAACTAAAATTCTAACTTTCAAGATCGCCCAGGGGTAAATATCTCAATTATTTATCAATAACTTATGATGATATACTCATATACTTTGTATTTTTATTGCAGAGGTGTGGAAAAGGCCTATAAAAAACAGAAGCTTGATGGATCTTCAAAGGACCCCAAAACGGCTAAACCAGAGAAGCAGTCTGCAGATATTTCTGAGGCCCACACCCACGACCCGAAAAGAGCCCATTAATGATCCACCACCATCAGTCGATGCCACCATCCCTGAGCAAATAGATGCTGAACTTAACCTGGCAGCCAGCCATGACCCGGCGAGCTCTAAGCCGCCAACTCCTCCAAAGCCGGCTGAAAAGATCCCTCTTGAAAAAGACTCTGATGACGTGACCATCACGGGGATGGCTGATGTAGTGCCAGGGGTGAGGGAGTCCTGGATTACGGGGTCCCCGGGCATCTGGGCTATGTGATATGGGCCGGACTAATGGGCCAAGAAGATACAAGATCGAAGGCCTTCCCCCGTGTTCGGATGGGACTCTCCTTTACGTGGATGGCAAGCTTGGCATTCAGATGTGAAGATTTCTTTCTCTGTAAACCGACTCTGTACAACCCTAGGCCCCTCTGGTGTCTATATAAACCGGAGGGTTTAGTTCGTAGAGGCAATCATAATCATATAGGCTAGGCATCTAGGGTTTAGCCGTTACGATCTCGAGGTAGATCAACTCTTGCAACCCCTATACTCATCAAAGTTAATCAAGCAGGAAGTAGGGTATTACCTCCATCAAGAGGGACCGAACCTGGGTAAACATCGTGTCCCCTAGCTCCTGTTACCTTTGGTCCTCAAACGCACAGTTTGGGACCCCTACCTGAGATCGGCCAGTTTTGACACCGACATTGGTGCTTTCATTGAGGGTTCCTTTGTGCTGTCGACAGAAGGTTCGATGGCTCATTCAATCATCCACAAGGATGCCGTCTCTGGGGAGACTTTCCTCCCCGGCCAAATTTTCGTATTCGGCGGCTTCGCACTGCGTGCCAACTCGACCGGCCATCTTGAGTAGGTCGACAGCTATGCACCTGGTCATCAGACCAGTTTTGGAAATCTAAACTATGTCACCGATATCCGAGGAGACTTGATCTTCGAAGGGTTCGCGGCCCCGACCGCCGCTCTGGCCTTAGATCCAGAGCAGACTACCAGGTCTGAATATGGGTGTTTAGAGCCCGCAGGACTCCCTGCAATTATGGAACTTACTGCCGGAGATCTGGAGGGGACTGCGTCATCGGCAAACCTGAAGACGGAACGGGATCCTCTTATCGCTAAAGTGCCGGACTCTCCCTCGGACTCCAGATCCGAATTCTCGAGGTCCGTGTCAAGTGAGCGTGGACAGGAGGCTCTCACCCCTGCCGCCCCCACGAACTCTCGCTTCCCTGTCCAGACCTCGCTCCTAAACGAGGCTCTGGACTTAATACGATCCCTCGCCATTACAGAGGAATTGCTTCTGAATTACGTCCAGCCCGGACTAGGGGCTGAGGGCAGGGAATTTTACGTCCCACTCAGGACCCACTTCATAGCCAATGTCGAAGACTTAACCGACATGCTGGACTATGCCTCTGAAGACATCGACGGCATGGACGACGATGCCGGAGACGAACAAGGCCAAGACCCTCCGTTTACTGGACGTTGGACGGCCACCTCCACATACGACGTGTACATGGTAGACACACCCAAAGAGGATGACGACGGCGTTAAGAAGGATCCGGTTGAGGACAAGCCTGCTGAAGCACCTCCAAAGCGTCGACGTCAGCGGCTGAAAGTGCAACTATCCCTAGGTGGTTTTGGTAATTCATAACAACATATAGCTCATTGAGCTAATGCTATTCCAGATGATTATTTCAGGAAAGCTCAATGATTGGCATGGCATGGATGTGAAAGTGGAACCCTCAAAATGCTAAGGACAAAGGATTGGCTCAAGCTCAAAAGCTCAAGACTCTTCATTTTATATTTTAGTGATCCAAGATCACATTGAGTCTTTAGGAAAAGCCAATACTATCAAGGAGGGATGAGGTGTTGCTTAATGAGCCTCTTGCTTCATGTGCTTAGTGATATGCTCCAAAAACCCTCAACTACATTCCCATATCCACATTTGACCTAAACCCTAAGCCAAACTCGGTCCTACCGATTCTTCCTATCCGGCGCCACCGAGTTTCACTTGTCATTAGCCACTGCCAAACCCTAGCAATTCGGTCCTACCGATAGGGATCTCGGTCTCACCGAGATGGGGTTGCAAACTCTCTGTTTCCCTTTCGTAACTTTTCGGTCTCACCGAAAGAGCGAATCGGTCCCACTGAGATTGCAATGTAAATTCCCTTTGTAACTTTTTGGCTCACCGAAAGAGCAAATCGGTCCCACCGAGTTTGCCTGACCAACTCTCTGGTTAGCTAATTACCAAATTCGGTCTCACCGAGTTTGTGTAATCGGTCTCACCGAGATTACGTTATGCCCAAACCTTAACCATATCGGTCCTACCGAGTTGCATGTCAGTCCCACCAAAAATCTCTAACGGTCACTAGGTTTACATTTTCGGTCCGACCGAGTTTATTGATTCGGTCCCACTGAGATTGGAAAACTGTGTAACGGTTGGATTTTGTGTGGAGGCTATATATACCCCTCCACCTCCTTCTCATTCGAGAAGAGAGCCACCAGAACACATACACCATTCCAACTCGTATGTTCTGAGAGAGAACCACCTACTCATGTGTTGAGACCAAGATATTCCATTCCTACCATATGAATCTTGATCTCTAGCCTCTCCAAGTTGCTTTCCACTCAAATCTTCTTTCCACAAAATCCAAATCCTATGAGAGAGAGTTGAGTGTTGGGGAGACTATCATTTTTGAAGCACGAGAGCAAGGAGTTCATTACCTACACACCATTTGTTACTTCTTGGAGAGTGGTGTCTCCTAGATTGGCTAGGTGTCACTTGGGAGCCTCCGACAAGATTGTGGAGTTGAACCAAGGAGTTTGTAAGGGCAAGGAGATCGCCTACTTCGTGAAGATCTACCGCTAGTGAGGCAAGTCCCGTGTGGGCGATGGCCATGGTGGGATAGACAAGGTTGCTTCTTCGTGGACCCTTTGTGGGTGGTTGCTTCTTCGTGGACCCTTCGTGGGTGGAGCCCTGTGTGGACTCGCACAACCGTTACCCTTGGGTGGAGCCCTGTGTGGACTCGCGCAACCGTTACCCTTCGTGGGTTGAAGTCTCCATCAACGTGGATGTAGGATAGCACCACCTATCCGAACCACGGGAAAAACATCCGTGTCTCCAATTGCGTTTGAATTCTCCAAACCCTTCCCTTTACATTCTTGCAAGTTGCATGCTTTACTTTCCGCTGCCTATATACTCTTTGCATGCTTGCTTGAATTATGTGATGATTACTTGACTTGTCCTAAATTAGCTAAAATCTGCCAAGAACTAAAATTGGGAAAAGGTTAAGTTTTTATTTGGTCAAGTAGTCTAATCACCCCCCTCTAGACATACTTTCGATCCTACAAGTGGTATCAGAGCTTTGGTCTCCATTTGCTTTGATCTCCATAGCTTTTGGTGGTCATAGCCTTGGTTTCACAACCTAGGAGAGTATGGCGTCTAGCAAGGGAAATTATCACCGTAGAGGTCCCTACTTTGATGGTACTAATTTTGCTAGTTGGAAGCATAAAATGAAAATGCATATTCTTGGACATAACCTCGCCGTTTGGGCTATTGTGTGTGTTGGTTTGCAAGGTGACTTATTTGATGGGAGAGAACCGAACCGTGAAGCTACCACGGATGAGTTGAAGATGTTGCAATACAATGCTCAAGCTTGTGATATTCTCTTCAACAGATTGTGCCCCGAAGAATTCAACAAAATCAGCCGTCTTGAGAATGCGAAGGAAATTTGGGACACTTTGGTTGATATGCACGAAGGTACCGACTCCGTCAAGGAATCCAAGTTGGATGTGCTTCAAAGCCAACTTGACAAGTTCAAGATGAAGGATGGTGAAGGTGTCGCCGAAATGTACTCTAGGCTTGCTCTCATCACAAATGAGATTGCCGGCTTAGGAAGTGAAGAGATGACCGATAAATTCATCATCAAGAAGATTCTAAGAGCCTTGGATGGAAAATATGATACCGTGTGCACATTGATCCAAATGATGCCCAATTACAAAGATCTCAAGCCAACGGAGGTGATTGGAAGAATTGTTGCTCATGAGATGTCACTTAAGGATAAAGAGGAACTTCACAACAAATCAAGTGGTGCCTATAAAGCCTCATGTGAAGCCCCTACATCATCAAGTGAGAAACAAGACTTCAATGAAGAATTGAGCTTAATGGTGAAGAACTTCAACAAGTTCTACAAGAGTAGAAGCAAAGATAGAAGCTCCAAGTCAAGGTCCTACAATGACAAAAGATCTTCTAGTCGAGAGCGAAACTGCTACAATTGTGGAAGACCCGGACACTATTCCAATGAGTGTACGGCTCCCTACAAGAGAAGAGAAGATTCTCCAAAAAGAAGAAGCAATGGATCACCACCAAGAGAGAGAAGGAGTAGAGATGATCGTTATGAACGAAGATACTCACGGAGAAGCAAGGATTCGGAAAGGAAGGAAAAATCATCAAGGAGCTACACAAGACGAAGACATCAAGCTCATGTTGGTGAATGGGTATCCGGCTCCGACTCCGACAGCCACTCCGAGAGAAGTTATCACTCCGACTCCGAAGATACTCAAGATGAAGGTGTTGCCGGTCTAGCACTTGTGTCAACCAACTCCGACAACATATTTGACTCACCAAATGAAGGAATTGGAAGATGCTTCATGGCCAAAGGTCCTAAGGTAACACACCCCGAGTATGTTGATTTCAATAGTGATGAAGATGACTTTTTAGGTGATGATTTGCTTGTTGACAACTCTAGTGATGAATACTATGATGAAATGCAAATTAAACATGCTAATCAAGATAAAACGAATGACAATGATAAGGAGAAGATTGAGGCCCTAACTAAAGAACTAAACACTCTTAAGTTAGCTCATGAAACCATCTTCGAAGATCATCGAGAACTTTTAAGAGCTCATGAGAAATTACGCTTTGAAAAGCTCAATCTTGAGCAAGAGCATGAGTTCTTAAAAGCAATCAATGATGATCTCCGCAAGAAAAGTTCTTCTTACATTGCCAAGCGTTTACTCTTATCCACTTACATGCCTCAAGTCAAGTCTAGTAACAAGAACAAGAAAGATTCTTCCTCTAGCAGTAACAATGATCATGCTAAATCCAATATTGTTGCTTCTAGTAGCTCTCTTGATTCCACTAATGATTCTCTTAGCCAAGTTACACTTGAGCAAGAAAATAGCTTATTGAAGGGAATTATAGAGAAAGGAGAGTACAAAAGCCTTGCCGGGAGTAAGCAATTCGAGAAAATTATGCGCAAGCAAGGAATGCACCGGAAGAATCAAGGTGTTGGTTTTGAACGAAAGTTCAATGCCAATGGAGTTGAGTGGGAAGAAGATCAATACCCCAAGACAAAGTTTATTCCTCAACAAGAGAAGTATGATACTTCTTTCAAGGGGACACAAGCTCAAGATGATCTTCCACCACAAGACTACAAGCAAAAAGGTAAGGACAAGCTTCAAGAGGAAATTGATGCATTTGAAGAAGCTCCAAAGACCTTAGTCAAGTGGATTCCCAAGACTACTTCAAGTTCCACTTCATCAAGTACGACTACAACTCCAAGGATTCCCATCAAGATGGTGTGGATCCAAAAGAAGAAGAACTAGAGAGTTCTTGAGGGTGACTCCGCCAACATACTTTAGTCTTATCATTTTGGCAAGAACAAGTGCAATGAACTTCCACATCTTGCACTAGTTCAAGGAGTCACAAACCCTCTTGTTGGTAAGACAAGGGACAAGGTAATCTAAAAGTTTTCATGGACATCATCTTTGTGTGCATCACTCTATGTCTATGGATATCCTTGTTTGTTCCTTGTGGGACTAACCCATGTAGGTATTGAAAGTGCAATTCACTCAAATGGATAGCTCCAAGAGATCTACATCAACATTGAGCATCCACATCTTCAATATCTACATGAAGTCATCATCGACAAAACCCAAGGTTAGTTCATCCCTCTTAGGGGGGATATCACATCTAGGGGGAGCTTTACTCTAAGACTGAGCTAAAGCAACTCTAAAGATGTGAACACAACAATGCTTTATGTAAAAGTGGTAACCCCACTTGAGCTTAAACGATGAGTATAACCTATGATCAAGTGTTCTCACTTGACTCCTAAGTCAATATACTCATATATAGATGACCTAGTCATCGCAAATTGCTTGATAGATGCTAGAATTGGTTGTGCATGCCTTGCCACATATTTCATTTGCCATCTCATTGTGTGAGCATGCTGGTTGCATATTTTACATATTCGAGGACATCCACTTGTTGTTTTGATTGTTTGGTTTTATCTTCTTTTGCCAAGTGGATGGACAAGAATGCCTAAGAACCTCCTCTATCTATCTATGCTTTTCTCGTCTCAAACTCTATTCATGCTGCATCACAAAATTTGATCAAGTCAGATTCGAACCACTCTGTGTGAGGAGCGCTCGGAGTCCCCGATTCGTCATAGACTTAAACTTCCAAAACCTCTTTATGATTCTTGGTCTGACCGATACTCCACTTTCGGTCCTACCGAGATCATTAAGTTGATCTAGGTTTTCGATCTCGGTGCAACTGATTTGAACATTTCGGTCACACCGAGTTTCAGTAACTGCTGCAGTTATGAATCTCGGTGCCACCGAGTTGTTCCACTCGGTCACACCGACAGGGTCGGGCTATATATAGTCACGGGCAAAATTTGGAACTTTCTCCGAACCCCTTCGCCCGCGCGATAGCCTGCTCTGCTCTTGTGGTCTCCGGATCGTCTTCTCGCCACCAGCCGCCTCCAGTCGCTGGTGTCCGTCGCCGTCAACGGGAATGCTGCCCCGCCGTTGCTGCCATAGCAAGTCTCCGCTGAACTAGGGTATGGACTTGATCACATTACTATTCCCCGTCCAATTCCTAGCACATTGTGTTCTTCATGATTCTTGCCACGATTGAAACACTCCTATCCAGTCAATGCGCCCGTAGATTAGCTTTGATTCAAAAATTTTAGGGTTAGGTTTCCGCCGAAACCATCTCGGACCCACCGAGTTGAAAAACTCGGTCCCACCGATTTGGCTTATGCCATTGCACAAGTGAGACTCGGTCTGACCGAGAATTACTTATCGGTGTGACCGATTTTGGAACTCAGTGAAACCCTAGCAGTCTCGGTGCCACCGAACTGTGACTCGGTCCAACCGAGTTCACCAGTTCAGGTGCCAAAACTGCTTCGGTATCACCGAGTTTAAAAATTGGTAGATCCGAGATGATTTCAGTGGGAAACTAAAACTAAGTTTTTGGATCATTCTTTTGCAAAAATCTCTGCATTTTGTGATGCTCATCCACTCTATCTCTTCTATAAACTATTCACAGGGTCAGCAGTCAGTTTGCAGCATGTCTGATCAAAGTGATAGCCAAAATATGTCAGAGCAGCAGGTGCACATGAGTGAGGGCACTAGTCCCTCCAGCTCTTCTGATGAAGGCAGCAGGAGAACTCCTAGCAATTTGCCAAAGGCTGCCACGAGACAGAGGAAGAAGAGGACTTCAGATTCCGAAGATGAGGACTATGTGGCAGAGGAAGAGGCCACTTCCAAGAGAGTTGAGCCAGCTCAAGGCACAAAGCCAGGGCTGAAAATCAAAAGGCCAGCAGGTAGGCAGCCAATGTCAAAGGCCAGAATGTCAACTGAGAAGCCCATAGAGCCAGTTGCAGCTGAGGGCAAGAAAAGAAAGGAAAGGGTGAAGAAGACTGTGGCTAGAGTGCTTGGCAAAGCTTCCATCATGGAAGAGGAAGAAGAAGAAGAGGTAGCTGCACCAGCACCCAAGGCACCCAAGCTAATGGGAGATGCCATAAAATCAGGGGGAGCTGCTTCCAAGGCCAAGCCAGCTCCAAAGCCAAAGCCAAAGAGGAACACAAGAAGCATTCCTGCAGCTGAGAAGAACAAGGCCCCAGTGCCTGAGACTGTTGCTGAAGAAGAGGATGAAGAGCAAATTCTGAGAAAGCTAAAGCCCAAGATCCCGGACCACAACGATGCTCATCCTGTGGCTGAGGACATGAAGCTCAGGAGAGATTCAGGGCTGAGGAAGTGGAGAGAAGCAGACCCATATGCTTCAAGGAGAAGGACAACAGTTGACTACAGGTTTCACACCAAGGAGCAGCAGGATTTCTATGAGACTGTTTTGCTAGATAAGAAGCCAATTGTCTGTGACATGAGATGGGTCGACTGGACCTACATGAGGGAGAAGGAGGAACACTACCCAGGAGTATATGACAGCTTTAATGCTTGTGGAGTTGCTGACTTTGTTGGGCAGAAGCTCACAAAGTGGAACGAGGAACTGATCATGCAATTCTACTCCACAGCACACTTTTATCCAGATGGGAGGATCACATGGATGTCTGAGGGTACGAGGTACCAATCCACTGTTGAGGAATGGGCAAAGTTGATTAATGCCCCAGAGGAGCATGATGAGGACATGGACATATATGCCAAGAAGAAGATGGACCACAACTCAATGTCCAATATGTACAAGGAGATCCCAAATGAAGCACTTGATACTTTCAAGTTTGGCTCAGTGCATTATCTTCTGTCAGGTCTGCCTACGATCAATTGGATACTAAGGCACACCTTACTGCCCAAGTCTGGAGATCACAAGATGATCAGAGGCCATGCTATCAACTTGCTACATGTGTTTGATGTGCCTCAGAAGTTCAAGGTGATGAGCCTCATAGTGGAAACAATCAAGAGGACTGCAGCAGATCAGAAGAGGAGTTGCGGATATGCCCCTCAAATTCAGGAGCTCATCAACTCCAAGATGGGCACGGGCATATATTTATTGGACAAGGAACATTTGCCCATCCGTCCAGATTTTGAGGAAAATCAAGTTGTCATGACTGAGAACGAGCCATCATCTGCCCAAGCATACGCAAAGAAGGAGAAGGCGAGGAAGGAGAAAGCTGCCAAGATGCCTACTCAAGAGGAGGCATCTGAGTATTTCTTGAAGACTAAACAAGAGCAGCTTGGTTACTTGATTGCATCCACGCTGAGGATTGAGCAAAGTCTAGCCACCCTCACTCAGAATCAGCAGAGCCTAGAGAGAATCATGGAACAGAAGTTCTATGACTTGGATGTCAAAGTAACGGAAGTTCAGTCTGCAGTGGAGCAGCTCCAGGAGGACATGCAGGAGAGGAGAGGCAGGACTACCACTCATGCCTTTGCCAGAGTGCCAAGAGGTCCAAGGTCGTCTGCCGTGCCATTTGCTGACACCAGAGCCACCACCTCAGCACCAGCCACAGCCTTAGTTCCACCAGCTCCAGCATCTACTTCAGCTCCAACTCCAGCGTCTACTTCAACATCTACCGAAGCCTTCGTCCTTGGAGTGATCCGGACTCCACCACCACCAGAAGATCAAGCCTGAGCGTCAATCTAGTGCTATGCATTTTCTAGGAACTTTTTGGTAACTTGTTGCCAAAGGGGGAGAAGATGTATAGATCATAGGCTTCGAGAGAGAGAGTGTTGCTTTTCTCTCTTGCTTTATTTGGTGGTTTTTCAAACTTGTTTGCTTTTGAGTGCTTAAGATACTATGCTTGTGAGACATTGATGATCATGTGTTTGATCATAAGCTACACTTAATGTTTGCTTAATATTATCATCTTATCTATCTTATGTGATCATTCACTATTCTTGGTGATGAGTGCATGTATTTCATTCTTATCATTTTAAGCGCTCCACCAAGATGTATGTGACATGGAAGAGTAACCCATGACTCTAACTCTTTGTGCATTTGCAGTCCAAAGCAAATTTTAAATATGCACAAATTTAGGGGGAGCTCTTACTTATCACATACTTCTCAAAGCGACGATATATTTCATGCTTATTATCATTTGTCGAAGATTTGATCTATATGTTGTCATCAATTACCAAAAAGGGGGAGATTGAAAGTGCAACTATCCCTAGGTGGTTTTGGTAATTCATAACAACATATAGCTCATTGAGCTAATGCTATTCCAAGATGATTATTTCAGGAAAGCTCAATGATTGGCATGGCATGGATGTGAAAGTGGAACCCTCAAAATGCTAAGGACAAAGGATTGGCTCAAGCTCAAAAGCTCAAGACTCTTCATTTTATATTTTAGTGATCCAAGATCACATTGAGTCTTTAGGAAAAGCCAATACTATCAAGGAGGGATGAGGTGTTGCTTAATGAGCCTCTTGCTTCATGTGCTTAGTGATATGCTCCAAAAACCCTCAACTACTTTCCCATATCCACATTTGACCTAAACCCTAAGCCAAACTCGGTCCTACCGATTCTTCCTATCCGGCGCCACCGAGTTTCACTTGTCATTAGCCACTGCCAAACCCTAGCAATTCGGTCCTACCGATAGGGATCTCAGTCTCACCGAGATGGGGTTGCAAACTCTCTGTTTCCCTTTCGTAACTTTTCGGTCTCACCGAAAGAGCGAATCGGTCCCACCGAGATTGCAATGTAAATTCAGTGTTTCCCCTTTGTAACTTTTCGGTCTCACCGAAAGAGCAAATCGGTCCCACCGAGTTTGCCTGACCAACTCTCTGGTTAGCTAATTACCAAATTTGGTCTCACCGAGTTTGTGTAATCGGTCTCACCGAGATTACGTTATGCCCAAACCCTAACCATATCGGTCCTACCGAGTTGCATGTCAGTCCCACCAAAAATCTCTAACGGTCACTAGGTTTACATTTTCGGTCCGACCGAGTTTATTGATTCGGTCCCACCGAGATTGGAAAACTGTGTAACGGTTGGATTTTGTGTGGAGGCTATATATACCCCTCCACCTCCTTCTCATTCGAGAAGAGAGCCACCAGAACACATACACCATTCCAAATCGTATGTTTTGAGAGAGAACCACCTACTCATGTGTTGAGACCAAGATATTCCATTCCTACCATATGAATCTTGATCTCTAGCCTCTCCAAGTTGCTTTCCACTCAAATCTTCTAAGCACAAAATCCAAATCCAATGAGAGAGAGAGTTGAGTGTTGGGGAGACTATCATTTTTGAAGCACGAGAGCAAGGAGTTCATTACCTACACACCATTTGTTACTTCTTGGAGAGTGGTGTCTCCTAGATTGGCTAGGTGTCACTTGGGAGCCTCCGACAAGATTGTGGAGTTGAACCAAGGAGTTTGTAAGGGCAAGGAGATCGCCTACTTCGTGAAGATCTACCGCTAGTGAGGCAAGTCCCGTGTGGGCGATGGCCATGGTGGGATAGACAAGGTTGCTTCTTCGTGGACCCTTTGTGGGTGGTTGCTTCTTCGTGGACCCTTCGTGGGTGGAGCCCTGTGTGGACTCGCGCAACCGTTACCCTTGGGTGCAGCCCTGTGTGGACTCGCGCAACCGTTACCCTTCGTGGGTTGAAGTCTCCATCAACGTGGATGTAGGATAGCACCACCTATCCGAAACACGGGAAAAACATCCGTGTCTCCAATTGCGTTTGAATTCTCCAAACCCTTCCCTTTACATTCTTGCAAGTTGCATGCTTTACTTTCCGCTGCCTATATACTCTTTGCATGCTTGCTTGAATTATGTGATGATTACTTGACTTGTCCTAAATTAGCTAAAATCTGCCAAGAACTAAAATTGGGAAAAGGTTAAGTTTTTATTTGGTCAAGTAGTCTAATCACCCCCCTCTAGACATACTTTCGATCCTACAAGTGGTATCAGAGCTTTGGTCTCCATTTGCTTTGATCTCCATAGCTTTTGGTGGTCATAGCCTTGGTTTCACAACCTAGGAGAGTATGGCATCTAGCGAGGGAAATTATCACCGTAGAGGTCCCTACTTTGATGGTACTAATTTTGCTAGTTGGAAGCATAAAATGAAAATGCATATTCTTGGACATAACCTCGCCGTTTGGGCTATTGTGTGTGTTGGTTTGCAAGGTGACTTATTTGATGGGAGAGAACCGAACCGTGAAGCTACCACGGATGAGTTGAAGATGTTGCAATACAATGCTCAAGCTTGTGATATTCTCTTCAATGGATTGTGCCCCGAAGAATTAAACAAAATCATCCGTCTTGAGAATGCGAAGGAAATTTGGGACACTTTGATTGATATGCACGAAGGTACCGACTCCGTCAAGGAAAGAGTCCACAAAGTCGGTTTCACCCAAAAGGAAAGAGTCCTTCTCGGACACCAGGGCCAGACGCCAGGGTTCCCGGCGTCTGGACCCAAACGCTAGGGACCCTGGCGTCTGCCCCCTAGACTCCACAAAGCTTCCTTTTGCGCTTTCCAAAAACCTTGTGGGCTTTCCCCTTTGGCCCAAATAAAGTGTTCTCGTACCTAAACATTTAGGGAAACATCCAGAACCCCTTCATGTGAATTCCAGAACCCTTCCGGAGATCAAACACTATTATCCCATATATCAAACTTTATCTCTGGACCATTCCGGAGTTCCTCGTCATGTCCATGATGTTATCCAGAACTCCGAACAACATTCGGTTACCAATATACATAACTCATAAGTACTATGTCGTCAACGAACGTTTAAGCGTGCATACCCTACGGGTTTGAGAACTATGTAGACATGACCGAGACACTTCTCTGGTCAATAACCAGTAGCGGAACCCGGATGCCCATATTGGCTCCTACATATTCTACGAAGATCTTTATCAGTTGAACCGCATAACAACATATGTTGTTCCCTTTGTCATCGGTATGTTACTTGCCCGAGATTCAATCGTCGGTATCTCAATACCTAGTTCAATCTCGTTACCGACAAGTCTCTTTACTCGTTCCGTAATACACCATTCTGTAACTAATTCATTAGTTACAATGCTTGCAAGGCTTACAGTGATGTGCATTACCAGGTAGGCCCAGAGATACCTCTCCGACAATCGGAGTGATGAATCCTAATCTCGAAATACGCCAACCCAACAAGTACCTTCGGAGACACCTATAGAGCACCTTTATAATCACCCATTTACGTTGTGATGTTTGGTAGCACACAAAGTGTTCCTCCGGTAAACGGGAGTTTCATAATCTCATAGTCATAGGAACATGTATAAGTCATGAAGAAAGCAATAACAACAAACTAAACGGTCAAGTGCTAAGCTAACGGAATGGGTCAAGTCAATCACATCATTCTCCTAATGATGTGTTCCCGTTTAATCAAATGACAACTCATGTCTATGGTTAGGAAACATAACCATCTTTGATCAACGATCTATTCAAGTAGAGGCATACTAGTAACACTATGTTTGTGTATGTATTCACACATGTATCATATTTCCGATTAATACAATTCTAGCATGAGTAATAAACATTTATCATTATATAAGGAAATAAATAATAACTTTATTATTGCCTCTAGGGCATATTTCCTTCAGTCTCCCACTTGCACTAGAGTCAATAATCTGGATTACACAGTAATGATTCTAACACCCACGGAGCGTTGGTGCCGATCATGTTTTGCTCGTGGAAGAGGCTTAGTCAATGGGTCTGCAACATTCATATCCGTATGTATCTTGCAAATTTCTATGTCTCCCACCTGGACTTGATCCCGGATGGAGTTGAAGCGTCTCTTGATGTGCTTGGTTCTCTTGTGAAATCTGGATTCCTTTGCCAAGGAAATTGCACCTGTATTGTCACAAAAGATTTTCATTGGACCTGATGCACTAGGTATGACATGTAGATCGGATATGAACTCCTTCACCCAGACTCCTTCATTCACTGCTTCCGAAGCAGCAATGTACTCCGCTTCACGTGTAGATCCCGCCACGACGCTCTGTTTAGAACTGCTCCAACTGACAGCTCCACCGTTCAATATAAATACGTATCCGGTTTGCGATTTAGAATCGTCCGGATCAGTGTCAAAGCTTGCATCAACGTAACCATTTACGATGAGCTCTTTGTCACCTCCATAAACGAGAAACATATCCTTAGTCCTTTTCAGGTATTTCAGGATGTTCTTGACCGCTGTCCAGTGATCCACTCCTGGATTACTTTGGTACCTCCCTACTAAATTAATAGCAAGGCACACATCAGGTCTGGTACACAACATTGCATACATGATAGAGCCTATGGCTGAAGCATAGGGAACATCTTTCATTTTCTCTCTATCTTCTGCAGTGGTCGGGCATTGAGTCTTACTCAACTTCACACCTTGTAACACAGGCAACAACCCTTTCTTTGCCTGATCCATTTTGAACTTCTTCAAAACTTTGTCAAGGTATGTGCTTTGTGAAAGTCCAATTAAGCGTCTTGATCTATCTCTATGGATCTTGATGCCTAATATGTAAGCAACTTCACCGAGGTCTTTCATTGAAAAACTCTTATTCAAGTATCCTTTTATGCTATCCAGAAATTCTATATCATTTCCAATCAACAATATGTCATCCACATATAATATTACAAATGCTACAGAGCTCCCACTCACTTGTAAATACAGGCTTCTCCAAAAGTCTCTATAAAACCATATGCTTTAATCACACTATCAAAACGTTTATTCCAACTCTGAGAGGCTTGCACCAGTCCATAAATAGATCGCTGGAGCTTGCACACTTTA
This sequence comes from Triticum urartu, assembly GCF_056163025.1. Lineage (NCBI taxonomy): Eukaryota > Viridiplantae > Streptophyta > Magnoliopsida > Poales > Poaceae > Triticum > Triticum urartu. Next base: position 114,686,336 of record NC_141876.1, read on the forward strand.
TTAGTACCCTTTGGATCGATAAAACCTTCAGCTTGCATCATATACAACTCTTCTTCCAGAAATCCATTCAGGATTCAGTCTTTACATCCATTTGCCAAATTTCATAATCATAAAATGCGGCAATAGCTAACATGATTCGGACGGACTTAAGCATCATTATGGGTGATAAGGTCTCATCGTAGTCAACTCCTTGAACTTGTCGAAAACCCTTCACAACATGTCAAGCTTTGTAGACAGTAACATTACCGTCAGCGTCAGTCTTCTTCTTGAAGATCCATTTATTCTCAATGGCTTGCCGATCATCGGGCAAGTCAACCAAAGTCCACACTTTGTTCTCATACATGGATCCCATATCAGATTTCATGGCCTCAAGTCATTTTGCGGAATCTGGGGTCACCATCGCTTCTTCATAGTTCGTAGGTTCGTCATGGTCTAGTAACATATCCTCCAGAACAGGATTACCGTACCACTCTGGTGCGGATCTTACTCTGGTTGACCTACGAGGTTCAGTAGTAACTTGATCTGAAGTTTCATGATCAATATCATTAGCTTCCTCACTAATTGGTGTAGGTGTCACAGGAACCGGTTTCTGTGATGAAGTACTTTCCAACAAGGGAGCATGTACAGTTACCTCATCAAGTTCTACTTTCCTCCCACTCACTTCTTTCGAGAGAAACTCCTTCTCTAGAAAGGATCCAAATTTAGCAACAAAAGTATTGCCTTCAGATCTCTGATAGAAGGTGTACCCAACAGTTTCCTTTGGGTATCCTATGAAGACACATTTCTCCGATTTGGGTTCGAGCTTATCAGGTTGAAGCTTTTTCACATAAGCATCGCAACCCCAAACTTTAAGAAATGACAACTTTGGTTTCTTGCCAAACCACAGTTCATAAGGCATCGTCTCAACGGATTTCGATGGTGCCCTATTTAACGTGAATGCAGCCGTCTCTAAAGCATAACCCCAAAACGATAGCGGTAAATCAGTAAGAGACATCATAGATCGCACCATATCTAGTAAAGTACGATTACGACATTCGGACACACCATTATGCTGTGGTGTTCCGGGTGGCGTGAGTTGCGAAACTATTCCGTATTGTTTCAAATGTAGGCCAAACTCGTAACTCAAATATTCTCCTCCACGATCAGATCGTAGAAACTTTATTTTCTTATTACGATGATTTTCCACTTCACTCTGAAATTCTTTGAACTTTTCAAATGTTTCAGACTTTTGTTTCATTAAGTAGATATACCCATATCTGCTTAAATCATCTATGAAGGTGAGAAAATAACGATACCCGCCGCGAGCCTCAACATTCATTGGACCACATACATCAGTATGTATGATCTCTAACAAATCAGTTGCTCGCGCCATAGTTCCAGAGAACGACATTTTAGTCATCTTGCCCATGAGGCATGGTTCGCAAGTACCAAGTGATTCATAATCAAGTGATTCCAGAAGTCCATCAGCATGGAGTTTCTTCATGCGCTTTACACCAATATGACCCAAACGGCAGTGCCACAAATAAGTTGCACTATCATTATCAACTCTGCATCTTTTGGCTTCAACATTATGAATATGTGTATCACTATTATCGAGATTCAACAAAAATAGACCACTCTTCAAGGGTGCATGACCATAAAAGATATTACTCATATAAATAGAACAACCATTATTCTCTGATTTAAACGAATAACCGTCTCGCATCAAGCAAGATCCAGATATAATGTTCACGCTCAATGCTGGCACCAAATAACAATTATTTAGGTCTAAAACTAATCCCGAAGGTAGATGTAGAGGTAGCGTGCCGACCGCGATCACATCGACTTTGGAACCATTTCCTACGCGCATCGTCACCTCGTCCTTAGACAATCTTCCTTAATCCGTAGCCCCTGTTTCGAGTTGCAAATATTAGCAACAGAAGCAGTATCAAATAACCAGGTGCTACTGCGAGCATTAGTAAGGTACACATCAATAACATGTATATCACATATACCTTTGTTCACCTTGCCATCCTTCTTATCAGCCAAATACTTGGGGCAGTTCCGCTTCCAATGACCAGTCTGTTTGCAGTAGAAGCACTCAGTCTTAGGCTTAGGTCTAGACTTGGGTTTCTTCTCTTGAGCAGCAACTTGTTTGCCGTTCTTCTTGAAGTTCCCCTTCTTCTTCCCTTTACCCTTTTTCTTGAAACTGGTGGTCTTGTTGACCATCAACACTTGATGCTCCTTTTTGATTTCTACCTCCGCAGCCTTTAGCATCGCGAAGAGCTCGGGAATTGTCTTATTCATCCCTTGCATATTATAGTTCATCATGAAGCTTTTGTAGCTTGGTGGCAGTGATTGAAGAACTCTGTCAATGACACTATCAACAGGAAGATTAACTCCCAGTTGAGTCAAGTGATTGTGATACCCAGACATTTTGAGTATATGTTCATTGACAAAACTATTCTCCTCCATCTTGCAGCTATATAACTTATTGGAGACTTCATATCTCTCAATCCGGGCATATGCTTGAAATATTAACTTCAATCCCTGGAACATCTCATATGCTCCATGACGTTCAAAACATCGTTGAAGTCCCGGTTCTAAGCCGTAAAGCATGGCACACTGAACTATCGAGTAGTCATCAACTTTACACTACCAGATGTTCTTAACGTCATCAGCAACATCCGCAGCAGGCCTGACACTCAGTGGTGCTTCCAGGACGTAATTCTTCTATGCAGCAATGAGGATAATCCTCAAGTTACGGACCCAGTCCGTGTAATTGCTACCATCATCTTTCAACTTTGTTTTCTCAAGGAACGCATTAAAATTCAATGGAACAACAGCACGGGCCATCTATCTACAATCAACATAGACAAGAAAAATACAATCAGGTACTTAGTTCATGATAAATTTAAGTTCAATTAGTCATATTACTAAAGAACTCCCACTGAGATAGACATCCCTCTAATCATCTAAGTGATCACGTGGTCCAAATCAACTAAACCATGTCCGATCATCACGTGAGATGGAGTAGTTTTCAATGGTGAACATCACTATGTTGATCATATCTACTATATGATTCACGTTCGACCTTTCGGTCTCAGTGTTCCGAGGCCATATCTGCATATGCTAGGCTCATCAAGTTTAACCTGAGTATTCTGCGTGTGCAACTATTTTTCACCCGTTGTATTTGGACGTAGAGCCTATCACACCCGATCATCACGTGGTGTCTCAGCACAAAGAACTTTCGCAACGGTGCATACTCAGGGAGAACACTTTTATCTTGAAATTTAGTGAGAGATCATCTTATAATGCTACCGTCAAACAAATCAAGATAAGATGCATAAAAGATAAACATCACATGCAATCAATATAAGTGATATGATATGGCCATCATCATCTTGTGCTTGTGATCTCCATCTTCGAAGCACTGTCGTGATCACCATCGTCACCGGCGCGACACCTTGATCTCCATCGTAGCATCGTTGTCGTCTCGCCAACTTATGCTTCTACGACTATCGCTACCGCTTAGTGATAAAGTAAAGCATTACAGGGCGATTGCATTGCATACAATAAAGCGACAACCATATGGCTCCTGCCAGTTGCCGATAACTCGGTTACAAAACATGATCATCTCATACAATAAAATATAGCATCATGTCTTGACCATATCACATCACAACATGCCCTGCAAAAACAAGTTAGACGTCCTCTACTTTGTTGTTGCAAGTTTTACGTGGCTGCTACGGGCTGAGCAAGAACCGTTCTTACCTATGCATGAAAACCACAACGATAGTTCGTCAAGTTAGTGCTGTTTTAACCTTCTCAAGGACCGGGTGTAGCCACACTCGGTTCAACTAAAGTTGCAGAAACTGACACCCGCCAGCCACCTATGTGCAAAGCACATCGGTAGAACCAGTCTCGTGTAAGCGTACACGTAATGTCGGTCCGGGCCGCTTCATCCAACAATACCGCCGAACCAAAGTGTGACATGCTGGTAAGTAGTATGACTTGTATCGCCCACAACTCACTTGTGTTCTACTCGTGCATATAACATCTACGCATAAAACTAGGCCCTGATGCCACTATTGGGGAACGTAGTAATTTCAAAAAATTTCATACGCACATGCAAGGATCATGGTGATGCATAGCAACGAGAGGGGAGAGTGTTGTCTACGTACCCTCGTAGACTGTAAGCGGAAGCGTTTATCAACGCGGTTGATGTAGTCGTACACCTTCACGATCCATCCCGATCAAGTACCGAACATATGGCACCTTCACGTTCAGCACACGTTCAGCTCGATGACGTCCTCGCCTTCTCAATCCAGCAAGAGGGATGAAGTAGTAGATGAGTTCCAGTAGCACGACAGCGTGGTGACGGTGTTGGTGAAGAACAATCTCCGTAGGGCTTAGCCTAAGCACTACGAAAACTATGACGGAGGATAAACTAGAGGGGACGGGGTTGTCGGCACACGGCTTAGTGTTTCTTGATGTGTCTTGGGTGCTATCCCTACCCCTCTATTTATATGTTGAGCCTTGGGGTCGAAATTGGAGTAAAAGCCTCCACAAAGTCGGTTTCACCCAAAAGGAAAGAGTCCTTCTCGGACTCCAGGGCCAGACGCCAGGGTTCCCGGCGTCTGGACCCAAATGCTAGGGACCCTGGCGTCTGCCCCCTAGACTCCGCAAAGCTTCATTTTGCGCTTTCCAAAAACCTTGTGGGCTTTCCCCTTTGGCCCAAATAAAGTGTTCTCGTACCTAAACATTTAGGGAAACATCCAGAACCCCTTCAGGTGAATTCCAGAACCCTTCCGGAGATCAAACACTATTATCCCATATATCAAACTTTATCTCTGGACCATTCTGGAGTTCCTCGTCATGTCCATGATGTTATCCGGAACTCCGAACAACATTCGGTTACCAATATACATAACTCATAAGTACTATGTCGTCAACGAACGTTTAAGCGTGCATACCCTACGGGTTTGAGAACTATGTAGACATGACCGAGACACTTCTCTGGTCAATAACCAGTAGCGGAACCCGGATGCCCATATTGGCTCCTACATATTCTACGAAGATCTTTATCAGTTGAACCGCATAACAACATATGTTGTTCCCTTTGTCATCGGTATGTTACTTGCCCAAGATTCAATCGTCGGTATCTCAATACCTAGTTCAATCTCGTTACCGGCAAGTCTCTTTACTCGTTTCGTAATACACCATTCTGTAACTAATTCATTAGTTACAATGCTTGCAAGGCTTACAGTGATGTGCATTACCAGGTAGGCCCAGAGATACCTCTCCGACAATCGGAGTGACGAATCCTAATCTCGAAATACGCCAACCCAACAAGTACCTTCGGAGACACCTATAGAGCACCTTTATAATCACCCATTTACGTTGTGATGTTTGGTAGCACACAAAGTGTTCCTCCGGTAAACGGGAGTTTCATAATCTCATAGTCATAGGAACATGTATAAGTCATGAAGAAAGCAATAGCAACAAACTAAACGGTCAAGTGCTAAGCTAACGGAATGGGTCAAGTCAATCACATCATTCTCCTAATGATGTGTTCCCCTTTAATCAAATGACAACTCATGTCTATGGTTAGGAAACATAACCATCTTTGATCAACGATCTAGTCAAGTAGAGGCATAATAGTGACACTATGTTTGTCTATGTATTCACACATGTATCATGTTTCCGATTAATACAATTCTAGCATGAATAATAAACATTTATCATGATATAAGGAAATAAATAATAGCTTTATTATTGCCTCTAGGGCATATTTCCTTCATGCGAGAGGATGACCATCAGGCCTGGCAGGACAGGCACAACTCCACCCAGGCCAAAAACCACATTCGGACTTCATCCGAGCTGCATCGCGACATCACCCGATACAGAGGCGCCGCACACCCCTTGTGCTTCACCGATGAGGTGATGGAGCACCAGTTCCCCGAAGGGTTTAAATCCATGAACATTGAATCATATGATGGTACCACAGATCCTACAGTATGGATCGAAGATTTTCTTCTCCATATTCACATGGCCCGCGGTGATGATCTCCATGCCATCAAATACCCCCCGCTAAAATTAAAGGGACCAACACGGCACTGGCTAAACAGCCTCCCAGAAAACTCTAATGGCAGCTGGGAAGACTTGGAGCATGCCTTTAGAGACAACTTCCAAGGAACCTATGTTCAGCCTCCAAATGCCGATGACCTTAGTCACATAGTCCAGCAACCCAGAGAATCAGCCCAGAAGCTATGGACCAGGTTCTTAATTAAAAAAACCAAATTATGGACTATCCGGACGCCGAAGCCCTCGCCGCCTTTAAACACAGCCTCCGAGACGAGTGGCTCGCCCGACACCTCGGCCAAGAAAAACCAAAGTCCATGGCAGCCCTTACCGCACTTATGACCCGCTTTTGCGTGGGAGAAGATAGCTGGCTAGCTCGTAGAAGCAACAACACCAACAACCCTGGCATTTCTGAAGCCAGGAATGGCAATGGCAAGCCATGACGCAACAAACATAAGCGTTGATGCAATAATGAAAATACCGAAGACACGATGGTCAACGCCGGATTCAGTGGCTCTAAACCCTGTCAGCGGAAGAAGCCATTCAAAGGAAACAAGGATGGTCCATCTAGTTTGGACAGAATACTCGATCGGCCTTGCCAGATTCATGGCACCCCTGACAAGCCTGCCAACCATACCAACAGAAATTGTTGGGTCTTTAAACAGGCCGACAAGTTAAATGCCGAACATAAGGGAAAGGGGCCGCCCAGCGAGGACGACGATGAAGAGCCTCGCCCACCGAACACAGGGGGATAGAAGAAATTTTCCCCCGAGGTAAAAACGGTGAATATGATATACGCTACGCATATCCCCAAAAGGGAGCGCAAGCGCGCACTAAGGGACGTTTATGCCATAGAGCCAGTCGCCCCAAAATTTAACCCATGGTCAGCCTATCCGATTACTTTTGATCACAGAGACCATCCGACCAGTATCCGTCATGGGGGCTCGGCAACATTGGTCCTCGATCCAATTATTTATGAATTCCACCTCACACGCATCCTTATGGACAGCGGTAGCAGTCTTAACCAACTTTACCAGGACACTGTCCGCAAAATGGGCATTGATCAGTCAAGAATCAAGCCCACCAAAACCACCTTCAAAGGAGTGATACCCGGCATAGAGGCCTACTGCACAGGATCGATAACGCTGGAAGTCGTCTTCGGCTCACCTGATAACTTCTGAAGCGAAGACTTGATCTTTGACATCGCCCCCTTCCATAGTGGCTATCATGCACTACTCGGACGAACAACCTTTTCCCGTTTCAATGCAGTCCCACACTATGCTTATCTAAAGCTCAAGATGCCTGAACCACATGGTGTTATAATAGTTAATGGAAATAGGAGCGCTCCATCCATACCGAGGAGCATACGACGGCCCTCGCAGCCAAACTACAGGGTGGCCTTAGTAAACCAAATACCACATCGGCAGTCAAGCCCCCGGACACTGTCAAACAAGTCCGGTCTACCCTGCAGAATGACAGTCCTGCTCGTCTAGAGCTAGATTAGCAATCTAGCCTCCGTCAAAACACCAACTTGATAGCTGCATATGCACCGCTCGTACATAATTACGCACTAAAAATACCATGGGCAAGGACGGAGGCCTACTAAAAATAAGGTCCACGGCACGACACGACCCTATCCGGACCTTCATATTCTTCCATCTTTTTCTTCTTGTTTTTTATTTTTCAGGTTGTTTACAACCTACACCACTCTTCGATGGCACTTAGGGTCCTTTTCCAGGCCCCTTATACACACTCGATTGTTGATCCTCTCAAAGGACCATATACTACAGGGAAAAGCGGCGCAGACGTGTGGCAGAGTATCCAAAAGATCTTCAAGATCATCTTTTCAAATTTAGGACCTATACACAACTTTCCCTTGTTCTCGGCATGTAAAATGGCCTTGATGCTTATGGCATCCTCTGTAAAAATATGTTTTGACATACCAATCAGACTATAATGGAAACAGTTTCGCCCAACCTTGTTCGGTATTGGCTTATTTCTTAATCCGTTTTCCCACTTTATGTCCGAATTGGCATATACACCTTGGTACAACTTAAATCGCCAGGGGCTCTATTTCAAGCCATATATATTCTCAACAATAGAAAGTCCGAACACTCTCAGGGTATACTTCGGCGCCCCGAATACTGCATTATATGCATCGGCTCCGAATCACGTCTTTGGTCAATAGTTGGGTTGCCCGGCTCCTGTGCTTGCTACCTTATGTTCCATTTTTTCGGCTAAGGTAATAAAGGGAGAACTACTGTGATTGTGTTTCCGGCTGGCCCGGTCAAACACCTCAGTAGAGAAAGCCGAAAACTGTCTTTCGTGATGCGGTGAGAGCTCGTCAGGAATTCGGTGACTTACTAAATCTCTAGCGATTTCTCCCGTATTACACGAAGGAATGCCTTTTTCCAGTCAAGCGTTTAAAAGGTATCCAAGTTCGATAGCCGCATACGCACCAGGGGCTACCCTATAGTCCCATTATCAAACTCCTATGGCTAAGTGAGAATGATAAAACCTATAGTTCGATTGCCTGGTTCGCCGCACTGCCACCTCCTTTACAGACCAAGACATCGGGCCAAGTGTGGTCACGCACTACTACGAACACCCCCGTAGTATCTACGTGGGGGATGAAGCCGACAACTGGTAAATTCTCAATAATTAAAAACGGCCACACAGGGGGAATAACACTTTACGATAAATCCATATAATATATTACAAGGCCTTGGTTTATACTACAAAGCTTCGGATTATACAATATCCGGGAAGTTCAGACACATTCACTCGAACATGATGTCCTTTGAGCACTGGCCCTCTATTAGGCAGGCACCTTCCAAGACGTCCTCAAAGTAACGCTCCGGTGTACGGTGGTCCTTGCCCTCGGGCGGACCCTCGACGGCCACGATGGCAGCCTTCATTTTTGCCCAGTACATCTTGACACGGGCAAAGGCCATTCGCGCACCTTCTATACACGCCGAGCACTTTCACGACCTCTACTCGGGGCAAGGCATCGCCAAGCCGCTTGACCAAACCGAAGTAGCTGCTCAGAATAGGTTCGGCTGGCCATAGCCGGACTATGATGTCTTTCATGGCCAAACCGGACATCTTATGCAGCTTTGCCAGCTGCATCATCTGATTGTTCAGCAGCGCTGGTCACTCCGGCACCAAGTACTACGACCAGAAGAGCTTCTCCATTGCGTTCCCTTCTTGGGCCCAGAAATACTCGACGGCGTCGGCAGCACTCCTCGGGAGATCCGCAAAAGCGTATGGAGCACTCCACAGTCGATTTAGCAAAGCATATCTTTGACCATCGAATATAGTCTGTAAAAGAAATGGCTTACCAGCCGCTATCTGTCCGTCTTGCTTGATCTCCTCGCGAGCCGCCCGGGACTCGGACCGAGCCTCCTTCGCAGCTTGAAGATCCTTGGTGAGCTCGGCCACTTGGGCCTTGTTGCTCTCGACCAAGGACTCACACTTGGTGGCGGCTTCCTGGAGCGCCTGCTCTACTTCAGTCACCCTCGCCTCATACTGAAGGTGGGTGACCTTTTCAGCCTCTACATTTGTAGCCGCTTTCTCTGCGGCTACTTTGCTTGCCCTCGCCTCCCCCTTGGCTTCAGCAAGGGCATTCTTGAGGGCCTCGACCTCGGTCGCGTTGCCTACAATCATTTACATAGCACGCATGAGCTTAAACTCTGAGTTTGCATTATAATTTAGGCTTGTAAAGGGGTCTTCTTTTTAAAAAGGCATACCCTGGGCCTCATCGAACTGCTTGTTAATACGGTTAATCTCATCGTCAGCCAGCTTCAGTGTCTGCTGGAGTTCGGATACTTCATCATCCTTAGCTGAAGCCGCCAACAGTGAAGCCTGTTTATCAAAATAGATGAATGCGTTATCTCCGATGACTATTCGATCCTCTATCTGGCTCTTTTTTCCAAAGGCCCAAATCAAGTCTCGGGGGCTACTATCTATATACACGCATATTCTTCCAATATGAAAAGCGGCTAAAGCATGTTGTATCACTTACCACAAAACCTGTTAATAGGCTAGTGAAAGCTTCGTTCAGACCGCTTTTGGTGGACTGAACCTTCTCAACCACCGCACCCATCAGGGTACGGTGCTCTTCCATGACGGAAGCACGTTGAAGTGCTTCCCTCAACATATCTGGCGCCTCCGGATTGATAGAGGTCGTCGGTGGAGTCGACACTCCCCCTTCCCTTGAAGGGGCTGCTCGCTCGACTCCGGAGCCACATGGGTCTCCGGAGTGGTATTTGGCTGGGGGCCGGACTGATCCAGGCCCCCGTCGCCAGTTTCCATGGGGGTAGTATCCCCCATGTTTTCGACACCCGAGGCATCACCCTTTGGCGTTGTTTCAGCGGCCTTCCGCACCTCCCCCAGGCCCGGAGAAGTCCTTTGGGACAACACCTCGGTGTCATCCGTGGCTCATGGCGGAGAGGCTCGCGGAGGCGTTTCGCTCTCCATCATCTCCGACGCCAACGAGTTTCCCGGAGACAAGGATTGTTGGGGGAGATCACGGGCCGGACTAAAAATACATAAATAAAATGGTATCCTACGATCTATAAAAAGGCCAGATGTATGTATAGTATCTTTAAATACTTACGATTTGGCCGGGGATTTGGCCTGAGGCACCGCTCAGGGATGACTTCGGTGTCCGAATCCGAATCATCCAAAAGGTAAATCTTCCCCTTCTTGGGCTTCTCTGCTTCTAGGTTCGCGGACGCCACCCTTTTCTTCTCTCCCTTGGGGGGGGAATTGCTCTCCTGCTCTTCCTCTTCCTCTTCATCTCCCTCAATGGAGGAGAGAACCTCGATGTCTTCGGAAGCGATATCCGAAGTACCTTTACGGTGGAGGCCACTTCTGGCCTCCTTGCCCTTCTTCTTGGCCTTCTTCTCCAGCGCCTGGTACGGCGCCGGAACCAACATCTTCGTTAGCAGAGGGATAGCTAGGTCTTCAGGCAGCAGAGCCGGACATTTGATCCGCTCCGCTTTCTTCGTCCAGACCTGAAGGAGAAAAGGAAGGCTTTGCATAGTCCTCGAATCTATAAGTAGAGATTATGTTTGGAAATCTGAAAACTTATTGGGGTGGCTAGGTGAGCGCAGTCGAGGCCGAGGTCTTCTGTCATTTACGACCATGACTTCTGGGCCTTGAAAAGCAGGTTCCAGATTTCTTCTTGCTTCGTGCCAAAGAAGTGCATCAAGGTCCGAGGGCCGGCCGGATTGAATTCCCACATACGGAGAGTCCATCACTGGTAGGGGAGAATATGGCAAAAAAGCATCACTTGGATCACATCGGCGAGGCTGGTTTTCTTCTCTATCACGCCATTGACGCGCTTCTGCAGCGTCATCACCTTGTTGGATGATGCCCAGTCCAGGCCCTTTTAAACCCATGATGTGAGCCGCATTGGAGGCCCATATTTGAACTCAGGAGTGGCAGCCCATGTGGCGTCACGAGGTTCAGTGACATAGAACCACTCCTGTTGCCATCCCTTCACGGTCTCCACGAAGGCCCGCTAGGGCCAAGTGACGTTGGGGGGCTTGCTCACCATGGCGCCGCTGAACCCCGTGTGTTGACCAGCCACCACTTTCGGCTTCACATTTAAAACCTTGAGCCATAATCCTAAGTGGGGAGGGGTATGCGAAGGAACGCCTCACACACGACGATTAACACCGAGATGTGGAGGATGGAATTCAGGCTAGATCGTGAAAGTCTAGCCCACAATAGAACATGAGCCCGCGGACAAAAGGGTGGAGAGGAAACCCTAGTCCATGGTTAAAGTGGGGGATAAATACTACCCTCTCATTGGATTCCAGAGTGGGGATGATCTGCTTTTTGGCAGGAAGCCGGTGGGCAATTTCCGCGGCCAGGTACCCCGCTTCCTGGAGCTCCTTGATGTTCTCCTCTGTGATGGAGGAGGCCGTCCACTTGCCCTAAGCGCCAGATCCGGACATGGTTGGTTTGTTTGCTGGGGACGAAAAGAACTGAACTCGGGTGCTGGAGCTCAAGGGTGGATGGGCTGAGGAGGAAGAAGGATGGGGTAAAAAGGTGGGTCCTTATCTTCTTATAAAGGTAGTGAATATCAAGCGCCCCCCATGAGCCTTAAAACTCGCCTATTCCCAAGGGGTCGTGCAAACGGAACGGTTGGGTTACCCAAACCCGTATTGATGAGAATCTCGTAATGAGGGGACACAATCTCTGCTTTGAAAAGACGTGTCAATGAGGACCGCACGTCGAAATTCAAAGCGGGAGGCTGAAAAACGGTTCAAAATAATAATAAGGCCATAACATAACGTCTCGCCAAAAAAGCTATCAGTAGACACGACTTATTTTGTTTAAGTATTTTGCCCTTGTGGTTTAGAGTTGTGACAGATATACAGAGCCGAACATAGTTCTTTTGACCAACTGCTTTGGAGTATTCGGAGGAGGAACCTGCCTTGCAATGCCGAAGACAATCTGCACACTGGACACATCGTCATTGAAGCCTGGTTCAGGGGATACTGAGGGAGTCCTGGATTAGGGGGTCCCCGGGTGTCCGGGCTATGTGATATGGGCCGTACTGATGGGCCAAGAAGATACAAGATCAAAGGCCTCCCCCCGTGTCCGGATGTGACTCTCCTTTACGTGAATGGCAAGCTTGGCATTCAGATATGAAGATTTCTTTCTCTGTAAACCGACTCTGTACAACCCTAGGCCCCTCCGGTGTCTATATAAATCGGAGGGTTTAGTCCGTAGAGGCAATCATAATCATACAGGCTAGGCATCTAGGGTTTAGCCATTACAATCTCGAGGTAGATCAACTCTTGTAACCCATATACTCATCAAAGTCAATCAAGGAGGAAGTAGGGTATTACCTCCATCAAGAGGGCCCGAACCTGGGTAAACATCGTGTCCGCTGCCTCCTGTTACCTTCGATCCTCAAACGCACAGTTCAGGACCCCCTAGCTGAGATCGGCTGGTTTTGACACCGACAAGGGGCTTCTACCTTGTTAGATCAACATTGTACCAAGGAAGAATATCCTTCCTTTGGTAAGGCGAAAGTGGATCTGGAAAGCTATGCCGCCCTCAGTACGAGCGACATCCACGCAGGTTACCTGAACCGCCTTCATACTAGTTGTGAGATGGAAGCCGGTTTAGTAAAACTTATGAAGGAACGCTATGAGGTATGTTGCTAATCCCTTTCCATAGGTATTTATATAGCCACCAAGTCTTAAGTATAGGAAAAAATGTTGAATATGCTTGAGACTTCATGATAATCTCTAAACTGGAGCCTCTCAGGGCCGACTCATTATATCAAGATGAGCACGGATCTCCAAATATCAATCTTAAATGAACCTTGTGCAATCTTTCAACCATTAATTAGTTCTAAGATCAAAATATGTAGCCCCCCAAGGGCCGGCTTAACTTAACAAGATGAGCCATGACTTATAGTCACTTGATAAATCCAAATATGTAGCCCCCAAGGGCTGGCATAACTTAACAAAGTGTGCCAGGTCATAATTAACTTAAAATGACCTACATTAGCCCCCAAGTGCCAAGTGTATTGCTTGCAATGTGCTTGGAACTTGACTGACCATACCTTATCAGACTTGCTCCTTGTATTGTAACCATTGATTTATTTATTTCAGGCAGAATTGAACATGAAGGAATCACAAGTTCGCGATTTAAGAAAAAGCTTAAAGCTGCAGCAGACTGAAACCTCCAAGGCCAAGTCAGATATGAAGGCCTCAATAGAAGAAATTGAAAAGATTAAAGCAAGTTTGCACTACAAAGAAAAGACACATCCGTGACATTTTAGGCCGAACAAAATTTTTTTGTGTCATGCTTATGACACTTCTATGACGACAATTGTGAAAAAAACACGTATCATCATAGATGTGGTGGGATCCTACTTGTATGACAAAAAATCATGACCGAAAATGGGCTTTTCGTCCTAGGCGGGCCAGAATGCAGCCGCATGACATTCTTTGGGCCGTCCAGGACGGAAAAATCATGGTACAAGCGAGGGCGAGAAAATTATCGGGGAGTTCCTGGTTACGGTGGGTGGTCGGGGCCGAGCGATGCACTGTGGTTTGCGCGTTTGTCTCATGTACGCGCGTGTGTGCGAGGAATTGGCTAACTGAACCCGAGCGATCGCACATTACTGAACCCGAGCGATCGATCCCTTGGATGTTAACTGAACCCGAGCGATTCATTCGCTGCTGACTAAACCCGAGCGATTCCTTCGCTGCTGCTGCTAACTGAACCGAGCGATCGATCGCTGCTGCTGCTTACTAAAGCCGATTGAGGCCCCGTGCGAGACGTAGCCAACCAGTGCTGGGTTGCCTCTCGATGAACAATGACCGTTGCTACCATGCGCGCGGTACGTAGAATGAGTCGAGACATGGTGAGTCGAGCCGGTTGTTTGGTTGTGGATGAACAATTCCCAGTGGGGGTTGGATGAACAGGACCCCATGGTAGTAGCCCGTTGGCGCAAGATGAACAGGACCCCGAGGAGGCTACCACACCCCAGCCGGTTGGGGGTGGATAAATAGCACCCCGTAGAGGCTCTATGAACAGTAGCCGGTGGAGGTTGGATGAATAGTAGTTGTGGATGATCAGTAGCCCGTGGAGGCTTGAGGAGGTCGACGGTGGATGCACAATAGCCCGTGGAGGCTGGAGCGAGGCAGTAGACGGTGGATGAACATGACCCCGTTTTGGCCGTAGGCGCTCCAACAGAAGTCCGTTTCCTCCATTTTGTGGTACGCCACACCTCTCCCGATCAACAGGACCCTGTTTCGACCGTAGGCACTCGAACACAAGTCTGTTTCCTCCGTTTTGTGGTACGCCAGACCCTTCCTAATGAATCGGACCCCGTCTCGACCATACGCAGTCGAACAGAAAGCCATTCCCTCCACACTGCGGTACGCCAAACCTCGTTTCGGCTATTTCGTCCAAGCCGGTTGGCTCCCGATGAAAACAACGCCGTTGCTGCCGTTCGCTGCCTCTCCATGTACACGAGCCCTGGCCGTACGTATGCGCGAGTAGGTGTTCGAGACCCCGCCCATATGTATGTAAGTGGCCATATTTTTTGGCATCTGGTTGTATGTATGTGTACACAGTTTAGAAGGGACTACCTGAACTGCTACGTCATGGGCTCTACTACTAAATGTGCCACCGCTTTCTTGGCCACGGTTCATTGTTGCAGAGAGACCAATTGACCAGTATGTACTTACACATTCGTGACAACACTACGCATGCTTGGACTGGGTGGGTCCTAACTGTCAGGGAGGATAAGGATGCACTTCCTTGCGTGCGAAGATATAGCTGGTGGGTCCCGGCTGTCAGGGAGATGAATCATTTTTATTTTGCGAGTAATAAGGAGGCACTTCCTTGGTTTCATAGATGTAGCTGCTGGGTCCAGCTGTCAGTATCACATCCTAAAGTCCACTTCTGATGGCTGTCGCTCATTGACCTTGTTGACCACGAGGCACCGAGAGCATTAAGGCGATGGACGACAGTGAGGCCTAGGAAGGGAATGACGAGGAGCCAGAGAAGACGAGGAGGGTGGATGCCCACGCGGAGGGGAGTACGAAGGTTCAGTGGTTCGGCTGCGACATGAGGACGCCATCGCCAGAGAATAACAAGAGATGTGGGTGAGTAGTGGGAAGGTCTGGCCAGTCGTAGTATAGTCGGTCCGTGAGGTCTGCGCGGCAGCACAGCCAGCCATGGGAGGCTTGATACGTCTCCAACGTATCTATAATTTTTGATTGTTCCATGCTATATTATATTCTGTTTTGGACATTATTGGCTTTATTATACACTTTTATATTATTGACGGTGTCCTGGACTAGGGGGTACTCACCACGTCATCTCCCGATCTATTAGATTGGGCCGAGGACCCCCATGGCCGTATACTCATGGGTCAGTTCGGACAGCTGCCGCATACAAGGAATATTCCACAAGACTAGGCAATTAAGACAAGGACTCCTCCCCACTGGCGTATTCGGCTAGGACTCTTGTTAACCTAGGCCTCTGGTGCATTATATAAACCAGGGCCAGGCTAGTCGATAGATCATATATACATAAAATCATACCATAGGCTAGCTTCTAGGGTTTAGCCTCTACGATCTCGTGGTAGATCAACTCTTGTAATACCCATATCATCAATATTAATCAAGAAGGACGTAGGGTTTTACCTCCATCAAGAGGGCCCGAACCTGGGTAAAACATTGTGTCCCTTGTCTCCTATTACCATCCGGCCTAGACGCACAGTTCGGGACCCCCTACCCGAGATCCTCCGGTTTTGACACCGACATTGGTGCTTTCATTGAGAGTTCCGCTGTGTGATCGACAAAACGATCGATGGCTCGCCTGCAGATCAACTGCGACTTCGGCATCTTCGTCACCAGCTCGACTGGTCACCTTGGTTCGACCAAGAACTGCGCCCCGTGTTCGGATCACCATGTCCAGATGGGGGCCTTCATCGAACATCAACTCTGATCTCTATCAAGATCATGGAGGAATCATCCATGGAGCTCGGGGGCTCAACGTCAACATTGCCCTCAAGCGACCGTGCTGTTTTTCTGGACATCAAACTCGTATCTGCCATCACCACCTCCTTGAGTATTGCTTTGACGATCTCTTTGGTGGAATTGTGCGGAATTGAGTCTACAATAAACCTGGAAAATTTCGTCAAGTTCCGATGGAGGAATCTCTGGCAATCCACGATATACCGGAGCCCTGTCAAATCTGGACGGGAATTTGGATGAGTTTAGGGCGTGGTGTCCAGCTTCTAGCTCGGACGTCCTTTGGAAGATCCAACTGTTGATCGGCTGTGAAATTCCTATATCTACCACCTCTCAAAATTTCAGCTCAATCCGACTGTCCAAATTCTGGGAACCTTCCGATTAGTGCATCACTTTTCGGGTCTGTTTTCTGCGCGAAAACGAATCCGACCCGAGTTCATCTTTTTTATGAACAGGATTTCGGACATCCCTTTTGAAGGAAGTTTTGTATGGGGTATTGTGTTTTGTTGCCGAACACATCCCACTAACTTTAAGATCTTTTGAACATGATCTTCAACATCATGCTGGTGTCAAACCAGTCCGGCAATATTACTCCACGGCTGCCAACCTGCGCTAGACACGGCGTCACTTTGTTGAGCCGAGCTCAACTTCTTCGGATCATCATCTCGGCAAGCCGAACAAGATCCGGCATCGCAAAGGATAAATCATCACTAACATCGCCGCCCCATGGATTACACGGAGCGGGCATACCGGCATCGCCGCACGGTCGCTTTATCAAGCCGGCATCGACCACGTCACAACCTGCATCGACAAGGCCGCACTATTGCTTCTTCAAGCTGGTGTCCATCACGCCGGCCTACTTCGACTCATCGTCTGACATCGAGGCTTCGACATCTCGGCTGGACCGGGGGCTTCGCCATCTCTTCATCAACTTACTCCGGACACTTCGGCGTCACTAGCCGACCAGCTCCGTCACGTTAGCTGGACCGAGGGCTTTGCCTCGGCGAGCCAACCTTTACCAGCATTGCCATGCCGTCGTTTTATCGCCCATCAGGCAATGGGTGTGCGGAGCGAGTCCCAATTTTGGGAATCGCCTTCCTTCGGATTGCTACAACAAGTAAACCAGGTGCTATTAATCCCAGTATTTTTTGCTTTTTTGGGTTCATTTTTCCCAAGGAATTATTACTCTGGTTTGTCCATCATATGTACACAGGTCTATCAAATGATGGCCGCATTAACGACAGTCGCATGGTGGTTCGGCCAGTCTCCATACATAGTCCGGCGAACGCCGCATCCGGAACTTGGACCGACTTGTGAATTCAGGCTTTGCCACACCTTTACCGCATCATGCCGACGCCCTGCATCGACATTGACTTCGGCGCCAAGCCATATTTCTTTTATTACTCACTTTGCATAAATTATTTATTATGCAACGTTTTTTTAATTATCATTATTACTATTATCTCCGGTTTGCACTATTTTTTGTGCACAGGAAAATTATCCAGGGACTTCGGCATCACTCTGCCGATCTGCATTGACCGTGCTATGTCACCACTTCGGCGTGTCGAGCTCTCCGCTCCGCCACCTCGGGACCAGCTTGGGGGATGGAACCTTGCCCCGCATCAAGCTCGGACCGCGTCATCAATACCGAACACATTAACCAGCTAAGTCGCTTTCATGCTCAAAGCTTTAATTTCTAACTTGTGTTCGGTTCGACCAAGCATTATACTTTTTTGGAAAAAAGTTGCTTGTAAAAAATTTCCTTGTCCAAACTTTGTTTGTGACGCATAAATTCAAATACCCAATTCATTTGGGGGCTTCCTTCATGAAGTTTTGCCTCTTGCATATGATTATACTTGTACGGCTTCGTTCCTTGTTCGTGTATTACGCCACAATATGCACCATATTGACTTAAGCGATTTGCAAGCTGGGTTGCCTCGCTCCTGTGTTTACCCCCACGTTCCCGATTGTTCGGCTAGGGAGTAAAGGGAGCACCTCTGCGATTGTCACGATCGGGTCGCCCGAGCCGGACCTCAGACTGGGTGAAGCCGAAAGCTAGCGCTCTTATAGTTTTCAATGATGGTCGGCACACAATGGAACTCATGAGTACAAAAAATCTATTGCACAAGTCTCATAATAACAATGAGCACCGAAGAAAGGTATCGGTGGGGGTACTATTTTCTTCGAAGATGCTTCTTACGCTTCGCAGTAATATAGCATAAGTTCCCTGAGCGCGCTTTGTCTGTTACAACCTTATGGCCTGATTTCCTGGTTATTGGAAACACAATCGATATTCTCGACCGATGGAGTACATAACACTTTTCGGTCCTTGACCGAAGAGGGAGAAGCCGAAGGTCGGTTAAGACGCGTTTAAAGTTCGGTGGAACATAGATATGATATAAGTACTTTGGTACATGCAATCATTCTTCTACCCAAGTCACTTGGGGGCTCTTAAGTTTATTTGAGCCGTTTTATAATAAGTGTTCTTCTTCTTAGTCGTTGCAAAGTTTTATTATTATTATTTATCACTCCTTTTTTCGACACGAGTGTGCGGTCACTAGCCGGGGAGCCTAATTTCTCTCTCAAAGCCGCTAGAGTTTAGTTTGCTAAACTGGCCTGATGAGAAGTACTCCGCCCTCGGGATGGGAGGTTGAAGCCGTAGGCTGACCCGCTCGAAGTCTTGAGATAGGATGTATCATGTTAAAGCATGAAAGAAGCACTTCTTTTTTCTAAGACCAATTTTCGGATTGGCACCGAACACTTGATCTTGTTCGGACGTCATGTTTTTACTGACGTTTCTTGGTTTTCCAAGCTTTTGTTGGCACTTGTAAACTATTTGTGCTTTTCCAGCATTAGTCTCGTAGTGCAACGCCGGACACCTTTAGGGATTCAGCAAAAACATTCTCAGATATTGCTATATATGCATCGGTTTCGAATTGTGTCTTCGGTCAATAGTTGGGTTGCCCGACTCTTGCACTTGCTTCCTACGTTCCAGTTTGTTCGGCTAGGCGTGCAAAGGGAGAACCACTGCGATTGTGCTTCCAGCTCACATGGTTAAGCACCTCAGTGGAGAAAGCCGAAAACTGACTTTCACAATAAGCGTAAACTGGTCAGCGATCCGATGACTATGTTAAATGATGGGCCGTTCAGAACATTGGCCGAAGTGTTTACGGCTTGACCCCGACTGTCGCCGAACACTACCGGGGGCTATTAACTGGCCTCCCAAACTAAATCCTCAATATTTTGCTCTTACATTAGAGCTGAGGTTTAATGATCATGCTTAGCATGACAACCCAAAGAAAGGAACCGATAGCGGGACTATTTTCTTTGGAAGACATTTCTTCTGTTAAACAGTAATATAACTCTCTGCGTACCTTTGTTTATAAAACCGTATGGCCAGATTGCCTTGTTTGTTGTAAATCTTTGCCCTCATAAAGGCTTTATAAAGTAGGACAAACACTCCTCGGCTACTGGCCGAGGAGGTGGAAGCTGATGGTCGGTCAACAAAGTTTTGTACAATGCGGATCTGAGCATTAATGACGTAAAGTACTTGGATACATAGAGTCATTACACATAATTTGTGATTTTACTATGGATATTGATCCTTAATTCGGCCACCCATGCCCGCTTTAAGGCTCGGGGGCTACTGGGCTTCGGGCTTATTATTTACAAATATTAAAGGGCACATCGATCCCCTGATCTGGTGTTGCCACCCGACCAGTGTCTCGGGGGCTACTGCATTGCTTGTCCAATGCAGAAAATTTTATGTGCAATATAGTTTCCGAGGAGATTTTGATCCTCAGGTTGGTCGGCCGCACCCAACCTGAGTCTCAAGGACTAAGCACACCGCTTTTTGTGTCCCGAAGTATTCTACCGAGCTAGGAATTGATCCTCAGGACGATTTTGCAAATCAACCTGAGTCTCAACGGCTACTGGGATCAGCGGTCTTACGTCATCCTTCAGGTGCATCTCGGGTTTTAGACCGATACACACCTTGAGGGCTACTGGCATATATCTCGGCAGAGAATAAATTGCAATAATAAAAAATATTGACAAAAAATCGGCCCACAGTCGGGGTGGTGCACCACCTCGGAAGCAGTCCGGCATAAAGCTTGGGCGCTAGTGGCTGGCTCCATTGAGGGCATTTCCGGCATTAAGCTCGGCTAAACTCCTTCAACTTTTTTGAACCAAGGTGATATGACACCTCGGATATAGTCCGGCGTTGGAGCTGGGACACTGTCCGGCGTTAGAGCTGGGAAGCGGTCTGGCGTTGGAGCTCAGATACATAGTCCGGCGTTGGTGCTCGGCTGCAAAACATACCTCGAATGCAGTCCGGCGTTGGAGCTCGGACGCAAGAGGACGCTGCCGCCCGGGAACAATTTCAAACCCGAGGTGTGGCATAAAAATAACAAGGCATTGATAAAGGCCAGAAACTTAAAGGGGCTCCTTGGATACCCGACGTGTAAACTCGTCGAATGCATTTCGGCGATCCTCAAGATCGAAGATAAAGAAGATTTGTTGAACCAGTTTTCAAGACCGACGACCGAAGATGAAGAACAGTTCGGAAGAATCGAGGAGCATCCCTAACTTGAAGACCGGTTCAGGGGGCTACGGACGGTGTCCTGGACTAGGGGGTACTCACCACGTCATCTCCCGATCTATTAGATTGGGCCGAGGACCCCCATGGCCGTATACTCATGGGCCAGTTCGGACAGCTGCCGCATACAAGGAATATTCCACAAGACTTGGCGATCAAGACAAGGACTCCTCCCCACCGGCGTATTCGGCTAGGACTCTTGTTAACCTAGGCCTCTGGTGCATTATATAAACCAGGGCCAGGCTAGTCGATAGATCATATATACATACAATCATACCATAGGCTAGCTTCTAGGGTTTAGCCTCTACGATCTCGTGGTAGATCAACTCTTGTACTACCCATATCATCCATATTAATCAAACAGGACGTAGGGTTTTACCTCCATCAAGAGGGCCCGAACCTGGGGAAAACATTGTGTCCCTTGTCCCCTGTTACCATCCGGCCTAGACGCACAGTTCGGGACCCCCTACCCGAGATCCGCCGGTTTTGACACCGACAATTATTTTTGGGACTAACCTATTAACCGGAGGCCCAACCCAGAATTGCTGTTTTTGCCTATTTTAGGGTTTCGCAGAAAAAGAATATCAAACGGAGTCCAAACGGAATGAAACCTTTGGGAACATGATTTTCGGAACGAACATGATCCAGAGGACTTGGACCCTACATCAAGACATCAACCAGGAGGCCACGAGGTAGGGGGGCGTGCCTACCCCCCTGGGCCCGCCTTCCACCCTCGTGGGCCCCCCTATTGCACCACCAACGTACTCCTTCCTCCTATATATACCTACGTACCCCCAAACTAGCAGATACGGAGCCAAAACCCTAATTCCACCGCCGTAACTTTCTGTATCCACGAGATCCCATCTTGGGGCCTTTTCCGGAGCACCGCCGGAGGGGGCATCGATCACGGAGGGCTTCTACATCAACACCATAGCCCTTCCGATGAAGTGTGATTAGTTTACTTCAAACCTTCGGGTCCATAGTTATTAGCTAGATGGCTTCTTCTCTCTTTTTGGATCTCAATACAAAGTTCTCCCCCTCTCTTGTGGAGATCTATTCGATGTAATCTTCTTTTGCGGTGTGTTTGTTGAGACCGATGAATTGTGGGTTTATGATCAAGTTTATCTATGAACAATATTTGAATCTTCTCTGAATTCTTTTATGTATGATTGGTTATCTTTGCAAGTCCCTTCGAATTATCAGTTTGGTTTGGCCTACTAGATTGATGTTTCTTGCAATGGGATAAGTGCTTAGCTTTGGGTTCAATCTTGCGGTGTCCTTTCCCAGTGAAAGTAGGGGCAGCAATGCACGTATTATATTGTTTCCATCGAGGATAACAAGATGGGGTTTATATCATATTGCATGAGTTTATCCCTCTACATCATGTCATCTTGCTTAAAGCGTTACTCTGTTCTCTTGAACTTAATACTCTAGATGCATGCTTGATAGCGGTCGATGTGTGGAGTAATAGTAGTAGATGCACGCAGGAGTCGGTCTACTTGTCTCGGACGTGATGCCTATATACATGATCATACCTAGATATTCTCATAACTATGCTCAATTCTGTCAATCGCTCAACAGTAATTTGTTTACCCACCATGAATACTTATGCTCTTGAGAGAAGCCACTAGTGAAACCTATGGCCCTCGGGTCTATCTTCCATCATATTGATCTTCGAATACTTAGTTATTTCCTTTTCCATTTATTTTACTTTGCATATTTGATTTCTCTTTATCATAAAAATACCAAAAATATTATCTTATCATATCTATCAGATCTCACTCTCGTAAGTGACCGTGTAGGGATTGACAACCCCTTATCGCGTTGGTTGCGAGGATTTATTTGTTTGTGTAGGTGCGAGGGACTCGTGCGTGGCCTCCTACTGGATTGATACCTTGGTTCTCACAAACCGAGGGAAATACTTACGCTACTTTTCTGCATCACCCTTTCCTCTTCAAGGGAAAACCAACGCAAGTGCTCAAGAGGTAGCAAAAAGGATTTCTGGCGCCGTTGCCGGGGAGGTCTACGCAAATGTCAACACACCAAGTACCCATCACAAACCCTTATCTCCCGCATTACATTATTTGCCATTTGCCTCTCATTTTCCTCTCCCCCACTTCACCCTTGCCGTTTTATTCACCCTCTCTCTCTCCACCCCCTCTCTTTCTCTATTCGCCTTATCTTTTTCGTCACCTTTCTTCCGCTATGTCGGAATCAAAAAGGGTTGGGAGTTCTCTCCTGAGTTTTAGTACCTTGGACAATCCTTCTATTCTCGCTAAACTCATAAATAAAGATGTTATGGAAAGACCTACCAGAGTTATCAATGAGAATCTTAATAATCTTGATGAAGATGATTCCGGAATTTATCGTTATTTACTTGATGAATCTTTGAAAGATGCTTGGGATAGACTACTAAGGATCAGGGCTAGCTATGTGCCTCAATACCAAATTGAAATTTACTTAAAAAGCTTGTATGTTGCCCTACCTTCTTCTTTTAAGCATGTCTTAGATTCTATATTTGAAGAAGGTTTTCTTGAAGGGGATGTCGTAGAAACTTATGAAAAGATGAAAACCATATTTGGGCACCCCATGAATGAGAAAGTTGAATCTACATCTCTTTTGCTCTCTTACCAAAACGAATCTATCAAAGAGATGAAGGCTAGCCTAGATACAAATTTCTGTAACATACTTAATCTTTATTCTACCATTAATAGCCATGTGCTTTATAAAAATAGAAAGATTAATTCCATAGATAGCAATTTTGCTCTTTTCTTCCCTAAAACCAAAGATGGCAATACCTAGATCTATCCTTGCTTTTTATGCCTAACTAGGGGCGTTAAACGATAGCGCTTGTTGGGAGGCAACCCAATTTTATTTGTATTACTTGCTTTTTGCTCCTGTTTAGTAATAAATAATTTATCTATCCTCTGTTTTAGTTGTATTTTTTGTGTTTAATTAGTGTTTGTGCCAAGTAGAACCGTTGGGAAGACTTGGGGAAGTCTTTTTATTCTTGCTGTAAAAAACAGAAACTTTAGCGCTCAGGAGAATTGCTGCCATTTTTATTTCGAAAGTGCTATTTAGTTAATTCTTTTTGAAGATGCTTAATAGAGAAATTCCTCACGTCCAGCAATTTATTTTAGAATTTTTGCGGTTCCAGATCTTGCGTTAGCTACAGATTACTATAGACTGTTCTGTTTTTGACAGATTCTGTTTTTCGTGTGTTGTTTGCTTATTTTGATGAATCTATGGCTAGTAAAATAGTTTGTAAACCATAGAGAAGTTGGAATACAGTAGGTTTAACACCAATATAAATAAATAATTAGTTCATTACAGTACCTAGAAGTGGTGTTTTGTTTTCTTTCGCTAACAGAGCTCACGAGATTTTCTACTTTAAGTTTTGTGTTGTGAAGTTTTCAAGTTTTGGGTGAAAGATTTGATAAATTATGGAACAAGGAGTGGCAAGAGCCTAAGATTGGGGATGCCCATGGCACCCCAAGATAATCTAAGGACACCTAAAATCCAAAGCTTGGGGATGCCCCGGAAGGCATCCCCTCTTTCGTCTACTTCCATCGGTAACTTTACTTGGAGCTATATTTTTATTCACCACATGATATGTGTTTTGCTTGGAGCGTCTTGTATTATTTGAGTCTTTGTTTGTTAGTTTTCCACAATCATACTTGCTGTACACACCTTTTGAGAGAGACACACATGATTCGGAAATTGTTAGAATACTCTATGTGCTTCACTTATATCTTTTGAGTTATATAGTTTTTGCTCTAGTGCTTCACTTATATCTTTTAGAGCATGTCGGTGGATTTGTTTTATAGAAACTATTGTTCTCTCATGCTTCACTTAGATTATTTTTAGAGTCCTACAAAACAGCATGGTAATTTGTTTTAATTATGTTAGGCATTCAAGATTAATAAAAAAAATTCTTATGAGTGTGTTGAATACTATGAGAAGTTTGATACTTGATAATGGTTTTGAGTTATGGAGATGGTGATATTAGAGTCATGCTAGTCGAGTAGTTGTGAATTTGAGAAATACTTGTGTTAAAGTTTGTGATTCCCGTAGCATGCACGTATGGTGAACCGTAATGTGATGAAGTCGGAGCATGATTTATTTATTGATTGTCTTCCTTATGAGTGGCGGTCGGGGACGAGCGATGGTCTTTTCCTACCAATCTATCCCCCTAGGAGCATACGCGTAATACTTTGCTTTGATAACTTGTAGATTTTTGCAATAAGTATATGAGTTCTTTATGACTAAGGTTGAGTCCATGGATCATACGCACTTTTCTTCCTTCCACCATTGCTAGCCTCTCTAATACCGCACACCTTTCACTGGTATCAGACACCCACCATATACCTTCCTCAAAACAGCCACCATACCTACCTATCATGACATTTCCATAGCCATTCCGAGATATATTGCCATGCAACTTTCTACCGTTCCGTTTACTATGACACGCTCCATCATTGTCATATTGCTTTCCATGATCATGTAGTTGACATTGTATTTGTGGCAAAGCCGCCGTTCATAATTCTTTCATACATGTCACTCTTGATTCATTGCATATCCCGGTACACCGCCGGAGGCATTCACATAGAGTCATATTCTGTTCGAAGTATTGAGTTGTAATTGTTGAGTTGTAAGTAAATAAAAGTGTGATGATCATCATTATTAGAGCATTGTCCCAGTGAGGAAAGGATGATGGAGACTAAGATTCCCCCACAAGTCGGGATGAGACTCCGGACGAAAAATAAAATAAAAAAAGGAGGCCATAAAAAAGGAAAGGCCCAAATAAAAAAATGAGAGAAAAAGAGAGAAGGGACAATGCTACTATCCTTTTACCACACTTGTGCTTCAAAGTAGCACCATGATCTTCATAATAGAGAGTCTCCTATGTTATCACTTTCATATACTAGTGGGATTTTTTCATTATAGAACTTGGCTTGTATATTCCAATGATAGGCCTCCTCAAAATGCCCTAGGTCTTCATGAGCAAGCGAGTTGGATGCACACCCACTTAGTTCCTGTTGTTGAGCTTTCATATACTTATAGCTCTAGTCCATCTGTTGCATGGCAATCCCTACTCACTCACATAGATATCTATTGATGGGCATCTCCATAGCCCGTTGATACGCCTAGTTGATGTGAGACTATCTTCCCCTTATTTTGACTCCTCCACAACCACCATTCTATTCCACCTAAAGTGCTATGTCCATGGCTCACGCTCATGTATTGTGTGAAGATTGAAAAAGTTTGAGAACACCAAAAGTATGAAACAATTGCTTGGCTTATCATCGGGGTTGTGCATGATTTAAATACTTTGTGTGGTGAAGATAGAGCATAGCCAGACTATATGATTTTGTAGGGATAACTTTCTTTGGCCATGTTATTTTGAAGAGACATAATTGCTTACTTAGTATGCTTGAAGTATTATTATTTCTATGTCAATATTGAACTTTTGTCTTGAATCTTTCGGATGTGAATATTCATACCACAATTAAGAAGAATTACATTGAAATTATGCCAAGTAGCATTCCACATCAAAAATTCTGTTTTTATCATTTACCTACTCGAGGACGAGCAGGAATTAAGCTTGGGGATGCTTGATACGTCTCCAACGTATCTATAATTTTTGATTCTTCCATGCTATATTATATTCTGTTTTGGACATTATTGGGCTTTATTATACACTTTTATATTATTTTTGGGACTAACCTATTAACCGAAGGCCCAGCCCAGAATTGCTGTTTTTTTGCCTATTTTAGGGTTTCGCAGAAAAAGAATATCAAACGGAGTCCAAACAGAATGAAACCTTCGGGAATGTGATTTTCGGAACGAACATGATCCATAGGACTTGGACCCTACGTCAAGACATAAACCAGGAGGCCACGAGGTAGGGGGGCGCGCCTACCCCCTGGGCGCGCCCTCCACCCTCGTGGGCCCCCTGTTGCTCCACCGACGTACTCCTCCCTCCTATATATACCTACGTACCCCCAAACTACCAAATACGGAGCCAAAACCCTAATTCCACTGCCGTAACTTTCTGTATCCACGAGATCCCATCTTGGGGCCATTACCAGAGCTCCGCCGGAGGGGGCATCTATCATGGAGGGCTTCTACATCAACACCATAGCCCTTCCGATGAAGTGTGAGTAGTTTACTTCAGACCTTCGGGTCCATAGTTATTAGCTAGATGGCTACTTCTCTCTTTTTGGATCTCAATACAAAGTTACCCCCCTCTCTTGTGGAGATCTATTCGATGTAATCTTATTTTGCGGTGTGTTTGTTGAGACCGATGAATTGTGGGTTTATGATCAAGTTTATCTATGAACAATATTTGAATCTTCTCGGAATTCTTTTATGTATGATTGGTTATCTTTGCAAGTCTCTTCGAATTATCAGTTTGGTTTGGCCTACTAGATTGATGTTTCTTGCAATGGGAGAAGTGCTTAGCTTTGGGTTCAATCTTGCGGTGTCCTTTCCCAGTGATAATAGGGGCAGCAAGGCACGTATTGTATTTTTGCCATCGAGGATAACAAGATGGGGTTTATATCATATTGCATGAGTTTTTCCCTCTACATCATGTCATCTTGCTTAAAGCGTTACTCTGTTCTCTTGAACTTAATACTCTAGATGCATGCTGGATAGCGGTCGATATGTGGAGTAATAGTAGTAGATGCAGGCAGGAGTCGGTCCACTTGTCTCGGACATGATGCCTATATACATGATCATACCTAGATATTCTCATAACTATGCTCAATTCTGTCAATTGCTCAACAGTAGTTTGTTTACCCACTGTGAATACTTATGCTCTTGAGAGAAGCCACTAGTGAAACCTATGGCCCCTGGGTCTATCTTCCATCATATTAATCTTCCAATACTTAGTTATTTCCTTTGACATTTATTTTACTTTGCATCTTTTATTTCTCTTTATCATAATAATACCAAAAATATTATCTTATCATATCTATCAGATCTCACTCTCGTAAGTGACCATGTAGGGATTGACAACCCCTTATCCCATAGGTTGCGAGGATTTATTTGTTTGTGTAGGTGCGAGGGACTCGTGCGTGGCCTCCTACTGGATTGATACCTTGGTTCTCAAAAACTGAGGGAAATACTTATGCTACTTTGCTGCATCACCCTTTCCTCTTCAAGGGAAAACCAACGCAAGTGCTCAAGAGGTAGCAAGGCTGGAGCAGGTGGTACGGCGTGTTGGGGAACGTAGCAGAAATTTAAAAATTTTCTACGCATCACCAAGATCAATCTATGGAGTCATCTAGCAACGAGGGGAAGAGGAGTGCATCTACATACCCTTGTAGATCGTGAGCGGAAGCGTTCAAGAGAACGGGGTTGATGGAGTCGTACTTGTCGTGATCCAAATCACCGATGACCGAGCGCCGAACGGACGACACCTCCGCGTTCAACACACGTACGGTTGGGAGAGACGTCTCCTCCTTCTTGATCCAGCAAGGGGAGAGGAGAGGTTGATGGAGATCCAGCAGCATGACGGTGTGGTGGTGGAAGCAGCGGGATCTCGGCAGGGCTTCGCCAAGCACCAACGAGAGGGAGAGGTGTCACGGAGGGAGAGGGAGGCGCCAGGGACTTACATGCGGCTGCCCTCCCTCCCCTCCACTATATATAGGGGCCAGGGGGGCGCCGGCCCCTCTAGATCCCATCTAGATGGGGGGGGGGGGCGGCCAAGGGGGTGGCTTGGCCCCCAAGCCAAGTGGAGGCGCCCCCACCCCTAGTGTTTCCAACCCTAGGCGTAGGGGGAGGCCCAAGGGGGCGCACCAGCCCACCAGGGGCTGGTTCCCTTCCCACTTCAGCCCATGGGGCCCTCCGGGATAGGTGGCCCCACCCGGTGGACCCCCGGGACCCTTCCGGTGGTCCCGGTACAATACCGGTGACCCCCGAAACTTTCCCGGTGGCCGAAACTGGTCTTCCTATATATAAATCTTTACCTCCGGACCATTCCAGAACTCCTCGTGACGTCCGAGATCTCACCCTGGACTCCGAAAAACTTTCGGGTTACCGCATACTAATATCTCTATAACCCTAGCGTCACCGAACCTTAAGTGTGTAGACCCTACAGGTTCGGGAACCATGCAGACATGACCGAGACAACTCTCCGGCCAATAACCAACAACGGGATCTGGATACCCATGTTGGCTCCCACATATTCCACGATGATCTCATCGGATGAACCACGATGTCGATGATTCAATCAATCCCGTATTCAATTCCCTTTGTCAATCGGTACGTTACTTGCCCGAGATTCGATCATCGGTATCCCGATACCTTGTTCAATCTCGTTACCGGCAAGTCTCTTTACTCGTTCTGTAACACATCATCCCGTGATCAACTCCTTGGTCACATTGTGCACATTATGATGATGTCCTACCGAGTGGGCCCAGAAATACCTCTCCGTTTACACGGAGTGACAAATCCCAGTCTCGATTCGTGCCAACCCAACAGACGCTTTCGGAGATACCCGTAGTGCACCTTTATAGCCACCCAGTTACGTTGTGGCGTTTGGTACACCCAAAGTATTCCTATGGTATCCGGGAGTTGCACAATCTCATGGTCTAAGGAAATGATACTTGACATTAGAAAAGCTTTAGCAGACGAAGTATACGATCTTGTGCTAGGCTTAGGATTGGGTCTTGTCCATCACATCATTCTCCTAATGATGTGATCCCGTTATCAATGACATCTAATGTCCATGGTCAGGAAACCATGACCATCTATTGATTAACGAGCTAGTCAACTAGAGGCTTACTAGGGACATGTTGTGGTCTATGTTTTCACACATGTATTACAGTTACCGGTTAATACAATTATAGCATGAACAATAGACAATTATCATGAACAAGGAAATACAATAATAACCATTTTATTATTGCCTCTAGGGAATATTTCCAACAGTCTCCCACTTGCACTAGAGTCAATAATCTAGTTCACATCACTATGTGATTGCAATGAATCCAACACCCATGGGGTTTGTTCATATCTTGCTTGTGAGAGAGGTTTATTAGTCAATGAGTCTGAACCTTTCAGATCCATGTGTGCTTTACAAATCTCTATGTCATCTTGTAGATGCAGCTACCACGCGCTACTTGGAGCTATTCCAAATAACTGTTCTACTATACGAATCCGGTTTACTACTCAGAGTCATCCGGATTAGTGTCAAAGTTTGCATCGACGTAACCCTTTACGACGAACTCTTTTACCACCTCTATAATCGAGAAAATTCCTTAGTCCACTAGTTACTAAGGATAAGTTCGACCGCTGTCATGTGATCCATTCGTAGATCACTCTTGTACCCCTTGACTGACTCATGGCAAGGCACACTTCAGGTGCGGTACACAACATAGCATACTGTAGAGCCTATGTCTAAAGCATAGGGGGACGACCTTCGTCCTTTCTCTCTCTTCTGCCGTGGTCAGGTCTTGAGTCTTACTCAATGCTCATACCTTGTAACACAGCCAAGAACTTTGCTGATCTATTTTGAACTCCTTCAAAATCTTGTCACGGTATGTATTTATTTGAAAGTACTATTAAGCGTTTTTGATCTATCCTTATAGATCTTGATGCTCAATGTTCAAGTAGCTTAATCCAGGTTTTCCATTGAAAAACACTTTTCAAATAACCCTGTATGCTTTCCAGAAATTCTACATCATTTCTGATCAACAATATGTTAACAACATATACTCATCAAAAATTCTATAGTGCTCCTACTCACTTCTTTGGAAACACAAGTTTCTCATAAACTTTGTATAAAGCCAAAATCTTTGATCATCTCATCAAAGCGTATATTCCAATTCCGAGATGCTTACTCCAGTCCTTAGAAGGATTGCTGGAGCTTTGCATACTTGTTAGCATCTTTCAGGATTGACAAAACCTTCTGGTTGTATCACATACAACCTTTCCTCAAGAAAAATGTCGAGGAAAGAATGTTTTGACATCCTATTTGCAAGATTTCATAAATAATGCAGTAACTGCTAACATAATTCCAACAGACTCTTAGCATCGCTACGAGTGAGAAAGTCTCATCATAGTCAACTCCTTGAACTTGTCGGAAAACATCTTAACGACAAGTCGAGCTTTCTTTATGGTGACACTTACCATCATTGTCCGTCTTCCTTTCAAAATCCATCTGCACCCTACAGCCTTACGACCATCAAGTAGTTCTTCCAAAGTCTATACTTTATTTTTATACATGGATCCTCTCTCGGATTTTATGGCCTCGAGCCATTCGTCGGAATCCGGGCCCACCATCGCTTCTCCATAGCTCGTAGATTCATTGTTGTCTAGCAACATGACTTCCAAGACAGGATTACGTACCACTCTGAAGTAGTATGCATCCTTGTCGACCTATGAGGTTTGGTAGTGACTTGATCCGAAGTTTCATGATCACTATCATAAGCTTCCACTTCAATTGGTGTAGGTGCCATAGGAACAACTTCCTGTGCCCCGCTACACAGTAGTTGAAGTGACGGTTCAATAACCTCATCAAGTCTCCTCCATCCTCCCACTCAATTCTTTCGAGAGAAACTTTTCCTCGAGAAAGGACCCGTTTCTAGAAACAATCACTTTTTCTTCCGGATCTGAAATAGGAGGTATACCCAACTATTTTTGGGTATTCTATGAAGATGCATTTATCCGCTTTGGGTTCGAGCTTATCAGCCTGAAACTTTTTCACATAAGCATCGCATCACCAAACTTTTAAGAAATGACAGCTTAGGTTTCTCGAAACCATAGTTCATACGGTGTCGTCTCAACGGAATTGTGTGGCGCCCTATTTAAAGTGAGTGCGGTTGTCTCTAATGCCTAACCCATAAACGATAGTGGTAATTCGATAAGAGACATCATGGTATGCACCATATCCAATAGGGTGCAGTTGTGATGTTGAGACACACCATCACACTATGGTGGGCCAGGCGGTATTAGTTGTGAAACAATTTCCACAATGTCTTAATTGTGTGCCAAACTCGTAACTCAGATATTCATCTCTGTGATCATATCATAGACATTTTATCATCTTGTCACGACGATCTTCAACTTCACTCTGAAATTACTTGAACCTTTCAATAATTCAGACTTGTGTTTCATCAAGTAAATATACTCAGCATCTACTCAAATCATCTGTGAAGTAAGAACATAACGATATCCACCGCGTTCCTTAGCACTCATTGGACTGCACACATCAAAATGTATTACTTCCAACAAGTTGCTTTCTTGTTCCATCTTACTGAAAACGAGGCCTTTCAGTCATCTTGCCCATGTGGTATGATTTGCATGTCTCAAGTGATTCAAAATCAAGTGAGTCAAAATGATCCATCTGCATGGAGTTTCTTCATGCATATCTACCAATAGACTTGGTTTGCATGTCTCAATCTTTTCAAAAAACGAGTGAGTCCAAAGATCCATCAACATGGAGCTTCTTCATGCGTTTTATACCAACATGACTCAAATGGCAGTGCCACAAGTACGTGGTACTATCATTACTATCTTATATCTTTTGGCATGAACATGTGTATCACTACGATCGAGATTCAATAAACCATTAATTTTAGGTGCAAGACCATTGAAGGTATTATTCAAATAAACAGAGTAACCATTATTCTCCTTAAATGAATAACCGTGTGGCGATAAACATAATCCAATCATGTCTATGCTCAACGCAAACACCAAATAACAATTATTTCGGTTTAACACCAATCCCGATGGTAGAGGGAGCGTGCGATGTTTGATCACATCAACCTTGGAAACACTTCCAACACATATCATCATCTCACCTTTAGCTAGTCTCCGCAGCCTTTTATTTCGAGTTACTAACGCTTAGCAACCGAACCGGTATTTG
The DNA here is from genome assembly GCF_056163025.1 of Triticum urartu. Classification (NCBI taxonomy): domain Eukaryota; kingdom Viridiplantae; phylum Streptophyta; class Magnoliopsida; order Poales; family Poaceae; genus Triticum; species Triticum urartu. The sequence continues at coordinate 114,719,394 of NC_141876.1, forward strand.
TTACCCTGGTGCTACTAGGAGTACTAGTAAAGTACACAATAATATGACGTATATCCAAAATACTTCTGTCGACCTTGCCAGCCTTCTCATCTACCAAGTATCTAGGGTAGTTCTGCTTTAGTGACCGTTCCCCTCATTATAGGAGCACTTAGTCTCGGGTTTGGTTCAACCTTGGGTTTCTTCAATAGAGCAACAACTGATTTGCCGTCTCATGAAGTATCCCTTCTTTCCCTTGCCCTTCTTGAAACTAGTGGTTTTACTAACCATTAACAATTGATGCTCCTACTTGATTTCTACTTTCATGGTGTCAAACATCGTGAATTGCTCAAGGATCATCATGTCTATCCCTGATATGTTATAGTTCATCACTAAGCTCTAATAGCTTGGTGGCAGTGACTATGGAGAACTATCACTATCTCATCTGGAAGATTAACTCCCACTCGATTCAAACGATTGTAGTACTCAGAAAATCTGAGCACATGCTCAATGATTGAGCTTTTCTCCCTTAGTTTGTAGGCTTAAGAAACTTGTCAGAGGTCTCATACCTCTTGACGTGGGCACTAGTCTGAAATTCCAATTTCAGTCTTTGGAACATCTCATATGTTCTGCGATGTTTCAAAAACATCTTTGGTGCCATAATTCTAAACCGTAGTATTACGTACTGAACTATCACATAGTCATCAAGACGTGTATGTCAGATGTTTCCCAACATCTACAGACGATGGTCGAGGTTCAACACACTGAGCGGTGCATTAAGGACATAACCCTTCTGTGCAGCAATGAGGACAATCCTCAGTTCACGGACCCAGTCCGCATAATTGCTACTGTCAACTCTCAACTAAATTTTCCCTAGGAACATATCTAAAACAGTAGAACCAAAGCGTGAGCTACAACATAATTTGCAAAGACTATGTTCATGATAATTAAGTTCATCTAATCAAATTATTCAATGAACTCCCACTTAGATAGACATCCCTTCAGTTATCTAAGTGATACATGATCTGACTCAACTAGGCCGTGTCCGATCATCACATGAGACGGACTAGTCATCATCGGTGAACATCTTCATGTTGATCGTATCCACTATACGACTCATGTTTGACCTTTTGGTCTTCCGTGTTCCGAGGCCATGTCTGTACATGCTAGGCTCTTCAAGTTAACCTAAGTGTATTGCGTGTGTAAATCTGGCTTACACCCGTTGTATGCGAACGTTAGAACCTATCATACCCGATCATCAGGTGGTGCTTCGGAACAACGGACCTTAGCAACGGTGCACAGTTAGGGGGAACACTTTCTTGAAATTATTGCGAGGGATCATCTTATTTATTCTACCGTCGTTCTAAGCAAATAAGATGTAAACATGAGAAACATCACATGCAAATCATAAAGTGACATGATATGGCCAATATCATCTTGCGCCTTTGATCTCCATCTTCGAGGCGCGACATGAACACCATCGTCACCGGCATGACACCATGATCTCCATCATCATGATCTCCATCATCGTGTCTTCATGAAGTTGCCTCGCCAACTATTACTTGTACTACTATGGCTAACGGTTAGCAATAAAGTAAAGTAATTACATGGAATTTTCATTGACACGCAGGTCATAAATAAATTAAGACAACTCCTATGGCTCCTGTCGGTTGTCATACTCATCGACATGCAAGTCGTGATTCCTATTACAAGAACATGATCAATCTCATACATCACATATATCATTCATCACATCCTTTTGGCCATATCACATCACATAGCATACCCTGCAAAAACAAGTTAGATGTCCTCTAATTGTTGTTGCATGTTTTACGTGGCTGCTATGGGTTTCTAGCAAGAACGTTTCTTACCTACGCAAAACCACAACGGTGATATGCGAATTGCTATTTACCCTTCATAAGGACCCTTTTCATCGAATCCGATCCGACTAAAGTGGGAGAGACAGACACCCGCCAGCCACCTTATGCATCAAGTGCATGTCAGTCGGTGGAACCTGTCTCACATAAGTGTACGTGTAAGGTCGGTCCGGGATGCTTCATCCCACAATGCCGCCGAATCAAGATAAGACTAGTAACGGCAAGGAAATTGAACAAATCATCGCCCAGAACTACTTTGTGTTCTACTCGTGCCTAGAATCTACGCATAGACCTAGCTCATGATGCCACTTTTGGGGAACGTAGCAAAAATTTAAAAATTTTCTATGCATCACCAACATCAAACTATGGAGTCATCTAGCAACAAGGGGAAGAGGAGTGCATCTACATACCCTTGTAGATCGCGAGCGGAAGCGTTCAAGAGAACGGGGTTGATGGAGTCGTACTTGTCGTGATCCAAATCACCGATGACCGAGCGCCGAACGGACGGCACCTCCGTGTTCAACACACGTACGGTTGGGAGAGATGTCACCTCCTTCTTGATCCAGCAAGGGGAGAGGAGAGGTTGATGGAGATCCAGCAGCACGACAGCGTTGTGGTGGAAGCAGCGGGATCTCGGCAGGGCTTCGCCAAGCACCAACGAGAGGGAGAGGTGTCACGGAAGGAGAGGGAGGCGCCAGGGACTTACGTGCGGCTGCCCTCCCTCCCCTCCACTATATATAGGGGCCAGGGGGGCGCCGGCCCCTCTAGATCCCATCTAGATGGGGGGGGCCAAGGGGGTGGCTTGGCCCCCAAGCCAAGTGGAGGCGCCCCCACCCCTAGGGTTTCCAACCCTAGGCGCAGGGGGAGGCCCAAGGGGGGCGCACCAGCCCACCAGGGGCTGGTTCCCTTCCCACTTCAGCCCATGGGGCCCTCCGGGATAGGTGGCCCCACCCGGTGGACCCCCGGGACCCTTCCGGTTGTCTCGATACAATACCGGTGACCGCCGAAACTTTCCCGGTGGTCGAAACTGGTCTTCCTATATATAAATCTTTACCTCCGGACCATTCTGGAACTCCTCGTGACGTCCGGGATCTCATTAGGGACTCCGAACAACTTTCGGGTTACCGCATACTAATATCTCTACAACCCTAGCGTCACCGAACCTTAAGTGTGTAGACCCTACGAGTTCGGGAACCATGCAGACATGACCGAGACAACTCTCCGGCCAATGACCAACAGCGGGATCTGGATACCCATATTGGCTCCCACATATTCCATGATGATCTCATCGGATGAACCACGATGTCGAGGATTCAATCAATCCCGTATTCAATTCCCTTTGTCAATCGGTACGTTACTAGCCCGAGATTCGATCGTCGGTATCCCGATACCTTGTTCAATCTCGTTACCGAAAAGTCTCTTTACTCGTTAAGTAACACATCATCCCGTGATCAACTCCTTGGTCACATTGTGCACATTATGATGATGTCCTACCGAGTGGGCCGAGAGATACCTCTCCGTTTACACGGAGTGACAAATCCCATTCTCGATTCGTGCAAACCCAACAGACACTTTCGGAGATACCCGTAGTGCACCTTTATAGCCACCCAGTTACGTTGTGGCGTTTGGTACACCCAAAGCATTCCTACGGTATCCGGGAGTTGCACAATCTCATGGTCTAAGGAAATGATACTTGACATTAGAAAAGCTTTAGCAGACAAACTATACGATCTTATGCTAGGCTTAGGATTGGGTCTTGTCCATCACATCATTCTCCTAATGATGTGATCCCGTTATCAATGACATCCAATGTCCATGGTCAGGAAACCATAACCATCTATTGATCAACGAGCTAGTCAACTAGAGGCTTACTAGGGACATGTTGTGGTCTATGTATTCACACATGTATTACGGTTACCGGTTAATACAATTATAGCATGAACAATAGACAATTAACATGAACAAGGAAATACAATAATAACTGTAAGTGCATCTAGTGCCACCCCTAGTTGGTTTTGGAGTATTGACGACAAACCTAGTTGAGGGACTAATGTGTTTGTGAGAATTGCAGGAAAACATAGGTAGAAGTCCCTCATTGATTCGGTTTTACTACCAGAGATGACCCCTAAAAATGTATGAAGACATTGAAGACAAAGGTGGTATATGAAGATATTCACATTGAAGACTATGACAAAAGAAGACACGTTATGAAGCTTATGGAGCTCGAAGACTTAGATCTTTCGTAGTTCTTTTTATTTTGTGTTGAGTCATAGGAACCACCGTACTGTTAAGTGGGGTCCAGGAGAACTAGTCAAAATGACTGAAGTGATGCCTAAATCAAAAACCTATGTCTTCGAGCGAAGACAATGAGAGCGAGTCTTGTCCAGAGCCGGACAAGTCAGCTTTGCTTGTAGCCCAAGTAAAGTTGCCATGAGAGTTTGAAATCTGACCGTTGAGACACGTGTCAGTTCCTTAGTGACCCAGGGTCATTTCGGAAAAATCAGGTCGGGTTGCCTAGTGGCTATAAATAGCCCACCCCCTACAACCATAAATGGTTGGCTGCTCAGATTTCAGTGCACGGCTTTTGTCGTTTGAGAGCAACCCACCTCGAAGCCTTTGAGAGAAAATTTCTAGTGAGGAGAAAAGCCCTAACCACCCAGAGCCAGAGTAAATTGGGCATCACTTAAGTCTTCTTGTCTGTGTGATCTGAAGACGTATTACACTTGAGGACTGTGAATCCTCCAGACGGTTAGGCGTCGCGTTCAGAGCATCCAAGAGACATTGTGGATTGGCAGTGAACAAAGTTTGTGAAGGTTTGGGAGTCTACCTTGAAGACTTACCAGAGTGATTGGGCGAGTACTAAGTGACCTTAGCTCAAGGAGAATACGGTGAGGACTTGGTGTCCTGAACTGTGTGTTCAGGACTGGGTGTCCGGGACTGTGTGTCCTAAGGTTTAAATACCTAGCCGCTCCAACCAGACGTACAGTTGTCACAGCAACTGGAACTGGTCCAACATATCATTGTCTTCAACGAGTCACTGGTTTCATCTTCACTTCCTTTTCTTACTGTTACTCATTGTGAAGCCATTGCATGCTTGCTTTATCTTTTGTCTTCACAACGTGAATGTATGATCTGTTTGGCTTCATAACTTGTTCCTACCTGATCCTTATTACACTGAAGCTGTTTGTCATTGTGCTTTCACTCTATTGAATACATGACCATGGCTGGCCTAGTGTAATCTAACTTCCGCTGCATAGTAATAGGCATAATCTTCGCTGTTTGTCTTCATAACTCTCACGTTTTGAAGACTTTCATAAAAATCGCCTATTCACCCCCCTCTAGTCGATATAACGCACTTTCAATTGGTTTCAGAGCAAGGTGCTCCCTTGTTCTGTGTGATTCTGTTTAACCACCTGGAGTTTTAGCTATGTCGACTGCAGGGATAATCGAAGTCTCCGCTGCTTGCCCCGTCTTCGATGGAACTGAATATCCCTACTGGAAGAATAAGATGCGCATGCATCTTGAAGCTATTGACGTCAACCTATGGTATGTCGTCGAGAACGGCGTTCCCAAGGCTGGAGAAGGTGTCACTGCTGCTGATGTCAAGAAGTTCACTCAACTGGACTCTACTGCCAAAAATATCATCTGTGGTCATCTGACAAAAGGACAGTATGGCCGTGTGAGTGCCTTGAAGACATCCAAGCTGGTCTGGGACTGGCTCTCCAAGGTCAATGAAGGCGTCTCAACCCAGAGAGATCAAAGAATCAGTGTTCTTCGCAACCTCTTCAACCGCTTCAAGCGAAATGACAATGAGAATGTCCAGCACACATTTGACCGGCTCACTGACATCACAAATGAGCTTCAAGCCCTCGGCGCCACTGAGATCACCAAACATGAAATCGTCAAGACGCTGCTGAGATCACTTGATAGTTCGTTTGACATCCTGGCCCTAATGATTCAAGAACGTCCTGATTTCAAGACACTCGATCCGTCTGACATACTTGAGAGGCTCAACACACATGAGTTTCAGCTTTCTGAGAAAAGAGATATCTACGGTCCAAACTATGGGCGAACTCGTGCCTTGAAGGCAAAAGCTGTTTCCTCATCTGAAGAAGAATCTGACTGCAGTTCTGATGATCCTGAAGACATTGGAAGAGAACTTGCAATGCTAGTGAAGAAGTTCCAAAAATTCACCAAGAAGAAAGGATTCAGAAAATCTTCACGATCAAGCTCAAGGAATGATGAAGCTTCTGCTCATGACTACAAGAAGAAAACATGTCACAAGTGCAAGAAAACTGGACACTTCATCTCTGAGTGTCCACAGTGGGACAATGAGAACAGAAGGAAGAAGAAGAGCAAGGAATATGATTTTGACGACAAGAAGAAGAAGAAATACTCAAAGTCTTCTTCCAAGTCTTCCTCAAAGTCTTCATCACACAAGAAGAGCTCATCTGGCAAGGCACGTGCGTTTGTTGGCAAGGAGATGGATTCAGAGGAGGAGTCCGCATCTGAGGAGGCAGAGGTGGAGTCTGAGGAGGAGTCTGATTCTGGCATTGCGAGTCTGGCTACAACATACGTCACCAAGTCCATCTTCAACACTGAATACAATGACTGCATCACCGACACCGACGCAAATGACAAGAACGACTCCGCTCCTACCTACTGCTTCATGGCACGCGGTGCCAAGTTAAACACATGCACTACTCGCTATCAAACATCTAGTGACGATGACTCTGACTGTGATTCAAAACCCAGCTACAAAACACTTGCTAAAATTGCAACTGAACAACAGAAAGCTATGGAACATATTCAAAAACTGTTAGACATAAGCGATAATCTGTTGGGTGCTGAAATGACTCGATCTGAATCCTTAATTGAAGACATAAAAAACCTTCACGTTAAGTATCAGGAACTTGAAGATCGTCTTGATACTCTCTCAACAACTCATGAAAAGCTTTCCTATGATTATCTTCAAAGGAAGCAAGAACTTGAGAAATTGAGAGCGGCTCATGAAGATCTTCAAAAGGAAAATGAGTCATTTCGTGCCGAACAGATCAGTCCCGCTCAGGAAGGATTTGAACCACCATGTCTTAAATGCATTGAGCGTGATAATGCTACTTCTGTTGCTGAATGTTCCACTGCTACTGCCGTTGCAATATCTTCAACTGTTGATGTGGTAACTAACCCCTCTCCTGAGGATACCACTGCTATTGCTGATGAGAATGCTAGGTTGAAGACATTGCTTGAAACAGGGATGTACAAAAGTCTTAAAGGACATCAGACATTATGTGATGTCCTCAAGAAGCAGATTCTGAACCGAAACCCTAGGAAAGAGGGTGTTGGGTTCGTGAGGAAAATAAATGCAGATGGCTCTTACTGGAAACCTGAGCAGTACCCCAAAACCACATGGGTTGCTGCAAAGGAACTTTCAGCAGATCCATCCAATTTATTTGGCTTCACTTGTGCTAACCCCATTATCATTGATGAATCCTTTGATGCAAACTATAAACTGTTTAAGAATCAGAATGGTGAAGTGTTTGCCAGGTACATTGGTACTAACTGCAGGAATGGACCGCCTATGAAGAAGATCTGGGTTCCGAAAAAGTGTCTGGAAAATCTTCCTGTGAATGTCTTCATGACACCTCACTTGAAGAAGACAAACCTCAGACCAAAGGCTTCATACGGTCCAATGGCTTCATACAAACAGAGGACTCACCTAAGTCACACGAACGCAAATGTTTTGCAGGGAAACCATACTCAAGCATATGAATATGAGAGCGGTTCATCGAACCGTCATGTTCATATGACCAAAAATTATTCTGCTTATTCCTATGAGTATTATTGTCCACCTGCTAGACTGTTTGCTAAGGCTTCAAAGCCAAAATTCTCAGATGCTGCACTTAGACTTATTGCTTCTAAGCCACCCTTGAAGATGTGGGTGGTTAAGAAAGCTTAACTCTCTTTGGCAGGGAAAGGTCTGCAGCAGAAAAACAAAATCTTCTGACGCTATTGCTGGGGACCTTAAAAATCTTGTAGGGCGCAAGATCAAATGCCCGAATGGCATCATTATGTACCTCGTTCCTGAATCGCATGCTACTCTCCCTATTAGTCCTAATCTGGATCTAAGTTTTCATAACCCACTGGTTCGTCAAATGTTTTTGCTTCACAATTCTCTTCGTGAAGCCTATCCCCCTAACTGCACTGTAGGGTACGACACCAGCGACTTCAAAGTCTTCAGAATGGATTATTGATAGTGGGTGTACAAATCACATGACTGGCAAAAGAAGCCTCCTTATGGACTCAACCTTACGTCCATCCGACAAGAGCCACATCACATTTGCTGACACTGGTAAAAGTAAGGTATTGGGTCTAGGTAGAGTTGCAATCTCAAAGGATCAACACATGGATAAAGTCATGCTTGTTGAATCCCTTGGTTTCAACTTAATATCCGTCTCAATGCTTTGCGATTTGAACATGATCGTAATGTTTGGAAAATATCGTTCCCTGGTACTAATGGAATCTTACAAGTCTCTAGTGTTTGAAGGGTATCGAAAAGATGATTTGTATGTGGTAGATTTCTCAGCAGGACCACAACTTGCAGCATGTCTTCTTGCAAAAGCTTCAGAATGCTGGCTTTGGCATCGGAGGCTTGGGCATGCTGGCATGAGGAACCTCCACACTCTTGCGAAGAAGAAGCATGTCATAGGCATCGAGGGCATCAAGTTCAAGAAAGATCACTTATGCGGTGCCTGTGAAGCAGGGAAGATGACAACGGCAAAACATCCTTCGAAGACAATCATGACTACTACACAACCCTTCGAACTGCTCCACATGGATCTTTTCGGTCCCACTCACTACTCAACTTTTACTACTTCTGCTTGCCTCTATGGCTTCGTCATCGTTGATGATTACTCTAGATATACATGGGTGCACATAATCCTTTACAAGACTGAAGTGCAGGATGTCTTCAGACGCTTCGCCAATCGAGCTATGAACAATTTTGGCGCCAAGATAAAGCACATCAGAAGTGACAATGGCACTGAACTCAAGAACACTGGCCTTGATACATATCTTGATACCTTGGGCATCACACATGAATTCTCAGCCCCGTACACGCCACAGCAGAATGGCGTCGTCGAACGCAAGAACAGAACACTAATTGAGATGGCCAGAACGATGCTAGATGAATACAAGACCCCAAGAAAATTCTGGCCCGAAGCCATTGATACTGCATGCCATACAATCAATCATGTTTATCTTCACAAGCTACTGAACAAGACATCTTATGAGCTCCTTACTGGCAAAAAGCCAAATGTCAGTTACTTCAGAGTATTTGGCGCAAGGTGCTGGATCAAGGACCCACATCACACCTCAAAATTTGCACCGAAAGCACATGAAGGTTTTATGCTTGGATATGGAAAGGATTCACACTCCTACAGAGTCTTCAATCTCTTTCATTACAAAGTGGTTGAAACAGTGGATGTGCGGTTCGATGAGACAAATGGATAACAAAGAGAGCAACTGCCAAATGTGCTAGATGAAGTTCCAACTGATGAATCAATCAAGCTTATGGGAACTGGAGAGATTATACCTTCTGAAGCTCATCCTGAAGAAGAAATTATCATCTCAGCACCTGATCAACATGAAGACAATGCTCGGCCTGAAGACATTCCTCCCAACACCAACACAGATCAGCAAGAGCAAAGTCTTCACCCTGTACACCCTCGTGTTGCCAATGAAGTGCAAATTGACAGAATAATTGACAGCATCAATGCACCTGGTCCACTCACTCGTTCAAGGGCAACTCAAGTGGAAAATTTCTGTGGGCACTTCGCATTCGTATCAATATCAGAACCCAAGAAAGTTGAAGAAGCCTTCATGGAACCTGAATGGATTCAAGCTATGCAAGAAGAGCTTCAACAGTTTGAGCTGAATAATGTATGGGAACTGGTTAAGCATCCTGATCCACGGAAGCACAACATAATAGGCACCAAATGGATATACCGCAACAAACAAGATGAGCATGGTCAAGTTGTCAGAAACAAAGCTCGTCTCGTTGCTCAAGGATATACTCAAGTGGAGGGCATTGACTTCGGTGAAACATTTGCTCCTGTGGCTAGGCTTGAAGCCATACGCATACTGCTGGCCTATGCAAATCATCATAACATACTTCTATATCAAATGGATGTGAAAAGTGCTTTTCTCAATGGCAAGATTGAAGAAGAAGTGTATGTTGCACAACCGCCTGGCTTTGAAAATCCAAAACATCCTGACATGGTATACAAGCTCAACAAGGCACTGTATGGCCTCAAACAAGCTCCCAGGGCCTGGTATGACACACTCAAATACTTCCTGAAGAGCAAAGGCTTCATTCCTGGTTCCCTGGATCCCACTCTTTTCACGAAGACATATGATGGTGAACTGTTTGTGTGCCAAATATATGTGGATGACATTATCTTCGGCTGCACCAATCAGAAGTACAGTGAAGAGTTTGGATATATGATGCAAGAGCAATATCAGATGTCCATGATGGGGGAGCTGAAGTTCTTCCTTGGTCTTCAAATTCGACAACAACGCAATGGCATCTTCATATCTCAAGAGAAGTATCTCAAAGATTGCCTGAAGAAGTTCGGTATGCAAGACTGCAAAGGCATCACAACACCAATGCCAGCCAAACATCATCTAGGTCCTGACGACAATGGTAAAGAGTTTGATCAAAAGGTATACCGCTCCATGATTGGTTCTTTGCTTTATTTATGTGCATCTAGGCCAGATATTATGCTTAGTGTTTGCATGTGTGCTCGATTTCAAGTGGCACCAAAGGAGTCGCATCACTTAGCTGTGAAGCAAATTCTTCGATATTTGGCTCACACCCCAACTCTAGGATTATGGTATCCAAAGGGCTCAGAGTTTGATTTGGTTGGATTTTCGGATGCTGATTATGCTGGTGACAAAGTTGATCGCAAGTCCACATCAGGCACATGTCACTTTCTAGGACGATCACTTGTATGTTGGTCTTCAAAGAAGCAGAACTGTGTATCTCTCTCCACTGCTGAATCTGAATACATTGCTGCTGGATCTTGCTGCGCTCAGCTTCTGTGGATGAAGCAAACACTCAAGGACTATGGCATTCATCTAAAGCAAGTGCCACTTTACTGCGATAACGAAAGCGCCATCAAGATTGCCAACAACCCAGTTCAGCACTCGAAGACAAAGCACATTGAAATTCGTCATCACTTTCTCAGAGATCATGTTGTGAAGGAAGACATTGATATCATACACGTCAACACTAAAGAACAATTGGCAGATATCTTCACCAAGCCCTTGGATGAGAAGAGGTTTTGCAAGTTACGGTGTGAGCTAAATATCTTGGAATCCTCAAATGTCCTGTGATCAGGCACACATCGTAACACTTATGCATATTGATGACTTAGATGTGCAACACACAAAGTAAAGTATATCTTCAATCAATGAAGACATACATTCTAAGTGTGAATACATTAATGTGGAATTTGACTTCGGAGCACCATGATAATTGTGCGCCGTGTCTGGGTCTAATACTTCCTATACGGTGGGTAACGCCACCACCAAACGTTCCATTTTGAAGAGTTTCACTCATGGCGTTACCTTGCAATATCTTCACATTTGGTTTGGCTTCGAACTCAACATGTCTTCATGATCATCTTCACTACGTTGATTATATAGATATATATACTAGTGTTCTGTCCTCTACAGCATTCACTTATAGCTATGTCTTCTTGGTTGAATCTTTTGAACTAAGTGAATGTGATCGGACCCTAATCTCTCTATGCTTTCTATCTCAAATTCTATCTCTCCAAGTCATATGCATTCTATTGAAACTGTCGAATGTCTTCACTGCGTCCTAGTCAACAGAAGACATAGAGACAACCATAAAGTCCGTCTTCAATGCTCATTCCTCCACATAAAATCCGGAGAAGCAGGAACGACCGCCCGACAATCCAGGCGTGCGTGGAACGTGGAACAGACCCAAAACTTCCGCAAACTGGCCACACGTTCCTCATATGCGAACCGCCAGGGGCACCTGTGTAATAGCACAGTGCCGCCCCTGAGCCTATAAATACACACTTACCGCGGTCATTATCTCCTTCTTCCACCCTTGCACGAACCCTAGCGCCACCGCTAGCACTCGACGACGCCGGCGACGAAGCGCTTCGCTGCCGCGACTTCTCCGACGCCGTCTTCACGCCGATCGCGGACATCGTCCTCTCCGCAGTCGCCGTAGGTGTTTTCCGTCGCCAAGTTAGGCCACGGAGGACTGAACTGCTTGGCATCATCTCCCACTTCCGTCTAGCAGTTCCAGTGTGGTAAATAAAACTTCTTTTTACAGCCCCATTGATCTTATGGTTCTGTCACTTTCTACCATAAGGAGTTTCTCTTCACACAAGTTAGATCTCTCGCTGCATCCCATAACATGCCTAGTATATTCACTTGTGCTTCATAAAGTAGTTAGATTCCTCACTTGTACTGATCTGTGGGTTCGTACAAATCTGGAACCAACTACTTATCTATGAGTGAATGTCTTCGCACGATGAGGTCAATGTCTTCTAAACTGATTAATCTTCAAAACCTTCTGAGAATGCATATGACCTCTTCCCCTTCCCTCGCACCTTAATGCTGTCACAGGTACATGTCCGTGGGAGAATCCTTCGGTTCTCATAGTCTGCATTCATTTGCAGAATTCCTACAGCATCACATAAACTCTCCTGAAGCCAGTTCCTGTTGGTCCAGAAAAGGAAAGCCTTTGAAGCCTTTGAAAGTTTTGAAGCCTTTCAATTAAAGTTTATGGCTTCAGAAGCAGCAGCAAGGAAGGGGGGCAGACAGAGACGTGAAGGAACTTCCAAAGATCTGCCTGAAGACTTGGCAGAGATGTATAAAACAGATCCTGAAGAGAGCTATGGGCGGCGCAAGACCCGAATCCAATGGATTCGACGCTATTGGGAAGAACAATGGTTCAAATACCGCTTCGTCACCCAGGAGTATGTTGAGAAATGTGCCATCAAGAAACCATGGGGGGACATCCTTTACAAGAATCTCATACCCAAGACCAGAGATGAAGCCATTGCTCAAGGCTTCTACCCGTGCATGGTCCGAGGACCACAGCCTGATGATGCGCATCCATCGTCACTCCTCTGGTGTCGTGACGACAATCTCTTCAAGCGCAACTTTCAGTTTGCCCAACAATCAGCGAAGCTGAACAAGAAGAAATTTGAGTTAGACTTCAACCCTGGTCCCTCAGCACCAAGGGCAGATGGCACACGCTACACAGAACCCAATATCATCAGTCCATTTGCCAACCTTGAGGGCCTTATCACCCACATTTTAGTCCAAGGGACTGCCGTGAATGACCCTCCAGCTGACTCTGAGTCTGATGAAGCTCCTGCTGTACCGAAGCCAAAGCAGTCCAAGAAGCCAAAAGCTTCAAAGCCGGCCCCTTCGTCAAAAATCTCAAGGGCGAAGCCATTGAAAACTGCACCTCCTGAAGTCAGTGTGCAGTCTGAAGACGTATCCCGCGTCTCCAAGTCCCAGAAGGAAAAGGTGCCCCAGCAACACACCGGCAAAGAGCTCACTACTGCTGCCATTCTGCGCAGCGAAGCCATTGATCTATCAAGCGATGAAGATCTTGGAGATGACGCTCTAGAGCAGCTTTTCAAAAGCAAAGAAGAAGCTGAAATCTTCAACAATTTGCCTCTCTTTGATGTCGCCATCATCCACAACTTCATCGATGAATGGTTTGCCTCACCAGACATCAGCTTCGAAGATCTGCAGCTGCCTGTCGGCCTCAGCGTCGCCTTCCAAGGCGCAATTGCTTCAGAACTTGCCATTGCCTGGCGCATTGTTGAACTGAAGCAGAAAATTGATCATGAAAAGGCTCAGTTCAAGAAGCACATGGCCAGGCTCAGCGTGTAGGAAGTGAAGAGCTTCAAAACCATGTTGCATGAGCTCAAGGAAAATTTCCTGAAGAAGCGTGCTGAAGCTCAGGGCTCGCGTGAGCGGATGAAGTCACTGGCAGAACGATGTGTGCAGGCCTACAATGAGGCCGAGAAGCGCAAGGCACTTGGGCGTCCTGGCATCGACCCGAAGATGGCCGCGAAGAAGAAGAAGCAGCCTGCTGTGAATGAACCAGAGGCACCACGACAAGAAGCTATTCTGATTGTCTTCCCAACCGCCACGACTAGCTCGAAGCCAAAGAGCCGGTCAACCGCTTCAGAGCTTAAGAAGACACGGAATGCAGAGGCTGAAGCTAGGAAGAGGAAACACTCTGAAGCCTCTCCTTCTGACCCCACCAAGAAGAAGCGCAAGATCAAGAAAGCTCGGGCTGCTCCCACAGAGCCCTTGATGGTTGAACCCCTCTCTGTCATTCACCCCAACGCAGAACGTCAGCTGACAGTACATGAGCCTGCTCCCACAGAGGCTCCTGAAGCTGAAGACATTCCAGCAGCCGACCCCATCGCTGCTGAAGACATTGGTCACCAGGACAATGTACAAGATGGTGCAGCCCTTCCTCAACTTGAAACAAGCGAACTCATCAGCATTGGTCGTCCTCTGACACCAATGGCACAAGATGAGTCATGGGCGGATCGCCCTCAGGAGGAAGAAGACTTTGAGGCCCAGCCCACTCCAACCCCACAAGCGTCGTCTGCGTTCCGTAGGCTTCGCAAAGGTCCAAGGCCTCAAGTCCATACTGAAGAAATTTCGGCTGCATCAGCCGAAGACAATGAAGAAGCACCACCAGACCCACTTCCCCGCTCCATCAAGATGCAGTTCTCCAGGAGAACGTGCCTGAGGTTGTCCCTCCAACTACACAAGCAGAAGAAGAAAATGTTGAGGCTGCCACCACAAACACTGAAGCCAATGTGGAGCCCGCCCCACCAAATGCTTCAGCAGACAGCGAAGCTACTGAGCCAGACACTTCTGTTCCTGAGTCTGCTGCTGGTCCTCAATTTGATTATCATGTTGAGCACAGGCCTCATGTCCAGAAGCCAGTCCCAAGGCTTCCAAGGTTCCCAGGTCCTGCATCAGTACCTAGCTCCTTTGACATAAATAGCTTCAAGGCAGACAATACATTTTTCGGCAGCTCCAAGAACCCCTATTCAAGGGAAAGGATTGTATCAGATAGGTTCTGGAGCTATCCTCAGCGCAGCTACTACTCAAGCATCCTATACAACCAAGGTCGCATCTTCCCGCACAAGCGCCTTGAGGTTGAAGCCATTGCTGGTCTGCCCTGTCTTGAGGAAGCTTTGGATTGCTTTAGGCAAGTGGGTCTGCTGCCATTTGTGACTGATGAAGAGCACTGGAATGAAGGGCTTCTGCTTCAGTTCTATGCCACCCTCCATATAAAAGGATACAACAGAGATCCGAAGACTTGGGTCCTGGAGTGGATGACCGGCAATGTCCATCATGAAGCCAATGCATTTGATATCATTGAGCTCACCGGCCTGCTCACTCCTGGCGAATTCTTCGAGGAAGGCTGTCAACTACATTCTAAAGCTATTGAGAGCATATTCCAGAGGCCTGAACCAAATATGAGTCAGATGCTCTCAATGATGAAGCCATTGCCTCAGGATGCACCCTATCCAACTGAGTTCTTTGTTGAAGACCTTGAGTACCTGCCCAGGACCATATATCACATCATCCGGCGGACTCTCTGGCCCATTAAGGGACACTCTCCACATGCCAAGATTGAGGGTGCAATGAAGACTCTCCTATTCTATATCCTGCATGGCAAATGCTTCAACGCACAGGATCTCTTCATATGCCAACTTGCAGCATCAGGCTCGGAATTATTTGGTTTGAAGTTCTATGCTCCTTGTGTGATGAGGCTGATCAAACTGCACTCTACGATCTCGTATCGGCCCTCAGCCCGAAACCATCGGATCTTCCTGCCAGATGTGGATACCTCTGCTGAAGCGATATATCCCGAACCTACCAAGCAACTGATAAGTCTTCAGAATGCAGAACACCAGAGCTTCACGCAGAACATTGAAGGTGTTGAAGCCATATCCAGGGTGTATCCATTGGCTGGCACTACACGTGCACCACGCCCAGCATCTACTGAAGCCACAGACAGCACAAATGCTCAAAGACCCAAGAAGCGCGCTCGTGCCCTCACTGACCGAGAGCTTCTTGTGGCCCTTCACCAAAAGCAAGATAGGCATCACGACTGGCTAAAGCGTCAGATGAAAAGCCTCTTGGTGGATGTCAATCATCTTCGAAACCTTGCCACCAAGAATGCCTTCGTTACACATGAGACTTGCCGTCGTACGTGGAAAGGGCTCTCAATGATATGCACTGAAGCTGAACTTGAAGAGGATGGCTTCACTGAGCGTTTCAAGTTTGACACCACACCTCCTAGAAGGGCTGTGATGCGCAACACACCATCACTTGAAGACTCTGAGTTTTCTCCATCTGCTGCCACAGTTACTGCAAGGATCATTGATGAAGACGACGATGCTACATCACCGCCACCTGCTTCAGCACCTCCAAGCTCCTCTGCATCGCCAAACACCTCCAACGACCCTGCTGCTCCTGGAAACGAGTAGACACTCTATGTCTTCGAACCTTTTTAGTCCTTGCTGACAAAAGGGGGAGAAGCGTATGAGTTGATAGTCTTCAAGCGGGTCCATATGGGCGGGTGCTATATTTTTGCTACATTTTGCTTCGTGCTTACAACTCTCGTTTTTGCTTCATTTGGTTCTTTGATTTGTAACACTAAGAGTCGATGGTCGTTTGCCACCCTGTTTGCGAAGATAAATTCCGCATGTGCGACGATAAATTCCGCACTTATCTCATTCTGCAGACGTCCATTTTCCATTATGCATGTCATTATCTTCATATACTTTCACATGCGTAGTGGATTGTCATCATAAGCTGAAGTGGATCTCCACAAGTACAACCTGCCATGTGCATTTGCATTCCAAAAGCAAATCAACTTATATGCACATCTTCAGGGGGAGTCCTTGCAACTTATGAAGACAATTCCCTATCCTTTACAAAATTTCACACACTATATTCCTCGTTGAAAACTTCAACTAGTTTGTCATCAATCACCAAAAAGGGGGAGATTGTAAGTGCATCTAGTGCCACCCCTAGTTGGTTTTGGAGTATTGATGACAAACCTAGTTGAGGGACTAATGTGTTTGTGAGAATTGCAGGAAAACACAGGTAGAAGTCCCTCATTGATTCGGTTTTACTACCAGAGATGACCCCTAAAAATGTATGAAGACATTGAAGACAAAGGTGGTATATGAAGATATTCACATTGAAGACTATGACAAAAGAAGACACGTTATGAAGCTTATGGAGCTCGAAGACTTAGATCTTTCGTAGTTCTTTTTCTTTTGTGTTGAGTCATAGGAACCACCGTACTGTTAAGTGGGGTCCAGGAGAACCAGTCAGAATGACTGAAGTGATGCCTAAATCAAAAACCTATGTCTTCGAGCGAAGACAATGAGAGCGAGTCTTGTCCAGAGCCGGACAAGTCAGCTTTGCTTGTAGCCCAAGTAAAGTTGCCATGAGAGTTTGAAATCTGACCGTTGAGACACGTGTCAGTTCCTTAGTGACCCAGGGTCATTTCGGACAAATCAGGTCGGGTTGCCAAGTGGCTATAAATAGCCCACCCCCACAACCATAAACGGTTGGCTTCTCAGATTTCAGTGCACGCCTTTTGTCGTTTGAGAGCAACCCACCTCGAAGCCTTTGAGAGAAAATTTCCAGTGAGGAGAAAAGCCCTAACCACCCAGAGCCAGAGTAAATTGGGCATCACTTAAGTCTTCTTGTCTGTGTGATCTGAAGACTTATTACACTTGAGGACTGTGAATCCTCTAGACGGTTAGGCGTCGCGTTCAGAGCATCCAAGAGACATTGTGGATTGCTAGTGAACGAAGTTTGTGAAGGTTTGGGAGTCTACCTTGAAGACTTACCAGAGTGATTGGGCGAGGACTAAGTGACCTTAGCTCAAGGAGAATACGGTGAGGACTTGGTGTCCTGAACTGTGTGTTCAGGACTGGGTGTCCGGGACTGTGTGTCCTAAGGTTTAAATACCTAGCCGCTCCAACCAGACGTACAGTTGTCACAGCAACTGGAACTGGTCCAACATATCATTGTCTTCAACGAGTCACTGGTTTCATCTTCACTTCCTTTTCTTACTGTTACTCATTGTGAAGCCATTGCATGCTTGCTTTATCTTTTGTCTTCACAACGTGAATGTATGATCTGTTTGGCTTCATAACTTCTTCCTACCTGATCCTTATTACACTGAAGCTGTTTGTCATTGTGCTTTCACTCTATTGAATACATGACCATGGCTGGCCTAGTGTAATCTAACTTCTGCTGCATAGTAATAGGCATAATCTTCGCTGTTTGTCTTCATAACTCTCACTTGAAGACTTTCATAAAAATCGCCTATTCACCCCCCCTCTAGTCGATATAACGCACTTTCAATAACCATTTTATTATTGCCTCTAGGGAATATTTCCAACAGTCTCCCACTTGCACTAGAGTCAATAATCTAGTTCACATCACTATGTGATTGCAATGAATCCAACACCCATGGGGTTTGTTCATATCTTGCTTGTGAGAGAGGTTTATTAGTCAATGAGTCTGAACCTTTCAGATCCATGTGTGCTTTACAAATCTCTATATCATCTTGTAGATGCAGCTACCACACGCTACTTGGAGCTATTCCAAATAACTGTTCTACTATACGAATCCGGTTTACTACTCAGAGTCATCCGGATTAGTGTCAAAGTTTGCATCGACGTAACCCTTTACGACAAACTCTTTTACCACCTCCATAATCGAGAAAATTCCTTAGTCCACTAGTTACTAAGGATAAGTTCGACCACTGTCATGTGATCCATTCCTGGATCACTCTTGTACCCCTTGACTGACTCCTGGCAAGGCACACTTCAGGTGCGGTACACAACATAGCATACTGTAGAGCCTATGTCTAAAGCATAGGGGACGACCTTCGTCCTTTCTCTCTCTTCTGCCGTGGTCAGGTCTTGAGTCTTACTCAATGCTCATACCGTGTAACACAGCCAAGAACTTTGCTGATCTATTTTGAACTCCTTCAAAATCTTGTCACGGTATGTATTTATTTGAAAGTACTATTAAGCGTTTTTGATCTATCCTTATAGATCTTGATGCTCAATGTTCAAGTAGCTTAATCTAGGTTTTCCATTGAAAAACACTTTTCAAATAACCCTGTATGCTTTCCAAAAATTCTACATCATTTCTGATCAACAATATGTTAACAATATATACTCATCAAAAATTCTATAGTGCTCCCACTCACTTCTTTGGAAATTCAACTTTCTCATAAACTTTGTATAAACCCAAAATCTTTGATCATCTCATCAAAGCGTATATTGCAATTCCGAGATGCTTACTCTAGTCCTTAGAAGGATTGCTGGAGCTTTGCATACTTGTTAGCATCTTTCAGGATTGACAAAACCTTCTGGTTGTATCACATACAACCTTTCCTCAAGAAAAACGTCGAGGAAAGAATGTTTTGACATCCTATCTGCAAGATTTCATAAATAATGCAGTAACTGCTAACATAATTCCAACAGACTCTTAGCATCGCTACGAGTGAGGAAGTCTCATCGTAGTCAACTCCTTGAACTTGTCGGAAAACATCTTAATGACAAGTCGAGCTTTCTTAATGGTGACACTTACCATCATTGTCCGTCTTCCTTTTAAAATCCATCTGCACCCAACAGCCTTACGACCATCAAGTAGTTCTTCCAAAGTCTATACTTTGTTTTTATACATGGATCCTCTCTCGGATTTTATGGCCTCGAGCCATTCGTCGGAATCCGGGCCCACCATCGCTTCTCCATAGCTCGTAGATTCATTGTTGTCTAGCAACATGACTTCCAAGAGAGGATTACGTACCACTCTGAAGTAGTATAGATCCTTGTCGACCTATGAGGTTTGGTAGTGACTTGATCCGAAGTTTCATGATCACTGTCATAAGCTTCCACTTCAATTGGTGTAGGTGCCACAGGAACAACTTCCTGTGCCCTGCTACACACTAGTTGAAGTGATGGTTCAATAACCTCATCAAGTCTCCTCCATCCTCCCACTCAATTCTTTCGAGAGAAACTTTTCCTCGAGAAAGGACCCGTTTCTAGAAACAATCACTTTTGCTTCCGGATCTGAAATAGGAGGTATACCCAACTATTTTTGGGTATTCTATGAAGATGCATTTGTCCGCTTTGGGTTCGAGCTTATCAGCCTGAAACTTTTTCACCTAAGCATCGCAGCACCAAACTTTTAAGAAGCGTGAGGAGCAGTTCCGGGAGGCGCAGGCCGACGCCGCCTACAACCACCATGTCCTCTAGGAGCACCTGCAGGCAGAGGAGCAGATCGCCGCAGAGCGGGCGGAGCAGGAGGCGCTGCTCGAGTCATACCACTTTGCCCGCGAGAGCCTCCTCGCGCGCTGGCGGTATCGCGTGTGGGTGGCAGAGGTTGCGGCCGCCTACAAAGATGGCGATGAAGCGGGCGAGGCACTATTTGGCAGACCGATAACGAGGCAAAGGACAATGCCGGCTCTGCCGAGGCCTCGCCCTGCCGGCACCGAGGTGGAGGAGTTCGCCAGCTTCAGCGAGGCCCTTCTCCACCGAGGCCCCACCTCACCAACAATGAGGCAGAGGACATCGCCTGCTCTGATGAGGCCCTGCCCCGCTGGCACCGAGGCGGAGGACTTCGCCGGCTTCGGTGAGGCCCTGCTCCACCGAGGCCCTACCCCGACAACAACGAGGCAGAGGACATTGCAGGCTCCGCCGAGGCCCCGCCTTGCCGACAACGAGGGGGAGGATTTCCCCTACTCCACCCAGGCACCGCCCCGCCGACAATGAGACAGAGGACATCACCGGCTCCGTCGAGGCCCTGCCCTGCTGCCAATGAGGTCGTGCCACACAAAAAACGAGGAAGAGTAGAACACGGTAGGTGGCCGCCGCTTGGGGTCCAAGTAAGGTCACCGCTGCTACTCTCCGGTTGAAGCCAAGCTTGGCAGGTTGAGCATTGATGACCGGTTAGCTTCTTGGTGGCGATGTGGAGTCGGAGAGGTGTGCTGGAGAATAAGCTTCTGTTCGGCACAGCCGAACACGGGAAATGGGCACCATAGATCATAGATTAGGTTCATTAATTATACCTATAGTGCGCCTCTTTTTAGTTGAAGAATGTATGAAATGTAATAAAATCGGGCATGTTTATATGAAATTCGTCCGTGTATGAATGAATTTAGTTTGATTAGTTCGAATTCTTGTATCACTAGCATTGTATGAACATGCAAAACAATATGTACTAGCATTATTCCCAGGACGCACAGTGATCACCTCGTTTGCAGCAGTTTCACATGTACAAAAAGTTTGAGCCGCTTTTTAGCGTGCCTGTACATTGCAATAAAACTCACAGGCCTGGCAATTCATAGAGAACATTCAAAACAATCAATGATTATGCATCTATGTGATTCACATGTCAGAGCCAATATTTACTTCACAACTAAAGAATAAAGAAAAATCGATCGAGATCCTGCTGATAGCTAAGGGCATCCCATTCTTAAGTATCAACCACATGTCTTCTTGCTAACATCAATAGAAAAATTTGACAAGGTTGTCCCATTCCAAGATATGAAATGCGTGTCTTTGCGTACAACAATAAGCAAACTTTGACAAGGTTTTCCCATTCCAAAATATCAAATGACTATGATTGTGGAATGGGCGGGGTTTGCCATCAGTTCGGACATTGACATGTCACCTTATGCTAAATAAACCTACTGGAACGTCTAAAGTTTCTAAAACTTTTAGCACAATATTTATATACAAATTGTTTAATTTTTCCTAATTTTTCAGAATTTTTAGAGTACTAGAAGTATGGTAGATGTTCAGATTGCTACAGACTGTCCTGTTTAAGACAGATTCTGTTTTTGATGCATTGTTTGCATGTTTTGATAAAACTATCGATTTTTATCGGTGGTATAAGCCATGGAGAAGTTATTATATAGTAGCTACAATGCAAAACCAAAATATGAATTGGTTTGCAACAGTACTTAGAGTTGGGGTTTGCTTTATTATACTAACATATCTTACCGAGCCTTCTGTTGAGTTTTGTGTGGATGAAGTGATCAAAGATCGAGGAGGTCTCGATTCGAGGAGAAGGAGGAGAGGCAAGAGCTCAAGCTTGGGGATGCCCAAGGCACCCCAAGTAAATATTCAAGGATACTCAAGCGTCTAAGCTTGGGGATGCCCGGGAAGGCATTCCATCTTTCTTCAACAAGTATCGATATGTTTTCGTCTTCGTTTCGTTCATGTGATCTGTGTAAATCTTGGAGCGTCTTTTGTGTTCAGTTTTCATTTTTATTTTATGCACCATGCTGGTATGAGATAGTCCAGGGTTGATTATAGAATGCTCATTGCACTTTACTTATATCTTTTGATTATGGCTTTATAGAATGCATCATGTGCTTCACTTATATAATTGGAAGTTTGGATTGCCTGTTTCTCTTCACATGGAAAGCCATTATTTGTAGAATGCTCTTTTTCTTCGTTTATATTTATTAGAGCATGATCTTTTGTAGAAATAATTAAACTCTCATGCTTCACTTATATCTATTTAGAGTGTCAACGGGAATTGGTCATTTGCATGGTTAGTCATGAAATCCTACATAAAACTTGTGGATCACTGAATGTGATATGTTTGATTCCTTGCAATAGTTTTGTGATATAGAGATGGAATATGTGGGAGGTACTAGTAAATAGTTGTGGTTAGTAAGAAATTGGTGTTAAGGTTTGACATTCCCGAATCATGCACGTATAGTCTCTCGTCATGCTATGAAGTTGGAGCATGCTTTATTATTGATTGTCTTCCTTATTAGTGGCGGTCGGGGACGAGCAATGGTCTTTTCCTACCAATCTATCCCCCTAGGGGCATGCGTAGTAGTACTTTGCTTCGAGGGCTAATAAAATTTTGCAATAAGTATGTGAGTTCTTTATGACTAATGTGTGAGTCCATGGATTATACGCACTCTTAACTTTCTGAAATTTGCTAGTCTCTACGGTACCGTGCATTGCCCTTTCTCACCTCGAGAGTCGTTGCAAACTTCGCCGGTGCATCCAAACCCCGTGATATGATACGCTCTATCACACATAAGCCTTATTATATCTTCCTCAAAACAGCCACCATACCTACCTATTATGGCCTTTCCATAGCCATTCCGAGATATATTTCCATGCAACTTCCACCGCTTCCGTTTTGATGACTTGAGCATTCATTGTCATATTGCTTTGCATGATAGTAAGATAGCTAGCATGATATTTCCATGGCTTGTCCGTTTTTTGATATCATTGTTATGCTATATCATTGCACATCCTGGTACACTGCCAGAGGCATTCATATAGAGTCATACTTTGTTGTAGGTATCGAGTTGTAATTTTTATTTCTTTTGAGTTATAAGTAAATAGAAGTGTGATGATCATCATTATTCAATTTTTTAGAGCATTGCCCCAGTGAGGAAAGGATGATGGAGACTATGATTCCCCCACAAGTCAAGATGAGACTACGGAAAATGAGAGAAAAAAAGAAAAAAACAAAGAAAGAGAGAAGGGGCATTGTTACTATCCGTTGCCACACTTGTGCTTCAAAGCAGCACCATGTTTTTCATATAGAGAGTCTCCTATTTAGTCACTTTCATATACTAGTGGGAATTTTTCATTATAGAACTTGGCTTGTATATTCCGATGATGGGCTTCCTCAAATGCCCGAGGTCTTCATGAGCAAGCAAGTTGGATGCACACCCACTTAGTTTTCATATTGAGCTTTCATACACTTATATCTCTTAGTGCATCCGTTGCATGGCACTCCCTACTTCTCGCATTGATATCGATTGATAGGCATCTCCATAGCCCGTTGGTTAGCCGCGTCGATGTGAGACTTCCTTACCTTTTTGTCTTCTCTATATTTTCCCCTATCATCACACTCTATTCCACCCGTAGTGCTATATCCATGGCTCGCGCTCATGTATTGCGTGAGGGTTGAAAGAGCTGAAGCGCGTTAAAAAGTATTAATCAATTGCTCGACTTGTCATCGGGGTTGTCCACGATAAATACATTGTGTCAAGAAGACAGAGCATGACAAGACTATATGATTTTGTGGGGATAGCTTTCTTTAGCATTAATATTTTGAAAGACATGATTGTTTGTTGGGATGCCTGAGTATTGATATCTTTATTTAAAATTGTAGACTATTGCTTTGAATCACTTATGTCTTAATATTCATGCCATGATTAGATATATGATCAAGTTTATGCTAGGCAGCATTCTACATCAAAAATTATCTTTTTTATCATTTACCTACTCGAGGATGAGTAGGAATTAAGCTTGGGGATGCTGATACGTCTCCATTGTATCTATAATTTTTGATTGTTTCATGCCAATATTATACAACTTTTATACACTTTTGGCAACATTTTATATGATTTATTTGGACTAACCTGTTGATCTAGTGCCCAGTGCCAGTTCCTATTTGTTGCATGTTTTTTGTTTCGCAGAAAATCCATATCAAACGAAGTCCAAACGCGATAAAAATTTACGGAGAATTATTTTGGAATATATGTGATTTTTGGGAGGTGGAATCAACGCAAACGGGGACCCACAGCCCCCAAGATACACCAGGGCACGCCGAGGTGTCTTATGCCCTCCGCGTAAGGCGGATGGGGCCCTTATTATGGCACAAGAAAGATAATTTATGGAAAAAAATTTGTGTAAAAAGTTCACTGCAATCAGAGTTATGGATCTATGGGAATTTAAGAAATGGTGGAGGGCCAGATCTGGGAAACGCGAAACAGAAGAGAACAGAGAGGGGGATCCAATTTCGGAGGGGCTCCCGCCCCTCCGCCTCCATAGAGGCCATGGACCTGAGGGGGAACTCTCCTCCCATCTGGGGGGAGGCCAAGGAAGAAGAAGAAGGAGTGGTGCTCTCTCCCCCTCTCTCCCGATGGCGCCGGAGCGCCGCCTAGACAAGGATCGTGACGATGATCTACATCGACAATCTTGCTACCGTCAACACCAATTCTCTCCCCCTCTATGCAGCGGTTTAACACCCCCTCTCTCCGCTGTAATCTCTACTTAAACATGGCGCTCAACTCCATATAGTATTTTCGAATGATCTATGGTTATCTTATGATGTTTGAGTAGATCTGTTTTGTCCTATGGGTTAATCGTGATCTTGGTTGGTTTGATTGTATATTTTATTTATGGTGCTATCCTATGGTGCCCTCTGTGTCACGCAAACATAGGGGGACCCGCTGTAGGGTGTTGCAATATGTTCATGGTTTGCTTATTGTCGGTGTTGCGGGGGTTACAGCAGCCTAAACGCGGATAAGTGGGTTATGGCGTATGGGAGTGAAGAGGACTTGATACTTAATGCTATGGTTGGGTTTCACAACCTTAATGATCTTTAGTAGTTGTGGATGCTTGCTAGAGTTCCAATCATAAGTTCATATGATCTAAGTAGAGAAAGTATGTTAGCTCATGCCTCTCCCTCATGTAAAATTGCAAGAATGATTACCGGTCTTGTTATCGATTACTTAGGGACAAATGACTTTCTTATTGACAAAAGCTATCCACTTTTATTATCTTGCAATTTATTCGTAGTTTTATTCTCACAAAGTACTCATAGTTTTATTCTTCAAAATAGTTTCATACTTGTTTTAGGTAAAGCAAACGTCAAGTGTGCGTAGAGTTGTATCGGTGGTCGATAGAACTTGAGGGAATATTTGTTCTACCTTTAGCTCGTCGTTGGGTTCAACACTCTTATTTATCGAAGACGGCTACAAATGATCCCCTATACTTGTGGGTTATCAGAGTGTCGAATCCAACGAGGAGCAGAAGGAAATGGCAAGCGGTTTTAGCAACGTAATTTCTGCAAGCACTGAAATTGTTGGTAACAAGTTGTTTCATAGTACGATAATTTGTAATGGGTAAGTAATGCTAACGGTAAATAAAGTGCAACAAGATAGCCCAATCATTTTTGTAGCAAAGGACATGCCAAAACAATCTCTTATAATAAGAAAAGCGTTCTTGAGGGCACACGGGAATTTCATCTAGTCACTTTCATCATGGTGGTTTGATTCGCATTCGCTACTTTGATAATTTGATATGTGGGTGAACCAGTGCTTGGGTGTTGTTCTTACTTGAACAAGCCTCCCATTTATGATTAACCCCAACATCCGCAACTACGAAAGAAGAATTAAGATAACAATCTAACCATAGCATTAAATATATGGATCCAAATCAGCCCCTGACGAAATAGCGCATAAACTAGGGTTTAAGCTTCTGTCACTCTAGTAACCCATCATCTAATAACTAATCCACAATGCATTCCCTTAGGCCTGAAGATGGTGAAGTGTCATGTAGTCGACGTTCACATAACACCACTAAGGGAATCACACCATACATATCATCAATATATCAAACGAATATCAAATTCACATGATTACATGCAACATGACTTCTCTCGTGTCCTTAAGAACAAGGACAACTAATCACAAATAATATTCATGCTCAAGATCAAAGGGATATTAAATAGAATAATGGATCTAAACATATGATCTTCCACCAAATAAACCATCTAGCATCTACAAGATGTAATCAACAGTACTAGTCACCCGGCCCACAGGTACCAATCCGAGGTTCCGGTACAAAGATTGA
Organism: Triticum urartu; assembly: GCF_056163025.1. Lineage (NCBI taxonomy): Eukaryota > Viridiplantae > Streptophyta > Magnoliopsida > Poales > Poaceae > Triticum > Triticum urartu. The sequence continues at coordinate 114,746,002 of NC_141876.1, forward strand.
ATACAAGAGATGAACTAGGGTTTTGAGATGAGATGGTGCTGTTGAAGATTGGGGTCCCAAAGATGAGAGGGTTGTTGGTGATGACGATGGCTTCGATCTTCCCCTCCGAGAGGGAATTTCCCCCGGTGAAATCTCTCCGCCGGAGGGCAAAAGTCCTCCTGCCCAAGTTCCGGCTCGAGACGGTGGTGCTCCATCCCGAAAGTCCTCTGCTCATTTTTTTGTAGGTCAAAAGACCTTATATACTAGAAGATGGGCACCAGAGGTGCACTACAAAAAAATACACTTCCGTGATGATACGTGTTTGTCACAGTAGGTCGCTTTTTTTTGTCATGCATGTACATCCGTGACAAATTTATGACAGAATCAAGATAGTCATACTTGTGCTGTCGTAGAAGTGTTCCATGACATTACCAAAATTATCATCACGGAAGTGTCCACTTCCATGATGATAAATCGCGTGTCACAGAAGTGTTTTCGTCAAGGGTGACCGACACGTGGCATCCACCGTAACGGAACGCCGTTAAGCTATTGGGTCGGGTTTTGGATCCGATAACCCGTTAACAGCCCCGACCAATGGGGATTTTCCATGTGTAAAATCATCATTGGCTAGAGGAAACACGTGTTGGCTCATTGTCGGGACAGATGTCATCCACTCATTGGACAGAAGGCGCCTATGATACGTCGACACATGGCATGACCCAACAAGTTTAAATGGGCCGGCCCAACTAAAGGCCCACAAGATTTTGCGGACCATAATGGGCCGGCCCAGCTAAAGGCCCACGAGATTTTGCAGACCATAATGGGCTAGCCCAGCTAAAGGCCCACAAGATTTCGCGGGCCATGATGGGCCGGCCCAGGTAAAGGCTCATAAGATTTTCGTGTGCCATAATAGGCCGGCCCAGGTAAAGGCCCATGGTGACTCTAGCCCATAATGAATAGTAATTTTCTTTATACCCGTTAACGGCCCGTGATTTACATGGGCCATTTCCAGCCTGTGTTAGCATTCGGCCTACCATACGTTCTTGGGCTCCTTTTCGGCCCTTGATTACTTCCGGCCCGTTACTGGCCTGTTCCCCTAATGGGCCAAATTCGGCCCATGGCAAGAGTCGGCCCATTACTGGCCTGTTCCACTAATGGGCCAAATTCGGCCCATGGCAAGAGTCGGCCCGTTACTGGCCTGTTACCCTAATGGGCCAAATTTGGCCCATGGCAAGAGTCGGCCCGTTTCTAGCTTGTTAACCCGTTGCGCCGTTTCTAGCCCGTCCTATATTCTGGCCCATTAACAACCCGTTATGCCTGTGACAGAATTAAGCCTTTGCTGTCCTACGGCCTATTAACGGCATGTTACCGTGCTGGGCCGATACCAATTACGCCCAATTATGGCCCATGTAGACCCATTTATCCGATGGCCCGATGCCCACCGATTACAGGCCCATTTATCGACGGCCCGTAGGAGACCCATGGATCCTACGGCCCGTATATGGCCCATGGTAGTTGCGGCCACTAGCAAACCAGGGAAAAAGAAGACTAGGAAATAAATAAGGTCGAAACTAATGCTAGGCTATTAAGGTGATTGCACAGATTACATCCACTCGGCATCAAAGCTCGCCACCAGTGCAAATATAGGGAACACCCTGCACTATACAAAAATGGCTTGCTGTTTTCTTCAGGCGGTGGCTGCACGTTAAAAATAAATTTTGTATCGCACCAAAGCAAATTACAACTATATAACAAAAGGAAGGTTGGCATAAAACTTAACAACCCAGCAGATAAATGCACCACCAGAAGTTCAGAAGCTCAGTTCATTTGACCCGACTGTTACGTTTTCATACTGTATTGTCCGATGGAGCACCATAACCCTCGCCTTCATTTCCCCTAGGCTCCTGAACAACATAGCAAATGTTTGATAATCTGGTTTCAAAACCATGCATATCTTGACGACATTGAGCAATGTTTCTCCTTGTTTCACAAAGGGTCTCTGTTAGGGAATGGACTTGTGTGTGGAGCGCAGATACAACATTGCTTTGAGCTTGCATGATCATGAGGCAGTTTGGACGATATTGCCTTAACAACCAACCCAGTATTATGCAAGAATGTGCTTTTGGCACTGTTAGTGGACAGGTACTGACCCACTGCAGCAAGAGCTGACATTGCGGTTATAGTTGCCTCGCCACCTTCAGAAGGTGCGGTTCCACCATTTTTCCATAGCTCGCTGAAAATTTGAGGTTTTACATTAGTAGTACCAGAACATAATATATTAAGGAGGCAACAAAACCAAACACAATAGCTTTGGTCTATATACAGAACTTCTTCTGGTGAACCCATGTAAAATATTAGTTGTATTTTATTGCAAAGTACATAATAAAACCAGGTTCCAAACATATGACCATGTACCATCGCTAATGTATTGTCTATTTCTTCAGATTGTATTGAGGGCAAAGGATAAAGAGACAAAGTTTATAATACAGTAAGCATAGTATGACATCATTCATATCACAAAACAACTGAGAACAGACAAACATGCAATTGTACCGTTGTGTGGGCAAGTCCAGCACAGAACTAGATTACGGGTCAAGATCAAAGGAACATCACTCCTCTCTTTTAAACCTGGTAAGGTGCAATGATACGCTAAGACAATTGTATATAAAATTGAAAAGAGTAATAGATATTGGCTGCAAACCATGCAGTTCAAGCCACAAGTGAGAGTAAGTAGTAGTTAAAAGGCATAAGGATTAAGGACTTACAACAACGGCTTTGACTGGTGTAGTCATGCCCTTCTTCTTGCTGGTGTGACAGTCCTTGAAGATTTCCACAGCATTTGGTTCAGGTACTTTTTGGTCCTTGCGGTCTTTCCTCTGCATTTGGAACAAGTCAATATAGATCTGATAATATGGTACAGCGAAAAGAGTGAAACAGCTGCTAATTACAAGAGCCTCGCAGTGTGCAATATAGCTACGAGATCCTGTCGTCTGTTGGAATTTCACTTTCGTACGGTTGGCCTTGTTCTTTGAACAGTTCACCTACAAGAAGATAGATTTGTATGGCACATGCATAAATAGGACTTCAACATGTGATCTGATGACATATATATAATGTACCTGATACTTCGGATCGGACTAGTGTTTAACGAGGCCTCTCCAGTCTTCATCAGATATATTTTCCGCTGGAGATGTTTGGGCAAGTTCACAGTTAGCCTTGCCTTCAAAGTGAGTTTTCCTCAAGTTATACTGATACTGTCGCAGAGCAGACTTGAAAACATGGGTGCAAGCTTGTCTGGTTGCATCATCTTGGCTATCCAACTTAAACCTCATCTGTTGAAAATTATGGGAGTCTCATTATCAGCAACCTAGAAAGTATTGGACAGAGCAAGACAATGTTACTAGTTTCCATACATAACCATACTTACAGATAAATGGTCGAGGAAGGTATTGAACTGGGTTTCGTCTTTGTCATTCCTGTACTGAATCCATGTTGGGAGGATACGTACATGACACCTAACAGCAACCGCTGCCTCTGATACTAACTTGGCTGACTCTGTAGCATCACGTGGCCTTTTAAAACCTACCTCAAAACGGATCTCCATTCTTCCTCCTCTAGATTTAGTTAACCTATCGAGCATTATCCCTGATGTTTGTTTCCTGTTGCGCCTAGGTGCTAGTCCAACAACAAACATAGGAAGTGTTAGTGTACATCAAACAGCGAGACTATATATAAAGAAGCATGCAACTGTAACTTGACTCCAGCAACTACCTTCTTGCTGTTGAAGCTCACAACGTTCATCTAATATTGCCAACTCGTCTTGTGTCAAGAGTGCTTGGGAAGTAGTGTCAGGTGGCAAGGGATCTTGGGAACGTGCTGCTAGCTCAGTTGACGCACGAGTACGTCGTGCAGCTGGTAGTACTGTGGTAGGTGTTGCAAGAACTAGGGCTGTCTCTGCTTGTTTGGTGGCAGCTATTTGTTTCTGTTTGTCTTTTTTGCAACTCGTGTAGCATGGGATGCCGTGTTTGTAGAATTTTCTGCTGGACTTTGATCTTCTATTGCACCATCAGTACTAGCAGAATCTGCAGGATTCATCCGCTTCTCATTCCCTGCCATTCTGTGTTTCTTCCTCTTTCTCTGTGCCATGTTAAGTCAAGCCGACAACAAAAACGAAGAACAATTTAGTTCTTCAGAACAAATTATGCATAATGCAGACGAACTGAACTTTGATGTTAGACAACCAAATGATAGGAGGATGTAATATGTATGAAAAACATGACGGAAGAGATAACCAGAACTATGATGTGTGAACTAAGAAGAAGACATTTCACCAAATTAGAAGCAATGCAATGGATGGTAGACACCATATGAAAGATGCTACAAATATCGCTCTGCCAAGTTAACAGTGTCTCATCATAAATGGTGTTGAAACAAATGTGAAGCAGTATAAGAAATAAATCATATGCAAGATGCAAACAACATCACACTACCATGTTAGAGGTCTCTCATCATTAGTGCCATTGCATATTCACAACATTGCATATTCACAGCTTATGATGTGTAAACTAAGGAGAAGGCATTTCAACAAATTAGAAGCAATGAAAGCTAGACACCATATGAAAGATGCAACGAATATCACTCTACCAAGTTAAAACTGTCTCGTCATAAGTGCCATTTCAACAAATTAGTAATACAAGCTAGAAAAGAATGTGAGATGTAACCTATATCACACTCCGAAGTCAAACGTGTCTTATGATAAGTGATTGTTGCAGGTTACACAACAGTAGTAATTTGATGTAAGAACATGGTGTGATAGACATATATTGTATGTTCTAGAAACAGGAACACGTGTCTTATTCAAGTATAATGTGTAAACTAAGCAAATGGAATTCAACAAAATTAGAAGCAATACAAGCTAGACATCACACATAACATGCAACCACATATAACAGTGCCAAGTTAGAGGGAGCACCGGTGATGCTGCACTAGGGGAGACGTGCTCATCATAAACACAGCTTTGTTGAGTCTCTATGCATGTGTTGTCTTGGAAATCATCTTGGGGGTGTGGAGGAGTAGAAACTGTAGAGGCCCTCCATTCGGAAGGAGCACCTTTATCCGCTGCCTTGCTAACTTCCTTCCGCTTTATTGATTTTGAATTGTCAAGTAAAACCGACAAGAAAAAGCAATAAAATTCTCTCTTCAGAACTCATTCATGCATGATACTGACAATCACTACTTTGATGTAAGGCAAACACATGATACCAGGATGGAATATGTACGAAAAACAGGATGGCATGGCATGTTCACAACTGTTTGTGTAAACTAAGCAGAAACCATTCCAGCAAATAAGAAGCAATGCAAGCTATACACCACATGAAAGATGCATCCAATATGACTCTGCCAAGTTAAAAGCGTCCCATCATAAATGGAATTTCAACAAATTAGAAGCAGCACATGCTATAAATCATATGAAAGATGCAACTAATATCACACTGCATATACTAAAGGTGTCTCGTCATGTTGATTGATGCGGGATACAAAAAAAAACAATAGTTTTATGTAAGGACATGCTTAATAGACAGATGTACTATGTACTAAATACAGGAAGGCATGTCACATTAACAGGTATAATGTATACGCTAAGCAGACTAGCACATGTAGTTTAACAAGATTGGAAGAATTACAATCTAGACACCATATGCAACATGCAACCACATATCGCGCTGCCAAGTTAGAGCAAGCACCTGCGATGCTAGTGTAGGGGAAATGCTGTAATCAACTACAGAGCTACGTTCACTATCTTCATCTAGCATTTCTGTTTCTTGAGAATCATGCCGGGAGTCTGACGCTGCATTCTTTAAATGAGGAGTAGTCCCCTTGCCTGCCTGCCTTGTCATAAGTGATTGATGAGGGATACACAAGAACATTAGTTTGATGTAAGAACATGGTTAATACACAGATGTACTAGTATGTACCAAAAACAGAAAGGCATGTCATATTCAAAGGTATAATGTGTAAGCTAAGCAGATGCAATTTAACCAAATTGGAAGCAATACAAGCTAGACATCCGGTTGGAGTGGTGAGCATGGTCATCTAGGACCTGAGAGCCTGGTGGGAGGCGGGCTACTTCGCCACCATCGCAGCTTTTTAGTTGGCTTCCAGGTGATGCCTATCTTTGCTGGGCTTGTCACTGGCTCGGCCAGTGCCCTGACTAGCTATTTGTCTTCTGGTGCTCACGGGATGGTGGTTCATGTAAAAAATATCTTTCCTTATCTTACCGACTTCGAACTTTCGAATACAAGCTAGACACCGTATGGGACATGCAACCACATATGACACCGCGAAGTTAAAGCAAGCACCTGGGATGGTGGTTCATTGCGAGCGAGGTCATCAACTCCAGAGCTACGTTCCCCGTCTCCATCTGCTGACACTACACCCTTTAAAGCGTTGAAATGTGTCTTGCCTAGCCGCACACCAAACTGGAGCAACTTCTCTCTTTTCTTTTTGGCTTCTCTCATGGCAGTAGAGTCTAAAATACCCTTGCATAAAAACATAACAGTGAGAGTAAGGGTGAAGTGTGTGCAGAACTAGTGCACTGTAAAAGTAGCAGATAGCAGGTGGCTGAAAAATAAATGACAGGAGACATATGATAGCTCTACAACATTGCATGGCAAACAAAATTAGATTCTACTCTGTATGATTTTGTAATATATGAGCATAGGAAATGCAGGTACTCCTCCAGCACACCACCACATGTGGTCATATCTAAGATAACAGTCGACTGAAAATAAATAGGTCAGTCGATTTTTTAATGAACCGTTCGATCTATAAGGAACGGGCAGATGGTCTTTGTCTACCTCCCGCTAGTCACTGTTGATGATTTTTCTCGAACCAGCAGCGACCACCGGCCCAGACCCCTGCCTCCGCCACCCCGCCCTCCCATCGACCTCATACCACCCCCGTGCTTGGCAGCGCCCCCAGGCCACCCCTTTAATCCCGGCCGACCTCCAGATCGGGCGCCCGTAGCTCTAGGCCACACATGCCCCTAAGATAAACACCAAGGCGCTGCTTCCCTGGCGTAATAGGCGTACTAGTGCCTGTTACGCCGGGGAGTGCTTCCGTTAATTGGGAATCAAGTGGCCAGAAATTGAAATTCAGGGGGGCAACATACCTCTAGCTAAGGTGAAATAGTATATGAGGAGAAACCTTGTGCATCACGAGTTACTAGGAACATCTAGTATCAAGAAGAAGCGGTCAACTAGTGTCTTCTGTGGGATGAATACAGTGCAAGCAAAGACGTAAGATTTGCATGAATAAGGGAAGAGGAGTGCCTTTTCGGTTGCCGGTGTGGTCACCTCCACAAGTCGCGCCGATTTTCTTCTTTTTACCGGGGAAACCGATGTTCTGGAGGGTGCAGGCTTGGACGAACCCATGGCCAAATTATTGACTGTGTTTCCGTGGCCGTATGTCGGCGGAGGGGAAGCAGATCTGAGGCGGCGAAGGACGCCGTAGCAGGAACAGCTCCGGTGCGGTGGAGGGTGGCGAAGTTGGAGCAGTAGCGGTGAGGCGCAGGACGACGTGGTTGAACTGGCTCGGGTACGGACGACTTGGCCTTGGCTTCAACTACTAGCCGTGGAGGGCGTTGCGGTTGAGGTTGCGGTGGACGACAACGTCGGGGTATCGGCTCCGGCATGATGGAGGAGGGCGGCGGTTGATGGGTGGCATGGGGTGGCGGACGGAGGACGCCGGGGTTTTGCGGCTGGTGGAGAGGTAGTTTTGGCGCCCACGAAGTACGAATGGGGAATCGGACGGGTGGGGGGAACCATGTTTTGGTCTAGGACGCGCTTGTTTTTCGCTTTTTTGAACAGAAGATGGGACGCGCTTGTTTGAAATTTGGGGAAAGTACAAACTTTGCCCCCCTCTTAAATTTTGGACCTACTGCGGGTCAGGGGTAGGATGGTAGTCCCAGGTGTCCCAAATAGTGGGCGGGAGCGATTTCGGCCGCGCGCATGTGTGCTTAGGCGGCCATTGTGTATGAATGTTTTTCGGATGTGGTTGCGTGGCGTCTAGATGAAGCTACAAACCTACCCCGGTTTAGACCTTTGGACGTCGAGCCGGTAGGTTTCACGGGTCGGAGTTATTAGAAAAGTACTTTCCTTGTACTACCAAACATTGGTCTCATGCGTTTTCGGGCAAGTAGAGGCTCTTTTGGCGCTTCATTCGAAATTTTGAAACACAAGCATTCACGTTTAGAGTACTCTTGAACTATGAGGATTGACCTAAATATACAACGTTATATTTGACCTTGTATGTGTGAAAACCTCATTAAATTATCTGCTTCTTTTTGAAATTTTGACACTTGAAAATCCTATAACTACGATTATTTTGGAATGGAGGAGCTAAATTTGAATCTATTTTGTACACGACTACATATGCTATTATGTACAAAATCAGAGCAAAGATTGGTGCCCCCATAATTTAGGTATGGTTTACAAATTCCATGATATCAAAGTCAAATAATTGAATGGACTTCATGTTGAATTTGATTTTTTTAAACCACCTTAAGTTGAATTCAAATGTATGCTAGTTCATAGGTAGTAGCTATTTATAATGTCCATTGTGTAACTTTCGTATGTATAATGTGCTTTACACACACAACATGAACTATACTCACGTTTATATTCGATTGCTAAAGCGATGCATTGTCTGGAGTTCAAAATACTAACCATGTGGATCAATTGTGTCGAATAATAACATAGACATGCTCAAATTAGATAGAATCTAGATGTCTGATGGATCAATGACCGCTCCTTACGCGAATTGCAAATATCATGATCCCATCCTAATATTTGGATAAAATTTATGTCTTTAATCAATGTGTAGAGAAGTCTTTTACATGTAGTTTCACTCTCCATCGGTGGTCTCTCACACATGCTCACACACTCTCTCCCAAGGTGTCTTTCTCGCACACATGCTCTAGATATAACCCTCCCTCCCTCTCGTAACCATTTACAACTGTTTTCACTAACCTTTATCACAAGCACTCTTCCTCTCGCAAACATACACACGCACAATCCTCATCGACCCTTTCTATATACATGGACCTGCCTACGTGTCTCATGTACGCACATTATCTTTACGCCTGTCTCTCACGCATTGTCTCACACCTCTCTTCCTAATCGACGAGTATTATTCTAGCAGAGCATTCTGTAGGATGCCCCTTAAAGTTAGGTTGGATGAATAGTAATATCAGAGATAAAGGGGTTACCTTAGTCCGAGAACCTAGGGTTACAAATCCTAGCCGGCTTTGTCAGTGGACACATAGTCCTTCACAATTCTGCTATCTTTGTCTTGTACGACTAGTCATCCATGGGTCTTCCTAAATGCGTCACGGGCCGACCAATGTGGCGCAGGACGGAACAGAACGAAAGGCCTCATCTCGACCCACAGGACCTCACGCGGTGACACACCCTATGCCCCCACGTCTCATTATCTTCTCACACCCACACATACCAACACAAACACCACACACACAGAAAATTTCTCCTAGTGCCTCTATTCCCTCCCCCCTTGCATATACACACTCAAGGGAATGGAATCTCTTGTCGTGACGTCATATTCGTCTCTCTCTCTCTAGACCACTCTCATTTCTCGTGCTATCTCTCCCACGCCCCCCCGTCGGCCCCTCTATCCATGCCTCTCTCGAATACGTAATACACACACATACCTCTCTAGGCCCCGCCAAATGCATCAACTACACATTCACACATGTTACATCACGTACCCCATTGATCTAAAAAGCCCTCTCTTCACGTTTATTTCGCATACAACATTCCTTTTGAATAAAGTGTGGCCAAAAAATTATTTTAGAGTTTCTACGTATATACAACATTACAAAGTTATATGGAGGAGTACGAACGCTAATTTGCATTGCATGGTGCCCACAATGATATTTATTCCGCACTGTGAATTTGTATATTTTTATACTATATACAAAGTTAGTCATAATAAAGAGAAACGGAGATCATCTCTCTCTCCATCGCATACCCCCTGTACGCCCCTTTCACGTATGCACACAAAACTATCTCAAGGTCCTCTAAAAGTAAGCCCCTAGAAAATTCACGCATGTTTCATCTTTCTCTCGCGATATATGCAATGACGATCATTGTATTTGAAGCGAAAGCACGATACATACATTGGACTTCAGAATCCACGCATTACGGTCACCATTTACGTTTAGTGGTTATTATGCAGTCACGGGCTCACCGTACAACTCTGTATTTGCTCATGACATGGCTAGTTGACCAGTTAAACGCTCCACGTGGCACCTCCAGTGTTGCATCACATTATCTCACTACCATCGTGCCCACCTGTTGACTTGTATCTACTCTACATCTACACTCTTATAAAATACATAAAATACACTCTTATAAAAAAACAGAGCTGGTGATGATGGTGTGCCTGCCATCCTGCAATATAGGCCGTCCGATTTATATCTGACAGATAGGAAAGAAACTATGGCAATTTTGCAAAAAGGTACCCACACACCTCTCCACATTTGCAAATAAGGCCTTCCCTTGTTCATCCTTTTCTCTCACAAGATAAAAAAGTCATACAAATGCATCTTGATGTTACATGCAACGCACAGGCATCTAGCTAGTAAGAATGAAAACAAACGACAAAAAAATATTTGGACGGTGGTTCGAAGTCATGACCGCGGGCACAATGGACAAGGTGGCCTTGTATTGGTATGCTGAGCCGTCTGTTTTGACACACAGGAGCTGGTGTGGTGATTATACACACACGCACGCATGGACACGAACTGCATCCACGCAACACTCACACAAACACATGCACCCACGCACGCACGCAACACTCACACATACACACGCAGCCACGCACGCACGCAACACTCACACGCACGCACGCGCGCAACACTCACACGCACACATGCACACACCAGTACACCACACGACCAACACACACTCTCACGCTCAAGTGCTCAACCTACACGTGCATGCGCACACATCAGGCCCTGACAGACACATACACAACTAGGTGATTCCCGTGCACGGGTTGGAGCCTTGTCGCGCCTGCGTAAATTTGTGTTTATCTGACCTTTTGCCTATGCGAACTGACAGGTGGGACCCAACGTGGTCAATTTAACTAGTCAACATGGCGCCACGCAGACTATTGGACGGCCAACAAAGTGCAATCCGATGCTGAGCTGTGAGCAAGTGAGCGTATAATCACCGCAAAATGTATATAGTGACCGTAATCAGCTTATTCTGAAGTTTGGTGACCGTATTACGCTTTTCTCTCTATAGGCCCTCCAAAACTACATCTCTACACGTTCTCGCATGTTACATCTAACAACTATGCAATACAACACTACTACTACACTCTAACACAATAAATCATATGTGTTTTTAGTTTTACTAGATATCATATTGTTACTTATAATTATTCAGTTTGCATACATTAAAATGGCCTTTGAAATGTATGGCCAGTATCATCTACCGCGCGGGAAAAATCCCGCCCTTTCCTGTTTGATCGGGTTTGTATCGATGGATCGTGCGAAACAGCAAAACTATAGTACTATACAGTACAAGTGACAGTTCACCGGGCCGTCATGTCGTCTACTCCTCCGTCATAAGAGTGGAGCGCTCGCTTTCATAAATCTACTAGTCCCTTTCGCCGACATGTGGGACATCAAGCTACCGGGTCCACGTGCCATACCGGAATATAGTGCAGAGCAGCCAAGGTGAAGCACCCCAGTCATGGCGCTGGCGTAGTAATGAGCAATGAGGCGTCAAATCACAAAGCTGCACCTTTCCCACAGTTAAGTTGGAGGGACGAAGCAACCATCATTTCACTCGTTGCTGAATCCGCTTCTCCCTCATCTTCTTCAACTTAACCACGTGTTGCTTCTTCCGTTGTTCTGTCTCATGTGGGACGCGGATCGGCTTGGTAAAGCACTGACACGTGGGACCGCATGTTAGCAAACCGCTAGGACAACGTCCTCCGAAAATAAGAAGCCTAATCCTAGACTTACAAAGGGCTACGTAGCTGCTACATATACTTTCCATCTAATCTATATATGCCCCCCTGATTTTCAGGTGGGGTGGGCCTAATCCTCTCCTTTAATCCAATCAAATAGTCCCACATCACATCAGTTCGTAACTTTATGTAAACCATTACATGGATGTAGCATTGCTCAAATAAGAAACCTCCCCCGCCATCCACGCGGCAAAATCACCTCCTTTTTACTAATCTCGATTCTATAATTTTTTAGATCAATATAACTGAGATTTGTATAGATAGCACACAGGAGCAAAACCAAGTGATACGGTTAAGGGCATCCACAGTGTGTAGCCAAATGTGAAAATAGCTTTTAGCATCATGGGAACCATTGTGGACGGTGTTGCCAAAGCCAAAAAGATGGAACCGAAGCTCCCTGATTGATTGATTGAAGGAATAGAAAAATGTAACGTCTCTCCTCTTTCTCCCATGCTTGGACGCATGTAGTACAGTATAGAGCATAGAGTCTATTCCCCTGTCCCTCCTATCACAAATCACAAAGCAGTGAGGCGTCAAATCACAAAAGCACGGACGAAGCAACCATCATTTCACTCTTCGCTGACTCCGCTTCTCCATCGTCTTCTTCGAGAAGCCATCTCACCGCATTAGTTACTCCTAGTAGTACTAGTAAAGGACTTCCTGGATGCAAATAAGGTGGTTGTATCGACTTGCAGGCGGCACTTGCGAACGACTTACCGTGGTCTCCCTCAATGGTGTTCTCCATCGAACGCACTTCGCCAAACCACCAAAAATATATCATCGACGTCACCGCAATGGGAAAGGAAGTCAAATATAGTTACTACCTCCATTTTTTTGTACACAAGGCCAGTATATCAAAATTACAATTTGCAAAGGGCCACTAACACTAATCGAGGCAAAATTGATGGGGTTAGCAACCAAGGACATTAATATCCCCTGCATGCATGCGGAAGTGAGAAGGTTGGTTTGCATGGCGCTGCATTAATCAAGCGATGAGTGAGATGGTTATCTCTTTGGTCTTTTGAGAAAAAAATACGCACTAATTGACACGTGAAACGAGGATTTGTATCGATTAAATCCCGCGAAGGAAAACCCATCCTTTCTTTTTTAACACTAGTACTCCTAGTACGTACGTACTTATCCTGTTTGGGTCTAGTCCTTGCATTGCCAAACTTCGCCACACATTTTTGCCAAGCTTGCCTAAAGTTTTTAAAATGAGAAGGAGGTACACTTGCGCACGGCTATCGCGGTCGCACTGCACCCTCACACGGTCGCTCCTGCACGCCGCAGTCGCACCGCACCCTCACAGAGTCGCTCCTACACGCCGCAAACCCACCCAAGGGAACGCACCCTCACTGACACGTGCTGTCGCATGTGAACACACCAAACTCAGCCATCCTATCGCTGACACATAATTTTCATTCATAGCGTATGTTTATCCAACCGCATGTTGGGGAGTATCCGTACGGCCCGTGCGGTGGTCTGTTGGGGAAGAAGAAGAGGTGAGGAAGAAGGAAAGAAGGGTTAGGAGACGTAGGATATTCATCCAACCGCCTGAAATGGTAGACTGACCCAAGTCAGGCGACTTGCATAACAGATATATGTTTTTACACAGCAAAAGATCCATAAAAACAACAACATAAAGAAAAACTATCACTGCTCGCGGAAAGAGACGACCTCGTCATCTTTGGCTGCCGGCGTGAACCAGCCGTCGCTGCCGACGTGTGTCTCTGCACCGTGGTTGTACTCGGCCTCCAGCTACTCGTTCAAGCGGAGCATGCGGGCGCTCTGCACGGACGAGAGCACAGCCCGGTTCAAGCCGAGGACGTCCGGTTCCGCCTGCAGGAGGGCCTCGATGGCAGCGGCATCCGCGTGCTCCGCGTCGAGTCGAGCCTCCGCCGCCCGGTTCAAGTCCAGAACGTACGGTTCCGCCTACAGGAGGGCGTCGATGAGAGCGGCATCTGCGCACTCTGCGTCGAGTCGAGCCTCTGCCACCCGGTTCAAGTCCAGGACGTCCGGTTCCGCCTGCAGGAGGGCCTCGATGGTAGCGGCATCCGCGCGCTCTGCCTCAAGTTGAGCCTCTGCCGCCCGGTTCACATCCACGACATCCGGTTCCGCCTGCAGGAGAGCCTCGATGGCAGCGGCATGCGCGTGCTCCACGTCGAGTTGAGCCTCTACCTCCCAGTCCTCCTTTAGTATCGCCATGTTGAACCGCTGGTCCGCCTGCACCATGGGGGACTGGGACGCCGGCACGAAGTCGACGTCCATCGTCTCATACCCATCGAGGGCCTTCTGCGCCGCGACCTCCGCCATGAACATTGGATCGGCTTCCTCCTCCTCGTAGCTTGGCTCCAGAGAACTCGGCGATTGGCCCGCCGAAAAGCGAGCTTGGGAACGGAGGTCTGTGGCGCCGACCACCACCGCGATTTCTGTGCGGCGCTCCGGCGTCAGCATCTTGTAGTAAGTGATCCTGCGGTGCACCATGGCTTTCCGGCGAACTAGGGGACGCTTGATGCGGGCTAGGGGATCGAAAGGTGGGGGAATGGGCTAGAGATTTGGTGTGGTTTTAGGGCAGTGGCTGGCGTAGGCCGAGCAGCGAAGGTTCTGGTGTGAATAGTGGTTCCAATGACGACTGGTCACTCGGTTTTGACTGTACATCGCTCTTGTCACGTTCGCATTGCAGCCCAGCACGCTGGACCCTCCACGCCGCTCACCGAATGGAACGCGCTTCGCCTTGCATTTTTGCTCGCTTGTGGGACCGTAGTTGAGAGCAAACCGACGTCCCTCCCCCTCCCCCGCCCACGTCATTTATTATACCACCACTCCCTCCGTTTTATGCGGAGTAAATAAAAACATAGGGAGTATACTATGGATGAGGATCCCCTGACGTGGCCGAACCCATTGAGTAACTGACATGCGGGGCCTAGCAAGCATGGGGTCCACCAGTAACTGACCGAAAGGGAGGGTAAGGCAGGGATACCTACGTCAGAGGATCCGCCAGTAAGACGCTGTTAATCTCACTGTTTGCCGAAGTAGTTTACTGTCAATATGCTCTGCTTAAGAAGCTTCCTTACCCAGTTCTGCACTCAATCTGCTTAGCTGAGATGGCATGCCAAGGCCGATTAGTTGCTAAAATATCCTGCCATATATTTATTGTGACGTAGATTGCCATGGTCTAGTAGCCAATCTGTTAGCTGAAATAGCTCTACACCGTTTTATACTCGATCTTTGTTGCTGCGATGGCCTTCGATAGTTCGATGGCTGTGTGCTCGGCCTCATTGACTGCTGAAACAGCCTGCCATAATTTGGCACTCAAGTCTGTTTGCTAAATTAGCTTTACATATATTTCGTTAGTTAGATCTGCTCGTCCAAATATCTTGCCATAGCTTTAGACATCGACCTAGGTATTTTTTTCTGGACTTCATAAAAAAGCATATATGTTTTTCCCGTAATATCTAGTAGAAGAACTAATTTGTATGTCTAACAGATGGACAGGACTTGGATAACTTCTGCTCGAAGATTCTCCGCTGCATATGTCGAGGGGGTTGAAAACTTCATGAACTTTATCAGAGCTGAGTACGGTGGTCCGAAATCTGATGTGCTCTGCCTGTGTAGCAGTTGTATGAATTCAGTTACAAGACCCCAGTCAACTGTGCAAAATCATCTACACTCGTATGGGATGTCGGTCACATATACTAGGTGAAGCTGTGAACATCAATGTTATTGACTATGTGGAAGCAGCAGATCACCATCTTGATCCGCCTGATGCTCAGGTGGAAGAGGAGGAGGAGGAGGAGGTGGCGGAGCCAGTGAGTTTGACCAACATTGAAACAATGCTACGAAATGCTCTTGCATTCCGTGAACTTTCACCTGCAGAAGAAAAACGGTGGGCCCGCATGTTGGAACACGTTGCTGTCACCCCAGTAAATAAGCTGTCAGTATTCTCAGCTATGGTCACCTTTCTTCAGGTGAAGACATCTGAGCGGATGACCAAAAAATCATTCGATGCGGTGTTGGATGCTTTCCGCAAATCTTTCCCAGATGCGTCTGAGCTGCAACACACCTACAGTAAAATGAAGAATTTCCTTCGTGCAGTTGGAATTGGATATGATATGATCCATGTTTGTAAGAATAATTGTGTTCTGTTTCGGAAGGATTATGCCAACTTAAGTGAATGCCCGAAATGCAAATCATCAAGATGGAAAGATGGCGATGCTGTGAAGAGGATTCCTCATAATGTTCTGAGACATTTTCCAATTACACCAAGATTGCAGAGGTTGTTTCATGATGCTGAAACAAGAGATGATGTACTGTGGCATTCTAGGAACCAGGAGTACAGAGATCAGAATGTAATGAGCCATCCATCTCATGGTAGTGAGTGGAAAAGCTTCAATGATAAACACAAAGAGTTTGCTGCTGACCCGAGAAACATTAGACTTGGCTTAGCTTCAGATGGATTTAACCCATTTGGCCACCAGAGCGCCACATATAGCATGTGGCCAGTGCTTGTTATCCCTTACAACATGCCTCCAAATGTCTTCACCAAAGAATCAAACTACATGATGGCCTTGCTCATACCAGGTCCAAAAAGTCCTGGAAAGGATTTTGATTTGTTCATGGAGCCTCTTGTGGAGGAACTTCAACAGCTATGGAAGGGTGTTCTCACTCAAGACCTATATAGCAGCCCACCAGCTGATTTCTTTCTGCGTGCTATTATAGTTTGGTACATCCATGATTATCCGGCTTTGGGCACTATGTCAGGGTGAACGACACATGGTTACAATGCATGTGTTTGCTGTGACAGGAATCCGCTGTCATATGCAATACTTAGCAAGATTTGTTACATTGGACACCGCCATTTCCTTGCCAAGGACAAGCCGCATCCTAGAAAATACCGAAGACATGTGTTCAATGCAAAGCATGAAAACCGTGATGCGCCAAAGAGGCTCACCGCCGATAAGTTGCAAGTGGAATTAGAGAAGGTCAGGCATATTACACCAGGAAACCATCCTGGTAATGGTAGCGGGAAAAGGAAGCGTGGCAGAGTAGAAGAGAGATTATTGTTTACCCGCAGGTCCACTTTGTGGGACTTGGAGTATTGGAAAGATTTGGATCTGAGGCATAATCTTGATGTAATGCACATCGAGAAAAATATATGTGACAGCATTATCGGCACACTTCTTAATATTGAAGGCAAGACGAAAGATACCTTAAAATCTAGGATTGATTTGACACACCTGGGTATCAGAAAGGATTTGCAGGTGCAAGATGAAGGTAAACCACGGGATATGGCACCAGCTATGTACGTCTTGGACAAGGTAAAAAGAAAAGAATTATGCGAGGTCCTGTCACGTGTGAGATTCCCACATGGATTTGCTTCCAGCCCTGAAAGGAGAGTCAGTGCAGATGGAAACAAGGTACAAGGGTTGAAAACTCATGACTGCCACATCCTACTTCAAAGGGTTTTACCTGTTATCCTTAGAGGATTGGGCCGCCCTGACTTATATAGAGCAGTTGCAGAGTTGGGACAATTCTTTAGGGAACTCTGCAGTAGGAATATCAGGATAGATGCTTTTGGAGCGTCTTAGAGACAAGATACCAACTATCCTATGCGACCTTGAGAAGATATATCCTCCAGCCTTCTTTGATGTGATGGTGCATTTGCCTGTTCATCTACCTGATGAGGCACTACTTAGAGGTCCAGTACAGTATGGCTGGATGTACCCTATTGAAAGGCGGCTAGGCACTTTCAAGGGCTATGTTAGGAATAGAGCTAGACCCGAGGGTTCCGTTGCAGAGGCCTACATTGCTACAGAAGCATTGACATTCTGCTCAGAATACATTGAAACAGCTGATCAGCTTAGCAAAGAGGTGGGTGAAGACAATCCCGGGCTCAATGTTTTCGATTATTCTGTTCGAGTTACAGGGAAGAGTCGACAAGAGGACAAACCTAAAGATTTGGACAAAATGGTTTGGTATGTGTTGAATAACTGTCCTGAGATACTACCTTATATCAAGTAAGTGCAGTACTGCAGCTTATACATTGTAATCTACTAAACTTGCAGCACATTCTTATATATTTAGATGTTTGACGCGATCACTATGTTGTGCAGCATCTACAAAGAGGAGTTACTGCCGCAAAATCCAAGAAACATTGACAAACTAGTTATGGCAGGATTTGCGAAATGGTTCAAGAACCATGTAAGCTTTTGAAGTGCACTGTCAGTTTTTTTAATATATTGAGTACATAAGATGATCAGCTTGTCTATTTTCTAACCATAGGTTAAGAATATGCGGGAGGATGGGCAGGCAGTTGATGATGCCCTTTACTCACTAGCAATGGGTCCTGATACTCGAGTAAGACATTATGAATCTTGCATTATTGGAGATGTGCGCTACAACACCCTTGCACGAGACGAAGGCAGGAAGACACAAAACAGTGCCATCATGAGCATGGATATGTATGCAAAGAGAACTGAAATGTATGCTAACATAACAGACATTATTCAGTTGCAGTATATCTCCAGTTTCGAGGATCATCGGTGTGTGGTTCTGTTGTGCTGTCGTTGGTATAACCTGTTTTCTAGGATCGCAAAACCCAGAGCTGATGACTATTTCAAATCCATCAATCTCAAGGTGGCGTACCAGACCAACGAGCCTTTTATTTTCGCAAATCAAGCAACACAGATATTTTTCTTGGAAGACACATTTGCACGTAGCGATGACTGGAGAGTATTGCAAAGGTTTGAGCAGAGGAATTCATTTAATGAAGTTGCACAACAAGATGATGCTTACACTGCTCCTGATGTACAAGATAACACAGATATTCCTAATATCTTTGAGAACCATTACGTCAATGACGCCGACGAAAAGATTGCCTGTCGTGCTATGGACATACAAGAGTTGATCAAGAAGAAGCCAATGTTCGAGGACGTTGAGTACGACAAAGAAGATGACACCGGGGGGAATTACGATTCAGACTGATACACATGGAGAAGATGTTGACACTGCTGCTGTGGATGATGATTACATTGCTTTTCTCGTATTTGCCTGTCAGAAGATGTTTTTTTATTTACTATGTGAAATTGTTTTTGCTATGACAACTGAAACCTGATGAACATGTTGTTTAGTATTTTGCTGTGAGAACATCACTTGTTATGTATGCTGATTTGTGTTTGGTGATTGTATGACAACTAAAACATGATGACATTGTTGTTTAGTTGTACTCATATTTAGCTGTGAAACTTGAATTTGATGACATAGTTTGCTGTTGGACTGCAATTTGCTCGACGTCTTCGAATGAGAACAAAGCTGACCCGACAGGGCCTCTGCTATTTATTTATTTATATGAGCAAAAGGGGATTGAGGGAGTCCTGGATTAGGGGGTGTTCGGATAGCCGGACTATACCTTCAGCCAGACTCCTGGACTGCTGTAACGCACCGAGACCAATGTGCCAGGTGTCGTGCAGTTATTCGCTGTTGTTGCCTTGTCATTGCTTGCGTGTCATTCATTGCATACCATGCCATCGTGTGCATTTCATTTGCATACGTGTTCGTCTCATGCATCCGAGCATTTTCCCCGTTGTCCGTTTTGCATTCCGGCGCTCCGTTCTCCTCCGGTGGTCTTTTCTGCCTTTATTTCATGTGTGGGGATTAAACATTTCCGGATTGGACCGAGATTTACCAAGCGGCCTTGGTTTACTACCGGTAGACCGCCTGCCAAGTTTCGTACCATTTGGACTTCGTTTGATACTCCAACGATTAACCGAGGGACCGAAAAGGCCTCGTGTGTGTTGCAGCCCAACACCCCTCCAATTTGGCCCCAAACCCACCTAAACCTGCTCCATCATCTAGAGCGTTCGATCACGATCGCGTGGCCGAAAACCGCACCTCATTTGGACTCTCCTAGCTCCCTCTACCTATATATATGTGGCTCTCCCCGAAAATTCCGCGCAGATCAAACCCTACCCTAACTTCCCTCCGCACCGCCGGACATGTCCGTCCGTGCCGGACGCGTCCGCCGGCCACCTACCTCCGGCCAATGAGAGCGGGCCACGTCACCGCCGCCGCCACCTTTAGCCACTCAGCCGCCGCCACCTCATCCAGCGCCCGCGCCCTCTCTCCTCCCGCCGCCGCCGGCCCGCGGAGCCCAAGGCCGGCCCGCGCGGGCCCAGATCCGCCGCCGCCTGGCGCTAGTCGCCACCAACTGCCCACGCCGCCGCCTCTCAACCCCGCCGCCCAGCCTCGCGCGCCTCTCGCCGGCCGCCTGCGCCGCCGCCCCGCCGATGCGCCGCTCCGCCGCCGCCGTCGAGCTCCGCCACTTCGCCGCTGCCGCGCCTCCGCAGCCGCGCCTCCCCGCTGCTTCCTCCGCCGCCATGCGCCTCCCGCCGGCGAGCTCGGCCCGGCCGTGCCGCCCGGTCACCGGAGCTCCTCGAGCCGGCCACCGTCTCCTCCGTCTCTGGCGAACGTCTCCGGCGAGATTTGCGAAGCGGGATCAGATCCACCCGCGCGTCCATCCAAACGCCCCGTCCAGATCCAGATCCCTCCGTCCCGTACCACTTCGTCCCGGTTTGACTTTTCCGGAGATATAATTATCACTAAGTCCCCGGTTTTTCCTGATCCAAGTGCTCATGTTCATTGCATTGTAACTTTGCGTCCGTAGCTCCGATTCATGCATATAGCATATCAAAATGTTCATCTCAGAGAGTACACCATTTCATTCCATTGCATCATTTTCATTTGAGTTCATCTTGATGCCCGAAATGCTGTTAGAAGAAGGCTACGTGAGATAATTGTCAGATCTGCTACTCCGTTTAGCTTTTTGTCATTTTTGCCATGTTTAATGTGGGCATGATATGCCCTGATGCTCTACATATGTTTTGTTAAGAGTTTTGTCATCTTTCCAGAGGTGCAACCCATGTATTTTTGTGATGTGTGAGGTGACTAGAACAAGCTTGCAAAGTGGTGCACTTGTTAACTCTGTTTTCAGGGACTTAGCAATTCCACAAAGTCCTTGATCTGTTTATCTCATGATGCCATATGTTCATGTTGTTTCCTAGTGATTCGTGCCTCTTTTGAGGATGATCAGTAAGGATGTTTTGTTAATATTTTAGTGCTCTATCCATCCATGTCTTTGTTTGCAATTATGGAGCACCCTAGCTTGAGTCAATCGAGCTCTACTTTTGCTACTTTGTGAATCTGGGCAGATTGTCAACTTGTTTGCAATTTTGCCGATGATGTTGTAGTTGATCTGTGCATGCTATGCTATTGTTCTTGCCATGTATAGCTTGCATTTTGTGTGTTCTTGATGGATGTATGATTAGCTTATCATGAATTGCCCCGTAGTGAGTGCATCGAGCTCGTAAACATGCCTACTTGAGTTATGTTTCAGCATGTTTCAGTTTTCACTAAGTCTGTGATCTGATTCTGTTTTTGCTATGTTCACATGCTTGCAATTGTATTTTCTGATCCCTTTTGGCTCAAGGTCACTAAGGGACTTTTGTTAAGCTCTTTGTGTAGCTCCATGCCATGCTTTACTTTGCCATGTTCAGGTCCTGTAGCATGTAGTTTTGTTGATCCGAAGAGTGCTACCTGATCTGAAATTCCAGACAAGTGTTAATTTCACTAAGTCCGAGATCTGTTTGTCATATGCATTTTTGCCATGCTTGTTTGAACCTGTTAATGGATGAATTGGCCGCAGCTCAGTGCTAGACTTTTGTTAAGCATCATGAATGCATCCCTGCCATGTTTTTTTATGCCATGTTTGCGTGCTGTAGCTTGTTCATCTCATTGCATTTAGATGGCTACTTGCTGTAAATCGCAGACCGGTGTCATATTTGAATCGCATGCCATTTCCAAACCGTAACTCCGATTCCGGCGTGCTTTATATCGTTTTCAAGCGATTTCATCTCATCTTTCCAGTGGCACACTTGGATTTCCATGTTGAGGTCAGGTTCATGCTTTCCCATGCAAATCACGCATATGCATCGCATACCGCATCTCGCATATCATACCATGGTCATGTGTTGGTTGTTTACTATGTTGTTTGCTTCTTTCCGGTGTTGCTTCTTCGGGTTGGTTCCGATAACATCGTGGTTGTGCGGATTAGTTCGACTACGTCCGTTTTTCTTCTTCATGGACTCGTTCTTCTTCCTTGCGGGATTTCAGGCAAGATGACCATACCCTCGAAATCACTTCTATCTTTGCTTGCTAGATGCTCGCTCTTTTGCTATGCCTATGGTGCGATACCTACCACTTGCTTATCATGCCACCCATATTGTTGAACCAAGCCTCTAACCCACCTTGTCCTAGCAAACCGTTGTTTGGCTATGTTACCGCTTTGCTCAGCCCCTCTTATAGCGTTGTTAGTTGCAGGTGAAGATTGAAGTTTGTTCCTTGTTGGAACATGGAGATGTTGTTCCTTGTTGGAACATGTTTACTTGTTGGGATATCACATTATATATTATTTAATTAATGCATCTATACACTTGGTAAAGGGTGGAAGGCTCGGCCTTATGCCTGGTGTTTTGTTCCACTCTTGCCGCCCTAGTTTCCGTCATATCGGTGTTATGTTCCCGGATTTTGCGTTCCTTACGCGGTTGGGTTATAATGGGAACCCCTTGACAGTTCGCTTTGAATAAAACTCCTCCAGCAAGGCCAAACCTTGGTTTTACCATTTGCCACCTAGCCTTTTTCCCTTGGGAGTCGCGCATCCCAAGGGTCATCTTTATTTTAACCCCCCCGGGCCAGTGCTTGTCTAAGTGTTGGTCCAAACTAGAGCCCCTTGCAGCGCCACCTCGGGGAAACTCGAGGGCTGGTTTTTGTTGTACGGACTGCTTATCCGGTGTTGCCCTGAGAACGAGATATGTGCAGCTCCTATCTGGATGTCGGCGCATCGGGCGGTCTTGCTGGACTTGTTTTACCATTGTCGAGGATGTCTTGTTGTACCGGGATACCGAGTCTGATCGGAACGTCTCGGGAGGAGGTCTATTCCTTCGTTGACCGTGAGAGCTTGTCATGGGCTAAGTTGGGACACCCCTGCAGGGATTTGAACTTTCGAAAGCCGTGCCCGTGGTTATGGGTAGATGGGAATTTGTTAATGTCCGGTTGTAGATAACTTGAACCTTAATTTAATTAAAATGCATCAACCGCGTGTGTAACCGTGATGGTCTCTTTCCGGCGGTGTCCGGGAAGTGAACACGGTGTTGGAGTTATGTTTGACGTAGGTTGCTATAGGATCACTTCTTGATCATACTTTTATGGATCGTGCTTTGCCTTCTCTTCTCGCTCCCTTTTGCGTACGTTAGCCACCATATATGCTAGTCGCTTGCTGCAGCTCCACCTCATACCTTTACCTTACCCATAAGCTTAAATAGTCTTGATCGCGAGGGTGCGAGATTGCTGAGTCCCTGTGGCTCACAGATACTTCCAAAACCAGCTTGCAGGTGCCGTTGAACAGAGCAGGTGACGCAACCAAGCTCAAGGAGGAGCTCGTCGAAGATCTTGTCCTTTGTGTTGCTTCGTTCTAGTTGATCAGTAGTGGAGCCCAGTTGGGGTCGATCGGGGACCTTTGTCGCATTTGGGGTTCTTCTTTTATTTTGGTTCCGTAGTCGGACCTTGATTGTATCTGGATGATGTAAAGCTTTATTCTTGTAATTGTGTGAAGTGGCGATTGTAAGCCAACTATGTATCTCTTTCCCTTATGTATTACATGGGTTGTGTGAAGATTACCTCACTTGCGACATTGCTTTCAATGCGGTTATGCCTCTAAGTCGTGCTTCGACACGTGGGAGATATAGCCGCATCGAGGGCGTTACAAGTTGGTATCAGAGCCTACCCCGACCTTAGGAGCCCCATTGCTTGATCGTTTTTAACAGTCGAGTTGTGTCTAGAAAAAATGTTTTGAGTCATTTAGGAATTATATATCGGAGAGTTTAGGAATTCTTTTTACTCCTCAGTCCCTTCATCGCTCTGGTAAGGCATCCTGACGTAGAGTTTTGACTCTTCTCTTCTCAAATTTCACTAAATTTTTTTTAGGATCACGCGGGTATCTTGGAATCATTCCGATGGTTTTGTGACGAGAACATTGTCTTGGTGCCTCCTGTCAGGGGTTTTGTGGAAGTGTCCCGGGGAGTTGAGCTCTGAGGTGTTGTCGTCATAATTTTATCGTTGCAGTTCTGGAATACCTGAGTTTAGTTCGCCGACATCGAAAATCTCTTTTATGCAGTTGTTGGTGAGATAACCTCGACGCCACCCAGTACTGGGGCGGGAGTTCGGGAGTATTGCCATAACTCGTATAACGGATGCTTTTCGAAGGTTGAGGTAGATGATTTCCGAAGGTTTCTTGGTTATGTGTTGAAGGATGGATACAGCTGGATGTACGATTTTCTAGTTTGGGTGAGATATTATGCTTCCCCTGTATCCCCAACACCTGATTGCATAACCGGGAAAATTTCGGGAGTTTATAAGTGGGAATTCAAGTAGCTCTTAGGATATCTTTCCGACAGATGTATGATATGAAATTGGGGTTCGACGTCTAGTGGTCTGCCTATTCACGGTCGGTTTTACAATGGTCTCGTTGTGTCTTAAAGAGTCCTTGGCTATGCCGACTCGGGGACGCTTCGTATGTCATGTGCACTGCCTTGTACATGATGGTGCTGTACGATCGAGCCCGTGTAGGCCCCACCACGAAAACTTCGGACGAAATCTCTATCATATGTTTGTTCCGGCTTATTTTGCAAGTCAATCCTTTGTTTTGTTTTGGAGTTGTGGTATTCAAGTTGCTTCGAAGTCAAATGTTGATTCCATACCTTTTCTTAAGCGGTGTTCTCATACCTCGATGTGAACACTAATCCTTCTCGATCATCGAGATTGTCATGTCAACCCTTTTCAACCGGCGTGTTTTCTCTTCAAGTGGATCTGATCATTTCAACATTCACAAGATCAATTATCAGTTCTTCTCAACGGTGTTTGTTTCATCCGTCCCCAAGTTGCCTTTGTTTTCCCGCCCACCCACCCTTTTTCTTCAAGGACTCATATGTCTTAATCAAGTATCCTTTTATTCATGAGAAGTCTCTCCATTCTTTTCCGTCAATATTCTTACCCGGTGGTTTCCATGAAGATGTTCTACTAGTTCGTCACTCTTTACTCGTTTTCTTCTCCGGTGGATTCCATTCAAGTTTTGTTGTTGATCATATCCCTTTCCTCGTTTTCAATGTTTTATCATGCCGGTGCAATTCTTAATTGTTCACCTCTCGCTATCCTATTGTTCCGGAGTGCTCAAGATATCTCGAAGATTTGTGTTTCCACTCTCCTTCCGTTCAAGCTCTTTTGAGGACGCTATATCTTACAAGCTATTTAACTCAACCGGTGCTATATCCTCTTTAAGCAATCGTTCAACGGTGTTTCTTTTGACTGGGCCCTAACCCACAGGTCTTTTCCCAGGATCTTACCTGACTCTTCCAATTTCTACCAGAGTTATTCTCAAATCCATTTCAAAGTTTGACGTAAGAATGAAGTTTTTCATCAGCCAAATGTTTTCTCCAAGATTTGTCAAATTCTTTTCATCATTGGTTCAACTTGTATATTCTTCTTCATTTCGGAGTGTCTCAACAATTCATGGTGGTGTTTCTCCTCGTAATTCTCAGATTTTGAAGACCGAAGAAGAATTTTCTGTCAATCTTGCTCCATTCTCTTTAAGATTCGTGGTTCTAGTTCAAGGCCATCCTCTCATAATTGTTTTGATTGTGAGTATTCTTTTCACCTATCCGGAGCATTTCATGAGTTGTTTTCCATTTCTTACTCCGAAGCCCATCATTTTAGAAGATTTATTCATTCTTAGTTTTCAGCCCTCATTCTCCAAATCTTACCGGTGCATCGCTCAAGTATTCTCTAATCAGTTCATGATCTCTTCGTTCTCATGTATCTAAATTCCCTCAAGCGTCTTCATTCATTTTCTAATTCTTCCCGGTGTTTCTTTATATTTTCCTCGTTCATTTCATAATTCTTCCCGGTGTTTATTTATCTTTTCTTCGTTCTTTTTCAATTCTTACCGGTGGCTCGCTCAAGATTTCTATTCCTTTGTTATTGTATTGATTCAGTCGTTATTTCTATCCTACGGTGGTTCGTTCAATATTTTCCCAAGTTGGCGCTATATCTATCTTAATCCTTTCTACGAGAATAAGTAGTGTACCAAATCCATTGAGTGTCATCAATTTAATTGGTGAAGGATACACATAACGTAATTCTTATTCTTGCTTCATCCAAGTGATTAATTCTTTATTCCGGAGGCTCATCAAATTCTCGGTTTCACTTGATTCATTTTTCTTTCCCGGAGTACCAAGCTCTCGCAATTATATCACCACAGAGATTTATCTAAATCTTTACAAGGTTCAAACTTGTGTTCTCAACTACCCTTTCTTTCTGTTTGATAATTCCTTTGTTTAACGGAGTTCTTCATGAAGGTTCTACATGATGTTTCATAAAGGATTTAATTCCTTCTCGAAGTGTTCTTCAAGATTCTTTTCTGAGGAGTTCAAGCATTCTTCATCTTGCAATCTGGAGTGCAATTCGTTCTACCGTATCATTGGAGGTGGTTTTACATCATTCTTGATAATTTTCCTTCGTGTTTCATGATTCACAAGTTATCAAGTATGAGATATTTTAAATCCATCAACCTCTTCGTTGGAGTTATCTTGGGTTATATTTCACCTAAAGCTTTTCCTAAGGATTGTTGCTATTATGGTGCTTATAAATGACCCAAGTTCTTCTTTATCCTTCCGATGAACAAGTTCCTCGTCTTCTTGTTCTTATCAATCCAATTTTATTCCCGTGAGTGGCTGGTGGTCACCTCATAATTTGAGTTGTATTCCATAAGACCATATCAAGCATATTCTTTTCATTGTTAGTGTTCCAACAACTCCGTTCGACCCTTCCCCTAAAGATGCCTCTTCGAGCTCTTTTGTGGCAAAAGTTGGCATTTTCTTGTCCTTTCTCCTATCTCAATTATCTTTCTTCTATTCTTTTGTTATAGAGGCATTGTGATTTTGCTCTCTTCTACCCATCTTCTTGTGTTGTCATGATAGTGTTTTTTTCTTTGCTGATCCATTCAACCGGAGTGTCGTGTTTTCTTTCAAGCTCTCTCATCTTATCAAATTTTGCACCCCTTCTCAACCGGAGTGCTGTCCAAATTATATCATTCTTATTCCTTCTCTATCTCGTTTTAACCGGAGTGTTGTGCCCTCTGCTCAAGTTCTTTTCATCTAATCAAGTTCCTTATCACTTTTCAATCGGAGTGCTGCCCGAATTTGTTCTTCCTTATTACTCTTCCCTACCGGAGTGCTTTCAATTTTGTTCTTCTTTGTTGCTTTCTTTCTTTCTATTTGTTCAACTTCTCAAGGTTCGTGGTTTCACTCGTTTGTCAAAGAAGCTACTTAGTTTTACCTCTTCTCTTTCTCTTCCGTTTTTCCCTCCGGTGCCATCCTAGATCTCGGGACGATATCCTCTCGTAGTGGTGGAGTGTTGTAACGCCCCGAGACCGATGTGCCAGGTGTCGTGCAGTTATTTGCTGTTGTTGCCTTGTCATTGCTTGCGTGTCATGCATTGCATATCATGTCATCGTGTGCATTTCATTTGCATACGTGTTCGTCTCATGCATCCGAGCATTTTCCCCGTTGTCCGTTTTGCATTCCGGTGCTCCGTTCTCCTCCGGTGGTCTTTTCTGCCTTTCTTTCATGTGTGGGGATTAAACATTTCCGGATTGGACCGAGATTTACCAAGCGGCCTTGGTTTACTATCGGTAGACCGCCTGTCAAGTTTCGTACCATTTGGACTTCGTTTGATACTCCAACGGTTAACCAAGGGACCGAAAAGGCCTCGTGTGTGTTGCATCCCAACACCCCTCCAATTTGGCCCCAAACCCACCTAAACCTGCTCCATCATCTAGAGCGTTCGATCACGATCGCGTGGCCGAAAACCGCACCTCATTTGGACTCTCCTAGCTCCCTCTACCTATATATATGTGGCTCTCCCCGAAAATTCCGCGCAGATCAAACCCTACCCTAACTTCCCTCCGCACCGCCGGACATGTCCGTCCGTGCCGGACGCGTCCGCCGGCCACCTACCTCCGGCCAATGAGAGCGGGCCACGTCACCGCCGCCGCCACCTTTAGCCACTCAGCCGCCGCCACCTCATCCAGCGCCCGCGCCCTCTCTCCTCCCGCCGCCGCCGGCCCGCGCGGGCCCAGATCCGCCGCCGCTTGGCGCCAGTCGCCACCAACCGCCCGCGCCGCCGCCTCTCAACCCCGCCGCCCGGCCTCGCGCGCCTCCCGCCGGCCGCCTGCGCCGCCGCCCCGCCGATGCGCCGCTCCGCCGCTCACCGCCGCCGCCGTCGAGCTCCGCCACTTCGCCGCTGCCGCGCCTCCCCGCTGCTTCCTCCGCCGCCATGCGTCTCCCGCCGGTGAGCTCACCCCGGCCGCGCCGCCCGGTCACCGGAGCTCCTCGAGCCGGCCACCGTCTCCTCCGTCTCTGGCGAACGTCTCCGGCGAGATTTGCAAAGCGGGATCAGATCCACCCGCGCGTCCATCCAAACGCCCCGTCCAGATCCGGATCCCTCCTTCCCGTACCACTTCGTCCCGGTTTGACTTTTCCGGAGGTATAATTATCACTAAGTCCCCGGTTTTTCCTGATCCAACTGCTCATGTTCATCGCATTGTAACTTTGTGTTCGTAGTTCCGATTCATGCATATAGCATATCAAAATGTTCATCTCAGAGAGTTCATCATTTCATTCCATTGCATCATTTTCATTTGAGTTCATCTTGATGCCCGAAATGCTGTTAGAAGAAGGCTACTTGAGATAATTGTCAGATCTGCTACTCCGTTTAGCTTTTTGTCATTTTTTCCATGTTTAATGTGGGCATGATATGCCCTGATGCTCTACATATGTTTTGTTAAGGGTTTTGTCATCTTTCCAGAGGTGCAACCCATGTATTTTTGTGATGTGTGAGGTGACTAGCACAAGCTTGCAAAGTGGTGCACTTGTTAACTCTGTTTTAGTGACTTACCAATTCCACTAAGTCCTTGATCTGTTTATCTCATGATGCCATATGTTCATGTTGTTTCCTAGTGATCCGTGCCTCTTTTGAGGATGATCTGTAAGGATGTTTTGTTAATATTGTAGTGCTCTATCCATCCATGTCTTTGTTTGCAATTATGGAGCACCCTAGCTTGAGTCAATCGAGCTCTACTTTTGCTACTTTGTGAATCTGGGCAGATTGTCAACTTGTTTGCAATTTTGCCGATGATGTTATAGTTGATCTGTGCATGCTATGCTATTGTTCTTGCCATGTATAGCTTGCATTTTGTGTGTTCTTGATGGATGTATGATTAGCTTATCATGAATTGCCCCGTAGTGAGTGCATCGAGCTCGTAAACATGCCTACTTGAGTTATGTTTCAGCATGTTCCAGTTTTCACTAAGTCTGTGATCTGATTCTGTTTTTGCTATGTTCACATGCTTGCAATTGTATTTTCTGATCCCTTTTGGCTCAAGGTCACTAAGGGACTTTTGTTAAGCTCTTTGTGTAGCTCCATGCCATGCTTTACTTTGCCATGTTCAGGTCCCGTAGCATGTAGTTTTGTTGATCCGAAGAGTGCTACCTGATCTGAAATTTCAGACAAGTGTTAATTTTACTAAGTCTGAGATCTGTTTGTCATATGCATTTTTGCCATGCTTGTTTGAACCTGTTAATGGATGAATTGGCCGCAGCTCAGTTCTAGACTTTTGTTAAGCATCATGAATGCATCCCTGCCATGTATTTTTATGCCATGTTTGGGTGCTGTAGCTATTTCATCTCATTGCATTTAGATGGCTACTTGCTGTAAATCGTAGACCGGTGTCATATTTGAATCGCTTGCCATTTCCAAACCGTAACTCCGATTCCGGCGTTCTTTATATCGTTTTCAAGCGATTTCATCTCATCTTTCCAGTGCCACACTTGGATTTCCATGTTGAGGCCAGGTTCATGCTTTCCCATGCAAATCACGCATATGCATCGCATACCGCATCTCGCATATCATACCATGGTCATGTGTTGGTTGTTTACTATGTTGTTTGCTTCTTTCCGGTGTTGCTTCTTCGGGTTGGTTCCGATAACATCGTGGTTGTGCGGATTAGTTCGACTACGTCCGTTTTTCTTCTTCATGGACTCGTTCTTCTTCCTTGCGGGATTTCAGGCAAGATGACCATACCCTCGAAATCACTTCTATCTTTGCTTGATAGATGCTCGCTCTTTTGCTATGCCTATGCTGCGATACCTACCACTTGCTTATCATGCCACCCATATTGTTGAACCAAGCCTCTAACCCACCTTGTCCTAGCAAACCGTTGTTTGGCTATGTTACCGCTTTGCTCAGCCCCTCTTATAGCGTTGTTAGTTGCAGGTGAAGATTGAAGTTTGTTCCTTGTTGGAACATGGAGATGTTGTTCCTTGTTGGAACATGTTTACTTGTTGGGATATCACATTATATATTATTTAATTAATGCATCTATACACTTGGTAAAGGGTGGAAGGCTCGGCCTTATGCCTGGTGTTTTGTTCCACTCTTGCCGCCCTAGTTTCCGTCATATCGGTGTTATGTTCCCGGATTTTGCGTTCCTTATGCGGTTGGGTTATAATGGGAACTCCTTGACAGTTCGCTTTGAATAAAACTCCTCCAGCAAGGCCCAACCTTGGTTTTACCATTCGCCACCTAGCCTTTTTCCCTTGGGAGTCGCGCATCCCGAGGGTCATCTTTATTTTAACCCCCCCGGGCCAGTGCTTGTCTAAGTGTTGGTCCAAACTAGAGCCCCTTGCAGCGCCACCTCGGGGAAACTCGAGGGCTGGTTTTTGTTGTACGGACTGCTTATCCGGTGTTGCCCTGAGAACGAGATATGTGCAGCTCCTATCTAGATGTCGGCGCATCGGGCGGTCTTGCTGGACTTGTTTTACCATTGTCGAGGATGTCTTGTTGTACCGGGATACCGAGTCTGATCGGAACGTCTCGGGAGGAGGTCTATTCCTTCGTTGACCGTGAGAGCTTGTCATGGGCTAAGTTGGGACACCCCTGCAGGGATTTGAACTTTCGAAAGCCGTGCCCGTGGTTATGGGTAGATGGGAATTTGTTAATGTCCGGTTGTAGATAACTTGAACCTTAATTTAATTAAAATGCATCAACCGCGTGTGTAACCGTGATGGTCTCTTTCCGGCGGTGTCCGGGAAGTGAACACGGTGTTGGAGTTATGTTTGACGTAGGTTGCTATAGGATCACTTCTTGATCATACTTTTATGGATCGTGCTTTGCCTTCTCTTCTCGCTCCCTTTTGCGTACGTTAGCCACCATATATGCTAGTCGCTTGCTGCAGCTCCACCTCATACCTTTACCTTACCCATAAGCTTAAATAGTCTTGATCGCGAGGGTGCGAGATTGCTGAGTCCCTGTGGCTCACAGATACTTCCAAAACCAGCTTGCAGGTGCCGTTGAACAGAGCAGGTGACGCAACCAAGCTCAAGGAGGAGCTCGTCGAAGATCTTGTCCTTTGTGTTGCTTCGTTCTAGTTGATTAGTAGTGGAGCCCAGTTGGGGTCGATCGGGGACCTTTGTCGCATTTGGGGTTCTTCTTTTATTTTGGTTCCGTAGTCGGACCTTGATTGTATCTGGATGATGTAAGGCTTTATTCTTGTAATTGTGTGAAGTGGCGATTGTAAGCCAACTATGTATCTCTTTCCCTTAGGTATTACATGGGTTGTGTGAAGATTACCTCACTTGCGACATTGCTTTCAATGCGGTTATGCCTCTAAGTCGTGCTTCGACATGTGGGAGATATAGCCGCATCGAGGGCGTTACAACTATGAAGATACAAGATTGAACACTTCGTCCCGTGTCCAGAAGGGACTTTCCTTGGCGTGGAAGGCAAGCTTGGCGATACAGATATGTAGATCTCCTACCATTGTAACTGACTTTGTAACCCTAACCCTCTCCGATGTCTATATAAACTGGAGGGTTTTAGTCCGTAGGACAACATACACAACAACAATCATACCATAGGCTAGCTTCTAGGGTTTAGCCTCTCCGATCTTATGGTAGATCTACTCTTGTACTACCCATATCATCAATATTAATCAAGCAGGACGTAGGGTTTTACCTCCATCGAGAGGGCCCGAACCTGGGTAAAACTTCGTGTCCCTTGCCTCCTGTTACCATCCGGCCTAGACGCATAGTTCGGGACCCCCTACCCGAGATCCGCCGGTTTTGACACCGACATTGGTGCTTTCATTGAGAGTTCCTCTATGTCGTCGCCGTCAGGCTTGATGGCTCCCACGATTATCGACAGTGATGCGGTCCAGGGTGGAACTTGTCTCCCCGGACAGATCTGTGTCTTCGCCGGCTTTGCACTGTGGGCCAATTCACTTGGCCATCTGGAGCACATTGAAAGCTATGCCCCTGGCCGTCAGGTCAGATTTGGAAGTTTAAACTACACGGCTGACATCCACGGGGACTTGATCTTCGACGGATTCGAGCCACTGCCAAGCACCCCGCACTGCCACGACGAGCATGATCTATCTCTGCCACCTAACAGTGCCATGAAGGCCGCACCCACATCGGCTTCGACCCTTAATACAGAGCCAACCGCACCGATCGAGGATGGATGGTTGGACGTCGCCTCGGGGGCGGCGATCCTAACGGCGATTGAGCCAAACACCGGCCCCGCACTCCGCGAGACTCATGATTCCAAGGAGCCGGACTCCTCTCCGGACTCCAAGCCATTCGCGCCTCTGCCGATCGAATCCGGTTGGGCGCCGATCATGGAGTTTACTGCCGCGGACATCTTTCAGCACTCGCCCTTTGGCGATATTATGAAATCACTAAAGTCTCTCTCTTTATCAGGAGAGCCCTGGCCGGACTACGGTCAGCGAGATTGGAATACGGACGATGAAGAAATTCAAAGCCCACCCACCACCCACTTTGTAGCCACCGTCGACGATTTAACCGACGTGCTCGACGTCGACTCTGAAGACATCGATGGTATGGACGCCGATGAAGGAGACGATGAAGAACCAGCGCCTATTAGGCCCTAGAACGCCACCTCGTCATATGACGTATACATGGTGGACGCACCAAAAGATGATGACGAGGAGCGGATGGACGCACCGAAGGCTTGTTCCCTCGAAAAGCAGTCCAAGCGGCGACGCAAGCGCCGCCCCAAATCCCGCCTCGACAGAAATAGCGATCAGACAGAACCAGCGCTGGAGCAGGGCGAACCGCTGCCGGACAACGGCAATCCGGATAATCAAACCGAACAAACAAATCTTATCAAGGATAATGGTCCGGACGACATAACGCCGGACAGGCACCCGGAGCAGCAGACTGCCCGTAAAAGGCTCGTTCCCACCGCGAGGAGTCTGAAAAAGCAGAAGCAAAGGCTCAAGGCCGCGCAAGGCACACTCCAAATCAGATGGAGTAAAATACTCAACACGGCAGCAAGGTACGGCGACAATCGCCCCTCTAGGAGCTACCCAAAGCGGAAGCTGCTACCCGAATTCGATGAGGAGGCCTCAGACCCCCCACAAGCAAATATCAAAGCAGCCACCTGGTCGGATAGACGACCCCTCTACCAACACAGAGCGGCATACAACGCCGCTCAACATACAACACGCAACCAATGCGAGGGCTCGCACCCAAAGGACGGTGCAACAAGATCCATCTATGGACCACGCAAGCGCGCCCCAGCATACAATGCAACACAACAAACATCCGAACAACGCGGTACACCCAGCTACAGGGGTGCCGCACACCCCCTATGTTTCACCGATGAGGTGCTGGACCACGAATTTCCAGAGGGATTCAAGCCCGTAAACATAGAGGCATACGACGGAACAACAGACCTTGGGGTCTGGATTGAGGACTACATCCTTCATATCCATATGGCTCGAGGAGATGATCTCCACGCCATCAAGTACCTACCCCTCAAGCTCAAAGGGCCAGCTCGTCACTGGCTCAAAGGCCTCCCCGAAAGCTCCATTGGAAGTTGGGAAGAGCTCGAAGACGCCTTTCGGGTAAATTTTCAAGGGACTTATGTCCGACCTCCGGATGCGGACGATTTGAGTCATATAACTCAACAGCCCGGAGAGTCAGGCCGAAAGCTTTGGAACAGGTTTCTTACTAAAAAGAACCAGATTGTCGACTGTCCGAATGCCGAAGCCTTAGCAGCTTTCAAGCATAGCGTCCGTGACGAATGGCTCGCCAGACACCTCGGCCAAAATAAGCCGAGAACGATGGCCGCATTAACAAACCTCATGATCCGCTTTTGGGCGGGTGAGGACAACTAGCTAGCCAGTTGCAGCACTAGCGACCCCAGTACATCTGAAGTTAGAGATGGAAACAGGAAATCACGGCGCGACAACAATAACAAACGCCGGAATAAAGAAGACAGCACGAAGGGCACGACAGTAAATGCCGGATTCAAAAGCTCTCGGCCAGGTCAAAAGCCGCCCCCTAAAGGCACCAGGGATGAATTGTCCAGCCTCAACAAAATTCTAGACCAAGTATGTCAGATTCATAGTACCCCTGGTAAACCTGCTAATCATACCCACAGAGAATGTTGGGTCTTCAAGCAGTCCGGCAAGCTCAACGCCGTACACAAGGGGGAGGATACACCAAGTGAAAACGAGGACGAGCCCCCCAAGCAAGACACGGGGGAACAAAAGAAATTTCCACCGGAAGGCAAAACAGTAAACGTGTTACACGTAATCAAGGGAAAAAACAACGCGGCACTCCCAGGAAAGTATACCCAAGTGCCTGTCACCACGAAGTCCTGCCACTGGTCATCTCAACGATCACTTTCGACCATCGCGATTACTCAACAAGTATCCGACACGCAGGATGGGCTGCCCTGGTATTAGACCCAGTAATTGGCGGATATCACTTCACAAGAGTCTTGATGGAGGGCAGCAGTAGCCTAAACCTAATATATCAGGATATAATCCGCGGGATGGGGTTAGACCCAACACAAATTCTCCATAGCAATACCACCTATAAAGGAGTAACGCCAGGCCCAGGGGCTCGTTGTACGGGCTCCCTCCTACTACAAGTTATATTCGGCTCCCCCGATAACTTCCGTCGCGAGCATTTAACTTTCCACATCGCTCCGTTTCAAAGTGGCTATCAAGCACTGCTCGGACGCGAAGCTTTCGCTCGCTTTAATGCAATACCACACTACGCCTCCCTCACACTCAAGATGCCCGGTCCACGTGGCATCATTACAGTGCACGGAAATATCAAGCGATCTCTGCGCGCCGAAGAGAGTGAGGCTGCCTTGGCCGCCGCACACTAAAGGCGCCCGGACAAGCGAAAGCATCCAATAGGTCGTCAAGACCTCAGATACTACTAATCAAGTCCGGCGCCGCTATTTATACGGAATAAGTGGTCACACCCCTATTTGTCAATACAAGGGGCTCAACGCACGCAGACAAGTGGCAGTTTCTTATCATCTTGAATTATACATGGTTTCTTTAAAAACTATCTTTTTGCACGACAACTTTTTCACTTAACTTCCTCGCTTTTACAGACGATCATCGTGCTACACCCGTCCAGGATACGGCACAACGGAGACACAGGCGCAGACGTGCAGTAGGGACCCGCTCCAAGGATTCTTTTTAGATTAAGACCCTGCGTAAACCTTTTTTACTGTCTCTTGTTGATACATATCCACCATTGAGAAGGATGCTGACGTCTTGGCATGTGGCCACGCCCGAACAATGTACGTACCTGGACACAAGGGGCTTCTTACAAAGGCCACTATTTAGGCCCGGTTTATACCACAAAGACCGAATACCTTAGGGAGTGTCCGGCGTCGCGAGTTTGTCCCTATATGCATCAGCTCCGAATCATTGTCTTTGGTCAAATGTTGGGTTTGCCCGGCTCCTGTGTTTTGGTGCCTTATGTTCCGCCTTGCCGGCTAAGGTAGCACCAGGAGAACTACTGCGATTGTGCCCTGGTTCATCCGGACGAGCACCTCAATAGAGAAAGCCGAGAACTGACTGTCATGATATAGCGTGAGACTGGTCAACCACTCGATGACCTGTGGGAATGTTAGAATTCCTCCGCCTTAATGAAGGGCCGTTTTCCATCCAGGCATGTACGCACCCCGGAATCGGGAGAGTGCGGAGCCACCAGGGGCTATCTAGTAGCCCCACTGTCAAACTCCTATGGCTAAGTGAAAGTGCTAAAGCATTATAGTCCGGTTGCCTCGCTCGCTCTGCTATCACCTCCTTAATAGGACCAAGACGTTGGGTTAAGTGTGAACGCGTGTTTTTGCTAGTACCTCCACATTATATGCGTGGGGGTTGAAGCCGACGACTGCAATCTTTCAGGTTATACACATGTATACATAAACGGCCGCCCAGGAGGCATCATTCTTCTTTCACGTAAAAGTATGAAAATAGCCTTATAAAAATTTATAAAAGCATTTCGCTTACAATGAGATTACATATCACTCAAACATAATATTTTTTGAGCACTGGGTCTCTATCAAACGGGCACCCTCAAGAACTTCTTCAAAGTAGTGCTCGGCAGCCTTTCGACCTATAGCCGAATCCCGCGCTGCAACATTGGTAGCATCCATCTCCGCCCAGTATGCCTTAACACGGGCAAATGCCATCCGTGCGCCCTCTATGCATGCCGACCTCCTCATCGCATTAATGTGCAGCACCACGTCAAGGACCTGCTGCACCAAGCTGAAATAGCTGTTCGGTTTTGACCTTTCCGGCCATAGCTGATCCACAACAGACCTCATGGAGAGTCCGGACAACCTATTTAGTGTCGCGACCCGACCCGAATGGATCAAGCGCTCTGTGCTCAGGTGTCATCCCTGGATCAGTAATGCTGACACCACACAGTACATCGAAGGATTTATAGTAGAGTGGCAATCACACACTTATTACAACATTGTCTCAAAGAGAACTTATTACAATAAACATGGCTTAAGGCCATCTAGTGTCGATAACAGCGGAAGACTTGGAAGATAAATGGGTCCATCAACTCCAACGGCATCACTGAGTATAGAACCATGACCTAAAACACCTCAATCGTCGTCTGAAAAGTCTGCAACATGAGAAGTTGCAGCCCGAAAACGGGTCAGCACATGGAATATGCTGGCAATGTAACACATAGAGAGTAATGGAATGAAACAGCTATACTATATGCATATATGGCTGGTGGAAAGCTCTAT
Organism: Triticum urartu; assembly: GCF_056163025.1. Taxonomy (NCBI): domain Eukaryota; kingdom Viridiplantae; phylum Streptophyta; class Magnoliopsida; order Poales; family Poaceae; genus Triticum; species Triticum urartu. Next base: position 114,783,304 of record NC_141876.1, read on the forward strand.
GGTTACAGTTTTGCGTAAAGCCAGTTTTTCCCTACTGCAAAGGAATAAGTTTATTTAACTATCCTGGTGGTTGTTAAACATGAGAATGGTTGACAGCATTCTCAATCCCAATTAAAAATTATTAAAACCCAACAACATTAATTAGAGGTAACATGTTGAGATTCACATGATATTCAAGTACTAGATACTCAAGTTGTCCATAACCGGGGACACGGCTAATCATGATTAGTTTGTACACTCTGCAGAGGTTTGCGCACTTTTCCCCACATGACTCGATCACCTCCGTTTGTTTTCTCGCACTACATGGTGTTTGAGAAACGGATGACCGAGACATAGTCTTTCAGAAGCGCTAGCACCTTACATGTGGGGTAGACCGTACCACCTACAACCCCTACATCTGCTAGTCCACCCCGTAAGAGTTCGCACAACTTAGTCAACTATGCCAGAGCCCATAATGGCTTGTGGCTGCACACGGAAGTTTCTAGCATGAAAGATCTTATGATCCCTTTGAGCCTGGGTGGCGGTCCAAAATAAAACAGGCAAGTCCCGATAGACATCAGGTGCCTCAATCCACCCAGATGTGTGTTTAAGTTGCCACCTTAAATAAACCATTACAATTATCAACTCACATCTGTCATGGAAATATCACTCACCCAATCCACGTCTACTAGCATAGCATGGCATAATAAGCAAACGTAGAAGTAACTCCCAAAGGTTTCATAATAATGCAGGTAATAGGTACTACCTCATCTACTTCCCATCCCACAATTTAATTAGATCCTAATCATGCAGTGTGAGAGGATTGATCTAATGCAATAAAACATGGGTTGTAGAAAAGGTATGATCAAAGTGTTACTTGCCTTGCTGATGATTCGCGAGTCCTAGGGTTTCGAAGTAACAGGCGGCGCAATCCGGGTAATCTATCGCAGAAAAACAACAAGCACACAATAAGTACTCATCTAATGCACAGGTAAAACTCGAACAAGAGAACGAACCAGAAAGTTCAACTTAAGAACTCCGGTTGCAAAGAAAGAACGAACTGAACAAAGAAACGGAAAACAAACGGCGGAAGAAACAACTTGGTTCTAGCAAGTTAAATCTAGGTCAAATTTTACCGGGCAAAAACTTGTTTAAGTTGATTAGATGGAACGGTGGTTTCGAAACGAAATTCCAGGCGCTTGAATCACCTGATTCCGATAAATGAGCGAGAAGAAAGACTAGAACGAAAATCGGATCTGAGATCGCGATCGCGGAATAAATCCGACGAGAAGAAAAAGAAGAATGGTTAAACAAACGGACGTTCATTAACCTAGAAGAATCCGGTGATCACGTTCGTTAGGACGAACGGTCCGGCGAACGGTCCAAAGACAACTAAATCAGAAAAGAAAACGAATCCGATCTAGGGTTTCGGAGAAGAAAACTAAGAAAGAAACGGAAAACCGATCTAGAAAACGAATCAGAAGAGAAGAAAAGAATCGGAACGATTAGAAGAAAATGATCCGAGGAAAAGAGACGCGGGGCAACCTCCGGCGAGGTCTCTGGCGAGGGGCTCCGGCGGCGTGGCGTAGGGCGGCAGCGTGGGCAAGGTACGCCGGCGGCGCTAGGGCACAAGGCGACGGGTGAGGGGCGCGGGGTAGGGCGTGGGGTGGCACGGCGACGGTGTAGGGCGCGGGGTGGGGTGCGGTGGAGGGCTTGGGGCTTGGGGTTTGATTTGATGGGTTTAGAGGGGGGGTGTTGGGGTATTTATATTGGGGAGGGGTGAGGAGACTTGGGGTAGGGGACAAGAAATAGAGTAGGAAAAAGAGTCCTAGAAGAAAAAGGAAAACGGAACAAAGGAAAGAGGGGCTAAGAATCCTACTAGTATTCGGCTAAGAAGCAAGGCGTGGCGGCGGCCTGGCGGCGCCTGGCGCTGGCGCTGCGCACGCGCGGCTGGGGGCTAGGGTGGCCTGCTGGCTGGGCCTTTGGCCCGGCTGGCCTGGCGGGAGTTGCCCCCTTTTTTTTAAACGGTTTCGCGCACAGAAAAAAAACAAAAAGAGAACTAAACGAACTCCGAAAAATCTAAAGTAAATTTTCCCCGACTCCTAAAAATGAGTCGAACAAAATATACTTTACTCCGGACCTAAAATGCAATTTTCGAAAACGCGCATTTTTCCCTATCCAAATAAAATGCAAATAAACTCCGGAAAAATCCAAAATTTGACTTATTCATTAAATCTTCATTTTTCCTAAATTTTGGGAAAGTCATATTATTCCCTCTCTCATATATTTTGACACCGGAAAATTATTGAAGATAAAATAAATAAATCAAATGATCCTTTTTTCAAATTTCGAGAAAACTCTCAAATATGAAAATGACGAAATCTCCAACTCTCTCCGAGGGTCCTTGAGTTGCGTGAAATTTCTAGGATCAACCAAAATGCAAGAAAATATGATATGCATGATGATCTAGTGTATAACATTCCAAATTGAAAATTTGAGATGTTACAAACCTACCCCCCTTAAGGTGAATCTCGCCCTCGAGATTCGGGTTGGCTAGAAAATAGGTGAGGGTGGTCTTTGAGCAAATCTTCTTCTCTTTCCCAGGTGGCTTCTTCCTCTGAGTGGTGGTTCCACTGAACTTTGCAAAACTTGATAGCCTTACTGCGGGTAACTCTGCTGGCATACTCGAGAATCTTGACGGCTTCTCCTCATATGTTAAGTCGTCCTTCAACTGAATCGCTTCAAGTGGCACGGTATCTCTTAGCGGTATCTTTGCCATCTCGGCGTGACATTTCTTCAGCTGAGAGACATGGAATACATCATGAACTCCTGACAGTCCCTCTGGTAATTCCAACTTATAAGCGACTTCTCCCATACGTTGCAAAATCTTGTACGGTCCAACGAAATGCGGTGCTAACTTTCCCTTAACTCCAAAGCGCTTAACTCCTCGAAGTGGGGATACTCGGAGATAAACTCTGTCTCCGGTTTCGTAAACTGTCTCCTTGCGTTTAGAATCTGCGTAGCTCTTCTGCCAGGACTGGGCTACCTTGAGCCTATCGCGAATCAACTTAACTTTCCGTTTAGACTCCTTAATCAAATCTGGTCCAAAGAATTGACGGTCTCCAACTTCGTAACTGTTGTCATGGGACGAAACTGTTATCTGATACGATACTCCTCGGAACTTCACCAACTTAGCACTGGTGTATGTGGTCTGAACTGGAATAAAATGTGCTACCTTCGTCAAACGATCAACTACTACCCATATCGAGTCATAGCCTGCTTTTGTCCTGGGTAGTCCTGTGATAAAATCCATGCCTATCTTACCCACTTCCATTCGGGTATCGGCAATGGTTGTAACAATCCTGTTGGCTTCTGATGTTCTGCCTTTACTCTCTGACATACGTCACAAACTGCTACATATGCTGCAATATCCTTCTTCATTCCGGTCCACTAGAATCTTTCCTTCAAATCCAAATACATCTTGGTATTCCCTGGGTGAATCATGTGCCTCTTGCAAAATCAACTTCCTGATCTCTGGGTCATTGGGCACATAAACACGGTCCTCAAACCATAAGGTATCGTGCTCATCCTCACGAAATCCTTTTGCTTTTCCTTTGCTCAATTTCTCTTTTATAGCAGCAATCTCCTTGTCAGATTTCTGAGCTTCCCTGATTTTATCCATCAATGTTGTCTGAATCTCCAATGCTGCTACATAGCCTCTCGGAACTATTTCCAAACATAGCTCACGAAGGTTTTCTGCTAACTCCTTGGGTATTTTTCCCGTCATTAAGGTATTGACATGGCTCTTACGGCTCAATGCGTCAGCTACTACATTAGCTTTTCCGGGATGGTGATGCAATCTCATGTCATAATCCTTGATGAGCTCCAACCATCTCCTTTGTCTAAGGTTCAACTCCTTCTGCGTGAAAATGTACTTCAAACTCTTATGATCCGTGTACACCTCACAATGATTTCCAATGAGGAAATGTCTCCATGTCTTCAATGCATGCACTACGGCTGCTAACTCCAAATCGTGCGTAGCATAATTCAACTCATGAGGCTTCAGTTGCCGTGAAGCATACGAAACAACTCTCCCTTCCTGCATAAGCACTGCTCCAAGTCCTCGATGTGAAGCGTCGCAATACACCTCATAATCCTTGGTCTGATCTGGCAAAGTCAATATAGGTGAGGTAACCAAGCATTTCTTCAACTCCTGGAAACTAGCCTCACACTCCTCAGTCCATTTGAACTTAGTATCCTTCTTCAACAATTCAGTCATAGGCTTTGCAATCTTTGAAAAGTTCTCAATGAATCTCCGGTAGTATCCTGCGAGTCCAAGAAAACTCCGGATCTCTCCAACTGTTGTTGGTGCTTCCCATTCGGTTACGGTCTCAACCTTTGTGGGGTCAACTGCTATACCTTCTCCGGATATAACGTGTCCGAGGAATCCAACTTCCTTTAACCAAAACTCACATTTGCTGAATTTGGCATATAATTGATGTTCCCTTAGTTTCTCCAAAACCAAACGCAAATGTTCCTTATGCTCCTCTTCATTCTTTGAATAAACTAGGATGTCATCAATGAACACTACAACAAACTTATCCAAAAACTCCATAAACACTTTGTTCATCAGGTTCATAAAATAGGCAGGTGCGTTAGTCAATCCAAATGACATAACGGTATACTCATACAGTCCATATCTTGTGGTGAATGCTGTCTTAGGTATGTCCTGCTCCCGAATCTTCAATTGATGGTACCCTGATCGCAAATCGATCTTGGAAAATACTTTAGCTCCTTGCAATCGATCAAACAGATCGTTGATCATTGGTAGTGGGTACTTGCTCTTGATGGTTACTTCATTCAATCCTCGATAATCTACAACCATCCTTAATGATCCCTCCTTCTTTTCCACTAGAAGTACGGGTGATCCCCAAGGTGAAGAACTTGGGCGAATGTAACCTTTATCCAATAACTCCTTAATCTGATTCTTAATTTCCACCAAATCCTTTGCTGGCATCTGGTACGGTCTCTTCGATATTGGGCCTGTACCTGGTAATAACTCAATCAAAAACTCAATGTCTCTATCCGGTGGCATGCCTGGTAATTCCTCAGGAAATACATCAGGAAAATCCTTTACCACTGGTACTTCTTCTTGGACAACTCCTGTTAGGCAGTTTACTTGTGTCCTGTTTGGCACATGCCGGGATACATACTTGATCCTTCTTCCTTCTGGTGTGGTAAGCAAAATTGACTTACTAGCACACTCAATATTCCCTTCATACTTTGATAACCAATCCATGCCTAATATCACATCCAATCCTTGAGATTCCAATACCATTAGGTCTGAGGGAAACACATAGTTACCCATCCTTAATGGTAACCGATCACACCATCGTCTAGCCATAAACTCCGCTCCTGGTGAGCTTACTAACATGGGTGACCTAAGGGCTTGGGTTGGTAGGTTATACTTATCCACAAATCCCCTTGATATGTATGAATGCGATGCACCAGTGTCAAAAATAACGAGTGCAGTAAATGACTTAACCAAAAACTTACCGATTACTGCATCGGGCTGATCTTCAACCTCCTCCACATTAACGTGGTTCACCTGTCCCCTATTGACAGGGTTCAGCTTCTTCCCAGAGCTTCCATTGCCATTTCCATTCTGGCCTTTGGGACATTCATTGGCATAATGTCCGGTCTTGGAACACTTATAGCAAGTGACGTGGCTCAAATCCTTCTTGGCTGGGGTTGATGGGGTGGTCCGGTTCTGGCCGTTGCTTCCTCCATTCCCATTACCATTCTTGTGGTTATTATGGTTGTGCGAGCTACCTCCTCCATGGGTGTGCTGAAACTGAAATCCCGGTTTAGGGGTAAAACGGGGCTTCTGCTGGGCTCCAGAGTTATGCTTCCCCTGTCCATACTTCCTCTTACGGTTCTCAATCTACTGTTGCTTCCCTTCAAGCATGATGGCACGATCTACCAACTCCTAGTAGTTGTTGAAACTCGCTACCATCAACTGCATGCTTAGCTCATCATTCAATCCTTCCAGAAACTTCTCCTGCTTAGCTGCATCCGTAGCAACGTCATCTGGGGCATAACGCGCTAACTTGCTGAAGTCGTCAACGTACTGGCCAACTGTCCTTCCTCCTTGGCGTAAGTTGCGAAACTCACGCTTCTTTATGGCCATAGCTCCTGCTGAAACATGGGCAGTGCGGAAAGCTTGCTGAAACTGATCCCATGTGACAGTGTCAACTGGGTAAGTGCTGTGAAATTCTCCCACCATGCTGCCGCGGGTCCGTCAAGCTGGTGAGCGGCAAACTTCACTTTCTCACCATCCGTGCATCCTGCAGTGGTCAACTCCCTTCCTATCTTGCGGAGCCAATCGTCTGCTACTATTGGCTCGGTGCTACTAGAAAACACCGGCGGATTAAGCCTAAGAAAACAGGCTATGTGGTCAATAGGTGGTGGTGGTGGTGGGTTGTTGTTGTTGTTCTGCTGGTTCTGAACTAACATCTGCATCAATTGATTCTGTTGCTGGATCCACTAAGTGAGCTCCGGTGGGAATCCATTGTCACGTCTCGAAGGCATCTGAGGGTTTAGAAAAGACGAGAGTTGAGAATAGAGGGGGTCTAAAGGGAAAACGCTACCCATATGCACATGAGGCAAAAACACACAATTCACTTCAATCAATCAAACAAGGGCTTACAAAAGGTCTAAAACTATCGCAAAAGTGCTCGACTATAATGTTTACATGGGGGAAATACTACTACTATTTGGTGGTCATCTAGAAATTTGAACCGGTGGAAGTCGGGTTCACTTGGATCCGAATCGGTGTCGTCGATGATGATGTAGTTGTCCGGACATGCGACGTACTCGTCGTCCTCCTGGGATGCTAACTTCCTCTTGAGTCCTTCAATCTCCTGCTTAAGATCGCCATTGTGCCTTGCTAGAGCTACGATCTCGTCCATGTAGTCCTTGCGTGTAGACCTCATTTCTCCTACTAGCTCGATGATCCTTGCCTTTGCATTCTTCAACTCTATCATATCATTGCACATCTGGTTCTCGTGGCGGCGAATGTGCTGGTTTAACTCCTGGATGAAAGATGCAATGGATCTATCCTTCTTGGTGATGACTAACTCCCATTGTTCATCTCGGCGTCCGCAAATCTGGTAGATAGTGTCCTTGAGGTCTTCTTGATAAACTTCTCCAATGCGTCCTATGGTGATATGAGCTGCCATGCTCCTTCCCAGACTCCAGGTTGGTGCATTTAAAACACTATCTATAGGCTTCGTGATTGGCGCGAATGTTCTTCCCGGAACATGAGCTTGAATCTTCCAGCGCTCCTCTTCAGGCAGAGTGGCGTTGAAGGTTCCCGTGAAGCTTGGTAATCCAATGTTCAGGTACTTGGTGACTTCCTTCAGGTGAAATCCAAAAGGTGTGCCTTCATCCGGTTGAGCGTACTTAATCTTCGCATGCGTCATCCTAAAAGAGTAGAAAAGATGAGGAGTTAGAAAATGAGAAGAGAATGGTGATCTATGGCTTTAACTTAGTGGTCGTGTCCTACAGTCAGCGTGTGCTCTGATACCATCTCTGTCGCGACCCGACCCGAATGGATCAAGCGTTCTGTGCTCAGGTGTCATCCCTGGATCAGTAATGCTGACACCACACAGTACATCGAAGGATTTATAGCAGAGTGGCAATCACACACTTATTACAACGTTGTCTCAAAGAGAACTTATTACAATAAACATGGCTTAAGGCCATCTAGTGTCGATAACAGCGGAAGACTTGGAAGATAAATGGGTCCATCAACTCCAACGGCATCACTGAGTATAGAACCACGACCTAAAACACCTCAGTCATCGTCTGAAAAGTCTGCAACATGAGAAGTTGCAGCCCGAAAACGGGTCAGCACATGGAATATGCTGGCAATGTAACACATAGAGAGTAATGGAATGAAACAGCTATACTATATGCATATATGGCTGGTGGAAAGCTCTATGGTTACAGTTTTGCGTAAAGCCAGTTTTTCCCTACTGCAAAGGAATAAGTTTATTTAACTATCCTGGTGGTTGTTAAACATTGAGAATGGTTGACAGCATTCTCAATCCCAATTAAAAATAATTAAAACCCAACAACATTAATTAGAGGTAACATGTTGAGGTTCACATGATATTCAAGTACTAGATACTCAAGTTGTCCATAACCGGGGACACGGCTAATCATGATTAGTTTGTACACTCTGCAGAGGTTTGCGCACTTTTCCCCACATGACTCGATCGCCTCCGTTTGTTTTCTCGCACTACATGGTGTTTGAGAAACGGATGACCGAGACATAGTCTTTCAGAAGCGCTAGCACCTTACATGTGGGGTAGACCGTACCACCTACAACCCCTACATCTGCTAGTCCACCCGGTAAGAGTTCGCACAACTTAGTCAACTATGCCAGAGCCCAGAATGGCTTGTGGCTGCACACAGAAGTTTCTAGCATGAAAGATCTTATGATCCCTTTGAGCCTGGGTGGCGGTCCAAAATAAAACAGGCAAGTCCTGATAGACATCAGGTGCCTCAATCCACCCAGATGTGTGTTTAAGTTGCCACCTTAAATAAACCATTAAAATTATCAACTCACATCTATCATGGAAATATCACTCACCCAATCCACGTCTACTAGCATAGCATGGCATAATAAGCAAACGTAGAAGTAACTCCCAAAGGTTTCATAATAATGCAGGTAATAGGTACTACCTCATCTACTTCCCATCCCACAATTTAATTAGATCCTAATCATGCAGTGTGAGAGGATTGATCTAATGCAATAAAACATGGGTTGTAGAAAAGGTATGATCAAAGTGTTACTTGCCTTGCTGATGATCCGCGAGTCCTAGGGTTTCGAAGTAACAGGCGGCGCAATCCGGGTAATCTATCGCAGACAAACAACAAGAACACAATAAGTACTCATCTAATGCATAGGTAAAACTCGAACAAGAGAACGAACCAGAAAGTTCAACTTAAGAACTCCGGTTGCAAAGAAAGAATGAACCGAACAAAGAAACGGAAAACAAACGGCGGAAGAAACAACTCGGTTCTAGCAAGTTAAATCTAGGTCAAATTTTACCAGGCAAAAACTTGTTTAAGTTGATTACACGGAACGGCGGTTTCGAAACGAAATTCCAGGCGCTTGAATCACCTGATTCCGATAAACGAGCGAGAAGAAAGACTAGAACGAAAATCGGATCTGAGATCGCGATCGCGGAATAAATCCGACGAGAAGAAAAAGAAGAACGGTTAAACGAATGGACGTTCGTTAACCTAGAAGAATCCGGTGATCACGTTCGTTAGTACGAACGGTCCGGCGATCGGTCCAAAGACAACTAAATCGGAAAAGAAAACGAATCCGATCTAGGGTTTCGGAGAAGAAAACTGAAAAAGAAACGGAAAACCGATCTAGAAAACGAATCAGAAGAGAAGAAAAGAATCGGAACGATTAGAAGAAAACGATCCAAGGAAAAGAGACGCAGGGCAACCTCAGGCGAGGTCTCCGGCGAGGGGCTCCGGCGGCGTGGCGTAGGGCGGCGGCGTGGGCAAGGTGCGGCGGCGGCGCTAGGGCACAAGGCGGCGGGTGAGGGGCGCGGGGTAGGGCGTGGGGTGGCGCGGCGGCGGTGTAGGGAGCGGGGTGGGGTGCGGTGGAGGGCTTGGGGCTTGATTTGATGGGTTTAGAGGGGGGGGGGTGTTGGGGTATTTATATTGGGGAGGGGTGAGGAGACTTGGGGTAGGGGACAAGAAATAGAGTAGGAAAAAGAGTCCTAGAAGAAAAAGGAAAACGGAACAAAGGAAAGAGGGGCTAAGAATCCTACTAGGATTCGGCTAAGAAGCAAGGCGAGGCGGCGGCCTGGCGGCGCCTGGCGCTGGCGCTGCGCACGCGCGGCTGGGGGCTGGGGTGGCCTGCTGGCTGGGCCTTTGGCCCGGCTGGCCTGGCGGGAGTTCCCCCTTTTTTTTAAACGGTTTCGCGAGCAGAAAAAAAACAAAAAGAGAACTAAACGAACGCCGAAAAATCTAAAGTAAATTTTCCCCGACTCCTAAAAATGAGTCGAACAAAATATACTTTACTCCGGACTTAAAATGCAATTTTCGAAAACGCGCATTTTTCCCTATCCAAATAAAATGCGAATAAACTCCGGAAAAATCCAAAATTTGACTTATTCATTAAATCTTCATTTTTCCTAAATTTTGGGAAAGTCATATTATTCCCTCTCTCATATATTTTGACACCGGAAAATTATTGAAGATAAAATAAATAAATCAAATGATCCTTTTTTCAAATTTCGAGAAAACTCTCAAATATGAAAATGACGAAATCTCCAACTCTCTCCGAGGGTCCTCGAGTTGCGTGAAATTTCTAGGATCAACCAAAATGCAAGAAAATATGATATGCATGATGATCTAGTGTATAACATTCCAAATTGAAAATTTGGGATGTTACATTTAGTTCGGCCCATTCGGCTAATTGGTCAGTCAATGAAAGTGGATGCTCGGGAGAATGGAATTGTCTCCAAAACAGCTGGTCTACTTCACGGTCCGTCTGACCCTGGAAGTACTTGGCCGCATCGGCAGCGCTCGCCGCCAAATCCATATACACATCCTCCGAACTCCACAGCCGATCCAGAGGGGCATACCGTGGATCTCCGAATTTCCTCCGCAACATAAAGGATTTCCCAGCTACAATATCCCCGGCTTCCTGCAACTCCTCCTTCTTTGCCCTCATAGCAGAGCGGAGATCCTTTTTTGTTGCATCAGCCTTCTCAAGGTCCGATTCCTTCACTTGGTTTTCCTTTTCAAGAACCCGGCAACGGTCAGCGGCGGCTTTTAATTCTATAGCCATCTTGGCCATCATTTCTCGGGTCTCGCCATGCGCGGCCTTCTCGGCTTGCAACTCTTCGGCCGCCTTCACAGCAGCCGCATTACCCAACCTCGCTTGTTCCTTGGCTCGGGCAAGTTCTTCCCACAAGGCTTCAACAGTGGCAGCTCCATCTGCAGTCACAACATATTAAAGATACTGGCATCATGCTGCTCTTCCTATGTGGCGTTTACCAGATAATGACACTTACCCTGTGCCTCGTCAAGCCTTTTGTTAACAAGCTCGATGTCGGCGTCTGCCGCATCCAACTGCCGTTCTAAATGGGCAAACTCGCTAGTCCGGCTAGCCACCGGAGCTTCCATCACCTGCACATAGAGGCAGTATGGTTATTTCCTGGGAATATGATCCTCTGTTCGTCGTTGTTTCCGACGACAACCAGAGTCTCAGGGGCTACTATCTACATAGGAAACACCTAGCATGTGCAGGATTATCATACATTCTTTTACGTACCTCAAAGCCTGTCAGTAGACTCATAAAAGCTTCATGCAATCCGCTTTCGGCGGACGATATTCTCACCATCACCGTATTCATCAGCACACGGTGTTCATCTGAGATGGCCACTCGCCCCACCAACTGCCTCAGAACATCCGATCGCACACTAGACGGTGCCGGACTCTTTTGTCTGCTCTCTTCGGGAGCCGGACACTGGGAGCTTCGAGGGTCAATGGGATTATCTTCTGGCCTCACCGGACTTGGAGAGGCCCTCCACGACGACACTTCAGGGTCGCCCGCTTCTGGAGCGGAGGAGTCCGGAGGAGGCGTTTCGCTCTCCATCATCTCTGGAAGAAGATCCCCTGAAGATGAGCTCATTTGAGAGGGGCTAAGGCCCGAACTACAAAAATATATGCGGTGGTTATTTTCTCAGAAGAAAAAGATGGCATATCTGTACTATTAAAAGTATTTCGGGTCACTTACGACTCGTGGGAGAATTGATCCCCCTGCGGACTTTGTGCGGCAACAGCGCCCCCCAAGGTAGGACCCTCTGTGGGAGACTTCTTCTCCCGTTTGGAAGCTTCGGCTTCCGAATCCCCGGGCGCAGTCCTTTTCCTCTTCTGGTCGTCTTCCTTCATGGAGACGCTCGCTCCCTCGGCTAGAATGGGCAGCGTTGGGGGCCCGCGTCCGCCCGCATTATCCTCCACAGTATCTTCCTTCAAGGGCTCTGGGCAAGGTGTGGTCTGGAGCATCTTTTCCAATACCGGATTTTCCAAACCCTCAGGGAGGGGGGCCGAACACCGAATCAACTTCACCTTTGTTAGCCAGTCCTGGTCAAAAAGCGAACTTTCAGAAATAACTTCATAACAAAGGAGAGATAGTATGTTCGGCCGGAAGATGCCTTACCTATTCGGCAGCGCGGTTACTACTCAGGCCCACGTCCTCGGTGATTTCCAGACACTCCACCTGAGGTCCGAAGAATGACTTCTACATCTCCTCGTGCGTCAGGCCGAGAAAATTTTGAATGGCACGCGGTCCCTCGGGATTGAACTCCCACAGGTGAAGAGGCCGGCATTTGCAAGGCTGGACTTGATGAACCAGCATAACCTGTATTACCGCAACCAAACTGAAATCACCATTGAAAAGATCTCGAATGCGGCTTTCCAGTATAGGCACGTCCTTGGCTGGACCCCAGCTTAGACCTCTGCTGATCCATGACATCAGCTGTGGTGGAGGGCCCGAGCGGAAAACAGAGGGGGGCCGCCCACTTGGCACTTCTAGGAGCTGTGATGTAGAACCACTCCTGTTGCCACAATTCGGACACCTCTGGGATGGAACCTTTGGGCCACGGAGCTCCCGTCATCTTGCGTATTGAGGCACCTCCACACGTTGCACGTTGCCCCTCGATCATCTTCAGCTTCACTTCAAAGGTCTAGAGCCATAGGCCAAAGTGAGGGGTAACCCGGAGGAAGGCCTCGCACACGACAATAAATGTCGTGATATGAAGAAAGGAGTCCGGAGCTAGATCATGAAAGTCTAGCCCATAGTAAAACATCAAACCCCTTACGAAAGGATCCAGAGTAAGGCCTAGACCTCGGAGGAAGTGGGATACGAACACGACGTTCTCGTTGGGTTTGGGGGTGGGGACGGCCTGCCCTCGGGGAGGCAGCCGATGCAAAATCTCGGCGGTCAGATATCTGGCCTCCCTCAAATTTTTGATGTCTTCTTTCGTGACAGAGGAAGGCACCCATCGGCCTTGAAAGCTAGATCCGGACATGACTGAAGGTTCGGAGCACCTGACCTGAACTTCGGGCGTTTGAGCTTGAGGTGGGGGAAGGATTTGATTGAACACAGGAGGGAAAAATAAAAGCCTTGTCCCCTTTATAAAGAGGGTGAATATCAAGCGTCCTCTCCGTGTCCGTTTGGACTTGCCTATAATCTAGGAGTCCTAGAAGCGGTTGGGTTACTCATGCCCGTATTGATGAGAATCCCGGAATAAGGGGACACGATCTATGCTTTAACAAGACGTGCCAAGGAAACCGCCTCGCATGACGCGCTGAGGTGGGATAATAAAACAACTCGGATAAAGGCTTGGCCGTGGTGTGTGACACTACGGAATACGTCAGCAGATCAGATTTGTGTAAATATTATTCTCTCTATGGCAATATGTGGAAACTTATTTTGCAGAGCTGGACACTATCTTTGTGTTCAAAATCTTCTATGAAGTACTTGGAGGAGGAACCCGCCTTGCAATGCCGAAGATAATCTGCCCGCCGGACTCGTCGTCATTGAAGCCTGGTTCAGGGGATACTGAGGGAGTCCTGGATTAGGGGGTGTTCGGATAGCCGGACTATACCTTCAGTCGGACTCCTGGACTATGAAGATACAAGATTGAAGACTTCGTCCCGTGTCCGGAAGGGACTTTCCTTGGCATGGAAGGCAAGCTTGGCGATACGGATATGTAGATCTCCTACCATTGTTACCGACTTTGTAACCCTAACCCTCTCCGGTGTCTATATAAAACGGAGGGTTTTAGTCCGTAGGACAACATACACAACAACAATCATACCATAGGCTAGCTTCTAGGGTTTAGCCTCTTCGATATCGTGGTAGATCTACTCTTGTACTACCCATATCATCAATATTAATCAAGCAAGACGTAGGGTTTTACCTCCATCGAGAGGGCCCGAACCTGGGTAAAACTTCGTGTCCCTTGCCTCCTGTTACCATCCGGCCTAGACGCACAGTTCGGGACCCCCTACCCGAGAGCGACAGGGATACCCCCTGATTTCCGTTAATAGAAATCATTAGATGTTCACAACACTACGCCCAGCCTGCTACACAGGTTTCATTCATTACTAGTTTCAGCAAAGTGCTCATGTCGTAGCCACTGAATACATCACGAGTGCTACATACACTACAAATAAAGAGACAATCATCGTACAGAGCACATCGATTTTGCCCATTATCTTCACAAGCTCTTTCATCTCCTCATTGCTGTCAAGGTCGTTCAGCAGCTGGTGCTTGGCCATGATCAGAGGAACTGCATCTTTAAGCTTCTGCTCTGCATCTTCCTCTTCTGCCATTCCTTTAGTTACTTGTCCAACACCCCAACCTACTGGTATTGGGATTCCTCGGCTAACCAAATAATCATCATAGTTGCATTCCCCCACATCAGCAACTTCCCAGAAATACAAATCACACGAATCTTCCCTTTTCTGCACGAATCAAATTGGTAGATAATCAACCAAACTATTAAAAAAATCAGCAACTGAAAGCAGCAGAACAACACTTAAACATATTATTACCCAATGATTCGGGCATTTGTAGAAGACTCGGCCAGGGTTGCGGATTGTGGTTGAGACGCGACAGATGAATCTGCGTGATTTGTAGCAGTGGCACCACACCAACGGTAGCGGGTTGCGATGAGCAATCAGCTGCGGTGCGTGTGCCGGCGAGGGTGTGATGAGACCCATAGGCGATGGTACGGGTTGCGACTTGGCGCATATCTGCTTGTTGCTTGCTGAAGAGGAGGTGGACGAGCAGCCAGCGGACATGGTTGCTGCGGCTAGAGCTTCTGATGCTAGGCAGAGTAAGTAGAGAAGAGGAGAAGCGAACGTTGGATATGTTAGTTTCATTACTTGCAGAGTAGCATAGCACCATATATAGTCATAGTCTAGGTTTGGATTCGAACCAGCTACAGGAGCACATCTTTCTTTTTTCTAAAACTCGGCAACGTCTCATTACTGGTACACTAGCTTGTTCTGTACGCCTTCCCAAGTCTTTAATTTTCTTTCCCTTTTTTGCGAGGAAGGAAGGAGGACAAAATTGAGAGTTCCTGGGACTTGAACCCAAGACCTCTTAGTTCAAAACCAAGGGTGCTAGTCACTTATGTGGCGAACGTTCCCTGTGAGGAGGACGGCAGACGAACACATTTTCCTCGCAGTTTTCTTCCTATATATAAAAAAGTATGCTAGTTGGTGTCCGCTTAGTCAACAAATGATTGTGCCAACATTGCCCGTTGGATTGACATTCAATGTCTATCGCGTTTCTTCAGTCTCTTCTTCCTCGAGCCGCCAAAGCCAAACCAGCGCCGGCGGGACCGCCGGCTCCCGCCTCCCATGGCTGGTTGTGATCTGCCCCGGCTCCTGTTCGTTCCCGTCCGAGGCCTCACCATCGTCCTCCGCCTTGGTTTTCTCACCGCGGCGCCGCCCTCCGTTGTTGTCAACATGGTCAACAACCGAGAGGAATAAGGAGATGACTGTATATGGTGAGGATGACAGTAGGGACCCAGCAGCGCGCGCAGTAATTTTGTTTTTTCGGGACGGAGAAGGGTATCAATTGGGTTGTGCGGGACCCGTGGCCCGTCTGGCCCAGGCTTTTATTTCATATGTTTAGCACATGACCAGCCCAGTTTGTTTTTTTCCTTTCTGAAAATTGCTAGCCAGCTATTTTGTTTTTTGCAGAATAACCAACGTAGGCCTACTTGCTTCTCTACGCCCTGCTGGGCCAGAAATCTTTCAAGACGAGGAGGGATGCATTGTGCCCAGAAAATGGGCTGTAAGTAATAAGAAATGGGCTATACGTAATAATAAATGGGCTGTAAAATGAAAAAATACAGCAAACAGATAATTAGTTCCAAAATACTATTTTCTTTCGGATTTTGATATTTTAAATTTCATTGTTTTTGTGCGGGTAAAATTCCATTGAATTTAAATTAAGGTATATTTAGATTTAAAATTAATTTGAATCTGGCTACAAATTTCGGGCTATATGCTGTTTGGGACAGTTTTGGAGGCTAACTTGTGGGTCTACTAGGTTGACGTGTACTTTGGCTTTGTCAACTTAGTCCACAAACGATTCTAGCAGCAGTGACCGTTGGATGTTAATCCAACGGCCGTGCTGCTTCTTCAATATCTGATCTTCTTGCTCCAGCCGCCCAAACCAGCTCCGGTGGGACTGTTTGCTCCCGCCTCCTGTGGCCGGCTGTGCGGCCGCACAGGCCGCACGGCCCCACCTTACTTCATTACTGGCAGGCCATTCCTCTACTCAACCACACCTCTTGTTATTTTCCGGTGACGGCAGCCGGACCAATAAACCCTCGTACTCCTCACCGCGTCAGCAACCATTGCCGAGTCTTCCCTGGCTCCATGTCGTTCCCTTCCTAGGCCTCACCGTCGTCCACCGCCATGGTGCTCTCGGTGCGGCCTGGTCAACTTGGTCAATGAACGACATCCATGTGCCGTGGACTGTACGCGCAAAATAATGATTCCTCCACCTGACAGCTGGGACCCACCGGAAGGGCCTCTGTATTTCGTGAAAAAAATGTTCCCCCCGCTGACATGTCGGACCCACCAGCTATATCTTCGCACGCAAGGAAATGCCTCCTTATTACGCACAAAAAATGAATACCCCCTGCTAGCTGGGACCCACCATAGTGGGACGATGACTTGTGGGCCAACAAAGTTGACGGGGACGGAGGGCTATGTCAACTTAGTCAATATGAACGATTCTAGCTCCAGTGACCGTATGATGTCCATCCAACAGCCGTAGTGCTTCTTCAACCTCTGGTCTTCTTGCTCCAGCCGCCCAAAGTAGCGCCGGTCGTGCCGCATGCTCCTGCCTCCCGTGGCCGGCTGTGCTGCCGCGGAGGCCTCACCGCCCCTACTATTCCCACCGCTGGCCAGGCCCTGCGGCGACGGCAGCCTCACACCGCAGCCGAACCAGTGAACCCTCATACTCCTCTCCGCGCGGGCTTCCACTGCCGCATCTTCCCCGGCTCTGCGTCGTCCCCTTCCCAGGCATCGCCGTCGTCCACCGCCGTGGTGCTCTCCGCGCAGCGTGGTCAACGTGGTCAAGGAACAACTTCCATTGGAAGAGTACTGTACGTGGAGAGGCTGATAGCTGGGTCCACGGCCACAACCCAGTTTTTTTGTGATTTGCCAAGTAAGTCGCTTTGTCAGGCCTGTTGGGCTGCAAATCTTTCAAGACGAGGAGAGCTTTCATTCGGCTAGCCGAGAAAATGGCCCATCAGTAATGAGAAATGGGTTGTACATTTTTAAAACACATCAAACCGACAATTAGTTTCAAATATTTTTTTTTTCATTTCAAGATTTTAAATTACATTAATTTTTATGTGTGGAGAATTTGTTGGATTTTATATTGATATACATTTATTTTTAAAATCAGTTTGAATGTGAGTCAAAATTTCGGGATTAAAAACAGTTCGGACCGCACCGAAATATGCAAAATTTCATATAATTTTTTAACCGTGGCCACAATTTGGGCTGTAATGCTAACAAAAAGAATATGGGCTCCAAAAAAACCTTACGAATTAGCAAATGGGCTGAAAATTATTAGAAATAATGGCAGATGGGCTGTATGCTGTTTTCCACAGATTTGAGGCTTTCCTAAAAAATGGTTGTCGCACAAGCAGTGACTGTTGGATGTCCATCCAACAGCCGTCGTGCTTCTTCAATCTCTGCTCTTCCTGCTCCAGCTGCTCAAACAAGCGCCGACGGGACTGCATGCTCCCTCCTCCCCGCGGCCGGCTGTGTTGCCGCGTAGGCCTCACCGCCCCACCGTACTCCCATCGCTGGCCTAGCCATCCCTCTACTCACCCACACCTGCTGTTATTCTCTGGTGACAACAGACGAACCAGTAAACCCTTGTACAGTCGTACTCCCCTCCACGTGGGAAACAACTGCTGAGTCTTCCCTGCCTCCGTGTCGTTCCCTTCCTAGGCCTCACCGTCGTCCACCGCCCTAGTGCTCTCGGCGCGGCCTGGGCAACGTGGTCAATGACCGACATGCATCTGAAGTGGACTGTACGTGGAGAGGCCGACGGCTGGGTCCACGGCCGCACGCAAGGAAATGCCTCCTTATTACGCGCAAAATAACGATTCCTCCACCTGACATCAGGGACCCACCGAAAGGGCCTCTGTATTTCGCGAAAAAAATGTTACCGCCGCTGACAGCTCGGACCCACCAGCTATATGTTCGCACGCAAGGAAGTGCCTCCTTATTACGCACAAAAAAATGAATACTCCCCCTGTTAGCTGGGACCCAGTATAGTGGCAGGCTGACTTGTGGGCCTACTAAGTTGACAGGGATGAGGGCTTTGTCAACTTAGTCAATATGCACGATTCTAGCTCCAGTGAGCGTAAGATGTCCATCCAACAGCCGTAGTGCTTCTTCAACCTCCGGTCTTCTTGCTCCAGCCACCCAAACCAGCGCTGGTCGTGCCTTGTGCTCCTGCCTCCCGTGGCCGGCTGCGATGCGGCGGAGGCCTCACCGCCCCCTACTACTCCCACCGCTGGCCAGGCCATCCCTTTACTCACCCACACCCCCTGTTATTCTATGGCGACAGCAGCCTCAAACCACAGCGAACCAGTGAACCCTCGTACTCCTCTACGCGTGGGCATCCACTGCCGCGTCTTCCCCGGTTCCGCGTCGCCCCCTTCTTAGGCCTCGCCGTCGTCCACCGCCCTGGTGCTCTCGGCGTGGCGTGGTCAACGTGGTCAAGGAACGGCTTCCATCGGACGTGGAATGTACGTGGAGAGGCTGACAGCTGGGTCCACGGCCGCAGCAAGGAAGTGCCTCCTTATTACGTGCAAAATAATTATTCTTCCACCTGACAGCGGGACCCACCGAACGGGCCACCGTATTTCGTGAAAAAAAACGTTTCCCCCTGACTGCTGGGACCCACCAGCTACATCTTCGCAGGCAAGGAAGTGCGTGATAGTCGGGACCCACCTGGTGGAAGCGTACGTAGCGTTGTCATTCTGGTCGCGAACGTGTACGTACATACTGGTCGATGTAGAGGCGCGCACGTGTCGTAGTAGAGGCGCGCACGTGTCGTAGTAGAGGCGCGCATGTAGCATTTACACGTATGTACATCGACCAGGGTGCAAGAAAGAAAATACGGCCACGTATGTGTACATACGGGCGGGGTCTCGAATGCCTACTCGCGCATACGTACGGCCAGGGCTCGTGTACATGGCTGGGTCGGAACGGAGAAACAACGTCGTCGTCGTGTTCATGGGGAGGCAACGGAATGCGTCTTGTTCATGGGGAGGCAATGGAATGCGTCGTGTTCATCGGGATGGCTTGGACGGAACAGGCGATGGAAACGAGGCCTGGCGTACCGCAGAATGGAGAAAATGGCCTTATGTTCGACCGGCCATGTTCGAAACGGGATCCTGTTCATCGGGAGGGGTCTGGCGTACCGCAAAACAGAGGAAACGGACCTCCTATGATCGAAACGGGGGTCCTGTTGATCGGGAGGGGTGTGGCATATCGCAAAACGGATGAAACAGACTTGTGCTGGAGTGCTACGGTCGAAACGGTGGTCCTGTTCATCGGGAGGGGTGTGGCGTACTGCAAAACGGGACTCCATGGGATACTGTTCATCTCTACCGTCGACCCCCTCCAGCCTCCACGAGCTACTGTTCATCCACCGTCGACCTCCTCCAGCCTCCACCTGCGACTGTTCATCCACGGGCTCATGTTCATCCAGCCTCCACCGCGTGCTACTCCACCAGCTACTCTTCAACCACCCCTCCACCGTCTACTGTTCATCCAGCCCTCCACACCACGGGGTCCTGTTCAGCTACCCCTCCACGGGCACCCCTCCATCGTCTACTATTCATCCAGCCCTCCACACCACGGGGTCCTATTCAACCACCCCTCCACCGTCTACTGTTCATCCAGCCCTCCACACCACGGGGTCCTATTCATCCACCCCTCCACCGTCTACTATTCATCCAACCCTCCACCACACCACGGGGTCCTGTTCATCCAGAGGCAACGCCACCGCTCACTGTTCATCCAACCCCCCCGCAACGCTCACTGTTCATCCCATCGATCGTCTTCAGTTAGCAGCAGTAGCGAAGGAATCGCTCGATCGGGTTCAGCCAATAGCCATCGATCGATCGCTCGGGTTCAGTAACGCGTAGCCTGCAGTGCAATCGCTCGGGTTCAGTTAGAGCCAACGCCTCGCACACACGCGCGTACGTGTATGAGAGAAACACGCATCGCTCGGCCCCCGACCTCCCACTGTAACTGGGAACTCCCCGAAATTTTCCTCCCCCTCGCTTCTACCATGGTTTTTTCCTTCATGGACGGCCCAAAGAATGTCATGCTACTGCATCTCCGGCCCGCCCAGGACGAAAAGCCCATTTTCTGTCATGATTTTTTGTCATAGAAGTAGGAGCCCACCACATCTATGATGATACTGGGTTTTGTCACAATTATCGTCATAGAAGTGTCATATGTATGACATAATTTTTTTTCGTTCGGCCCAAAATGTCACGGATGTGTCTTTTTTTTGTAGCGGTGGATCGAGGGGCCCACTACCCACCAGGGCACGCTAGGGGGTCTGGTGCCTTGTGGCCACCTGGCTGCCCCCTCTGGTAGTTCTTCTCTATGTTATTTATTATATATTCCAAAATAATTCTCCGTAAATTTTCAACTCATTTGGAGATGTGCAGAATATGTATCTCCGACATAGCTTTTTCAGGTCCAGAACTCCAACTGCTAGCATTCTCCCTCTTTGTGTAAACCTTGCATATTATGAGAGAAAAGACATTAGAATTACTCCATAATATAATGCATAAAAACACTATATATAATAGTAGAAAACATGATGCAAAATGGACATATCAACTCCCCCAAGCTTAGACCTCGCTTTCCCTCAAGCGAAAGCCGATATCGAAAATCATGTCCACATGTTTAGAGAGAGAGAGAGAGGTGTCGATAAAAACAAAATACAGACATAGTAGCATCATGCTTAGTATTATAACAACAACAAACTTTATCATAAAACTTTATCATATAGCTTATCATGAAAAAGTAACAATTCACCGCAACATCGAAGTAAAAAGCCTAAACTTTATAGAAAACCAACAAACTATGTTCTCAATCAACTTCACAACTACAATTCATCATTTTTTCAGGAAGGGTCTCATATCAAAGCCTTTTGGCAAGTGCACATACTCAACCATCATTTAGTCTTTTATGATTGCTAACACTCACAGCATACATGTGAGCAAAAAGTTTCAACCGGACACATAGAAAGATAGGGGCTTATTGTAACACCCACGATGCGGCTATATCTCCCACGTGTCGGAACACAACTTAGAGGCATAACCGCATTGTAGGCATGTCGCAAGAGGGGTAATCTTTACACATCCCATGTACTGAATGAGAAAGAGGTACAGAGTTGGCTTACAATCACCACTTCATACAATACATGAATACAACATTACATCATCCAGATACAATCAAGGTCCGACTACGGAACCAAAATAAAAGAAGACCACCCCTAATGCTAGATCCCCGATTGCCCCGACTGGGCTCCACTACTGATCAACTGGAAATGAAACAACACAACGAACACGATCTTCATCAAGCTCCTCCTTGAGCTCGGTTGCGTCACCTGCACGGTTATCATTGACACCTGCAACTATTTGGAAGTATCTGTGAGCCACGCAGACTCGGCAATCTCACACCCGTGAGATCAAGACTATTTAAGCTTATGGGTAGGAAAAGGTAGTGAGGTGGAGCTGCAGCGAGCACTAGCATATATGGTGGCTAACTTACGCAAATGAGAGCGAGAAGAGGAGCAAAGCATGGTCGCAAACTAGAAGTGGTCAAGAAGTGATCCTGAAACTACTTACATTCAAGCATAACTCCAACGCCGTGTTCACTTCCCGGACTCCGCCGAGAAGAGACCATCACGGCTACACACGCGGTTGATGCATTTTAATTAAGTTAAGTTTCAAGTTCTCTACAACCGGACATTAACAAATTCCCATCTGCCCATAACCACAGGCACGACTTTCGAAAGTTCAAAACCCTGCAGGATGTCCCAACTTAGCCCATCACAGGCTCTCACGGTCAACGAAGGATATTCCTTCTCCCGAGAAGACCCGATCAGTCTCAGAATCCCGGTTACAAGACAATTCGACAATGGTAAAACAATACCAGCAAGACCGCCCGATGCGCCAACATCCCGATAGGAGCTGCACATATCTCATTCTCAGGGCAACACCGGATGAACACTACGTACAACTAAAACCAACCCTCAAGTTTCCCCGAGGTGGCGCTGCAAGTGGCTCTGTTTTGGACCAACACTTAGAGAAGCACTGGCCCAGGGGGGGTTAAAATAAAGATGACCCTCAGGAGCGCGACTCCCAAAGGAAAAGTAGGTGGTGGTGAGGCAAAAGGTAAAACCAAGGTTGGGCCTTGCTGGAGGAGTTTTATTCAAAGCGAACTGTCAAGGGGTCCCCATAACACCCAACCATGTAAGGAACACAAAATCAAGGAACATAACACCGGTATGACGGAAACTAGGGCGGAAAGATTGGAACAAAACACCAGACATAAGGCCGAGCCTTCCACCCTTTACCAAGTATATAGATGCATTAATTAAATAAGAGATATTGTGATATCCCAACAACAACCATGTTCCAACATGGAACAAACTCCAGCTTCACCTGCAACTAACAACGCTATAAGAGGGGCTGAGCAAAGCGGTAACATAGCCAAACAACGATTTGCTAGGAAAGGTGGGTTAGAGGCTTGACATGGCAATATGGGAGGCATGATATAGCAAGTGGTAGGTATCGCGGCATAGCAATAGTTTGAGCAACTAGCAAGCAAAGATAGAAGTGATTTGTAGGGTATGTTCATCTTGCCTGAGATCCCGCAAGGAAGAAGAACGAGTCCGTGAATAAGACAAAAGGACGTAGATGAACGGATCCTCACAACTAAGGAACAAAACCGAAGCTAACGTGAGAAGTAACCCGGAAAGAAGCAAACAAACATAGTAAACAACCACCACATAAACATGACATGATGCACAACCAAGTATGATGCATGTCCGGTTTAATGAAGCATGGCATGGCAAAGTGCACAAGCAATCCTACAAATTAAGTGGAGCTCAATATGCAACTAGTTGCACATTGATGGAACACCACATTCAAGTTATTTAGTTCGATCTTTTTTATGTACTCAACAATATTAAATGTTGATTAACATGGAAAGAGGTGAAGCAAAAGATAACTACCTATCTAGGCAAGTTTAAATGAGGCCGGAAAAACAAGCAACAAGTCCGGGAAATCCTCATATGCATATTAATGGAATTGGTACTGTTCTGCCCTAAACACAATTTTAGGGTTGTTAAACATGAAAATAAAGTGAACCATGATAAACTAGGCATTTTTCTACCCCATTTACATATAAAGATTATTAAATTTGGAGCTACGGTTATTCAGTTATGAAATAAATCATTTTAACATGGCATAGGAGAAAATTTAACCAAACAGCATTCTAAACATATTAAACATGCATGAAAATTGGATATTATGAAACTAGATGAAATTCTAGTCAAGTTACATATATAATTCATTTTAAACCGATGCACGGATGGTGAGTTATAATATGCATGAAGTCTAGGGGGCTTCCTGTAAAATTGGTTTTTCTCTGGAAAATAGGAAATTGCAGATCTGTAAAAAAACACTAAATAGGCCGAAACTGGCTGGCCCAACAGCAGGAAAAAAAAGGTGGGGCGCTGGGGTGGCCTCACCCATGGGCATCGACCCGGTTCAGTGTAGGAGTGGGCAAAAGACCGGATCGGGAGGTGGGCTTTGGCGGGGCTGGGCCTACGCGCTGCTAGCCCATGAACCGTGTGGGAGACGGGCCCGTTTGCATGACGAGGAGGGGCGCGGTCAACGAGAGTGGGGCGGCGCTACCAGCGTCTCCTCCTGCTCAAGGCAGAAGCTGGGAAGGTTGGCAACGACGCGGGACTTGGCCGTGGGCGACACCGGCGGCAACACGGACGGGCAGCTTTGGGCGAGGGCGACCACGAGGCGCCGGATCTGAAGCAGAAACGTAGCGGCAGCAAAGCTGCTCGAAGTACACCCATGGGGTCTCTCCAGGAAGAACAGAGAGAGAGAGAGGTATATTCAGAGAAGCAGAACGGCAAGGAGAAGAAGAGAGAAGGCGAGGGCGACGGGCGGAGCGGAAGAAGGTGGCGTCTGTCCTCTGTTCGTCAGGAAGCAGAACAGCGGCGAAGTCTTGGCGCGGTTGCAGGCGGTGCGGCTCCACGTCGGCGCCGGGAGCGGGGAAACGCGACTGAGGTGGCTGGCGATGTTCTTCGGCTCAGAGGTGCTGGTCTTGCAGAAGAAACAGGGCGACCACGCGATTAGCACCAACAGTAGGAGAAGAACAGCGAGAAACAGGGAGGAGGCGTGGTGAGGAGGACCTGCGGGTTGGAGCGGCTTGACGGCGGGGACAATGGCGTGGTGCTGCTCGGGACCGGACGGCGCTGCTCTCGGTCCACCCTGGATCGAGGCACAGGAGAAGGGGAGGAGGCGCGGAGCAGCCTGCTTGAGCTCGAGGGTGAGGGCGGCGCTCGGGGTTGGCCGTGAGCAGAGGAGCTCAAACAGAGTGGTGCTGGCTGAATCAGAAGGTGGGGATGGATGGGACATAGATGATTGGCCGATGCTCTGTTCGGTGGTGGCTGAAAGCACGGTGGATTGGGCAGGGGAGATCCCAAGGGGGATTCGGTGTAGTGGCGGCGGCGAAGAGATGGATGGGACATCCTGCCTAAAATCTAGGGTTAGACTGTTTATATAGGTAGGTTGGTTAGGTTAGGGGCTACTCGGTCCCGCTGATTGGAATTGAATGATCGCGAAAAAATAGCTTAGGGAGTCCAAATAATAAAACGGAGATGTTTTGTAGACGTTTGGGGATGATCTGGATCCAACGGTGACGACTGCCCGGGTCGGGTTTGCGGGAGTTTTCAGACGTGCGCGCGAGGAGAGCCGCGGGCTGACGAGAGAGGTTAGCTTGGGCCTGGCGGTAGGTAGTGGATGGTGTAGACGGTCTAGGCAGGAAAGAGAGGGAAATCCCGGCAACAGTTTTCGAAGACTGAAAACGTCCGACGTTAGACCGGCAGCAGGGCCGCTATAGTTATTCGTTGGGGCATCAAACGGACTCCGAACACGATGAAATTTGACAGGCGGTTTACCTACACTAAAATAAGACCGCAGGCCAACTTTCAACCCATTCCGAGAATATTTTCTGTCCACTTATAAAATACTATTTCGGACGTGCCACTGGCGCGTGCAAGTGTGTCTGGGCTCAGAACGGACAACGGAGAGAATGAGGAGATCCGGACGAATGCAAGTTTTGAAAACATGATGATGCAATGCACATGATGACAATACAAGATGCAACACGCAAGCGAATGCCATGGCAACGACGGCGAATAACTGGAAGACACCTTGCGCAACGTTCTCGGGGCGTCAGACTTATAGTTTCGCCTCCCAACTTATTCATCTCAAGGGTGATGTCAACAATAATAACTCATGATCACTCACATTTAACTAGATATATGTGCCTAGATCTTTCCCCGCCACATGGTGCTTGCAAAAAGAGACTATAAAAAGGGATAGAGGAAATACTTTGACTCTTGCATAAAAGTAAAATATAGGCCCTTCGCAGAGGGAAGCAGAGGTTGTCATGCACTTTTTGGTTTTGTATGCACAATCTCTTAATGCAAAAGAACATCATGTTATATTGCCCCTTATGATAGCAACCTTTATTATGCAGTCTATCGCTTTTATTACTTTGCCATCACAAGTTTGTACAACACTTATTTTCCTTTACACTAAAGGATCAAACACATTTAGGGGCAATTTTTATTGCCTTTTTGCACCGATGACAACTTACTTGAAGGATCTTACTCAATCCATAGGTAGGTATAGTGGCCTCTCAAAACATGAATTTTGGTTTAAGGGTTTTTGATGCACAAGTAGTATCTCTACTTAGTGCGGATTTTTGGCCAGCAAAGATATTGAGCAAGCAACACATGTTGAAGGATCTATGACAATATAACTTCTATGTGAATACGAACAAACATAAATCATTACATTGTCTTCCTTGTCCAACATCAACAATTTGGCATAAAATATTTAATGGGGGCTCACAGTCATAAAAGATGTCCAAGATAGTATATTTGCATGTGAATATTCTCTTCCCTTATTAATTCTTTCATGAATTGCATCATTGACTAATGCTATGTTTGTCAACTTTCAACAAATTTTACCACTTATACTTTTCCTCATGTGATGTCATTACCTACCATAAGATTAGCACATGATCTTTTCATTATTTTCTTTTATTTTGATTGAAACAGAAAATGAAAGAATCAAAAACTCAAACTAAACTTTACTATATAACTCTCACTCGATTACATAGATAGATAGATCATGAAACTAGCACTTGAAAATAGACCATACTAAACTTTTATTCAACTAAATAATGAAATAGATAAGGATCGAACTAAGATAATAAAAGTGATGGTGATACGATATCGGGGCATCTCCCCCAAGCTTGGTACAAGCCAAGGGGAGTGCCCATACCCGTGTACTCAAGTCTCCTTCTTTGGTGATGAAGATGGAGGTGGTGGTGATGAGGTAGTAGCAAGCTTGTCGTCCGGCTTCCATGGCAGCGGTTCACCATCATAAGAGGATGCACTAGTCCCCTGAGTCCTGCAGCTGGGACCTAAACTCATACCTTCTAATCTTGCTTCATACTTGAAAACTTGATTTTGAACATCATAGATTTGGCTTTGCAGAAAATTGATTTGCTCGTTGAAGGTGAAGGCTATGTTCTTCATAGATCGACCATCCACCTTGTGATCACGGGTGAATTCCGTGATCATGTGGTGATTGGCACTGAGTCCACACTCCACCATCCCTTGGTACTTGAAGATCTCCTGCTCCACCGCCTCGAGCCTAGCCCCCATGCTTCCCGTCCTCTTGGGGCCTTGAACGTCCCGGATGTGGAGCACCCCCTCGCGCATCTCAATGGCTTGAGGGTGCTTCAACACCTCCGGTAGGTAGGGGCTGATGACCTTCTCAAAGAACTTGTCCTTGGAGGAGCTTGGGGCAACCATGGTGATCTAGATCTGTTAGAAAAACAACACGAAACAAGAATAGAGGATTTGTCCGTGGTGCAGTGGTCAAATCGTCCGGGGTATACATAAAGATTTTTTATCTTGGGAAACAAGTATGTGGAAGGAAAACAGAGTCGGAAGGTGCTCGAGGGGCCCACTACCCACCAGGGCACGCCTGGTGAGGCTGGCGCGCCCTGGTGCCTTGTGGGCACCTAGGTTGCCTTCCTAGTTGTTTCTTATTTTTCTATTTTTTTCTAATATTCCAAAACTGACAAAAAATATTTTCGCAGATTTTCCGGAGTCAGTTTACTTACCATATCACATACCTCTTCCTTTTCAGGGTTCTGGAGTGTTCTAGAAGGTTTCTTTTATGTGTTCCTCCAGTGTCATGGTTTGGATAATCTTAGTTCCAACATTAATAGGCGTACCTGAAATATAATGTTTAATTCTTTGTCCATTGACCACCTTTGGGTTGGTACCTTCGGCATTATTAATCTTGATAGCTCCAAAGCGATAAACTTCTTCGATGACATATGGTCCTTCCCATTTGGAAAGAATTTTTCCTGCAAATAATCTAAAATGAGAATTGTACAATAGAACATGTTCACCAACTTTGAATTCCCGCTTTTGGATTATTTTGTCATGCCATCTTTTAACCTTTTCTTTAAATAGTTTGGCATTTTCAAAAGCTTGGGTTCTCCATTCATCTAGTGAGCTAATATCAAACAACCACTTCTCACCGGCAAGTTTGAAATCATAATTGAGTTCTTTAATTTCCCAATATGCTTTATGTTCTAACTGAAGAGGCAAATGAGAAGCTTTTCCATAAATCATTTTATATGGAGACATACCCATAGGATTTTTATAAGCTGTTCTATAGGCCCAAAGTGCATCTTCAAGTTTCTTAGACCTAATCTTTCGGGACCTATTGAAAGGTTTTTGTAATATTAATTTTATTTCTCAATTGCTAAGTTCAACTTGACCACTAGATATTTAATAGCAGCAATCGGCTTGAACAATTACTTTGGAATCAACAATGTAAGATCTGAATTTATCACAAGCAAACACAAGTGCTAAAAATTCTTTCTCAGTAGTAGGATAATTTTTTTGGGAACTTTCTAGAGTTTTACTAGAATAATGGATGACATTTAATTTCTTATCAAATATTTGTCCTAGAACATCACCAACAACATAATCACTAGCATCACACATAATTTCAAAAGGCAAGTTACAATCAGGTGGTTGAACTATAGGTGCAGAAGTTAAGGCTTTCTTAAGTGTTTCAAAGGCTTCGAAACAATCATCATAAAAACAAATGGAACATCCTTTTGTAAAAGATTAGTAAGAGGCCTAGAAATTTTAGAGAAGTCTTTAATGAACCTCCTATAGAAACCAGCATGACTGAGGAAACTATGAATACCTTTAATATCTTTAGGACATGGCATTTTATCAATTACATCAACTTTAGCTTTATCCACCTCAGTACCTCATTCAAAAATTTTATGCCCCAATACAATGCCTTCATTAACCATAAAGTGGCACTTCTCCCAATTCAAGACAAGATTAGTTTGTTCACATCTTTGCAAAACTCAATCAAGTTTGCTTAAGCAATCATCGAAACAAGTTCCGTAAATGGTGAAATCATCCATGAAAACCTCAACAATCTTTTCATAAAAATCAGAGAATATAGCAGTCATACATCTTTGAAAGGTAGCAGGTGCATTACAAAACCAAAGGGCATACGTCTATAAGCATAAGGTCCAAAAGGGCAAGTAAAAGTGATTTTCTCTTGATTAGGTTGTGAAACACGTATTTAAGAGAAACCAGAATATTCATCAAGAAAACAAAAGTGTGTCTGCTTAGATAGTCTTTCTAGCATTTGATCAATAAAAGGAAGAGGTAATGATCTTTTCTAGTAGTTTTGTTTAATTTTCTAAAATCAATTACCATTCTATAACTAGTAACAATTCTTTGTGCAATGAGTTCATTTCTATCATTAGGAACAATAGTGATACCTCCTTTCTTAGGTACACAATGAACATGGCTTACCCGTATACTACCAGCTATGGGATAGTTTATACCTGCTTCCAGAAGCTTCAGTATTTTAGTTCTTACCACTCCTTTCACCTTAGGATTCAATCGTCATTGGTGATCAACAATGGGTTTAGCATCAGGTTCCATATTGATCTTGTGCTGACAGAGAGTGGGACTAATGCCCTTAAGATCGTCAAGAGTATATCCAATAGCAGCACGATGCTTCCTCAGAATTTTTAATAATCTCTTTTCTTCGTGTTCTTAAAGGTTAGCGCTAATAATAACAGGATATGTCTTTTTCTCTTCAAGATAAGCATACTTCAGAGTGTCAGGCAATTCCTTTAGGTGGAGGGGGACCTCCTAGAGTTTTAATAGTCAAATTTTGTTTAAGGATAGGTTGTTGTTTAAAGAATATTTTATCTATTTCATTTCTTTCACGCAAGTGCATAACATTTTCATGGTCTAGCAAGTATTGTTCTAAAGGATCAGTAGGAGGTACGGCAATAGAAGCAAGACCAATTATTTCATCCTTACTAGTAATTCTTTCATGAGGTTGCCTATGAAACTTAGAGAAATTAAACTCATGAGACACATCACCAAAACTAACACCGATGATTTCTTTCTTGCAATCTATCTTAGCATTGACAGTGTTCAAGAAAGGTCTACCAAAAATTATGGGACAAAAATCATCTTATGGGGCACCAAGTACTAGAAAATCAGTAGGGTATTTTAGTTTCCCACACAAGACTTCAACATCTCTAACAATCCCAAGTGGTGTGATGGTATCTCTATTAGCAAGTTTAATTGTAACATCTATGTCTTCTATTTCAACAGGTGCTATATCATTCATATGTTCTTGGTATAAGGTGAAAGGAATAGCACTCACACTAGTACCCAAATCACATAAGCCATAATAACAAAGATCTCCTATTTTAACAGAGACAACAGGCATGCCAACAACATGTCTATGTTTATCTTTTTCATCGGGTTTGGCAATTCTAGCTGCTTCATCACAGAAATAAATAACATGCCCATCAATATTTACAACCAAGAGATCTTTAACCATAGCAACACTAGGTTCTACTTTAATTTTTTCAGAGGGTTTAGGTGCTTTAATATTACTTTTGCGAACCACTGTTGATACCTTAGCATGTTCCTTTATCCTAACAGGGAACGATGGTTTTTCAATATAAGCCGTAGGCACAACTAGATCAAGATTGTAAATGATAGTTTCATCTTTAACTATGACTGATTCTTTAATTTCTTCTTTAATAGGGGGATGATATTTAAACCACTTCTCCTTAGGGAGATCAACATGAGTAGCAAATGACACTTGATCGTGAGCACCTTCCTCATCAGCCAGAGTTCGAGGAAAATGTAGTGGTGATGGATCCTTCACACCCTACTTTAGTTGAGGCTCAAGAGAAGGCTGAGGCTGCAGTAGCAGCAAGGGCAAAAAAGGAAGCCACTACACCCAATGCCCCAATAGCAAATCTCAAGTCCAAGCAAGACCAAAGGGGGACAAAGGGGCATTGGGTGCAGTGGCTTCCTTTTTTGCCCATAGGGGGGGGAATATATAGATCACAGGATGAGAGAGAGAGAGTGTGTGTGAGGGAGTCCTGGATTAGGGGGTGTTCGGATAGCCGAATTATACCTTTAGCCGGACTCCTGGACTATGAAGATACAAGATTGAAGACTCCGTCCTATGTCCGGAAGGGATTTTCCTTGGCGTGGAAGGCAAGCTTGGCGATACAGATGTTCAGATCTCCTACCATTGTAACCGACTCTATGTAACCCTAACCCTATCCGGTGTCTATATAAACTGGAGGGTTTTAGTCCGTAGGGCAACATACACATCAACAATCATACCATAGGCTAGCTTCTAGGGTTTAGCCTCTCTGATCTCGTGGTAGATCAACTCTTGTATTACCCATATCATCAATATTAATCAAGCAGGACATAGGGTTTTACATCCATCAAGAGGGCCCGAACCTGGGTAAAACTTCGTGTCCCCTGCCTCCTGTTACGATCCGGCCTAGACGCATAGTTCGGGACCCCCTACCCGAGATCCGCCGGTTTTGACACCGACATTGGTGCTTTCATTGAGAGTTCCTCTGTGCCGTCGCCGTCAGGCCCGATGGCTCCTACGATCATCAATGGCGATGCAGTCCAAGGTGAGACCTTCCTCCCCGGACAGATCTTCGTCTTGGCCATCTAGAGCAGATCGAAAGCTACGCCCCTGGCCGTCAGGTTAGATTTGGAAGTTTAAACTATACGGCCGACATCCGCGGGGACTTGATCTTCGACGGATTCGAACCACTGCCGAGCGCACCGCACTGTCACGACGAGCATGATCTAGCTCTGCCGCCGAACAGTGCCCTGGAGGCCGCACCCACATTGGCTCCGACCCTTAGTTCGGAGCCGACCGCACCAATCGAGGATGGGCGGTTGGACGCCACCTCGGGGGCTGCGATCCCAATGGCGGTTGAGCCGAACACCAGCCCCGTACTCATCAAGACTCGTGACTCCATGGAGCAGGATTCTTCTCCGAACTAAGAACTCTCCGCGCCCCTGCCGAGCGAATCCGATTGGGCGCCGATCATGGAGTTCACGGCCGCAGACGTCTTTCAGCACTCGCCTTTTGGCGATATCCTGAAGTCATTGAAGTCTCTCTCTTTATCAGGAGAACCCTGGCCGGACTACGGTCAGCAAGATTGGGATTCGGATGATGAAGAAATTCAAAGCCCACCCACCACCCACTTGGTAGCCACTGTCGACGATTTAACCGACATGCTCGACTTCAACTCTGACGACCTTGACGGTATGGACACCGATGAAGGAGGCGATGAAGAATCAGCCCCTATTGAGCCCTGGAATGCCACCTCATCATATGACGTATACATGGTGGACGCACCCAAAGATGACGGCGCGGAGCGGAAGAACGCACCGAAGGATTGTTCCCTCGAAAAGCAGTCAAAGCAGCGATGCAAGCGCCGCCCCAAATCCCGCCCCGACAGAAATAGCGATCACACTGATCCAGCGCTGGAGCAGGGCGAACCGTTGCCAGACAACGGCAATCCAGATAATGAAACCAAATAAACAAATCCTATCAATGATAATGGTCCGGACGAAATAACGCCGGATAGGCACTCGGAGCAGCAGAATGCCCGCAAAAGGCTCGTTGCCACCGCAAGGAGCCTCAAAAAGCAGAAGCGGAGGCTCAAGGCCGCGCAAAACACGCTCCAATTTAGATGGAGCAAAATACTCAACACTGTAGCAAGGTACGGCGACAATCGCCCCTCTAAGAGCTACCCAAAGCGGAAGCTGCTACCCGAATTCGATGAGGAGGCCTCAGACTCCCCACAACCAAATATCAAAGCAGCCACCTGGTCGGATAGATGACCCCTCTACCACCACAGAACGGCATTCAACGCCGCTCACAATGCAACACACGACCCATGCGAGGGCTCGCACCCAAAGGACGGTGCAACAAGATCCATCTATGGACCACGCAAGCGCGCCCCAGCATACAATGCAACACAACAAACATCCTAACAATGCGGCACACCTAGCTACAGGGGTGCCGCACACCCCCTATGTTTCACCGATGAGGTGCTGGACCATGAATTTCTAGAGGGATTCAAGCCTGTAAACATAGAGGCATATGACGGAACAACAGACCCTGGGGTCTGGATTGAGGACTATATCCTTCATATACATATGGCTCGAGGGGATGACCTCCATGCCATCAAGTACTTACCTCTCAAACTCAAAGGGCCAGCTCGTCACTGGCTCAAAGGCCTCCCCGAAAGCTCCATTGGAAGTTGGGAAGAGCTCGAAGATGCCTTTTCGGGCAAACTTTCAAGGGACTTATGTCCGACCTCCGGATGCGGACGACCTGAGTCACATAAATCAACAGTCCGAATAGTCAGCCCGAAAGCTTTGGAATATGTTTCTTACTAAAAAGAACCAGATTGTCGACTGCCCGGACGCCGAAGCCTTAGCGGCTTTCAAGCACAGCGTCCGCGACGAATGGCTCGCCAGACACCTCGGCCAAAACAAGCCGAGAACAATGGACGCATTAACAAACCTCATGACCCGCTTTTGCGCGGGTGAGGACAGCTGGCTAGCCAGATGCAGCACCAGTGACCCCAGAACATCTGAAGTTAGAGATGGAAACGTGAAATCACGGTGCAACAGCAATAACAAACGCCGGAATAAAGAAGACAACACGAAGGGCACGACAGTAAATGCCGGAATCAAAGTCCTCGGCCAAACCAAAAGCCGCCCTCCAAAGGCACCAGGGATGAACTGTCCTGCCTCAACAAAATTATGGACCAAGTATGTCAGATCCATAGTACCCCTAGCAAACCTGCTAATCATACCCACAGAGAATGTTGGGTCTTCAAGCAGTCCGGCAAGCTTAATGCCATACACAAGGGGGAGGATACACCAAGTGAAGACGAGGACGAACCTCCCAAGCAAGACAAGGGGGAACAATAGAAATTTCCACCCAAAGTCAAAACAGTAAACGTGTTACACGTGATCAAGAGAAAAAACAATGCGGCACTCCCTGAAAAATATACCCAAGTGCCTGTCACCGCGAAGTCCCACTACTGGTCGTCTCAACCGATCACCTTCGACCATCGTGATTACGCATCAAGTATCCGGCACGCAGGATGGGCTGCACTGGTATTAGACCCAGTAATTGGCGGATACCACTTCACACGAGTCTTGATGGATGGCGGCAGTAGCCTAAACCTAATATATCAGGATACAATCCGCGGGAAGGGGATAGACCCAACACAAATTCGCCATAGCAATACTACCTTTAAAGGAGTAACGCCAGGCCCAGGGGCTCGTTGTACGGGCTCCCTCCTACTAGAATTTATATTCGGCTCCCCCGATAACTTCCGTCGCGAGCATTTAACTTTCCACATCGCTCTGTTTAAAAGTGGCTATCAAGCACTACTCGGACGTGAAGCTTTCGCTCGCTTTAATGCAATACCACACTACGCCTCCCTAACACTCAAGATGCCCGGTCCACGTGGCATCATTTCAGTGCATGGAAGTATCAAGCGATCTCTGCGCGCAAAAGAGAGTGAGGCTGCCTTGGCAGCCGCACACTAAAGGTGCCCGGACCAGCAAAAGCATCCAATAGGTCGTCAAGACCTCAGACACAACTAATAAAGTCCGGCGCCACTACTCATATCGAATAAACGGTCGCACCCCTATCTTTCAAAAGTACAAGGGGCTCAACGCACGCAGACGAGTGGCGATTTCTTCTTATCTTGAATTATACATGGTTTCTTTAGAAAACTATCCTTTTGCATGACAACCTTTTTACCAAAATTCCTCTCTTTCACAGATGATCATCGTGCTACACCCGTCCAGGATACGGCACAACGGAGACACAGGCGCAGACGTGCAGCAGGGACCCGACCCAAGGATTCTTTTTAGATTAAGACCCTGCGTAAACCTTTTTTACTGTCTCTTGTTGATACATATCCACCGTTGGGAAGGATGCTGACGTCTTGGAATGTGGCCACGCCAGAACAATGCATGTACCTGGACACAAGGGGCTTCTTACAAAGGCCATTCTTCAGGCCCGATTTATACCACAAAGACCGAATACCCTAGGGAGTGTTCGGCGTCGCGAGTTTGGCCCTATATGCATCAGCTCTGAATCATTGTCTTTGGTCAAATGTTGGGTTTGCCCGGCTCCTGTGTTTTGGTACCTTATGTTCCGCTTTACCGGCTAAGGTAGCACAGGGGAACTACTGCGATTGTGCCCTGGTTCATCCAGACGAGCACCTCAGTAGAGAAAGCCGAAAACTGACTGTCATGATCTAGCGTGAGACTGGTCAACCACTCGATGACCCATGGGAAAATTCCTCCGCCTTAACGTAGGGCCGCTTTCCGGCCAGGCATATACGCACCCCGGGATCGGGAGAGTGCGGAGCCACCAGGGGCTATCTAGTAGCCCCACTGTCAAACTCCTATGGCTAAGTGAAAGTGTTAAAGCATTATAGTTTGGTTGCCTCGCTCCCTCCGCTATCACCTCCTTAATAGGACCAAGACGTTGGGTTAAGTGTGAACGTGCGTTTCTGCGAACACCTCCGCATTATATGCGTGGGGGTTGAAGCCGACGACTGCAATCTTTCAGGTTATACACATGTATACATAAAGGCCGCCCAGGAGGCATCACATTACTTTCAGGCAAAAGTATAAAAGTAGTCTCATAAAAATTTAAAAAGCATTTCGCTTACAATGAGATTACATGTCATTCAAACATAATATTTTTTGAGCACTAGGTCTCTATCAAACGAGCACCCTCAAGAACTTCCTCAAAGTAGTGCTCAGCAGCCCTTCGACCTATGGCCGAATCCTGCGCCGCAACAGTGGTAGCATCCATCTCTGCCCAGTATGCTTTAGCACGGGCAAAGGCCATCTGTGAGCCTTCTATGCACGCCGACCTCTTCATCGCATTTATGCGCGGTACCAAATCGAGGACCTGCTGCACCAAGCTGAAATAGCTGCTCGGTTTTGACCTTCCCGGCCATAGTTGATCCACAACAGACCTCATGGAGAGTCCGGACAACCTATTTAGTTCGTCCCATTCGGCTAATTGGTCCGTCAACGAAAGCGGATGCTCGGGAGAAAGGAATTGCTTCCAAAACAGTTGGTCTACTTCACGGTCCGTCTGACTCTGGAAATACTTGGCCGCATCGGCAGCGCTCGCCGCCAGATCCATATACGCATCCTCCGAACTCCACAGCCGATCCAGAGGGGCATACCATGGATCTCCGTACTTCCTCTGCAGCATAAAGGACTTCCCGGCTACAATATCCCCGGCTTCCCGCAGCTCCTCCTTCTTTGCCCTCATAGCAGAGCGGAGGTCTTTTCCCGTTACAACAGCCTTCTCAAGGTCCGATGCCTTCGCCTGGTTCTCCTTTTCAAGAGCCCGACAGCGGTGTACGGCGGCTTTTAATTCTACGGCCATATTGGCCATCTTCTTCCGGCTCTCGCCATGTGCGGCCTTCTCGGCTCGCAACTCTTCGGCCGCCTTCAAAGCAGCCGCATTACCCAATCTTGCTTGTTCCTTGGCTCGGGCAAGTTCCGCCCGCAAGGCTTCAACAGTGGCATCTCCATCTGCAGTCATAACATGTTAAAAACACTGGCATCATACTCTTCCTATGTGGCGTTTACCAGACAAGGATACTTACCCTGCGCCTCGTCAAGCCTTCTGTTAACAAGCTCGATGTCGGCATCTGCCGCATCCAACTACCGTTCTAAACGGGCAAACTGGCTAGTCCGGCTGGCCACCAGAGTTTCCATCTCCTGCACATAAAGGCAGTATGGTTATTACCTGGGAGTATGATCCTCCGTTCGTCATCGTTTCCGACAACAACCAGAGTCTCAGGGCCTACTATCTACACAGGGCACACCTAACATGTGCAGGACTATTACACATTCCTTTTTACGTACCTCAAAGCCTGTCAGTAGACTCATAAAAGCTTCATGCAATCCACTTTCGGCGGATGATATCCTCTCCATCACCATATTCATCAGCACACGGTGATCATCTGAGATGGCCGCTCGCCCCACCAACTCCCTCAGACGTCCGATCGCACACTAGACGGCGCCTGACTCTTTCGTCTAGTCTCTTCGGGAGCCGGACACTGGGAGCCTCGGGGATCAATTGGATCACCTTCTGGCCTCTCCGCACTCAGAGAGGCCCTCCGCGACGACACTTCAGGGTCGCCCGCTTCCGGAGCAGAGGAGTCCGGAGGAGGCGTCTCGCTCTCCATCATCTCTGGAAGAAGATCCCCCGAAGACGAGCTCATTTGAGAGGGGCTAAGGCCCGAATTGCACAAATATATGCGGTGGTTATTTTCTCAGAAGAAAAGGATGGCATATCTGTACTATTAAAGTTTTCCGGTCACTTACGACTCCCGGGAGAATTGATCCCCCCGCGGACTTGTGCGGCAGCAGCGCCCCCCAAGGTAGGGCCCCCGGTGGAAGATTCCTTCTCCCGTTTGGAAGCTTCGGCCTCCGAATTCCCGGGCGCAGTCCTTTTCCTCTTCCGGTCGTCTTCCTTCATGGAGACGCTCGCTCCCTCGGTTAGAAGAGGCAGCGTTGGCGGCCCGCGTCCTCCCGCATTACCCTCCACAGTATCTTCCTTCAAGGGATCCGGGTAAGGTGCGGTCTGGAGCATCTTTTCCAATACCGGATTCTCCAAACCCTCAGGGAGGGGGACCGAACACCGAATCAACTTCGCCTTTGTTAGCCAGTCCTGGTCAAAAAAGCAAACTCTCAGAAATAACTTCGTAATGAAGGAAAGATAATATGTTCGGCCAGAAGATTCCTTACCTGTTCAGCGGCGCGGTTACTGCTCAGGCCCACATCCTCGGTGATTTCCGGACACTCTACTTGAGGTCCAAAGAATGAATTATACATATCCTCATGCGTCAGGCCGAGAAAATTTTGAATGGCACGCGGACCCTCGGGATTGAACTCCCACAAGCGAAGGGGCTGATGTTTGCAAGGCTGGACTTGACGAACCAGCATAACTTGTATTACCGCAACCAAACTGAGATCGTCGTTGAAGAGATCTTGAATGCGTCTCTGCAGTAAAGGCACGTCCTTGGCTGGACCCCAGCTCAGTCCTCTGCTGATCCATGACATCAGTTGTGGTGGTGGGCCCGAGCGAAAAACGGTGGCGGCCGCCCACTTGGCGCTTCTAGGAGTCGTGATGTAGAACCACTCCTGTTGCCACAATGCATACACCTCTGGGATGGAACCTTTGGGCCACGGAGCTCCCGTCATCTTGCGTATTGAGGCGCCTCCACACTCTGCATGTTGCCCTTCGATCACCATCGGCTTTACTTCAAAGGTCTTGAGCCATAAGCCAAAGTGGGGGGTAACCCGGAGGAAGGCCTCGCATACGACAACAAAAGTCGTGATACGCAGGAAGGAGTTCGGAGCTAGATCATGGAAATCTAGCCCGTAATAAAACATCAAGCCCCTGATGAAAGGATCCAGAGCAAAACCTAGACCTCGGAGGAAGTGGGAGACAAACACGACGCTCTCGTTGGGTTTGGGAGAAGGGACGGCCTGCCCCCGGGGAGGCAGCCGATGTGACATTTCGGCGGTCAGATACCTGGCCTCCCTCAACTTTTTGATGTCTTCTTCCGTGATGGAGGAGGGCATCCATCGGCCTTGAAGGCTGGATCCGGACATGACTGAAGGTTCGGAGCACCTGACCTGAGCTTTGGGCGTTTGAGCTTGAGGCGGGGGAAGGATTCGATTGAGCACGGGAGGGAAAAGGTAAAAGCTTTGCCCCTTTATAAAGAGGGTGGATATCAAGCGTCCTCCCCATGTCCGTTTGGACTTGCCTATGATCTAGGAGTCCTAGAAGTGGTTGGGTTACCCATGCCCGTATTGATGAGAATCCCGTAATTAGGGGACACAATCTCTATTTTTACAAGACGTACCAAGGGAACCACCTCGCATACCATGCTGAGGTGGGTAATTAAACGACTCGGATAAAGGCTCGGCCGTGGTGTGTCGCACCACAGGATACGTCAGCAGATTAGATTTGTGTAAATATTATTCTCTCTATGGAAGTATGTGGAAACATACTTTGCAGAGCCGGACACTATCTTTGTGTTTAAGATCATCTATGAAGTACTTGGAGGAGGAACCCGCCTTGCAATGCCGAAGACAATTTGCGCGCCGGACCCGTCGTCATTGAAGCCTGGTTCAGGGGTTACTTAGGGAGTCCTGGATTAGGGGGTGTTCGGATAGCCGAATTATACCTTCAGCCGGACTCCTCGACTATGAAGATACAAGATTGAAGACTCCGTCCCGTGTCCGGAAGGGATTTATTTTGGCGTGGAAGGCAAGCTTGGCGATACGGATGTTCAGATCTCCTACCATTGTAACCGACTCTATGTAACCCTAACCCTATCCGGTGTCTACATAAACTGGAGGGTTTTAGTCCGTAGGGCAACATACACATCAACAATCATACCATAGGCTAGCTTCTAGGGTTTAGCCTCTCCGATCTCGTGGTAGATCAGCTCTTGTATTACCCATATCATCAATATTAATCAAGCAGGACGTAGGGTTTTACCTCCATCAAGAGGGCCCGAACCTGGGTAAAACTTCGTGTCCCCTTCCTCCTGTTACCATCCGGCCTAGACGCACAGTTCGGGACCCCCTACCCGAGATCCGCCGGTTTTGACACCGACAGTGTGTGTGTGTCTCTCGTTCTTTTGCTTATTGGTTTTTATTTCCCGTTGCTACAATGTTCGTTTGTTTCGTGCTACTTGGTTGTTTTATGCTTGTGAGATCCTATGTTTTGTTGTGTGGTTGATCATACCATGATTAATGTGTGATTCATGCTTATATATATGATTACTTGTGTATGATCATTCACTTGTGTATTTGGTGATGCGTGCATGTTATCACTCATATCATTTTGTGCGCTCTACCAAGATGTATGTGACATGGAAAAGTGACCCATGATCGTAATCGATTATGCATTTGCATTCAAATGCAAATCTTAAATAATGCACAAATTTAGGGGGAGCTATTGCTTATCACATACTTCTCAAAGCGATGATGTATTTCATCCATTTTATCATTTGTTGAAGCTTTGATCTATATGCTGTCATCAATTACCAAAAAGGGGGAGAT
Source organism: Triticum urartu (assembly GCF_056163025.1). Classification (NCBI taxonomy): domain Eukaryota; kingdom Viridiplantae; phylum Streptophyta; class Magnoliopsida; order Poales; family Poaceae; genus Triticum; species Triticum urartu. Next base: position 114,823,340 of record NC_141876.1, read on the forward strand.
TGAAAGTGCAACTAATCCCCGGGTGGTTTTGGTAATTCATAAGTACATATAGCTCATTGAACTAATATCCATTCAAGATAAATCTTTCAGGATGTTCAATGATTGGCATGGCATGGACTAAAGATGTGGACCCCTCAAAATGAAAAGGACAAAGATTGGCAAAAGCTCAAGACTCTTCATTTCTATTTTAGTGATCCAAGATCACATTGAGTCCATAGGAAAGCCAATACTATGAAAAGGGGATGAGGTGTTGCTTAGTGATATTGCTCCAAAACCCTCAGCCACTTTCTCCATCCAAATATGTCCAAACCTAAATTCCAAACTCGGCCCCACCGATTCTTTCTTCCCGGAGCCACCAAGTTTACTTGACATAGCCACTCCCAGAAACCCTAATGATTCAGTTTCACCGATATGGATCTCGTCACAGCGAGATGGCCTTGCCAGTGCTTTGTCATCTGTTGCATCCACTTCGGTCCCACCGAGTTTATGTAATCAGTCTCACCAGGTTGACAGATTCTCTGTTACTTATTGCTTCACTTCGGTCCCACCGAGTTGATGCAATCGACGCCACCGAGATGATGTTTGCCCTAAGCCCTAGTACATCGGTCCCATCGAATTGTCCTAGTTGGACCCACCGAGATTTCTAATGTTCATATTTTTCAACAGATCAGTCCCATCGAGATTTCTAATCGTTGCCACCGAGATGGGTCAAAAGTGTGCAACGGTTGGATTTTGTGTGGAGGCTATATATACCCCTCCACCCCTTCTCCATCAAAACGTGCCTACACCTCCACCATCCATTTTCTGAGAGAGAGCCACCTACTCATATGTTGATATCAAGAGATTCCAATCCAACCTTTTGAACCTTGATTTCTAGCCTTCCCCAAGTTGCTTTCCACTCAAATCCCTCTTCCACCATAGCCAAATCCGTGAGAGAGAGAGTTGAGTGTTGGGGAGACTATCATTTGAAGCACAAGAGCAAGGAGTTCATCATCTACACACCATCTATTACCTTTTGGAGAGCGGTGTCTCCTAGATTGGTTAGGTGTCGCTTGGAAACCACTACTACAGGATGCTGTTAATGCGACACTACGATCAAAGACCCTTCGAGAAACTGTATGCGATGCAATAATCGCAAACGGTGGTGTATGAAAACTGTCAAAAAAGGTGCAAAACGTTTGCGATGGATGATGCATCAAACACGGTTCAGATTTTAGTTGCGTGTGCGATGAAGGGCATATGGTTCAGTTCAGTTAACTATTTGGGATGAGGAGGAACAAAAGAAACGACCAGCCATATGAAGGCGTGTGCGATACACAGCATACGGTTCACTCCGATGAATTGTTTGTGATTAGGCAACACAAAAGAAATGGGCAGCCAGATGAAGGTGTGTGTGATATACAACATACGGTTCACTCGAATGAACTGTTTGTGATTAGGCAACACAAAAGAAATGGTTAGCCAGATCAAGGTGTGTGCGATATACGGCATGCGGTTCACTCGGATGAACTGTTTGCGTTGACACAAGAGAACAGAAACGGTTCAACTTAACAAGACGTGTGTGTTGTGTGATGGGATTGCATACAAAACAACAATACACACACACACACACACTTATAAGGACAGGCGTGCATAACCAAATTAAACATCCACTTACATAGGTGGCTACTACAACCATGGCATTTGCACACACCAAAGTAAACTATTACATGCATAATTACATAGGTGGCTACTACACACATGACATTTCCACACACCAATAAAGTAAATTATATATTACATGCATGATTAACTAGCATAAATGATCATCTGATCATCATCTACTTCTTGTGACGCTTGCTCTGCTTGTGGCTTGATCCGGGCTCGTCGATTTTGGTAACGAGGCACTTCCTCATGTCAATGATCCGCTTATGCATCTCATAGAATGTGTACACGCTCTTGGCCGCGAACCTGAGGTGAGGTTCATCCAGTTGCCGCATCCAGGCCCTGTGCCAGGATAGGGGACTTGTTATCTGGGCATCCTGCTTCATCTTTTCGTAGTAGGGGTCGATGATGGCCGTGGCGAGTTCGATCAGGGAGTCCTTCTTCGTGCTTCCCCAGACCCTACAGTGGTCATGGATTTCAACAAGGTTCTTGCAGGCCAAGCCCGTAACACTGAGCGCATTTACATCGTCTTTGGTTTCCACCATGGCGAACTTGTAGTCGGTGCTGTTAACAAACCTGTTGAAACGGTCGCAAGGCTCTATGGCCATGCTGTAGTGGTAGGTGAGGACATGATGGCGCACGCACAACTGGGCGACGACAACCTTCTAATCTATGCCGGGACGACAGGCGGTGTACTAGAGGTTGATGCAGACCACCTTGTACTTGTCTCCAGCAAGCAACTGCTCAACGTTGTTGATGTAGTCGTCAACCACGGCCGGTTCGATGGTGTACACCACCGAGAGATCTGTCTCCCTCGCGTGGGTCTCCACTCTATGCTCGCCGAACTCCATTGGAGCACCGCTGGACATCCCCTCTCTATGTGTCATTGTGGGCGTGCTTGTTGTGTTGTGGGGCGCGATCGAAAGGTTGAAGAGACTATGGTTATAATGGCCGCGGGAATTAAAGGGGAAGCCGGACGACTAGGAATATCGCCAGGCCCTGATGGCAGTTCTAGTTTGCAGTGCATAACTCCATTGTGCCGCACGTAACTGCATCGCGAGGCAACGCGCGCGGCGCAACCGCATGCATATGGGCCCCCCGACGTGATCGTGCGCACGCCCAACCGCTAGCAGAGCGCACGCGGAGGGACGCAAGGAGAGCACTCCGCGGTCGCCTCAACGGCGATCAACCACATATATATACATATATACATATATATATATATATGCATATAGTAGTTGAACGTGCAAGGAAAAGCTGTCCACAAGCGGAGCGCACCGACGGACGCAAGAAGAGCGTGCCAACGGACGAGACAGAGCATGCCGCGGTGCCTAACAGTGAGCAAAGCTTGCCGAGGGACGCGAGTAGAGGACGACACAGTTATACGTAGCAAATAAGACGAATTGTGCGAGCAATGTCGGAGACATCAAGCATGAACCATATTAGAGTTGCATGTGCGATACGTGGCATACAGTTGATCCATCCGAGCTGTTTGTGATGGAATAAGCCGTGTGTGTTGCGGGAAAACGCTTGCTAGTATATAACCTTAAATTTAAGAAAAATAGTGTTAGTGCATGTTAAAAAAATGGTATAGTTTGAAACTATGTTCAAATATGACTCCAATGATATAATCTTTAGCGACATGCATTCGTATTTTATTAGTTAAATCCTACTTATAAACCAGGACGGGAGTATAGTAGGTAATTAAATCACAAACATTTTTTATTAAACGTGTCCTCTCACACGTCTTGTCACCCCGCTGACGCAGACGGCTTACAGCGCGAGCTTGCGCAGCGCGCGGGGGTGTTCTTTTGGCCAAACAGTGGCGCCAATGAATCGTCGGTGAGCCCGTTCCCACACAACCTCGCAGGTTCCCGCGCAAGCTTCTATCAGCGATCTAGGAACGGGGGTCCCCAGAATTGCCTGCCCGCGGCCCGCGGCGTGGCTCCATCAGCGGCCCTGTACGACCCATCTTCACTGGCAAACACTCAATACCCTCTCGAGGGGCCATGCCTCATGAGGCGGACAATGCAAGACCTCCTCAGGGGCGGCCTCACCAGGATGGCTCGCGAGGGGCGGAGAGATCAAGGCAAGGGACACCTCGCGAGGTTTGCATGACGCAAGCCATGACGACTGGAGCCAAGCGGGCGCGAACGCGTGCAGTGTCCTCATTTCCTCTTTGGTGCTAAAGAGGCAAGCGCAGGCATGGACTCCCGAGGCATCAGGCAAAGGTTTCCATATCGGTGCAACAAGATCAAGACCAGCAGGACGAAGGTCACCATGGAGCCCAAGACCGCGTCACCACCAAAACTTTTGGCAGGCGAAGACTATCTTTTGTCAGGATAGCTTGTACTAGTTGTCCCCCTTCAAACTAGCTGTTGTGGGATCCCTTCCCACCTAATATTTGGGAAGAGGACCGAGGGCTCTAAATATAGGACTCACCACCACCGTAGGGCAAGGAGGATCGGCTCATCGAGAGACGAAAGAGATCTGATCGGACCCGGATCATCCCGAACCACACAAGCTCACCAAACACAAGAAGACCTCTCCTCAGGAGGCTATTCCTCCCTTGTAACTATTCATCCTCATCCCAAGAGGCAATCCACCGCACCACACATGGAGGCGTGCTTCGCGGCACGTTTCCCTCAGGAGGGCACCGGGCGAGGAGCGCCCGACACTCAGGAGTTCATCGACAAGGCCACTCAGGAGCTTCATAAAGCAAGGGCAATACGCGGCGACCGCCACCCACCTGGCGCTGCTCCCCACCCAGGCAAGGGTGGTGAGCTGCGCGTCTGCATCGACATCGCAGGGCTCAATAGGGCCGCGTCTCAGGAGCGCTTCTGGCCTTCGCGTGCTGGGTGATGTGAGGGTCCGCTTCACAACTACATTCGCATGCCATTCTGCCTGCGGAGCATGGCTGTCGCCTTCCAGCGCAATCTGCGGAGCATCCTGGCGGGTCAAGAGGCTAGGAATCACGCAGTCCTGGCAGAGATGGAGACGGTCCTCATGAGGCCACCCGAGCCTCCAAAGCCTCCCAAGGCTCAGGGCCTCGACGGCTCGTGAGGAGCAACTGCTTTGGCGAGCGACTTCAGCTACCCCAACACTCCTTCGACAACCAAACCAGGTGACGTCTTTCCAAGTTCATTCAGCTCGGAGCGCCCCCTGGGCCGCATCATTCCCAGGCCGTGTGGGTCAGTCCCTGTGGCATGTATCTGCTTGCATCTTTAGTTCACCTTGCTGGGGGTGCCCCTCGGGCTGCACCATTCCCCAGGCCGCTCGGGTCTGACCCAGTGGCATGTATCGTTCTCCCATTTACCTAAGCCAGTTTGTTTCCCATGCATAATATATCTATGGTTATCACCTGCTTGATTGTCACCCACCGTGGGAGCCGCGCGCCGATCATCTTTCTTCAGGATCCTTCGCATAAGAAGGCTAGGCACGACATCTGTGCTCGGGCCCGTCCATGCAGCATCGATAAATCCAACGGCTAAGCTCTGCCTGGCAGGCCTGCCCCATTCACGTCACCTCCTGGGGTCGTTGGTGCTTGGCCTTCTCGTGCGATAACCTCAGGAAAGTCATTCGGTGCAGGTTGTCTAACCATCTCGCAGGAACGCCACAACCATCAAGAACCAAGACCAGGCGCAACCCGCCTTGAGGTAGGGCCTCATGAGTCCCGCGCTGGCTCACGAGTGCGCAGACACACCTCGTCTAGCCCTGCTGTGCAAGCCACGTGTCAGGGCGGTGCTGTACATGCCCCGAGGGCTCCCCACAGTAGGGAGTCCCCTCCCACGTACCACTGGCGGACCAGCAATCACCATGGAAATTTGTGCCCTTCCTCACGCTAACTTGTAGGAACTTCATGAGGACTACAGTAGGCGGTACCGCAGACACTCTCTCTCTTCTCCCATGCGATTCGCTTGCGCGTTAAAAGGGGGGCTCCTGAGCATCGCAACTCAGGAACTCTGTCGGATTTCGGGTTCCGGCAGACCCTTAAGGTTCGAACACTGGGGTGCGCCGGAGATTTCGCCTTCTACCTACCTGCACCCCTCTGCCTTGCTAAGATCTAAGCTATGGAAAGAACAACACAAGAGACATAGGGTTTATACTGGTTCGGGCCACCGTTGTGGTGTAATACCCTACTCCAGTGTGTGGTGTGGTGGATTGCCTCTTAGGCTGATGATGATGAGCAATACAAGGAAGAACAGCCTCGCGAGGGTCTGTTCTTGGCTGGGGGGATGAACTGCTAGGAGGAGTTCACTTACCCTTCTCTCTCTCTCTCTCTCCTCGATTCTCTCTCTGATTTCGATCCGATCTCCGATCTCCCCTCTACCATGTGGGTGGCTAGTCCTATTTATAGGCAAAGGCCCTGGGCCTCTTCCCAAATATTGAGCGGGAATGGCGCCAACAATTGGCCATTTTGAAGGGGAACATCTGGTACACTTATCCTGACTAAAGTTGGTCCTCGCCTGCCAAAGGCTCTGGTGGTGACGCTGGCTTGGGCTCCACAATGACTTCCTCCCTGCCGTTGGACTGGTCTTGGTCTCGTTGCACTGAAACGGGTGCCTTTGCTTGATGCTCTCGCCTGCGCTTGCTCCCTTTGCACCAAAGAGGAAAGGAGGACACTGCGCGGGCTGGCGCCCGCGTGGCACCCTTGGTCGTCATGGCTTGCGTCACGGGCACCTCGTGAGGTACCCCGCCTTGATCTCTCCGCCTCCTCGCGAGCCAGCCTGATGAGGCCGTGCCTAAGGAAGCTCTGTGCCGTCCGCCCCATGAGGCTTGGCCCCTCGTGAGGGTCTTGGGTCTGTGTTGATGAAGATGGGCCGTGCTGGGCCCCCCTTTGAGCCACGCCACAGGCCGCAGGCAGGCAAGTCTAGGGACCCCCGTTCCCAGAACGCCGACAGTAGCCCCCGGGTCCAAGGCGCGCCCGGACTTGGCCGTGCAGGGAGGCGAAAGGGCAAGAGCGAAGCGCCATGGGCCCTAACAGCCTGCGGCCTTGGGCGCCGCGTGGCGGTTGACTGGACGTGGGCGCCTCAGCAACCGCGCGAGTTGATAAGGGAGCGGCATCTGCCTAGGCTTTGCTTTTTTGCTTCCTCCGGTTGCTGCTCAGATCCCCTTTCTTGTGCCTCTCCTTCCTTCCTCCAAAATTTCCAGATCTACTCCGACCGCATGACCTAGGAAGCCATGGCGCCTCGTCAGTCCCGGCCGGAGCTTGGTACTCATCTGCCCTGGACTCGCCGAACGTGTCTAAGGCGAGCCTCGCCCGGTTGCGCCGGATGGCGGCGGTGCAGGGCATCGACGGGGCGAAGGTGTTCAAGGCCAGCTCCGCCACCCCTGAGGGCCAAGGGAGCACCTTCGATCCATTCTTTGTAAGCGCCATTGCTGCTGGCCTGGTGCCTCCCTTCTCGGAGTTCTTCTTCTCTGTCCTCCGCCATTATAAGCTACAGGCTTTGCATCTCCACCCCAACTCCGTCCTTCTCCTGGCAATCTTCGCCTATTACTGCGAGGCTCACGTTGGGGTGCAGCCCTCAGTGGCCTTGCTGCGCCACTACTTCTGCCTCCGGACCTCTCGCGGTCCTGCTTCCGCGTGCACGAGCTTCATCGCGTACGGTGGCGCCATTGCCATTTCGAACCCCAGGAAAAGGATTGAGGGCTTCAGGAGCAAGTGGGTCTGGGCAGATGCTGGGCGCATCCACCCTCGGCTGATCCTGCCCACGGAGCAACCCACGAGCTCCAGCGATGGGGTCGAGCCGAGCGCGCGGACCCCCGCGCGAAGCTGGTGTTGGAGAAGATGGACGCGGATCTGAGGCCGGCCAACATGGCGGCGGCGAAGCTGACCGGCGCGTCGCTGCTGAGGGAATTCCTGGAGCACCAGCTGGCTCCGCTTCGGCAGTACTCACTTCCGATGTGGAGGCCCCATCCGAGCCCCGTGGCCTTGGCCGACGAAGATCTGGCTGCGGTCCTCCAATCTCTGGTCGGGGGCGATGTGGCGAGGTTGGAGGGCGCTCCTACGCCCTTGTTCCTCCGCGACGACTGGGAGCAGGTAGTGGAGTCCATGCCCGTCTTCAACGGGGACGGGCCCGTGCCCATGGAAACTCCCGAGGAATCGGTGGACGTGTCCTCCGACGACTCCAGTGAACAGGAGGAAGGAGGGGAGCAGGAAAAAGGGCCTGACTCCGAGGCGACTGACGGATAGTCGAGGGCTCCCCTCCTCCGGCGCAGGTCCCGCGCTCTCTGCCTCTCTCCGAGCGATGACGACGTGGATGATGACGAGCAGGGTGGCGGGAGCTTGCCGCGAACCCGAAGAAGGACAGGACCGGGCTGATCTCCCGCGGGTCTGCCCCGGCCCCGAGGCGGACCGCAGACGCGCCTTCCGCTCCCGAGCTTCCCAAGGTTGACCCTTCCAGCCGGCTTTCAGGCTTCAAATTTGGCCGGAGGCTGCCTGAGCTCACTGGCGATGACCCGTAAGCGCTTGATTCTTGTCTTTATTTCTTGTTCTGCTGCTGAGGCTTGACGTCCACATCTTTTGGACAGGCTGGCGCCCGCAGCAAAGAAGCCGAAGGGAGCTCCTGAGGTTCCATCCGTGGCAGCGCCTCTGCCCGCGAAGGAAGGTGACCGCGATGCACGGGCTTCTCCTGCCCGGTCGTCCTCGCGAGGCCTGGCTGAGCCGGCTGGGGCGAGCTCAGCTCCCATGGCCCAAGTGACTCCCGAGGTGCCTTTGCCTGCTGCCGCCACTTCAGCCGTTGGGGCGCAGGAAGCTCCGCCTCAGGATGCTGTGGTCGCGCTGCCGCCTTCTCCTCCTACTCCACCGACTGCTGTCTCTCCGACTCCTCCTGCCGTTCTGGATTGTGCTGCTGCTGAGCTGGACCGGCTGCGGCAGGATCTTCTTGGCGCCGACCCTCACTTGGTGGTTGGGCGCTTGGAGCTGGCTTTAGGATGGATTCGCTCCGACGCTTCGATTCGGGCGGCGCTGGTCCAGGCCTCGACGGCTTGCGATGAGGAGACGCAGGCCATCCTTCAGGAGAAAGCTGCTCGTGATGCAGCCCTGGGGGAGGTGGTCGACGTCCGTGGTCTCTGCAAGGCGCTGGAGGACGAGCTGCAAGGCCTGCAGGACCAGCTTGCGAAAGAGGCCCGCCTTCGCCAAGAGCAGGAAGAAGGCGTGAAGGCTCGCGAGGCGGCTGTCAAGGAGAGGGAGGTCAAGCTCAGGAGGCGCCATGACCGCCTAGGCGCACTGGAGCAGGAGTTGTGGGCGAGGAAGGTCGAGCTGGACGACAAGGCTCGGGTTCTTGCCAAGGACTGCGTGGCCTTCATGGAGATGGAGGCGAAGGCTCGCTCCTCGCTGAGGATGCTATACGGCAGCGGCCTGGAGAGCCCGCTGGCTGGCGCCGAGGATGGCCCCGCCAAGCTGCTTCCCTTCCTGGTTTGTGCTCTTGAAGATGTCGCCCTTGGCCTTGGCCCCACGACCGAGGCTGAGGCACGTGTCCTGTCTTCTGCAGCGCTGACGCAGGTCCTCACCCACATCTACCTTCGCGATCCCGGTGTCGACCTCGACAGCCTGCTGGAGCCAGTAAGCGGCGAGCGTGCCGCTGCCGCTGCCGAGGCCATGAAGGGCCGCGCGGAGGCTCTGCTGGGGAAGTTCCGGGCCTTCAGCACCAAGCCGAAGCAAGGCGCTGCCGACCTCGCTGCTCCATGAGGCGAACCCACTCCGCGCTGCTCCACCACTGACAAGTGACTCTGTTGTGGCTCCTGTCCTGGCTTTAATTCCTGCACATGTATCATGCCTCGGGGAGGCGTTTAAACTTGCGTTTGGCATTGAGATAAGAATGTGGACTATAATATTTGCTTTTGAATTCTTTGAAATTTACGCTTTTCCTTCCTACTTGCTTATGTTCTATGCCGGCAGAGCCCGGCCCCGCGCATACCTCAGCCGCCGTTAGCCCCGACCGGAAACCAGGACGGGACCAAGGAGTGAGGGGCAATGTGAAAAGTTAGGCTCCTGAGTTGCGATGCTTAGGAGTCCCCCTTGGCGCACGAACAGCAAGTAGGGAGGTGTGATGTGGGTGGATCTACCGTTCTACGTCTGCAGAGCCCGGCCGCGCGCATACCTCAACCGCCGTTAGCCTTTCGGAACTAAGGAGTGAGGGGCTACGTGACCAGTTAGGCTCCTGAGTCGCGATGCTCAGGAGTCCCCCTTGATGCTCAAACGACCTTCGTACCTTGGCTTCGCTCGGGGAGAGACGCACGACGAACCAGGCCCGGGGGGCCTGGCTGGGTGGCGTGCGTCTGGGCGTGACCCAGGCACAGCCCCCGTGCCCAGCCCCCTCGCGCGGCACTCCCGAGGGGAGGCGTTACAATGAGGCTAGACACTGAGCTCTGGGCTCCCTGAGGTTGATGCGGCCCGGGGGCCGCCCTCAGTTGTTTATCACCAGCGCAGAGCATAGCGCTTCCGTATGTGTACGGGCATAGCCGCTCCTCGGCAGTGTCGTCAGCCAGCGCGGAGCATGGTGCTTCCACTGGTACATGGGAGGGGGCTCCCCTACGAGAGGAGCCCCCGGGGCGTGTACAGCCCCGCCCTAACACGTGGCTGGCATGATAGGGCCTGGCGAGGTGTATCTGGGCACCCGTGAGCCAGCGCGGGACTCATGGGGCCCTACCTCTAGGCGGGTTGCGCCTGGCACTGGGCCTTATCTTGTGATGTGTCCCTGCAAATTTGGTTAGATGTCGGCACTCTACGTCCTTGGGTCCCGGCCCTCGAGTTGGTCTCAGCCGTCGCTGGTATGCCAGGTCGCGATGCCATGGATAAGGCCAGAGGGTGAGGGTTGGAGAGCCAGTAAGAGCCCTGAGTCGCGATGCTCAGGTACCCCCCGTTTAACGTGCAAGTGGTCGGCATGGAGAAGAAGAGGTGCCATGGACAGGCATCAAATAATCAAGCATGGTGGGTCGAACGCAAAGCCGGAAATAAACGCAAAAGGGGATACATGCCGCTGGGTCTGGCCCGAGCGACTTGGGGGATGATGCAGCCCGAGGGGCGCCCCCAACAAGGTAAGCTAACAACATAAAATAAAAGGGATACATGCCGCAGGAACGGACCCACGCAGCCTGGGAATAATGCAGCCCTGGGGGGCGCTCCCAGCTGGAAATGAAACTTGAAAGATGTCACCTGATGATGTTGAGGACGAAGGAGTGTTGACGTAGCAGACTCGGTGGGCTGCGGAAGCCGATCCTCACGAGCCCCCAGGCCCAAGGGCCTCGGGAGGCTCTGGAGGCGCTGGTGGCTCCTCGCGGACCATCTCCATCTCCGCTAGGGCTGCGGAACGCCTGGCCTCTTGAGCCTCCATGATGCCCCTCATGAGGCACTGGCACGTGGCAGCTGCGTTCGGCAAGCCGTAAGGCATGCGAACGTAGCTGTGGGGTGGACCTTCGCAGCGCCCCACTCGCGAGGGCCAGAGGCACTCCAGAGAGGCGACTCGATTGAGCCCTGGTATGTCGATGCAGATGCACAGCCCACCATCCTCGCCTGGATGGGGAGCCACAGCTGGTAGGCGGCGGCCGCCTCTCATGACTCTTGACTCCTGTAGCTCCTGAATGGCCTTGCTGACGAACTCCTGAGGGTCTGGCTCTCCTTGCCTTACTCCTTCTTGAGGGAAACGTGCTTCGAAACACGCCTCCATGTGGTGCCCAAGCGCCTCCCTCGTGACCTTAGCCAGGTCGGTGGCCCTCCAGGGCAGAGCCCCCGAGCCCTACCTGAGGAGGGCGCCGGGCGCGCTTTCCTATGCGATGGAAGGAGGTTCCCCCCAGGCAGGCGTGGGCCCTAAGGGGCCTGCCTCCTGAGGGGCCGGGCCGGACGATGTCTTCTTCTTCTTGGGGGCGGTCTCGGGAAGCCTCCTACTTCCGCGATCCGGGTCTTCCAGTGATGCGGCCTGAAAGGCTCGTTCCAGGGAACACACCGCGTCCTTCTCTTCACAGGGCACCGTGATAACTCCGCCACTTCCTGGCATCTTGAGGATGTTGTAGCCGTGGTGAGTTACAGCCATGAACTTGGCCAGCGCTGGGTACCCAAGGATGGCGTTGTACGGTAGGCGAATGTGAGCGACGTCGAAGTCGATGAGCTCGGTGCGGTAGTTGTCGCGTGCCCCGAAGGTGACAGGGAGGCGGACCTGCCCAATCAGGACCGTGGAGCCGTCGGTGACTCCGGAGAAAGGCTTGGTTGGCTGAAGCTGGTTGTAGGGCACTTGGAGATTGTTGAATGTTTCCACGGATAGGACGTTGAGCCCTGCCCCGCCATCGATGAGGGTCCTGGTGACCACCACGTTGCTGATGATTGGGGAACAAAGCATCGGGAGGAGTCCGGCTGTGGCCGCACACTTGAGCTGATCTGCTGAGCTGAACGTGATGGCGCATGCCAACCACCTGAGAGGGCGCATGGCTTCGAGCTTGGGGAGGACTGCATTCACTTCACGGGCGAACTGCTTGAAGATGCGTTGAGAGGCTGGGGCTTGAGCCTCGCCCAGGATGCAGGCGATCGCGCGCGGCTCCTGGAAGCCCCCAGCCCCCTCGTCCTGATGGCGGTCCTCGTTTCTCCTTGGCTGCGGCGGCAGCAGAGGGAGGCCTGCGTTGCCTTGCGGGCGATCCTCGCGAGGCTGATCCCTCTAGTCTCCCTCGCGAGGCGGATCTTGCCAGCGATCCTCGCAAGGTCGATCGCGCCACCCTTGGCGCGGGCAGCGGTCTTCCCAGCGTCCTGCGTTCCTTCCTCCTCCTCGAGCGTAGCCCCGGTCACCGCGGTCGGGGCGACGGCCGATCCTTCCTTCTCGCACGTCTCGGAGCTCTTGACATTCGTTGGTGTTGTGGGTGTGGAGGTCGTGGTAAACACAGTACCGTCTGCCCTTGGAAGATTTGGGCTGATCTTTGCCCCGCTTGGTGTCTGGTTCTGCCGCGAGCACGGCAGCCCCCTTGCGCTTCACATCCTTGGCCTTGGGCTTCTTCTCTTCTGGGTCTGTAGCAGGCAGCTCGAGGAGGAAGAGACGCCCTTCCTCAGCCCTAGCGCACTTGGTTGCCAAGTTGAACAACTCCAAGGAAGTGCACAGGTCTTCATGCATGGCCAGCTCCTCCTTCATCTTGACATCGTGCACGCCGTCGGAGAAGGCTGAGATGATGGACTCCTCAGTCACCTTGGGAATCTTGAGGCGTGCGTTGTTGAAGCGCTGGATGTACTTCTGCAGGGTCTCTCCGAGTTGTTGCTTGATGCGGCGCATGTCGCTCATGGCGGGTGGCCGGTCGCGAGTACCTTGGAAGTTGGCGATGAAGCGGGTGCGCATCTCGTCCCAGGAGGAGATCGTGCCTGGAGCCAGGTTCAGGAGCCAGGTGCAGGCCCCGTCCTTGAGCGCCATGGGAAACCAGTTCGCCATGACCTTCTCGTCTCCGTTGGTAGCTTCGATGCCCAGCTCATAGAGCTGGAGGAACTCCGCAGGGTCGGCCGTGCCATCGTAAAGACGAGGCAGGTCTGGCTTGAACTTGCCGGGCCACGCGACGCTGCGTAGCTCGGTGGTGAAGGCATGGCAGCCTGCTGTAGCCACGGGAGGCCTTGGGTGACGGAGAGCTTGGTCTTGCATGTCCCCACGTGCTGCAGCTGGGAGCAGCGCGGGGTCTTGACGTGCAGGAGTAGGAGCATGGTCGCGACGTGCGGCAGCAGGGAGCGCCCGAGCAGCTTCTTGCGGGCGAGGGACTTCTTGGCAGCTCTGCTCTTGCCGCACTGGCACCTGACGGACCGGGTTCCGCCCAGGGGCCACGCGCCTTGGAGCCATGGCACCTTCTTGAGGAGGAGGCGGCTGGGGCGCCCCTGGAGCTTCGTCGGCCGCATGGGGCGGGGTGCGGTGCAGCGGAACGGACGGCGCAAGAGAGCCCCCTCCAGCGCGGACGAGCTCGGCGACGCGGTCAAGCCATTCTTCATAGACGTCGTCGACGGGACGGTAGCGCAGGAGCTCGTTTGGCGCGATGAGCGCAGCTCGAGCCTCCATGGGTGCGTGGAGCGCGCGGGACAAAGAACCAGCTGGGGTGAGCGAGGGAGTAGCGGTGCGGCCGTCTTGCCGCATGGACGGATGCTGAGACGACGCTTGCTGCTCGTCCCCCGCCGGGCCGGTGGCGGCGTTGACGGCAGGTGACGGGGAACGGCGACGACGCCCGCCGAAAGGAGCCGTCTGGGCGACACGGGAAGCGAGAGCGGCCCGGCGCTCGGCGCGGGCCCGACGAGCATCAGACATGGACGCGATGGTCGGAGGAGAACGGGGTAGTGGAAGTCGAATTCCGGCGCACTCCTACCTGGCGTGCCAAATGTCGGATTTCGGGTTCCGGCAGACCCTTGAGGTTCGAACACTGGGGTGCGCGCGGAGATTTTGCCTTCTACCTACCTACACCACTCCGCCTCGCTAAGATCTAAGCTATGGAAAGAACAGCACAAGAGACACAGGGTTTATACTGGTTCGGGCCACCGTTGTGGTGTAATACCCTACTCCAGTGTGTGGTGTGGTGGATTGCCTCTTGGGCTGATGATGATGAGCAATACAAGGAAGAACAGCCTCGCGAGGGTCTGTTCTTGGTTGGGGGGATGAACTGCTAGGAGGAGTTCAGTCACCCTTCTCTCTCTCTCTCCTCGATTCTCTCTCTGATTTTGATCCGATCTCCAATCTCCCCTCTACCCTGTGGGTGGCTAGTCCTATTTATAGGCAAAGGCCCTAGGCCTCTTCCCAAATATTGAGCGGGAAGGGCGCCAACAATTGGCCATTTTGCAGGGGAACATCTGGTACACTTATCCTGACTAAAGTTGGTCCTCGCCTGCCAAAGGCTCTGGTGATGACGCTGGCTTGGGCTCCACAATGACTTCCTCCCTGCCGTTGGACTGGTCTTGGTCTCGTTGCACTGAAACGGGTGCCTTTGATTGATGCTCTTGCCTGCGCTTGCTCCCTTTGCACCAAAGAGGAAAGGAGGACACTACGCGGGCTGGCGCCCGCCTGGCACCCTTGGTCGTCATGGCTTGCGTCACGGGCACCTCGTGAGGTACCCCGCCTTGATCTCTCCGCCTCCTCGCGAGCCTGCCTGATGAGGCCGTTCCTGAGGAAGCTCCGTGTCGTCCGCCCCGCGAGGCTTGGCCCCTCGCGAGGGTCTTCGGTCTGTGTTGATGAAGATGGGCCATGCTGGGCCCCCCTTTGAGCCACGCCACAGGCCGCAGGCAGGCAAGTCTGGGGACCCCCGTTCCCAGAACGCCGAAAAACTCTTACTGGCTCTCCAGCCCTCACCCCTTGGCCTTGACCACGGCATCGTGACCTGTCATACCAGCGGCGGCTAAGCTCGCTCGAGGGCCGGGACTTGAGGACGCAGAGCACTCAGGAGAGCATGGAGAAGAGGGGGAGGCTCGCACGGGCCTAACCTAGCTACCCGGCAGTAGCCGATGCACAAGTTTGGTGCAACACGAGGAACCAGCCCCGGAATACCAAGATAAGTCTTGCGCCTGGACCGACCCAGCGCTATGGCATAAGATCCTCGCCTTTCGCTGCCCCTGTGAGGACAACATCGCCTCCCTTTCCCATCCTCAGGTAGCTGCTTGCGCGCTAAAGGGGACCTCTTGAGCATCGCGCCTCAGGAGCTCTTACTAGATCTCAGGCCGTTCACCTCCTGGCCTTGACCACGACATCGCGACCTAGCATACCAGCGACGGCTACAGCCTGCCTGGGGACCGGGACCTGTCGGCATAGAGCACCAAGCTGCCGCAGGGTTGGAAAGGGGAGACCTAGCCTCAGCAGGACGTGCGTTCGCAAATTTTCATAAGAAGGACAATATGAACAAAAGACATTACAGACGCATTACACGCCCCCGCGGGGTCCGTTTCGATTCCTCGCAGGGGACAAAAGGAAAGGAATTCCTAGGAGCTCTATCTACATGCGCTGGACGTTGCTGATACCATCATCAATAGTGGGCCACGAGAGGCCGGCGCCAACCCCATCCAGATCAGCGACGATGTCGGCCGGACGCTGCGGCCTTGCTCCGAGCGCGACAAGAGCTTGGGGGCATGTAGCTATTGTCGCTTGTCTCCAGAGCCTCGACGGGCTCACGAGAGTCGCTGGACCACCAGGAGTCGGCGCTGTCGCTGGGGAAGCTGCGGGCAAGGCCAGTAGCAGGCCCAGCGTCAGCCGCTGCGCCGTCCTGGCAACACCCTTCAGGGAAGCACTCCAAGCGGTGGCCTTCCTCGTTGAAGACCTTGAAGAACAACGTGGAGGCGCCGTCGTACTCGAAGTGGATGGAGAGGGCGCCTTCCGCACGGCAGACTCGAGCGACCCCGCGCCAGCCTCGAGTCATGAAGATCCTCCTAGAGGAGACGACTTCAACCTCCGCTCCAGTCGTTGGGGCGTCGCAGTCGGTGTTCTGCACCAAATCTCGAGAGGGCCCCTCGGCAGTGAAGAACGGCGGGAAGCGAATCCAAGTTCTTGGAGGCATCACTACTCATAGTACGAACTCGCGCGAGGAGTCCACGACATGGACCCCTGGGGCGGCGGCGTGCGCCACCATGTGGCGGCGACCATGGCCCTGGCGCAGGCGCCGGCGCTCGGCGCCCCTCCCTTCGAAGCCCTCCGCCTGGGCGTACAAGGGCAACAGATACCTAGGAGGTGGCCTCTCGTACCACGGCCGCGACACTACCGGCCTCACGACTATCTCGCGACGCTGGGACCGCCTCTTCTTCGGCGGGAGTAGCTCGGGCTCGTTGAGGGGAGTCTTTCCCTTCTCCACGGCCGAGAACCTCCGTATCGGCGCCCGACCGCGCCAGCAAGCAGTGGAACGAGGAAGAAGAAGGAGCCGGAGAAGAAAAGGAAGTGTTGGATTACAGGGCCTCCGCTCCCTACTTCCCATTTATAGCCCAGGGGAGGCCAACCGCCGGCTTCCATGATCTAAGGTAATAATGATCTTTTTCTACATGTAGCAAGGACTCATCAAGTCGGGCAGTTGCCGAGGCGGCATAGAGAAGCAGAGGCGCCCACGTCCAATCAATCGCCACGCGCCAACTGTGGCCGTAGCCTGTTGGGGCCAGCGACGCTCCGCATTTGCCCTTTGGCTTTGCCTCGAAGCCAAGCCCGAGCGCGCCTTGGGCCCGGGGGCTACTGTCAGCGTTCTGGGGACGGGGGTCCCTAGACTTGCCTACCTACGGCCCGCGGCATGGGTCCACCAGCGGCCCTGTATGGCCCATCTTCACCAGCAAACACTCAAGACCCTCACGAGGGGCCAAGCCTCGCGAGGCGGATGATGCAAGACCTCCTTAGGTGCGGCCTCACCAAGATGGCTCGCGAGGGGTGGAGAGATCAAGGCAAGGGACACCTCGCGAGGTTTGCATGACGCAAGCCATGACGACTGGAGCCAGGCGGGCGCCAATGCGCGCAGTGTCCTCGTTTCCTGTTTGGTGCTTGTTGGTGTCAAAACCGGCGGATCTCGGGTAGGGGGTCCTGAACTGTGCGTCTAGGCCGGATGGTAACAGGAGGCAGGGGACACGATGTTTTACCCAGGTTCGGGCCCTCTTGATGGAGGTAAAACCCTACGTCCTGCTTGATTAATATTGATAATATGGGTAGTACAAGAGTAGATCGATCACGAGATCAGAGAGGCTAAACCCTAGAGGCTAGCCTATGGTATGGTTGTGTGTTATATGGACTAAAAACCCTTCGGTTTATATAGACACCGGAGAGGGTTAGGGTTACACAAGGTCGGTTACAAAGGAGGAGATATCCATATACGTATTGCCTAGCTTGCCTTACACGCCAAGTAGAGTCCCATCCGGACACAAGACGAAGTCTTCAATCTTGTATCTTCATAGTCCAACAGTCCGGCTGTCCGGAGACCCCCTAATCCAGGACTCCCTCAGTAGCCCCCGAACCAGGCTTCAATGACGATGAGTCCGACGCGCAGTATTGTCTTCGGCATTGCAAGGCGGGTTCCTCTCCGAATTCTATGTACCTGTCGAAATAATGTCCGGTTTCTTGTGAATGTTGCACTCCTTGGCTTCCACGCCCAATAATGGGCACTTTCCACGCGTCGAGCAAATGTGAAGATCCAGGGTATTTTCACATTTACCCCCCTAGTTGTGTGAATGAGCCGCCTATTTAAAAAGACGAGGATTCAGATCCAAATCACACCATCCTCCCTTGGCGAGCCTTCATCGGAGCGCACCCGACAGAGATCCATTCCATCATGGCCGGTCGACGCAGCTCCTCCTCTCGCACCCCTAGCTCCAAGCCTGGAGATTGGGAGAGATGTTCCGCAACGCACAGCAAATTAGTGATGCTTCAGTCCAAGGGATTTCTTCCCCCAGCGTGCATGGTCCTGGTTCGAGCCGGGCTCGCCACCTATAATGGCGGAGAGCAAGCGGAGAGCCTTCCCAATCCCTCCAAGGGAGAGCAGGTATGCCTTGTCCGTTATTTAGTAAGGGGGCTCGGATTTCCAATTCATCCGTTTCTCCGGGGGCTCCTGGAGTTCTACGGCCTCCGGTTGCACAATCTTATGCCTGCCTCCCTGCTGCATATCGCGGGATTCGTAGCCCTTTGCGAGTTGTTTTTGGGCTGTGAGGTTCATTTCGCTCTGTGGAAGAAGTTGTTCTGCATTGTGCCCCGTTCTCAGAAGGGGTCAATATATCAAGTGGGCGGAGCCAAAGTGTGGCGTATTGCCGGGACCGGATACCTGTCCAGGACCCCAAAGAAGATGTCTGAAGACTGGCCTTCAGAATAGTTTTATATAGAAGACGTCCTCCTCCCGGATCCTATTTGGATCGGCCTTCCTGAGTTCGACAACGCCCCTTTGAAGAGGCACCGGAGCTGGCATCCACGGAGCTCCCTGGAGGAAGATGACAGGGACATTCTTTACCTGATGAGCCGGATAAGTTTTTTAGCTCGATCGGGATTGACCATGATCGAGGTCCTGGCCATATGCATCATGCGGGGGGTGCAGCCGCTTCAGTACAGAGGCCACCCCATGTGGGATTTCAACGGGGAGGATGACGCCACCCGCCACGGCCGCAAAGGGCCGGGATCGGCTGCTGATCTAATAAAGATCTTATCCACTTTGTACAAGGGAGAAGAGGAGGAATTCCTTCGTGTCAACCCGCAGGGCGGATTTTCTATGTACAATCCTCCGAGCTGGGTAAGCGGAGATTTTTTATCGCCCATCCATTTCGTATTCCCATAGTTAAGTATTCATTCTAGCGATTTCATCGCAGGAGCTGCGCCAGGCTGTAAAGGAGATAAACATCCCTCCTCCACAACCCGAGGACCCTGGACGGTCCCTTGACCCGGCGTCCCAGGAGGATCCGGACATATCTGTGGAGCTGATCGATGGGGTATTTTACCAATCGAGTAATGACAATGCTTTGGTGGCCATTACGACCGATTACCCTGGGCTAGTTCTAGCCTCACAGGTGACTGAGAATGAAGTCCCAGCAGTTCAAAAAGGGATCCGTCCTTGCGTGTTTTTGATCGTCGTATAACAGCCGTGTTTTGCAGGGGAGGTCCTCGAGGCCGAAGGCCGAGCCTGCGGCGACTAGCCAACAAGGGGCTGCGAGGCCAGGCAGGCTGCAAAGACCCGTAGTCCGGATTGAGACACCGGCGCAGTGGTATGGCGCGCCGTCCTTATTGCAAGACATTATTCTGAGAGGCATATTAACGCCCATGCCTTCTTTTCAGGAAAAAGTGCGCTCGCCGGACTATACCCGGAGAGGCTACCAATCGCGCCTCCACAAGCCAGGCTCCAAGGCCGGATTCGGAGGCGGGAACGAATACAAGGCGTGGGCGGGGTGCTCCTCCGACAGAGGATGCGGATAAACTGTCCGCCACCCATTCCGAGGTGGAAAGTGCCATGAACCACAGGCATTGCCGGACTGTTCTTCGTGACGCTTGTTTCTCCCAAGAGGCATTGGATGCCTTCAACTCGGGAGATGCGCACCTCCATGCCGCTCAAAATGGTCTAGCCAGAGCCACGAAGCAGTATTTAAAAGACATACGGGTGAGAAAATTTGGTGCTTATATATATCAGTAGCCCCTGAGACTTGAAACAGTTAGGATAACTAATTTAAGGATCATTTGTTATGCAGGTTCTTACAGAAAAGAATACTCAACTGTCCCAGAAGCTGGAAAAGTGCAAAGCCCAACTTCAGTCCGCACTGGCCGCAGCAGGGGAGCCCAAAGAGACCCCCTCTGGTAACATATCCTTCAAATGATAAGTATCATATAGAATGCGGCGTGTATGCAGATCTGACGATAAAATTGCAGATGACACTGGAGTAAATCCGGATAAGCAGCAGCTCCAACGCCGGCTGAAGGCCGGCGAGAACGTGCTTACGAGGGTGAGGCAGGAGAAAAATGATCTCCAAGATGCCAACACCAAGCTGGGCGTGGAACTACAAGATGTTCGCGCCCAACTTTCGGACTCTGTTAAGAAAAATCGGCGGCTTCGACGTGGCATATTTAGTAAGTGCTTGAACGAACTTTGAAAAGAGTTCGGCGAGGAAGCTGGCTGACAGAGTTATGTCTGTAGGTATGCGAACAGGTCGTCTTGCCGAGGAAATGCCCAGTTCAACGGGTGACCTTCTTCCCGAGCTCTCACAGCTGCACGAACGAGTTCGGCAGGTGATGCAAGGCGTCGCCCAGGCCTTGTGGCCATCCCTCTCCATACCCGAAGGCCTTGGAGAGCTTGCAGAAAAGCTGAAGGGAGCACGGCGGCACTTCCGATTATGGAAGATATCGGCCTGCCGTCAGGGCGCCGGGGAAGCCTGGGCAATGGTGAAGACACGGTACACGAAGGCTGACCCGAACCACATGGCCCAAGACGGACCTGTGGGGCCTGATGGGAAGGAGATCCCTGTGAGCTTAGTGTACGGCCAAGTAGAATTGGCCGCAAAGTATTCCCAACAGGACTGTAGACTAGACATCCTATTGGATGGTATTGAATAGGAATTCAACCATTCAAATTGACTATGTAATTTTAAAGTGACATGTATAATGCCTTCTAGCCGGATTGTAGATCGTTTGTCGTGGCGGACCTTTTCGCTTCAACCTCAGGACCGGACAATCCAGAGTGTATCCGAATACCTTCTCGGTTATGTAAGAACCAGGGCATGCGTGGAGACTAGGCGTAGGGGTCATTAGTGCTTTATCAGACAAGTGCCCAACTATTTATGTTATATTACATGGGTAGTAAGAAACATCTTCCAGGGAGAATAGTTCCGTTAAGGGTTCCTTTCCCTGGGTAAGCATGCCCTAAAGGGCATGTCCGGACTGCGATAAGAAGCGCAGAAAAATCATCTGGGGGCATATATGAATAATAAAAGTCATCTTTTTTTCACCGACCGAATATTCCCTTAAGAACGCTAGCTTTCGGCTTCACCCAGTCTGAGGTACATGTCCGGCTAACCTGGCGGTAACAATCGCAGAGGTGCTCCCCTTATGCCCTAGCCGAATTAACGGGAACGTAGGGCATAAATACAAGAGCCAGGTAACCCAGCTTGGCCAAAACTTAAGTCATATCGATGCATATAATGGTGAAAAAAGGTACATGCGGAAGTATAACACATGTGTTGGGCGTGAGGCCCAGGAAAATAACTTAAGCTTCTGTGAAAGAAGCCCCCAGGTATGAAGAGTGCGGCTAGGTCATCTGTAATGTACGAGTGAGGCACAAGGTGACCCTTGAAGGCCTAGAGAAATAAAAGAAAGAAAGGGAAACAAGACAGATGATGCATATGCAGAAAATGGACAAAGGGAGGGGACTAACATAGAGTCCAGTGCTAAGCATAGAATCTTCGAAGCCTGGCTGCATTCCATGGGTTCGGCTCGAGTCGACTAGTCGATGCATCCCGCAGTCGGTACGCTCCACCGGTCAGAACTTGGTCGATAATGAAGGGACCTTCCCATTTGGGCTCGAGCTTGTTCTTTTTCTTATCCGGCAGCCGTAGAACTAGTTTGCCAACGTTATAAGTTTTGTCCTGTTCTTCTCTGCTTTGGTATCTGCGAGCCTGTTGCTGGTAAAATGCGGAACGGGCTTTGGCTACATCGCGCTCTTCCTCCAAGGTGTCCAGACTGTCCTGCCGATTGGGCTCGGCTTCTCTTTCTTCGTACATGCGCACTCGAGGTGAGTCAAGAATTATGTCACAGGGCAGGACTACCTCTGTGCCATACACCATAAAAAATGGTGTATATCCGGTACTACGATTCGGCGTGGTCCGCAGGCCCCAGAGTACAGAGTCGAGCTCCTCTACCCAGTGCGTGTCAGACTCCGTTAAGGAGCGCACTAATCTGGGTTTAATGCTGCTCATTAACCATTTGCTCATTCGACTTGACTGTTGGTTTGTGGGTGATAGACTAAAGCATAATCGAGCTTGATGCCCATTTTGCTGCACCAGAGTTTTACCTCGTCGGCCGTGAAGTTCGTGCCGTTATCAGTGATAATGTTGTGGGGGACGCCGTAACGGTGTACAACCCCGGATATGAAATCTATCACCGGTCCAGATTCGGCTGTTTTAACCGGTTTAGCCTCTATCCATTTGGTGAATTTATCCACCATGACCAATATGTATTTTTTCTTGTGGGTTCCCCCTTTAAGGGGTCCAACCATGTCAAGCCCCCAGACCGCGAAGGGCCATGTAATGGGGATTGTTTGGAG
This sequence comes from Triticum urartu, assembly GCF_056163025.1. Lineage (NCBI taxonomy): Eukaryota > Viridiplantae > Streptophyta > Magnoliopsida > Poales > Poaceae > Triticum > Triticum urartu. Next base: position 114,845,660 of record NC_141876.1, read on the forward strand.
GGCGGTGGGTGGCATGTGGCTTTGATTTGCAAAGAGCTGGCAACCGGCGCAACGTTGGACCAAGTTCTGTGCATCTGCCCGGGCCGTTGGCCAATAGAATCCTGTACGGAAGGCCTTGCTTACAAGAGCTCGGGCTGCGGCGTGATGACAGCCGAGTCCGGCGTGAATTTCTGCCAAAAGGTTCCGCACTTCCTCTTCGGAGATGCACCTTTGAAGGACTCAGATAGCGCTTTTTTTGTACAATTCTCCCTCATGGGCCCTGTAGGCCTTGGATCACCGCACTATGCAGCGTGCCTCATTTTGGTCCCCCGGAAGTTCCTGTCTAGTTAGGTAGGCCAGGAATGGTTCTGTCCACGGGGCAATAATGGCCATTATTTCATGGGCTGAATGTGTTATTTCGGTGGCGGAGCCTCCGATTGTGTTAGAGAGTTCGGTATCGGGTATTTTGGCCGGGTCCGGACTGTTGTTACCGGTGTCCCCTTCCCATGCTACGGATGGCTTGAAGAGCCGTTCCAGAAATATGTTGGGAGGGACCGCGCCGCGTTTTGCGCCGATGCGGGCGAGGATATCCACCGCCTGATTGTTTTCCCGAGCCACATGATGTAATTCGAGCCCCTCGAACCGAGCTGACATTTTTAGGACGGCATTGCGATAAGCTGCCATTTTCAGATCCTTGGCATCGAAGTCTCCATTTATCTGGGATATCGCGAGGTTCGAGTCCCCGCGCACCTCTAGGTGTTGAATGCCCATGGATACTGTCATCCGGAGACCATGTAGAAGGGCCTCATATTCGGTTGAGTTGTTGGAGTCCGTATACATTATCTGTAGTACGTATTGAACGGTATCTCCTGTTGGGGACGTCAAAATGACGCCAGCCCCCAGACCAGCCAACATTTTGGAGCCGTCAAAGTGCATGATCCAATTTGAATATGTGTCGTACTCTTTAGGGAGTTTGGCTTCTGTCCACTCAGCGACGAAGTCAGCCAAAACTTGCGAATTAATAGCTCGCCGTGGCTTGTAAGTTATGTCGAATGGGAGGAGCTCAATGGCCCATTTGGCAATCCGGCCCGTCGCGTCGCGGTTGTTTATAATATCGTTAAGTGGTACTTCCGAGGCTACCGTTATTGAACACTCTTGAAAGTAGTGTCGGAGCTTCCGGGATGCCATAAATACCACGTATGCTATCTTTTGATAATGCGGGTACCGTGATTTTCATGGAGTAAGGACGGTGGACACATAGTAGACCGGCTTTTGAAGGGGAATTTGTGTCCGTCCACTTCTCACTCGACGACGAGCACTGCGCTTACTACTTGATGAGTTGCCGCAATGTATAATAGCATTGGTTCGCCAATGTTTGGCGCGACCACGACTGGGTTTGCTGCCAATATGGATTTTATTTCGCTGAGTCCGGCCGAGGCGGCATCCGTCCACTCGAAGTGTTCGGTGCGCCAGAGGAGGCGATAAAGGGGTAATGCCTTTTCTCCCAAGCGGGAGATAAAGCGGCTTAGAGCCGCCACGCATCCAGTCAATTTTTGTATTTGTTTGAGGTCTGTTGGGGTAACCAACTATGACAACACTCGGATTTTGTCCGGATTAGCTTCAATACCTCTACTGGAGACAATGAATCCCAGGAGATTTCCGGCTGGTACACCGAAAACGCATTTTTCCGTATTGAGCTTGATGTCATATGTTCGGAGGTTGTCGAATGTGAGCCTCAAGTCGTCTACTAGAGTTTCAACATGCTTGGTTTTAACGACCACGTCATCCACGTATGCCTCCACTGTTTTGCCGATCTGGTTTGCCAGACATGTCTGAATCATGCGCTTATATGTTGCGCCGGCGTTTTTGAGCCCGAAGGGCATTGTGTTGAAGTAAAATGGGTCGTATGGTGTGATGAATGCCGTTGCGGCTTGGTCTGGCTCCGCCATTTTAATTTGATGGTAGCCAGAGTATGCGTCGAGGAAACACAATGAATCGTGTCCTGCGGTAGCATCGATGATTTGATTGATGCAGGGGAGGGGGAAGGGATCCTTTGGGCAGGCCTTGTTAAGGTCCTTAAAATCGACGCACAAGCTCTAGGATTGTCTTTCTTTGGTACCATCACCAGGTTTGCTAGCCAGTCCCAATGTTTTATGTCTCTGATGAATCCGGCCTCCAATAGCTTGGCTAGTTCCTCTCCCATGGCTTGTCTCTTAGGCTCGGAGAAACATCGAAGAGCCTGCTTGACTGGCTTGAATCCTTTTAGGATATTTAGGCTGTGCTCAGCCAGCCTGCGTGGGATTCTTGGCATGTCTGAAGGGTGCCAGGCAAAAATGTCCCAGTTCTCACGTAGGAACTCTCGTAGTGCGGCGTCGACATCAGGGTTTAATTGTGCCCCGATGGAAGCTGTTTTTGTAGGGTCCGTTGGATGGACTTGGAATTTGACTATTTTGTCCGCCGGTTTAAAGGAGGTCGACTTGGATCTTTTATCAAGTATCACACATCCCTGTTCACCGCGGAGCACAACGTAGTTAGTCCCTCGGCCGCTAGGGCTTCGGATAGTGCCTCGAAGGCCAGTGCGGCTGTCTTATTTTCGGCGTAGAGTGCTATGTCCGGATCACTAGCAAGAGTGATGATTCTGTTGGGCCCGGGCATTTTGAGCTTCATGTACCCATAATGGGGTATGCGTTGGAAGATTGTAAATGCCACCCGCCCTAGTAGAGCGTGGTATCCGCTGTTGAACGGGGCCACTTGGAATGTAATTTCTTCGGACCTGTAATTATCCGGCGTGCCAAATACCACATCTACTGTGATTTTCCCAGCACAGCGTGCTTCCCGACTGGGGATGACTCCTCTAAAGGTGGTGCTACTTTGCTCAATGCGGCTCCAGTGTATTTCCATCTTTTGAAGAGTTCCTCATGGATGAGGTTTAATCCGCTGCCGCCGTCCATGAGTACCTTGGTGAGTCGAAAGCCGTCCACGATTGGACTGAGGACTAGTGCAGCTGGTGCTCGGGTTGTTCGGAATTTGGGTTCGTCACTGGCATTGAAGGTAATAGTCGTGTCACTCCAAGGATTGTTTTCTGCTATGTGGCAGATTTCGGCCATGCTGCGGAGTGTTCGCTTGCGTCTATTTGACGCGAAGGTCTCAAAGACCGTTAACACTGTATTGTTGTCCACGGGATGGTGCTCTGTGGTTTTTGGGAGGAGTAAATCCTCACCACTTTTGGCCACCTGCTGGAGTATCCAACATGCTCTAAGGCTGTGCGTTGGTATTGCATCCGCTGTACTATGAATTTTGTAGGGTCCGTTGAGCCATCCCTCCAGTACGGTTCCTTGCCCCGTAGAGGGCTTTTGCTTTTTGGTAGTTAACCCAGGTGTATTGTGATAATGCACCCTTTTATTTTGGACTGGGTTTGTATTCAGGGCCGGATTATCCCAAAATTTTATTTCGGTTTTCCAGGCGCTTTCCATCGCACAGTACTTTCGTACTATGGACACCAAGTCGGTAAAGCGTGTAATTTCGCGGCGACTTATGGCGTTGAGGATTCCCTTGTCCATGCAATTATTGCAGAAGAATGAAATTGCGTCTTCCTCATGGCAGTCCTTTATCCTGTTCATGACCAGGAGGAATCTGGCCCAGTAATGGTGTACTGTTTCTTCGGGCTCTGGCCTAATTTGGGATAGGTCGCGTATGTTTGGGTGGGTGGGTGGAATTGAATCCGAATCCTTACCCAATCTGAGACTCGGGGGTCAAGGAGTTTCCGAACTCAAAAGTTTGGATTCTTGGATGTTTTCCGATAAATCTAGCCCGCTGCCAGATTCTAGGTTCAGGCCTTGAGTGACGTCCTCCTCTCCGCGGGTATCCGGCTTGGAGGGATCGGGAATCCGGACATAGCTAGTCCTTAAGATAGATGAAGGGTTGCCACATTGTTCCTCCACCACTTCAACGTGATGGGTGACCTGGGGAGAGTTGATCTCTCTCAGATCGGGTTTAGGCCCAATCTGATCGTAGTCTGTAGCGACTCCCAGGGCAGCGATGCGATCCAAGAGCTCGTTCAGGGAAGAGAGCTCCATTGGATCTAACTGCTCGGCGAGTTCCAAGTTGACGTGAAGATAGCTTTCGATGACCCGAGAAGTTATCATCGGCGCAGCGGCCGAACAAGCGGTCATAAGGAAACCACCTAGACGGAGAGTTTGGCCGATAGCCAAAGCACCCTCAGCAATAGTGTCGTCTTTAAAGATGGGATGAGACATCCTTCCTAGTGGTGACGGCACAGCGGAACTCTCAATGAAAGCACCAATGTCGGTGTCAAAACCGGCGGATCTCGGGTAGGGGGTCCCGAACTGTGCGTCTAGGCCGGATGGTAACAAGAGGCAGGGGACACGATGTTTTACCCAGGTTCGGGCCCTCTTGATGGAGGTAAAACCCTACGTCCTGCTTGATTAATATTGATAATATGGGTAGTACAAGAGTAGATCTACCACGAGATCAGAGAGGCTAAACCCTAGAAGCTAGCCTATGGTATGGTTGTGTGTTCTATGGACTAAAAACCCTTCGGTTTATATAGACACCGGAGAGGGTTAGGGTTACACAAGGTCGGTTACAAAGGAGGAGATATCCATATACGTATTGCCTAGCTTGCACGACACCACACTGGAGTAGGGTATTACACGACAACAGTGGCCCGAACTAGTATAAATCTTGTGTCTCTCGTTCTTTGGGTTCGTCGAGCTAGGCCGTGAGATCGTGTCTAGTGCAAGCTAGTAGGGGAGGAGAGATCTTTGTGCGCAACCCAGTGTTTGAAGCTCGAGGGTTTTGCCGGAACTCGAAATCTGACAACTTCTCGCCCGACTCAGTGAAATCCCCCAAAATCGCAATGCTTACCGGCCTGCTATAAAAACCCACATGGCCGGTGAGTCCTGCATCGCATTTCCCCCTCCGTCGGTGTCAAAACCGGCGGATCTCGGGTAGGGGGTCCCGAACTGTGCGTCTAAGGCGGATGGTAACAGGAGGCAGGGGACACGATGTTTTACCCAGGTTCGGGCCCTCTTGAGGGAGGTCAAACCCTACGTCCTGCTTGATTTATTCTTGATGATATGAGTATTACAATAGTTGATCTACCACGAGATCGGAGAGGCTAAACCCTAGAAGCTAGCCTATGTTATGATTGTCTGTTGTCCTACGGACTAAAACCCTTCGGTTCATATAGACACCGGAGGGGGTTAGGGTTACACAAGGTCGGTTACAAAGGAGGAGATATACATATCCATATTGCCTAGCTTGCCTTCCACGCCAAGTAGAGTCCCATCCGGACACGAGACGAAGTCTTCAATCTTGTATATTCATAGTCCAACAGTCCGGCCGAAGGATATAATCCGGTTGTCTGGATACCCCCTAATCCAGGACTCCCTTAGTAGCCCCTGAACCAGGCTTCAATGACGATGAGTCCGGCGCGCAATGTTGTCTTCGGCATTGCAAGGCGGGTTCCTCCTCCGAATACAACACGGAAGAGTTTGAATACAAGGATAGTGTCCGACCCTACAAAATAAGTTCCACAAACCACCATAGAGAGAATAATATTCCACAAATCTACTCTGCTGACACGTTTTGGCAACATGACAGCATGCCATGGCTCGGCGATTATTCGAACCGTTTTTCTTTAACCAGCCCCGCACATAACGCGAGGCGGTTTCTTGACACGTCTTGTCAAAGCAGAGATCGTGCCCCCCTTATTACGGGATTCTCATCAATACGGGCATGGGTAACCCAACCGCGCCATCGATTACGGCGCTTGGGGGATAAGCGAGTTTTACCAGGCTAGTGGGGGCGCATTGTTTCGGCCGCCCTTATAAAGGGATAAGGTTTAACCTTTTTCTACCCACGCCTTCTTCCTCCTTGCTCATCCATTCTTGCGCACTCGTGCTCCAACGCCCAAGTCCACATCCTTCTCCTCAACCTTCTCCAAACATGTCTGGAGCAGGAGGCAAGTGGATGGCATCCTCCGTCACGGAGGGACACATCAAAAAGTTGCGTGGGGCCGGATACCTAGCCGCAAATATCGCACATCGGCTGCCCGCTGCGGGGCAGATCGTTCCTACCCCTGAACCTCACGAGAGGGTAGTTTTCCTCCACCACTTCCTCCGTGGACTAGGGTTTCCCCTCCATCCATTCGTCGGTGGTCTTATGTTCTACTACGGGCTGGCCCCGAACTTCATCCTCAACATTTCGGCGTTCATCGTCGTGTGTGAGGCTTTCCTCCGCATCCGGCCCCACTTCGTCCTGTGGTTAAGGACCTTCAATATCTAGCCGAAGGTGGTGGGAGGCCAACAAGAAGAATGCGGCGGAGCCATGGTGGGCAAGATACCCAATGTTATCTGGCTTGAAGGCTCCTTCGTGGAGACCATAAAGGGGTGGCAATCGGCGTGGTTCTACATCACCGAGCCGCGCAACACCAACTGGGCGGCGGCCCCCGAGTTTCGATCCGGAATCCCCACGCGGCTCACCTCCTGGAAAGATAAGGGCCTATCCTGGGGTTCATCGGTGGGGCTGGACGGACTCCAGAAATGTATCCGGAATATGGCAAGCAAGAAGCGCAAGCTTGTCAACATAGTCCAGGTCATGCTCATCCGCCGGATCCTCCCGTGTCAACAACGGGATTTGAACTTGTGGAAGTTCGACCCGGCCCAGCACCAGACTCTGAGCGAGCTCTTCGACACGATGCACAAGGACGTTTGGAGGGTGCTGTTCAAGGGCGTCGAGGTCCCTCCCTCTCTCACCGAGGACCGCAGGCTAAGCGCGAAGCGCCGAGCGCATTCGGTGAGTTCTATACATCCAGTAGAATATTTATTTCCCCTAGCTTAACCATGTGCGGGGTCTGAGCTCCATGCCTTTGACAGGACTGGGTAGAGACGTTGGGGCAGATTAACTCTCCGGCCCCTCTGCCCGAAGACACTGTGGACGCTCTCCTGACGGAGATGCTGACTGCGGCTCCTTACAAGGTGCCGGAGAAAACCAAGAAGGCCAAAGGAACCCGAAAGAGTTCTCGACACAAGGTGTTATTGGACTCATCGTCCGATAACTCCGCGACGCACTCCTCCCCCGAAGACGAGGAGGAAGATGAAGATGCCCCCCTTCAGTTGGGGGAGACAAGAAAAGGAAGGCCGCCCCGACAGGGGGGGCGAAGGGTCCAATAAGGGGAGGACCCTCCTTCCGGACTACTCCACCACCGCCGCTGAAGGCGAAGACGAGTGGCTGCTCAGGGCCAAGCCCCTGGCGAAGTCGTAAGTATTCGGATACCAGAGTAACTCATAACATACCTTTGTCGCACTGCTTCTCCTAACACCGAATTATGACTATGCAGACCGCCACGAGCCTGTATCGACGTATCCTCGTCGGACGGCTCCCTGGGCTCGTCGGATATGGATAGCGATCCACTTCCGACCGCCAACTCCCCTTGCTCTATGGACAACGTCGAGGTATTGTCTCAAGAGGCTCCGGGTCGAGGGGAGACAGTCCCGGAGGGGCCTCAAGGCGACCGAGGGCTCCGAGTTCGGCCCTCAGCCGAACACCGTGCCGGAACCCCCAGTGGTCCCGGACTCGGGCAGGCGGCCTCCTTACAAAAGGGGCAAGACGCCTGTGCCGGTGACCTCTGTCCATCCAGAGGCACCGGACAATCTGCTGGGAGCGCTTCGCAGCGCTTCCATCGACAAAGAGCACCGCACTATGATGAGTGCGGTGGTCCAGAAGGTTCAGTCCGCCAAGAGCGGACTGACTGAAGCCTGTGCCAGCCTTCTAACAGGCTTTGAGGTAAGTTTTTGAAATATAGGAAAAATATTACCGCATAGACAGTAGCCCCTGATGCTCTGTTCGGTGTTCACAAAGAAAAGCCGAACAAAGGATCAAACAATATCACAGGATTGTAATATAAGTATGTCTATATGCGTATGTAGGCTTCGCTGCTGGCCTCTGCCGCACTGACTGCGGAGGTCGCCGCACTGAAGCAGGACCTCAAAGGGTCCAAGGAAGAGCTCGGCCTTGCCAAGAGGCAGCTCGAGTAGAACAGAGGTAAGTAGTACCTAGTCTATGGATATATATAAAAAGAATGCGATTGCAAAATGACAGGATCATCGTAAATTTGCCAGGGGCCACGACCGAGGTGGCGACCCTGAAGCAAGCGCTATCTGAGGCCGAAAACAAAGCGTCCAAAGAGAGCACCGAGCGGGAAAGGCAGGAGGCTTGGGTGGGTGAGGTGCAGCAAGAGCTCCACGCTCTCGTGACGAAGCACGAGGCGTTGGAGCTTGACTTGAAGATGCGAGAGTCCGAGCTTGACGCGGCCCTCGAGAGCGCAAAGAATGCCAAGGCCGAAGCCCAATAGGCCCTCCAGGAGATTTACGCGATGAAGAAGATAGCGGCGGGTAAGGCATTCTATATGCAAAGCAAGCATGTGAAAGTAAATTACTTGTTACTTACCCGAATCCAGAGCTCTCTAGGAGCTTTCGTAGAGTTGCCCCGAAGCGTGTCGGATGCCGCATAGTTTTACCAGGCCGAGGAGGGAAGCTCAATGGAGAAGCTGTTCTGGTGTCGGTATACTAGGACCGAACACCCGATGCCTCTGAGCGACCAGCTGAAGCAACTGGTCGAGCTGCACAAGGCGGCCGAACAGGCCATGAAGGGCTTTATAGTCCAGATGTGGCCTGGTGACGCCCTTCCCAATAGCTACTTTGGCCTGGTGAGGCGGCTTATGGATGCCTGCCCACGGTTGGAAGTCATCAAGCGGTCCATCTGCATCGAAGGTGCACGCTGGGCTTTCGTCTGTGTGAAGGTGCAATGGGCCAAGATGGATGCCATGAAGTTGGTGAAGGAAGGGCCGCCGGAGGGCAAGGAGCATCGCCACCCCGAGATGTACTATGAGGGTGTCCTGAAGGGTGCCCATCTCATAGCGGACGAGTGTACGAAAGTTGTAATATTTGAGTAAACTTGCTCGTGTGATCCTGTATTATGAAAACTTGTTCATATGCGCTATGCAACGCTTGTTTGAATTTAAAATATTGCCTTCTGTTCGACTGTTTATCAAATCTGAGAGATGGCTAGTCGTCGGCTTCTACCCCCATGCCACGAGTGCTGGGGTGTTCGGGATAAACCGGAGCACTCTTGTTCCCATTGTTGGGTCCTTCGAGGGAGGTGCTCGGCACAACGAACAAGGCAATCGAACTATAATGCGTTATCACTCTCACTTAGCCATAGAATTCTATAATTTTAAATTTCGGCGAAGCCCCTAGTATTCGGAAGGCCAAATTCGGGGCGCGATACATGCCTTAAGCCGGACAGGGCCGACTCCTCGCTCTAAGCGGCATAAGTCTTTAGGGACTCGAAACCTCTCGAACAACCGACCAGTCTCTCACCTTATCATGACAGTCAGTTTTAGCTTTCTCTACTGAGGTGCTTAGCCCAGCAGAACCGGGGCACAATCGCAGTAGTTCTCCCAGTGGTACCTTAGCCGATATAGCGGAACGTAAGGTAGCAAAACATGGGAGCCGGGCAAACCCAACTATTGACCCAAGACATGATTCGGAGCTGATGCATATAATGCTATAAGTTCGGGGTGCCGCGCTGTCCAAAGTGTTCGGACTTCTCATGCCATATTATGGGGTATGCTTAAGCATCTAGCGTATTGGCCGTACCAGAGTGTACGGGTGCTGGATGTCATGAATATATATATATATATATATAAGAAGAAGAATGCAATAATAGTCTTAATGCTATGCATTATTTAGTCAAAAAGGTGCGTTAAAGCAGAAGGATACATGTAGTGTGATAAGCAAAAAGTAGGACTATGTCCCCTCCAAGGGCAAGCTGAGGAATAGTATTAAAGCAAATATTTCACTCGTTATCGTAATCCACCTGGGAGTTCCATGGTGTGACGTAGCTTTCTGCCTCCTTGGTTGCTGCATCATGTGTTCGGCAATCATGCTGCCGGACAGGGTTTCCAGAGATTAAAGTCCTGAAAGAGAAAAATAACTAAGCAGGAAGCCCCTAGTGCGGTTTCAGCCGCGTCTTGGAGCGTGCCGCAGTCGTGCCCCCTCCCCACCCATGCCCATGGTATTTTTAATGCGTAATTATGTACGTGTGGCATGGGTTTCGCCATTTGGCTGGGACCGGGGTGGGGGCCGCATTGCTATGCGAGCTCGAAACATGCCAGACGGTCTAGTTGCCGATTACTCTGGGCGCGCTAGAAGTTGTCCGGGTCCTTAATCGCTGAACTAGTGGATTACCTTAAGAGGCTGCTTTGCGCTTCTGCTGCGAGGGCGCAGTGTGCTCCTCCGTACGGAGAGAGCGCTTTGTGTTTCCATTGACTGTAATGACCCCCTGAGTTCCTGACATCTTGAGCTTGAGGTATGCATAATGCGGTACTGCATTGAATCTTGCAAATGCGGTTCGCCCGAGCAGTGCATGATAGCCACTGTGGAACGGGACTATATCGAAGATTAACTCTTCGCTTCAAAAGTTATCCGGGGATCCGAAGACCACTTCCAGTGTGACTGAGCATGTGCAATGGGCCTCTACACCTGGTATGATGCCTTTAAATGTCGTTTTTGCGGGTTTCATCCTTGAGGGGTCTATACCCATTTTGCACACTGTGTCCTGATAAAGCAGGTTCAGGCTGCTGCCGCCATCCATGAGGACTCGAGTGAGGTGAAATCCGTCAATGATTGGGTCTAGGACCAGTGCGGTGAATCCTTCATGACGGATAATAGTGGGGTGGTCCCTACGATCGAAGGTGATCGGACAGGAGGACCATGGGTTGAACTTTGGGGCGACTGGCTCCAACGCATATACGTCCCTGAGCGCACGCTTTCGCTCCCTCTTGGGGATGTGGGTTGCGTATATCATGTTCACCGTTCGCACTTGTGGGGGGAACCTCTTCTGTCCTCCGGTGTTTGGCTGCCGGGGCTCCTCCTCGTCATCGCTATGTGGCCCCTTATCTCTGTTTTCGGCATTTAACTTGCCGGCCTGCTTGAACACCCAACAATCCCTGTTGGCGTGGTTGGCTGGCTTGTCGGGGGTGCCGTGTATTTGACATGAGCGATCGAGTATGCGTTCCAAACTGGACATGCCCGGAGTGCTTCTTTTGAATGCCTTTTTCCGCTGACCGGGTTTAGAGCCTTTGAAGCCGGCATTGACTGTCGTATCCTCGGTATTGTTGCTGTTAATGCGGCGCTTATGTTTGTTGCAACGTGACCTGCTATTGCCGTCCTTGGTATCCGAAGTACCATGGTTCTTTGATATGTTATTACCGCGAGCCAGCCAGCTATCTTCTCCCGCACAGAAGTGGGTCATGAGTGTCGTGAGGGCTGCCATAGATTTCGTCTTTTCCTGACCAAGGTGCCAGGCTAGCCACTCGTCGCGGATGTTGTGCTTGAAAGCTGCTAGGGCCTCTGCATCCGGATAGTCGACGATTTGATTTTTCTTTGTTAGGAACCATGTCCAGAATTGCCTGGCCGATTCCTTTGGCTGCTGAATTATGTGGCTCAAGTCATCGGCATCTGGTGGTCGCACATAAGTGCCCTGAAAGTTGTCGAGGAATGCGGCTTCCAGATCTTCCCAATAGCCAATGGACTTTGCTGGCAAGCTATTGAGCCAATGCCGAGCTGGTCCTTTGAGTTTGAGTGGGAGGTATTTAATGGCGTGTAGATCATCACCGCGCGTCATGTGGATATGCAGGAGGAAATCCTCGATCCATACCGTCGGATCTGTTGTGCCGTCGTATGATTCTATATTTACGGGTTTGAAACCCTCTGGGATTTGATGATCCATTACTTTGTCTGTGAAGCATAAGGGGTGTGCGGCGCCTCTGTACTGGGCTATATCGCGAGGCAGCTCAAATGAGTCTTGCCCGCTGTGTTCGGCCCGGCCGGACTTACTTTTACTATATCCGGCGTGACGATTATCGTCTCGCATAGTGGCGCACCCCCGTGATCCGTAGATAGATCTTGCGTGTTTTTCTTTGTCCTCCAATACATCTTGCAGGTCTGGCATATTTCCCCATGCCTTTTTATTCGAATGGCATCGGGGTGCGGGCTGAGCTTTTGGCTGGAATGTTTCTCTGTCGTGGCCACAAGGTGGCCGATCAGCCGCGTCATACGCCGGGGATGTAGGTTTCGGTGCTTCCTAATCCAGTCGGGGTAGCAACCTGCACTTCGGGTAAATCTTGGAGGGGCGTTCGAGTTTATATTCCTCGGCCGCCAAGACTTCAGTCCATCTGTCAGCTAGCAAATCTTGATCAGCTTGAAGCTGCTGCTGCTTTTTCTTAAGGCTATTTGCTGTGGCTATAAGCCTGCGCTTGAAGTGCTCTTGTTCGACGGGATCCTCTGGCACGATGAATTCGTCGTCGTCGAGGCTTGCCTCGTCTTCGGAGGGATGCATGTAATTATCATCCTCCTCCTCTCCATCTGCCGCTCTCTCAGGAGGGCTGGCCTCTCCATCCTCCTGCCCTAAATCTTGCTGGAGGGGATTGTTGCCATCTTCGGCACTGTCCAGAGTGCTATTATCTCCTGTGCCGGTATCGCCACTTTTGCCTTGGCGGGACTTAGAGCGGCGCCGCTGATGCCGGCGCTTGGGTTGCTTCTTGGAGGGGTCATCCTCCGTTGTCTCGTCGCCATTGCCTTCTTTGGGTGTGTCCACCATGTATATATCGTATGATGAGGTGGCTGTCTAGTGCCCTGTGGGGAGTGGTTCCTCTTCGCCTCCCGCATCGTCGTCCATACCGTCGATGTCTTCGGAGTCGAAGTCGAGCATGTCGGTTAAGTCATCGACAGTGGCTACTAAGTGGGTGGTGGGTGGGCGGCGAATTTCTTCATCATCCGCATCCCAATCCTGCCGGGCATAGTTCGGCCGGGACTCTCCTGACAAGGAGAGAGACCTGAATGAGTTCAGTATGTCGCCAAAGGGCAAGTGCTGAAAAATATCCGTGGAGGTAAACTCCATGATCGGCGCCCAATCGGATTCGACAGGAATGGGCGCAGGCGGTTCGGAGTCCGTGGCCGGAGAAGGATCTGACAGTTTGGCAACACGGCTCTCGTGAAGGGTAAGGTCGATATTCGGCTCGATCACCACTGAGGATACGGCCTCCGTGACGGGGTCTATCCACCCGTCCATGGATGGCGCAACTGGCTCCGAATTGAGGCTCGAAGCGGCCGCCGGTGCGATCTCCTGAATACGGTCTGATGGTAGAGCTAAATAGTACTCATCGTGACCGCATGGCGCACAAGGCAGGGGCTCAAATCCGTCGAGGATCAAGTCTCCGCGGATATCGGTCGTATAGTTTAAGCTTCCAAACCTGACCTGGTGGCCAGGGGCGTAACTTTCGATCTACTCCAGATGGCCAAGCGAGTTGGCCCGCAGTGCGAAGCCGCCGAACACAAAGATCTGTCCGGGGAGAAAAGTCTCACCCTGGGCTTCATCGCTATCGATGACAGTAGGAGCCATCAAGCCTAACGGCGATGACAAAGAGGAACTCTCAATGAAAGCACCAATGTCGGTGTCAAAACCGGCGGATCTCGGGTAGGGGGTCCCAAACTATGCGTCTAAGGTGGATGGTAACAGGAGGCAGGGGACACGATGTTTTACCCAGGTTCGGGCCCTCTTGATGGAGGTAAAACCCTACGTCCTGCTTGATTAATATTGATAATATGGGTAGTACAAGAGTAGATCTACAACGAGATCAGAGAGGCTAAACCCTAGAAGCTAGCCTATGGTATGGTTGTGTGTTCTATGGACTAAAAACCCTTCGGTTTATATAGACACCGGAGAGGGTTAGGGTTACACAAGGTCGGTTACAAAGGATGAGATATACATATCCTAATTGCCTAGCTTGCCTTCCACGCCAAGTAGAGTCCCATCCGGACACGAGATGAAGTCTTCAATCTTGTATCTTCATAGTCCAACAGTCCGGCCGAAGGATATAATCCGGGTGTCCGGATACCCCCTAATCCAGGACTCCCTCACCCTCCCTCCTTGTAGCTTATCTCGTCTACTTCTCCCACAATTGCCAATGACACCCATCTGTCGTCGTTGCTCATCCACTCCACCGTCATCAGAGGACAGCTCCAGCTGGGAGGCTACACCGCAGCGGCGGCGCAGTCCCCGACGTAGTGTAGTGTGCGTGGCGTCCCTGTTGGGTGTGCGCGAAACACCCACTACACGCTCCGCTGCCGCTGCCCGTCGACAGCTATTGCCGGTCTCCGTTGCCATCACACCACCATCAAAAGCCAGGGACATCTCCTGCTCTGCCGCCGTGGCCCGAAGGAGGGAGGTGGCCGTCATGGCCGCCACCCCACTGCCGGCCACCGTGGACATCACCCGCTCCGCCATCGCGGCCCGAAGGCGAGAGGTGGTGGTCGTGGCTGCCACCCCATCGTCGGCTGCCGTGGCTGCCAGCCCACCGTTGATCACCGAGATTATCACCCGCTCCGCTGCAGCGGCCCGAAGGAGGGAGGCGGAGGTGGAGGCCCGTACGTGCGTCAGCAACCTTGCATGCTACATCGAGTTCCTGCGAGAGGAGGAGGATCGCCTCCTTGAGCACGCAAAGAGCCTTACCACAGCAATGGCTGCAGCACACGCCGATGCAGAGGCGAGGAATCAAGAGATGTACGAGCAGTCCGGCCGCTTCGAGAGGGATCGTCTGGAGCGGCAGTGGGCGTTCGAGCTGGCGAGCATCGCTGAACGTGCAGCAGCGGCAGGCACCATATTGCAATTGTCCTGCTCATCGGTAGTCTTCTCCTCCTCCTCTGCCTCTTACTGAGGGGGTGAGCATTCTTGGCAGAGGAGAGTCTGTCGGAAGTAGCACACAACCCTTCCATGGTAGTAGTAGTATTTATGGGGCTATTTTGTTCAGTTCATCTAACTATAGATGTGTGGTCGAACTGTACAACGTACTTAAAATTAGCTAGTATATATACTTGAACTAGCTATTTCAGTACATGGTTGGCAACAATTGGAGAGAAGTTTGGTCAGTTCAGCTGTCGAGTTGAACTGTTTGTATAAATTAAGAACGACTGCTTAATCTATGAATGAAATCAATGCTTAATTACTGAATTTTAGTTGCAAAAATTAGATAGTGCTAATGATTTCTAGCTGCATATTTTGAAAAATCATAGTGTTACAATGATTGACAAATGGCAATGTTACTAGATCAACAAATGTAAATCTTTCCAGTTTGACAAATGGAAACATACCCAATAATTGTCTGTACGTGGTTGCACACGGGTCATCCAACACAACCGTTTGCATTGAAGGGATGCACAAATCCTGCGCTGCTCTCACTTTGCATATGGGTGTTCTATCTAAAATGTTTGCGATCAAGAGCTGCACAAATCCTGCTCAGCACATTTTCCCTGAGCTTCCTGGGGAAGTTGTCGGTTTGCATACGGGTTTTCTTTCTAAAACGTTTGCGATGAGTGTTTTGTATTTAAAAACCCAATTAAACTGGGGAAACCGAATTAAACCCGGGGAATCTGACAATTTTTTTACCACGACATGTTGATGCCGCTCCATGATAGCATGCCAAGTTTCATGAATTTTAGACGAGTTTTGGATTTACTAGAATTTAAAAACCAGCTATCTCAATGTTTGTGGCCGAGTGACGGTGGCAGGGTGTTTGAAATTCATTCTCATTTCTTGCATGGGACCTAAGCATGCACCGAAGGACACATATTAGATTTTTCAACCAGTTTATATGCACTAGAGAATGTGCATGTAGTTCAAATTTGAATTATGCACATAAAATGCCTAGAAAACCCAATTAATGTATAAAAATGTCCAAACGAACCCCGAAAAATTCCAAAATTGAACACAACACTCTTGTTGTTCTATGTTGTGTAACACCCTTGATGCAGTTATATCTCCCACGTGTCGAAGCACGACTTAGAGGCAGAACCGCATGGAAAGCAATGTCGCAAGTGAGGTAATCTTCACACAACCCATGTAATACATAAGGGAAAGAGATACATAGTTGGCTTACACTCGCCACTTCACACAATTACATGAATAAAGCATTACATCATCCAGATAAAATCAAGGTCTGACTACGGAACCAAAATAAAAGAAGACTACCCCAAATGCTACACAGATCCCCGATCGACCCCAACTGGGCTCCTCTACTGATCAACTGGAAACGGAACAACATAATGAACATGATCTTCATAGAACTCCTCCTTGAGCTTGGTTGCGTCACCTACTTGGTAACATCAGCACCTGCAAACTATTTTTGGAAGTATCTGTGAGTCACGGGGACTCAGCAATCTCACACCCTCGCGATCAAGACTATTTAAGCTTATAGGTAGGGTAAAAGATATGAGGTGGAGCTGCAACAAGAGACTAGCATATATGGTGGCTAAAACATATGCAAATGAGAGCGAGAAGAGAAGACAAAGCACGATCATGAAACTATGGTCAAGAAGTGATCCTAGAACAACCTTCGTCAAGCATAACTCCACCACCGTGTTCACTTCCCGGACATTAACACCATGATCAAGAAGAGACCATCACGGTTACACACGCGGTTGATGTATTTTAGTTGAGGTCAACTTCAGGTTCTCTACAACCGGACATTAACAAATTCCCATCTGCCCATAACTGCGGGCACGGCTTTCGAAAGTTCAAATCCCTGCATGGGTGTCCCAACTTAGCCCATCACAAGCTCTCACGGTCAACGAAGGATATTCCTTCTCCCAAGACAATCCGATCAGGCTCGGCATCCAGGTTACAAGACATCCTCGACAATGGTAAAACAAATCCAGCAACATCGCCCGAATGTGCCGACAAATCCCGATAGGAGCTGCACATATCTTGTTCTCAGGGCACACTCAGATGAGACTAGCTACGAGTAAAACCAACCCTCAAGTTTCCCCGAGGTGGCCCCGCAGGCATCTCGGTTTGGTCCAACACTCAGAGGAGCACTGGCCCAGGTGGGTTAAAATAAAGATGACCCTTGAGTCTGCAGAACCCATGGGAAAAGGAGGCTAGGTGGCGAATGCTAAAACCAATGTTGGGCATTGCTGGAGGAGTTTTATTCAAGGCGAACTGTCAAGGGGTTCCCATTATAACCCAACCGCGTAAGGGAGGCAAAAACCGAGAACATAACACCGATATGACGGAAACTAGGGCGGCAAGAGTGGAACAAAACACCAGGCATAAGGCCGAGCCTTCCACCCTTTACCAAGTATATAGATGCATTAATTAAATAAGAGATATTGTGATATCCCAACAAGTAAACATGTTCCAACAAGGAACAACATCTCCATGTTCCAACAAGGAACAAACTTCATCTTCACCTGCAACTAACAACGCTATAAGAGGTGCTGCGCAAAGCGGTAACATAGCCAAACAACGGTTTGCTAGGACAAGGTGGGTTAGAGGCTTGGCTTAACAATATGGGAGGCATGATAAGCAAGTGGTAGGTATCGCAGCATAGGCATGGCAAAAGAGCGAGCAACTAGCAAGCAAAGATAGAAGTTATTTCGAGGGTATGGTCATCTTGCCTGAAATCCCGCAAGGAAGAAGAACGAGTCCCTGAAGACGACAAATAGACATAGTCGAACGGGTCCTCACAAATGCGATGTTATCGAAACTAACCCGAAGAAGCAACACCGGAAAGAAGCAAACAACATAATAAACAACCAACACATAATCATGGCATGATGCACAACCAAGTATGATGCATGTCCGGGTTAAATATGCATGGCATGGCAAGGGGCACAAACAAAGCTACAAGTTAAGTGGAGCTCAATATGCAACGAGTTGCATATTGACGGAACACCACATCAATTATTTAGTTCTCTCTCGGTTAGGTACTCCACAATATTAAATGTTGGTTAACATGGCAAGAGGTGTAGCGTAACAAACTATACCATCTAAACAAGTTAAACGGGGCCGGATATAATAAACAACAAAACCGGTAAATCCCCATATGCAATTATCAATTTGGTGCAACAACAATTTTAACGAATCTTGAAGTTGTTATCATGATGCGGATGACATGTGCAAGTTTATGCAATTTTTATTAAAAGTTGACAAGAGAATTATGAAACATTTGTCACCGTGGTGGAAAGGAAAAAGGGTGCCACGGCAACGATAACGAAAATGGTTCCATGGCAACGTTCCGGTTCTGACAACTCATTGAGACGTCGGTGCGAAAGAAAGTGTGCGGGACATGCTACAGATAGAGGGGTGATCCCGGTTACCGGGTGTCCCACATGACGGCGGCAAGGAAAACGAGGAACGTGCAAGGATCAATTCGGGCATGACACAAACACGAGCATCGTCTCGGGGTTATACCTTCCAAGCGTGCCAACGGGACGGTTCGGGTTCATCGAGGGGAGTAGAGGAAGTAGTCGTTCCGCGATGGTAGTAGAAGTAGTGGTACTATCGGTCCACGCCGGTAGTGGTACACGTTCACGAAGTAGTCATACATGTCATCGGTAGTTTGTTCACTCAACGGCCTTCAACGGCGGTAGTCGTTCTCGTATCATCGTGGAAGTAGTTGTACATGGTTGCGACGGTACCCGAACTTGGCCATCCGACGGGGTACACTCAAGTCATCGTGGGAACTTGGTGAATCCGAGGTCTTCGGGGTCGACGGTAGTTGTACATCTCGTAGTGGAATTTGACGGATCCGAGGACTCCCAGTGTCGTGGAACTTTACAAAAGTAGGGGCGGTCTTGACGCATCTGACCCGAGGGACTTGGCGTGTCCAAAACGTAGCAGCGCAACTGTCTCGGTCGGGAGCACTCGTTTCGGCGTCGTTGTACTTGCGGGTCGTGGTACTTGGCGGTCTTGATGAATCCAAGGGTACTTGGCAGTTCAAAATTGCTCCTGTCCGGGGACGTTTAGTGAAGGCAGGGTCGCAGGTGGTCGGGGCTGGTCCTGGTCACCGACGAGAAGCAGGGCGTGGGAGGAGGAAGGCCATGGCGCGGCTGCAGTTTTTCCGGCGCCGGGAATGAGGTGCAGGAGAGGAGAGGGAGACGAAACGAGGGCGTTGCAGCGGCTCGGAGATCCTGGCGGGGCTCCTTTGTGGGACGGGGCACTCGCCAGCGGTCACTGGTTGCCGAAGGCGCGGGAACCAGAAGGAGCTCGAGGACACAACCTCCTCTGCTCGGGCGCGGGATCCATGGCGGCATCTGTTCAAACAGAGAGAGAGAGAGGGAGCTCGAGGTGAGTTGAAGAATAGGGAAAAAGGAGGGAAACACGAAGGAGAGGGCGACGGGGTCCTGCTCCGGTAGAGGCGCCGGTGAGCGACGAGGTCTTGCGGGCATGGAGGCCAGATGGCGGGGACGAGGTGCTCGGGCGCCACGAGATGAGCGCGGGACGAGGTGCTCGGGGCCATCCATGGCGTAGTGGCGGAAGCTCCGCCTGGTTCTCTTCTACGGCGAGGGTGGAGCGCGGGTCTCGCACTGGAGGAACGAGGGGAGGGGGTCGAGAGAGGGCGAAAGGATCGCGGGCGAGAGATGGGGGTCGGGCGGAGGCGGCGCAGAAGGAGAGCGAAGGGAGAGGAGATGGGGTCGAGGGAGCCCGCTCCCTGGCGGCTAGGGTTGCCTGTAGGGCGACTGGGCCGGACCGGCTAGAGTGGGGAGGCCCAAGTGGGCTGGGGTGCGGTCTGCTACTGCTGGGCTGCGGCGGCTTGCGCGCAGGGAGGCCGGCCCAGGTAAGCAGAGGTGAGCCCTTTTCTTTCTTTGATATTTTCTCCAAACGGAAAATAAACTGAAAAGGCCAGGGTCAAAGGAAAGGGGCACAATAAAAATAAAAATAGTCTCATGAACCTGAGATAGTGCTCTATTTGAATAAATTGTCTTGGATATTTTTAGAGGTAAGAAAATAAGTCAAGTGTGAATATAGATCAAACTTGAGCTATTTTAAAACCTAACCAAAACAACTTAAAATTTGAAGGAATTGACAGGGGGCGTTTAGGACAGGTAGAAATATTTATGAGGAAGAAATGGGCATTAATGGGGTGAGGATATATGATATTTAAAAAATGAAACCAAGGAATGGATAGAAGATGGAGGTGATGATGCAAGATCAAATGCATGAAGCATGCAACAACACAACATGTATGAACTCACACCAAGCATAATGCAACATGTGAGGAGGACATGATGCAACAATTAAAGACAAGACAAAACAATGCAATGAGAAACAAAACAAAACCCAAATAGGAAACCGAAAGGATGACCACTAGGAATTGATGACGAACACGATGGATATATGCCAAATTGGGAAAAGTTACATATGGGGTATTACATGTTGACACTCAAATTTTTTTGAAAGCAATAAGAGGCAACGAATATCGTTTCGTCCCCAAAGGTGGCACATTCCCTACCGAAACCATCACGCTTGTTGTGAGAAGCTCTAGTTTGTGAGAAGCTTATACCCAAACCTTCCCCAAATTGGACAAAAAATTTACCACGACATGTTGATGCCGCTCCATGATAGCATGCCAGGTTTCATGAATTTCAGACGAGTTTTGGATTTACTAGAGTTTAGAAACTAGGTATCTCAATGTTTGCGGCCGAGTGACGGTGGCAGGGTGTTTGAAATTCATTCCCATTTCTTGCATGGGACCTAAGAAAGCACCCAAGGACACATATTTGTTTTTTCAACTAGTGTATATGCACTGGAGAATGTGCATGTAGTTCAAATTTGAATTATGCGCATAAAATGCCTGGAAAACCCAGTTAATATATAAAAATGTCCAAACAAACCCTGAAAAATTCCAAAATTGAACACAACACTCTTGTTGTTTTATGTTGACACTCGAATTTTTTTGAAAGCAATAAGAGGCAATGAATATCGTTTCGTCCCCAAAGCTGGCACATTCCCTATCGAAACCATCACGCTTGTTATGAGAAGCTCTGGTTTGTGAGAAGCTTATACCTAAACCTGCCCCAAATGGGACAAAACATTTACCACGACATGTTGATGCCACTCCATGATAGCATGCCAAGTTTCATGAATTTCAGATGTGTTTTGGATTTACTAGAATTTAAAAATTAGGTATCTCAATGTTTGCGGCCGAGTGACGATGGCGGGGTGTTTGAAATTCATTCCCATTTCTTGCATGGGACCTAAGCATGCAACCAAGGACACATATTTGATTTTTGAACCAGTTTATATGCACTAGAGCATGTGCATGTAGTTCAAATTTGAATTATGCGCATAAAATGCCTAAAAACCCCAGTTAATATAAAAATGTCCAAACGAACCGTGGATAATTCCAATTTTTTTGACGACACACCTATAGTTGCATGTTCACTGCAGATAAAAGTTCTAGCAATTTACGCGCCAGTTTTTTGGCTGAAGCGATTCAAAATTTTTGGCTTCCGCGGAAATATCTACCTCCCCGCCACATTTCCCCTGTTTCTGCCTTCCTTTCCAAGTTGAAATCCACACCGACCCCCATCCTCCTCCTCCTTTCACATCCCACATGCCCCAATCGCCGGCGCGAGCAGGACACCTTCAACCCAAATCACCAACCCGTCCACCAAATAAGCATCGGCCTAAGCCATGGTGCACACAGTATAGCCAGGTCCTCAAGGAGCATTTGGTAGCGGAGAAGCAAATCGCGGCCGCACGCGCGGATGAGGTCGCGATGGCTGCCATTCATGCTGACCCCCAGATCTTGGAGGAGCACCTTGCCATTTGCTAGCTACGCCGGTTAAGCATGCTCGGTTTACCCGTTGCGTGTGCCACTCCTGCCTTTCCTTCACAAATTCTAGTGAATTGTGCTATCTAATTTTACCATGCAATCTGTTGCTCAAGTGTATATGTTCTATATGTCGTGCAGTGTCGTGCTCACTTATTAACTGTTTTGTTAATTAGTTGTCGTCCTGAGTTAACAGTTTGCTTCAATTCAGCAAATGTGATGTTCAATTCTTCAGGCTGCAATTTTGTATTGTCTTCCATGTGAGAAATAAATCGAATTTATCTTTACAAAATACATGAGAAACGAATACAATTGCTATATTTCCATGTTGTCAAGCATGCTTGGTTTGGTTATACATTGTGCAATGTGGTGCTCAGTTAACATTTGGTTCATTTGTGTTATGGTGTTCAGTTAACTATTTGGTTCAATTCTGCAATGCGATGTTCAATAGTTCTGGGTGCATTCTGTTATTGTATATCATGTGAGGAATAAATTAAATTTGGCTGTAGTAAATACATGAGAAACAAATAGAATTGCTACAACTGGCTATAGTTAACTGTTTGGTTAACTGTCTGATCTTCTATTAGGAGTATGTTATATTGTGCAATGTCGTGCTCAGTTAATGTTGGTTCATTTGTTGTGGTGTTTAATTAACTACTTGGTTCAATTCTGCAATGCGATGTCCAATTGTCGTGGGTAGAATTTTGTATTGTTGTGCATGTGAGGAATAAATCGAATTTGCTGCACTTAATACATGAGAAACATATACAAGTGATATATTTCCTAGTTCTTAATCATGCTTGGTTTGGATAAATGGGTTTTCCATGTGGCTTGAATTAATCTGATGAATCTGCAATGTGTTTATTTTTCATCAACATATTTTACTGATAACATGCGAACCCTTACTTAACCTGATGACTAACTACCTTATATGTGTTACAGGGAAACAATGGGAAGCACTGAGGTTTACAATCGAGGTTAGCACGTGCATAGTCCGTCGTCTATTATCACATTATTTTACAATTGCAGGAGCCATTATAATATTTAGGTTTTTAACAATTTGGTCTTGCACATGTAGGTCCTGCTATCAGAGGTTTTGACCCACAGTTCGCCCTTTTTGCATATGGGGAAATGAGTTGTCCACGAATATCAGTCAAGTCAAGAAACTCAGAAAGATTGTTAGGATAAAGAAATTATACAAAAAACAACAAGATCTTTGTCTGCACAATGAAGAGACATCAGTTCACTACAGGATGGTACTAACTATTATACCTTGCCTTTTTTATTCCTTTGCCTCATTTCCTATATAGAGAAGATATTTATGCACATCTTTGTTTTTAGGCCTTTCCAAAGAAGTTCACTGATGATTACCTCTCAAACCACCTGTATGGTCAGGAGGCGAGGAAGGTATTTATACAACACACATGGTTCAATACTGAAGTGTTCTTGAAGAGTACGAAGGATGGACGGTCAATCATCCACATGCACTGGCCTAAAGTTACAAAGACCTTCAACATCAATGAAGGCTCAATATTTGCCTTCTGCTTCAGTATTTTTCTAGATGAGATACCTCTGTCTACGTACCGTCTATGATGCTAATTTCTAAAGGTTATAGATGTTGCATCTGAAACTTGGTCTTGGTGTAGTTGTGTAATGGGATAGCTAAATGCTGAAGCTATATGATGTTGTACTCTGATGTATTTCAATTATGAAAATGAAATATATTGTGTGCTTAATATGAAATGTCAATTAGATTAATAAATGGATTAAGAATAATCGGATAATTAGCTCGCTAATGGCGAATTAGCTTGCTAATTGGGTTTTGCTATTGCAAACTGTTGTTGAAAAATACCGTGGGCGATGACCTCAGGCAACGCACACAGTTTCTAGGAATAAACCATGTTGGATCAATGGCAATCACACACGACTTTCTCTTGAAAACTGTTTGCGTTAGGCCACCTTGCGCAAACGTTTACCACATAAAAACTGTGTGTGATGGACAACCTTTGCCACACAGTTTCTTCTATGGACCGTGTGTGATACATTCAATAACGCAAACGATTTAACGGGAAAAATTGTGTGTGATGTACCTGTAAACGGAAACGTTTTCCTTGGAGCGAATGTGTGGGATGTACATACGAACGGAAACGTTTAGCGAGGATTGACTGTGTGGGATGTACTTGCGACCGGAAACAATTTTGCCGTATAATTGTATTTTTAGCTCTACCGTACGTATTTCCGTATTTAACCGCTCGCCGGTCGCACACGACCTCATTTTGCCGAGCGTGTGTGCCAGGAGGGCATATCCCTGACGGTTTCTGGGTCGTGTGGGAAGGACCACCCTATTGCCCACACTCACTTGGCGACGGTTCCAAATGCCGTCGCGGAAAGGGGTTAAAAACCGTTTGTTTAGCAACTCGCTATACTAGTGAACCTCTGTTGTGATGTGGAGCTGAACCAAGAAGTTTGTAATAGCAAGAAGATCGCCTACTTTGTGAAGATCTACCCGAGTGAGGCAAGTCCTTCATGGGCGATGGCCATGGTGGGACAGAGAAGGTTGCTTCTTCGTGGGCCCTTCATGAGTGGAGCCCTCTGTGGACTCATGCAGCCTTTAGCCTTCGTGGGTTGAAGTTTCCATCAACGTAGACGTATGATAGCACCACCTATCGGAACCACGCAAAAAATCTCCGTGTCTCCATTGCGTTTTCCTTCTCCAAACCCTTCCCTTTACCTGCATATGCAATGTTTTACTTTCCGCTCCTATACTCTTAGAATTGCATGTGTAGGTTGATTGTTTAACTTGTGCTAATTGCTAAAATCCGCCCACAACTAAAATTGGGAAAAGGATAGATTTTTATTTGGTCAAGTAGTCTAATCAGCCCCCCTCTAGACATACTTTCAATCCTACAAGATGGCCTGATACAGTGCCCGCTGGTCATTCAGGAAGCCAGGATCATCAGGCCATATGTCCATGATGGCATTGTCGTTCGCTTGTTCGCCCGCGATTCATCCCTCCGCGAGCCATTGCTCATTGAGGAGACAGAGGTTACAGCACTGGTCCTCCTAGGCTTGTTGGAATGCCGATTCTGGCGGCGCTGGTAGCTCTTCCGCCATTAGGGCATCAAAGTGTGGCCGCGCCTGCTCTATGGTGAACATATCATGAACCTACTTGGCCAGTGGCGCTGGCTCCTAGTCGGAAGCATCGTCCATCATCTAGTTGTCGTTGCTGAGCTGCGCAAGCTCGCTGGCGAGCCAGCATGTCCGATAGCTAGATCGGACCGCTGCCAAGCACGAGTCTGACCGTCCTGGCCCACCCAAACCCCCTCCCTCGCCCGCGCATGCTTCCAGCCTGAAATGCTCAGCGCCGCCCGCACTGCTTCCCGGTGCATGCGACTGCTCCGTGTTCAAATGACACAACTACCATCTGCCCGTTCGTCTGCCGCCCACATTAATGATACGAGGTTGCCAAGGCGGCTACTCCGGCGCCACCCATCCGTCCCTCTATCGCCCACCATTGCTATATAAACTGATGCGCTGGCCATAGCCACAGTCATCCACCTCTGTTTCTTTTCTCCTCTCACACCACTCCTACCATGGCTTCCTCACGCTCCACCACTCTCCGGGACGGGCGGACGACGGACCAGAAGAAGGAGATGGCAGCCATTACTACCGACTGGCTGGCCGGTAGGCAGCTGGAGGATGACGACGTCCCAATAGAGAATGTGGTCGTTGATGAGCCCGTGCCAACCCCCTCCTTCGCGCCATCCTCACTGGTGCATTGCACCATCACCATCGGTGAGGCCCGTGCCCAATACATGGACATGGTGAGGTAGAAGCGTGAGGAGCAGTTATGGGAGGCGCAGGACGACGTCGCCTACAACCACCATGTCCTCCAGGAGCACCTGCAGGTGGAGGAGCAGATCGCCGTGGAGTGGGCGGGGCAAGAGGCGCTGCTCGAGTCATAGTAGTCCGCCCGCTAGAGCTGCTCGCACGCTAGGGGTACCGCATGCGGGTGGTGTAGGTAGAAGCCACCTAAAAAGAGAGCGATGAATTGGGCGAGGCGCTATTTGGCGAGATCAACAATGGGGCGGAGGACAATGCGGGCTCCACTAAGGCCTTGCCCTTCCGGCACCAAGGCGGAGGACTTCCCCGGCTAGGACGAGGCCCTGCTCCGCCAGCAACGAGGCAGACGACATCGCTGGCTCCGCCGAGGCCCCGCCCCGCCAGCAATGAGGCAGAGGACATCTCCGGCTCTATCGAGGCCCCGCCCCGCTAGCAACGAGGCCGTGCAACACAAAAAATGAGGAGGAGCAAAAGACGGTAGGTCGCCGCCCCTCGGGTTCAATTAAGGCCACCGCTCCTACCCTCCGGTTGAAGCCAAGTTTGACGGGTTGAACATCGATGGTTGATTAGCTGCTTGTTGGCGACGTGGAGTCGGAGAGCTTCACTTCATGTGGCTCCAAGGAGGAGCTGGTGAGCGGCGAGCTGAAGCTAGAGAAGAAGATTTAGTTCTTGGGGCTCAGCTAGACACGGGGAATGGGCGCCGGAGATCATAGATTAGGTTAATTAATTATACCTCCAGAGCCGGACGAGGACCGCTCTTTAGTTGAAGAATGTCTGAAATGAAATAAAATCCGACCGTGTATAAATGAATTTAGCCTAGTTAGTTCTAATTCTTGTATCAGTGGCATTAGATGAACATGCAAAACAATACGCACTAGCATTATTTTTGGGATGCATGGTGATCACCTCGTTTGCTGCAGTTTCACATGTACAAAAAGTTTGAGCTGCTTTATAGCGTGCATGTACATTGCAATCAAACTCACAGACCTGGCAATTCATAAACAACATTCACAACAATCGATCGATGATTATGCATCTCAAGGATTCACACATCAGAGCCAATATTTACTTCACAACTGTAGGCGTTCTGGGAGCGGGGGTCCCCAGACTTGCCTGCCTGCGGCCCACGGCGTGGCTTTGCTAGCAGGCCTGTACGACCCATCTTCATCAACAAGGCATTCAAGACCTTCGCGAGGGGCCAAGCCTCGCGAGGCGGACGACGCAAGACCTCCTCAGGAGCGGCCTCGCCAGGCAGGCTCGCGAGGGGCAGAGAGTTCAAGGCCAGGCAAACCTCGCAAGGTTCTCCTGATGTGAGCCATGACGATCGAGGCCAGGCGGGTGCCAGCGCGCGTAACGTCCTTGTTTCCTCTTTGGTGCTAAGGAGGCAAGTGCAGGCACGGAGTATGTACCGAGGCATCAAGCAAAGGTTTCCATATCGGTGCAACAAGACCAAGACTAGAATCACACCAAGACGGGGGGTCACCATGGAGCCCAAGACAGCGTCACCACCAGAGCTTCTTGCAGGCAAAGACCACTTTTGTCAGGATAAGCTATACTAGTTGTCCCCTTTCAAATTGGCCTTTGTTGGCTCCCTTCCCGCTCAATATTTGGGAAGAGGATCAGGGCCTCTATAAATAGGACTAGCCACCACCATCGCTAGGAGGAGAGAGGGAATCAGATCCTCACACACACAAGTTCACCAAGCACAAGAACACCTCAACCTCAGGAGGCTTTTCTTCCCCTTGTACAGTTCATCATCAGCCCCAGAGGCAATCCACCACCACCACACTGGAGTAGGGTATTACACCACAACGGTGGCCCGAACCAATATAAATCTTGTGTCCTTTGTGTTGCGAGTTCGTCGAGTTAGTTCGTAAGATCTCAGCTGAGTTAGGACATGGATCGGTAGGGGGGAAATCTTCGCGCGTACCCCATTGTTCGAACCTTAAGCGTTTTGCCGGAACCCGTGATACAACATTTGGGGCGCCAGGTAGGGGTGCGGCGAAGCTTCCCTTCTGTCGCTCCGTGTCACGCCGCTTCATCCTCTCCATGGCGGACGCATGCCACGCCCACGCCGAGCACCGGGCTGCCCTCGCCACCCGCGTTGCTCAGACGGCCCCTGTCAACGGGCCACCCCATCGCTCTCCGTCGCCTCCGCCAACGCCACCACTGGCCCGGCGGGGAATTAGCAGCAAGCATCCTCGTTGCACACTTTGGTGCGACAAGATGGCCGCACCACCACTCCATCACTAACTCCCGCTGGTTCGTCGTCTCATGCTCGTCGCGTTCCCACAGACGCACGGGCCGCGCTCCTCATGGCGCATGAGCTCATGCGCTACCGCCCAGTCGACGACCTCTATGAGGACTTGCTTGACTGCATAGCTGAGCTTGTCCGCGCCGTAGGGGGCTCCCCTGCACCGTCCCACTCTCTACCTCGCCCTCCGCCAGCCACGGGCGACTCAGCTCATGAAGCACCTTCGTGACCTCTGCACCAAGACGGCGCCCTAGCGCCAAGGCACGCGGCTCCATGACGCGACCCACCGCGTCCGGTGCCCGTGCATGAAGAAAGAAGTTGTGAAGTCCCTCGACCGCAAGTGAACGCTCCACCACACCTCGCACTGCTGCGCCAGGATCGTTTGCTGCAGCGAGGCCCCGCGCCGCTTGCCGTAGCGGCGTGCGGGCGCCAAAACCAAGTTCCACCTCCAAGGCGGGCCTCGGTAACCACGGCCGGCTGCCGCGCCTTCACCCCCGAGCCGCGTAGCGTCGCCTGGCCGGGGAAGTTCAAGCCAGATCTGCCTCCTCGCTACGACGGCACCCCTGACCCTACGGAGTTCTTGCAGCTCTACGAGCTGAGCATCGAAGCGGCCAACGGCGACGAGAAAGTCATGGCAAACTGGTTTCCCATGGCCCTCAAGGACGGCCCCCGCTCCTGGCTCCTGAACCTGCCTCTAGGCTCGATTTCCTCCTGGGACGGGATGTGCAACCACTTCATCACCAACTTCCAGGGCACTCGTGACCGCCCCTCGGTCGCGGGTGACCTGCACTGCTGAAAGTGCAACTATCCCTAGGTGGTTTTGGTAATTCATAACAACATATAGCTCATTGAGCTAATGCTATTCCAAGATGATTATTTCAGGAAAGCTCAATGATTGGCATGGCATGGATGTGAAAGTGGAACCCACAAAATGCTAAGGACAAAGGATTGGCTCAAGCTCAAAAGCTCAAGACTCTTCATTTTATATTTTAGTAATCCAAGATCACATTGAGTCTTTAGGAAAAGCCAATACTATCAAGGAGGGATGAGGTGTTGCTTAATGAGCCTCTTGCTTCATGTGCTTAGTGATATGCTCCAAAAACAACTACTTTCCCATATCCACATTTGACCTAAACCCTAAGCCAAACTCGGTCCTACCGATTCTTCCTATCCGGCGCCACCGAGTTTCACTTGTCATTAGCCACTGCCAAACCCTAGCAATTCGGTCCTACCGATAGGGATCTCGGTCTCACCGAGATGGGGTCGCAAACTCTCTATTTCCCTTTCGTAACTTTTCGGTCTCACCGAAAGAGTGAATCGGTCCCACCGAGATTGCAATGTAAATTCAGTGTTTCCCCTTTGTAACTTTTCGGTCTCAACGAAAGAGCAAATCGGTCCCACTGAGTTTGCCTGACCAACTCTCTGGTTAGCTAATTACCAAATTCGGTCTCACCGAGTTTGTGTAATCAGTCTCACTGAGATTACGTTATGCCCAAACCCTAACCATATCGGTCCTATCGAGTTGCATGTCAGTCCCACCGAAAATCTCTAACGGTCATTAGGTTTACATTTTTGGTCCGACCGAGTTTATTGATTCGGTCCCACCGAGATTGGAAAACTGTGTAACGGTTGGATTTTGTGTGGAGGCTATATATACCCCTCCACCTCCTTCTCATTCGAGAAGAGAGCCATCAGAACACACACACCATTCCAACTCATATGTTCTGAGAGAGAACCACCTACTCATGTGTTGAGACCAAGATATTCCATTCCTACCATATGAATCTTGATCTCTAGCCTCTCCAAGTTTCTTTCCACTCAAATCTTCTTTCCACCAAATCCAAATCCTATGAGAGAGAGTTGAGTGTTGGGGAGACTATCATTTCAAGCACAAGAGCAAGGAGTTCATTACCTACACACCATTTGTTACTTCTTGGAGAGTGGTGTCTCCTAGATTGGCTAGGTGTCACTTGGGAGCCTCCGACAAGATTGTGGAGTTGAACCAAGGAGTTTGTAAGGGCAAGGAGATCGCCTACTTCGTGAAGATCTACCGCTAGTGAGGCAAGTCCTGTGTGGGTGATGGCCATGGTGGGATAGACAAGGTTGCTTCTTCGTGGACCCTTTGTGGGTGGTTGCTTCTTCGTGGACCCTTCGTGGGTGGAGCCCTGTGTGGACTCGCGCAACCGTTACCCTTGGGTGGAGCCCTGTGTGGACTCGCGCAACCGTTACCCTTCGTGGGTTGAAGTCTCCATCAACGTTGATGTAGGATAGCACCACCTATCCGAACCACGGGAAAAACATCCGTGTCTCCAATTGCGTTTGAATTCTCCAAACCCTTCCCTCTACATTCTTGCAAGTTGCATGCTTTACTTTCCGCTGCCTCTATACTCTTTGCATGCTTGCTTGAATTATGTGATGATTGCTTGACTTGTCCTAAATTAGCTAAAATCTGCCAAGAACTAAAATTGGGAAAAGGTTAAGTTTTTATTTGGTCAAGTAGTCTAATCACCCCCCTCTAGACATACTTTCGATCCTACAAGTGGTATCAGAGCTTTGGTCTCCATTTGCTTTGATCTCCATAGCTTTTGGTGGTCATAGCCTTGGTTTCACAACCTAGGAGAGTATGGCGTCTAGCGAGGGAAATTATCACCGTAGAGGTCCCTACTTTGATGGTACTAATTTTGCTAGTTGGAAGCATAAAATGAAAATGCATATTCTTGGACATAACCCCGCCGTTTGGGATATTGTGTGTGTTGGTTTGCAAGGTGACTTCTTTGATGGGAGAGAACCGAACCGTGAAGCTACCACGGATGAGTTGAAGATGTTGCAATACAATGCTTAAGCTTGTGATATTCTCTTCAACGGATTGTGCCCCGAAGAATTCAACAAAATCAGCCGTCTTGAGAATGCGAAGGAAATTTGGGACACTTTGATTGATATGCACGAAGGTACCGACTCCGTCAAGGAATCCAAGTTGGATGTGCTTCAAAGCCAACTTGACAAGTT
The DNA here is from genome assembly GCF_056163025.1 of Triticum urartu. Classification (NCBI taxonomy): domain Eukaryota; kingdom Viridiplantae; phylum Streptophyta; class Magnoliopsida; order Poales; family Poaceae; genus Triticum; species Triticum urartu. The sequence goes on from NC_141876.1 coordinate 114,876,442, forward strand.
CAAGATGAAGGATGGTGAAGGTTTCGCCGAAATGTACTCTAGGCTTGCTCTCATCACAAATGAGATTGCCGGCTTAGGAAGTGAAGAGATGACCGATAAATTCATCATCAAGAAGATCCTAAGAGCCTTGGATGGAAAATATGATACCATGTGCGCATTGATCCAAATGATGCCCAATTACAAAGATCTCAAGCCAACGGAGGTGATTGGAAGAATTGTTGCTCATGAGATGTCACTTAAGGATAAAGAGGAACTTCACAACAAATCAAGTGGTGCCTATAAAGCCTCATGTGAAGCCCCTACATCATCAAGTGAGAAACAAGACTTCAATGAAGAATTGAGCTTAATGGTGAAGAACTTCAACAAGTTCTACAAGAGTAGAATCAAAGATAGAAGCTCCAAGTCAAGGTCCTACAATGACAAAAGATCTTCTAGTCGAGAGCGAAACTGCTAAAATTGTGGAAGACCCGGACACTATTCCAATGAGTGTACGGCTCCCTACAAGAGAAGAGAAGATTCTCCAAAAAGAAGAAGCAAAGGATCACCACCAAGAGAGAGAAGGAGTAGAGATGATCGTTATGAACGAAGATACTCATGGAGAAGCAAGGATTCGGAAAGGAAGGAAAATCATCAAGGAGCTACACAAGACGAAGACATCAAGCTCATGTTGGTGAATGGGTATCCGGCTCCGACTCCGACAGCCACTCCGAGAGAAGTTATCACTCCGACTCCGAAGATACTCAAGATGAAGGTGTTGCCGGTCTAGCAATTGTGTCAACCAACTCCTACGACATATTTGACTCACCAAATGAAGGAATTGGAAGATGCTTCATGGCCAAAGGTCCTAAGGTAACACACCCCGAGTATGTTGATTTCAATAGTGATGAAGATGACTTGTTAGGTGATGATTTGCTTGTTGACAACTCTAGTGATGAATACTATGATGAAATGCAAATTAAACATGCTAATCAAGATAAAACGAATGACAATGATAAGGAGAAGATTGAGGCCCTAACTAAAGAACTAAACACTCTTAAGTTAGCTCATGAAACCATCTTCGAAGATCATCGAGAACTTTTAAGAGCTCATGAGAAATTACGCTTTGAAAAGCTCAATCTTGAGCAAGAGCATGAGTTCTTAAAAGAAATCAATGATGATCTCCACAAGAAAAGTTCTTCTTACATTGCCAAGCATTTACTCTTATCCACTTACATGCCTCAAGTCAAGTCTAGTAACAAGAACAAGAAAGATTCTTCCTCTAGTAGTAACAATGATCATGCTAAATCCAATATTGTTACTTCTAGTAGCTCTCTTGATTCCACTAATGATTCTCTTAGCCAAGTTACACTTGAGCAAGAAAATAGCTTATTGAAGGGAATTATAGAGAAAGGAGTGTACAAAAGCCTTGCCGGGAGTAAGCAATTCGAGGAAATTGTGCGCAAGCAAGGAATGCACCGGAAGAATCAAGGTGTTGGTTTTGAACGAAAGTTCAATGCCAATGGAGTTGAGTGGGAAGAAGATCAATACCCCAAGACAAAGTTTATTCCTCAACAAGAGAAGTATAATACTTCTTTCAAGGGGACACAAGCTCAAGATGATCTTCCACCACAAGACTACAAGCAAAAAGGCAAGGACAAGCTTCAAGAGGAAATTGATGCATTTGAAGAAGCTCCAAAGACCTTAGTCAAGTGGATTCCCAAGACTACTTCAAGTTCCACTTCATCAAGTACGACTACAACTCCAAGGATTCCCATCAAGATGGTGTGGATCCAAAAGAAGAAGAACTAGAGAGTTCTTGAGGGTGACTCCGCCAACATACTTCACTCTTATCATTTTGGCAAGAACAAGTGCAATCAACTTCCACATCTTGCACTAGTTCAAGGAGTCACAAACCCTCTTGTTGGTAAGACAAGGGACAAGGTAATCTAAAAGTTTTCATGGACATCATCTTTGTGTGCATCACTCTATGTCTATGGATATCCTTGTTTGTTCCTTGTGGGACTAACCCATGTAGGTATTGAAAGTGCAATTCACTCAAATGGATAGCTCCAAGAGATCTACATCAACATTGAGCATCCACATCTTCAATATCTACATGAAGTCATCATCGACAAAACCCAAGGTTAGTTCATCCCTCTTAGGGGGGATATCACATCTAGGGGGAGCTTTACTCTAAGACTGAGCTAAAGCAACTCTAAAGATGTGAACACAACAATGCTTTATGTAAAAGTGGTAACCCCACTTGAGCTTCAACGATGAGTATGACCTATGATCAGGTGTTCTCACTTGACTCCTAAGTTAATATACTCATATATAGATGACCTAGTCATCACAAATTGCTTGATAGATGCTAGAATTGGTTGTGCATGCCTTGCCACATATTTCATTTGCCATCTTATTGTGTGAGCATGCTGGTTGCATATTTTACTCATTCGAGGACATCCACTTGTTGTTTTGATTGTTTGGTTTTATCTTCTTTTGCCAAGTGGATGGACAAGAATGCCTAAGAACCTCCTCTAGCTATCTATGCTTTTCTCGTCTCAAACTCTATTCATGTTGCATCACAAAATTTGATCAAGTCAGATTCGAACCACTCTGTGTGAGGAGCGCTCGGAGTCCCCAATTCGTCATAGACTTAAACTTCCAAAATCTCTTTATGATTCTCAGTCTGACCGATACTCCACTTTTGGTCCTACCGAGATAATTAAGTTGATCTAGGTTTTCGATCTCGGTGCAACCGATTTGAACCTTTCGGTCACACCGAGTTTCAGTAACTGCTGCAGTTATGAATCTCGGTGCCACCGAGTTGTTCCACTCGGTCACACCGACAGGGTCGGGCTATATATAGTCACAGGCAAAATTTGGAAATTTCTCCGAACCCCTTCGCCCGCGCGATAGCCTGCTCTGCCCTCGTGGTCTCCGGATCATCTTCTCGCCGCCAGCCACCTCCAGTCGCTGGTCTCCGTCGCCGTCAACGGGAATTCTGCCCCGCCGTTGCCGCCGTAGCAAGTCTCCGCCGAACTAGGGTATGGACTTGATCACAGTGCTATTCCCCGTCCAATTCCTAGCACATTGTGTTCTTCATGATTCTTGCCACAATTGAAACACTCCTATCCAGTCAATGCGCCCGTAGACTAGCTTTGATTCGAAAATTTTAGGGTTAGGTTTCCGCCGAAACCATCTTGGACCCACCGAGTTGAAAAACTCGGTCCCACCGATTTGGCTTATGCCATTGCACAAGTGAGACTCAGTCTGACCGAGAATTACTTATCGGTGTGACCGATTTTGGAACTCAGTGAAACCCTAGCAGTCTCGGTGCCACCGAACTGTGACTCGGTCCAACCGAGTTCACCAGTTCAGGTGCCAAAACTGCTTCGGTATCACCGAGTTTAAAAATCGGTAGATCCGAGATGATTTCAGTGGGAAACTAAAACTAAGTTTTTGGATCATTCTTTTGCAAAAATCTCTGCATTTTGTGATGCTCATCCACTCTATCTCTTCTATAAACTATTCACAGGGTCAGCAGTCAGTTTGCAGCATGTCTGATCAAAGTGATAGCCAAAATATGTCAGAGCAGCAGGTGCACATGAGTGAGGGCACTAGTCCCTCTAGCTCTTCTAATGAAGGCAGCAGGAGCACTCCTAGCAATTTGCCAAAGGCTGCCACGAGACAGAGGAAGAAGAGGACTTCAGATTCCGAAGATGAGGACTATGTGGTAGAGGAAGAGGCCACTTCCAAGAGAGTTGAGCCAGCTCAAGGCACAAAGCCAGGGCTGATAATCAAAAGGCCAGCAAGCAGGCAGCCAATCTCAAAGGCCAGAATGTCAACTGAGAAGCCCATAGAGCCAGTTGCAGCTGAGGGCAAGAAAAGAAAGGAAAGGGTGAAGAAGACTGTGGCTAGAGTGCTTGGCAAAGCTTCCATCATGGAAGAGGAAGAAGAAGAAGAAGAAGAAGAAGAAGAGGTAGCTGCACCAGCACCCAAGGCACCCAAGCTAATGGGAGATGCCATAAAATCAGGGGGAGCTGCTTCCAAGGCCAAGCCAGCTCCAAAGCCAAAGCCAAAGAGGAACACAAGAAGCATTCCTGCAGCTGAGAAGAACAAGGCCCCAGTGCCTGAGACTGTTGCTGAAGAAGAGGATGAAGAGCAAATTCTGAGAAAGCTAAAGCCCAAGATCCCAGACCACAACGATGCTCATCCTGTGGCTGAGGACATGAAGCTCAGGAGAGATTCAGGGCTGAGGAAGTGGAGAGAAGCAGACCCATATGCTTCAAGGAGAAGGACAGCAGTTGACTACAGGTTTCACACCAAGGAGCAGCAGGATTTCTATGAGACTGTTTTGCTAGATAAGAAGCCAATTGTCTGTGACATGAGATGGGTCGACTGGACCTACATGAGGGAGAAGGAGGAACACTACCCAGGAGTATATGACAGCTTTAATGCTTGTGGAGTTGCTGACTTTGTTCGGCAGAAGCTCACAAAGTGGAACGAGGAACTGATCATGCAATTCTACTCCACGGCACACCTCTATCCAGATGGGAGGATCACATGGATGTATGAGGGTATGAGGTACCAATCCACTGTTGAGGAATGGGCAAAGTTGATTAATGCCCCAGAGGAGCATGATGATGACATGGACATATATGCCAAGAAGAAGATGGACCACAACTCAATGTCCAATATGTACAAGGAGATCCCGAATGAAGCACTTGATACTTTCAAGTTTGGCTCAGTGCATTATCTTCTGTCAGGTCTGCCTACGATCAATTGGATACTAAGGCACACCTTACTGCCCAAGTCTGGAGATCACAAGATGATCAGAGGCCATGCTATCAAATTGCTACATGTGTTTGATGTGCCTCAGAAGTTCAAGGTGATGAGACTCATAGTGGAAACAATCAAGAGGACTGCAGCAGATCAGAAGAGCAGTTGCGGATATGCCCCTCAAATTCAGGAGCTCATCAACTCCAAGATGGGCATGGGCATATATTTATTGGACAAGGAACATTTGCCCATCCGTCTAGATTTTGAGGACAATCAAGTTGTCATGACTGAGAACGAGCCATCATCTGCCCAAGCATACACAAAGAAGGAGAAGGCGAGGAAGGAGAAAGCTGCCAAGATGCCTACTCAAGAGGAGGCATCTGAGTATTTCTTGAAGACTAAACAAGAGCAGCTTGGTTACTTGATTGCATCCACACTGAGGATTGAGCAAAGTCTAGCCACCCTCACTCAGAATCAGCAGAGCCTAGAGAGAATCATGGAACAGAAGTTTTATGACTTGGATGTCAAAGTAACGGAAGTTCAGTCTGCAGTGGAGCAGCTCCAGGAGGACATGCAGGAGAGGAGAGGCAGGACTACCACTCATGCCTTTGCCAGAGTGCCAAGAGGTCCGAGGTCGTCTGCCGTGCCAGTTGCTGACACAAGAGCCACCACCTCAGCACCAGCCACAGCCTCAGTTCCACCAGCTCCAGCATCTACTTTAGCTCCAACTCCAGCGTCTACTTCAGCATCTACCGAAGCCTTCGTCCTTGGAGTGATCCGGACTCCACCACCACCAGAAGATCAAGCCTGAGTGTCGATTTAGTGCTATGCATTTTCTAGGAACTTTTTGGTAACTTGTTGCCAAAGGGGGAGAAGATGTATAGATCATAGGCTTCGAGAGAGAGAGTGTTGCTTTTTTCTCTCTTGCTTTATTTGGTGGTTTTTCGAACTTGTTTGCTTTTGAGTGCTTAAGATACTATGCTTGTGAGACATTGATGATCATGTGTTTGATCATAAGCTACACTTAATGTTTGCTTCATATTATCATCTTATCTATTTATGTGATCATTCACTATTCTTGGTGATGAGTGCATGTATTTCATTCTTATCATTTTAAGCGCTCCACCAAGATGTATGTGACATGGAAGAGTAACCCATGACTCTAACTCTTTGTGCATTTGCAGTCCAAAGCAAATTTTAAATATGCACAAATTTAGGGGGAGCTCTTACTTATCACATACTTCTCAAAGCGACGATATATTTCATGCTTATTATCATTTGTCGAAGCTTTGATCTATATGTTGTCATCAATTACCAAAAAGGGGGAGATTGAAAGTGCAACTATCCCTAGGTGGTTTTGGTAATTCATAACAACATATAGCTCATTGAGCTAATGCTATTCCAAGATGATTATTTCAGGAAAGCTCAATGATTGGCATGGCATGGATGTGAAAGTGGAACCCTCAAAATACTAAGTACAAAGGATTGGCTCAAGCTCAAAAGCTCAAGACTCTTCATTTTATATTTTAGTGATCCAAGATCACATTGAGTCTTTAGGAAAAGCCAATACTATCAAGGAGGGATGAGGTGTTGCTTAATGAGCCTCTTGCTTCATGTGCTTAGTGATATGCTCCAAAAACCCTCAACTACTTTCCCATATCCACATTTGACCTAAACCCTAAGCCAAACTCGGTCCTACCGATTCTTCCTATCCGGCGCCACCGAGTTTCACTTGTCATTAGCCACTGCCAAACCCTAGCAATTCGGTCCTACCGATAGGGATCTCGGTCTCACCGAGATGGGGTTGCAAACTCTCTGTTTCCCTTTCGTAACTTTTCGGTCTCACCGAAAGAGCGAATCGGTCCCACCGAGATTGCAATGTAAATTCAGTGTTTCCCCTTTGTAACTTTTCGGTCTCACCGAAAGAGAAAATCGGTCCCACCGAGTTTGCCTGACCAACTCTCTGGTTAGCTAATTACCAAATTCTGTCTCACCGAGTTTGTGTAATCGGTCTCATCGAGATTACGTTATGCCCAAACCCTAACCATATCGGTCCTACCGAGTTGCATGTCAGTCCCACCGAAAATCTCTAACGGTCATTAGGTTTACATTTTCGGTCCGACCGAGTTTATTGATTCGGTCCCACCGAGATTGGAAAAATGTGTAACGGTTGGATTTTGTGTGGAGGCTATATATACCCCTCCACCTCCTTCTCATTCGAGAAGAGAGCCATCAGAACACACACACCATTCCAACTCATATGTTCTGAGAGAGAACCACCTACTCATGCGTTGAGACCAAGATATTCCATTCCTACCATATGAATCTTGATCTCTAGCCTCTCCAAGTTGCTTTCCACTCAAATCTTCTTTCCACCAAATCCAAATCCTATGAGAGAGAGTTGAGTGTTGGGGAGACTATCATTTCAAGCACAAGAGCAAGGAGTTCATTACCTACACACCATTTGTTACTTCTTGGAGAGTGGTGTCTCCTAGATTGGCTAGGTGTCACTTGGGAGCCTCCGACAAGATTTTGGAGTTGAACCAAGGAGTTTGTAAGGGCAAGGAGATCGCTTACTTTGTGAAGATCTACCGCTAGTGAGGCAAGTCCTGTGTGGGCGATGGCCATGGTGGGATAGACAAGGTTGCTTCTTCGTGGACCCTTTGTGGGTGGTTGCTTCTTCGTGGACCCTTCGTGGGTGGAGCCCTGTGTGGACTCGCACAACCGTTACCCTTGGGTGGAGCCCTGTGTGGACTTGCGCAACCGTTACCCTTCGTGGGTTGAAGTCTCCATCAACGTGGATGTAGGATAGCACCACCTATCCGAACCACTGGAAAAACATCCGTGTCTCCAATTGCGTTTGAATTCTCCAAACCCTTCCCTTTACATTCTTGCAAGTTGCATGCTTTACTTTCCGCTGCCTATATACTCTTTGCATGCTTGCTTGAATTATGTGATGATTGCTTGACTTGTCCTAAATTAGCTAAAATCTGCCAAGAACTAAAATTGGGAAAAGGTTAAGTTTTTATTTGGTCAAGTAGTCTAATCACCCCCCTCTAGACATACTTTCAATCCTACAACTGCATCAAGCAACAACCAGAAGAGACCCTGCAGAAGTACATCCAGCGCTTCAATAGCGCGTGAATCAAGATCCCCAAGGTGACCGACGAGGCCATCGTCTGAGTGTTCTCCGACGGCGTCCGCAACGTCAAGATGAAGGAGGAGCGCGCCATCCATGAGGAGCTGTGCACGACCTTGGAGCTGTTCAACATCACGACCAAGTGTGCAAGAGCTGAGGAGGTGCGCCTCTCCCTCCTCGAGCTCCCTGCTACGGACCCAGAGGAGAAGAAGACCAAGGACAAGGACGTGAAGCGCAAGGGAGTAGCTGTGCTCGCGGCGGAACTAGACACCAAGCGCGGCAAAGACCAGCCTGAGTCATCAAAGAGTAGCGAACTGTTCTACGACTTCCATAACCTGCATACCCACAACACCAGCGACTGTCAAGAGCTCAGAGCCATTCGAGAAGGACGCTTCATTCGACGCCCCGAGTGCAGCAACCGGGGCTACAGCCGAGGAGGAGGACGTGGTGGCGGATGCTGGGACGACCATGGCCCGCGCCAGGAGTGGCGCGACCGGCCTAGTGAGGACCGCTGGCAAGATCAGCCTCACGAGGGCGCCTGGAGGGACCAGCCTCGTGAGGATCGTCCTCAAGGCAACACTGGCCTACCTCCACTACCGCCACCACCCAGAAGGAATGACAACCACCATCAAGACAAGGGGGTTTGGGGCTTCCAGGAGCCGCGCGCTATCGCCTGCATCTTGGGCGGAGCTCAAGCCGCAACCTCGTAGCGTATCTTCAAACAGTTTGCTCGTGAAGTGAATGCAGTTCTCCCCAAGCTCGAGGCCACACGCCCGCTTAGATGGTCCAGGTGCCCCATCATGTTTAGTTTGGCAGATCATCTCAAGTGCACAGCTACTGCAGGCGTCCTCCCAATGCTTTGTTCACCAGTCATCAGCAACGTGTAGGTTACCAAGACCCTCATCGACGGTGGCGCAGGGCTCAACGTCCTGTCCGTCGACACATTCGACAGCCTCCAAGTACCATACGACCAGCTTCAGCCTACCAAGCATTTCTCAGGAGTGACTGATGGCTCTACTACCCCGATCGGGCAGGTCCGCTTCCCCGTTACCTTTGAAGAACGCAACAACTACCGCACCGAACTCATCGACTTCGACGTCGCCTGCATCCGCCTGCCATACAACGCAATCCTCGGGTACCCAGCCCTGGCCAAGTTCATGGCGGTGACCCATCACGGCCACAATGTCCTCAAGATGCCGGGAAGCGGCGGAATCATCACAGTCCCGTGCGAGGAAAGAGACGCGGCGTGCTCCCTCGAGCGTGCCTTATGAAAGTGTGTTATATCGACCAGAGGGGGGGTGAATGGGCGATTTTTATGAACTCTTCACTGAGGAATTTCAGGGTGAGGAAATTCCTGAGTGAGGAACTACTTGCAGCGGAATAAGTACTCAGAAGTAAACATAGCAGAGCATGAGCATGGTCTTCATGAAGAAATGAAAACAAGCATAGAGTACAGAAAGCCTAAACACATGATAACACAGGATAAGACAAATAGACTGAAGAAATTGAACTGACGAAATAGAGAAAGTCTCCAGTCAAAGTCTTCAAACAGATATGAACAAGCACACAACACAGATAAGAGGAAATGGAAGGGTTGAGGAAATGGAACCAGTTAGCTCGGTGAAGACAATGATTTGGTAGACCAGTTCCAACTGCTGTGATAGTTGTACGTCTGGTTAGGGTGGCTAGGTATCTTTACCTAATATTAAAAGATGGAAGCTTTCATAGTTCTCCATACGTCACCCGTTTATACCCGTTAATCTTATGTTAACCATAAAGATCGACGGCTAAGATTTAAAAAGAGAAAGGTTTTCTATTTAGTCGAAAAAATGATACGTTTCTCTACCGGTTTACATTAGCTTACTGGCCCCTTCAAAAGCAGGCCGAGAAGGACTCTAGGACACACAACGTGGTTAAATAACACCGTAAACAACACTCGTGGGTACATAAAAACATGAGTTGGACACCTTCCCACAATAGACAACGACGCACACATGATTCCCTTCTTTTTCTGTATATTTTTCTTCCATGCCTGATTCAGTTGGGCCTCCGGCTGCCAACACACCCACCTGGGCCTCCTCTTCTACCTGTACACGAACAGAAATAAAACAGTTCCTTGGCAACATGAGACAAGACTGAGTCAGGATCGATCGAGATCAACCTACCCACACCTGCATAAACACAGGACGGGAGGCGGCACGTAGAGTTGAGGGAGGAGGCGTGCATCTGGCTACGTGCGGATTCGTTTGTCAGCCGGATCGAAGAGACCTGAGTTGAGGGAGGAGGCGCGCATCTGGCTACGAGCGGATTCGTTCGTCTGCTGGATCGAAGAGACCATCGAGTAGGCCTATCGCCTTGCATGAGGAAGAAAATAGGAGGCGGGGCTTAGGCTGGGGATTGTCACCGATGCGCGGGGGTCGGGTACTTAGACAGCGACACTCGGAAGGCCTTAGTTGATGAACTTGTGTAGGGACAGGGACACAGGGTTGTGGTGCATGGATGAGAGCAGCTTGCAGGGGAGCTTCAAGCCGCGGACAGCGCCTGCCTATTCTAAGCTACTCCAGCCTCCATGCCCTTGAGGCGACGATCTGGAGATTGGGTTTTGGTTAGCTAGCTGGCTCGGGGATATGTAAACATTCTTGTCAGGGAAGGAGATCCCAATATGGAGGAGCGCGGGGCATGGCCCTAGCGGATGGGCAATAGCACAACACGATGTTGACAAAGCAATTTCTAGCAAGATGTTTCCGCTTTCCAGGGAAGGCTTCATCGCAGTGAATTTTTAGATGTACAACTAACAATGGGAGTCTGATTCCATGTCCGTTCAACATGACTGTCCTTCCTCCTCTTCTCAGCTACACTCGATTGTATTTTCCCAAACTGCAATCATCGGAGGCCTAACTGGCGGCGAGTTCGTTTTGGCTACAAAGCTATCAGGACCCCGATTCCAAGTCACATCGATCTAGCCGGTAACACCTCATATCACATTGCGGCCTCACGCACGGTATCCCCACGGGTGTCGCCTTACCATGGCCCAGGACCGTTTGCGCCTTTTGGCTCACGTATATGATAGTGTCGCTAGCATCCATATGATGGAGAACCCGGGCCGACATGGCTAGTCGTGAACCCAAAGAGGCACAGACCTATGGAGACAGGCATACATGAATCACATCGAGCATGTCGGTCATCAGCGAGTGAATCCGGGCTGTAGCACTGGGCTAACAGGACTCCAGGGAACCCGGGCAGGACTCCGGATGTCACCACGTGACATTTCCCAAAGGGACAGACATAGGAACGAAGTGAAACACATGCCGGCCAGTCAAGTGTCCTGAGCAGTAGTGCTGGGCTAGCAGGACTCCGGTGAACCGGGCTGTAGCGGACTACTATGGCTCGAGGAACACTAGACTACATTTCCCCATAAGAAAGGCTGCCAAGGATAAACAACTAGATTGTCGGATCCCACACATACCAAGCATTTCAATCATACACACAATATGCTCGATATGTGCAAATACAACATGGCATCACAACAAAACTCTACAACTCAAGTACTTTATTTAAAGGCTCCAGAGAGCCATACATAACATGTTCATACAGGTAGGGGTCACATGACCCGACACTCAAGTCATACAAGCATACAAGCACATGCGGAAGCAAATAGTCTGAGTACAGACACTAGAAAGAAAGAAGGCTTCTTGAAGCCTGTCTATCTACATAGGGCCCTCCATGGCAAGTCAATCATCGACGTCGAGATCTACATAAAACCCATCGGAGGGGGCGGTGTTGTCGTCTGAAAACAGTAATTAAACAAACATGAGTACAATGGTACTCAGCAAGTCTTACATCAGAACCTACTATACATGCTCATTCTCAAGAAGGTGGTGGAGTTATTGTAGCAAGCCAGCTATGACTCTTGGCTAAGCTATCCTACGAGACTCCACCAGTAAAATAGTTTTCGCACACGAGTCCACTAATCACCAACACAATACTCCACCGGGGATCCTCCCTCGTCATCCTACGAGAGGGCCATCCTCGGTACTCACACTTATCTTGAGTCTTTTAGTAGTATCCATTAACTTGTCTATGAACTGTATAGGCAACCAAGTAGTCCTTTACCGCGGACGCGGCTATTCGAATAGTTTTATACCCTGCAGGGGTGTACTTCATCACACATGTTTCCACCACTTAGCGTCTGCACACGACATGTGCTCGGCAGACTTCAAGCGAAAACCGACGTGGGTGTAGACCACGACCTGACTAACCACACAAGTCTCTAGTCCAGGTTTATCGCCTATTCAGGTTCCATCCGCAAGGAAATCCGGCCGGGGTGTCCTCAACGGCCCCAAATGATGTGTGCAGGGTTCCAGAGACACCAAACGGGCGACTCAGTACACCGTGCCACGGTGTATCTACCGCATCATAGCCCACCCCTAGGGTCAGCGCTACGCATGGCCGCCAACACATAACCTACAAACACCAGAAACTAATTGCAACTCCTGGACAGAGTACTAGAGGGGTCAGTAAGTCGAGCGGGGTCATATTTCAGGGCCCAATGTGTGGTAGTAGCTGAATCTTAAATCACGCATACAGATCTCAGTTCTTATGGACGGCCTCAATGAAACAACCCACCATGTACTCCTACATGGCCTCTCATCGATACCTTTACCAAAACATGTTCAACACATCCCTCACATGACCAACATAATCATTTCACTCTAGCCCATCACCCAGATGAACCAGACCTGACACAACTCTAAGCATAGCAGGCATAGCAAGGTAGGAATCACATACATGGCTCAATCAACTCCTACACATGGGTTGTATCGGAATGATCATTGAGTTGCTTGCCTGATGTAGTGGTAGTAGGGTACTGCCCTTCAGACGGATATTCGGGGTTATCCTCGGAGGCAGAACCTACCACGAAAGACACACCGAACATAATCAATACATGACGATATGCAACAATATGATGCATGGTATGACATGGCAATATGAATGTGTCTTGCCTAATGCAATGTGAAACAAGATTCAAATGACGGTTAAAGTTCTTATGTATAAAAAGTGTATTAGCTTGTTTCACCTAACCAGCAAGGTTAAAGTGGTTTGTCATGCATGAAACCATTATAGATGGATAGACTGAATTTTTCTTATCATTTTTCATATATAATTTCTTTGATTTGGAGCTATGGTTGATTTTCTATGATTTTTAGAAGTTTTCGCTATTTTCTAGAATTTCCTATATAAAAATAAATCCAGAAAAAGAATAATTGCATCAGCACTGCGTCACTGTGACGTCAGCGAGTCAAAGGCGCCAGGGCCAGTCAAACCTGACTGGTGGGCCCTGTCTGTCAGTGACTCAGCTAACTAACAGGATTAAGTTAGTACTAATTAACTCTCAGTGGGGCCTGGGCCCACATGTCAGTAACTTAAACTAACTAAAATTAGTTAACACTAATCCTAAACTAATTAACAGGTCGGTCCCACCTATCATAGGCTCAGGGGGGAAGTCAACTTGGGCCCACACGTCAGTCCACGGTCAAAACGTGGTCAACTCGTCGGCAGCTTGACGCCGGCGACGACAGACGCAGCGGAGGAGCTCGGGTTTTGCCCACAGTCGACCAAATCGACTGTGGTTTGGTCCTACGCGTAGCTGGGGGCAAGCCGCGGCGTTTGGTGGTGGAAGTGGAGCTCGGGGAGGCCGGAAACGACGCTGGCGATGACCTTGGCGGTCGCCGGAGCTCGGGTGAGCTTGGGCTCGTTGCTGCAGTGGCCTAGGCGGGGCGGCGCTAGCATCTACGGCTCCTACGCGATGCGGGGAGTGCGTTGGACACAAGCCCGGGACCATATTTTCACCGGAGCATGACCGGCGACGACGCGGGCGGCGGCGCGTGCGGGTGAGCTTCGTGCAGTCAATGCAGGGGACGACAGCGAGAACGGAGAGGATGGGAATGTAGCTGAGCTCACAGTGGTTGCGACGATCTAAACGGCGAGGTCGGGGATGAGCTGGAGCAGTGGTGACGACGAAAGGGATCTCCGGCGGCAATCAGCGAAGACGAGGACGAGGCGGTAACTCCAGGGCGAGCGAGCGCTCGGGGCTCGGTCTGCTCGACGGAGAGGAGGGCGGCGGAGCTCCTAGACACGGTGGCGTGGAATGGAGACGACGGAGAGCACGGCTATGGCGACGGTGTGGCTACGGCAGCGTCGGCCATCATGGGAGAGAGCAAGGGAGAGAGGCAGGGGCGCGTGTGAGGTGTCCACGGGGTCGGGGCGGTGCCACAGAGGCGCTTTGAGTCATCATGCTGGCGCGGGTGATGGCAGGCAAGCAGAGAGGTGGCGTGGCGAGCTCCTGTGCTCGCCGTCGAGCACCTGCTCGCCTCGCTGGCTAGGCGAAGCAGCTGCGTGCAGCGGCTGCTGGGCCGGGCCAGCTAGGTGGGCCGGCTGGTGGGCTTCCTGGTAAGCTCTAACTCTCTCTCTCTTTTCTGTTTGCTTTTATTTATTTCCTGCTATGTGTATTGAAATAGAATAAATACTATTTCATTGCCAAAAACTCTGGAAATATTCAGAGGCACATTTGGGAATATTCTCAACTGCCTAAAAATGCTTCCAAGATTATTTGAGCACTTTAAAATATTTATAGCATTTAAAATGCCCAAATTCAAATACTTATGGCTTGTTCAAAAATCCAGAATGGCTCCATAATTTGCAAGACCATTTTTGGCAGAGGTTTTAGTCAAGACCAAAAATGGTGGGCTTTTATGAAGGGCATTTTGGGTTCATTCAAATTCCAATTGTTGGAAATTAGCATTTTCAGGGGGGGTGTTGGGGTTGATTAGGCCCCATTTCAAGTTTAAAAGAAATTTAAACATGATGCACATGTTCATCCAACCCTAATGCATGACTGAAAGCAGAGATGTGACAAAATCACACCCCTCGGATCCTACCATGACTGATTCATGATAAACATGCATTGATATAAGTAAGATGGAGAATCCTCCTGACCTCCTTTCCCTAGCGTTGTTGCTACTCTCACACATGTGCTGGTGCCAGTCAACACCGACTAAATGATGGATTGTAGTGCGATATTGGCCATGCAGTGCCACTAATTGATAAGTATGTGCCCACCGTTGAACCTATATATGCTCTCTCTTATGTCCTCTACATTAGCTCGGTAGATGAGACCTGCTCGCTTTGGCATAGAATCGACGACAGTGACGAGGGCAAAGACAAACTACTTCTATCTAGTTCAACAGACCAGCAAATCAGGATATTTATAACACACTTGTTGAGGTATGTTATCTCTTTTGCACAATCTAATGTACATAATGAATTTTGGTTGTGCAATATCAACGCCAGTACATCCGTACAGGTTTATAGCTATGCATGAGGGTACAGTTATTGTTTTTCTAGGTCTTTTCTGCAAGTTTCCACTCTCGTTTGTTCTTGTCTTGCGCGCGTGTGTGGTTTGCTTTGTATCCTTTCACGGAATTGCCTATATGTTTTCCCTCAAATTAATTGTTTTGGTGCGGAATTCAATACTACTTTCTCCATGTACAATTTATATAGAAATATATGCAAAAATCAGCATCTAGGAGTTTTCTCCTCACGAAAAGCATGTGCATTCATAACGCGGCTAGGCCCCCGTCGGCAAAGGTGAGAAGGAAAATAAGCAACAACATGGGTGAATTTCCATGTAAAAATAGAGTACGTGGGCTAGTGGGGTAAGGCACGAGGTTCTTGACCCATGATTATTGGATTAGAGGTGTGTAAATTTTTTGTTTTTCTGTTGCAACGCACGAGCATGTTTCCTAGTTTAAACCTGAGGACACACAGTCCCAGACACCCAGTCCTGAACACGTAGCTCAGGACACTTAGTCCTCACCGTATTCCCCTTGAGCTAAGGTCACATAGACCTCACCCAGTCATTCGTGGTAAGTCTTCAGGTGACTTCCAAACCTTGATAGACTCGGTCACTCGGCGATCCACAATTTTCTCTTGGATGCTCCAGACCATGACGCCTAACCGTCTCGAAGATGCACATTCTTAAAAGGTAACAAGCGTTAGATCCACGCAGGATCAATCTCTTCAGTGATGCTCAATCACTTGGGGTTTGTAGGTGTTTTGGGTTAGGGTTTTCCTCACTTGATGATTTTCACTCAAAGTCCTCGGAGGATGGCATGCTCTCTAATGACAAGTGTCGGTTTCTCTCGGAGCAGCCAACCAGCTAGTGGTTGTAGGGGGCGGCTATTTATAGCCTAGGGAGCAGCCCGACATGATAAGACATAAATGCCCTTCAACAATATGACCGTTAGGTGGGTAGATATTTTGGGACAGATGGCGCATAGCACAGCAACGGTCAGAATTTTGAGTATCAAATTCCTCACTGTGTAGGCAATCCGCATTGGCGAATTCCTAACTCCTCAGTCAGAACGAATTCCTCAGTGACCAGAAGAACTTCATCTCTGTCACTGAAGAAATTGACTGAACTGTATGAGATTTCCAATGGCTTCACTCGAAGGGATTGGTAGGTGTAGGTGTAGGATTTTGAACTTCAGTGGTTACAGGGGACTAAGGAATTTGTTGAAGGGGTGTGACCAGTGGAGAATTGGGGTGCTGACTTTCCCAAAAGTCATCGTTCATCATTGGAGTTGTGCATCCAATTTCCACATCTTCTTCTTCATCCATTTCTTCAACACCGGCCTCTTCAGTAGGGAACTGAGGCATGGGCGATGAGATAATAGGGGTTGAAGGGATTTCATCCACTTCAATTTCTTCATCCAACTGCTCTGACGAAGAAGAAGAAGGAATGTCATCATCTGATCCGCTTGGGATCACCTATTCTTCATCAAAAGGAACAAGG
Source organism: Triticum urartu (assembly GCF_056163025.1). NCBI lineage: Eukaryota > Viridiplantae > Streptophyta > Magnoliopsida > Poales > Poaceae > Triticum > Triticum urartu. Next base: position 114,893,196 of record NC_141876.1, read on the forward strand.
TCCTTTGATGGCATGGATGAGAGAGGAACAACATCAACTGGATTGTCATAGGAACTTGTTAGTGGTTTCATTCTCTTCGGATCTGAAGAATTTGATGCAGTTGATGCCTTCCTTTTCTTCATAGCAGCACACTCTGCAGCCTTGGTCTTCTTCACATCTGATGCAAATGGAAGGATAGGAGTTGGTGTAGGCGCAGGAGGAGCAGAGGAATTTGGTCCAAGATCTTCAGGCACAACTGATGCAGTTGCCCTGACTTCTTCATTTTCTTCACGCACAACACTAGAGGTTGCCCTGGCTATTTCTTCAGCGGCTGGAATGCAGTCATCAGCCCTAGAATTAGCATTTTCTTCAGCAGGCTCAGTGTCATCAGCGGTGCTGGCATTATCTTCCGTAGGCTGAGCAAATGCTGCAGCCTGAGGAATTTATTGTTGCATTTGGAAAACAACAGTGGAGCTGAAGTTGTTAGCAAGTCTCACAAAAAGAACCTTGGCTCCCAGCCAATCAGCGTGGCATGCGTCAAATTCATCACTAAGCTTCTTGATCTTAGATTGAATAGTGACAAGTTCTTCAGTTGTCATGGAGACAACGTTTTTCTCTAGGAACCGCTCCCTTTTGTACTGCGCTTTCTTGATCTGCCTGGCCTCTTCAGATTTCCATTTCTCTTCCTGACTGAAGTGAGTCAACATATGACTTTGGGATAATTAGATTTATGCCCCTAGTTGTGTCCCACTCGTCTGTTTTACCCCTAATTCCCAAAAGTGATAGGTTCTGTCCAAGTCACTTTGATCCTCTTATGCTTTTGCCCTTTGACCGTTTGTCCGTCAGTTTGAAAACTTCATAACTAATTCATACAAAATATAAAAAAAATGCAAACAAGATACCAAAATGTTCAGAAAAACATCACCTATATGTCAGTGTCATTTGCATTCATGAAAAAAGTGTTGGAAAGTGCACATCCGAGTTTTAGCTCTTTTGATACCACCATGAATAGTAAACTCTAAAAAATCAAAAAAATCAAAAAAATATGGTGGCAAAGAACGACAAGTGTTCTAAGTGCTTGCCAAGTTTCATTAGGGAACGACATTCGTGGAAGTCGTGGCAAAAAAATAATCTATTTTGGAGTGTTGATTGGTTTTTTGCTGCGGCACCCACGAATGTTATTCCCTGATGAAACTTGGCAGACACTTAAAACATTTGTCATTCTTTGCCACCAAATTTTTTTGAATTTTTTTTGAACTTTTTTGGATTTTACTATTCATGGCGGTAGCATAAGAGCTAAAACTCGGATGGGCACTTTCCAACACTTTTTTCATGGATGCAAATGACACTGACATATAGGTGATGTTTTTCTGAACATTTTTGTATCGTATTTGCATTTTCTGATTTTGTATGAATTAGTTATGGAGTTTTCAAACTGACGGTCAAACAGTCAAAGGGCAAAAGCATAAGAGGAGCAAAGTGATTTGGACAGAACCGGTGACTTTTGGGAATTAGGGGTAAAATAGATGAGCAGGACACAACTAGGGGCATAAATCTAATTATCCCTATGACTTTGGCCAGGAGTCAACTTGAAATCAGGCATGGGAGTGTTGGGGTCCTTGTGCCAGAGATCAATGTAATCCAGGATCAACTTTGGATCCAAAAGCGGAGGCACACTTGTGCCTTTGGCTCTAGCGGCCCTGACTTGCCTGTCCCTGATGATTTCAGCAAGTTCTCCATCATCAGCTTCGTCTTCATCAGACAGCACTTGAAAAGCGACCTGCTTCTTTTGAGGACTTGGACGAGAGCCTCGTCCAGCAGTTGCCTTGGTCTTCAGCAGAGTGGGGCCAGTTGAAGAATGCAGTGGAGCTGAAGAACTTGCAGAGGCGCCTGAGGCAATAGAGATGCATGTTGTCCTTTGGCACGAGGCAAGATGCGCAGGTGCTGAGGACTTTGATGGAGGAGCTGAGGACTTTGGAGGAGCTGGTTTGGGATGAGGAATTCGCCATGAGGGCTTTGAAGAAACTGGCCGTGAGGGCATTGCTGAGGAACTTGGTCGTGAGGGCATTTGGGTAGAAGCACTTGTCTTATGAGCCGGCTTCTTTGGCATTGCCTTCTTGGGCTTACTTGCAGAGGCCTCAGCAGTGCTAGCATGTAGCGACCCGACCCGAATGGATCAAGTGCTCTGTGCTCAGGTGTCATCCCTGGATCAGTAATGCTGACACCACATAGTACATCGAAGGATTTATAGCAGAGTGGCAATCACACACTTATTACAATGTTGTCTCAAAGAGAACTTATTACAATAAATATGGCTTAAGGCCATCTAATAACGATAATAGCGGAAGACTCAGAAGATTAATGGGTCCATCAACTCCAACGGCATCACTGAGTATAGAACCACGACCTAAAAGCACCTTACTCGTCGTCTGAAAAGTCTGCAACATGAGAAGTTGCAGCCGGAAAACGGGTCAGCACATGGAATATGCTGGCAATGTAACACATAGAGAGTAATGGAATGAAACAGCTATACTATATGCATGTATGGCTGGTGGAAAGCTCTATGGTTACAGTTTTGCGTAAAGCCAGTTTTTCCCTACTGCAAAGGAATAAATTTATTTAACTATCATGGTAGTTGTTAAACATCGAGAATGGTTGACAGCATTCCGATTCCAATTAAGTGAACAATTAAAACCCAACAACATTAATTAGAAGTAACATGTTGAGATTCACATGATATTCAAGTACTAGATACTCAAGTTGTCCATAACCGGGGACACGGCTAATCATGATTAGTTTGTTACACTCTGCAGAGGTTTGCGCACTTTTCCCCACAAGACTCGATCGCCTCCGTTTGGTTTCTCGCACTACATGGTGTTTGAGAAGACGGATGACCGAGATATAGTCTTTCAGAAGCGCTAGCACCTTACGATCGGGTAGACCGGTACACCTACATCCCCTACATCTGCTAGTCTACCACTGTAAGAGTTCGCACAACTTAGTCAACTATGCCAGAGCCCATAATGGCTTGTGGCTGCACACGGAAGTTACTAGCATGAATGATCTTATGATCCCTTTGAGCCTGGGTGGCGGTCCGAAAAAAAACAGGCAAGTCCTGATAGACATCAAGTGCCTCAATCCACCCAGATGTGTGTTTAAGTTGCCACCTTAGATAAACCATTAAAATTATCAACTCACATCTGTCATGGATATCACTCACCCAATCCACGTCTACTAGCATAGCATGGCACAATAAGCAAACGTAGAAGTAACTCCCAAAGGTTTCATAATAATACAGGTGATAGGTACTACCTCATCTACTTCCCATCCCATAGTTTAATTATATCCTAATCATGCAATGTGAGAGGATTGACCTAATGCAATAAAACATGGGTTGTAGAAAAGGTATGATCAAAGTGTTACTTGCCTTGCTGATGATCCGCGAGACCTAGGGTTTCGAAGTAACAAGCGGCGCAATCCGGGTGATCTATCGTAGACAAACAACAAGCATACAATAAGTACTCATCTAATGCATAGGTAAAACTCGAACAAGAGAACGAACCAGAAAGTTCAACTTAAGAACTCCGGTTGAAAAGGAAGAACGAACCGAACAAACGACGGAAAAACAAAACGGCGGAAGAAAACTACTCGGTTCTAGCAAGTTGAAACTAGGTCAAATTTTACCGGGGCAAAAACTTGTTTAAGTTGATTAGACGGAACGGCGGTTTCGAAACGAAACTCCAGGCGCTTGAATCACCTGATTCCAATAAACGAGCGAGAAGAAAGACTAGAACGAAGATCGGATCTGAGATCATGATCGCGGAATAAATCTGACGAAAAGAAAGAGACGAACGGTTAAACGAACGGGCGTCGTTAACCGGAGAAAAATCGGTGATCACGTTTGTTGAGACGAACGGTCCGAAAGAAGAACGAAAACCGATCTAGGGTTTTCGGAAAAGAAACCGAAAAAGAAACGGAAAACCGATCTAGGGTTTTGGAAGAAAACCGAAACAAAAACCGGAAAAGAAACCGGAAAAGAAACGGAGAGAAAACGGAATGGTTCTTTTAAGAAAAACCGAACCGAGGCGAGGAAAAAGAGAGAGGCGCGACTACCTCGGGAGGCGGGCTCCGGGAGGCGGCTAAGGGCGGCGGCGGCGGCAGCTACAGGCGGCGGCTATAGGCGGCGGCGGCTTGGGGTGGAGAGGGGGGGTGGCTAGGTATTTATACTAGGAGGGGGGTAGATGCTTGGGCAAGGGGCAAGGGGGGCGCCGGCCTAGAGTCCTCCTAGGACTCGGCCTAGGGCGGGGCGGTGGCTGGCGCGCAGGGCGCTGGGGCGGCGGCGGCCTGGCCGGCTGGGCCTTGGCCCGGCTGGCCTGCGGGAGAGTTTTTTTTTTCAAACAGTTACTCGCGCAGAAAAACAAAAGAAGGAAAATCTAAATGAACTCCAAAATCTCAAAAGTAAATTTTCCCCGACTCCTAAAAATGAGTCGAACAAAATGAACTTTTCTCCAGGCCTAAAATGCAATTTTTGAAAACACGCATTTTTCCCTATCCAAATAAAATTCGAATAAACACCGGAAAATCCAAAATTTTACTTATTCATTAGATCTTCATTTTTCCCTACTTTGGGAAAGTCATATTATTCCCTCTCTCATTTTTTTGATATCGGAAAAATTATTGAAGATGAAATAAATAAATCAATTGATCCTCTTTTCAAAATTTGAGAAAACTCTCAAATATGAAAATAACGAAATCTCCAACTCTCTCCGTGGGTCCTTGAGTTGCGTGAAATTTCTAGGATCAACCAAAATTCATGAAAATATGATATGCATGATGATCTAGTGTATAACATTCCAAATTGCAAATTTGGGATGTTACACAGCAGCAGCAGAGTCTTCATGGAATTTCCTCACTGCTTTCTTAGCAACTCTGGCAAGCTTGGCCTGGCGCTTGGCCCATTCATCAGGATAATGCTCACCATGCTTGAGGCTGGTGGGATCAGCTTCTTGGCCAGGTGCCAAAGGAGGTCTTGGGCATGGAGGATTAAGAGCGAATTTCTTCATATACTTGGGAGTAACATATCTATACTCCCTCCATTCCCATGCACATCTCCTTTCTATTCTTTGAATGCGCAAATTGCGCTGATTTTTGTCCTCCTTCCCATGTTTGGCCTCATCAGGAGTGTAATAATCCTTGTAGATATTCTCGGGGATTTCAAACGCAGTGTTGACCTTAGGCCTCTTTCCTCCCTTCTGTGGTTTCTTACCATCTGCCATTTTCTTCAGCTGAGGGTTTTGAATGATTAAGTTCTCTGAAGATGTATGCAACTTTTCTTCGAGGAACGTTGCAAATGAGTTAAGTTGATGAGAACCTAGTGATTCAGCAGCGGACATGTGTACCTGTCAACAGAGTATAATTGCGAGGAATTTGGAGAGGTCATATGCGTTCTCAGAAGGTTTTGCAATAAGAACAAGTTTGAGGAATTTGACCCGTTGAGTCTTGAAGAATTTCACTAAGCATTCTTTGACTTAGGTTCCAGAGTTGTACAGATTGAAAATCCACACAATTGAGGAATCTTGAAGAAAAATTTTCTTAGAGAAACAGATCAAGAACAGATGATATGTGAGGTGTCCAGTGTGTGAGGATTTGAAGAATAAACACCTTTTGAGGATTTGAAGAAAAATCATCCGAATCAACAAGGGCAGTAAAAATAACATTTAATTACCCTGGACGATGAACACGACGAACTGGGAAGTGTAGATTTGAAGCTCGTCGGTTCAGATCTTCCACGCCCTAACTTGGCTGAAGAAGACAGCTACGGCGGCGGCGGAGTGAAGAAATCCGCGTCCGGCGTGAGTACAGCGGCAACGAGGTCGAGGCAGTGAAGCTCTTCCTCACCGGTGATGATGGAAGTAGCAGCGGCGCTAGGGTTGAGGAGCTCGAGCGAGGGAGTGAGATCGAGCGGAGTAAAAGTGAAGTGAGGAAGGGAGAGGGGTATTTATAGCCGAAGTGAAAAACCGCTCGCCTGTGGAAATAGGACGAACATGCCCCTATGCTTTCTCATCCGCTTGACATGTGTCACCCACGTATAGAGAGGTAACGATCGTGTGAGGTCGTGGGTGAATAGATAAACATCACATAGAATGCGGAACGGTTTGAGCGGCAAAGCCTAAAATTTTGATAAGATAGGTTTTAAAGTTCCGTTCACAATTTCTTCAGCTGACAAGGACACAGTGAAGATTTTGAACGAGATTCAAAATAGAACGCACATGAAGAATTTGTGAATACATTGGGTTGAGTTAAGCATAGAGGGGGAAAGGGTCCGATCACATTCACTTAGCAGAAAGAGCAACTCGAAGAAATAGCAATAAGTGAATGCTGTAGAGGACATAAACTCATATATATATATATAGCCAGTGAAGAAAAATGACAGAAATGGTGAAGACGATGCAAGTAGAAAAACAACTAAGGAATTTCAAAGAACTGAGGAAAAACTCAATTGAAGATTTTCAACATTTGGTGGTGGCATGACCCACCGTATAAGAATGATGATTTCAGACACCACGTACAATTGTCGTAGGGTTCTGAGAATCAAATTCTTCGTTAATTTCTTCACACTTAGAGTGTTGTTCTTCATTGATTGAAGAAAAATGTTTCTTCATGTGTTGCACATCTAAGTCATCAATTTTGCATAAGTGTTAGGATGAGTGTCCTTTTCAAAGAACATTCAAAGATTCTAGGATATTTAGCTCACACCGCAACTTGCTAAATCTCTTCTCATCCAAGGGCTTAGTGAAGATATCGGATAGCTGTTCTTCAGTCTTCACATGATCAATAGAGATGTCGCCCTTCAACACATGATCACGAAGAAAATGATGATGAATCTGAATGTGCTTTGTCTTCGAGTGCTGAACTGGGTTATGAGCAATCTTGATGGCACTCTCATTGTCACAGTAGAGTGGCACATTCTTCATGTTGATGCCATAGTCCTTGAGTGTTTGCTTCATCCATAGTAGTTGAGCACGGCAAGAATCAGCAGCAATGTACTCAGCTTCAACAGTAGACAGTGATACGCAGTTCTGTTTCTTCGAGGGCCAACAGACCAAAGATCGTCCGAGGAAATGGCATGTGCCAGATGTTGACTTGCGGTCCACACGATCACTAGCATAGTCAGAGTCTGAATATCCAATGAGATCAAAAGCCAAGCCCTTGGGGTACCATAATCCAAGTGTTGGTGTGTGAGCTAGATATCGAAGAATATGCTTCACAGCCTTATGGTGTGATTCCTTCGGTGTAGCTTGAAATCGGGCACACATGCAAACACTAAGCATAATATCTGGCCTAGATGCGCATAAGTACAATAAAGAACCAAACATGGAGCGGTATACCTTTTGATCAAAGTCAATACCATTTTCATCAGTGCATAGATTAATATTTGTGGGCATAGGGATTTTGACTCCTTTGCAATCTTGCATACCGAATTTCCTCAGTACATCATTGAGGTATTTCTCCTGAGATATGAATATGCCATTGCGCTGTTGACGAATTTGAAGACCTAAGAAGAATTTCAATTCTCCCATAATAGACATTTGATATTCTTCACTCATCATATAGGCAAATTCATCACTGTAACGTTGGTCAGTACAACCGAAAATGATATCATCAACATAAATTTGGCACACAAATAATTCACCATCATAAGATTTAGTGAAAAGAGTTGGGTTAAGTGAACCGGGTTTGAAGCCTTTCTTCATGAGGAATTCCTTCAAAGTATCATACCACGCCCGTGGGGCCTGCTTGTGGCCATAGAGGGCCTTATTGAGTCTGAAGACTATGTCAGGATGCTTTGGATCTTCAAAACCTAGGGGTTGAGCAACATATACTTCTTCCTCAAGCTTACCATTGAGTAATGCACTTTTCACATCCATTTGATATAAGATGATATCATGATGGTTAGCATAAGCAAGTAATATGCGAATAGCTTCAAGTCTAGCAACAGGTGCAAAAGTTTCATCGAAATCAATTCCTTCAACATGTGTGTAGCCTTGAGCTACAAGTCGTGCCTTATTCCTCACCACAAGGCCATTTTCATCTTGCTTTTTGCGGTAGATCCATTTTGTGCTGGTGATATTGTGCTTGCGAGGATCTGGATGTTTGACCAGTTCCCAGACATTGTTGAGCTCGAATTGATGTAATTCCTCTTACATAGCTTGAATCCACTCAGGCTCCAGAAATGCTTCATCTACCTTAGTGGGCTCTGTTATAGAGATGAAAGCAAAGTGCCCACAAAAGTTAGATAAATGTGAAGCTCTTGAGCGTGTGAGAGGACCTGGAATGTTGATATCGCTGATGATTTTCTCAATTTGCACTTCATTTGCAACGCAAGGATGAGCGGGTTGTCGTTGAGGAATTTGATCGGCATTTTCTTCAGCACCATTTTCCTCAGGTGCATCAGCATGACGTTCTTCATGTTCTGGAATGACTTCTTCAGCAGATTCTTCAGTAGGAATGACATCCTCAGTAGCCTTGAACTTAATAGATTCCTCAGGAGGTATTTCATCTGTCACAGGAGGTAGGTGCTCTCTTTGCGAGCCATTAGTTTCATCAAACCGCACATCTACAGTTTCAACAACCTTGTGATGACAGGTGTTGAAGACTCTGTAGGTGTGCGAGTCCTTACCATAACCGAGCATAAAACATTCATGTGCTTTTTTGGTGCAAATTTAGAACTATGATGAGGATCTCTAATCCAACATTTAGCACCGAAGACTTTGAAATAACTCACATTGGGTTGCTTGTCAGTGAGGAGTTCATATGCAGTCTTCTTGAAGAATTTGTGAAGATATACCATGTTGATGATGTGGCACGCAATATCAATTGCCTCAGGCCAAAAGCGAGGAGGCGTCTTGTACTCATCAAGCATAGTGCGGGCCATCTCAACAAGAGTCATGTTCTTGCGCTCTACTACACGATTTTGCTGAGGAGTATGTGGAGCAGATAACTCATGAGTAATACCAAGTTCATCAAGATAGTCATCAAGACCAGTGTTCTTCAACTCAGTTCCATTATCACTTCTGATGTGCTTGATCTTCACACCAAAGTTGGTTCAAGCCATCGATGAAAATTGTTTGAAGACTTCCTGCACTTCAGTTTTGTAAGTGATGATATGGACCCATGTATATCGAGAATAATCATCAATAATGACAAATCCATATAAGGATGTAGCGTTAGTAAATGTGGCATAGTGAGTAGGGCCAAAGAGATCAATGTGAAGTAATTCAAATGGTCGAGTGGTAGTCATGATAGTCTTCGCTGGATGCTTGGCCTTAGTCATTTTTCCAGCTTCACAGGCTCCGCATAATTGATCCTTGAGGAATTTGACATTTTCAATTCCAATGACATGCTTCTTCTTCGCGAGCGTGTGCAAATTCCTCATGCCAGCATGACCAAGTCGTAGATGCCATAGCCAGCCTTCTGAAGCTTTTGCAAGTAGACATGTAGCAGGTTGTGGTCCTGTAGAGAAATCAAGAATATACAAATCTCCTCTCCTAAAGCCTTCGAAGACTTTGGAATTGTCAGCTTCCATGATCACAAGCCAAAGACAACAACCATATCAAGATCACAAAGCATTGAGACAAACATGAGGTTGAACCCTAAGGACTCGACAAGCATGACTTTGTCCATGTATCGATCCTTTGAGATTGCAACCTTACCTAGACCCAATACCTTGCTTTTTTTTCCTTTGTCAGCGTAGGTGATATGCTTCAGATGTGATGGAGATAAAGCATAGTCCATCAATAAGCTCCTGTCACCAGTCATGTGATTTGTACATCCACTATCGAGGACCCACTTAGTGGCTTTGGGTTGATCATCCTGCAGATGAATTAGTGCAGCTTACGAATTCATATACTTCATTAGTGAAGAATATGGTATTAATTTCATCAGATCAATATGATCAAGCAATAAAGAAGATAAAGCAGTAAGAGGACATGAGAAATGAAAATTCATTTCTTCATGATTAGCTTGCGTCCATTCAAGCACATTCAGGTCTCCAGTCAATTCTTCAGATGATTAAGTTCGTCTGGAGACCTGATCCTGCATAAGAGATTAGTTCTTTTTCTTCACCACCCACATCTAAAGGGGTGGAAAAGAGTTCATCATTCTGTGACCTCCATAAGAGAAAGGTGGCATAGATGCCAATCCACTTCATTTCACATATGAGGGGTTAGGGTAAGCATAAGAGTAAGCAGAGAAATTGTTCGAGGACTTATGAACATAATGATTTGAAGAATAATGCACATATCCATATTCCTTAGATCTTCCCTGTGAAATAGACGGGTTACCACGATGATGCTCATATGAGGACTTTGATCCTTTTGAGGAATTTGATCCACGTGAGGAGTTTGGTCCATATGAGGACTTGGATCCATATGAAGAATTTGATCTGAGGTTCGTATTCTTCGCAAGTGGTGTCCTGATGACATTCACCTGAAGATTTTCAAGGCACCTTTTGGGAACCCAGATTTTCTTCATAGGAGGACCGTTCTTGCAGTTAGTGCCAACATATCTAGCAAATACTTCACCATTCTGATTTTTGAACAGTTTATAGTTGGAGTCAATTGACTCATCAGAAGAATACGAAGATTCACATGTAAAGCCAGATAAAGTAGATGGATCCACTGAAGGTCCCTTTACAGCAACCCATGAGGTTTTGGGATACTGCTCAGGTTTCCAATAGGTCCCATCAGCATTGATTTTCCTCTCAAAGGCAATTCCCTCATTCCTAGGGTTCCTGTTGAGGATCTGCTTTTTAAGCACGTCACAAAGAGCCTGATGCCCTTTGAGGCTTTTGTACATGCCTGTCATATACAATTCCTTCAGCCCTGCATTATTAGTGATACTAGCAATGTCCTCAGATGAGGAATTAGTGATAGCAGAGGCAGTTGAAGAATTTGCAGCAATGGAAGTATTTGAGCATTCAGGTGAAGAATTAGCAGTTTCACGTTCAATGCACTTCAAACATGGAGGAACAAATTCATCCTGAGTAGCGCTGATCTATTGAGGAAGTAATGAATCACGCTCCTTCTGAAGATCTTCATAACTCACTCTTAACTGCCCAAGATCTTGCTTTCTTTGAAGAAATTCATATGAAAGCTTCTCATGATCAGATAGGAGAGTGTTATGATGACCTTGAAGGTTGTCAAACTTGGACTGAAGTCTCTGAAGATTTTCAGTCAAAATTTTAGTGCGATCCATTTCCTCGCCCAGCATATCGTCGCTCTCATTTAGCATGTTTTGAATTTTTTCCAAAGCTCTTTGTTGTTTAGTGGCAAGGAAAGCAAGTTTGACATAACTGGGTCCAAATTCATCACCAGATTCATCATCACTCGACTTAGATAAGTAGCAGTCAGTTACCTTGGAAACTTTTGCCATAAGGCATGGTGCAGAGGATGATGACTCTGGATTGAAAGTCATAGCCTTGCGTGATTCCATGAATTCTTCGAACCAGGGATCACGGTGAGATCAGTGATCTTCATAGACCTCAGAAAGTCGGTCCCAGATGAGTTTCACATGGCTGAGATGCATAACATTCCTGAACTAATTTTGTGACAAGCTGGAGCAGATGATGTCCTTCACCGTGAGGTTGAGAAGAGTGTATTTGCGAATATCATCAGCCTCCGCCATCTTGCATAGGTCAGTAAGACCAATCTCGGTGACAGTCCAGAGTTCGCTGTTCATCGCCATGAGGCGCTTCTACATCATGGCCTTCCACTTGGGATAATCATGACCATCAAAGATGGGGCAAGTCACAGTCTTGCTGAAACTCCAGGCGGTTAAACCAAAATCATAGAGAACAAGGGAGTACCTTGCTCTGATACCAATTGAAAGTGCGTTATATCGACTAGAGGGGGGTGAATAGGCGATTTTTATGAATTCTTTACTGAGGAATTTCAGGGGGAGGAAATTCCTCAGTGAAGAACTACTTGCAGCGGAATAAGTACTCAGAAGTAAACATAACAGAGCATGAGCATGGTCTTCATGAAGAAATGAAAACAAGCATAGAGTACAGAAAGCGTAAACACATGATAACACAGGATAAGACAAACAGAATGAAGAAATTGAACTAAGGAAATAGAGAAAGTCTCCAGTCAAAGTCTCCAAACATATATGAACAAGCACACAGCACAGATAAGAGGAAATGGAAGGGTTGAGTAAATGGAACCAGTTAGCTCGGTGAAGATAATGATTTGGTAGACCAGTTCCAACTGTTGTGACAGGTGTACGTCTGGTTAGGGCGGCTAGGTATTTAAACCTGAGGACACACAGTCCCGGACACCCAGTCCTGAACACGCAGCTCAGGACACTTAGTCCTCACTGTATTCCCCTTGAGCTAAGGTCACACAGACCTCGCCCAGTCACTCGTGGTAAGTCTTCAGGTGACTTCCAAACCTTCACAGACTCGGTCACTCGGCGATCCACAATTTTCACTTGGATGCTCTAGACCATGAAGCCTAACCGTCTGGAAGATGCACATTCTTCAAAGGTAACAAGCATCAGGTCCACACAGGATCAATCTCTTCAGTGATGCTCAATCACTTGGGGTTTGTAGGTGTTTTGGGTTTTGGTTTTCCTCACTTGATGATTTTCACTCAAAGTCCTTGGAGGATGGGATGCTCTCTAATGACAAGTGTCAGTTTCTCTTGGAGCAGCCAACCAGCTAGTGGTTGTAGGGGGCGGCTATTTATAGCCTAGGGAGCAGCCCGACATGATAAGACATAAATGCCCTTCAATGATATGACCGTTAGTGGGTAGATATTTAGGGACAGCTGGCGCATAGCACAGCAACGGTTGGAATTTTGAGTATCAAATTCCTCAGGGCTATCATGTTCCTCACTGTGTAGGCAATCCGCATTGGAGAATTCCTAACTCCTCAGTCAGAACAAATTCCTCAGAGATCAGAAGAACTTCGTCTCTGTCACTGAAGAAATTGACTGAACTATATGAGATTTCCAATGGCTTCACTCGAAGGGATTGGTAGGTGTAGGATTTTGAGTTGAGCATCACTTGGAAATTTTTCCTTAGTATTTCCTCGACCCCCTTTAACAGTACGGTGTTTCCTATGACTCAAGAAAGAGAAAATGAAACTACAAAAACAAAAGTCTTCATGCTTCATGTTCCTCGAATGAATACCAAGTCTTCAGGATTACACCAATTTCTTCACTTTCAAAGTCTTCAGAAATCCAAAGTCTTCAGTCAAAGAACTTCATTTTGAGGGGTCGACTTTCTCTGTAAATATCAAACTCCTCATATACTTATAGACCTGTGTACACTCATAAACGCATCAGTCCCTTAACCTATAAGTCTTCAATACACCAAAATCACTAAGGGGCACTAGATGCACTTACACCTTCCAAGCTGCAGCACTCGATGACCCCGACAGCCAGGGCGAGCGCCCTCCTAAGGGCACCCCAAGAAGAAGAAGCAGTTGCGCCACGCAAGGCCTCGGGCAGGCGGCGCCTCGTCAGGATCGGCGCCCGCGCCTGGGGCGCCTCCCTCCATCGCATAGGAAAGCGCGCCCAGGGCCCCTCTCGGGCAGGGCTCGGGGGCTCTCTTCTGGAGGGCCTTAGACTTTGCCAACATCACGAGGGAGGTGCTTGGGCACCACTTGGAGGTGTGCTTCACGGCATGTTTCCCTGAGGAGAACACAGGGTAAGGAGTGCCCACCGTTCAGGAGTTCATCACCGAGACCACTCAGGAATTGCAAGACGCAAGGGCCATGCGCGGCAGCCACCGCTGATCAGGCGCAGCTTCGCATCTAGGCGAGGATGCCGGGCTGCGCGTCTGCATCGACGTCCCAGGGCTCAACCGGGCTGCCTCTCAGGAGCTTTCCTGGCTTTCGCGCGTGGGACACCGCGAGGGCCCACCTCACAGCTACGATCGCATGCCTTTTGGCCTGCCGAGCGTGGCGACCGCCTATCAGCGCAACCTGCGGAGCGTCCTGGCGCCTCAGGAGACCAGGCACCACGTTGTGCTCATAGAGATGAAGACGGTCCTCAAGGAACCCCCTGGACCCCCAGAGCCTCCCGAGGCTCAGGGCCCCGGCGGCTCATGAGGAGCAGCCCCTTCGCCGCATACCTTCAGCTGCCCCAACTCTCCTTCATCAACAGAACCAGGTGACATTTTCCAAGTTCATTCAGCTGGGAGCGCCCCCAGGGTTGCATCATTCCCAGGCCGCGTGGGTCCGTCCCTGTGGCATGTTTCTTTCCTTTTATGTCTTTAGCTTACCTTGTTGGGGGCGCCCCTCAGGCTGCATCATCCCCAAGCCGCTCAGGCAGGACCGAGTGGCGCATATCTCTATGCATTTACCTGAGCTAGGTTGCCTTGCATGCTTAATCTATCTATGACTATCACGTGCTTGATCGCCACCCACCATGGGAGCCGCACGACGGTCGTCTTTCTTCAGGACCCTTCACGTGAGTAAGTTAAGCAAGGCGTCTGTGCTCGGGCCCGTCCCTCCAGCGTTGATAAATCCAGCAGCTGAGCTCTGTCTGGCTGGCTGTCCCCGTTCACGTCACCTCCTGGGGCCATTGGTGCTTATCTTTCTCACGCGATAACCTCAGGAGACTCATTCGGCGCAGGTTGCTAGACCATCTCGCAGGACCAAGACAGCAAACAAGAACCAAGACCAGGCGCAACCCGCCTTGAGGTAGGGCCTCGTGAGTCCCGCGCTGGCTCACAAGTGTCCAGACACACCACGTCTAGACCTACCATGCAAGCCACGTGTCAGGGCGGGGCTGTACACGCCCCGGGGGCTCTCCGCAGTAGGGAGTCCCCTCTCACGCGCCAGAAGCAAACCAGCAATCACCAGGGCGACCAGTGCCCTTCCTCGCGCTAACTTGTAGGAACTTTCTGATGTCCGCAGCAGGCGGTACCGCGGACTCTCCCTCTTCTCTCATGCGATTCGCTTGCGCTTTAAAAGGGGGGCTCCTGAGCATCGCGCCTCAGGAGCTCTTACTGGCTCTCCAGCCCTCACCCCCTGGCCTTGACCATGGCACGCGACCTGGCATACCAGCAGCGGCTGAGCTCGCTCGAGGGCCGGGACCTGAGGACGCAGAGCACCAAGAAGAACATGGAGGGGAGGGGAAACCCGCATGGGCCTGACCTAGCAACACTACGGTGACTGACGTGCGGGTCTGGCATGACTCGAGGAGCCGACCCCGGACAGCCAAGATAAGTTCTCGCTCTAGATCCACCAGTCACTATGGCACCAGACACTCGCTCACTCCCTTCGCTGCCCTGCTGTGACAACGTTTTCTTCCTTTCCCATCCTAAGATAGCTTCTTGCGTGCTAAAGGGGACCTCTGGAGCATCACGCCTCAGGAGCTCTTACTGGACCTCGGGCCACTCACCTCCTGGCCTTGACCACGGCACGCGACCTGGCATACCAATGACGGTTGCAGCCTACCTGGGGACCGGGACCTGTCAGCATAGAGCACCAAGCTGCCGCAGGTTTGGAAAGGGGAGGCCGAGCTTCGGCAGGATATGCGCACACAAATCTTCATAATGAGGACAATATTGACAAAAGGCATTACAGACGCTTCACACGCCCCCATGGGCTTCATTTCTTGATTCCTCGTAGGGAACAAAAGGGAAAGAATTCCTAGGAGTTTTATCTACATGCACTAGATGTCGCCGATGCCATCATCAACTGTGGGCCATGTGAGGCCGGCGCCAACCCCATCCAGATCAGCGGCAACGGCGGCTGGATGCCGCAACCCTACTCCGGGCTCGGCGGGAGCTCGGGGGCATGTAGTTGTCACCGATCGTCTCCGGAGACTCCGCGAGCTCACGGGAGTCGCTGGACCACCAGGAGTCACCGCTGTCGTTAGAGGAGCTGTAAGCGAGACCTGTGGCGGGCCCAACGCCCGCTGTAGCATCATCCTAGTGACCTCCTTTAGGGCAGCACTCTAGGCGGTGGCCTTCCTCGTCGAAGACCTTGAAGAACAGCACGGAGGCGCCGTCGAATTCGAAGTGGATCGCGAGGGCACCCTCCGCACGGCAGACTCGGGAAATCTCGACCCAGCCTCGGGTCATGAAGATCTTCCCGGAGGCAACGGCTCCAATCTCCGCTCCAGTCGCTGGGGCGTCGCAATCGGCGTGTTGCAGCCAAAGCTCACGAAGGCCCCTCGGCGGCGAAGAACTGCGAGAGGCGTATCCAGGTGCTCGGGGGCATCACCGACCACAGCACAAACTTGCGTGAAGAGTCCGTAGCGTGGACCCCTGGGGTGACGGTGTGCGCCTCTGCGGCACGGCGACCACGGCCCTGGCGCGGGCGGCGCCGCTCACCACTCCTCCCTCCGGAATCGTCGGCATGAGCGTACAATGGCAACGGGTACCCAGGAGGTGGCCTCTCATACCAAGGCCGCGACACCACCGGCGTCACAACCATCTCGCAGCGATGGGACCTCCTCTTCTTTGGTGGAGCAGCTCGGGCCCGTTGAGGTGAGCCTTGCCCTTCTCTGCGGCCGAGAACCTCCAGATCGGCGCCATGTCTGCACAAGCAAGGAATGGAGCAGGGAAGGAGAAGAAGCGGGAGAGGCAGAGGAAAGATGGGCGAAGGGGGCTCTGCCCCCTCCCATTTATACCAGGAGAAGGCCAACCAGCGCCCCCCACGACCACAGGTAATGATGGTTTTCCTTGCATGTCGCAAGGACTTGTCAAGTCGGGTAGTTGCCGAGGGAGCATGGGGAAGCGAAGACGCCCACGTCCAATCAACCACCATGCATCGACCGAGGCCGCATGCTATTGGGGCCCGCGGCGCTTCGCACTTGACCCTTGGCTTCGCCTTGAAGCCAAGCTCGAGCGCGCCTTAGGCTCGGGGGCTACTGTCGGTGTTCTGGGAATGGGGGTCCCCAAACTTGCCTGCCTAAGGCCCACAGCGTGGCTTTGCTAGCAGGCATGTACGGCCAATCTTCATCAACAAGGCATTCAAGACCTTCACGAGGGGCCAAGCCTTGCGAGGCAGACGATGCAAGACCTCCTCAGGAGCGGCCTCGCCAGCCAGGCTCGCGAGGGGCGGATAGTTCAAGGCCAGGCAAACCTCGTGAGGTTCTCGTGACGTGAGCCATGACGATCGAGGCCAGGCGGGCGCCAGCGCGTGCAGCATCCTTCTTTCCTTTTTGGTGCTAAGCGCAGGCGCTGAGTACCGAGGCATCAAGCAAAGGTTTCCATATCGGTGCAACAAGACCAAGACTAGAAGGACGGCAAGACGGAGGTCACCGTGGAGCCCAAAGGCGTCACCACCAGAGCTTTTTGCAGGAGAAGACCACTTTTGTCAGGATAAGCTGTACAAGTTGTCCCCTTTCAAATTGGCCGTTGTTGGTCCCTTCCCGCTCGATATTTGGGAAGAGGACCAGGGCCTCTATAAATAGGACTAGCCACCACCATCGCTAGGAGGAGAGAGGGAATCAGATCCTCACACACAAAAGTTCACCAAGCACAAGAACACCTCAACCTCAGGAGGTTGTTCTTCCCCTTGTACTATTCATCATCAGCCCCAGAGGCAATCCACCACCACCACACTGGAGTAGGGTATTACATCACAACGGTGGCCTGAACCAGTATATATTTTGTGTCCTTTGTGTTGCGAGTTCGTCGAGTTAGTTCGTAAGATCTCAGCTGAGTTAGGACGTGGATCGGTAGGGGGGAAATCTTCGCGCGCACCCCAGCATTCGAACCTTAGGGGTTTTGCCGGAACCCGTGATCCGACAACAACTAAAGACAGAAATAAAGAAAATCGATCGATGTTGCTGACGGCAAAGGGCGTCCCATTCCAAAATATCAAATGTATGTCTTCTTCCTAACCTCAATGAGAAAAAATTGACAAGGTTCTCCCATTCCAAAATATCAAATGCATGTCTTCTTGCGAACATCAATGAGCAAAATTTTTTGAGAAGGTTTTCCCATTCCAAAATATCAAATGCCTATGATTGTTGAATGGGAAGGGTTTGCCATCAGTTTGCAAATTGACATGTCACCTCATGCTAAATAAACCAGTTGTTTCTATTGTGCAGTTCCACTAAAATCAACCAACTTCGTGCGTAGCTTGTAGGATTTTGCCTGTATATGTTACAACACCTTGAACACATTGGCACCTCCTTTCTTGTAGCTAATTTTCTTGCTGAAGGTGGCAATGAATGATTCGAGAATATTCGATGTATTGTGCATGATGAAGTATTATGGAGGGCACAAACCATCAGAACATTATGTGTAGTTCAAACTAAAATCAAGCTGGGCATCCTTGTTTGCATAAATTTACAACTTAAACAGGCACCTAGATTATACATGTTCCATGCAGAACACACATTAAAAAAATGAAACTCACCAGAACGAACCCTACAACAACATTGTACTTGCCCATCACAACAACAAAGATGGAGATCTGTGTGTCCTTCTGAGCTCAAGTTGGTTTGGTCTTGTGGGCAGTAATGTAACCATCCTTCAACCGCTCCTTCTGATAATAAGATAGACTGGGCTTCTTCATCCTGGCATAATCAAAACTAGGCACTTCACGTACTCCATATTCTTCTTTAGTGGAGGAGGATCCTATTGTGCAAAGACAAGAGAACAACTAAATGCTAGCATCCCTGTTTGCTCCAAAAAAAGAAATATTTAAAACATGGCATTACATTAAAAATGGGAGTAACCGATGAAATGTATAGTCACAAGTACATGCATCCTTATTATCCTCATAGGAAATGATATGATACTAAAGAGAGCAGCTCAACTTGAACTGTATTATTACTTCATTTTATCAGTGGCTATAACTGTGGAAAACCGGTGCCTCAATTTATTAGCAGCCTTAGATTAACATGTGAAACAATACCACTGTCTCATGATAGTAGCTAAACAGTAGCACAACACCAATTGAGATGACAAAGCTCAATCATATGGATGGAAGCCGTTGGCCGGTACCAACATTTGTCAGGAGGCTTATTGCATAGAGCGTATAGATGAAGCACTTATCGGGAGTCATCCCTTATTATCTACTGTGGTTGCCATGCTTACTGTTTACTCCTGGATTAGTTTAATGTTTCCAACATCTTCTTGTGTAGTTCCACTAAAATATATATTATCTTCAAACAAGATCCCTCTTTGTAGATGTAGAGATAATTGCATATTACACTAAGAGTGGCATCAAATCACAGTGGCAAAACAATGGATCGTTCCAGACGTTGCAATAAATTAAGATGCAAACCAATATCATTACGTGTGTCATCATAGTTCCAGTGCTTCATTACAGCACCAAGATTTGATTTTGGTTCTTCTTCTTCTTGTTCTTCCTCTTCATCACTTTCCCCATTCATCACTTGGTTCAATAACAGACAACCTTCGCCTTCAATGTAAGATTTGGCATGTCAATTAAGGAGCACAAGTATAGTAGTAAACGACAACATTATTTTTCTGATGATAGTACCAAAATAGAGGCAAACAATTGTGAAATATCATTATCTTACCTCAATGGGATATTACGATGGACATATAGATTGGATGTCTGATCTCCTTTTGTGCAGTTCACTAAAATCAAGCAACATTACCGTATAAGTAGCACAACATGTGAAAGCACACTGCACAACCATTTGTAAGAAGGCCGATATTGACCTCTGATGACATAGAATTCAAATAACTCAGACGAAGAGGAGCTGAAACAAATTTGCCAACACAGATAGGAAGTCCGAACTCCTCTTGTTCAGTTCCAATAAAATCAAGCAGTCAAGCAACGTTGTCGTGTGGCATTTTAGTTGAACTACACAAAACACTCTTAAAACAAAATTGTTTTGTGTAGTGCACCAAAAGGTCGCAATAGCAACGAGGTTAAGTAGATACCCATGTATCGACAAAGGTGCAAAGGAAACAATTATTGGCCAATAACCATGGATGACACAAAAGCCCACGAAAAGAAGCATCTAACTTATCCAAATGGGAAAGAAAGCAAGCCAGTAGCATTTCTCAAAAAATGGCATTGATTCATATTAACAGAGAGACTATGTTAACAATAACATTAGTTAAACATATAATTTGCTTTTAACTATGGCGCTGCTTCAATTTTCAAGTGGCATGATTAGATTAAAAACAACTAAATAGTTGTATGGGGTAGTGGAAACACCAACACCATGTGCATCCACTGATGTATAAGGTGTGATGCACAGTCTGTTGCAACAAACAACCAAGGAGCATATCAGTGTTGGTCCCATTTTTTTCTCTTTAGACACCTTTCCCCATGTGAGGGCAGCAAATCTAGTCCTGCTGAAACTCTACAGCCTTGTCCCCCACCCACAGAAATATCAACTCCTTACATATATGTGTACTGTGTTTGCCAGTGTGTACTACTTTTCCCCTTCATTTCCTCTTTGAACCACAGCCTAGATTCATGCTATACAACTTCCCCCCTTCTTTTCATGTTTGATGCAACACCTAGATTCAAGTGCAGATGCGAAAAAAATCCACATGCAACTAGAGCAATGCCTGTTTCAAAGTAAGTTATACCTTAGGATTGTCGGGGTGTTGCTTGGTGGGCGGCGGGAGGCTGGATCTGCTCACATGCGCCGGCGCTAGGTGAAAGAGAACAGCGCCGCTGACAGTGGATTCCCTCCCTCGCCAATGGCGACAGCGTTAACGCTGCACCTCCTTACCTTCCCCAGTGCACTGGATCCTATTGGCTCTTTGACCAGAAGTGAGGGGAGAGAGAGATCCAACATAGTCTTGTTTAGATTTGGAGAGGGTGAGAGAATGTGAAGAGAGAAATTACAAGAGCTGAGGCTCCAACATGTATATTGATACGTCTCCAACGTATCTATAATTTTTGATTGTTCCATGCTATTATATTATCAACCTTGGATATTTTATATGCATTTATATGCTATTTTATATGAATTTTGGGACTAACCTATTAACCTAGAGCCCAGTGCCAGTTTTTGTTGTTTCCTTGTTTTAGAGTATCGCAGAAAAGGAAAATCAAACGGAGTCCAATTGACCTGAAACTTCACGGAACTTATTTTTGGACCAGAAGAAGCCCACGGAGTATCGGAGATGGACCAGAAGAGTCCCGGGCTGCCCACGAGGGTGGGGGCGCGCCCACCCCCCATGGGCGCGCCCCCTACCTCGTGGACAACCCGTGATCCACCGACGTACTTCTTCCTCCTATATATATCCATATACCCTAAAAACTTCGGGGAGTAGAATAGATCGGGAGTTCCACCGCCAGAAGCCTCCGTAGCCACCGAAAACCAATCTAGACCCGTTCCGGCACCCTGCCGGAGGGGGGAATATCTCTCTGGTGGCCATCTTCATCATCCCAGTGCTCTCCATGACGAGAAGGGAGTAGTTCTCCCTCGGGGCTGAGGGTATGTACCAGTAGCTATGTGTTTGATCTCTCTCTCGTGTTCTTGAGGTGGTACGATCTTGATGTATCGCGAGCTTTGCTATTATAGTTGGATCTTATGATTTTTCTCCCCCTCTACTCTCTTGTAATGGATTGAGTTTTCCCTTTGAAGTTATCTTATCGGATTGAGTCTTTAAGGATTTGAGAACACTTGATGTATGTCTTGCGTGGAATACCCGTGGTGACAATGGGGTATTCTATTGATCCACTTGATGTATGTTTTGGTGATCAACTTGCGGGTTCCGCCCATGAACCTATGCATAGGGGTTGGCACACGTTTTCGTCTTGACTCTCCGGTAGAAACTTTGGGGCATTCTTTGCAGTTCTTTGTGTTGGTTGAATAGATGAATCCGAGATTGTGTGATGCATATCTTATAATCATACCCATGGATACTTGAGGTGACATTGGAGTATCTAGGTGACATTAGCGTTTTGGTTGATTTGTGTCTTAAGGTGTTATTCTAGTACGAACTCTAGGATAGATTGAACGGAAAGAATAGCTTCATGTTATTTTACTAAGGACTCATGAATAGATCGATCAGAAAGGATAACTTTGAGGTGGTTTCGTACCCTGCCATAATCTCTTCGTTTGTTCTCCGCTATTAGTGACTTTTGAGTGACTCTTTGTTGCATGTTGAGGGAAAGTTATATGATCCAATTATGTTATTACTGATGAGAGAACTTGCACTAGTGAAAGTATGACCCCTAGGCCTTGTTTCAACGCATTGCAATACCGTTTACACTCACTTTTACCATTTGCTACCTTGCTGTTTTTATTTTTTCAGATTACAAAAATCATTATCTACTATCTATATTGCACTTGAATCACCATCTCTTTGCCGAACTAGTGCACCTATACAATTTACCATTGTATTGGGTGTGTTGGGGACACAAGAGACTCTTTGTTATTTTGTTGTAGGGTTGCTTGAGAGAGACCATCTTCATCCTACGCCTCCCACGGATTGATAAACCTTAGGTCATCCACTTGAGGGAAATTTGCTACTGTCCTACAAACCTCTGCACTTGGAGGCCCAACAACGTCTACAAGAAGAAGGTTGTGTAGTAGACATCAAGCTCTTTTCTGGCGCCGTTGCCGGGGAGGTTAGCGCTTGAAGGTATATCTTTAGATCTTGCAATCGAATCTTTTTGTTTATTGTTTTAGCACTAGTTTAGTTTATAAAATAAAACTACAAAAAATATGGAATTGAGTTTGCCTCATACGCTTCATCTTTTTAATATCTTTCGTTAGTATGATGGAAAGGAAAGTTGTGCCAAAGTGTTAGAAGAAGAATGCATTAAAATGTTTGGCACTAAATCTTTGAATGATGAGCATGATTGCAATGTTATTAGTATGAACTCTTTGAATATCCATGATGCTAATGATATGCAAAGCCACAAGCTTGGGGAAGCTATGTTTGATGAAGATGATATTTTTTTGTCCCCCAAGTTTTGATGAGAAAATTTATTATGATGATAGCATTTCTCCTATTTATGATGAGTATATTGATAAAAGTGGATTTGGAGAGGTCATGACTTTATTTAGTAATGATTCCGCTATTTTGGAAGAGGTTCCAATTGATTATGAGAACAAAGTTGCTATCTATGATGATTATTATGATGACTTGTATGCTATTGAGAATAATGATATCCATGAAACTTGTCATCATGATTTTAATTTTCAATTGGATTACGCCTCACATGATAGTTATTTTGTTGAGTTTGCTCCCACTACTATTCATGAGAAGAAATTTGCTTATGTGGAGAGTAATAGAAATTCTATGCTTATAGATCATGAAAAGAATGCTTTATGTGATGGTTATATTGTTGAATTCATTCATGATGCTACTGAAATTTATTATGAGGGAGGAATATATGCTTGTAGGAATTGCAATAATACCAAGTTTCCTCTATGTGCTTAAAGTTTTAAAGTTATGCTTGTTTTGCCTTCCTATGCTAGTTGATTATAGTTCCCACAAGTTGTTTGCTCACAAAATCCCTAGGCATAGGAAGTGGGTTAGGCTTAAATGTGATACTTATATTCTTCATGATGCTCTCTTTATGTTACAATTCTTATCTTTTATGTGAGCATCATTGAAAT
This sequence comes from Triticum urartu, assembly GCF_056163025.1. NCBI lineage: Eukaryota > Viridiplantae > Streptophyta > Magnoliopsida > Poales > Poaceae > Triticum > Triticum urartu. The sequence continues at coordinate 114,916,715 of NC_141876.1, forward strand.
CATCATGCCTAGCTAGGGCCGTTAAACGATAGCGCTTGTTGGGAGGCAACCCAATTTTATTTATGTTCCTTGCTTTTTGCTCCTGTTTAGTAATAGATAATTCATCTAGCCTATGTTTAGATGTGGTTTTACGTTTTAATTAGTGTTTGTTCCAAGTAGAACCTTTGGGAAGACTTGGGTGAAGTCTTTGTGATCTTGCTGTAAAAAAACAGAAACTTTAGTGCTCACAAGATTAGCTGCCATTTTTTTACTGGAGAGTGCTATTAAGTTGATTCTTTTTGTAGAGGATTAATAGACAAATTCCTCAGGTCCACCAATTTATTTGAGAATTTTTTATGAGTTCCATAAGTATACGTTTGATCCATATTACTACAGACTATTCTATTTTTGACAGATTCTGTTTTCTATGTGTTGTTTGCTTATTTTGATGAATCTATTAGTAGTATCGAAGCGTATGAACCATAGATGAGTTGGAATACAGTAGATATTACACCAATATGAATTTAGAATGAGTTCATTACAGTACCTAGAAGTGGTGGTTTGTTTTCTTTTGCTAACGCAGCTCACGAGTTTTCTGTTAAGTTTTGTGTTGTGAAGTTTTCAAGTTTTGGGTAAAGATTTGATGGACTATGGAATAAGCAGTGGCAAGAGCCTAAGCTTGGGGATGACCATGTCACCCCAAGGTAATATTCAAGGACAACCAAGAGCCTAAGCTTGGGAATGCCCCGGATGGCATCCCCTCTTTCGTCTTCATTCATCGGTAACTTTACTTGGAGCTATATTTTTATTCACCACATGATATGTGTTTTGCTTGGAGTGTCATTTTATTTTATTTTGTTTTGCTTGTTGTTTGAATAAAATAACAAGATCTGGAATTCTTAAATGTTAGAGAGTCTTCACATAGTTGCATGATTATTCGACAACTCATTGATCTTCACTTATATCTTTCGGAGTAGTTTGTCATTTGCTCTAGTGCTTCACTTATATCCTTTTAGAGCACGATGGTGGTTTTATTTTGAAGAAATAGATGACCTCTTGTGCTTCACTTATATTATTTTGAGAGTCTTTAGAACAGCATGGTAGTTTTCTTTGGTTATGAAACTAGTCCTAATATGATGGGCATCCAAGTGGGGTATAATAAAAACTTTCATATAGAGTGCATTGAATACTATGAGAAGTTTGATACTTGATGATTGTTTTGAGATATGGAGATGGTGATATTAGTGTCATGATAGTTGAGTAGTTGTGAATTTGAGAAATACTTGTGTTGAAGTTTGTGATTCTCGTAACATGCACGTATGGTGAACCGTTATGTGATGAAGTCGGAGCATGATTTATTTTCTGATTATCTTCCTTATGAGTGGCGGTCGGGGACGAGCGATGGTCTTTTCCTACCAATCTATCCCCCTAGGAGCATGCGCGTAGTACTTTGTTTCAATAACTAATAGATTTTTTGCAATAAGTATGTGAGTTCTTTATGACTAATGTTGAGTCCATGGATTATACGCACTCTCACCCTTCCACCATTGCTAGCCTCTCTTGTACCGCGCAAATTTCGCCGGTACCTTAAACCCACCATATACCTTCCTCAAAACAGCCACCATACCTACCTATTATGGCATTTCCATAGCCATTCCGAGATATATTCCCATGCAACTCTCCACTGTTCCATTTATTATGACACGCTCCATCATTGTCATATTGCTATGCATGATCATGTAGTTGACATTGTATTTGTGGCAAAGCCACCGTTCATAATTCTTTCATACATGTCACTCATGAGTCATTGCACATCCCGGTGCACCGCCGGAGGCATTCACATAGAGTCATATTGTGTTCTAAGTATTGAGTTGTAATTGTTAAGTTGTAAGTAAATAAAAGTGTGATGATCATCATTATTAGAGCATTGTCCCAGTGAGGAAAGGATGATGGAGACTATGATTCCCCCACAAGTCAGGATGAGACTCCGGACGAAAAATAAAAAAAGGACAAAAAAGGGAGGCCCAAAAAAATGAGAGAAAAAGAGAGAAGGCGCAATGCTACTATCCTTTTACCACACTTGTGCTTCGAAGTAGCACCATGATATTCATGATAGAGAGTCTCCTATGTTGTCACTTCCATATACTAGTGGGAATCTTTCATTATAGAACTTGGCTTGTATATTCCAATGATGGTCTTCCTCAAAATTCCCTAGGTCTTCGTGAGAAAGCAAGTTGGATGCACACCCACTAGTTTCTTTTGTTGAGCTTTCATACACTTATAGCTCTAGTGCATCCGTTGCATGGCAATCCCTACTCACTCACATTGATATCTATTGATGGTCATCTCGATAGCCCATTGATACGCCTAGTTGATGTGAGACTATCTTCTCTTTTTTGTCTTCTCCACAACCACCATTCTATTCCACCTATAGTGCTATGTCCATGGCTCACGCTCATGTATTGCGTGAAGATTGAAAAAGTTTGAGAACATCAAAAGTATGAAGCAATTGCTTGGCTTCACTACAAAAAAAAAGACACATCCGTGACATTTTGGGCCGAACGGAAAAAAAATTCGGTCATACATATGACACTTCTATGACGATAATTGTGACAAAACCCAGTATCATCATAGATGTGGTGGGCTCCTACTTCTATGACAAAAAATCATGACAGAAAATGGGCTTTTCGTCCTGGGCGGGCCAGAGATGCAGCTACACGACATTCTTTGGGCCGTCCATGACGGAAAATACCATGGTAGAAGCTAGGGGGAGGAAAATTTCGGGGAGTTCCCGGTTACGATGGGAGGTCGGGGGCCGAGCGATGCGTGTTTCTCTCGTACACGTACGCGTGTGTGTGCGAGGCATTGGCTCTAACTGAACCCGAGCGATTGCACTGTAGGCTACGCGTTACTGAACCCGAGCGATCGATCGATGGCTGTTAACTAAACCCGATTGAGCGATTCCTTCGCTACTGCTGCTAACTGAAGCCGATCGATGCTGCCTCTGGGATGAACAGTGAGTGTTGCGGGGGGGGGGGGGGGGGGGTTGGATGAACAGTGAGCGGTGGCGTTGCCTCTGGATGAACAGGACCCCGTGGTGTGGTGGAGGGCTGGATGAACAGTAGACGGTGGAGGGGTGCCCGTGGAGGGGTGGTTGAACAGGACCCCATGGTGTGGAGGGCTGGATGAACAGTAGACGGTGGAGGGGTGCCCGTGGAGGGGTGGTTGAACAGTAGCCGGTGGAGTAGCGCGCGGTGGAGGCTGGATGAACAGGAGCCCGTGGAGGCTGGAGGAGGTCGACGGTAGCCCGTGGAGCCTGGAGGAGGTCGACGGTGGAGATGAACAGTATCCCGTGGAGTCCCGTTTTGCGGTACGCCACACCCCTCCCGATGAACAGGACCCCCGTTTCGACCATAGCGCTCCAACACAAGTCTGTTTCGTCCGTTTTGTGGTACGCCACACCCGTCCCGATCAACAGGACCGCCGTTTCGACAGTAGGAGGTCCGTTTCGTCCGTTTTGTGGTACGCCACACCCCTCCCGATCAACAGGACTCCCGTTTCGACCGTAGGAGGTCCGTTTCCTCCGTTTTGCAGTACGCTAGACCCCTCTCGATCAACAGGACCCCGTTCCGAACGTAGGAGGTCCGTTTCCTCCGTTGTGCGGTACGCCAGGCCTCGTTTCCATCGCCTGTTTCGTCCAAGCCCTCCCGATGAACACGACCATGCATTCCATTCTGACCCAGCCGGTTGGCTCCCACGTGTTTCGTTGCCTCCCGATGAACAAGACACATTCCGTTGCCTCCCCATGAACACGAGGACGACGATGTTTCTCCCTTCCAACCCAGCCATGTCAACAAGCCCTCGCCGTACGTATGCGCGAGTAGGCATTCGAGACCCCGCCCGTATTTACACATATGTGGCCATATTTTCTTTCTTGCACCCTGGCCGCTATACGTACATGTACATGCTACGTGCGCGCCTCTACTACGACACGTACGCGCCTCTACTACGACACGTGCGCGCCTCTACATCCAGGAACTTCCTTGCGTGCGAAGATGTAGATGGTGGGTCCCAGCAGTCAGGGGGCGAATCGTTTTGTTTTTTTTGCCCGGACACACTTCCTTGCGTGCAAAGGTGTAGCTGTTGGCCACAGCAGTCAGGGGGGAAACGTTTTTTTCGCGAAATACGGTGGCCCGTCCGGTGGGTCCCCACTGTCAATTGGAGGAATAATTATTTTGCGTGTAATAAGGAGGCACTTCCTTGCTGCAGCCGTGGACCCAGCTGTCAGCGTCTCCACGCACAGTACTCTTCTGATGTAAGTCGGTCGTTGACCACATTGACCACGCGGCGCCAAGAGCACCACGGTTGTCGACGACGACGAGGCCTAGGAAGGGGACGACACGGAGGCAGGGAAGACTCGGCAATTGTTTCCCACGCGGAGGGGAGTACGACTGTACGAGGGTTTACTGGTTCGTTTGCCGTCGCCGGAGAATAAGAGTAGGTGTGGGTGAGTAGAGGGATGGCTAGGCCAGCGATGGGAGTACGGTGGGGCGGTGAGGCCTGCACGGCAGCACAACCGGCCGCGGGGAGGAGGGAGCAGGCAGTCCCGCCGGCGCTTGTTTGAGCGGCTGGAGCAGGAAGAGCAGAGATTGAAGAAGCACGACGGCCGTTGGATGGACATCCAACAGTCAGTGCTTGTGCGTCAATCTTTTTTTAGGAAATCCTCAAATCTGCGGAAAACAGCATACAGCCCATATGCCATTATTTCTAATAATTTACAGCCCATTTGCTAATTCTTAAGGTTTTTTTGGAGCCCATATTCTTTTTGTTAGCATTACAGCCCATATTGTGGGCACGGTTAAAAAATTATATGAATTTTTGCATATTTCGGTGCGGTCCAAACTGTTTTTAATCCCAAAATTTTGACTCACATTCAAACTGATTTTAAAAATAAATGTATATTAATATAAAATCCAACAAATTCTACACGCATAAAAATTAATGTAATTTAAAATCTTGAAATGAAAAAAAGATATTTGAAACTAATTGCCGGTTTGATGTGTTTTAAAAATGTACAGCCAATTTCTCATTAGTGATGGGCCATTTTCTCGGCCAGCCGAATGAAAGCTCTCCTTGTCTTGAAAGATTTGCAACCCAACAGGCCTGACAAAGCGACTTACTTGGTAAATCATAAAAAATTGGGCTGTGGTCGTGGACCCAGCTGTCAGCCTCTCCACGTATAGTACTCTTCCGATGGAAGTCGTTCCTTGACCATGTTGACCACGCCGCGCGGAGAGCACCACGGTGGTGGACGAAGGCGAGGCCTAGGAAGGGGACGACGCGGAGCCGGGGACGACGCGGCAGTGGAAGCCCGCGCGGAGAGGAGTACGAGGGTTCGCTGGTTCGGCTGCGGTGTGAGGCTGCCGTCGCCGCATGGCCTGGCCAGCGGTGGGAATAGTAGGGGGCGGTGAGGCCTCTGCGGCAGCACAGCCGGCCACGCGAGGCAGGAGCATGCGGCACGACCGGTGCTGCTTTGGGCGGCTGGAGCAAGAAGACCAGAGGTTGAAGAAGCACTATGGTTGTTGGATGGACATCGTACTGTAACTGGAGCTAGAATCGTTCATATTGACTCAGTTGACAAAGCCCTTCGTCCCCGTCAACTTAGTGGGCCCACAAGTCAGCCTCCCACCAAGGTGGGTCCCAGCTAGCCGGGGGACTATTCATTTTTTTGTGCGTAATAAGGAGGCACTTCCAGTGGGTCCGAGATGATAGCGGGGGAACGTTTTTTCATGAAATACGGTGGCCCGCCCGGTGGGTCCCAGTAGTCGGGGGGAAATGATTTTTTTGCAAAATACTGGTGGCCCGTCCGATGGGTCCCCGCTATTAGGTGGAGGAATAATTATTTTCCGTGTAATAAGGAGGCACTTCCTTGCGGCTGCCGTGGACCCAACTGTCAGTCTCTCCACGTACAGTATTCTTCCGATGGAAGTCGGTCATTGACCACATTTACCACACCGCGCCGAGAGCACCATGGCGGTGGACGATGGCGAGGCCTAGGAAGGGAACGACGCGGAGCCGGGGAAGATGCGGCAGAGGAAGCCCGCGCGGAGAGGAGTACGAGCGTTCACTGGTTCGGCTGCGGTGTGAGGCTGCCGTCGCCGCAAAATAACAGGGGGTGTGGGTGAGTGGAGGGATGGCCTGGCCAGTGGTGGTAGTAGTATGGGGGCGGTGAGGCCTCCGCGGTAGCACAGCCGGCCACGGGAGGCAGGAGCAGGCAGCACGACCGGCGCTGCTTTGGGCGGCTGGAGTAAGAAGACCAGAGGTTGAAGAAGCACTATGGCCGTTGGATGGTGTAGCGACCTGACCTCAAACAGTCAAGTCTCTGTGCTTCAGTGTCATCCCTGGATCGGTAATGCTGACACACACAATACTTGAAGGATTTATAACAGAGTAGCAATCACACACTTATTACATCGAATGTCTCCAAAGAGAACTTATTACAATAATATGGCCTAAGGCCATCTAATGTGATAACAGCGGAAGGCTTGGAAGATAAAGTGAGTCCATCAACTCCAACGGCATAGCTGAGCTGCACGGCAACGACCTACCGAACCATACTCCTCGTCTGAAAATTCTGCAACATAACACGTTGCAGCCCGAGAACGGGTCAGCACATGGAATATGCTGGCAATGTAACACAGTAGAGTAAGAACAGAATAATGCTATCACTACATGCATATTTGGCTGGTGGAAAGCTCTATGGTTATAGTTTTGCGAAAAGCCAATTTTTCCCTACAACAAAGGAATAGATTTTAAATTTAACTATCATGGTGGTTGAACAACAATGAGAAGGTAACCCCAACTCAATCCCAATTAAAGTAATTAACAACCCAACAATATTAATTAAGAGTGATGAGATACATGTGATAACCCAAGTACTAGATACTCAAGATTGTCCTTAACCGGGGACACGGCTAACCATGATTAGATTGTACACTCTGCAGAGTTTGCACACTTTTCCCCACAAGACTCGATCGCCTCCGTTGGATTTCTCGCACTACAAGGTGTTTGAGAAACGAATGGCCGAGACACAGTCTTTCAGAAACATTAACTCTCTACTCCGGGTAGACCATACCAAACCTACAAAACCCACTACCTGCTAATCCACCTCTTCAAGAGCTTCACGTAACTTACTCAACTATGCTAGAGCCCATAATAGCTTGTGGCTGCACACAGAAGTTTCTAGCATGAATCATCTCAGTTCCCTTTGAGCCTGGGTGGCGGTCCATAGGAAGATCACACGGGTACCCCGGGATTTCCAAAAAAATAGACAACACTGGGTTCCCCAGGTGCCTCAATCCACCCAGATGTGTATTCAAGTTGCCACCTTAAGTTGAACCATTAATTAGAAATCTCACATCTGTCATGGATTTCACTCAAACCCAAACCACGTCTACGAGCATAGCATAGCAATGTAAGCAACGCGCGGAAGTAACTCCCAAGGGTTTGATAATAACATGGCAATAGGTTCTACCTCAACAACTACTTCCCAACCCACAAGTTAATGACATCCTAATCATGCAATGTGTGAGGATTGGAACTAATGCATAAAAACTCGGTATGAAAAGAGTATGATCAATGTGTTACTTGTCTTGCTGATGATCCGCAAAACCTAGGGATTCGCAGTAGCACGCTTCGCACTCCAGGTGTTCTATCGCAAACAAACAATAACATACATAAGCAACAAGCAATGCTACACAAGAAAAACTCAAATAAGAGAGGTTGACCAAAAAGTTCAACTTAAGAACTCCGGTTTGCAAAAAGAATCAAATCAAATGGAGCAACGAAACTCAAACGGCGAAAGAAACAAGGTCCGTTTACCAATCTGAACTAAGGTCAAATTTACAGTACCAAAATCTTGTTTAAGTTGATTAAACAGAAAGAGGGTATCGAGACGAAGATCTAGGCGCTTGAATCGCCTGATTCCGATTAACAAGCGAAAAGATAAACAGAAACTAAGATCGGGTCAGAAATCACGACCAGAAGTAATCGCAGATAAATCCGATAAAGAGAAAACTGACGAATAGACTAACGAACGAGTGTTCGTTAGCTGTAACTAACGGGTGAAAACCGTTCGTTAAAATGAACGTACAGACGAACATCCGCTAAATAGAAGAATCGAGAAAAACCGGCGAACCGATCTAAAAAAACAAACTAGGGTTTCTAAAAAACCGAACGGTTTTTTTTAAATGGTGGCTCAGATCCGGCGCGGTACCTCCGGCGAGGGGCTCCGGCGTGGCGGGGTTGGGCGGCGGCGGCGGCAGGCGCGGGCGGCGGATGCGAGGCGCGGCAAGCGGCGGCGGCGGCAGCAGGCTACGCGGGCGGCGGTGGTTGTGTGGTGGTGGGGGGCCGGGGTGGCGCGTATATAAAGGGGGGGCGGCGACTTCGAGGAGGGGGCAAGGTGCGGCGGAGGCGGAGTTCGGCTTGGACTCCTGTCCGAGCTTGGCGGCGGCAGCGCACGCGCGCGAGGAATGTGGCGGCGGCGATTGGGTCGGCGGCCTGGCTGGGTTTCGGCCCAGTCGGCTGGAGATTTTTAAAAAAAATAATTTCGCCGACACAAATAAAATCCTAGAAAATAAAATAAAAATCTAAAAATTCCAAAACAAATTTTCACCGTCTAAATAAAATATTTACAACGAGATGAACATTCTCTTGGCCCTAAAATGCAATTTTGAAAACGTGCAATTTTTCTAATGCAAATAAAATCCAAATAAAAATCGAATAAAATCAAATAAATGATTTTCGTATTTTTCCTCCTATATTTCAATTATTTTGGAGAAGTCATATTATCTCCTCTCATATATTTTTAATATGAAATATTTTCGGAGAGAGATAAAAATATTAAAATCAAAATCCTCGTTTCATTATTTGATAAAAATCAAATATGAAACCCGGGAAATCCCCAACTCTCTCCGAGGGTCCTTGAGTTGCTTAGGATTTCGAGGATTGCAGAACGGAAATGCAATAAAATATTATATGCATGAATGACCTATGTATAACATTCCAAATTGAAAATTTGGGATGTTACAAACCTACCCCCCTTAAGAGGAATCTCGCCCTCGAGATTCGGGTTGGCTAGAAAATAGGTGCAGGTGGTCTTTGAGTAGATCATCCTCTCGTTCCCAGGTAGCTTCATCCTCGGTATGGTGGCTCCATTGAACTTTGAAAAACTTGATAACCTTGTTGCGGGTGACTCGGCTGGCAAACTCAAGAGTCTTAACTGGCTTCTCCTCATAAGTAAAATCACTGTCCAACTGAATCGCCTCCAAGGATACTGTATCTCTTAACGGCATTTCGTCCATCTCAGCATGGCACTTCTTCAGCTGTGAAACGTGGAACACATCGTGAACTCCTGACAATCCTTCAGGTAATTCCAACTTGTAGGCAACTTCACCCATCCATTCCAAAACACGATATGGTCCTACAAATCTCGAGGCTAACTTTCCCTTAACTCCAAAACGTTTCACTCCTCTCAAGGGTGACACTCGCAGATACGCTCTGTCTCCAATTTCATAGGTTACCTCCTTGCGTTTCAAGTCTGCGTAACTCCTCTGCCTGGACTGAGCAATCTTCAGTCTATCACGAATTAGTTTAACCTTCTCCTCAGACTCCTTGATTAAGTCTGGTCCAAACAACTGTCGGTCTCCTACCTCATCCCACATCAACGGCGTTCTGCATCTGCGTCCATACAGAGCTTCAAACGGTGCCATCTTTAAACTGGCTTGGTAGCTATTGTTGTACGAGAACTCTGCATAAGGCAAATTGTCATCCCAGCTAGATCCATAATCTAGCGCACAGGCTCTCAACATGTCCTCCAAAATCTGATTGACTCTCTCATCTGTCCATCCGTATGTGGGTGAAACGTTGTACTGAACTCCAATCTTGTTCCCAAACTCTGGTGTAACTGATGCCAAAACTTTGAAGTAAACTGTGTTCCTCTATCTGATACGATGGTCCTCGGAACTCCATGCAGACATATGATCTTGGACATATATATCTTGGCCAACTTTGCACTTGTATACGTGGTTTTCACTGGGATAAAGTGAGCCACTTTGGTCAAGCGATCAACTACTACCCATATAGAATCATATCCTGCTTTGGTTCTGGGCAATCCGGTGATAAAATCCATACCAAGTTTATCCCACTTCCATCTGGGTATCGGCATAGGCTGTAACAGTCCTGCTGGCTTCTGATGCTCTACTTTACTCTTTGGCAAACATCACATATGGCTACATACTCGGCGATATCCTTCTTCATACCAGTCCACCAGAAACATTCCTTTAAATCCAAATACATCTTGGTGTTTCTGGGGTGTATCGAGTATGGTGAGTCATGAGCTTCCTGAAGTATTAGCTTCCTGATCTCTGGGTTATTGGATACATAAACTCGGTCCTCAAACCATAAGGTATCGTGCTCATCCTCACGAAACCCCTTGGCCTTTCCTTTGCTCATCTTCTCCTTTATCTCGGCAATCTCTTTGTCATCCTTCTGAGCCTCTCGAATCTTGCCCAACAATGTAGACTGAACCTCCGTTGTTGCAATTAAACCTCTTGGAACAATCTCCAATCGAAGTTCCATGATATCCTCTGCTAACTACTTCGGCAATCCCTTACTTTCAAGGATATTAGCATAACTCTTTCAGCTCAAAGTGTCTGCTACGACATTGGCCTTTCCGGGATGATAGTGTAGCTTCATATCGTAATCCTTTATAAGCTCCAACCATCTCCTCTGTCTAAGGTTCAGCTCCTTTTGTGTGAAAATGTACTTCAAACTCTTATGATCCGTGTACACATCACAACGGTTTCTGTAAGTGCATCTAGTGCCACCCCTAGTTGGTTTTGGAGTATTGACGACAAACCTAGTTGAGGGACTAATGTGTTTGTGAGAATTGCGGGATAACACAGGTAGAAGTCCCTCATTGATTCGGTTTTCCCACCAGAGATGACCCCTAAAAATGTATGAAGACATTGATGTCAAAGGTGGTTTATGAAGATATTCTCATTGAAGGCTATGACAAGAGAAGACATCGCATGAAGCCTATGGAGCTCGAAGACTTAGATCTTTCATAGTTCTGTTTCTTCTTTGTTGAGTCATAGGAACCACCGTACTGTTAAGTGGGGTCCAAGAGAACCAGTCAGAATGACTGAAGTGATGCTTAACCAAAACCTATGTCTTCGAGTGAAGACTATGAGAGCGAATCTTGTCCAGACTCGGACAAGTCGGCTTTGCTTGTAGCCCAAGTAAAGTTGCCGTGTGAGTTTGAAATCTGACCGTTGGAACACGTGTCAGTTCCTTAGTGACCCAGGGTCATTTTGGACAAATCAGGTCGGGTTGCCTGGTGGCTATAAATAGCCCACCCCCTACAACCATAAACGGTTGGCTGCTCAGAGTTAGAGTACGGCTTTTGTCGTTTTAGAGCAACCCACCTCGAAGCCTTTGAGAGAGAATTCCTTGCGAGGATAAAGCCCTAACCACCCAGAGCCAAAGAGTGTTAGGCATCACTTAAGTCTTCTTGTCTGTGTGATCTGAAGACTTATTACACATGGGGACTGTGAATCCTCTAGCTGGTTAGGCGTCGTGTTCTGAGCATCCAAGAGACATTGTGGATCGCCGGTGAACGAAGTCTGTCGTGGAATTATCATGACAGATGTCCTTAGTGTCAGGACTTAGTCGCGAGCCAATGCATCTATGTGGTAGCTTGAGAGGGGTTGAGCGGGACGAGAGACGCGAGGTTTTACCCAGGTTCGGCCCCTCATGGTGGAGGTAAAAGCCTACATCCTGCTTCATTGATATTGATGATGATGATCACGGTTACAAGAGTGCTCTATCTTGAGAGCAATTGTCTAAACCTAACTTGTCCAACTTGTGAAACTTGTGAATCTTGTCCCCTTTTGGGGAGCCCTGCCCCTCCTTATATATGTTGAAGGGGCGGTTTATATGTAGAGTCCTCTTAGGATTAGGACTAGTCTATCTCTAATACAAACCGGATACAAGTCCTGGTCTTAACTCCTTGTAAGATAAACGTTCCTCATGCCTTTCCTCTTAAACCGGCCCACCATTAAGCGTGAACCGGCCTTCTGGGCCTTGGGCCTTGTCATCCGTCTGTCCCGCACGCCGGATCACCAATGAGTCATAATGACCAGGTGTGTTGCTTGTAAACCACCAGGTCAGGGCGGGTCGCCAGTTACTCGCCAAGTGTCAGCGGGGTCTTCAGATAAACCGCCAAGTCCTGGCCGGGTTAACATCCGGCCGGTTTACACCGCGGGGTATATCCCCGACATTAGCCCCCAAGTTTAGCTTGGATTTATTCATGGTAAACTTATAGTTGCAAAATAAACACAAGAACAAATTTGACAGGTTATGCTCCGGGTTAAGAATTTTTGTAAACCGGTACCTGATCATCCTTAAGTCCTTGTTATTTCCTCCTTCTGGGAAATCCGGGTCAACAAACCAGCTTGATAATCAATTTGCCGACATTGGCTTGTCACCGAGAAATATTGTGAAGAATAACTCCTTTGATTCAGCTCTGCCGGTTTAAGAAATATGGGTCTGAAAATACTTATCTGATATTCAGCCGGTTTGAAGATGTAAAACTTGCTGGTTTAATATTACCAAAATGGCCGGTTTATAAATATTGATGGCACCGGGTCATAATTGTTGTCAACACCGGGTTATGTAATTGATCTTCCTGATTTGCTCAAAACTGATAAAATGAAGATATTCCTCCTTTATATGCATAATACCTGTAGCCCCCAAGTCTTAAGAGGAGAACATAGTGATAACTTAAGACTTGCTCCAATAAGTGTTTCAACCTTGAAGAAATCCGGTTTGTTCATCTCAAAACTGAATACTCCATATATGTAGCCCCCAAGTGCCGGGTTGTCATGTTTGCAGCAACCTGGGACTTGTAATTGCTTGATGCTCATAAAAAATTCAACCAGTGTAGCCCCCAAGGGCCGGGTCATTATGCAATAATGAGCAGGGACTTTGTAAATATAATCTTGTAAACTTTGAACAGCAACGTGTAGCCCCCAAGGGCCGGCTTAGTAAGATAATACTGAACTGGGACTTGATATATATATATACTTTAATGAAAATAACATATTATAATGTAGCTTCCATCGTAGGGCTTGAACCTACGTCCACAAGGTTAAGAGCTTTGTGCTTTTACCAACTGAGCAATGGATCCTTCAATATTATGGACGAAAACTTGTGTACCTTGAACTGTTGACAGGAGCAATTGGTAGCCCCCAAGGGCCGGCTCATTATAATATGATGAGTCGGGTCTTTAATAAGACTAGTAAAAATGACTTTGCACTAGCCCCCAAGTGTCATGATGCATGCTTGCAGCGACATGAGACTTGCATGTAATCTTGATTTGAATAATGTAGCCCCCAAGTGCCGGGTTGTAAGCCTGCAGCAACTTGGGACTATTCCTTCCATTGTAAAATAAATCATATCCTTTGATAAAATAATAGCCATTGCGCTAAAGCGACTTTGAAAACTCAATAATACCGGTTATTAATAACCACAAAAATCCAGCCATGTTGGCTATTCAAGATAATATAATCCGGTGAAAACCTTATTCATTCAATATCATAATGAAAATTCAGCCAAGTTTGGCTATTTGAATAATATAACTCAATGATTTATAAGCGCATAATTCCGATGGCGCAATCCAAATATATATATATATATATATATATATACTGGCGACTTATAGTCCAAAAACCAGGCCGGTTTAACAAACACCGGATAATTTCTCATCATACTGGCGATTTATAGTCAAAAGCCAGGCCGGTTTAACAAACCTGTTTCTGCATACAACAAGTTTAAAGTGTCCTGGCGGTTTACCGCTGGACGGGTCATAATGCCCAACATATAACCTGGCTTTATAACCAAGGCTACATTTAGAATAATCAAATATGAAATATATCATACCTGTGACATTAAATCACATCGTTGGTTTTACCAACTTTTTGTAGTAAGGGTGATAACCCAAATCTTGAGTACTGATAACTCCTTCCATATTGTGCCGGTTTATGATAAAATCGTGCCGGGTTGTGATAAACACCGTGTTACTCCATAAGAGGATGTTAACAACAAGGATCAAACCGGGCAAATAGTCTCCGGATTGACGTGAACTGTGTTCCGTCAATCGATAAAAGTTTGTCGGTTTAAAACACAATACAAAGCAAAAAAAACCTTCAAAGAAAATTGTGAAGCAAAAGAAAAGTTTTATTTAAGCTGATCAAATGGCGTTACCATGGCCAAACACGACCAAGCTCCCGTTAGGTGTAACTATGGTTCTAGTCGGCCAGGTCCCCAAATGAAACCGTGGCATTTATGCCGACCAAATGGCGTGGTCATGGTTCGGGTTCGACCAAGCCCCCAAGTGATTCTGTGGCCTTAGGCCGATCAAGAGGCATGACTGGTTCAGACATGACCAAGTCCCCAAGTGATCTGGTGGCTCTCGCCTATCAAGAGGCATGGTATTGGTTCGGACACGACCAATCCTCCAATTGATATAACACGATACTTTTAGCAAAGCGAACTCAAGGGGTAAACCGGAGGCCGCTTTAGAGCAACTCCGTGTAACCTCACATGATGTAAAAGAACAGAGACCTCGCTTTATGAAGCAGAAGCCCCCATGTGATCAATAATATGCCAGACCAATAAGGCGGGATACCCATGTTTGAACCGCGCATCATGGCAGCAGGTCCTCTTTGGCAATTTTTAACTTTTTGCAAGAGATAAATTCTTCTTGAACGGGGATCTTGAACTGGATATTGAGATCTTCAAAGCTTTGTGGGAGATATCTTTCCCTTGAACCGGATTTTAAACCGGAATCTTCATTCTTAGCCGGAAATCTTCTGACGGCCTTTAAACTCGAACTTGCGAGAAGTTAATTCCTTTTTGAACCGGACATTGTTAAACCGGATTTGAGCGCTTCAGAGCTTTGTAGGAGAATAGATTTTTCTTGAACCGGATTGTAAACCGGAGTCATTTCTGATGACCTGGAACTTCTTCATCGAGCCGGGATTTTATAACTGCCATATACTTTCTAAGCCGGAAATTTTCTGATGGCCTTTAAACTTTCATCAATATAACAGTAGCCTTCGGGACCGGGTTATCTTTCCCTCCATCGTCCTAAGGTCTTTAAATTTGCTGAAACTGGCAATATTCGCTGAGTCATGTCATCGTAGCCCCCGAGTCTCAAAGGTGACTCGAGGAGTTGGCTTGAGGCTCTCCATATTTGACCGTGATATAAACCGGCATAACTTGTATATCATTGGCGTTGATAGCACGATGTGAATCCACAGAAGGTTGAGGTGACTGCGGCGGGTTGTAAATGATCCCATATGAGCCGTGTCAGCAACTCGGCCAATGGTTCCTTCCAACTGGCGATTTGAAGTTAATCAAAACTGTAGTGGCGGCGACTTGTGCGCCCAATAAACAGCTCATGCAGACAGGTGCGGCCCGGTGTGTTGATGTAGACCAGGCTGCGAGAGACGGACAGCAAAGATGACCGCAGCATCAGAGACGGCACAGCCAGATGAGTCGGCCGCGGCGTATTAAGTCGGCGCGGACGGGAGAGTCGGCCGCGGGAGTTGTAAACCGGCACGGAGAGAGAGGATCGGCACCGGTGTCATAAACCGGCTTGGACGGGCGAGTTAACCGCGGGCGCGGTCCCGGCAAGCTGATGTAAACCGGGCCACAGGGACGACCACCTTCTCACGTTCATTCACCGGATGGTAGGACACGGACGAAACACCAGCGCAGAACGTTGCTTAGCGCGTGCTCCGTGCCCGTAACATAGCGCCTCATTTGTAATGAACAATTGTCCTGCATAAACAGTATTGCAGACCTAAGGCAAAGATAACCTGCTCTTTGACATGTGCTAATAAAATATATTTTAGATGGATATCACCTGATGTGTTTAAGATGGAAATAACCTGCCATGAAGTTGATGATAACTGTATGAAGCTGAAATTAATCACGGGTGAACCGGCCGCAGTGTGGTAAACCGGTGCGGATGGGTGAGTCGGCCGTGATGTTTGTAAACCGGCGCGGACAATGAGTCGGCCGCATGCGTGGACGGATGTAAACCGAACAGCGGGGGCGGCGATTTGCATGTGTATCCTTCGAGTAGCATGGCCCAGAAGAAAGCCACTGCAAAACTATGCTGGCACGCGCCCCATGTCCGCGGTATAACAATACATTTGTCATAAATAATTATCCTGCATAAAAACATTGCAGCAAAGATAGATTGTTTTTTGACAAAAAAACAATATCTGTTAAAAGTAGACTCGGATGAATATCACCCGATTTATCCGGACGACAAATGATCCGCGTGCAGGCTAGAATTTGATCGGACCAAATATCAGTGTAGATGTGCCATGCATGGTTGTTATTCTGTCTCTCTTCCTCCATGTACTAATATCGGCAGTACGTCGATGACTCGGTGGAGATAGGCAGTAGAGGCGGCCAGCGGCTCAGCGACGGGCGTCTTGGCGCGCCGGTTAGCATCTTGTGGCCGGCGATTTAATAGTGATGGCTCGGAGTGGTATGGTAGCAGCGGACATGGGCCTGGCACATCAGATAGCTCACGCCGTTGATGGAGGCGAAGACAAGGCGGCGGCCTGATGGCGGCAGGTTCCGGTACGAGGCCTCGGTCGGGTTGAGACTGAAAACCACGGCAGTGGTGCCGGATCACCGATGGCGGTTTGCCGTAGAAGCCGACCGTCTAGGCGCATCCGGTCCGGGGTGCGGTCATGGCCACAGTGCCGGCAGCGGGCGGCTCGGAAGCGGGCTCGTGGTGCAGCGATTGCCGCGGCGGCGGTGGAACGAGTCCATACCCTCGACTGTAGCAGAAGAACGGAGGGCCGGTCCGGTGACTCAGCGCGGGACGGCAGCGGAGGAGTGGATGGCCGGCCCGGCGACTCAGCATGGGCCGTGGCGGCTTGCGTATTTCCGCGGTGGCGGCTGGCTTGGAGGCAATGTCAGATGCCAGCCAAGGCGGGTCAATGGTGGAGTGTGAATCTGCGGAGACATCTGCTTCCGAGTCGTGACTGGTTCAATGAATCCACGTCCGTGCTCCCTTCTGGGTAGTGGCCTTTTATTTTCTTTGACTTTTCTTCCATCTAAATCTTGTCAGCAGATTAAACGTGACTCTGGCCATTGAGAAACGTGACTCTAGTCTTTTTACCTGATATGACAAGTAGTACTTGTTTGATTGATATGTGCTTGCTCATAAGTACAGACGTGCTTGCCAATTGATTTGCAGCCTCCGATCGTCATGTGCTATCAATTGATGCCCTCGGGGCTTGTAATCAGCGTAGGCACTGTCCGTAATCGAATCTGACCGTGGTACAACAAAAAATACATGTCGGGCCGGTCCAACTCCTTCAATTAACGGCAACAAAAAATCTTGCCAGTCTCGGTTGAACTTATGTCTGTCGGTTGTCTGTCGGTCTCGGTGAAAACTGCAGGTAGGCGGATTGGACACATCGTACTCCTGTCGGTCTTTTTGACGTGGCGGCTGCACGCGATGTAACCCTAGTCTCATCGCTTTTAACCTCATACCGCCAGCTCCAAACTTGATCATAACTCTGATCAGAAATAATGAATTTGTCGGCTCTGTCCAAGGTTGTCCAACGATTCATGCGTTCGTTCCATGCCGGCTCTTCTTTATCCAATCAATCGTGAATCTCTCGATCCCTGAGAAAGATCTCTTCAAAAGCTCAATACCACCGTGCGCGAGCCCCACGGTGGGCGCCAACTGTCGTGGAATTATCACGGCAGATGTCCTTAGTGTCAGGACTTAGTCGCGAGCCAACGCATCTATGTGGTAGCTTGACAGGGGTTGAGCGGGACGAGAGACGCGAGGTTTTACCCAGGTTCGGCCCCTCATGGTGGAGGTAAAAGCCTACATCCTGCTTCATTGATATTGATGATGATGATCACGGTTACAAGAGTGCTCTATCTCGAGAGCAATTGTCTAAACCTAACTTGTCCAACTTGTGAAACTTGTGAATCTTGTCCCCTTTTGGGGAGCCCTGCCCCTCCTTATATATGTTGAAGGGGCGGTTTATATGTAGAGTCCTCTTAGGATTAGGACTAGTCTATCTCTAATACAAACCGGATACAAGTCCTGGTCTTAACTCCTTGTAAGATAAACGTTCCTCATGCCTTTCCTCTTAAACCAGCCCACCATTAAGCGTGAACCGGCCTTCTGGGCCTTGGGCCTTGTCATCCGTCTGTCCCGCACGTCAGATCACCAGTGAGTCATAATGACCAGGTGTGTTGCTTGTAAACCGTCAGGTCAGGGCGGGTCACCAGTAACTCGCCAAGTGTCAGTGGGGTCTTCAGATAAACCGCCAAGTCCTGGCCGGGTTAACTTCCGGCCGGTTTACACCGCGGGGTATATCCCCGACAAAGTCTGTGAAGGTTTGGGAGTCTACCTTGAAGACTTACCAGAGTGATTGGGCGAGGTCTGTGTGACCTTAGCTCAAGGGGAATACGGTGAGGACTGGGTGTCCTGAGCTGCGTGTTCAGGACTGGGTGTCCAGGACTGTGTGTCCTCAGGTTTAAATACCTAGCCGCCATAACCAGACGTACAGTTGTCACAGCAACTGGAACTGGTCCAACAAATCATTGTCTTCAATGAGTCACTGGTTTCATCCTTCCCTTCCCTTTACTTACTGTTGGTCCTTGTGAAGTCATTTTATGATTGCACTATCTTTTGTCTTCACTGAGTGACTGCGTGTTCTGTTCGGCTTCATAATATCTTCCTACCTGATCCGCACTACATTGCTGCTATTAGTCATTGTGCGTTCACTTCGTTGAATACTTGACAATGGTTTTCCTAGTGTAGTCTACCTTCCGCTGCATGGTAATAGGTTTATTTCTATCATTTGTCTTTGAAACTTCCACGTTTTGAAGACTTTCATAAAAATAGCCTATTCACCCCCCTCTAGTCGATATAACGCACTTTCAATTGGTATCAGAGCGAGGTACTCCCTTGTTCTGTGTGATTCGGTTTAACCACCTAGAGTTTTAGCTATGTCGACTGCAGGGATAATGAAAGTCTCCGCTGCGTGCCCCGTCTTCGATGGAACTGAATAACCCTACTGGAAGAATAAGATGCGCATGCATCTTGAAGCCATTGACGTCGACCTATGGTATGTCGTCAAGAACGGCGTTCCCAAGGCTGGAGAAGGTGTCACTGCTGCTGACGTCAAGAAGTTCGTTCAATTGGACTCTACTACCAAGAATATCATCTGTGGTCATTTGACCAAAGGACAGTATGGCCGCGTGAGTGCTTTGGAAACATCTAAGCTAGTCTGGGACTGGCTCTCCAAGGTGAACGAAGGCGTCTCAACTCAGAGAGATCAGAGAATCAGTGTCCTTCGCAACCTCTTCAACCGCTTCAAGCGAAATGACAATGAGAATGTCCAGCTCACGTTTGATCGACTCACTGACATCACAAATGAGCATCAAGCCCTCGGCGCTACTGAGATCACCAAGCATGAAGTCGTCAAGACACTACTGAGATCACTTGATAGTTCGTTTGACACCCTAGCCCTGATGATTCAAGAACGTCCTGATTTCAAGACACTCGATCCGTCTGACATACTTGAGAGGCTCAACACACATGAGTTTCAGCTTTCTGAGAAAAGAGATATCTACGGTCCAAACTATGGGCGAACTCGTGCCTTGAAGACAAAAGCTGTCTCCTCATCTGAAGAAGAATCTGACAGCAGTTCTGATGACCCTGAAGACATTGGAAAGGAACTTGCTATGCTTCTGAAGAAGTTCCAAAAATTTCACCAAGAAGAAAGGTTTCAGAAAGTCTTCACGATCAAGGTCAAGGAATGATGAAGCTTCTGCTCATGACTACAAGAAGAAAACATGTCACAAGTGCAAGAAACCTGGGCACTTCATCTCTGAGTGTCCGCAGTGGGACAATGAGAACAAAAAGAAGAAGAAGAGCAAGGAATATGACTCTGACGACAAGAAGAATAAGAAATACTCAAAGTCTTCTTCCAAGTCTTCCTCAAAGTCTTCATCACACAAGAAGAGCTCATCTAGCAAGGCACGTGCGTTTGTTGGCAAGGAAATGGATTCAGAGGAGGAGTCCGCTTCTGAGGAGGCGGAGGTGGAGTCTGAGGAGGAGTCCGATTCTGGCGTTGCAAGTCTGGCTACAGCATATGTTGCCAAGTCCATCTTCAACACTGAAGACAATGACTTCATCACCAACACCGATGCAAATGACAAGGACTACTATGCTCCTACCTACTGCTTCATGGCACGCGGTGCCAAGGTAAACACACGCACTACTCACTATCAAACATCTAGTGAAGATGACTCTGATTGTGGTTCAAGACCCAGCTACAAAACTCTTGCTAAAATTGCAACTGAACAACAGAAAGCTATGGAACATATTCAAAAACTGTTAGACAAAAGCGATGATCTGTTAGGCGCTGAAATGACTCGATCTGAGTCCTTAATTGAAGACATAAAAAATCTTCACGTTAAGTATGAGGAACTTGAAAGTCGTCATGAAACGCTCTCAACAACTCATGAAAAGCTTTCCTATGATTATCTTCAAAGGAAGCAAGATCTTGATAAATTGAGAGCGGCTCATGAAGATCTTCAAAAGGAAAACGAGTCACTTCGCGCCGAACAGATCAGTTCCGCTCAGGAAGGATTTGAACCACCATGTCTTAAATGCATTGAGCGTGATAATGCTACTTCTGTTGCTGAATGTTCTACTGCTGCTACTATTGCAATATCTTCAACTGTTGATGTGGGAACTAACCCCTATGCTGAGGATACCACTGCTATTGCTGATGAGAATGTTAGGTTGAAGACATTGCTTGAAACAGGGATGCACAAAATTCTTAAAGGGCATCAGACACTATGTGATGTCCTCAAAAGGCAGATCCTGAACCGAAACCCGAGGAAAGAGGGTGTTGGGTTCGTAAGGAAAATGAATGCTGATGGCTCTTACTGGAAACCTGAGCAGTACGCCAAAACCACATGGGTTGCTGCAAAGGAATCTTCAGCAGATCCATCCACTCTATCTGGCTTCACTTGTGCTAACCCCATTGTCATTGATGAATCCTTTGATGCAAACTATAAACTGTTTAAGAATCAGAATGGTGAAGTGTTTGCCAGGTACATTGGTACTAACTGCAGGAATGGACCGCCTATGAAGAAGATCTGGGTACCGAAAAAGTGTCTGAAGAATCTTCCTGTGAATGTCATCATGACACCACAGGTGAAGAAGACAAACCCCAGACCACAGGCTTCATACGGTCCAAAGGCTTCATACAGACAGAGGACTCACCTGAGTCGCACTAACGCAAATGTTTTGCAGGGAAACCATACTCAGGCCTATGAATATGAGCGCGGTTCATCAAACCGCAATGTTCAGAAGACCAAGAACTATTCTGCTTATTCTTATGAGTACTATTGTCCACCTGCAAGACTGTTTGCTAGGGCTCCAAAGCCAAAGTTCTCAGATGCTACACTTAGACTTATTGCTTCTAAGCCACCCTTGAAGATGTGGGTGGCTATGAAAGCTTAACTCTCTTTTGCAGGGAAGGGTCTCCAGCAGAAAACCAAAATCGTCTGACGCTATTGCTGGGGACCTTAAACATCTTGTAGGGCGCAAGATCAAATGCCCGAATGGTCTTATTATGTACTTCATTCCTGAATCGCTTGCTACTCTCCCTATCAGTCCTAATTTGGATCTAAGCTTTCATAACCCACTGGTTCGTCAAATGTTTTTGCTTCACAATTCTCTTCGTGAAGCCTATCCCCCTAACTGCACTGTAGGGTACGACACCAGCGTCTTCAGAATGGATTATTGATAGTGGGTGTACCAATCATATGACTGGCAAAGGAAGCCATCTTATGGACTCAACCTTGCGTCCATCCGACAAGAGTCACATCACATTTGCTGACACTGGTAAAAGTAAGGTATTGGGTCTAGGTAGAGTTGCAATCTTAAAGGATCAACACATGGATAAAGTCATGCTTGTTGAATCCCTTAGCTTCAACTTAATGTCTGTCTCAATGCTTTGCGATTTGAACATGATCGTAATGTTTGGAAAATATCGCTGCCTTGTTCTAATGGAATCTGACAAGTCTCTAGTGTTTGAAGGGTATCAGAAAGATGATTTGTACGTGGTAGATTTCTCAGCAGGACCACAGCTTGCCGTATGTCTTCTAGCAAAAGCTTCAGAATGCTGGCTCTGGCATCGGAGGCTAGGGCATGCTGGCATGAGGAACCTTCACACCCTTGCAAAGAAGAAGCATGTCATAGGCATCGAGGGCGTCAAGTTCAAGAAAGATCACTTATGCGGTGCCTGTGAAGCAGGAAAGATGACGAGGGCCAAACATCCCTCGAAGACAATCATGACAACAACTCGACCCTTCGAACTGCTCCACATGGATCTTTTCGGTCCCACTCACTACTCAACTCTTACTACTACTGCTTGTCTCTATGGCTTTGTCATTGTTGATGATTATTCTAGATATACTTGGGTGCACATAATCCTCTACAAGACTAAAGTGCAGGATGTCTTCAGACGCTTCGCCAATCGAGCAATGAACAACTACGGCGCCAAGATAAAGCACATCAGAAGTGACAATGGCACTGAATTCAAGAACACTGGCCTTGATACATAGCTTGATACCTTGGGCATCACACATGAATTCTCAGCTCCGTACACGCCACAGCAAAATGGCGTCGTCGAACGCAAGAGCAGAACACTCATTGAGATGGCCCGAACGATGCTAGATGAATACAAGACTCCAAGAAAATTTTGGCCTGAAGCTATTGATACTGCATGTCATACAATCAATCGTGTCTATCTTCACAAGCTTCTGAACAAGACATCTTATGAGCTCCTTACTGGCAAGAAGCCAAATGTCAGTTACTTCAGAGTATTTGGAGCCAGGTGCTGGATCAAGGATCCACATCACACTTCAAAATTTGCACCAAAAGCACATGAGGGTTTTATGCTTGGATATGGAAAGGATTCGCACTCCTACAGAGTCTTCAATCTCTTTAATTATAAAGTGGTTGAAACAGTGGATGTGCGGTTCGACGAGACTAACGGTTCACAAAGAGAGCACCTGCCAAATGTGCTAGATGAAGTTCCATCCAGCGAATCAATCAAACTAATGCGAACTGGAGAAATCATACCCTCTGAAGCTCAACCTGAAGAGGAACTTATCATCTCCGCACCTGATCAACCTGAAGACAATGCTCAACCTGAAGACAATCCCACTAACAATGACAATGATCGACAAGAGCAAAATCTTCGCCCTGTACATCCTCGTGTTGCCAATGAAGTGCAGATTGAGAGAATAATTGACAGCATCAATGCACCCGGTCCGCTCACTCGGTCAAGGGCAACACAGCTAGCATATTTCTGTGGGCACTTCGCATTCGTCTCAATAACAGAACCCAAGAAAGTTGAAGAAGCCTTCATGGAACCTGAATGGATTCAAGCTATGCAAGAAAAGCTTCAACAGTTTGAGATTAATAATGTATGGGAACTGGTTAAGCGTCCTGATCCTCGGAAGCACAATATAATAGGCACCAAATGGATATACCGCAACAAGCAAGATGAGCATGGTTAAGTTGTCAGAAACAAGGCTCGTCTCGTTGCTCAAGGATATACTCAAGTGGAAGGAATTGACTTCGATGAAACCTTTGCTCCTGTGGCTCGACTTGAAGCCATACGCATACTGCTGGCCTATGCAAATCATCATAACATACTTCTATATCAAATGGATGTCAAGAGCGCTTTTCTCAATGGCAAGATTGAAGAAGAAGTGTATGTTGCACAACCGCCTGGCTTTGAAGATCCAAAACATCCTGACATGGTATACAAGCTCAACAAGGCACTGTATGGCCTCAAACAAGCCCCTCGGGCTTGGTATGACACACTCAAATACTTCCTGAAGAGCAAAGGCTTCATACCTGGTTCCCGAGACCCCACTCTCTTCATGAAGACATATGATGGTGAACTGTTTGTATGCCAAATATATGTGGATGACATTATCTTCGGCTGCACCAATCAGAAGTACAGTGAAGAGTTTGGATATATGATGCAAGAGCAATATCAGATGTCCATGATGGGAGAGCTGAAGTTCTTCCTCCGTCTTCAAGTATGACAGCAACGCAACGGCATCTTCATATCTCAAGAGAAGTATCTCAAAGATTGCCTGAAGAAGTTTGGTATGCAAGACTGCAAAGGCTTCACGACGCCAATGCCAGCCAAACATCATCTGGGTCCCGACGACAATGGTAAAGAGTTCGATCAAAAGGTATACCGCTCCATGATTGGTTCTTTACTTTATCTATGTGCATCTAGGCCAGATATTATGCTTAGTGTTTGCATGTGTGCTCGATTCCAAGCGGCACCAAAGGAATCACATCACTTAGCTGTGAAGCGAATTCTTCGATATTTGGCTCACACCCCAACTCTAGGATTGTGGTATCCAAAGGGCTCAGAGTTTGATCTGGTTGGATTCTCGGATGCTGATTATGCTGGTGACAAGGTGGATCGCAAGTCTACATCAGGCACATGTCATTTTCTGGGACGATCACTTGTATGTTGGTCTTCAAAGAAGCAGAACTGTGTATCTCTCTCCACTGCTGAATCTGAATACATTGCTGCTGGATCTTGCTGCGCTTAGCTTCTGTGGATGAAGCAAACACTCAAGGACTATGGCATTCATCTGAAGCAAGTGCCACTCTACTACGACAACGAAAGCGCCATCAAGATTGCCAACAACCCAGTTCAGCACTCAAAGACAAAGCACATTGAAATTCGTCATCACTTTCTCAGAGATCATGTTGTGAAGGAAGATATTGATATCATACACGTCAACACTGAAGAACAATTGGTAGATATCTTCAGCAAGCCCTTGGATGAGAAGAGATTTTGCAAGTTACGGTGTGAGCTAAATATCTTGGAATCCTCAAATGTCCTATGATCAGGCACACATCCTAACACTTATGCATATTGATGACTTAGATGTGCAACACACGAAGTAAAGTATATCTTCAATCAATGAAGACATACATTCTAAGTGTGAATACATTAATGTGGAATTTGACTTCGGAGCGCCACGATAATTGTGCGCCGTGTCTGATTCTAATACTTCCTATACGGTGGGTAACGCCACCACCAAAGGTTCTGTTTGAAGTGTTTCACTCATGGCGTTACATTTGCTATGTCTTCACATTTGGTTTGACTTCAATCTTAACATGTCTTCATGATTATCTTCACTATGTTGATTATATATGTATACTAGTGTTCTGTCCTCTACAGCATTCACTTATAGCTATGTCTTCGTGTTGAATCTTTTGAACTAAGTGAATGTGATCGGACCCTAACCTCTCTATGCTTTCTATCTCAAACTCTATCTCTCCAAATCATATGCATTCTATTGAAACTGTCGAATGTCTTCTCTGCGTCCTTGTCATCAGAAGATACAGAGACAAACATTAAGTCCGTTTTCAATGCTCATTCCTTCACCTGAAACCCGGAGAAGTGGGAATGACCACCCGACAATCCAGGCGTGCGTGGGACGTGGAACAACCTCCGACATGCTGCATGATGGCCACGTGTTCCTCAGATGTGAATCGCCAGGGGCACCTGTGTAATAACACTAAGCCGCCCCTGTACCTATAAATACACGCCTCACCGCAGTCATTATCTCTTCTTCCACTCTCGCACGAACCCTAGCACCACCGCTAGCCCTCGACGACGCCGGCGACGAAGCGCTTCGCTGCCGCAACCTCTCCAACGCCGTCTTCACGCCGACCACGGACATTATCTTCTCCGCCGTCGTCGTAGGTGTCCTCCGTCGCCAAGTTAGGGCACGGACGATCGAACTGCTCGGCCTCCTCTTCCACTCCGTCTAGCAGTTCCTAGTGTGGTAAATAAAACTTCCTTTTTACGGCCCCTTTGATCCTATAGATTCGTCACTTTCTACCACAAGTAGTTTATGTTCACACATGTTGGATCCACTTCATACAGCATCTCATATTATGCCTAGTATGTTCACTTATGCTTCACAAAGCAGTTAGATTCCTCACTTGTACTGATCCATGGATTCGTACAAATCTGGAACCAACTCCTTATCTATGAGTGAATGTCTTCGCACGATGAGGTCAATGTCTTCTAAACTGATTTATCTTCAAAATCTTCTGAGAATGCATATGACCTCTTCCCCTTCCCTCGCACCTTAATGCTGTCACAGGTACATGTCCGTGGGAGAATCCCTTGGTTCTCATAGTCTGCATTCATTTGCAGAATTCTTACAGCATCATATAAATTCTCCCGAAGCCAGTTCCTATTTGTCCAGCAAGCGAAAGCCTTTGAAGCCTTTGAACGTATTGAAGCCTTTCAGTTTAAAGTTCATGGCTTCAGAGAAATCTGCAAGGAAGGGAGGCAGACAGCGTCGTGGGGGAACATCAAGAGATCTGCCTGACGACCTCTCAGAACTTTACAAGACAGATCCTGAAGAGGATTATAATCAGCGCAAGACCCAAACCCAGTGGATTCGAAGATATTGGGCAGAACAATGGTTCAAATACCGGTTTGTGACCCAAGAATATGCTGAGAAAAATGCCATCAAGCGACCGTGGGGAGACATCCTATACAAGAATCTTCAACCGAGGTCCAGAGAAGAAGCCATTGAACAAGGCTTCTATCCCTGCATGGTCCGTGGGCCACAACCTGCAGATGCACACCTATCGTCACTACTATGGTGCCGTGACGACAATCTGTTCAAGCGCAACTTCCAGTTTGCCAAGAACTCAGCGAAGCAGAACAAGAAGTCTTTGGGATTAGACTTCAACCCTGGTCCCTCTGCTCCCCGTGCCGATAGAACTCGCGAAGCTGAACCCAATCTTCTTGGGCCCTTCTACAACTTGGAAGGTCTCATCACCCATATCGTGGTTCAAGGGACTGCCGTGAATGAGCCTGCAGATGACGCTGAATCAGATGAAGCGCCTGCAGCGCCGAAGCCAAAGAGACTGAAGCAGCCAAAAGCTTCAAAGCCTGCCTCTGCACCAAAAATCTTACGGGCGAAGCCACTGGCCACACACCGGCCAAGAACTGACAGCTGCTACTATTCTGCGCAACGATGCCATTGATCTGTCCAGTGATGAAGATCTTGCAGATAACGCTCTTGAGCAACTGATCAAGAGCAAAGAAGAAGCAGAAATCTTCAACAATTTGCCTCTCTTTGACGTGGCAATCATCCACGACTTCATTGATGAGTGGTTTGAAACGCCCAACCTCAGCTTCGAAGACCTGCAACTTCCCATTGGTCTCAGTGTCGCCTTCCATGGCACCATTGCTTCAGAGCTGGCACTAGCTCAGCGCATCATCGAACTGAAGCAGAAGATTGCCTTTGAGAAAGCTCAGTTCAAGAAGCATATGGCCAAGCTCAGCGTACAAGAGGTCAAGAACTTCAAGCTCATGCTGCACGAGCTTAAAGAAGCCTTTCTCAAGAAGCGAGAACAAGCTCAAGGTTCTCGTGAGCGCATGAAGAGCCTGGCTGACAAGTGTGTGCAAGCCTACAATGAGGCTGAGAAGCTCAAGGCCCTTGGGCGTCCTAGCATCGACCCCAGGATGGCAGCAAAGAAGAAGAAGAAGCCCGCTATGGCCGAACCCGACGCACCAAGGCAGGAAGCAGATCCCATTGTCTTCCCAACTAGCATGACTGGCTCGAAGCCAAAAGCCCGGTCAACCGCTTCAGAGCTGAAGAAGACGAGGACTGCTGAGGCTGAAGCCAGGAAGAGGAAACATCCTGAAGCCTCTGCTACTGCCCCCTCCAAGAAGAAGCGTAAGACCAAGAGGGAACGAGCTGCTCCCACAGAGCCCTTGATTGTTGAACCCATCTCCCTGGTTCGCCCTGACGCTGAACCTTAAGAGTGTCAACTGACTGTTCATGAGCCTGCTTTCACAGAGGCTCATGAAGCTGACGACTTTCCAGCAGCTGATCCCATCGCTGCTGAAGACATTGGTCACCACGACCATGTTGAAGATGATGCAGTTCTTCCTCAGCTCGAGCACCAACAGGTATTATCGCCTGTGCTAACGCACAGCGAGCTCATCAGCATTGGTCGTCCTATGACGCCAATTGCTCAGGATGCATCATGGGCTGATCGTCCACAAGAACAGGAGGAAGATGACTTTGAGGCTCAGCCAACTCCAACTCCACAGGCATCGCCAGCGTTACGCAGGCTTTGCAAAGGACCAAGGCCTCCAGTCTCTGCGTCTGAAGCTAATACTGCTGAAGACATTCCGGCTGCATCAGCCGATGAAGAAGAAACCCCAAAAGCTGCTACTCCCCCGTCCCACCAAGAAGCTGTTCTCGAGGAGAACATGACTGTGACCGACCCTCCAGCTCGTCAAGTGGAGGTTGAGAATCTTGAGGCTGCCACCGACGCCACTGACACTGTCATTGCTAAAGCCAATGTGGAGCCTTCACCAACCCAAGCACCAGAAGTCGGCGAAGCCACTGATGCTACTGCTTCTGTTCCTGCGCCTGCTGCTGGTCCTCAGTTTGACTATCATATTGAGCACAGGCCTCAGGTACAGAAGCCAATCCCAAGATTGCCTAGGTTTTCAGGTCCTGCATCAGCACCTGGATCCTTCAATGTCAATGGCTTCAAAGCAGACAACACCTTCTTCAATAGCTCCAAGAACCCCTACTCAAGGGAAAGAATATCTTCTGATCGGTTCTGGAGCTATCCGCAGTGAAGCTATTACTCCTGCATTCTGTACAATCAAGGTCGCATCTTCCCACATAAGCGTCTTGACATTGAAGCAATAGCTGGTTTGCCCTGTCTGGAAGAAGCTCTGGATTGCTTCAAAGAGGTAGAATTGCTGCCGTTTGTCACCGACCAAGAGCACTGGAATGAAGAGTTGCTGCTCCAATTCTATGCCACACTTCACATTCGTGGATACAACAGAGATCCGAAGACTTGGGTCCTGGAGTGGATGACAGGAAATGTTCATCACGAAGCCAAAGCCTTTGATATCATTGAGCTCATTGGTCTGCCCACTCCTGGCGATCTCTACGAACCTGGCTGTCAGCTTCACAGTGAAGCTATGGAGTGCATCTTTCAGAAGCCTGAACCAAACATGAGTCAGATGCTCAGCATGATGAAGCCATTGCCACAAGATGTTGCCTATCCTAAGGAGTTCCTCGTTGAAGACCTTGAGTATCTGCCAAGGACTATTTATCACATCATAAGGCGAACTCTCTGGCCTATCAAAGGACATTCTCCACATGCCAAGCTGGAAGGTGCAATGAAGCCTTTGGTCTTCTATATTCTTCATGGCAAATGCTTCAATGCACAGGACTTCTTCATCCGCCAACTTGCTGCATCAGGCTCTGATCTATTTGGCTTGAAGTTCTACGCTCCATGGATAATGCGGCTGATTAAACTCCACTCCGCTATCTCATATCAGTGATCTGCTCGCAATCATCGGATCTTTCTGCCTGATGTGGATATGTCTGTTGAAGCCATTTATCCTGAGCCTGCCAAGGAACCTCTAAGTCTTCAGAATGCGGAGCATCAAAGTTTTTCTCAGAACATTGAAGGAGTTGAAGCAGTCACTCGTGTGTATCCTTTGGCTGGAACTACACGTGCACCACATCCTGCCCTAACTGAAGCCACCGATAGCACAATTGCCCAACGACCCAAGCAGCGCACTCGTGTTCTCAACGACTGAGAGCTTCTGGTGGCTCTTCATCAGAAACAGGATAGGCATCATGACTGGCTGGAGCGCCAAATGCAAAGCCTCTTGGTGGATGTTAACCGCATTCGCAATCTTGCCACCAAGAATGCCTTTGTTGCACATGAAACCTCTCGACGCACATGGAAAGGGCTGACGCTTATGTGCTCTAAAGATGATCTTCAAGAGGATGGCTTCTCTGAACGCTTAAAGTTTGACTCCACACCTCCTCGAAGGGCAGTGCTGCGACGAACTCCATCTCTTGAAGACTCTGAGTTCTCTTCCTCTGCTGCAACTGTGAATGCCAGAGTGATCGAGGATGAAGACGATGCTACTTCACCGCCACCTCCTTCAGCACGCTTCGACACTTCTCCAAGTTCTTCTGCACCACCGAACACCACCGACGACCCTGCTGCTTCACCTACTCTTCATGGGAACGAGTAGATGCTCTATGTCTTCAAACCTTTTTGGTCCTTACTGACAAAAGGGGGAGAAACATATGAGTTTGATAGTCTTCAAGCGGGTCCATACGGGTGGTTGCTTTATATTTTGCTTTGTGTTTACAACTCTCGTTTTGATACATTTGGTTCTTCGAGTTGTAACACTTAAACTCCATGGTCGTCTGCTACTTATTTGCCACTTTGTGATGCGATGATAAATTCCGCATGTGCGACGATAAATTCCGCACTTAGATCATTTTGGCAGACGTCCATTTTCCATTATGCATGTCATTATCTTCACATACCTTCACATGCATAGTGGATTGTCATCATAAGTTGAAGAGGATCTCCACAAGCACAACCTGCCATGTGCATTTGCATTCCAAAAGCAAATTACTTATATGCACATCTTCAGGGGGAGCCCTCACAACTTATGAAGACAATTCCCTATCCTCTTACAATTTCACATATCATATTCCCCGTTGAAAACTTCAACTAGTTTGTCATCAATCATCAAAAAGGGGGAGATTGTAAGTGCATCTAGTGCCACCCCTAGTTGGTTTTGGAGTATTGACGACAAACCTAGTTGAGGGACTAATGTGTTTGTGAGAATTGCAGGATAACACAGGTATAAGTCCCTCATTGATTCGGTTTTCCCACCAGAGATGACCCCTAAAAATGTATGAAGACATTGATGTCAAAGGTGGTTTATGAAGATATTCTCATTGAAGACTATGACAAGAGAAGACATCGCATGAAGCCTATGGAGCTCGAAGACTTAGATCTTTCGTAGTTCTATTTCTTCTTTGTTGAGTCATAGGAACCACCGTACTGTTAAGTGGGGTCCAAGAGAACTAGTCAGAATGACTGAAGTGATGCTTAACCAAAACCTATGTCTTCGAGTGAAGACTATGAGAGCGAATCTTGTCCAGAGTCGGACAAGTCGGCTTTGCTTGTATCCCAAGTAAAGTTGCCATGTGAGTTTGAAATCTGACCGTTGGAACACGTGTCAGTTCCTTAGTGACCCAGGGTCATTTCGGACAAATCAGGTCGGGTTGCCTAGTGGCTATAAATAGCCCACCCCCTACAACCATAAACGGTTGGCTGCTCAGAGTTAGAGTACGGCTTTTGTCGTTTGAGAGCAACCCACCTCAAAGCCTTTGAGAGAGAATTCCTTGCGAGGATAAAGCCCTAACCACCCAGAGCCAAAGAGTGTTAGGCATCACTTAAGTCTTCTTGTCTGTGTGATCTGAAGACTTATTACACTTGAGGATTGTGAATCCTCCAGCCGGTTAGGCGTCACGTTCTGAGCATCCAAGAGACATTGTGGATCGCCGGTGAACGAAGTCTGTGAAGGTTTGGGAGTCTACCTTGAAGACTTACCAGAGTGATTGGGCGAGGTCTTTGTGACCTTAGCTCAAGGGAAATACGGTGAGGATTGGCTGTCCTGAGCTGCGTGTTCAGGACTGTGTGTCCGGGACTGTGTGTCCTCAGGTTTAAATACCTAGCCGCCCTAACTAGACGTAAAGTTGTCACAGCAACTGGAACTGGTCCAACAAATCATTGTCTTCAACGAGTCACTGGTTTCATCCTTCCCTTCCCTTTACTTACTGTTGGTCCTTGTGAAGTCATTGTACAATTGCACTATCTTTTGTCTTCACTGAGTGACTGCATGTTCTGTTCGGCTTCATAATATCTTCCTTCCTGATCCGCACTACATTGCTGCTATTAGTCATTGTGCGTTCACTTCGTTGAATACTTGACGATGGTTTGCCTAGTGTAGTCTACCTTCCGCTGCATGGTAATAGGTTTATTTCTATCATTTGTCTTCGTAACTTCCACGTTTTGAAGACTTTCATAAAAATCGCCTATTCACCCCCCTCTAGTCGATATAACGCACTTTCAGTTTCCA
This sequence comes from Triticum urartu, assembly GCF_056163025.1. Lineage (NCBI taxonomy): Eukaryota > Viridiplantae > Streptophyta > Magnoliopsida > Poales > Poaceae > Triticum > Triticum urartu. The sequence goes on from NC_141876.1 coordinate 114,948,895, forward strand.
ATAAGGTAATGTCTCCAAGTCTTCAATGCATGCACTACGGCTGCTAACTCCAAATCATGCATGGCATAGTTCAACTCATGAGGTTTTAGTTGTGGTGAGGCATACGAAACAACTCTTCTGTCCTTCATAAGTACACATCCAAGTCCTAAGTGGGAGGGTCGCAATATACTTGGAGCTCCTTATGTATATCTGGCAGTGTTAGCACTGGGGTTGTAGTCAAACGTTTCTTCAACTCCTGAAAACTTGCCTCGCAATCTTCTGTCCATCTAAACTTAGTATCCTTCTTCAATAGTTCAGTCATTGGCTTTGCAATCTTGGAAAAATTCTCAATGAATCTCCGGTAGTATCATGCGAGTCCAAGGAAATTGCGGATCTCGCTAACTGAAGTTGGTGCCAACCATTCAGTGACTAACTGAACCTTGCTGGGGTCTACTGCTATTCCTTCTCCTGATATAACATGTCCAAGGAATCCGACTTCCTTCAGCTAAAATTCGCATTTGCTGAACTTAGCATACAACTGGTGTTCCCTGAGTTTCTCGAGAACTAATCCCAAATGCTCCTTGTGTTCCTCTTCATTCTTCGAGTATACCATAATATCATCAATAAACACCACAACAAACTTATCCAGATACTCCATGAACACCTTGTTCATTATGCTCATAAAATAGGCACGGGCGTTAGTCAGTCCGAACGACATGACCGTATATTCATATAATCCATACCGCATGGTGAACACTGTCTTTGGTATATCCTTCTCTCGAATTTTCAACTGATGGTATCCCGATTGTAGATCAATCTTCGAAAACACTTTAGCTCCTTGCAGCTGATCAAACAGATCATTGATCATCGGCAGTGGGTACTTATTCTTGATCGTCACTTCATTCCAAGCCCGATAATCAACAACCATCCTTAGGGATTTATCCTTATAATCAACCAAAAGTACTGGGGCTCCCCAAGGTGACGAGCTTCTTCGAATGTAACCTTTCTTAAATAACTCCTTGATCTGTTTCTTAATTTCCTCCAAATCATTTGCGGGCATCCGATAGGGTCTCTTGGATATTGGCCATGTACCTGGCAATAACTCTATCAAAAACTCAATGTCTCTATCCGGTGGCATACCTGGTAACTCCTCTGGAAAAACATCCAGATAGTCCTTCACTACAGGCACTTCCTCCTGAACAACTCCTGTGAGGGCATTCACTTGGCTGCTCCTAGGCACATGCCTAGATACATACTTAATCATTTTTCCCTCCGGGGTGGTCAGATAAATCGACTTACTAGCACAGTCAATACTTCCTCCATACTTCGACATCCAGTCCATACCTAATATCACATCCAATCCTTGTGACTCCAAGATAATTAGGTCGGACAGAAAAACATGTGTACCAATGGTTAGAGATATATATCTGGTCGCACCATCGGCTAGCCATGTACTCTGCTCCAGGTGAACTTACTAAGAGACGGGGCCTAAGGGTTTGGGTTGGTAGTTTAAACTTATCCACAAATCCCCTTGATATGTATGAATGCGATGCACCGGTATCGAAAAGAACAGGAGCGGTAAATGACTTAACCAAAAACTTACCTATTACCGCGTCTGGCTGCTCTTCAACCTCCTCCACGTTAACGTGGTTCACTTGTCCTTTGTTGAATGGATTAGGCTTCTTTCCAGCGCTCCCATTTCCGTTTCCATTCCTTAAGGGCAATCATTGGCATAGTGCCATGTCTTCCCGCACTTAAAGCACGTAACTTGACTTAGGTCTCTTTTGGAGGGTGTGGCTGGGTTGGAGCGATTCTGATTGTTGTTAGCTCCATTCCCATTTCCATTCTTAGCACCATTGTGGTTATGCGATCCTCCTCCAGTGTGGTTGTGACCTCCATGGTTATGAACAAGTCCTCCCGAGTTCGGGGTTAGACGAGGCTTCTGCTGAGCTCCTGAGTTATACTTCCCTTGTCCGTACTTCCTCTTACGGCTCTCAATCTGCTGCTGCTTCCCTTCAATCATAAGAGCCTTATCTACCAACACCCGGTAGTTGTTGAAGGTGGCTACCATCAACTGCATACTCATCTCATCATTCAGCCCTTCCATAAACTTCTCTTGCTTCGCGGCATCTGTGGCCACATCATCAGGGGCATAGCGAGATAACTTGCTAAACTCATCCACGTACTGAGCCAAAGTATGGTTCCCCTGGCGTCAGTTGCGAAACTCACGCTTCTTCTTACTCATAGCTCCCATGGAGACATGGGCTATGCGGAAAGCTTGCTAAAATTGGTCCCATGTCACCGTGGCTATGGGGTAGGTGACAGTGTAATTCTCCCACCATGATGATGCTGGTCCATCCAACTGATGTGCGGCAAAACGCACCTTCTCAGCATCAGTGCATCCTGCAGTGGTTAACTCCCTTCCAATACTGCGGAGCCAATCATCTGCAACTATAGGCTCGGTGCTACTGGAAAACACCGGCGGTTGTAACCTTAGAAAGTGGGCTGGGTTGTCCACTGGTGGCGGGTTGTTGTTGTTGTTGTTGTTGTTGTTGTTGTTGTTGTTGTTGTTGTTGTTGTTGTTGTTGTTGTTGCCCTGGTTCTGAACTAACAATTGCATCAAAGTATTCTGCTGCTGGATCAACTGGGTGAGTTCTGCCGGGAAGGCAAAACCGGTGTCACGTCTCGGAGGCATCTGATGGGTTTTAGATGGAAGAGATCAGAATAGAAAAGGGGTCTAATGAGAAAGCACTACCCATATGCACATGAGACAAACACAATCATTTCACTCAATCAATCAAGCAAGGGCATACAAGCGGTTTAGAACTATCGCAAAAGTGCTCAACTACAACTAAATACATGGGGGAATACTAATAATATATGGTGGTCATCTAGAAATTTTGATCGGTGGAAGACTCCATGATGTCTGCTCCAGCTTCGTCTTCAAAGTCATCCTCACTAGCATCGGAATCGGTGTCGTCGATGATGATGTAGTTGTCCGGGCAAGTGGAATCATCGTCTTCTACTCCTGGTGCTGGTCCTCCCATGAATACTCCGATCTTCTTAACTAGGTCGTCATTCTTCTCAAGTAGTGTCTTGATTTCCTCCTCATATCCATCGCGTGTAAACTTGAGTTCTTCCTCCAGCTCGATGATCCTACTCTTCGCCTTCTTTAAGTCCATCATGTCTGCGCACATCTAGTTCTCCTGACGTCGAATGTGCTGGTTTAACTCCTAGATGAAAGCTACAATGGATCTATCCTTCTTGGTGTTGATTACTTCCCATTGCTCGTCTCGGCGCCCACATATCTGGTAGATAGTGTCCTTGAGTTCCCTGTTGTAGACTTCTCCAATGCGTCCCATGGTGATGTGAGCTGCCATACTCTTTCCTAAACTCCGGGTTGGTGCATCGAAGGAAACTCTATGGGTTTAGTGACTGGCATGAAGGTCCTTCCTGGAACTTGTACTTGAATCATCCAGCGCTCCTCTTCTGGTAAGGTGGCATTGTATGTCCCGGTGAAGCTTGGTATTCCAATGTTCAAGTACCTAGTGACTTCCTTCAAGTGGCGTCCAAAAGGTATTTCTTCCTCCGGTTGTGCAAACTTGTTCCTTACATCCGCCATCCTAAAGAGTAGAAAATCGAGAGGAGTCAGAAATGAGAAGAGAATAGTGATCTATGGCTTTAGCTTAGTGGTCGTGTCCTACACTCAGCGTGTGCTCTGATACCATCTTGTAGTGACCTGACCTCAAACAGTCAAGTCTCTGTGCTTCAGTGTCATCCCTGGATCGGTAATGCTGACACACACAATACTCGAAGGATTTATAACAGAGTAGCAATCACACACTTATTACATCGAATGTCTCCAAAGAGAACTTATTACAATAATATGGCCTAAGGCCATCTAATGCGATAACAGTGGAAGGCTTGGAAGATAAAGTGAGTCCATCAACTCCAACGGCATAGCTGAGCTGCACGGCAACGACCTAACGAACCTTACTCCTCGTCTGAAAAGTCTGCAACATAACACGTTGCAGCCCGAGAATGGGTCAGCACATGGAATATGCTGGCAATGTAACACAGTAGAGCAAGAACAGAATAATGCTAACACTACATGCATATTTGGCTGGTGGAAAGCTCTATGGTTATAGTTTTGCGAAAAGCCAATTTTTCCCTACAACAAAGGAATAGATTTTAAATTTAACCATCATGGTGGTTGAACAACATTGAGAAGGTAACCCCAAATCAATCCCAATTAAAGTAATTAACAACCCAACAATATTAATTAAGAGTGATGAGATACATGTGATAACCCAAGTACTAGATACTCAAGATTGTCCTTAACCGGGGACACGGCTAACCATGATTAGATTGTACACTCTGCAGAGGTTTGCGCACTTTTCCCCACAAGACTCGATTGCCTCCGTTGGATTTCTCGCACTACAAGGTGTTTGAGAAATGGATGGCCGAGACACAGTCTTTCAGAAACATTAACTCTCTACTCCGGGTAGACCATACCAAACCTACAAAACCCACTACCTGCTGATCCACCTCTTCAATAGCTTCACGTAACTTACTCAACTATGCTAGAGCCCATAATAGCTTGTGGCTGCACACAGAAGTTTCTAGCCCGAATCATCTTAGTTCCCTTTGAGCCTGGGTGGTGGTCCATAGGAAGATCACACGGGTACCCCGGGATTTCCAAAAAAACAGACAACACTGGGTTCCCCAGGTGCCTCAATCCACCCAGATGTGTATTCAAGTTGCCACCTTAAGTTGAACCATTAATTAGCAATATCACATCTGTCATGGATTTCACTCAAACCCAAACCACGTCTACGAGCATAGCATAGCAATGTAAGCAACGCGCGGAAGTAACTCCCAAGGGTTTGATAATAACAGGGCAATAGGTTCTACCTCAACAACTACTTCCCAACCCACAAGTTAATGACATCCTAATCATGCAATGTGTGAGGATTGGAACTAATGCATAAAAACTGGGTATGAAAAGAGTATGATCAATGTGTTACTTGCCTTGCTGACGATCCACAAAACCTAGGGATTCGTAGTAGCACGCTTTGCACTCCGGGTGTTCTATCACAAACAAACAATAACATACATAAGTAAAAAGCAATGCTACACAAGCAAAACTCAAACAAGAGAGGTTGACCAGAAAGTTCAACTTAAGAACTCCGGTTTGCAAAAAGAATCAAATCAAACGGAGCAACGAAACTCAAACGGCGAAAGAAACAAGATCCGTTTACTAATCTGAACTAAGGTCAATTTTTACAGTACCAAAATCTTTTTAAGTTGATTAAACAGAAAGAGGGTCTTGAGACGAAGATCTAGGCGCTTGAATCGCCTGATTCCGACTAACGAGCGAAAAGATAAACAGAAACTAAGATCGGATCAAAAATCGCGACCGGAAATAATCGCAGATAAATATGATAAAAAGAAAACTAACGAACAGACTAACGAACGAGCGTTCGTTAGCTGTAACTAAGGGGCGAAAACCGTTCGTTAAAACGAACGTACGGACGAACGTCCGCTAAATAGAAGAACCGAGAAAAACCGGCGAACCGATCTAAAAAACAAACTAGGGTTTCTAAAAAACCGGTGGCTCGGATCCGGCGCGGTACCTCCGGCGAAGGGCTCCGGCGTGGCGGGGTTGGGCGACGGGGCGGCGGCTCGCGGGGTGGCGGGGCTCGGCGACGGCAAGCGCGGGCGGCGGCGGCAGCAGGCGGCGCGGGCGGCGGTGGTGGTGTGGTGGTGGGGGGCCGGGGTGGCGCGTATATAAAGGGGGGCGGCGACTTGGAGGAGGGGGCAAGGCGCGGCGGAGGCGGAGTCCGGCTCGAACTCCTGTCCGAGCTCGGCGGCGGCGGTGCACGCGCGCGAGGAAGGCGGCGGCGATTGGGCCGGCGGCCCGGCTGGGTTTCGGCCCAGTCGGCTGGAGATTTTTTTAAAAACATAATTTCGCCGACAGAAATAAAATCCTAGAAAATAAAATAAAAATCTAAAAATGCCAAAACAAATTTTCACCGTCTAAATAAAATATTTAGAACGAGATGAACATTTTCTTGGCCCTAAAATGCAATTTTGAAAACGTGCAATTTTTCTAATGCAAATAAAATCCAAATAAAAATGGAATAAAATCAAATAAATGTTTTTAATATTTTTCCTCCTACATTTCAATTATTTTGGAGAAGTCATATTATCTCCTCTCATATATTTTTAATATTAAATATTTTTCGGAGAGAGAAAAAATATTAAAATCAAAATCCTCGTTTCATTATTTGATAAAAATCAAATATGAAACCCGGGAAATCCCCAACTCTCTCTGAGGGTCCTTGAGTTACTTAGGATTTCGAGGATTGCGGAACGGAAATGCAATAAAATATGATATGCATGAATGACCTATGTATAACATTCCAAATTGAAAATTTGGGATGTTACACATGGACATCATACGGTCACTGGAGTATTGACAAAGTTGACAAAGCCCTCCGTCCCCGTCAACTTAGTAGGCCCACAAGTCAGCCCAACAATATGGTGGGTCCTAGCTAGCAGGGGGTATTCATTTTTTGGGCATAATAAGGAGGCACTTCCTTGCGTGCAAAGATATAGCCGGTGGGTCCGACCTGTCAACGGGGGGAACGTTTTTTTCACGAAATACAGAGGCCCTTCCTGTGGGTCCTAGTTGTGAGGTGGAGGAATCATTATTTTGCGCGTAATAAGGAGGCATTTCCTTGCGTGCGGCCGTGGACCCAGCTGTCAGCCTCTCCACGTACAGTCCACTTCTGATGGATGTCGTTCATTAACCACGTTGACCAGGCCGCGCCGAGAGCACCAGGGCGGTGGACGACGGTGAGGCCTAGGAAGGGAACGACACGGAGCCAGGGAATAGTCGGCAGTTGTTTCCCATGCGGAGGAGTACGAGGGTTTACTGGTTCGTCTGTCGTCGCCGGAGAATAACAGCATGTGTGGGTGAGTAGAGGGATGGCTAGGCCAGCGATGGGAGTATGGTGGGGCCGTGAGGCCTGCGCGGCAGCATAGCCGGCCGTGGGAGGACGGAGCAGGCAGTCCCGCCGGCGCTTGTTTGAGCGGCTGGAGCATGAAGAGCAGAGATTGAAGAAGCACGACAGCCGTTGGATGGACATCCAACAGTCACTGCTCTCGTGTGTTGACTAAGTTGACAGGGCGGTGCATGTGCGTCAACCTTTTTTTATGAAAGCATACGCGTCAACCTGTAGTAGGCGCACAAGCCAGCCTCAAATCTATGGAAAACAGCATACAACCCATCTGCCATTATTTCTAATAATGTACAACCCATTTGCTAATTCTTAAGAATTTTTTTGGAGCCCATCTTCTTTTTGTTAGCATTACACCCCATATTGTGGCCACGGTTAAAAAGTATACGAAATTTTGCATATTTCAGTGCAGTCAACTGTTTTTAATCTAGAAATATCGATTCACATTCAAATTATTTTGAAAAATAATTTATATAAATATAAAATCCAAATAATTGTCCACACATAAAAATCAATGGAATTTAAGATCTTGTAATGAAAAAAATTCAAACTAATTACCGGTTTGATGTGTTTTAAAAATGTACAGCCCATTTCTAGGCAAACCGAATGAAACTCTCCTCTTCTTGAAAGATTTGCAGCCCAGCAAAGCCGATAAAGCAAGTAGGCCTTGTTTGGGTATTTCTTTAAAAAAATAGAACTGGTCTAGCCATTTTCAGCAAGAAAAAAACACAACTGGGCTCATGATGTGGTAAACATAAATAAAACCCTGGCTAGACAGGCCACAGCCCCCGCACAGCCCCGTTGTTACCCTGATCTGTCGCTAAAACTAGTATAAATAACAACTGCTTGTTCCTCAAAAAAAACTGCGCGACTTGCTGGGTCCCTGGTGTCAGCCGCTCGTAGTGTAATTCTCTCGTTTATTGACTATGTTGACAATGGCGTGAGCACTAGATGTCCAACCATTAGGAGGAACCATATTTTTGGGCTTGTACTATAGAGGCACTTGCTTGCGTATTGCCATGACGCTGGTGGGTCCCTACTGTCATCCTCTCCACGTATAGTCATCTCCTTGTTCTTCTCAGTTGTTGACGATGTTGACAATGCAAGAGGGCGGCGCACCGCGCACGGCGAGCGAACCAAGGCCGCAAGGCGGAGGACGATGGCGAGGCCTCGGACGGAACGAACAGGAGCCGTTGAAGATGCGCCGGTCCAGTCGCAGGCGGAGGGGAGTACGAGGGTTGACTGGTTCGGGCGCGGGTGTGTGTTGGGGCTGAGGTCGCCGGAGAATAACAGGACGTGTGGGGGAATAGAGGAAGGGACTGGCCAGCGTTGGAGGGTACGGTAGGGCGGCAGAGGCGCAGCCAGCCATGGGAGGCGGGAGCAGGCGGAGCCGACGGGGTGGTTTGGTTTGGGCGGCTGGAGGAAGAAGAAGACAAGAGATAGAAGATACACGACAGATGTTGGATGTCAATCCAACGGCTGGTAGACAGAATCGTTTGTTGACTGGCTAGTAAGTCGACACCACCTTGGATAGGCTATTTCCTCGCTGGTCCCAAATGTCAGAATCCAAATTTGTCACGGTCATGCAGCCTTTCCTATGAAATTTTACAGCCCATTTGATGTGCTAGTTCGAAATAAGTTTGTGGGTGCTGGTGGGGGCTAATCACTTGGCTTATGTAATGCACGGTGAGCTCAAGCAGCAGCCGGGAGTGATGTTATTTCCCTTGGTTGGGATTTGTTACAATATTTCACTCTAAAATAAACGAATGGCAATCCATTTGCCTTGTTTCAAAGAAAATATGACAGTCACAGCCGAGTTGAAAAGGGCAGGAACATCTAACTCCAGCTTACAAACTGTACAAAAGCATGAGGGTTAATTGTTCATCAGGTTTACAAAAAAACCAGATTGAAAAGGGCAACAACATCTAACTCCAGCATTGTTTTCGGCAGTCACAGTCAAATGGATCGGTCAGGTCCATAGAATGAACATCCCGGGTCATAAAATTTACTGGATTATGACCACAATATGTTGTAAATAGAAGCCTGGCACATTTAGAAGCTCTTTTGCCCACCTGAAACTCCTTTTTTTGCTCTTCTACATACCCATCCGTCAATTCAATAAATATATGGGATTTTGAATTGATTTTACTATTTACTAGTGTGGATGGGCTGTTTTGTCTTGGGCCCAGAGAAACAATTACTACTAGTACAGTGGAGACACTCTACAGCTACCCAGAAAAACAATTACTACTAGTACAGTGGGGACGCTCTACCGCTTCTGGCTCCTCCTAGGTCGTTGAAACGTCTCCCTCTACTGAATGTCGTTATACTTTTGTTCACCGAAATGTGGGCCATGCAGCGCGTGGGCCCAAATGCCATCCACCAAATTAGAAGGCAGTATGCAGGCGGAGAGTCACCCCGGTCGTAGCGTGGCAGTAACAAGCCGTCGTATCACAAAACCCCACCTCCTCGCAGTCTAAGTTTGATGGACGAAGCAACCATCATTTCACTCTTCGCTGAATCCCCTTCTCCCTCACCGTCTTCAAGAAAGGCAACACTCGCATCTGCCACTATTCTTCTCTTCGAACGAAGGGAAGCTAAGCGGATCCGTGATGTTGGTATATTTTCGTTTAGAGAAAAAAAAGAACTTTTGCAAAGCAGTAACTGATCCTCACTCTCTTTTTTGTTTCATTGTCATTGCGATTGTGTTTTCCTTTCAGTGGTCTCCTAGTATTCGTCAGTTTCATGATGGACCAAGGAGAACCAGGCAAAGATCTGCCGATATTGGAGCAGACGCGGGAGGCTGATCCCCATGAGACAGAGAGCTCCAAGAAGATGGAGGCAACCACCGAGCCGACCCCAGATACGCTCACGGCCACTACTCAGATGGTCAACGCCCCATTTGAGGTTACAACCCCGTGGCACTGCAGGAGCAGTTTTCCCCCTTCGAGGATGTGCCCCCCCCCCCCCCCCCGCTGAGCTGCCCAAGGTGATATCCTTGTTTGCCGATCTCGACTGTGGTTTTTCATCTAAGTATGTGGTGATTTTTTAGAAAAGGAAGTATGTGGTGATTAATAATGCAAAATTTTATTAGCTTCGATGCCATGCTATACATAGTGGTTTAAATAACTTGTGTTTCTTATACTGAAAAGTAATTCAGAATTTGTTTCTGTTTCAATTAGAGCCCTGATGCAGACAAGGATTGTGTGGTTGTGCATGTCACTCGCTATGAGGCGGTCGACCTGAATACACGCACTGGGAAAACAGAGTTCTTAGGCTGTTGGATCCTGGAAGCCATTTGCGGTTATACCAATGAAGAGTTGTATTCCAGCCTCACTGTTGTCAGGCGTGTTGTCCAGGGTGTACTGAAGCATAAGAAGTTCAAAGCTACTCCTTCGTTTGTGAGGCATATTGTTCTTGTCAAGCTTACGCAGGAAGATGACGTGGCATGCCTCCACAAACAAGTTTATCAGTGGCAAGGCCACAAGGTTGTCTTCGTGAAGGTTCACAGGATTGAGCTGCTGCGGGACGTCCTCGATGATGTTCATGGCAAGGTCCGTCTTGTGTCCAACCCAAATTAGATCGAGGCATGAAATAGTTGCCCCATCTAGTGTTTAATAGTAGTTTGGATTGTGTCTAATTATCCGAACCTTGCCTGTTATCGACCCCTCTCGGGCTAGTACTCTGTTTGAATCCGTCTATGGGAATTGCTGCTACTTTTGTGTGCCCGTGAATCATGTGAGAACCATCGTAATTGTTGCCTAAACAGATGCATCCTCACTAGTTTTTTCATGAATATGGCATGGTAAGACATAAGTTGTCACGGTTTATCATACGAGTAGTGTGTGTTTTGATGAAATAGAGCACTCGTTCGAGAACCGTGCGCCGACGTATACATAAGTACTTGTAAACACTGTTGGTGCTACCCCACTTGTAAGCAGTTGTGCAAAACACGACACATTGGCTCAGCTCGCTTCAACACTAGGCTATCGACCAGCTAACAATCAACAATCTGTTGTTTGACATATAAGCAACTATGTATCTTGTTACAGTGGTTCATGCAGTTAATTGAGGCCACAATGTAATAAATTCCAAACGTTCACACGCTAGTCCAGCGCTCATGTGGAACACTCACATTAAACTCATCTTCATAAAAAACTTGAAAGGAATAAGTTAAGCAATTTTATACATCTCAATGATTCATAGAACATAACAAACATATACTAGTTCACAGCAAAAGACAAAGCTGTGAGAAGGTTTACAAATCAGGAAAAAACAAGCAAGGCTTCTCTGAGCAAAGGGCCTCCCGGCAGGCTTAAATTTCCTGGAGTTCACTCTGGTTTTTTCTTGTTGCCACCATCCAGGGTTAGGTTCTCTCATTCCAGAATAACCAATTATAATTGTGGTCTCAGCTGGAATGCTGAACTGAACCATGCAGTGTACTGACCAGCTGAAATGCCTATGCATTCCACTAAATTTAAGCACCGCTATTTGCAGAAATAAGCAGACCACAATGCCTCTTGTCCGCGCACCTGAAACCATCGTGTATGCGTGCCAGCTAGTCCTCGGTCCTTGGATGAACTGGTAGAAAGTGCATTCCGGACTAGGATGCAGCTGTTTTCGCTCATCCCTGCACTGCAATCAGGAAGTAAAACATACGAATCATCTTCTTTTAGATTGCGTTGGTCATTCTACCTTAGTTACTACCAATGTAGGGATACCTTGAAGACGGGAGGTTAGACGACGGCAACGAGGGATAGCCATCTCATTTTGCGCAGTTGTACTAAAACTGAGGTGTGTGCTTTTGATAGCGCAGATAGAAACGATACGGAGACAGACATCCCGAAACAATATGGAGACAGACATCCATGTTTGCGCAAATACGAAATACGGTTATTTAAGCAGTGACAGATATTACTACTTTCCCCCGTTTCCTCTTAGAACCAAGTCCTAGATTCATGCTACAACTTTCCCACTTTCTTCCCTGTTTGAACTAATGCTTTGAGTTGACTGTATGAACTAGCTTTACTTCTAATAATAGTAGAAGTCTAGGTGGCTTTGGAACAGCGGACGGAAGTAGAAAAGGATCCACACGAAGGGAGCTGGGGTAGTAGAGCAAGGCAGGTTTTGAAGGAATATATACCTGAGGGTCGTCAGCATGTGGCAAAGATGGCGTCGGGAGGCCGCATCTTGGCCACAATACCACAGGGAGGAAGATGGGGTCGGAGGCCCTCCCGAGCCGGCGCTCTCTCGGAGAGAACGGCATGGCCGCCGATCGGGACGCGCGGGCAGCCGTTGGTTTCCTCCCTCGTTGCCGACGACAGCGCGAACGATGCACCTACACCCCTTCCCCAGTCGAGGTTGTCCGGCCGGATTTGTGACCAGCCGTGAGATGAGAGAGAGTGTGTCCACCTATGTGTTGCTTAGATCTGGAGAGCATGAGATAGTGAACGAGAGGAACCCTAGTAAAGCAAGCGCTAAGGCTCCTGCTTTTATATATAGTGGAGTGATTTTGTTCTACCAGCTTTAAAAAATGCGCTCCTACATGTACCCGCGAGTGGGTGTGAGAGAACTAGTGCGTGCGTGCACCGCTTCTCTTCGTGAGAGTACAATATACTATGCCCAAAGAACGTTTGCCGCAAGAGTAATAGTATAAGTGTGTGACGTGTGAGCTAAAATAAAATGTGCGCGCTGTCTTTTGTTATTTAGAAGTTCTGAGGGTAGGGTGTGAAGAGCACATATGTGCGTGACGTCTACCTATAGATAGACGGTGGGTGCGACGTGCGAGTCTATGAGAGGACTCGGGAGAGTCGTGACTCGTGAGGGTGCGTGTGCATGAGAGAGAGGGGGGCACGTATCAATGCAATGCATGTGTCCGTAAATCATTATCCGACAAACATTCGCCACAAGGCTTTTCCCGACGAACGTCGTAAGAACCGTTAGATCGGCATCCGACAGTGTCAGTTTTGCCATGTCATTTAACAGAATAGCCACTCCTCCTACACACAAATCTTCCACGTGAGTGTTAGCAACTGCCGTATGCTCCCTCCATTCCGAAATGCATTGCATATAGCTTTATTGAAAATTTGAACCTCGCAAACTTTTACTGAGTTCTCGTGTACCAAATTGCACATGTAGAATACCATGTATATATCATTTCATTCATCTTCGAGAGGTAACTATAAAGATGGGTGAGGAGTCTACAAAGAAAGACCATCGTATCACCCGAAGCAATTTCAAGCATCCTTTAGTGTCGAGGAATATCATAGGAACTCTACATGATATGATTTTTATAGGATTTTTTTCCTTTAGAGCCAATTGGTTCATAGGAATAGATTCATATACTCCACATTTCAAAGGAAATAAACATGATATCATTTCTATAGCTTTAGAGCCACTTGGTTCATATGAATGGATTCCTATACTTCCTTAATTTCAAAGGAAAATAAACATTAGCATATATTCAATAGAAAAGTTCCTATGATATGAACCAAATTACATCTCTTTTCTAGTCCCTCCTCATAGGAATTGAGATACATGTCATCTCTAGATTCAATAGAAAAGTTCCTATGATGTGAACCAAATGACATCTCTTTTCCAATCCCTACTCATAGGAATTGAGATGCTCCATGTCACCTCTTTCCCCACAACTTCCATGTATACATCTTATATTCCTAAATAGATAGTACAACCCACTAGTAGATTTTTTTCCAAAACATGCAACTATGGCACAAGAACTATATAGTGTGCCAATAACTTTGAAAGATGGTCGCTGGATGAAGCTCACCCGACTGTGCAGAGATAGGCAAATCCAAGCACTACTGGCCGTTGGATATCATCAACATTCCACCAGATCTACCACATGTACAATTTAGAAGACTCCATGGTTGAACTTAAGCATAATGCACAAACCTCAAAACACAAGCACTTCTCCTTTGTTCTAGAATCTTTTGTATCATAATTGATTATTTTTTTCTAAATGAATTGCCATTATTTGTTTTTTACTTTATGATTTACAATGCACAACCCCATGAATCTTAACATTTTTATAAAACTAATTGATTTTGAATGAGATGAACTATAAGAACTAAATGAACATCTACATCATGCATATATGACTCAAAGATTTACATGCTATAGTGTGTATTTATTCATAATTTGGTTTCGAAATCTCATGCGTTCAATACATGTGTACCTTACTAGTTTTGAGTAGAGTAGCAAATTTCACGCGGCCCCGGGTATATCAAAATGCAGGGCCCATGCATCATTGCCTTTCGGTCGAACCTATGTCCACAATTTTTTGTACGTACTATATCTCCACTGTTCCCCGAACCCAAAATGTTGCCTCGTTCCCATAAAACCAAGCGGCCCACACATATTTAAGGCGTCGACTCGAACCCGTTTACTATGACATGGCCCCGCACGCTGTAGTACTCCTACAAACCCTACCGCCGCACTCATCATCGGTTTTCTTCAAGAGGACGAGGGAGAAGCTGATTTTTAGTGGAGGCGCTTTCAAAAAAAGGATCTGTAGTGGAGACCCCTACCCTAGGGTGCCCTAGGTAGCTGCCGCACGCATCATTGTTTTCCCTTTTCTTTATGCTCTTGCGCCCTAGAGTGAAATGATGGTTGCTTCATCTGTCCAGCTTAATGCGGGAAAGGTGGGGCTTTGTGATTTGACCCCTCATCGCTCATTTTCTACTACTGCGGTGCTACGACTGGGGTGCCTCCAATTCCAACCGCTGTTCCGAACTGTAATTTGGTGCATCGCACGTGGAACAAGACGGTGGATGAGCCACATGTCGGACAAAGGGGTCCTATTAAGTGTGTCGCCATTTCGTGTGCGGACTGACCCTGCTTGAGTTGCTACGCCAACACGACAGGAGAAGCCTACCACTTGGTTTTACTCCTTGGTGAATCCCGACTATATTCATCTAAAAAGATACGTGCTGAACTACCCTCTCCGTCTTGGTTTTTTATTTTTAGGCGTCTCAGTTTATAGGGCCTACACGTAGTTCTAGGTCATCCATTTGACTAACTAAATATGAGTTACTATGTCACAAAAAGTATGGCATTGGATTCTTAAGAAGATGTAGTTGTATTTAAAAGTTGAGGGCGGGGCTTTTCCTGCGTGGTAGGCGGGGCAGTTTCACCTAGTCGGTTCGACAGAGACGCGAGAAGACGAGGGGGTAGGCTGCTGCAAATGTAGGGCTGTGTGATTTGACAGCGAGTTACTGTTGAATAGGTGGGGCTCCGTGATTTGACTTGCCGTTATCATTTTAACTGTGGCGCTACGACCGGTGTGAGTCTCCCGATTCGTGACCACCTCCATACAGGTGCCTCTCCCAATGCTCCACCATGTAGTAGAGGCTGGCTCTTGCATGAGAGCCCACTTCTACACTATTTCCTTGCCTCTCTTTCCTCCACATATGTAAAAATGCCATGTAAAGCGCACTATTGTACTTACTTTTACTTGCTCCTACAGGTGCTTAAGCTTGCCACATAGGCATAAAGTCTGATGTGGCAAGTTAATCAAGAAGAGAGAGACTAGTTTGGTGACCCAAGGAAGAAACGGTGCTAAGCGCGTGTACCTAGGTGAAAAGACAATTTTGAGTCTATAGCTAATTAAATGAAGCAAACTTAGCAACACCATTTCATTGGAAGAGGCCACTCCTTGGCAAATGCAATAAATACTAGTACTCCCTGTGTCCCATGATATAAGAATGTTTTTGGCACTACACTAGTGTCAAAAACGTTCTTATATTATGGGACGGAGGGAGTACGAAGAAAGAGATAGAGAGGAGTAAAAAATACACTTATAGCCAACCTTATTGTAGTATGAGTGACTAAGTGATGACTATGTATGACATGCCAACATCAGATAGCCTAACGCATTGTGTCAAATCTCCAAGGGCGCGACCGCGCGAGCGACGCGGCGGTCATGGTAGGCGCGACCATGATACGGGCTGCTGGCAGCCCTTGGATCTGAGATCAAACGGTCGCATGCTAAGTTGCTGAAAATTTGCAGAATAACCCTCCAGGATAGGATATTCACCCATAGGTCTAGAATCACGCCATGCAACCGTTCGATCTCAGATCCAAGGGCTCTCGGAAGCCCGTATCATGGGAGAATGGAATGCCACTACCCTGCCATTCGCACGCTGGCAGTTCGCTCCTACTCGTCCCCGCGCGTCCTTCAATACTACGGCAGTTCGCTCCTAGTCGTCACGTCAATTCACATTATGGCAGTTCCACTAATCCTAACCCTCCTCCCAAATCCATGGCGTCCCAAATATCCACGGTCGACGGTGAGTACAAGGTTAGAACCATCACCGGCGATGAGTTCGACGTCATCTACACCCGTTCTTCCGCGACGATGAAAGGATGCCTTTCTCGCTTCAGACGCATGTTCAAAAACAAAGATGATGAGTGGGTCGCTGGGCTAGATGTTGAGTACACCATAGTCCTGGGACGAGAGAAGGATCTAAAGGACGAAGAGAGGAAGAAGCCCGCCATGATCCAGGTTTGCGTACATAATGTTTGCTTGGTCTACCACATATGCCATGCCGACGTTGAGTGCCAGGATTTTAAGAACTTCCTCAAGGACAAAAGAGTGAAATTCATTACTGTAGTCTTTAAGAACGACAGGGATGTCCTGTGTCGGATAGGTCTCATTGTAGGCCAGCCCTTCGATCTCCAGAAGGCAAGCCTGGTGTCCTCCTTTCAACCTTCAATGCTAACCCTGGCAGGAGCCATGGTTCATCCTTCGTACCGTAAACTGGAGAAACCTCATTACACGTTTCATCGTCATGCATGGCAGCGGAATGTACTAGATATAGACCACATCCATTACGCTGCAATGGATGGCTACCTTTGTTTCAATATCTACAAGGGTTGGATGAAGAGCAACAGCCAAGTGTGCGGTTCAAGCAAAGAAGTATCGGCCAAGAGGGAGAGGGACAAGGAGGAAGTCGAGGACGTGGACGAGGACTCCGAGTAAGGTGGCAGTGTCGTTGCTCTTGGTGGTTCTAAACTTCTAATGCAGTGTCTACCAGATTAGTTGCATAGTTTAATTTCAGGTGTGCTTAGTTTAATTCGAGGGGTGTGTTGTGCTGAGCCCCCAGCAGAACTATGTTATGTTTCTTCTCGTTACTTTAACTCTTCAGTATGTACATACTACTAGTATTTCTTTAATAGAATTTAGCACCCCAATTAAGCACGTACTAGCTTTTTTAATAGTACTATATGCATAATTTGGCGACGAGCGCTCTCAATATGTACCATCTTTTTTTTAATTTCAATTTTTGCTCCATGGCGCAATCCATCAATAGTACTACTGTACAAAAGTACACATTTTTAAAAGGCTAGAGTATTGTTCATCACATATATAGCCAGTTAAATTCTCAACCTAGAACGACGTGCATGCCACGCAGTAAACCGATACGGAGGAAGTATAGTAAAAATGAGGTGATTTTACCGAGCGATCGGCGGGGGAGCATGGCCTGTCATGCGGTCCCACGTGTCATGATGTACCAAGGCGATGCGCGTGTCCCTCTTGAGGTAGAAGCAATACTACGTGGTTTGAGATGATGGCGAACCGAAGTGTGAAATAATGGTTGCTTCGTCCGTCTGGGAAGGTGCGGCATTGTGATTTGACGTCTCATTGCTCATTACTACTATTGGGCCGGTACGAGTGGGGTGCGTCCCCCTGCTGTTCTGCAATGTTATTTGGTGCTTGACATGTCGACCCGGTTGCTATATGTCCCACATGTCGGCGACAGGAAGTACAGAATTGATGAAAGGGAGCATCGACGGAGGAGTATACTATAGAATTCATGAAAGGGAGCGACTTAGTTTTGGAAAAATCTGTTTTTATGGAGTACGTACCCACTAGGGTTTATAGGGCTCATCTAAAAAACAATCGTTTTTCCATTTGATAAGTCTAAATTCTACTATACTAGTAGTAGTACCATTACATGTTGGATTTCGAGGTGCGTTAGATCACCCGACGCAAGCAGTGTCAAGAGGAAACTAACCAATGCATGTACAAGTTCATGGAAATTTAGTGGTCATTCATGCATTTGTTCTGATTAATGCCTCGGTAAACATAACTTCTTGAGAAAAATGAGTGTACTAATTACTTGTGCAAACTACGAAATTAATTCGACCACTCACCGTCTACCTTGGTTGGAGAGATTTTGAAATTGAGCCATAAATTAGAAAGGAGGGAGTAGTAACTTTTGTCTCGATTAATATTTGTGGCCTTGTATAGATGCAAAATGTATTTTTATAGTGGCCTTGTATAAGTAAATGGAGGGAGTACTAACCAAAGTACGTAGTAGGGACGAGGAGTAAACGGAGGGAGTAGTAAAATTTTCTCCTCGTGCTGTGAGCCACCGCGCGCGTGGGCGAGGGAGCGGGCGTAAAGGCGTATAGTGGTAGTAGTAGTATACTACTACTACTACTCGTAAGCAAGCTTCACCTCATCCTGCGAGCCACCACGCCCGTGGGCGGGGGAGATGGCGTACTAAGCAAGCTTCTCCTCGTTCTGCGAGTTGACGGGACACATCAAAAGTACTCCAGTGTATAGAGCCTTGCCTCTAAGGTAGGCCCCACATGGTTTGCCCCTTTTTTAATTTAACATAACGCGTCAAGTCGGAATTTGTTTGTTCACCCGTGGTAGACGATCCTCCCTCCACCAAGTGGACAACCAGTACACGTGCCAAATTACCACGTGGGCTGCCTTTTTCGTACAGAAATGAGCTCCACCGTGTACCCGCGCGGGTGTGGTTGGGAAAGAGACGGGAGTACGTGCGCCGTGCGTGCACCTCTTCTCTCTGTGCATGTCCCCCACCTACGTGGGTGTGTGTGAGAGAGATACAAACCTAGACATAATGCGCCGTCCATCCCCATGCCTCCGCCCAGTCCGACCACTAGTCACCACCACGCCCCACTCCTCCTCACCTTATCTCCCATCTTTCTCCCTCCATTTTATATACAAGGGGCCACTATCAAAATTACAATTTGCAGATATACAAGGCCACTAACACTAATCAATGCAATATTAATGGTGTTTGCCTCGTGGTACTAGCAAAGGAGGACATTAATTATCCCTTAAATGCATGCGGGAGTTTGTAAAAAAATGCATCTTGATGTTCCGTGCAATGCACGGGCATCTTGCTAGTCCATGAAAACAACACATGGCAAAATTCCACGGCGAATGAGGGATTTGAATCTGTTGGGAGGGGCTGTTTGGATCATGCCCGGGGTAGCCAAAATATTGGCGACCCTTTTGTCCACCGGTGCCTTTGCCACCGATGAACGAGGAATGGCTCGGGTGCTCATGCTGTCATGCATCCTCCAGCACGCACGTTGGAGACGAGCTCGCACGAGCTGTGTTTTTTTGTCCCACAACGCCGCCCGAGCCGCCCGCAGACCGACCGGCGACCCACAAATTACGCCATCCAACCGTAGCCGCACACATTATGACAGCAACTCAACCAACCGGACGAAATTCACGCAAACACGTAGACAAACTGATATTTCATATAAACAACAATGAAAATCATATAAAATACCGGATTTTCATACAAACATGACAGATTTCATTACATTCAAATGAACTACGTGGTGCTAGTTCTGTACAGCAAAGGTATATAATACCTGGCCTAAATGGTCGCCCGCCGATCGATTTGTGTTCCTCATGTCCGGCAGCACGATCACCGAACTGCCGGGAGCCCCGGAGGTATATGCTTCAGCGCAAAGGATGGCTCGCTTCCCCACTGCCCAACTGATATCATTGGCTGCTGCCGAAGATGATGGTGGTCTGCACCGTTCGAGTTCATCACCGGCCACTACTTCGCCATGGCCGGCACCGGCTCGAGTTCATCCTAACATTCCCCTCTTGCGTGGAACCCATGCAGGGTTGACGAAGATCCTTGCAACAAAAGGATCCGGCAAGACACCTGCTGTGTACGCCGGCGTCGCCTCCGCAGTGGCCTTCATGGGACGCAAGCGGCGGCGGCCTCCCGTGTTCTACTTCTCCTCGATGATGGCGGCGGACGTGGAGGCGCTGGCCACGGACTCGTCGCTCTCCGCACACCCGGCTTCTGTCGCTGCTTGCATGGCGCGGCCGCCGGCATGGGAGTCTCGGCCACAGAAACGGGAGACGCGGTACGAGGCAGCGGCGTGGACGGCAGCAAGGATGCCCGTGTGCCGCTCCTCGTCGAGCTGGCCTGGAGCGGCGAGTTGCTGAACCACGCACCGGCTTGGGGCGGCAACTGGCTCCGTCGGGCGAGGGGAGGGAGGTGGATCAGCGAGCTGCATAGCTCGTATCCGGCGGGCTACCTAGCCGGCTTGGATGCGGAATAACTACTCTTCGTAAGCCATTGTAAGAGTGGACAAAATGGTGGAGGAGATAGGGGAGCAGCGGAGGTGTGCGATTCTTGGCCGGCGTTTGGCCTCGTTTAAATAGGAGATTAAATAGACGGCGGAAGGGAGGAGCTCAGCCGGCGTTGCGTTTAACGTCGGCCCGGTCATGAAGGGACGTGTGTCCAGAGTGGGTTTCTCGGCTTCCACACGAGCGGGGTTCATGGAGGCGTTTGAATGCGGCACGGAGGCGTGTTCAGCCAGGCGTGCCACGAGTGGCGCCCTCGACTCTGACCTAGGACACCGCGCTGTTCTTCCACTGACGTCTGGGCTCTTTGGGTGCATGGCCTGCATGTCAGTGACCCAACGCAGGCAGCGCACAGCAGAGGAACCTTTGGTGGGCCAGGGCGGTCAGAAGCGGGCATTTCACAAACCGATGATTGTTCATTGAGTGTGACGTCATCTTTTTCATGTAGATAAGCCTACTATGTTAATAGCCCATTTGATACGTTGTGATTCATAAAGACCGCTGCAAACATCAATGTTCTGCTTATCACAGATAAGATTGATTAATACCCATAACAATCCATGTCCTTAACAAAGGGTGCATGCACGTATAGGTTGAGCGTGTGTCTTGCGTCGTGTGTTGTGTGCATGCAGGCATGCGAGTGTTGCGTGCGTGCAAGGGCACATTTTAGTGTTGCATGCATGGGTGCGTATGTGCGTGTGTTCGTGAGTGCATGTGTACGTGTCAGTGTTGCACGCCAGCATGCGTACGTGTCTACGTGTCAGTGTTGCACGCCTACATGCGTGCGTGCATGTGTACGTGCGGGGTGAGGCTACACGTCAGTCGACTGACTTTTTCATCTCTGGTCATTAGATTTTCCAGCCGTTGGATACAAAATCAAGGGCCTCCAGTTTATCATCAAACTCCACCCCCCTGAGCTGCCAGCCACCACCGGCCGAACCGCCAGCCCCCGCCGCCTGCGGCCGGCCCGCCCTTCCCGAAACCACTCCCCACCGCCTGTCTGCCACCCGCATCGGCCATCCCTCTAGCCCCCCCCCCCGCCGAGCTTTTTCTCCAGAGATCCCCACCCCACCGCCCAATGAACGCCCCCCCAACCACCAGTGACTGCCAACCAAAGGTCTCATGACTTCGAATACCCACCGACCACTAATTTATTACCATTTATGTCCTTCATATACGCGCTGACGGGTGGGCCCTATGGTAATGTGCGCTGCTAAATGTGGACCGTTTGAATGGTCAATTGATCGTGTTATCAACAAATTACGGAGTTGTATGGTGAGCCAGTGACCATATGATCACCCTAAAATGTACTCCTCTTTTATTAACACAGTACAGACTCAAACTACCATTTCTTTCTTTCATATACGGGCTGACAGGTGGGCCCCATGGTTACGCGCCCCGATGGTGCAACAATAGTTGTGCCGTGTGGAACGTTTGACTGGTCAATTGATTGTGTCATCAACAAAATACGGAGTTGTACGGGTGAGCCAGTGACCGTATAATCATGATATGTATTTGTTTAACACGGTACAGACGCAAGGGCTCATATATACGCGCAAGCACTCACCGCTATAAGCGCACACACGCGAACCCTACCCCTATGAGCACCTTCGAGAGAGTGGGCCAGCATATATGATCTTGAGATTTTACGAAGTCACCATAGGTTCCTCATAGTCGAGTGGAACATCTCCTCCCACTGAACGTACATCGCGGGAAAATACTGAAATTAACACAAGATAAATGCGAGCACCGGGACTTCAACCATGGTGGGCTCGAGAAACCACTGTCCTCTAACCATCCAACTACATGTTGGTTAGCATGACAAAATGTATGTGGTGACCGTGATGAGCTTATTCTGAAGCCCAGTGACCATATCGTGCTTTCGCTTCAAATACAATGACCGTAAGTGTCATCAACAAAATACGGAGCACGCATCAAATGCAAAGTCCGTCGGTGTCATCAACAAAATATGGAGACGTATCGTGAGCTAGATACCGTTGTACTATTGTATATGCTTATTTTCTTAGTGGCCGATTGCATGTGTGGTGTGGTGGGCACATCATTTCTAGTTGTGGTGGGTCAACATGAAGACTCATGGGTCGGTTCCATCCTGCGCCACATATAGGTTGGACTGAGACATGTTATACGAAGACCCATGTGGAGGACTCGGCGTACAACACGAAGCTACCAGAGTCGCGGAGGACTCTATCCCCACTGGTGATATGCCGACTATATATGATTTGTAACCCTAGGCCCTTAGTATGTTATACAAGCTTGGGGGCTAGTTCGTCGATAATATACACACACGCACAATGATTGGTATTCACATGTACTTTGTACACACCCCTATCACTAATATACAGTACCAGGAGTAGGCTCTTTCTTCAACTGCAAGGGTCCGATCCAAACTAGGGTAAAACTTTGCCTCGTATTACCATCCAGCCTAACAGCCAGGGATATACTACCGAATGATATGATGAAATCATATCTGCCAACTACTAAGAGAGAGGTGTGTCGGGGGGCAATGTGTGCGACAGAGGCCTAAAGATAATGTGCGTGCGAGAGACACGTAGGCACATATATGTGCGTATAGAGGGCTAGTAGAGACCGTGCATGTGTATATATGCATGTGAGAGAAATAGTGTTTTCCAACTGAGATTAGTGAAAAGAGTGGTACATAGTAGTCAGAAAGAGAGAGAAACAGAGAGAGCATGTGCGTGAGACACCCCGACACCCTGAGAGAGATTGTGAGCATGTGTGAAATAGAAATGTCGATGCATATAAAGTGTGTGCACTTATGTGTTAGATAGAGAGATATATAACGCGTTTGTGAGAACGGGGCGAGGCATAGTGCATCTACGTGTAAAAGGCGGTTCTACGCATTAAATTAAAATACAAATGGCATTATTATTTTTGGATGAGATCATGAATTTTGCAAATTGCGTATGGACGAAACTCGGTCTATCAGACACCCATACTCTATTGAATTCTAGCATGTACATGTGTTTATTTCATATTATCGATCCATAGAGAATGAGCGGTTTGAAATACAGGCAATGGATGCTTTTGCAATTCATATATAAACATTAATTAGTGCATCCATGTTGTTAGTGTGAAGCACGTCATACATTTGTCACTTGCATGGATACATTCCAAATTGCTAGCTAGGAAATAGAATACATGTCGAATTCAACATAAAGGGGGTTTCGAAGATTCGAATTCATAGGAAGTGCATTCATCTATACCCGAGGTAATGGAATTTGTAAATCAGATGTAAAAGGGGGCATCAATCTTTGTTGTGAGTTTGAACATGCTATATATATTCATACGCATATCTAACTTTTTTTTGCAACCAAGGAGATTATATCTGGAACCATGCATGAACTGAGGTAAGTTGCATATTTTTTAATATATACTTGTGCACAATGTATATTCAAATGTACCCCCTCCATTCCAAAATAATCATAGTTTAGGATTTTCAAGAGTAAAGATTTGTGAAGTTTGACAAATCCTGAAAGTTCAATTCAAGAGAACGGAAAACGTTAATGCTTCTGCTCCCAAATATTGAACGAAGCGCCAAATAGGCCTCTGGTCACATGAAACCGCGCGAGACTAATGTTTTGGTGGTAGGAAATTACTGTCCTGACTCTGGCCCGTGTAGCCTATCGGCCCGATGTCCAAAGGTCTAAATCGGGGTAGGTTTGTAACTTCACCAAGACGCCAGTCTCAACTGCCTCCGAGAAGCATTCATACGCCGTGGGCGCCTACCCATGCACTCGGCCGAAATCTATCCCGTCCACATTTGGGACACCTAACATGACTGTCCTACCCCCAACCCGCAATATGTCCAAAATTTTAGATGGGGGCAAAGTTTGTAACTTTCCCCAAATTTCAAACAAGCGCGTCTCAAACCGAAACATTATTCCCCCTTAGTTCCCCGCGTCCCTCCGTTTCCCCATTCATACTCCCTGGGTGCGAAAACGCCCTCTCCACCAGCCACGAAACCCCAGCCTCCTCCATTCTCCACCCCATAGCGGCCAATCCACCGCCGCCCTCCTCCATCACGCCGGAGCCGGTACCCCGACGTCGTCGTCCAATGCAACCGCAACCGCAACGCCCTCAAGGACTTAGCAGCTGAAGCCGAGGGAGAGCTGCCTCCACGACGCCGACGCTGACGTGCACGTACCAGAACCACTCCGACCACGCCGTCCTGCGCCTCTGCTGCGGCTCCACCGTCGCAACCGTCCACCGCACCGGAGTTGTTCCCGCTACGCCATCGTTCTCCGCCTCGGATCTGCTTCCCCGCCGCCGACAGACGGCCACCGCACCACACTCAACAACTTGGCCATGGGTTCGTCCAAGGCTGCACCGTCCTCCACAACTTCTGGTTTCCGGTGAACAACAAGAAGATCGTCGGAAAAACAGAAGGAGGACACAGCATTGCCAGCAGAAAGAGGTACTCCTCTTCGCTTATTTGTGCAAATCTTACGTCTCCGCTCACACCGTATTCATCCCACGAAAGAAACTAGTTGAGCGCTTCTTACTGCATCTTCTTCGTGATACTAAATGCACATGGTTTCCTCCCTTTTACTATTTCACCTTCGCTAGAGGCCAGTGGCCCGCCTGGATTTCAATTCAGGGTCAGTCGAACCGCAATTAAAAGAAGCAGCAACCGCTTAGGCGCGCGGAGCACCTAGTTCGCCTGTTCCCCGGGGAAGCGGTGCATCGGTGTCTATCATAGGGGTGTGGGGCGCAGGAGCTGCTTGCGCCCGATCTGGAGGTCGGCGGGGCTTGAATGGATGGCTGGGGGGCGATGCCAAGCACGAAGGTGCGGTGAGGTCGAGGGGAGGGTGCAGGCAGGGGAGGAATACTGGGCCTGTGGTCGCTGGCGTTTCAAGGAAGATCGTCAACACTGACTGGCTGGAGGTAGATGAAGGCGATCTGCCCGTTCTTTGTACATCGGACGGTGCAGAAAAAATGCACTGGCCTATTTGCTTTCAGTCGACTGTTATTTTCTTAGAATCCTGTAGTAATTTAGTGTGCCATGCATGTTGTAGAGCTATCAAATGTCTCCTGTCATTTATTTCTCACTGACCTGCTATCTGCTACCTTTACACTGTACTAATTGTGCACACACTTCACCCATACTCACACTATTGTTTTTTATGCATGGGTATTTCAGACTCTAACGCAGTGTTGATGAATGCAGAAAAGAAAAGACAGAAGTCACTCCAGTGTAATTCAAAGATAAGCACTAAGTGTTTCAGCGCTCTAATGGGTGCAGTGTCAGCAGTTGGAGATAGTACATGTAGCTCTGCAGTTGATGATCTCAATTGCCACACACAACCATCCCAGGTGCTTGCTTTAACTTCGCGCTGTCAAATCTGGTTGCATGTTGCATATGGTGTCTAGCTTGTATTGCTTCCAATTTGGTTAAATTGCATCTGCTTACTTTACACATTATACCTTTGATAATGACATGCCTTCCTGTTTTTGATACATACTACATATGTCTATTAACCATGTTCGTACATCAAACTAATGCTCTTTTGTATCCCTCGTCAATCACTTATGATGAGACAGTCACCCGAGTGGGTTACTGTGAGACGCCCTACTCGTTTAAAGAGTGCAGTGTCATCCTCCCCACATGATTCTCAAGAAACAGTAAGGCTAAATGAAGATAGTCAACGTAGCTCTCTAATTGATCACCGTAATTCCCCCACACCA
Organism: Triticum urartu; assembly: GCF_056163025.1. Classification (NCBI taxonomy): domain Eukaryota; kingdom Viridiplantae; phylum Streptophyta; class Magnoliopsida; order Poales; family Poaceae; genus Triticum; species Triticum urartu. Next base: position 114,975,022 of record NC_141876.1, read on the forward strand.
CCATCGCAGGTGCTTGCTCTTACTTGGCAGTGTGATAGGTGGTTGCATGTTGCATATGGTGTCTACTTTGTAATGCTTCTAATTAGGGTAAATTGCATCTGCTTAGTTAACACATTATACCTGTGAATATGACATGCCTTCCTGTTTTTGGTACATACTACGTCTTTCTATTAACCGTGTTCTTACATCAAACTACTTTTCTTGTGTATCCCTCATCAATGCTCCTAATTTGTTAAATTGCATCTCCTTAGCTTACACATTATACATGTGAATATGACACGCCTTCCTGTTTTTGGTACATACTACATCTTCCTATCACACCATGTTCTTACATCAAACTACTGTTCTTGTGTATCCTGGGTCTATCGCTTATGATGAGACAGTCATGCGCGTGGGTTAATATGAGACTCAATACTCTTATAAAGAATGCAATTTCATCCTCTCCACATGATTCTCAAGAAACAGCAAACCTAAATGAAGATACTGAACGTAGCTCTGTACCTGAAGACCGCACTTCGCCTACACCACCATCACAGGTGCTTGCTCTAACTTCCCGGTGTGATATGTGGTTGCATGTTGTATACGGTGTCTAGCTTGTAATGCTTCTAATTAGGGTAAATTGCATCTGCTTAGTTTACACACTATACCTGTGAATATGACATGCCTTCCTATTTTTGGTACACACTACATCTATGTGTTAACCTTGTTCTTACATGAAACTACCTCTCTTCTGTATCCTGCATCAATCACTTACGATGAGTCACCTTTATTCATTGCATATTGCATATTATTTCTAGCATGTTGCCATGTATTACTTCTAATTTGGTCAAATACATTTGTTAGGGCACCCTTTTAATTTGGCAGAGTGATATTGGTTTCATCTTTCATATGGTTTCTAGCTTGCATCGATTCTAACAAGTTCAAGCACCTTGTGCTTAGTTTACACTTTATACATCATACATGTCAATATGTCACGCCGTCCTATTTTTCATACATATTCCATCCTCCTATCATGCGGCTGCCTTACATGAAAGTAGTGTTCGTTAGTATCATGCATCAATGAGTTCTGAAGAGCAAATTGTATTCCTTTTTCTTGTGGGTTTGACTTGACAAGGCAAAATCAAGAAAGAGGAAGGAAAAGAGTAAGGAAGGCGATGATGGTGGTCCTTTGCAGCAACGTAAACGGAGCATCTGTACTGATTCTCCTTGTACTGATAGTGCATTACAAGGTCCAAGTCTCTGCTCCCCTACTCCACCATCCAAGGTGCTTGCTCTAACTTGGCAGTGTGATATCTGGTTGCATGTTGCATATGGTGTTTATCTCGTATTGCTCCTAATTAGTGTAAAATGCATCTGCTTAGCTTACACATGATACATGTGAATATGACACGCTTTCCTGTTTTTGGTACATACTATATCTGTCTATCACACCATGTTCTTACATGAAACTACTCTTCTTGTGTATCCTGCATCAGTCACTTATGATCGGACACCTTTAAGTTGGCAGTGTGATATTGGTTTGCATCTTGAATATGATTTCTAGCATGTATTGCTTCTAGTTTGATGAACGCCACCTATGACGAGATAGTTTTAACTTGGCAGAGTGATATTGATTGCACCTTCCATATGGTGTCTTGCAGTGTTTCTAATTTGTTGAAGTGCCTTCTGCTTAGTTACCACATCATAGGTGTGAATATGTCAAGCCGTCCATTTTTTCATACATATTCCATCCTCGTATCATGACTTTGCCTTTCATCAGAGTAGTGTTCGTCAGTATCATGCATGAATGAGTTCTGAAGAGCGAATGATATTCCATTTTCTTGTCGGTATGACCTCACAATGCAAAATCAATAAAGCTGAAGGAAATTGGCAAGGCATTGGATGATGGTGGTCCTTCCGAGCAACTGAAACGGAGGTTCTCTACAGATTCTACTCCGCCATCCTCCCAACAAGATTCGCAAGACAACGCAAGGCTAGACAGTCAACGTAGCTGTGTAGATGATGAGCACATCTCCCCTACTCCACCATCACAGGTGCTTGCTCTAACTTGGCACTATTATATGTGGTTGCATGTTGCGTATGATGTCTAGCTTGTATTGCTTCTAACTTTGTTGAATTGCATCTTCTTACTTTACACATAATGCCTATGAATATGACATGTGTTCCTGTTTCTACATCAGACTACTATTCTTGTATATCGCGCATCAGTCACTTATGATAAGGCACCTTTAAGTCGCCACTGTGATATTGGTTGTGTCTTGCATATGATTTCTAGCATGTACTGCTTCTAATTTGTTGAAACACCATATAGTTTGAACTTGGCAGAGTGATATTGGTTGCATCTTTCATATGGTGTCTAGCTTGCAGTGCTTCTAATTTGTTGAAATGCCTTCTGCTTAGTTACCACATCATAGGTGTGAATATGTCACACCATCCTGTTTTTCATACATATTCCATCCTCGCATCATGTGTTTGCCTTTCATCCGAGTAGTGTTCGTCAGTATCATGCATGAATGAGTTCTGAAGAGCGAATTTTATTCCTTTTTCTTATCGGTTTGACTTCACAATGCAAAATCATTACAGCTGAAGGAAATTAGTCCGGCAGTGGATGATGGTGGTTCTTCGAAGCAACTCAAACAGGGGGTCTCTACAGATTCTACTCCGCCATCCTCCCAACAAGATTCGCAAGACAACACAAGGTTGGACAGTCAACGTAGCTGTGTAGATGATGAGCACATCTCCCCTACTCCACCATCACAGGTGCTTGCTCTAACTTGACACTATTATATGTGGTTGCATGTTGCGTATGATGTCTAGCTTGTATTGCTTCTAACTTGAATTGCATCTGCTTACTTTACACATAATGCCTGTGAATATGACAGGTGTTCCTGTTTCTAGAACATACGTGTACATGATGAGCACATCTCCCCTACTCCATCACAGGTGCTTGCTCTTACTTGGAACTGTTATACGTGGTTGCGTTTTCCGTACGATGTCTAGTTTGTATTGCTTCTGATTATGTTGAATTGCATCTGCGTAGCTTACAACTTATACCTGCAACGATCACTTACCAATAAGACACATTTAACTTGGGACTGTGATGTAGGTTGCATCTTGCATTGTCTTCTAGCTTGTACTGCTTCTAATTTCTTGAAATGGCACTTATGACGAGACACTTTTTACCTGATAGAGTGATATTGGTTGCATGTTCCTATGGTGCCTAGCTTTCATTTCTTCTAATTTTGTTGAAATGCCTTCCGCTTACTGTTTTTCATACATATTCCATCTTCCTATCGTACGTGTGAATATGAAACGCTGTCTTTTTTTGTATATATTCCATCCTCCTATCCTGCGCTTGCCTTACATCAAAGTAGTGTTCGTCTGTATCATGCATCAACCAGTTATGCAGAGCTAATTTTATTCATCTTCTTGTGGTTTTGACTTCATAAGGCAATATCAGAAAATAGGAAGGAAAAGAGTAAGTTAGGGGATGTTGGTGGTCCTCCGCACCGACGCAAACAGAGACTCTCTAGATTTTCCACTACTACTGCTAATGAAGTTGAAGTCCCAAGTCTACATGCTGAGTTCATCTCCCGTACTCCACCATCGCAGGTGCTTGCTCTAAGTTGACAGTGTGATAATTGGTTTCATGTTGCATATGTTGTCTAGCCTGTATTTCTTCTATTTTGATTAAATTGCACCTGCTGAGTTTATACGTTATACATGTGCATATGACATGGCTTTCTGTGTCTAGAATACACTGCATCTATCTATCATACCATGTTCTTACATCAAAGTACTATTGTTGTGTATCCCGCATCAGTCACTCATGATTGGACGCTTTTAACATGGCAGTTTGATAGTGGTTGCATCTTGCATTGATTTCTACGTTGTACTGCTTCTAATTTTTCGAATTGCCATTTATGACAAGACACTTTTAACTTGGCAGAGTAATACTGGTTGCATCTTTCATATGGTGTCTAGCTTGCATTACTTCTATTTTCTTGAAAATCCTTCTGCTTAGTTTGCACATCGTAGCTGTGAATATGTCATGTTGTCCTGTTTTCCTTACATATTCCATCCTCATATGGTTGTCTTACATCAAAGTATTGCTTGTCCGTATCATGCATCAATGAGTTCTGAAGAGTGATTTTATTCTTTTGTGTTGTGGGTACAGCTTGACATGGCAAAGTCAAAAAAGAGCAAGGAAAATAATATAGTAGGGAGTGTTGTTACTCGTCGGGTGAAACGGAAAAGGTTCTGCCGTCAAGATTCTGCTGGTACTTATAGTGCAGTAGAAGGTCCAAGTCCACCGGCTAAATCTACAAACACAGTATCACCTGCTCCACCAGCTGCAGCATCCACTTCAACTGTACCAGCATCTCAACCAGTTACTCATTCGTTTGCTCCAGAACTGGCCAGTTCCCAAGCTGCCTTCACACCTAACACTACTTTCGAAGCACTGCTGACACAACAGGACTTGGCAAGATCAGATGAACCTCATGAGCATCAACACCAAGACGGTACCTGACCGAGTCAAGTTGTAGTTGCATGCTCCTTTATATGTACTCTCACAGTTTGATGTACACTAACACTTTCCATATTCGTTGTTGAACTAGCACCACGGCGCAAGCGGGAACAGACATCAGGGATAATGCTTGACAGATTAACAAAATCTAAAGGAGGAAGAATGAAGATCCATTTTGAGGCAGGTTTAAAAAGGCCACGTGATGCTACAGAGTCGGCCAAGTTAGTATCAGACGCAGCCGTTGCCGTTAGGTGTCATGCACGTATCCTCCCAACGTGGATCCAGTACAGGAATGAGAAAGACAATACCTAGTTTAACACCTTCCTTGACCATTTATCCATAAGTAATGTTATTCATCGCAATTAGTAATATTGTCTTGCTCTGTCCCATACTTTCTAGCTTCCTCCTAATAAGACTCACATTCTTTTTTCAGCAGATGAGGTTCAAGTTGGATCCGAAAGATGATGCAACTAAACAAGCATGCACTCATGTTTTTTAGTCTGCTCTGCGACAGTATCGGTACCACCTTAGAAAATCTCACTTTGAAGGCAAGGCTAACAATGAAATCGCCCAAACATCTCCAGTGGAATATATTACAGATGAAGACTGGACAGCCCTCGTTAAACACTGGTCTGATCCAAAGTATCAGGTAGGCTATATGTATTTGATCAGACCACATATTGAACTTGTATTTATGTATGTGCCTTACAAGTGTATCTTCTTCTAGGCTAACTGTTTGAAGAACAAAACCAACCGTTCTAAAGTGAAATTCCAACAGACAACAGGATCTCGTAGTTATATTGCACACTACGAGGCTCTTGTAAATAGCTGCTACTTCCTTCTTTTTTTTGTGCCATATTATCGTATCTATATTGACTTTTTCCAAATACAGAGGAAAGCTCGTGCGGACCAAAAAGAACCTGAACCGAATGCAGTGCAAATCTTCAAGGATTGCCACACCAGCAAGATGAAGGGCATGAGCACACCAGTTCAAGCCGTTGTTGTAAGTCCTTACTCCTCCTGCCTTGAACTGATTGGTATTGTGATGTGTTCATTTAACTACTTGGTTTGCAGCCAATGTCAGTTACTCTGTTCACTTTTATTCACAGTTGTATTAACGTATCATTGCACCTTACATGGTTTAAAAGAGATGAAGGATATTATTTTGGTCTTGATCTGTAATCTAGTTGTTATGTTCACGTGCGCACACAATGTTAAAATAGCATGTTTGTTTTATATCTGTTTGCCCATGATATGAATGATGTCATACTATGTTCATCCTACTTTAAACCATGTCTCTTTATCCTTAGATGTCAACGAATGTGAGGAAATAGACAACATAGTAGGCATGCTACATGGACATATGTTCCGAAAGTGATTTTATTATGTAGTTGGCACTACAATACATGCTAATGTATTATAGTAGTTCACCAAAATAAGTTATGTATAAACGTTTAACCTACTTTGTTTGTTTTTATCTCATTAGTAACTTATCTGGTACACTAATCTACAAGTTTAAACTTTCAGGAAGCTATGGAACAAATGATTTAACAGCCACAACCACCTGAAGGTGACGAGGCTACTACAGGCACAATGTCACCTCTTGATGCAGTGCGCCAGTATCTCTCCACTAACAATGCAGAAGGCACCTTCCTGTGTAATTCTGGGTTGGTTGTCAAGGTAACCTCGTCCAAATCGCCTACTAAACAAAATCTACCTGCTAGACAGAGTGATATATCTGTGCTCCAGACACAAGTCCAATCCCTAATTGACATTGTTTCGGAAACAAGAATAGTGGTTGAGAAATGTCGTCAAGATATGAATGGTTTTGAAACCAGACTATCAGACATTCGCTTCGTTGTTCAAGAGCAATGGCGGAAAAAGGTGGAGATCGTGCTGCTCCATCAGATTCTACAGCCTGAAACATTAGCCTCAGGTCAAATGATCTGTGCTTCTATACATCTGATGGTGCTTTTATCTGGAAGGACTGTAACTTTATGCCAACAGGCCTTTTGTTGTATGGTTGGAATTTATTTTGTTGTGATACAACATTTATGATGCTACCTTAGGCTGCAGTAATTACGACACTATTTTTGTATAGTGTAGGTTTATCTTAGTAATGTATTCGGCCGAAAGCTTCGTAGGAGCCCAACAGGCCAACATTCACCGGGCCCATTCCAATTGGGCTAAAAACGTTTATGGGCCGAAATTGGCATGTAGCCCACTAAAAATATATGGGCCTAAATCAGCATAAACTTTCATATTTTTCTGGTAGGCCTGTGCCCATAGTGGGCCTTTAACAGGCCTAAACATAATTTGGGCCCTCAGTAAAAATAGGCCGTTTACAGGTGCAAATATCTCGAGCCCATAAAAACATGGACCTTTAATAGACTGAAAGTGAGATTGGGCCCTGATTGTGCCAAATAACCCACTGGACTTAGCAGGCCGAAATGGTGGCCCATTTACGATGCGGATCTTTGACAGGCCAAAATTCGGACGGGCCGTAAATGCGCCGACCTAATACACGGGCCTTTAACAGGCCGGAACTTCGGTCGGGCTAGATTATCATCATTTTTATATGGGCCGTTAATGGGCCCGATATGACGTTGGGCCACATATGGCCCATGGTTTACGTCCGGCGTTAACAGGCCGAAAATGACAACAGGCCGAAAGTGGCCCAAAGCTATAGTGGGCCTCTTACAGGCCGAATGTCAGACATGGCCGAATATGACCCAAATCCTTCACGGTCATTTATGGGCCGAATGTTTTGATGGCCTGTAAATGGGCCCAAATGAAGCCGGACCTTTAACAGGCCGGAAATACACCGGGCCGTAATTCGGCCCAATTACTTAGCGAACTGTTAACGGGCCAGAAGTGACCATGGGCCGCGTTGATGACAAGTTTAGGACAGGCCGTTGACGGGCCAATTTGACAGAGAATGTTGGGCCTTTAGCTGGGCCGGCCCATTATGGTCTGCAGAATCTTGTCGGCCTTTAGCTGGGCCGGCCCATTGTGGTCCGCAAAATCTTGTGGGCCTTTAGCTGGGCCGGCCCATTATGGTCTGCAAAATCGTGTGGGCCTTTAGCTGGGCGGCCCATTATGGTCTGCTAAATTTTGTGGGCCTTTAGCTAGGCCGGCCCATTATGGTCCGCTAAATCTTATGGGCCTTCGGTTGGTGTCGGGGATATACCCCGTGGCGTAAACCAGCCGGAAGTATAAACCGGCCGGACTAGATGACTCACTGGTAACCCACCCGATCTTGGCGGTTCATTAGTAACCCGGCGGGCGGGTCCAGAAGGCCGGTTCATACTATGGTGGGCCGGTTTAAGAGGAAAGGCATGAGGAACATTTATCTTACAAGGACCTAAGACCTGGACTTGTATCCGGTTTGTATTAGAGATAGACTAGTCCTAATCCTAATAGGACTCTACATGTAACCCAACCCTCCAACATATATAAGGAGGGGCAGGGCTCCCCAAAAGTGGGACAAGATTCACAAGATTGACAAGTTCCACAAGTTGGACAAGTTAGGTTTAGGCAATAGCTCTCGAGATAGAGCACTCTTGTAACCGTGATCATCATCATCAATATCAATGAAGTAGGATCTAGGCTTTTACCTCCACTGTGAGGGGCCGAACCTGGGTAAAACATCGTGTCTCTCGTTCCGCTCAACCCCTCCCAAGCTACCACATAGATGCATTGGCCTCACGACTAAGTCCTGACACTAAGGACATCTGCTGTGACAATTCCACGACAGTTGGCGCCCACCGTGGGGCTCGCGCACGGTGGTGATGAGTTCTTGGAGGGATCTTTCACAAGGATCGAGAAGGTCACAATTGGCCAGATGAAGAAAACTCGACAGGAGATAATCTTCGGCACCAGCCGGCTAAACCCATGGTTTGGAGTTTCTGTTGTGTGCCACCGATACAACGTGATCAGTCGAAGTCCAAAGTTAAGATCAATTTTTCTACAATCACTTGTCGCCGAGGTTGGCAGGAATTATGCTGCATCCGCTGGGTGCTATGTCAGATCAATCAACAAACGTGTGTGCAAACAAGGATCCAACCCCAAGGTGGTTTCGTTAAGAGATCTGTTGTTACGGTTCAGAGTAGTATTACTTTGATTATGCTACTGCTCTCATGAAAGCGACACTACAGCAAATATACTCCGCGGCGGCTGTTCGTGTAAGGGGCTTGAAAGGTTCAGATTCGTTTTTAATCATTGCTTTGGTCAAGGTCAGCAACTAGCACTAGTACGCGAAGCTACTAGTAGTATTGGTTCAGTTTTTCAATCACCAAAAGGAAGACCACACCCCGATCTGTTCAACTGATATCAACCGGAAACAGTCACGACCCAGGAGCGAGTTATCCATAGACACGGACTCCTACGTTTGACCTACCACTTCCTTGCATGACAAAAACGCCGCCGCTGTCACGGTCCGGTTCAGAGTCAGTCCTTGACTTTGCCGCCTCACTCCGAGCTGCCCTCGGCTCCCAATCTTGCTCGGCCGCTGCGGTGCCTCGAGCTGCCAGATCGCCTGCTGCTGCGTCACCTCTGCCTTGGCACGAGTCCCCGTGCCAAGTCGCTCCTGCAACATGCCACTACGGCTATGCTCCGGCCTCAGTCTCGCGCTGGGTCGCCGCCGCCACCATTTCGGCCTAGCAGGACCCTGCCTCGTCGGATCACCCACCTGGGCTCAGCACCTGCTGTCGTAACCCGCCGCTGCCGCCCCGGTTTAAGGTCTCCTAAAATAAGAGTCACCCCGGTTTAAGATCTCTTCGAGAGAGTGGTTAAAGCACCGTGAAACTGCCATGGATGATTCATGGGCGCTATATATATGGATTATCCATCGTCCGGACAAGTTAGGTGATGTTTATCTAAGTTATTTTGTTGACATATATTGTTTTTATAAAAGGAACAATTACTTTCGACCGTATATTTTGATATGCAGGAAAATTATTCATTGTAAACATGGTCTATACCGTGGGTACGAAGCACGCGTTAGCAACGTTCTGCACTAACGTTTCATCCGTGTCATACCACCCGGTGAATGAACGTGAGCAAGTCGCCGTTCTTGTGGCCAGGTTTACATCAGCTTGCTGGGACCACGCCTGCGATTAACTCGCCCGTCCGTTCCGGTTTACGACACTGGTGCCAATCTTCCCCGTCCGCACCGGTTTACAATGCCGCGGCCTATTCATCTATCCGAGCTGCCTCTGATGTTGCGGTCGTTTTTGTCGTCCGTCTCTCGCGGCCTGGTCTACATCAACATACCGGGCCGCATCTGTCTGCATGAGCTGTTTATTGGGTATGAGCAAGTCACAGCTTGGGTAGCCCGGTTTTCTTTCAAATTGGAGACAAATTATCATCAAACCATCGTTTGCACTGGATGGTTCAATGGGCAGGCGCACAAGTCGCCACCACTACAGTTTTGGTTAACTTCAAATCGCCAGTTGGAAGAAACCATTGGCTGAGTTGCTGACACGGCTCATATGGGATCATTTACAACCCACCGTAGTCACCTCAACCTTCTATGGATTCACATCGTGCTATCAACGCCAATGATATACAAGTTATGCCGGTTTATATCATGGTCAAATATGGAGAGTCTCAAGCCAACTCCTCGAGACACCTTTGAGACTCGGGGGCTATGATGACATGACTCGGCGAATATTGCCAGTTTCAGCAAATTTAAGAACCCCAGGACGATGGAGGGAAGGATAACCCGGTCCTGGAGGCTACTGTTATATTGATGAAAGTTTAAAGGCCATCAGGAAATTTCCTGTTTAGAAAGTATATGACAGTTACAAAATCCCGGCTCAATGAAGAAGATCCGGGTCATCAGAAAGGATTCCGATTTAAAATCCGGCTCAAGGGAAGTCAGTCTGACTGAAGCTCTCAAATATCCAGTTTACAGTCCGTTTCAAGGGAAATCTGTTCTCCCACAAAGCTCTGAAGCGCTCAAATCCGGTTTAACAATGTCCGGTTCAAAAAGGAATTAATTTCTCGCAAGTTCGAGTTTAAAGGCCATCAGAAAATTTTCTGGTTGAAAATGAAGATTCCAGTTTAAAATCTGGTTCAAGGGAAAGATGTCTCCCACAAAGCATTGAAGCTCTCAATATCCGGTTCAAAATTCCGGTTCAAGCAGAATTTATCTCTTGCAAAAAGTTAAAAGTTGCCGAAGGGGACTTACTGCCATGATGTGCGGTTCAAACATGGGTATCCCGCCTTACTGGCCTGACATATTATTGATCACATGGGGGCTTCTGCTTCATAAAGCGGGGTCTCTGTTTTTTTACATCATGTGTGGTTACATGGAGTTGTTCTAAAGCGGCCTCCGGTTTACCCCTTGAGTTAGCTTTTCAAAAGCATCATGTTATATCACTTGGGGGCTTGGTCGTGTCCGAACCAATGCAATACCTCTTGATAGGCGAGAGCCACCAGATCACTTGGGGACTTGGTCACGTCTGAACCAGTCATGCCTCTTGATCGGCTTAAGGCCACAGAATCACTTGGGGGCTTGGTCGAACCCGAACCATTGCCATGCCTCTTGATCGGCATAAATGCCACGGTTTCATTTGGGGACCTGGCTGACTTGAACCATAGCTACACCTATCGGGAGCTTGGTCGTGTCCAACCATGGTAACGCCATCTGATCGGCTCAAATAAGCCTCTTTTTGCAAACGGTTTTATCATTGCCTTTGCTTCACAATTTTCGTTGATAGATATTTCTTTCTTTTTGTTGCATTTTTAAACCGACAAAGTTTTAAACTGGTTCAAACTGTCAATTACAAATTGACGGAACACAGTCAAATCTTAATCCGGAGACTATCTGCCCGGTTTGATTTTCTGTTACCATCCTATTATGGAGTAAACCGGTGTTTATCAACCCGGCTCGGCTTTCAACTACAAGTTGTCAGTACACGATCAAGTTATAATCCGGAGACTATCATCCTGGTCTGGTTTGACTACGAGTCGCCAGTATTATATGTGGTTAATCCGGTGTTTATCACCACCCGGTACGGTTTTATCATAAACCGGCACAATGTGGAAGGAGTTATCAGTACTCAAGATTGGGATTATCACCCTTACTACAAAAAGTTGGTACAACCAACAATGTGATTCAATGTCACAGGTATGATATATTTCATATTTGATTATTTTTAAGTACAGCCTTGGTTATAAACCCGGGTTATATGTTGGGCATTATGACCCGTCCGGCGGTAAACCGCCATGACACTTTAAACTTGTTGTATGCAGAAACAGGTTTGTTAAACCGGCCTGGCTTTGGACTATAAGTCGCCGGTATATATATATATATATTTGGATTGCGCCATTGGAATCATGCGCTTATAAATCATTGGGTTATATTATTCAAATAGCCAAGTTTGGCTGAATTTTCATTATGATGTTGAATGAATAAGGTTTTCATACCGGATTATGTTAACTTGAATAGCCAACATGGCTAGATTTTATTATGGTTATTAATAACCGGTATTATTGAGGTTTTCAAAGTCGCTTTAGCGCAATGGCTATTACATTATCAATGCATATGGTTTATTTTACAATTGAAGGAATAGTCCCGAGTCGCTGCAGGCTCACGACCCGGCACTTGGGGGCTACATTATTCAACTGAAGGTTATATCAAATATGCAAGTCTCATGTCGCTGCAAGCATGCACCATGACACTTGGGGGCTAATGCAAAGTCATTTTTATTAGTCTTATTGAAGACCTGACTCATCACATCATAATGAGCCGGCCCTTGGAGGCTACCAATTGCTCCTGTCAACAATTCAAGTCCCTGCTCATTATTTGCATTAATGACCCGACCCTTGGGGGCTACAATTCAAGGTACAAAGCTTTTAATCCATTATATTGAAGGGTCCACTGTTCAGTTGGTAAAGCACAAGGCTCTTAACCTTGTGGATGTGGATTCAAGCCCCATGATGGGGGATACATCATATGCTGTTATTTTCATTGAAGAATATATCAAGTCCCAGCTCAATATTATCTTATTGAGCCGGCCCTTGGGGGATACACATTGCTGCTCAAGTTCACATGATCATATTTACAAAGTCCCTGCTCATTATTGCATAATAACCAGACCCTTGGGGGCTACGCTGGTTGAAATTTTTATGCGCATCAGGAAATTATAAGTCCCAGGTTGCTGCAAGCATGACAACCCGGCACTTGGGGGCTACATATATGGAGTATTCAGTTTCGATGATTGAGATGAACAAACCGGATTTCTTCAAGGTTGCAACACTGATTGGAGCAAGTCTTAAGTTATCACTATATTCTCTTCTTAAGACTTGGGGGCTACAGGTATTATGCATGTAAAGGAGGAACACCTTCAAAATTTTCAATTTTGAGCAGATCAGGAAGATCAATTGTGTGACCCGGCGTTGGTAACAATCATAACCCAGTGTCTATAAACGGTCATGACCCGGGATCATCAGTTCTTATAACCCGGCAATTTTGGCAATGATAAACCGGCAAGTTCTATATTTTCAAACCGGCTGACATCAGTTGAATATTTGAAGACCAATATTTTTGTCAAATCAAGAGCATTGAAGGACGATTCAAATGGATTCTTTATTCTCAATATCTTCTGCAAATTGAGTATGAAGCTGGCTTATTAAATCGGATTTTCTAGAAGAAGGAAATGACAAGGATGATCAGGTGCCGATTTACAAGAATTTTTAACCCGGAGCATAGCCTGTCAAATTTGCTCTTGAGTTTATGTTGCAGATCAGTTTAACATGGATAAATCCAAATTAAACTGGGGGCTAATGTCGGGGATATACCCCGTGGCGTAAACCGGCCGGAAGTATAAACCGGCCGGACTGAATGACTCACTGGTAACCCGCCCGGAGCTTGGCGGTTCACCGGCTACCCGCCCGGTCTTGGCGGTTCATTAGTAACCCGGTGGGCGGGTCATATGGATGACAAGGCCCATGGCCCAGAAGGCCGGTTCATACTATGATGGGCCGGTTTAAGAGGAAAGGCATGAGGAACATTTATCTTACAAGGAGCTAAGACCTGGACTTGTATCCGGTTTGTATTAGAGATAGACTAGTCCTAATCCTAATAGGACTCTACATGTAACCCGCCCCTCCAACATATATAAGGAGGGGAAGGACTCCCCAAAAGTGGGACAACATTCAGAAGATTGACAAGTTCCACAAGTTGGACAAGTTAGGTTTAGACAATAGCTCTCGAGATAGAGCACTCTTGTAACCGTGATCATCATCATCAATATCAATGAAGCAGGATGTAGGCTTTTACCTCCACCGTGAGGGGCCGAACCTGGATAAAACATCGTGTCTCTCGTCCCGCTCAACCCCTCTCAGCTACCACATAGATGCGTTGGCCTCGCGACGAAGTCCTGACACTAAGGACATCTACCGTGACAATTCCACGACAGTTGGGCCAGCCCATTTAAACTTTGTGGGCCACTTTTGGGCCCGTCCACGTGTCAACATATCATAGGCCCATCTCGACTGTTGGATGAGTGACACATGTGCCAACGCGGAACTGACGTGTGGATCCGTCAGCCAATGAGAATTTTACACGTGGAAGATCGGCATTGGTCATGGCTGTTAACGGGTTATCAGATCCAAAATCTGACCCGATAGCTTAACGGCGTTCCGTTACGGTGGATGCCACGTGTCGATCACCCTTGACGAACGCACTTCTGTGATGCACGATTTATCATCATGGAAGTGGACACTTCCGTGATAATAATTTTGGCAATGGCATGGAACACTTCTACGACAGCACAGGTATGACTATCTTGATTCTGTCATAAATTTGTCATGGATGTACATGCATGACAAAAAACGCGACCTACTATGACAAACAAGTATCATTACGAAAGTGTATTTTTTGTAGTGCTTGTCATCGGGGTTGTGCATGATTTAAATATTTTGCGTGGTGAAGATAGAGCATAGCCAGACTATATGATTTTGTAGGGATAGCTTTTTTTGGCCATATTATTTTGAGAAGACATGATTACTTTATTAGTATGCTTGAAGTATTATTATTTTTATGTCAATAATAAACTTTTGTCTTGAATCTTATGGATCTGAATATTCTTGCGACAATAAAGAGATTTACATGGATAAATATGTTAGGTGGCATTCCACATCAAAAATTCTGCTTTTATCATTTACCTACTCGAGGATGAGAAGGAATTAAGCTTGGGGATGATGATACGTCTCCAACGTATCTGTAATTTTTGATTGTTCCATGCTATTATATTATCAACCTTGGATGTTTTATATGCATTTATATGCTATTTTATATGATTTTTGGGACCAACCTATTAACCTAGAGCCCAGTGTCAGTTTCTGTTTTTTCCTTGTTTTAGAGTATCCCAGAAAAGGAAAATCAAACGGAGTCCAATTGACCTGAAACTTCACAGAACTTATTTTTGGACCAGAAGAAGCCCACGGAGTATCAGAGATGGACCAGAAGAGTCCCGGGCTGCCCACGAGGGTGGGGGCGCGCCCCCTTGCCTCATGGACAGCATGGAGATCCACTGACGTACTTCTTCCTCCTATATATATATCCATATACCCTAAAAAATTCGGGGAGCAGAATAGATCGGGAGTTCCGCCGCCAGAAGCCTCCGTAGCCACTGAAAACCAATCTAGACCCCTTCCGGCACCCTACCGGAGGGGGAATCCCTCTCCGGTGGCCATCTTCATCATCCTAGCACTCTCCATGACGAGGAGGGAGTAGTTCTCCCTCGGGGCTGAGGGTATGTACTAGTAGCTATGTATTTGATCTCTCTCTCGTGTTCTTGAGGTGGTACGATCTTGATGTATCGCGAGCTTTGCTATTATAGTTGGATCTTATGATGTTTCTCCCCCTCTACTCTCTTGTAATGGATTGAGTGTTCCCTTTGAAGTTATCTTATCGGATTGAGTCTTTAAGGATTTGAGAACACTTGATGTATGTCTTGCGTGGGATACCCGTGGTGACAATGGGGTATTCTATTGATACACTTGATGTATGTTTTGGCGATCAACTTGCGGGTTCCTCCCATGAACCTATGCATAGGGGTTGGCAAACGTTTTCGTCTTGACTCTCCGGTAGAAAGTTTGGGGCACTCTTTGGAGTTCTTTGTGTTGGTTGAATAGATGAATCCGAGATTGTGTGATGCATATCTTATAATCATACCCACGGATACTTGAGGTGACATTGGAGTATCTAGGTGACATTAGGGTTTTGGTTGATTTGTGTCTTAAGGTGTTATTCTAGTACGAACTCTAGGATAGATTGAACGGAAAGAATAGCTTCGTGTTATTTTACTACAGACTCTTGAATAGATCGATCAGAAAGGATAACTTTGAGGTGGTTTCGTACCCTACCATAATCTCTTCGTTTGTTCTCCGCTACTAGTGACTTTGGAGTGACTCTTTGTTGCATGTTGAGGGAAAGTTATATGATCCAATTATGTTATTATTGTTGAGAGAACTTGCACTAGTGAAAGTATGAACCCTAGGCCTTGTTTCAATGCATTGCAATACCATTTGCGCTCACTTTTACCATTTGCTACCTTGCTGTTTTTATATTTTCAGATTAGAAAAATCATTATCTACTATCCATATTGCTCTTGTATCACCATCTCTTTGCCGAACTAGTGCACCTATACAATTTACCACTGTATTGGGTGTGTTGGGGACACAAGAGACTCTTTGTTATTTGGTTGTAGGGTTGCTTAAGAGAGACCATCTTCATCCTACGCCTCCCACGGATTGATAAACCTTAGGTCATCCACTTGAGGGAAATTTGCTACTGTCCTACAAACCTCCGCACTTGGAGGCCCAACAACGTCTACAAGAAGAAGGTTGTGTAGTAGACATCATATATATAGTGGGAAGTGTGTGTGAACAGAGCAAACCCTAGCAAACAAGCATTGAGGCTACAACTTATATATATATAGTTGGAATGGTTTTCTCTTACTCTCCATAAAAATCGTTTTAAATTGTGCACGAAACGAACTCTTTATTTAATGTACCAGTGAAGAAAAATACTATGATCAATTAACGCTCTATGCCTCCTAGTTGCACTTTCTATCGTTCACGTATGGTACACGAGCCTCCGTTAAGTGAACAATCACTGAATCACACACGGTTCAAAATATCAAAAAGGTCGGCTGCACCGTCCTCCAATTTTGAATATTTTTGAGAAATCCAATTTTAATTATTTTGTATGTACACTTTGCCCTCTTCCAATAAATTTGGGCACTTGTATTCGGACTAAATCATTGTGCCACCATATCTCATACTACTACCTCCGTCCTAGTTTATTGGCCACCTTCATACTTTGTGTCAAATTTTGACCATAGATTTAAGTAACAAACTGTTAACGCATGTCACAAAAAAATTATATTGTTGGATTCGTATTTGAACATAGTTTTCCATGGTATAATTTCTTATGACATTGTGTACAAGTTGTTAGTTAAATTTATGGTCAAAATTTGACACTAAGTACGAAGGGGGCCAATAAACTAGTAAACTGCTAAACATAAATAGCTTTCATCTGGGTTTTTATGCCACATCATATTTTTGTCAAAGTTTGACCACATTTTTTAACTAGTAAACTGCTAACACATGTCAACAAAATAAGTATTATTTCCTTCTTTTTTATGTAGTTATATAAAAATTATCAAAGTTTGCCAACATAATTAACTAGTGGAAAATTTTTAGAACCAACATGATTAATACGGCTGGTGGTCGTATGCATACATTTTTTGCCAGCACATTTCTTTATTTCATCAATGACATATTGATACCTGGAAGTAAATTCAACAATTCTTTGCTAGGAGAGCGAGATCAAAGAAACAAGAACCACAATTAGACATTTTAGCAGATATCTAATTTCCGTAACTGCTCCCACTAATTGGATTAATATCTTCTCTATGTCTTCGTTGTTGATATGTGGCTTCTCGAGATTGCACACTTCTTCCTTCTTCGATTCTAAAGAAGTAGTCGTTGCTTCACAACTAATGTCATTTCTAGTATCATCTGTAGCCTCTATTATAGCAAGGAGTGCACGAGCATCTACCAAATTTCGTGCTACCAATAGATCAATGTATTCTTCTTCCCAATACCAAAACTTTCATCCATCCTACACACAAATTTGAGTATAAGCTGCCAAACATGCGTCGAATATGGGAGCACAACTAAGTCAAAAGAAGTATGCACCTTATCTTTTTGGCACTTGATTAACACCCATCCGGGATGTTCTGGCGTGGTCGAAATGTGGCGCAGGACCTGCCACGGGCAATCATCACACTTTATGAGTGGCAACGGTGAACCGACTAGCCGTTGGGCCAGGGCTGAGCCCGGACGATAGCCGGCCTTGTCTTTGCCGGTGAACCGCCGACAGGATAGATCCGAGCGGCTAAAGGCGGATTCAGTACCTGCATGCGATGCGGAGGCGTGGCCCTTGTTGTGTGACCCGGTACATGGAAAATCCACTGGGATGCGCCAAATCCGTCAGTCGCATGTGTCAACCTCGTGGTCGCAAATATAGCGGTTGACCGCCGGTCCCGGGGGGAGAGAGGCACATATCCAGCCGTCATGCTGTGGTCAGCTGGGCTAGAGTGCGAAGCAGTGACTGTGTCCCCGACGAACGTGTGTGCACCTCTTCTCTTCTTGTATGTACTCCATTTATCTCACTTTAGTTAAGTGGCTGAGATAGGGGGACCAGCAGTGTGTGTGTGTGTACGCGTGCGCGTGGGTGTTGTCGGGGAACGTTGCAGAAAACAAAAATTTTCCTACTCGTTTCACCAAGATCATCTAGGAGTTCATCTAGCAACGAGTCATTGGATGCATCTACATACCTTTGTAGATCGCGCACGGAAGCGTTCAAAGAACGGTGATGATGTAGTCGAACACGACGTGATCCAAATCACCGATGACCAAGCGCCGAACGGACGGCACCTCCGCGTTCAACACACGTACGGGATGGGAGACATCTCCTCCTTCTTGATCCAGCAAGGGGGAGGAGAGGTTGATGAAGATCCAGCAGCACGACGGCGTGGTGGTGGATGCAGGGCGTCACAGTAGCAGGGCTTCGCCTATACTACGAGAGAGAGACGTAACGGGGAGAGAGGGAGGCGCCAGGGGCTGGTGTATGAAGTCCCTCCTCTCCCCCACTATATATAGGAGGGCCAAGGGGGGTGGTGCGCAGCCTAGGAGATCCAATCTCCTAGGTGCGGCGGCCAGGGGGGGTTTCCCTCCCCCCCAAGGCACCTCGGGGTGCCTTCCACTAGGTGGACTCCTCCCCCATGGAAACCCTAGGCGCATGGGCCTAGTGGGGCTGGTGCCCTTGGCCCATCTAGGCCAAGGCGCACCCCCTACAGCCCATGTGGCCCCCCCGGGACAGGTGGCCCCACCCGGTGGGCCCCTGGGACCCCTCCGGTGGTCCCGGTACAATACCGATAACCCCGAAACTTGTACCGATGGCCGAAACAGCATTTCCTATATATAATTCTTTACCTCCGGACCATTCCGGAACTCCTCGTGACGTCCGGGATCTCATCCGGGACTCCGAACAACATTCGGGTTTCTGCATATACATATCTTCATAACCCTAGCGTCACCGAACCTTAAGTGTGTAGACCCTACGGGTTCGGGAGACAAGCAGACATGACCGAGACGATCTCGGGTCAATAACCAACAGCGGGATCTGGATACCCATGTTGGCTCCCACATGCTCCACGATGATCTCATCAGATGAACCACGATGTCAAGGATTCAATCAACCCCGTATGCAATTCCTTTTGTCAATCGATATGTTACTTACCCGAGATTCGATCGTCAGTATCCCAATACCTCGTTCAATCTCGTTACCGGCAAGTCACTTTACTCGTACCGTAGTGCATGATCCCGTGACCAGACACTTGGTCACTTTGAGCTCATTATGATGATGCATTACCGAGTGGGCCCAGTGATACCTCTCCGTCATACGGAGTGACAAATCCCAGTCTTGATCCATGTCACCCAACAGACACTTTCGGAGATACCCGTAGTCTACCTTTATAGTCACCCAGTTACGTTGTGACGTTTGGTACCCAAAGCAATCCTACGGTATCCGGGAGTTACACGATCTCATGGTCTAAGGAAAAGATACTTGACATTGGAAAACTCTAGCAAACGAACTATACGATGTTGTGCTATGTTTAGGATTGGGTCTTGTCCATCACATCATTCTCCTAATGATGTGATCTCATTATCAATGACATCCAATGTCCATAGTCAGGAAACCATGACTATCTGTTGATCAACGAGCTAGTCAACTAGAGGCTTACTAGGGACATGTTGGTGTCTGTTATTCACACATGTATTACGTTCTCCGGATAATACAATTATAGGATGAATAAAGACAATTATCATGAATAAGGAAATATAATAATAATGCTTTTATTATTGCCTCTAGGGCATATTTCCAACAGTCTCCCACTTGCAATAGAGTTAATAATCTAGTTACATTGTGATGAATAGAACACCCATGGAATTCTGGTGTTGATCATGTTTTGCCCTAGGGAGAGGTTTAGTCAACGGATCTGCTACATTCAGGTCCATATGTACTTTAAAAATCTCTATGTCTCCATCTTGAACATTTTCACGAATGGAGTTGAAGCGACGCTTGATGTGCCTTGTCTTCTTGTGAAACCTGGGACCCTTGGCAAGAGCAATGGCTCCAGTGTTGTCACAGAAGAGCTTGATCGGCCCCGACGCATTGGGTATGACTCCTAGGTCGGTGATGAACTCCTTCACCCATATTGCTTCATGTGCTGCCTCCGAGGCTGCCATGTACTCCGCTTCACATGTAGATCCCGCCACGACGCTCTGCTTGCAACTGCACCAGCTTACTGCCCCACCATTCAAAATATACACGTATCCGGTTTGTGACTTAGAGTCATCCAGATCTGTGTCGAAGCTAGCGTCGACGTAACCCTTTACGATGAGCTCTTCATCACCTCCATAAACGAGAAACATTTCCTTAGTCCTTTTCAAGTACTTCAGGATATTCTTGACCGCTGTCCAGTGTTCCTTGCCGGGATTACTTTGGTACCTTCCTACCAAACTTACGGCAAGGTTTACATCAGGTCTGGTACACAGCATGGCATACATAATAGAACCTATGGCTGATGCATAGGGGATGACGCTCATCTCTTCTATATCTTCTGCCGTGGTCGGACATTGAGCTGAGCTCAATTTCATACCTTGTAACACAGGCAAGAACCCCTTCTTAGATTGATCCATATTGAACTTCTTCAATATCTTATCAAGGTATGTGCTTTGTGAAAGACCTATGAGGCGTCTCGATCTATCCCTATAGATTTTGATGCCTAATATATAAGCAACTTCTCCAAGGTCCTTCATTGAAAAACTCTTATTCAAGTAGGCCTTGATGCTGTCTAAGAGTTCTATATCATTTCCCATCAATAGTATGTCATCTACATATAATATGAGAAATGCTACAGAGCTCCCACTCACTTTCTTGTAAACATAGGCTTCTCCATAAGTCTGTGTAAACCCAAACGCTTTGATCATCTCATCAAAGCGAATGTTCCAACTCTGAGATGCTTGCACCAGCCCATAAATCGAGGGTCGGAGCTTGCACACCTTGTCAGCATTCTTAGGATCGACAAAACCTTCCGGCTGCATCATATACAATTCTTCCTTAAGGAAACCATTAAGGAATGCCGTTTTGACGTCCATTTTCCATATGTCATAATCGTAGAATGCGGCAATTGCTAACATGATTCGGACGGACTTTAGCTTCGCTACCGGTGAGAAAGTCTCATCGTAGTCAACCCCTTGAACTTGTCGATAACCCTTAGCGACAAGCCGAGCTTTATAGATGGTCACATTACCATCCGCGTCTGTCTTCTTCTTAAAGATCCATTTATTTTCTATGGCTCGCCGTTCAACAGGCAAGTCAGTCACAGTCCATACTTCATTTTCATACATGGATCCTATCTCGGATTTCATGGCTTCTAGCCATTTGTCGGAATCCGGGCCCGCCATTGCTTCTTCATAGTTCGAAGGTTCACCGTTGTCTAACAACATGATTTCCAAGACAGGGTTGCCGTACCACTCTGGCGCGGAACGTGTCCTTGTGGAACTTCGAATTTCAGTAGGAGCTTGATCAGAAGTATCTTGATCATTATCATTAACTTCCTCTCTAGTCGGCGCTGGCACCTCAGGAACATTTTCTTGAGTTGCGCCATTTTCCGGTTCAAGAGGTAATACTTCATCAAGCTCTACTTTCCTCCCACTTACTTCTTTCGAGAGAAACTCTTTCTCCCAAAAGAGTCCGTTCTTGGCAAGAAAGATCTTGCCTTCGGATCTTAGGTAGAAGGTATACCCAATAGTTTCTTTAGGGTATCCTATGAAGACGCATTTTTCCGACTTGGGTTCGAGCTTCTCAGGTTGAAGTTTCTTGACATAAGCATCGCATCCCCAAACTTTTAGAAACGACAGCTTACGTTTCTTCCCAAATCATAATTCATACGGTGTCGTCTCAACGGATTTCGACGGAGCCCTATTTAAAGTGAATGCGGCAGTCTCTAAAGCATAGCCCCAAAAAGATAACGGTAAATCGGTAAGAGACATCATAGATCGCACCATATCTAGTAGAGTGCGATTACGACGTTCGGACACACCATTACGCTGAGGTGTTCCAGGCGGCGTGAGTTGTGAAACTATTCCACATTTTCTTAAGTGTGTGCCAAACTCGTGACTCAAGTATTCTCCTCCACGATCTGATCGTAGAAACTTGATCTTCCTGTCACGTTGATTCTCAACCTCACTCTGAAATTCCTTGAACTTTTCAAAGGTTTCAGACTTGTGTTTCATTAAGTAGATATACCCACATCTACTTAAATGGTCAGTGAGTGTGAGAACATAACGATAGCCACCGCGAGCCTCAACACTCATTGGACCGCACACATCAGTATGTATGATTTCCAATAAGTTGGTTGCTCGCTCCATTGTTCCTGAGAACGGAGTCTTGGTCATTTTACCCATGAGGCATGGTTCGCATGTGTCAAATGATTCATAATCAAGAGACTCTAAAAGTCCATCTGCATGGAGCTTCTTCATGCGTTTGACACCTATGTGACCAAGGCGGCAGTGCCACAAGTATGTGGTACTATCATTATCAACTTTACATCTTTTGGTACTCACATTATGAACATGTGTAGTAATACGCCCGAGATTCATTAAGAATAAACCATTCACCATAGGAGCATGACCATAAAACATATCTCTCATATAAATGGAACAACCATTATTCTCAGATTTAAATGAGTAGCCATCTCGAATTAAACGAGATCCCGATACAATGTTCATGCTCAAAGCTGGCACTAAATAACAGTTATTGAGGTTTAAAACTAATCCCGTAGGTAAATGCAGAGGCAGCATGCCGACGGCGATCACATCGACCTTGGAACCATTCCCGACGCGCATCGTCACCTCGTCGTTTGCCAGTCTCCGTTTATTCCGCAGCTCCTGCTGTGAGTTACAAATATGAGCAACGGCACTGGTATCAAATACCCAGGAGTCACTACGAGTACTGGTAAGGTACACATCAATTACATGTATATCAAATATACCTTTGGCGTTGCCGGCCTTCTTGTCTGCTAAGTATTTGGGGAAGTTCCGCTTCCAGTGACCGCTTCCCTTGCAATAAAAGCACTCAGTCTCGGGCTTGGGTCCATTCTTTGGCTTCTTCCCGGCAGCTTGCTTGCCGGGCGCGGCAACCTCCTTGCCGTCCTTCTTGAAGTTCTTTTTACCCTTGCCTTTCTTGAACTTAGTGGTTTTATTGACCATCAACACTTGATGCTCCTTCTTGACTTCTACCTCCGCTGATTTCAGCATTGAGAACAACTCAGGAATGGTCTTTTGCATCCCCTGCATGTTGAAGTTCATCACAAAGCTCTTGTAGCTTGGTGGAAGCGACTGGAGGATTCTGTCAATGACCGCATCATCTGGGAGATTAACTCCCAGCTGAGACAAGCGGTTGTGTAACCCAGACATAGTGAGTATGTGCTCACTGACAGAACTATTTTCCTCCATCTTACAGCTGAAGAACTTATCGGAGACTTCATATCTCTCGATCCGAGCATGAGCTTGAAAAACCATTTTCAGCTCTTCGAACATCTCATATGCTCCATGTCTCTCAAAACGCTTTTGGAGCCCCGGCTCTAAGCTGTAAAGCATGCCGCACTGAACGAGGGAGTAGTCGTCAACACGTGTCTGCCAAGCGTTCATAACGTCTTGGTTCTGTGGGACGGGTGGATCACCTAGCGGTGCTTGTAGGACATAATGTTTCTTGGCAGCTATGAGGATGATCCTCAGGTTCCGGACCCAGTCCGTATAGTTGCTGCCATCGTCTTTCAGCTTGGTTTTCTCTAGGAACGCGTTGAAGTTGAGGACTACGTTGGCCATTTGATCTACAAGACATATTGCAAAGATTTTAGACTGAGTTCATGATAATTAAGTTCATCTAATCAAATTATTAATGAACTCCCACTTAGATTAGACATCCCTCTAGTCATCTAAGTATTACATGATCCGAGTTAACTAGACCGTGTCCGATCATCACGTGAGACGGACTAGTCAATGTCGGTGAACATCTTCATGTTGATCGTATCTTCTATATGACTCATGCTCGACCTTTCGGTCTTCTGTGTTCCGAGGCCATGTCTGTACATGCTAGGCTCGTCAAGTTAACCCTAAGTGTTTTGCATGTGTTCCGAGGCCATGTCTGTACATGCTAGGCTCGTCAACACCCGTTGTATGTGAACGTAAGGATCCATCACACCCGATCATCACGGCGTGCTTAGAAACGACGAACTTTAGGAACGGTGCACAGTTAGGGGAGAACACTTCTTGAAATTGTTATGAGGGATCATCTTATTTACTACCGTCGTTCTAAGTAAACAAGATGCAAAACATGATAAACATCACATGTAATCAAATAATTAACGTGACATGATATGGCCAATATCACATAGCTCCTTTGATCTCCATCTTGGGGCTCCATGATCATCTTGTCACCGGCTTGACACCATGATCTCCATCATCATGATCTCCATCATCGTGTCTCCATGAAGTTGCTCGCCAACTATTACTTCTACTACTATGGCTAACGCGTTTAGCAATAAAGTAAAGTAATTTACATGGCGTTTCTCGATGACACGCAGGTCATATAAAAGAATAAAGACAACTCCTATGGCTCCTGCCGGTTGTCATACTCATCGACATGCAAGTCGTGATTCCTATTACAATAGCATGAACATCTCATACATCACATATAGATCATTCATCATTCATCACAACTTTGGCCATATCATATCACAAACCACTTGCTGCAAAAACAAGTTAGACGTCCTCTAATTGTTGTTGCAAGTTTTACGTGGCTGAATTAGGGTTCTAGCAAGAACATCTTCTTACCTACGTTAAAGCCACAACGTGATTTGTCAACTTCTATTTACCCTTCATAAGGACCCTGTTCATCGAATCCGCTCCAACTAAAGTGGGAGAGACAGACACCCGCCAGCCACCTTATGCAACTAGTGCATGTTAGTCGGTGGAACCGGTCTCACGTAAGCGTACGTGTAAGGTTGGTCTAGGCCGCTTCATCCCACAATACCGCTGAAGCAAGATAAGACTAGTAGCAGCAAGAAAGTTGACAAATCTACGCCCACAACAAATTGTGTTCTACTCGCGCAAGAAGAACTACGCATAGACCTAGCTCATGATGCCACTGTGGGGGAACGTTGCAGAAAACAAAAATTTTCCTACTCGTTTCACCAAGATCATCTAGGAGTTCATCTAGCAACGAGTCATTGGATGCATCTACATACCTTTGTAGATCGCGCATGGAAGCGTTCAACGAACGGTGATGATGTAGTCGAACACGACGTGATCCAAATCACCGATGACCAAGCGCCGAACGGACAGCACCTCCGCGTTCAACACACGTACGGGATGGGAGACGTCTCCTCCTTCTTGATCCAGCAAGGGGGGAGGAGAGGTTGATGAAGATGCAGCAGCACGATGGCGTGGTGGTGGATGCAGGGCGTCGCAGTAGCAGGGCTTCGCCTATACTACGAGAGAGAGACGTAACGGGGAGAGAGGGAGGCGCCAGGGGCTGGTGTATGAAGTCCCTCCTCTCCCCCACTATATATAGGAGGGCCAAGGGGGGGGGTGCGCAGCCTAGGAGATCCAATCTCCTAGGTGCGGCGGCCAGGGGGGGTTTCCCTCCCCCCCAAGGCACCTCGGGGTGCCTTCCACTAGGTGGACTCCTCCCCCATGGAAACCCTAGGCGCATGGGCCTAGTGGGGCTGGTGCCCTTGGCCCATCTAGGCCAAGGCGCACCCCCTACAGCCCATGTGGCCCCCCCGGGACAGGTGGCCCCACCCGATGGGCCCCCGGGACCCCTCCGGTGGTCCCGGTACAATACCGATAACCCCGAAACTTGTCCCGATGGCCGAAACAGCATTTCCTATATATAATTCTTTACCTCCGGACCATTCCGGAACTCCTCGTGACATCCGGGATCTCATCCGGGACTCCGAACAACATTCGGGTTTCTGCATATACATATCTTCATAACCCTAGCGTCACCGAACCTTAAGTGTGTAGACCCTACGGGTTCGGGAGACAAGCAGACATGACCGAGACGATCTCCGGTCAATAACCAACAGCGGGATCTGGATACCCATGTTGGCTCCCACATGCTCCACGATGATCTCATCGGATGAACCACGATGTCAAGGATTCAATCAACCCCGTATGCAATTCCTTTTGTCAATCGATATGTTACTTACCCGAGATTCGATCGTCAGTATCCCAATACCTCGTTCAATCTCGTTACCGGCAAGTCACTTTACTCGTACCGTAGTGCATGATCCCGTGACCAGACACTTGGTCACTTTGAGCTCATTATGATGATGCATTACCGAGTGGGCCCAGTGATACCTCTCCGTCATACGGAGTGACAAATCCCAGTCTTGATCCATGTCACCCAACAGACACTTTCGGAGATACCCGTAGTCTACCTTTATAGTCACCCAGTTACGTTGTGACGTTTGGTATACCCAAAGCAATCCTACGGTATCCGGGAGTTACACGATCTCATGGTCTAAGGAAAAGATACTTGACATTGGAAAACTCTAGCAAACGAACTATACGATCTTGTGCTATGTTTAGGATTGGGTCTTGTCCATCACATCATTCTCCTAATGATGTGATCTCATTATCAATGACATCCAATGTCCATAGTCAGGAAACCATGACTATCTGTTGATCAACGAGCTAGTCAACTAGAGGCTTACTAGGGACATGTTGGTGTCTGTTATTCACACATGTATTACGATTTCCGGATAATACAATTATAGCATGAATAAATACAATTATCATGAACAAGGAAATATAATAATAATGCTTTTATTATTGCCTCTAGGGCATATTTCCAACAGGTGTGTGATAGAGAGCGAAACCTCGACCTACAGAGAGATGGTGTGTATGATTTAGTCATGACAGAGTCATGACTATGTGTCGGAGGAAGAACTAGAGTCACATCGATCGATCTCTCAGTGGGGGAGGGGAGAGACCTAAATTACATGTAATACTTAGGAGGTTGATGTTATTCTATTCTGTGATAGCACGAAACATCGAACTACAGTAATACGAATATTTACGTAGGTATAGAAAGCTCTCGTTTCTGGGTGTCCGGGCCGCACAGCTGTAACGCTTGCTTCTGACCGCCCTGGCCCACTGAAACCCCATCCATCGTCGGCTCACGCTTCCTGCACTAAATGATCAGCGCCACTCCAGAGAATCGGTGCCGCATTCATGCCCCGGTAGAGAGGATGCGACCACTCACTGGCGTCTGAGTTGAAGGGAGAAGCACATTCAATGAAGAGTGATGGTTGCTTCTGATAACCCACAAGTATAGGGGATCATTTGTAGCCTTTTTCGATAAATAAGAGTGTTGAACCCAACGAGGAGCTAAAGGTAGAACAAATATTCCATCAAGTTCTATCGACCACCAATACAACTCTACACACACTTGACGTCTGCTTTACCTAAAACAAGTATAAAACTAGAAGTACTTTGTGAGAAAAAAACTACGAATAATTGCAAGATAATAGAAGTAGATGGCTTTTGTCACACAAGAAAGTAATTTGTCCCTAGGTGATCGATAACTAAATCGGTAATCATTATTGCAATTTTATATGAGGGAGAGGCATGAGCTAACATACTTTTCGTACTTGGATCATATGCACTTATGATTAGAACTCTAGCAAGCATCTGCAACTACCAAAGATCATTAAGGTAAAACCCAACCATAGCATTAAGTATCAAGTTCTCTTTATCACATACACAACAACCCCCTTACTCGGGTATGTGCTTCTGTCACTCACGCCACCCACCATAAGAGAATCATGAACGTATTGCAACACCCTACAATGGGGATCCCTCATGTTTGCGCAACATGGAGGGCACCATAGGACAACACCAAAATAAAATATACAACTCAAACCAATCATGATCATCTATCAACCCATAGGACAAAACAGATCTGCTCAAACATCATAGGATGACCACATATCATTGGATAATAATATATAGTGTTGTGCACCATGTTTAAGTAGAGAATTGCAGCGGGAATAGAGAGGTTACACCGCTACATAGAGGGATGGAGTTGGTGCTGACGGTAGCAAGATTGTTGATGTAGATCGTCGTCACGATCCTTGCCCCGGCGGCACTCCGGCGCCACCGGAAGAGAGGGGGAGAGAGAGCCCCTCCTTCTTATTCTTCCTTGTCCTCCCCCATAGATGGGAGGAGGGATCCCCCTGTGGTCCATGGCCTCCATGGCGGCGGAGGGGCGGGAGCCCCTCTGAGATTGGATCTCTCTCTCTCTATATATATATATATATATTCTTTTCTATTTCGCGTTCCTGTTTTCTGGCCCTTCACTGTTTCTTAAATTCCTGGAGATCTGTAACTCCGATCGGGCTGAAATTTTTACACGATTTTTCTCCATAAATTATCTTTCTTGCACCTGAAGGAGAGCCCCAACCGACTTACGAGGTGCCCACAAGGCACCACCGCGCGTTGGGGGGTGTTGGCGCGCCACTACAAAAAAAACCACTTCCGTGATGATACATGTTTGTCACAGTAGGTCATGTTTTTTGTCATGCATGTACATCCATGACGATTTTATGACATAATCAAGATAGTCATACATGTGTTGTCGTAGAAGTGTTCCATGACAATACCAAATTATCATCACAGAAGTGTCCACTTCCATGACCATAAATGTCGTGTCATGGAAGTGCTTCATCAAGGGTAATTGAATGTGGCATCCACCGTAACGGGTCGTTGTTAAGCTATCGGGTCCGGTTTTGGATCCCATAACCCGCTAACTACATCGACCAACGGCGATTTTCCACGTGTAAAATTCTCATTGGCCGACAAAACCACGTGTCAGCTCCGCGTTGCCGCAGATGTCACTCATCCAATGAGCGAGATGCACCTATGATATGTTGACATGTGGACCGGCCCAAAAGTGGCCCATAAAGATTAAATGGGTCAGCCCAGCTAAAGGCCCACAAGATTTTGAAGATACTAGTGAGCCGACCCGTTAACGGGGTCCCATGTTTTGGGCCAAATGCCGGCCCATATTTGATCCGGTCCATTAACAGCGTGCCACGTTCTGGGCCTAATAAGGGCCCACATGAGATCTGGCCCATTAATAGCCTACCACATTCTGGGCCATATTACGTCCCATATCAGATCCGGCCCTTTAAGAGCCTTTCATTCTTTTGGCTAAATTATGGCCCATATCAGATTCAACTCATCCACAGGATGTTGTGCTTTTGGGCCCAAATGAGGCCCAGTTAGGATTTCTGTTTGCTAAAGGCCCATTTAATAGTATGGCCTGATATTAGTTTTGGCCTGTTAAAGGCCCGTTTAACATTTTGGCCCTATATTTATTTTGGCCTGTTAAAAGCCCGTCATATAATTGGGCCTAATTATGGCCCACTTTGCATCCGGCCTGCTCATAGCCGATAATCTGATTGGGCCAAACAAGGACCAAGACAATTTTGGCCTGTTAATGGCCCATGATGTGATTGGCACAATCATGGGCCGGGGTCTATTTCGGCCTGTTGTTGGCCCGTGAGCTGTTCGGCACGTTTCAGGCCCAACCTACTTTTCAGCCTAGTAAAATCCCATTGAATTTTCTTGCCAAAATAGGGTCGGCGGTTTACTCGGCCTATTAAAGGCCCGAAACTACTAGTGGGCCAGTTTACATTTAGGCCTGTTAATGGACCATGATGACTGGGCCCATGATGCGGACCATACATAGTGATTTGCATGACGACCCGATTATGTACCTTAATTTTACGTTTTGGCCGGTTTACTTTTCATGGAGCGAAGACATGACATATATACAGTAAAATAACTGCAACATCATGAATAAGAAAAAACCTAGATTGTATAATAATGAAAATATGGCATATTACATCCAGTGGGCATCAGAGTTAACCACTATGATAATAAAGCACAAGGAGACAGAAGATTACATACATTGGGCATCAAAGATCACCACCAGTGCAAATAAACACCCTAGCAAAATAATATACAAAACTGAAATCACTTCAATAGGTTCAAGAAAGGTTAGCCCTGCTCGGGAGCTACAGCGAAGAAGCTGAGCAAGCTGATGAGACTGCGCTTGTTTGACGCTTATACCCTCCTCACTCTGAAAGAGAAACAAGCAGACATATGACAGGTTTTGCACATATAAGTATCAGTGCTGACAATTCATCACATTTCTTATTAGCGAATAAAGTGACACCGTTTAAAATAGCATTACATAATATGGTATTGTTCAGGTTAAGACATGTCAGGAAATGACATTGTGAAGGAGTTGGCAGCTTCACGACACCACTGGATTACAGATTACAGATCAATGGTTAGTATGCTGTCAATTTATCCCATTTCAGATTGGCAAATAAAGAGACGGTTTAAATAATATTAGAATGTTATGACATTGTTCATAGTTAAGACATTGGAGAATATGACATTGTGTTGTAGTTGGTAGTTTCACCATGCCACTAGATTAAATTTAGCACATGAGACTTCACCGGAAATTTGTTTATAGACTTGCCATCAAAGTGTTATTTCCTCAGGTAACAGCGATACTGCTGCAATGTTTCCTTGAAAAGTGCAAGCAAGCTTTGCTTGTCATGACTATCCAGATTGACCCTCACCTACTTACAATAATGTAATGTAAACCATTGATGTGTTCAATCAACAGAAAACATGAAAATAATCACCATGAATAATAGCACTTACACGTAAGTGGGACAGGAAGATGTGAAAATGGTGTTTGTCTTCAGTACAATCTTCCCATGATGGGAATATATGCACGTAGTCCCTAACAACATTGAAAGCATTGTCTTTTAAACTAGGAATAACTGGAATGGGGTTACAATCTACAGGAATTGGATGTCTCTGTAGTTGGGATAGGTCTTCGGCCTATGGACTTGTTTTACTTTTTGCTGGAGTGGGATTTTTCTGTGGTACGGCTGGTGCTATGGCAACTGAAATCAACATACCTTTTGCTGGAGTGCAGGTCCTGTGTGGTGTGGCTATTGAAGTATGGGCATAGTCTGCTGGAGTCAGTCCTACATTTTGTGTCACTGGTTGTAGAGCTGAAAGTGCGTTATATCGACTAGAGGGGGGTGAATAGGCGATTTTTATGAAAGTCTTCAGAACATGGGAGTTTTGAAGACAAACGATAAAATTAAACATATTACCATGCAGCGGAAGGTAGGCTACACTAGGCAAACCATAGTCAAGTATTCAATGAAGTGAAAGCACAAAGACTAATAGCAGCTAGGTAGTAAGGATCAGGTAGGAAGATATTCTGAAGCCAAACAGAACACGTAGTCACTCAGTGAAGACAAATGATAGAGCAAACATACAATGACTTCACAAGGAGTAACCTTAAGTAAAGTGAAGTGAAGATGAAACCAGTGACTCGTTGAAGACAATGATTTGTTGGACCAGTTCCAGTTGCTGTGACAACTGTACGTCTGGTTGGAGCGGCTAGGTATTTAAACCTTAGGACACACAGTCCCGGACACCCAGTCCTGAACACGCAGCTCAGGACACCCAGTCCTCACCGTATTCTCCTTGAGCTAAGGTCACATAGACCTCGCCCAATCACTCTGGTAAGTCTTCAAGGTAGACTCCCAAACCTTCACAGACTTCGTTCACCAGCAATCCACAATGTCTCTTGGATGCTCAGAACGCGACGCCTAACCGGCTGGAGGATGCACAGTCCTCAAGTGTAATAAGTCTTCAGATCACACAGACAAGAAGACTTAAGTGATGCCCAATTCTCTCTGGCTTTGGTGGTTAGGGCTTTATCCTCGCAGGGAATTCTCTCTCAAAGGCTTCGAGGTGGGTTGCTCTCAAACGACAAAAGCCATACTTTCAATCTGAGCAGCCAACCGTTTATGGTTGTAGGGGTGGGCTATTTATAGCCACTTGGCAACCCGACCTGATTTGTCCGAAATGACCCTGGGTCACTAAGGAACTGACACGTGTCCCAACGATCAGGTTTCAAACTCACACTGCAACTTTACTTGGGCTACAAGCAAAGCTGACTTGTCCGACTCTGGACAAGATTCGCTCTCATAGTCTTCACTCGAAGACATAGGTTTTTGGTTTAGGCATCACTTCGGTCATTCTGACTGGTTCTCTTGGACCCCACTTAACAGTACGGTGGTTCCTAT
This sequence comes from Triticum urartu, assembly GCF_056163025.1. Lineage (NCBI taxonomy): Eukaryota > Viridiplantae > Streptophyta > Magnoliopsida > Poales > Poaceae > Triticum > Triticum urartu. Next base: position 115,007,401 of record NC_141876.1, read on the forward strand.
GACTCAACACAAAAGAAAAAGAACTACGAAAGATCTAAGTCTTCGAGCTCCATAGGCTTCATATCGTGTCTTCTCTTGTCATGGTCTTCAATGTGAATATCTTCATATACCACCTTTGACTTCAATGTCTTCATAAAGTTTTAGGGGTCATCTCTGGTAGTAAAACCGAATCAATGAGGGACTTCTACCTGTGTTATCCTGCAATTCTCACAAACACATTAGTCCCTCAACTAGGTTTGTCATCAATACTCCAAAACCAACTAGGGTGGCACTAGATGCACTTACAATCTCCCCCTTTTTGGTGATTGATGACAAACTAGTTGAAGTTTTCAACGGGGAATATAATCTGTGAAATTGTAAAGGATAAGGAATTGTCTTCATAAGTTGCAAGGGCTCCCCCTGAAGATGTGCACATTAGTTAATTTGCTTTTGGAATGCAAATGCACATGGCAGGTTGTACTTGTGGAGATCCACTTCAGCTTATGATAAAAATCCACAATGCATGTGAAAGTATATGAAGATAATGACATGCATAATGGAAAATGGACGTCTGCAGAATGAGCTAAGTGCGGAATTTATCATCGCACATGCGGAATTTATCTTCGCAAAACAAGGTGGCAAATAAGTAGCAGACGACCATCTAGTTTAAGTGTTACAACTCACAAGAACCAAATGTAGCAAAAACGAGAGTTGTAAGCACGAAGCAAAATATAAAGCACCCGCCCATATGGACCCGCTTGAAGACTATCAATCTCATATGCTTCTCCCCCTTTTGTCAGTAATGACCAAAAAGGTTTGAAGACATAGAGCCTCTACTCGTTCCCGTGAGGAGTAGGTGAAGTAGCAGGGTTGTTGGTGTTGTTTGGCGGTGCAGAAGAGCTTGGAGGTGCTGAAGGAGGTGGCGGTGAAGTAGCATCGTCTTCTTCCTCAATAATTCTGGCAGTCACTGTGGCAGCAGAGGAAGAGAACTCAGAGTCTTCAAGGGATGGAGTTCCTAGCAGCACAGCCCTTCGAGGAGGTGTGGAGTCAAACTTGAATCTCTCAGTGAAGCCATCCTCTTGAAGATCAGCTTCAGAACACATCATCGTGAGCCCTTTCCATGTGCGGCGACAGGTTTCATGGGCAACGAAAGCATTCTTGGTGGCAAAATTTCGAGTGCGATTAACATCCACCAAGAGGCTTTTCATCTGACGCTTCAGCCAGTCATGATGCCTATCCTGTTTCTGATGTAGAGCCACAAGAAGCTCTCGGTCATTGAGAACACGAGTGCGCTTCTTGGGTCTTGGAGCAGTGGCACTATCAGTGGCTTCAGTTGAAGCAGGGTGTGGTGCACGTGTAGTGCCAGCCAAAGGATACACCCGAGAAACTCTGATGTTCTGCATTCTGAAGACTTAGAGGTTGCTTGGCAGGCTCAGAATATATGGCTTCAGTAGACATGTCCACGTCAGGTAAGAAGATCCGATGGTTGCGGGCTGAGGGCTGATACGAGATTGCAGAGTGTAGCTTGATCAGCCGCATGACCCAAGGGGCGTAGAACTTCAAACCGAACAGATCAATGCCTGATGCAGCAAGTTGGCGTATGAAGAAGTCCTGTGCATTGAAGCATTTGCCATGAAGTATATAGAAGACCAAAGTCTTCATTGCACCCTGAAGCTTGGCATTTGGAGAGTGCCCTTTGATAGGACAGAGAGTTTGCCTGATGATGTGATAGATGGTTCTGGGCAGGTACTCAAGGTCTTCAATGAAGAACTCTATGGGATAAGCAGCATCTTGGGGCAATGGCTTCATCATGCTGAGCATTTGACTCATATCAGGTTCTGGCTGCTGAAAGATGCTCTCAATAGCTTCAGCATGCAGCTGACAGCCTTGCTCGAAGAGATCGCCAGGAGTGGGCAAGCCAGTGAGCTCAATGATGTCAAATGCATTGGCTTCATGATGAACGTTGCCAGTCATCCACTCCAGGACCCAAGTCTTCGGATCTCTGCTATACCCTTTGATGTGAAGTGTGGCATAGAATTGTAGCGGCAGCTCTTCATTCCAATGCTCTTCATCAGTAACAAACTGTAGTAGACCCACTTGCTTGAAGCAATCCAACGCTTCTTCTAGACAGGGCAGACCAGCTATAGCTTCAACGTCAAGGCGCTTGTGTGGGAAGATGCGACCTTGGTTGTAAAGAATGCAAGAGTAATAGCTTCGCTCAGGATAGCTCCAGAACCGATCAGATGATATCCTTTCCCTTGAGTAGGGGTTCCTGGAGCTATGAAGAACGTGTTGTCTGCCCTGAAGCCATTGATGTTGAAGGAGCCAGGTGTTGATGCAGGACCTGGAAACCTTGGCAGTCTTGGGATTGGCTTCTTGACCTGAGGCTTGTGCTCAACATGATAGTTGAATTGGGGACCGGCAGCAGACTCAGGAACAGAATTGGCAGGATCAGTGGCTTCGCTATCTTCTGAAGCTTTTACTGGGGAGGGCTCCACATTAGCTTCGTTGTTGGTTGTGGCAGCCTCAAGATTTTCATCCTCCACTTGACTAGCTGGAGGGTCGGTCACAGGCACGTTGTCCTGGAGAACTGCTTCTTGGTGGAACAAGGGAGTGGGATCTTGTGGTACTTCTTCTTCTGCGGCTGATGTAGCCGGAATGTCTTTAGCAGAGACTTGAGGCCTTGGACCTTTGCGAAGCATGCGGAACGCAGACGACGCCTGTGGAGTTGGAGTGGGCTGGGCCTCATAGTCTTCTTCCTCTTGTGGGTGATCCGCCCATCAAGCATCCTGTGCAATTGGCGTCAGTGGACGACCAATGCTGATGAGTTCGCTGTTTTCAAACTGAGGAAGGACTGCATCATCTTCTACATTGTCGTGATGACCAATGTCTTCAGCAGCGATGAGATCAGCTGCTGGAATGTCTTCAGCTTTAGGAGCCTCTGTGGAAGCAGGCTCATGAACTATCAGTTGACGTTCTGCGTCAGGATGAACCATAGAAATGGGCTCAACTATCAAGGGCTCTGTGGGAGCAGCCCGAGCTTTCTTGGTCTTTCTCTTTTTCTTAGTGGGGGCAGTAGGAGAGGCTTCAGAGTGTTTCCTCTTCCTGGCTTCAGCCTCAGCAGTTCTTGTCTTCTTGAGCTCTGAAGCTGTTGACCAGCTCTTTGGCTTCGAGCCAGTCATTCCTGTTGGGAAGACAATCGAAACTGCTTCTTGCCTTGGTGCATCAGATTCAGCCATAACAGGCTTCTTCTTCTTCTTTGCGGCCATCCTGGGGTCGATGCCAGGACGCCCAAGTGCTTTGCGCTTCTCAGCCTCATTATAGGCTTGCACACATCTGTCAGCCAGAGTCTTCATGCGCTCACGCGAACCCTGAGCTTCTGCACGCTTCTTCACAAAGGCTTCCTTGAGCTCGTGCATCATTGTCTTGAAGTTCTTCACTTCTTGCATGCTGAGCTTGGCCATATGCTTCTTGAACTGAGCCTTTTCATAGTCAATCTTCTGCTTCAGTTCAACAATGCGCTGGGCAATAGCAAGTTCTGAAGCAATGGCGCCTTGGAAGGCGACACTGAGGCCAGTAGGTAGTTGCAGATCTTCAAAGCTGATGTTTGGCGTGTCAAACCACTCGTCAATGAAGTTGTGGATGATGGTGACATCAAAGAGAGGCAGATCATTGAAGATTTCTTCTTCTTCTTTGCTCTTGATGAGTTGCTCAAGAGCGTCATCTGCAAGATCTTCATCACTTGACAGATCAATGTCTTCATTGCGCAGGATGGCAGCAGCTGTTAGCTCTTTGCCAGTGTGAGACAGAGGCATCTTGGCCTTCTGGGGCTTGGAGACGCGTGATAAATCTTCAGACTGCACATAGTCTTCAGGAGGTGCAGTTGCCAATGGCTTCGCCCTTGAGATTTTTGGTGAAGGGGCTAGCTTTGAAGCTTTTGGCTTCTTCAACTGCTTTGGCTTCGGCACTGCAGGCACGTCATCAGACTCAGTGTCAGCCACAGGCTCATTCACTGCAGTCCCTTGAACCAAGATGTAGGTGATGAGGCCTTCAAGGTTGGCGAAAGGACCGATGACATTGGGTTCTGCATGTCGTGTGCCATCTGCCCTAGGAGATGAGGGACCAGGGTTGAAGTCTAGCCCAAAAGTCTTCTTGTTCTGCTTCGCAGAGTTTTGAGCAAACTGGAAGTTCGCTTGAACAGATTGTCGTCACGACACCATAGCAGTGACGACGAGTGTGCATCAGCAGGCTGTGGTCCACGGACCATGCATGGATAGAAGCCTTGAGCAATGGCTTCATCTCTGGACCTGGGTAGAAGATTCTTGAATAGGATGTCTCCCCACGGTCTCTTGATGGCATTTTTCTTAGCATACTCCTGGGTCACAAATCTGTATTTGAACCATTGTTCTGCCCAATATCTTCGAATCCATTGGATTCGGGTCTTGCGCTGACTGTAATCCTCTTCAGGATCTGTCTTGTACATTTCTGAGAGTTCATCTGGCAGATCTCTGGAGGTCTCACCATGACGCTTTCTGCCACCCTTTCTTGCTGCCTTTTTTGAAGCCATAAACTTTAACTTGAAAGGCTTCAAGACGTTCAAAGGCTTCAAAGGTTTTCGTTTGCTGGACCAACAGGAACTGGCTTCGGGAGAATTTATGTGATGCTGTAAGAATTCTGCAAATGAATGCAGACTATGAGAACCAAAGGATTCTCCCACGGACATGTACCTATGACAGCATTAAGGTGCAAGGGAAGGGGAAGAGGTCATATGCATTCTCAGAAGATTTTGAAGATAAATCAGTTTAGAAGACATTGACCTCATCGTGCGAAGAAATTCACTCATAGATAAGAAGTTGGTTCCAGTTTTGTACGAATCCACAGATCAGTACAAGTGAGGAATCTAACTACTTTGGGAAGCACAAGTGAATATACTAGGCATGTTATGAGATGCAGTATGAGAGAGATCTAGCTTGTGTGAACAGAAACTGCTTATGGTAGAAAGTGACAGATCAATAGGATCAACGGTGCTGTAAAAAGGGAGTTTTAATTACCACACTAAGAACTGCTAGACGGAGTGGGAGATGAGGCCGAGCAGTTCACTCTTCCGTGCCCTAACTTGGCGACGAAGGACACCTACGGCGACGGCGGAGAGGACGATGTCCGCGGTCGGCGTGAAGACGGCGTCGGAGAGGTTGCGGCAGCGAAGTGCTTCGTCGCCGGCGTCGTCGAGAGCTAGCGGTGGCGCTAGGGTTCGTGCGAGGGTGAAAGAAGAGATAATGACCGCTGTGAGTGTGTATTTATGGGCATAGGGGCGGCACTGTGCTATTACACAGGTGCCCCTGGCGATTCGCATCTGAGGAACACGTGGCCAGTATGCGGAATTTTGGGGTTTGTTCCATGTCCCACGCACGCCTGGATTGTCGGGTGGTCGTTCCTACTTCTTCGGATTTCATGTGGAGGAATGAGCAATGAAAACGGACTTAATGGTTGTCTCTGTATCTTCTGCTGACAAGGACACAGAGAAGACATTCAACAGTTTCAATAGAATGCATATGACTTGGAGAGATAGAGTTTGAGATAGAAAGCATAGAGAAGTTGGGGTCCGATCACATTCACTTAGTTCAAAAGATTCAACACGAAGACATAGCTATAAGTGAATGCTGTAGAGGAGAGAAAACTATCATATATATATATATAATCAACATGGTGAAGATAATCATGAAAATATGTTGATCGCAATGTATTCAGATTCAGCAGTGGAGAGAGATACACAGTTCTGCTTCTTTGAAGACCAACATACAAGTGATTGTCCTAGAAAGTGACATGTGCCTGATGTAGACTTGCGATCAACTTTGTCACCAGCATAATCAGCATCCGAGAATCCGACCAGATTAAACTCTGAGCCCTTTGGATACCATAATCCTAGAGTTGGGGTGTGAGCCAAATATCGAAGAATTCGCTTCATAGCTAAGTGATGCGACTCCTTTGGTGCCGCTTGGAATGGAGCACACATGCAAACACTAAGCATAATATCTGGCCTAGATGCACATAGATAAAGTAAAGAACCAATCATGGAGCAGTATACCTTTTGATCGAACTCTTTACCATTGTCGTCAGGACCCAGATGATGCTTGGCTGGCATTAGCGTCGTGAAGCCTTTGCAGTCTTGCATACCGAACTTCTTCAGGCAATCTTTGAGATACTTCTCTTGAGATATGAAGATGCCGTTGCGTTGTTGTCGTATTTGAAGACCAAGGAAGAACTTCAGCTCCCCCATCATGGACATCTGATATTGCTCTTGCATCATATATCCAAACTCTTCACTGTACTTCTGATTGGTGCAGCCGGAGATAATGTCATCCACATATATTTGGCACACAAACAGTTCACCATCATATGTCTTCGTGAAAAGAGTGGGATCCAGGGAACCAGGTATGAAGCCTTTGCTCTTCAGGATGTATTTGAGTGTGTCATACCAGGCCCTAGGGGCTTGTTTGAGGCCATACAATGCCTTGTTGAGCTTGTATACCATGTCAGGATGTTTTTGATTTTCAAAGCCAAGCGGTTGTGCAACATACACTTCTTCTTCAATCTTGCCATTAAGAAAGGCACTTTTCACATCCATTTGATATAGAAGGATGTTATGATGATTTGCATAGGCCAGCAGAATGCGTATGGCTTCAAGCCTAGCCACGGGAGCAAATGTTTCATCGAAGTCAATGCCTTCCACTTGAGTATATCCTTGAGCAACGAGACGAGCTTTGTTTCTGACAACTTGACCATGCTCATATTGCTTGTTGCGGTATATCCATTTGGTGCCTATTATATTTTGCTTCCGTGGATCAGGACGCTTAACCAGTTCCCATACATTATTCAGCTCAAACTGTTGAAGCTCTTCTTGCATAGCTTGAATCCATTCAGGTTCCATGAAGGCTTCTTCAACTTTCTTGGGTTCTGATATTGAGACGAATGCGAAGTGCCCACAGAAATTTGCTAGCTGAGTTGCCCTTGAACGAGTGAGTGGACCAGGTGCATTGATGCTATCAATTATTCTTTCAATCTGCACTTCATTGGCAACGCGAGGATGTACAGGGCGAAGACTTTGCTCTTGCTGTTCATTGTCGTTGTTGGAAGGAATGTCTTTAGGCTGAGCATTGTCTTCATGTTGATCAGGTGCTGAAATGATAAGTTCTTCTTCAGGATGAGCTTCAGAAGGTATAATTTCTCCAGTTCCCATTAGCTTGATTGATTCACTGGATGGAACTTCATCTAGCACACTTGGCAGCTGCTCTCTTTGTGAACCGTTGGTCTCATTGAACCGCACATCCACTGTTTCAACCACTTTGTAATGAAAGAGATTGAAGACTCTGTAGGAGTGTGAATCCTTTCCATATCCAAGCATAAAACCTTCATGTGCTTTTGGTGCAAATTTTGAGGTGTGATGTGGGTCCTTGATCCAGCACCTTGCGCCAAATACTCTGAAGTAACTGACATTTGGCTTTTTGCCAGTAAGGAGCTCATAAGATGTCTTGTTCAGTAGCTTGTGAAGATAAACACGATTGATTGTATGGCATGCAGTATCAATGGCTTCGGGCCAGAATTTTCTTGGGGTCTTGTATTCATCTAGCATCGTTCTGGCCATCTCAATTAGTGTTCTGTTCTTGCGTTCGACGACGCCATTCTGCTGTGGCGTGTACGGGGCTGAGAATTCATGTGTGATGCCCAAGGTATCAAGATATGTATCAAGGCCAGTGTTCTTGAATTCAGTGCCATTGTCACTTCTGATGTGCTTTATCTTGGCGCCAAAATTGTTCATAGCTCGATTGGCGAAGTGTCTGAAGACATCCTGCACTTCATTCTTGTAAAGGATTATGTGCACCCAAGTATATCTAGAATAATCATCAACAATAACGAAGCCATAGAGGCAAGCAGTAGTAGTTAGAGTTGAGTAATGAGTGGGACCGAAAATATCCATGTGAAGCAGTTCGAAGGGTTGAGTAGTAGTCATCATTGTCTTTGAGGGATGTTTGGCCCTCGTCATCTTCCCTGCTTCACAGGCACCGCATAAGTGGTCTTTCATGAACTTGACGCCCTCGATGCCTATGACATGCTTCTTCTTCGCAAGGGTGTGGAGGTTCCTCATGCCAGCATGTCCAAGCCTTCGATGCCAGAGCCAGCATTTTGAAGCCTTTGCTAGAAGACATACTGCAAGTTGTGGCCCTGCTGAGAAATTTACCACGTACAAGTCATCTTTTCGATACCCTTCAAACACTAGAGACTTGTCAGATTCCATTAGTACAAGGCAACGATATTTTCCAAACATTACGATCATGTTCAAATCGCAAAGCATTGAGACAGACATTAAGTTGAAGCCAAGGGATTCAAAAAGCATGACTTTATCCATGTGTTGATCCCTTGAGATTGTAACTCTACCTAGACCCAATACCTTACTTTTACCATTGTCAGCAAATGTGATGTGGCTCTTGTCGGATGGACGTAAGGTTGAGTCCATAAGAAGACTTCTTTTGCCAGTCATGTGATTTGTACACCCACTGTCAATAATCCATTCTGAAGACGCTGGTGTCGTACCCTACAGTGCAGTTTGGGGGATAGGCTTCACCAAGAGCATTGTGAAGCAAAAACATTTGACGAACCAGTGGGTTATGAAAGCTTAGATCCAGGTTAGGACTAATAGGGAGAGTAGCAAGCGATTCAGGTATGAAGTACATAGTAAGACCATTTGGGCATTTGATCTTGCGCCCTACAAGATGTTTAAGGTCCCCAGCAATAGCGTCAGACGATTTTGGTTTTCTGCTGGAGACCTTTCGTTGCAAAAGAGAGTTAAGCCTTCTTAACCACCCACATCTTCAAGGGTGGCTTAGAAGCAATAAGTCTAAGTGCAGCATCTGAGAATTTTGGCTTTGAAGCCTTAGCAAAAGTCTTGCAGGCGGACAATAGTACTCATAAGAATAAGCAGAATAGTTCTTGGTCTTATGAACATGGCGGTTTGATGAACCACTCTCATATTCATATGCCTGAGTATGATTTTCCTGCAAAACATTTGTGTTAGTGCGACTCAGGTGAGTCCTCTGTCTGTATGAAGCCTTTGGACCGTATGAAGCCTTTGGTCTGAGGTTTGTCTTCTTCACGTGAGGTGTCATGATGACATTCACAGGAAGACTCTCCAGACACCTTTTCGGAACCCAGATCTTCTTCATAGGCGGTCCATCAACAATAACGAAGCCATAGAGGCAAGCAGTAGTAGTAAGAGTTGAGTAATGAGTGGGACCGAAAAGATCCATGTGAAGTAGTTCGAAGGGTCGAGTAGTGGTCATGATTGTCTTCGAGGGATGTTTGGCCCTCGTCATCTTCCCTGCTTCACAGGCACCGCATAAGTGGTCTTTCTTGAACTTGACGCCCTCGATGCCTATGACATGCTTCTTCTTCGCAAGGGTGTGGAGGTTCCTGATGCCAGCATGCCCAAGCCTCCGATGCCAGAGCCAGCATTCTGAAGCCTTTGCTAGAAGACATACTGCAAGCTGTGGTCCTGCTGAGAAATCTACCACGTACAAATCATCTTTTCGATACCCTTCAAACACTAGAGACTTGGCAGATTCCATTAGTACAAGGCAACGATATTTTCCAAATATTACGATCATGTTAAAATCACAAAGCATTGAGACAGACATTAAGTTGAAGCCAAGGGATTCAACAAGCATGACTTTATCCATGTGTTGATCCCTTGAGATTGCAACTCTACCTAGACCCAATACCTTACTTTTACCAGTGTCAGCAAATGTGATGTGGCTCTTGTCGGATGGACGTAAGGTTGAGTCCATAAGAAGACTTCTTTTGCCAGTCATGTGATTTGTACACCCACTGTCAATAATTCATTCGGAAGACGCTGGTGTCGTACCCTACAGTGCAGTTAGGGGGATAGGCTTCACCAAGAGCATTGTGAAGCAAAAACATTTGACGAACCAGTGGGTTATGAAAGCTTAGATCCAGGTTAGGACTAATAGGGAGAGTAGAAAGCGATTCAGGAACGAAGTACATAGTAATACCATTCGGGCATTTGATCTTGCACCCTACAAGATGTTTAAGGTCCCCAGCAATAGCGTCAGATGATTTTGGTTTTCTGCTGGAGACCTTTCCCTGCAAAAGAGAGTCAAGCTTTCTTAGCCACCCACATCTTCAAGGGTGGCTTAGAAGCAATAAGTCTAAGTGCATCATCTGAGAATTTTGGCTTTGAAGCCCTAGCAAACAGTCTTGCAGGCGGACAATAGTACTCATAAGAATAAGCAGAATAGTTCTTGGACTTATGAACATGGCGGTTTGATGAACCGCTCTCATATTCATATGCCTGAGTATGGTTTCCCTGCAAAACATTTGCGTTAGTGCGACTCAGGTGAGTCCTCTGTCTGTATGAAGCCTTTGGACCGTATGAAGCCTTTGGTCTGAGGTTTGTCTTCTTCACGTGAGGTGTCATGACATCCACAGGAAGACTCTCCAGACACCTTTTCGGAACCCAGGTCTTCTTCATAGGCGGTCCATTCCTGCAGTTAGTACCAATGTACCTGGCAAACACTTCACCATTCTGATTCTTAAACAGTATATAGTTTGCATCAAAGGATTCATCAATGATAATGGGGTTAGCACAAGTGACACCAGATAGATTGGATGGATCTGCTGAAGGTTCCTTTGCAGCAACCCACATGGTTTTGGGGTACTGCTCAGGTTTCCAGTAAGAGCCATCTGCATTCATTTTCCTTACGAACCCTACACCCTCTTTCCTAGGGTTTCGGTTCAGAATCTGCTTTTTCAGGACATCACATAGCGTCTGATGCCCTTTAAGACTTTTGTACATCCCTGTTTCAAGCAATGTCTTCAACCTAGCATTCTCATCAGCAATAGCGGTGGTATCCTCAGCAGAGGGGTTAGTTACCGCATCAACAGTTGAAGATATTGCAACAGCAGTAGCAGTAGAACATTCAGCAACAGAAGTAGCATTATCAGGCTCAATGCATTTAAGACATGGTGGTTCAAATCATTCTTGAGTGGGACTGATCTGTTTGGCGCGAAGTGACTCGTTTTCCGTTTGAAGATCTTCATGAACCGCTCTCAATTTCTCAAGATCTTGCTTCCTTTGAAGATAATCATAGGAAAGCTTTCATGAGTTGTTGAGAGAGTTTCATGATGACTTTCAAGTTCCTGATACTTAACGTGAAGATTTTTTATGTCTTCAATTAAGGATTCAGATCGAGTCATTTCAGCACCTAACAGATCATCGCTTATGTCTAACAGTTTTTGAATATGTTCCATAGCTTTCTGTTGTTCAGTTGCAATTTTAGCAAGTGTTTTGTAGCTAGGTTTTGAACCACAATCAGAGTCATCGTCACTAGATGTTTGATAGTGAGTAGTGCGTGTGTTTACCTTGGCACCGCGTGCCATGAAGCAGTAGGTAGAAGCGGAGTAGTCCTTGTCATTTGCATCGGTGTCGATGATGAAGTCATTGTCTTCAGTGTTGAAGATGGACTTGGCAACGTATGCTGTAGCCAGACTTGCGACGCCTGAGTCGGATTCCTCCTCAGACTCCACCTCCGCCTCCTCAGAAGCAGACTCCTCCTCTGAATCCATTTCCTTGCCAACAAATGCACGTGCCTTGCCAGATGAGCTCTTCTTGTGTGATGAAGACTTTGAGGAAGACTTGGAAGAAGACTTTGAGTATTTCTTCTTCTTCTTCTTGTCGTCAGAGTCATATTCCTTGCTCTTCTTCTTCTTTTTGTTCTCATTGTCCCACTGTGGACACTCAGAGATGAAGTGGCCAAGTTTCTTGCACTTGTGACATGTTTTCTTCTTGTAGTCATGAGCAGGAGCTTCATCATTCCTTGAACTTGATCGGGAAGACTTTCTGAAGCCTTTCTTCTTGGTGAATTTTTGGAACTTCTTGACAAGCATAGAAAGTTCCCTTCCAATGTCTTCAGGGTCATCAGAACTGCTGTCAGATTCTTCTTTAGATGAGGAGACAGCTTTTGCCTTCAAGGCACGAGTTCGCCCATAGTTCGGACCGTAGATCTCTCTTTTCTCCGAAAGCTGAAACTCATGTGTGTTGAGCCTCTCAAGTATGTCAGACGGATCGAGTGTCTTGAAATCAGGACGTTCTTGAATCATCAGGGCTAGGATGTCAAGCGAACTATCAAGAGATCTCAGCAGCGTCTTGACGACTTCCTGTTTGGTAATCTCAGTGGCGCCGAGGGCTTGAAGCTCATTTGTGATGTCAGTGAGTCGATCAAATGTGTGCTGGACATTCTCATTGTCATTTCACTTGAAGCGGTTGAAGAGGTTGCGAAGGACACTAATTCTCTGATCTCTCTGGATTGAGATGCCTTCATTGACCTTGGAGAGCCAGTCCCAGACCAGCTTGGATGTCTTCAAAACACTCACACGGCCATACTGTCCTTTGGTCAGATGACCACAGATGATATTCTTGGCAGTAGAGTCCAGTTGAACGAATTTGTTGACATCAGCAGCAGTGGCACCTTCTCCAGCCTTGAGAACGCCGTTCTCGACGACATACCATAGGTCGACGTCAATGGCTTCAAGATGCATATGCATCTTATTCTTCCAGTAGGGATATTCAGTTCCATCGAAGACAGGGCACGCAGCAGAGACTTTAATTATCCCTGCAGTCGACATAGCTAAAACTCCAGGTGGTTAAACCGAATCACATAGAACAAGGGAGCACCTTGCTCTGATACCAATTGAAAGTGCGTTATATCGACTAGAGGGGGGTGAATAGGCGATTTTTATGAAAGTCTTCAGAACATGGGAGTTTTGAAGACAAACGATAAAATTAAACCTATTACCATGCAGCGGAAGGTAGGCTACACTAGGCAAACCATAGTCAAGTATTCAATGAAGTGAAAGCACAAAGACTAATAGCAGCTAGGTAGTAAGGATCAGGTAGGAAGATATTGTGAAGCCAAACAGAACACGCAGTCACTCAGTGAAGACAAATGATAGAGCAAACATACAATGACTTCACAAGGAGTAACCGTAAGTAAAGTGAAGTGAAGATGAAACCAGTGACTCGTTGAAGATAATGATTTGTTGGACCAGTTCCAGTTGCTGTGACAACTGTACGTCTGGTCGGAGCGGCTAGGTATTTAAACCTTAGGACACACAGTCCCGGACACCCAGTCCTGAACACGGAGCTCAGGACACCCAGTCCTCACCGTATTCTCCTTGAGCTAAGGTCACATAGACCTCGCCCAATCACTCTGGTAAGTCTTCAAGGTAGACTCCCAAACCTTCACAGACTTCGTTCACCGGCAATCCACAATGTCTCTTGGATGCTCAGAACGCGACGGCTAACCGGCTGGAGGATGCACAGTCCTCAAGTGTAGTAAGTCTTCAGATCACACAGACAAGAAGACTTAAGTGATGCCCAATTCTCTCTAGCTCTGGTGTTTAGGGCTTTATCCTCGCAGGGAATTCTCTCTCAAAGGCTTCGAGGTGGGTTGCTCTCAAACGACAAAAGCCGTACTTTCAATCTGAGCAGCCAACCATTTATGGTTGTAGGGGGTGGGCTATTTATAGCCACTTGGCAACCCGACCTGATTTGTCCGAAATGACCCTGGGTCACTAAGGAACTGACACGTGTCCCAACGGTCAGGTTTCAAACTCACACTGCAACTTTACTTGGGCTACAAGCAAAGCTGACTTGTCCGACTCTGGACAAGATTCGCTCTCATAGTCTTCACTCGAAGACATAGGTTTTTGGTTTAGGCATCACTTCAGTCATTCTAACTGGTTCTCTTGGACCCCACTTAACAGTACGGTGGTTCCTATGACTCAACACAAAAGAAAAAGAACTACGAAAGATCTAAGTCTTCGAGCTCCATAGGCTTATATCGTGTCTTCTCTTGTCATAGTCTTCAATGTGAATATCTTCATATACCACCTTTGACTTCAATGTCTTCATAAAGTTTTAGGGGTCATCTCTGGTAGTAAAACCGAATCAATGAGGGACTTCTACATGTGTTATCCTGCAATTCTCACAAACACATTAGTCCCTCAACTAGGTTTGTCGTCAATACTCCAAAACCAACTAGGGGTGGCACTAGATGCACTTACAAGAGCCAATATAAGAGGGGTGTTATATTATTTCTCTGGCACCACCACGTTTTTCAAGGACTTTGCTAGTGCTCCTTCAGGTTCAGAAATCACCCTCTTCCTTTTTGATGTCTGATGCACAAGAACAACATTTGAGTGGAAAAACATGGTATGATGACAGATGGAATATGTATTGATAATGGATGGGCATGGCATTTTGACATATATGATGAGTAAACTAAGTAGATGGTGGTGCAACAAAGTAGAAGAAATGCAATACACCTCATGCAGGATACGCGCAATCAATAAAACCTTGCCAAATTACATACACCTTGATGGGTGAATAGGACAGGCCATCTGCCTTTGACTCCCTGAGGTCAGAATAGTCATTAGGATTGTATTCTGGACAAGAATCTGTAGGTGGGGGGCGTATGAGTTTCATTGCATCCGAAATGGAACTCAATGCCTTGGTGCCAATTTTGTTAATCATTGCAGTGTTCCACAATATTCTTCTGATGCGCACATTCTGCTATTCATTGTGATTATGTACAATATCTGAGAAGCATGAAAACATAAATAGTAGTGAGATTATCTTTGTAATGCAGAGGATATTCTAATATAGGGGCTCCCTGTAAACCCTTGTGTTCTATCACTGGATCCTGATGAGAGAGCCCATGTGTGCTGTAATATGGTGCGTGCATTAATATAATTTGGCACAAGTACACAAAAAATAGGCTCCATAAGTAAGGATAGTTTGCAGATGATAGGTTCATAATATACTATATAGAGAGTTTATTGCTAAACCATGATAACAAGAGCACACAACAACTAGGCAGATCGTAGTGTACATAGAAGGGGTACACCATAACCAGCATATATAAATCAGGAAAGTGGAACTGGCTGGAAAATACGGTGTTGTATTGCCGCTACTAATTGAAAGCCTATCGATCACATACATGCCAACTCTATGAGTTGTTGACTGCTGATGTCCCTGCTCCCCTTCCTGACAAGGAACATACTGTACGTACTAAATACAAAATAACAAAAGAGGAACATGTTAAAGAACAGAGGAGGAAGCATATTCTTGAGGTTCCGCTTCTTTCCATACAATGTTGGTTGCCCACTCATGATGAATCACAGCACCCAAAGAAATGCAATTCCATGTTGTCTCTCTATATGTGGCCACATGCATTTGGAAAATCAAGTGGGAGCATTAGCTGACCAATTAAATGTGTGTATGTTAACTGATATCAGTACCATATCACAATTCGTATTTGAAGAACTAAGCTTTGGACTTATGATTGGTGTGTTGTTTAGCTTCAAGAGTGGACTGCTGCTAGTGCGACACAAAGCAGCTACCCGGATCATAGTGTAGATATAATGGTAAAACCGTACGCATCCCAAGTAAAATCGGGAAAGTGGAACTTGCTGGAAAATATGGACTACTATTGCCGGTACTGCTAGAAAGGCTACGGATACCAGCGCTCGTCAACTGAAGGTGTGGTACTGTTAATATCAGTGTAACTCTCAAAGGCGACACAACTCCTCGCATTTCCTTGCTAATCTTATAGGATTCAAGTGGGCAGGCCACTACAATTCCAATTCCTATGTTTACAAAATCCTATGAATCAAAGAGGCGTGAAGAGTTGAAAGTGTCCATCACAACCGGCCGAATAGACCTCTACACTTCAAATGTCCCTGCTCCTCTTCACTACAAGGAACATACTGTACTACTATCATACTCCCTCTGTTCCAAAATATAAGTCTTTGTAGAGATTTCCACTATGGATCACATACAGATGTATACGGATACATTTTAGAGTGTAGATTCACTCATTTTGCTCCATATGTAGTCCATGGTGGAATCTATACAAACACTTGTATTTAGGAATGGAGAGAGTACTTATTAAAGAAGAATAGAAGAGGAACATGCTAAAGAAGAGCAAGCAGATTTTGGATAATAAAATGTTCGTTGCGTAGTGCCCACACATGATGGACCAGAGCGCGTTAAGAATGCAACTCCATGTTGTCTCTCTATATGTGGTGCTCGTGCTTTTCTAAAGTAAAGTAGGAACATTAGCTGACTAATTAAACGTTATCTATTTTAGTAATATCAGCATCATATCAGATTCGTATTTGAGCAACAGGTTTGGAATTATGAGTGGCACATTGTTTAGCTTGATGGATTAATATTGAGGAGCAGTGCTAAGTAGCTACAATGATGGTACTGAATATAAAGGAATGTCTGCATGCAAGTCGCGTGACTTTCATCATTTGGGTCAGTCGACCATTTCAGGCGGTTGGATGAAGATCCTATGTCTCCTAACCCTTCTTCTTCCTCGTCTCTAATTCTTCCCCTACAAAACACCACATAGGCCGTCGGCCGAACCACCGGCCTCGATCCCCCCACCCTCTCCTGAACTGCCCCCACCGCATGTGTTCCTCCGCCACCCCTACCCCCACCCTCCACTCCCGCCCCCACCCGCATCCAGTTTTTTACGTTCGGCGAGGCCCCACCACCGCTAGGCCACCGCCCCCCACAACCACCGACCCCACTCGAGCCCCTTCCTTCCCTCCGGCGAACTCCGGCGAGCTCTCAAAAATTGACTGACCCAATTTTGAAATTTAGTCTACTGTCATTTACCTAGTGTGGAATATAAAAGGGAAAACCATAAGCATTGCGAGTATAGTGTTGAGCGTGCCATGGCAGCGCTGAAGGTGCAAACTAGACAAAGGCAACTTCGCAACCAATGTTTGCTTTCAACTAACAAGTAAGATCCCAAGTGATGGAAAAGAAATCGTAGTAAAGTAGTGACGATCTATTATCTTGCTACAATAAATAAGTTGAGCAGACACGTAAGAGTACCTCCTCTGGTGCGGCGCCGTGTATGCAGTTGCTGAGAATTTGATGTGGTTGCAGTAGCTATGGCTGTCGGTGGCATGGAAGTAGATCTAGGAGGGTAGCCGGTGGCGGCGGGGGAAATATCTTGGCGCGGTGAAAGAGACGGTTATAGGAGCGGCATCTGCAAGGTGGAGGATGGCGGGGATGGAGTGAGAGGATGGGATGCAAGGATCCTGGTCTGAAGCTGTGGCTGAGAGAGTTCGATCTCTTGTAATGGACGACGTCATCGGGGTATTAGCTCCGGCATGGTGGAGGAGGACGGGGGTGGATGGGGTGGCGGGCGGAGGAGGCTGCGGTGGAGAGGGTGTTTTGGCGCCCACGGAGTATGAATGGGGAAATGGAGGAAGAGAGGTAGGGGGAACCATGTCTTTGGGATGCGTTTGTCTCAAATGCAGGGAAGTTACCAACTTATCCCCCGTTTAAAATTTTAGACATCACAGGAATATTGGGCTGCTAGGGATAGGAACGTAATCTCGCATACACCGAATATTTGCCGATGGAGATTTTAGCCGAGGAGAGTTTGTTTTGGCTCCCACCATGTATGAATCCGGGTGAGAGGCGATTTCGGTTGAGGAGACACTGTGTTTTGGCGCCCACTGTGTATGAATCCCAGTGAGAGGTGGTTATGTCACGTTTGAGTGAAATTTCAAACCTGCCCCTAACAAGACCTATTGAAATCGAGCCGACATGTGTTGCATGTCAAGGACATGCAGTAGTTTCCATCTCCCATATTTTGGTTTCGGGCGGTTACCACGAGTTTGGCTGCCTCTTTCAATTTTTTCAGAAAAAGCTTGCACGTTTACCGTGCCAACGCAATTCCAATCCATTTTGTATTCTTTTTTTTGGGCAGGATCCATTTTCGATTCGAATAAAATTCTATATACATCAGTTTTTATATATACTTTCAAAAGCACAACAAAGAATTATGCTCCTTTATATATATAATATGATTTAAAAATACAATGATCTGAAAATCATAAGGTTGAATTCCAAATTTTTAAACCAAAGTATGTTCTACTCAAATGTATGGATCAGTAATATCTAGATATTAAATAACATAGAGGCGTGTGAATTCATATGAGTATGCATGTTTGATAGATCAATTTTGGTTCGAGTATGAATTACATGTATCATCATCTCGAATTCAAATATTTGAATCAGTTTTATGTTGACATTTTCTATACACGCAACTAAATATTTGAATCTCCTTTCACGCCCATCTCTCTCACGTGCTCCTTCATGTAGCTATCACTCTCTTTTCTCCAGCTCACCCGCACGCTCACTTCATGTTTCTCCTATTTTCACAAACATGTTCTCTCGGCGTCTCCCTTGAGAAGTGTCACACTCTTCCTATCATTATACATTACATGGTTTTCATTATCTCTCACGTCTCTATCGATCTCTGGTATCACTAGGTACCTAAGCTTTCTTTTTCACCACCACACACACACATTCTCATTCGTCTTTCACTTTGTCTTTCTCTCTAGGGTTCTGTCACGCACCCTATATCTTTCTAGATATGACTCCTACCACTAAAACTACTCTCTCCCGCACACACAACGTTTGTTACGGTCTCCTTTCCGTCTTCATATGAGTTATAAATCTGACATTATTCATTTGTTTACCGATCAGACAAACTCTCCCCCACTTTCTCTCTCTCGCACACACAACTCCTACTTCCACTCTCCCTCCCGACTACCGTCTCACACACACACACACACAAAACTCTCGCTTTCGCACCCCCAACTCGTATTTCTCTCACAAACATTGATCGACTAGCCTCCAGATAGGTTTATACATCGGCACACTCTTGCTTCCACTATCTCGTACATGTATCTCTCGCGCTCCTTGTATCTATGTAGATTTTCCGTCCCTTCTTGAGACACGCCCTCTCGATCATGCACACACACACTATTGCCTCATTTTATGGTGATACCTCTCGCACACACACACTCTTTGTGTCTGTCACACACGCGCTCCGTCCTCCTTCTCTCTCCCTCTCTCTCACACACACCACACACACATGGGCTTTTTGCAACAATATACCACTTCTTGAATCTTGAAACTGACCACATTCCTCCTTTATCTCATAAAAACCACCAAAGGAATATATTTTGAGTGAAACATAACATATTTTTTAGTGATATACGTATTTCAAAACTAGACTCTTTTCTATCAAATCGATGAATATGTACTAATCTACTTTGAACGTGTGGCAACGCATTGGCACATTGAGGGAGTCCTGGATTAGGGGGTCCCCGAGTGTCCGGCTTACTTGATATGGGCCGGACTGATGGGCCGTGAAGATAAAAGCAGAAGACTTTCCCCCGTGTCCGGGAAGGACTCCTATATGCGTGGACGGCAAGATTGGTGTCCGGGTATGTTATTTACATACTTTACAAACCGACTCTGTACAACCCTAGGACCCTCCGTTGTCTATATAAATCGTAGGTTTTAGTCCATAGAGGCTATCTGAATTCTCATAAGCTAGACAGCTAGGGTTTAGCTATTACGATCTCAAGGTAGATCAACTCTTGTAACCCCTATACTCATCGAATACAATCAAGCAGGACGTAGGGTTTTACCTCCATTAAAAGGGACCGAACCTGGGTAAACATTGTGTCCCACTTGTCCCTTGTTACCATCAATCCTCAGACGCATAGTTCGGGACCCCTACCCGAGATCTGCCAGTTTTGACACTGACATTGATGCTTTCATTGAGATTTCCACTGTGTCGTCAACAGAAGGATCGATGGCTCAGCTTGTCATTGGCGACAATGCTGTTTCTGGGAAGACTTTTCTCCTTGGTCAACTCTTTGTGTTTGGCGGCTTCACTATGCGTGCCAATTCAACTGGTCACCTTGAGCAGATCGACAGCTACGCCCCTGGTCACCAGATCAGGTTTGGAAGCTTGAACTACATCGCTGGTATCCGAGGAGAATTAATCTTCGAAGGGCTTTCGGCCTCGGCCGCCGCTCCTCATCCACATGAAGGAGGCCCGTCGGATCCACTATCAGATTCCGCTCAAGGATCGACTCTCGTGCCTGCCCCGGCCTTAGATCCAGAGTGGACCCCTCTGTCCGAAGATGGGAGGATAACCCCTGTCGGACTCTCTCCCATTACAGAACCTCCTACCGGAAACCTAAAGGTGACCATGCTGTCAGCGGGCCCGGAGTCAAACAGCACTCTCCCTGTCATCGGGAAACCAGAGTCACCCCTGGATGTCATCTCTGAACTCTCAAGGTCTGCGTCCACCGAACACGGTCAAGTGGTGATTACTGGACCCAGCTCTGCGGATCCTCAGTCACATGTCCCGCCTTCGCTCCTAAACGAGGCGCTGGACCTAACGTGATCTCTCGCCATCACGGAAGTGGCACTTCTGAACTACGCCCAGCCTGAACTGGGGGCTGAGAGCGGGGAATTTTATGTCCCACCCACCACCCACTTAATAGCCACTGTCGAAGACCTAACCGACATGCTATACTACGCGTCCGAAGACATCGACGGTATGGACGACGATGCCGGAGCCGAACCAGGCCAAAACCCGCCTATCACTGGGCGTTGGACAGCCACTTCTACTTATGACATGTACATGGTGGATACGCCCAAGAAGAAGGACGATGATGGCACTCAAGATCCGATTGAGGACAACCCCGTCAAGGCACCACCAAAGCACCGACATCAGCGGCACCGCTCATGATCGCGTCGGGAGAAGGAAAGCAATACCGGCACCTGGTACAATGATACTCTGGAAAATGCCAAAGACGCCGACCAACCCATTGAGCCTGTGTTTGAGCAGGATGAAAGGGAAGACGGCCAATAGAGCCCCGAATACGCCGATCACGAGGATTCAGAAGACAGTAATTATTTACCTACCTCCGAAGAGGATGTCAGCCTCGGCAACGAAGATTTCATCGTGCCAGAGGAACCCCTCGAACAAGAAGGCCACAAGCGACAGCTCATCGCTACTTCAAGGAGCCTGAAAAAGAAACAGCAACAGCTCCAAGCCGAACAGGATACGCTCAACGACAGATGGACCAAGGTCCTAGCTACTGAAGAATACAGCCTCGAGCGCCCAACAAAGAGCTACCCAAAGCGTAGGCTACTACCACAATTTGATGATGAAGCCCTTGATAGAAAACCGTCAAGATATAATCATGCTGGCGAACTGTACCGGCCACCGCGTGAACGGGACAAAGCGGCTAATTATGCCAAACACCAGCCCGCGCCACCTCGCCATAGAAGCAAAGAGGCAGTGACTCCAGGCTATACGTATGACTTACGTCAGGACCTGTACAATAGAGCCGGCCAGACCAAATCAATCTACAGATCAAGGGGACGTGCTCCAACATGAGAAGATAGCCATCAAGCCTAGCGCAACAAGCATAACCAAGTTCGAGCCGAGAACTGAACACGGATGTCATCTGAACTCTGTCGTGATGTTGCCCGATATAGAGGCGCTGCACACCCCATGTGCTTTATCGATGAAGTAATGCAACACCACATTCCGGAAGGGTTTAAACCCATGAACATCGAGGCATACGATGGAACGACAGATCCCGCCGTATGGATTGAAGATTTTCTTCTCCACATTCACATGGCTCGCGGTGATGATCTCCACGCCATCAAATACCTCCCCCTAAAACTAAAAGGACCAGCACGACACTGGTTGAATAGCCTCCCGGAGAACTCCATTGGCAGTTGGGAGGACTTGGAGGATGCTTTTCGAGACAACTTCCAAGGCACTTATGTCCGGCCACCGGACGCTGATGACCTTAGTCATATAGTCCAGCAACCCGGGGAGTCAGCCCGCAAACTCTGGACTCGGTTCTTAATCAAAAAGAAAAAAATTGTCGACTCTTCGGACGGCGAAGCCTTAGCGACCTTTAAGCATAGCGTATGTGACGAATGGCTTGGCCGACACCTTGGTCAGGAAAAGCCAAAGACTATGGCAGCCCTTACGGCACTTATGACTCGCTTCTGCGCGAGCGAAGATAGCTGGCTAGCTCGTAGAAGCAACAGTACCATCGACCCAGGAACCTCCGAGGCCAGGGATGGCAATGGAAGTCCACGACGCAGCAAAAATATGCGTCAGAACCACAACAAAGAAACTGAGGATATGGCGGTAAACGCCGAATTTAGTGCCTCCAAATCCGGTCAGCGGAAGAAGCCGTTCAAAGGAAATAGAGATGACCCATCCAATTTGGAAAAAAAAATACTATATAGGCCTTGCCAGATTCATGGCACCCCTGACAAGCCTGCCAACCACACCAACAGAAACTGCTGGGTTTTTAAATAGGCCGGTAAATTAAATACCGAACATAAGGGGAAAGGACCTCAAAGCAAGGACGATGATGAACCCCGCCCACCGAACGTAGGGGGACAGAAGAAGTTTCCCCCCGAGGTGAAAACTGTGAACATGATATATGTCACACACATCCCAAAGAGGGAGCGCAAACGCGCACTAAGGGACGTCTACGCCGTAGAGCCTGTCGCCCCAAAATTCAACCCATGGTCGGCTTGTCCGATGACCTTCGATCATAAGGACCACCCAATTAGTATCTCTCATGGAGATTCGGCAGCGCTAGTACTTGATCCCATCATCGACGGATACCATCTCACTAGAGTCCTTATGGACGGTGGCAGCAGTCTCAACCTGATTTATCAAAACACTGTCCGTAACATGGGTATTGACCCGTCAACAATCAAGCCTAGTAACACTACAGTTAAAGGAGTGATACCCGTCAACAATCAGCCCAGGAACTGGAGTAGAGGCACGAGGAGGACCTCAATGCTCAGGCCCTGGTCCATGCAGGCAAGGTGAATGAGCTGGAGGTGGAGCGGGACGGGCTGAAGAAGCAGATCCAAGAGCTGACCGGGGAGAGGGACGCGGCCAAGGGCGCCTTGGCTAACGCGCATGTTGCAGTCATCGAGAAGGTCGAGCTACTCTTAATGGCCAATGAGTCCATCAAGAACCTGAAGCTGAAGCTAGAGGCTCTTGAGGAGACGCTCTCAGAGGTCAGGGCCTGGGAGGAGACCCTGACCAAGAATCTGGAGGAGGAGAGGCAGCTGCGGAAGAACGACGCCGTCAGCCACACGGATTTTGTGGCAGGAGAGAAGCTCTAGATCAGCCGCCTCACCGATGTCGCCGGTAGGATCACCATGCAGCTAGCTACCATGGGGATGCCAAACGTGAGGTACGTCCCGGAGCCAAACGTGAGTCCTAATGCCAGGCTGACTCTGTTCTCTGATGGGGTGCTCGGGGCCCTGGAGCGGTTCCGCTCCAACAGGGCGGCCACTCTAGCCGATGAGGCCCGCAGGCTTTGTCGGGGTACCATGACCAAGGTCCTCACCAAGATGGCGTACTGGAACCCTCACCTCGACTTCGAAGCTTCACTGGATAGCTTGCGGAGGGTGTGGACCTCGCTCCGCTCGAGGAGCGTATCGAGCCCGTATCAGCCACATCAACGGAGTTCGGAGGATAGAAGGCCAGCGCCGGGACTAGGCACCCTGTTTCTTATTGCCGCTGCAAGTTCATGACCAAGACAATTTTTTACCTTTAGTTAGAACCGCAGCAACAAATGATGTAATATAACTTTGCAGTGCGTTTTGAAACGATGCATGTTATTTTCCCGTTTGATCTCCCTTTGTATGTCCACCCTACGTTAATCGGGTAGGCTTGCCGGTACGGAAACCCAGGCCGTGGTGCCTTGAGGACGGATCCTCAATGGCCTGCCGGGTATGCTTGCTGCCAGGAAAACCACCTCACTGCTCTTATCGCGGACGCTCGGGCTGTCGAGCGGACTCGAGACAGAATGAGAGCGTTGCCAATCGCAGAAGGTCACCCTGCCGTTCTCGACGCAGCCGCTCGAACTGTTGAGCGAACTCGAAATAGAACGAGTGTTGCCAATAGTAGCATGGCCCCATTGCGTGCAGGTTTTCCATACACAGGGAAAGATCGTCGAGGACGATAACCATATATATAAAAAGGAATTACTCAAAGTTTTGCATGACTTAGCTTTTCTGCCGCTGCGCGAGCGTTCACTGCGTCCACCGAGGACGCCACTTGTCCGGTTGTCTTCTTCCTTGGAGTGACGACCACGATGAAGATGCTGCTTCAACCAGACCAGATTTCCACAACTGCGTACCCCCCTACCCGGCGCGCCAGAGATGTCGGTGGGAAACGACAACTATGGGTTCACTGGGATCCCTTCTATGGTTGGCGAGCGCGGGGTTGTGCAAAGAGCGGGTCTAGCGGTCAGCACACAAATCGTTTACCCAGGTTCGGGCTGCGGAGACGCGTAAAACCCTAGTCCTGCTTTGATTTATATTTGAGTGTTCTTGTGTGTTTGAATAAGCTGCGATGTCTCTCTAGTCCAAAAGATCCGAATCCCTCTCCAGTACGCCTCGCGCCTCCTTTTATAGACAAAAGGGGTCGCCACAATGGCACACAGGAGGTAGAAAGGTGTACATTGGCTGAGTCTATCCTCTGGCATCGTTGGACAAACGCATTTAATGCGTGGTTTAAAGGAAATATGCCCTAGAGGCAATAATAAAGTTATTATTTATTTCCTCATATCATGATAAATGTTTATTATTCATGCTAGAATTGTATTAACCGGAAACTTAGTACATGTGTGAATACATAGACAAACAGAGTATCACTAGTATGCCTCTACTTGACTAGCTCGTTAATCAAAGATGGTTATGTTTCCTAACCATAGACATGAGTTGTCATTTGATTAATGGGATCACATCATTAGGAGAATGATGTGGTTGACTTGACCCATTCCGTTAGCTTAGCACTTGATCATTTAGTTTTCTGCTATTGCTTTCTTCATGACTTATACATGTTCCTATGACTATGAGATTATGCAACTCCTGATTACCGGAGGAACACCTTGTGTGCCACCAAACGTCACAACGTAACTGGGTGATTATAAAGGTGCTCTACAGGTGTCTCCGAAGGTACTTGTTGAGTTGGCGTATTTTGAGATTAGGATTTGTCACTCCGATTGTCGGAGAGGTATCTCTGGGTCCTCTTGGTAATGCACATCACTATAAGCCTTGCAAGTAATGTGACTAATGAGTTAGTTGCGGGATGATGCATTACGGAACGAGCAAAGAGACTTGCCGGTAACGAGATTGAACTAGGTATTGAGATACCGACAATTGAATCTCGGGCAAGTAACATACCAATGATAAAGGGAGCAACGTATGTTGTTATGCGGTTTGACCGATAAAGATCTTCGTAGAATATGTAGGAGCCAATATGAGCATCCAGGTTCCGCTATTGGTTATTGATCGGAGACGTGTCTCGGTCATGTCTACATAGTTCTCGAACCCGTAGGGTCCGCACGCTTAAAGTTTGGTGACGATCAGTATTATGAGTTTTTGTGTTTTGATGTACCAAAGTTAGTTCGGAGTCCCGGATATGATCACGGACATGACGAGGAGTCTCAAAATGGTTGAGACATAAAGATGGATATACTGGACGACTATATTCGGACCCTGGAAGTGTTCCGGGTGATTCCGGAGAAAACCGGAGTGCCGGAGGGTTACCGAACCCCCCCCCCCCCGGAGAAATAGTGGGCCTTAGTGGAGAGAGAGGGCTGGCCTAGGGCAGGCCACGCTACCCTCCCCCTCTGGTCCGAATTGGACTATGAGAGGGGGTGGCGCCCCCCTTTCCTTCTCCCTCTCCCCCTTCCTTTCCCCCTCCTAGTAGGAGTAGGAAAGAGGGGAATCCTACTCCTACTAGGCGGAGGATTCCTCGTCCTGGCGCGCCCTCTAGGGCCGGCCGGCCTCCCCCTTGCTCCTTTATATACGGGGGCAGGGGCACCTCTAGACACACAAGTTGATCTATTGATCTATTACAGCCGTGTGCGGTGCCCCCCTCCACCATAATCCACCTCGATTATATCGTAGCGGTGCTTAGGTGAAACCCTGCGTCAGTAGCATCATCATCACCGTCATCACACTGTCGTGCTGACGAAACTCTCCCGTGAAGCTCTGCTGGATCGGAGTTCGTGGGACGTCATCGAGCTGAACGTGTGCTGAACTCGGAGGTGCCGTCCGTTCGGTACTTGGATCGGTCGGATTGTGAAGACGTACGACTACATCAACCGTGTTGTGCTAACGCTTCCGCTTTCGGTCTATGAGGGTACGTGGACACACTCTCCCCTCTCGTTGTTATGCATCACCATGATCCTGTGTGTGCGTAGGAATTTTTTTGAAATTACTACGCTCCCCGACAGTGGCATCAGAGCCAGGTTTATGAGTAGATGTTATATGCACAAGTAGAACACAAGTGAGTTGTGGACGATACAAGTCATACTGCTTACCAGCATGTCACACTTTGGTTCGGCGGTGTTGTTGGATGAAGCGGCCCGGACCGACATTACGCGTATGCTTACGCGAGACTGGTTCTACCGACGTGCTTTGCACACAGGTGTCTGTCGGGTGTCAGTTTCTCCTACTTTAGTTGAACCAAGTATGGCTATGCCCGGTCCTTGAGAAATTTAAAACAACACTAACTTGACAAACTATCGTTGTGGTTTTGATGCATAGGTAAGAACGGTTCTTGCTCAGCCCGTAGCAACCACGTAAAACTTGCAACAACAAAGTAGACCACGTCTAACTTGTTTTTGCAGGGCATGTTGTGATGTGATATGGTCAAGACATGATGCTATTTTTTGTTGTATGAGATGATCATGTTTTGTAACCGAGTTATCGGCAACTGCAGGAGCCATATGGTTGTCGCTTTATTGTATGCAATGCAATCGCCCTGTAATTGCTTTACTTTATCACTAAGCGGTAGCAATAGTCGTAGAAGCAATTGTTGGCGAGACGACAACGATGCTACGATGGAGATCAAGGTGTCGCGCTGGTGACAATGGTGATCATGACGGTGCTTCGGAGATGGAGATCACAAGCACAAGATGATGATGGCCATATCATATCACTTATATTGATTGCATGTGATGTTTATCTTTTATGCATCTCATTTTGTTTAGATCGGCGGTAGCATTATCAGATGATCTCTCACTAAATTTCAAGGTACAAGTGTTCTCCTTGAGTATGCACCATTGCCAAAGTTCGTCGTGCCGAGACACCACGTGATGATCGGGTGTGATAAGCTCTACGTTCACATGCAACAGGTGGAAGCCAGTTTTACACATGCAGAATACTCGGGT
Source organism: Triticum urartu (assembly GCF_056163025.1). Lineage (NCBI taxonomy): Eukaryota > Viridiplantae > Streptophyta > Magnoliopsida > Poales > Poaceae > Triticum > Triticum urartu. Next base: position 115,034,590 of record NC_141876.1, read on the forward strand.
TAAACTTGACGTGCCTAGCATATGCAGATATGGCCTCGGAACACTGGAGACTGAAAGGTCGAGCGTGAATCATATAGAAGATATGATCAACATAGTGATGTTCACCACTGAAAACTACTCCATCTCACGTGATGATCGGACATGGTTTAGTTGATATGGATCATGTGATCACTTAGATGATTAGAGGGATGTCTATCTAATTGGGAGTTCTTTAATAATTTGATTAACTAAACTTTAATTTATCATGAACTTAGTACCTGATAGTATTTTGCCTGTTTATGTTATTGTAGATGGATGGCATGTGTTGTTGTTCCATTGAATTTTAATGCGTTCCTTGAGAAAGCAAAGTTGAAAGATGATGGTAGCAATTACACGGACTAGGTCCGTAACTTGAGGATTATCCTCATTGCTGCACAGAAGAATTACGTCCTGGAAGCACCGCTAGGTGCCAAATCTGCTCCAGGAGCAACACCAGATGGTATGAACGTCTGGCAGAGAAAAGTTGATGACTACTCGATAGTTTAGTGTGCCATGCTTTACGGCTTAGAACCGGGACTTCAATGATGTTTTGAACGTCATGGAGCATATGAGATGTTCTAGGACTTGAAGTTAATATTTCAAGAAAATGCCCGTATTGAGAGATATGAAGTCTCCAATAAGTTCTACGGTTGCAAGATGGAGCAGAATAGTTCTGTCAGTGAACATATACTCAGAATGTCTGGGTACCATAACCACTTGACTCAACTGGGAGCTAATCTTCCTATTGGTAGTGTCATTGACAGAGTTCTTCAATCACTGCCACCAAGCTACAAGAGCTTCGTGATGAACTATAACATGCAAGGGATGGATAAGACAATTCCCAAGCTCTTCGCAATGCTAAAGGATGCGGAGGTAGAAATCAAGAAGGAGCATCAAGTGTCGATGGTTAACAAGACCACCAGTTTCAACAAAAAGGGTAATGGGAAAAAGAAAGGGAACTTCAAGAAGAACGGCAAACAAGTTGCTGCTCAAGAGAAGAAACCCAAGTCTGGACCTAAGCCTGAGACTGAGTGCTTCTACTCCAAACAGACTGGTCACTGGAAGCGGAACTGCCCCAAGTATTTGGTGGATAAGAAGGATGGCAAGGTGAACAAAGGTATATGTGATATACATGTTATTTATGTGTCCCTTACTAATTCTCGCAGTAGTGCCTGGGTATTTGATACTGGTTCTGTTGCTAATATTTGCAACTCAAAACAGGGACTATGGATTAAGCGAAGATTGGCAAAGGATGAGGTGACGATGCGTGTCGGAAATGGTTCCAAAGTCGATGTGATCGTGGTCGGCACGCTACCTCTACATCTACCTTAGGGATTAGTATTAGACCTAAATAATTGTTATTTGGTGCCAGCGTTGAGCATGAACATTATATCTTGATCTTGTTTGAGGCGAGACGGTTATTCATTTAAATCAGAGAATAATGGTTGTTCTATTTATATGAGTAGTATCTTTTATGGTCATGCACCCTTAAAGAGTGGTCTATTTTTTTTTAATCTCGATAGTGGAGATACACATATTCATAGTATTGAAGCTAAAAGATGCAGAGTTGATAATGATAGTGCAACTTATTTGTAGCACTGCCTTTTAGGTCATATTGGTATAAAGCGCATGAAGAAACTCCATTCTGATAGACTTTTGGAATCACTTGATTATGAATCACCTGGTACTTGTGAACCGTGCCTCATGGGCAAGATGACTAAAACGCCGTTCTCCAGAACTATGGAGCGAGAAACATAATTGTTGGAAATCATACATACTGATGTATGTGGCCCGATGAATATTGAGGCTCATGGCGGATATCGTTATGTTCTCATCTTCACAGATGATTTGAGCAGATATGGGTATATCTACTTGATGAAACATAAGTCTGAAACATTTGAAAAGTTCAAAGAATTTCAGAGTGAAGTGGAAAATCATCGTAACAAGAAAATAAAGTTTCTACGATCTGATGGTGGAGGAGAATATTTGAGTTACGAGTTTAGTCTTCATTTGAAACAATGCGGAATAGTTTCGCAACTAACGCTGATGTCTACTACACAACCTTCTTGTAGACGTTGTTGGGCCTCCAAGTGCAGAGGTTTGTAGGACAGTAGCAAATTTCCCTCAAGTGGATGACCTAAGGTTTATCAATCCGTAGGAGGCGTAGGATGAAGATGGTCTCTCTCAAGCAACCCTGCAACCAAATAACAAAGAGTTGTCGGATTTCGGGTTCCGGCAGACCCTTGAGGTACAAACACTAGGGTGCGCGCGGAGATTTCGCCTTCTACCTACCTGCACCCCTCCGCCTCTCTAAGATCTAAGCTATGGAAAGAACAGCACAAGAGACACAGGGTTTATACTGGTTCGGGCCACCGTTGTGGTGTAATACCCTACTCCAGTGTGTGGTGTGGTGGATTGCCTCTTGGGCTGATGATGATGAGCAATACAAGGAAGAACAGCCTCGCGAGGGTCTGTTCTTGGCTGGGGGGATGAACTGCTAGGAGGGGTTCAGTCACCCTTCTCTCTCTCTCTCCTCGATTCTCTCTCCGATTTCGATCCCAGCTTGTTTCTGGGTTGGCCGATTCTCGATCCCTTCTACCCTGGGGGTGGCTAGTCCTATTTATAGGCAAAGGCCCTGGGCCTCTTCCCAAATATTGAGCGGGAAGGGCACCAACAATTGGCCATTTTGAAGGGGAACATCTGGTACACTTATCCTGACTAAAGTTGGTCCTCGTCTGCCAAAGGCTCTGGCGGTGACGCCGGCTTGGGCTCCACAATGACTTCCTCCCTACCGTTGGGCTGGTCTTGGTCTCGTTGCACCGAAACGGGTCGCTTTGCTTGATGCTCTCACCTGCGCTTGCTCCCTTTGCACCAAAGAGGAAAGGAGGACACTGCGCGGCTGGCGCCCGCCTGGCGCCTTTGGTTGTCATGGCTTGCGTCATGGGCACCTCGTGAGGTACCCCGCCTTGATCTCTCCGCCTCCTCGCGAGCCAGCCTAATGAGGCCGTGCCTGAGGAAGCTCCGTGTCATCCGCCCCGCGAGGCATGACCCCTCGCGAGGGTCTTGGGTCTGTGTTGATGAAGATGGGCCGTGCTGGGCCCCTCCTTGAGCCACGCCGCAGTCCGCAGGCAGGCAAGTCTAGGGACCCCCATTCCCAAGGCGCGCCCGGACTTGGCCGTGCAGGGAGGCGAAAGGGAAAGAGCGAAGCGTCGCGGGCCCTAACAGCCTACGGCCTTGGGCGCCGCATGGCGGTTGATTGGACGTGGCGTCTCTGCTTCCCCATGGTGCCTTGGCAACTGCACGGATTCGACAAGTCCCTGCATGCAAAGCGGGTCATGATTACCTACGATCATGGGGGCCGACGGTTGGCCCTCGCCGGCTATAAGTACGGATCGGCGCGCGCCCTTCCAGTTCATCCCCCCTTGCTTCTCCTTCTTCTTCATGGCCCTGTCGAGGAGGTTCTCGGTCGCAGAGAAGGGGAAGGCTCGCCAGGTTGAGCCTGCCTCTCCCCCGCCCAAGCGCGGCCGAGGGTGCCCTCGCAAACATCCTGTGGCCACCACGGCAGCTCCCCGCGGCTGTAGAGACGATTTCCAGCACGGTGTCGGGCGGACTGCCGTGGCCGGGGGGCGCGCTTCGGTCGCGCGTTCGCGCTGCAGAGGTGCTGCCGGAGTTCGTTGTGTGGTCGGCGGAGCCGACTAGCACCCGGCTTCAACTTCCTCGCTTCCTCCTCGGCGAGCTCCTGGCTGGCGCCCCGGACGGCCCCTGGCTTCAGGCAGACAGATGCTGCAGCCGAGCCTCATGGGCTTCACTGGAGGTCTCCGCAGCTGGGAGCCTGGCCTTGACCCGCGGTTGGCAGACATTTGCCCGCGCGCGTGGCCTGAGCCATCGGTGCACCCTGCACTTCAAGTTTGACGGCGATGCCACCCTCTACGCGAGGGTGTTTGGGGAAGATGGTCGCCGCGCAGGGTGCTGCCCTGAGGACGACGACCGCGGCCGGGAACCCAGCCCCGGCGATGATGGAGAGGACAGCGCTCGCGTGATTGGCGGCGCTCAGGGTTCCCCAAGCTTCACCGGTTCTTCTTCAGGCGGCGACTCTTCCAGCGGTGGCCGCGGTCAGCCTCCACGCCGTCGTACCTGCTTGGGAGGTGGTAGCGTGTCTGCCCGCCGTCGCGCCTCGGTGAAGCGTGAGAGGGAGTCTGCCTGAGCCCCGGAGGCAGCTCGAGTCTTCCCTGCAGGCCGGTGTGAGGCGAGTTGCGCCTGATTTGTTCTTTCTTTTCCTTTTTCCTGCGTAAAAAGACAGTAGCGTGGAGCCCCGCGGGGGCGTGTTTGGGTTATTGCTGTTAATCATCGCTTTGCTTCCGTTATCGTGCCTTCCGGCTACATGCCCGCGCGTGGATAGTTCCCGGCCCCAGCCGTCGGGGGGCGACCGACCCAGGCCCTGTGTTCGTGTCGCGGTGCCCATGGGGCACGGACTGGAGGGGTGCTCCTGTAATGGACCCAGGTCGTGAAACCTTTGAACGACTAGGACAAGAACACTCGCGAGGGCGCTCGACTGCCCCCTTTGCGAGGCCTTGCATAAGTGAAATCGAGGCAGGAGAGTGAAAAGTCGAAGAACCACGAACCAAGGACGGCAACAGCTTCAATAAAACTTTGAATGAGAATGAACAAGCCAACTGCGGAAAGCAAATGAAAAAGCCGCGTCCGGCACCTAATCTAGTCTTCGACGTCTTCTCACCAGCGCGGAGCTAAGTGCTGCCACTGGGCATGGGAGGGAGCCCCATGGCCTGAGGCCGGCGCTCCTGAGACTCCGGGGCGTGTACAGCCCCAACTCATTATTACGTGAGAGTGTCACGGGCGGCGAGCTTCACAAGCGTTGGCCTTCTTCACAGACTCTAGGCCTTTTCCAAAACACGACAGCTTCACAGGCATTCGCCTTCTTCACAGGCTCCGGGCCTTTTCCAAAACGTGACAGCTTCACAGGCATTCACCTTCTTCACAGGCTCCAGGCCTTTTCCAAAATGTGACAGCTTCACAGGCTCCGGGCCTTTTCCAAAACACGACAGCTTCACAGGCATTCACCTTCTTCACAGGCTCTGGGCCTTTTCCAAAACACGATAGCTTCATAGGCATTCGCCTTCTTCACAGGCTCCGGGCCTTTTCCAAAACGCGACAGCTTCACAGGCATTCGCCTTCTTCACAGGCTCCGGGCCTTTTCCAAAATGCGACAGCTTCACAGGCATTCACCTTCTTCACAGGCTCCGGGCCTTTTTAGGGGTAGAACCTCCGGAGGTGCTGGATGTTCCATGTGTTCTGGACCGGCACCCCCTCTTGAGTCTCCAAGCGCGCGGAGCCGGGCCTGGAAACATGAACAACCTTGAACGGGCCCTCCCACATGGGAGAGAACTTGTGCAGTCCCTCCCTGGAGAGAACCCGCATGAGCACGAGGTCTCCTACCTTGAGAGTTCTGGAGCGGATGTTGCGGCAGTGATATTGTCGCAGTGCTTGTTGGTACCTAGCCGCTCACAAGAGGCTTCTCAGCGCAAAAGGGATACATGCCGCTGGGTCTGGCCCGAGCAACTTGGGGGATGATGCAGTCGGAGGGGCGCCCCCAACAAGGTAAGCTAACAACATGAAATAAAAGGGATACATGCCGCAGGGACGGACCCACGCGGCCTGGGAATAATGCAGCCCTGGGGGGCGCTCCCAACTGGAAATGAAACTTGAAAGATGTCACCTGATGATGTTGAGGACGAAGGAGTGTTGGTGTAGCAGACTCGGTGGGCTGCGGAAGCCGATCCTCACGAGCCCCCAGGCCCAGGGGCCTCGGGAGGCTGCGGAGGCGCTGGTGGCTCCTCGCGGACCATCTCCATCTCCGCCAGGGCTGCGGAACGCCTGGCCTCTTGAGCCTCCATGATGCCCCTCATGAGGCGCTGGTACGTGGCAGCCGCGTTCGGCAAGCCGTAAGGCATGTGAACGTAGCAGTGGGGTGGACCTTCGCAGCACCCCACTCGCAAGGGCCAGAGGCGCTCCAGAGAGGCGACTCGATTGAGCCCTAGTATGTCGATGCAGACACGCAGCCCACCATCCTCGCCTGGATGGGGAGCCACAGCTGGTAGGCGGCGGCCGCCTTTCATGACTCTTGACTCCTGTAGCTCCTGAATGGCCTTGCTGACGAACTCCTGAGGGTCTGGCTCTCCTTACCTTACTCCTTGAGGGAAACGTGCTTCTAAACACGCCTCCATGTGGTGCCCAAGCGCCTCCCTCGTGACCTTAGCCAGGTCGGTGGCCCTCCAGGGGAGAGCCCCCGAGCCCTGCCTGAGGAGGGCGCCGGGCGCGCTTTCCTATGCGATGGAAGGAGGTTCCCCCTGGGTAGGCGCGGGCCCTGAGGGGCCTGCCTCCTGAGGGGCTGGGCCGGATGATGTCTTCTTCTTCTTGGGGGCAGTCTCGGGAAGCCTCCTGCTTCCGTGATCCGGGTCTTCCAGTGATGCGGCCTGGAAGGCTCATTCCAGGGAACACACCGCGTCCTTCTCTTCACAGGGCACCGTGATGACTCCGCCACTTCCTGGCATCTTGAGGACGTTGTAGCCGTGGTGAGTTACGGCCATGAACTTGGCCAGCGCTGGGTACCCAAGGATGGCGTTGTACGGCAGGCGAATGTGAGCGACGTCGAAGTCGATGAGCTCGATGCGGTAGTTGTCACGTGCCCCGAAGGTGACAGGGAGGCGGACCTGCCCAATCGGGACCGTGGAGCCATCGGTGACTCCGGAGAAAGGCTTGGTTGGCTGAAGCTGGTTGTAGGGCACTTGGAGATTGTTGAATGTTTCCACGGACAGAACGTTGAGCCCTGCCCCGGCATCGATGAGGGTCCTGGTGACCACCACATTGCTGATGATTGGGGAACAAAGCATCGGGAGGACTCAAGCTGTAGCCGCACACTTGAGCTGATCTGCTGAGCTGAACGTGATTGCTCACGCCGACCACCTGAGAGGGCATGTGGCTTCCAGCTTGGGGAGGACTGCATTCACTTCGCGGGCGAACTGCTTGAAGATGCGTTGAGAGGCTGGGGCTTGAGCCCCGCCCAGGATGCAGGTGACCGCGCGCGGCTCCTGGAAGCCCCCAGCCCCCTCGTCCTGATGGCGGTCCTCGTTTCTCCTTGGCTGCGGCGGCAGCGGAGGGAGGCCTACGTTGCCTTGTGGGCGATCCTCGCGAGGCTGATCCCTCCAGTCTCTCTCGCGAGGCGGGTCTTGCCAGCGATCCTCGCGAGGTTGATCGCGCCACCCTTGGCGCGGGCAGCGGTCTTCCCAGCGTCCTGCGTTCCTTCCTCCTCCTCGACCGTAGCCCCGGTCACCGCGGTCGGGGCGACGGCCGATCCTTCCTTCTCGCACGGCTCGGAGCTCTTGACATTCGTTGGTGTTGTGGGTGTGGAGGTCGTGGTACACACAGTACCGACTGCCCTTGGAAGGTTCAGGCTGATCTCTGCCCCGCTTGGTGTCTGGTTCTACCGTGAGCACGGCAGCCCCCTTGCGCTTCACATCCTTGGCCTTGGGCTTCTTCTCTTCTGGGTCTGCGGCAGGCAGCTCGAGGAGGGAGAGACGCCCTTCCTCAGCCCTGGCGCACTTGTGTTGCCAAGTTGAACAACTCCAAGGAAGTGCACAGGTCTTCATGCAACGCCAGCTCCTCCTTCATCTTGACATCGCGCACGCCGTCGGAGAAGGCTGAGATGATGGCCTCCTCGGTCACCTTGGGAATCTTGAGGCGTGCGTTGTTGAAGCGCTGGATGTACTTCTGCAGGGTCTCTCCGGGTTGTTGCTTGATGCGGCGCATGTCGCTCACGGCAGGTGGCCGGTCGCAAGTACCTTGGAAGTTGGCGATGAAGCGGGTGTGCATCTCGTCCCAGGAGGAGATCATGCCTGGAGCCAGGTTCAGGAGCCAGGTGCGGGCCCCGTCCTTGAGCGCCATGGGAAACTAGTTCGCCATGCCCTTCTCGTCTCTGTTGGCAGCTTCGATGCCCAGCTCATAGAGCTGGAGGAACTCCGCAGGGTCGGCCGTGCCATCGTAACGAGGAGGCAGGTCTGGCTTGAACTTGCCGGGCCACGCGACACTGTGTAGCTCGGTGGTGAAGGCACGGCAGCCAGTTGTGGCCACGGGAGGCCTTGGGTGACGGAGAGCTTGGTCTTGCATGTCCCCACGCGCTGCAGCTGGGAGCAGCGCGGGGTCTTGACGTGCAGGAGCAGGAGCATGGTCGCGACGTGCTGGAGCAGGGAGCGCCCGGGCAGCTTCTTGCGGGCGAGGGACTTCTTGGCAGCTCTGCTCTTGCCGCGCTGGCACCTGACGGAGCGGGTTCTGCCCAGGGGCCACGTGCCTTGGAGCCATGGCGCCTTCTTGAGGAGGAGGCGGCCGGGGCGCCGCCGGAGCTTCGTCGCCCGCGCGGGGCGGGGTGTGGTGCAGCGGAACGGGCGGCGCAGGAGAGCCCCCTGCGGCATGGACGAGCTCGGCGACGCGGTCGAGCCATTCTTCGTAGACGTCGTCGACGGGACGGTAGCGCAGGAGCTCGTTTGCCGCGATGAGCGTAGCTCGAGCCTCCATGGGTGCGCGGAGCGCGCGGGACGAAGAACCAGCTGGGGTGAGCGAGGGAGTAGCGGTGCGGCCGTCTTGCCGCACGGACGGATGCTGAGACGACGCTTGCTGCTCGTCCCCCGCCGGGCCGGTGGCAGCGTCGACGGCAGGTGACGGGGAACGGCGAGGACGCCCACCCACAGGAGCCATCTGGGCGCCGCGGGAAGCGAGAGCGGCCCGGCGCTCGGCGCTGGCCCGACGAGCGTCAGACATGGACGTGGTGGTCGGAGGAGAACGGGGTGGTGGAAGACGAATTCCGGCGCACCCCTACCTGGCGCGCCAAATGTCGGATTTCGGGTTTCGGCAGACCCTTGAGGTTCGAACACTGGGGTGCGTGCGGAGATTTCGCCTTCCACCTACCTGCACCCCTCCGCCTCGCCAAGATCTAAGCTATGGAAAGAACAGCACAAGAGACACAGGGTTTATACTGGTTCGGGCCACCGTTGTGGTGTAATACCCTACTCCAGTGTGTGGTGTGGTGGATTGCCTCTTGGGCTGATGATGATGAGCAATACAAGGAAGAACAGCCTCGCGAGGGTCTGTTCTTGGCTGGGGGGATGAACTGCTAGGAGGGGTTCAGTCACCCTTCTCTCTCTCTCTCCTCGATTCTCTCTCCGATTTCGATCCCAGCTTGTTTCTGGGTTGGCCGATTCTCGATCCCTTCTACCCTGGGGGTGGCTAGTCCTATTTATAGGCAAAGGCCCTGGGCCTCTTCCCAAATATTGAGCGGGAAGGGCGCCAACAATTGGCCATTTTGAAGGGGAACATCTGGTACACTTATCCTGACTAAAGTTGGTCCTCGTCTGCCAAAGGCTTTGGCGGTGACGCTGGCTTGGGCTCCACAATGACTTCCTCCCTGCCGTTGGGCTGGTCTTGGTCTCGTTGCACCGAAACGGGTGCCTTTGCTTGATGCTCTCGCCTGCGCTTGCTCCCTTTGCACCAAAGAGGAAAGGAGGACACTGCGCGGCTAGCGCCCGCCTGGCGCCTTTGGTCGTCATGGCTTGCGTCACGGGCACCTCGTGAGGTACCCCGCCTTGATCTCTCCGCCTCCTCGTGAGCCAGCCTGATGAGGCCGTGCCTAAGGAAGCTCCATGTCGTCCGCCCCGCGAGGCATGACCCCTCGCGAGGGTCTTGGGTCTATGTTGATGAAGATGGGCCATGCTGGGCCCCTCCTCGAGCCACGCCGCAGGCCGCAGGCAGGCAAGTCTGGGGACCCCCGTTCCCAGAACGCCGACAAGAGTCTCTCGTGTCCCCAACACACACAATAGAATCGTTAATTGTATAGGTGCACTAGTTCAGCGAAGAGATGGTGATACAAGTGGTATATGGATGGTAGATAATAGTTTTTGTAATCTTAAAATATAAAAACAGCAAGGTAATGAATGATAAAAGTGAGCGTAAACGGTATTGCAATGTGTTGAAACAAGGCCTAGGGTTCATACTTTCACTAGTGCAAGTCCTCTCAACAATAATAACATAATTGGATCACATAACTATCCCTCAACATGAAACAAAGAGTCACTCCAAAGTCACTAATAGCGGAGAACGAACGAAGAGATTATGGTAGGGTTCGAAACCACCTCGAAGTTATTCTTTCCAATCAATCCATTGGGCTATTCCTATAAGAGTCACAAACAGCCCTAGTGTTCGTACTAGAATAACACCTTAAGACACAAATCAACCAAAACCCTAATGTCACCTAGATACTCCAATGTCACCTCAAGTATCCGTGGGTATGATTATACGATATGCATCACACAATCTCAGATTCATCTATTCAACCAACACATAGAACCTCAAAGAGTGCCCCAAAGTTTCTACCGGAGAATCACGACGAAAACGTGTGCCAACCCCTATGCATAGGTTCATGGGCGGAACCCTCAAGTTGATCATAAAAACATACATCAAGTGAATCACGTGGTATCCCATTGTCACCACAGATACGCACGGCAAGACATACATCAAGTGTTCTCAAATCTTTAAAGACTCAATCCGATAAGATAACTTCAAAGGGGAAACTCAATCCATTACAAGAGAGTAGAGGGGGAGAAACATCATAAGATCCAACTATAATAGCAAAGCTCGTGATACATCAAGATCGTACCACCTCAAGAACACGACGGAGAAAGATCAAACACATAGCTACTTGTACATACCCTCATCCCCGAGGGAGAACTACTCCCTCCTTGTCATGGAGAGCACCGGGATGATGAAGATGGCCACCGGAGAGGGATTGCCCCCTCCGACAGGGTGCCGGAACGGGTCTAGATTGGTTTTCGGTGGCTACAGAGGCTTCTGGCGGCGGAACTCCCAATCTATTGTGCTCCCCGATCGTTTTAGGGTATATGGAGCTATATAGGCGAAAGAAGTACGTCAGGGGAGCCACGATGGGCCCACGAGGGTGGAGGGCGCGCCCCCCTACCTCGTGGTTTCCTTGAAGCTTCCTTGATGTGGAATCCAAGTCTCCCGGGTTGCTTTCCTTCTGAAAATAAGTTCCGTGAAGTTTCAAGTCAATTAGACTCCGTTTGATTTTCCTTTTCTCCGATACTCTAAAACAAGGAAAAAAATAGAAACTGGCACTGGGCTCTGGGTTAATATGTTAGTCCCAAAAAATAATATAAAAGTGTATAATAGAGCCCATAAACATCCAAAATAGATAATATAATAGCATGGAACAATCAAAAATTATAGATACGTTGGAGACGTATCAGCATCCCCGAGCTTAATTCCTGCTCGTCCTCGAGTAGGTAAATGGTAAAAACAGAATTTTTGATGTGGAATGCTACCTAACATATTCATCTTGTATTTCTATTTATTGTAGCAAGAATATTCAGATCCATAAGATTCAAGACAAAAGTTTCATATTGACATAAAAATAATAATACTTCAAGCATACTAACTAAGCAATCATGTCTTCTGAAAATAACATGGCCAAAGAAAGTTCATCCCTACAAAACCATATAGTTTAGTCATGCTCCATTTTCGTCACACAAGAATGCTCTCATCATGCACAACCCCGATGACAAGTCAAGCAATTGTTTCATACTTTAGTAATCTCATACCTATAAACTTTCACGCAATATATGAGCGCGAGCCATGGACATAGCACTATGGGTGGAATAGAATATAATGAGGGGGTTATGTGGAGAAGACAAAAAGGAGAAAGTCTCACATCGACGCGGCTAATCAATGGGCTAGGGAGATGCCCATCAATTGATGTCAATGCAAGGAGTAGGGATTGCCATGCAACGAATGCACTAGAGCTATAAATGTATGAAAGCTCAACAAAAGAAACTATGTGGGTGTGCATCCAACTTGCTTGCTCACGAAGATATAGGGCACTTGAGGAGGCCCATTGTTGGAATATACAAGCCAGGTTCTATAATGAAAAATTCCCACTAGTATATGAAAGTGACAAAACAAGAGACTCTCTATCATAAAGACCATGGTGCTACTTTGAAGCACAAGTGTGGAAAAAGGATAGTAGTATTGTCCCTTTTATTTTTTTTTATTTTTTTATTTGGCCTTTCCCTTTTTTGGCCTTTTTTTGGGACAATGCTCTATGAATGATGATCATCACACTTCTATTTACTTACAACTCAAGAATTACAACTCGATACTTAGAACAAGATATGACTCTATATGAATGCCTCCGGCGGTGTACCAGGATTGCGATGAATCAAGTGTGACATGTATGAAAAATTATGAACGGTGGCTTTGCCACAAATACGATGTCAACTACATGATCATGCAAAGCAATATGACAATGATGATGCGTGTCATAATAAGCGGAACGGTGGATAGTTGCATGGCAATATATCTCGGAATGGCTATGGAAATGCCATAATAGGTAGGTACGGTGGCTGTTTGGAGGAAGATATAAGGAGGTTTATGTGTGATAGAGCATATCATATCACGGGGTTTGGTGCACCGGCGAAGTTTGCACCAACTCTCGATGTGAGAAAGGACAATGCACGGTACCGAAGAGGCTACCAATGATGGAAGGGTGAGAGTGCGTATAATCCATGGACTCAACATTAGTCATAAAGAACTCACATACTTATTGCAAAAATCTACAAGTCATCAAAAACCAAGCATTATGCGCATGCTCCTAGGAGGATAGATTGGTAGGAAAAGACCATCGCTCGTCCCCGACCGCCACTCATAAGGAAGACAATCAAATAACAGCTCATGTTTCAAATTTGTTACACAACGTTTACTGAGGGAGTCCTGGATTAGGGGGTGTTCGGGTAGCTGGACTATACCTTCAGCCGAACTCCTGGACTATGAAGATACAAGATTGAAGACTTCGTCCCGTGTCCGGATGGGACTTTCCTTGGCGTGGAAGGCAAGCTTGGCGATGCGGATATTCAAGATCTCCTACCATTGTAACCGACTCTGTGTAACCCTAACCCTATCCGGTGTCTATATAAACCGGAGGGTGGTAGTCCGTAGGACCTCAACTCCATATACAACAATCATACCATAGGCTAGCTTGTAGGGTTTAGCCTCCTTGATCTCGTGGTAGATCTACTCTTGTACTACCCATATCATCAATATTAATCAAGCAGGACGTAGGGTTTTACCTCCATCAAGAGGGCCCGAACCTGGGTAAAACATCGTGTTCCCTGCCTCCTGTTATCATCCGGCCTAGACGCACAGTTTGGGACCGCCTACCCGAGATCCGCCAGTTTTGACACCGACATTGGTGCTTTCATTGAGAGTTCCTCTGTGCCATCGCCTTTAGGCCTGATGGCACCTTTGATCATCAACAACGATGCGGTCCAGGGTGAGACTTTTCTCCTCGGACAGATCTTTGTCTTCGGCGGCTTCGCTCTGCGAGCCAATTCGCTCGGCCACCTGGAGCAGATCAAAAGCTACGCCCCTGGCCATCAAGTCAGGTTTGGAAGCCTAAACTACACGGCTGACATCCGTGGAGACTTGATCTTCGACGGATTCGAGCCACGGCCAAGCGCGCCGCACTATCTCGAGGGGCATGATCTAGCTCTGCCCCCGGACAGTGTCCCGGAGGCCGCACACGCATCGGTTCTGACCCCTAACTCGGAGCCTATTGCACCAATCGAGGATGAGTGGTTGGACGTCACCTCGGGGGCTGCGATCCCAAAAGCGATCGAGCCGAACGCTAGCCCCGCACTCTGCACGACCCGTGACTCCGAGGATCCGGACTCCTCCCCGGACTCCGAACCCCCCGCGCCCCTGCCAATCGAATCCGATTGGGCGCCGATAATGGAGTTCACCACCGCAGACATCTTTCAGCATTCGCCTTTTGGCGACATCCTGAATTCTCTTAAGTCTCTCTCTTTATCAGGAGAGCCCTGGCCGGACTACGGTCAGCGAGGGTGGGATACGGACGATGAGGAAATTCAAAGCCCACCCACCACCCACTTTGTAGCCACTGTCGACGATCTAACCGACATGCTTGACTTCAGCCCCGAAGACATCGACGGCATGGACGACGATGTAGGAGACGAACAGGAACCAGCACCTATAGGGCATTGGAAGGCCACCTCGTCATATGACATATATATGGTGGATACTCCAAAAGATGGAGATGGCGATGGAACAGTGGGGGATGACGCCCCCAAGAAACAGCCAAAGCGCCGGCGTCAGCGGCGCCGCTCTAAATCCCGCCAAAGCAAAAACGGTGATTCCGGCACGGGAGATAATACTACCCCGGATAGCGCCGAAGAACATCCACCTCAGCAAGATTCGGCACAGGAAGATGGAGAAGCCAGCCCTCATGAGAGAGCGGCAGACCGAGAGGTCGAGGATGATAACTATACGCCTCCCTCCGAAGACGAGGCAAGCCTCGATGACGACGAATTCGTCATACCCTCAGACCCCGCCGAACAAGAGCGTTTTAAACGCAGGCTTTAAGCCACGGCGAGCTATTAAATCGCAAGTTTTGGCCGACTTCGTCGCAGAATGAACGGAGGCCGAGCTCCCTAAAGAGTACGGCACATATTCAAACTGGATTATGCATTTCGACGGCTCCAAAATGTTGGCCGGACTGGGGGCTGGCGTCATCCTGACGTCCCCCACAGGAGACACAGTCCAATATGTGCTCCAAATCGTGTACATGGATTCCAACAATGCAGCCGAATATGAGGCCCTCCTACATGGTCTCCGGATAGCAGTATCCATGGGTATCCAGCGCCTAGAAGTACGCGGGGATTCAAACCTCGCGATATCCCAAATAAATGGAGACTTCGACGCCAAGGACCCAAAAATGGCAGCTTACCGCAACGCCGTCCTAAAAATGTCAGCTCGGTTCGAAGGGCTGGAGTTTCACCATATAGCCCAAGAAAACAATCAAGCAGCGGACGTCCTGGCACGCATCGGAGCAAAACGCGATGCAGTTCCCCCCAACATCTTTTTGGAAAGATTGTTCAATCCATCCGTAGCATGGGAGGGGGAACCCGCAAATAACAGCCCGGACCCAGCCGCACCACTCGACGCCGAACAATCTGACACAATTGGAGGCTCTGCCAATGAAATTACACCTTCAGCCCACGTAATAATGGCGGTCATCTCCCCGTGGACAGAACCATTCCTAGCCTACCTTACTAGGCAGGAACTCCCGGAGGACCAAAACGAGGCCCGCTGCATAGTGCGGCGATCTAAAGCCTATAGAGTCCATGAGGGAGAGCTTTATAAGAAAAGCACTACCGGAGTCCTTCAAAGGTGCATCTCCAAAGAGGAAGGGCGGAACCTTCTGGCTGAAATTCATGCCGGACTCGGTGGTCACCACGCCGCTGCTCGGTCCCTTGTTAGCAAGGCTTTCCGTACAGGCTTTTATTGGCCGACGGCCCGGGCAGACGCTCAGGACCTAGTCCAACGATGCGCTGGTTGCCAACTTTTTGCGAACCAAAGCCATATGCCACCCACCGCACTCCAAACTATACCCATCACCTGGCCTTTTGCGGTCTGGGGGCTTGACATGGTCGGACCCCTTAAAGGTGGGACCGATAGGAAAAAATACCTACTGGTCATGGTGGATAAATTCACCAAATGGATAGAAGCCAAGCCTGTTAAAACGGCCGAATCCGGACCTGTGATAGACTTCATATCCGGGGTTGTACACCGTTATGGCGTCCCCCACAGCATCATAACCGATAACGGTACAAACTTTACCACCGACGAGGTAAAACTCTGGTGCAAAAACATGGGCATCAAGCTCGATTATGCTTCCGTCTATCACCCACAAACCAACGGCCAGGTCGAACTTGCAAATGGTCTTATCATGAGCGGCATTAAACCCAGACTGGTGCGTTCCCTCAAGGAATCTAACATACACTGGGTAGAGGAGCTCGACTCCGTGCTATGGGGGCTGCGGACCACGCCAAATCGCACCACCGGATACACACCATTTTTATGGTGTACGGCACAGAGGCAGTTCTGCCCTGCGACATAATTCATGACTCACCTAGAGTGCGCATGTACGAAGAAAGAGAAGCCGAGCTCGATCGGCAGGACAACTTGGACGCCCTGGAGGAGGAGCGTGACGTGGCAAAAGCCCGTTCCGCATTTTATCAACAGCAAGCCCGAAGATATCAAAGCAGAGAAGTACGGGCCAAAAATTACAATGTTGGCGAACTAGTTCTACGCCTGCTGGATAGGGAAAAGGACAAACTCAAGCCCAAGTGGGAAGGTCCATTCATAATCGACCAAGTCCTGACTGGCGGGGCGTACCGCCTGCGAGATGCGTCGGATAACCGACTCGAGCCGAACCCGTGGAACGCCACCCGTCTCCGAAGATTCTATGCCTAGCGGCGGACTCTATGTTCGTCTCCTTCCTCTGTCCATTTTTTGCATTTTTCTGTCTTACATTTCTCTCCTTCCCCTCTTTTCTTTTATAGCCCTTAAAGGCTCATCTAGTGACGCGCCACTTGCGCTCATTAAACCTGGGGGCTTCTTTAACAGAAGCTTATTTATACGGGCTTCACGCCCAACACATGCGTCAAACTTCCGCATGTACCTTTTTCTTCACCATTATATGCATCGATATGACTTAAGTTTTGGCCAAGCTGGGTTGCCTGGCTCCTGTGCTTACCCCTACGTTCCCGATTGTTCGGCTAGGCGGTAAAGGGAGCACCTCTGCGATTGTTACTGCCAGGTCAGCCGGATGTGTACCTCAGACTGGGTGAAGCCGAAAGCTAGCGTTCTTAAGGGAATATTCGGTCGGTGAGATAAAATATGATCTTTTTACTCATTTTATGCGCCCCCAGATGCTTTTTTCTGCATCTTTTTACGCAGTCCGGACATGCACTTTAGGGCATGCCTCCCAGCGAAAGGAACCCCTAACGGAACTATTCTCTCTGGAAGATGTTTCTTACTAACCATGTAATATAACATAACTAGTTGGGCACTTGTCTGATAAAGCACGAATGACCCCTACGCCTGGTCTCCACGCATACCACGGTTCTTATATAACTGCTATGGTATTCGGACACACTCCGGACCGTCAGGTCCCGAGGTTGAAGCGAAAAGGTCGGCAACAACAAACGATCTACAATCCGGCTAGAAGGCATTACACATGTTAATTCAAAATTACATAGTCATTCTGACTGATTGTATTCCTCTTCTATACCATCTAACAGGCTGTCTAATTTACAGTCCTGTTGGGAATACTTCGTGGCAAACTCTACTTGGCCGTATACTAAGCTCACAGGGATCTCCTTCCCGTCAGGCCCCACTGGTCTGACTTCGGCCATGTGGTTTGGGTCAGACTTCGTAAAACGGGTCTTCACCATGGCCCAGGCTTCCCTAGCGCCTTGTCGGTAGGCCGATCTTCCACAACCGGAAGCGCCGCCGATCTCCCTTCAGCTTCTCCGCAAGCTCTCCAAGGCCCTCGGGCATGGAGTGGGCAGGCCATAAGGCTTGGGCAACACCTCGCATCGCCTGCCGAATTCGCTCGTGCAGTTGCATGAGTTCGGGAAGAAGGTCACCCGTAGAACCGGGCATCTCCTCTGCAGGACGACCTGTGAGCATACCTACAGACATTACTCTGTTAGTCGACTTCCTCGCCGAACTCTTTTTTTTCAAAGTTCGTTCAAGCACTTACTGAATATGCCGCGTCGAAGCCGCTGATTCTCCCTCGTGGAGTCTGACAGCTGGCCACAAACATCTTTAAGTTCGACGTCCAGCCTGGTGTTGGCATCCTGAAGATCATTCTTCTCTCGCCTCACCTTTGTCAATGTACTCTCACCGGCCTTTAGCCGGAGTAAGAGTTGTTGCTTTTCCGGATCGAGTCCGGCGCCATCTGCAACATGATTTGTCAGATTTGCACCCACACCGCACAATACTAATCTTTTGAAGTGTATCTTACCTGAGGGGGTCTCTTTGGGCTCCCTTGTTGCGGCTAGTGCGGCCTCTAGTTGGGCCTTGCACTTTTCCAGCTCCTGGGACAGTACGGTATTCTTCTCTGTAAGAACCTGCTTATTAAATGATCCTTAAATCAGTTGCTCTAACTGTTTCAAGTCTCGAGGGCTACTGGTATATCTATATTTAACCAAAATTTTCTTACCCGTATGTCTTTTACATACTGCTCCGTGGCTCTGGCTAAACCATTTTGAGCGGCACGGAGGTACGCATCTCCCGAATTAAAGGCATCTAAAGCCTCTTGGGAGAAACAAGCGTCGCGTAGAACTGTCCGGCGACGCCTGTGGTTCATGGCACTCTCCACTTCAGAATTTGTGGCAGACAGCCTATCCGCATCCTCTGTCGGAGGAGCGTCCGGTGCGCGCCTTGTGCTCGCCTCCGCTTCCTGGCCAGACGTTGGAGCCTGGCTGGTGGGGGCGCGATTGGCAACCTCTCCGGATGTAGTCCAGCGAGGTCTCTTCGTTCTGAAGATAGCACGAACGTTAATATGCCCTGACAGAATAACACCAGGGAAACAGAGGGTGCGCTATACCTTTGCGCCGGCATCTCAGTCCGGACTACATTCCTTTTTGCCCCACGGGGTCCTGCGGCCCCTCGTTGGCTAGCCACCGCAGGTTCGGCCTCCTGCCTCGGAAATCTCCCCTGCAAAACACGGTTGTCGTCAGAAACACTGGAATACGTGAGAGTGGAATCTCTCTCAAGGGAATGAGACTCCGGTTTCTGTCACCTGGGAGGCCGGGATTAACCCTGGGTAATCAGACGTGATGGCTACCAAGGTATTGTCCTTGCTTAGCTGATGGAACACCCTGTCGATAAGCTCCACCGATATGTCCGGGTCCTCTTCGGAGTCCGGATCGAGGGACTGTTCTGGGTCCTCGGGCTGTGGAGGGCGGTTGTTTATATCCTTTACCTCCTGCCGCAGTTCCTGCACTGAAGTCATTAGACTACATATCTAACCGTGGGAGTATAAAACAGACGGGCAAGCGCAATTATTCACTTACCCAACTTGGAGGATCGTAAATAGTAAATCTGGCCTGCGGATTGACACGGAGGAATTCCTCCTTTTCTCCCTTGTACAAAGAGGATAAGATCTTTACTAGGGCGGCAGCTGAGGCCGGCCCCTTACGACCGTAACGGGTGGTGTCATCCTCCCCGTTGAAATCCCACATGGGGTGGCCTCTATATTGAAGCGGCTGCACCCCTCGCATAATGCATGCGGCCATGACTCCAATCATGGTTAGTCCGGAATGAGCCAACAGTCTTATCCGGCCCATCAGGTAAAGGACGTCCCTGTCGCTTTCTTTCTGAGAGCTCCGCGGACGCCAGCTCAAGCGTTTCTTCAATGGGGCACTGTTGAACTCAGGGAGTCCGACCCGGATAGGGTCCGGTAACGGGACGTCATCTATGTAAAACCATTCCGAAGGCCAGTCCTCGGAAGCCTTCTTTGGGGTTCCGGATAGGTATCCGGTCCCGACGATGCGCCATACTTCGGCTCCGCCCACTTGGTATATAGACCCCTCTCGGGAACGGGGCACCAGGCAGAATAACCTCTTCCACAGCACGAAATGAGCCTCAATGCCTAAAAATAGCTCGCAAAGGGCGACGAAACCCGCAATATGTAATACGGAGGCGGGCGTGAGATTGTGCAGCTGGAGGCCGTAGAACTCCAGAAGCCCGCGGAGAAATGGACGAATTGGAAACCCCAGTCCCCTTATTAGATAGGGGACGAGGCACACCCGCTCTCCTTTAGAAGGATTGGGGGTGCTCTCCGCTTGTTTTCCACCATTATAGGTGGCGAGACCGGCTCGGACCGGGACCATGTATGCCTGAGGGAGAAATCCCTTGGCCTGAAGCGACACTAACTCGCTATGCGGGATGGTGCAACTCTCCCAGTCCCCGGGTTTGGGACCGGAGGGGCGAGGGGAGGAGCTGCGACGGCTGGTCATGTTGGAATGGACCTTTGCTGGAAGCGCTCTGATGATAACTCGCGGAGAGGAGAAGATGTGGTTTGGACCTAAATCCCCATCCCGTTAAATAGGAGGCTCGTTTATACGGCTAGGGGCATGGATGTAAAAACGCCCTGGCTTTTCGCATTCGTTTGACACGTGGAAGACGGCCATTATTGGGCGTGGGAGTCGAGGAGCGCTACATTACAAAAATCGGACATTATTCCTACAGGTACACAGGATTTGGAGAAGAACCCGCCTTGCAATGCCGAACAATCTGCGTGCCGGACTCATCGTCATTGAAGCCTGGTTCGGGGGCTACTAAGGGAGTCCTGGATTAGGGGGTGTACGGGTAGCCGTACTATACCTTCAGCCGGACTCCTGGACTATGAAGATACAAGATTGAAGACTTCGTCCCGTGTCCGGATGGGACTTTCCTTGGCGTGGAAGGAAAGCTTGGCGATGCGGATATTCAAGATCTCCTACCATTGTAACCGACTCTGTGTAACCCTAACCCTATCCGGTGTCTATATAAACTGGAGGGTGGTAGTCCGTAGGACATCAACTCCATATACAACAATCATACCATAGGCTAGCTTGTAGGGTTTAGCCTCCTTGATCTCGTGGTAGATCTACTCTTGTACTACCCATATCATCAATATTAATCAAGCAGGACGTAGGGTTTTACCTCCATCAAGAGGGCCCGAACCTGGGTAAAACATCGTGTTCCCTGCCTCCTGTTACCATCCGGCCTAGACGCACAGTTCGGGACCCCCTACCCGTGATCCACCGGTTTTGACACCGACATTTACCATACGTGCATGCTTCGGGACTTGCGAACTTCAACACAAGTATTCCTAAAATTCACAACTACCCAACTAGCACAACTTTGATATCACTATCTCCATATCTCAAAACAATCATCAAGTACCAAACTTCTCTTAGTATTCAATGCACTTATATGAAAGTTTTTATTATATCCCTCTTGGATGCCCATCATATTAGGACTAGTTTCATAACCAATGAAAATTACCATGCTGTTTAGGACTCTCAAAATAATATAAGTGAAGCATGAGAGTTCATCTATTTCTATAAAATAAAACCACCACCGTGCTCTAGAAAGATATAAGTGAAGCACTAGAGCAACAACAAACTACTCCGAAAGATATAAGTGAAGA
The DNA here is from genome assembly GCF_056163025.1 of Triticum urartu. Classification (NCBI taxonomy): domain Eukaryota; kingdom Viridiplantae; phylum Streptophyta; class Magnoliopsida; order Poales; family Poaceae; genus Triticum; species Triticum urartu. Next base: position 115,055,750 of record NC_141876.1, read on the forward strand.
TCAATGAGTAGTCGAATAATTATGCAACTATATGAAGACACTCTAACATTTAAGAATTTCAGATCTTGGTATTTTATTCAAACATCAAGCAAAGCAAAATAAAATAAAATGACGCTCCAAGAAAAACACATATCATGTGGTGAATAAAAATATAGCTCCAAGTAAAGTTACCGATGAACGAAGACGGAAGAGGGGATGCCTTCCGGGGCATCCCCAAGATTAGGCTCTTGGTTGTCCTTGAATATTACCTTGGGGTGCCTTGGGCATCCCCAAGCTTAGGCTCTTGCCACTCCTTATTCCATAGTCCATCAAATCTTTACCCAAAACTTGAAAACTTCACAACACAAAACTTAATAGGAAACTCGTAAGCTCCGTTAGTATAAGAAAATAAATCACCACTTAGGTACTGTTGTGAACTCATTATAAATTCATATTGGTGAAATATCTACTGTATTCCAACTTCTCTATGGTTTATAAAACTCTTTTACTAGCCATAGATTCATCAAAATAAGCAAACAACACATAGAAAACAGAATCTGTCAAAAACAGAACAGTCTGTAGTAATCTGGATCAAACGTATACTTCTGGAACCCCAAAAATTCTAAAATAAATTGCTGGACGTGGGTAATTTATCTATTAATCATCTGCAAAAATAATTAACTAAATATCGCTCTCCAAATAAAAATGGCATCAATTCGCGTGAGCGCTAAAGTTTCTGTTTTTTACAGCAAGATCAAAAAGACTTTCCCAAGTCTTCCCAACGGTTCTACTTGGCACAAACACTAATTAAAACATAAAAACTCAATCATAACATGGGATAAATAAATTATTTATAACTAAACAGGAGCAAAAATTAAGGAACAAAAATAAATTTGGGTTTCCTCCCAACAAGCGCTATCGTTTAACGCCCCTAGCTAGGCATGATGATTTCAATGATGCTCACATAAAAGATAAGAATTGAAATATAAAGAGAGCATCATGAATAATATGACTAGCACTTTTAAGTCTAACCCACTTCCTATGCATAGGGATTTTGTGAGCAAACAACTTGTGGGAACAAGAATCAAGTTGCATAGGAAGGTAAAACAAGCATAACTTCAAAATTTTAAGCACATAGAGAGGAAACTTGATATTATTGCAATTCCTACAAGCATATATTCATCCCTCATAATAATTTTCAGTAGCATCATGAATGAATTCAACAATATAACCATCACATAGAGCATTATTTTCATGATCTACAAGCATAGAAATTTTATTACTCTCCACACAAGCAAAATTCTTCTCATGAATAATAGTGGGAGCAAACTCAACAAAATAATTATCATGTGAGGCATAATCCAATTGAAAACTAAAATCATGATGACAAGTTTCATGGATATCATTATTATTTATAGCATACAAGTCATCACAATCATCATCATATATAGCAACTTTGTTCTCATAATCAATTGGAACCTCTTCCGAAATAGTGGATTCATCACAAAATAAAGTCATGACCTCTCCAAATCCACTTTCATCAATATAATCATCATAAATAGGAGGCATGCTTTCATCATAAGAAATTTTCTCATCAAAACTTGGGGGACAGAAAATATCATCTTCATCAAACATAGCTTCCCCAAGCTTGTGGCTTTGCATATCATTACTATCATGGATATTCAAGGAATTCATACTAACAACATTGAAATCATGCTCATCATTCAAATATTTAGTGCCAACATTCTAATGCATTATTCTTCTAGCACTTGAGCACAATTTTCCTTTCCATCATACTCACAAAAGATATTAAAAAGATGAAGCATATGAGGCAAACTCAATTCCATATTTTTTTGTAGTTTTCTTTTATAAACTAAACTAGTGCTAAAACAAGAAACAAAAAGATTCGATTGCAAGATCTAAAGATATACCTTCAAGCTCTAACCTCCCCGGCAACGGCGCCAAAAAAGATCTTGATGTCTACTATACAATCTTCTTCTTGTAGACGTTGTTGGGCCTCCAAGTGCAGAGGTTTGTAGGACAGTAGCAAATTTCCCTCAAGTGGATGACCTAAGGTTTATCAATCCGTAGGAGGAGTAGGATGAAGATGGTCTCTCTCAAGCAACCTTGCAACCAAATAACAAAGAGTCTCTTGTGTCCCCAACACACACAATAGAATGGTAAATTGTATAGGTGCACTAGTTCGGCGAAGAGATGGTGATACAAGTGGTATATGGATGGTAGATAATGGTTTTTGTAATCTGAAAATATAAAAACAGCAAGGTAACTAATGATAAAAGTGAGCACAAACGGTATTGCAATGCGTTGAAACAAGGCCTAGGGTTCATACTTTCACTAGTGCAAGTCCTCTCAACAATAATAACATAATTGGATCACATAACTATCCCTCAACATGCAACAAAGAGTCACTCCAGAGTCACTAATAGCGGAGAACGAGCGAAGAGATTATGATAGGGTACGAAACCACCTCAAAGTTATTCTTTCCAATCAATCCGTTGGGCTATTCCTATAGGTGTCACAAACAGCCCTAGAGTTCGTACTAGAATAACACCTTAAGACACAAATCAACCAAAACCCTAATGTCACCTAGATACTCCAATGTCACCTCAAGTATCCGTGGGTATGATTATACGATATGCATCACACAATCTTAGATTCATCTATTCAACCAACACATAGAACCTCAAAGAGTGCCCCAAAGTTTCTACCGGAGAATCATGACGAAAATGTGTGCCAACCCCTATGCATAGGTTCATGGGCGGAACCCGCAAGTTGATCACCAAAACATACATCAAGTGAATCACGTGATATCCCATTGTCACCACAGATACGCACGGCAAGACATACATCAAGTGTTCTCAAATCTTTAAAGACTCAATCTGATAAGATATTTCAAAGGAGAAACTCAATCCATTACAAGAGAGTAGAGGGGGAGAAACATCATAAGATCCAACTATAATAGCAAAGCTCGCGATACATCAAGATCGTACCACCTCAAGAACACGAGGGAGAAAGATCAAACACATAGCTACTTGTACATACCCTCAGCCCCGAGGGAGAACTACTCCCTCCTCGTCATGGAGAGCACCGGGATGATGAAGATGGCCACCGGAGAGGGATTGCCCCCTCCGGCAGGGTGCCGGAACGGGTCTAGATTGGTTTTCGGTGGCTACGGAGGCTTCTGGCAGCGGAACTCCCGGTCTATTGTGCTTCCCGATCGTTTTAGGGTATATGGAGATATATAGGCAGAAGAAGTACGTCAGGGGAGCCACGAGGGGCCCACAAGGGTGGAGGGCGCGCCCACGGGGGTGGGCGCGTCCCCCCTACCTCGTGGCTTCCTCGAAGCTTCCCGGACGTGGACTCCAAGTCTCCCGGGTTGCTTTCCTTCCGAAAATAAGTTCCGTGAAGTTTCAGGTCAATTGGACTCCGTTTGATTTTCCTTTTCTGTGATACTCTACAATAAGAAAAAAACAGAAACTGGCACTGGGCTCTGGGCTCTGGGCTGTGGGTTAATAGGTTAGTCCCAAAAAATAATATAAAAGTGTATAATAGAGCCCATAAACATCCAAAATAGATAATATAATAGCATGGAACAATCAAAAATTATAGATATGTTGGAGACGTATCAAACGCCACCCGGAACACCACAGCGTAATGGTGTGTCCGAACGTCGTAATCGTACTTTACTAGATATGGTGCGATCTATGATGTCTCTTACTGATTTACCGCTACCATTTTGGGGTTGTGCTTTAGAGACGGCTGCATTCACGTTAAATAGGGCACCATCTAAATCCATTGAGACTACTCCTTATGAACTATGGTTTGGCAAGAAACCAAAATTTTCGTTTCTTAAAGTTTGGGGCTGCGACACTTATGTGAAAAAGCTTCAACCCGATAAGCTCAAACCCAAATCGGAGAAATGTGTCTTCATAGGATACCCAGAAGAAACAGTTGAGTACACCTTCTATCACAGATCCGAAGGCAAGACTTTTGTTGCTAAAAATGGATCCTTTCTAGAGATGGAGTTTCTCTCGAAAGAAGTGAGTGGGAGGAAAGTAGAACTTGATGAGGTAACGGTACCTGCTCCCTTATTGGAAAGTAGTTCATCACAGAAACCAGTTCCTATGACACCTACACCAATTAGTTAGGAAGCTAATGATAATGATCATGAAACTTCAGATCAAGTTACTACCGAACCTCGTAGGTCAACTAGAGTAAGATCCATACCAGAGTGGTACGGTAATCCTGTTCTGGAGGTCATGTTACTAGACCATGACAAACCTACGAAGTATGAGGAAGCGATGATGAGCCCAGATTCCGCAAAATGGCTTGAGGCCTTCAAATCTGAGATAGGATCCATGTATGAGAACAAAGTATGGACTTTGGTTGACTTGCCCGATGATCGGCAAGCCATCGAGAATAAATGGATCTTTAAGAAGAAGATAGACGCTGATGGTAATGTTACTGTCTACAAAGCTCGACTTGTTGCGAAAGGTTTTCGACAAGTTAAAGGAGTTGACTACGATGAGACCTTCTCACCCGTAGCAATGCTTAAGTCCGTCCGAATCATGTTGCTATTGCTGCATTTTATGATTATGAAATTTGGCAAATGGATGTAAAGACTGCATTCCTGAATGGATTTCCGGAAGAAGAGTTGTATATGATGCAACCTGAAGGTTTTATCGATCCAAAGGGTGCTAAAAAGTGTGCAAGCTCCAGCGATCCATTTATGGACTGGTGCAAGCCTCTCGGAGTTGGAATAAACGTTTTGATAGTGTGATCAAAGCATATGGTTTTATACAGACTTTTGGAGAAGCCTATATTTTCAAGAAAGTGAGTGGGAGCTCTGTAGCATTTCTAATATTATATGTGGATGACATATTGTTGATTGGAAATGATATAGAATTTCTGGATAGCATAAAAGGGTATTTAAATAAGAGTTTTTCAATGAAAGACCTCGGTGAAGCTGCTTACATATTGTGCATCAAGATCTATAGAGATAGATCAAGACGCTTAATTGGACTTTCACAAAGCACATACCTTGACAAAGTTTTGAAGAAGTTCAAATGGATCAGGCAAACAAAGGGTTCTTACCTGTGTTACAAGGTGTGAAGTTGAGTAAGACTAAATCCCGACCACTGCAGAAGATAGAGAGAAAATGAAAGATATTCCCTATGCTTCAGCCATAGGCTCTATCATGTATGTAATGCTGTGTACCAGACCTGATGTGTGCCTTGCTATTAGTTTAGCAGGGAGGTACCAAATTAATCCAGGAGTGGATCACTGGACAGCGGTCAAGAACATCCTGAAATACCTGAAAAGGACTAAGGATATGTTTTCTTTTATGGAGGTGGCAAAGAGCTCATCGTAAATGGTTACGCTGATGCAAGCTTTGACACTAATCCGGACGATTCTAAATCGCAAACCGGATACATGTTTATATTGAACGGTGGAGCTGTCAGTTGGAGCAGTTCTAAACAAAGCGTCATGGCGGGATCTACGTGTGAAGCGGAGTACGTTGCTGCTTCGGAAGCATCAAATGAAGGAGTCTGGATGAAGGAGTTCATATCCGATCTAGGTGTCATACCTAGTGCATCGGGTCCAATGAAAATCTTTTGTAACAATACTGGTGCAATTGCCTTGGCAAAGGAATCCAGATTTCACAAGAGAACCAAGCACATCAAGAGATGCTTCAACTCCATCCGGGATGAAGTCCAGGTGGGAGACATAGAGATTTGCAAGATACATACTAATCTGAACGTTGCAGACCCGTTGACTAAGCCTCTTCCACGAGCAAAACATGATCAGCACCAAGACTCCATGGGTGTTAGAATCATTACTGTGTAATCTAGACTATTGACTCTAGTGCAAGTGGGAGACTGAAGGAAATATGCCCTAGAGGCAATAATAAAGTTATTATTTATTTCCTCATTTCATGATAAATGTTTATTATTCATGCTAGAATTGTATTAACCGAAAACTTAGTACATGTGTGAATACATAGACAAACAGAGTGTCACTAGTATGCCTCTACTTGACTAGCTCGTTAATCAAAGATGGTTATGTTTCCTAACCATAGACTTGAGTTGTCATTTGATTAATGGGATCATATCATTAGGAGAATGATGTGATTGACTTGACCCATTCCGTTAGCTTAGCACTTGATCGTTTAGTTTTCTACTATTGCTTTCTTCATGACTTATACATGTTCCTATGACTATGAGATTATGCAACTCCCGATTACCGGAGGAACACCTTGTGTGCTACCAAACATCACAACGTAACTGGGTGATTATAAAGGTGCTCTATAGGTGTCTCCGATGGTACTTGTTGAGTTGGCATAAATCAAGATTATGATTTGTCACTCCGATTGTTGGAGAGGTACGGTAATGCACATCACTATAAGCCTTGCAAGCATTGTAACAAATGAGTTAGTTGCGGGATGATGTATTACAGAATGAGTAAAGAGACTTGCCGGTAACGAGATTGAACTAGGTATTGAGATACCGACGATTGAATCTTGGGCAAGTAACATACCGATGACAAAGGGAACAACGTATGTTGTTATGCGGTTTGACCGATAAAGATCTTCGTAGAATATGTGGGAGCCAATCTGAACATCCAGGTTCCGCTATTGGTTATTGACCGAAGACGTGTCTCGGTCATGTCTACATAGTTCTGGAACCCGTAGGGTCCGCACGCTTAAAGTTTGGTGACGATCGGTATTATGAGTTTTTGTGTTTTGATGTACTGAAGGTAGTTCGGAGTCCCGGATATGATCACGGACATGACGAGGAGTCTCGAAATGGTTGAGACATAAATATCAATATATTGTATGACTATATTCGGACAACGGAACTGTTCTGGGTGGTTTCGGAGAAAACCGGAGTGCCGGAGGGTTACCGGACCCCCCCCCCCAGGAGAAATAGTGGGCCTTATGGGCCTTAGTGGAGAGAGAGGGCTGGCCTAGGACAGGCCGCGCGCCCCTCCCCCTCTGGTCCGAATTGGACTAGGAGAGGGGGGCGGCGCCCCCCTTTCCATCTCCCTCTCCCCCTTCCTTTCCCCCTCCTAGTAGGAGTAGGAAAGAGGGGAATCCTACTCCTACTAGGAGGAGGATTCCTCCTCCTGGCGCGCCCTCTAGGGCCGGCCGGCCTCCCCTTTGCTCCTTTATATACGGGGGCAGGGGGCACCTCTAGACACACAAGTTGATCTATTGATCTATTCCAGCCGTGTGCGGTGCCCCCCTCCACCATAATCCACCTCGATTATATCATAGCGGTGCTTAGGTGAAGCCCTGTGTCGGCAAAACCCTTGAGGTTCAAACACTAGGGTGTGCACAAAGATCTCTCTCCCTCAAGCTCACGCCCTCACCGCAATCTCAAGTCTTCGCGTGTCGAACTCGAGGAATAAGGGGACACAAGATTTATACTGGTTTGGGCCATGATACGTCTCCAACGTATCTATAATTTTTGATTGTTCCATGCTATATTATATTCTGTTTTGGACATTATTTGGCTTTATTATACACTTTTATATTATTTTTGGGACTAACCTATTAACCAGAGGCCCAGCCCAGAATTGCTGTTTTTTGCCTATTTCAGAGTTTCGCAGAAAAAGAATATCAAACGGAGTCCAAACGGAATGAAACCTTCGGGAACGTGATTTTTGGAATGAACGTGATCCAGAGGACTTGGACCCTACAACAAGAAAGCAACCAGGAAGGCACGAGGTAGGGGCGTGCCTACCCCCCCCCCAGGCGCGCCCTCCACCCTCGTGGGTCCCACATTGCTCCACCGACATACTTCTTCCTCCTATATATACCTACGTACCCCCAAACTACCAGATACGGAGCCAAAACCCTAATTCCACCGTCGCAACCTTCTATACCTGTGAGATCCCATCTTGGGGCCTTTTCCGGAGCTCCACCGGAGGGGGCATCAATCACAGAGGGCTTCTACATCAACACCACAGCCTCTTCGATGATGTGTGAGTAGTTTACCTCAGACCCTCGGGTCCATAGTTATTAGCTAGATGGCTTCTTCTCTCTTTGTGGATCTCAACACAATGTTCTCCCCCTCTCTTGTGGAGATCTATTCGATGTAATCTTCTTTTGCGGTGTGTTTGTTGAGACCGATGAATTATGGGCTTATGGTCAAGTTTATCTATGAACAATATTTGAATCTTCTCTGAATTCTTTTATGTATGATTGATTATCTTTGCAAGTCTCTTCAAATTATCAGTTTGGTTTGGCCTACTAGATTGACCTTTCTTGCAATGGGAGAAGTGCTTAGCTTTGGGTTCAATCTTACGGTGTCCTTTCCCAGTGACAGTAGGGGCAGCAAGTCACGTATTGTATTGTTGCCATCGAGGATAACAAGATGGGGTTTATATCATATTGCATGAGTTTATCCCTCTACATCATGTCATCTTGCTTAAAGAGTTACTCTGTTCTTTTGAACTTAATACTCTAGATGCATGCTGGATAGCGGTCGATGTGTGGAGTAATAGTAGTAGATGCAGGCAAGAGTCGGTCTACTTGTCTCAGGCGTGATGCCTATATACATGATCATACCTAGATATTCTCATAATTATGCTCAGTTCTGTCAATTGCTCAACAGTAATTTGTTTACCCACCGTAATACTTATGCTCTCGAGAGAAGCCACTAGTGAAACCTATGGCCCCCGGGTCTATTTTCTATCATATTAATCTTCCATCAACAAGCTATAACTTGCACCATTTTATTTTGCTTTATTTACTTTGCATCTTTATCATAAAAATACCAAAAAATATTATCTTATCATATCTATCAGATCTCACTTTCGTAAGTGACCGTGAAGGGATTGACAACCCCTTTATTGCGTTGCTTGCGAGGATTTTATTTGTTTGTGTAGGTGCGAGGGACTCGTGCGTGGCCTCCTACTGGATTGATACCTTGGTTCTCAAAAACTGAGGGAAATACTTACGCTACTTTGCTGCATCACCCTTTTCTCTTCAAGGGAAAACCAACGCAGTGCTCAAGAGGTAGCAGGCCACCGATGTGGTGTAATACCTGAAGGAAATATGCCCTAGAGGGAATAATAAAGTTATTATTTATTTCCTTATATCATGATAAATGTTTATTATTCATGCTAGAATTGTATTAACCGGAAACACAATACATGTGTGAATACATAGACAAACAAAGTGTCACTAGTATGCCTCTACTTGACTAGCTCGTTAATCAAAGATGGTTATGTTTCCTAGCCATAGACATGAGTTGCCATTTGATTAACAGGATCACATCATTAGAAGAATGATGTGATTGACTTGACCCATTCCGTTAGCTTAGCACTTGATCGTTTAGTATGTTGCTATTGCTTTCTTCATGACTTATACATGTTCCTATGACTATGAGATTATGCAACTCCCGTTTACCGGAGGAACACTTTGTGTGCTACCAAACGTCACAACGTAACTGGGTGATTATAAAGGTGCTCTACAGGTGTCTCCAAAGGTACTTGTTGAGTTGGCGTATTTCGAGATTAGGATTTGTCACTCCGATTGTCGGAGAGGTATCTCTGGGCCCTCTCGGTAATGCACATCACTATAAGCCTTGCAAGCAATGTGACTAATGAGTTAGTTGCGGGACAATGCATTACGGAACGAGTAAAGAGACTTTCCGGTAACGAGATTGAACTAGGTATTGAGATACCGACGATCGAATCCCGGGCAAGTAACATACCGATGACAAAGGGAACAACGTATGTTGTTAGGCGGTTTGACCAATAAAGATCTTCGTAGAATATGTAGGAGCCAATATGAGCATCCAGGTTCCGCTATTGGTTATTGGCGGAGACGTGTCTCGGTCATGTCTACATAGTTCTCAAACCCGTAGGGTCCGCACGCTTAAAGTTTGGTGACGATCGATATTATAAGTTTTTGTGTTTTGATGTACCGAAGGTAGTTCAGAGTCCTAGATATGATCACGAACATGACGAGGAGTCTCGAAATGGTTGGCACATAAAGATTGATATATTGGACGACTATATTTGGACACTGAAAGTGTTCCGAGTGGTTTCGGATAAAAACCGGAGTACCGGGGCATTACCGGAACCCCCCGGGGAGTTAATTGGGCCTCATGGGCCTTAGTGGGAGAAGAGGAGGGGCGGCCAGGGCAGCCGCGCGCCCCCTCCCCCTCTAGTCCGAATTGGATAAGGAGGGGGCGACACTCCCCTTTTTCCTTCTCCTCCTCTCTCCCTTCCTTCCCTCTCCTACTCCAACAAGGAAAAGGAGGAGTCCTACTCCCGCGCCCTCCTCTTGGCCAGCCGCCTCCCCCTTGCTCCTTTATATACGGGGGCAGGGGTCACCCTAGGACACACAAGTTGATCAGTTGATCTATTCCAGTTGTGTGCGGTGCCCCCCTCCACCATATTCCACCTCGGTTATATCGTAGCGGTGCTTAGGCGAAGCCCTGCATCGGTAGCAACGTCATCACCGTCATCACGCCGTCGTGCTGACGGAACTCTCCCGTGAAGCTCTGCTGGATCGGAGTTCGTGGGACATCATCGAGCTGAACGTCTGCTGAACTCGAAAGTGTCGTACGTTCGGTACTTGGATCGGTCGGATCGTGAAGACGTACGACTACATCAAATGCATTGTGCTAACGCTTCCTCTTTTGGTCTACGAGGGTACGTGGACACACTCTCCCCTCTCGTTGCTATGCATCACCATGATCCTAAGTGTGCGTAGGAATTTTTTTGAAATTACTACGTTCCCCAACAGTGGCATCCGAGCCTGGTTTTATGCGTAGATGTTATATGCACGAGTAGAACACAAGTGAGTTGTGGGCGATACAAGTCATACTTCTTACCAGCATGTCATACTTTGGTTCGGCGGTATTGTTGGATGAAGCGGCCCGGACCGACATTACGCGTACGCTTACGCGAGACTGGTTCTACCGACGTGCTTTGCACACATGTGGCTGGCGGGTGTCAGTTTCTCCAACTTTAGTTGAACCAAGTGTGGCTACGCCCGGTCCTTGAGAAGGTTAAAACAACACTAACTTGACGAACTATCATTGTGGTTTTGATGTGTAGGTAAGAACGGTTCTTACTCAGCCCGTAGCAGCCACGTAAAACTTGCAACAACAAATTAGAGGACGTCTAACTTGTTTTTGCAGGGCATGTTGTGATGTGATATGGTCAAGACATGATGCTATATTTATTTTATGAGATGATCATGTTTTGTAATGGAGTTATCGGCAACTGGCAGGAGCCATATGGTTGTCGCTTTAGTGTATGCAATGCAATTGCCCTAGAATTGCTTTACTTTATCACTAAGCGGTAGCGATAGTCGTAGAAGCAATAGTTGGCGAGACGACAACGATGCTATGATGGAGATCAAGGTGTCGCGCCGGTGACAATGGTGATCATGACGGTGCTTCAGAGATGGAGATCACAAGCACAAGATGATGATGTCCATATCATATCATTTATATTGATTGCATGTGATGTTTATCCTTTATACATCTTATTTTGCTTTGATTGACGGTAGCATTATAAGATGATCTCTCACTAAATTTCAAGATAAAAGTGTTCTCCCTGAGTATGCACCGTTGCCAAAGTTCGTCGTGCCGAGACACCACGTGATGATCGGGTGTGATAAGCTCTACATTCATCTACAACGGGTGCAAGCCAGTTTTGCACACGCAGAATACTCGTGTTAAACTTGATGAGCCTAGCATATGCAGATATGGCCTCGGAACACTGAGATCGAAAGGTCGAGCGTGAATCATATAGTAGATATGATCAACATAGTGATGTTCACCATTGAAAACTACTCCATCTCACGTGATGATCGGACATGGTTTAGTTGATTTGGCACGTGATCACTTAGATGATTAGAGGGATGTCTATCTAAGTGGGAGTTCTTAAGTAATATGATTAATTGAACTTAAATTTATCATGAACTTAGTACCTGATAGTATTTTTCTTGTCTATGTTGATTGTAGATAGATGGCACGTGTTGTTGTTCCGTTGAATTTTAATGTGTTCCTTGAGAGAGCAAAGTTGAAATATGATGGTAGCAATTACACGGACTGGGTCCGTAACTTGAGAATTATCCTCATTGCTGCACAAAAGAATTACATCTTGGAAGCACCACTGGGTGCCAGGCCTGCTGCAGATGCTGCTAATGATGTTAAGAACGTCTGGTAGAGTAAAGCTGATGAGTACTCGATAGTTCAGTGTGCCATGCTTTACGGCTTAGAACCGGGACTTCAATGATGTTTTGAACGTCATGGAGCATATGAGATATTCCAGGAGTTGAAGTTAATATTTCAAGGAAATGCCCGGATTGAGAGATATGAAGTCTCCAATAAGTTCTATAGCTACAAGATGGAGGAGAATAGTTCTGTCAGTGAACTTATACTCAAAATGTCTGGGTATTATAATCACTTGACTCGACTGGGAGCTAATCTTCCTGTTGATAGTGTCATTGACAGAGTTCTTCAATCACTGCCACCAAGCTACAAGAGCTTCGTGATGAACTATAATATGCAAGGGATGAATAAGACAATTCCCGAGCTCTTCGCAATGCTAAAGGCAGCGGAGGTAGAAATCAAGAAGGAGCATCAAGTGTTGATGGTCAACAAGACCACCAGTTTCAAGAAAAAGGGTAAATGGAAGAAGGGGAACTTCAAGAAGAACAGCAAACAAGTTGCTGCTCAGGAGAAGAAACCCAAGTCTGGACCTAAGCCTGAGACTGAGTGCTTCTACTGCAAACATACTGGTCACAAGAAGCGGAACTGCCCCAAGTATTTGGCGGATAAGAAGGATGGCAAGGTGAACAAAGGTATATGTGATATACATGTTATTGGTGTGTACCTTACCAGAGCTCGTAGTAGCACCTGGGTATTTGATACTGGTTCTGTTGCTAATATTTGCAACTCGAAACAGGGACTACGGATTAAGCGAAGACTGGCTAAGGACGAGGTGACGATGCGCGTGGGAAATGGTTCCAAAGTCGATGTGATCGCCGTCGGCATGCTACCTCTACATCTACCTTCGGGATTAGTTTTAGACCTAAATAATTGTTATTTGGTGCCAGCATTAGGCATGGACATTATATCTGGATCTTGTTTGATGCGAGACGGTTATTCATTTAAATCTGAGAATAATGGTTGTTCTATTTATATGAGTAATATCTTTTATGGTCATGCACCCTTGAAGAGTGGTCTATTTTTGTTGAATCTTGATAGTAGTGATACACATATTCATAATGTTGAAGCCAAAAGATGCAGAGTTGATAATGATAGTGCAACTTATTTTTGGCACTGTCGTTTGGGTCATATTGGTGTAAAGTGCATGAAGAAACTCCATACTGATGGACTTTTGGAATCACTTGATTATGAATCACTTGGTACTTGTGAACCATGCCTCATGGGCAAGATGACTAAGACACCGTTCTCCGGAACAATGGAGCGAGCAACAGATTTGTTGGAGATCATACATACGGATGTATGTGGTCCAATGAATATTGAGGCTCGTGGCGGGTATCGTTATTTTCTCACCTTCAGAGATGATTTGAGAAGATATGGGTATATCTACATAATGAAACATAAGTCTGAAACATTTGAAAAGTTCAAAGAATTTCAGAGTGAAGTGGAAAATCATTGTAACAAGAAAATAAAGTTTCTATGATCTAATCGTGGAGGAGAATATTTGAGTTACGAGTTTGGTCTACATTTGAAACAATGCGGAATAGTTTCGCAACTCACGCGACCTGGAACACCACAGCGTAATGGTGTGTCCGAACGTTGTTATCGTACTTTACTAGATAATGGTGTGATCTATGATGTCTCTTACTGATTTACCGCTATCGTTTTGAGGTTATGCTTTAGAGACGGCTGCATTCTTGTTAAATAGGGCACCATCAAAATCCGTTGAGACGACGCCTTATGAACTATGGTTTGGCAAGAAACCAAAGTTGTCGTTTCTTAAAGTTTAGGGCTGCGATGCTCATGTGAAAAAACATCAACCTGATAAGCTCGAACCCAAATCGGAGAAATGTGTATTCATAGGATATCCAAAGGAAATTGTTGGGTACACCTTCTATCATAGATCCAAAGGCAAGACTTTTGTTGCTAAGAATGGATCCTTTCTAGAGAAAGAGTTTCTCTCGAAAGAAGTGAGTGGAAGGAAAGTAGAAATTGATGAGGTAACTGTTCCTGCTCCCTTATTGGAAAGTAGTTAATCACAGAAACCGGTTCCTGTGACATCTACACCAATTAGTGAGGAAGCTAATGATGATGATCATGAAACTTCAGATCAAGTTACTACTGAACCTCGTAGGTCAACCAGAGTAAGATCCGCACCAGAGTGGTACGGTAATCCTGTTCTGGAGGTCATGTTGCTAGACCATGAAGAACCTACGAACTTTGAGGAAGCGATGATGAGCCCAGATTCCGCAAAATAGCTTGAGGCCATGAAATCTGAGATGGGATCCATGTATGAGAAAAAAGTGTGGACTTTGGTTGGCTTGCTCGATGATCGGCAAGCCATCGAGAATAAATGGATCTTCAAGAAGAAGGCAGACGCTGATGGTAATGTTACTGTCTACAAAGCCCGACTTGTTGCGAAAGGTTTTCGACAAGTTCAAGGAGTTGACTACGATGAGACCTTCTCACCCGTAGCGATGCTTAAGCCCGTCCGAATCATGTTAACTAGTGCCGCATTTTACGATTATGAAATTTGGCAACTGGATGTAAAGACTTCATTCCTGAATGGATTTCCGGAAGAAGAGTTGTATATGATGCAACCTGAAGGTTTTATCGATCCAAAAGGTGCTAACAAAGTGTGCAAGCTCCAGCGATCCGTTTATGGACTGGTGCAAGCCTCTCGAAGTTGGAATAAACGTTTTGATAGTGTGATCAAAGCATATGGTTTTATACAAACTTTTGGAGAAGCCTGTATTTACAAGAAAGTGAGTGGGAGCTCTGTAGCATTTCTAATATTATATGTGGATGACATATTGTTGATTGGAAGTGATATAGAATTTCTGGATAGCATACTTGAATAAGAGTTTTCAATGAAAGACCTCGGTGAAGCTGCTTACATATTGGGCATCAAGATCTATAGAGATAGATCAAGACGTTTAATTGGACTTTCACAAAGCACATACCTTGACAAAGTTTTGAAGAAGTTCAAAATGGATCAGGCAAAGAAAGGGTTCTTGCCTGTGTTACAAGGTGTGAAGTTGAGTAAGACTCAATGCCCGACCACTACACAAGATAGAGAGAAAATGAAAGATGTTCCCTATGTTTCAGCCATAGGCTCTATCATGTATGCAATGCTGTGTACCAGACCTGATGTCTGCCTTGCTATTAGTTTAGCAGGGAGGTACCGAAGTAATCTAGGAGTGGATCACTGGACAGCGGTCAAGAACATCCTGAAGTACCTGAAAAGGACTAAGGATATGTTTCTCGTTTATGGAGGTGACAAAGAGCTCATCGTAAATGGTTACGTTGATGCAAGCTTTGGCATTGATCCGGACGATTCTAAATCACAAACCGGATACGTGTTTATATTGAATGGTGGAGCTGTCTGATGGAGCAGTTCTAAACAGAGCGTTGTGGCGGGATCTACATGTGAAGCGGAGTACATTGTTGCTTCGGAAGCAGCAAATGAAGGAGTCTGGATGAAGGAGTTCATATCTGATCTAGGTGTCATACCTAGTGCATCGGGTCCAATGAAAATCTTTTGTGACAATACTGGTGCAATTGCCTTAGCAAAGGAATCCAGATTTCACAAGAGAACCAAGCACATCAAGAGATGCTTCAACTCCATCTGGGATCAAGTCCAGGTGGGAGACATAGAGATTTGCAAGATACATACGGATCTGAATGTTGCAGACCATTGACTAAGCCTCTTCCACGAGCAAAACATGATCAGCACCAAGGCTCCATGGGTGTTAGAATCATTACTGTGTAATCTAGATTATTGACTCTAGTGCAAGTGGGAGACTGAAGGAAATATGCCCTAGAGGAAATAATGAAGTTATTGTTTATTTCCTTATATCATGACAAATGTTTATTATTCATGCTAGAATGTTATTTAACCGGAAACATAATGCATGTGTGAATACATAGACAAAAAGAGTGTTACTGGTATGCCTCTACTTGACTAGCTCGTTAATCGAAGATGGTTATGTTTCCTAGCCATAGACATGAGTTGTCATTTGATTAACGGGATCACATCATTAAGAGAATGATGTGATTGACTTGACCATTCCATTAGCTTAGCACTTGATCGTTTAGTATGTTGCTATTGCTTTCTTCATGTCTTATACATGTTCCTATGACTATGTGATTATGCAACTCCCGTTTACCGGAGGAACACTTTGTGTGCTACCAAACGTCACAACGTAACTGGGTGATTATAAAGGTGCTCTACAGGTGTCTCCGAAGGTACTTGTTGAGTTGGCGTATTTCGAGATTAGGATTTGTCACTCCGATTGTCGGAGAGGTATCTCTGGGCCCTCTCGGTAATGCACATCACTATAAGCCTTGCAAGTAATGTGACTAATGAGTTAGTTGCGGGATGATGCATTACGGAACGAGCAAAGAGACTTGCCGGTAACGAGATTGAACTAGGTATTGAGATACCGACAATCGAATCTCGGGCAAGTAACATATCGATGATAAAGGGAACAACGTATGTTGTTATGCGGTTTGACCGATAAAGATCTTCGTAGAATACGTAGGAGCCAATATGAGCATCCAGGTTCCGCTATTGGTTATTGACCGGAGACGTGTCTCGGTCATGTCTACATAGTTCTCGAACCCGTAGGGTCCGCACGCTTAAAGTTTGGTGACGATCGGTATTATGAGTTTTTGTGTTTTGATGTACCGAAGGTAGTTCGGAGTCCCGGATATGATCACGGACATGGCAAGGAGTCTCGAAATGGTTGAGACATAAAGATCGATATATTGGACGACTATATTCGGACACCAGAAGTGTTCAGAGTGGTTTCGGATAAAAATTGGAGTACCGGGGGGTTACCGGAACCCCCCGGGGGTTAATTGGGCCTCATGGGCCTTAGTGGGAGAAGAGGAGGGGCGGCTAGGGCAGCCGCGCGCCCCCTCCCCCTCTAGTATTAATTGGACAAGGAGGGGGCGGCGCCCCCCTTTTTCCTTCTCCTTCTCTCTCCCTTCCTTCCCTCTCCTACTCCAACAAGGAAAAGGAGGAGTCCTACTCCCGGTGGGAGTAGGACTCCCCCCTGGCACGCCCTCCTCTTGGCCGGCCGCCTCCCCCCTTGCTCCTTTATATACGGGGGCAGGGGGCACCCTAGGACACACAAGTTGATCAGTTGATCTATTCCAGCCGTGTGCGGTGCCCCCTCCACCATATTCCACCTCGGTTATATCGTAGTGGTGCTTAGGCGAAGCCCTACGTCGGTAGCAACATCATCACCGTCATCACGCCGTCGTGCTGACGGAAATTTCCCGTGAAGCTCTGCTGGTTCGAAGTTCGTGGGACGTCATCGACCTAAACGTGTGCTGAACTCGGAGGTGCCATACGTTCGGTACTTGGGTCAGTCGGATCATGAAGACGTACGACTACATCAACCGTGTTGTGCTAACGCTTCCGCTTTCGGTCTACGAGGGTACATGGACACACTCTCCCCTCTCGTTGCTATGCATCACCATGATCCTAAGTGTGCGTAGGATTTTTTTTGAAATTACTACGTTCCCCAACAATACCCTACTCCAGTGTGATGTGGTGGATTGCCTCTTGGGCTGGAGATGAACAGTTATAAGGGAAGAACAGCATCCTGAGGAGAGGTGCTCTTGTGCTCGGTGAGTTGATGTCGTAGAGGATCATCCCCCTTCTAAGGTGGTGGCTAGTCCTATTTATAGAGGCCCGGGTCCTCTCCCCAAATATTAGGCGGGAAGGGATCCCACAACAGCCAGTTTGAAGGGGGACAGCTAGTACAAGCTATCCTGACAAAAGATGGTCTTCGCCTCCCAAAGGCTCTGGTGATGACGCTGTCTTGGGCTCCACGGTGACCTCCGTCCTGTCGTCCTGCTGGTCTTGGTCTTGTTGCACCGATACGGAAACCTTTGCTTGATGCCTCGGGACTCCGCGCCTGCGCTTGCTTCTTTAGCTCCAAAGAGGAAACGAGGACACTGCGCGCTGGCGCCCGCCTGGCCTTGGTCGTCATGGCTTGCGTCACAGGGACCTCGCAAGGTTCCCCGTGCCTTGATCTCTCCGCCCCTCGCGAGCCAGCCTGGTGAGGCCACCTTCGAGGAGGTCTTGTGTCGTCCGCCTCACGAGGCTTGGCCCCTCGCGAGGGTCTTGGGTGTTTGGTGGTGAAGATGGGTCATACAGGGCCGCTGGTGGAGCCACGCCATGGGCCGTAGGCAGGCAAGTCTAGGGACCCCCGTTCCCAAGACGCCGACAAATACACTTAACCCAATGTCTTGGTCCATGAAGGAGGTATCAGTGCGACGAACCAGGCAATCAGACTATTTGGTTTTATTGCTCTCACTTAGCCGTAGGAGTTTGACGATGGGTCTACAGAGTAGCCCCTAGTATATACGCGGCTGTCCCAATGCGGATGTGTTACATATGTGACCGGAAAACAGTCCTTCGTGTAAATACAGAAAAAATCGCTAAAGATTGTAATAAGTCGCCGAGTGGCTGACCAGCTCTCGCCACATCATGACAATCAGTTTTTGGCTTTCTCTACTGAGGTGCTTAACCGGACGAACCAGAAACACAATCGCAGTAGTTCTCCCTTTACTACCCTAGCCGATCAGGCGGAACGTAAGGTAGCAAACACAGGAGCCGGGCAACCCAACTATTGACCAAAGACATGATTCGGAGCTGATGCATATAGTGCCAAATCTTGGGACGCCGAATTGTGCTATGAAGCTATTCGGACTTTTACACATATGTTGCCGTGTAGAGCCCCTGCAATTTGAAATGAGGCGACTAAAGAGACGGAATAAAGTCTGTAATTTAAAGGCTATACCGAAGAAGAAAATTGGTTTACTGGAATTTGGTTGATACGTCAAAACGTAATCGTACTGAGGGTACCGTGATCATAAAGGTCATTTTACATGCCAGGGGTCTAAGGCAAGGGAAAAAGCTCTATACATGTTCGTCAGTGAAGTTATGGTCTACGAAGTCCTTCACACCTTCCTGCCACACGTCTGTGCCGCTTTCTCCTGAGTAAGAAAAATTCCTTGAGAGGAATGGTTTTCCACTATTTGTACGGAACCGGGCTCGGAGAGAGTCCTTATGAGTCCGTAGGGTGAGCAGGTTGTGATGCACCTGTGGTAAAAGAAAAATAATTAAAGAAAAGGGGAAGGCCATATAGGGTCGAGTCGTACTATGGGCCTGTCCGAATTGTGCCTCCGTTGATGCCCAAGGTACTCTGAGTGCGTAATTATGCACGCACGGTACAACATTCGCAGATATACATGGCAATCGACAAAGGCAAAGTTGTTAATCCAGCTCTGGAGTTGCCGAGCTGTTAACATGCGGGATTGGCCGGCCTTGTGTAATAGAGTCCGACGGCTTAATAGCTGATGAGGTGTGCGGCTTGACGGGGCCGCTTTGTATTTCGGCCGCAATGGCCGCGGTATGCTCCTCAGTACGGAGGGAGTGTTCCATGTTTCCGTTGATTGTAATGATGCCATGTGGACCGAGCATCTTGAGCTTTAGATAGGCGCAGTGCGGAACCGCATTAAAGCGGGCGAAAGCGGTTCGTCCGAGCAGTGCGTGATATCCACTATGGAAGGGGACGATATCGAAGATCAAGTCTTCGCTTCGGAAGTTGTCCGGCGAACCGAAGACGACTTCCAGTGTGTTTGAGCCCATGCGGCGGGCCTCTACACCAGGTATTACTCCTTTGAAGGTAGTTTTAGTGGGCTTGATTCTTGACGGATCAATGCCCATTTTGCGGGCAGTGTCTTGATAAAGTAGATTGAGACTGTTGTCTCCGTCCATGAGGACTCGCGTGAGGTGGAATCTGTCGATGATTGGATCGAGGACTAGAGCTGTCGAACCTCCATGACGGATATTAGTTGGGTGGTCCTTTCGATCGAAAGTGGTCAGACAAGCCGACCATGGGTTGAATTTTGGGGTGACCGGCTCTATGGCGTTGACGTCCCATAGTGCGCGCTTGCGCTCCTTCTTAGGGATATGTGTGACATATATCATGTTCACTATTTTTACCTCAGGGGAAAATTGCTTCTGTCTGCCCGTGTTCGGTTGACGAGGCTCTTGGTCATCGTCGTTGCTGGGCAGCCCTTTCCCCTCGTGTTCGGCGTTGATTTTTTCCGGCCTGTTTAAAGACCCAATAATTCTTGTTGGTGTGATTGGCGGGTTTATCGGGGGTGCCATGAATCTGGCAAGGCCGATCGAGTATTCGGTCTAAACTGGATGGGCCATCTTTGTTTGCCTTGAATGGCTTCTTCCGTTAACCGGGTTTGGAGCCACTGGATCCGGCGTTGACCGCCGTGTCCTGGGTTCCTTCATTATTGTTTCGACGCTTGTGCTTGTCGCGTCGTGGCTTGCCATTGTTGTCCCTGGTTTCGGAGGTGCCAGGGTCGCTGGTGTTGTTGCTTCTACAAGCAAGCCAGCTATCCTTTCCCGTGCAAAAGCGGGTCATCAGTGCGGTAAGGGCTGTCATGGACTTCGGCTTTTCTTGGCCGAGATGTCGGGCGAGCCACTCGTCTCAGACATTATGTTTGAAGGCCGCGAGGGCTTCGACGTCCGGACAATCCACAATCTGGTTCTTTTTTATTAGGAACCTGGTCCAGAGTTGCCGGGCCGATTCCCGGGGTTGCTGGATTATATGACTAAGGTCATCGGCGTCTGGGGGCCGAACATAGGTACCTTGGAAGTTGTCTCTGAATGCGTCCTCCAAGTCTTCCTAGCTATAGATAGAGTTTTCTAGTGGGCTGTTCAGCCAGTGCCATGCTGGCCCCTTGAGTTTTAGGGGGAGGTACTTTATGGCATGTAGATCATCACCGCGTGCCATGTGAATGTGGAGAGGAAAGTCTTCAATCCATACTGCAGGATTTGTTGTGCCATCATATGATTCGATATTTACGGGTTTAAACCCTTCTGGGAACTGGTGCTCCATTACTTCATCGGTGAAGCATAGGGGGTGTGCGGCGCCTCTGTATCGGGTAACGTCATGGTGCAGTTCGGATGAAGTACGTATGCAGTTTTTGGCCCTAGTGGGGTTGTGTTTGTCGCGCCAGGCCTGGTGGCCGTCTTCTCGTGCTTGGGCACGCCCCCTTGTTCCGTAGATTAACATGGTCTGGCCGGCTCTATTGTCCAGGTCCGGACGTAGGTCATAAGTGTATCCTCGAGCTGTTGTTTCCCTGCTTTTACGGCGAGGAGGCGCGGGCTGGTGTTCGGCTTGAGTTGTCGTTCTGTCCCGGCCACCTGGTGGTCGGTCAGGTCCGCCAGCCGCATTTCGTGTTGGTGGTATGGGCTCCAACGCCTCATCGACGAATAGCAGTTTACACTTCAGGTAACTCTTCGTTGGGCGTTCAAGGCCGTATTCTTCGGCTGTCAGGACATTAGTCCATCTGTCGTTTGAGCAGATCTTGGTCAGCTTGAAGCTGCTGCTGCTTTTTCTTTAGGCTTCTAGCAGTGACTATTAGCTGGCGCTTGAAGCGCTCTTGTTCGAGGGGTTCCTCTGGCACGATGAAATCTTCGTCGCCGAGGCTCATGTCATCCTCGGAGAGTGGTAGGTAGTTGCTATCCTCCGAGTCTCCGTTCCCTGCTTGATCGTCAGGGTCAATTTTCCGATCCTCCCGATCATCCTGTTCGGATGTTGGTTCGATGGGGTCTTTTTGGTCTTCGGCGTTCTTCGGAGTATCATCGTCTCCGGTGCCGGTATTGTTGTCCTTTCCGCGACGTGATTTAGAGCGGCGCCGCTGACGTTGACGCTTTGGTGGTATCTCAGGAGGTTTGACCTCGACTGGATCCTTTTCATCATCGCCGCTGCCTTCTTTAGGTGTGCCCACCATGTACACGTGTATGAGGAGGTGGCCGTCCAGCATCCAGTGAACGGCGGTTTTTGGGCTTGCTCCTCTCCGGCATCGCCGCCCATACCGTCGATGTCTTCGGAGTTGTAGTCGAGCATGTCCGTTAGATCCTCGACAGTGGCTATAAAGTGGGTGGTGGGTGGGAAGCAAAATTCCCTATTTTCAGCCCCTAGTCTGGGCTGGGCGCAATTCAGAAGCGGTTCCTCTGTGATAGCGAGGGATCACATTAGGTCCAGAGCCTCGTTTAAGAGCGAGGTTTGGATGGGGACCGAAGTTCCCCGACCGAGATCGCAAGACACGGACTGCGAGGGTCCGGAGCTAGTGTCTGGAGAAGAGTCCAACTTTGTGATGGCTTCTGGTGGCGCTATCCTCTCTGGTTCTCCAGCGTTGAGCTCTATAGCCGCAAATAGTCCGGCGGGCTCTAGACTCCCGTCTTCGGACCTGGTGATGCGCTCCAAATCTAAGGCCAGGGCGGTGGTTGGAGTCGTGAACCCTTGGAAGATCAAGTCTCCTCGGATGTCGGCGAAATAGTTCAGATTTCCGAAACTGATCTGGTGATCAGGGGCGTAGCTATCAATCTGCTCCAGGTGGCTAACCGAGTTGGCCCGCAGTGCGAAGCCGCCGAATACGAAGATCTGGCCGGGGAGAAAAATCTCCTTCCCGGCAGCATTGTTGTAGATGATCGGTGAAGCCATCAAGCCTTTCGACGACAGCACAGTGGAACTCTCAATGGAAGCACCAATGTCGGTGTCAAAACCGGCAGATCTTGGGTAGGGGGTCCCGAACTGTGTGTCTAAGGATCAAAGGTAACAGGACACAGGGACAAAGTGTTTACCCAGGTTCGAGCCCTCTCGATGGAGGTAATACCTTACGTCCTGCTTGATTGACTTTGATGAGTATAGGGGTTACAAGAGTTGATCTACCACGACATCGTAATGGCTAAACCCTAGATGTCTAGCTTGTATGGTTATGATTGTCTCTACGGACTAAACCCTCTGGTTTATATAGACACGGGAGGGGCTAGGGTTGTACAAAGTCGGTTTAAAGAGAAAGGAATCTTCATATTCGCACGCCAAGCTTGCCATCCACGCAAAGGAGAGTCCCATCCGAACACGGGGAAAAGTCTTCCGTCTTGTATCTTCATGGTCCATCAATCCGGCCCATGTCACATAGTCCGGACGCCCGAGGACCCCCTAACCCAGGACTCCCTCAGCCATGTATGCTAGAATCTCTTGATTGCATGCAATCGAAATGGAAGAATTGTCCAGAAGCTTTACAAGGGCAGTATCAGGGCCATATTAAGAAGCCCACCATCATTCTTGAAGTAGTTGCATCACCGGATCTCTGGATTTCACTCTTACTTTGGCATGCCCGTGTCTCACAATGACATCAATGTGCTTCAGCGGTCCCCATTATTAGCTAGGCTGACTGAAGGGCAAGTTCCTCCTTGCAACTATAATGTTAGTGGGTATGAATACAACACATGCTTCTATCTGGTTGATGGTGTTTGTCCTTCCTGGGCTACCTTTATCAATACTATATATGTGTCAGTTGGTCAGAAAAGGTCTCACTTTCTCCAAACACAATAAGGAGCTAGAAAGGATGTGGAGAGCACATTTGGAGTGCTACATTGCCGTTTTACAGTTGTTCGTGGACCTGCTAAACAATGGAATCCGAAGACCTTATGGGAGGTGATCACATGTTGTGTGATCATGAAAACGTGATCGTGGAGGATGGGGGTGAAGATGCTACCAGAGGTCTTGAATTTGAGAACATGGGTAATCATATCCAACTTCCACATCAGAATTTGGCCATGTTTACGAGTTTGTCCAAATCCATCAACAAATTCGGCATCAAGTAACTCATGTGCAGTTCAAGGAAGATTTGATTGAGCATATGTGGACGGTTAGAAGAAACAACTAGAACATATGTGCTAGTTGAATTCAAGTTTGAACTACTTTAAATCCAAAACTTTCTTGAATTGTAATATTTCAGTTATAATCATCGTCGCATTAGAATATTTTCAATCAGGGTGCCTAAACAAGCGCATACCCTCTACAAATAAACACTGGTGCTTAAAAAATATTGGTTTATTTTTCTAAGCATCGCCCCTAAACACCTTGCATTGTGCAAGCCTCAAGGCGACCCACAGTTGGAGGATAGGGACCAATATGATTATGGCTGGATGATCTTTAGGTATGGAAGTAAACCGAGTCTCACTTAATCCCGTTTAAGCCCATTTATCGGTCTACTAGTTCACGCCAATTTTGCTCATTTTAAATCATGTATTGTTGTCTTTTATGTTTCCCAATTCTAGTTGTTGTATGAAGATAGTGTGATTCATGTAAATGAAAATCGAAGAAGGAGCTCTCTTTATCGGAAAAGAAAAGAAATCCTAACTTGGAAACGAAAGAGTGCCACCCACCCAGTGGAACCAGCCAGTACGTACAACGGCGGGCCAAGCTCACACACATCGCACCCTCCATGAAGCCACCCGCCCTAATCAGCCCGACACGGAGTCGCACACGGCCACACCGCTCGTGCGAATGCTTCCTTCCGCTGCCCTCGAGCCTCCGAGGCGGGCTTCCAGTCTAGACAGAAACAAAAGCAAGGAAAAACGTTCACGCATGCAGCTCGGGGCGTCTCCTTCCTCCATCCGTCCCGTCCGCCGGTGGGCCCGCGCATATTCCCCGCCCGAGTGGCCAGAACAGCCAATGGGAAAGCAGCCACCACCGACGGCGACGCGGGCCGTAAGCTGCCGAGCACCGATTGGCCGCGCCCTTGACCCGTCCCGCTCACCATGGCCCACCAGACGGCGACGCAACGCGCCGGGCCCCACGCCCACCGAATCCCCTACTCCTCCAACCCGCTAAGGATCCTCTGCGCCGCGCGCAACAGCCCACACAGGGTAGCGGGGCGCCTCTACGCCCTCCCTCTCTTCGTCCTCCGCTCGGGGGTCGACAC
Source organism: Triticum urartu (assembly GCF_056163025.1). Lineage (NCBI taxonomy): Eukaryota > Viridiplantae > Streptophyta > Magnoliopsida > Poales > Poaceae > Triticum > Triticum urartu. Next base: position 115,080,766 of record NC_141876.1, read on the forward strand.
CTGTCCCTCCCGGATCGGTGTGGATGGTGTAAATGGGCGGGCCCCGATCCGTCACGGTAGTTGGCACGTGGGGAAGGCCACCACCAAAAGCTTTTCTTGGTGGGCGAGGGATTTGGATGACATGTGGGCCTGATTCTCCAGCTGGTCCCACCGTCGGCTGGAGAGAGGCCCTCGGGCGCTCGGGGCAGGTGAGGGCTTTTTCGGGGTGACGTGGCGGTGTTACGACCCCATGCCATGCGTACCCTGCTCACAAGATCTTTTCTTCCTCCAGGACTTGATTACCACAGCAACAGTACCATAGTACTACATGCACATTGTTCATTTCCTTGGAAAAAAAAATTATAGTACACCAAACACGTTTGGGTGCCGTGTACTACTTTTTATATTTATATATAATAAAAAGGTTCAGTTTTGTTGTTAGCATTTTTTAAAACAAGATTTTTAATGCCACCAACAATCGACGACGGCTCTACGGTGCTACAATATGGCTATAAACTTTTGTGTTAGCAATGCCGACAAGTATATCTATACAAGTTTAGCGTTAGCAACTATGACACCGAAGTAATCGACAGAGACATCACCTACAAGTCAATAGAGAATGGACAAGCTAGCATAGCAAGACAGACGATGATAAAAAGGGAACTGATCAACTAATGCTGCATCGAATGGATTAAAGTTGCTGGGAAAGGACGATAGTGTGGAAGGTTTCACTATGTTGGGACCAGAAAAAGGAACAAGATTGGTGTTATGTGGCTGAAATTCGAGACCAAATAAATATCAACAAGCCAGACGTGTGAATAGCGTGTAACGATGGGTTTTACAAAAGGATAAGTATCCATGCATCACATGAAGAGATAATGCCGCACCCATTTTTTAGCACCATATATATTTTGTGCATACAAGGGTCCCCATTTTGATTCTTCCATCTCCCTCCATTAATTCTTTACCTAGTGTTGCTTGGTAGCATCTAATGGTGTACTATGGCTACAAACTAAAGCAATAAAGTGTGAGGTTTTAGTCTTGCGGGTGATCACATAGCGCACTAACTTCTTTCTTCCAAGCCAAAAGAAACGTGTAAAGTAGATATACAATAATGTGGCACATAGTGATAAATAGAGAAAATGTTTTATTTATTGTGTGGTGTATATGTACATTGTGCTTAAATGCAACACTAGTAGTGAACACGTAAATCTTTTTGGTGTCTGTATACAAGATGAATCTAACGTAACTGGCTAAGTAGCTATACTAAGCAATGACCAGAGAATGCCCCAAGAGCTACATATGTATCAAATTGACAAAAAAAACATAGGAATATATGTTTAGCTAAGTATGCAATGTACATGTCAACAATTACTATAGACAATATAAAATAAAGTTAATATCTATTGAAGTTTGTTTCTATAGTGAGTTCATTTGTTATGGTAAACAATATATTTAATAAAAATATATTGTAAAATTTTAAATAAGAAGAAAAAGGAGTTTCATAGACATAATTGTAGAAAGCTCAAGACCATAAAACTCAAGGTTTCATGGGTGGTTGTACTTACTCTAGTGATTTCTTATCACAGAAGTTCTACAAGCCCAATCATTCGCCAAATGTATGCTTACCTCCCATGGAAGCCTAGTTAGTATACATTTTTTTGTGAAAACTTATGACCAAAATTCATTGGTAAAAGGTCAAGGTTAAATAATCTAGCCTTTTTGCAACCATAACCGTAGACCCAGGTGCCGTCATGAAAAAAAAGGTTTGCAACAATCATAACCATAAACTCATAGTTATTTGACATCTGATAAATTATTCTACGCAAGGATAAACCAGTAAGATTTATGCTCAGTTTTGGTATGGTATTATTTCAAAGTAAAATACAATATCAAAGTCTATTACATCATTTTCATCATGGCTGTATGGAGCATATACCCCTTTCCACTTCTGCTGCTTTTGTACGTTTTTCTTCTCCCTTTCAAGGAAATTTCGACATCTAGCCACTACAAGAAGTTCGTGAAATCAAAGAATATATTACGAGATGGTTCTTGCACACTTGTATGGATGTGACGCTGATAGACATCGTGCCCTATTGTTGTAGAAGTTAGATCATACTCAATGTTTGTGCAAAATGGGATAAAATGGAATATTTTTCCGGTAATTATCAAAATGGAGTTTGTGCTAGAGTTGTTGTAAATGAGTTTTTGCAATGTTTTACACATGGTAGTTAGTTATGCGTATATTACTTAGTAAGTTGAATTCGTGTATAGATTTATGTGGCCCAAAGATATGTATGATTTCTCAAACTTCATTACGCCTAAACTACTTATTTTGTTTACAATAACCTTGAATTGCTTTGTCACATAATATCCTACTCATCAAGACAACATGTCCCGATGACCTTCAAAGTTCTCCCTTGTTGTATTTGACAATGATGAACATATGCTATCCTCCGGAATAACAATCAATTCCAAGATGCAGCTAGTTTGGTTTGGATTCCTGAGCTTTCAGTCGCTTTTCCTCCAAAAGCCGGCATCATCAGACTAAAAGAATGCAAGGTTAAAAAAAGGCAATGACTAAACTAGCTTATGTATGGGGAAGAATATTAAGATGTGAAGTAGACCATTATACACATAAACAAATGCCCTAGCAAACAAGATGCCACGTCACACATGCCAAGGAAGATTGGACGTACATGCACACGAGAGAGTGAGAGTGAAAAGTGACAGGGCAAGGGAAAGGAACAGAGAAGCAAAGGTCACACACACACACACACACACATGGTATGCAATTAAAATTCTGACCTACACACACAGGGCTTCCAAAAGCCAGAGAAAAGAAGATGATAGAGAGAGAGAAGATCTGACCTAGATAGATAGACCCTATAGACAAGGACGTGGACATTTCCTAGTTCTTCTGACACATGCATCCAGGCTTGTGTCAGAGAGTGTGCAGTCGATCTACCTGAGCATGCACACACACGGACGCACCAATTGCTATCCATAATTCCATATACCCCCTCTCTCTTTCTCTCTCCATATCCACCTCAATTCTTGTGCCCAGATGTGCCCTACACCTTTCTTTGCTAATAATACGCCACATATCCCTATCCACCAGTCCACCGATCAGTTCGACGACGGCCCTGGTACTCCTCGCTCGCCGATACTTGTCACTCATGGTTTTCTTTCTCACTCATGGATAATACGACTGATCATTCGCTAATAGTACTTGTCACCCATGGATAATTCCACATTTCAAATATTTCATGACTTTTTTTCAAAAAGAGGGGAAAGTCAATACATGTCTTACTGTGCCACAGTACTCGATCGACTACAAGAGGTTGCATACGATCAATCGCAACTAAGAAAAAACATTCCAGCTAAAATACTACAATTTGGTCCCCGAATTAGGCAATTGCTTTCTTTCGATGTGGTAGAGGTGGCCGAGTCGAGGCACGAGACCTAGCGAGGTGAAGCCAGTGGTGACACGACAACAGTGATGGAAGAGTTGAGGAAGGAGGGCTTGTCGAAGCAGTAAAGAGTTGGGGTTGACGATTTACCAAGGGTGAAAAGGGTACAAGTCGAAGGGGTGACAACATGGATAGAGAATATTTTTTTTCATTTGAAATCTTAACTTTATTCACTTGGGCTAAGTGACACCGTAATTTGCCGATGACAGTTGACTATGCATTAGACAACTGCTTTTAAAAAAATCATGCAACTTCATCCTCAAACACTTGTAAACTGCTACACGGAAGCGCCTATGCGAAGGCGGCTAAGCCGAGGAAATGCACCTCTTTAGAGTATTTAGGGTACCAAACAGAGCCAGCGGCGCGACAACGTTGATGGTGGAGCACCGGAGCCAAGGAAGGAGGCCTTGCTAGGGTAGCTCATCAGGGTCGGAGGGACTTTAGGTGTGAGGCCTGATCGCGGGCAGCGACGACACCCACCAGACATGACGAGCCGGAGGCCGCAACAACATGAAAGTGGTGGCATTGACGGAGGCGAAGTCAGATAGAGGAGGTTGTGGCGGTGGCTTGGGGAAGAAGAACGACGGTCAATAACCTCCTTTTCGAAAAAAATAGTTGGGTCAATGGTTCACAAAATCAATTGTGAATTCACGACTCGAAAATATTAAAGGTTGCAATTATCTTATACTAGGGTCTATTTAATCCGTTCATGAATATATGTGCGATAATTATGTAAAAGTACATATAGAAGTCTAATATGAAAATTGGATGGTACAGCTCAATAGCTCCTGCTTGTACAACACACACCACGAGACTAGTCCTTTGTGATGGGTCATGTTTGCTGAAACTAGACACCAAAGTCCAGGATGGTACATATGAGTTCCACACCTAGAATGCATGCTAGCTAGCTCTTGATGAGAGAGAAATAAAAGGAGGGAGAAAATCTTGTAGGTAGCTAGAGAGAAGATCTAGACAAGAGAAAGAAAATAAAAGGGGGGGAGTGGGGGAAAAGCTGTGCGTGGGGGCTGTGCTGTGAGGATAATGGAAGTGGGAGGTGGGTGTCCCTCCTCCACTGCCTCATTTCTCTTTCTCTCTCTTAAAGACTTAACCAATCGGTCTCTCTCTCTATCCATCCATCCCTGCTTTTCCCTTTCAGCTGGAGGAGATCTCGGGAGGAAAGATATATAGTCCAGTGTCGTCTCTGTAGAGAGCAAAAGGGAAAGGAGCTCGCAGCAGGTACTTAAGCACTGACATGAGTGATCTCATGGTCCAGAGATACCCTCCTCCTCCTCCTCCTCCTCCTTCTTGTTCCTCCTTCCTCTCTCTTCCCGCCTCTCTCTAGGATCTTCACCTCTCATGCTCTTTTAGAGAGAGAGAGGGGGGGGAGAGAGAGATTACTTATATGCAAGCTGTACGCACGGCTAGCACGTGTGCATGCAGGCAGAGCTGCATCGATTCTTGAGGTAAGCTCATGATGTGTGCCGGTTGCGTTGACATCTGGTTTCTTTGTTAAATCACTTGATGAAGATGGGTACCTTCTCTTTTTCCTTATTTTTATAGTTTGTTGATACTGATGCCTATTCCACACACACAAACATCTCTCTCATCCTCTCTTCTTCCAGAGCTTTTGAGCTTAAGCTAGCTAGAGTATTGGAGTTCTTCCATGCATACATGCCATGCAGCTGCTTACCTCTCTTTCCTCCCCCCCCCCCCCCCCCCTGTGTCTTTCCTCTATCTATAGATCCAATTTTATTTTCCATGACAAATCATCCGAAAATTTTAAATCACTGCCCTGTTTTTTTTTCATCTTGTTATATATATGTGTTCTTAAGTTCTTGGCACTTCTTTTTGACAGGTCAAAGCCACAACAAGCAGCACTGAAGAAGATATATAATTGAAGAGAGAGAGAGAGAGAGAGAGGGGGGGAGATTTATTTCAAGAAGAATTTCAGTTAGTGCACAAGTGCACATACGGACGTAGCAAGGATTTTGCCATCGACCGGTCTACATAGGTGCCGGCGATCACGATGGCAGCGTACTACCACGGCGGCGCCGGCACGGACATCCATCAGGCCGGCAGCGACGGCCTGCAAACACTGTACCTCATGAACCCAAGCTACGGCAACGGCAGCTACGGGGACGCCGGGCCCTCCGGGGCCAACATGATGCTCCTCAACTCAGCGGTGAGCTCCATGACCCCGGCGTCCTTCGGCGGCCACCAGGCGTCGCCACCGCCGGGGCAGCACTTCGTCGGCATCCCTCTCCAGGCGCCCCCCTCGGGCTACAACCTGTGGACCCCGGCCACAACAGGCATCGCCGACGTCATGTCGCCGCCGACGCAGCAGGCTCATGGCGTGAGTGCCGTGCTCAGCCTGTCGTCCCGCGAGACGCCGCCGGTCACGGTGGCCTCCATCGCCGGCGACGAAGGGAGGTACCACCTTGGGGCGTCGACCGCGGCGTCGCAGGGGCAGGTGGTGATGAACTCCAAATACCTCAGGGCGGCGCAGGAGCTGCTCGACGAGGTGGTGAGTGTGAGCAAGGGCGTGGACGACGTGGACACCAAGGCGAAGAGCGCTGCGTCGGTCAAGAAGAAGGAGGATTCGGAAGGCCTTTCCGGCGGCGGCGGGGAGGAAGGCGCCAGCGGGGCCAAGGGCGGCGCGCCAGCGCCCGAGATGTCGACGGCGGAGCGGCAGGAGCTGCAGATGAAGAAAGGCAAACTGGTTAACATGCTTGACGAGGTCAGTAATTAACCTACGTACACTTTAATGAATTACTACTTTTGATTCTAACTTTTAATGTTAAGAAATGTCCTGCTTTATACAAATATATTTTTACCGATGATTTCATAGAGAATTAATCTCTCGTTTTTTCCTGATCATATCACCAATTGCTGCTTAGGAATTGTTGATTTTTTTTTCCTCTGGAAAACAAGGCATATTTGACAAATAAACCTGGCGATTTTGGTAGTGTCTGAACATTCAACATTGCCCTCTGAATACGGCAGTGTTAGATTGATGATGTTTCTGATATTTCCTTGCCTCTATAATTCGAGAAAGTGTTATTGAAAGTATATGGGCCATTTGCTTTTCAGCTATGTTTGTTTTGTTGCTTCTTTTTCTGAAGTGAGTGACACACAGTTGTTGGGGTAGCCAAGCAGGCCTTTGATTTGCTGGATATTCCTCCTCCCTTTTTCCTTTTCTAAATTAATTACACCTGTTTTGTCAGCTTGCACCAACTATATATTCTCTTCGGATTTTTTTTGATAAACACCGTCCAGTATTGTCTTTTAATTAGAAAGCAGAATTACAGCCACAGTTAATTAACGGGCAGCTATTATTAATTTAGAAATTTACAAATCAGCTGTGGTAGTAATTAAATAAACGGAAATTATGTGTGATAGAGATTATAAAAGTGACAAGTCTAGCCAGTCTTTAAAACCAACAAGTGGCTATAGTCTTCTATTTTCTTCTAGAGAAGAAATTAAGTAACAAGCTAGCTAGCTAGCTAGTGGCTAAGTATATATCTTGGTGATAATATTAACTAATACTTTGAGATAAGAAAAAGCACTCATGCACCTATAAATTACAATTCTTTCATGGTGTTGTTTGTTGAGGCCAGTACGTACAAGCCACCTTTAACTTTGTTGCCTGATCAAATATGTGTCTCTTTTTGTATTCTCTCAATAGCTTAATTAATACTACAAACATATGCTATCAGTACAGAAGGTAGATAGGCCCTGCTTTTCCTGGCTGGTGCTAGCTTCTTCACAAGCCAGCAAAGCCAGTTTGGCAGCCCGGCTTTCCCTCATGCTTTGAGTTTTTCTTCTTCTAATTCTTTTTAGGGAGCTTTAGTTTGTGTTTTCTCCATATAAATAAGAAATGCAGTGTAGCATGCTTTTGATAAAATCCACTTGATTCTCTCAGTCTGACAAGACAATCAATCGTGTTTATGATAAACACAATCCAAAGTAGTACTGTACTAGAGAGTGGTTGTGGTGGTTAACACTAGTAATCAACCCACTAATTAGTACACGAGCTAATCTCTGTACTGGGATCTAATGTGGCTGGCGATGGCATGGCATGATCAGGTGGAGCAGCGGTACCGGCAGTACCACCAGCAGATGGCGTCGGTGTCGTCGTCGTTCGAGGCGGTGGCCGGCGCCGGGTCGGCGCGGACGTACACGGCGCTGGCGCTGCGCACCATCTCGCGGCAGTTCCGCTGCCTCCGCGACGCCATCGCCTCCCAGGTGCGCGCTGCCAGCCGCGCCCTGGGCGAGGACTGCGACGCCGAGGGGCTCGGCGGCGGGCTCGGCGGGGGTCGCGGCGTCGGGTCCCGGCTCCGGTACATCGACCACCAGCTCCGGCAGCAGCGCGCGCTGCAGCAGCTGGGAATGATGCAGAGCAGCGCGTGGCGCCCGCAGCGGGGCCTCCCCGAGCGCTCCGTCTCCATCCTCCGTGCATGGCTCTTCGAGCACTTCCTCCACCCGTAAGTGCTTCACACATGCTCTCCTCTTGTACTACGTACTACTTACGTACTTCGATGACTTCAGCGCCATTTTTTTTGTTGCCATGCATGCATGCAGCTGTGCAGTGCTTGAATTGTTTCGGATTATAAGGTTGGTTTTGCATCATGCATAATGAACGTACGGGCAACCTAGCTAGGTGTATTTTTTTTTCTTTCTTTTTTTGCGGGGAGCTAGGTGTATTGTACAGGTGAACTCCATCGATAATTGAACTACAGTAGTACTCCCTCTGTTCCCAAATATTTGTTTTTCTAGATATTTCAACAAATAACTACATACGAAGTAAAATGAGTGAACCTATACTCTAAAATATGACTTCATACATCTGTATGTTGTAACCATTTGAAATGACTAGAAAGACAAATATTTGGGAACGGAGAGAGTAATTAAAAATGCATTTCTCTCTCTGTCACTGACGTGGTACAGATAGAGTGAGAAATGATGATGCGGTACTTGCATGAGAGACATAGACATAGCACGAGATACACGGCACACACACAATGCTCATGATGCGTTTTGCATGCAAACATGCACGCATGGCACCTCCATTCGTACGTGCGTACGTACGTGCGCGCCCAAAACCGGCGGGTACGTACGTGCTCGGCGCCCTCGTGTCGCACTCCCGTTGGTTGATCGGATCGCCCTCTCATCATGCAGATACCCCAAGGATTCGGACAAGATCATGCTCGCCAAGCAGACCGGCCTCACCAGGAGCCAGGTACAAAAAATCTCAACCATCCTTCTTCTGTTTGATCCAGTTACAGCATATAGTATGTTGTTATTTTTTACTGTTACCGCGGCTTTGGTTTGATCCGTGAGAGTTTTTGCAAAACCATTATCAGGTGTCGAACTGGTTCATCAACGCGAGGGTGAGGCTGTGGAAGCCGATGGTGGAGGAGATGTACCTGGAGGAGACCAAGGAGCATCAGCAGCAGCAGGACGGCGGCGACGACAAGGGGAGGCCGTCCGGGTCCGGCCCCGCCGGAGGAAAGAGCAGCAGCAACGCGGACGGCGTGGACGACGGCACTCCGAGGTCCATGGCCAGAGCGGCGGCTGGGGCCGGGACGTCGGAGGGCGGCGGCACCGTCCAGGCGTCCTTGCTCGAGCTCGCCGGAGACCACCAGGCGCACGCGGGGTTCTACGACGAGGAGGGTGAGGATGGCGGGTTGCGGCGCGGCTTCAAGAAGGCGAGGGCGGCCGACCTCGAGCAGCAACCGCCGGCGGCGTTCGACTTCGGCGCGTTGCACCACGCGCAGGCGGCCGCGGCCGCCGCAGCGAGGCAGCAGCACGACGAGGTGAGCCACCGGGAGCTGCTCATGAAGTTCATGGAGAGCGGCGGCGCGGCGGGCGCGAGGGACCACCACCACCACCAACAGGACGAGGACGGGGCCGGCGGCGGGTACTCCCTGTTCGCGCCGGGGCCGTACGGGCAGTTCGGCGCCGACCAGTCGTTCGCGTTCGCCGGGGCCGGGCAGCACGGCGGCGTCTCGCTCACGCTCGGCCTCCCCCACGGCGCCGGCGACCAGACGGCGTTCCTCATGGGCGGCGGCAGCAGCAACGGCGCCGACAGCGGCGGCAGCGGCGCCGCTGGCTACGACATGAACATGCAGACCACCAAGTCCTTCGCGGCTCAGCTCATGAGAGACTTCGTGGCATAGTATGAATGCATCATGCATGGTATACCACTACTATTACATAGCGCAATCCATTAATGAAATCCCAAAAAAAATCGATTAATCAAACAATTTAGGGCTTGTATAGAAATAAAAGGGTAAACGCCTAGGCATGGTTAGGCTGCCATTAATCCTAAGCCTCTCTAGGTCATTGGGGGTGTAATTATGTAAAGATGGGGACATTGTATATAGTTACTATAGGTTAGCTAAGGTAGTTAAAACCCAAACATTTCCAGTTACAAGATTTTATAGGGCAATAGGGGGATGGGGGGTATACGATACGTGAAGGGGTATATATATGTAAAACATTGGAATTGGGGATCTTGGAAGTGTATGCGGTATAGTTGGTTTATTGGAGATTTGAGTATTGTTTTTGGATACTGTACTGTAATGTAATGTAGTTATTGTAGTACTCCTCTTCACTACTTGTGTTCCAGTTCCATGGACGAAGAGAACAGATGCATGAGATGGCATATCTTGCTACCTTTAGCAACCAAAACTCATTGTTGTACCATGTTCATGTGATTTTCTTTCTCTTCTACAGAAAACAGTTCATTTCTTGCAGGAAAAATATTGTTGTGCCATATTTCTTTTCTTTTTTTTAGAAAAGGAGGATAACCAGACTGCATTATTGCGATGCACAAAACAGGTATCAGATAATGAAGGTGTTTACCTTCTTGGTCATGACTCATGAACAAGATAAGATGGTGGCAGAAGGTAATAAAAGGAACAATCATACCAAGTCTGGTGTTCCACCAGTAGAGATGTCATTGGAGAATTGCTGGACAGCACATCAACCCCAAAAATGTTGATAGACAACAAACATCTAGTGTCATAGAAATCTGATCACACAGCAAAATGTAGCTTCTCCCAGGTCACTGCAAGGAACCACTGGATCACATGCTAACAGTTCTATTTCTAGTTCAACGAAGACTTACAAAGGGATGGCTTTCCAGTTATCAACGCTACACAAATCAACTAAGGAATCTCCGTTCGGTACAAAATCCACTAATATACGGCAAAAGTAACAAGCAAAACTAAGATTGTACAAGCAATAGCACTGCCTAATTGATCATTAGCTGAATCAATGTTCCCGTCTTCGATGCATCTCACGTTAAGACTTTCTGCGACTCAGGGAGATGAAGGTGCACATTTGCGCAGCAAGGCGCCACCGGAAAGCAAGTGGCGCATTGGCAAACTGGCAATGCTAGTCATGGCAAAAGTGCGCAGATGCAGAATCTGAAGTGTTTTAACTCTGGTCCCACGCTGAACTGCTGCTCTTAGCACTTAAATGTTGATTGGCTTGAGGCTGAGGGCTCTCTCTAGTTGTCACTGGATACCACCTGTTGCCGGGATGACAGGTTGGCGAACCAAACCAAGGGGCATGTTTACACTGTTGGGATTCTCTGCTGCTCCGCTGCCATCACAGTTGGGTTCCAATAACCGTACAAGCGAGAGAAAGATCTCCATTCTGGTAACGTCCCTGTTTGCCTGTATGAACATTGAACAATTGAACATACACGATCAGTGTTATTCGTCGACTCCAACCAGCAAGTTAAAACATAAGCAAGGATTTATAGCGATAGAAATCCATTCAACAGGTGCCACTACAAAAATCAGCAGCAGCATTCTATAGCTCTAATGATGTGATGACCCTTTTTCAGAATTTAACTATATTACCTCAACAGTAAAGCGGGCCCAAATTTTACTTTTACGTGCTTCCATTACACCCCTCAGGATGGTCAATCCAAGTCCTTTGATGAAATCAGCTATCTCCAAGAAGATGCCTCTGTCCTCACAAATCATCTGCAGGAAACCACATGATGTCAACACATCTAAACGACATCTACATGCGATTGTTGGTAAACAATGAGACTGCAAAAAACAAGCAACAGCAGCATCTTGAACCATTACCTCCACAAGCATCTGACGTGGTCTGTCAAGATCCTCAACGATGATTGGACATGTCATAGACTGAGAGCCAACATCAAAGGCCCAGGTTGCACCACCTTCAAAGTAGTCTTTCCATACAGGACCGTTCTCACTGCCAAGTATCTGTATGAATACTCGACAACATAAGGACATCTTTCAATCTAACGAGTTACAAACTGTGCAGCTCAACCACAACAAACCAGCTTTCTTTCTATATAACCAAACAATAAAACGTATAGGCATGTGCATACCTTAGATTCAGTAGAATCCTTGAGCTTGTCTGCATGCTTTGTAACGCTTTGCAAGAAGAGCATGTGCTTAACTGTCTTCTCCAACAAAGCATCAATGCTGCACTGCTGACACAAATGAGATAACATTGATATGACAACAATGCAACTGCTCTGGAGTTCACGTGTGCAAAGTACAAATTTTCATAATAGATTAAAATCAGCAGGTCTACAAGAGGATACCTTAGCTCCATTAGGCACCATTTCTCGGAGCTCCTTTATACGATCCTGTATCAGCTGTCGATCCTTTGGCCGTGCCTTAGAACTCTCTCCAGGTCGAGATCTCTTTCGATTTGACTTGCTTTGTGTATCAAGGCCTTTGCTGTTAGAAGCTGATGCACTTTCACATTTCATGTTCTGACCATTCTCAATCCAAAGACGTATCTGGGATTTCTGTGCTCCATTATTTTGGGAAAGACAACCATCTTCAGTCTTATCAAAGTAATATGGTTGTCTAACAATCTGTGTGGACTCATTCTTGATTACCGTTGAAGGAATGCCAGAGGAGTCACATTGCTTTAACTCTTCCAAACCAAAATGAGAAATGTTTGGAATGTCAGTCAATGCAGTCTTGCAAGAAGCATTGTCATCAGAACTCTGCTTACTGCTGGGGTTGACATTTGAGATGACAGCATCCAGTAATTGATCAGTATCAGTTAGTGAGAAGATCCCGGAACAGGGGAAGTCATTGTCTAGTGAACTGAAGAGTGAAGAAGAATCAAGACAAATCGAGGGTTCAGCTGCATCTCTGTCTAAGCTATGAGATTTTGCATCACAGGAGGACACCAAATTAGCATCCACATTATGACCCAACTGATGAAATTCAGAACCAAATATATCAAATAAGTCATTATCCCATGTTGGCTGCAAAAGCAATGAGTGAGCTGTCTCACTGGGCATAGCTGGCAACATGCAACCATCCACATTCTTCACACCTTGTGTGCTCACAGCAACACGTGTATCATTTGCTCTATTTGCATTTTGATCTTTCTGCATATGACCTGACCTACTCAATAGATTCTCTTGGGAAATGCCATTCAAGCAATTAGAAACCTGAGCATCAGATTGAGAAGATACAGGTAGAGCACTTTCAGATGACCTTTCTTGGCGCACCATTTTCATGGTGAATTCAGAAGATTGGGGAACATTACAAGAAACTGGAGGTTGCTTCTGCCGTAACATTCCTGAACTGGAATGGCTTCCTTGTTCTGATACTTGACTTGATGTACATAAGGTAGTACTGACTACTCCGGCACTTCCAGGGAGGAAACCATAACTCCCATGACCAGTAGTCCCTTGGGATAGGCCAACTCTTCCATGTGACAGCTTCATGTCACTAGTTTCATGCATAAAAGGATTTCGGTATAAAAGCGATTTTAGCAGTGCACTCCTTGCCAAATCTGCACCGCTACCAAATTCTAACTGTCCAATGGTGTTCATCAGCATTTGCTGTTGCTCCACTGATGCCAAGCTTGATGGGACCAAATCAGAACTTATTGCAGCACTCAGTGTATTACTTCCAAGTCGACTATCACAATAAGACGCTTGTTGTAAAAACATATCGTTAGGCTTGCCATAGACAATATGCTCTCTACCAGTTAGACCATTCTGTTGTGCAGCCTCAAACAAAGATGCATTTAGTGATTTGCTACTTGACGCAGTTGCGCTATCAGAGCGTCTGTATTGTTCACGCATCACTGGGAATTGACTGAAGGAATTGTCTGCGGCTTGGATGTTTGAGGCACCATGCAGAGGACGCGACTGATTCGAAGTACTTTTTACTGAAGCAGATGCAGCCATACTTGATCGCTGGTTCAGCTGAGAGCACAATTTCTTTGCATGCATCACAAAACTTGTGTTCTCCACAACCTGCGGAATCCAGAAATGATAGGTTATTAACTCAAATATATGGAGAATACAAATTCTAGCGAAGCCAAAGTGATGAACTGAGATACCATGATGAAACCCAACCATTTGATAAAAGACATGTACTATAATGGAAAAACTGATTACATGTCAACATTTCTAGTTATTCCATTGCAACAGAGAACATTCTGATTGCACCACTGATGAACATATAGAGGTATGTTCTAGCCACCCTTTAGCAGCATACATAAAAGGAAGCCATGAGTTTGCATTCTGATGGCACGTAAAAAATTCCAGGCATCATTGTTATTTAAAACTCCAATACTATCCGGTGCAGGAGTACAATATTTAGCATGATGCGATGGTTATATTCTTTCAAAAGAGATCTAGATATGAGATATTCTACCATAGTCAACAGCGTGACATACTGATGTTAGTATGTTATACCACACAGCTAACTCGAAACAATTAAAAACTTCAGACAGACTGAGCATTTATCCTATAATATGATATAGGGAACACGATTTCTCTACACTTCTAGCATGCATTTGAAGTTTGGATATCATACCACACCAGTAGAGCCTAATTGTAGCACGCCGCGTGGTAGGACAGGAATAATCGCAATAGTCTGCAGAACAAGAAACATTATTGAGTTCCAGATGCAAGCAAGGGTCAAATAATTTACCATTCACACTGTTCAATTCCACTCACCTTAATGCCAGCTCTGAACTGATAATGCATCTCAGAAGCAACCTATCATGGTGAGACTAGCGTAAGATCTCCAAAACAAAACAATCAAACAACAAAGATACAAGTATAACAAAGATAACTAATAGATCTCCATGCTAGTATTAGCATTATGGCGCACTCAAGACAGATCAACGTGCATTCACATGTATTCTTTTGCATATAACAGACTCATGTAAATATTCATTTACAGCTACCGTATCCCTGTGTCACTTATTTTCCAGTATGATGCTAGTCCAAAACCAAAAGCAGGCCACTGAGTTCCAAAAGCTCGAGCAGAAGGTCCCCCCACAAGACTTATTACATGGATATAAATTCCCTGACCCGATGCTTTAAATGGTGGCCCGGCAAAATTGAACCAGAGAAAACGGAAATCGGTTAGCACTTGTACCATTTGAGAAGAAAGCAAGTACTACCTCGGATGAGAGCCCGTGATCATCCGCAGTACCATGGATGATCCATTGATGACTGCCAGTGAAGGCAACACGGCCGATGGTCCTGAAAGACACAATCGCAGCAGCCATTATTAATCGAAATGGCAACCAACGACCCGGAGGAATGCATTTGTCTCATTTGCATCAACCAATGGGAAATGGTGGAGGAATCATGAAACTGCATCTGACCAAAAGATGGTGAAACAGGGATGAAAAAAGGAAATATGGCATCGCTATGCTTTGCTTACCCTTCTCCCACGACATGAACCTGCTCGGCCATGTCCTTCCGAACGAGTGAGCAAATGCTGTCAACAGCAGCAGAACACCCGAGCTCAGCGGCCCTGGCTTGAGAAGCCTCAGATCCGGCGGGGCATGGCGTGTGGCCGCAGTAGCCGTCCTCCCACACCAAATGCCTGCACATATCCAAGGTGAAAAATGCAGGTAAGAAAACAACTAAGAAGAGGGACCAAATTCCTGAAGCTGCAAGTAAAATAGGAAGCCAAGTTCAGGGGACGAAAATTGCAAGATAAATACACACACAAACTCCTAATAAGTGCCAAGCCATCAGTTCCGAGCTCAAACGCTCCATTGCTAACGAAATGATGAGGAGCACTAGTAGCTACTACTTGAATCTTCCAGTGTCAAACTAGCACACGAAATCCCGAGACTGGCAAGTCAGGGAACAGAACAGAAGAAACAGCACAGAATGTTGAGATGCAAGTGGAGGAGGAAACAGAGGAGGTGGCTTACACGGGGTCGGCGGCGCCGATGGCCTTCCAGAAGACGGCGTAGGACCAGCCGATCTCCTCGCAGAGGCGCCGCAGCGCCTCCCCGACCGCCATCCGCGCCACGAGGCAGGGTCAGAGTCAGAGTCAGAGTCAGTCAGACGGCACCTTGCAGAGGACGGCCAAGAAGGAAAACCCTAGCACGCCGGCCGCAGAGGCCCGCCGCCGCCGGCGGCGCGAGGACGAGAGGAGAGAAGCAGGAGGTGGGTGAACGAATGAGCGAGTGCGAGAGGTAGCAGCAGCAGCAGCGTGAACGAAGGGTATCTTAGGCGCCGCGGCAGCCGGCCCGACCGGCCTGCTTCGCGCGGAGACCGCCGCCGCCCCTCCTCACCGCCGCCGGAGCGCCGCCTCCCCTCCTCCTCCGCGCCGCCAGCGCGAGGGCAGCCATCGCGCCGTGACGTCGCGCCGCGCTGGAGGACCCCAGCTGTCAGAGCCCGCGCTGGCTCCTCGGCCTCGGGTAGACGACGAGATCGGCTTTGTCCGCTAGCTGCCCGCCTGCCTGCTGCGCCCTCCCCTTCACACTGTGTGCGCCCGCGAGCGACTGCGAGAAGAGTAGTCCTCTCTCTCTCCCTCTCTCTGGGCTCTCTCTGGCTTTGGTGCTCTCTTGTGCTCTGCCGCCCGCTTTGTTTACCACCATCATCTTTTCCATCTTTTTACACCCTTGGCGGCTCCGCTCCCGAGGCGAGGCGGCCACCATTCCCTCCCTCCCTGCACTGGACACAGAGGTGGAGGGTAAACTGGGAATTCATTCACCCCGACCGCATCACGGCTCCACCATTCCCTATTCGTCCAGGCTAGGAGTATTTTACTGCCAAGGGAATCATTCACGAAATGGCGCCATTGTCGATCGCCGAGCAAATTTAGAGACATAGGAGCACAGCTTGCAAATTCATGACTAAGGCGTTCTCATATGTTTCACAAGTATAATTATGCTCAAGTTAGATACTAGTATAAGGAATTAGATAGAATATGTTTAAACCGTGTATGACCTGCCCTCTACTTCAAGTCTATCTCATGTTGTACTCTGTATATACCCCCACGTCCGAGTCGGATCGATACAACACAATGCAACAGAAATATCTAGCATCCTATTATTTTCCACAATATGCACTTGTGACAAGCCCCCGCACCGAGCCAGATCAATGACTAGGAGGTAGTCATATCCCATATCGATATGTTTTGGACACACATGGCAATATAGAAGAGAACTTCGAATTGAAGCTTGAGGTGTTTTTTTCTTTGTGGCCTCTCTAGCTGCTCTTTCTTGTCAAGATCAAATAACATCAAGCTAAGGAATGGCAACTAGAGAGGGCCCCCAAGCACTTGAAGCTATAAACAATTCTCGCCATCGTCGAATGAGTAGGGGGGATGGGGATGGCTTATGTGAACACTACTATCTTTTCATTGTGCCTGACCTAAGAGTTCGCGAATAGGGCCACATTAGTGCAGATCACCCCTCTCTGACGGGCGAAGCGGGTTGAGCACCCGTTGGTAACCTAAAGTAAGTGGAGCTGGATCCTCTGCCTCCAAGGAAGCTTTCCCGGCTCGTCAGGGATAGACTGTAACTATTGGCGGCCGTGTGGACAATCTTTGTTGGTGGTGGATGTTGCCAATGACGACGTGTTTGGATTTTATCCTTTAGTGCTAGACTTTATGATTTTTTACTATCATAATACATATTGCATAAAACATAGCACAAATTGCATCACATTTCATTCATTCCATCATAACAATACATATTCCATCCATTCTATCAAAGTACAACAATTGCATTATAAATTTTATTGATGGTCAGATTCGGATAGCGGAGGGGACATTGGCAAATGAGTGGAGAAGGCGAGGACGAGACCTCATCGGCAGGTCTGCTCGACTGTCGGATGGAGACGACAATGATCTCGACCTCCGTGCAAGGGATCGTGTGGTCGCGGCGGGGGCAAGTGGAGATGGAGGGGTGGCGCGGGGGGGGGGGGGGGGGGAGGTGGGGTAGAGAGGCACAGTGAGGGTGCGGCATTGCTCCCTATGATATGCACATGGGAAAGGGGGGAGGGGAACGTGAAGGGCATGAGCTATTGGTTGGGCCTAGTCACTGACGAGAACCTATCGTCACCGATCATTGTCATATCAATATGGGCGATGGTGCACAATAATCGGTTGTGTAGTAACCTCTTATGACGGCTTGAGTTGCGCGACGTAAGTGCCAAGCTTCCATCACTTGAGTGCCGATATTTGGACCTTAGCAAGACTTTGTAAGATCTCTGCCGACAAACGGTCGTACGTCTGTCAATGTCGATGACCGATCATCAGAATGGTAAATTGATGTAGTGCCAACACCAACCAAGACGGCCCAGGACATAAAATTGAGATGGCACCCCTTCCCTCCCTCATGCGCACATGTGTGAGAGCTAAGGCCAATAGGAGAGAGCAAGAGGAACTTACCTTTATTTATTACACAATGGTTAGTGTCGCTTAACATTTGTCCTATGTTAACTGGAGGCATATGCATGGTCATGCTGGTTAAGTTACCCTTATCTTGCATTGGGGCTATCTATCGGTTCATCCTTGAATTTCTAAAATATTTGTTTGGCATTGCTTTTATCAATTTCCCCATGTTACAACTTTTTGCACCGCTTTTTACAACCACCAAAAGTTGTTTCAGACGAGACAATCAAGATAAGATAGAAAAACATGTAGCAATAGGAATGTCTGAAAACAAAACAATATTCAGGCACTTTGCGGGTACGTACAATCAAACATATCCTTTGCATTTGTGAAGCATTTGCAATGATGCCAATATGGACCTTGGAAAGGAGGGCATGGAGTACCACCACAAATTATGCGGTCGTGTATGCTTTTGAGGAGGTGGTAGGGCAGTTTGCCGATTTTAACGGGATATTATACTACTGTAGTAGTATTGTTTTGCATAAAGAAGTGGGAAAAGCAAAGGCTAAGCCATTCAGGTGGCAGGGCCTGTCTTTTGCTTGGTGAAAATCTTTGCCAATAAAGTTGCTAGATGGGATCTTGCTTCTTCTCCTTGCATGTCACAGCCCAGCCGTTTGGACAAGTATGACGTGTGTTCGTATTATTATTATTACAAGAGCTACTAAAATTAAGTGTGTAAATAAGAACATTTTTGGTTCAGTTTCTAGTAAAGAAAGTAGATCATCCTTTTCAGCAAGGGGTGTAGACTGTAGAGCTTATGTAAGATAAATAAAGTTTTATGGCTCTTGACCAGTCCAAGTCGCCAACACATGTGAACGATGTTACTCCAACTTCAGTAGTTCAAGTCTTTGTTTGCTTATCCTTTCACTCAGAATTCAGAAAGCTTTGGCTTAGTTAGGACAAGCAAATGGAATATTCATCCATTCTGTGCTTACAGGTCACAAAACGAAAGCACGCATCCATTGTTGAATTTCTTTGCTTATTACTATACGAGATTGCCTAATCCAGTCCAAGATGGTGGAAGTCTTAATAATAATCCAACGAAGATCACTAGAGACTTGCGATCCCTAGCTGCCTCATTGTCTATCTGAAGTGGAAGCGTGTCTTCTAGAAGTTACTTAAGTAACACCTCTCGCTCTCCTCACAAAGAAAAAGGAACACGGTGAAAGAAGATCAGTCAATCTAAGTTACTCTCACCTATCCATAAGTTGTACTAGAGCGACGACAATTAATTTGAATCGGAGAAAGCACGGTACTTTGGTCCAGTTAACCTCATTCTTATCATAATGCAGATATAGCTAGTACGTAGTGGTGAATGGCAACGGCCGGTCCATCCATCATCTCCATCGGGGCATGGGACGAGAGTGACGCGAGTAGCTAGCACAAAAACGGCACATGGCCATGGATGATGGCGAGATGAGCAGGTAGCTGGGTAGGCATTGGGTGCCCTGGGGAAGAGGTAATGCATGCACTGATGCACCACCACCAGCTGCAACAACAACCCACTAGGGGCGACGGACGGGGACATGATCCGCATGAGAATCTTGACCCTGGTCGCCTTGCAAATAATGCGTAACGGGATGAAACAGCTAGCTAGGCCGCGTTCGCGTTTTTATTCCCTTTTGCTTTGGGACTGTCTATTTGACATTTGACTGTTTTTCAATTTGAAAATAGTCAAATTTTCCGACCAATCAACAGACTACATCTGTATGAATAGGAAAATCACCAAAGAGTAAAAAGAACGTCTAAACGGACCGGGTAAACATCTGACCCGGTTCTTTCTGGACAACAAACCTCCCTCCTGATCAGGGACCACATAGCACATGCCAACAAGCTGGGTGCAAACGCCTGCAGTCCCATAATTACACTGAAAATAGACAAAATTACACTGACAAAACTGGACTTAATTATACTGAAAATAGACAAAATTACTGTGCAAACTGGGTGCAAAAACAGGCTAAAAATACACTGACAAAACCATTCAAAATCCTATAACAAACCACACTGGAATTATTGGATACGCTACACTGTAATGTTGGGATAAATTAAATTGTAAATACATTCAAATTACACTATAAAACTACTAAAATACACTGGAATTGATGGGTAAATTACACTTAAAAGTCTGTAATGCCGGGATGAACTACACCGTAATTACAATCAAAATAGCACTATAAAATGCACTCGGAATCACACTGGAAAAAAGGTAAATTACACTGTAAATCCGGGACAAATTATACTGTAAGACTAGGACAAATTATACTGCAATAGTGAGATAAAATGTAGATTATACTATAAGACTAGGACAAATTACATAGCAATACTAAGATAAAACGCAATGGAATTAATGGGTAAATTACACTTAAAAGTCTGTAATGCTGGGATGAACTATACTGTAAATACAATCAAATAACAGTGTAAAATTCACTCAAATCACACTGGAAAAGTTAATTACACTGTAAATCTGGTACAAACT
Source organism: Triticum urartu (assembly GCF_056163025.1). NCBI lineage: Eukaryota > Viridiplantae > Streptophyta > Magnoliopsida > Poales > Poaceae > Triticum > Triticum urartu. The sequence goes on from NC_141876.1 coordinate 115,101,378, forward strand.
ACACTGCAATATTGAGATAAAATTACACTATAAGTCTGGGTAAATTACACTTAAAAGTCCGTAACGCTGGAATAAACCACACTGAAATTACAATAAAAAACACTCTAAAACTCAGGTTAGTTACACTATAAAACTGAGAGAAATTATACTGTAAGACTAGGACAATTTACACTAGAATACTGATATTACACTATAAGTTGGGACAAATTACACTATAAGTCTGACATAAATTACAGTGTAAATAAAACACCGAGAATCCAATAAAACGACTGACAACACTTGACAACATTGAAAAGGCTGAGACAAGATTACACTGAAATTAAACTCAAAATTCATGCCTGATAGACGTAAACAAACATTGTACAAGGGGAACTAAACATCAATAGCTCGCAACAACAAATCAGGAGTCGGATTCATGGACTACAAAAAGCTTGACATGAGCAGGTAGTATCATGGCATGAACAGGAGAACACGCAGGAGCATCAGGTAGCATCAGGGACATCAGCAGGAAAGAGCTAGGCATCTACATGAACCTCACCTACAAGACCATGAGCAGAGCATCTATGGAAATCCCGCATGCTACATCTACAGAATCTAGCACCTACAGATACATCTACAGAAATCCGCCATGCTACATCTACAGAGACAAAGAGAAAACAACCGCTACATCTACAAACTACAACAGGAGCGTGTGGGGGACGACCACAACAACCACAGAGGACCTAGCAATCACACCTACCAGCGGCTGCACCAGATGGCGAGAGGGCGACATGAACTGACGTAGATCTGGAACAAACACAAGCAACAAACACAAGTAAAAGAACCAACTGCGACACCAGGGAGAGAGGAGAAAGGGAAGATAAATCAAGCTCGTGCGGTGGAAGATCTTGAAATCGCCATGAAAAAATAAAATTAGATCAGAAAAATACTTACACTATTCACATAGAAATTGTAAAGTGCTTTATCAAACTCTGCATCATCAGCAAAGAAATCCTGAAAAAAGGAAAAATTCAGACAATAAGCACAACACTTAAGAAAATGAAAAATAGAAAAAACATAATGAAAATGAAAAGAAGACAAAGATAACTACCAAAGACATAACATTCTTATCAGCGAAATCATTAGGCACGAAAGGATCTTTTGAAGAATCAAGACTCTCAACTGAAGAAACTTGCGGAACATCCTTGGCTGAGACTTTCCGTAGTCTGCCCATTGAGATACTAGCTGAAAAACAAGAGAGAAAATGGGCTCAGAGAGACTCTAACTGCAAAACTGTGTAAATTTACAGTAATAATCTAAGAGAAATTTACACTGTAAGAGAATAAACTACACAGTAATTATGAATAAAATTACATTGTAAAAAGGCTACGGGTTGCAGTGTAGAACGTCATCGGATCAGTGTAAAGTACATAAATTATGGGTACAATTACACTGTAAAAAAGCATCAGGTTGCCCTTTTTACACTGTAACTACATTGTACAATTACCCATAATTACACTGTAACTATTAAAATACAAAATACAAAGTAATTACACTGTACAATTACCCATAATTACATTGTAATTATGGGTACATAAATTACACTGTAACTATAAAAATACAAAGTACAAAGTAATTACGGGTAAAATTACACTGTAAAAAGGCAACGGGTTACTGTGTAAAACGCCATTGGATTATTTATGGGTACAATTACACTGTAAAAGGGCATAGGATTGCAGTGTAAAAACAGTGCAACTTACACGGTAATTATGCATACAAGTTATACCAGAAAATGGACATTCCAAATTGCAGTGAAATTACAGTACAAACTACACAGTAATTATGGGTAAAATAACGTTGTAAAAAATCATCAGGTTACAATGCAACTACAGAGTAACTATGCGGTAGTTAACGGTAAAGTTACACACCGTGATAACGCATCAGACTACACTATAACACAGAGACAATCTATGCAGTAATTATACGCATCGGATTACATTGAAAAATCAAGACAAAATACACAGGAAAATAAACTGTAATTAAGAGAAAATTACACTCCAACATGCATACATGGGATTACAGTGTAATTAAGAGAAAATTACATGAACAAATACAATGTAAGTATACACGGGATTACAATGTAGAAAATACATTACAATATACACAGGAGATAAGATGAACAAAACACCTTGGCACCTTCAGAAAAAAAGGATGGGAATGTGACCAAAAGGATAGAAAGTGACAAAATTAAGGGAAAACAGGCATAACTAAAGAACAAGTTAGCCACACAGAAAATTAGGAGGGCAAGTTTCACAGTACTTTACTGCAAGACACAAAATGGGAAATAGGGCAAAAATAGGGGGTACAAATATGACTACAACACAGCTACATAGGGCGCATAAGATAGCAGTGAAGCTCTACATTACAAGTTGCATTGAACATATAGCGCAACTAACAGAGTTAAAAATTGAACATCGGAACTCATGCACATACCTCTGCAAGACCTTGGTCTAACACCCATGAAATTCAAGAGGGTACACAAAACCTTGGTCTAACAAGCTGCAGAGAAGTCCATTAACCACCAGAATGAACAACATCGTGGGACAAAACGTAAACAAACATGAAGAAATTCAGGGACTATAACCACACCTCCACCTTCAGAGACAAGTTACGGGATCCACAACTGGGAACTAAAGCCTACTAAGCTACCTCCACATCGACAGCAGCAGAACTTATTCTCTACACCTACCTACAAATCAACAACGAGAACACAATCGGCCCGGAATTTGGTCTGCGCCCCAAAACAATAACAGAAGACTACACAAGGCGCACTGCAGGCTCCTCCCAAAACTCACACGAACAACCATGGCACCATGGTGGACTAGAACACCACGACATCGACATGCACATCCCGCGGACCACAAAAATCACATGCCGCGGATCCATGAAGCCAAAAAATCACCAGATCTGGAACTACACGGCCACAAAAAAGCATGGGCAAAGCGCGAGAGACAAGGAAAAGGAATCAGAGCAGCCCGCGGACGAGGAGAAGAAGAGGGAGAAATCAGTATCCTACGATGGATGAGCTCGAAATCGCCATGAACGCAAGCAATCGCCTCCCCCTCTTCCTCTGCTCGACATCTCTCTCTCTCTGCCTTATCCAAATGCGAAGAGATGAGAAAGGGGAACGACCAGACAGGTAGACACCCCGCTCCCAAATTCAAAAAAGAAAAAAAACCAACAGTGCCTGGCCGGGACGGGGCGGGCCGAGGAAAACGGGCGGAAGAAGAAAACCGCGCCCGATAACAAAAACCAACACAAAAAACAGCAGACCGAGCGTGAATCTCAGAGCAAAGATCGAACAGACAAAGATTTGATTGACAACGAATTGAAAAACAGTCGACTATAAAATAGCAAATCCGTTTGCTTTTCGTCTTGATGAAGGCTGCTTTGCTGTTTAGCCCCGCCCCCCACCCCCACCAGAATCTGATGGCGATACTGCCTTCCGCTCTCCCCTTTTTCCTTAACACGACATGATTTGGCTCGTAACGATGGCGTCCTAATTGCGATCCGCTGTGGCTGGGAGGCATGTGCCACGACAACATTTGATCCATGGAGAGCATCGGTGTGGTTAGGAGGATAGTGGTATCCCAATCAACTAGAGTTCAAACATCAGATTTGACACTTTGGTATCTTATTATTACGGATTGCCTTTTTAGTTGAAGACTGCTCTTGATGATTCCGAGATGTTTACTGTTACACCAGCAAAGTGGAGAGCCACCATTCAGAGCCTCCTTGGCTTTGCAGACACCGGCAGAGTGGAGAGCCACCATTCAGAGCCTCCTTAGCTTTGTAGACACCGGTAGACAGACGCAGGCGGGAGCTTCATTGCGGCAACCCACGACGTCGGCAAGGCTAGCTGGCGAGCGTACTGGAAGCGTTGCACCAACGGTGCAATCTCCTCCTCAGCAACACCGACAAACATGCCAAAGCGACGAACTAGACGATGTGTCCATGGCGTCGCCGGATCCACGAGGCCATCAAAATCAACGCCAAGTACCGCAAGACCGGCGAGTCGAAGACGCACGCACGACCATAGAGCGGCGGTGGGAAGCGCGTCGCCAATAAGACGACCATGCAGAGCCGGTAGTGAACACACCTGCGCCGGGGTACTATTCGTGCGCATTTTAATATAGCTACATATGTTGATTATGTTGATTGTGTTGTGGTACCGATGCAAGCATGTTCCTTATTATTTGGTAGACCATGGCAATTTGATAAAAATTATATACATCATGGTAGAATAATTAGTATACTCTTGTTCATAAGGATAAACATATTACTTTGCTTCCTATGTCTCCTGCGTTTTAAAAGATGATATTAATAGAGCTAGTAAAATAAAACAGGAGCAAATAAGACTGAAAATCAGATTGTGGCAAAAGAATTTGAGTAACAAATGAAGCCTAATAACAAACCATCATCTCATGTTGCCTCTGAATTAAATTGAAAAGTGGATGTGAAAAAACATGTGGTGCCTTCATGTTTGATTTTGGTAATTGATGACAATCTCTATGGACTAATGGTTGCCTTGTATTGTATTTATATGATTTGTCCATAGGCATTTCTTGAAGTCCATTTGTTGGTTTCAAGGAGTTTATGTGTTGACCAAGGTTCTATTCAAGGAATTATCCAAAGATTGATCATAGAGAAGATATGATACAAGGTTGATCAAGACTAAGTCAAAGAGTGTATCAAGTTGATCAGCACACAAAGCGTACAAGATATACCGAGAGGAATCAAGTGGTCCCATGGTATGGTAATTATTGTCCATTACGCTTCGTGTACTAGACATGTTCTTTGCGAGAGTTCTTTGTGTGGTTACGTATGTTTCCATGGGCTCGCGTCAAGAGAAAGATCTAATGCAACCCATGGAGGATGACATCAAGTGGTGATCGTCATCAAGATTACGGTGTGCAAGTTCAAGTCAAGCATCACGAAGGTATCATGCTTGAAGCTTGCCGTCCATTTGGTGACAATGGACTTGTGAAGATATGCCAAAGAGTGGCTCGCCCATAGTGGAGTATGGGGAAGCAATCAAGTAGTCTTCATCGATCCAACGCAATCAAGAAAGGTGGTCCAACTTGAGGAAGTCAAGATCGTCATTATCTAGCTCAAGTGGACTATGTGCAAGGCAAAGGCTTGCCCTTGATAGGTTTTCTATTTTACCGGTCTCATGATAGTAGTTGGGAGACTGGGTTATAGGATCGATTGCCATTCTATCAAGGGGCGCTCTCATGTAAGTACCTTCGTTCGTAGAGAGCTCAAACCATTGCATCATTTCATAATCTTTCTCGCTTCTTCTTTGGTGTTTCTCTTGGTGAGTTTTAGAGCTTATGGTCATCTTCATGACAAGTTCGAGTTCATCAAAAACGGAGTTCATATGCATTTTCTATGATGTTTTCGATGTTGGAGTTTTTGTCGGTTCTTCATTCAGAGAGGTTCCACATCTCTATATCATTGACATTTCTCCATTGCCTCTTCTCACTATAAACAGTCAATGTTTGGATAGTACTTGTCATCATCTATCCAACAAGCTTGAGTTTGCTCAATTCGGAGCTCATTTGCAGAAGTTATGGCAGTTTTGGTTTTCCTGCATCTATCTGTTTGCTTGGACTCACTTGAGGCATATAAGCGGTAATACCGCTCTGCCTCGCGGTAGCACCGTGATAACCCACAAGTATAGGGGATCAATCATAGTCCTTTCGATAAGTAATAGTGTCGAACCCAACGAGGAGCAAAAAGAAATGACAAGCGATTTTCAGCAAGGTAATTTTTGCAGGCACTAAAGTTGTTGGTAACAAGTAGTTGATAGCAAGATAATTTCTAACGAGCAAGTAACCGTAACGGTAACAAAAGTGCATCAAGCTATCCCAATCCTTTTTGCAGCAAAGGAAGGGCCAGAACGATCTCTTATAATAAGCAAAACGTTCTTGAGGACACACGGGGATTTCATCTAGTCACTTTCATCATGTTGGTTTGGTTCGCGTTCGCTACTTTGATAATTTGATATGTGGGTGGACCGGTGCTTGGGTGCCGTTCTTACTTGAACAAGCCTCCCACTTATGATTAACCCCCTCGCAAGCATCCGCAACTACGAAAGAAGAATTAAGATAACAATCTAATCATAGCATTAAACATATGCACTGGTGCGCGACGGTGCTATACAAACGGTTTTTAACCCCTTTCCGCGACGGCATTTGGAATCGTCGCCTAGTGAGTGAAGGCGATAGGGGGGTCCTTCCCACACGACTCAGAAACCGTCGGGGATAGGGACCCTACAGTACTTCTACTTGTTTGTGCTTGCATTGCCATCACAGTCGGTATTTTGTGGTGCTACGTTTACGATGCGCGGCCCATCACAAATGGTTCGATATTATAGAACGTGTATGATAAGCATGTTGGGGATCGTAGTAATAATTTAAAATTTTCCTACTTGTCACCAAGATCAATCTAGGAGATGCTAGCAATGAGAGAGAGAGAGGGAGTGCATCTTCATACCCTTGAAGATCGCTAAGCGGAAGCGTTACAAGAATGCGGTGTTGGGGAACGTAGTAATTTCAAAATTTTCCTACGCACACGCAAGATCATGGTGATGCATAGCAACGAGAGGGGAGAGTGTTGTCTACGTACCCTAGTAGACCGGAAGCGGAAGCGTTAGCACAACGTGGTTGATGTAGTCGTACGTCTTCACGGCCCGACCGATCAAGCACCGAAACTATGACACCTCCGAGTTCTAGCACACGTTCAGCTCGATGACGATCCCCGGACTCCGATCCAGCAGAATGTCGGGGAAGAATTCCGCCAGCACGACGGCGTGATGACGATCTTGATGTTCTACCGTCGCAGGGCTTCGCCTAAGCACCGCTACAATATTATCGAGAATTATGGTGGAGGAGGGCACCGCACACGGCTAATAGATCTCAAGGATCAATTGTTGTGTCTTTGGGGTGCCCCCTGCACCCGTATATAAAGGAGCAAGGGAGGAGGAGGCCGGCCCTAGGAGGGGGCGCGCCAAGTGTGGAGTCCTACTAGGACTCCCTAGTCCTAGTAGGATTCCACCCTCCATATGGAATAGGAAAAGAGGAAGGGAAAAGGAGAAGGAAGGAAGGGGGCGCCCCCCTTCCCTAGTCCAATTCGGACCAGACCAAGGGGAGGGGTGCGGCCACCCTTGAGGCCCTTTTCCTTCTTTCCCGTATGGCCCAATAAGTCCCAATACGTATTCCCGTAACTCTCCGGTACTTCGAAAAATACCCGAATCTCTCGGAACCTTTCCGATGTCCGAATATAGTCGTCCAATATATCGATCTTTACGTCTCGACCATTTCGAGACTCCTCGTCATGTCCCCGATCTCATCCGGGACTCCGAACTCCTTCGGTACATCAAAACTCATAATATAATTGTCATTGAAACCTTAAGCGTGCGGACCCTACAGGTTTGAGAACAATGTAGACATGATCGAGACACGTCTTCGGTCAATAACCAATAGCGGAACCTGGATGCTCATATTGGCTCCCACATATTCTACGAAGATCTTTATCGGTCAGACCGCATAACAACATACGTTGTTCCCTTTGTCATCGGTATGTTACTTGCCCGAGATTCGATCATCGGTATCTCAATACCTAGTTCAATCTCGTTACCGGCAAGTCTCTTTACTCGTTCCGTAATACATCATCCTGCAACTAACTCATTAGTTGCAATGCTTGCAAGGCTTAAGTGATGTGCATTACCGAGAGGGCCCAGAGATACCTCTCCGACAATCGGAGTGACAAATCCTAATCTCAAAATATGCCAACCCAACATGTACCTTTGGAGACACCTGTAGAGCACCTTTATAATCACCCAGTTACGTTGTGACATTTGGTAGCACACAAAGTGTTCCTCCGGCAAACGGGAGTTGCATAATCTCATAGTCATAGGAATATGTGTAAGTCATGAAGAAAGCAATAGCAACATACTAAACGATCGGGTGCTAAGCTAATGGAATGGGTCATGTCAATCACATCATTCTCCTAATGATGTGATCCCGTTAATCAAATGACAACACATGTCTATGGTTAGGAAACATAACCATCTTCGATCAACGAGCTAGTCAAGTAGAGGCATACTAGTGACGTTTAGTTTGTCTATGTATTCACACAAGTATTATGTTTCCGGTTAATACAATTCTAGCATGAATAATAAACATTTATCATGAAATAAGGAAATAAATAATAACTTTATTATTGCCTCTAGGGCATATTTCCTTCACGCGGTTGATGGAGTCGTACTCGCGGCGATTCAAATCACGGAAGATCCGATCTAGCGCCGAACGGACGGCGCCTCCGCGTTCAACACACGTACAGCCCGGGGATGTCTCCTCCTTCTTGATCCAGCAAGGGAAGAGGAGAAGTTGAGGGAGAACTCCGACAACACGACGGTGTGGTGGTGATGGAGCTCGTGGTTCTCCGGCAGAGCTTTGCCAAGTGTGACGGAGGAGGAGGAGGTGTTCGAGAGGGGGAGAGGGCTGCACCAGGGGAAGGGTATGGCTGCCCTCCCACCCCCTCACTATATATAGGGGGAAGGGGAGAGGGTGAGGCGCCCTAGGGTTTCCCCTAGGGGGCAGCGACTAGGGAAGATTGGATCTCCCTAGGGAAACCCTAGGGAAACTTGCCCCCAAAGCCAAGCAGGTGGAGGCTTGCCTCCCAAGCCAAGTGGAGGCGCCCCACCTCCGAAGTAATGTGGGAAAAGGGTGTGGGGGCGCACATCCCCTTAGTGGGCTGGTTTGCTCCCTCCCCTTGGCCCATGAGGCCCTGCAACACTTGCTGGGGCTCCCGAAACACCTTTCGGTCATGCTGGCCATAGCCTGGTACCCCCAGAACACTTTCGGACTCCAATACCCTTCGTCCAATATATCGATCTTCACCTCCAGACCATTTGGGAACTCCTCATGATGTCCGGGATCTCATCCGAGACTCCGAACTACCTTCAGTAACCACATACTATTCCCGTTACAACTCTAGCGTCACCGAACCTTAAGTGTGTAAACCCTATGGGTTCGGGAACCATGCAGACATGACCGAGACACCTCTCCGACCAATAACCAATAGCGGGATCTGGATAATCATATTGGCTCCCACTGAAGGAAATATGCCCTAGAGGCAATAATAAAGTTATTATTTATTTCCTTATATCATGATAAATGTTTATTATTCATGCTAGAATTGTATTAACCGGAAACATAATACATGTGTGAATACATAGACAAACAGAGTGTCACTAGTATGCCTCTACTTGACTAGCTCGTTAATCAAAGATGGTTATGTTTCCTAACCATAGACAAAAGAGTTGTTATTTGATTAACAGGATCACATCATTAGTTGAATGATCTGATTGACATGACCCATTCCATTAGCTTAGCACCCGATTGTTTAGTATGTTGCTATTGCTTTCTTCATGACTTATACATGTTCCTATGACTATGAGATTATGTAACTCCCGTGTGCCGGAGGAACACTTTGTGTGCTACCAAACGTCACAACGTAACTGGGTGATTATAAATGTGCTCTACAGGTGTCTCCAAAGGTACATGTTGGGTTGACGTATTTCGAGATTAGGATTTGTCACTCCGATCGTCGGAGAGGTATCTCTGGGCCCTCTCGGTAATGCACATCACATAAGCCTTGCAAGCATTGCAACCAATGAGTTAGTTGCAAGATGATGTATTACGGAACGAGTAAAGAGACTTGCCGGTAACGAGATTGAACTAGGTATTGGATACCGACGATCGAATCTCGGGCAAGTAACATACCGATGACAAAGGGAACAACGTATATTGTTACGCGGTCTGACCAATAAAGATCTTCGTAGAATATGTAGGAGCCAATATGGGCATCCAGGTCCCACTATTGGTTATTGACCAGAGACGTGTCTCGGTCATGTCTACATTGTTCTCGAACCGTAGGGTCCGCACGCTTAATGTTACGATGACAGTTATTATGAGTTTATGCATTTTGATGTACCGAAGTTAGTTCGGAGTCCCGGAAGTGATCACGGACATGACGAGGAGTCTCAAAATGATCGAGACATAAAGATTGATATATTGGAAGCCTACATTTGGACATCGGATTCATTCCGGGTGAAATCGGGATTTTACCGGAGTACCGGGGGGTTACCGGAACCCCCCCGGGGGTTAATGGGCCTACATGGGCCATAAGGGAGAAGAGAGGGGCCGGCCAGGGAAGGCCACGCGCCCCCTCCCCCCTAGTCCGAATAGGACAAGGAAGGGGGGGGTGGCGCCCCCTTTCCTCTTCCCCCTCCCCCTTTCCTTCTCCAACAAGGCAAGAGAGGGGGGAGTCGGAGTAGGACTCCTCCAGGCGCACCCCTTGGGGCCGGCCGCACCTCCCCCTCCCTCCTTTATATACGGGGGCAAGGGGGCACCCTAGAACACACAAGTTGATCCTCGTGATCGTTCCTTAGCCGTGTGCGGTGCCCCCTTCCACCATATTCCACCTCGATCATATCGTTGCAGTGCTTAGGCGAAGCCCTGCGTCGGTAGAACATCATCATCTTCACCACGCCGTCGTGCTGACGGAACTCATCCCCGAAGCTTTGCTGGATCGGAGCCCAGGGAGCGTCATCGAGCTATACGTGTGCTAAGAACTCGGAGGTGCCGGAGTAACGGTACTTGGATCGGTCGGATCAGGAAGACGTACGACTACTTCCTCTACGTTGCATCAACGCTTCCGCTTTGGTCTATGAGGGTACGTAGACAACACTCTCCCCTCTCGTTTCTATGCATCACCATGATCTTGCGTGTGCGTAGGAAAATTTTGAAATTACTACGTTACCCAACAGGGGCATCCGAGCCTAGGTTTTATGTGTTGATGTTATATGCACGAGTAGAACACAAGTGAGTTGTGGTCGATATAAGTCATACTACTTACCAGCATGTCACACTTTGGTTCGGCGGTATTGTTGGACGAAGCGGCCCGGACCAACATTACGCGTACGCTTACGCGAGACCGGTTCTCCCGACGTGCTTTGCACAGAGGTGGCTTGCGGGTGACAGTTTCTCCAACTTTAGTTGAACCGAGTGTGGCTACGCCCGGTCCTTGCGAAGGTTAAAACAGCACCAACTTGACAAACTATCATTGTGGTTTTGATGCGTAGGTAAGATTGGTTCTTGCTTAAGCCCGTAGCAGCCACGTAAAACTTGCAAACAACAAAGTAGAGGACGTCTAACTTGTTTTTGCAGGGCATGTTGTGTTGTGATATGGTCAAGACATGATGCTAAGTTTTATTGTATGAGATGATCATGTTTTGTAACCGAGTTATCGGCAACTGGCAGGAGCCATATGGTTGTCGCTTTATTGTATGCAATGCAATCGCCCTGTAATGCTTTACTTTATCACTAAGCGGTAGCGATAGTCATAGAAGCATAAGATTGGCGAGACGACAACGATGCTACGATGGAGAACAAGGTGTCACGCCGGTGACGATGGTGATCATGACGGTGCTTCGGAGATGGAGATCACAAGCACAAGATGATGATGGCCATATCATATCACTTATATTGATTGCATGTGATGTTTATCTTTTTTTTGCATCTTATCTTGCTTTGATTGACGGTAGCATTATAAGATGATCTCTCAGTAATTATCAAGAAGTTTTCTCCCTGTGTATGCACCGTTGCCAAAGTTCGTCGTGCCCAGACACCACGTGATGATCGGGTGTGATAAGCTCTACGTCCATCTACAACGGGTGCAAGTCAGTTTTGCACATGCAGAATACTCGGGTTAAACTTGACGAGCCTAGCATATGCAGATATGGCCTCGGAACACGGAGACCGAAAGGTCGAGCGTGAATCATATAGTAGATATGATCAACATAACGATGTTCACCATTGAAAACTACTCCATTTCACGTGATGATCGGTTATGGTTTAGTTGATTTGGATCACGTGATCACTTAGAGGATTAGAGGGATGTCTATCTAAGTGGGAGTTCTTTAAGTAATTTGATTAATTGAACTTAAATTTATCATGAACTTAGTACCTAATAGTATCTTGCTTATGTATGTTTGATTGTAGATAGATGGCCCGTGGTGTTGTTCCATTGAATTTTAATGCATTCCTTGAGAAAGCAAAGTTGAAAGATGATGGTAGCAATTACACGGACTGGGTCCGTAACTTGAGGATTATCCTCATTGCTGCACAGAAGAATTACGTCCTGGAAGCACCGCTGGGTGCCAGGCCTGCTGCTGGAGCAACACCAGATGTTATGAACGTCTGGCAAAGCAAAGCTGATGACTACTCGATAGTTTAGTGTGCCATGCTTTACGGCTTAGAATCGGGACTTCAACGACGTTTTCAACGTCATGGAGCATATGAGATGTTCCAGGAGTTGAAGTTAATACTTCAAGCAAATGCCCGGATTGAGAGATATGAAGTCTCCAATAAGTTCTATAGCTGCAAGATGGAGGAGAACAGTTCTGTCAGTGAGCATATACTCAAAATGTCTGGGTATAATAATCACTTGATTCAACTGGGAGTTAATCTTCCAGATGATTGCGTCATTGACAGAATTCTCCAATCACTGCCACCAAGCTACACGAGCTTTGTGATGAACTATAATATGCAAGGGATGAATAAGACTATTCCCGAGCTCTTCGCAATGCTAAAAGCTGCGGAGGTAGAAATCAAGAAGGAGTATCAAGTGTTGATGGTCAACAAGACCACTAGTTTCAAGAAAAAGGGCAAAGGGAAGAAGAAGGGGAACTTCAAAAAGAACGGCAAGCAAGTTGCTACTCAAGAGAAGAAACCCAAGTCTGGACCTAAGCCTGAAACTGAGTGCTTCTACTGCAAGCAGACTGGTCACTGGAAGCGGAACTGCCCCAAGTATTTGGCGGATAAGAAGGATGGCAAGGTGAACAAAGGTATATGTGATATACATGTTATTGATGTGTACCTTACTAGAGCTCGCAGTAGCACCTGGGTATTTGATACTGGTTCTGTTGCTAATATTTGCAACTCGAAACAGGGACTACGGATTAAGCGAACACTGGCAAAGGACGAGGTGACGATGCATGTGGGAAATGGTTCCAAAGTAGATGCGATCGCGGTCGGCAGCTACCTCTACATCTACCTTCGGGATTAGTATTAGACCTAAATAATTGTTATTTGGTGCCAGCGTTGATCATGAACATTATATCTGGATCTTGTTTGATGCGAGACGGTTATTCATTTAAATCAGAGAATAATGGTTGTTCTATTTATATGAGTAATATCTTTTATGGTCATGCACCTTTGAAGAGTGGTCTATTTTTGATGAATCTCGATAGTAGTAACACACATATTCATAATGTTGAAGCCAAAAGATGCAGAGTTGATAATGATAGTGCAACTTATTTGTGGCACTGCCGTTTAGGTCATATCGGTATAAAGCGCATGAAGAAACTCCATACTGATGGACTTTTGGAACCACTTGATTATGAATCACTTGGTACTTGCGAACCGTGCCTCATAGGCAAGATGACTAAAACACCGTTCTCCGGTTCTATGGAGAGAGCAACAGATTTGTTGGAAATCATACATACAGATGTATGTGGTCCGATGAATATTGAGGCTCGTGGCTGATATCGTTATTTTCTCACCTTCACAGATGATTTAAGCAGATATGGGTATATCTACTTAATGAAACATAAGTCTGAAACATTTGAAAAGTTCAAAGAATTTCAGAGTGAAGTTGAAAATCATCGTAACAAGAAAATAAAGTTTCTACAATCTGATCGTGGAGGAGAATATTTGAGTTACGAGTTTGGTGTACATTTGAAACAATGCGGAATAGTTTCGCAACTCACGCCACCCGGAACACCACAGCGTAATGGTGTGTCCGAACGTCGTAATCGTACTTTACTAGATATGGTGCGATCTATGATGTCTCTTACTGATTTACCACTATCGTTTTGGGGTTATGCTTTAGAGACGGCCGCATTCACATTAAATAGGGCACCATCGAAATCCGTTGAGACGACGCCTTATGAACTATGGTTTGGTAAGAAACCAAAGTTGTCGTTTCTTAAAGTTTGGGGCTGCGATGCTTATGTGAAAAAGCTTCAACCTGATAAGCTCGAACCCAAATCGGAGAAATGTGTCTTCATAGGATACCCAAAGGAAACTGTTGGGTACACCTTCTATCACAGATCCGAAGGCAAGACATTCGTTGCTAAGAATGGATCCTTTCTAGAGAAGGAGTTTCTCTCGAAAGAAGTGAGTGGGAGGAAAGTAGAACTTGACGAGGTAACTGTACCTGCTCCCTTATTGGAAAGTAGTACATCACAGAAACCTGTTTCTGCGACACCTACACCAATTAGTGAGGAAGCTAATGATAATGATCATGAAACTTCAGAACAAGATACTACTGAAGCTCGTAGATCAACCAGAGTAAGATCCGCGCCAGAGTGGTATGGTAATCCTATTCTGGAAGTCATGCTACTAGATCATGATGAACCTACGAACTATGAAGAAGCGATGGTGAGCCCAGATTCCGCAAAATGGCTTGAAGCCATGAAATCTGAGATGGGATCCATGTATGAGAACAAAGTCTGGACTTTGGTTGACTTGCCCGATGGTCGGCAAGAAATTGAGAATAAATGGCTCTTCAAGAAGAAGACTGACGCTGACGGTAATGTTACTGTCTACAAAGCTCGACTTGTCGCAAAAGGTTTTCGACAAGTTCAAGGGATTGACTACGATGAGACCTTCTCACCCGTAGCGATGCTTAATTCTGTCCGAATCATGTTAGCAATTGCCGCATTTTATGATTATGAAATTTGGCAGATGGATGTCAAAACTGCATTCCTGAATGGATTTCTGGAAGAAGAGTTGTATATGATGCAACCGGAAGGTTTTATCGATACAAAGGGAGCTAACAAATTGTGCAAGCTCCAGCGATCCATTTATGGACTGGTGCAAGCCTCTCGGAGTTGGAATAAACGCTTTGATAGTGTGATCAAAGCATTTGGTTTTATACAGACTTTTGGAGAAGCCTGTATTTACAAGAAAGTGAGTGGGAGCTCTGTAGCATTTCTGATATTATATGTAGATGACATATTACTGATTGGAAATGATATAGAATTTCTGGATAGCATAAAGGGATACTTGAATAAGAGTTTTTCAATGAAAGACCTCGGTGAAGCTGCTTACATATTAGGAATAAAGATCTATAGAGATAGATCAAGACGCTTAATTGGACTTTCACAAAGCACATACCTTGACAAGATTTTGAAGAAGTTCAAAATGGATCAAGCAAAGAAAGGGTTCTTGCCTGTGTTACAAGGTGTGAAGTTGAGTCAGACTCAATGCCCGACCACTGCAGAAGATAGAGAGAAAACGAAAGATGTTCCCTATGCTTCAGCCATAGGATCTATCATGTATGCAATGCTGTGTACCAGACTTGATGTGTGCCTTGCTATAAGTCTAGCAGGGAAGTACCAAAGTAATACAGGAGTGGATCACTGGACAGCAGTCAAGAACATCCTGAAGTACCTGAAAAGGACTAAGGATATGTTTCTCGTATATGGAGGTGACAAAGAGCTCATCATAAACGGTTACGTTGATGCAAGCTTTGACACTGATCCAGACGATTCTAAATCGCAAACCAGATACGTGTTTACATTAAACGGTGGAGCTGTCAGTTGGTGCAGTTCTAAACAAAGCGTTGTGGCGGGATCTACATGTGAAGCGGAATACATAGCTGCTTCGGAAGCAGCAAAGGAAGGAGTCTGGATGAAGGAGTTCATATCCGATCTAGGTGTCATACCTAGTGCATCAGGTCCAATGAAAATCTTTTGTGACAGTACTGGTGCAATTGCCTTGGCAAAGGAATCCAGATTTCACAAGAGAACCAAGCACATCAAGAGACGCTTCAATTCCATCCGGGATCTAGTCCAGGTGGGAGACATAGTGATTTGCAAGATACATACGAATCTGAATGTTGCAGACCCATTGACTAAGCCTCTTCCACGAGCAAAACATGATCAGCACCAAGGCTCCATGGGTGTTAGAATCATTACTGTGTAATCTAGATTATTGACTCTAGTGCAAGTGGGAGACCGAAGGAAATATGCCCTAGAGGCAATAATAAAGTTGTTATTTATTTCCTTATATCATGATAAATGTTTATTATTCATGCTAGAATTGTATTAACCGGAAACATAATACATGTGTGAATACATAGACAAACAGAGTGTCACTAGTATGCCTCTACTTGACTAGCTCGTTAATCAAAGATGGTTATGTTTCCTAACCATAGACAAAAGAGTTGTTATTTGATTAACAGGATCACATCATTAGTTGAATGATCTGATTGACATGACCCATTCCATTAGCTTAGCACCCAATCGTTTAGTATGTTGCTATTGCTTTCTTCATGACTTATACATGTTCCTATGACTATGAGATTATGTAACTCCCGTGTGCCGGAGGAACACTTCGTGTGCTACCAAACGTCACAACGTAACTGGGTGATTATAAAGGTGCTCTACAGGTGTCTCCAAAGGTACATGTTGGGTTGACGTATTTCGAGATTAGGATTTGTCACTCCGATCGTCGGAGAGGTATCTCTGGGCCCTCTCGGTAATGCACATCACATAAGCCTTGCAAGCATTGCAACCAATGAGTTAGTTGCGAGATGATGTATTACAGAACGAGTAAAGAGACTTGCCGGTAACGAGATTGAACTAGGTATTGGATACCGACGATCGAATCTCGGGCAAGTAACATACCGATGACAAAGGGAACAACGTATATTGTTATGCGGTCTGACCGATAAAGATCTTCGTAGAATATGTAGGAGCCAATATGGGCATCCAGGTCCCACTATTGGTTATTGACCAGAGACGTGTCTCGGTCATGTCTACATTGTTCTCGAACCGTAGGGTCCGCACGCTTAATGTTACGATGACAGTTATTATGAGTTTATGCATTTTGATGTACCGGAGTTAGTTCGGAGTCCCGGATGTGATCACGGACATGACGAGGAGTCTCAAAATGATCGAGACATAAAGATTGATATATTGGAAGCCTACATTTGGACATCGGATTCATACCGGGTGAAATCGGGATTTTACCGGAGTACCGGGGGGTTACCGGACCCCCCCGGGGGTTACCGGACCCCCCCGGGGGTTAATGGGCCTACATGGGCCATAAGGGAGAAGAGAGGGGCCGGCCAGGGAAGGCCACGCACCCCCTCCCCCCCTAGTCCGAATAGGACAAGGAAGGGGGGGGGGGCGGCGCCCCCCTTTCCTCTTCTCCCTCCCCCTTTCCTTCTCCAACAAGGCAAGAGAGGGGGGGGGAGTCCTACTCCCGGTGGGAGTAGGACTCCTCCAGGCGCACCCCTTGGGGCCGGCCGCACCTCCCCCTCCCTCCTTTATATACAGGGGCAAGGGGGCACCCTAGAACACACAAGTTGATCCTTGTGATCGTTCCTTAGCCGTGTGCGGTGCCCCCTTCCACCATATTCCACCTCGATCATATCGTTGCAGTGCTTAGGCGAAGCCCTGCGTCGGTAGAACATCATCATTGTCACTATTGGGGAACGCAGTAATTTCAAAATTTTTCCTACGCACACGCAAGATCATGGTGATGCATAGCAACGAGGGGAGAGTGTGATCTACATACCTAATAGATCGGCAACGGAAGCGTTTGGTTGATGTAGTCGTACGTCTTCACGATCCAACCGATCAAGCACCGAAACTATGGCACCTCCGAGTTCGAGCACACGTTCAGCTCGATGACGATCCCCGGACTCCGATCCAGAAAAGTGTTGGGGAAGAGTTCCGTCAGCACGACGGCATGGTGACGATCTTGATGCACTACAGCAGCAGGGCTTCGCCTAAACTCCGCTACAGTATTATCGAGGACTATGGTGGCTGGGGGCGCCGCACACGGCTAAGGAATAGATCACGTGGATCAACTTGTGTATTTCTGGGGTGCCCCTGCCTCCGTATATAAAGGACTAGAGGGGGGGAGGCTGGCCGGCCAAGGGTGGCGCGCCAGGAGAGTCCTACTCCCTCTGGGAGTAGGATTCCCCCCCCCCCAATCCTAGCTGGAATAGGATTCGCGGAGGGGGAAAAGAGAGAGGGGGGGCCGGCCACCTCTCCTTGTCCTAATAGGACTAGGGGAGGGAGGGAGGCGCGCAGCCCATCTTGGGCAGCTCCTTCTCTTTTCCACTAAGGCCCACTAAGGCCCATATAGCTCCCGGGGGGTTCCGGTAACCTCCCGGTACTCCGGTAAAATCCCGATTTCACCCGGAACACTTCCGATATCCAAACATAGGCTTCCAATATATCAATCTTTATGTCTCGACCATTTCGAAACTCCTCGTCATGTCCGTGATCACATCCGGGACTCCGAACAACCTTCGGTACATCAAAATGCATAAACTCATAATATAACTGTCATCGTAACCTTAAGCGTGCGGACCCTACGGGTTCGAGAACAATGTAGACATGACCGAGACACGTCTCCGGTCAATAACCAATAACGGGACCTGGATGCCCATATTGGCTCCTACATATTCTACGAAGATCTTTATTGGTCAGACCACATAACAACATATGTTGTTCCCTTTGTCATCGGTATGTTACTTGCCCGAGATTCGATCGTCGGTATTCCAATACCTAGTTCAATCTCGTTACCGGCAAGTCTCTTTACTCGTTCTGTAATACATCATCCCGCAACTAACTCATTTAGTTGCAATGCTTGCAAGGCTTAAGTGATGTGCATTACCGAGAGGGCCCAGAGATACCTCTCCGACAATCGGAGTGACAAAACCTAATCTCGAAATACGCCAACCCAACATGCACCTTTGGAGACACCTGTAGTACTCCTTTATAATCACCCAGTTACGTTGTGACGTTTGGTAGTACCCAAAGTGTTCCTCCGGTAAACGGGAGTTGCATAATCTCATAGTTATAGGAACATGTATAAGTCATGAAGAAAGCAATAGCAACATACTAAACGATCGGGTGCTAAGCTAATGGAATGGGTCATGTCAATCAGATCATTCTCTTAATGATGTGATCCCGTTAATCAAATAACAACTCATTGTTCATGGTTAGGAAACATAACCATCTTTGATTAATGAGCTAGTCAAGTAGAGGCATACTAGTGACACTTTGTTTGTCTATGTATTCACACATGTATTATGTTTCCGGTTAATACAATTCTAGCATGAATAATAAACATTTATCATGATTATAAGGAAATAAATAATAACTTTATTATTGCCTCTAGGGCATATTTCCTTCAGTCTCCCACTTGCACTAGAGTCAATAATCTAGATTATACTGTAATGATTCTAACACCCATGGAGCCTTGGTGCTGATCATGTTTTGCTCGTGGAAGAGGCTTAGTCAATGGGTCTGCAACATTCAGATCCGTATGTATCTTGCAAATCTCTATGTCTCCCACCTGGACTAGATCCCGGATGGAATTGAAGCGTCTCTTGACGTGCTTGGTTCTCTTGTGAAATCTGGATTCCTTTGCCAAGGCAATTGCACCAGTATTGTCACAAAAGATTTTCATTGGACCCGATGCACTAGGTATGACACCTAGATCAGATATGAACTCCTTCATCCAGACTCCTTCATTTGCTGCTTCTGAAGCAGCTATGTACTCCGCTTCACATGTAGATCCCGCTACAACGCTTTGTTTAGAACTGCACCAACTGACAGCTCCACCGTTTAATGTAAACATGTAACCGGTTTGCGATTTAGAATCGTCCGGATCAGTGTCAAAGCTTGCATCAACGTAACCATTTACGACGAGCTCTTTGTCACCTCCATATACGAGAAGCATATCCTTAATCCTTTTCAGGTATTTCAGGATGTTCTTGACCGCTGTCCAGTGATCCACTCCTGGATTACTTTGGTACCTCCCTGCTAGACTTATAGCAAGGCACACATCAGGTCTGGTACACAGCATTGCATACATGATAGATCCTATCGCTGATGCATAGGGAACATCTTTCATATTCTCTCTATCTTGTGGAGTGGTCGGGCATTGAGTCTTACTCAACTTCACACCTTGTAACACAGGAAAGAACCCTTTCTTTGCCTGATCCATTTTGAACTTCTTCAAAACTTTGTCAAGGTATGTGCTTTGTGAAAGTCCAATTAAACGTCTTGATCTATCTCTATAGATCTTGATGCCTAATATGTAAGCAGCTTCACCGAGGTCTTTCATTGAAAAACTCTTATTCAAGTATCCCTTTATGCTATCCAGAAATTCTATATCATTTCCAATTAATAATATGTCATCCACATATAATATCAGAAATGCTACAGAGCTCCCACTCACTTTCTTGTAAATACAGGCTTCTCCAAAAGTCTGTATAAAACCAAATGCTTTGATCACACTATCAAAACGTTTATTCCAACTCCGAGAGGCTTGCACCAGTCCATAAATGGATCGCTGGAGCTTGCACACTTTGTTAGCTCCCTTTGGATCGACAAAACCTTCTGGTTGCATCATATACAACTCTTCTTCCAGAAATCCATTCAGGAATGCAGTTTTGGCATCCATCTGCCAAATTTCATAATCATAAAATGCGGCAATTGCTAACATGATTCGGACAGACTTAAGCATCGCTACGGGTGAGAAGGTCTCATCGTAGTCAATCCCTTGAACTTGCCGAAAACCTTTTGCGACAAGTCGAGCTTTGTAGATAGTAATATTACCATCAGCGTCAGCCTTCTTCTTGAAGATCCATTTATTCTCAATTGCTTGCCGATCATCGGGCAAGTCAACTAAAGTCCATACTTTGTTCTCATACATGGATCCCATCTCAGATTTCATGGCTTCAAGCCATTTTGCAGAATCTGGGCTCACCATTGCTTCTTCATAGTTCATAGGTTCATCATGATCTAGCATCATGACTTCCAGAACGGGATTACCGTACCACTCTGGCGCGGATCTTACTCTGGTTGATCTACGAGGTTCAGTAGTATCTTGTTATGAAGTTTCATGATCATTATCATTGACTTCCTCACTAACTGGTGTAGGTGTCACAGAAACAGTTTTCTGTGATGTACTACTTTCCAATAAGGGAGCAGGTACAGTTACCTCGTCAAGTTCTACTTTCCTCCCACTCACTTCTTTCGAGAGAAACTCCTTCTCCAGAAAGTTTCCGAATTTAGCAACAAAAGTCTTGCCTTCGGATCTGTGATAGAAGGTGTATCCAATAGGTTCCTTTGGATATCCTATGAAGACACATTTCTCCGATTTGGGTTCGAGCTTATCAGGTTGAAGCTTTTTCACATAAGCATCGCAGCCCCAAACTTTCAGAAACGACAACTTTGGTTTCTTGCCAAACCATAGTTCATAAGGCGTCGTCTCAACGGATTTTGATGGTGCCCTATTTAACGTGAATGCGGCCGTCTCTAGAGCGTATCCCCAAAACGATAGCGGTAAATCAGTAAGAGACATCATAGATCGCACCATATCTAGTAAAGTACGATTACGACGTTCGGACACACCATTACGCTGTGGTGTTCCAGGTGGCGTGAGTTGTGAAACTATTCCACAATTTTTTCAAATGTACACCAAACTCGTAACTCAAATATTCTCCTCCATGATCAGATCGTAGAAACTTTATTTTCTTGTTACGATGATTTTCAACTTCACTCTAAAATTCTTTGAATTTTTCAAATGTTTCAGACTTGTGTTTCATTAAGTAGATATACCCATATCTGCTTAAGTCATCTGTGAAGGTGAGAAAATAACGATATCCGCCATGAGCCTCAATATTCATCGGACCACATACATCTGTATGTACGATTTCCAACAAATCTGTTGCTCTCTCCATAGTACCGGAGAACGGTGTTTTAGTCATCTTGCCCATGAGGCACGGTTCGCAAGTACCAAGTGATTCATAATCAAGAGGTTCCAAAAGTCCATCAGTATGGAGTTTCTTCATGTGCTTTATACCGATATGACCTAAACGGCAGTGACACAAATAAGTTGCACTATCATTATCAACTCTGCATCTTTTGGCTTCAACATTATGAATATGTGTATTACTACTATCGAGATTCAATAAGAATAGACCACTCTTCAAGGGTGCATGACCATAAAAGATATTACTCAAATAAATAGAACAACCATTATTCTCTGATTTAAATGAATAACCGTCTCGCATTAAACAAGATCCAGATATAATGTTCATGCTCAACGCTGGCACCAAATAACAATTATTTAGGTCTAATACTAATCCCGAAGGTAGATGTAGAGGTAGCGTGCCGACCGCGATCACATCGACTTTGGAACCGTTTCCCACGCGCATCGTCACCTCGTCCTAAGCCAATCTTCGCTTAATCCGTAGTCCCTGTTTCGAGTTGCAAATATTAGCAACAGAACCAGTATCAAATACCCAGGTGCTACTGCGAGCATTAGTAAGGTACACATCAATAACATGTATATCACATATACCTTTGTTCACCTTGCCATCCTTCTTATCCGCCAAATACTTGGGGCAGTTCCGCTTCCAGTGACCAGTCGCTTGCAATAGAAGCACTCAGTTTCAGGCTTAGGTCCAGGTTTGGGTTTCTTCTCTTGAGTAGCAACTTGCTTGCCGTTCTTTTTGAAGTTCCCCTTATTCTTTCCTTTGACCTTTTTCTTGAAACTAGTGGTCTTGTTGACCATCAACACTTGATGCTCCTTCTTGATTTCTACCTCCGCAGCTTTCAGCATTGCGAAGAGCTCGGGAATAGTCTTGTTCATCCCTTGCATATTATAGTTCATCACGAAGCTCTTGTTGCTTGGTGGCAGTGATTGGAGAATTCTGTCAATGACGCAATCAGCTGGAAGATTAACTCCCAATTGAATCAAGTGATTATTATACCCAGACATTTTGAGTATATGCTCACTGATAGAACTGTTCTCCTCCATCTTGCAGCTATAGAACTTATTGGAGACTTCATATCTCTCAACCCGGGCATTTGCTTGAAATATTAACTTCAACTCCTGGAACATCTCATATGCTCCATGGCGTTCAAAACGTCGTTGAAGTCCCGATTCTAAGCCGTAAAGCATGGCACACTGAACTATCGAGTAGTCATCAGCTTGGCTCTGCCAGACGTTCATAACATCTGGTGTTGCTCCAGCAGCAGGCCTGGCACCTTGCGGTGCTTCCAGGACGTAATTCTTCTGTGCAGCAATGAGGATAATCCTCAAGTTACGGACCCAGTCCGTGTAATTGCTACCATCATCTTTCAACTTTGCTTTCTCAAGGAACGCATTAAAATTCAACGAAACAACATCACGAGCCATCTATCTACAATTAACATAAACAAGCAAGATACTATCAGGGACTAAGTTCATGATAAATTTAAGTTCAATTAATCATGTTACTTAAGAACTCCCACTTATATAGACATCCCTCTAATCCTCTAAGTGATTACGTGATCCAAATCAACTAAACCATAACCGATCATCACGTGAGATGGAGTAGTTTTCAATGGCGAACATCGTTATGTTGATCATATCTACTATATGATTCACGCTCGACCTTTCGGTCTCCGTGTTCCGAGGCCATATCTGTATATGCTTGGCTCGTCAAGTATAACCTGAGTATTCCGCGTGTGCAACTGTTTTGCACCCGTTGTATTTGAACGTAGAACCTATCACACCCGATCATCACGTGGTGTCTCAGCACGAAGAACTTTCGCAACGCTGCATACTCAGGGAGAACACTTCTTGATAATTTAGTGAGAGATCATCTTATAATGCTACCGTCAATCAAAGCAAGATAAGATGCATAAAAGGATAAACATCACATGCAATCAATATGAGTGATATGATATGGCCATCATCATCTTGTGCTTGTGATCTCCATGTCCGAAGCACCGTCGTGATCACCATCGTCACTGGCGTGACACCTTGATCTCCATCGTAGCATCGTTATCGTCTCGCCAAGCTTGTGCTTCTACGACTATCGCTACCGCTTAGTGATAAAAGTAAAGCATTACATCGCGATTGCATTGCATACAATAAAACGACAACCATAAGGCTCCTGCCAGTTGCCGATAACTCGGTTACAAAACATGATCATCTCATACAATAAAATTCAGCATGATGTCTTGACCATATCACATCACAACATGCCCTGCAAAAACAAGTTAGACGTCCTCTACTTTGTTGTTGCAAGTTTTACGTGGCTGCTACGGGCTTAAGCAAGAACCAATCTTACCTATGCATCAAAACCACAATGATAGTTTGTCAATTTGACTCCGTTTTAACCTTCGCAAGGACCGGGCGTAGCCATACTCGGTTCAACTAAAGTTGGAGAGACAGTCGCCCACAAGCCACCTATGTGCAAAGCACGTCGGGGAACTGGTCTCGCGTAAGCGTACGCGTAATGTTGGTCCGGGTCGTCTCGTCCAACAATGCCGCCGAACCAAAGTATGACATGCTGGTAGGCAGTATGACTTATATCGCCCACAACTCACTTGTGTTCTATTCGTGCATATAACATCAACATAAATAACCTAGGCTCTGATACCACTGTTGGGGAACGCAGTAATTTCAAAAAATTTCCAACGCACACGCAAGATCATGGTGATGCATAGCAATGAGGGGAGAGTGTGATCTACATACCTAGTAGATCGACAACGGAAGCGTTTGGTTGATGTAGTCGTACGTCTTCACGATCCAACCGATCAAGCACCGAAACTACGGCACCTCCGAGTTTGAGAACACGTTCAGCTCGATGACGATCCCCGGACTCCAATCCAGCAAAGTGTCGGGGAAGAGTTCCGTCAGCACGATGGCGTGGTGACGATCATGATGCACTACAGCAGCAGGGCTTCGCCTAAACTCCGCTACAGTATTATCGAGGACTATGGTGGCTGGGGGCGCCGCACACGGCTAAGGAATAGATCACGCGGATCAACTTGTGTGTTTCTGGGGTGCCCCTGCCTCCGTATATAAAGGACTAGAGGGGGGGAGGCTGGCCGGCCAAGGGTGGCGCGCCAGGAGAGTCCTACTCCCTCTGGGAGTAGGATCCCCCCAATCCTAGTTGGAATAGGATTCGCGGAGGGGGAAAAGAGAGAGGGGGGGCCGGCCACCTCTCCTTGTCCTAATAGGACTAGGGGAGGGAGGGAGGCGCGCAGCCCATCTTGGGCAGCCCCTTCTCTTTTCCACTAAGGCCCACTAAGGCCCATATAGCTCCCGGGGGGTTCCGGTAACCTCCCGGTACTCCGGTAAAATCCCGATTTCACCCGGAACACTTCCGATATCCAAACATAGGCTTCCAATATATCAATCTTTATGTCTCGACCATTTCGAAACTCCTCATCATGTCCGTGATCACATCCGGGACTCCGAACAACCTTCGGTACATCAAAATGCATAAACTCATAATATAACTGTCATTGTAACCTTAAGCGTGCGGACCCTACGGGTTCGAGAACAATGTAGACATGACCGAGACACGTCTCCGGTCAATAACCAATAGCGGGACCTGGATGCCCATATTGGCTCCTACATATTCTACGAAGATCTTTATTGGTCAGACCGCATAACAACATACGTTGTTCCCTTTGTCATCGGTATGTTACTTGCCCGAGATTCGATCGTCGGTATTCCAATACCTAGTTCAATCTCGTTACCAGCAAGTCTCTTTACTCGTTCTGTAATACATCATCCCGCAACTAACTCATTCAGTTGCAATGCTTGCAAGGCTTAAGTGATGTGCATTACCGAGAGGGCCCAGAGATACCTCTCCGACAATCGGAGTGACAAAACCTAATCTCGAAATACGCCAACCCAACATGCACCTTTGGAGACACCTGTAGTACTCCTTTATAATCACCCAGTTACGTTGTGACGTTTGGTAGTACCCAAAGTGTTCCTCCGGTAAACGGGAGTTGCATATTCTCATAGTTATAGGAACATGTATAAGTCATGAAGAAAGCAATAGCAACATACTAAATGATCGGGTGCTAAGCTAATGGAATGGGTCATGTCAATCAGATCATTCTCTTAATGATGTGATCCCGTTAATCAAATAACAACTCATTGTTCATGGTTAGGAAACATAACCATCTTTGATTAACGAGCTAGTCAAGTAGAGGCATACTAGTGACACTTTGTTTGTCTATGTATTCACACATGTATTATGTTTCCGGTTAATACAATTCTAGCATGAATAATAAACATTTATCATGATTATAAGGAAATAAATAATAACTTTATTATTGCCTCTAGGGCATATTTCCTTCAGTCACCACGCCGTCGTGCTGACGGAACTTATCCCCGAAGCTTTGCTGGATCGGAGCCCGGGGAGCGTCATCGAGCTGTACGTGTGCTAAGAACTCGGAGGTGCCGGAGTAACGGTACTTGGATCGGTCGGATCGGGAAGACGTACGACTACTTCCTCTACGTTGCATCAACGCTTCCGCTTCGGTCTACGAGGGTATGTAGACAACACTCTCCC
Source organism: Triticum urartu (assembly GCF_056163025.1). Taxonomy (NCBI): domain Eukaryota; kingdom Viridiplantae; phylum Streptophyta; class Magnoliopsida; order Poales; family Poaceae; genus Triticum; species Triticum urartu. The sequence goes on from NC_141876.1 coordinate 115,127,895, forward strand.
CTCTCGTTGCTATGCATCACCATGATCTTGCGTGTGCGTAGGAAAAATTTGAAATTACTACGTTACCCAACACCCACATGTTCCACGATGATCTCATGGGATGAACCACGATGTCGGGGATTCAATCAATCCCATATACAATTCCCTTTGTCTATCGGTATGTTACTTGCCCGAGATTCGATCGTCGGTATCCCCATACCTTGTTCAATCTCGTTACTGGCAAGTCTCTTTACTCGTTCCGCAATGCATGATCCTGTGACTAACTCTTTAGTCAAACTGAGCTCATTATGATGATGCATTACCAAGTGGGCCCAGAGATACCTCTCCGTCATACGGAGTGACAAATCCCAGTCTCGATTCGTGCCAACCCAACAGACACTTTTGGAAATACCTATAGTGCACCTTTATAGTCACCCAGTTACGTTGTGACATTTGATACACCCAAAGCATTCCTATGATATTTGGGAGTTGCACAATCTCATGGTCTAAGGAAACGGTACTTGACATTAGAAAAGCTCTAGCGAACAAACTACACGATCTTGTGCTATGCTTAGGATTGGGTCTTGTCCATCACATCATTCTCCTAATGATGTGATCCCGTTATCAATAACATCCAATGTCCATGGTCAGGAAACCATAACCATATATTCATCAACGAGCTAGTCAACTAGAGGCTCACTAGGGACATGTTGTCATCTATGTATTCACACATGTATTACGGTTTCCGGTTAATACAACTAAAGCATGAACAACAAACAATTATCATGAACAAGGAAATATAATAATAACCATTTTATTATTGCCTCTAGGGCATATTTCCAACAGTCTCCCACTTGCACTATAGTCAATAATCTAGTTACATTGTGATGAATCGAACACCCATAGAGTTCTGGTGTTGATCATGTTTTGCTCGTGGAAGAGGTTTAGTCAATGGATCTGCGATATTCAGATCCGTATGCACTTTACAAATATCTATGTCTCCATCTTGAATATATTCATGAATGGAGTTGAAGTGACGCTTGATATGCCTGGTCTTCTTGTGAAACCTGGGCTCCTTGGTAAGGGCAATGGCTCCAGTGTTGTTACAGAAGAGAGTCATCGGGCCCGACGCACTAGGGATAACTCCTAGGTCGGTGATGAACTCCTTCATCCAAACTGCTTCCTGTGCTGCCTCCGAGGCTGCTATGTACTCTTCTTCACATGTAGATCCCGCCACGACGCTTTGCTTGCAACTGCACTAGCTGACTGCCCCACCATCCAAAATGTACATGTATCCGGTTTGTGACTTGGAGTCATCCAGATCTATGTCGAAGCTAGCATCGACGTAACCTTTCACGACGAGCTCTTCGTCACCTCCATAAACGAGAAACATATCCTTAGTCCTTTTCAGGTACTTCAGGATATTCTTGACCGTTGTCCAGTGTTCCATGCCGGGATTACTTTGGTACCACCCTACCAAACTTACGGCAAGGTTCACATCAGGTCTGGTACACAGCATGGCATACATAATAGACCCTATGGCTGAGGCATAGGGGATGACACTCATCTTTTCTCTATCTTCTGCCGAGGTCGGGCATTGAGCCATGCTCAATCTCACACCTTGCAATGCAGGCAAGAACCCCTTCTTGGACTGATCCATATTAATTTTCTTCAATATCTTGTCAAGGTATGTGCTTTGCGGAAGACCTATGAGGCGTCTCGATCTATCTCTATAGATCTTGATGCCTAATATGTAAGCAACTTCTCCAAGATCCTTCATTGAAAAACACTTATTCAAGTAGGCCTTTATGCTTTCCAAAAGTTCTATATCATTTCCTATCAATAGTATATCATCCACATATAACATGAGAAATGCTACAGAGCTCCCACTCACTTTCTTATAAACACAGGCTTCTCCATAAGTCTGCATAAACCCAAACACTTTGATCATTTCATCAAAGCACATGTTCCAACTCCGAGATGCTTGCACCAGCCCATAGATGGAGCGTTGGAGCTTGCATACCTTGTCAGCATTCTTAGGATCGAAAAACCTTCCGTCTGCATCATATACAATTCTTCCTTAAGGAAACCATTAAGGAATGCCATTTTGACGTCATTTGCCATATCTCATAATCGTAGGATGCGGCAATTGCTAACATGATTCGGACGGACTTCAGCTTCGCTACGGGTGAGAAGGTCTCATCCTAGTCAACCCCTTGAACTTGTCGATAACCCTTAGCGACAAGCCGAGCCTTATAGATGGTCACATTACCATCCGCGTCAGTCTTCTTCTTAAAGATCCATTTATTCTCTATGGCTTGCCGATCATTGGGCAAGTCTGCCAAAGTCCATACTTCATTTTCATACATGGATCCTATCTCGGATTTCATGGCTTCAAGCCATTTGTTGGAATCCGGGCCCGCCATCACTTCTTCATAGTTCGAAGGTTCACTGTTGTCTAACAACATGATTTCCAAGACAGGGTTGCCGTACTACTCTGATGCGAAACGTGTTCTTTTGGACCTACGAAATTCAGTAGCACCTTGATCTGAAGTTTCATGATCATCATCATTAACTTCCTCTCTAGTCGGTGTAGGCACCACAGAAACATCTTCCTGAGTTGTGCTACTTTTCGGTTCAAGAGGTAGTACCTCATCAAGTTCTACTTTCCTCCCACTTACTTCTTCCGAGAGAAACTCTTTCTCTAGAAAGGATCCATTCTTGGCAACAAAGATCTTGCCTTCGAATCTGAGGTAGAAGGTACACCCAATAGTTTCCTTAGGGTGTCCTATGAAGACACATTTTTCTGACTTGGGTTTGAGCTTTTCAGGTTGAAGTTTCTTGACATAAGAATCGCATCCCCAAACTTCCAGAAATGACAACTTAGGTTTCTTTCCAAACCATAATTCATACAGTGTCGTCTCAATGGATTTCGACGGAGCCCTATTTAAAGTGAATGCGGCAGTCTCTAAAGCATAACCCCAAAATGATAGCGGTAGATTGGTAAGAAACATCATAGATCGCACCATATCCAATAGAGTGCGATTACGATGTTCGGTCACACCATTACGCTGAGGTGTTCCAGGCGGCGTGAGTTGTGAAGCAATTCCACATTTCCTTAAGTGCGTGCCAAACTCGTGACTCAAATATTCCCCTCCACGATCTGATCGTAAGAACTTTATTTTCCTGTCACGTTGATTCTCTACCTCACTCTGAAATTCCTTGAACTTTTCAAAGGTCTCAGACTTGTGTTTCATTAAGTAGACATACCCATATCTACTTAAGTCATCAGCGAGGGCGAGAACATAACGATAGCCACCGCGAGCCTCAACGCTCATTGGACTGCACACATGAGTATGTATGATTTCCAATAAATTGGTTGCTCGCTCCATTGTTCCGGAGAACGGAGTCTTGGTCATTTTGCCCATGAGGCATGGTTCACACGTGTCAAATGATTCATAATCAAGAGACTCCAAAAGTCCATCTGCATGGAGTTTCTTCATATGTTTGACACCAATGTGACCAAGGCGGCAGTGCCACAAGTATGTGGGACTATCATTACCAACCTTACATCTTTTGGCATTCATACTATGAATATGTGTAACATCACGTTCGAGATTCAATAAAAAATAAACCATTGACCAGCGGGGCATGACCATAAAACATATCTCTCATATAAATAGAATAAACATTATTCTCGGATTTAAATGAGTAGCCATCTCGCATTAAACGAGATCCTGATACAATGTTCATGCTCAAAGCTGGTACTAAATAACAATTATTGAGGTTTAAAACTAATCCTGGAGATAGATGTAGAGGCAGCGTGCCGACGGCGATCACATCGACCTTGGAACCATTCCTAACGCGCATTGTCACCTCGTCCTTTGCCAGTCTCCGCTTATTCCGCAACTCCTGTTTTGAGTTACAAATATGAGCAGCCACACCGGTATCAAATACCCAGGAGCTACTACGAGTGCTGGTAAGGTACACATTAATAACATGTATATCATATATACCTTTGGTGTTGCCGGCCTTCTTACTCGCTAAGTATTTGGGGCAGTTCCGCTTCCAGTGACCATTTCCCTTGCAATAAAAGCACCCAGTCTCAGGCTTGGGTCCATTCTTTGGCTTCTTCCCGGCAACTGGCTTACCGGGTGCGGCAATTCCCTTTTCGTCCTTCTTGAAGTTCTTCTTACCCTTGCCTTTCTTGAAACTAGTGGTCTTATTCACCATCAACACATGATGTTCCTTTTTGATTTCCACCTCCGCTAATTTCAGCATTGAATATAACTCAGGAATGGACTTCTCCATCCCTTGCATATTGTAGTTCATCACAAAGCTCTTGTAGCTAGGTGGAAGCGACTGGAGGATCCTGTCAATGACCGAGTCATCTAGAAGATTAACTCCCAGCTGAGACAAGCAGTTGTGCAACCCAGACATTTTGAGTATATGCTCGCTGACAGAACTGTTTTCCTCCATCTTACAACTTTAGAACTTGTCAGAGACTTCATATCTCTTAACTCGGGCATGAGCTTGGAAAACCATTTTCAGCTCTTGTAACATCTCATATGCTCCGTGCTTCTCAAAATGCTTTTGGAGCCCCGATTCTAAGCTGTAAAGCATGCCACACTAAACAAGGGAGTAATGATCACTACACGACTGCCAGGCATTCATAACGTCTTGAGTTACTGGGAAAATGGGTGCTTCACCTAGCGGTGCTTCAAGGACATATGCTTTCTTGGCAGCTATGAGGATGATCCTCAAGTTATGAACCCAATCCGTATAGTTGCTACCATCATCTTTCAGCTTGGTTTTCTCTAAGAACGCGTTGAAGTTGAGGGCAACATTGGCATGGGCCATTGGATCTATAGGATAGATTCTAAAGACAACTTTAGACTAAGTTCATGATAATTAAGTTCATCTAATCAAATTATTAATGAACTCCCACTTAGATAGACACCCCTCTATTCATCTAAGTGATACATGATCCGAATCGACTAGGCCGTGTCCGATCATCACGTGAGATGGACTAGTCATCTACGGTGAACATCTCCATGTTGATCGCATCTACTATACGACTCATGTTCGACCTTTTGGTCTCTTGTGTTCCGAGGCCATGTCTGTACATGATAGGCTCGTCAAGTCAACCTAAGTGTTTCGCATGTGTAAATCTGGCTTACACCCGTTGTATGCGAACATTAGAATCTATCACACCCAATCATCACGTGGTGCTTCGAAACAACGATCCTTTGCAACGGTGCATAGTTAGGGGAAACACTTCCTTGAATTTTTGTGAGGGGTCATCTTATTTATGCTACCATCGTTATAAGCAAATAAGATGCAAACATGATAAACATCACATGCAAATCATGAAGTGACATGATATGGCCAATATCATCTTGCGCCTTTTGATCTCCATCTTTGAGGCGCGGCATGATCACCTTCGTCACCGGCATGACACCATGATCTCCATCATCGTGTCTTCATGAAGTTGTCTCGCCAACTATTACTTCTACTACTATGGCTAACGGTTAGCAATAAAGTAAAGTAATTACATGGCGTTTTTCATTGACACGCTGGTCATACAATAAATTAAGACAACTCCGATGGATCCTGTCGGTTGTCATACTCATCTACATGCAAGTCGTGAATCCTATTACAAGAACATGATCAATCTCATACATCACACACATACACACACACACATATATATATAGGGTCGCGCTATTCGTCACCCTGGGTGAGGAATAGTTATTCTTCACCCCCCTCTATTTTATCATCAATGCACCGTAATTTTACGTTCCGTAAGTTTTGTCTTATTTCCGACGTAAAAACAGACCGTAAGAAAATATATAATCGTCGTAAAAAATATTTTATGTTATGTAAAATTACAAACGTAAAAACATAGTGTAAAATACACATAAACTATAGATTTTCTTGTATTATGACCTATATTTTAATTTTCTTATGCCAAATTTTACGTAGTGAATCAATCGAAATGTAACTATTTGAATTCCAAACGTAATTTAATTCAGAAATGATCATAAGATTACCTTGAGTGAAGAATAACTTATTCTGCACCCTGGGTGATGAATAGTATCACTATATATATATATAATTCATCACATCCTTTTGGCCATATCTTCATCGAATCCGATTCGACTAAAGTGGGAGAGATAGACACCCGCTAGCCACCTTATGCATCAAGTGCATGTCTATCGGTGGAACCAGTCTCACGTAAGCGTACGTGTAAGGTCGGTCCGGGCCGCTTCATCCCACAATGCCGCCGAATCAAGATAAGACTAGTAACGGTAAGCAAATCGACCAAATCATCACCCACAACTACTTTGTGTTCTACTCGTGCAAAGAATGTACGCATAGACCTGGCTCTGATGCCACTGTTGGGGATCATAGTAATAATTCAAAATTTTCCTACGTGTCACCAAGATCAATCTAGGATATTCTAGCAACGAGAGAGAGAGAGAGAGGGAGTGCATCTTCATACCCTTGAATATTGCTAAGCGGAAGCATCAGAAGAACACGGTTGATGGAGTCATACTCGCGGCGATTCAAATCGCGGAAGATCCGATCTAACGCCGAACGGACGGCGCCTCCGCGTTCAACACACGTACAGCCCAGGGACGTCTTCTCCTTCTTGATCTAGCAAGGGGAGAGGAGAAGTTGAGGGAGAACTCCGACAGCACGACGGCGTGGTGGTGATGGAGCTCGTGGTTCTCCGGCAGAGCTTCGCCAAGCGTGACGGAGGAGGAGGTGTTCGAGAGGGGGAGAGGGCTGCGCCAGGGGAAGGGTATGGCTGCCCTCCCACCCCCACTATATATAGGGGGAAGGGGGGAGGGGGAGGCGCCCTAGGGTATCCCCTAGGGGGCGGTGGCTAGGGAAGATTGGATCTCCCTAGGGAAACCCTAGGGACACTTGCCCCCCCCCCCCCAAGCCAAGCAGGTGGAGGCTTGCCTCCCAAGCCAGGTGGAGGCTCCCCACCTCCCCAAGTAATGTGGGAAAAGGGTGTGGGGGCGCGCAGCCCCTTAGTGGGCTGGTTTGCCCCCTCCCCTTGGCCCATGAGGCCCTACAACACTTGCCGGGGCTCCCGAAACACCTTTCGGTCATGCTGGCCATAGCCTGGTACCTCAGGAACACTTCCGGACTCCAATACCCATCATCCAATGTATCGATCTTCACCTCCGGACCATTTCGGAACTCCTCGTGACATCCGGGATCTCATCCAGGACTCCAAACTACCTTCGATAACCACATACTATTCCTGTTACAACTCTAGCGTCACCGAACCTTAAGTGTGTAGACCCTACGGGTTCAGGAACCATGCAGACATGACCGAGACACCTCTCCGGCCAATAACTAGTAGCGGGATCTAGATACCCATATGGATCCCACATGTTCCACGATGATCTCATCGGATGAACCACGATGTCGGGGGTTCAATCAACCCGTATGCAATTCCCTTTGTCTATCGGTATGTTACTTGCCCGAGATTCGATCGTCGGTATCCCCATACCTTGTTCAATCTCGTTACCGGCAATTCTCTTTACTTGTTCCATAATGCATGATCCCGTGACTAACTCTTTAGTCAAACTGAGTTCATTATGATGATGCATTACCGAGTGGGCCCAGAGATACCTCTCCGTCATATGGAGTGACAAATCCCAGTCTCGATTCATGCGAACCCAACAGACACTTTCGGAGATACCTGTAGTGCACCTTTATAGCCAGCGAATTACGTTGTGACGTTTGATACACCGAAAGCATTCCTACGGTATCCAGGAGTTACACAATCTCATGGTCTAAGGAAACAATACTTGACATTAGAAAAGCTCTAGCGAACGAACTACATGATCTTGTGCTATGCTTAGGATTGGGTCTTGTCAATCACATCATTCTCCTAATGATGTGATCTCGTTATCAACAACATCCAATGTCCATGGTCAAGAAACCATAACCATCTATTGATCAACGAGCTAGTCAACTAGAGGCTCATTAGGGACATGTTGTCATCTATGTATTCACACATGTATGATGGTTTCCGGTTAATACAATTAAAGCATGAACAACAGGCAATTATCATGAACAAGGAAATATAATAATAACCATTTTATTATTGCCTCTAGTGCATATTTCCAACAAAGCATACAATCACACACATTTGCTTTTCCCAAACGATATGCAATAACTAATTAAGAAGATTAGCTAATCATCGAACAACTGTCGGACAGGATTACGAAACGTCGGGCCATCGTAACATCGTCGTACACGACAACTATTGCACATGCTATTATGTGGTGCAACGTTTACGATGCATACTTCATCAGAAACAGTTCATGGCTGCGAATCATGTACGATAAGGCAACTAACAAAAACATTTAGTTTGCTCGCACCGTTTGTGATATTGTCTGACATCGCACACGCTTTGCAAACGACAACTGTGTGCATGCTTGCACACATTTCCTCTCTGTGAACCGTCTCGGATTATGGTGCATATCGCAAACGTTTGTGTTTTACCAACCGTGTGTGCCGTAACGACCTGGAGAGCATGATTTCACCGTAATTTAATTGCTGCTATTTCAATTTGTACCGGATTTGAATTTGAATTTCAATATATGCTACAGCTTTATTCATATCCATCAAGTTCAAACAACCAATGCATTATTTGATTCATAGGTACATATGTTCAAGAATTACATAAGAACCAAATAAAGAATGATGAACCATAGTTGTATACTTGTACTATTAAAGACGGTAAAGAAAGAGGCGAAATACATTCTGGTTGCTAAACAAGGTGAAGCGGAATGCCCATATTGTGCCCTCCTCCATGCAGAAGGCACATACGACTCTAGTCCAACCCCTTGTGATGGCTGACCGCCCATCCTTCACGGTATTCATGAAAACATCTAGATAATCATCGTGTTCTGGTAGAAATACTTTAACCTTTGCATGCCCACCAATCATGTAGTTTGAGAGGTAATCTTGAGTAAACTGCTTTGGCAACCACTGCAAAGGAAAGAGATTCAGACATTGTCATCTAACACAACTCATTATGGGCAGTAAAAAGAAGGCTGCAGAGTTCTTTCTTACCATCCTGTAGTTCGCTATTGTCTTGGATAAAGTGTAAACATATAGTTTAATTGCCATCTTTGGACCCATTTTACTAACAATCTTTATCAGCTTCCTCACTTGATGCTGGTTCATCGATATCTCATTGCCCCATACGCAGAAAGGGTCGAAGCGCGGAACTTTACCAATGACATATGTACCTAAAAGCACCAAGTTAATATTAGAAGCTAAACAACAATTGCACAATGATGTAGTACAACATTCTTTTATAATATCTATAACATACAATACACTCACATATTAGATGAATTAACATCTTATATTATGGGCCGGAAGGAGTTTAGTGCATTCTTACAAATTATCGGCTAATTAACTGCTGCTGTATCCATGGGTTATAGTTAGTTTGAGCTAGTTCGGGTTCAAATAGCCCTAAAGTATATCTAAACACGAGGGCTAGTTTGAGCTAGTTGCATCTATAACTCACCCAAAAAAACTATCCAACCCAAGAGGTGCTAATTGGAGCTAGTTCTCCTAGTGCATTTATTGCCAATCTAACCCTACCATCCAAACAACTCTTTGGATGGAGTTAGTTCAGAGTTAGTCATGATCTAGAAACTAACTCTAACCTTTAGCTAAGTTGAGTATCCAAACAGGGCTGTGTTGTTGTTGTTGTTGTTGTTGTTGTTGCTGCTGCTGCTGCTGCTGCTGCTGCTTCTCTTCTACGTATATCTAGACATCATCAGAACATTAATGTAACACTCTTCCTTGTTGCTATGTAGCCTAGGAGGCTAGGATTGCATATTTAGACATTAAGTACAGTGCATGTTGCTATGTAGCCTCAGATATATTACATATGGACCTAGTTAACCTAACGATAAATGGGTTGCAGATATATTCAGCTAAAAGTTCGATTCACCGATTAGTCCCTTATCAGTCCCCGGCCTATATGGTACCAGCTACTGATATCCTGAGCAGTGAGCATATATAAGCCATGGGCTGAAACTAACCTCGATGGAAAACAACAGTCGTTCCCAAAATTGTCCTATGTAGGTACATCAAGAAGCATGTTAAGCACAACAGGCTAAACATCAACCATAATTATCCATGGCAGACAAAATAATCTCCAAAAGGTATCTTCAGTGTGCAGGTTTAAGCACGCTAGTAAAGCAAAACAAGTGGAAAGGTGTGTTAACTGCAACAGGCCTACTGATAACCCACAAGTATAGGGGATCGCAACAGTTTTCGATAAGTAAGAGTGTCGAACCCAACGAGGAGCTAAAGGTAGAACAAATATTCCCTCAAGTTCTATCGACCACCGATACAACTCTACGCACGCTTGACGTTCGCTTTACCTAGAACAAGTATGAAACTGGAAGTACTTTGTAGGTGTTGTTGGATCTGTTTGCAAGATAATAAAGAGTACGTAAATAAAAGGTAGGGCCTGTTTAGGTTAAGAAACAATAAATTAAATATAGCGAGTGTGGAAAAGTGGTGGTAGGAGTTGTGAAATTGCCCGTAAGCAATTGACTACTTTACTAGACCGATAGCAAGTATTATGTGGGAGAGGCCACTGCTAGCATGTCATCCCTGACTTGGAATTCTATGCACTTATGATTGGAACTATTAGCAAGCATCCGCAACTACTAATGTTCACTAAGGTAAAACCCAACCATAGCATTAAGATAAATTGGTCCCCCTTCAATCCCGTATGCATCAATTTCTATGCTAGGTTGAAGCTTCTGTCACTCTTTCCCTCCAATACATAGTCCTATCAACATACAACTAACCCTATGGTGTGATCCACGCGCGCTCATATGATGGGCACCAAAGGACAACAACATAACCACAAGCAAATTAAATCAATCATAACAATTCATCAACCACCGATAGGACAACGAAAATCTACTCAGACATCATAGGATGGCAACACATCATTGGATAATAATATGAAGCATAAAGCACCATGTTCAAGTAGAGGGTACAACGGGTTTTGGGAGAGTGGACCGCTGTAGATAGAGGGGGGAAGGTGATGGAGATGTTGGTGAAGATGGCAGAGGTGTTGGTGAAGATCGCGATGATGATGATGGCCACGGCGGCGTTCCAGTGCCACCGGAGGAGAGGGGGAGAGGGCCCCCTTCTTCCTCTTCTTCCTTGACCTCCTCCCTAGATGGGAGAAGGGTTTCCCCTCTGGTCCTTGGCCTCCATGGCATGGGAGGGGCGAGAGCTCCTCCGAGATTGGATCTATCTCTCTGTTTCTCTCTGGTTCTGCGTTCTGTTCTGGCTCTGTTTCACCGTTTCGTATATATATGGAGATCCGTAACTCCGATTGGCCTGAAACATTCACCATGATTTTTTCCCGAATATTAGCTTTCTTGCAGCAAAAGAAGAGCGTCAACCGCCTTACGGTGGGCTCACGAGGGTAGGGGCGCGCCCTAAGGGGGGGCGCCCCCTGCCTCGTGACCACCTTGGGCACTAGTTCGCGTTGATTTTCCTTCCAAAATTTCCATATTTTCCAAAAATAAGCTCCATCTGTTTTTATCCCATTTGGACTCTGTTTGATATGGATATTCTGCGAAACCAAAAACATGCAACAGACAGGAACTGGCGCTGGGCACTGGATCAATATGTTAGTCCCAAAAATAATATAAAAAGTTGCCAAAAAGTATATGAAAGTTGAATAATATTGGCATGGAACAATCAAAAATTATAGATACGACAGAGACGTATCACCTAACATTTAACAACAAGCAAACATAGTCATTCAAACTGGTATTGTGCCGGTCTAAGTACACTAGTTATTGTTAAAAAAATGGAAAGGCGAGTTAACTACAAGATGCAGCAACCAAATGTAGTCATTCATAGTGGTATTGTTGAAACTGGTACTGATGAAATTGAATTGCACAGTTCATACTTGCACATATAGAACATCACATTGTGAATAACTGGAATAAACAAGGCATACTACGAACAACCAAAGATAACATTTGAAACTGGACATATGCTAACTACAAACAACCGAACAATAAAAAAACTTTAAAAGAGGCATATGCTAGCTATAACAAGCTTAACAACAAGCAAATATATGCATTCCTATTGGTATGTTTAAAACTGGATTGATGAAATGTACTACACAGTAAATAATTGCACATATAGAGCATCACATTGTGAACAACTGAAATAAACAAGGCATACTAGAAACAACTAGATATAACAATTAAAACTGGACATATTATCACTACACTACAAAAGGGACTCGACAAAACAAATCATGGGTCCCCCCTATGAAGAGGCACGGCAAAACAAATCATGGTTTTCCTCACTTGTCACAGATGGGCTCGTTCCCGTGGGAAGAGCACGGACCCTGGATGCGCTCCATGTTGTCGCAGATGGGCTCCTTCCCCTTGGAAGAGCACGGTTGTAGGGTGCCCTCCCTGATGTCGCAGACATGCGCTTTCCCCTTGGAAGAGCCAGAGAGGGTGCCCTCCTCATGGTCGCCGTCGATGAGGTATGACTTGGAAGCTGTGGATCCCATACCAGCGTCACGGAACATGTCCTTCAAAAATGACAAAAGGGGCTCGATGGCGATCTAGGATGGCAAATGGTTGACAGCGAGCCAGAGGAGATCAACGGCGGGACCATGGATGAGATCGACGGCGGTTGAACCTGAGGGGTTGGGGGTGGGCCACTTAACCTATGACATAGCCCGCCTCAGGCCATTGCTGTCGATGACCTTGATGTCGTAGCCAGCGGCCTAGACATGCCCACATACTCTAGCCCACTGCTTGAGTGCCTGCCACCAGTAATGGTCGTTAGCTTCCTCATCGACGTTGGGCGAAGAGAGCTCGATAGACCTCTTTTGGGCCAATCGCTCCTTGAGCTCCACGGGAAGTGTAGTCGGGCTTAGGCTGCGACGCTCTAGAGTGGGGGATGGGGATGGGGATCTGTGGGAAAGGGTAAAGGAAATATGCCCTAGAGGCAATAATAAAGTTGTTATTTATATTTCCTTATACCATGATAAATGTTTATTATTCATGCTAGAATTGTATTAACCAGAAACTTAGTACATGTGTGAATACATAAACAAACAGAGTGTCCCTAGTATGCCTCTACTTGACTAGCTCGTTAATCAAAGATTGTTAAGTTTCCTGACCATAGACATGTGTTGTCATTTGATGAACGAGATCACATCATTAGAGAATGATGTGATGGACAAGACCCATCCGTTAGCTTAGCATTATGATCGATTAGTTTTATTGCTATTGCTTTCTTCATGACTTATACATGTTCCTCTGACTATGAGATTATGCAACTCCTGAATATCAGAGGAACACCTTATGTCCTATCAAACGTCACAACATAACTGGGTGATTATAAAGATGCTCTATAGGTGTCTCCGATCGTGTTTGTTGAGTTGGCATAGATCGACATTAGGATTTGTCACTTCGTGTATCAGAGAGGTATCTCTGGGCCCTCTCGGTAATGCACATCACTATGAGCCTTGCAAGCAATGTGACTAATGAGTTAGTCACTAGATGATGCATTATGGAATGAGTAAAGAGACTTGACGGTAACGAGATTGAACTAGGTATGGTGATACCGACGATCGAATCTCGGGCAAGTAACATACCGATGACAAAGGGAACAACGCATGTTGTTATGCGGTTTGACCGATAAAGATCTTCATAGAATATGTAGGAGCCAATATGAGCATTCATGTTTCGCTATTGCTTATTGACCGGAGATGTGTCTCGGTCATGTCTACATAGTTCTCGAACCCGTAGGGTCCGCACGCTTAACGTTCGATGACAATTTGTATTATGAGTTATGTGATTTGATGATCGAAGTTTGTTTGGAGTCCCGAATGAGATCACGGACATGACGAGGTGTCTCGAAATGGTCCAGACATAAAGAATGATATATTGGACAATGTTGTTCGGACACCAGATGAGTTCTGAGAGGTACCGGGTAATTATCAGAGTGCTGGAGGGTTATCGGAACCCCCCGGGGGAACTAATGGGCCTTAGTGGGGAGAAAGAAGGGCTACGAGGGGCTGGCCACGCCCCCCTTGGGTCTGAATTGGACTAGGGGAAGGGGGCGGTGCCCCCTTTCCTTCCCTTCTCCCTCTCCCTTCCTCCTCCCCCTTCCTCCAGGCGGAATCCTACTAGGACTTGGAGTCCTAGTAGGACTCCTCTCTCCTAGCACACCCTACAGGGACCGGCCGGCCTCCCCCTCCCCTCCTTTATATACGGGGGCAGGGGCACCCTAGAACACACAAGATCAATTGTCTTAGCCGTGTGCGGTGCCCCCTCCACAGTTACACACCTCGGTCATATTGTCGTAGTGCTTAGGCGAAGCCCTGCGCTGGTAACTCCATCATCACCGCCGCCACGCTGTCGTGCTGACGGAACTTTCCCTCGTCCTCAACTGGATCAAGAGGTCGAGGGACGTCATCGAGCTGAACCTGTGCTAAACACGGAGGTGCCGTACGTTCGGTACTTGGATCGGTTGGATCGCGAAGACATTCGACTACATCAACCGCGTTACTAAACGCTTCTGCTTTCGGTCTACAAGGGTATGTGGACACACTCTCCCCGCTCGTTGCTATGCATCTCCTAGATAGATCTTGCGTGATCGTAGGATTTTTTTGAAATACTACGTTACCCAACAGTGGCATCCGAGCCAGGTCTATGCGTAGATGTTATATGCACGAGTAGAACACAAGGAGTTGTGGGCGATAATAGTCATAATGCTTACCAACGAGGTCTTACTTTGATTCGGCGGTATTGTTGGATGAAGCGGCCCAGACCGACATTACATGACTGCGTTTATGAGACTAGTTCTACCGACATGCTTTACACACAGGTGGCTAGCAGGTGACTGTTTCTCCAACTTTAGTTGAATTGAGTTTGACTATGCCCGGTCCTTGTTGAAGGTTGAAACAATACACTTGATGAAAAATTGTTGTGGTTTTGATGCGTAGGTAAGAAAGGTTCTTGCTAGAAGCCCGTAGCAGCCATGTAAAACTTGCAGCAACAAAGTAGAGGATGTCTAACTTGTTTTTGCAGGGCATGTTGAGATGTGATATGGTCAAGACATGATGATATATAAATTGTTGTATGAGATGATCATGTTTTGTAAAAGTTATCGACAACTAGCAGGAGCCTTATGGTTGTCGCTTTATTGTATGAAATGCAATTGCCATGTAATTGCTTTACTTTATCACTAAGTGGTAGCGATAGTCGTGGAAGCAATAGTTGGCGAGATGACAATGATGCTACGATGGAGATCACGGTGTCAAGCCGGTGACGATGGTGATCATGACGGTGCTTTGAAGATGGAGATCAAAGGCACAAGATGATGATGGCCATATCATATCACTTATATTGATTGCATGTGATGTTTATCCCTTATGCATCTTATTTTGCTTAGTACGGTGACACGTCTCCAACGTATCTATATTTTTTTTATTGTTCCATGCTATTATATTGTCAACCTTGGATGTTTTATATGCATTTATATCCTATTTTATATGATTTTTGGGACTAACCTAGTAACCTAGAGCCTAGTGCCAGTTTCTGTTTTTTCCTTGTTTTTGAGTATCGCAGAAAAGGAAAACCAAACGGAGTCCAATTGACCTGAAATTTCACGGAGATTGTTTTTGGAACAGAAGAAGCCCACGGAGTACCGGAGATGGACCAGAGGAGTCCCGAGGCCACCACGAGGGTGGGGGTGCGCCCTACCCCATGGGCGCGCCCCCTATCTCGTGGCCGCCTCGGGGACCCCCCTGAGTTGTTCCCGACTCCAACACCTCTTATATATACCCAAACTTCCAGAAAGAAACCTAGATCGGGAGCTCCGCCGCCGCAAGCCTCTGTAGCCACCGAAAACCAATCTAGACCCGTTCCGGCACCCTGCCGGGGGAGGGGAATCCCTCTCTGGTGGCCATCTTCATCATCCCGACGCTGTCCATGACGAGGAGGGAGTAGTTCAACCTCAGGGCTGAGGGTATGTACCAGTAGCTATGTGTTTGATCTCTCTCTCTCTCTCTCTCGTGTTCTTGATATGGCACGATCTTGATGTATCGCGAGCTTTGCTATTATAGTTGGATCTTTTGATGTTTCTCCCCCTCTACTCTCTTGTAATGGATTGAGTTTTCCCTTTGAAGTTATCTTATCAGATTGAGTCTTTAAGGATTTGAGAACACTTGATGTATGTCTTGCATGTGCTTATCTGTGGTGACAATGGGATATTCACGTGATCCACTTGATGTATGTTTTGGTGATCAACTTGCGAGTTCCGTGACCTCGAGAACTTATGCATAGGGGTTGGCACACGTTTTCGTCTTGACTCTCCGGTAGAAACTTTGGGGCACTCTTTGAAGTTCTTTGTGTTGGTTGAATAGATGAATCCGAGATTGTGTGATGCATATCGTATAATCGATCGATCAGAAAGAATAACTTTGAGGTGGTTTCGTACCCTACAATAATCTCTTCGTTTGTTATCCGCTATTAGTGACTTTGGAGTGACTCGTTGTTGCATGTTGAGGGATAGTTATATGATCCAATTATCTTATTATTGTTGAGAGAACTTTCACTAGTGAAAGTATGAACCCTAGGCCTTGTTTCAACGCATTGCAATACCATTTTTGCTCACTTTTATCATTTGCTACCTTGCTGTTTTTATATTTTCAGATTACAAAAACCTATATCTACCATCCATATTGCACTTGTATCACCATCTCTTCACCGAACTAGTGCACCTATGCAATTTACCATTTTATTGGGTGTGTTGGGGACACAAGAGACTCTTTGTTATTTGGTTGCAGGGTTGTTTGAGACAGACCATCTTCATCCTATGCCTCCCACGGATTGATAAACCTTAGGTCATCCACTTGAGGGAAATTTTCTACTGTCCTACAAACCTCTGCACTTGGAGGCCCAACAACGTCTACAAGAAGAAGGTTGTGTAGTAGACATCAAGCTCTTTTCTGGCGCCGTTGCCGGGGAGGTTAGCGCTTGAAGGTATATCTTTAGATCTTGCAATTGAATCTTTTAGTTTCTTGTTTTATACTAGTTTAGTCTATAAAACAAAACTACAAAAAATGGAATTAAGGGTACCTCATATGCTTCATCTTTTTAATATCTTTCATGAATATAAGGATTCTGATAATTGTGCCAAAAAGCTAGAAGAAGAATGCATTAAAATGTTTGGCACTAAATCTTTGTATGATGAGCATGATTGCAATGTTGTTAGTATGAATTCCTTGGATATCCATGATGATAATGATATGCAAAGCCACAAGCTTGGGGAAGCTACGTTTGATGAAGATGATATTTTTTGTCCCCCAAGTTTTGATGAGAAAATTTATTGTGATGATAGCATCCCTCCTATTTATGATGATTGATGAGTATATTGATGAAAGTGGGTTTGGAAGAGTGTCAACTTTAGGAAGTAATGATCCCACTATTTTGGAGGGTGTTGAATCTTATTGTGATAATTATGAAAGTGGATTTGGAGAGTTCATGACTTTATTTAGTGATGAATCCACTATTTCGGAAGAGGTTCCAATTGATTATGAGAACAAAGTTGCTATCTATGATGATTATTGTGATGACTTGTATGCTATAAAGAATAATGATATCCATGAAACCTGTCATCATGATTTTAATTTTCAATTGGATTATGCCCCACATGATAGTTATTTTGTTGAGTTTGCTCCCACTACTATTCATGAGAAGAAATTTACTTATGCGGAGAGTAATAAAAATTCTATGCTTGTAGATCATGAAAAGAATGCTTTATGTGATGGTAATATTGTTGAATTCATTCATGATGCTACTGAAAATTATTATGAGAGAGGAACATATGCTTTTACATATTGCAATAATATCAAGTTTCCTATCTATGTGCTTAAAGTTTTAAAGTTATGGTTGTTTTGCCTTCCTATGCTAGTTGATTATTGTTCCCATGAGTTGTTTGCTCACAAAATCCCTATGCATAGGAAGTGGGTTAGGCTTAAATGTGCTAGTTATATTCTTCATGATGCTCTCTTTATGTTTCAATTCCTATCTTTTATGTGAGCATCATTGAAATCATCATGCCTAGCTAGGGGCGTTAAACGATAGCGCTTGTTGGGAGGCAACCCAATTTTATTTTTGTTATTTGCCTTTTGCTCCTGTTTAGTAATAACTAATTCATCTAGCCTCTGTTTAGATGCGGTTTTATGTTTTAATTAGTGTTTTTTCCAAGTAGAACCTTTGGGAAGACTTGGGTGAAGTCTTTGCGATCTTTGCTTTTATGTTTTATGTTTTAATTAGTGTTTAATCCGTAACTTGAGGATTATCCTCATTGCTGCATAGAAGAATTACGTTCTGGAAGCACCGCTAGGTGCAAGACCCGCTTCAGGAGCAACTCCGGACATTATGAACATCTGGCAGAGCAAAGCTGATGACTACTTGAGTTCAGTGTGCCATGCTTTACGGCTTAGAATCAAGACTTCAATGACGTTTTGGACGTCATGGAGCATATGATATGTTCCAGGAGTTGAAGTTAATATTTCAAGCAAATGCCCGAATTGAGAGATATGAAGTATCCAATAAGTTCTATAGCTGCAAGATGGAGGAGAATAGTTCTATCAGTGAACATATACTCAGAATGTCTGGGTACCACAACCACTTGACTCAACTGGGAGTTAATCTTCCTGATGATAGTGTCATTGACAGAGTTCTTCAATCACTTCCACCAAGCTACAAAAGCTTCATGATGAACTATAATATGCAAGGGATGGATAGGACAATTCCCGAGCTCTTCGCAATGCTAAAGGCTACAAAGGTAGAAATCAAGAAGGAGCATCGAGTGTTGATGGTTAACAAGACCACTAGTTTCAAGAAAAAGGGTAAAGGGAAGAAGGGGAACTTAAAGAAGAATGACAAGCAAGTTGCTACTCAAGTGAAGAAGCCCAAGTCTGGACCTAAGCCTGAGACTGAGTGCTTCTACTACAAAGGGACTGGTCACTGGAAGCGGAACTGCCCCAAGTATTTGGCAGATAAGAAGGATGGCAAAGTGAAAGGTATATTTGATATACATGTTATTGATGTGTACCTTACTAATGCTCGTAGTAGCGCCTGGGTATTTGATACTAGTTCTGTTGCTCATATTTGCAATTCGAAACAGGGGCTACGGATTAAACGAAGATTGGCTAAGGATGAGGTGAGGATGCGCGTGGGAAATGGTTCCAAAGTCGATGTGATCGCGGTCGGCATGCTACCTCTACATATACCTTCGGGATTAGTTTTAGACCTGAATAATTCTTATTTGGTGCCAGCGTTAAGCATGGACATTGATGTCTACTACACAAACTTCTTCTTGTAGACGTTGTTGGGCCTCCAAGTGCAGAGGTTTGTAGGACAGTAGCAAATTTCCCTCAAGTGGATGACCTAAGGTTTATCAATCTGTAGGAGGCGTAGGATGAAGATGGTCTCTCTCAAGCAACCCTGCAACCAAATAACAAAAAGTCTCGTGTGTCCCCAACACACCCAATACAATGGTAAATTGTATAGGTGCACTAGTTCGGTGAAGAGATGGTGATACAAGTGGTATATGGATGGTAGATAAAGGTTTTTGTAATATGAAAATATAAAAACAGCAAGGTAACTAATGATAAAAGTGAGCACAAACGGTATTGCAATGCGTTGAAACAAGGCCTAGGGTTCATACTTTCACTAGTGCAAGTTCGCTCAACAATAATAACATAATTGGATCACATAACTATCCCTCAACATGCAACAAAGAGTCACTCCAAAGTCACTAATAGCGGAGAACAAACGAAAAGATTATGGTAGGGTACGAAACCACCTCAAAGTTATTCTTTCCAATCAATCCATTGGGCTTGTCGGCGTTCTGGGAACGGGGGTCCCCAGACTTGCCTGCCTGCGGCCTGCGGCGTGGCTCGAAGGGGGCCCAGCACGACCCTTCTTCATCAACACAGACCCAAGACCCTCGCGAGGGGCCAAGCCTCGCGGGGCGGACGACACGGAGCTTCCTCAGGCACGGCCTCATCAGGCTGGCTCGCGAGGAGGCGGAGAGATCAAGGCGGGGTACCTCACGAGGTGCCCGTGACGCAAGCCATGATGACCAAGGGTGCCAGGTGGGCGCCAGCCCGCGTAGTGTCCTCCTTTCCTCTTTGGTGCAAAGGGAGCAAGCGCAGGCGAGAGCATCAAGCAAAGGCACCCGTTTCGGTGCAACGAGACCAAGACCGGCCCAACGGCAGGAAGGAAGTCATTGTGGAGCCCAAGCCAGCGTCACCACCAGAGCCTTTGGCGGGCGAGGACCAACTTTAGTCAGGATAAGTGTACCAGATGTTCCCCTTCAAAATGGCCAATTGTTGGCGCCCTTCCCGCTCAATATTTGGGAAGAGGCCCAGGGCCTTTGCCTATAAATAGGACTAGCCACCCTCAGGGTAGGAGGATGGAGATCGGAGAGAGAATCGAGAAGAGAGAGAGAAGGGTGACTGAACTCCTCCTAGCAGTTCATCACCTCAGCCAAGAACAGACCCTCGCGAGGCTGTTCTTCCTTGTATTGCTCATCATCATCAGCCCAAGAGGCAATCCACCACACCACACACTCGAGTAGGGTATTACACCACAACGGTGGCCCGAACTAGTATAAACCCTGTGTCTCTTGTGCTGTTCTTTCCATAGCCTAGATCTTAGCGAGGCGGAGGGGTGCATGCAGGTAGAAGGCGAAATCTCCGCGCGCACCCCAGTGTTCGAACCTCAAGGGTCTACCGGAACCCGAAATCTGACATTTAGCGTGCCAGGTAGGGGTGCGCCGGAATCCACCTTCTACCACTTCGTGTCCCGTCGCATCGTCATCACCATGTCCGGCGACCAGGCGGGCAACCCAGATTCTTGGGCGGCGTGGCCCGCCGGTGCGGAGCCGCTCGTATCGGGCGACCCCATGCCCCAGGAAGCTCGTGGTCCACAGGGCGCTGCGGGCCGCGGGTGACGCGGACAGGCTTCGACAGCTCTCACACCGCGGCAGGCGCGGTCGGCAGCAAGGGCCTCCAATCACACCGTGACCACGACACCGTACACCCGCCGGGAGCAGGCGAACTCGAGGGCCGCGCTCACGGTGGCCCGAGAGCTGCTGCAGTGCAGGCTGCTGGAGGGCGACCGCGACGTGCTGCTGGAGCGGGTGGCAGAGCTCCTGGGCTTCGCCGCCTCGGGGCTCACCCCTTCTGTACCCAGCTCCCATCTCAAGCCCAGGGCGGCCCGCGCGGGGGCTCCTCACGCGCCCGCGGGCTCCAAGGCTACTCCAACGACAGCGAAGCTGTCGGCACCGGACCGGCGGCGGCGCTGCCCCCGCTCCCGGTCCGCGAAGAAGAAGGACTCGACGCGACCCACGGCCCCAGTGGACAGCCGCGCTACCACCCCACGGTGGGCGCGTCAAGCAGAGCTGCATGGCACGCGGAGCACTACGGCGTGGCCTTCGGGATGATGGCGCCAAAAGAATACGTGCCCCACATGATGGACCAAGGGCACCCTCACGAGGGCGAACAAGGCTCGCTCCTCAGCCCAAGCTGGGGGGACGAGGCGCCGGAAGCTGAGCTCTTCCAGGAGCCCCAGGACGGTCCCACCGGCCACGCGGGAGGTAGCGATTATCGGGTACTGCTAATTCCTCAGGAGCAGGCATACGCTAATCATGGATCGCAGGAGGTGCAGGTCGCCACAACGAGCAGCTGCCCCGCTCCCACAGTCTCCTACCCCTCGGGAGGAGGGCGCAGGGGGCTGCAGGAGAGGGGCCGAGATCCGACATCACCATCGCGGCGTTCGGAGCAAGGTGTTCTCAGGAGGTAGGCCCTCTGCTGGGGAGGTGCCTCAGGGCCTGCCCCTGGCGGAGGACCCGTGGTCGTCGGGGGAACCGCTGGCGACCGCTCTACCCCATCGGTGGCGTCTTGGTTTCCGGTCGTCGTTGATGGCACTAGAGTGTGGCGCAAGGCGGGGCCCTCGTCTGGCGATATGAAGCAAGGCCGGTACCTGTGAAGAAGGCCCAGTGCCTGTGAAGCTCGCCGCCCCGTGACACTCTCACGTAATAATGAGTGGGGCTGTACATGCCCCGGAGTCTTAGGGGTGCCGGCCTCAGGCCCTGGGGCTCCCTCCCACGCCCAGTGGCAGCACTTAGCTCCGCGCTGGTGAGAAGACGTCCAAGACTAGATTAGGTGCCGGACGCGGCCTTTTGTCTGCTTTCATTGCTTTTCCCTTTGGTTGTCACTTTCCCCCGCTGGATTTAAGTTGGATTCGAATTTGAGATTTGCGTGTGTTCGGGGAAGGGGTGCTTAGTCTCGTTCGAGCAATTTCTCGCGTTTTGATTACCACTTCGCCTCAGCTGCCTCCCCTCGTGAGCCCCTCGCGAGCCGGGTCAGGCCCAGCTTGCGCGCAGCCCAGACTGCCGCCGCCGCGTCCTCTCAGGAGGGTTTCTTACTGCAGATCCTACGGATTTGATCAGGGAACACTCGGGACACCACAACCTCCCACAGGCTACCTCAGGGCCTGCACGGGACAAAGGTAAACTAGCCGACCAGCGCGTCGCTTAAGCCAACCATTTGGCACGGGCGCATGCGCAATGTAGCGTCTACTAATACGATGAACACAAGTTTTACATGAGGGGCTCCCCCTCCAAAATGCTCTCACAGCCATCAGGACAAAACCTGAGTTCTATTCATGCAGGGTAAGGAAGCAGGAATGATGCACAATCAGTCGGATAAATCCCCCAATGCGTCCTCAGGAGCACCACCCAAACCGTTGCTAGCGTCGCTGGACTCGCCGTCGCTGTCTGCGTCACCGCCAGCAGCGGCAGGGCCGTTCACCACACCGCCCTCGTCGGCAGCCACGATCATGCCGTTGTTGTCTGAAGCGAAGGCCCTGACAAGAGCATCCACATTGTCTTCCACCCAGTGCGCCAGGTCGTCTCGGACGGCCTGGGGGACTGGGGTGATGGCGGCGTCGAAATCGAAGTGGGGATCCATGTTCCGGAGATGGCTGAAGACGCGAGAAAAGGTGCGCCCGAGCAGGGCGCGGCTCCTCTCCTCTACCAACCTGTCAGCCCTGACCGACCGCGCCTCCAGCTGCGTCACCACGTCGGTGAAGAACTGAAGGTTGCCGGTGTAGTTGACTGCGTGCGGCTTGCCAACAGCCGCCTTGCAGATGTTTCCCAAGGCTGTGTTGGCTCTCTCCCGGAGCGTGGAGAGCATGGGGCCGTGCTCATGCTCCAGGATCCGCCGCTGACGTATCTCGTCCGCATTCTGGCGCGCGACGACCTCAGCTTCCTCCACCCGCTGGCGAAGAAGGAGCACCTCGGCCTGGGAGGTGGTTGACTCCCCTTGCGCTACCTCAAGGGCGCCCCGAAAAGCATCGGCCCGCCGCGTCGCTTCCTCGAGCTTGGCCCTCAAGGCAGCAGTCCTACCTTCAGCCTCGGCCCGGATCAACCCCAGCCTCTCCTTGAACTCGTGCTCGAGGTTCAAGCACGCCATCACCACCCGACGTCCGACCTCCTCCAGGACACGGGCTTCCCGTGCAGCGACATCATCCTCCGCCTGCGTCACCAAGCGCTCCCTCGTCTCCAGACGCTCGTACTCGCGGGTACGTTCGGCAGCTTCCAGCGTCAGTGCCTCCTCACGCTTCTGGAGCTCTACTGGGTCGCCAGAGGCCACCTTCATCAACGCGAGGGCTGCCTCGCGCAGCTCCACTTGCTCCTCTAGTGAGTGGCACCAGGCCAGGAGCTCCCGAGCCCGCTCCTCCGCCGCCTCTCGCCTCCGGTCAGCTTCCCGGGCCTCCTCAGCGGCCCAAGATCGGGCCTCCCGAGAGGCCACCAGCGATGCCTTGGCCTCTGCGTCGTCAAGATCGCGCTGACGACGCGCAAGGGCGATGGCGCCCTCCAGCTCGCGCCTCTCTACAGCCAGGCGCAGGCCCTCGGCCTCAAGGTGCACGTCTTCATCAGCAAGCTCCTCACCAAGCAGGCTCACCGCGTCAGCCGCCCTTCGAAGGAATCCTTGGCGAAGAGCGCGACGCTCCCGGGCGCGCTCGAGCATGTCTTCCACACCATCATCTGCCCCAAGCAAGCGCCGGGGGCCATGAATCAGCACTCCCCCTCCGGGCAGGGGGCTGGGGGCTGGCACCCTCGCGATGGCCGGGCATGCCATGCCAGAAGCCCGACCTGGAGCCAGCCCGTCCCCAGATGAAGAGCGCAGGGAGCGCCTCAACCAATCGCAGTCCACGACCAGGTGAGAAGCCCACGGCAGGCTGGCTATGCCACAAGAAGGCCCGCGAAGGAGGATCGCGAGGTGCGCAGGGCCACGATGCGCCTCGGGACGGTTCGCCTCTCCGATCGCCCTCACCACAAGGGCTCTGCTGCTCGGAGCGCTTGAGGATGGTGGAGGGGGCGAAGCCAAGGGGGACGACACCTCAGCCATCTCCGCGAGCTCAGCTGGAAGGGGCCTGCGGAGCAAGGATCAGTAAAAGAAATAGAAGGATCGGGAGCTGGGAAAGGAGGAGGCTTACTCATCAGTGGCGAAGTACTTCCTACGCTTTAGCAGGCGACAAGGGTAATCATCGCCTAGGGCCTCCCTTCTCTTCCGGAGGGCCTCAAAGTCCACGCGGAAGCGGCCCAAGAGTTGAGCGCAGGGATCAACCTGTGACGAAGATGGAGCGTCAAGGCGATCCGCGTCAGGGGCGCTTGCCTGATGCGCGCTGCCAATCGCCTCGCCAAGAGAAGCGGCTGGAGCCTCAGGGGCCTCAGTTGCAGGCGTTGAGGGCAGCTGCTTGCCACCCTCAGCCTTAGCGGCACGGGACCCAAGAGCTGCTGCCTCATGAGCGTCGCCCGGCGCTGTCACCCCGCCGGGAGCCCCCTCGGCCTCTGGCGCCTCATGCCTCCCTGCTCCGCCACTTGAGGAAGAGTCGCCTTGGCCAACAGGAAGGGCAGTCACCATCACTGGGTTCTCGCGAGGCCCCTGGAGGCCGGCGGGGCGCGGCCCCCACTCATCAAAGATAGGCATCTGATTCACAAAATCACCCCTGTTCTGGCAGAGGTACAGCAAGGCCCCTCCCTGCTGGATGCTGCCAGGGTTGGGGTCCCCAGTCAGGATCAAGAGCGCTGTCCTCAGCACTTCAGGCGTCAGGTCCTCTTCCTGGAGCCTCATACGATCATCACGCCCGCTGAAGGCCCACATCCGGCGGGAGTGGCGTTGGAGAGGAGCAACGCGGCGTAGCAGGAACTCCTTCACCACCTTGAGCACTGTCACGCCAAGCGACCTCAAGAACACGAAGCGGTGCCAGACGAAGACGAGCCGGGGGCTCTCCAGCGTCTCCTGGCCCCAGCCCGAATTGGGGACAACAGGCGAAGTTGGCTCCGATAGCAGGGGGCTGGGCACCCCTACATCCACATACAGCCACCACTCGCGGAACCCAGCCGCGGGCGGAGGGAGCCTGAAGCCAATCCCTGAGGCCGCTGTCTCAGATGCGGCAGCGAAGCTCACACACGCCGATGTAACACCCCGGATATAACTTTCCCTATTTGTACTCCAACTCTTGCCGTTTCCGGCGTTAAGTTATATTTTTTTCCTCGGGTTCGGGTTTGTCTCCGTGTGTTGTTGTCGTTGTCATGCATCTCATATCATGTCATCATGTGCATTGCATTTGCATACGTGTTCGTCTCATGCATTCGAGCATTTTCCCCGTTGTCCGTTTTGCATTCCGGCGCTTCGTTCTCCTCCGGTGGTCATTTCTAGCTTTCTTTCGTGTGTGGGGATTAAACATTTCCAGATTGGACCGAGACTTGCCAAGCGGGCTTGGTATACTACCGGTAGACCGCCTGTCAAGTTTCGTACCATTTGGACTTCGTTTGGTACTCCAACGGTTAACCGAGGGACCGAAAAGGCCTCGTGTGTGTTGCAGCCCAACACCCCTCCAATTTGGCCCAAAACTCACCAAACTCTGCTCCATGTCCTAGAGCGTTCGATCACGATCGCGTGGCCGAAAACCGCACCTCATTTGGACTCTCCTAGCTCCCTTTATGCCTATAAATATCACCCCCTCCGAAATTCTTCAAGCTTGATCTCCGTATGGGTTATCACCAAATTCGCATTCGTGAAGAAGATATTCCCAAGACAGCATTCAGAACAAGCTTTGGTTCATATGAATACACTGTCATGTCTTTTGGCCTTGCCAACGCTCCTCCGACGTTCTCTCGCATGATGAACTTCATCTTCAACGCCTACACCAATGACTTCGTTTTGGTCTATCTCGACGACATTCTGGTTTTCTCCAAGAACAAGGAAGATCATGCCAAGCACTTGCATTTGGTGCTTGATAAGCTCAGGGAACATCAGTTCTACGCCAAGTTCTCCAAGTGTGAATTCTAGCTCGATGAGGTTCTTTATCTTGGTCATATCATCTCTGCCAAGGGCATTGCCGTGAATCCTGAGAAGGTGTCTGCAATTGTGAATTGGGAACCTCCTCAGAACGTGAAGCAACTCCGTAGTTTTCACGGTCTCGCAAGCTATTGCCGTAGATTCGTTGAAAACTTTTCTAAGATTGCGAAGCCTCTCTCAAATCTTCTCCAGAAGCACGTCAAGTACGTTTGGTCTCCGGAGTGTGATATTGCTTTCAACACTTTGAAAGAGAAATTGATCACTGCTCCAGTTCTGACTCCGCCTGATGAATCCAAGCCGTACGAGGTCTTTTGTGATGCCTCTCTCCAAGGTCTTGGCGCAGTATTGATGCAAGAGAAGAAAGTTGTTGCTTATACATCTCGCCAGTTGAAGCCTAATGAGAAGAACTACCCCACTCATGATCTCGAGTTGGCGGCAGTTGTGCATGCTCTTTTGACTTGGGGATATCTTCTATTGGGAAGAAAAGTGGATATTTTCACTGATCACAAGAGTCTCAAGTACATCTTCACTCAGCCTAATCTCAACCTCAGGCAAACTCGTTGGGTCGAAATGATTCAAGAGTATAATCCGAGTATCGAGTATACTCCAGGCAAGGCCAATGTGATTGCTGACGCTTTGAGCAGGAAGGCTTACTGCAACAGTCTGATTCTTAAGCCTTATCAACCCGAGCTTTGTGAAGCTTTCCGCAAACTTAATTTGCAAGTTGTTCCTCAAGGATTCCTCGCCAACCTTCAAGTCTCTCCTACCTTAGAAGACCAGATTCGCCAAGCTCAGCTTCTTGATGCTATGGTGAAAAAGGTGAAGATTGGGATTGCCAAGAGTCAGTCCAAGTACAAGTGCTACCGCCTTGATGACAAGGACACTCTTTTCTTCGAGGATCATATTGTTGTGCCCAAAGGTGAACTTCATAAGGTGATCATGAACGAGGCTCACAATTCTCTCCTCTCCATCCACCCTGGGAGCACGAAGATGTATCAGGACCTTAAGCAAGCTTATTGGTGGACTCGAATGAAGCGCGAGATCGCTCAACTCGTGAATGAATGTGATGTCTGCAGAAGAGTGAAGGCAGAACACCAAAGGCCAGCAGGTCTCCTCCAACCTCTTGCCATTCCAGAATGGAAGTTTGACCACATTGAAATGGACTTCGTGACTGGCTTTCCAAAGTCCAAGCGTCGCAATGATGCTATATTCGTTGTCATCGACAAACTCACCAAAGTGGCTCATTTTCTGCCTATCAAAGAGTCGATCACTGCAGCTCAATTGGCAGAACTCTATACCTCTCGTATTGTCTCTCTGCACGGTATTCCTCAAGTGATCTCTTCAGACCGTGGCAGCATCTTTACCTCGAAGTTTTGGGATTCTTTTCAGAAGGCCATGGGCACGAACATCCGCTTCAGCACAGCTTTCCATCCTCAAACAAGCGGTCAAGTCGAGCGTGTCAACCAGATTCTTGAAGATATGCTCAGGGCTTGTGTGATCTCCTTCGGCATGAAGTGGGAGGATTGTCTTCCTTATGCTGAATTCTCCTACAACAACAGTTTTCAAGCAAGCTCGGGCAAGGCCCCTTTTGAAATTCTGTATGGCAGGAAGTGCCGTACCCCTCTCAACTGGTCTGAAACCGGTGAATGTCAGCTTTTGGGTAATGACTTAATCACAGAAGCAGAAGAAATGTGCAAAGTCATTCGAGATAACCTCAAAGCGGCCCAATCCCGTCAGAAGAGCTACTATGATAGTAAGCACCATGATTTGGCTTTCGAGATCGGAGATCATGTTTACCTCCGTGTCTCTCCTATGAAAGGTACTCGTCGCTTCGGTATCAAAGGGAAGCTTGCCCCTAGATACGTGGGACCTTTCAAGATTGTCAACAAGAGAGGCGACCTTGCCTATCAACTCGAGCTTCCTTCAAACTTTGCAAATGTTCATGACGTGTTCCACGTCTCCCAGCTTCGAAAGTGCTTCAAGACTCCTGACCGCACCGTCAACTTCGAGGACATCGAGCTCCAAGAAGATCTTTCCTATCGTGAGCACCCAGTTGCTATTCTTGAAGAGACTGAACGCAAGACTCGCAACAAGTCGATCAAATTTCTCAAAGTCAAGTGGTCACACCATTCCGACCGTGAAGCTACCTGGGAACACAAGGATCACCTCCGTTCTGAGTACCCGGCGTTCTTTCAGTCCTAGATCTCGGGACGAGATCCTTTCGTAGTGGTGGAGTGTTGTAACACCCCGGATATAACTTTCCCTATTTGTACTCCAACTCTTGCCGTTTCCGGCGTTAAGTTATATTTTTTTCCTCGGGTTCGGGTTTTTCTCCGTGTGTTGTTGTCGTTGTCATGCATCTCATATCATGTCATCATGTGCATTGCATTTGCATACGTGTTCGTCTCATGCATTCGAGCATTTTCCCCGTTGTCCGTTTTGCATTCCGGCGCTTCGTTCTCCTCCGGTGGTCATTTCTAGCTTTCTTTCGTGTGTGGGGATTAAACATTTCTGGATTGGACCGAGACTTGCCAAGCGGGCTTGGTATACTACCGGTAGACCGCCTGTCAAGTTTCGTACCATTTGGACTTCGTTTGGTACTCCAACGATTAACCGAGGGACCGAAAAGGCCTCGTGTGTGTTGCAGCCCAACACCCCTCCAATTTGGCCCAAAACCCACCAAACTCTGCTCCATTTCCTAGAGTGTTCGATCACGATCGTGTGGCCGAAAACCGCACCTCATTTGGACTCTCCTAGCTCCCTCTATGCCTATAAATATCACCCCCTCTGAAATTCACGGGTCTCCCCTCCCCCTAAACCCTAGATCCATCCACGCGCCGCCGCCGGACGTGTCCGGACGAGGCCGGACAGCGTCCGCCCAGCCCCGCCGCTGCCACGTGGCCACGCGCCACTCGCCCGCCGCCGCGCGGCCCGGGGAGCCCGGAGCCGGCCCCCGCGGCCCATCGCGCCGTGCCGCCCGCCGCCTCCACGCGCCGCCGCCTTCGCCGCGCAGCCGTCGCCGCCAGCCGCCGCCGCCGCCGCGCGCGCCGGCCTCTGCCGCCCCGCCCGCCGTGCCTCGCCGCGCCTACCGCGGGAGCCCGCCGCCGAGGAGCGTCGCGCCCGCGCCGCGCCGGCCCCGCTCCTCCCCATCTCCGGCAAGCCCCGGCCGGCCCTCCCTCCTACTCCAGCGAGAAGCTCCGGTGAGCTCAAGATCCGGCCTCGGTTCGCGTGCCCGCCGAAGAACCCTAGATCTGGTTGTTTTTTCTCTAAGTCCTTAAAATTTTCAGTCCATATGCTCCTGTTCGAGGCCCCGTAACTTTGCATCCGTAGCTCCGATTCATGCATATAGCATATCAAAATGTTCATCTCAGAGAGTGCATCATTTAATTCCATTGCGTCATTTTCATTTGAGCTTATCTTGATGCCCGAAATGCTGTTAGAAGAGGGCTACTTGAGTTAATTGTCAGATCTGCTACTCCGTTTAGCACTTTTGTCATTTTTGCCATGATTATTGTGTGCATGCTATGACCGTGAGTTCTACATATGTTTTGTTAAGGGTTTGGTCATCTTTCCAGAGGTGCAACCCATGTATTTTTAGGATCTGTGTGGTGACTTGTGCAAGCTTGCAAAGTGGTGCACTTGCTAATTCTGTTTTCAGGGACTTAGTGATTTCACTAAGTCCTGGGATTGTTTAGTTCACGATGCCATATGTTCGTGTTGTTTCCTAGTGATCCGTGCCTCTTTTGAGGATGATCAGTAAGGGAGTTTTGTTAATATTATAGTGCTCTATCCATCCATGTCTTTGTTTGCAATTATGGAGCACCCTATCTTGAGTCAATCGAGCTCTACTTTTGCTTCGTTGCGAATCTGGGCAGATCGTCAACTTGTTTGCGATTTTGCCGATGTTGTTGTAGTTGATCCGTGCATGCTATGCCATTGTTCTTGACATGTCTAGCTTGTATTTTGTGCCTTCTTGATGGATGTATGCTTTTCTTGCCATGACTTGCACCGTGGTGAGTGCATCGAGCTCGTAAACATGCCTTCGTGAGTTATGTTTCAGCATGTCCCAGTTTTCACAAAGTCTGAAAACTGATTATGTTTTTGCTATGTTCGTGTGCTTGTTAGTATATTTTGTGATCCCTTTTGGCTCAAGGTCACTAAGGGACTTTTGTTAAAATTGTTGATTAGCTCCATGCCATGTCTTTCTTTGTCATGTTCAGGTCCTGTAGCATGTTGTTTTGTTGCTCCGAAGAGGGCTATATGATCTGAAATTCCAGACAAGTGTTAATTTCACTAAGTCTTGAGATCTGTTTACCATTTGCGTTTTTGCCATGCTTGTTTGAACCTATTAATGGATGAATTGGCCGTAGCTCAGTGCTAGACTTTTGTTAAACATCTTGTGTGCATCCCTGCCAAGTATTTTTTTTGTCATGTTTGGATGCTGTAGCATGTTCATTTCGTTGCATTTAGATGCCTACTTGCTGTAAATCGCAGACCGGTGTCATATTTGAATCGCTTGCCATTTCCAAACCGTAACTCCGATTCCGGCGTTCTTTATATCGTTTTCAAGCGATTTCATCTCATATTTCCAGTGGCACACTTGGATTTCCAAGTTGAGGCCAGGTTCATGCATTTACTGTCATATCTTGCATTTTGCATCCCGCATCGCATCCCGCATAGCATATCATCTTTGCATCGTGTTGTTTGAGTTTGCACGTGGTTGATTGTATCCTTGTTGCTTGTTTGTCTTGCTTGGGTAGAGCCGGGAGACGAGTTCGCTAACGAGGAGCCCGTTGAGTGTGCTTTTGAGGATCCAGTCAACTCTGACAACTGTGCAGGCAAGATGATCATACCCTCGAAATCACTACTATCTTTGCTATGCTAGTTTGCTCGCTCTTTTGCTATGCCATTGGTACGACGCCTACCACTTGCTTGCAAGCCTCCCAAATTGCCATGTCAAACCTCTAACCCACCATTGTCCTAGCAAATCGTTGATTGGCTATGTTACCGCTTTGCTCAGCCCCTCTTATAGCGTTGCTAGTTGCAGGTGAAGATTGGAGGCCGTTCCTTGTTGGAACATCTTTTATTTACTTGTTGGGATATCATTATATTGCTATGTTATTTTAATGCATCTATATACTTGGTAAAGGGTGGAAGGCTCGGCCTCTCGCCTAGTGTTTTGTTCCACTCTTGCCGCCCTAGTTTCCGTCATATCGGTGTTATGTTCCCGGATTTTTGCGTTCCTTACGCGGTTGGGTTATAATGGGAACCCCTTGATAGTTCGCCTTGATTAAAGATTTTCCAGCAATGCCCAACATTGGTTTTACCATTTGCCACCTAGCCTTTTATTTCCCTTGGGTTCTGCAGACTCAAGGGCCATCTTATTTTAACCCCCCCGGGCCAGTGCTCCTCTGAGTGTTGGTCCACCTGTCAGCTACCGGTGGCCACCAGGGGCAACTCTGGGCTGGCCTACCCATACCTAGGACAATCTGAGTGTGCCCTGAGAAAGACATATGTGCAGCTCCTATTGGGATTTGTCGGCACATTCGGGCAGTGTTGCTGGTCTTGTTTTAACCTGTCGAAGTGTCTGGAATTACCGAGATACCGAGTCTGATCGGAACGTCTTGGGAGGAGGTCTATTCCTTCGTTCACTGTGAGAGCTTGTCATGGGCTAAGTTGGGACTCCCCTGCAGGGATTGAACTTTCGAAAGCTGTGCCCGCGGTTATGGGCAGATGGGAATTTGTTAATGCCCGGTTGTAGATAACTTGAACCTTAACTTAATTAAAATGAATCAACCGAGTGTGTTACCGTGATGGCCTCTTCTCGGCGGAGTCCGGGAAGTGGACATGGTGTTGGAGTAATGTTTTGCGCAGGTTGCTCTCTAGTTTCTCGCTCGTGCTTTGCCTTCTCTTCTCGCTCTCCTTTGCGAATAAGTTAGCCACCGTACTTGCTAGTCGCTTGCTGCAGCCCCACTCATATTTTACCTTGCCTTACCTATAAGCTCAAATAGTCATGATCGCGAGGGTGCGAGATTGCTGAGTCCCTGTGGCTCACAGATTACTATTACACCAGATGCAGGGCCTGATGATTCCGCTCCAGGAGACGCGTGTGAGCTCAAGTGGGAGTTCGACGAAGGCTCTCAACGATACTATGTTTCCTTTCCCGATGATCAGTAGTGGTGCCCAGTTGGGGGTGATTGGGACCGTGTCGCATGTTGGGTTCTCTTTTATTTTGGCGCCGTAGTCGGGCCATGAGTGTTTGGATGATGTAATGTTATTTATGTACTTGATTGACGTGGCGAGTGTAAGCCAACTATGTTATCTCCCCTTTTATTATTACATTACATGGGATGTTTGTGAAGATTGCCTAACTTGCGACATATGCCTTCAATGCGATTATGTCTCTAAGTCGTGCCTCGACACGTGGGAGCTATAGTCGCATCGAGGGTGTTATAGCCGAGCATTGGGTAGGGTCGACAAGACGCAGAGAGAAGAAGTGGCGCAGCAAGGCAACCGACGGAAGGATGCCCATCATTGCCTTGCAAACAAAGGCGAAGACCGAAAGAAGGGTGATGGATTCAGTACCCAGATGCATCATGTGGATCTGATAGTGGGAAAGCACGACATTGAAGAAATCAGAAAAGGGGGGAACCAGACCCGCCCACAGGGCGTCGGCGAAATACTGGACCTCGATGACTATCCTGTCGATGGAGAAGTGAGGCGCGGGCCAGGCCGTCGTCCTCCCGCATTCGTTGAAGATAGTGGCCAGAGCCGAGCTGACCTTGCCCAAGCCCTCGGCGGGGGCCGCCAACGGCGGCGAGCAAGGCGGAGGCATGAGTTTCTTCCCTCTTCCCTTCTTCATCGGAGCCATGGCGATAGGAAGGGGGGGGGGAAGGTTCGAGATTGGGTTGAAAACAGAAGCTGGAGTTCGAGCAGAGGAAGGACAGAGGGCGCTCGAGCAACAGAAAGGGGAGCGGCTATGTACGACTACGAGTCCGCCTAGCATGGCGCAAAATAAGGGGGCATGGGGGAACAGTGCCGCCCATGCCCAATCAACCGCCACGCGGCGCCCAAGGCCGCATGCTGTTAGGGCCCGCGGCGCTTCGCCCTTGCCCTTTCGCCTCCCTGCACGGCCAAGTCCAGGCGCGCCTTGGGCCCGGGGGCTACTGTCGGCGTTCTGGGAATGGGGGTCCCCAGACTTGCCTGCCCGCGGCCTGCGGCGTGGCTCAAAGGGGGCCCAACACGGCCCGTCTTCATCAACACAGACCCAAGACCCTCACGAGGGGCCAAGCCTCGCGGGGCGGACGACACGGAGCTTCCTCAGGCACGGCCTCATCAGGCTGGCTCGCGAGGAGGCGGAGAGATCAAGGCGGGGTACCTCACGAGGCGCCCATGATGCAAGCCATGATGACCAAGGGTGCCAGGTGGGTGCCAGCCCGCGCAGTGTCCTCCTTTCCTCTTTGGTGCAAAGGGAGCAAGCGCAGGCGAGAGCATCAAGCAAAGGCACCCGTTTCGGTGCAATGAGACCAAGACCGGCCCAACGGCAGGAAGGAAGTCATTGTGGAGCCCAAGCCAGCGTCACCACCAGAGCCTTTGGCAGGCGAGGACCAACTTTAGTCAGGATAAGTGTACTAGATGTTCCCCTTCAAAATGGCCAATTGTTGGCGCCCTTCCCGCTCAATATTTGGGAAGAGACCCAGGGCCTTTGCCTATAAATAGGACTAGCCACCCCAGGGTAGAGAGAGGGAAATCGGAGAGAGAATCGAGAAGAGAGAGAGAGAGAGAGAGAAGGGTGACTGAACTCCTCCTAGCAGTTCATCCCCTCAGCCAAGAACAGACCCTCGCGAGGCTGTTCTTCCTTGTATTGCTCATCATCATCAGCCCAAGAGGCAATCCACCACACCACACACTGGAGTAGGGTATTACACCACAACGGTGGCCCGAACCAATATAAACCCTGTGTCTCTTGTGCTGTTCTTTCCATAGCCTAGATCTTAGCGAGGCGGAGGGGTGCAGGCAGGTAGAAGGCGAAATCTCCGCGCGCACCCGAGTGTTTGAACCTCAAGGGTCTGCTGGAACCCGAAATCCGACAGGGCTATTCCTATAAGTGTCACAAACAGCCCTAGAGTTCGTACTAGAATAACACCTTAAGACACAAATCAACCAAAACCCTAATGTCACCTAGATACTGTAATGCCACCTCAAGTATCCGTGGGTATGATTATAAGATATGCATCAGACAATCTCAGATTCATCTATTCAACCAACACATAGAACCTCAAAGAATGCCCCAAAGTTTCTACCGGAGAATCATGACAAAAACGTGTGCCAAACACTATGCATAAGTTCATGGGCGGAACCCGCAAGTTGGTCACCAAAACATACATCAAGTGAATCACGCGATATCCCATTGTCACCACAGATATGCACGGCAAGACATACATCAAGTGTTCCCAAATCTTTAAAGACCCAATCCGATAAGTTAACTTCAAAGGGGAAACTCAATCCATTACAAGAGAGTAGAGGGGGAGAAACATCATAAGATCCAACTATAATAACAAAGCTCGCGATACATCAAGATCGTGCCACCTCAAGAACACGAGAGAGAGAGAGAGAGATCAAACACATAGCTACTGGTACATACCCTCAGCCCCGAGGGAGAACTACTCCCTCCTCATCATGGAGAGCACCAGGATGATGAAGATGGCCACCGGAGAGGGATTCCCCCCGGCAGGTTGCCAGAACGGGTCTATATTGGCTTTCGGTGGCTACGGAGGCTTCTGGCGGTGGAACTCCCGATCTATTGTGCTCTCGGATGTTTTAGGGTATATGGAGATATATAGGCGGAAGAAGTACGTTAGGGGGGTCACGAGGGGCCCACGAGGGTGGAGGGCGCGCCCAGGGGGGTGGGCGCACCCCCCTGCCTCGTGGCCTCCTCGTAGATCCCCTGACATGCACTCCAAGTCTTCTGGGCTTCTTCTGGTCCAAAAATAAGTTCCGTGAAGTTTCAGGTCAATTGGACTCCATTTGGTTTTCCTTTTCTACGATATTCTAAAACAAGGTAAAAACAGAAACTGGCACTTGGCTCTGGGTTAATAGGTTAGTCCCAAAAATGATATAAAAGTGTATAATAAAGCCCATAAACATCCAAAACAGTAGATAATATAGCATGGAGCAATCAAAAACTATAGATACGTTGGAGACGTATCAGCATCCCCAAGCTTAATTCCTGCTCGTCCTCGAGTAGGTAACTGATAAAAACAGAATTTTTGATGCGGAGTGCTACCTAACATATTTATCCATGTAGTTCTCTTTATTGTGGCAAGAATATTCAGATCCATAATATTCAAGACAAAAGTTTAATATTGACATAAAAATAATAATACTTCAAGCATACTAACAAAGTAATCATGTCTTCTCAAAATAACATGGCCAAAGAAAGCTATCCCTACAAAATCATATAGTCTGGCTATGCTCCATCTTCACCACACAACGTATTTAAATCATGCACAACCCCGATGACAAGCCAAGCAATTGTTTCATACTTTTGATGTTCTCAAACTTTTTCAATCTTCATGCAATACATGAGCGTGAGCCATGGACATAGCACTATAGGTGGAATAGGATGGTGGTTGTGGAGAAGACAAAAAGGGGAAGATAGTCTCACATCAACTAGGCGTATCAACGGGCTATGGGGATGCCCATCAATAGATATCAATGTGAGTGAGTAGGGATTGCCATGCAACGGATGCACTAGAGCTATAAGTGTATGAAAGCTCAACAAAAGAAACTAGTGGGTGTGCATCCAACTTGCTTGCTCATGAAGACCTAGGGCATTTTGAGGAAGCCCATCATTGGAATATACAAGCCAAGTTCTATAATGAAAGATTCCCACTAGTATATGAAAGTGACAACATAGGAGACTCTCTATCATGAAGATCATGGTGCTACTTTGAAGCACAAGTGTGGTAAAAGGATAGTAGCATTGTCCCTTCTCTCTTTTTCTCTCATTTTTTTGTTTGGGCCTTTTTTATGGCCTCTTTTCTCTTCTTTTTTATTTGGGCTTCTTTGGCCTCTTTTATTTATTTATTTTCATCGGGAGTCTCATCCCGACTTGTGGGGGAATCATAGTCTCCATCACCCTTTCCTCACCGGGACAATGCTATAATAATGATGATCATCACACTTTTATTTACTTACAACTCAAGAATTACAACTCGATACTTAGAACAAAATATGACTCTATGTGAATGCCTCTAGCGGTGTACCAGGATGTGCAATGAATCAAGAGTGACATGTATGAAAGAATTATGAAGGTGGCTTTGCCACAAATACGATGTCAACTTCAAGATCATGCAAGGCAATATGACAATGATGGAGCATGTCATAATAAACGAAACGGTGGAAAGTTGCATGGCAATATATCTCAGAATGGCTATGGAAATGCCATAATAGGTAGGTATGGTGGCTGTTTTGAGGAAGGTAAATGGTGGGTTTATGGTACTGGCGAAAGTTGCGCGGTACTAGAGAGGCTAGCAATGGTGGAAGGGTGAGAGTGCGTATAATCCATGGACTCAACATTAGTCATAAAGAACTCACATACTTATTGCAAAAATCTATTAGTTATCGAAACAAAGTACTACGCGCATGCTCCTAGGGGGGTAGATTGGTAGGAAAAGACCATCGCTCGTCCCCGACCGCCACTCATAAGGAGGACAATCAATAAATAAATGATGCTCCGACTTCATCACATAACGGTTCACCATACGTGCATGCTACGGGAATCACAAACTTCAACACAAGTATTTCTCAAATTCACAACTACTCAACTAGCATGACTCTAATATTACCATCCTCATATCTCAAAACAATCATCAAGTATCAAACTTCTCATAGTATTCAATGCACTCTATATGAAAGTTTTTTATTATATCCCTCTTGGATGCCCATCATATTAGGACTAAATTCATAACCAAAGAAAACTACCATGCTGTTTAGGACTCTCAAAATGATATAATTGAAGCATGAGAGTTCATCTATTTCTACAAAATAAAACCATCACCGTGCTCTAAAAGGATATAAGTGAAGCACTAGAGCAAATGACAAACTACTCCGAAAGATATAAGTGAAGATCAATGAGTAGTCGAATAATTATGCAGCTATATGAAGACTCTCTCACATTAAAGAATTTAAGATCTTGGTATTTTATTCAAACAGCAAGAAAAACTAAATAAAATGATATTCTAAGGATGGCAAGCATCATGTGAAGAAGCAAAAACTTAGGATCAACGAAAACTAACCGATAGTTGTTGAAGAAGAAAGGTGGGATGCCAACCGGGGCATCCCCAAGCTTAGACGCTTGAGACTTCTTGAAATATTATCTTGGGATGCCTTGGGCATCCCCAAGCTTGAGCTTTTGTGTCTCCTTAATTCCTCTCATATCACGGTCTCCCTAAATCTCAAAAGCTTCATCCACACAAAACTCAACAAGGACTTGTGAGATAAGTTAGTATAAACCATTGCAAAAACCTTATCATACTCTACTGTATAAAATCACTAAAATTACTATTCAACATTGCATACTAAATTTCTCTGCATATTTAATAGTCCTATCGTCAAATAGAATCATTAAAGAAGCAAACATATGCAAACAATGCAAACATAACAGCAATCTGCCTAAGCAGGACAGTCTGTAAAGAATGCAGCAACATCCATACTTCCCTAGCTCCAAAAATTATGAAAGAAAATTCCCACTGTAGTAAATTTATCATAGCTTAATATGCCAAAGGTTTCAACATTTTATCACATTCTGAATTTTCTAGGGAATTATTGCAACAGCGGTAAACTTTCTGTTTTCAAACAGCAACATGTGGACTTCTAAAATAGGCATAGTAAAGGCTATCAATGCCACTTTTATTGAAATAAAAGATGCAAAACATTGTTATAAATAACATCAAGAAAATCTTAACAAAATAAATTGACGCTCCAAGCAAAACACATATCATGTGGTGAATAAAAATATAGCTCCAAGTAAAGTTACCGATGAACGAAGACGAAAGAGGGGATGCCTTCCGGGGCATTCCCAAGCTTAGGCTCTTGGATATCCTTGAATATTACCTTGGGGTGCCTTGGGAATCCCCAAAATTAGGCTCTTTACACTCGTTATTCCATAGTCCATCGAATCCTTACCCAAAACTTGAAAACTTCACAACACCAAACTTAACAGAAAACTCGTAAGCTCCGTTAGTATAAGAAAATAAATCACCACTTCAAGGTACTGTAATGAACTAATTCTTTATTTATATTGGTGTTAAACCTACTGTATTCCAACTTATCTATGGTTTATAAAATATTTTACTAGCCATAGATTCATTAAAATAAGCAAACAACACACGAAAAACAGAATCTGTCAAAAACAGAACAGTCTGCAGTAATCTGGATCAAACGTATACTTATGGAACTCATAAAATTCTCATATAAATTTCTGGACGTGAGGAATTTATCTATTAATAATCTTCAAAAAGAATTAACTAAATAGCACTCTCCAATAAAAAATTGCAGCTAATCTCAACTAATCTCGTGAGCGCTAAAGTTTCTGTTTTTTACAGCAAGATCAACAAGACTTTCCCAAAGTCTTCCCAAAGGTTCTACTTGGTACAAACACTAATTAAAATCATAAAACCACATCTAAACAAAGGCTAGATGAATTATTTATTACTAAACAGGAACAAAAATAAAGTTGGGTTGCCTCCCAACAAGCGCTATCGTTTAACGCCCCTAGCTAGGCATGATGATTTCAATGATGCTCACATAAAAGATAAGAATGGAAACATAAAGAGAGCATCATGAAGAATATGACTAGAACATTTAAGTCTAACCCACTTCCTATGCATAGGGATTTTGTGAGCAAACAACTTGTGGGAACAAGAATCAACTTGCATAGGAAGGTAAAACAAGCATAACTTCAAGATTTTACACAGAGAGGAAACTTGATATTATTGCAATTCCTACAAGCATATATTCCTCCCTCATAATAATTTTCAGTAGCATCATGAATGAATTCAACAATATAACCAGCACCTAAAGCATTCTTTTCATGATCTACAAGCATAGAAAAT